>NC_090937.1:1678013043-1680413043 GCF_040938575.1 Ambystoma mexicanum
TTAGGAGGGGTGAGGGGTGGCATACATGGCTCCTTCCCTTGTAGCCTTTCTGCTCTGCAGATGAGGAGGGGCGGGGGTGAGGGGTGGGATACATGGCTCCTTCCCTTGTAGCTTTTCTGCTCTGCATATGAGGAGGGGTGGGGGGGAGAGGGGTGGGATACACGGCTCCTTCCCCTGTAGCCTTTCTGCTCTGCATATGAGGAGGGGTGAGGGGTGGGATACATGGCTCCTTCCCTTGTAGCCTTTCTGCTCTGCATATGAGGAGGGGTGGGGGGTGGGATACACGGCTCCTTCCCTTGTAGCCTTTCTGCTGTGCATATGAGGGAGGGGTGAGGGGTGGGATACACGGCTCCTTCCCTTGTAGCCTTTCTGCTCTGCAAATGTGGAGGGGTGGGATACATGGCTCCTTCCCTTGTAGCCTTGCTGCTGTTCATATGAGGATTGGAGGGAGGGGAGGGGTGGGGTGGTATACACGGCTCCTTCCCTTGTAGTTTTTCTGCTGTGCATATGAGGAGGGGTGGGGGGGAGACGGGTGGGATACACGGCTCCTTCCCCTGTAGCCTTTCTGCTCTGCATATGAGGAGGGGTGAGGGGTGGGATACATGGCTCCTTCCCTTGTAGCCTTTCTGCTCTGCATATGAGGAGGGGTGGGGGGTGGGATACACGGCTCCTTCCCTTGTAGCCTTTCTGCTGTGCATATGAGGAGGGGTGAGGGGTGGGATACACGGCTCCTTCCCTTGTAGCCTTTCTGCTCTGCAAATGTGGAGGGGTGGGATACATGGCTCCTTCCCTTGTAGCCTTTCTACTGTTCATATGAGGATTGGAGGGAGGGGAGGGGTGGGTGGGATATACGGCTCCTTCCCTTGTAGCCTTTCTGCTCTGCATATGAGGAGGGGCGGGGGAGAGGGGTGGGATACACGGCTCCTTCCCTTGTAGCCTTTCTGCTGTGCATATGAGGAGGGACAGGGGAGAGAGGGATGGGATACACAGCTCCTTCCCTTGTAGCCTTTCTGCTCTGCACATGAGGAGGGGTGGGGGGTGGGATACACGGCTCCTTCCCTTGTAGCCTTTCTGCTGTGCATATGAGGAGGGGTGAGGGGTGGGATACACGGCTCCTTCCCTTGTAGCCTTTCTGCTCTGCAAATGTGGAGGGGTGGGATACATGGCTCCTTCCCTTGTAGCCTTTCTGCTGTTCATATGAGGATTGGAGGGAGGGGTGGGGTGGTATACACGGCTCCTTCCCTTGTAGTTTTTCTGCTGGGCATATGAGGAGGGGCTGGGGTGAGGGGTGGGATACGAGGCTCCTTCCCTTGTAGCCTTTCTGCTCTGCCTAAGAGGAGTGGCAGGAGGTGAGGGGGGGGATACACAGCTCCTACCCTTGTAGCCTTTCTGCTCTGCATATGAGCAGGGGCGGGGGGGTGAGGGTGGGATACACGGCTCCTTCCCCGTAGCCTTTCTGCTGTGCATAGGAGGGGGGTCGGGGGAGAGGGGTGGGATACACAGCTCCTTCCCTTGTAGCCTTTCTGCTCTGCATATGAGCAGGGGCGGGGGGTGAGGGTGGGATACACGGCTCCTTCCCCGCCGTAGCCTTTCTGCTCTGCATATGAGGAGGGCATGGGGGAGTGAGGGGTGGGATACACGGCTCCTTCCCTTGTAGCCTTTCTGCTCTGCATATGAGGAGGGGGGGGAGAGGGGTGGGATACACAGCTCCTTCCCTTGTAGCCTTTCTGCTCTGCATATGAGGAGGGGCAGGGGGGAGAGAGGTGGGATACACGGCTCCTTCCCTTGTAGCCTTTCTGTTTTGCATATGAGGAGGGGCGGGAGGTGAGGGGTGGGATACAAAGCTCCTTCCCATGTAGCCTTTCTGCTCTGCATATGAGGAGGGTCAGGATGGAGAGAGGTGGGATACACGGCTCCTTCCCATGCAGCCGTTCTGCTCTGCATATGAGGAGGGGCAGGATGGAGAGAGGTGGGATACACGGCTCCTTCCCATGTAGCCTTTCTGCTCTGCATATGAGGAGGGTCGGGGGGTGAGGGGTGGGATGCACGGCTCTTTCCCTTGTAGCCTTTCCGCTCTGCATATTAGGAGGGGTGAGGGGTGGCATACATGGCTCCTTCCCTTGTAGCCTTTCTGCTCTGCAGATGAGGAGGGGCGGGGGTGAGGGGTGGGATACATGGCTCCTTCCCTTGTAGCTTTTCTGCTCTGCATATGAGGAGGGGTGGGGGGGAGAGGGGTGGGATACACGGCTCCTTCCCCTGTAGCCTTTCTGCTCTGCATATGAGGAGGGGTGAGGGGTGGGATACATGGCTCCTTCCCTTGTAGCCTTTCTGCTCTGCATATGAGGAGGGGTGGGGGGTGGGATACACGGCTCCTTCCCTTGTAGCCTTTCTGCTGTGCATATGAGGAGGGGTGAGGGGTGGGATACACGGCTCCTTCCCTTGTAGCCTTTCTGCTCTGCAAATGTGGAGGGGTGGGATACATGGCTCCTTCCCTTGTAGCCTTGCTGCTGTTCATATGAGGATTGGAGGGAGGGGAGGGGTGGGGTGGTATACACGGCTCCTTCCCTTGTAGTTTTTCTGCTGTGCATATGAGGAGGGGTGGGGGGGAGACGGGTGGGATACACGGCTCCTTCCCCTGTAGCCTTTCTGCTCTGCATATGAGGAGGGGTGAGGGGTGGGATACATGGCTCCTTCCCTTGTAGCCTTTCTGCTCTGCATATGAGGAGGGGTGGGGGGTGGGATACACGGCTCCTTCCCTTGTAGCCTTTCTGCTGTGCATATGAGGAGGGGTGAGGGGTGGGATACACGGCTCCTTCCCTTGTAGCCTTTCTGCTCTGCAAATGTGGAGGGGTGGGATACATGGCTCCTTCCCTTGTAGCCTTTCTACTGTTCATATGAGGATTGGAGGGAGGGGAGGGGTGGGTGGGATATACGGCTCCTTCCCTTGTAGCCTTTCTGCTCTGCATATGAGGAGGGGCGGGGGAGAGGGGTGGGATACACGGCTCCTTCCCTTGTAGCCTTTCTGCTGTGCATATGAGGAGGGACAGGGGAGAGAGGGATGGGATACACAGCTCCTTCCCTTGTAGCCTTTCTGCTCTGCACATGAGGAGGGGTGGGGGGTGGGATACACGGCTCCTTCCCTTGTAGCCTTTCTGCTGTGCATATGAGGAGGGGTGAGGGGTGGGATACACGGCTCCTTCCCTTGTAGCCTTTCTGCTCTGCAAATGTGGAGGGGTGGGATACATGGCTCCTTCCCTTGTAGCCTTTCTGCTGTTCATATGAGGATTGGAGGGAGGGGTGGGGTGGTATACACGGCTCCTTCCCTTGTAGTTTTTCTGCTGGGCATATGAGGAGGGGCTGGGGTGAGGGGTGGGATACGAGGCTCCTTCCCTTGTAGCCTTTCTGCTCTGCCTAAGAGGAGTGGCAGGAGGTGAGGGGGGGGATACACAGCTCCTACCCTTGTAGCCTTTCTGCTCTGCATATGAGCAGTGGCGGGGGGGTGAGGGTGGGATACACGGCTCCTTCCCCCGTAGCCTTTCTGCTGTGCATAGGAGGGGGGTCGGGGGAGAGGGGTGGGATACACAGCTCCTTCCCTTGTAGCCTTTCTGCTCTGCATATGAGCAGGGGCGGGGGGTGAGGGTGGGATACACGGCTCCTTCCCCGCCGTAGCCTTTCTGCTCTGCATATGAGGAGGGCATGGGGGAGTGAGGGGTGGGATACACGGCTCCTTCCCTTGTAGCCTTTCTGCTCTGCATATGAGGAGGGGGGGGAGAGGGGTGGGATACACAGCTCCTTCCCTTGTAGCCTTTCTGCTCTGCATATGAGGAGGGGCAGGGGGGAGAGAGGTGGGATACACGGCTCCTTCCCTTGTAGCCTTTCTGCTCTGCATATCAAGATTGGCGGGGGTGAGGGGTGGGATACACGGATCCTTCCCTTGAAACCTTTCTGCTCTGCCTATGAGGAGGGGCGGGGGTGAGGGGTGGGATACACAGCTCCTTCCCTTTTAGCCTTTCTGCTCTGCCTATGAGGAGGGGCAGGGGGTGAGGGGGGATACACAGCTCCTTCCCTTGTAGCCTTTCTTCTCTGCATTTGAGGGGCGGGGGTGAGGGGTAGGATCCACAGCTCCTTCCCTTGTAGCCTTTCTCCTCTGCATATGAGGAGGGGAGGGAGGAGAGGGGTGGGATACACAGCTCCTTCCCTTGTAGCCTTTCTGTTTTGCATATGAGGAGGGACAGGAGGTGAGGGGTGGGATACACGGTTCCTTTCCTTGTTGCCTTTCTGTTTTGCATATGAGGGGAGGGGAGGTGAGGGGTGGGATACACGGCTCCTTCCCATGTAGCCTTTCTGCTCTGCATATGAGGAGGGGCAGGATGGAGAGAGGTGGGATACATGGCTCCTTCCCATGTAGCCTTTCTGCTCTGCATATGAGGAGGGGCAGGATGGAGAGAGGTGGGATACACGGCTCCTTCCCATGTAGCCTTTCAGCTCTGCATATGAGGAGGGGCGGGGAGAGAGGGATGGGATACACGGCTCCTTCTCTTGTAGCCTTTCTGCTCTGCATATGAGGAGGGGCAGGATGGAGAGAGGTGGGATACAAGGCTCCTTCCCATGTAGCCTTTCTGCTCTGCATATGAGGAGGGTCGGGGGGTGAGGGGTGGGATGCACGGCTCCTTCCATTGTAGCCTTTCTGCTCTGCATATGAGGAGGTGAGGGGTGGAATACATGGCTCCTTCCCTTGTAGCTTTTCTGCTCTGCATATGAGGAGGGGCGTGGAGGAGAGGTGTGGGATACACGGATCCTTCCCTTGTAGCCGTTCTGCTCTGCATATGAGGAGGGGTGAGGGGTGGGATACATGGCTCCTTCCCTTGTAGCTTTTCTGCTCTGCATATGAGGAGGGGTGAGGGGTGGGATACACGACTCCTTCCCTTGTAGCCTTTCTGCTCTGCATATGAGGGGGGGGGTGAGGGGTGGGATACACGGCTCCTTCCCTTGCAGCCTTTCTGCTCTGCATATGAGTAGGGGCGGGAGGTGAGGGGTGGGATAAATGGCTCCTTTCTGCTCTGCATATGAGGAGGGGCGGGAGGTGAGGGGTGGGATACACAGCTCCTTCCCTTGTAGCCTTTCTGCTGTGCATATGAGGAGGGGTGGGAGGAGAGGGGTGGGATGCACGGCTCCTTCCCTTGTAGCCTTTCTGCTCTGCATATGAGGGGTGAGGGGTGGGATATGCGGCTCGTTCCCTTGTAGCGTTTCTGCTCTGCATATGAGGGGGGGGCGTGGGGGTGATGGGTGGTATACATGCTCCTTCCCTTGTAGCCTTTCTGCTGTGCATATGAGGAGGGGCGGGGGAGAGGGTTGGGATACACAGGTCCTTCCCTTGTAGCCTTTCTGCTCTGCCTATGAGGAGGGGCGGGAGGTGAGGGGTGGGATAAATGGCTCCTTTCTGCTCTGCATATGAGGAGGGGCGGGAGGAAAGGCGTGGGATACACGGCTCCTTCCCTTGTAGCCTTTCTGTTCTGCATATGAGGAGGGGCGGGGGTGAGGGGTGGGATATGTGGCTCCTTCCCTTGTAGCCTTTCTGCTGTGCATATGAGGAGGGGTGGGAGGAGAGGGGTGGGATGCACGGCTCCTTCCCTTGTAGCCTTTCTGCTCTGCATATGAGGAGGGGTGAGGGGAGTGTTGGGATACACGGCTCCTTCTCTTGTAGCCTTTCTGCTCTGCATATGGGGAGGGAGGTGAGGGGTGGGATACACAGCTCCTTCCCTTGTAGCCTTTCTGCTCTGCATATGAGGAGGGGCGGGGTTGAGGGGTGGGATACACGGCTCCTTCCCTTGTAGCCTTTCTGTTCTGCATATGAGGAGGGGCAGGGGTGAGGGGTGGGATATGCGGCTCGTTCCCTTGTAGCCTTTCTGCTGTGCTTATGAGAAGTGGTGAAGGGTGGGATACACGGCTCCTTACATTGTAGCCTTTCTGCTCTGCATATGAGGAGGGGCGTGGGGGTGAGGGGTGGTATACATGCTCCTTCCCTTGTAGCCTTTCTGCTGTGCATATGAGGAGGGGCGGGGAGGAGAGGGGTGGGATACACGGCTCCTTCCCTTGTAGCCTTTCTGCTCAGCATATGAGCAGGGGTGGGGGTGAGGGTGGGATACACAGCTCCTTCCCCCGTAGCCTTTCTGCTGTGCATAGGAGGAGGGGCGGGGAAGAGGGGTGGGATACATGGCTCCTTTCCTTGTAGCCTTTCTGCTCTGCATATGAGGAGGAGTGGGGGGAGAGGGGTGGATACATGGCTCCTTCCCTTGTAGCCTTTCTGCTCTGCATATGAGGAGGGGCAGGGGGGAGTGAGGGGTGGGATACACGGCTCCTTCCCTTATAGCCTTTCTGCTCTGCATATGAGGAGGGGTGAGGGGTGTGATACATGGCTCCTTCCCTTGTAGCCTTTCTGCTCTGCATATGAGTAGGGGTGGGGGGATAGGGGTGGGATACCCGTCTCCTTCCCTTGTAGCCTTTCTGCTCTGCATATGAGGTGGGGCGGGGGTGAGGGTGGGATACACGGCTCCTTCCCTTGTAGCCTTTCTCCTCTGCATATGAGTAGGGGTGGGGGGATAGGGGTGGGATACCCGTCTCCTTCCCTTGTAGCCTTTCTGCTCTGCATATGAGGAGGGGCGGGGGGTGAGGGTGGGATGCACGGCTCCTTCCATTGTAGCCTTTCTCCTCTGCATATGAGTAGGGGTGGGGGGATAGGGGTTGGATACCCGTCTCCTTCCCTTGTAGCCTTTCTGCTCTGCATATGGGGGGGTGTGAGGGGTGGGATACATGGCTCCTTCCCTTGTAGCCTTTCTGCTCTGCATATGAGGAGGGGCGGGGGTGAGGGGTGGGATACATGGCTCCTTCCCTTGTAGTTTTTCTGCTCTGCATATGAGGAGGGGCGGGGGTGAGGGGTGGGATACATGGCTCCTTCCCTTGTAGCTTTTCTGCTCTGCATATGAGCAGGGGCGGGGGTGAGGGGTGGGATACATGGCTCCTTCCCCTGTAGCCTTTCTGCTCTGCATATGAGGAGGGGTGAGGGGTGGGATACATGGCTCCTTCCCTTGTAGCCTTTCTGCTCTGCATATGAGGAGGTGCGGGGGTGAGGGGTGGGTGGGATACACGGCTCCTTCCCTTGTAGCCTTTCTGCTCTGCATATGAGGAGGGGCGGGGGAGAGGGGTGGGATACACGGCTCCTTCCCTTGTAGCCTTTCTGCTCTGCATATGAGGAGGGACAGGGGAGAGAGGGGTGGGATACACGGCTCCTTCCCTTGTAGCCTTTCTGCTCTGCATATCAGGAGGGGCGTGGGGGAGAGGGGTGGGATACACGGCTCCTTCCCTTGTAGCCTTTTTGCTCTGCATATGAGGAGGGCAGGGGGGAGTGAGGGATGGGATACACAGCTCCTTCCCTTGTAGCCTTTCTGCTCTGCATATGAGGATGGGCGGGGGTGAGGGGTGGGATACACAGCTCCTTCCCTTGTAGCCTTTCTGCTCTGCATATGAGGAGGGACAGGGGGGAGAGAGGTGGGATACACGGCTCCTTCCCTTGTAGCCTTTCTGCTCTGCATATGAGGAGGGGAGGGAGGTGAGGGGTGGGATACACGGCGCCTTTCTGCTCTGCACATGAGGAGGGGTGGGGGGTGAGGAGTGGGATACGCGGCTCCTTCCCTTGTAGCCTTTCTGCTGTGCATATGAGGAGGGGTGAAGGGTGGGATACATGGCTCCTTCCCTTGTAGCTTTTCTGCTCTGCATATGAGGATTGGAGGGAGGAGAGGGGTGCGATACACGGCTCCTTCCCTTGTAGCCTTTCTGCTCTGCATATGAGGAGGGGCGGGGGGTGAGGGGTGGAATACACAGCTCCTTCCCTTGTAGCCTTTCTGCTCTGCATATGAGGAGGGGCGGGGGGTGAGGGGTGGGATACACGGCTCCTTCCCTTGTAGCCTTTCTGCTCTGCATATGAGGGGCGGGGGTGGGATACACGGCTCCTTCCCTTTTAGCCTTTCTGCTCTGCATATGAGGAGGGGCGGGAGGAGAGGGGTGGGATACACGGCTCCTTCCCTTGTAGCCTTTCTGCTCTGCATATGAGGAGGGGTGGGGGGAGGGGTGGGATACACGGCTCCTTCCCTTGTAGCCTTTCTGCTCTGCATATGAGGAGGGGAGGGGGGTAGGATACACGGCTCCTTCCCTTGTAGCCTTTCTGCTGTGCATATGAGGAGGGGCGGGGGTGAGGGGTGGGATACACGTCTCCTTCCCTTGTAGCCTTTCTGCTCTGCATATGAGGAGGGGTGAGGGGTGGGATACACGGCTACTTCCCTTGTAGCCTTTCTGCTCTGCATATGAGGAGGGGCGGGGGTGAGGGGTGGGATACACGGCTCCTTCCCTTATAGCCTTTCTGCACTGCATATGAGGAGGGGCGACAGGGTGGTGAGGGGTGGGATACACGGCTCTTTCCCTTGTAGCCTTTCTGCTCTGCATATGAGGAGGGGCGGGGGGTGAGGGGTGGGATACACGGCTCCTTCCCTTGTAGCCTTTCTGCCCTGCATATCAGGAGGTGCGTGGGGGAGAGGGGTGGGATACACGGCTCCTTCCCTTGTAGCCTTTCTGCTCTGATTATGAGGAGGGGCGGGGGTTGAGGGGTGGGATACTCGGCTCCTTCCCTTGTAGCCTTTCTGCCCTGCATATCAGGAGGTGCGTGGGGGAGAGGGGTGGGATACACGGCTCCTTCCCTTGTAGCCTTTCTGGTCTGCATATGAGGAGGGGCAATGGTGAGCGGTGGGATACACAGCTCCTTCCCTTGTAGCCTTTCTGCTCTGCATAGGAGGAGGGGCGGGGGAGAGGGGTGGGATTCACGGCTCCTTCCCTTGTAGCCTTTCTGCTCTGCATATTAGGAGGGGCGGGGGGTAAGGGGTGGGATACACGGCTCCTTCCCTTGTAGCCTTTCTGCTCTGCATATGAGGAGGAGGCGAGAGGGGTGGGATACACGGCTCCTTCCCCTTTAGCCTTTCTGCTCTGCCTATGAGGAGGGGCGAAGGGTGACGGGCGGATACAGGGCTCCTTCCCTTGTAGCCTTTCTGCTCAGTATATTAGCAGGGGCGGGGGTGAGGGTGGGATACACGGCTCCTTCCCCCGTAGCCCTTCTGCTCTGCATATGAGGAGGGGCGCGGGGTAAGGGGTGGGATACACAGCTCCTTCCCTTGTAGCCTTTCTGCTCTGCATATGAGGATGGGCGGGGGTGAGGGGTGGGATAAATGGCTCCTTCCCTTGTAGCCTTTCTGCTCTGCATATGAGGAGGGGCGGGAGGTGAGGGGTGGGATACACGGCTCCTTCCCTTGTACCCTTTCTGCTGTGCATATGAGGAGGGGTGAGGGGTGGTATACACGGCTTCTTCCCTTGTAGCTTTTCTGCTCTGTATATGAGGAGGGGCTGGGGGAGTGGGGTGGGATACACGGCTCCTTCCCTTGTACCCTTTCTGCTCTGCATATGAGGAGGGGGAGGTGAGGAGTGGGATACACGGCTCCTTCCCTTGTAGCCTTTCTGCTCTGGATATGAGGGGCGGGGGTGGGATACACGGCTCCTTCCCTTTTAGCCTTTCTGCTCTGCATATGAGGAGGGGCGTGGGTGAGAGGGGATACACAGCTCCTTCCCTTGTAGCCTTTCTTCTCTGCATTTGAGGAGGGGCGGGGGTGAGGGGTAGGATCCACAGCTCCTTGCCTTGTAGCCTTTCTCCTCTGCATATGAGGAGGGGAGGGAGGAGAGGGGTGGGATACACAGCTCCTTCCCTTGTAGCCTTTCTGTTTTGCATATGAGGAGGGGCGGGAGGTGAGGGGTGGGATACAAAGCTCCTTCCCATGTAGCCTTTCTGCTCTGCATATGAGGAGGGTCAGGATGGAGAGAGGTGGGATACACGGCTCCTTCCCATGTAGCCGTTCTGCTCTGCATATGAGGAGGGGCAGGATGGAGAGAGGTGGGATACACGGCTCCTTCCCATGTAGCCTTTCTGCTCTGCATATGAGGAGGGTCGGGGGGTGAGGGGTGGGATGCACGGCTCTTTCCCTTGTAGCCTTTCCGCTCTGCATATTAGGAGGGGTGAGGGGTGGCATACATGGCTCCTTCCCTTGTAGCCTTTCTGCTCTGCAGATGAGGAGGGGCGGGGGTGAGGGGTGGGATACATGGCTCCTTCCCTTGTAGCTTTTCTGCTCTGCATATGAGGAGGGGTGGGGGGGAGAGGGGTGGGATACACGGCTCCTTCCCCTGTAGCCTTTCTGCTCTGCATATGAGGAGGGGTGAGGGGTGGGATACATGGCTCCTTCCCTTGTAGCCTTTCTGCTCTGCATATGAGGAGGGGTGGGGGGTGGGATACACGGCTCCTTCCCTTGTAGCCTTTCTGCTGTGCATATGAGGAGGGGTGAGGGTGGGATACACGGCTCCTTCCCTTGTAGCCTTTCTGCTCTGCAAATGTGGAGGGGTGGGATACATGGCTCCTTCCCTTGTAGCCTTGCTGCTGTTCATATGAGGATTGGAGGGAGGGGAGGGGTGGGGTGGTATACACGGCTCCTTCCCTTGTAGTTTTTCTGCTGTGCATATGAGGAGGGGTGGGGGGGAGACGGGTGGGATACACGGCTCCTTCCCCTGTAGCCTTTCTGCTCTGCATATGAGGAGGGGTGAGGGGTGGGATACATGGCTCCTTCCCTTGTAGCCTTTCTGCTCTGCATATGAGGAGGGGTGGGGGGTGGGATACACGGCTCCTTCCCTTGTAGCCTTTCTGCTGTGCATATGAGGAGGGGTGAGGGGTGGGATACACGGCTCCTTCCCTTGTAGCCTTTCTGCTCTGCAAATGTGGAGGGGTGGGATACATGGCTCCTTCCCTTGTAGCCTTTCTACTGTTCATATGAGGATTGGAGGGAGGGGAGGGGTGGGTGGGATATACGGCTCCTTCCCTTGTAGCCTTTCTGCTCTGCATATGAGGAGGGGCGGGGGAGAGGGGTGGGATACACGGCTCCTTCCCTTGTAGCCTTTCTGCTGTGCATATGAGGAGGGACAGGGGAGAGAGGGATGGGATACACAGCTCCTTCCCTTGTAGCCTTTCTGCTCTGCACATGAGGAGGGGTGGGGGGTGGGATACACGGCTCCTTCCCTTGTAGCCTTTCTGCTGTGCATATGAGGAGGGGTGAGGGGTGGGATACACGGCTCCTTCCCTTGTAGCCTTTCTGCTCTGCAAATGTGGAGGGGTGGGATACATGGCTCCTTCCCTTGTAGCCTTTCTGCTGTTCATATGAGGATTGGAGGGAGGGGTGGGGTGGTATACACGGCTCCTTCCCTTGTAGTTTTTCTGCTGGGCATATGAGGAGGGGCTGGGGTGAGGGGTGGGATACGAGGCTCCTTCCCTTGTAGCCTTTCTGCTCTGCCTAAGAGGAGTGGCAGGAGGTGAGGGGGGGGATACACAGCTCCTACCCTTGTAGCCTTTCTGCTCTGCATATGAGCAGGGGCGGGGGGTGAGGGTGGGATACACGGCTCCTTCCCCCGTAGCCTTTCTGCTCTGCATAGGAGGGGGGTCGGGGGAGAGGGGTGGGATACACAGCTCCTTCCCTTGTAGCCTTTCTGCTCTGCATATGAGCAGGGGCGGGGGGTGAGGGTGGGATACACGGCTCCTTCCCCGCCGTAGCCTTTCTGCTCTGCATATGAGGAGGGCATGGGGGAGTGAGGGGTGGGATACACGGCTCCTTCCCTTGTAGCCTTTCTGCTCTGCATATGAGGAGGGGGGGGAGAGGGGTGGGATACACAGCTCCTTCCCTTGTAGCCTTTCTGCTCTGCATATGAGGAGGGGCAGGGGGGAGAGAGGTGGGATACACGGCTCCTTCCCTTGTAGCCTTTCTGCTCTGCATATCAAGATTGGCGGGGGTGAGGGGTGGGATACACGGATCCTTCCCTTGAAACCTTTCTGCTCTGCCTATGAGGAGGGGCGGGGGTGAGGGGTGGGATACACAGCTCCTTCCCTTTTAGCCTTTCTGCTCTGCCTATGAGGAGGGGCAGGGGGTGAGGGGGGATACACAGCTCCTTCCCTTGTAGCCTTTCTTCTCTGCATTTGAGGGGCGGGGGTGAGGGGTAGGATCCACAGCTCCTTCCCTTGTAGCCTTTCTCCTCTGCATATGAGGAGGGGAGGGAGGAGAGGGGTGGGATACACAGCTCCTTCCCTTGTAGCCTTTCTGTTTTGCATATGAGGAGGGACAGGAGGTGAGGGGTGGGATACACGGTTCCTTTCCTTGTTGCCTTTCTGTTTTGCATATGAGGGGAGGGGAGGTGAGGGGTGGGATACACGGCTCCTTCCCATGTAGCCTTTCTGCTCTGCATATGAGGAGGGGCAGGATGGAGAGAGGTGGGATACATGGCTCCTTCCCATGTAGCCTTTCTGCTCTGCATATGAGGAGGGGCAGGATGGAGAGAGGTGGGATACACGGCTCCTTCCCATGTAGCCTTTCAGCTCTGCATATGAGGAGGGGCGGGGAGAGAGGGATGGGATACACGGCTCCTTCTCTTGTAGCCTTTCTGCTCTGCATATGAGGAGGGGCAGGATGGAGAGAGGTGGGATACAAGGCTCCTTCCCATGTAGCCTTTCTGCTCTGCATATGAGGAGGGTCGGGGGGTGAGGGGTGGGATGCACGGCTCCTTCCATTGTAGCCTTTCTGCTCTGCATATGAGGAGGTGAGGGGTGGAATACATGGCTCCTTCCCTTGTAGCTTTTCTGCTCTGCATATGAGGAGGGGCGTGGAGGAGAGGTGTGGGATACACGGATCCTTCCCTTGTAGCCGTTCTGCTCTGCATATGAGGAGGGGTGAGGGGTGGGATACATGGCTCCTTCCCTTGTAGCTTTTCTGCTCTGCATATGAGGAGGGGTGAGGGGTGGGATACACGACTCCTTCCCTTGTAGCCTTTCTGCTCTGCATATGAGGGGGGGGTGAGGGGTGGGATACACGGCTCCTTCCCTTGCAGCCTTTCTGCTCTGCATATGAGTAGGGGCGGGAGGTGAGGGGTGGGATAAATGGCTCCTTTCTGCTCTGCATATGAGGAGGGGCGGGAGGTGAGGGGTGGGATACACAGCTCCTTCCCTTGTAGCCTTTCTGCTGTGCATATGAGGAGGGGTGGGAGGAGAGGGGTGGGATGCACGGCTCCTTCCCTTGTAGCCTTTCTGCTCTGCATATGAGGAGGGGTGAGGGGTGGGATATGCGGCTCGTTCCCTTGTAGCGTTTCTGCTCTGCATATGAGGGGGGGGCGTGGGGGTGATGGGTGGTATACATGCTCCTTCCCTTGTAGCCTTTCTGCTGTGCATATGAGGAGGGGCGGGGGAGAGGGTTGGGATACACAGGTCCTTCCCTTGTAGCCTTTCTGCTCTGCATATGAGGAGGGGCGGGAGGAAAGGCGTGGGATACACGGCTCCTTCCCTTGTAGCCTTTCTGTTCTGCATATGAGGAGGGGCGGGGGTGAGGGGTGGGATATGTGGCTCCTTCCCTTGTAGCCTTTCTGCTGTGCATATGAGGAGGGGTGGGAGGAGAGGGGTGGGATGCACGGCTCCTTCCCTTGTAGCCTTTCTGCTCTGCATATGAGGAGGGGTGAGGGCAGTGTTGGGATACACGGCTCCTTCTCTTGTAGCCTTTCTGCTCTGCATATGGGGAGGGAGGTGAGGGGTGGGATACACAGCTCCTTCCCTTGTAGCCTTTCTGCTCTGCATATGAGGAGGGGCGGGGTTGAGGGGTGGGATACACGGCTCCTTCCCTTGTAGCCTTTCTGTTCTGCATATGAGGAGGGGCAGGGGTGAGGGGTGGGATATGCGGCTCGTTCCCTTGTAGCCTTTCTGCTGTGCTTATGAGAAGTGGTGAGGGGTGGGATACACGGCTCCTTACATTGTAGCCTTTCTGCTCTGCATATGAGGAGGGGCGTGGGGGTGAGGGGTGGTATACATGCTCCTTCCCTTGTAGCCTTTCTGCTGTGCATATGAGGAGGGGCGGGGAGGAGAGGGGTGGGATACACGGCTCCTTCCCTTGTAGCCTTTCTGCTCAGCATATGAGCAGGGGTGGGGGTGAGGGTGGGATACACAGCTCCTTCCCCCGTAGCCTTTCTGCTGTGCATAGGAGGAGGGGCGGGGAAGAGGGGTGGGATACATGGCTCCTTTCCTTGTAGCCTTTCTGCTCTGCATATGAGGAGGAGTGGGGGGAGAGGGGTGGATACATGGCTCCTTCCCTTGTAGCCTTTCTGCTCTGCATATGAGGAGGGGCAGGGGGGAGTGAGGGGTGGGATACACGGCTCCTTCCCTTATAGCCTTTCTGCTCTGCATATGAGGAGGGGTGAGGGGTGTGATACATGGCTCCTTCCCTTGTAGCCTTTCTGCTCTGCATATGAAAAGGGGCAGGGGGGTGAGGGTGGGATACACGGCTCCTTCCCTTGTAGCCTTTCTCCTCTGCATATGAGTAGGGGTGGGGGGATAGGGGTGGGATACCCGTCTCCTTCCCTTGTAGCCTTTCTGCTCTGCATATGAGGAGGGGCGGGGGGTGAGGGTGGGATGCACGGCTCCTTCCATTGTAGCCTTTCTCCTCTGCATATGAGTAGGGGTGGGGGGATAGGGGTTGGATACCCGTCTCCTTCCCTTGTAGCCTTTCTGCTCTGCATATGGGGGGGTGTGAGGGGTGGGATACATGGCTCCTTCCCTTGTAGCCTTTCTGCTCTGCATATGAGGAGGGGCGGGGGTGAGGGGTGGGATACACGGCTTCTTCCCTTGTAGCCTTTCTGCTCTGCATATGAGGAGGGGCGGGGGTGAGGGGTGGGATACACAGCTCCTTCCCTTGTAGCCTTTCTGCTGTACATATGAAGAGGGGTGGGGTGTGAAGAGTGGGATACACGGCTCCTTCCCTTGTAGCCTTTCTGCTCTGCATATGGGGGGGTGTGAGGGGTGGGATACATGGCTCCTTCCCTTGTAGCCTTTCTGTTCTGCATATGAGGAGGGGCGGGGGTGAGGGGTGGGATATGTGGCTCCTTCTCTTGTAGCCTTTCTGCTGTGCATAGGAGGAGGGGCGTGGGGGAGAGGATTGGGATACACGGATCCTTCCCTTGTAGCCTTTCTGCTCTGCATATGAGGAGGGTCAGGGGGTGAGGGGGGGGATACACAGCTCCTTCCCTTGTAGCCTTTCTTCTCTGCATATGAGGAGGGGCGGGGGGTGAGGGGTGGGATACACAGCTCCATCCCTTGTAGCCTTTCTGCTCTGTATATGAGGAGGGGCGTGGGGGAGAGGATTGGGATACACGGATCCTTCCCTTGTAGCCTTTCTGCTCTGCATATGAGGAGGGTGAGGGGGTGAGGGGGGGGGGATACACAGCTCCTTCCCTTGTAGCCTTTCTTCTCTGCATATGAGGAGGGGCGGGGGGTGAGGGGTGGGATACACAGCTCCTTCCCTTGTAGCCTTTCTGCTCTGCATATGAGGAGGGGCAGGGGGGTGAGAGGTGGGATACACGGCTCCTTCCCTTGTAGCCTTTCTGCTCTGCATATCAAGAGGGGCGGGGGTGAGGGGTGGGATACACAGATCCTTCCCTTGAAACCTTTCTGCTCTGCCTATGAGGAGGGGCGGGGGTGAGGGGTGGGATACACAGATCCTTCCCTTTTAGCCTTTCTGCTCTGCCTATGAGGAGGGGCAGGGGGTGAGGGGGGATACACAGCTCCTTCCCTTGTAGCCTTTCTGCTCTGCATATGAGGGCAGGGGGGAGTGAGGGGTGGGATACACGGCTCCTTCCCTTGTAGCCTTTCTGCTCTGCATATGAGGAGGGGGGGGAGAGGGGTGGGATACACAGCTCCTTCCCTTGTAGCCTTTCTGCTCTGCATATGAGGAGGGGCAGGGGGGTGAGAGGTGGGATACACGGCTCCTTCCCTTGTAGCCTTTCTGCTCTGCATATCAAGAGGGGCGGGGGTGAGGGGTGGGATACACAGATCCTTCCCTTGAAACCTTTCTGCTCTGCCTATGAGGAGGGGCGGGGGTGAGGGGTGGGATACACAGATCCTTCCCTTTTAGCCTTTCTGCTCTGCCTATGAGGAGGGGCAGGGGGTGAGGGGGGATACACAGCTCCTTCCCTTGTAGCCTTTCTTCTCTGCATTTGAGGGGCGGGGGTGAGGGGTAGGATCCACAGCTCCTTCCCTTGTAGCCTTTCTCCTCTGCATATGAGGAGGGGAGGGAGGAGAGGGGTGGGATACACAGCTCCTTCCCTTGTAGCCTTTCTGTTTTGCATATGAGGGACAGGAGGTGAGGGGTGGGATACACGGTTCCTTTCCTTGTTGCCTTTCTGTTTTGCATATGAGGGGAGGGGAGGTGAGGGGTGGGATACACGGCTCCTTCCCATGTAGCCTTTCTGCTCTGCATATGAGGAGGGGCAGGATGGAGAGAGGTGGGATACATGGCTCCTTCCCATGTAGCCTTTCTGCTCTGCATATGAGGAGGGGCAGGATGGAGAGAGGTGGGATACACGGCTCCTTCCCATGTAGCCTTTCAGCTCTGCATATGAGGAGGGGCGGGGAGAGAGGGATGGGATACACGGCTCCTTCTCTTGTAGCCTTTCTGCTCTGCATATGAGGAGGGGCAGGATGGAGAGAGGTGGGATACAAGGCTCCTTCCCATGTAGCCTTTCTGCTCTGCATATGAGGAGGGTCGGGGGGTGAGGGGTGGGATGCACGGCTCCTTCCATTGTAGCCTTTCTGCTCTGCATATGAGGAGGTGAGGGGTGGAATACATGGCTCCTTCCCTTGTAGCTTTTCTGCTCTGCATATGAGGAGGGGCGTGGAGGAGAGGTGTGGGATACACGGATCCTTCCATTGTAGCCTTTCTACTCTGCATATGAGGGGCGGGGGTGAGGGGTGGGACACACAGATCCTTCCCTTGTAGCCTTTCCGCTCTGCATATTAGGAGGCATGAGGGGTGGGATACATGGCTCCTTCCCTTGTAGCTTTTCTGCTCTGCATATGAGGAGGGGTGAGGGGTGGGATACACGGATCCTTCCATTGTAGCCGTTCTGCTCTGCATATGAGGAGGGGCGGGGGGTGAGGGGTGGGATACACGGCTCCTTCCCTTGTAGCCTTTCTGCTCTGCATATGAGGAGGGGTGGGGGAGAGAGGTGGGATACACTGCTCCTTCCCTTGTAGCCTTTCTGCTGTGCATATGAGGAGGGGTGAGTGGTGGGATACATGGCTCCTTCCCTTGTAGCCTTTCTGCTCTGCATATGAGGATTGGAGGGAGGAGAGGGGTGGGATACACTGCTCCTTCCCTTGTAGCCTTTCTGCTCTGCATATGAGGAGGGGCGGGGGAGAGGGATGGGATACACGGCTCCTTCCCTTGTAGCCTTTCTGCTCTGCATATGAGGAGGGGCGAGAGGAGAGGGGTGGGATACACGGCTCCTTCCCTTGTAGCCTTTCTGCTGTGCATATGAGGAGGGGCGGGGTGAGGGGTGGAATACACGGCTCCTTCCCTTGTAGCCTTTCTGCTCTGCATATGAGGAGGGGTGAGGGGTGGGATACACGGCTCCTTCCCTTGTAGCCTTTCTGTTCTGCATATGATAAGGGGTGAGGGGTGGGATACATGGTTCCTTCCCTTGTAGCTTTTCTGCTCTGCATATGAGGAGGGGTGGGGGGGAGAGGGGTGGGATACACGGCTCCTTCCCTTGTAGCCTTTTTCCTCTGCATATGAGGTGGGGCGGGGGTGAGGGTGGGATACACGGCTCCTTCCCTTGTAGCCTTTCTCCTCTGCATATGAGGGGAGGGGAGGTGAGGGGTGGGATACACGGCTCCTTCCCATGTAGCCTTTCTGCTCTGCATATGAGGAGGGGCGTGGGGGTGAGGGGTGGTATACATGCTCCTTCCCTTGTAGCCTTTCTGCTGTGCATATGAGGAGGGGCGGGGAGGAGAGGGGTGGGATACACGGCTCCTTCCCTTGTAGCCTTTCTGCTCAGCATATGAGCAGGGGTGGGGGTGAGGGTGGGATACACAGCTCCTTCCCCCGTAGCCTTTCTGCTGTGCATAGGAGGAGGGGCGGGGAAGAGGGGTGGGATACATGGCTCCTTTCCTTGTAGCCTTTCTGCTCTGCATATGAGGAGGAGTGGGGGGAGAGGGGTGGATACATGGCTCCTTCCCTTGTAGCCTTTCTGCTCTGCATATGAGGAGGGGCAGGGGGGAGTGAGGGGTGGGATACACGGCTCCTTCCCTTATAGCCTTTCTGCTCTGCATATGAGGAGGGGTGAGGGGTGTGATACATGGCTCCTTCCCTTGTAGCCTTTCTGCTCTGCATATGAAAAGGGGCAGGGGGGAGAGAGGTGGGATACACGGCCCCTTCCCTTGTAGCCTTTCTCCTCTGCATATGAGTAGGGGTGGGGGGATAGGGGTGGGATACCCGTCTCCTTCCCTTGTAGCCTTTCTGCTCTGCATATGAGGTGGGGCGGGGGTGAGGGTGGGATACACGGCTCCTTCCCTTGTAGCCTTTCTCCTCTGCATATGAGTAGGGGTGGGGGGATAGGGGTGGGATACCCGTCTCCTTCCCTTGTAGCCTTTCTGCTCTGCATATGAGGAGGGGCGGGGGGTGAGGGTGGGATGCACGGCTCCTTCCATTGTAGCCTTTCTCCTCTGCATATGAGTAGGGGTGGGGGGATAGGGGTTGGATACCCGTCTCCTTCCCTTGTAGCCTTTCTGCTCTGCATATGGGGGGGTGTGAGGGGTGGGATACATGGCTCCTTCCCTTGTAGCCTTTCTGCTCTGCATATGAGGAGGGGCGGGGGTGAGGGGTGGGATACACGGCTTCTTCCCTTGTAGCCTTTCTGCTCTGCATATGAGGAGGGGCGGGGGTGAGGGGTGGGATACACAGCTCCTTCCCTTGTAGCCTTTCTGCTGTACATATGAAGAGGGGTGGGGTGTGAAGAGTGGGATACACGGCTCCTTCCCTTGTAGCCTTTCTGCTCTGCATATGGGGGGGTGTGAGGGGTGGGATACATGGCTCCTTCCCTTGTAGCCTTTCTGTTCTGCATATGAGGAGGGGCGGGGGTGAGGGGTGGGATATGTGGCTCCTTCTCTTGTAGCCTTTCTGCTGTGCATAGGAGGAGGGGCGTGGGGGAGAGGATTGGGATACACGGATCCTTCCCTTGTAGCCTTTCTGCTCTGCATATGAGGAGGGTCAGGGGGTGAGGGGGGGGGATACACAGCTCCTTCCCTTGTAGCCTTTCTTCTCTGCATATGAGGAGGGGCGGGGGGTGAGGGGTGGGATACACAGCTCCATCCCTTGTAGCCTTTCTGCTCTGTATATGAGGAGGGGCGTGGGGGAGAGGATTGGGATACACGGATCCTTCCCTTGTAGCCTTTCTGCTCTGCATATGAGGAGGGTGAGGGGGTGAGGGGGGGGATACACAGCTCCTTCCCTTGTAGCCTTTCTTCTCTGCATATGAGGAGGGGCGGGGGGTGAGGGGTGGGATACACAGCTCCTTCCCTTGTAGCCTTTCTTCTCTTCATATGAGGAGGGGCGGGAGTGAGGGGTAGGATACACGGCTCCTTCCCTTGTAGCCTTTCTGCTCTGCATATGAGGAGGGGGGGGAGAGGGGTGGGATACACAGCTCCTTCCCTTGTAGCCTTTCTGCTCTGCATATGAGGAGGGGCAGGGGGGTGAGAGGTGGGATACACGGCTCCTTCCCTTGTAGCCTTTCTGCTCTGCATATCAAGAGGGGCGGGGGTGAGGGGTGGGATACACAGATCCTTCCCTTGAAACCTTTCTGCTCTGCCTATGAGGAGGGGCGGGGGTGAGGGGTGGGATACACAGCTCCTTCCCTTTTAGCCTTTCTGCTCTGCCTATGAGGAGGGGCAGGGGGTGAGGGGGGATACACAGCTCCTTCCCTTGTAGCCTTTCTTCTCTGCATTTGAGGGGCGGGGGTGAGGGGTAGGATCCACAGCTCCTTCCCTTGTAGCCTTTCTCCTTTGCATATGAGGAGGCGAGGGAGGAGAGGGGTGGGATACACAGCTCCTTCCCTTGTAGCCTTTCTGTTTTGCATATGAGGAGGGACAGGAGGTGAGGGGTGGGATACACGGTTCCTTTCCTTGTTGCCTTTCTGTTTTGCATATGAGGGGAGGGGAGGTGAGGGGTGGGATACACGGCTCCTTCCCATGTAGCCTTTCTGCTCTGCATATGAGGAGGGGCAGGATGGAGAGAGGTGGGATACATGGCTCCTTCCCATGTAGCCTTTCTGCTCTGCATATGAGGAGGGGCAGGATGGAGAGAGGTGGGATACACGGCTCCTTCCCATGTAGCCTTTCAGCTCTGCATATGAGGAGGGGCGGGGAGAGAGGGATGGGATACACGGCTCCTTCTCTTGTAGCCTTTCTGCTCTGCATATGAGGAGGGGCAGGATGGAGAGAGGTGGGATACAAGGCTCCTTCCCATGTAGCCTTTCTGCTCTGCATATGAGGAGGGTCGGGGGGTGAGGG
This sequence comes from Ambystoma mexicanum, assembly GCF_040938575.1. Taxonomy (NCBI): domain Eukaryota; kingdom Metazoa; phylum Chordata; class Amphibia; order Caudata; family Ambystomatidae; genus Ambystoma; species Ambystoma mexicanum. Next base: position 1,678,033,547 of record NC_090937.1, read on the forward strand.
GTGGGATGCACGGCTCCTTCCATTGTAGCCTTTCTGCTCTGCATATGAGGAGGTGAGGGGTGGAATACATGGCTCCTTCCCTTGTAGCTTTTCTGCTCTGCATATGAGGAGGGGCGTGGAGGAGAGGTGTGGGATACACGGATCCTTCCATTGTAGCCTTTCTACTCTGCATATGAGGGGCGGGGGTGAGGGGTGGGACACACAGATCCTTCCCTTGTAGCCTTTCCGCTCTGCATATTAGGAGGCGTGAGGGGTGGGATACATGGCTCCTTCCCTTGTAGCTTTTCTGCTCTGCATATGAGGAGGGGTGAGGGGTGGGATACACGGATCCTTCCATTGTAGCCGTTCTGCTCTGCATATGAGGAGGGGCGGGGGGTGAGGGGTGGGATACACGGCTCCTTCCCTTGTAGCCTTTCTGCTCTGCATATGAGGAGGGGTGGGGGAGAGAGGTGGGATACACTGCTCCTTCCCTTGTAGCCTTTCTGCTGTGCATATGAGGAGGGGTGAGTGGTGGGATACATGGCTCCTTCCCTTGTAGCCTTTCTGCTCTGCATATGAGGATTGGAGGGAGGAGAGGGGTGGGATACACTGCTCCTTCCCTTGTAGCCTTTCTGCTCTGCATATGAGGAGGGGCGGGGGAGAGGGGTGGGATACACGGCTCCTTCCCTTGTAGCCTTTCTGCTGTGCATATGAGGAGGGGCGGGGTGAGGGGTGGAATACACGGCTCCTTCCCTTGTAGCCTTTCTGCTCTGCATATGAGGAGGGGTGAGGGGTGGGATACACGGCTCCTTCCCTTGTAGCCTTTCTGTTCTGCATATGATAAGGGGTGAGGGGTGGGATACATGGTTCCTTCCCTTGTAGCTTTTCTGCTCTGCATATGAGGAGGGGTGGGGGGGAGAGGGGTGGGATACACGGCTCCTTCCCTTGTAGCCTTTTTCCTCTGCATATGAGTAGGGGTGGGGGGAGAGGGGTGGGATACACGGCTCCTTCCCCTGTAGCCTTTCTGCTCTGCATATGAGGAGGGGCGGGGGTGAGGGGTAGGATACACGGCTCCTTCCCTTGTCGCCTTTCTGCTCTGCATATGAGGATTGGAGGGAGGAGAGGGGTGGGATACACGGCTCCTTCCCTTGTAGCCTTTCTGCTCTGCATATGAGGAGGGGCGGGGGGTGAGGGGTGGGATACACAGTTCCTTCCCCTTTAACCTTTCTGCTCTGCCTATGAGGAGGGGCAGGGGATGAGGGGTGGGATACACGGCTCCTTCCCTTGTAGCCTTTCTGCTCTGCATATGAGCAGGGGCGGGGGGTGAGGGTGGGATACACGGCTCCTTCCCCCGTAGCCTTTCTGCTGTGCATAGGAGGAGGGGCGGGGGAGAGCGGTGGGATACAGAGCTCCTTCCCTTGTAGCCTTTCTGCTCTGCATATGAGGAGGGCAGGGGGAGTGAGGGGTGGGATACACGGCTGCTTCCCTTATAGCCTTTCTGCTCTGCATATGAAGAGGGGAGGGAGGTGAGGGGTGGGATACATGGTTCCTTCCCTTGTAGCCTTTCTGCTCTGCATATGAGGAGGGGGGGAGAGGGGTGGGATACACGGCTCCTTCCCTTGTAGCCTTTCTGCTCTGCATATGAGGAGGGGGGGGAGAGGGGTGGGATACACAGCTCCTTCCCTTGTAGCCTTTCTGCTCTGCATATGAGGAGGGGCAGGGGGGAGAGAGGTGGGATACACGGCTCCTTCCCTTGTAGCCTTTCTGCTCTGCATATCAAGAGGGGCGGGGGTGAGGGGTGGGATACACGGATCCTTCCCTTGAAACCTTTCTGCTCTGCCTATGAGGAGGGGCGGGGGTGAGGGGTGGGATACACAGCTCCTTCCCTTTTAGCCTTTCTGCTCTGCCTATGAGGAGGGGCAGGGGGTGAGGGGGGATACACAGCTCCTTCCCTTGTAGCCTTTCTTCTCTGCATTTGAGGGGCGGGGGTGAGGGGTAGGATCCACAGCTCCTTCCCTTGTAGCCTTTCTCCTCTGCATATGAGGAGGGGAGGGAGGAGAGGGGTGGGATACACAGCTCCTTCCCTTGTAGCCTTTCTGTTTTGCATATGAGGAGGGACAGGAGGTGAGGGGTGGGATACACGGTTCCTTTCCTTGTTGCCTTTCTGTTTTGCATATGAGGGGAGGGGAGGTGAGGGGTGGGATACACGGCTCCTTCCCATGTAGCCTTTCTGCTCTGCATATGAGGAGGGTCAGGATGGAGAGAGGTGGGATACATGGCTCCTTCCCATGTAGCCTTTCTGCTCTGCATATGAGGAGGGGCAGGATGGAGAGAGGTGGGATACACGGCTCCTTCCCATGTAGCCTTTCTGCTCTGCATATGAGGAGGGGCGGGGAGAGAGGGATGGGATACACGGCTCCTTCTCTTGTAGCCTTTCTGCTCTGCATATGAGGAGGGGCAGGATGGAGAGAGGTGGGATACAAGGCTCCTTCCCATGTAGCCTTTCTGCTCTGCATATGAGGAGGGTCGGGGGGTGAGGGGTGGGATGCACGGCTCCTTCCATTGTAGCCTTTCTGCTCTGCATATGAGGAGGTGAGGGGTGGAATACATGGCTCCTTCCCTTGTAGCTTTTCTGCTCTGCATATGAGGAGGGGCGTGGAGGAGAGGTGTGGGATACACGGATCCTTCCATTGTAGCCTTTCCGCTCTGCATATGAGGAGGGGTGAGGGGTGGGATACACGGATCCTTCCATTGTAGCCGTTCTGCTCTGCATATGAGGAGGGGCGGGGGGTGAGGGGTGGGATACACGGCTCCTTCCCTTGTAGCCTTTCTGCTCTGCATATGAGGAGGGGTGGGGGAGAGAGGTGGGATACACTGCTCCTTCCCTTGTAGCCTTTCTGCTGTGCATATGAGGAGGGGTGAGTGGTGGGATACATGGCTCCTTCCCTTGTAGCCTTTCTGCTCTGCATATGAGGATTGGAGGGAGGAGAGGGGTGGGATACACTGCTCCTTCCCTTGTAGCCTTTCTGCTCTGCATATGAGGAGGGGCGGGGGAGAGGGATGGGATACACGGCTCCTTCCCTTGTAGCCTTTCTGCTCTGCATATGAGGAGGGGCGAGAGGAGAGGGGTGGGATACACGGCTCCTTCCCTTGTAGCCTTTCTGCTGTGCATATGAGGAGGGGCGGGGTGAGGGGTGGAATACACGGCTCCTTCCCTTGTAGCCTTTCTGCTGTGCATATGAGGAAGAGTGAGGGGTGGGATACACGGCTCCTTCCCTTGTAGCCTTTCTGTTCTGCATATGATAAGGGGTGAGGGGTGGGATACATGGTTCCTTCCCTTGTAGCTTTTCTGCTCTGCATATGAGGAGGGGTGGGGGGGAGAGGGGTGGGATACACGGCTCCTTCCCTTGTAGCCTTTTTCCTCTGCATATGAGTAGGGGTGGGGGGAGAGGGGTGGGATACACGGCTCCTTCCCCTGTACCCTTTCTGCTCTGCATATGAGGAGGGGCGGGGGTGAGGGGTAGGATACACGGCTCCTTCCCTTGTCGCCTTTCTGCTCTGCATATGAGGATTGGAGGGAGGAGAGGGGTGGGATACACGGCTCCTTCCCTTGTAGCCTTTCTGCTCTGCATATGAGGAGGGGCGGGGGGTGAGGGGTGGGATACACAGTTCCTTCCCCTTTAACCTTTCTGCTCTGCCTATGAGGAGGGGCAGGGGATGAGGGGTGGGATACACGGCTCCTTCCCTTGTAGCCTTTCTGCTCTGCATATGAGCAGGGGCGGGGGGTGAGGGTGGGATACACGGCTCCTTCCCCCGTAGCCTTTCTGCTGTGCATAGGAGGAGGGGCGGGGGAGAGCGGTGGGATACACAGCTCCTTCCCTTGTAGCCTTTCTGCTCTGCATATGAGGAGGGCAGGGGGAGTGAGGGGTGGGATACACGGCTGCTTCCCTTATAGCCTTTCTGCTCTGCATATGAAGAGGGGAGGGAGGTGAGGGGTGGGATACATGGCTCCTTCCCTTGTAGCCTTTCTGCTCTGCATATGAGGAGGGGGGGAGAGGGGGGGATACACAGCTCCTTCCCTTGTAGCCTTTCTGCACTGCATATGAGGAGGGGCAGGGGGGAGAGAGGTGGGATACATGGCTCCTTCCCTTGTAGCCTTTCTGCTCTGCATATCAAGAGGGGCGGGGGTGAGGGGTGGGATACACGGATCCTTCCCTTGTAGCCTTTCTGCTCTGCCTATGAGGAGGGGCGGGGGTTGAGGGGTGGGATACACAGCTCCTTCCCTTTTAGCCTTTCTGCTCTGCCTATGAGGAGGGGCTGGGGGTGAGGGGTGGGATACACAGCTCCTTCCCTTGTAGCCTTTCTTCTCTGCATTTGAGGAGGGGCGGGGGTGAGGGGTAGGATCCACAGCTCCTTCCCTTGTAGCCTTTCTGTTTTGCATATGAGGGGAGGGGAGAGAGGGGTGGGATACACGGCTCCTTCCCATGTAGCCTTTCTGCTCTGCATATGAGGAGGGTCAGGATGGAGAGAGGTGGGATACACGGCTCCTTCCCATGTAGCCTTTCTGCTCTGCATATGAGGAGGGGTGGGGAGAGAGGGGTGGGATACACGGCTCCTTCCCATGTAGCCTTTCTGCTCTGCATATGAGGAGGGTCAGGATGGAGAGAGGTGGGATACACGGCTCCTTCCATTGTAGCCTTTCTGCTCTGCATATGAGGAGGTGAGGGGTGGGATACACGGCTCCTTCCCTTGTAGCCTTTCCGCTCTGCATATTAGGAGGCGTGAGGGGTGGGATACATGGCTCCTTCCCTTGTAGCTTTTCTGCTCTGCATATGAGGAGGGGCGTGGAGGAGAGGTGTGGGATACACGGATCCTTCCATTGTAGCCTTTCTACTCTGCATATGAGGGGCGGGGGGTGAGGAGTGGGACACACGGATCCTTCCCCTGTAGCCTTTCCGCTCTGCATATTAGGAGGCGTGAGGGGTGGGATACATGGCTCCTTCCCTTGTAGCTTTTCTGCTCTGCATATGAGGAGGGGCGGGGGGTGAGGGGTGGGATACACGGCTCCTTCCCTTGTAGCCTTTCTGCTCTGCATATGAGGAGGGGTGGGGGAGAGAGGTGGGATACACTGCTCCTTCCCTTGTAGCCTTTCTGCTGTGCATATGAGGAGGGGTCAGTGGTGGGATACATGGCTCCTTCCCTTGTAGCCTTTCTGCTCTGCATATGAGGATTGGAGGGAGGAGGGGTGGGATACACTGCTCCTTCCCTTGTAGCCTTTCTGCTCTGCATATGAGGAGGGGCGGGGGAGAGGGGTGGGATACACGGCTCCTTCCCTTGTAGCCTTTCTGCTCTGCATATGAGGAGGGGCGGGAGGAGAGGGTTGGGATACACGGCTCCTTCCCTTGTAGCCTTTCTGCTCTGCATATGAGGTGGGGCAGGGGGGAGGTTAGGGGTGGAATACACGGCTCCTTCCCTTGTAGCCTTTCTGCTCTGCATATGAGGAGGGGTGGGCGGGTGAGGGGTGGGATACACGGCTCCTTCCCTTGTAGCCTTTCTGCTCTGCATATGAGGAGGGGTGAGGGGTGGGATACACGGCTCCTTCCCTTATAGCCTTTCTGCTCTGCATATGAGAAGGGGTGAGGGGTGGGATACATGGTTCCTTCCCTTGTAGCTTTTCTGCTCTGCATATGTGGAGGGGTGGGGGGGGGGTGGGGTACATGGCTCCTTACCTTGTAGCCTTTTTCCTCTGCATATGAGTAGGGGTGGGGGGAGAGGGGTGGGATACACGGCTCCTTCCCCTGTAGCCTTTCTGCTCTGCATATGAGATGGGGCGGGGGTGAGGGGTAGGATACACGGCTCCTTCCCTTGTCGCCTTTCTGCTCTGCATATGAGGATTGGAGGGAGGAGAGGGGTGGGATACACGGCTCCTTCCCTTGTAGCCTTTCTGCTCTGCATATGAGGAGGGGCGGGGGGTGAGGGGTGGGATGCACAGTTCCTTCCCCTTTAGCCTTTCTGCTCTGCCTATGAGGAGGGGCAGGGGATGAGGGGTGGGGATACACGGCTCCTTCCCTTGTAGCCTTTCTGCTCTGCATATGAGCAGGGGCGGGGGGTGAGGGTGGGATACACGGTTCCTTCCCCCGTAGCCTTTCTGCTGTGCATAGGAGGAGGGGCGGGGGAGAGCGGTGGGATACACAGCTCCTTCCCTTGTAGCCTTTCTGCTCTGCATATGAGGAGGGGCGGGGGGTGAGGGGTTGGATTCACGGCTCCTTCCCTTGTAGCCTTTCTGCTCTGCATATGAGGAGGGGTGAGGGGTGGGATATGCGGCTCGTTCCCTTGTAGCCTTTCTGCTCTGCATATGAGGGGGGGTGTGGGGGTGAGGGGTGGTATACATGCTCCTTCCCTTGTAGCCTTTCTGCTGTGCATATGAGGAGGGGCGGGGAGGAGAGGGGTGGGATACACAGCTCCTTCCCTTGTATCCTTTCTGCTCTGTATATGAGGAGGGGTGTGGGAGAGAGGGTTGGGATACACAGGTCCTTCCCTTGTAGCCTTTCTGCTCTGCCTATGAGGAGGGGCGGGGGGTGAGGGGTGGGATACACAGCTCCTTCCCTTGTAGCCTTTCTGCTCTGCATATGAGGAGGGGCGGGAGGTGAGGGGTGGGATAAATGGCTCCTTTCTGCTCTGCATATGAGGGGCGGGAGGAAAGGGGTGGGATACACGGCTCCTTCCCTTGTAGCCTTTCTGTTCTGCATATGAGGAGGGGCGGGGGTGAGGGGTGGGATATGTGGCTCCTTCCCTTGTAGCCTTTCTGCTGTGCATATGAGGAGGGGTGGAGTAGAGGGGTGGGATGCACGGCTCCTTCCCTTGTAGCCTTTCTGCTCTGCATATGAGGAGGGGTGAGGGGAGTGTTGGGATACACGGCTCCTTCTCTTGTAGCCTTTCTGCTCTGCATATGGGGAGGGAGGTGAGGGGTGGGATACACAGCTCCTTCCCTTGTAGCCTTTCTGCTCTGCATATGAGGAGGGGCGGGGTTGAGGGGTGGGATACACGGCTCCTTCCCTTGTAGCCTTTCTGTTCTGCATATGAGGAGGGGCAGGGGTGAGGGGTGGGATATGCGGCTCGTTCCCTTGTAGCCTTTCTGCTGTGCTTATGAGAAGTGGTGAGGGGTGGGATACACGGCTCCTTACATTGTAGCCTTTCTGCTCTGCATATGAGGAGGGGCGTGGGGGTAAGGGGTGGTATACATGCTCCTTCCCTTGTCTCCTTTCTGCTGTGCATATGAGGAGGGGCGGGGAGGAGGGTGGGATACACAGCTCCTTCCCCCGTAGCCTTTCTGCTGTGCATAGGAGGAGGGGCGGGGAAGAGGGGTGGGATACATGGCTCCTTCCCTTGTAGCCTTTCTGCTCTGCATATGAGGAGGAGTGGGGGGAGAGGGGTGGATACATGGCTCCTTCCCTTGTAGCCTTTCTGCTCTGCATATGAGGAGGGTTGAGGGGTGTGTTGGGATACACGGCTCCTTCTCTTGTAGCCTTTCTGCTCTGCATATGGGGAGGGAGGTGAGGGGTGGGATACACAGCTCCTTCCCTTGTAGCCTTTCTGCTCTGCATATGAGGAGGGGCGGGGTTGAGGGGTGGGATACACGGCTCCTTCCCTTGTAGCCTTTCTGTTCTGCATATGAGGAGGGGCAGGGGTGAGGGGTGGGATATGCGGCTCGTTCCCTTGTAGCCTTTCTGCTGTGCTTATGAGAAGTGGTGAGGGGTGGGATACACGGCTCCTTACATTGTAGCCTTTCTGCTCTGCATATGAGGAGGGGCGTGGGGGTAAGGGGTGGTATACATGCTCCTTCCCTTGTCTCCTTTCTGCTGTGCATATGAGGAGGGGCGGGGAGGAGGGTGGGATACACAGCTCCTTCCCCCGTAGCCTTTCTGCTGTGCATAGGAGGAGGGGCGGGGAAGAGGGGTGGGATACATGGCTCCTTCCCTTGTAGCCTTTCTGCTCTGCATATGAGGAGGAGTGGGGGGAGAGGGGTGGATACATGGCTCCTTCCCTTGTAGCCTTTCTGCTCTGCATATGAGGAGGGTTGAGGGGTGTGATACATGGCTCCTTCCCTTGTAGCCTTTCTGCTCTGCATATGAGGAGGGGCAGGGGGGAGTGAGGGGTGGGATACACGGCTCCTTCCCTTATAGCCTTTCTGCTCTGCATATGAGTAGGGGTGGGGGGATAGGGGTGGGATACCCGTCTCCTTCCCTTGTAGCCTTTCTGCTCTGCATATGAGGTGGGGCGGGGGGTGAGGGTGGGATACATGGCTCCTTCCCTTGTAGCCTTTCTCCTCTGCATATGAGTAGGGGTGGGGGGATAGGGGTGGGATACCCGTCTCCTTCCCTTGTAGCCTTTCTGCTCTGCATATGAGGAGGGGCGGGGGGTGAGGGTGGGATGCACGGCTCCTTCCATTGTAGCCTTTCTCCTCTGCATATGAGTAGGGGTGGGGGGATAGGGGTTGGATACCCGTCTCCTTCCCTTGTAGCCTTTCTGCTCTGCATATGGGGGGGTGTGAAGGGTGGGATACATGGCTCCTTCCCTTGTAGCCTTTCTGCTCTGCATATGAGGAGGGGCGGGGGTGAGGGGTGGGATACACGGCTTCTTCCCTTGTAGCCTTTCTGCTCTGCATATGAGGAGGGGCGGGGGTGAGGGGTGGGATACACAGCTCCTTCCCTTGTAGCCTTTCTGCTGTACATATGAAGAGGGGTGGGGTGTGAAGAGTGGGATACACGGCTCCTTCCCTTGTAGCCTTTCTGCTCTGCATATGGGGGGGTGTGAGGGGTGGGATACATGGCTCCTTCCCTTGTAGCCTTTCTGTTCTGCATATGAGGAGGGGCGGGGGTGAGGGGTGGGATATGTGGCTCCTTCTCTTGTAGCCTTTCTGCTCTGCATATGAGGAGGGGTGGGGGGAGGGGTGGGATACACGGCTCCTTCCCTTGTAGCCTTTCTGCTCTGCATATGAGGAGGGGAGGGGGGTAGGATACACAGCTCCTTCCCTTGTAGCCTTTCTGCTGTGCATATGAGGAGGGGCGGGGGTGAGGGGTGGGATACACGTCTCCTTCCCTTGTAGCCTTTCTGCTCTGCATATGAGGAGGGGTGAGGGGTGGGATACACGGCTACTTCCCTTGTAGCCTTTCTGCTCTGCATATGAGGAGGGACGGGGGTGAGGGGTGGGATACACGGCTCCTTCCCTTATAGCCTTTCTGCACTGCATATGAGGAGGGGCGACAGGGTGGTGAGGGGTGGGATACACGGCTCTTTCCCTTGTAGCCTTTCTGCTCTGCATATGAGGAGGGGCGGGGGGTGAGGGGTGGGATACACGGCTCCTTCCCTTGTAGCCTTTCTGCCCTGCATATCAGGAGGTGCGTGGGGGAGAGGGGTGGGATACACGGCTCCTTCCCTTGTAGCCTTTCTGCTCTGATTATGAGGAGGGGCGTGGGTTGAGGGGTGGGATACTCGGCTCCTTCCCTTGTAGCCTTTCTGCCCTGCATATCAGGAGGTGCGTGGGGGAGAGGGGTGGGATACACGGCTCCTTCCCTTGTAGCCTTTCTGGTCTGCATATGAGGAGGGGCAATGGTGAGCGGTGGGATACACAGCTCCTTCCCTTGTAGCCTTTCTGCTCTGCATAGGAGGAGGGGCGGGGGAGAGGGGTGGGATTCACCGGCTCCTTCCCTTGTAGCCTTTCTGCTCTGCATATTGGGAGGGGCGGGGGGTAAGGGGTGGGATACACGGCTCCTTCCCTTGTAGCCTTTCTGCTCTGCATATGAGGAGGAGGCGAGAGGGGTGGGATACACGGCTCCTTCCCCTTTAGCCTTTCTGCTCTGCCTATGAGGAGGGGCGAAGGGTGACGGGGGGATACAGGGCTCCTTCCCTTGTAGCCTTTCTGCTCAGTATATTAGCAGGGGCGGGGGTGAGGGTGGGATACACGGCTCCTTCCCCCGTAGCCCTTCTGCTCTGCATATGAGGAGGGGCGCGGGGTAATGGGTGGGATACACAGCTCCTTCCCTTGTAGCCTTTCTGCTCTGCATATGAGGATGGGCGGGGGTGAGGGGTGGGATAAATGGCTCCTTCCCTTGTAGCCTTTCTGCTCTGCATATGAGGAGGGGCGGGAGGTGAGGGGTGGGATACACGGCTCCTTCCCTTGTACCCTTTCTGCTGTGCATATGAGGAGGGGTGAGGGGTGGTATACACGGCTCCTTCCCTTGTAGCTTTTCTGCTCTGTAAATGAGGAGGGGCTGGGGGAGTGGGGTGGGATGCACGGCTCCTTCCCTTGTACCCTTTCTGCTCTGCATATGAGGAGGGGGAGGTGAGGAGTGGGATACACGGCTCCTTCCCTTGTAGCCTTTCTGCTCTGGATATGAGGGGCGAGGGTGGGATACACGGCTCCTTCCCTTTTAGCCTTTCTGCTCTGCATATGAGGAGGGGCGTGGGTGAGAGGGGATACACAGCTCCTTCCCTTGTAGCCTTTCTTCTCTGCTTTTGAGGAGGGGCGGGGGTGAGGGGTAGGATCCACAGCTCCTTGCCTTGTAGCCTTTCTCCTCTGCATATGAGGAGGGGAGGGAGGAGAGGGGTGGGATACACAGCTCCTTCCCTTGTAGCCTTTCTGTTTTGCATATGAGGAGGGGCGGGAGGTGAGGGGTGGGATACACAGCTCCTTCCCATGTAGCCTTTCTGCTCTGCATATGAGGAGGGTCAGGATGGAGAGAGGTGGGATACACGGCTCCTTCCCATGTAGCCGTTCTGCTTTGCATATGAGGAGGGGCAGGATGGAGAGAGGTGGGATACACGGCTCCTTCCCATGTAGCCTTTCTGCTCTGCATATGAGGAGGGTCGGGGGGTGAGGGGTGGGATGCACGGCTCTTTCCCTTGTAGCCTTTCCGCTCTGCATATTAGGAGGGGTGAGGGGTGGCATACATGGCTCCTTCCCTTGTAGCCTTTCTGCTCTGCAGATGAGGAGGGGCGGGGGTGAGGGGTGGGATACATGGCTCCTTCCCTTGTAGCTTTTCTGCTCTGCATATGAGGAGGGGTGGGGGGGAGAGGGGTGGGATACACGGCTCCTTCCCCTGTAGCCTTTCTGCTCTGCATATGAGGAGGGGTGAGGGGTGGGATACATGGCTCCTTCCCTTGTAGCCTTTCTGCTCTGCATATGAGGAGGGGTGGGGGGTGGGATACACGGCTCCTTCCCTTGTAGCCTTTCTGCTGTGCATATGAGGAGGGGTGAGGGGTGGGATACACGGCTCCTTCCCTTGTAGCCTTTCTGCTCTGCAAATGTGGAGGGGTGGGATACATGGCTCCTTCCCTTGTAGCCTTGCTGCTGTTCATATGAGGATTGGAGGGAGGGGAGGGGTGGGGTGGTATACACGGCTCCTTCCCTTGTAGTTTTTCTGCTGTGCATATGAGGAGGGGTGGGGGGGAGACGGGTGGGATACACGCCTCCTTCCCCTGTAGCCTTTCTGCTCTGCATATGAGGAGGGGTGAGGGGTGGGATACATGGCTCCTTCCCTTGTAGCCTTTCTGCTCTGCATATGAGGAGGGGTGGGGGGTGGGATACACGGCTCCTTCCCTTGTAGCCTTTCTGCTGTGCATATGAGGAGGGGTGAGGGGTGGGATACACGGCTCCTTCCCTTGTAGCCTTTCTGCTCTGCAAATGTGGAGGGGTGGGATACATGGCTCCTTCCCTTGTAGCCTTTCTACTGTTCATATGAGGATTGGAGGGAGGGGAGGGGTGGGTGGGATATACGGCTCCTTCCCTTGTAGCCTTTCTGCTCTGCATATGAGGAGGGGCGGGGGAGAGGGGTGGGATACACGGCTCCTTCCCTTGTAGCTTTTCTGCTCTGCATATGAGGAGGGACAGGGGAGAGAGGGATGGGATACACAGCTCCTTCCCTTGTAGCCTTTCTGCTCTGCACATGAGGAGGGGTGGGGGGTGGGATACACAGCTCCTTCCCTTGTAGCCTTTCTGCTGTGCATATGAGGAGGGGTGAGGGGTGGGATACACGGCTCCTTCCCTTGTAGCCTTTCTGCTCTGCAAATGTGGAGGGGTGGGATACATGGCTCCTTCCCTTGTAGCCTTTCTGCTGTTCATATGAGGATTGGAGGGAGGGGTGGGGTGGTATACACGGCTCCTTCCATTGTAGTTTTTCTGCTGGGCATATGAGGAGGGGCTGGGGTGAGGGGTGGGATACGCGGCTCCTTCCCTTGTAGCCTTTCTGCTCTGCATATGAGCAGGGCGGGGGGTGAGGGTGGGATACACGGCTCCTTCCCCCGTAGCCTTTCTGCTGTGCATAGGAGGGGGGTCGGGGGAGAGGGGTGGGATACACAGCTCCTTCCCTTGTAGCCTTTCTGCTCTGCATATGAGCAGGGGCGGGGGGTGAGGGTGGGATACACGGCTCCTTCCCCGCCGTAGCCTTTCTGCTCTGCATATGAGGAGGGCATGGGGGAGTGAGGGGTGGGATACATGGCTCCTTCCCTTATAGCCTTTCTGCTCTGCATATGAGGAGGGGAGGGAGGTGAGGGGTGGGATACACGGCTCCTTCCCTTGTAGCCTTTCTGCTCTGCATATGAGGAGGGGGGAGAGGGGTGGGATACACAGCTCCTTCCCTTGTAGCCTTTCTGCTCTGCATATGTGGAGGGGCAGGGGGGAGAGAGGTGGGATACACGGCTCCTTCCCTTGTAGCCTTTCTGCTCTGCATATCAAGAGGGGCGGGGGTGAGGGGTGGGATACACGGATCCTTCCCTTGTAGCCTTTCTGCTCTGCCTATGAGGAGGGGCGGGGGTGAGGGGTGGGATACACAGCTCCTTCCCTTTTAGCCTTTCTGCTCTGCCTATGAGGAGGGGCAGGGGGTGAGGGGGGATACACAGCTCCTTCCCTTGTAGCCTTTCTTCTCTGCATTTGAGGGGCGGGGGTGAGGGGTAGGATCCACAGCTCCTTCCCTTGTAGCCTTTCTCCTCTGCATATGAGGAGGGGAGGGAGGAGAGGGGTGGGATACACAGCTCCTTCCCTTGTAGCCTTTCTGTTTTGCATATGAGGAGGGACAGGAGGTGAGGGGTGGGATACACGGTTCCTTTCCTTGTTGCCTTTCTGTTTTGCATATGAGGGGAGGGGAGGTGAGGGGTGGGATACACGGCTCCTTCCCATGTAGCCTTTCTGCTCTGCATATGAGGAGGGGCAGGATGGAGAGAGGTGGGATACATGGCTCCTTCCCATGTAGCCTTTCTGCTCTGCATATGAGGAGGGGCAGGATGGAGAGAGGTGGGATACACGGCTCCTTCCCATGTAGCCTTTCAGCTCTGCATATGAGGAGGGGCGGGGAGAGAGGGATGGGATACACGGCTCCTTCTCTTGTAGCCTTTCTGCTCTGCATATGAGGAGGGGCAGGATGGAGAGAGGTGGGATACAAGGCTCCTTCCCATGTAGCCTTTCTGCTCTGCATATGAGGAGGGTCGGGGGGTGAGGGGTGGGATGCACGGCTCCTTCCATTGTAGCCTTTCTGCTCTGCATATGAGGAGGTGAGGGGTGGAATACATGGCTCCTTCCCTTGTAGCTTTTCTGCTCTGCATATGAGGAGGGGCGTGGAGGAGAGGTGTGGGATACACGGATCCTTCCCTTGTAGCCGTTCTGCTCTGCATATGAGGAGGGGTGAGGGGTGGGATACATGGCTCCTTCCCTTGTAGCTTTTCTGCTCTGCATATGAGGAGGGGTGAGGGGTGGGATACACGACTCCTTCCCTTGTAGCCTTTCTGCTCTGCATATGAGGGGGGGGGGTGAGGGGTGGGATACACGGCTCCTTCCCTTGCAGCCTTTCTGCTCTGCATATGAGTAGGGGCGGGAGGTGAGGGGTGGGATAAATGGCTCCTTTCTGCTCTGCATATGAGGAGGGGCGGGAGGTGAGGGGTGGGATACACAGCTCCTTCCCTTGTAGCCTTTCTGCTGTGCATATGAGGAGGGGTGGGAGGAGAGGGGTGGGATGCACGGCTCCTTCCCTTGTAGCCTTTCTGCTCTGCATATGAGGAGGGGTGAGGGGTGGGATATGCGGCTCGTTCCCTTGTAGCGTTTCTGCTCTGCATATGAGGGGGGGGCGTGGGGGTGATGGGTGGTATACATGCTCCTTCCCTTGTAGCCTTTCTGCTGTGCATATGAGGAGGGGCGGGGGAGAGGGTTGGGATACACAGGTCCTTCCCTTGTAGCCTTTCTGCTCTGCCTATGAGGAGGGGCGGGAGGTGAGGGGTGGGATAAATGGCTCCTTTCTGCTCTGCATATGAGGAGGGGCGGGAGGAAAGGCGTGGGATACACGGCTCCTTCCCTTGTAGCCTTTCTGTTCTGCATATGAGGAGGGGCGGGGGTGAGGGGTGGGATATGTGGCTCCTTCCCTTGTAGCCTTTCTGCTGTGCATATGAGGAGGGGTGGGAGGAGAGGGGTGGGATGCACGGCTCCTTCCCTTGTAGCCTTTCTGCTCTGCATATGAGGAGGGGTGAGGGGAGTGTTGGGATACACGGCTCCTTCTCTTGTAGCCTTTCTGCTCTGCATATGGGGAGGGAGGTGAGGGGTGGGATACACAGCTCCTTCCCTTGTAGCCTTTCTGCTCTGCATATGAGGAGGGGCGGGGTTGAGGGGTGGGATACACGGCTCCTTCCCTTGTAGCCTTTCTGTTCTGCATATGAGGAGGGGCAGGGGTGAGGGGTGGGATATGCGGCTCGTTCCCTTGTAGCCTTTCTGCTGTGCTTATGAGAAGTGGTGAGGGGTGGGATACACGGCTCCTTACATTGTAGCCTTTCTGCTCTGCATATGAGGAGGGGCGTGGGGGTGAGGGGTGGTATACATGCTCCTTCCCTTGTAGCCTTTCTGCTGTGCATATGAGGAGGGGCGGGGAGGAGAGGGGTGGGATACACGGCTCCTTCCCTTGTAGCCTTTCTGCTCAGCATATGAGCAGGGGTGGGGGTGAGGGTGGGATACACAGCTCCTTCCCCCGTAGCCTTTCTGCTGTGCATAGGAGGAGGGGCGGGGAAGAGGGGTGGGATACATGGCTCCTTTCCTTGTAGCCTTTCTGCTCTGCATATGAGGAGGAGTGGGGGGAGAGGGGTGGATACATGGCTCCTTCCCTTGTAGCCTTTCTGCTCTGCATATGAGGAGGGGCAGGGGGGAGTGAGGGGTGGGATACACGGCTCCTTCCCTTATAGCCTTTCTGCTCTGCATATGAGGAGGGGTGAGGGGTGTGATACATGGCTCCTTCCCTTGTAGCCTTTCTGCTCTGCATATGAAAAGGGGCAGGGGGGTGAGGGTGGGATACACGGCTCCTTCCCTTGTAGCCTTTCTCCTCTGCATATGAGTAGGGGTGGGGGGATAGGGGTGGGATACCCGTCTCCTTCCCTTGTAGCCTTTCTGCTCTGCATATGAGGAGGGGCGGGGGGTGAGGGTGGGATGCACGGCTCCTTCCATTGTAGCCTTTCTCCTCTGCATATGAGTAGGGGTGGGGGGATAGGGGTTGGATACCCGTCTCCTTCCCTTGTAGCCTTTCTGCTCTGCATATGGGGGGGTGTGAGGGGTGGGATACATGGCTCCTTCCCTTGTAGCCTTTCTGCTCTGCATATGAGGAGGGGCGGGGGTGAGGGGTGGGATACACGGCTTCTTCCCTTGTAGCCTTTCTGCTCTGCATATGAGGAGGGGCGGGGGTGAGGGGTGGGATACACAGCTCCTTCCCTTGTAGCCTTTCTGCTGTACATATGAAGAGGGGTGGGGTGTGAAGAGTGGGATACACGGCTCCTTCCCTTGTAGCCTTTCTGCTCTGCATATGGGGGGGTGTGAGGGGTGGGATACATGGCTCCTTCCCTTGTAGCCTTTCTGTTCTGCATATGAGGAGGGGCGGGGGTGAGGGGTGGGATATGTGGCTCCTTCTCTTGTAGCCTTTCTGCTGTGCATAGGAGGAGGGGCGTGGGGGAGAGGATTGGGATACACGGATCCTTCCCTTGTAGCCTTTCTGCTCTGCATATGAGGAGGGTCAGGGGGTGAGGGGGGGGATACACAGCTCCTTCCCTTGTAGCCTTTCTTCTCTGCATATGAGGAGGGGCGGGGGGTGAGGGGTGGGATACACAGCTCCATCCCTTGTAGCCTTTCTGCTCTGTATATGAGGAGGGGCGTGGGGGAGAGGATTGGGATACACGGATCCTTCCCTTGTAGCCTTTCTGCTCTGCATATGAGGAGGGTGAGGGGGTGAGGGGGGGGATACACAGCTCCTTCCCTTGTAGCCTTTCTTCTCTGCATATGAGGAGGGGCGGGGGGTGAGGGGTGGGATACACAGCTCCTTCCCTTGTAGCCTTTCTTCTCTTCATATGAGGAGGGGCGGGAGTGAGGGGTAGGATACACAGCTCCTTCCCTTGTAGCCTTTCTGCTCTGCATATGAGGAGGGCAGGATGGAGAGAGGTGGGATACACAGCTCCTTCCCTTGTAGCCTTTCTGCTCTGCATATGAGGGCAGGGGGGAGTGAGGGGTGGGATACACGGCTCCTTCCCTTGTAGCCTTTCTGCTCTGCATATGAGGAGGGGGGGGAGAGGGGTGGGATACACAGCTCCTTCCCTTGTAGCCTTTCTGCTCTGCATATGAGGAGGGGCAGGGGGGTGAGAGGTGGGATACACGGCTCCTTCCCTTGTAGCCTTTCTGCTCTGCATATCAAGAGGGGCGGGGGTGAGGGGTGGGATACACAGATCCTTCCCTTGAAACCTTTCTGCTCTGCCTATGAGGAGGGGCGGGGGTGAGGGGTGGGATACACAGATCCTTCCCTTTTAGCCTTTCTGCTCTGCCTATGAGGAGGGGCAGGGGGTGAGGGGGGATACACAGCTCCTTCCCTTGTAGCCTTTCTTCTCTGCATTTGAGGGGCGGGGGTGAGGGGTAGGATCCACAGCTCCTTCCCTTGTAGCCTTTCTCCTCTGCATATGAGGAGGGGAGGGAGGAGAGGGGTGGGATACACAGCTCCTTCCCTTGTAGCCTTTCTGTTTTGCATATGAGGAGGGACAGGAGGTGAGGGGTGGGATACACGGTTCCTTTCCTTGTTGCCTTTCTGTTTTGCATATGAGGGGAGGGGAGGTGAGGGGTGGGATACACGGCTCCTTCCCATGTAGCCTTTCTGCTCTGCATATGAGGAGGGGCAGGATGGAGAGAGGTGGGATACATGGCTCCTTCCCATGTAGCCTTTCTGCTCTGCATATGAGGAGGGGCAGGATGGAGAGAGGTGGGATACACGGCTCCTTCCCATGTAGCCTTTCAGCTCTGCATATGAGGAGGGGCGGGGAGAGAGGGATGGGATACACGGCTCCTTCTCTTGTAGCCTTTCTGCTCTGCATATGAGGAGGGGCAGGATGGAGAGAGGTGGGATACAAGGCTCCTTCCCATGTAGCCTTTCTGCTCTGCATATGAGGAGGGTCGGGGGGTGAGGGGTGGGATGCACGGCTCCTTCCATTGTAGCCTTTCTGCTCTGCATATGAGGAGGTGAGGGGTGGAATACATGGCTCCTTCCCTTGTAGCTTTTCTGCTCTGCATATGAGGAGGGGCGTGGAGGAGAGGTGTGGGATACACGGATCCTTCCATTGTAGCCTTTCTACTCTGCATATGAGGGGCGGGGGTGAGGGGTGGGACACACAGATCCTTCCCTTGTAGCCTTTCCGCTCTGCATATTAGGAGGCATGAGGGGTGGGATACATGGCTCCTTCCCTTGTAGCTTTTCTGCTCTGCATATGAGGAGGGGTGAGGGGTGGGATACACGGATCCTTCCATTGTAGCCGTTCTGCTCTGCATATGAGGAGGGGCAGGGGGTGAGGGGTGGGATACACGGCTCCTTCCCTTGTAGCCTTTCTGCTCTGCATATGAGGAGGGGTGGGGGAGAGAGGTGGGATACACTGCTCCTTCCCTTGTAGCCTTTCTGCTGTGCATATGAGGAGGGGTGAGTGGTGGGATACATGGCTCCTTCCCTTGTAGCCTTTCTGCTCTGCATATGAGGATTGGAGGGAGGAGAGGGGTGGGATACACTGCTCCTTCCCTTGTAGCCTTTCTGCTCTGCATATGAGGAGGGGCGGGGGAGAGGGATGGGATACACGGCTCCTTCCCTTGTAGCCTTTCTGCTCTGCATATGAGGAGGGGCGAGAGGAGAGGGGTGGGATACACGGCTCCTTCCCTTGTAGCCTTTCTGCTGTGCATATGAGGAGGGGCGGGGTGAGGGGTGGAATACACGGCTCCTTCCCTTGTAGCCTTTCTGCTCTGCATATGAGGAGGGGTGAGGGGTGGGATACACGGCTCCTTCCCTTGTAGCCTTTCTGTTCTGCATATGATAAGGGGTGAGGGGTGGGATACATGGTTCCTTCCCTTGTAGCTTTTCTGCTCTGCATATGAGGAGGGGTGGGGGGGAGAGGGGTGGGATACACGGCTCCTTCCCTTGTAGCCTTTTTCCTCTGCATATGAGGTGGGGCGGGGGTGAGGGTGGGATACACGGCTCCTTCCCTTGTAGCCTTTCTCCTCTGCATATGAGGGGAGGGGAGGTGAGGGGTGGGATACACGGCTCCTTCCCATGTAGCCTTTCTGCTCTGCATATGAGGAGGGGCGTGGGGGTGAGGGGTGGTATACATGCTCCTTCCCTTGTAGCCTTTCTGCTGTGCATATGAGGAGGGGCGGGGAGGAGAGGGGTGGGATACACGGCTCCTTCCCTTGTAGCCTTTCTGCTCAGCATATGAGCAGGGGTGGGGGTGAGGGTGGGATACACAGCTCCTTCCCCCGTAGCCTTTCTGCTGTGCATAGGAGGAGGGGCGGGGAAGAGGGGTGGGATACATGGCTCCTTTCCTTGTAGCCTTTCTGCTCTGCATATGAGGAGGAGTGGGGGGAGAGGGGTGGATACATGGCTCCTTCCCTTGTAGCCTTTCTGCTCTGCATATGAGGAGGGGCAGGGGGGAGTGAGGGGTGGGATACACGGCTCCTTCCCTTATAGCCTTTCTGCTCTGCATATGAGGAGGGGTGAGGGGTGTGATACATGGCTCCTTCCCTTGTAGCCTTTCTGCTCTGCATATGAAAAGGGGCAGGGGGGAGAGAGGTGGGATACACGGCCCCTTCCCTTGTAGCCTTTCTCCTCTGCATATGAGTAGGGGTGGGGGGATAGGGGTGGGATACCCGTCTCCTTCCCTTGTAGCCTTTCTGCTCTGCATATGAGGTGGGGCGGGGGTGAGGGTGGGATACACGGCTCCTTCCCTTGTAGCCTTTCTCCTCTGCATATGAGTAGGGGTGGGGGGATAGGGGTGGGATACCCGTCTCCTTCCCTTGTAGCCTTTCTGCTCTGCATATGAGGAGGGGCGGGGGGTGAGGGTGGGATGCACGGCTCCTTCCATTGTAGCCTTTCTCCTCTGCATATGAGTAGGGGTGGGGGGATAGGGGTTGGATACCCGTCTCCTTCCCTTGTAGCCTTTCTGCTCTGCATATGGGGGGGTGTGAGGGGTGGGATACATGGCTCCTTCCCTTGTAGCCTTTCTGCTCTGCATATGAGGAGGGGCGGGGGTGAGGGGTGGGATACACGGCTTCTTCCCTTGTAGCCTTTCTGCTCTGCATATGAGGAGGGGCGGGGGTGAGGGGTGGGATACACAGCTCCTTCCCTTGTAGCCTTTCTGCTGTACATATGAAGAGGGGTGGGGTGTGAAGAGTGGGATACACGGCTCCTTCCCTTGTAGCCTTTCTGCTCTGCATATGGGGGGGTGTGAGGGGTGGGATACATGGCTCCTTCCCTTGTAGCCTTTCTGTTCTGCATATGAGGAGGGGCGGGGGTGAGGGGTGGGATATGTGGCTCCTTCTCTTGTAGCCTTTCTGCTGTGCATAGGAGGAGGGGCGTGGGGGAGAGGATTGGGATACACGGATCCTTCCCTTGTAGCCTTTCTGCTCTGCATATGAGGAGGGTCAGGGGGTGAGGGGGGGGGATACACAGCTCCTTCCCTTGTAGCCTTTCTTCTCTGCATATGAGGAGGGGCGGGGGGTGAGGGGTGGGATACACAGCTCCATCCCTTGTAGCCTTTCTGCTCTGTATATGAGGAGGGGCGTGGGGGAGAGGATTGGGATACACGGATCCTTCCCTTGTAGCCTTTCTGCTCTGCATATGAGGAGGGTGAGGGGGTGAGGGGGGGGATACACAGCTCCTTCCCTTGTAGCCTTTCTTCTCTGCATATGAGGAGGGGCGGGGGGTGAGGGGTGGGATACACAGCTCCTTCCCTTGTAGCCTTTCTTCTCTTCATATGAGGAGGGGCGGGAGTGAGGGGTAGGATACACGGCTCCTTCCCTTGTAGCCTTTCTGCTCTGCATATGAGGAGGGGGGGGAGAGGGGTGGGATACACAGCTCCTTCCCTTGTAGCCTTTCTGCTCTGCATATGAGGAGGGGCAGGGGGGTGAGAGGTGGGATACACGGCTCCTTCCCTTGTAGCCTTTCTGCTCTGCATATCAAGAGGGGCGGGGGTGAGGGGTGGGATACACAGATCCTTCCCTTGAAACCTTTCTGCTCTGCCTATGAGGAGGGGCGGGGGTGAGGGGTGGGATACACAGCTCCTTCCCTTTTAGCCTTTCTGCTCTGCCTATGAGGAGGGGCAGGGGGTGAGGGGGGATACACAGCTCCTTCCCTTGTAGCCTTTCTTCTCTGCATTTGAGGGGCGGGGGTGAGGGGTAGGATCCACAGCTCCTTCCCTTGTAGCCTTTCTCCTTTGCATATGAGGAGGCGAGGGAGGAGAGGGGTGGGATACACAGCTCCTTCCCTTGTAGCCTTTCTGTTTTGCATATGAGGAGGGACAGGAGGTGAGGGGTGGGATACACGGTTCCTTTCCTTGTTGCCTTTCTGTTTTGCATATGAGGGGAGGGGAGGTGAGGGGTGGGATACACGGCTCCTTCCCATGTAGCCTTTCTGCTCTGCATATGAGGAGGGGCAGGATGGAGAGAGGTGGGATACATGGCTCCTTCCCATGTAGCCTTTCTGCTCTGCATATGAGGAGGGGCAGGATGGAGAGAGGTGGGATACACGGCTCCTTCCCATGTAGCCTTTCAGCTCTGCATATGAGGAGGGGCGGGGAGAGAGGGATGGGATACACGGCTCCTTCTCTTGTAGCCTTTCTGCTCTGCATATGAGGAGGGGCAGGATGGAGAGAGGTGGGATACAAGGCTCCTTCCCATGTAGCCTTTCTGCTCTGCATATGAGGAGGGTCGGGGGGTGAGGGGTGGGATGCACGGCTCCTTCCATTGTAGCCTTTCTGCTCTGCATATGAGGAGGTGAGGGGTGGAATACATGGCTCCTTCCCTTGTAGCTTTTCTGCTCTGCATATGAGGAGGGGCGTGGAGGAGAGGTGTGGGATACACGGATCCTTCCATTGTAGCCTTTCTACTCTGCATATGAGGGGCGGGGGTGAGGGGTGGGACACACAGATCCTTCCCTTGTAGCCTTTCCGCTCTGCATATTAGGAGGCGTGAGGGGTGGGATACATGGCTCCTTCCCTTGTAGCTTTTCTGCTCTGCATATGAGGAGGGGTGAGGGGTGGGATACACGGATCCTTCCATTGTAGCCGTTCTGCTCTGCATATGAGGAGGGGCGGGGGGTGAGGGGTGGGATACACGGCTCCTTCCCTTGTAGCCTTTCTGCTCTGCATATGAGGAGGGGTGGGGGAGAGAGGTGGGATACACTGCTCCTTCCCTTGTAGCCTTTCTGCTGTGCATATGAGGAGGGGTGAGTGGTGGGATACATGGCTCCTTCCCTTGTAGCCTTTCTGCTCTGCATATGAGGATTGGAGGGAGGAGAGGGGTGGGATACACTGCTCCTTCCCTTGTAGCCTTTCTGCTCTGCATATGAGGAGGGGCGGGGGAGAGGGGTGGGATACACGGCTCCTTCCCTTGTAGCCTTTCTGCTGTGCATATGAGGAGGGGCGGGGTGAGGGGTGGAATACACGGCTCCTTCCCTTGTAGCCTTTCTGCTCTGCATATGAGGAGGGGTGAGGGGTGGGATACACGGCTCCTTCCCTTGTAGCCTTTCTGTTCTGCATATGATAAAGGGTGAGGGGTGGGATACATGGTTCCTTCCCTTGTAGCTTTTCTGCTCTGCATATGAGGAGGGGTGGGGGGGAGAGGGGTGGGATACACGGCTCCTTCCCTTGTAGCCTTTTTCCTCTGCATATGAGTAGGGGTGGGGGGAGAGGGGTGGGATACACGGCTCCTTCCCCTGTAGCCTTTCTGCTCTGCATATGAGGAGGGGCGGGGGTGAGGGGGTAGGATACACGGCTCCTTCCCTTGTCGCCTTTCTGCTCTGCATATGAGGATTGGAGGGAGGAGAGGGGTGGGATACACGGCTCCTTCCCTTGTAGCCTTTCTGCTCTGCATATGAGGAGGGGCGGGGGGTGAGGGGTGGGATACACAGTTCCTTCCCCTTTAACCTTTCTGCTCTGCCTATGAGGAGGGGCAGGGGATGAGGGGTGGGATACACGGCTCCTTCCCTTGTAGCCTTTCTGCTCTGCATATGAGCAGGGGCGGGGGGGTGAGGGTGGGATACACGGCTCCTTCCCCCGTAGCCTTTCTGCTGTGCATAGGAGGAGGGGCGGGGGAGAGCGGTGGGATACACAGCTCCTTCCCTTGTAGCCTTTCTGCTCTGCATATGAGGAGGGCAGGGGGAGTGAGGGGTGGGATACACGGCTGCTTCCCTTATAGCCTTTCTGCTCTGCATATGAAGAGGGGAGGGAGGTGAGGGGTGGGATACATGGTTCCTTCCCTTGTAGCCTTTCTGCTCTGCATATGAGGAGGGGGGGAGAGGGGTGGGATACACGGCTCCTTCCCTTGTAGCCTTTCTGCTCTGCATATGAGGAGGGGGGGGAGAGGGGTGGGATACACAGCTCCTTCCCTTGTAGCCTTTCTGCTCTGCATATGAGGAGGGGCAGGGGGGAGAGAGGTGGGATACACGGCTCCTTCCCTTGTAGCCTTTCTGCTCTGCATATCAAGAGGGGCGGGGGTGAGGGGTGGGATACACGGATCCTTCCCTTGAAACCTTTCTGCTCTGCCTATGAGGAGGGGCGGGGGTGAGGGGTGGGATACACAGCTCCTTCCCTTTTAGCCTTTCTGCTCTGCCTATGAGGAGGGGCAGGGGGTGAGGGGGGATACACAGCTCCTTCCCTTGTAGCCTTTCTTCTCTGCATTTGAGGGGCGGGGGTGAGGGGTAGGATCCACAGCTCCTTCCCTTGTAGCCTTTCTCCTCTGCATATGAGGAGGGGAGGGAGGAGAGGGGTGGGATACACAGCTCCTTCCCTTGTAGCCTTTCTGTTTTGCATATGAGGAGGGACAGGAGGTGAGGGGTGGGATACACGGTTCCTTTCCTAGTTGCCTTTCTGTTTTGCATATGAGGGGAGGGGAGGTGAGGGGTGGGATACACGGCTCCTTCCCATGTAGCCTTTCTGCTCTGCATATGAGGAGGGTCAGGATGGAGAGTGGTGGGATACATGGCTCCTTCCCATGTAGCCTTTCTGCTCTGCATATGAGGAGGGGCAGGATGGAGAGAGGTGGGATACACGGCTCCTTCCCATGTAGCCTTTCTGCTCTGCATATGAGGAGGGGCGGGGAGAGAGGGATGGGATACACGGCTCCTTCTCTTGTAGCCTTTCTGCTCTGCATATGAGGAGGGGCAGGATGGAGAGAGGTGGGATACAAGGCTCCTTCCCATGTAGCCTTTCTGCTCTGCATATGAGGAGGGTCGGGGGGTGAGGGGTGGGATGCACGGCTCCTTCCATTGTAGCCTTTCTGCTCTGCATATGAGGAGGTGAGGGGTGGAATACATGGCTCCTTCCCTTGTAGCTTTTCTGCTCTGCATATGAGGAGGGGCGTGGAGGAGAGGTGTGGGATACACGGATCCTTCCATTGTAGCCTTTCCGCTCTGCATATGAGGAGGGGTGAGGGGTGGGATACACGGATCCTTCCATTGTAGCCGTTCTGCTCTGCATATGAGGAGGGGCGGGGGGTGAGGGGTGGGATACACGGCTCCTTCCCTTGTAGCCTTTCTGCTCTGCATATGAGGAGGGGTGGGGGAGAGAGGTGGGATACACTGCTCCTTCCCTTGTAGCCTTTCTTCTGTGCATATGAGGAGGGGTGAGTGGTGGGATACATGGCTCCTTCCCTTGTAGCCTTTCTGCTCTGCATATGAGGATTGGAGGGAGGAGAGGGGTGGGATACACTGCTCCTTCCCTTGTAGCCTTTCTGCTCTGCATATGAGGAGGGGCGGGGGAGAGGGATGGGATACACGGCTCCTTCCCTTGTAGCCTTTCTGCTCTGCATATGAGGAGGGGCGAGAGGAGAGGGGTGGGATACACGGCTCCTTCCCTTGTAGCCTTTCTGCTGTGCATATGAGGAGGGGCGGGGTGAGGGGTGGAATACACGGCTCCTTCCCTTGTAGCCTTTCTGCTGTGCATATGAGGAAGAGTGAGGGGTGGGATACACGGCTCCTTCCCTTGTAGCCTTTCTGTTCTGCATATGATAAGGGGTGAGGGGTGGGATACATGGTTCCTTCCCTTGTAGCTTTTCTGCTCTGCATATGAGGAGGGGTGGGGGGGAGAGGGGTGGGATACACGGCTCCTTCCCTTGTAGCCTTTTTCCTCTGCATATGAGTAGGGGTGGGGGGAGACGGGTGGGATACACGGCTCCTTCCCCTGTAGCCTTTCTGCTCTGCATATGAGGAGGGGCGGGGGTGAGGGGTAGGATACACGGCTCCTTCCCTTGTCGCCTTTCTGCTCTGCATATGAGGATTGGAGGGAGGAGAGGGGTGGGATACACGGCTCCTTCCCTTGTAGCCTTTCTGCTCTGCATATGAGGAGGGGCGGGGGGTGAGGGGTGGGATACACAGTTCCTTCCCCTTTAACCTTTCTGCTCTGCCTATGAGGAGGGGCAGGGGATGAGGGGTGGGATACACGGCTCCTTCCCTTGTAGCCTTTCTGCTCTGCATATGAGCAGGGGCGGGGGGTGAGGGTGGGATACACGGCTCCTTCCCCCGTAGCCTTTCTGCTGTGCATAGGAGGAGGGGCGGGGGAGAGCGGTGGGATACACAGCTCCTTCCCTTGTAGCCTTTCTGCTCTGCATATGAGGAGGGCAGGGGGAGTGAGGGGTGGGATACACGGCTGCTTCCCTTATAGCCTTTCTGCTCTGCATATGAAGAGGGGAGGGAGGTGAGGGGTGGGATACATGGCTCCTTCCCTTGTAGCCTTTCTGCTCTGCATATGAGGAGGGGGGGGAGAGGGGGGGGATACACAGCTCCTTCCCTTGTAGCCTTTCTGCACTGCATATGAGGAGGGGCAGGGGGGAGAGAGGTGGGATACATGGCTCCTTCCCTTGTAGCCTTTCTGCTCTGCATATCAAGAGGGGCGGGGGTGAGGGGTGGGATACACGGATCCTTCCCTTGTAGCCTTTCTGCTCTGCCTATGAGGCGGGGCGGGGGTTGAGGGGTGGGATACACAGCTCCTTCCCTTTTAGCCTTTCTGCTCTGCCTATGAGGAGGGGCTGGGGGTGAGGGGTGGGATACACAGCTCCTTCCCTTGTAGCCTTTCTTCTCTGCATTTGAGGAGGGGCGGGGGTGAGGGGTAGGATCCACAGCTCCTTCCCTTGTAGCCTTTCTGTTTTGCATATGAGGGGAGGGGAGAGAGGGGTGGGATACACGGCTCCTTCCCATGTAGCCTTTCTGCTCTGCATATGAGGAGGGTCAGGATGGAGAGAGGTGGGATACACGGCTCCTTCCCATGTAGCCTTTCTGCTCTGCATATGAGGAGGGGTGGGGAGAGAGGGGTGGGATACACGGCTCCTTCCCATGTAGCCTTTCTGCTCTGCATATGAGGAGGGTCAGGATGGAGAGAGGTGGGATACACGGCTCCTTCCATTGTAGCCTTTCTGCTCTGCATATGAGGAGGTGAGGGGTGGGATACACGGCTCCTTCCCTTGTAGCCTTTCCGCTCTGCATATTAGGAGGCGTGAGGGGTGGGATACATGGCTCCTTCCCTTGTAGCTTTTCTGCTCTGCATATGAGGAGGGGCGTGGAGGAGAGGTGTGGGATACACGGATCCTTCCATTGTAGCCTTTCTACTCTGCATATGAGGGGCGGGGGGTGAGGAGTGGGACACACGGATCCTTCCCCTGTAGCCTTTCCGCTCTGCATATTAGGAGGCGTGAGGGGTGGGATACATGGCTCCTTCCCTTGTAGCTTTTCTGCTCTGCATATGAGGAGGGGCGGGGGGTGAGGGGTGGGATACACGGCTCCTTCCCTTGTAGCCTTTCTGCTCTGCATATGAGGAGGGGTGGGGGAGAGAGGTGGGATACACTGCTCCTTCCCTTGTAGCCTTTCTGCTGTGCATATGAGGAGGGGTCAGTGGTGGGATACATGGCTCCTTCCCTTGTAGCCTTTCTGCTCTGCATATGAGGATTGGAGGGAGGAGGGGTGGGATACACTGCTCCTTCCCTTGTAGCCTTTCTGCTCTGCATATGAGGAGGGGCGGGGGAGAGGGGTGGGATACACGGCTCCTTCCCTTGTAGCCTTTCTGCTCTGCATATGAGGAGGGGCGGGAGGAGAGGGTTGGGATACACGGCTCCTTCCCTTGTAGCCTTTCTGCTCTGCATATGAGGTGGGGCAGGGGGGAGGTTAGGGGTGGAATACACGGCTCCTTCCCTTGTAGCCTTTCTGCTCTGCATATGAGGAGGGGTGGGCGGGTGAGGGGTGGGATACACGGCTCCTTCCCTTGTAGCCTTTCTGCTCTGCATATGAGGAGGGGTGAGGGGTGGGATACACGGCTCCTTCCCTTATAGCCTTTCTGCTCTGCATATGAGAAGGGGTGAGGGGTGGGATACATGGTTCCTTCCCTTGTAGCTTTTCTGCTCTGCATATGTGGAGGGGTGGGGGGGGGGTGGGGTACATGGCTCCTTACCTTGTAGCCTTTTTCCTCTGCATATGAGTAGGGGTGGGGGGAGAGGGGTGGGATACACGGCTCCTTCCCCTGTAGCCTTTCTGCTCTGCATATGAGATGGGGCGGGGGTGAGGGGTAGGATACACGGCTCCTTCCCTTGTCGCCTTTCTGCTCTGCATATGAGGATTGGAGGGAGGAGAGGGGTGGGATACACGGCTCCTTCCCTTGTAGCCTTTCTGCTCTGCATATGAGGAGGGGCGGGGGGTGAGGGGTGGGATGCACAGTTCCTTCCCCTTTAGCCTTTCTGCTCTGCCTATGAGGAGGGGCAGGGGATGAGGGGTGGGGATACACGGCTCCTTCCCTTGTAGCCTTTCTGCTCTGCATATGAGCAGGGGCGGGGGGTGAGGGTGGGATACACGGTTCCTTCCCCCGTAGCCTTTCTGCTGTGCATAGGAGGAGGGGCGGGGGAGAGCGGTGGGATACACAGCTCCTTCCCTTGTAGCCTTTCTGCTCTGCATATGAGGAGGGGCGGGGGGTGAGGGGTTGGATTCACGGCTCCTTCCCTTGTAGCCTTTCTGCTCTGCATATGAGGAGGGGTGAGGGGTGGGATATGCGGCTCGTTCCCTTGTAGCCTTTCTGCTCTGCATATGAGGGGGGGTGTGGGGGTGAGGGGTGGTATACATGCTCCTTCCCTTGTAGCCTTTCTGCTGTGCATATGAGGAGGGGCGGGGAGGAGAGGGGTGGGATACACAGCTCCTTCCCTTGTATCCTTTCTGCTCTGTATATGAGGAGGGGTGTGGGAGAGAGGGTTGGGATACACAGGTCCTTCCCTTGTAGCCTTTCTGCTCTGCCTATGAGGAGGGGCGGGGGGTGAGGGGTGGGATACACAGCTCCTTCCCTTGTAGCCTTTCTGCTCTGCATATGAGGAGGGGCGGGAGGTGAGGGGTGGGATAAATGGCTCCTTTCTGCTCTGCATATGAGGGGCGGGAGGAAAGGGGTGGGATACACGGCTCCTTCCCTTGTAGCCTTTCTGTTCTGCATATGAGGAGGGGCGGGGGTGAGGGGTGGGATATGTGGCTCCTTCCCTTGTAGCCTTTCTGCTGTGCATATGAGGAGGGGTGGAGTAGAGGGGTGGGATGCACGGCTCCTTCCCTTGTAGCCTTTCTGCTCTGCATATGAGGAGGGGTGAGGGGAGTGTTGGGATACACGGCTCCTTCTCTTGTAGCCTTTCTGCTCTGCATATGGGGAGGGAGGTGAGGGGTGGGATACACAGCTCCTTCCCTTGTAGCCTTTCTGCTCTGCATATGAGGAGGGGCGGGGTTGAGGGGTGGGATACACGGCTCCTTCCCTTGTAGCCTTTCTGTTCTGCATATGAGGAGGGGCAGGGGTGAGGGGTG
The DNA here is from genome assembly GCF_040938575.1 of Ambystoma mexicanum. Classification (NCBI taxonomy): domain Eukaryota; kingdom Metazoa; phylum Chordata; class Amphibia; order Caudata; family Ambystomatidae; genus Ambystoma; species Ambystoma mexicanum. The sequence continues at coordinate 1,678,061,866 of NC_090937.1, forward strand.
GGATATGCGGCTCGTTCCCTTGTAGCCTTTCTGCTGTGCTTATGAGAAGTGGTGAGGGGTGGGATACACGGCTCCTTACATTGTAGCCTTTCTGCTCTGCATATGAGGAGGGGCGTGGGGGTAAGGGGTGGTATACATGCTCCTTCCCTTGTCTCCTTTCTGCTGTGCATATGAGGAGGGGCGGGGAGGAGGGTGGGATACACAGCTCCTTCCCCCGTAGCCTTTCTGCTGTGCATAGGAGGAGGGGCGGGGAAGAGGGGTGGGATACATGGCTCCTTCCCTTGTAGCCTTTCTGCTCTGCATATGAGGAGGAGTGGGGGGAGAGGGGTGGATACATGGCTCCTTCCCTTGTAGCCTTTCTGCTCTGCATATGAGGAGGGTTGAGGGGTGTGATACATGGCTCCTTCCCTTGTAGCCTTTCTGCTCTGCATATGAGGAGGGGCAGGGGGGAGTGAGGGGTGGGATACACGGCTCCTTCCCTTATAGCCTTTCTGCTCTGCATATGAGTAGGGGTGGGGGGATAGGGGTGGGATACCCGTCTCCTTCCCTTGTAGCCTTTCTGCTCTGCATATGAGGTGGGGCGGGGGGTGAGGGTGGGATACATGGCTCCTTCCCTTGTAGCCTTTCTCCTCTGCATATGAGTAGGGGTGGGGGGATAGGGGTGGGATACCCGTCTCCTTCCCTTGTAGCCTTTCTGCTCTGCATATGAGGAGGGGCGGGGGGTGAGGGTGGGATGCACGGCTCCTTCCATTGTAGCCTTTCTCCTCTGCATATGAGTAGGGGTGGGGGGATAGGGGTTGGATACCCGTCTCCTTCCCTTGTAGCCTTTCTGCTCTGCATATGGGGGGGTGTGAAGGGTGGGATACATGGCTCCTTCCCTTGTAGCCTTTCTGCTCTGCATATGAGGAGGGGCGGGGGTGAGGGGTGGGATACACGGCTTCTTCCCTTGTAGCCTTTCTGCTCTGCATATGAGGAGGGGCGGGGGTGAGGGGTGGGATACACAGCTCCTTCCCTTGTAGCCTTTCTGCTGTACATATGAAGAGGGGTGGGGTGTGAAGAGTGGGATACACGGCTCCTTCCCTTGTAGCCTTTCTGCTCTGCATATGGGGGGGTGTGAGGGGTGGGATACATGGCTCCTTCCCTTGTAGCCTTTCTGTTCTGCATATGAGGAGGGGCGGGGGTGAGGGGTGGGATATGTGGCTCCTTCTCTTGTAGCCTTTCTGCTCTGCATATGAGGAGGGGTGGGGGGAGGGGTGGGATACACGGCTCCTTCCCTTGTAGCCTTTCTGCTCTGCATATGAGGAGGGGAGGGGGGTAGGATACACAGCTCCTTCCCTTGTAGCCTTTCTGCTGTGCATATGAGGAGGGGCGGGGGTGAGGGGTGGGATACACGTCTCCTTCCCTTGTAGCCTTTCTGCTCTGCATATGAGGAGGGGTGAGGGGTGGGATACACGGCTACTTCCCTTGTAGCCTTTCTGCTCTGCATATGAGGAGGGACGGGGGTGAGGGGTGGGATACACGGCTCCTTCCCTTATAGCCTTTCTGCACTGCATATGAGGAGGGGCGACAGGGTGGTGAGGGGTGGGATACACGGCTCTTTCCCTTGTAGCCTTTCTGCTCTGCATATGAGGAGGGGCGGGGGGTGAGGGGTGGGATACACGGCTCCTTCCCTTGTAGCCTTTCTGCCCTGCATATCAGGAGGTGCGTGGGGGAGAGGGGTGGGATACACGGCTCCTTCCCTTGTAGCCTTTCTGCTCTGATTATGAGGAGGGGCGTGGGTTGAGGGGTGGGATACTCGGCTCCTTCCCTTGTAGCCTTTCTGCCCTGCATATCAGGAGGTGCGTGGGGGAGAGGGGTGGGATACACGGCTCCTTCCCTTGTAGCCTTTCTGGTCTGCATATGAGGAGGGGCAATGGTGAGCGGTGGGATACACAGCTCCTTCCCTTGTAGCCTTTCTGCTCTGCATAGGAGGAGGGGCGGGGGAGAGGGGTGGGATTCACCGGCTCCTTCCCTTGTAGCCTTTCTGCTCTGCATATTGGGAGGGGCGGGGGGTAAGGGGTGGGATACACGGCTCCTTCCCTTGTAGCCTTTCTGCTCTGCATATGAGGAGGAGGCGAGAGGGGTGGGATACACGGCTCCTTCCCCTTTAGCCTTTCTGCTCTGCCTATGAGGAGGGGCGAAGGGTGACGGGGGGATACAGGGCTCCTTCCCTTGTAGCCTTTCTGCTCAGTATATTAGCAGGGGCGGGGGTGAGGGTGGGATACACGGCTCCTTCCCCCGTAGCTCTTCTGCTCTGCATATGAGGAGGGGCGCGGGGTAATGGGTGGGATACACAGCTCCTTCCCTTGTAGCCTTTCTGCTCTGCATATGAGGATGGGCGGGGGTGAGGGGTGGGATAAATGGCTCCTTCCCTTGTAGCCTTTCTGCTCTGCATATGAGGAGGGGCGGGAGGTGAGGGGTGGGATACACGGCTCCTTCCCTTGTACCCTTTCTGCTGTGCATATGAGGAGGGGTGAGGGGTGGTATACACGGCTCCTTCCCTTGTAGCTTTTCTGCTCTGTAAATGAGGAGGGGCTGGGGGAGTGGGGTGGGATACACGGCTCCTTCCCTTGTACCCTTTCTGCTCTGCATATGAGGAGGGGGAGGTGAGGAGTGGGATACACGGCTCCTTCCCTTGTAGCCTTTCTGCTCTGGATATGAGGGGCGAGGGTGGGATACACGGCTCCTTCCCTTTTAGCCTTTCTGCTCTGCATATGAGGAGGGGCGTGGGTGAGAGGGGATACACAGCTCCTTCCCTTGTAGCCTTTCTTCTCTGCTTTTGAGGAGGGGCGGGGGTGAGGGGTAGGATCCACAGCTCCTTGCCTTGTAGCCTTTCTCCTCTGCATATGAGGAGGGGAGGGAGGAGAGGGGTGGGATACACAGCTCCTTCCCTTGTAGCCTTTCTGTTTTGCATATGAGGAGGGGCGGGAGGTGAGGGGTGGGATACACAGCTCCTTCCCATGTAGCCTTTCTGCTCTGCATATGAGGAGGGTCAGGATGGAGAGAGGTGGGATACACGGCTCCTTCCCATGTAGCCGTTCTGCTTTGCATATGAGGAGGGGCAGGATGGAGAGAGGTGGGATACACGGCTCCTTCCCCTGTAGCCTTTCTGCTCTGCATATGAGGAGGGGTGAGGGGTGGGATACATGGCTCCTTCCCTTGTAGCTTTTCTGCTCTGCATATGAGGAGGGGTGGGGGGGAGAGGGGTGGGATACACGGCTCCTTCCCCTGTAGCCTTTCTGCTCTGCATATGAGGAGGGGTGAGGGGTGGGATACATGGCTCCTTCCCTTGTAGCCTTTCTGCTCTGCATATGAGGAGGGGTGGGGGGTGGGATACACGGCTCCTTCCCTTGTAGCCTTTCTGCTGTGCATATGAGGAGGGGTGAGGGGTGGGATACACGGCTCCTTCCCTTGTAGCCTTTCTGCTCTGCAAATGTGGAGGGGTGGGATACATGGCTCCTTCCCTTGTAGCCTTGCTGCTGTTCATATGAGGATTGGAGGGAGGGGAGGGGTGGGGTGGTATACACGGCTCCTTCCCTTGTAGTTTTTCTGCTGTGCATATGAGGAGGGGTGGGGGGGAGACGGGTGGGATACACGGCTCCTTCCCCTGTAGCCTTTCTGCTCTGCATATGAGGAGGGGTGAGGGGTGGGATACATGGCTCCTTCCCTTGTAGCCTTTCTGCTCTGCATATGAGGAGGGGTGGGGGGTGGGATACACGGCTCCTTCCCTTGTAGCCTTTCTGCTGTGCATATGAGGAGGGGTGAGGGGTGGGATACACGGCTCCTTCCCTTGTAGCCTTTCTGCTCTGCAAATGTGGAGGGGTGGGATACATGGCTCCTTCCCTTGTAGCCTTTCTACTGTTCATATGAGGATTGGAGGGAGGGGAGGGGTGGGTGGGATATACGGCTCCTTCCCTTGTAGCCTTTCTGCTCTGCATATGAGGAGGGGCGGGGGAGAGGGGTGGGATACACGGCTCCTTCCCTTGTAGCTTTTCTGCTCTGCATATGAGGAGGGACAGGGGAGAGAGGGATGGGATACACAGCTCCTTCCCTTGTAGCCTTTCTGCTCTGCACATGAGGAGGGGTGGGGGGTGGGATACACGGCTCCTTCCCTTGTAGCCTTTCTGCTGTGCATATGAGGAGGGGTGAGGGGTGGGATACACGGCTCCTTCCCTTGTAGCCTTTCTGCTCTGCAAATGTGGAGGGGTGGGATACATGGCTCCTTCCCTTGTAGCCTTTCTGCTGTTCATATGAGGATTGGAGGGAGGGGTGGGGTGGTATACACGGCTCCTTCCATTGTAGTTTTTCTGCTGGGCATATGAGGAGGGGCTGGGGTGAGGGGTGGGATACGCGGCTCCTTCCCTTGTAGCCTTTCTGCTCTGCATATGAGCAGGGCGGGGGGTGAGGGTGGGATACACGGCTCCTTCCCCCGTAGCCTTTCTGCTGTGCATAGGAGGGGGGTCGGGGGAGAGGGGTGGGATACACAGCTCCTTCCCTTGTAGCCTTTCTGCTCTGCATATGAGCAGGGGCGGGGGGTGAGGGTGGGATACACGGCTCCTTCCCCGCCGTAGCCTTTCTGCTCTGCATATGAGGAGGGCATGGGGGAGTGAGGGGTGGGATACATGGCTCCTTCCCTTATAGCCTTTCTGCTCTGCATATGAGGAGGGGAGGGAGGTGAGGGGTGGGATACACGGCTCCTTCCCTTGTAGCCTTTCTGCTCTGCATATGAGGAGGGGGGAGAGGGGTGGGATACACAGCTCCTTCCCTTGTAGCCTTTCTGCTCTGCATATGTGGAGGGGCAGGGGGGAGAGAGGTGGGATACACGGCTCCTTCCCTTGTAGCCTTTCTGCTCTGCATATCAAGAGGGGCGGGGGTGAGGGGTGGGATACACGGATCCTTCCCTTGTAGCCTTTCTGCTCTGCCTATGAGGAGGGGCGGGGGTGAGGGGTGGGATACACCACTCCTTCCCTTTTAGCCTTTCTGCTCTGCCTATGAGGAGGGGCGGGGGGTGAGGGGGGGGATACACAGCTCCTTCCCTTGTAGCCTTTCTTCTCTGCATTTGAGGAGGGGCGGGGGTGAGGGGTAGGATCCACAGCTCCTTCCCTTGTAGCCTTTCTCCTCTGCATATGAGGAGGGGAGGGAGGAGAGGGGTGGGATACACAGCTCCTTCCCTTGTAGCCTTTCTGTTTTGCATATGAGGAGGGGCGGGAGGTGAGGGGTGGGATACACAGCTCCTTCCCATGTAGCCTTTCTGCTCTGCATATGAGGAGGGTCAGGATGGAGAGAGGTGGGATACACAGCTCCTTCCCATGTAGCCGTTCTGCTCTGCATATGAGGAGGGGCGGGGATCGAGGGGTGGGATACACGGCTCCTTCTCTTGTAGCCTTTCTGCTCTGCATATGAGGAGGTGCGGGGGTGAGGGGTTGGTGGGATACACAGCTCCTTCCCATGTAGCCGTTCTGCTCTGCATATGAGGAGGGGCGGGGATCGAGGGGTGGGATACACGGCTCCTTCTCTTGTAGCCTTTCTGCTCTGCATATGAGGAGGGTTGGGGGGTGAGGGGTGGGATGCACGGCTTCTTCCATTGTAGCCTTTCTGCTCTGCATATGAGGAGGTGAGGGGTGGGCTACATGGCTCCTTCCCTTGTAGCTTTTCTGCTCTGCATATGAGGAGGGGCGGGGGGTGAGGAGTGGGATACACGGATCCTTCCCTTGTAGCCGTTCTGCTCTGCATATGAGGAGGGTCGGGGGGTGAGGGGTGGGATGCACGGCTCCTTCCCTTGTAGCCATTCCGCTCTGCATATTAGAAGGGGTGAGGGGTGGGCTACATGGCTCCTTCCCTTGTAGCTTTTCTGCTCTGCATATGAGGAGGGGCGGGGGGTGAGGAGTGGGATACACGGATCCTTCCCTTGTAGCCGTTCTGCTCTGCATATGAGGAGGGGTGGGATACATGGCTCCTTCCCTTGTAGCTTTTCTGCTCTGCATATGAGGAGGGGTGGGGGGGGGAGGGGTGGGATACACAGCTCCTTCCCTTGTAGCCTTTCTTCTCTGCATAGGAGGAGGGGCGGGAGTGAGCGGTAGGATACACAGCTCCTTCCCTTGTAGCCTTTCTGCTCTGCATATGAGGAGGGGCAGGATGGAGAGAGGTGGGATACATGGCTCCTTCCCTTGTAGCCTTTCTGCTCTGTATATGAGGGGCGGGGGGTGAGGAGTGGGATACACGGATCCTTCCCTTGTAGCCTTTCTGCTCTGCATATGAGGAGGGGCTGGGGGTGAGGAGTGGGATACACGGCTCTTTCCCTTGTTGCCTTTCTGTTTTGCATATGAGGGGAGGGGAGGTGAGGGGTGGGATACACGGCTCCTTCCCATGTAGCCTTTCTGCTGTGCATAGGAGGGGGGTCGGGGGAGAGGGGTGGGATACACAGCTCCTTCCCTTGTAGCCTTTCTGCTCTGCATATGAGCAGGGGCGGGGGGTGAGGGTGGGATACACGGCGCCTTCCCTTGTAGCCTTTCTGCTCTGCATATGAGCAGGGGCGGGGGGTGAGGGTGGGATACACGGCTCCTTCCCCCGTAGCCTTTCTGCTGTGCATAGGAGGAGGGGCGGGGGAGAGGGGTGGGATACACAGCTCCTTCCCTTGTAGCCTTTCTGCTCTGCATATGAGGAGGGGCGGGGGGTGAGGGGTTGGATTCACGGCTCCTTCCCTTGTAGCCTTTCTGCTCTGCATATGAGGAGGGGTGGGATACATGGCTCCTCCCTTATAGCCTTTCTGCTCTGCATATGAGGAGGGGAGGGGAGGGAGGTGAGGGGTGGGATACACGGCTCCTTCCCTTGTAGCCTTTCTGCTCTGCATATGAGCAGGGGCGGGGGGTGAGGGTGGGATACACGGCTCCTTCCCCCGTAGCCTTTCTGCTGTGCATAGGAGGAGGGGCGGGGGAGAGGGGTGGGATACACAGCTCCTTCCCTTGTAGCCTTTCTGCTCTGCATATGAGGAGGGGCGGGGGGTGAGGGGTTGGATTCACGGCTCCTTCCCTTGTAGCCTTTCTGCTCTGCATATGAGGAGGGGTGGGATACATGGCTCCTTCCCTTATAGCCTTTCTGCTCTGCATATGAGGAGGGGAGGGAGGTGAGGGGTGAGATACACGGCTCCCTCCCTTGTAGCCTTTCTGCTCTGCATATGAGGAGGGGGGGAGAGGGGTGGGATACACAGCTCCTTCCCTTGTAGCCTTTCTGCTCTGCATATGAGGAGGGGCAGGGGGGAGAGAGGTGGGATACACGGCTCCTTCCCTTGTAGCCTTTCTGCTCTGCATATCAAGAGGGGCGGGGGTGAGAGGTGGGATACACGGCTCCTTCCCTTGTAGCCTTTCTTCTCTGCATTTGAGGAGGGGCGGGGGTGAGGGGTAGGATCCACAGCTCCTTCCCTTGTAGACTTTCTCCTCTGCATATGAGGAGGGGAGGGAGGAGAGGGGTGGGATACACAGCTCCTTCCCTTGTAGCCTTTCTGTTTTGCATATGAGGAGGGGCGGGAGGTGAGGGGTGGGATACACGGCTCCTTCCCTTGTTGCCTTTCTGTTTTGCATATGATGGGAGAGGAGGTGAGGGGTGGGATACACGGCTCCTTCCCATGTAGCCTTTCTGCTCTGCATATGAGGAGGTGAGGGGTGGGATACACGGATCCTTCCATTGTAGCCTTTCTACTCTGCATATGCGTGGCGGGGGGTGAGGAGTGGGATACACGGATTCTTCCCTTGTAGCCGTTCTGCTCTGCATATGAGGAGGGGTGAGGGGTGGGATACATGGCTCCTTCCCTTGTAGCTTTTCTGCTCTGCATATGAGGAGGGGTGAGGGGTGGGATACACGACTCCTTCCCTTGTAGCCTTTCTGCTCTGCATATGAGGGGGGGGGGTGAGGGGTGGGATACACGGCTCCTTCCCTTGCAGCCTTTCTGCTCTGCATATGAGTAGGGGCGGGAGGTGAGGGGTGGGATAAATGGCTCCTTTCTGCTCTGCATATGAGGAGGGGCGGGAGGTGAGGGGTGGGATACACAGCTCCTTCCCTTGTAGCCTTTCTGCTGTGCATATGAGGAGGGGTGGGAGGAGAGGGGTGGGATGCACGGCTCCTTCCCTTGTAGCCTTTCTGCTCTGCATATGAGGAGGGGTGAGGGGTGGGATATGCGGCTCGTTCCCTTGTAGCGTTTCTGCTCTGCATATGAGGGGGGGCGTGGGGGTGATGGGTGGTATACATGCTCCTTCCCTTGTAGCCTTTCTGCTGTGCATATGAGGAGGGGCGGGGGAGAGGGTTGGGATACACAGGTCCTTCCCTTGTAGCCTTTCTGCTCTGCCTATGAGGAGGGGCGGGGGGTGAGGGGTGGGATACACAGCTCCTTCCCTTGTAGCCTTTCTGCTCTGCATATGAGGAGGGGCGGGAGGTGAGGGGTGGGATAAATGGCTCCTTTCTGCTCTGCATATGAGGAGGGGCGGGAGGAAAGGCTTGGGATACACGGCTCCTTCCCTTGTAGCCTTTCTGTTCTGCATATGAGGAGGGGCGGGGGTGAGGGGTGGGATATGTGGCTCCTTCCCTTGTAGCCTTTCTGCTGTGCATATGAGGAGGGGTGGGAGGAGAGGGGTGGGATGCACGGCTCCTTCCCTTGTAGCCTTTCTGCTCTGCATATGAGGAGGGGTGAAGGGAGTGTTGGGATACACGGCTCCTTCTCTTGTAGCCTTTCTGCTCTGCATATGGGGAGGGAGGTGAGGGGTGGGATACACAGCTCCTTCCCTTGTAGCCTTTCTGCTCTGCATATGAGGAGGGGCGGGGTTGAGGGGTGGGATACACGGCTCCTTCCCTTGTAGCCTTTCTGTTCTGCATATGAGGAGGGGCAGGGGTGAGGGGTGGGATATGCGGCTCGTTCCCTTGTAGCCTTTCTGCTGTGCTTATGAGAAGTGGTGAGGGGTGGGATACACGGCTCCTTACATTGTAGCCTTTCTGCTCTGCATATGAGGAGGGGCGTGGGGGTGAGGGGTGGTATACATGCTCCTTCCCTTGTAGCCTTTCTGCTGTGCATATGAGGAGGGGCGGGGAGGAGAGGGGTGGGATACACGGCTCCTTCCCTTGTAGCCTTTCTGCTCAGCATATGAGCAGGGGTGGGGGTGAGGGTGGGATACACAGCTCCTTCCCCCGTAGCCTTTCTGCTGTGCATAGGAGGAGGGGCGGGGAAGAGGGGTGGGATACATGGCTCCTTCCCTTGTAGCCTTTCTGCTCTGCATATGAGGAGGAGTGGGGGGAGAGGGGTGGATACATGGCTCCTTCCCTTGTAGCCTTTCTGCTCTGCATATGAGGAGGGGCAGGGGGGAGTGAGGGGTGGGATACACGGCTCCTTCCCTTATAGCCTTTCTGCTCTGCATATGAGGAGGGGTGAGGGGTGTGATACATGGCTCCTTCCCTTGTAGCCTTTCTGCTCTGCATATGAAAAGGGGCAGGGGGGAGAGAGGTGGGATACACGGCCCCTTCCCTTGTAGCCTTTCTCCTCTGCATATGAGTAGGGGTGGGGGGATAGGGGTGGGATACCCGTCTCCTTCCCTTGTAGCCTTTCTGCTCTGCATATGAGGTGGGGCGGGGGGTGAGGGTGGGATACACGGCTCCTTCCCTTGTAGCCTTTCTCCTCTGCATATGAGTAGGGGTGGGGGGATAGGGGTGGGATACCCGTCTCCTTCCCTTGTAGCCTTTCTGCTCTGCATATGAGGAGGGGCGGGGGGTGAGGGTGGGATGCACGGCTCCTTCCATTGTAGCCTTTCTCCTCTGCATATGAGTAGGGGTGGGGGGATAGGGGTTGGATACCCGTCTCCTTCCCTTGTAGCCTTTCTGCTCTGCATATGGGGGGGTGTGAGGGGTGGGATACATGGCTCCTTCCCTTGTAGCCTTTCTGCTCTGCATATGAGGAGGGGCGGGGGTGAGGGGTGGGATACACGGCTTCTTCCCTTGTAGCCTTTCTGCTCTGCATATGAGGAGGGGCGGGGGTGAGGGGTGGGATACACAGCTCCTTCCCTTGTAGCCTTTCTGCTGTACATATGAAGAGGGGTGGGGTGTGAAGAGTGGGATACACGGCTCCTTCCCTTGTAGCCTTTCTGCTCTGCATATGGGGGGGTGTGAGGGGTGGGATACATGGCTCCTTCCCTTGTAGCCTTTCTGTTCTGCATATGAGGAGGGGCGGGGGTGAGGGGTGGGATATGTGGCTCCTTCTCTTGTAGCCTTTCTGCTGTGCATAGGAGGAGGGGCGTGGGGGAGAGGATTGGGATACACGGATCCTTCCCTTGTAGCCTTTCTGCTCTGCATATGAGGAGGGTCAGGGGGTGAGGGGGGGGGATACACAGCTCCTTCCCTTGTAGCCTTTCTTCTCTGCATATGAGGAGGGGCGGGGGGTGAGGGGTGGGATACACAGCTCCATCCCTTGTAGCCTTTCTGCTCTGTATATGAGGAGGGGCGTGGGGGAGAGGATTGGGATACACGGATCCTTCCCTTGTAGCCTTTCTGCTCTGCATATGAGGAGGGTGAGGGGGTGAGGGGGTGAGGGGGGGGATACACAGCTCCTTCCCTTGTAGCCTTTCTTCTCTGCATATGAGGAGGGGCGGGGGGTGAGGGGTGGGATACACAGCTCCTTCCCTTGTAGCCTTTCTTCTCTTCATATGAGGAGGGGCGGGAGTGAGGGGTAGGATACACAGCTCCTTCCCTTGTAGCCTTTCTGCTCTGCATATGAGGAGGGCAGGATGGAGAGAGGTGGGATACACAGCTCCTTCCCTTGTAGCCTTTCTGCTCTGCATATGAGGGCAGGGGGGAGTGAGGGGTGGGATACACGGCTCCTTCCCTTGTAGCCTTTCTGCTCTGCATATGAGGGGGGGGGGGAGGGGTGGGATACACAGCTCCTTCCCTTGTAGCCTTTCTGCTCTGCATATGAGGAGGGGCAGGGGGGAGAGAGGTGGGATACACGGCTCCTTCCCTTGTAGCCTTTCTGCTCTGCATATCAAGAGGGGCGGGGGTGAGGGGTGGGATACACGGATCCTTCCCTTGAAACCTTTCTGCTCTGCCTATGAGGAGGGGCGGGGGTGAGGGGTGGGATACACAGCTCCTTCCCTTTTAGCCTTTCTGCTCTGCCTATGAGGAGGGGCAGGGGATGAGGGGGGATACACAGCTCCTTCCCTTGTAGCCTTTCTTCTCTGCATTTGAGGGGCGGGGGTGAGGGGTAGGATCCACAGCTCCTTCCCTTGTAGCCTTTCTCCTCTGCATATGAGGAGGGGAGGGAGGAGAGGGGTGGGATACACAGCTCCTTCCCTTGTAGCCTTTCTGTTTTGCATATAAGGAGGGACAGGAGGTGAGGGGTGGGATACACGGTTCCTTTCCTTGTTGCCTTTCTGTTTTGCATATGAGGGGAGGGGAGGTGAGGGGTGGGATACACGGCTCCTTCCCATGTAGCCTTTCTGCTCTGCATATGAGGAGGGGCAGGATGGAGAGAGGTGGGATACATGGCTCCTTCCCATGTAGCCTTTCTGCTCTGCATATGAGGAGGGGCAGGATGGAGAGAGGTGGGATACACGGCTCCTTCCCATGTAGCCTTTCAGCTCTGCATATGAGGAGGGGCGGGGAGAGAGGGATGGGATACACGGCTCCTTCTCTTGTAGCCTTTCTGCTCTGCATATGAGGAGGGGCAGGATGGAGAGAGGTGGGATACAAGGCTCCTTCCCATGTAGCCTTTCTGCTCTGCATATGAGGAGGGTCGGGGGGGTGAGGGGTGGGATGCACGGCTCCTTCCATTGTAGCCTTTCTGCTCTGCATATGAGGAGGTGAGGGGTGGAATACATGGCTCCTTCCCTTGTAGCTTTTCTGCTCTGCATATGAGGAGGGGCGTGGAGGAGAGGTGTGGGATACACGGATCCTTCCATTGTAGCCTTTCTACTCTGCATATGAGGGGCGGGGGTGAGGGGTGGGACACACAGATCCTTCCCTTGTAGCCTTTCCGCTCTGCATATTAGGAGGCGTGAGGGGTGGGATACATGGCTCCTTCCCTTGTAGCTTTTCTGCTCTGCATATGAGGAGGGGTGAGGGGTGGGATACACGGATCCTTCCATTGTAGCCGTTCTGCTCTGCATATGAGGGGCAGGGGGTGAGGGGTGGGATACACAGCTCCTTCCCATGTAGCCTTTCTGCTCTGCATATGAGGAGGGTCAGGATGGAGAGAGGTGGGATACACAGCTCCTTCCCATGTAGCCGTTCTGCTCTGCATATGAGGAGGGGCGGGGATCGAGGGGTGGGATACACGGCTCCTTCTCTTGTAGCCTTTCTGCTCTGCATATGAGGAGGTGCGGGGGTGAGGGGTTGGTGGGATACACAGCTCCTTCCCATGTAGCCTTTCTGCTCTGCATATGAGGAGGGTCGGGGGGTGAGGGGTGGGATGCACGGCTTCTTCCATTGTAGCCTTTCTGCTCTTCATATGAGGAGGTGAGGGGTGGGATACACGGCTCCTTCCCTTGTAGCCATTCCGCTCTGCATATTAGGAGGGGTGAGGGGTGGGCTACATGGCTCCTTCCCTTGTAGCTTTTCTGCTCTGCATATGAGGAGGGGCGGGGGGTGAGGAGTGGGATACACGGATCCTTCCCTTGTAGCCGTTCTGCTCTGCATATGAGGAGGGGTGGGATACATGGCTCCTTCCCTTGTAGCTTTTCTGCTCTGCATATGAGGAGGGGTGGGGGGGGGAGGGGTGGGATACACAGCTCCTTCCCTTGTAGCCTTTCTTCTCTGCATAGGAGGAGGGGCGGGAGTGAGTGGTAGGATACACAGCTCCTTCCCTTGTAGCCTTTCTGCTCTGCATATGATGAAGGGCAGGATGGAGAGAGGTGGGATACATGGCTCCTTCCCTTGTAGCCTTTCTGCTCTGTATATGAGGGGCGGGGGGTGAGGAGTGGGATACACGGATCCTTCCCTTGTAGCCTTTCTGCTCTGCATATAAGGAGGGGCTGGGGGTGAGGAGTGGGATACACGGCTCTTTCCCTTGTTGCCTTTCTGTTTTGCATATGAGGGGAGGGGAGGTGAGGGGTGGGATACACGGCTCCTTCCCATGTAGCCTTTCTGCTGTGCATAGGAGGGGGGTCGGGGGAGAGGGGTGGGATACACAGCTCCTTCCCTTGTAGCCTTTCTGCTCTGCATATGAGCAGGGGCGGGGGGTGAGGGTGGGATACACGGCTCCTTCCCCGCCGTAGCCTTTCTGCTCTGCATATGAGGAGGGCATGGGGGATTGAGGGGTGGGATACATGGCTCCTTCCCTTATAGCCTTTCTGCTCTGCATATGAGGAGGGGAGGGAGGTGAGGGGTGGGATACACGGCTCCTTCCCTTGTAGCCTTTCTGCTCTGCATATGAGCAGGGGCGGGGGGTGAGGGTGGGATACACGGCTCCTTCCCCCGTAGCCTTTCTGCTGTGCATAGGAGGAGGGGCGGGGGAGAGGGGTGGGATACACAGCTCCTTCCCTTGTAGCCTTTCTGCTCTGCATATGAGGAGGGGCGGGGGGTGAGGGGTTGGATTCACGGCTCCTTCCCTTGTAGCCTTTCTGCTCTGCATATGAGGAGGGGTGGGATACATGGCTCCTTCCCTTATAGCCTTTCTGCTCTGCATATGAGGAGGGGAGGGAGGTGAGGGGTGAGATACACGGCTCCCTCCCTTGTAGCCTTTCTGCTCTGCATTTGAGGAGGGGCGGGGGTGAGGGGTAGGATCCACAGCTCCTTCCCTTGTAGACTTTCTCCTCTGCATATGAGGAGGGGAGGGAGGAGAGGGGTGGGATACACAGCTCCTTCCCTTGTAGCCTTTCTGTTTTGCATATGAGGAGGGGCGGGAGGTGAGGGGTGGGATACACGGCTCCTTCCCTTGTTGCCTTTCTGTTTTGCATATGATGGGAGAGGAGGTGAGGGGTGGGATACATGGCTCCTTCCCATGTAGCCTTTCTGCTCTGCATATGAGGAGGTGAGGGGTGGGATACACGGATCCTTCCATTGTAGCCTTTCTACTCTGCATATGCGTGGCGGGGGGTGAGGAGTGGGATACACGGATTCTTCCCTTGTAGCCGTTCTGCTCTGCATATGAGGAGGGGTGAGGGGTGGGATACATGGCTCCTTCCCTTGTAGCTTTTCTGCTCTGCATATGAGGAGGGGTGAGGGGTGGGATACACGACTCCTTCCCTTGTAGCCTTTCTGCTCTGCATATGAGGGGGGGGGGGTGAGGGGTGGGATACACGGCTCCTTCCCTTGCAGCCTTTCTGCTCTGCATATGAGTAGGGGCGGGAGGTGAGGGGTGGGATAAATGGCTCCTTTCTGCTCTGCATATGAGGAGGGGCGGGAGGTGAGGGGTGGGATACACAGCTCCTTCCCTTGTAGCCTTTCTGCTGTGCATATGAGGAGGGGTGGGAGGAGAGGGGTGGGATGCACGGCTCCTTCCCTTGTAGCCTTTCTGCTCTGCATATGAGGAGGGGTGAGGGGTGGGATATGCGGCTCGTTCCCTTGTAGCGTTTCTGCTCTGCATATGAGGGGGGGCGTGGGGGTGATGGGTGGTATACATGCTCCTTCCCTTGTAGCCTTTCTGCTGTGCATATGAGGAGGGGCGGGGGAGAGGGTTGGGATACACAGGTCCTTCCCTTGTAGCCTTTCTGCTCTGCCTATGAGGAGGGGCGGGGGGTGAGGGGTGGGATACACAGCTCCTTCCCTTGTAGCCTTTCTGCTCTGCATATGAGGAGGGGCGGGAGGTGAGGGGTGGGATAAATGGCTCCTTTCTGCTCTGCATATGAGGAGGGGCGGGAGGAAAGGCGTGGGATACACGGCTCCTTCCCTTGTAGCCTTTCTGTTCTGCATATGAGGAGGGGCGGGGGTGAGGGGTGGGATATGTGGCTCCTTCCCTTGTAGCCTTTCTGCTGTGCATATGAGGAGGGGTGGGAGGAGAGGGGTGGGATGCACGGCTCCTTCCCTTGTAGCCTTTCTGCTCTGCATATGAGGAGGGGTGAGGGGAGTGTTGGGATACACGGCTCCTTCTCTTGTAGCCTTTCTGCTCTGCATATGGGGAGGGAGGTGAGGGGTGGGATACACAGCTCCTTCCCTTGTAGCCTTTCTGCTCTGCATATGAGGAGGGGCGGGGTTGAGGGGTGGGATACACGGCTCCTTCCCTTGTAGCCTTTCTGTTCTGCATATGAGGAGGGGCAGGGGTGAGGGGTGGGATATGCGGCTCGTTCCCTTGTAGCCTTTCTGCTGTGCTTATGAGAAGTGGTGAGGGGTGGGATACACGGCTCCTTACATTGTAGCCTTTCTGCTCTGCATATGAGGAGGGGCGTGGGGGTGAGGGGTGGTATACATGCTCCTTCCCTTGTAGCCTTTCTGCTGTGCATATGAGGAGGGGCGGGGAGGAGAGGGGTGGGATACACGGCTCCTTCCCTTGTAGCCTTTCTGCTCAGCATATGAGCAGGGGTGGGGGTGAGGGTGGGATACACAGCTCCTTCCCCCGTAGCCTTTCTGCTGTGCATAGGAGGAGGGGCGGGGAAGAGGGGTGGGATACATGGCTCCTTCCCTTGTAGCCTTTCTGCTCTGCATATGAGGAGGAGTGGGGGGAGAGGGGTGGATACATGGCTCCTTCCCTTGTAGCCTTTCTGCTCTGCATATGAGGAGGGGCAGGGGGGAGTGAGGGGTGGGATACACGGCTCCTTCCCTTATAGCCTTTCTGCTCTGCATATGAGGAGGGGTGAGGGGTGTGATACATGGCTCCTTCCCTTGTAGCCTTTCTGCTCTGCATATGAAAAGGGGCAGGGGGGAGAGAGGTGGGATACACGGCCCCTTCCCTTGTAGCCTTTCTCCTCTGCATATGAGTAGGGGTGGGGGGATAGGGGTGGGATACCCGTCTCCTTCCCTTGTAGCCTTTCTGCTCTGCATATGAGGTGGGGCGGGGGGTGAGGGTGGGATACACGGCTCCTTCCCTTGTAGCCTTTCTCCTCTGCATATGAGTAGGGGTGGGGGGATAGGGGTGGGATACCCGTCTCCTTCCCTTGTAGCCTTTCTGCTCTGCATATGAGGAGGGGCGGGGGGTGAGGGTGGGATGCACGGCTCCTTCCATTGTAGCCTTTCTCCTCTGCATATGAGTAGCGGTGGGGGGATAGGGGTTGGATACCCGTCTCCTTCCCTTGTAGCCTTTCTGCTCTGCATATGGGGGGGTGTGAGGGGTGGGATACATGGCTCCTTCCCTTGTAGCCTTTCTGCTCTGCATATGAGGAGGGGCGGGGGTGAGGGGTGGGATACATGGCTTCTTCCCTTGTAGCCTTTCTGCTCTGCATATGAGGAGGGGCGGGGGTGAGGGGTGGGATACACAGCTCCTTCCCTTGTAGCCTTTCTGCTGTACATATGAAGAGGGGTGGGGTGTGAAGAGTGGGATACACGGCTCCTTCCCTTGTAGCCTTTCTGCTCTGCATATGGGGGGGTGTGAGGGGTGGGATACATGGCTCCTTCCCTTGTAGCCTTTCTGTTCTGCATATGAGGAGGGGCGGGGGTGAGGGGTGGGATATGTGGCTCCTTCTCTTGTAGCCTTTCTGCTGTGCATAGGAGGAGGGGCGTGGGGGAGAGGATTGGGATACACGGATCCTTCCCTTGTAGCCTTTCTGCTCTGCATATGAGGAGGGTCAGGGGGTGAGGGGGGGGATACACAGCTCCTTCCCTTGTAGCCTTTCTTCTCTGCATATGAGGAGGGGCGGGGGGTGAGGGGTGGGATACACAGCTCCATCCCTTGTAGCCTTTCTGCTCTGTATATGAGGAGGGGCGTGGGGGAGAGGATTGGGATACACGGATCCTTCCCTTGTAGCCTTTCTGCTCTGCATATGAGGGTGAGGGGGTGAGGGGGGGGATACACAGCTCCTTCCCTTGTAGCCTTTCTTCTCTGCATATGAGGAGGGGCTGGGGGTGAGGGGTGGGATACACAGCTCCTTCCCTTGTAGCCTTTCTTCTCTTCATATGAGGAGGGGCGGGAGTGAGGGGTAGGATACACAGCTCCTTCCCTTGTAGCCTTTCTGCTCTGCATATGAGGAGGGCAGGATGGAGAGAGGTGGGATACACAGCTCCTTCCCTTGTAGCCTTTCTGCTCTGCATATGAGGGCAGGGGGGAGTGAGGGGTGGGATACACGGCTCCTTCCCTTGTAGCCTTTCTGCTCTGCATATGAGGAGGGGGGGGAGAGGGGTGGGATACACAGCTCCTTCCCTTGTAGCCTTTCTGCTCTGCATATGAGGAGGGGCAGGGGGGAGAGAGGTGGGATACACGGCTCCTTCCCTTGTAGCCTTTCTGCTCTGCATATCAAGAGGGGAGGGGGTGAGGGGTGGGATACACAGATCCTTCCCTTGAAACCTTTCTGCTCTGCCTATGAGGAGGGGCGGGGGTGAGGGGTGGGATACACAGCTCCTTCCCTTTTAGCCTTTCTGCTCTGCCTATGAGGAGGGGCAGGGGGTGAGGGGGGATACACAGCTCCTTCCCTTGTAGCCTTTCTTCTCTGCATTTGAGGGGCGGGGGTGAGGGGTAGGATCCACAGCTCCTTCCCTTGTAGCCTTTCTCCTCTGCATATGAGGAGGGGAGGGAGGAGAGGGGTGGGATACACAGCTCCTTCCCTTGTAGCCTTTCTGTTTTGCATATGAGGAGGGACAGGAGGTGAGGGGTGGGATACACGGTTCCTTTCCTTGTTGCCTTTCTGTTTTGCATATGAGGGGAGGGGAGGTGAGGGGTGGGATACACGGCTCCTTCCCATGTAGCCTTTCTGCTCTGCATATGAGGAGGGGCAGGATGGAGAGAGGTGGGATACATGGCTCCTTCCCATGTAGCCTTTCTGCTCTGCATATGAGGAGGGGCAGGATGGAGAGAGGTGGGATACACGGCTCCTTCCCATGTAGCCTTTCAGCTCTGCATATGAGGAGGGGCGGGGAGAGAGGGATGGGATACACGGCTCCTTCTCTTGTAGCCTTTCTGCTCTGCATATGAGGAGGGGCAGGATGGAGAGAGGTGGGATACAAGGCTCCTTCCCATGTAGCCTTTCTGCTCTGCATATGAGGAGGGTCGGGGGGTGAGGGGTGGGATGCACGGCTCCTTCCATTGTAGCCTTTCTGCTCTGCATATGAGGAGGTGAGGGGTGGAATACATGGCTCCTTCCCTTGTAGCTTTTCTGCTCTGCATATGAGGAGGGGCGTGGAGGAGAGGTGTGGGATACACGGATCCTTCCATTGTAGCCTTTCTACTCTGCATATGAGGGGCGGGGGTGAGGGGTGGGACACACAGATCCTTCCCTTGTAGCCTTTCCGCTCTGCATATTAGGAGGCGTGAGGGGTGGGATACATGGCTCCTTCCCTTGTAGCTTTTCTGCTCTGCATATGAGGAGGGGTGAGGGGTGGGATACACGGATCCTTCCATTGTAGCCGTTCTGCTCTGCATATGAGGAGGGGCGGGGGGTGAGGGGTGGGATACACGGCTCCTTCCCTTGTAGCCTTTCTGCTCTGCATATGAGGAGGGGTGGGGGAGAGAGGTGGGATACACTGCTCCTTCCCTTGTAGCCTTTCTGCTGTGCATATGAGGAGGGGTGAGTGGTGGGATACATGGCTCCTTCCCTTGTAGCCTTTCTGCTCTGCATATGAGGATTGGAGGGAGGAGAGGGGTGGGATACACTGCTCCTTCCCTTGTAGCCTTTCTGCTCTGCATATGAGGAGGGGCGGGGGAGAGGGATGGGATACACGGCTCCTTCCCTTGTAGCCTTTCTGCTCTGCATATGAGGAGGGGCGAGAGGAGAGGGGTGGGATACACGGCTCCTTCCCTTGTAGCCTTTCTGCTGTGCATATGAGGAGGGGCGGGGTGAGGGGTGGAATACACGGCTCCTTCCCTTGTAGCCTTTCTGCTCTGCATATGAGGAGGGGTGAGGGGTGGGATACACGGCTCCTTCCCTTGTAGCCTTTCTGTTCTGCATATGATAAGGGGTGAGGGGTGGGATACATGGTTCCTTCCCTTGTAGCTTTTCTGCTCTGCATATGAGGAGGGGTGGGGGGGAGAGGGGTGGGATACACGGCTCCTTCCCTTGTAGCCTTTTTCCTCTGCATATGAGTAGGGGTGGGGGGAGAGGGGTGGGATACACGGCTCCTTCCCCTGTAGCCTTTCTGCTCTGCATATGAGGAGGGGCGGGGGTGAGGGGTAGGATACACGGCTCCTTCCCTTGTCGCCTTTCTGCTCTGCATATGAGGATTGGAGGGAGGAGAGGGGTAGGATACACGGCTCCTTCCCTTGTAGCCTTTCTGCTCTGCCTATGAGGAGGGGCAGGGGATGAGGGGTGGGATACACGGCTCCTTCCCTTGTAGCCTTTCTGCTCTGCATATGAGCAGGGGCGGGGGGTGAGGGTGGGATACACGGCTCCTTCCCCCGTAGCCTTTCTGCTGTGCATAGGAGGAGGGGCGGGGGAGAGCGGTGGGATACACAGCTCCTTCCCTTGTAGCCTTTCTGCTCTGCATATGAGGAGGGCAGGGGGAGTGAGGGGTGGGATACACGGCTGCTTCCCTTATAGCCTTTCTGCTCTGCATATGAAGAGGGGAGGGAGGTGAGGGGTGGGATACATGGCTCCTTCCCTTGTAGCCTTTCTGCTCTGCATATGAGGAGGGGGGGAGAGGGGTGGGATACACGGCTCCTTCCCTTGTAGCCTTTCTGCTCTGCATATGAGGAGGGGGGGGAGAGGGGTGGGATACACAGCTCCTTCCCTTGTAGCCTTTCTGCTCTGCATATGAGGAGGGGCAGGGGGGAGAGAGGTGGGATACACGGCTCCTTCCCTTGTAGCCTTTCTGCTCTGCATATCAAGAGGGGCGGGGGTGAGGGGTGGGATACACGGATCCTTCCCTTGAAACCTTTCTGCTCTGCCTATGAGGAGGGGCGGGGGTGAGGGGTGGGATACACAGCTCCTTCCCTTTTAGCCTTTCTGCTCTGCCTATGAGGAGGGGCAGGGGGTGAGGGGGGATACACAGCTCCTTCCCTTGTAGCCTTTCTTCTCTGCATTTGAGGGGCGGGGGTGAGGGGTAGGATCCACAGCTCCTTCCCTTGTAGCCTTTCTCCTCTGCATATGAGGAGGGGAGGGAGGAGAGGGGTGGGATACACAGCTCCTTCCCTTGTAGCCTTTCTGTTTTGCATATGAGGAGGGACGGAGGTGAGGGGTGGGATACACGGTTCCTTTCCTTGTTGCCTTTCTGTTTTGCATATGAGGGGAGGGGAGGTGAGGGGTGGGATACACGGCTCCTTCCCATGTAGCCTTTCTGCTCTGCATATGAGGAGGGTCAGGATGGAGAGAGGTGGGATACATGGCTCCTTCCCATGTAGCCTTTCTGCTCTGCATATGAGGAGGGGCAGGATGGAGAGAGGTGGGATACACGGCTCCTTCCCATGTAGCCTTTCTGCTCTGCATATGAGGAGGGGCGGGGAGAGAGGGATGGGATACACGGCTCCTTCTCTTGTAGCCTTTCTGCTCTGCATATGAGGAGGGGCAGGATGGAGAGAGGTGGGATACAAGGCTCCTTCCCATGTAGCCTTTCTGCTCTGCATATGAGGAGGGTCGGGGGGTGAGGGGTGGGATGCACGGCTCCTTCCATTGTAGCCTTTCTGCTCTGCATATGAGGAGGTGAGGGGTGGAATACATGGCTCCTTCCCTTGTAGCTTTTCTGCTCTGCATATGAGGAGGGGCGTGGAGGAGAGGTGTGGGATACACGGATCCTTCCATTGTAGCCTTTCTACTCTGCATATGAGGGGCGGGGGTGAGGGGTGGGACACACGGATCCTTCCCTTGTAGCCTTTCCGCTCTGCATATTAGGAGGCGTGAGGGGTGGGATACATGGCTCCTTCCCTTGTAGCTTTTCTGCTCTGCATATGAGGAGGGGTGAGGGGTGGGATACGCGGATCCTTCCATTGTAGCCGTTCTGCTCTGCATATGAGGAGGGGCGGGGGGTGAGGGGTGGGATACACGGCTCCTTCCCTTGTAGCCTTTCTGCTCTGCATATGAGGAGGGGTGGGGGAGAGAGGTGGGATACACTGCTCCTTCCCTTGTAGCCTTTCTGCTGTGCATATGAGGAGGGGTGAGTGGTGGGATACATGGCTCCTTCCCTTGTAGCCTTTCTGCTCTGCATATGAGGATTGGAGGGAGGAGAGGGGTGGGATACACTGCTCCTTCCCTTTTAGCCTTTCTGCTCTGCATATGAGGAGGGGCGGGGGAGAGGGATGGGATACACGGCTCCTTCCCTTGTAGCCTTTCTGCTCTGCATATGAGGAGGGGCGAGAGGAGAGGGGTGGGATACACGGCTCCTTCCCTTGTAGCCTTTCTGCTGTGCATATGAGGAGGGGCGGGGTGAGGGGTGGAATACACGGCTCCTTCCCTTGTAGCCTTTCTGCTCTGCATATGAGGAGGGGTGAGGGGTGGGATACACGGCTCCTTCCCTTGTAGCCTTTCTGTTCTGCATATGATAAGGGGTGAGGGGTGGGATACATGGTTCCTTCCCTTGTAGCTTTTCTGCTCTGCATATGAGGAGGGGTGGGGGGGAGAGGGGTGGGATACACGGCTCCTTCCCCTGTAGCCTTTTTCCTCTGCATATGAGTAGGGGTGGGGGGAGAGGGGTGGGATACACGGCTCCTTCCCCTGTAGCCTTTCTGCTCTGCATATGAGGAGGGGCGGGGGTGAGGGGTAGGATACACGGCTCCTTCCCTTGTCGCCTTTCTGCTCTGCATATGAGGATTGGAGGGAGGAGAGGGGTGGGATACACGGCTCCTTCCCTTGTAGCCTTTCTGCTCTGCATATGAGGAGGGGCGGGGGGTGAGGGGTGGGATACACAGTTCCTTCCCCTTTAACCTTTCTGCTCTGCCTATGAGGAGGGGCAGGGGATGAGGGGTGGGATACACGGCTCCTTCCCTTGTAGCCTTTCTGCTCTGCATATGAGCAGGCGCGGGGGGTGAGGGTGGGATACACGGCTCCTTCCCCCGTAGCCTTTCTGCTGTGCATAGGAGGAGGGGCGGGGGAGAGCGGTGGGATACACAGCTCCTTCCCTTGTAGCCTTTCTGCTCTGCATATGAGGAGGGCAGGGGGAGTGAGGGGTGGGATACACGGCTGCTTCCCTTATAGCCTTTCTGCTCTGCATATGAAGAGGGGAGGGAGGTGAGGGGTGGGATACATGGCTCCTTCCCTTGTAGCCTTTCTGCTCTGCATATGAGGAGGGGGGGGAGAGGGGGGGGATACACAGCTCCTTCCCTTGTAGCCTTTCTGCACTGCATATGAGGAGGGGCAGGGGGGAGAGAGGTGGGATACATGGCTCCTTCCCTTGTAGCCTTTCTGCTCTGCATATCAAGAGGGGCGGGGGTGAGGGGTGGGATACACGGATCCTTCCCTTGTAGCCTTTCTGCTCTGCCTATGAGGAGGGGCGGGGGGTGAGGGGTGGGATACACAGCTCCTTCCCTTTTAGCCTTTCTGCTCTGCCTATGAGGAGGGGCTGGGGGTGAGGGGTGGGATATACAGCTCCTTCCCTTGTAGCCTTTCTTCTCTGCATTTGAGGAGGGGCGGGGGTGAGGGGTAGGATCCACAGCTCCTTCCCTTGTAGCCTTTCTGTTTTGCATATGAGGGGAGGGGAGAGAGGGGTGGGATACACGGCTCCTTCCCATGTAGCCTTTCTGCTCTGCATATGAGGAGGGTCAGGATGGAGAGAGGTGGGATACACGGCTCCTTCCCATGTAGCCTTTCTGCTCTGCATATGAGGAGGGGTGGGGAGAGAGGGGTGGGATACACGGCTCCTTCCCATGTAGCCTTTCTGCTCTGCATATGAGGAGGGTCAGGATGGAGAGAGGTGGGATACACGGCTCCTTCCATTGTAGCCTTTCTGCTCTGCATATGAGGAGGTGAGGGGTGGGATACACGGCTCCTTCCCTTGTAGCCTTTCCGCTCTGCATATTAGGAGGCGTGAGGGGTGGGATACATGGCTCCTTCCCTTGTAGCTTTTCTGCTCTGCATATGAGGAGGGGCGTGGAGGAGAGGTGTGGGATACACGGATCCTTCCATTGTAGCCTTTCTACTCTGCATATGAGGGGCGGGGGGTGAGGAGTGGGACACACGGATCCTTCCCCTGTAGCCTTTCCGCTCTGCATATTAGGAGGCGTGAGGGGTGGGATACATGGCTCCTTCCCTTGTAGCTTTTCTGCTCTGCATATGAGGAGGGGCGGGGGGTGAGGGGTGGGATACACGGCTCCTTCCCTTGTAGCCTTTCTGCTCTGCATATGAGGAGGGGTGGGGGAGAGAGGTGGGATACACTGCTCCTTCCCTTGTAGCCTTTCTGCTGTGCATATGAGGAGGGGTCAGTGGTGGGATACATGGCTCCTTCCCTTGTAGCCTTTCTGCTCTGCATATGAGGATTGGAGGGAGGAGGGGTGGGATACACTGCTCCTTCCCTTGTAGCCTTTCTGCTCTGCATATGAGGAGGGGCGGGGGAGAGGGGTGGGATACACGGCTCCTTCCCTTGTAGCCTTTCTGCTCTGCATATGAGGAGGGGCGGGAGGAGAGGGTTGGGATACACGGCTCCTTCCCTTGTAGCCTTTCTGCTCTGCATATGAGGAGGGGCAGGGGGGAGGTGAGGGGTGGAATACACGGCTCCTTCCCTTGTAGCCTTTCTGCTCTGCATATGAGGAGGGGTGGGCGGGTGAGGGGTGGGATACACGGCTCCTTCCCTTGTAGCCTTTCTGCTCTGCATATGAGGAGGGGTGAGGGGTGGGATACACGGCTCCTTCCCTTATAGCCTTTCTGCTCTGCATATGAGAAGGGGTGAGGGGTGGGATACATGGTTCCTTCCCTTGTAGCTTTTCTGCTCTGCATATGTGGAGGGGTGGGGGGGGGGTGGGGTACATGGCTCCTTACCTTGTAGCCTTTTTCCTCTGCATATGAGTAGGGGTGGGGGGAGAGGGGTGGGATACACGGCTCCTTCCCCTGTAGCCTTTCTGCTCTGCATATGAGATGGGGCGGGGGTGAGGGGTAGGATACACGGCTTCTTCCCTTGTCGCCTTTCTGCTCTGCATATGAGGATTGGAGGGAGGAGAGGGGTGGGATACACGGCTCCTTCCCTTGTAGCCTTTCTGCTCTGCATATGAGGAGGGGCGGGGGGTGAGGGGTGGGATGCACAGTTCCTTCCCCTTTAGCCTTTCTGCTCTGCCTATGAGGAGGGGCAGGGGATGAGGGGTGGGATACACGGCTCCTTCCCTTGTAGCCTTTCTGCTCTGCATATGAGCAGGGGCGGGGGGTGAGGGTGGGATACACGGTTCCTTCCCCCGTAGCCTTTCTGCTGTGCATAGGAGGAGGGGCGGGGGAGAGCGGTGGGATACACAGCTCCTTCCCTTGTAGCCTTTCTGCTCTGCATATGAGGAGGGCAGGGGGGAGTGAGGGGTGGGATACACGGCTGCTTCCCTTGTAGCCTTTCTGCTCTGCATATGAGGAGGGGTGAGGGGTGGGATATGCGGCTCGTTCCCTTGTAGCCTTTCTGCTCTGCATATGAGGGGGGGTGTGGGGGTGAGGGGTGGTATACATGCTCCTTCCCTTGTAGCCTTTCTGCTGTGCATATGAGGAGGGGCGGGGAGGAGAGGGGTGGGATACACGGCTCCTTCCCTTGTATCCTTTCTGCTCTGTATATGAGGAGGGGTGTGGGAGAGAGGGTTGGGATACACAGGTCCTTCCCTTGTAGCCTTTCTGCTCTGCCTATGAGGAGGGGCGGGGGGTGAGGGGTGGGATACACAGCTCCTTCCCTTGTAGCCTTTCTGCTCTGCATATGAGGAGGGGCGGGAGGTGAGGGGTGGGATAAATGGCTCCTTTCTGCTCTGCATATGAGGGGCGGGAGGAAAGGGGTGGGATACACGGCTCCTTCCCTTGTAGCCTTTCTGTTCTGCATATGAGGAGGGGCGGGGGTGAGGGGTGGGATATGTGGCTCCTTCCCTTGTAGCCTTTCTGCTGTGCATATGAGGAGGGGTGGAGTAGAGGGGTGGGATGCACGGCTCCTTCCCTTGTAGCCTTTCTGCTCTGCATATGAGGAGGGGTGAGGGGAGTGTTGGGATACACGGCTCCTTCTCTTGTAGCCTTTCTGCTCTGCATATGGGGAGGGAGGTGAGGGGTGGGATACACAGCTCCTTCCCTTGTAGCCTTTCTGCTCTGCATATGAGGAGGGGCGGGGTTGAGGGGTGGGATACATGGCTCCTTCCCTTGTAGCCTTTCTGTTCTCCATATGAGGAGGGGCAGGGGTGAGGGGTGGGATATGCGGCTCGTTCCCTTGTAGCCTTTCTGCTGTGCTTATGAGAAGTGGTGAGGGGTGGGATACACGGCTCCTTACATTGTAGCCTTTCTGCTCTGCATATGAGGAGGGGCGTGGGGGTAAGGGGTGGTATACATGCTCCTTCCCTTGTCTCCTTTCTGCTGTGCATATGAGGAGGGGCGGGGAGGAGGGTGGGATACACAGCTCCTTCCCCCGTAGCCTTTCTGCTGTGCATAGGAGGAGGGGCGGGGAAGAGGGGTGGGATACATGGCTCCTTCCCTTGTAGCCTTTCTGCTCTGCATATGAGGAGGAGTGGGGGGAGAGGGGTGGATACATGGCTCCTTCCCTTGTAGCCTTTCTGCTCTGCATATGAGGAGGGTTGAGGGGTGTGATACATGGCTCCTTCCCTTGTAGCCTTTCTGCTCTGCATATGAGGAGGGGCAGGGGGGAGTGAGGGGTGGGATACACGGCTCCTTCCCTTATAGCCTTTCTGCTCTTTATATGAGGAGGGGTGAGGGGTGTGATACATGGCTCCTTCCCTTGTAGCCTTTCTGCTCTGCATATGAGTAGGGGCAGGGGGGAGAGAGGTGGGATACACGGCCCCTTCCCTTGTAGCCTTTCTCCTCTGCATATGAGTAGGGGTGGGGGGATAGGGGTGGGATACCCGTCTCCTTCCCTTGTAGCCTTTCTGCTCTGCATATGAGGTGGGGCGGGGGGTGAGGGTGGGATACACGGCTCCTTCCCTTGTAGCCTTTCTCCTCTGCATATGAGTAGGGGTGGGGGGATAGGGGTGGGATACCCGTCTCCTTCCCTTGTAGCCTTTCTGCTCTGCATATGAGGAGGGGCGGGGGGTGAGGGTGGGATGCACGGCTCCTTCCATTGTAGCCTTTCTCCTCTGCATATGAGTAGGGGTGGGGGGATAGGGGTTGGATACCCGTCTCCTTCCCTTGTAGCCTTTCTGCTCTGCATATGGGGGGGTGTGAAGGGTGGGATACATGGCTCCTTCCCTTGTAGCCTTTCTGCTCTGCATATGAGGAGGGGCGGGGGTGAGGGGTGGGATACACGGCTTCTTCCCTTGTAGCCTTTCTGCTCTGCATATGAGGGGCGGGGGTGAGGGGTGGGATACACAGCTCCTTCCCTTGTAGCCTTTCTGCTGTACATATGAAGAGGGGTGGGGTGTGAAGAGTGGGATACACGGCTCCTTCCCTTGTAGCCTTTCTGCTCTGCATATGGGGGGGTGTGAGGGGAGGGATACATGGCTCCTTCCCTTGTAGCCTTTCTGTTCTGCATATGAGGAGGGGCGGGGGTGAGGGGTGGGATATGTGGCTCCTTCTCTTGTAGCCTTTCTGCTATGCATATGAGGAGGGGTGGTGGGGCGTGGGATACACAGCTCCATCCCTTGTAGCCTTTCTGCTCTGTATATGAGGAGGGGCGTGGGGGAGAGGATTGGGATACACGGATCCTTCCCTTGTAGCCTTTCTGCTCTGGATATGAGGAGGGTCGGGGGGTGAGGGGGGGGTACACAGCTCCTTCCCTTGTAGCCTTTCTTCTCTGCATATGAGGAGGGGCGGGGGGTGAGGGGTGGGATACACAGCTCCTTCCCTTGTAGCCTTTCTTCTCTTCATATGAGGAGGGGCGGGAGTGAGGGGTAGGATACACAGCTCCTTCCCTTGTAGTCTTTCTGCTCTGCATATGAGGAGGGCAGGATGGAGAGAGGTGGGATACACGGCTCCTTCCCTTGTAGCCTTTCTGCTCTGTATATGAGGGGCGGGGGGTGAGGAGTGGGATACACGGATCCTTCCCTTGTAGCCTTTCTGCTCTGCATATGAGGGGCTGGGGGTGAGGAGTGGGATACACGGCTCCTTCCCTTGTAGCCTTTTTCCTCTGCATATGAGTAGGAGTGGGGGGGAGAGTGGTGGGATACACGGCTCCTTCCCTTGTAGCCTTTCTGCTCTGCATATGAGGAGGGGCAGGGGGGAGATGAGGAGTGGGATACACTGCTCCTTCCCTTGTACCCTTTCTGCTGTGCATATGAGGAGGGGCAGGGGTGAGTGGTGGGATACACGGCTCCTTCCCTTGTAGCCTTTCTGCTCTGCAAATGAGGAGGGGTGAGGGGTGGGATACATGGCTCCTTCCCTTGTAGCCTTTCTGCACTGCATATGAGGAGGGGCGGGGGGTGAGAGGTGGGATACACAGTTCCTTCCCCTTTAGCCTTTCTGCTCTGCCTATGAGGAGGGGCAGGAGGTGAGGGGGGATACACGGCTCCTTCCCCCGTACCCTTTCTGCTGTTCATAGGAGGAGGGGCGAGGGGTGAGGGGTGTGATACACAGCTCCTTCCCTTGTAGACTTTCTGCTCTGCATATGAGGGCAGGGGGGAGTGAGGGGTGGGATACACGGCTCCTTCCCTTGTAGCCTTTCTGCTCTGCATATGAGGGGAGGGGAGAGAGGGGTGGGGATACACGGCTCCTTCCCATGTAGTCTTTCTGCTCTGCATATGAGGAGGGTCAGGATGGAGAGAGGTGGGATACACGGCTCCTTCCCATGTAGCCTTTCTGCTCTGCATATGAGGAGGGGTGGGGAGAGATGGGTGGGATACACGGCTCCTTCCCATGTAGCCTTTCTGCTCTGCATATGAGGAGGGTCAGGATGGAGAGAGGTGGGATACATGGTTCCTTCCCATGTAGCCTTTCTGCTCTGCATATGAGGAGGGGCAGGATGGAGAGAGGTGGGATACACGGCTCCTTCCCATGTAGCCTTTCTGCTCTGCATATGAGGAGGGGCGGGGAGAGAGGGGTGGGATACACGGCTCCTTCTCTTGTAGCCTTTCTGCTCTGCATATGAGGAGGGGCAGGATGGAGAGAGGTGGGATACAAGGCTCCTTCCCATGTAGCCTTTCTGCTCTGCATATGAGGAGGGTCGGGGGGTGAGGGGTGGGATGCACGGCTCCTTCCATTGTAGCCTTTCTGCTCTGCATATGAGGAGGTGAGGGGTGGGATACACGGCTCCTTCCCTTGTAGCCTTTCCGCTCTGCATATGAGGAGGGGCGGGGGGTGAGGAGTGGGACACACGGATCCTTCCCCTGTAGCCTTTCCGCTCTGCATATTAGGAGGCGTGAGGGGTGGGATACATGGCTCCTTCCCTTGTAGCTTTTCTGCTCTGCATATGAGGAGGGGTGAGGGGTGGGATACACGGATCCTTCCATTGTAGCCGTTCTGCTCTGCATATGAGGAGGGGCGAGGGGTGAGGGGTGGGATACACGGCTCCTTCCCTTGTAGCCTTTCTGCTCTGCATATGAGGAGGGATGGGGGAGAGAGGTGGGATACACTGCTCCTTCCCTTGTAGCCTTTCTGCTGTGCATATGAGGAGGGGTGAGTGGTGGGATACATGGCTCCTTCCCTTGTAGCCTTTCTGCTCTGCATATGAGGATTGGAGGGAGGAGGGGTGGGATACACTGCTCCTTCCCTTGTAGCCTTTCTGCTCTGCATATGAGATGGGGCGGGGGAGAGGGGTGGGATACACGGCTCCTTCCCTTGTAGCCTTTCTGCTCTGCATATGAGGAGGGGCGGGAGGAGAGGGGTGGGATACACGGCTCCTTCCCTTGTAGCCTTTCTGCTCTGCATATGAGGAGGGGCAGGGGGGAGGTGAGGGGTGGAATACACGGCTCCATCCCTTGTAGCCTTTCTGCTCTGCATATGAGGAGGGGTGGGCGGGTGAGGGGTGGGATACACGGCTCCTTCCCTTGTAGCCTTTCTGCTCTGCATATGAGGAGGGGTGAGGGGTGGGATACACGGTTCCTTCCCTTATAGCCTTTCTGCTCTGCATATGAGAAGGGGTGAGGGGTGGGATACACGGATCCTTCCCTTGTAGCCTTTCTGCTCTGCCTATGAGGAGGGGCGGGGGTGAGGGGTGGGATACACAGCTCCTTCCCTTTTAGCCTTTCTGCTCTGCCTATGAGGAGGGGCAGGGGGTGAGGGGGGATACACCGCTCCTTCCCTTGTAGCCTTTCTTCTCTGCATTTGAGGAGGGGCAGGGGTGAGGGGTAGGATCCACAGCTCCTTCCCTTGTAGCCTTTCTCCTCTGCATATGAGGAGGGGAGGGAGGAGAGGGGTGGGATACACAGCTCCTTCCCTTGTAGCCTTTCTGTTTTGCATATGAGGAGGGACAGGAGGTGTGGGGTGGGATACACGGCTCCTTCCCTTGTTGCTTTTCTGTTTTGCATATGAGGGGAGGGGAGGGGAGGTGAGGGGTGGGATACACGGCTCCTTCCCATGTAGCCTTTCTGCTCTGCATATGAGGAGGGTCAGGATGGAGAGAGGTGGGATACATGGCTCCTTCCCATGTAGCCTTTCTGCTCTGCATATGAGGAGGGGCAGGATGGAGAGAGGTGGGTTACACGGCTCCTTCCCATGTAGCCTTTCTGCTCTGCATATGAGGAGGGGCGGGGAGAGAGGGATGGGATACATGGCTCCTTCCCATGTAGCCTTTCTGCTCTGCATATGAGGAGGGGCAGGATGGAGAGAGGTGGGATACATGGCTCCTTCCCATGTAGCCTTTCTGCTCTGCATATGAGGAGGTGAGGGGTGGGATACATGGCTCCTTCCCTTGTAGCTTTTCTGCTCTGCATATGAGGAGGGGCGTGGAGGAGAGGTGTGGGATACACGGATCCTTCCATTGTTGCCTTTCTACTCTGCATATGAGGGGCGGGGGTGAGGGGTGGGACACACGGATCCTTCCCTTGTAGCCTTTCCGCTCTGCATATTAGGAGGCGTGAGGGGTGGGATACATGGCTCCTTCCCTTGTAGCTTTTCTGCTCTGCATATGAGGAGGGGTGAGGGGTGGGATACACGGATCCTTCCATTGTAGCCGTTCTGCTCTGCATATGAGGAGGGGCGGGGGGTGAAGGGTGGGATACACGGCTCCTTCCCTTGTAGCCTTTCTGCTCTGCATATGAGGAGGGGTGGGGGAGAGAGGTGGCATACACTGCTCCTTCCCTTGTAGCCTTTCTGCTGTGCATATGAGGAGGGGCGGGGTGAGGGGTGGAATACACGGCTCCTTCCCTTGTAGCCTTTCTGCTCTGCATATGAGAAGGGGTGGGGGGGTGAGGGGTGGGATACACGGCTCCTTCCCTTGTAGCCTTTCTGCTCTGCATATGAGGAGGGGTGAGGGGTGGGATACACGGCTCCTTCCCTTGTAGCCTTTCTGCTCTGCATATGATAAGGGGTGAGGGGTGGGATACATGGTTCCTTCCCTTGTAGCTTTTCTGCTCTGCATATGAGGAGGGGTGGGGGGAGAGGGGTGGGATACACGGCTCCTTACCTTGTAGCCTTTTTCCTCTGCATATGAGTAGGGGTGGGGGGAGAGGGGTGGGATACACGGCTCCTTCCCCTGTAGCCTTTCTGCTCTGCATATGAGGAGGGGCGGGGGTGAGGGGTAGGATACACGGCTCCTTCCCTTGTCGCCTTTCTGCTCTGCATATGAGGATTGGAGGGAGGAGAGGGGTGGGATACACGGCTCCTTCCCTTGTAGCCTTTCTGCTCTGCATATGAGGAGGGGCGGGGGTGAGGGGTGGGATACACAGTTCCTTCCCCTTTAGCCTTTCTGCTCTGCCTATGAGGAGGGGCAGGGGATGAGGGGTGGGATACACGGCTCCTTCCCTTGTAGCCTTTCTGCTCTGCATATGAGCAGGGGCGGGGGGTGAGGGTGGGATACACGGCTCCTTCCCCCGTAGCCTTTCTGCTGTGCATAGGAGGAGGGGCGGGGGAGAGCGGTGGGATACACAGCTCCTTCCTTTGTAGCCTTTCTGCTCTGCATATGAGGAGGGCAGGGGGGAGTGAGGGGTGGGATACACGGCTGCTTCCCTTATAGCCTTTCTGCTCTGCATATGAAGAGGGGATGGAGGTGAGGGGTGGGATACATGGCTCCTTCCCTTGTAGCCTTTCTGCTCTGCATATGAGGAGGGGGGGGGAGAGGGGTGGGATACCCAGCTCCTTCCCTTGTAGCCTTTCTGCTCTGCATATCAAGAGGGGCGGGGGTGAGGGGTGGGATACACGGATCCTTCCCTTGTAGCCTTTCTGCTCTGCCTATGAGGAGGGGCGGGGGGTGAGGGGTGGGATACACAGCTCCTTCCCTTTTAGCCTTTCTGCTCTGCCTATGAGGAGGGGCGGGGGGTGAGGGGTGGGATACACAGCTCCTTCCCTTGTAGCCTTTCTTCTCTGCATTTGAGGAGGGGCGGGGGTGAGGGGTAGGGTCCACAGCTCCTTCCCTTGTAGCCTTTCTCCTCTGCATATGAGGAGGGGAGGGAGGAGAGGGTGCGATACACAGCTCCTTCCCTTGTTGCCTTTCTGTTTTGCATATGAGGGGAGGGGAGAGAGGGGTAGGATACACGGCTCCTTCCCATGTAGCCTTTCTGCTCTGCATATGAGGAGGGTCAGGATGGAGAGAGGTGGGATACACGGCTCCTTCCCATGTAGCCTTTCTGCTCTGCATATGAGGAGGGGTGGGGAGAGAGGGGTGGGATGCACAGTTCCTTCCCCTTTAGCCTTTCTGCTCTGCCTATGAGGAGGGGCAGGGGATGAGGGGTGGGATACACGGCTCCTTCCCTTGTAGCCTTTCTGCTCTGCATATGAGCAGGGGCGGGGGGTGAGGGTGGGATACACGGCTCCTTCCCCCGTAGCCTTTCTGCTGTGCATAGGAGGAGGGGCGGGGGAGAGCGGTGGGATACACAGCTCCTTCCCTTGTAGCCTTTCTGCTCTGCATATGAGGAGGGCAGGGGGGAGTGAGGGGTGGGATACACGGCTGCTTCCCTTGTAGCCTTTCTGCTGTGCATATGAGGAGGGGCGGGGAGGAGAGGGGTGGGATACACGGCTCCTTCCCTTGTATCCTTTCTGCTCTGTATATGAGGAGGGGTGTGGGGGAGAGGGTTGGGATACACAGGTCCTTCCCTTGTAGCCTTTCTGCTCTGCCTATGAGGAGGGGCGGGGGGTGAGGGGTGGGATACACAGCTCCTTCCCTTGTAGCCTTTCTGCTCTGCATATGAGGAGGGGCGGGAGGTGAGGGGTGGGATAAATGGCTCCTTTCTGCTCTACATATGAGGAGGGGCGGGAGGAAAGGGGTGGGATACACGGCTCCTTCCCTTGTAGCCTTTCTGTTCTGCATATGAGGAGGGGCGGGGGTGAGGGGTGGGATATGTGGCTCCTTCCCTTGTAGCCTTTCTGCTGTGCATATGAGGAGGGGTGGGAGGAGAGGGGTGGGATGCACGGCTCCTTCCCTTGTAGCCTTTCTGCTCTGCATATGAGGGGTGAGGGGAGTGTTGGGAAACATGGCTCCTTCTCTTGTAGCCTTTCTGCTCTGCATATGGGGAGGGAGGTGAGGGGTGGGATACACAGCTCCTTCCCTTGTAGCCTTTCTGCTCTGCATATGAGGAGGGGCGGGGTTGAGGGGTGGGATACACGGCTCCTTCCCTTGTAGCCTTTCTGTTCTGCATATGAGGAGGGGCAGGGGTGAGGGGTGGGATACATGCTCCTTCCCTTGTAGCCTTTCTGCTGTGCATATGAGGAGGGGCGGGGAGGAGAGGGGTGGGATACACGGCTCCTTCCCTTGTAGCCTTTCTGCTCTGCATATGAGGAGGGGCAGGGGTGAGGGGTGGGATACACGGCTCCTTACATTGTAGCCTTTCTGCTCTGCATATGAGGAGGGGCGTGGGGGTGAGGGGTGGTATACATGCTCCTTCCCTTGTAGCCTTTCTGCTGTGCATATGAGGAGGGGCGGGGAGGAGAGGGGTGGGATACACAGCTCCTTCCCTTGTAGCCTTTCTGCTCAGCATATGAGCAGGGGCGGGGGTGAGGGTGGGATACACAGCTCCTTCCCCCGTAGCCTTTCTGCTGTGCATAGGAGGAGGGGCGGGGAAGAGGGGTGGGATACATGGCTCCTTCCCTTGTAGCCTTTCTGCTCTGCATATGAGGAGGAGTGGGGGAGAGGGGTGGATACATGGCTCCTTCCCTTGTAGCCTTTCTGCTCTGCATATGAGGAGGGTTGAGGGGTGTGATACATGGCTCCTTCCCTTGTAGCCTTTCTGCTCTGCATATGAGGAGGGGCAGGGGGGAGTGAGGGGTGGGATACACGGCTCCTTCCCTTATAGCCTTTCTGCTCTGCACATGATGAGGGGTGAGGGGTGTGATACATGGCTCCTTCCCTTGTAGCCTTTCTGCTCTGCATATGAAATGGGGCAGGGGGGAGAGAGGTGGGATACACGGCCCCTTCCCTTGTAGCCTTTCTCCTCTGCATATGAGTAGGGGTGGGGGGATAGGGGTGGGATACCCGTCTCCTTCCCTTGTAGCCTTTCTGCTCTGCATATGAGGTGGGGCGGGGGGTGAGGGTGGGATACACGGCTCCTTCCCTTGTAGCCTTTCTCCTCTGCATATGAGTAGGGGTGGGGGGATAGGGGTGGGATACCCGTCTCCTTCCCTTGTAGCCTTTCTGCTCTGCATATGAGGAGGGGCGGGGGGTGAGGGTGGGATGCACGGCTCCTTCCATTGTAGCCTTTCTCCTCTGCATATGAGTAGGGGTGGGGGGATAGGGGTTGGATACCCGTCTCCTTCCCTTGTAGCCTTTCTGCTCTGCATATGGGGGGGTGTGAGGGGTGGGATACATGGCTCCTTCCCTTGTAGCCTTTCTGCTCTGCATATGAGGCGGGGCGGGGGTGAGGGGTGGTATACACGGCTTCTTCCCTTGTAGCCTTTCTGCTCTGCATATGAGGAGGGGCGGGGGTGAGGGGTGGGATACACAGCTCCTTCCCTTGTAGCCTTTCTGCTGTACATATGAAGAGGGGTGGGGTGTGAAGAGTGGGATACACGGCTCCTTCCCTTGTAGCCTTTCTGCTCTGCATATGGGGGGGTGTGAGGGGTGGGATACATGGCTCCTTCCCTTGTAGCCTTTCTGTTCTGCATATGAGGAGGGGCGGGGGTGAGGGGTGGGATATGTGGCTCCTTCTCTTGTAGCCTTTCTGTTGTGCATATGAGGAGGGGTGGGGGTGGTGGGGGGTGGGGATACACAGCTCCATCCCTTGTAGCCTTTCTGCTCTGTATATGAGGAGGGGCGTGGGGGAGAGGATTGGGATACACGGATCCTTCTCCCTTGTAGCCTTTCTGCTCTGCATATGAGGAGGGTCGGGGGGTGAGGGGGGGATACACAGCTCCTTCCCTTGTAGCCTTTCTTCTCTGCATATGAGGAGGGGCGGGGG
This sequence comes from Ambystoma mexicanum, assembly GCF_040938575.1. NCBI lineage: Eukaryota > Metazoa > Chordata > Amphibia > Caudata > Ambystomatidae > Ambystoma > Ambystoma mexicanum. The sequence continues at coordinate 1,678,096,466 of NC_090937.1, forward strand.
GTGAGGGGTGGGATACACAGCTCCTTCCCTTGTAGCCTTTCTTCTCTTCATATGAGGAGGGGCGGGAGTGAGGGGTAGGATACACAGCTCCTTCCCTTGTAGCCTTTCTGCTCTGCATATGAGGAGGGCAGGATGGAGAGAGGTGGGATACACGGCTCCTTCCCTTGTAGCCTTTCTGCTCTGTATATGAGGGGCGGGGGGTGAGGAGTGGGATACACGGATCCTTCCCTTGTAGCCTTTCTGCTCTGCATATGAGGGGCTGGGAGTGAGGAGTGGGATACACGGCTCCTTCCCTTGTAGCCTTTTTCCTCTGCATATGAGTAGGAGTGGGGGGGAAGAGTGGTGGGATACACGGCTCCTTCCCTTGTAGCCTTTCTGCTCTGCAAATGAGGAGGGGTGAGGGGTGGGATACATGGCTCCTTCCCTTGTAGCCTTTCTGCTGTGCATATGAGGATTGGAGGGAGGGGAGGGGTGGGGTGGGATACACAGCTCCTTCCCTTGTAGCATTTCTGCTCTGCATATGAGGAGGGGCGGGGGGTGAGAGGTGGGATACACAGTTCCTTCCCCTTTAGCCTTTCTTCTCTGCCTATGAGGAGGGGCAGGAGGTGAGGGGGGGGATACACGGCTCCTTCCCCCGTACCCTTTCTGCTGTTCATAGGAGGAGGGGCGAGGGGTGAGGGGTGGGATACACAGCTCCTTCCCTTGTAGCCTTTCTGCTCTGCATATGAGGGCATGGGGGAGTGAGGGGTGGGATACACGGCTCCTTCCCTTGTAGCCTTTCTGCTCTGCATATGAGGAGGGGGGGGAGAGAGGTGGGATACACGGCTCCTTCCCTTGTAGCCTTTCTGCTCTGCATATCAAGAGGGGCGGGGGTGAGGGGTGGGATACACGGATCCTTCCCTTGCAGCCTTTCTGCTCTGCCTATGAGGAGGGGCGGGGGTGAGGGGTGGGATACACAGCTCCTTCCCTTTTAGCCTTTCTGCTCTGCCTATGAGGAGGGGCAGGGGGTGAGGGGGGATACACAGCTCCTTCCCTTGTAGCCTTTCTTCTCTGCATTTGAGGAGGGGCGGGGGTGAGGGGTAGGACCCACAGCTCCTTCCCTTGTAGCCTTTCTCCTCTGCATATGAGGAGGGGAGGGAGGAGAGGGGTGGGATACACAGCTCCTTCCCTTGTAGCCTTTCTGTTTTGCATATGAGGAGGGACAGGAGGTGAGGGGTGGGATACACGGCTCCTTCCCTTGTTGCCTTTCTGTTTTGCATATGAGGGGAGGGGAGGTGAGGGGTGGGATACACGGCTCCTTCCCATGTAGCCTTTCTGCTCTGCATATGAGGAGGGTCAGGATGGAGAGAGGTGGGATACACGGCTCCTTCCCATGTAGCCTTTCTGCTCTGCATATGAGGAGGGGCGGGGAGAGAGGGATGGGATACACAGCTCTTTCTCTTGTAGCCTTTCTGCTCTGCATATGAGGAGGGGCAGGATGGAGAGAGGTGGGATACAAGGCTCCTTCCCATGTAGCCTTTCTGCTCTGCATATGAGGAGGGTCGGGGGGTGAGGGGTGGGATGCACGGCTCCTTCCATTGTAGCCTTTCTGCTCTGCATATGAGGAGGTGAGGGGTGGGATACATGGCTCCTTCCCTTGTAGCTTTTCTGCTCTGCATATGGGGAGGGGCGTGGAGGAGAGGTGTGGGATACACGGATCCTTCCATTGTAGCCTTTCTACTCTGCATATGAGGGGCGGGGGTGAGGGGTGGGACACACGGATCCTTCCCTTGTAGCCTTTCCGCTCTGCATATTAGGAGGCGTGAGGGGTGGGATACATGGCTCCTTCCCTTGTAGCTTTTCTGCTCTGCATATGAGGAGGGGTGAGGGGTGGGATACACGGATCCTTCCATTGTAGCCGTTCTGCTCTGCATATGAGGAGGGGCGGGGGGGTGAGGGGTGGGATACACGGCTCCTTCCCTTGTAGCCTTTCTGCTGTGCATATGAGGAGGGGTGAGTGGTGGGATACATGGCTCCTTCCCTTGTAGCCTTTCTGCTCTGCATATGAGGATTGGAGGGAGGAGAGGGGTGGGATACACTGCTCCTTCCCTTGTAGCCTTTCTGCTCTGCATATGAGGAGGGGCGGGGGAGAGGGGTGGGATACACGGCTCCTTCCCTTGTAGCCTTTCTGCTCTGCATATGAGGAGGGGCGAGAGGAGAGGGGTGGGATACACGGCTCCTTCCCTTGTAGCCTTTCTGCTGTGCATATGAGGAGGGGCGGGGTGAGGGGTGGAATACACGGCTCCTTCCCTTGTAGCCTTTCTGCTCTGCATATGAGGAGGGGTGGGGGGGTGAGGGGTGGGATACACGGCTCCTTCCCTTGTAGCCTTTCTGCTCTGCATATGAGGAGGGGTGAGGGGTGGGATACATGGCTCCTTCCCTTGTAGCCTTTCTGCTCTGCATATGATAAGGGGTGAGGGGTGGGGTACATGGTTCCTTCCCTTGTAGCTTTTCTGCTCTGCATATGAGGAGGGGTGGGGTGGAGAGGGGTGGGATACACGGCTCCTTACCTTGTAGCCTTTTTCCTCTGCATATGAGTAGGGGTGGGGGGAGAGGGGTGGGATACACGGCTCCTTCCCCTGTAGCCTTTCTGCTCTGCATATGAGGAGGGGCGGGGGTGAGGGGTAGGATACACGGCTCCTTCCCTTGTCGCCTTTCTGCTCTGCATATGAGGATTGGAGGGAGAAGAGGGGTGGGATACACGGCTCCTTCCCTTGTAGCCTTTCTGCTCTGCATATGAGGAGGGGTGGGGGGTGAGGGGTGGGATACACAGTTCCTTCCCCTTTAGCCTTTCTGCTCTGCCTATGAGGAGGGGCAGGGGATGAGGGGTGGGATACACGGCTCCTTCCCTTGTAGCCTTTCTGCTCTGCATATGAGCAGGGGCGAGGGTGAGGGTGGGATACACGGCTCCTTCCCCCGTAGCCTTTCTGCTGTGCATAGGAGGAGGGGCGGGGGAGAGCGGTGGGATACACAGCTCCTTCCCTTGTAGCCTTTCTGCTCTGCATATGAGGAGGGCAGGGGGGAGTGAGGGGTGGGATACACGGCTGCTTCCCTTATAGCCTTTCTGCTCTGCATATGAAGAGGGGAGGGAGGTGAGGGGTGGGATACATGGCTCCTTCCCTTGTAGCCTTTCTGCTCTGCATATGAGGAGGGGGGGGAGAGGGGTGGGATACACAGCTCCTTCCCTTGTAGCCTTTCTGCACTGCATATGAGGAGGGGCAGGGGGGAGAGAGGTGGGATACATGGCTCCTTCCCTTGTAGCCTTTTTGCTCTGCATATCAAGAGGGGCGGGGGTGAGGGGTGGGATACACGGATCCTTCCCTTGTAGCCTTTCTGCTCTGCCTATGAGGAGGGGCGGGGGGTGAGGGGTGGGATACACAGCTCCTTCCCTTTTAGCCTTTCTGCTCTGCCTATGAGGAGGGGCGGGGGGTGAGGGGTGGGATACACAGCTCCTTCCCTTGTAGCCTTTCTTCTCTGCATTTGAGATGGGGCGGGGGTGAGGGGTGGGATACACGGCTCCTTCCCTTGCAGCCTTTCTACTCTGCATATGAGGAGGGGTGAGTGGTGGGATACACGGCTCCTTCCCTTGTAGCCTTTCTTCTCTGCATTTGAGGAGGGGCGGGGGTGAGGGGTAGGATCCACAGCTCCTTCCCTTGTAGCCTTTCTCCTCTGCATATGAGGAGGGGAGGGAGGAGAGGGTGCGATGCACAGCTCCTTCCCTTGTTGCCTTTCTGTTTTGCATATGAGGGGAGGGGAGAGAGGGGTGGGATACACGGCTCCTTCCCATGTAGCCTTTCTGCTCTGCATATGAGGAGGGTCAGGATGGAGAGAGGTGGGATACACGGCTCCTTCCCATGTAGCCTTTCTGCTCTGCATATGAGGAGGGGTGGGGAGAGAGGGGTGGGATACACGGCTCCTTCCCATGTAGCCTTTCTGCTCTGCATATGAGGAGGGTCAGGATGGAGAGAGGTGGGATACATGGTTCCTTCCCATGTAGCCTTTCTGCTCTGCATATGAGGAGGGGCAGGATGGAGAGAGGTGGGATACACGGTTCCTTCCCATGTAGCCTTTCTGCTCTGCATAAGTGGAGGGGCGGGGAGAGAGGGGTGGGATACACGGCTCCTTCTCTTGTAGCCTTTCTGCTCTGCATATGAGGAGGGGCAGGATGGAGAGAGGTGGGATACAAGGCTCCTTCCCATGTAGCCTTTCTGCTCTGCATATGAGGAGGGTCGGGGGGTGAGGGGTGGGATGCACGGCTCCTTCCATTGTAGCCTTTCTGCTCTGCATATGAGGAGGTGAGGGGTGGGATACACGGCTCCTTCCCTTGTAGCATTTCCGCTCTGCATATTAGGAGGCGTGAGGGGTGGGATACATGGCTCCTTCCCTTGTAGCTTTTCTGCTCTGCATATGAGGAGGGGCGTGGAGGAGAGGTGTGGGATACACGGATCCTTCCATTGTAGCCTTTCTACTCTGCATATGAGGGGCGGGGGGTGAGGAGTGGGACACACGGATCCTTCCCCTGTAGCCTTTCCGCTCTGCATATTAGTAGGCGTGAGGGGTGGGATACATGGCTCCTTCCCTTGTAGCTTTTCTGCTCTGCATATGAGGAGGGGTGAGGGGTGGGATACACGGATCCTTCCATTGTAGCCGTTCTGCTCTGCATATGAGGAGGGGCGGGGGGTGAGGGGTGGGATACACGGCTCCTTCCCTTGTAGCCTTTCTGCTCTGCATATGAGGAGGGGTGGGGGAGAGAGGTGGGATACACTGCTCCTTCCCTTGTAGCCTTTCTGCTGTGCATATGAGGAGGGGTGAGTGGTGGGATACATGGCTCCTTCCCTTGTAGCCTTTCTGCTCTGCATATGAGGATTGGAGGGAGGGGGGGTGGGATACACTGCTCCTTCCCTTGTAGCCTTTCTGCTCTGCATATGAGGAGGGGCGGGGGAGAGGGGTGGGATACACGGCTCCTTCCCTTGTAGCCTTTCTGCTCTGCATATGAGCAGGGGCGGGAGGAGAGGGGTGGGATACACGGCTCCTTCCCTTGTAGCCTTTCTGCTCTGCATATGAGGAGGGGCAGGGGGGAGGTGAGGGGTGGAATACACGGCTCCTTCCCTTGTAGCCTTTCTGCTCTGCATATGAGGAGGGGTGGGCGGGTGAGGGGTGGTTATACACGGCTCCTTCCCTTGTAGCCTTTCTGCTCTGCATATGAGGAGGGGTGAGGGGTGGGATACACGCCTCCTTCCCTTATAGCCTTTCTGCTCTGCATATGAGAAGGGGTGAGGGGTGGGATACATGGTTCCTTCCCTTGTAGCTTTTCTGCTCTGCATATGTGGAGGGGTGGGGGGGAGAGGGGTGGGGTACATGGCTCCTTACCTTGTAGCCTTTTTCCTCTGCATATGAGTAGGGGTGGGGGGAGAGGGGTGGGGATACACGGCTCCTTCCCCTGTAGCCTTTCTGCTCTGCATATGAGGAGGGGCGGGGGTGAGGGGTAGGATACACGGCTCCTTCCCTTGTCGCCTTTCTGCTCTGCATATGAGGATTGGAGGGAGGAGAGGGGTGGGATACACGTCTCCTTCCCTTGTAGCCTTTCTGCTCTGCATATGAGGAGGGGCGGGGGGTGAGAGGTGGGATGCACAGTTCCTTCCCCTTTAGCCTTTCTGCTCTGCCTATGAGGAGGGGCAGGGGATGAGGGGTGGGATACACGGCTCCTTCCCTTGTAGCCTTTCTGCTCTGCATATGAGCAGGGGCGGGGGGTGAGGGTGGGATAAACGGCTCCTTCCCTTGTAGCCTTTCTGCTGTGCATAGGAGGAGGGGCGGGGGAGAGCGGTGGGATACACAGCTCCTTCCCTTGTAGCCTTTCTGCTCTGCATATGAGGAGTGCAGGGGGGAGTGAGGGGTGGGATACACGGCTGCTTCCCTTTTAGCCTTTCTGCTCTGCCTATGAGGAGGGGCGGGGGGTGAGGGGTGGGATACACAGCTCCTTCCCTTGTAGCCTTTCTTCTCTGCATTTGAGGAGGGGCGGGGGTGAGGGGTAGGATCCACAGCTTCTTCCCTTGTAGCCTTTCTCCTCTGCATATGAGGAGGGGAGGGAGGAGAGGGTGCGATACACAGCTCCTTCCCTTGTTGCCTTTCTGTTTTGCATATGAGGGGAGGGGAGAGAGGGGTGGGATACATGGCTCCTTCTCTTGGTGCCTTTCTGCTCTGCATATGAGGGGCAGGATGGAGAGAGGTGGGATACACGGCTCCTTCCCATGTAGCCTTTCTGCTCTGCATATGAGGAGGGTCAGGATGGAGAGAGGTGGGATACATGGCTCCTTCCCATGTAGCCTTTCTGCTCTGCATATGAGGAGGGGCGGGGAGAGAGGGGTGGGATACACGGCTCCTTCTCTTGTAGCCTTTCTGCTCTGCATATGAGGAGGGGCAGGATGGAGAGAGGTGGGATACACGGCTCCTTCCCATGTAGCCTTTCTGCTCTGCATATGAGGAGGGTCGGGGGTGAGGGGTGGGATGCACGGCTCCTTCCATTGTAGCCTTTCTGCACTGCATATGAGGAGGTGAGGGGTGGGATACATGGCTCCTTCCCTTGTAGCCTTTCCGCTCTGCATATTAGGAGGGGTGAGGGGTGGGATACATGGCTCCTTCCCTTGTAGCTTTTCTGCTCTGCATATGAGGGGGGGGGGTGGGATACACGGCTCCTTCCCTTGTAGCCTTTCCGCTCTGCATATTAGGAGGGGTGAGGGGTGGGATACATGGCTCCTTCCCTTGTAGCTTTTCTGCTCTGCATATGAGGAAGGGCGGGGGGGTGAGGAGTGGGATACACGGATCCTTCCATTGTAGCGTTTCTACTCTGCATATGAGGGGGGGTGAGGGGTGGGATATACGGCTCCTTCCCTTGTAGCCTTTCTGCTCTGCATATGAGGAGCGGCGGGGGTGAGGAGTGGGATACACGGATCCTTCCATTGTTGCCTTTCTGCTCTGCATATGAGGGGCAGGGGGGAGGTGAGGAGTGGGATACATGGCTCCTTCCCTTGTAGCTTTTCTGCTCTGCATATGAGGGGAGGGAGGAGAGGGTGCGATACACAGCTCCTTCCCTTGTTGCCTTTCTGTTTTGCATATGAGGGGAGGGGAGAGAGGGGTGGGATACATGGCTCCTTCTCTTGGTGCCTTTCTGCTCTGCATATGAGGGGCAGGATGGAGAGAGGTGGGATACACGGCTCCTTCCCATGTAGCCTTTCTGCTCTGCATATGAGGAGGGTCATGATGGAGAGAGGTGGGATACATGGCTCCTTCCCATGTAGCCTTTCTGCTCTGCATATGAGGAGGGGCAGGATGGAGAGAGGTGGGATACACGGCTCCTTCCCATGTAGCCTTTCTGCTCTGCATATGAGGAGGGGCGGGGAGAGAGGGGTGGGATACACGGCTCCTTCTCTTGTAGCCTTTCTGCTCTGCATATGAGGAGGGGCAGGATGGAGAGAGGTGGGATACACGGCTCCTTCCCATGTAGCCTTTCTGCTCTGCATATGAGGAGGGTCGGGGGTGAGGGGTGGGATGCACGGCTCCTTCCATTGTAGCCTTTCTGCACTGCATATGAGGAGGTGAGGGGTGGGATACATGGCTCCTTCCCTTGTAGCCTTTCCGCTCTGCATATTAGGAGGTGTGAGGGGTGGGATACATGGCTCCTTCCCTTGTAGCTTTTCTGCTCTGCATATGAGGGGGGGGGGGTGGGATACACAGCTCCTTCCCTTGTAGCCTTTCCGCTCTGCATATTAGGAGGGGTGAGGGGTGGGATACATGGCTCCTTCCCTTGTAGCTTTTCTGCTCTGCATATGAGGAAGGGCGGGGGGGTGAGGAGTGGGATACACGGATCCTTCCATTGTAGCGTTTCTACTCTGCATATGAGGGGGGGTGAGGGGTGGGATACATGGCTCCTTCCCTTGTAGCTTTTCTGCTCTGCATATGAGGGGCGGGGGTGAGGAGTGGGATACACGGATCCTTCCATTGTAGCCTTTCTGCTCTGCATATGAGGGGCAGGGGGGAGGTGAAGAGTGGGATACATGGCTCCTTCCCTTGTAGCTTTTCTGCTCTGCATATGAGGAAGGGCGGGGGGTGAGGAGTGTGATACACGGATCCTTCCATTGTAGCCTTTCTGCTCTGCATATGAGGAGGGGCAGGGGTGAGGGGTGGGATACACGGCTCCTTCCCTTGCAGCCTTTCTACTCTGCATATGAGGAGGGGTGAGTGGTGGGATACACGGCTCCTTCCCTTGTAGCCTTTCTGCTCTGCATATGAGGAGGGGTGAGGGGTGGGATACATGGCTCCTTCCCTTGTCGCCTTTCTGCTCTGCATATGAGGATTGGAGGGAGGAGAGGGGTGGGATACACGGCACCTTCCCTTGTAGCCTTTCTGCTCTGCATATGAGGAGGGGCGGGGGGTGAGGGGTGGGATACACAGTTCCTTCCCCTTTAGCCTTTCTGCTCTGCCTATGAGGAGGGGCAGGGGCTGAGGGGTGGGATACACGGCTCCTTCCCTTGTAGCCTTTCTCCTCTGCATATGAGGAGGGGTGGGATACACGGCTCCTTCCCTTGTAGCCTTTCTCCTCTGCATATGAGGAGGGGTGGGATACACGGCTCCTTCCCTTGTAGCCTTTCTCCTCTGCATATGAGGAGGGGCAAGGGTGAGGGATGGGATATGCGGCTCGTTCCCTTGTAGCCTTTCTGCTGTGCTTATGAGAAGTGGTGAGGGGTGGGATACACGGCTCCTTACATTGTAGCCTTTCTGCTCTGCATATGAGGAGGGGCGTGGGGGTGAGGGGTGGTATACACGGCTCCTTCCCTTATAGCCTTTCTGCTCTGCATATGAGGAGGGGCGGGGAGAGAGGGGTGGGATACACGGCTCCTTCCCTTGTAGCCTTTCTGCTGTGCATATGAGGAGGGGCGGGGGGTGAGGAGTGGGATACACGGATCCTTCCCTTGTAGCCGTTTTCCTCTGCATATGAGTAGGGGTGGGGGGTGAGTGGTGGGATACATGGCTCCTTCCCTTGTAGCCTTTCTGCTCTGCAAATGAGGAGGGGTGAGGGGTGGGATACATGGCTCCTTCCCTTGTAGCCTTTCTGCTCTGCATATGAGGAGGGGGGGTGAGGGGTGGGATACACAGTTCCTTCCCCTTTAGCCTTTCTGCTCTGCCTATGAGGAGGGGCAGGAGGTGAGGGGGGGATACACGGATCCTTCCCCCGTAGCCTTTCTGCTGTGCATAGGAGGGGCGGGGGGTGAGGGGTGGGATACACAGCTCCTTCCCTTGTAGCGTTTCTGCTCTGCATATGAGGGCAGGGGGGAGTGAGGGGTGGGATACACGGCTCCTTCCCTTATAGCCTTTCTGCTCTGCATATGAGGAGGGGACGGAGGTGAGGGGTGGGATACACGGCTCCTTCCCTTGTAGCCTTTCTGCTCTGCATATGAGGAGGGGCAGGGGGGAGAGAGGTGGGATACATGGCTCCTTCCCTTTTAGCCTTTCTGCTCTGCCTATGAGGAGGGGCAGGGGGTGAGGGGGGATACACAGCTCCTTCCCTTGTAGCCTTTCTTCTCTGCATTTGAGGAGGGGCGGGGGTGAGGGGTAGGATCCACAGCTCCTTCCCTTGTAGCCTTTCTCCTCTGCATATGAGGAGGGGCAGGAGGTGAGGGGTGGTATACACGGCTCCTTCCCTTGTTGCCTTTCTGTTTTGCATATGAGGGGAGGGGAGGTGAGGGGTGGGATACACGGCTCCTTCCCATGTTGCCTTTCTGCTCTGCATATGAGGAGGGTCAGGATGGAGAGAGGTGGGATACACGGCTCCTTCCCATGTAGCCTTGCTGCTCTGCCTATGAGGAGGGGCAGGGGGTGAGGGGGGATACACAGCTCCTTCCCTTGTAGCCTTTCTTCTCTGCATTTGAGGAGGGGCGGGGGTGAGGGGTAGGATCCACAGCTCCTTCCCTTGTAGCCTTTCTCCTCTGCATATGAGGAGGGGAGGGAGGAGAGGGGTGGGATACACAGCTCCTTCCCTTGTAGCCTTTCTGTTTTGCATATGAGGAGGGGCAGGAGGTGAGGGGTGGGATACACGGCTCCTTCCCTTGTTGCCCTTCTGTTTTGCATATGAGGGGAGGGGAGGTGAGGGGTGGGATACACGGCTCCTTCCCTTGTAGCCTTTCTGCTCTGCATATGAGGAGGGGCGGGGGGTGAGGGGTCGGATGCACAGTTCCTTCCCCTTTAGCCTTTCTGCTCTGCCTATGAGGAGGGGAGGGAGGTGAGGGAGGTGAGGGGTGGGATACATGGCTCCTTCCCTTGTAGCCTTTCTGCTCTGCATATGAGGAGGGGGGGGAGAGGGGTGGGATACACAGCTCCTTCCCTTGTAGCCTTTCTGCACTGCATATGAGGAGGGGCAGGGGGGAGAGAGGTGGGATACATGGCTCCTTCCCTTGTAGCCTTTTTGCTCTGCATATCAAGAGGGGCGGGGGTGAGGGGTGGGATACACGGATCCTTCCCTTGTAGCCTTTCTGCTCTGCCTATGAGGAGGGGCGGGGGGTGAGGGGTGGGATACACAGCTCCTTCCCTTTTAGCCTTTCTGCTCTGCCTATGAGGAGGGGCGGGTGGTGAGGGGTGGGATACACAGCTCCTTCCCTTGTAGCCTTTCTTCTCTGCATTTGAGATGGGGCGGGGGTGAGGGGTGGGATACACGGCTCCTTCCCTTGCAGCCTTTCTACTCTGCATATGAGGAGGGGTGAGTGGTGGGATACACGGCTCCTTCCCTTGTAGCCTTTCTTCTCTGCATTTGAGGAGGGGCGGGGGTGAGGGGTAGGATCCACAGCTCCTTCCCTTGTAGCCTTTCTCCTCTGCATATGAGGAGGGGAGGGAGGAGAGGGTGCGATACACAGCTCCTTCCCTTGTTGCCTTTCTGTTTTGCATATGAGGGGAGGGGAGAGAGGGGTGGGATACACGGCTCCTTCCCATGTAGCCTTTCTGCTCTGCATATGAGGAGGGTCAGGATGGAGAGAGGTGGGATACACGGCTCCTTCCCATGTAGCCTTTCTGCTCTGCATATGAGGAGGGGTGGGGAGAGAGGGGTGGGATACACGGCTCCTTCCCATGTAGCCTTTCTGCTCTGCATATGAGGAGGGTCAGGACGGAGAGAGGTGGGATACATGGTTCCTTCCCATGTAGCCTTTCTGCTCTGCATATGAGGAGGGGCAGGATGGAGAGAGGTGGGATACACGGTTCCTTCCCATGTAGCCTTTCTGCTCTGCATAAGTGGAGGGGCGGGGAGAGAGGGGTGGGATACACGGCTCCTTCTCTTGTAGCCTTTCTGCTCTGCATATGAGGAGGGGCAGGATGGAGAGAGGTGGGATACAAGGCTCCTTCCCATGTAGCCTTTCTGCTCTGCATATGAGGAGGGTCGGGGGGTGAGGGGTGGGATGCACGGCTCCTTCCATTGTAGCCTTTCTGCTCTGCATATGAGGAGGTGAGGGGTGGGATACACGGCTCCTTCCCTTGTAGCATTTCCGCTCTGCATATTAGGAGGCGTGAGGGGTGGGATACATGGCTCCTTCCCTTGTAGCTTTTCTGCTCTGCATATGAGGAGGGGCGTGGAGGAGAGGTGTGGGATACACGGATCCTTCCATTGTAGCCTTTCTACTCTGCATATGAGGGGCGGGGGGTGAGGAGTGGGACACACGGATCCTTCCCCTGTAGCCTTTCCGCTCTGCATATTAGTAGGCGTGAGGGGTGGGATACATGGCTCCTTCCCTTGTAGCTTTTCTGCTCTGCATATGAGGAGGGGTGAGGGGTGGGATACACGGATCCTTCCATTGTAGCCGTTCTGCTCTGCATATGAGGAGGGGCGGGGGGTGAGGGGTGGCATACACGGCTCCTTCCCTTGTAGCCTTTCTGCTCTGCATATGAGGAGGGGTGGGGGAGAGAGGTGGGATACACTGCTCCTTCCCTTGTAGCCTTTCTGCTGTGCATATGAGGAGGGGTGAGTGGTGGGATACATGGCTCCTTCCCTTGTAGCCTTTCTGCTCTGCATATGAGGATTGGAGGGAGGGGGGGTGGGATACACTGCTCCTTCCCTTGTAGCCTTTCTGCTCTGCATATGAGGAGGGGCGGGGGAGAGGGGTGGGATACACGGCTCCTTCCCTTGTAGCCTTTCTGCTCTGCATATGAGCAGGGGCGGGAGGAGAGGGGTGGGATACACGGCTCCTTCCCTTGTAGCCTTTCTGCTCTGCATATGAGGAGGGGCAGGGGGGAGGTGAGGGGTGGAATACACGGCTCCTTCCCTTGTAGCCTTTCTGCTCTGCATATGAGGAGGGGTGGGCTGGTGAGGGGTGGTTATACACGGCTCCTTCCCTTGTAGCCTTTCTGCTCTGCATATGAGGAGGGGTGAGGGGTGGGATACACGGCTCCTTCCCTTATAGCCTTTCTGCTCTGCATATGAGAAGGGGTGAGGGGTGGGATACATGGTTCCTTCCCTTGTAGCTTTTCTGCTCTGCATATGTGGAGGGGTGGGGGGGAGAGGGGTGGGGTACATGGCTCCTTACCTTGTAGCCTTTTTCCTCTGCATATGAGTAGGGGTGGGGGGAGAGGGGTGGGGATACACGGCTCCTTCCCCTGTAGCCTTTCTGCTCTGCATATGAGGAGGGGCGGGGGTGAGGGGTAGGATACACGGCTCCTTCCCTTGTCGCCTTTCTGCTCTGCATATGAGGATTGGAGGGAGGAGAGGGGTGGGATACACGTCTCCTTCCCTTGTAGCCTTTCTGCTCTGCATATGAGGAGGGGCGGGGGGTGAGGGGTGGGATGCACAGTTCCTTCCCCTTTAGCCTTTCTGCTCTGCCTATGAGGAGGGGCAGGGGATGAGGGGTGGGATACACGGCTCCTTCCCTTGTAGCCTTTCTGCTCTGCATATGAGCAGGGGCGGGGGGTGAGGGTGGGATAAACGGCTCCTTCCCTTGTAGCCTTTCTGCTGTGCATAGAAGGAGGGGCGGGGGAGAGCGGTGGGATACACAGCTCCTTCCCTTGTAGCCTTTCTGCTCTGCATATGAGGAGTGCAGGGGGGAGTGAGGGGTGGGATACACGGCTGCTTCCCTTTTAGCCTTTCTGCTCTGCCTATGAGGAGGGGCGGGGGGTGAGGGGTGGGATACACAGCTCCTTCCCTTGTAGCCTTTCTTCTCTGCATTTGAGGAGGGGCGGGGGTGAGGGGTAGGATCCACAGCTCCTTCCCTTGTAGCCTTTCTCCTCTGCATATGAGGAGGGGAGGGAGGAGAGGGTGCGATACACAGCTCCTTCCCTTGTTGCCTTTCTGTTTTGCATATGAGGGGAGGGGAGAGAGGGGTGGGATACATGGCTCCTTCTCTTGGTGCCTTTCTGCTCTGCATATGAGGGGCAGGATGGAGAGAGGTGGGATACACGGCTCCTTCCCATGTAGCCTTTCTGCTCTGCATATGAGGAGGGTCAGGATGGAGAGAGGTGGGATACATGGCTCCTTCCCATGTAGCCTTTCTGCTCTGCATATGAGGAGGGGCAGGATGGAGAGAGGTGGGATACACGGCTCCTTCCCATGTAGCCTTTCTGCTCTGCATATGAGGAGGGTCGGGGGTGAGGGGTGGGATGCACGGCTCCTTCCATTGTAGCCTTTCTGCACTGCATATGAGGAGGTGAGGGGTGGGATACATGGCTCCTTCCCTTGTAGCCTTTCCGCTCTGCATATTAGGAGGGGTGAGGGGTGGGATACATGGCTCCTTCCCTTGTAGCTTTTCTGCTCTGCATATGAGGGGGGGGGTGGGATACACGGCTCCTTCCCTTGTAGCCTTTCCGCTCTGCATATTAGGAGGGGTGAGGGGTGGGATACATGGCTCCTTCCCTTGTAGCTTTTCTGCTCTGCATATGAGGAAGGGCGGGGGGGTGAGGAGTGGGATACACGGATCCTTCCATTGTAGCGTTTCTACTCTGCATATGAGGGGGGGTGAGGGGTGGGATATACGGCTCCTTCCCTTGTAGCCTTTCTGCTCTGCATATGAGGAGCGGCGGGGGTGAGGAGTGGGATACACGGATCTTTCCATGGTTGCCTTTCTGCTCTGCATATGAGGGGCAGGATGGAGAGAGGTGGGCTACACGGCTCCTTCCCATGTAGCCTTTCTGCTCTGCATATGAGGCGGGTCATGATGGAGAGAGGTGGGATACATGGCTCCTTCCCATGTAGCCTTTCTGCTCTGCATATGAGGAGGGGCAGGATGGAGAGAGGTGGGATACACGGCTCCTTCCCATGTAGCCTTTCTGCTCTGCATATGAGGAGGGGCGGGGAGAGAGGGGTGGGATACACGGCTCCTTCTCTTGTAGCCTTTCTGCTCTGCATATGAGGAGGGGCAGGATGGAGAGAGGTGGGATACACGGCTCCTTCCCATGTAGCCTTTCTGCTCTGCATATGAGGAGGGTCGGGGGTGAGGGGTGGGATGCACGGCTCCTTCCATTGTAGCCTTTCTGCACTGCATATGAGGAGGTGAGGGGTGGGATACATGGCTCCTTCCCTTGTAGCCTTTCCGCTCTGCATATTAGGAGGGGTGAGGGGTGGGATACATGGCTCCTTCCCTTGTAGCTTTTCTGCTCTGCATATGAGGGGGGGGGGTGGGATACACGGCTCCTTCCCTTGTAGCCTTTCCGCTCTGCATATTAGGAGGGGTGAGGGGTGGGATACATGGCTCCTTCCCTTGTAGCTTTTCTGCTCTGCATATGAGGAAGGGCGGGGGGGTGAGGAGTGGGATACACGGATCCTTCCATTGTAGCGTTTCTACTCTGCATATGAGGGGGGGTGAGGGGTGGGATATACGGCTCCTTCCCTTGTAGCCTTTCTGCTCTGCATATGAGGAGCGGCGGGGGTGAGGAGTGGGATACACGGATCCTTCCATTGTTGCCTTTCTGCTCTGCATATGAGGGGCAGGATGGAGAGAGGTGGGCTACACGGCTCCTTCCCATGTAGCCTTTCTGCTCTGCATATGAGGAGGGTCATGATGGAGAGAGGTGGGATACATGGCTCCTTCCCATGTAGCCTTTCTGCTCTGCATATGAGGGGCAGGATGGAGAGAGGTGGGATACACGGCTCCTTCCCATGTAGCCTTTCTGCTCTGCATATGAGGAGGGGCGGGGAGAGAGGGGTGGGATACACGGCTCCTTCTCTTGTAGCCTTTCTGCTCTGCATATGAGGAGGGGCAGGATGGAGAGAGGTGGGATACACGGCTCCTTCCCATGTAGCCTTTCTGCTCTGCATATGAGGAGGGTCGGGGGTGAGGGGTGGGATGCACGGCTCCTTCCATTGTAGCCTTTCTGCACTGCATATGAGGAGGTGAGGGGTGGGATACATGGCTCCTTCCCTTGTAGCCTTTCCGCTCTGCATATTAGGAGGTGTGAGGGGTGGGATACATGGCTCCTTCCCTTGTAGCTTTTCTGCTCTGCATATGAGGGGGGGGTGGGATACACAGCTCCTTCCCTTGTAGCCTTTCCGCTCTGCATATTAGGAGGGGTGAGGGGTGGGATACATGGCTCCTTCCCTTGTAGCTTTTCTGCTCTGCATATGAGGAAGGGCGGGGGGGTGAGGAGTGGGATACATGGATCCTTCCATTGTAGCGTTTCTACTCTGCATATGAGGGGGGGTGAGGGGTGGGATACATGGCTCCTTCCCTTGTAGCTTTTCTGCTCTGCATATGAGGGGCGGGGGTGAGGAGTGGGATACACGGATCCTTCCATTGTAGCCTTTCTGCTCTGCATATGAGGGGCAGGGGGGAGGTGAAGAGTGGGATACATGGCTCCTTCCCTTGTAGCTTTTCTGCTCTGCATATGAGGAAGGGCGGGGGGTGAGGAGTGGGATACACGGATCCTTCCATTGTAGCCTTTCTGCTCTGCATATGAGGAGGGGCGGGGGTGAGGGGTGGGATACACGGCTCCTTCCCTTGCAGCCTTTCTACTCTGCATATGAGGAGGGGTGAGTGGTGGGATACACGGCTCCTTCCCTTGTAGCCTTTCTGCTCTGCATATGAGGAGGGGTGAGGGGTGGGATACATGGCTCCTTCCCTTGTCGCCTTTCTGCTCTGCATATGAGGAGGGGCGGGGGGTGAGGGGTGGGATACACAGTTCCTTCCCCTTTAGCCTTTCTGCTCTGCCTATGAGGAGGGGCAGGGGCTGAGGGGTGGGATACACGGCTCCTTCCCTTGTAGCCTTTCTCCTCTGCATATGAGGAGGGGTGGGATACACGGCTCCTTCCCTTGTAGCCTTTCTCCTCTGCATATGAGGAGGGGTGGGATACACGGCTCCTTCCCTTGTAGCCTTTCTCCTCTGCATATGAGGAGGGGCAAGGGTGAGGGATGGGATATGCGGCTCGTTCCCTTGTAGCCTTTCTGCTGTGCTTATGAGAAGTGGTGAGGGGTGGGATACACGGCTCCTTACATTGTAGCCTTTCTGCTCTGCATATGAGGAGGGGCGTGGGGGTGAGGGGTGGTATACACGGCTCCTTCCCTTATAGCCTTTCTGCTCTGCATATGAGGAGGGGCGGGGAGAGAGGGGTGGGATACACGGCTCCTTCCCTTGTAGCCTTTCTGCTGTGCATATGAGGAGGGGCGGGGGGTGAGGAGTGGGATACACGGATCCTTCCCTTGTAGCCTTTTTCCTCTGCATATGAGTAGGGGTGGGGGGTGAGTGGTGGGATACATGGCTCCTTCCCTTGTAGCCTTTCTGCTCTGCAAATGAGGAGGGGTGAGGGGTGGGATACATGGCTCCTTCCCTTGTAGCCTTTCTGCTCTGCATATGAGGGGGGGGGGGTGAGGGGTGGGATACACAGTTCCTTCCCCTTTAGCCTTTCTGCTCTGCCTATGAGGAGGGGCAGGAGGTGAGGGGGGGATACACGGATCCTTCCCCCGTAGCCTTTCTGCTGTGCATAGGAGGGGCGGGGGGTGAGGGGTGGGATACACAGCTCCTTCCCTTGTAGCGTTTCTGCTCTGCATATGAGGGCAGGGGGGAGTGAGGGGTGGGATACACGGCTCCTTCCCTTATAGCCTTTCTGCTCTGCATATGAGGAGGGGACGGAGGTGAGGGGTGGGATACACGGCTCCTTCCCTTGTTGCCTTTCTGTTTTGCATATGAGGGGAGGGGAGGTGAGGGGTGGGATACACGGCTCCTTCCCATGTTGCCTTTCTGCTCTGCATATGAGGAGGGTCAGGATGGAGAGAGGTGGGATACACGGCTCCTTCCCATGTAGCCTTGCTGCTCTGCCTATGAGGAGGGGCAGGGGGTGAGGGGGGCTACACAGCTCCTTCCCTTGTAGCCTTTCTTCTCTGCATTTGAGGAGGGGCGGGGGTGAGGGGTAGGATCCACAGCTCCTTCCCTTGTAGCCTTTCTCCTCTGCATATGAGGAGGGGAGGGAGGAGAGGGGTGGGATACACAGCTCCTTCCCTTGTAGCCTTTCTGTTTTGCATATGAGGAGGGGCAGGAGGTGAGGGGTGGGATACACGGCTCCTTCCCTTGTTGCCCTTCTGTTTTGCATATGAGGGGAGGGGAGGTGAGGGGTGGGATACACGGCTCCTTCCCTTGTAGCCTTTCTGCTCTGCATATGAGGAGGGGCGGGGGGTGAGGGGTGGGATGCACAGTTCCTTCCCCTTTAGCCTTTCTGCTCTGCCTATGAGGAGGGGCAGGGGATGAGGGGTGGGATACACGGCTCCTTCCCTTGTAGCCTTTCTGCTCTGCATATGAGCAGGGGCGGGGGGTGAGGGTGGGATACACGGCTCCTTCCCCCGTAGCCTTTCTGCTGTGCATAGGAGGAGGGGCGGGGGAGAGCGGTGGGATACACAGCTCCTTCCCTTGTAGCCTTTCTGCTCTGCATATGAGGAGGGCAGGGGGGAGTGAGGGGTGGGATACACGGCTGCTTGCCTTTTAGCCTTTCTGCTCTGCCTATGAGGAGGGGCGGGGGGTGAGGGGTGGGATACACAGCTCCTTCCCTTGTAGCCTTTCTTCTCTGCATTTGAGGAGGGGCGGGGGTGAGGGGTAGGATCCACAGCTCCTTCCCTTGTAGCCTTTCTCCTCTGCATATGAGGAGGGGAGGGGAGAGAGGGGTGGGATACATGGCTCCTTCTCTTGGTGCCTTTCTGCTCTGCATATGAGGGGCAGGATGGAGAGAGGTGGGATACACGGCTCCTTCCCATGTAGCCTTTCTGCTCTGCATATGAGGAGGGTCAGGATGGAGAGAGGTGGGATACATGGCTCCCTCCCATGTAGCCTTTCTGCTCTGCATATGAGGAGGGGCGGGGAGAGAGGGGTGGGATACACGGCTCCTTCTCTTGTAGCCTTTCTGCTCTGCATATGAGGAGGGGCAGGATGGAGAGAGGTGGGATACACGGCTCCTTCCCATGTAGCCTTTCTGCTCTGCATATGAGGAGGGTCGGGGGTGAGGGGTGGGATGCACGGCTCCTTCCATTGTAGCCTTTCTGCACTGCATATGAGGAGGTGAGGGGTGGGATACATGGCTCCTTCCCTTGTAGCCTTTCCGCTCTGCATATTAGGAG
Source organism: Ambystoma mexicanum (assembly GCF_040938575.1). NCBI lineage: Eukaryota > Metazoa > Chordata > Amphibia > Caudata > Ambystomatidae > Ambystoma > Ambystoma mexicanum. Next base: position 1,678,115,065 of record NC_090937.1, read on the forward strand.
GGGTGAGGGGTGGGATACATGGCACCTTCCCTTGTAGCTTTTCTGCTCTGCATATGAGGGGGGGGTGGGATACACGGCTCCTTCCCTTGTAGCCTTTCCGCTCTGCATATTAGGAAGGGTGAGGGGTGGGATACATGCCTCCTTCCCTTGTAGCTTTTCTGCTCTGCATATGAGGAAGGGCGGAGGGGTGAGGAGTGGGATACACGGATCCTTCCATTGTAGCGTTTCTACTCTGCATGTGAGGGGTGGGATATACGGCTCTTTCCCTTGTAGCCTTTCTGCTCTGCATATGAGGAGGGGCGGGGGTGAGGAGTGGGATACACGGATCCTTCCATTGTAGCCTTTCTGCTCTGCATATGAGGGGCAGGGGGGAGGTGAGGAGTGGGATACATGGCTCCTTCCCTTGTAGCTTTTCTGCTCTGCATATGAGAAGGGGAGGGAGGAGAGGGTGCGATACACAGCTCCTTCCCTTGTTGCCTTTCTGTTTTGCATATGAGGGGAGGGGAGAGAGGGGTGGGATACATGGCTCCTTCTCTTGGTGCCTTTCTGCTCTGCATATGAGGGGCAGGATGGAGAGAGGTGGGATACACGGCTCCTTCCCATGTAGCCTTTCTGCTCTGCATATGAGGAGGGTCAGGATGGAGAGAGGTGGGATACATGGCTCCTTCCCATGTAGCCTTTCTGCTCTGCATATGAGGAGGGGCAGGATGGAGAGAGGTGGGATACACGGCTCCTTCCCATGTAGCCTTTCTGCTCTGCATATGAGGAGGGGCGGGGAGAGAGTGGTGGGATACACGGCTCCTTCTCTTGTAGCCTTTCTGCTCTGCATATGAGGAGGGGCAGGATGGAGAGAGGTGGGATACACGGCTCCTTCCCATGTAGCCTTTCTGCTCTGCATATGAGGAGGGTCAGGGGTGAGGGGTGGGATGCACGGCTCCTTCCATTGTAGCCTTTCTACACTGCATATGAGGAGGTGAGGGGTGGGATACATGGCTCCTTCCCTTGTAGCCTTTCCGCTCTGCATATTAGGAGGTGTGAGGGGTGGGATACATGGCTCCTTCCCTTGTAGCTTTTCTGCTCTGCATATGAGGGGGGGGGGTGGGATACACGGCTCCTTCCCTTGTAGCCTTTCCGCTCTGCATATTAGGAGGGGTGAGGGGTGGGATACATGGCTCCTTCCCTTGTAGCTTTTCTGCTCTGCATATGAGGAAGGGCGGGGGGGTGAGGAGTGGGATACACGGATCCTTCCATTGTAGCGTTTCTACTCTGCATATGAGGGGGGGTGAGGGGTGGGATACATGGCTCCTTCCCTTGTAGCTTTTCTGCTCTGCATATGAGGGGGGGGGGTGAGGAGTGGGATACACGGATCCTTCCATTGTAGCCTTTCTGCTCTGCATATGAGGGGCAGGGGGGAGGTGAAGAGTGGGATACATGGCTCCTTCCCTTGTAGCTTTTCTGCTTTGCATATGAGGAAGGGCGGGGGGTGAGGAGTGGGATACACGGATCCTTCCATTGTAGCCTTTCTGCTCTGCATATGAGGAGGGGCAGGGGTGAGGGGTGGGATACACGGCTCCTTCCCTTGCAGCCTTTCTACTCTGCATATGAGGAGGGGTGAGTGGTGGGATACACGGCTCCTTCCCTTGTAGCCTTTCTGCTCTGCATATGAGGAGGGGTGAGGGGTGGGATACATGGCTCCTTCCCTTGTCGCCTTTCTGCTCTGCATATGAGGATTGGAGGGAGGAGAGGGGTGGGATACACGGCTCCTTCCCTTGTAGCCTTTCTGCTCTGCATATGAGGAGGGGCGGGGGGTGAGGGGTGGGATACACAGTTCCTTCCCCTTTAGCCTTTCTGCTCTGCCTATGAGGAGGGGCAGGGGCTGAGGGGTGGGATACATGGCTCCTTCCCTTGTAGCCTTTCTCCTCTGCATATGAGGAGGGGTGGGATACACGGCTCCTTCCCTTGTAGCCTTTCTCCTCTGCATATGAGGAGGGGTGGGTTACACGGCTCCTTCCCTTGTAGCCTTTCTCTGCATATGAGGAGGGGCAGGGGTGAGGGATGGGATATGCGGCTCGTTCCCTTGTAGCCTTTCTGCTGTGCTTATGAGAAGTGGTGAGGGGTGGGATACACGGCTCCTTACATTGTAGCCTTTCTGCTCTGCATATGAGGAGGGGCGTGGGGGTGAGGGGTGGTATACACGGCTCCTTCCCTTATAGCCTTTCTGCTCTGCATATGAGGAGGGGCGGGGAGAGAGGGGTGGGATACACGGCTCCTTCCCTTGTAGCCTTTCTGCTGTGCATATGAGGAGGGGCGGGGGGTGAGGAGTGGGATACACGGATCCTTCCCTTGTAGCCTTTCTGCTCTGCATATGAGGGGCTGGGGGTGAGGAGTGGGATACACGGCTCCTTCCCTTGTAGCATTTTTCCTCTGCATATAAGTAGGGGTGGGGGGAGAGGGGTGGGATACATGGCTCCTTCCCCTGTAGCCTTTCTGCTCTGCATATGAGGAGGGGTGAGTGGTGGGATACATGGCTCCTTCCCTTGTAGCCTTTCTGCTCTGCAAATGAGGAGGGGTGAGGGGTGGGATACATGGCTCCTTCCCTTGTAGCCTTTCTGCTCTGCATATGAGGAGGGGCGGGGGGTGAGGGGTGGGATACACAGTTCCTTCCCCTTTAGCCTTTCTGCTCTGCCTATGAGGAGGGGCAGGAGGTGAGGGGGGGCTACACGGATCCTTCCCCCGTAGCCTTTCTGCTGTGCATAGGAGGGGCGGGGGGTGAGGGGTGGGATACACAGCTCCTTCCCTTGTAGCGTTTCTGCTCTGCATATGAGGGCACGGGGGAGTGAGGGGTGGGATACACGGCTCCTTCCCTTATAGCCTTTCTGCTCTGCATATGAGGAGGGGACGGAGGTGAGGGGTGGGATACACGGCTCCTTCCCTTGTAGCCTTTCTGCTCTGCATATGAGGAGGGGCAGGGGGGAGAGAGGTGGGATACACGGCTCCTTCCCTTGTAGCCTTTCTGCTCTGCATATCAAGAGGGGCGGGGGTGAGGGGTGGGATACACAGCTCCTTCCCTTTTAGCCTTTCTGCTCTGCCTATGTGGAGGGGCAGGGGGTGAGGGGGGATACACAGCTCCTTCCCTTGTAGCCTTTATTCTCTGCATTTGAGGAGGGGCGGGGGTGAGGGGTAGGATCCACAGCTCCTTCCCTTGTAGCCTTTCTCCTCTGCATATGAGGAGGGGCAGGAGGTGAGGGGTGGGATACACGGCTCCTTCCCTTGTTGCCTTTCTGTTTTGCATATGAGGGGAGGGGAGGTGAGGGGTGGGATTCACGGCTCCTTCCCATGTAGCCTTTCTGCTCTGCATATGAGGAGGGTCAGGATGGAGAGAGGTGGGATACACGGCTCCTTCCCATGTAGCCTTTCTGCTCTGCCTATGAGGAGGGGCAGGGGGTGAGGGGGGATACACAGCTCCTTCCCTTGTAGCCCTTCTTCTCTGCATTTGAGGAGGGGCGGGGGTGAGGGGTAGGATCCACAGCTCCTTCCCTTGTAGCCTTTCTCCTCTGCATATGAGGAGGGGAGGGAGGAGAGGGGTGGGATACACAGCTCCTTCCCTTGTAGCCTTTCTGTTTTGCATATGAGGAGGGGCGGGAGGTGAGGGGTGGGATACACGGCTCCTTCTCTTGGTGCCTTTTTGCTCTGCATATGAGGGGCAGGATGGAGAGAGGTGGGATACACGGCTCCTTCCCATGTAGCCTTTCTGCTCTGCATATGAGGAGGGTCAGGATGGAGAGAGGTGGGATACACGGCTCCTTCATTTGTAGCCTTTCTGCTCTGCATATGAGGAGGGGCGGGGGGGTGAGGGGTGGGATACACAGTTCCTTCCCTTGTAGCCTTTCTGCTGTGCATATGAGGAGGGGGGGCGTTGTGGGGGGTGGGATACACAGCTCCTTCCCTTGTAGCCTTTCTCCTCTGCATATGAGGAGGGGTGGGATACACGGCTCCTTCCCTTGTAGCCTTTCTCCTCTGCATATGAGGAGGGGCAGGGGTGAGGGATGGGATATGCGGCTCGTTCCCTTGTAGCCTTTCTGCTGTGCTTATGAGAAGTGGTGAGGGGTGGGATACACGGCTCCTTACGTTGTAGCCTTTCTGCTCTGCATATGAGGAGGGGCGTGAGGGTGAGGGGTGGTATACACGGCTCCTTCCCTTATAGCCTTTCTGCTCTGCATATGAGGAGGGGCGGGGAGAGAGGGGTGGGATACACGGCTCCTTCCCTTGTAGCCTTTCTCCTCTGCATATGAGGAGGGGTGGGATACACGGCTCCTTCCCTTGTAGCCTTTCTCCTCTGCATATGAGGAGGGGCAGGGGTGAGGGATGGGATATGCGGCTCGTTCCCTTGTAGCCTTTCTGCTGTGCTTATGAGGAGGGGCGTGGGGGTGAGGGGTGGTATACATGGCTCCTTCCCTTATAGCCTTTCTGCTCTGCATATGAGGAGGGGCGGGGAGAGAGGGGTGGGATACACGGCTCCTTCCCTTGTAGCCTTTCTGCTCTGCATATGAGGAGGGGCGTGGGGGTGTTGGGGTGGTATACACGGCTCCTTCCCTTATAGGCTTTCTGCTCTGCATATGTGGAGGGGCGGGGAGAGAGGGGTGGGATACATGGCTCCTTCCCTTGTAGCCTTTCTGCTGTGCATATGAGGAGGGGCGGGGAGGAGAGGGGTGGGATGCACAGCTCCTTCCCTTGTAGCCTTTCTGCTCGACGTGTTAAAGAAATGATCAGAGAGGGCATCGCTGAGTGCTTGGGAGATGTGAGCTCCTTGCTGCTGTTATGGGAGTGGAAGATTCTGTTTGCATAAAATGTTTTTTTCGGGCCTTCTGGATTTATGCCTTACAGACGTGAATCTGACGTAGGCTGCTCTGTTATGGGGAGATGGGTCGGCCTGCATCTGCATACTAAGGTGTAGTTTAGTATTTTGAGGGATTTGAGGAAAGGTGTGAACCATCTTTGCGAAGGGGCCTTGTCTATTGGAGGTTGATCTGGAGTGGGTGAGAGGTAGAAAAATTAAGCACATGATAATTTTTTCTTTTCCCCAGACCTGAATGCTTTATTGCTGTGTTCTCGTGTTCAGCTAAAAGGAGGGAGCACATACTAAAAAAGGTAAATGACTGCAGCGATGTATGTATGTATGTATGTATGTGTGCCTCTCTGCACACGTTGTTCTTTGTGTCTGGTGTGGCTTGTCTCCTGGCCTGCATACTCGTTCCCTCCATGTCTCCTCTTCCCATTCTCTACAGTAGGCCCCCTCTCCCTTATCGTATACTGTGTCTGGACTAGGAACCAATAGTTGCCCTGGACACTGTTTTCAAAGTGGCCTCATGTAGTGTAGATCAAAGAAGCACAACAAGCAATCGCAACCCCTCGAGGGAGAATAACGAGCATTCCCAACCCCTCAAGGGAGAATAACGAGCAATCCCAACCCCTCAAGGGATAGTTTAGATGAAGATAAAAGTGTGCATTCTTTAATGCTTATTTATCCTTAAACAGTGATTAAAAAGTCATGTTTTAAACATGTTCAACTTATTTCAGGTGTCCACTGCATACACATGTCTTCCACCCAATAAAAAGAAAGGTAGAAATCCAAGAATCTATGTCCTCCGCCTGACCCCCTCCGCCGCTGCCACATGCCCTAGCTTGCTATGCTGGCCCCAAGAATCTCCATTCCTCCCACTCACTTCACCCCATCACAACCCATATATCAAGAATCTTTGACCCCCCCCCTCCCTCCTCTCCCCATTGATATGCTGGCCCCAAGAATCTCCACCCCCATTCCCATCACAACCCATGGATTGATATGCTGGACCCAAGAAACTCGGTTTCCCTGCACCCCTTTCATTAACCGTAGCTTGATATCATATTAAATCAAAACCATTTCCCTGGAATTCCCCTGACCGCCCTCATCCATGCCGGACACAGAATAATGAACAGATAGCTTTTCAAGTGCAACATCAGCTTTCTAACAATGAGAGTATTTGTGTTCTGGCATAGGCACAATGCCTAGTCTGTTAATAGGTATGTGGCAGGTGTACAGGGTATAGTATAGACGTAGGACACAGAACAGATACAATTACCCCAGAATTTGCACACCACCCTGTTGGGGCGAATTCTCCAGAATTCTTATTTCCCTTACCTACTGAGTCCCTCAGCAGCTTTGCTGGATTTCTAGGATTTCTTTTTTCACCTGGTAAGAGTGTGAGCCTTTTTTCCCACTCTTACATGTTTTTTGCTGTGTGTGTTTAACATTTTTGTGTTCATAGACTGTGGAGCCTCACCTACTCCACAGGCATCTTTTAACTGAGTGTTACACAGCACCTTCAGTGCATTGACACAGGGTTGTCTTTTAGACAGTCCAACTCAAACTCCATTTTCTGGGACTGACTACTGTCTCCCAGAACATATAAAGTTGCCATTAACTTTATTAGCCTCTGTAAAACCACAGACCCAGTCCAAACCATCTTACATGGAGTACTGGAAAGGGTTAATACTTATCCCTTTTTGTCTGTTTCTCTTGGAGCATTGTTTCGCTCCCTTTTCATCAAAGCTTGGCTGGTGGCAGTGGTAACTACCCCATTTTTCCTACCACGGTTATTTTAAATAACCTTGGTATTGTTTTAGGCTATCTTGGTAGCCTCAAACTTAAACCCGCTAGACCATATATGTTTCATTTAGGTTCCGGCTGGGTTTATTCCCCATTTCTTATTGAAAATGTCTTTCTCGTGTTTTACTCTGCGCTCCGAACCCGGTTTGGTTCCTTTGTTCACCGTCTTTTCGCGGGCTTCTACGCAGAAGCCCTCCTTAGGCGCCTGTATGTCTGGAGGGGACAGGATGTGAGGGAGGGGTTTAGGACTCCTTGCACAGGGTCTCCTTGGAGACCCATGTCACACTCTGAAATGATTGGCTGTGGTGACTGTCCTGTCGGGACAGCCACCCTGCTGTGTGATTGACAGCCAGGCTGTGTGAATGGGGAAAAACTGCATAAAAAGCATGTCTCCGGGTCTGGAAAGGCAGAGTCGCCACTGGAACGAAAGAAGCGACGAGGAGCTGACGGAAGAGGACCCCTACCACGACTGAACTGCCCGGTGAAGCCCTGCTGCAGGTCCAAATCCTCGAACTCCAACGACAGAGAAGATACTCCAGAAATCCTCTTCCCCTGAGCTGGTGAGACCAACCCTTTCTCCCCAAACTGCAAGCCAGGACTCCCTCCTCTGGTCAAATTCGCTGTACAGAGCTACAGTGGGTCAGATAGCCAGGAAGGTCTGACCCTGCTTGGCTTTTAAGGAGCGCACCTTTTATTTGTTGCTTTGCTCTGCTGCTGGTTTCTTCCCTGGGTAGTGCAGGACCCTCCAGTCTTCCTACTTCGTGTCAGTCCGACAGTTGCTTCAGGAACCGTGAGCCTGCAGGAACTACCAGGAACCTCCGCCTCAGCTACAGCTTCTTCTCCATTGAAAGGTACTGTTCAAATCCGGTTTTTCGTTTCGTTCAGCCGCGGTGAAAGTGTGTGAAATCTTTCTCCAGTCTGAGGGCTTGTCCTTCTCTACTTTTTAACCTAACTTTTCGGCTGACCAACTTCGTCCGTAACTCTTGGCAAAGACTTAACCACAAACTACCATGAACTATGTGATCTTGAGCAAAAGACTTTTGTCCTATTGACTTTGGCCCTAAGCCTATTTGATTTGATCCTATCCCTGGAGTTCCTCTGTCTAGATTGCCCTGCTTACTTACCTGTTGGTGCTGTTCAATTTCTGCCTAACTTTGTCTTTCCCTCCCTTTTTAAATTTCTGGAGTGCCATTTTGCTCCCACTTCATTTTGTGAGCTTAACTTGTCTGGAACCTACTGGGAGTGGTGTGGTGTATTAAGTGTGTGATTTTTAAACTGCTTTACTTTAGTGAAATGTTATACAACTGATGTGTAAATAAATGTATATTCTTTTACTCAGAAACCTTGAGTCAGTGTTTGTTTGAATCGTAGTAATTGCTGTCCTAACTATTTGATACTGCTCCCTTACTTTTAATATAAGTCTGGCTGCTCAGCCATCAATACCACTTTTACTGTGTAGTACAGGCTTGTAACAAAGGTGAAGTTGTATTGTCACTTGTAGTCCTAATTGTGTGTGGTGTTCCCAAAGGGTACTGCATATAATTCTGCCTAACACACCCGCTCTATTAATTGCAGGTGTACAGGCTGTAGTATAGATGCAGGACACATACCATATGTAGAGGATATTACAGTAACATGGAAGATGCACATAACGTAGCATAAGTAGAGGATATGGTAGCAACATGGAAGATGCACACATACCATATGTGAGGATGCAGATGTTGGAGACAGACGAATGAGTGCTAAGTTTGTTGGCATAAACCTTTATTTAAAAGTCAATAAGGGGAACACCTACCTAGCCCTATTAATAGGAGGTGTTCCCCTGCCTCAAACCAAATATTAAGGAAGTATATAGTCATCCTGTGTCCAAAACCTATTTCCGTCCCTTACCTTATCAATGGAACTAGAAAGGATGTGGGTCTTCTTGGTCCAGAAGAGTGAATTATAGTTCCAATCAGGGTTCCTCCTTTGGGGAAAACAAAGTTCCAACATTTACTGAAACGAAGTTCCAAATGTTGCAAAACACACAGAGCCACAGTAGCAAAGTTCTCCGGCTCAAAAGGAAATCCAAGCTACAACTAAAAAAATGTTAACACCAAGAGAATGGTTCCCTTCTCTTGTTCTCACTAAGGCCTCTCACTGCGGTTACCAACAGCAGGGGAAATGACTCCCTTTCCCTGGCTTTCTTCAGGCTGCCTACAATGTTCAGTGAGTGCCTTCCTTTTGTTGACTTCTCTCATGTAGTTCTTTCAACAGCAGGGAGGGAGTTTCCTTTCCCCTGACCTCTTCACCATAACACCAGAAAAGGCGCTTCCTTTCCTCCGGCCTCTTCATCATAACACTAGAGAAGGCGCTTCCCTTCCCCCGGCCTCTTCATCATAACGCCAGAGAAGGCGCTTCCCTTCCCCCTGGTCCCTTCATCATAACGCCAGAGAAGGCGCTTCCCTTCCCCTGGTCTCTTCTTCTCTCGCCTTGTTTCACCTTGCTTTCACACCTTTGGGATACAGGTCTTTGGGATACATGTCTCAAACCTGTAAGGTCTGTAAGGCAGACCTGGTTCACTAGCATGCCAAATACTGCGACAAAGAAGATGACTAATGATGTTAATCTTCATCGGGTAAAGGTCACAGACCCATCTTCCTTGCTTTCTTTCGGGTGCTTGGCAATTGATATTGATATTTTATTTCTATCGCACTCGTACACAAGTGTTTCAGAGCACGTCAAGGCAAGGCAAGGGAGGGGAACAGGGGAGAACAAAACAGCGATCTTATTAGGCCCAGTGACATTGAGAACGTGCAAGTGCATGGGAGAGGGGGAAGGGAAAAGTGCATGGAAGGAGGGTGAAGTGGAAAGTGCGAAGCAGAGGAGAAACAGATAAATAACAATAAATAATAAAGGCAACAAACAGTGGTATTGCAGCCAGCAATTTTCAAGTGCTAGGTTTAAGGCAGCAGACAGGGTAGGTCTGATAAGGGCAGGAAGAAAAAAAAGGGGGGGGCTGTATGGGTACAGATACAGACCACAGTACAGTGGGTGGCCCGGAGGCAGTGAGGGAGGGTGGCAGGGTGAGCAGGTACCTGGGCCCGGAGGACAGAGGGTGGCCAGGTGCACGGTGCCAAGAGAGAACAGATCAGCAGGGGACAGGGGGAGTGAAGGCAGAAGAAAAGAGGACGGTCTTGAGGTGCTTCCGGAACCGGAGATGGTTCTCCTCAAGTTTTAGAGTGGCAGGGAGACTATTCCAGAGGGAGGCCCCAGCCGAAGACCGAGATCTACCCCCAGCTCGTTTCTTTGAAAAACGACTGACCCTGAGGGAGCTGGAGGTAGAGGAGCGAAGAGCTAAAGAGGAGGTATTTGCGGAGGGATAGCTGAAGGTATTTTGGACCCAGGCACCAGAAAGCCTTGTGGACAATGCAGAGGGTTTTGAATTTAATCCTTGCATCCACTGGGAGCCAATGGGGAGATTTCAGAGCTGGAGAGATACGATCCCAGGGCTTGAGGCCAAGGACAAGTCTTGCAGTCCTGTTCTGGATTAGTTGCAGAGGGCGGAGAGTAGAGGCAGGTAGATTTAGAAAGAAGCTGTTACAATAGTCCAAGCTAGAGACAACCAGAGCTTGGGATACCATGCGCTTCTGGGGGAAGGAGAGGAAAGGCAGAGTACCTCTGAGGAGGTGCAGTAGGAAATTTGACTTTTTAGAGACCTCAGAGATGTGGGCAGAGAAGGAAAGGGTGGAGTCAAAGGGGGCCGGTCAGATAGTGAGGGGAAAGGATGGTGAAGGTGTGCGGATGGCAGGGTACTTTGCTTCCCTTCTTCTCCTGTTTAGCTGGGTAAAGGTTTCACACTGCTTTGTTCTGCCCCTACCAACTGTCCTGGTCACCCCTGTACCTTTGGGGTCTCTACCGGTAGTCTTTGGTCAGTCTCAGGGTCTTTCTGCTTCGTTCGCCGGTGTGCTGTGGGGGCTCTGCTGCTAAGGTTAGGCTTTGACAGGTCCTTTGACAAGGGTTTCTCCAGGCTCCCCACAGTCCTTGGCACTTTGCCGGCAGGCAAAGGACCCCCCCCCCCCTCCTTCTGACAATCTCTGGCAATCTCTGGTACACAGGTTTTTCTGTTTCTATTTCTGCTTCAGCACAGCATTCCTGCTCCTTGCTCTTCCGGTGAGGGCTTCTCTCACGCTTCTAGAGTCTAGACTGCCAAATGTGGTTCTGCAGATAATCCTTATTCCCCCAGACTTCTCCCTCATCGCAGTGCTGACCTTTTCATTCTTGTAAGGAACTCATGGTGGCAACAGTAAAGACAGACACAAGTGATCACAGTTCAAGGGTGTTTATTCAACTGAATAATGGGTGAGAAAAACGCCTAACCTAAACCTAAATCTAAGATGGGAGCAATCTACAACCATCAATTAATAGGCAGGCCTAGTGGTGTCTTGTCAAATAAAAAGGGCCTATACTAAAAAAACCTATTGCCAAACCTTACAAATAAGTTCTAAAATAGTGTGGGATTATGTTCCTTAGAAAAGAAGTGTTCTCCAAATGATAAGTTTGGATGGTTTGGCCGGGATCTCCCTTCCCCACGTTTGTAGCACGGGACAAGACAGGACTCTTGAGCACAGCATACTCCTGTGCCTCGCCAGCACGAGGTTATAGTTCCTTGCAAGGAAAACAGGATCTTCTCATGCAATGTCTCTTTTCATGCAAAAGTCTCTTGCCTTAGAAGGCCTGGTGGACCATAAACAAAAAACAAAAAGTATCTTCAATAAATTGTCACATTGGGGGATTTCTCTTCACCCTTGGATCCCCCTCAACTGGGCTCCGATCCTTCTTATAACGTGAGCCTCCCTCAGTCAGGTTCACAATGGCTTTTTCCTATGAATATTTCACTGTTGTATTTGCGAGTCTCGATGCCCCTTTAAACAATCTTTCACTGTGGACATCCCTGGGTTCACTCTTGTCAGCACAATGTTCCCAAGTTTATTGTGCTTCACCCTGTGCCCGGTTGACATTGGTTACTCCACACGTCAGCTGTATTTCCCGGTCATGTAATTCCCTTTATGGAGGCTTTGCCGGTCTGATGTGAAAACGGCAAGGGCAGTTCCCCCTTTGTCGTCCCTCCAGTTCTCAACGCCTTTCTCCTCTGCTTGAACTGCCCGTTTGGTGTAGCTGTTTCCTCGTGTGTTCGGCAATGCTTGTCGTGTGCTCTCATGCTCCACCTTTTATCCCTGTGGGGAAGGTAAAGGGCCGTCAGGTGTGCGTGATTGTCAGTTGCCTGACTCTGCCTGACCCTTGTGTTGGGACATGTCAGATAAACGGCTCTGGTGTTAGTCCATTCTCTGTTACGGTGTAGGAAAGTGTTTGTGTCGGAAAGGGGGGGGGGGTTTAAGCTTCTTAATGTCCTACAGGGTAAAATGGGAAAATTGTGTTACAAGGAAGGGGGTACCCCGTCTCAACCTTCAGGGGCCAACTTCCACTCCCCTAACACCCCATTCCAGGTGATACTCCCTCACTGGTCCATCCCCAGGAACTGGATCCAATAGCGATGGCCGTGGCCTGGCCACCTGGATGACAGATCCCCAGGGATTAGTCAGGGAGACACCTTCAGGTTTCTCACATACCATTCTTCCATGTGACGTAGCTGCGCCTGCTTCACAGGGGAACCAGGACAGGAAATCTGCATTCCCCTTGTCTTTACCTTTCCGGTATTCCACTGTGAAGCAGTAGGGCTGCAGGTCTAGAAACCATTGCATGACATGTGGGTTTGAGTCTTTACGTTGGCTAATCCGAACTAGGGGAGAATGGTTGGTGACTAATGTAAACGTTCTGCCTAAGAGGTAGTATCTAAGGTGGATGATGGCCCACTTGATGGCCAGGGCCTGTAATTCCAGCCCGCAGTATTTTTTTTCTCCATGTGGGAAGAACTTGCGACCTGTAAGTAAGATGGGATGTTATAATCCATCGCTATCTTGGGATAGAACTGCTTCTAACCCGGCGAGGCCGGCGTCCATCTGCAATAGGCTTCGGAGAAGTCGACTACCTTCAGGATTGGGTTCTGGCACAGTTTGCTTTAAAATGTTATAACATATATCAGCCTTCTTTTTTTTTTCTTTTTTTTTTTAGTTTGTTTGTACGCACTGCAGTCGGTTGTCTCCGAACTTCTGTAAACTTCACTGGCTGACTGTACCTATTTATTTGGCATGACTTTCACTAAATGCGTCTGCCTCCCTAGCAGCGCCACCCCATTGCGCCCTAGCCATCGGCATTTCTAAACTGCCTCCTCTCCTCTATATCTACAAAGATCTGTTCACCCATCCGGATCTATTCCTGCTTCTTGTCGCGTCTTCCTCTACATGTAACAGTCTCTCACTTGCCTTGCCAACCTAGCCTGCTACTCATTTGGCATTCTCGTCTACATTGTGCACTATCCGTATACCATCTGATCTGCTATGACGTATTTTTCAACCTACAGCTCAAAATCCATGTGCCTAGCCTATCTTATTCAAATGCATTTACCTGCAGCCAGTAATGTTATCATCAACACGCCTAGCAACATCTTTGCCTCTGTACACATCTGTTAGCATAACGTTGATTCATAGCTCTTGCACCTAGGTATTTCTGCACATCTGATTACTGTTTTACCACTGTTTGATCTAGGAGCTTAGAACATTAGCCACACCTCAGTTTAAACATGCATCTTTGGCCTAAATCTGATGAAATCATTGTTATTCATCTGCCATGAATATAGATTGGGTATTCTAGTATGCCCAAATATATATTAGCCTGGGCATGCATTCACGTGCACAACACTGTTCCTAGCCTGTTTAAACTGTTCCGTCATTCACTGCAGAATCAGATTTCCCATCAGGCCTAGATACAGCTTAACCTACTGTGCAGACGTCCAAGCCCATCCCTTACAAATCGCTCGCTGTTGTAGCCTACTGCAGGCATCCGCCGAACTTAGCAGGCATACATCCCACTTTGATGCTCCCCATACTTGCATATACTTAAGTCTTGTATAGTTACGTGTCTCTAGAAACCCTATGCAACCTGAACTTGCCTATCCTGCACACCTCAGATTCAGACCCGCACTCCTCAGGTCATAGGGTTTACTTACCGGCGTTATACGTGCCATGCCAGGAACCCTACCTTTTGGCACAAACTAACCTAGCCTGTTACATAAGGAATAAGGGTAGCCACCCATCTGAGCTAGCCCTTGACTACTTGTTGGAAATTCAGGCTTGACTATCCCTGCTCAGTACTCCTCTTGCATTTAAAATGCTCAGATTAATGAATAGCCTGCCCCTGTCCTACTTATTAATACATCTATCCAGCATACTTACTACTCTTAGTGTACAACATCTATTCCATCCTTAATGGTAGAACAACCCAATATACTACCTATACAAAAAAATCTAAACTTTACCATACAATTAGCTAAACAGAACATGGAGCCTCAACTACCACTAACGCTAAATTCCTACCCTTGCAACATGAATGATAGAAATAATAGACTCCGCTCGAGGCTTGCAAAAATATTTGAACCTCTAACTAGAACCTTTACCTGCACTAATAAAAGATCTAAACCCCACCCTGCAGCTTCCAACTCCACAAAAAAACAGAGGAAGCTACATTCTGCATATGACTCCTTCAAACATATTACACCTAAAACTAAAAAGTCTAAAACTCCACCAGTTCCAACACCAACCAACCAATGCCTAAAAGGCGCATTGTTAAATGTCAGGTCAATGGTAGCACACGCCTCTGAGATAGCGGACATCATCCAATCAGAAGACCTTGACTTTTTGGCAATCATGGAATCTTGGCTTCATGCAGCGGCAGGCCCATCCCTTTCCTAATGGTTCTACTATCCTTAGATCAGATAGAAATGACTCAATCGGAGGAGGCATTGCCCTTATTACCAAAGCGAATCTACCTATCAGACTAATAAATCCGATTGATACCAAATCATGCAAACTCGTTACAGCTAAACTCGCCATTGACGAAACCCAGACCCTTACGATTCATCTGGTTTACAGACCTCCGGGCCACATTGGTACATTTGAGGAAGACATTTCTAACATCACATCTTTTAACCTAAAAAATACATCCCACGTATTAATACTAGGAGATATGAACCTGGGACTTAATGACCCTAAAGACTCACTTGCAGCTAGTGTGTCAAATACTTTAACGATACTAGGATTTACTCGGAGTGCTTGACCGCACCCGCATCAAAGGGAGAACATTAGACTGGGTGGCAGACTATAACTGCAATACTAAAATACCCTCCATATCTCCCCAGATCTGGACGGACCACTACATGATCTCCTTCTCCTTGGGCACGGAAAGACCGATTCCTGTGCCTGCACCTCATGCCCCTTCTATCCTAACTAGGAACAAAAAGAATATTACTCATGACAGCTTACTCCCTCTGATTCTTCCCACACTCAATGCTCTCCCAGCTCACATGGCTCCGGATGATTTAGTTAAGGAATTTAGCCAAATTATGTCTGCCTCCCTAGACTCAATAGCACCTTTTAATACAAAACAAAGTAAACCTAAGGCACACCTTAATTCCTGGTACACACCCCAACTGAAAACTCTGCGGAAAGAAAAAGGCAATGCGAATTATCCTGGACACTACGTCCATCGGAAGAAAACAAAACCAACCTCCTCACCATAACGGCTTGCTATAAAAAGGGAATACTCCAAGCTAAGAGTGAAACCATACCACGAGAATAGCCCAGGCTAAATCAAGTACAAAGGAACTCTTTGCTGTACTTAAAGAGCTTGAAATCCCAATACCTGATAATTGTACAAAAAATAAAAGTTGGTGCTCTGACATCCAGCATGCACTAGTTAACAAAGTTATGACTTTACAAACTAAAATTGCCAAGAAAAAAGCGTCACTAACCAGGACTCCCCCTCGCCCCCGCCCTCCCAATCTCCCTCCTCGGCTGATACAAAACCTAACAGCCAGGACGTCCCCCCGCCACGCTTCAAGTTCACTAAAGTTACTATACTTGACACAGAAAAAATTATCTTATCGCTCAAATCTTCCAACTGTAAGGGAGATCATTGCCCACCACAACTCATAAAGGATGCCGGCTAGAGACCTTGCCCCGTTCATCACTAAACTGATTAACGCCTCTTTCTCTTCTGGCAAAATCGCAGCTAACCTCAAGGAATCGTGGGTGCTCCCACTCCTAAGAAAACAAACGCTGGACCCAACGATCCCCACCAATTACATTGCCATCACCACTGTGCCATTCTTGTTGAAAATATTAGATCAAATGGCCTACTCACAAATCCAAAAACACTTGGAATCTAATTCTTTACTGGGCTCACGCCAGTCTGGCTTTCGGCCCCAGCATGGTACTGAAACAGCCCTATTGGACCTGAAGTCGCAGATCGACGAACTCAGAGACAAGGGAATCTCTGCCCTCCTTCTCCTATTCGATGTGTCCGCGGCATTTGATCTAGTTGACCATGGAGTCCTATGCAGCCACCTTGACACAGCCGCCTACTTCTCAGTGGAGGCCATAGTCTGGATACAATCCTTTCTCAGCAATAAGACCATGAGGGTTTTCTCCCAGACTGCAGCTGCTGACCCCATCCCTATCACATGTGGAGTGCCTCAGGGGTCATGTGTCTCACCCACCCTTTACACTATCTTCACTAAGCCCATTTTCGATGATCTGGATCATCTGGGTTCCACCTACACTAACTATGCAGATGACACCCAGATCCTCCTCCCGCTTTCTGGTGATTATGACAAGGTTTTGGCCTTAGTAAATAGGATTTACCTTGTCATCCAGGCATGGATGGCTACTCACGGTCTATACCTGAATGACGACAAGACTGAGATCATCATCATCATCCTGGGCACTACTGCATCCCTCAACAAATTAAGACCCAACTGCTCTGCCTTCAATATTGATAATGACACTATCTCTGTGGCCAAAGAGGTGAAGACCTTAGGATTTTACCTAGACTCTACCTTATCCTTCAATAAGCAAGTCAACGCGGTGGCCTCTTCCAAAGCTTATACGTGTAAATTGATTAGAGCTAGCAAACATTTTCTATCAAATAATAGTTGCATCACCTTGGCCCAAGCTCTTATTTTGTCAAAACTGGATTATTGCAATGCATTATTCATAGGTGCTAAAAAACACACCATCAAGAAAATCCAAACCCTGCAAAATAATGCTTTGAGAGCCGCTTTAGGAATCGCCAAGAGAGAACAAATCTCCATGACTAGAAGAGCTAATAATTGTCTCTCCACGCTTGACAAAATTAAGCTGAAGGTTGCAACTTTGACTTTCAAATGTTTGAACAATGTGGCACCCATCTACCTGTCGGAAAGGTTCAAGAAGAAGTCTTCAACTAGGATCACCAGACTATCTAACACTAATTACCTCGCCATTCCTAGATACAAGCTATCAAGAATAGGGGGTCGCAGCTACCCAGTCAAGGCAGCTACCCAGTCAAGGCAGTAGAACTGTGGAATTCACTTACACCCACACTAAGGGTAGATCAGTCCATCCATATCTTCCACAAGAGCACCATTGCACATGGCTCAAAGACTCAGAATGCTAGTATGTTCCAGCTACTGTACTGCTCTGACTGTAAATATTGACTGTAAATAATGGCTTTAAACTGCACAGCTTTAGTCCTCACGTTACGTTGTGTTGCTATGTGATACACGCATGCTTCTGTACATCCCTTTGCTCTGGTCACTCATGCATTATACCCCCACTTGTTTCCAATTGATTATCTTGTAATTTTTTGTAACTAAGATTATCTTATGCTCTGTGCCCTGATGC
Organism: Ambystoma mexicanum; assembly: GCF_040938575.1. Classification (NCBI taxonomy): domain Eukaryota; kingdom Metazoa; phylum Chordata; class Amphibia; order Caudata; family Ambystomatidae; genus Ambystoma; species Ambystoma mexicanum. Next base: position 1,678,132,528 of record NC_090937.1, read on the forward strand.
CTCTGGGTCTGGTGCGCAATATAAAAATAATAAACAAACAAACAAACCTATTCTTGGTCACAGCACAGAGGGTGCAGGGGCACGCTGAGATTGCACCTATTCTTGGTCAGAGCACAGAGGGCGCAGGGGCACGCTGAGATTGCACCTATTCTTGGTCACTGCACAGAGGGCACAGGGGCACGCTGAGATTGAACCTATTCTTGGTCACAGCACAGAGGGCGCAGGGGCATGCTGAGATTGAACCTATTCTTGGTCAAAGCACAGAGGACGCAGGGGCACGCTGAAATTGAACCTATTCTTGGTCACAGCACATAGGGCGCAGGGGCACGCTGAAATGGAACACATTCTTGGTCACAGCACAGAGGGCGCAGGGGCACGCTGAGATTGAACCCATTCTTGGTCACAGCACAGAGGGCGCAGGGGCACACTGAGATTGAACCTATTCTTGGTCACAGCACAGAGGGCGCAGGGGCACACTGAGATTGAACCCATTCTTGGTCACAGCACAGGGGGCGCAGGGGCACACTGAGATTGAATCCATTCTTGTCACAGCACGGAGGGCGCAGGGGCACACTGAGATTGAACACATTCTTGGTCACAGCACGGAGGGCGCAGGGGCACACTGAGATTGAACCTATTCTTGGTCACAGCATAGAGGGCGCAGGGGCACGCTCAGATTGAACCTTTTCTTGGTCACAGCACAGAGGGCGCAGGGGCACGCTGAGATTGGACGTATTTTTGGTCACAGCACAGAGGGCTCAGGGGCACGCTGTGATTGAATTTATTCTTGGTCGCAGCACAGAGGGTGCAGGGGCACGCTGAGATTGAACCTTTTCTTGGTCCCAGCACAGAGGGCGCAGGGGCACGCTGAGATTGAACCTTTTCTTGGTCAAAGCATGGAGGGCACTGGGCACGCTGCGATTGAACCCATTCTTGGGCACAGCACGGAGGGCACTGGGCACGCTGAGATTGAACCTATTCTTGGGCATAGCACAGAGGGAACAGGGGCACACTGAAATGGAACACATTCTTGGTCACAGCACAGAGGGCGCAGGGGCACGCTGAGATTGAACCCATTCTTGGTCACAGCACAGAGGGCGCAGGGGCACACTGAGATTGAACCCATTCTTGGTCACAGCACAGGGGGCGCAGGGGCACACTGAGATTGAATCCATTCTTGGTCACAGCACAGGGGGCGCAGGGGCACACTGAGATTGCACCTATTCTTGGTCACAGCACAGAGGGCGCAGGGGCACGCTGAGATTGAACCTATTCTTGGGCACAGCACAGAGGGCGCAGGGGCCCGCTGAGATTGAACCTATTCTTGGTCACAGCACAGAGGGCGCAGGGGCCCGCTGAGATTGAACCTATTCTTGGTCACAGCACAGAGGGCGCAGGGGCCCGCCGAAATTGATCCTATTCTTGGTCACAGCATAGAGGGCGCAGGGGCACGCTGAGATTGCACCTATTCTTGGTCACAGCACAGAGGGTGCAGGGGCCCGCTGAGATTGAACCTATTCTTGGGCACAGCACAGAGGGCGCAGGTGCACGCTGAGATTGAACCTTTTCTTGGTCACAGCACAGAGGGCGCAGGGGCACGCTGAGATTGGACGTATTTTTGGTCACAGCACAGAGGGCTCAGGGGCACGCTGTGATTGAATTTATTCTTGGTCGCAGCACAGAGGGTGCAGGGGCACGCTGAGATTGAACCTTTTCTTGGTCCCAGCACAGAGGGCGCAGGGGCACGCTGAGATTGAACCTTTTCTTGGTCACAGCACGGAGGGCACTGGGCACGCTGCAATTGAACCCATTCTTGGGCACAGCACGGAGGGCACTGTGCACGCTGAGATTGAACCTATTCTTGGGCATAGCACAGAGGGAACAGGGGGTACGCTGAGATGGAACCTATTCTTGGTCACAGCACAGAGGGCGCATGGGCATGCTGAGATTTAACCTATTCTTGGTCACAGCACAGAAGGTGCAGGGGCATGCTGAGATTGAACCTATTCTTGTTCACAGCACAGATGGCGCAGGGGCACACTGAAATTGAACCTATTCTTGTTCACAGCACAGAGGGCGCAGGGGCACACTGAAATTGAACCCATTCTTGGTCACAGCACAGAGGGCGCAGGAGCATGCTGAGATTGAACCCATTCTTGGTCACAGCACCGGGGGCGCAGGGGCACGCTGAGATTGAACCCATTCTTGGTCACAGCACCGGGGGCGCAGGGGCACACTGAGATTGAACCCATTCTTGTCACAGCACAGAGGGCGCAGGGGCACATTGAGATTCAACCCGTTCTTGGTCACAGCACAGAGGGCACAGGGGCACGCTGAGATTGAACCTGTTCTTGGTTACAGCAGGAAAGTCGCAGGGGCACGCTGAGATTGAACCTATTCTTGGTCACAGCACAGGGGCACACTGAAATTGAACCCATTCTTGGTCATAGCACAGAGGACGCAGGGCACGCTGAGATTGAGCCTATTCTTGGTCACAGCACAGAGGGCACAGGGGCATGCTGAGATTGAACCTTTTCTTGGTCACATCAGAGAAGTCGCAGGGGCATGCTGAGATTGAATATATTCTTGGTCACAGCACAGAGGGCACAGGGGCATGCTGAGATTGAACCTATTCTTGGTCACAGCACAGAGGGCGCTGGAACATGCTGAGATTGAACCTATTCTTGGTCACAGCACAGGGGGCGCAAGGGCACGCTGAGATTGAACCTATTCTTGGTCACATCGCAGAGGGCGCAGGGGCACGTTGAGATTGAACCTATTCTTGGTCACAGCACAGAGGGTGCAGGGGCACGCTGAGATTGGACGTTTTCTTGGTCACATCAGAGAAGTCGCAGGGGCATGCTGAGATTGAATATATTCTTGGTCACAGCACGGAGGGCACTGGGCACGCTGCGATTGAACCCATTCTTGGGCACAGCACAGAGGGTGCAGGGGCACGCTGAGATTGAACCTATTCTTGGGCATAGCACAGAGGGCACAGGGGCACGCTGAGATGGAACCTATTCTTGGTCACAGCACAGAGGGCGCGGGGGCACGCTGAGATTGAACCTATTCTTGGTCACAGCACAGAAGGCGCAGGGGCATGCTGAGATTGAACCTATTCTTGGTCACAGCAAAGAAGGCGCAGGGGCATGCTGAGATTGAACCTATTCTTGTTCACAGCACAGAGGGCGCAGGGGCACACTGAAATTGAACCCATTCTTGGTCACAGCACAGAGGGCACAGGAGCATGCTGAGATTGAACCCATTCTTGGTCACAGCACAGAGGGCGCAGGGGCACGCTGAGATTGAATCTATTCTTGGTCACAGCACAGAGGGCGCAGGGGCACGCTGAGATTGAACCCATTCTTGGTCACAGCACCGGGGGCGCAGGGGCACACTGAGATTGAACCCATTCTTGTCACAGCACAGAGGGCGCAGGGGCACACTGAGATTCAACCCATTCTTGGTCACAGCACAGAGGCATGCTGAGATTGAACCTATTCTTGGTCACAGCACAGGGGGCGCAGGGGCACGCTGAGATTGAACCTATTCTTGGTCACAGCACAGAGGGCACAGGGGCACGCTGAGATTGAAACTATTCTTGGTCACAGCACACAGGGTGCAGGGGCACACTGAGATTGGACGTATTCTTGGTCACAGCACAGAGGGCGCAGGGGCATGCTGAGATTGAACATAATTTTGGGCACCGCACAGAGGGCGCAGGGGCCCGCTGAGATTGACCCTATTCTTGGGCAGGGTGCAGGGGCATGCTGAGATTTAATGTATTCTTGGTCACAGAACAGAGGGCGCAGGCGCACGCTGAGATTGAACCTGTTCTTGGTTACAGCAGAAAAGTCGCAGGGGCACGCTGAGATTGAACCCATTCTTGGTCAGAGCACAGGGGCACGCTGAGATTGAACCTATTCTTGGTCACAGCAAAGAGGGCGCAGGGGCACGCTGAAATTGAACCTATTCTTGGTCACAGCACAGAGGGCGCAGGGGCACGCTGAGATTGCACCTATTCTTGGTCACAGCACAGAGGACGCAGGGGCACGCTGAGATTGCACCTATTCTTGGTCACAGCACGGAGGGCGCAGGGGCACGCTGAGATGGAACCTATTCTTGGTCACAGCACAGAGGGCGCAGGGGCATGCTGAGATTTAACCTATTCTTGGTCACAGCACAGAAGGTGCAGGGGCATGCTGAGATTGAACCTATTCTTGTTCACAGCACAGAGGGCGCAGGGGCACACTGAAATTGAACCCATTCTTGGTCACAGCACAGAGGGCGCAGGGGCATGCTGAGATTGAACCCATTCTTGGTCACAGCACAGAGGGTGCAGGGGCACGCTGAGATTGAATCTATTCTTGGTCACAGCACAGAGGGCGCAGGGGCACGCTGAGATTGAACCCATTCTTGTCACAGCACAGAGGGCGCAGGAGCACACTGAGATTGAACCCATTCTTGGTCACAGCACAGGGGCATGCTGAGATTGAACCTATTCTTGGTCACAGCACAGAGGGTGCAGGGGCACGCTGAAATTGAACCCATTCTTGGTCACAGCACAGGGGGCGCAGGGGCACACTGAGATTGAACCCATTCTTGTCACAGCACAGAGGGCGCAGGGGCACACTGAGATTGAACCCATTCTTGGTCACAGCACAGAGGGCACAGGGGCATGCTGAGATTGAACCTATTCTTGGTCACAGCACAGAGGGCGCTGGGACATGCTGAGATTGAACCTATTCTTGGTCACAGCACAGGGGGCGCAGGGGCACGCTGAGATTGAACCTATTCTTGGTCACAGCACAGAGGGCACAGGGGCACGCTGAGATTGAAACTATTCTTGGTCACAGCACACAGGGTGCAGGGGCACACTTGAGATTGGACGTATTCTTGGTCACAGCACAGAGGGCGCAGGGGCATGCTGAGATTGAACATAATTTTGGGCACCGCACAGAGGGCGCAGGGGCCCGCTGAGATTGACCCTATTCTTGGGCAGGGTGCAGGGGCATGCTGAGATTTAATGTATTCTTGGTTACAGCAGAAAAGTCGCAGGGGCACGCTGAGATTGAACCTATTCTTGGTCACAGCACAGGGGCACACTGAAATTGAACCCATTCTTGGTCACAGCACAGAGGACGCAGGGCATGCTGTGATTGAACCCATTCTTGGTCAGAGCACAGGGGCACGCTGAGATTGAACCTATTCTTGGTCACAGCACAGAGGGCGCAGGGGCACGCTGAAATTGAACCTATTCTTGGTCACAGCACAGAGGGCGCAGGGGCACGCTGAGATTGCACCTATTCTTGGTCACAGCACAGAGGGCGCAGGGGCACGCTGAGATTGCACCTATTCTTGGTCACAGCATGGAGGGCGCAGGGGCACGCTGAGATTGAACCTATTCTTGGTCACAGCACAGAGGGCGCAGGGGCATGCTGAGATTGAACCTTTTCTTGGTCACATCAGAGAAGTCGCAGGGGCATGCTGAGATTGAATATATTCTTGGTCACAGCACGGAGGGCACTGGGCACGCTGCGATTGAACCCATTCTTGGGCACAGCACAGAGGGTGCAGGGGAATGCTGAGATTGAACCTATTCTTGGTCACAGCACAGAGGGCGCAGGGGCATGCTGAGATTTAACCTATTCTTGGTCACAGCACAGAGGGCGCAGAGGCATGCTGAGATTTAACCTATTCCTGGTCACAGCACAGAAGGTGCATGGGCATGCTGAGATTGAACCTATTCTTGTTCACAGCACAGAGGGCGCAGGGGCACACTGATATTGAACCCATTCTTGGTCACAGCACAGAGGGCGCAGGGGCATGCTGAGATTGAACCCATTCTTGGTCACAGCACAGAGGGCGCAGGGGCACGCTGAGATTGAATCTATTCTTGGTCACAGCACAGAGGGCGTTGGGGCACGCTGAGATTGAACCCATTCTTGTCACAGCACAGAGGGCGCAGGGGCACACTGAGATTGAACCCATTCTTGGTCACAGCACAGGGGCATGCTGAGATTGAACCTATTCTTGGTTACAGCACAGAGGGTGCAGGGGCACGCTGAAATTGAACCCATTCTTGGTCACAGCACAGAGGGCGCAGGGGCACGCTCAGATTGAACCCATTCTTGGTCACAGCACAGAGGGTGCAGGGGCACGCTGAAATTGAACCCATTCTTGGTCACAGCACAGGGGGCGCAGGGGCACACTGAGATTGAACACATTCTTGGTCACAGCACAGAGGGCACAGGGGCATGCTGAGATTGAACCTATTCTTGGTCACAGCACAGAGGGCGCTGGGACGTGCTGAGATTGAACCTATTCTTGGTCACAGCACAGAGGGCGCAGGGGCATGCTGAAATTGAACCTATTCTTGGTCACAGCATAGAGGGCGCAGGGGCATGCTGAGATTGAACCCATTCTTGGTCACAGCACAGAGGGCGCAGGGGCATGCTGAGATTGAACCCATTCTTTTCACAGCACAGAGGACGCAGGGGCACACTGAGATTCAACCCATTCTTGGTCACAGCACAGGGGGCGAAGGGGCACGCTGAGATTGAACCTATTCTTGGTCACAGCACAGAGGGCACAGGGGCACGCTGAGATTGAACCTATTCTTGGTCACAGCACAGAGGGCACAGGGGCATGCTGAGATTGAACCTATTCTTGGTCACAGCACAGAGGGCGCAGGGGCATGCTCAGATTGAACATAATTTTGGGCACCGCACAGAGGGCGCAGGGGCCCGCTGAGATTGACCCTATTCTTGGGCAGGGTGCAGGGGCATGCTGAGATTTAATGTATTCTTGGTCACAGAACAGAGGGCGCAGGGGCACGCTGAGATTGAACCTGTTCTTGGTTACAGCAGAAAAGTCGCAGGGGCACGCTGAGATTGAACCTATTCTTGGTCACAGCACAGGGGCACACTGAAATTGAACCCATTCTTGGTCACAGCACAGAGGACACAGGGCATGCTGTGATTGAACCCATTCTTGATCAGAGCACAGGGGCACGCTGAGATTGAACCTATTCTTGGTCACAGCACAGAGGGCGCAGGGGCACGCTGAAATTGAACCTATTCTTGGTCACAGCACAGAGGGCGCAGGGGCACGCTGAGATTGCACCTATTCTTGGTCACAGCACAGAGGGCGCAGGGGCACGCTGAGATTGCACCTATTCTTGGTCAAAGCACGGAGGGTGCAGGGGCATGCTGAGATTGAACCTATTCTTGGTCACATCAGAGAAGTCGCAGGGGCAAGCTGAGATTGAACATATTCTTGGTCACAGCACGGAGGGCACTGGGCACACTGCGATTGAACCCATCCTTGGGCACAGCACAGAGGGTGCAGGGGCACGCTGAGATTGAACCTATTCTTGGGCATAGCACAGAGGGCACAGGGGCACGCTGAGATGGAACCTATTCTTGGTCACAGCACAGATGGCGCAGGGGCATGCTGAGATTGAACCTATTCTTGGTCACAGCACAGAAGGCGCAGGGGCATGCTGAGATTGAACCTATTCTTGGTCACAGCACAGAGGGCGCAGGGGCATGCTGAGATTGAACCTATTCTTGGTCACAGCACAGAAGGCGCAGGGGCATGCTGAGATTGAACCTATTCTTGGTCACAGCACAGAGGGCGCAGGGGCAAGCTGAGATTGAACCTATTCTTCGTCACAGCCCAGAGGGCGCAGGGGCACACTGAAATTGAACCCATTCTTGGTCACAGCACAGAGGGCGCAGGGGCATGCTGAGATTGAACCCATTCTTGGTCACAGCACAGAGGGCGCAGGGGCACGCTGAGATTGAACCAATTCTTGGTCACAGCACAGAGGGCGCATGGGCACACTGAGATTGAACCCATTCTTGGTCACAGCACAGAGGGCATGCTGAGATAGAACCCATTCTTGGTCACAGCACAGGGGGCGCAAGGGCACACTGAGATTGAACCCATTCTTGTCACAGCACAGAGGGCGCAGGGGCACACTGAAATTGAACCCATTCTTGGTCACAGCACAGAGGGCGCAGGGGCATGCTGAGATTGAACCCATTCTTGGTCACAGCACAGAGGGCGCAGGGGCACGCTGAGATTGAACCAATTCTTGGTCACAGCACAGAGGGCGCATGGGCACACTGAGATTGAACCCATTCTTGGTCACAGCACAGAGGGCGCAGGGGGCATGCTGAGATTGAACCCATTCTTGGTCACAGCACAGGGGGCGCAAGGGCACACTGAGATTGAACCCATTCTTGGTCACAGTACAGAGGGCACAGGGGCATGCTGAGATTGAACCTATTCTTGGTCACAGCACAGAGGGCGCTGGGACATGCTGAGATTGAACCTATTCTTGGTCACAGCACAGGGGGCGCAGGGGCACGCTGAGATTGAACCTATTCTTGGTCACAGCACAGAGGGCACAGGGGCACGCTGAGATTGAAACTATTCTTGGTCACAGCACAGAGGGCGCAGGGGCATGCTGAGATTGAACATAATTTTGATCACCGCACAGAGGGCGCAGGGGCCCGCTGAGATTGACCCTATTCTTGGGCAGGGTGCAGGGGCATGCTGAGATTTAATGTATTCTTGGTCACAGAACAGAGGGCGCAGGGGCACGCTGAGATTGAACCTGTTCTTGGTTACAGCAGAAAAGTCGCAGGGGCACGCTGAGATTGAACCTATTCTTGGTCACAGCACAGGGGCACACTGAAATTGAACCCATTCTTGGTCACAGCACAGAGGACGCAGAGCATGCTGTGATTGAACCCATTCTTGGTCAGAGCACAGGGGCACGCTGAGATTGAACCTATTCTTGGTCACAGCACAGAGGGCGCAGGGGCACACTGAAATTGAACCTATTCTTGGTCACAGAGGGCGCAGGGGCACGCTGAGATTGCACCTATTCTTGGTCACAGCACAGAGGGCGCAGGGGCACGCTGAGATTGCACCTATTCTTGGTCACAGCACGGAGGGCGCAGGGGCACGCTGAGATTGAACCTATTCTTGGTCACAGCACAGAGGGCGCAGGGGCATGCTGAGATTGAACCTTTTCTTTGTCACATCAGAGAAGTCGCAGGGGCATGCTGAGATTGAATATATTCTTGGTCACAGCACGGAGGGCACTGGGCACGCTGCGATTGAACCCATTCTTGGGCACAGCACAGAGGGTGCAGGGGCACGCTGAGATTGAACCTATTCTTGGTCACAGCACGGAGGGCGCAGGGGCACGCTGAGATTGAACCTATTCTTGGTCACAGCACAGAGGGCGCAGGGGTACACTGAGATTGAACCCATTCTTGTCACAGCACAGAGGGCGCAGGGGCACACTGAGATTGAACCCATTCTTGGTCACAGCACAGAGGGCACAGGGGCATGCTGAGATTGAACCGATTCTTGGTCACAGCACAGAGGGCGCAGGGACATGCTGAGATTGAACCTATTCTTGGTCACAGCACAGGGGGCGAAGGGGCACGCTGAGATTGAACCTATTCTTGGGCATAGCACAGAGGGCACAGGGGCACGCTGAGATGGAACCTATTCTTGGTCACAGCACAGAGGGCGCTGGGGCACGCTGAGATTGAACCTATTCTTGGTCACAGCACAGAAGGCGCAGGGGCATGCTGAGATTGAACCTATTCTTGGTCACAGCACAGAAGGCGCAGGGGCATGCTGAGATTGAACCTATTCTTGTTCACAGCACAGAGGGCGCAGGGGCACACTGAAATTGAACCCATTCTTGGTCACAGCACAGAGGGCGCAGGAGCATGCTGAGATTGAACCCATTCTTGGTCACAGCACAGAGGGCGCAGGGGCACGCTGAGATGGAATCTATTCTTGGTCACAGCACAGAGGGCGCAGGGGCACGCTGAGATTGAACCCATTCTTGGTCACAGCACAGAGGGCACAGGGGCATGCTGAGATTGAACCGATTCTTGGTCACAGCACAGAGGGCGCAGGGACATGCTGAGATTGAACCTATTCTTGGTCACAGCACAGGGGGCGAAGGGGCACGCTGAGATTGAACCTATGCTTGGTCACAGCACAGAGGGCACAGGGGCATGCTGAGATTGAACCTATTCTTGGTCACAGCACAGAGGGCGCAGGGGCATGCTGAGATTGAACATAATTTTGGGCACCGCACAGAGGGCGCAGGGGCCCGCTGAGATTGACCCTATTCTTGGGCAGGGTGCAGGGGCATGCTGAGATTTAATGTATTCTTGGTCACAGAACAGAGGGCGCAGGGGCACGCTGAGATTGAACCTGTTCTTGGTTACAGCAGAAAAGTCGCAGGGGCACGCTGAGATTGAACCTATTCTTGGTCACAGCACAGGGGCACACTGAAATTGAACCCATTCTTGGTCACAGCACAGAGGACGCAGGGCATGCTGTGATTGAACCCATTCTTGGTCAGAGCACAGGGGCACGCTGAGATTGAACCTATTCTTGGTCACAGCACAGAGGGCGCAGGGGCACGCTGAAATTGAACCTATTCTTGGTCACAGCACAGAGGGCGCAGGGGCACGCTGAGATTGCACCTATTCTTGGTCACAGCACAGAGGGCGCAGGGGCACGCTGAGATTGCACCTATTCTTGGTCACAGCACGGAAGGGCGCAGGGGCATGCTGAGATTGAACCTATTCTTGGTCACAGCACAGAGGGCGCAGGGGCATGCTGAGATTGAACCTTTTCTTGGTCACATCAGAGAAGTCGCAGGGGCAAGCTGAGATTGAACATATTCTTGGTCACAGCACAGAGGTCGCAGGGGCACGCTGAGATTGAACCTATTCTTGGTCACAGGACAGAGGGCGCAGGGACACGCTGAAATTGAACCTATTCTTGGTCACAGCACAGAGGGCGCAGGGGCACGCTCAGATTGAACCTATTCTTGGTCACAGCACAGAGGGCACAGGGGCACGCTGAGATTGAACCTATTCTTGGTCACAGCACAGAGGGTGCAAGGGCACACTGAGATTCGACGTATTCTTGGTCACAGCACAGAGGGCACAGGGTCACGCTGAGATTGAACCTATTCTTGGTCACAGCACAGAGGGCGCAGGGGCACGCTGAGATTGAACCTGTTCTTGGTCACAGCACAGAGGGCGCAGGGGCACGCTGAGATTGCACCTATTCTTGGTCACAGCACGGAGGGCGCAGGGGCACGCTGAGATTGAACCTATTCTTGGGCACAGCACAGAGGTCGCAGGGGCACGCTGAGATTGAACCTATTCTTGGTCACAGGACAGAGGGCGCAGGGACACGCTGAAATTGAACCTATTCTTGGTCACAGCACAGAGGGCGCAGGGGCACGCTGAGATTGAACCTATTCTTGGTCACAGCACAGAGGGCGCAGGGGCATGCTGAGATTGAACCTTTTCTTGGGCAGGGTGCAGGGGCATGCTGAGAATTAATGTATTCTTGGTCACAGAACAGAGGGCGCAGGGGCACGCTGAGATTGAACCTATTCTTGGTCACATCAGAGAAGTCGCAGGGGCATGCTGAGATTTAAAATATTCTTAGTCACAGCACAGAGGGCACTGGGCATGCTGTGATTGAACCTATTCTTGGTCACAGCACAGAGGGCGCAGGGGCATGCTGAGATTGAACCTTTTCTTGGGCAGGGTGCAGGGGCATGCTGAGATTTAATGTATTCTTGGTCACAGAACAGAGGGCGCAGGGGCACGCTGAGATTGAACCTATTCTTGGTCACATCAGAGAAGTCGCAGGGGCATGCTGAGATTGAATATATTCTTGGTCACAGCACGGAGGGCACTGGGCACGCTGCGATTGAACCCATTCTGGGGAACAGCACAGAGGGTGCAGGGGCACGCTGAGATTGAACCTATTCTTGGGCATAGCACAGAGGGCACAGGGGCACGCTGAGATTGCACCTATTCTTGGTCACAGCACGGAGGGCGCAGGGGCACGCTGAGATTGAACCTATTCTTGGTCACAGCACAGAGGGCGCAGGGGTACACTGAGATTGAACCTATTCTTGGTCACAGCACAGGGGGCGAAGGGGCATGCTGAGATTGAACCGATTCTTGGTCACAGCACAGAGGGCGCAGGGGTACACTGAGATTGAACCCATTCTTGGTCACAGCACAGAGGGCGCAGGGGCACACTGAGATTGAACCGATTCTTGGTCACAGCACAGAGGGCGCAGGGACATGCTGAGATTGAACCTATTCTTGGTCACAGCACAGAGGGCGCAGGGGCACACTGAGATTGAACCGATTCTTGGTCACAGCACAGAGGGCGCAGGGGTACACTGAGATTGAACCCATTCTTGGTCACAGCACAGAGGGCACAGGGGCATGCTGAGATTGAACCGATTCTTGGTCACAGCACAGAGGGCGCAGGGACATGCTGAGATTGAACCTATTCTTGGTCACAGCACAGGGGGCGAAGGGGCACGCTGAGATTGAACCTATTCTTGGTCACAGCACAGAGGGCACAGGGGCACGCTGAGATTGAACCTATTCTTGGTCACAGCACAGAGGGCACAGGGGCATGCTGAGATTGAACCTATTCTTGGTCACAGCACAGAGGGCGAAGGGGCACGCTGAGATTGAACCTATTCTTGGTCACAGCACAGAGGGCACAGGGGCACGCTGAGATTGAACCTATTCTTGGTCACAGCACAGAGGGCACAGGGGCATGCTGAGATTGAACCTATTCTTGGTCACAGCACAGAGGGCGCAGGGGCATGCTGAGATTGAACATAATTTTGGGCACCGCACAGAGGGCGCAGGGGCCCGCTGAGATTGACCCTATTCTTGGGCAGGGTGCAGGGGCATGCTGAGATTTAATGTATTCTTGGTCACAGAACAGAGGGCGCAGGGGCACGCTGAGATTGAACCTGTTCTTGGTTACAGCAGAAAAGTCGCAGGGGCACGCTGAGATTGAACCTATTCTTGGTCACAGCACAGGGGCACACTGAAATTGAACCCATTCTTGGTCACAGCACAGAGGACGCAGGGCATGCTGTGATTGAACCCATTCTTGGTCAGAGCACAGGGGCACGCTGAGATTGAACCTATTCTTGGTCACAGCACAGAGGGCGCAGGGGCACGCTGAAATTGAACCTATTCTTGGTCACAGCACAGAGGGCGCAGGGGCACGCTGAGATTGCACCTATTCTTGGTCACAGCACAGAGGGCGCAGGGGCACGCTGAGATTGCACCTATTCTTGGTCACAGCACGGAAGGGCGCAGGGGCATGCTGAGATTGAACCTATTCTTGGTCACAGCACAGAGGGTGCAGGGGCACGCTGAGATTGGACGTTTTCTTGGTCACATCAGAGAAGTCGCAGGGGCATGCTGAGATTGAATATATTCTTGGTCACAGCACGGAGGGCACTGGGCACGCTGAGATTGAACCTATTCTTGGTCACAGCACAGAGGGCACAGGGGCATGCTGAGATTGAACCTATTCTTGGTCACAGCACAGAGGGCGCAGGGGCATGCTGATATTGAACCTATTCTTGGGCATAGCACAGAGGGCACAGGGGCACGCTGAGATTGCACCTATTCTTGGTCACAGCACGGAGGGCGCAGGGGCACGCTGAGATTGAACCTATTCTTGGTCACAGCACAGAGGGCGCAGGGGTACACTGAGATTGAACCCATTCTTGTCACAGCACAGAGGGCGCAGGGGCACACTGAGATTGAACCCATTCTTGGTCACAGCACAGAGGGCACAGGGGCATGCTGAGATTGAACCGATTCTTGGTCACAGCACAGAGGGCGCAGGGACATGCTGAGATTGAACCTATTCTTGGTCACAGCACAGGGGGCGAAGGGGCACGCTGAGATTGAACCTATTCTTGGTCACAGCACAGAGGGCACAGGGGCACGCTGAGATTGAACCTATTCTTGGTCACAGCACAGAGGGCACAGGGGCATGCTGAGATTGAACCTATTCTTGGTCACAGCACAGAGGGCGCAGGGGCATGCTGAGATTGAACATAATTTTGGGCACCGCACAGAGGGCGCAGGGGCCCGCTGAGATTGACCCTATTCTTGGGCAGGGTGCAGGGGCATGCTGAGATTTAATGTATTCTTGGTCACAGAACAGTGGGCGCAGGGGCACGCTGAGATTGAACCTGTTCTTGGTTACAGCAGAAAAGTCGCAGGGGCACGCTGAGATTGAACCTATTCTTGGTCACAGCACAGGGGCACACTGAAATTGAACCCATTCTTGGTCAAAGCACAGAGGACGCAAGGCATGCTGTGATTGAACCCATTCTTGGTCAGAGCACAGGGGCACGCTGAGATTGAACCTATTCTTGGTCACAGCACAGAGGGCGCAGGGGCACGCTGAAATTGAACCTATTCTTGGTCACAGCACAGAGGGCGCATGGGCACGCTGAGATTGCACCTATTCTTGGTCACAGCACGGAAGGGCGCAGGGGCATGCTGAGATTGAACCTATTCTTGGTCACAGCACAGAGGGCGCAGGGGCATGCTGAGATTGAACCTTTTCTTGGTCACATCAGAGAAGTCGCAGGGGCAAGCTGAGATTGAACATATTCTTGGTCACAGCACGGAGGGCACTTGGCACGCTGCGATTGAACCCATCCTTGGGCACAGCACAGAGGGTGCAGGGGCACGCTGAGATTGAACCTATTCTTGGGCATAGCACAGAGGGCACAGGGGCACGCTGAGATATAACCTATTCTTGGTCACAGCACAGAGGGCGCAGGGGCATGCTGAGATTGAACCTATTCTTGGTCACAGCACAGAAGGCGCAGGGGCATGCTGAGATTGAACCTATTCTTGGTCACAGCACAGAGGGCGCAGGGGCATGCTGAGATTGAACCTATTCTTCGTCACAGCCCAGAGGGCGCAGGGGCACACTGAAATTGAACCCATTCCTGGTCACAGCACAGAGGGCGCAGGGGCATGCTGAGATTGAACCCATTCTTGGTCACAGCACAGAGGGCGCAGGGGCACGCTGAGATTGAACCAATTCTTGGTCACAGCACAGAGGGCGCAGGGGCACACTGAGATTGAACCCATTCTTGGTCACAGCACAGAGGGCGCAGGGGGCATGCTGAGATTGAACCCATTCTTGGTCACAGCACAGGGGGCGCAGGGGCACACTGAGATTGAACCCATTCTTGTCACAGCACAGAGGGTGCAGGGGCACACTGAGATTGAACCCATTCTTGGTCAGAGCACAGGGGCACGCTGAGATTGAACCTGTTCTTGGTCACAGCACAGAGGGCGCAGGGGCACGCTGAGATTGAATCTATTCTTGGTCACAGCACAGAGGGCGCAGGGGCACGCTGAGATTGAACCCATTCTTGTCACAGCACAGAGGGCGCAGGGGCACACTGAGATTGAACCCATTCTTGGTCACAGCACAGGGGCATGCTGAGATTGAACCTATTCTTGGTCACAGCACAGAGGGTGCAGGGGCACGCTGAAATTGAACCCATTCTTGGTCACAGCACAGGGGGCGCAGGGGCACACTGAGATTGAACCCATTCTAGTCACAGCACAGAGGGTGCAGGGGCACACTGAGATTGAACCCATTCTTGGTCACAGCACAGAGGGCACAGGGGCATGCTGAGATTGAACCTATTCTTGGTCACAGCACAGAGGGCGCTGGGACATGCTGAGATTGAACCTATTCTTGGTCACAGCACAGGGGGCGCAGGTGCACGCTGAGATTGAACCTATTCTTGGTCACAGCACAGAGGGCGCAGGGGCATGCTGAGATTGAACATAATTTTGGGCACCGCACAGAGGGCGCAGGGGCCCGCTGAGATTGACCATATTCTTGGGCAGGGTGCAGGGGCATGCTGAGATTTAATGTATTCTTGGTCACAGAACAGAGGGCGCAGGGGCACGCTGAGATTGAACCTGTTCTTGTTTACAGCAGAAAAATCGCAGGGGCACGCTGAGATTGAACCTATTCTTGGTCACATCGCAGAGGGCGCAGGGGCACGTTGGGATTGAACCTATTCTTGGTCACAGCACAGAGGGTGCAGGGGCACGCTGAGATTGGACGTTTTCTTGGTCACATCAGAGAAGTCGCAGGGGCATGCTGAGATGGAACCTATTCTTGGTCACAGCACAGAAGGCGCAGGGGCATGCTGAGATTGAACCTATTCTTGGGCATAGCACAGAGGGCACAGGGGCACGCTGAGATGGAACCTATTCTTGGTCACAGCACAGAGGGCGCTGGGGCACGCTGAGATTGAACCTATTCTTGGTCACAGCACAGAAGGCGCAGGGGCATGCTGAGATTGAACCTATTCTTGGTCACAGCACAGAAGGCGCAGGGGCATGCTGAGATTGAACCTATTCTTGTTCACAGCACAGAGGGCGCAGGGGCACACTGAAATTGAACCCATTCTTGGTCACAGCACAGAGGGCGCAGGAGCATGCTGAGATTGAACCCATTCTTGGTCACAGCACAGAGGGCGCAGGGGCACGCTGAGATGGAATCTATTCTTGGTCACAGCACAGAGGGCGCAGGGGCACGCTGAGATTGAACCCATTCTTGGTCACAGCAGCGGGGGCGCAGGGGCACACTGAGATTGAACCCATTCTTGTCACAGCACAGAGGGCGCAGGGGCACACTGAGATTCAACTCATTCTTGGTCACAGCACAGAGGGCACAGGGGCATGCTGAGATTGAACCGATTCTTGGTCACAGCACAGAGGGCGCAGGGACATGCTGAGATTGAACCTATTCTTGGTCACAGCACAGGGGGCGAAGGGGCACGCTGAGATTGAACCTATTCTTGGTCACAGCACAGAGGGCACAGGGGCACACTGAGATTGAACCTATTCTTGGTCACAGCACAGAGGGCACAGGGGCATGCTGAGATTGAACCTATTCTTGGTCACAGCACAGAGGGCGCAGGGGCATGCTGAGATTGAACATAATTTTGGGCACCGCACAGAGGGCGCAGGGGCACGCTGAGATTGAACCTGTTCTTGGTTACAGCAGAAAAGTCGCAGGGGCACGCTGAGATTGAACCTATTCTTGGTCACAGCAGAGGGGCACACTGAAATTGAACCCATTCTTGGTCACAGCACAGAGGACGCAGGGCATGCTGTGATTGAACCCATTCTTGGTCAGAGCACAGGGGCACGCTGAGATTGAACCTATTCTTGGTCACAGCACAGAGGGCGCAGGGGCACGCTGAAATTGAACCTATTCTTGGTCACAGCACAGAGGGCGCAGGGGCACGCTGAGATTGCACCTATTCTTGGTCACAGCACGGAAGGGCGCAGGGGCATGCTGAGATTGAACCTATTCTTGGTCACAGCACAGAGGGCGCAGGGGCATGCTGAGATTGAACCTTTTCTTGGTCACATCAGAGAAGTCGCAGGGGCAAGCTGAGATTGAACATATTCTTGGTCAGAGCACAGGGGCACGCTGAGATTGAACCTATTCTTGGTCACAGCACAGAGGGCGCAGGGGCACGCTGAGATTGAACCCATTCTTGGTCAGAGCACAGGGGCACGCTGAGATTGAACCTATTCTTGGTCACAGCACAGAGGGCGCAGGGGCACGCTGAGATTGCACCTATTCTTGGTCACAGCACGGAGGGCGCAGGGGCACGCTGAGATTGAACCTATTCTTGGGCACAGCACAGAGGTCGCAGGAGCACGCTGAGATTGAACCTATTCTTGGTCACAGGACAGAGGGCGCAGGGACACGCTGAAATTGAACCTATTCTTGGTCACAGCACAGAGGGCGCAGGGGCACGCTCAGATTGAACCTATTCTTGGTCACAGCACAGAGGGCACAGGGGCACGCTGAGATTGAACCTATTCTTGGTCACAGCACAGAGGGTGCAAGGGCACACTGAGATTCGACGTATTCTTGGTCACAGCACAGAGGGCACAGGGGCACGCTGAGATTGAACCTATTCTTGGTCACAGCACAGAGGGTGCAGTGGCACACTGAGATTGGACGTATTCTTGGTCACAGCACAGAGGGCGCAGTGGCATGCTGAGATTGAACATAATTTTGGGCACCGCACAGAGGGCACAGGGGCCCGCTGAGATTGACCCTGTTCTTGGGCAGGGTGCAGGGGCATGCTGAGATTGAACCTGTTCTTGGTTACAGCACAGAGGGTGCAGGGGCATGTTGAGATTGAACCTATTCTTGGTCACAGCACAGAGGGTGCAGGGGCACGCTGAGATTGGATGTTTTCTTGGTCACAGCACGGAGGGCGCAGGGGCACGCTGAGATTGAACCTATTCTTGGTCACAGCACAGACAGTGCAGGGGCACACTGAGATTTAACCTATTCTTCGGCAGGATGCAGGGGCATGCTGAGATTGAAAATATTCTTGGTCACAGCAGAGAAGTCACAGGGGCATGCTGAGATTTAAAATATTCTTAGTCACAGCACAGAGGGCACTGGGCATGCTGTGATTGAACCTATTCTTGGTCACAGCACAGAGGGCGCAGGGGCATGCTGAGATTGAACCTTTTCTTGGTCACATCAGAGAAGTCGCTGGGGCACGCTGAGATTGAACATATTCTTGGTCACAGCACGGAGGGCACTGGGTACGCTGCGATTGAACCCATTCTTTGGCACAGCACAGAGGGTGCAGGGGCACGCTGAGATTGAACCTATTCTTGGGCATAGCACAGAGGGCACAGGGGCACGCTGAGATAGAACCTATTCTTGGTCACGGCGCAGGGGCATGTTGAGATTGATCCTATTCTCAGTCACAGCACAGAAGGCGCAGGGGGATGCTGAGATTGAACCTATTCTTTGTCACAGCACAGAGGGCGCAGGGGCACACTGAAATTGAACCTTGAACCCATTCTTGATCACAGCACAGAGGGCGCAGTGGCATGCTGAGATTGAACCCATTCTTGGTCACAGCACAGAGGGCGTAGGGGGCACGCTGAGATTGAACCCATTCTTGGTCACAGCACAGGGGGTGCAGGGGCACACTGAGATTGAACCCATTCTTGTCACAGCACAGAGGGCGCAGGGGCATGCTGAGATTGAACCTTTTCTTGGTCACATCAGAGAAATCGCAGGGGCATGCTGAGATTGAACATATTCTTGGTCACAGCACGGAGGGCACTGGGCACGCTGAGATAGAACCTATTCTTGGTCACAGCACAGAGGGCGCAGGGGCACGCTGAAATTGAACCCATTCTTGGTCACAGCACAGAGGTCGCAGGGGCATGCTGAAATTGAACCCATTCTTGGTCACAGCACAGAGGGCGCAGGAGGCACGCTGAGATTGAACCCATTCTTGGTCACAGCACAGGGGGCGCAGGGACACACTGCGATTGAACCCATTCTTGTCACAGCACAGAGGGCGCAGGGGCACACTGAGATTGAACCCATTCTTGGTCAGAGCACAGGGGCACGCTGAGATTGAACCTATTCTTGGTCACAGCACAGAGGGCGCAGGGGCATGCTGAGATTGCACCTATTCTTGGTCACAGCACGGAGGGCGCAGGGGCATGCTGAGATTGAACCTATTCTTGGGCACAGCACAGAGGTCGCAGGGGCACGCTGAGATTGAACCTATTCTTGGTCACAGGACAGAGGGCGCAGGGACACGCTGAATTTGAACCTATTCTTGGTCACAGCACAGAGGGCGCAGGGGCATGCTCAGATTGAACCTATTCTTGGTCACAGGACAGAGGGCGCAGGGACACGCTGAAATTGAACCTATTCTTGGTCACAGCACAGAGGGCGCAGGGCCACGCTGAGATTGAACCTATTCTTGGTCACAGCACAGAGGGCACAGGGGCACGCTGAGATTGAACCTATTCTTGGTCACAGCACAGAGGGTGCAGGGGCACACTGAGATTCAATGTATTCTTGGTCACAGCACAGAGGGTGCAGGGGCATGCTCAGATTGGACCTATTCTCGGTCACAGCACAGAAGGCGCAGGGGCATGCTGAGATTGAACCTATTCTTGGTCACAGCACTGAGGGCGCAGGGGCACACTGAAATTGAACCCATCCTTGGGCACAGCACAGAGGGTGCCGGGGCACGCTGAGATTGAACCTATTCTTGGGCATAGCACAGAGGGCACAGGGGCACGCTAAGATATAACCCATTTTTGGTCACAGCACAGAGGGCGCAGGGGCATGCTGAGATTGAACCCATTCTTGGTCACAGCACAGAGGGCGCAGGGGCACGCTGAGATTGAACCCATTCTTGGTCACAGCACAGAGGGCGCAGGGGCACGCTGAGATTGAACCCATTCTTGGTCAGAGCACAGGGGCACGCTGAGATTGAACCTATTCTTGGTCACAGCACAGAGGGCGCAGGGGCACGCTGAGATTGAACCCATTCTTGGTCAGAGCACAGGGGCACGCTGAGATTGAACCTATTCTTGGTCACAGCACAGAGGGCGCAGGGGCACGCTGAGATTGCACCTATTCTTGGTCACAGCACGGAGGGCGCAGGGGCACGCTGAGATTGAACCTATTCTTGGGCACAGCACAGAGGTCGCAGGGGCACGCTGAGATTGAACCTATTCTTGGTCACAGGACAGAGGGCGCAGGGACACGCTGAAATTGAACCTATTCTTGGTCACAGCACAGAGGGCGCAGGGGCACGCTCAGATTTAACCTATTCTTGGTCACAGCACAGAGGGCACAGGGGCACGCTGAGATTGAACCTATTCTTGGTAACAGCACAGAGGGTGCAAGGGCACACTGAGATTCGACGTATTCTTGGTCACAGCACAGAGGGCACAGGGGCACGCTGAGATTGAACCTATTCTTGGTCACAGCACAGAGGGCGCAGGGGCACGCTGAGATTGAACCCATTCTTGGTCAGAGCACAGGGGCACGCTCAGATTGAACCTATTCTTGGTCACAGCACAGAGGGCGCAGGGGCACGCTGAGATTGCACCTATTCTTGGTCACAGGACAGAGGGCGCAGGGACACGCTGAAATTGAACCTATTCTTGGTCACAGCACAGAGGGCGCAGGGGCACGCTGAGATTGAACCTATTCTTGGTCACAGGACAGAGGGCGCAGGGACACGCTGAAATTGAACCTATTCTTGGTCACAGCACAGAGGGCGCAGGGGCACGCTCAGATTTAACCTATTCTTGGTCACAGCACAGAGGGCACAGGGGCACGCTGAGATTGAACCTATTCTTGGTAACAGCACAGAGGGTGCAAGGGCACACTGAGATTCGACGTATTCTTGGTCACAGCACAGAGGGCACAGGGGCACGCTGAGATTGAACCTATTCTTGGTCACAGCACAGAGGGCGCAGGGGCACGCTGAGATTGAACCCATTCTTGGTCAGAGCACAGGGGCACGCTCAGATTGAACCTATTCTTGGTCACAGCACAGAGGGCGCAGGGGCACGCTGAGATTGAACCTATTCTTGGTCACAGGACAGAGGGCGCAGGGACACGCTGAAATTGAACCTATTCTTGGTCACAGCACAGAGGGCGCAGGGGCACGCTGAGATTGAACCTATTCTTGGTCACAGCACAGAGGGCACAGGGGCACGCTGAGATTGAACCTATTCTTGGTCACAGCACAGAGGGTGCAAGGGCACACTGAGATTCGACGTATTCTTGGTCACAGCACAGAGGGCACAGGGGCACGCTGAGATTGAACCTATTCTTGGTCACAGCACAGAGGGTGCAGTGGCACACTGAGATTGGACGTATTCTTGGTCACAGCACAGAGGGCGCAGGGGCATGCTGAGATTGAACATAATTTTGGGCACCGCACAGAGGGCACAGGGGCCCGCTGAGATTGACCCTATTCTTGGGCAGGGTGCAGGGGCATGCTGAGATTGAACCTGTTCTTGGTTACAGCAGAAAAGTCGCAGGGGCACGCTGAGATTGAACCTATTCTTGGTCACATCGCAGAGGGCGCAGGGGCATGTTGAGATTGAACCTATTCTTGGTCACAGCACAGAGGGTGCAGGGGCACGCTGAGATTGGATGTTTTCTTGGTCACAGCACAGAGGGCGCAGGGGCACGCTGAGATTGGACGTATTTTTGGTCACAGCACAGAGGGCTCAGGGGCACGCTATGATTGAATTTATTCTTGGTCACAGCACAGACGGTGCAGGGGCACACTGAGATTTAACCTATTCTTGGGCAGGATGCAGGGGCATGCTGAGATTGAAAATATTCTTGGTCACAGCAGAGAAGTCACAGGGGCATGCTGAGATTTAAAATATTCTTAGTCACAGCACAGAGGGCACTGGGCATGCTGTGATTGAACCTATTCTTGGTCACAGCACAGAGGGCGCAGGGGCATGCTGAGATTGAACCTTTTCTTGGGCAGGGTGCAGGGGCATGCTGAGATTTAATGTATTCTTGGTCACAGAACAGAGGGTACAGGGGCACGCTGAGATTGAACCTATTCTTGGTTACAGCAGAAAAGTCGCAGGGGCACGCTGAGATTGAACCTATTCTTGGTCACATCGCAGAGGGCGCAGGGGCACGTTGAGATTGAACCTATTCTTGGTCACAGCACAGAGGGTGCAGGGGCACGCTGAGATTGGACGTTTTCTTGGTCACATCAGAGAAGTCGCAGGGGCATGCTGAGATTGAATATATTCTTGGTCACAGCACGGAGGGCACTGGGCACGCTGCGATTGAACCCATTCTGGGGAACAGCACAGAGGGTGCAGGGGCACGCTGAGATTGAACCTATTCTTGGGCATAGCACAGAGGGCACAGGGGCACGCTGAGATTGCACCTATTCTTGGTCACAGCACGGAGGGCGCAGGGGCACGCTGAGATTGAACCTATTCTTGGTCACAGCACAGAGGGCGCAGGGGTACACTGAGATTGAACCCATTCTTGTCACAGCACAGAGGGCGCAGGGGCACACTGAGATTGAACCTATTCTTGGTCACAGCACAGGGGGCGAAGGGGCATGCTGAGATTGAACCGATTCTTGGTCACAGCACAGGGGGCGAAGGGGCACGCTGAGATTGAACCTATTCTTGGTCACAGCACAGGGGGCGAAGGGGCATGCTGAGATTGAACCCATTCTTGGTCACAGCACAGAGGGCGCAGGGGCACACTGAGATTGAACCCATTCTTGGTCACAGCACAGAGGGCGCAGGGGCACACTGAGATTGAACCCATTCTTGGTCACAGCACACAGGGCGCAGGGGCACACTGAGATTGAACCGATTCTTGGTCACAGCACAGAGGGCGCAGGGACATGCTGAGATTGAACCTATTCTTGGTCACAGCACAGAGGGCGCAGGGGCACACTGAGATTGAACCGATTCTTGGTCACAGCACAGAGGGCGCAGGGGTACACTGAGATTGAACCCATTCTTGGTCACAGCACAGAGGGCACAGGGGCATGCTGAGATTGAACCGATTCTTGGTCACAGCACAGAGGGCGCAGGGACATGCTGAGATTGAACCTATTCTTGGTCACAGCACAGGGGGCGAAGGGGCACGCTGAGATTGAACCTATTCTTGGTCACAGCACAGAGGGCACAGGGGCACGCTGAGATTGAACCTATTCTTGGTCACAGCACAGAGGGCACAGGGGCATGCTGAGATTGAACCTATTCTTGGTCACAGCACAGAGGGCGCAGGGGCATGCTGAGATTGAACATAATTTTGGGCACCGCACAGAGGGCGCAGGGGCCCGCTGAGATTGACCCTATTCTTGGGCAGGGTGCAGGGGCATGCTGAGATTTAATGTATTCTTGGTCACAGAACAGAGGGCGCAGGGGCACGCTGAGATTGAACCTGTTCTTGGTTACAGCTGAAAAGTCGCAGGGGCACGCTGAGATTGAACCTATTCTTGGTCACAGCACAGGGGCACACTGAAATTGAACCCATTCTTGGTCACAGCACAGAGGACGCAGGGCATGCTGTGATTGAACCCATTCTTGGTCAGAGCACAGGGGCACGCTGAGATTGAACCTATTCTTGGTCACAGCACAGAGGGCGCAGGGGCACGCTGAAATTGAACCTATTCTTGGTCACAGCACAGAGGACGCAGGGGCACGCTGAGATTGCACCTATTCTTGGTCACAGCACAGAGGGCGCAGGGGCACGCTGAGATTGCACCTATTCTTGGTCACAGCACGGAAGGGCGCAGGGGCATGCTGAGATTGAACCTATTCTTGGTCACAGCACAGAGGGTGCAGGGGCACGCTGAGATTGAACCCATTCTGGGGAACAGCACAGAGGGTGCAGGGGCACGCTGAGATTGAACCTATTCTTGGTCAAAGCACGGAGGGCGCAGGGGCACGCTGAGATTGAACCTATTCTTGGTCACAGCACAGAGGGCGCAGGGGTACACTGAGATTGAACCCATTCTTGGTCACAGCACAGAGGACGCAGGGCATGCTGTGATTGAACCCATTCTTGGTCAGAGCACAGGGGCACGCTGAGATTGAACCTATTCTTGGTCACAGCACAGAGGGCGCAGGGGCACGCTGAAATTGAACCTATTCTTGGTCACAGCACAGAGGGCGCAGGGGTACACTGAGATTGAACCCATTCTTGTCACAGCACAAAGGGCGCAGGGGCACACTGAGATTGAACCTATTCTTGGTCACAGCACAGGGGGCGAAGGGGCATGCTGAGATTGAACCGATTCTTGGTCACAGCACAGAGGGCGCAGGGGTACACTGAGATTGAACCCATTCTTGGTCACAGCACAGAGGGCGCAGGGGCACACTGAGATTGAACCGATTCTTGGTCACAGCACAGAGGGCGCAGGGACATGCTGAGATTGAACCTATTCTTGGTCACAGCACAGAGGGCGCAGGGGCACACTGAGATTGAACCGATTCTTGGTCACAGCACAGAGGGCGCAGGGGTACACTGAGATTGAACCCATTCTTGGTCACAGCACAGAGGGCACAGGGGCATGCTGAGATTGAACCGATTCTTGGTCACAGCACAGAGGGCGCAGGGACATGCTGAGATTGAACCTATTCTTGGTCACAGCACAGGGGGCGAAGGGGCACGCTGAGATTGAACCTATTCTTGGTCACAGCACAGAGGGCACAGGGGCACGCTGAGATTGAACCTATTCTTGGTCACAGCACAGAGGGCACAGGGGCATGCTGAGATTGAACCTATTCTTGGTCACAGCACAGAGGGCGCAGGGGCATGCTGAGATTGAACATAATTTTGGGCACCGCACAGAGGGCGCAGGGGCCCGCTGAGATTGACCCTATTCTTGGGCAGGGTGCAGGGGCATGCTGAGATTTAATGTATTCTTGGTCACAGAACAGAGGGCGCAGGGGCACGCTGAGATTGAACCTATTCTTGGTCACAGCACAGGGGCACACTGAAATTGAACCCATTCTTGGTCACAGCACAGAGGACGCAGGGCATGCTGTGATTGAACCCATTCTTGGTCAGAGCACAGGGGCACGCTGAGATTGAACCTATTCTTGGTCACAGCACAGAGGGCGCAGGGGCACGCTGAAATTGAACCTATTCTTGGTCACAGCACAGAGGACGCAGGGGCACGCTGAGATTGCACCTATTCTTGGTCACAGCACAGAGGGCGCAGGGGCACGCTGAGATTGCACCTATTCTTGGTCACAGCACGGAAGGGCGCAGGGGCATGCTGAGATTGAACCTATTCTTGGTCACAGCACAGAGGGTGCAGGGGCACGCTGAGATTGAACCCATTCTGGGGAACAGCACAGAGGGTGCAGGGGCACGCTGAGATTGAACCTATTCTTGGTCAAAGCACGGAGGGCGCAGGGGCACGCTGAGATTGAACCTATTCTTGGTCACAGCACAGAGGGCGCAGGGGTACACTGAGATTGAACCCATTCTTGTCACAGCACAGAGGGCGCAGGGGCACACTGAGATTGAACCCATTCTTGGTCACAGCACAGAGGGCACAGAGGCATGCTGAGATTGAACCGATTCTTCGTCACAGCACAGAGGGCGCAGGGACATGCTGAGATTGAACCTATTCTTGGTCACAGCACAGGGGGCGAAGGGGCACGCTGAGATTGAACCTATTCTTGGTCACAGCACAGAGGGCACAGGGGCACGCTGAGATTGAACCTATTCTTGGTCACAGCACAGAGGGCACAGGGGCATGCTGAGATTGAACCTATTCTTGGTCACAGCACAGAGGGCGCAGGGGCATGCTGAGATTGAACATAATTTTGGGCACCGCACAGAGGGCGCAGGGGCCCGCTGAGATTGACCCTATTCTTGGGCAGGGTGCAGGGGCATGCTGAGATTTAATGTATTCTTGGTCACAGAACAGTGGGCGCAGGGGCACGCTGAGATTGAACCTGTTCTTGGTTACAGCAGAAAAGTCGCAGGGGCACGCTGAGATTGAACCTATTCTTGGTCACAGCACAGGGGCACACTGAAATTGAACCCATTCTTGGTCAAAGCACAGAGGACGCAAGGCATGCTGTGATTGAACCCATTCTTGGTCAGAGCACAGGGGCACGCTGAGATTGAACCTATTCTTGGTCACAGCACAGAGGGCGCAGGGGCACGCTGAAATTGAACCTATTCTTGGTCACAGCACAGAGGGCGCATGGGCACGCTGAGATTGCACCTATTCTTGGTCACAGCACGAAAGGGCGCAGGGGCATGTTGAGATTGAACCTATTCTTGGTCACAGCACAGAGGGCGCAGGGGCATGCTGAGATTGAACCTATTCTTCGTCACAGCCCAGAGGGCGCAGGGGCACACTGAAATTGAACCCATTCTTGGTCACAGCACAGAGGGCGCAGGGGCATGCTGAGATTGAACCCATTCTTGGTCACAGCACAGAGGGCGCAGGGGCACGCTGAGATTGAACCAATTCTTGGTCACAGCACAGAGGGCGCAGGGGCACACTGAGATTGAACCCCTTCTTGGTCACAGCGCAGAGGGCGCAGGGGGCATGCTGAGATTGAACCCATTCTTGGTCACAGCACAGGGGGCGCAGGGGCACACTGAGATTGAACCCATTCTTGTCACAGCACAGAGGGTGCAGGGGCACACTGAGATTGAACCCATTCTTGGTCAGAGCACAGGGGCACCCTGAGATTGAACCTGTTCTTGGTCACAGCACAGAGGGCGCAGGGGCACGCTGAGATTGAATCTATTCTTGGTCACAGCACAGAGGGCGCAGGGGCACGCTGAGATTGAACCCATTCTTGTCACAGTACAGAGGGCGCAGGGGCACACTGAGATTGAACCCATTCTTTGTCACAGCACAGGGGCATGCTGAGATTGAACCTATTCTTGGTCACAGCACAGAGGGTGCAGGGGCACGCTGAAATTGAACCCATTCTTGGTCACAGCACAGGGGGCGCAGGGGCACACTGAGATTGAACCCATTCTAGTCACAGCACAGAGGGTGCAGGGGCATGCTGAGATTGAACCTATTCTTGGTCACAGCACAGAGGGCGCTGGGACATGCTGAGATTGAACCTATTCTTGGTCACAGCACAGGGGGCGCAGGTGCACGCTGAGATTGAACCTATTCTTTGTCACAGCACAGAGGGTGCAGGGGCATGCTGAGATTGAACATAATTTTGGGCACCGCACAGAGGGCGCAGGGGCCCGCTGAGATTGACCATATTCTTGGGCAGGGTGCAGGGGCATGCTGAGATTTAATGTATTCTTGGTCACAGAACAGAGGGCGCAGGGGCACGCTGAGATTGAACCTGTTCTTGGTTACAACAGAAAAATCGCAGGGGCACGCTGAGATTGAACCTATTCTTGGTCACATCGCAGAGGGCGCAGGGGCACGTTGAGATTGAACCTATTCTTGGTCACAGCACAGAGGGTGCAGGGGCACGCTGAGATTGGACGTTTTCTTGGTCACATCAGAGAAGTCGCAGGGGCATGCTGAGATGGAACCTATTCTTGGTCACAGCACAGAAGGCGCAGGGGCATGCTGAGATTGAACCTATTCTTGGGCATAGCACAGAGGGCACAGGGGCACGCTGAGATGGAACCTATTCTTGGTCACAGCACAGAGGGCGCTGGGGCACGCTGAGATTGAACCTATTCTTGGTCACAGCACAGAAGGCGCAGGGGCATGCTGAGATTGAACCTATTCTTGGTCACAGCACAGAAGGCGCAGGGGCATGCTGAGATTGAACCTATTCTTGTTCACAGCACAGAGGGCGCAGGGGCACACTGAAATTGAACCCATTCTTGGTCACAGCACAGAGGGCGCAGGAGCATGCTGAGATTGAACCCATTCTTGGTCACAGCACAGAGGGCGCAGGGGCAAGCTGAGATGGAATCTATTCTTGGTCACAGCACAGAGGGCGCAGGGGCACGCTGAGATTGAACCCATTCTTGGTCACAGCAGCGGGGGCGCAGGGGCACACTGAGATTGAACCCATTCTTGTCACAGCACAGAGGGCGCAGGGGCACACTGAGATTCAACCCATTCTTGGTCACAGCACAGAGGGCGCAGGGACATGCTGAGATTGAACCTATTCTTGGTCACAGCACAGGGGGCGAAGGGGCACGCTGAGATTGAACCTATTCTTGGTCACAGCACAGAGGGCACAGGGGCACGCTGAGATTGAACCTATTCTTGGTCACCGCACAGAGGCATGCTGAGATTGAACCTATTCTTGGTCACAGCACAGAGGGCGCAGGGGCATGCTGAGATTGAACATAATTTTGGGCACCGCACAGAGGGCGCAGGGGCCCGCTGAGATTGACTCTATTCTTGGGCAGGGTGCAGGGGCATGCTGAGATTTAATGTATTCTTGGTCACAGAACAGAGGGCGCAGGGGCACGCTGAGATTGAACCTGTTCTTGGTTACAGCAGAAAAGTCGCAGGGGCACGCTGAGATTGAACCTATTCTTGGTCACAGCACAGGGGCACACTGAAATTGAACCCATTCTTGGTCACAGCACAGAGGACTCAGGGCATGCTGTGATTGAACCCATTCTTGGTCAGAGCACAGGGGCACGCTGAGATTGAACCTATTCTTGGTCACAGCACAGAGGGCGCAGGGGTACGCTGAAATTGAACCTATTCTTGGTCACAGCACAGAGGGCGCAGGGGCACGCTGAGATTGCACCTATTCTTGGTCACAGCACAGAGGGCGCAGGGGCACGCTGAGATTGCACCTATTCTTGGTCACAGCACGGAAGGGCGCAGGGGCATGCTGAGATTGAACCTATTCTTGGTCACAGCACAGAGGGCGCAGGGGCATGCTGAGATTGAACCTTTTCTTGGTCACATCAGAGAAGTCGCAGGGGCAAGCTGAGATTGAACATATTCTTGGTCACAGCACGGAGGGCACTGGGCACGCTGCGATTGAACCCATCCTTGGGCACAGCACAGAGGGTGCCGGGGCACGCTGAGATTGAACCTATTCTTGGGCATAGCACAGAGGGCACAGGGGCACGCTGAGATATAACCTATTCTTGGTCACAGCACAGAGGGCACAGGGGCACGCTGAGATATAACCTATTCTTGGTCACAGCACAGAGGGCGCAGGGGCATGCTGAGATTGAACCTATTCTTGGTCACAGCACAGAAGGCGCAGGGGCATGCTGAGATTGAACCTATTCTTGGTCACAGCACAGAGGGCGCAGGGGCAAGCTGAGATTGAACCTATTCTTTGTCACAGCCCAGAGGGCGCAGGGGCACACTGAAATTGAACCCATTTTTGGTCACAGCACAGAGGGCGCAGGGGCATGCTGAGATTGAACCCATTCTTGGTCACAGCACAGAGGGCGCAGGGGCACGCTGAGATTGAACCAATTCTTGGTCACAGCACAGAGGGCGCAGGGGCACGCTGAGATTGAACCCATTCTTGGTCAGAGCACAGGGGCACGCTGAGATTGAACCTATTCTTGGTCACAGCACAGAGGGCGCAGGGGCACGCTGAGATTGAACCCATTCTTGGTCAGAGCACAGGGGCACGCTGAGATTGAACCTATTCTTGGTCACAGCACAGAGGGCGCAGGGGCACGCTGAGATTGCACCTATTCTTGGTCACAGCACGGAGGGCGCAGGGGCACGCTGAGATTGAACCTATTCTTGGGCACAGCACAGAGGTCGCAGGGGCACGCTGAGATTGAACCTATTCTTGGTCACAGGACAGAGGGCGCAGGGACACGCTGAGATTGCACCTATTCTTGGTCACAGCACGGAAGGGCGCAGGGGCATGCTGAGATTGAACCTATTCTTGGTCACAGCACAGAGGGCGCAGGGGCATGCTGAGATTGAACCTTTTCTTGGTCACATCAGAGAAGTCGCAGGGGCAAGCTGAGATTGAACCCATTCTTGGTCAAAGCACAGAGGACGCAAGGCATGCTGTGATTGAACCCATTCTTGGTCAGAGCACAGGGGCACGCTGAGATTGAACCTATTCTTGGTCACAGCACAGAGGGCGCAGGGGCACGCTGAAATTGAACCTATTCTTGGTCACAGCACAGAGGGCGCATGGGCACGCTGAGATTGCACCTATTCTTGGTCACAGCACGGAAGGGCGCAGGGGCATGCTGAGATTGAACCTATTCTTGGTCACAGCACAGAGGGCGCAGGGGCATGCTGAGATTTAACCTTTTCTTGGTCACAGCACGGAGGGCACTTGGCACGCTGCGATTGAACCCATCGTTGGGCACAGCACAGAGGGTGCAGGGGCATGCTGAGATTGAACCTATTCTTGGGCATAGCACAGAGGGCACAGGGGCACGCTGAGATATAACCTATTCTTGGTCACAGCACAGAGGGCGCAGGGGCATGCTGAGATTGAACCTATTCTTGGTCACAGCACAGAAGGCGCAGGGGCATGCTGAGATTGAACCTATTCTTGGTCACAGCACAGAGGGCGCAGGGGCATGCTGAGATTGAACCTATTCTTCGTCACAGCCCAGAGGGCGCAGGGGCACACTGAAATTGAACCCATTCTTGGTCACAGCACAGAGGGCGCAGGGGCATGCTGAGATTGAACCCATTCTTGGTCACAGCACAGAGGGCGCAGGGGCACGCTGAGATTGAACCAATTCTTGGTCACAGCACAGAGGGCGCAGGGGCACACTGAGATTGAACCCATTCTTGGTCACAGCACAGAGGGCGCAGGGGCATGCTGAGATTGAACCCATTCTTGGTCACAGCACAGGGGGCGCAGGGGCACACTGAGATTGAACCCATTCTTGTCACAGCACAGAGGGCACAGGGGCATGCTGAGATTGAACCTATTCTTGGTCACAGCACAGAGGGCGCAGGGGCATGCTGAGATTGAACATAATTTTGGGCACCGCACAGAGGGCGCAGGGGCCCGCTGAGATTGACCCTATTCTTGGGCAGGGTGCAGGGGCATGCTGAGATTTAATGTATTCTTGGTCACAGAACAGAGGGCGCAGGGGCACGCTGAGATTGAACCTGTTCTTGGTTACAGCAGAAAAGTCGCAGGGGCACGCTGAGATTGAACCTATTCTTGGTCACAGCACAGGGGCACACTGAAATTGAACCCATTCTTGGTCACAGCACAGAGGACGCAGGGCATGCTGTGATTGAACCCATTCTTGGTCAGAGCACAGGGGCACGCTGAGATTGAACCTATTCTTGGTCACAGCACAGAGGGCGCAGGGGCACGCTGAAATTGAACCTATTCTTGGTCACAGCACAGAGGGCGCAGTGGCACGCTGAGATTGCACCTATTCTTGGTCACAGCACAGAGGGCGCAGGGGCACGCTGAGATTGCACCTATTCTTGGTCACAGCACGGAAGGGCGCAGGGGCATGCTGAGATTGAACCTATTCTTGGTCACAGCACAGAGGGCGCAGGGGCATGCTGAGATTGAACCTTTTCTTGGTCACATCAGAGAAGTCGCAGGGGCAAGCTGAGATTGAACATATTCTTGGTCACAGCACGGAGGGCACTGGGCACGCTGCGATTGAACCCATCCTTGGTCACAGCACAGAGGGCGCAGGGGCATGCTGAGATTGAACCCATTCTTGGTCACAGCACAGAGGGCGCAGGGGCACGCTGAGATTGAACCAATTCTTGGTCACAGCACAGAGGGCGCAGGGGCACACTGAGATTGAACCCATTCTTGGTCACAGCACAGAGGGCGCATGGGCACGCTGAGATTGAACCCATTCTTGGTCAGAGCACAGGGGCACGCTGAGATTGAACCTATTCTTGGTCACAGCACAGAGGGCGCAGGGGCACGCTGAGATTGAACCCATTCTTGGTCAGAGCACAGGGGCACGCTGAGATTGAACCTATTCTTGGTCACAGCACAGAGGGCGCAGGGGCACGCTGAGATTGCACCTATTCTTGGTCACAGCACAGAGGGCGCAGGGGCACGCTGAGATTGAACCTATTCTTGGGCACAGCACAGAGGTCGCAGGGGCACGCTGAGATTGAACCTATTCTTGGTCACAGGACAGAGGGCGCAGGGACACGCTGAAATTGAACCTATTCTTGGTCACAGCACAGAGGGCGCAGGGGCACGCTCAGATTGAACCTATTCTTGGTCACAGCACAGAGGGCACAGGGGCACGCTGAGATTGAACCTATTCTTGGTCACAGCACAGAGGGTGCAAGGGCACACTGGGATTCGACGTATTCTTGGTCACAGCACAGAGGGCACAGGGGCACGCTGAGATTGAACCTATTCTTGGTCACAGCACAGAGGGCGCAGGGGCACGCTGAGATTGAACCCATTCTTGGTCAGAGCACAGGGGCACGCTGAGATTGAACCTATTCTTGGTCACAGCACAGAGGGCGCAGGGGCACGCTGAGATTGCACCTATTCTTGGTCACAGCACGGAGGGCGCAGGGGCACGCTGAGATTGAACCTATTCTTGGGCACAGCACAGAGGTCGCAGGGGCACGCTGAGATTGAACCTATTCTTGGTCACAGCACAGAGGGCGCAGGGGCACGCTGAGATTGAACCTATTCTTGGTCACAGCACGGAGGGCGCAGGGGCACGCTGAGATTGAACCTATTCTTGGTCACAGCACGGAGGGCGCAGGGGCACGCTGAGATTGAACCTATTCTTGGTCACAGCACAGAGGGCACAGGGGCACGCTGAGATTGAACCTATTCTTGGTCACAGCACAGAGGGTGCAAGGGCACACTGAGATTCAACGTATTCTTGGTCACAGCACAGAGGGCACAGGGGCACGCTGAGATTGAACCTATTCTTGGTCATAGCACAGAGGGTGCAGTGGCACACTGAGATTGGACGTATTCTTGGTCACAGCACAGAGGGCGCAGGGGCATGCTGAGATTGAACATAATTTTGGGCACCGCACAGAGGGCACAGGGGCCCGCTGAGATTGACCCTATTCTTGGGCAGGGTGCAGGGGCATGCTGAGATTGAACCTGTTCTTGGTTACAGCAGAAAAGTCGCAGGGGCACGCTGAGATTGAACCTATTCTTGGTCACATCGCAGAGGGCGCAGGGGCATGTTGAGATTGAACCTATTCTTGGTCACAGCACAGAGGGTGCAGGGGCACGCTGATATTGGATGTTTTCTTGGTCACAGCACAGAGGGCGCAGGGGCACGCTGAGATTGGACGTATTTTTGGTCACAGCACAGAGGGCTCAGGGGCACGCTATGATTGAATTTATTCTTGGTCACAGCACAGACGGTGCAGGGGCACACTGAGATTTAACCTATTCTTGGGCAGGATGCAGGGGCATGCTGAGATTGAAAATATTCTTGGTCACAGCAGAGAAGTCACAGGGGCATGCTGAGATTTAAAATATTCTTAGTCACAGCACAGAGGGCACTGGGCATGCTGTGATTGAACCTATTCTTGGTCACAGCACAGAGGGCGCAGGGGCATGCTGAGATTGAACCTTTTCTTGGGCAGGGTGCAGGGGCATGCTGAGATTTAATGTATTCTTGGTCACAGAACAGAGGGCGCAGGGGCACGCTGAGATTGAACCTTTTCTTGGTTACAGCAGAAAAGTCGCAGGGGCACGCTGAGATTGAACCTATTCTTGGTCACATCGCAGAGGGCGCAGGGGCACGTTGAGATTGAACCTATTCTTGGTCACAGCACAGAGGGTGCAGGGGCACGCTGAGATTGGACGTTTTCTTGGTCACATCAGAGAATTCGCAGGGGCATGCTGAGATTGAATATATTCTTGGTCACAGCACGGAGGGCACTGGGCACGCTGCGATTGAACCCATTCTGAGGAACAGCACAGAGGGTGCAGGGGCACGCTGAGATTGAACCTATTCTTGGGCATAGCACAGAGGGCACAGGGGCACGCTGAGATTGCACCTATTCTTGGTCACAGCACGGAGGGCGCAGGGGCACGCTGAGATTGAACCTATTCTTGGTCACAGCACAGAGGGCACAGGGGCATGCTGAGATTGAACCGATTCTTGGTCACAGCACAGAGGGCGCAGGGACATGCTGAGATTGAACCTATTCTTGGTCACAGCACAGGGGGCGAAGGGGCACGCTGAGATTGAACCTATTCTTGGTCACAGCACAGAGGGCACAGGGGCACGCTGAGATTGAACCAATTCTTGGTCACAGCACAGAGGGCACAGGGGCATGCTGACATTGAACCTATTCTTGGTCACAGCACAGAGGGCGAAGGGGCACGCTGAGATTGAACCTATTCTTGGTCACAGCACAGAGGGCACAGGGGCACGCTGAGATTGAACCTATTCTTGGTCACAGCACAGAGGGCACAGGGGCATGCTGAGATTGAACCTATTCTTGGTCACAACACAGAGGGCGCAGGGGCATGCTGAGATTGAACATAATTTTGGGCACCGCACAGAGGGCGCAGGGGCCCGCTGAGATTGACCCTATTCTTGGGCAGGGTGCAGGGGCATGCTGAGATTTAATGTATTCTTGGTCACAGAACAGAGGGCGCAGGGGCACGCTGAGATTGAACCTGTTCTTGGTTACAGCAGAAAAGTCGCAGGGGCACGCTGAGATTGAACCTATTCTTGGTCACAGCACAGGGGCACACTGAAATTGAACCCATTCTTGGTCACAGCACAGAGGACGCAGGGCATGCTGTGATTGAACCCATTCTTGGTCAGAGCACAGGGGCACGCTGAGATTGAACCTATTCTTGGTCACAGCACAGAGGGCGCAGGGGCACGCTGAAATTGAACCTATTCTTGGTCACAGCACAGAGGGCGCAGGGGCACGCTGAGATTGCACCTATTCTTGGTCACAGCACAGAGGGCGCAGGGGCACGCTGAGATTGCACCTATTCTTGGTCACAGCACGGAAGGGCGCAGGGGCATGCTGAGATTGAACCTGTTCTTGGTCACAGCACAGAGGGTGCAGGGGCACGCTGAGATTGGACGTTTTCTTGGTCACATCAGAGAAGTCGCAGGGGCATGCTGAGATTGGATATATTCTTGGTCACAGCACGGAGGGCACTGGGCACGCTGAGATTGAACCTATTCTTGGTCACAGCACAGAGGGCACAGGGGCATGCTGAGATTGAACCTATTCTTGGTCACAGCACAGAGGGCGCAGGGGCATGCTGAGATTGAACCTATTCTTGGTCACAGCACAGAGGGCGCAGGGGCACGCTGAGATTGAACCTATTCTTGGTCACAGCACAGAGGGCGCAGGGGCACGCTGAGATTGCACCTATTCTTGGTCACAGCACAGAGGGCGCAGGGGCACGCTGAGATTGAACCTATTCTTGGGCACAGCACAGAGGTCGCAGGGGCACGCTGAGATTGAACCTATTCTTGGTCACAGGACAGAGGGCGCAGGGACACGCTGAAATTGAACCTATTCTTGGTCACAGCACAGAGGGCGCAGGGGCACGCTCAGATTGAACCTATTCTTGGTCACAGCACAGAGGGCACAGGGGCACGCTGAGATTGAACCTATTCTTGGTCACAGCACAGAGGGTGCAAGGGCACACTGGGATTCGACGTATTCTTGGTCACAGCACAGAGGGCACAGGGGCACGCTGAGATTGAACCTATTCTTGGTCACAGCACAGAGGGCGCAGGGGCACGCTGAGATTGAACCCATTCTTGGTCAGAGCACAGGGGCACGCTGAGATTGAACCTATTCTTGGTCACAGCACAGAGGGCGCAGGGGCACGCTGAGATTGCACCTATTCTTGGTCACAGCACGGAGGGCGCAGGGGCACGCTGAGATTGAACCTATTCTTGGGCACAGCACAGAGGTCGCAGGGGCACGCTGAGATTGAACCTATTCTTGGTCACAGGACAGAGGGCGCAGGGACACGCTGAAATTGAACCTATTCTTGGTCACAGCACAGAGGGCGCAGGGGCACGCTGAGATTGAACCTATTCTTGGTCACAGCACGGAGGGCGCAGGGGCACGCTGAGATTGAACCTATTCTTGGTCACAGCACAGAGGGCACAGGGGCACGCTGAGATTGAACCTATTCTTGGTCACAGCACAGAGGGTGCAAGGGCACACTGAGATTCGACGTATTCTTGGTCACAGCACAGAGGGCACAGGGGCACGCTGAGATTGAACCTATTCTTGGTCATAGCACAGAGGGTGCAGTGGCACACTGAGATTGGACGTATTCTTGGTCACAGCACAGAGGGCGCAGGGGCATGCTGAGATTGAACATAATTTTGGGCACCGCACAGAGGGCACAGGGGCCCGCTGAGATTGACCCTATTCTTGGGCAGGGTGCAGGGGCATGCTGAGATTGAACCTGTTCTTGGTTACAGCAGAAAAGTCGCAGGGGCACGCTGAGATTGAACCTATTCTTGGTCACATCGCAGAGGGCGCAGGGGCATGTTGAGATTGAACCTATTCTTGGTCACAGCACAGAGGGTGCAAGGGCACGCTGATATTGGATGTTTTCTTGGTCACAGCACAGAGGGCGCAGGGGCACGCTGAGATTGGACGTATTTTTGGTCACAGCACAGAGGGCTCAGGGGCACGCTATGATTGAATTTATTCTTGGTCACAGCACAGACGGTGCAGGGGCACACTGAGATTTAACCTATTCTTGGGCAGGATGCAGGGGCATGCTGAGATTGAAAATATTCTTGGTCACAGCAGAGAAGTCACAGGGGCATGCTGAGATTTAAAATATTCTTAGTCACAGCACAGAGGGCACTGGGCATGCTGTGATTGAACCTATTCTTGGTCACAGCACAGAGGGCGCAGGGGCATGCTGAGATTGAACCTTTTCTTGGGCAGGGTGCAGGGGCATGCTGAGATTTAATGTATTCTTGGTCACAGAACAGAGGGCGCAGGGGCACGCTGAGATTGAACCTATTCTTGGTTACAGCAGAAAAGTCGCAGGGGCACGCTGAGATTGAACCTATTCTTGGTCACATCGCAGAGGGCGCAGGGGCACGTTGAGATTGAACCTATTCTTGGTCACAGCACAGAGGGTGCAGGGGCACGCTGAGATTGGACGTTTTCTTGGTCACATCAGAGAAGTCGCAGGGGCATGCTGAGATTGAATATATTCTTGGTCACAGCACGGAGGGCACTGGGCACGCTGCGATTGAACCCATTCTGAGGAACAGCACAGAGGGTGCAGGGGCACGCTGAGATTGAACCTATTCTTGGGCATAGCACAGAGGGCACAGGGGCACGCTGAGATTGCACCTATTCTTGGTCACAGCACGGAGGGCGCAGGGGCACGCTGAGATTGAACCTATTCTTGGTCACAGCACAGAGGGCGCAGGGGTACACTGAGATTGAACCCATTCTTGTCACAGCACAGAGGGCGCAGGGGCACACTGAGATTGAACCTATTCTTGGTCACAGCACAGGGGGCGAAGGGGCATGCTGAGATTGAACCGATTCTTGGTCACAGCACAGAGGGCGCAGGGACATGCTGAGATTGAACCTATTCTTGGTCACAGCACAGAGGGCGCAGGGGCACACTGAGATTGAACCGATTCTTGGTCACAGCACAGAGGGCGCAGGGGTACACTGAGATTGAACCCATTCTTGGTCACAGCACAGAGGGCACAGGGGCATGCTGAGATTGAACCGATTCTTGGTCACAGCACAGAGGGCGCAGGGACATGCTGAGATTGAACCTATTCTTGGTCACAGCACAGGGGGCGAAGGGGCACGCTGAGATTGAACCTATTCTTGGTCACAGCACAGAGGGCACAGGGGCACGCTGAGATTGAACCAATTCTTGGTCACAGCACAGAGGGCACAGGGGCATGCTGACATTGAACCTATTCTTGGTCACAGCACAGAGGACGAAGGGGCACGCTGAGATTGAACCTATTCTTGGTCACAGCACAGAGGGCACAGGGGCACGCTGAGATTGAACCTATTCTTGGTCACAGCACAGAGGGCACAGGGGCATGCTGAGATTGAACCTATTCTTGGTCACAGCACAGAGGGCGCAGGGGCATGCTGAGATTGAACATAATTTTGGGCACCGCACAGAGGGCGCAGGGGCCCGCTGAGATTGACCCTATTCTTGGGCAGGGTGCAGGGGCATGCTGAGATTTAATGTATTCTTGGTCACAGAACAGAGGGCGCAGGGGCACGCTGAGATTGAACCTGTTCTTGGTTACAGCAGAAAAGTCGCAGGGGCACGCTGAGATTGAACCTATTCTTGGTCACAGCACAGGGGCACACTGAAATTGAACCCATTCTTGGTCACAGCACAGAGGACGCAGGGGCACGCTCAGATTGAACCTATTCTTGGTCACAGCACAGAGGGCACAGGGGCACGCTGAGATTGAACCTATTCTTGGTCACAGCACAGAGGGTGCAAGGGCACACTGGGATTCGACGTATTCTTGGTCACAGCACAGAGGGCACAGGGGCACGCTGAGATTGAACCTATTCTTGGTCACAGCACAGAGGGCGCAGGGGCACGCTGAGATTGAACCCATTCTTGGTCAGAGCACAGGGGCACGCTGAGATTGAACCTATTCTTGGTCACAGCACAGAGGGCGCAGGGGCA
This sequence comes from Ambystoma mexicanum, assembly GCF_040938575.1. Taxonomy (NCBI): domain Eukaryota; kingdom Metazoa; phylum Chordata; class Amphibia; order Caudata; family Ambystomatidae; genus Ambystoma; species Ambystoma mexicanum. The sequence goes on from NC_090937.1 coordinate 1,678,171,353, forward strand.
CGCTGAGATTGCACCTATTCTTGGTCACAGCACGGAGGGCGCAGGGGCACGCTGAGATTGAACCTATTCTTGGGCACAGCACAGAGGTCGCAGGGGCACGCTGAGATTGAACCTATTCTTGGTCACAGGACAGAGGGCGCAGGGACACGCTGAAATTGAACCTATTCTTGGTCACAGCACAGAGGGCGCAGGGGCACGCTGAGATTGAACCTATTCTTGGTCACAGCACGGAGGGCGCAGGGGCACGCTGAGATTGAACCTATTCTTGGTCACAGCACAGAGGGCACAGGGGCACGCTGAGATTGAACCTATTCTTGGTCACAGCACAGAGGGTGCAAGGGCACACTGAGATTCAACGTATTCTTGGTCACAGCACAGAGGGCACAGGGGCACGCTGAGATTGAACCTATTCTTGGTCATAGCACAGAGGGTGCAGTGGCACACTGAGATTGGACGTATTCTTGGTTACAGCACAGAGGGCGCAGGGGCATGCTGAGATTGAACATAATTTTGGGCACCGCACAGAGGGCACAGGGGCCCGCTGAGATTGACCCTATTCTTGGGCAGGGTGCAGGGGCATGCTGAGATTGAACCTGTTCTTGGTTACAGCAGAAAAGTCGCAGGGGCACGCTGAGATTGAACCTATTCTTGGTCACATCGCAGAGGGCGCAGGGGCATGTTGAGATTGAACCTATTCTTGGTCACAGCACAGAGGGTGCAGGGGCACGCTGATATTGGATGTTTTCTTGGTCACAGCACAGAGGGCGCAGGGGCACGCTGAGATTGGACGTATTTTTGGTCACAGCACAGAGGGCTCAGGGGCACGCTATGATTGAATTTATTCTTGGTCACAGCACAGACGGTGCAGGGGCACACTGAGATTTAACCTATTCTTGGGCAGGATGCAGGGGCATGCTGAGATTGAAAATATTCTTGGTCACAGCAGAGAAGTCACAGGGGCATGCTGAGATTTAAAATATTCTTAGTCACAGCACAGAGGGCACTGGGCATGCTGTGATTGAACCTATTCTTGGTCACAGCACAGAGGGCGCAGGGGCATGCTGAGATTGAACCTTTTCTTGGGCAGGGTGCAGGGGCATGCTGAGATTTAATGTATTCTTGGTCACAGAACAGAGGGCGCAGGGGCACGCTGAGATTGAACCTTTTCTTGGTTACAGCAGAAAAGTCGCAGGGGCACGCTGAGATTGAACCTATTCTTGGTCACATCGCAGAGGGCGCAGGGGCACGTTGAGATTGAACCTATTCTTGGTCACAGCACAGAGGGTGCAGGGGCACGCTGAGATTGGACGTTTTCTTGGTCACATCAGAGAATTCGCAGGGGCATGCTGAGATTGAATATATTCTTGGTCACAGCACGGAGGGCACTGGGCACGCTGCGATTGAACCCATTCTGAGGAACAGCACAGAGGGTGCAGGGGCACGCTGAGATTGAACCTATTCTTGGGCATAGCACAGAGGGCACAGGGGCACGCTGAGATTGCACCTATTCTTGGTCACAGCACGGAGGGCGCAGGGGCACGCTGAGATTGAACCTATTCTTGGTCACAGCACAGAGGGCACAGGGGCATGCTGAGATTGAACCGATTCTTGGTCACAGCACAGAGGGCGCAGGGACATGCTGAGATTGAACCTATTCTTGGTCACAGCACAGGGGGCGAAGGGGCACGCTGAGATTGAACCTATTCTTGGTCACAGCACAGAGGGCACAGGGGCACGCTGAGATTGAACCAATTCTTGGTCACAGCACAGAGGGCACAGGGGCATGCTGACATTGAACCTATTCTTGGTCACAGCACAGAGGGCGAAGGGGCACGCTGAGATTGAACCTATTCTTGGTCACAGCACAGAGGGCACAGGGGCACGCTGAGATTGAACCTATTCTTGGTCACAGCACAGAGGGCACAGGGGCATGCTGAGATTGAACCTATTCTTGGTCACAACACAGAGGGCGCAGGGGCATGCTGAGATTGAACATAATTTTGGGCACCGCACAGAGGGCGCAGGGGCCCGCTGAGATTGACCCTATTCTTGGGCAGGGTGCAGGGGCATGCTGAGATTTAATGTATTCTTGGTCACAGAACAGAGGGCGCAGGGGCACGCTGAGATTGAACCTGTTCTTGGTTACAGCAGAAAAGTCGCAGGGGCACGCTGAGATTGAACCTATTCTTGGTCACAGCACAGGGGCACACTGAAATTGAACCCATTCTTGGTCACAGCACAGAGGACGCAGGGCATGCTGTGATTGAACCCATTCTTGGTCAGAGCACAGGGGCACGCTGAGATTGAACCTATTCTTGGTCACAGCACAGAGGGCGCAGGGGCACGCTGAAATTGAACCTATTCTTGGTCACAGCACAGAGGGCGCAGGGGCACGCTGAGATTGCACCTATTCTTGGTCACAGCACAGAGGGCGCAGGGGCACGCTGAGATTGCACCTATTCTTGGTCACAGCACGGAAGGGCGCAGGGGCATGCTGAGATTGAACCTATTCTTGGTCACAGCACAGAGGGTGCAGGGGCACGCTGAGATTGGACGTTTTCTTGGTCACATCAGAGAAGTCGCAGGGGCATGCTGAGATTGGATATATTCTTGGTCACAGCATGGAGGGCACTGGGCACGCTGAGATTGAACCTATTCTTGGTCACAGCACAGAGGGCACAGGGGCATGCTGAGATTGAACCTATTCTTGGTCACAGCACAGAGGGCGCAGGGGCATGCTGAGATTGAACCTATTCTTGGTCACAGCACAGAGGGCGCAGGGGCACGCTGAGATTGAACCTATTCTTGGTCACAGCACAGAGGGCGCAGGGGCACGCTGAGATTGCACCTATTCTTGGTCACAGCACAGAGGGCGCAGGGGCACGCTGAGATTGAACCTATTCTTGGGCACAGCACAGAGGTCGCAGGGGCACGCTGAGATTGAACCTATTCTTGGTCACAGGACAGAGGGCGCAGGGACACGCTGAAATTGAACCTATTCTTGGTCACAGCACAGAGGGCGCAGGGGCACGCTCAGATTGAACCTATTCTTGGTCACAGCACAGAGGGCACAGGGGCACGCTGAGATTGAACCTATTCTTGGTCACAGCACAGAGGGTGCAAGGGCACACTGGGATTCGACGTATTCTTGGTCACAGCACAGAGGGCACAGGGGCACGCTGAGATTGAACCTATTCTTGGTCACAGCACAGAGGGCGCAGGGGCACGCTGAGATTGAACCCATTCTTGGTCAGAGCACAGGGGCACGCTGAGATTGAACCTATTCTTGGTCACAGCACAGAGGGCGCAGGGGCACGCTGAGATTGCACCTATTCTTGGTCACAGCACGGAGGGCGCAGGGGCACGCTGAGATTGAACCTATTCTTGGGCACAGCACAGAGGTCGCAGGGGCACGCTGAGATTGAACCTATTCTTGGTCACAGGACAGAGGGCGCAGGGACACGCTGAAATTGAACCTATTCTTGGTCACAGCACAGAGGGCGCAGGGGCACGCTGAGATTGAACCTATTCTTGGTCACAGCACGGAGGGCGCAGGGGCACGCTGAGATTGAACCTATTCTTGGTCACAGCACAGAGGGCACAGGGGCACGCTGAGATTGAACCTATTCTTGGTCACAGCACAGAGGGTGCAAGGGCACACTGAGATTCGACGTATTCTTGGTCACAGCACAGAGGGCACAGGGGCACGCTGAGATTGAACCTATTCTTGGTCATAGCACAGAGGGTGCAGTGGCACACTGAGATTGGACGTATTCTTGGTCACAGCACAGAGGGCGCAGGGGCATGCTGAGATTGAACATAATTTTGGGCACCGCACAGAGGGCACAGGGGCCCGCTGAGATTGACCCTATTCTTGGGCAGGGTGCAGGGGCATGCTGAGATTGAACCTGTTCTTGGTTACAGCAGAAAAGTCGCAGGGGCACGCTGAGATTGAACCTATTCTTGGTCACATCGCAGAGGGCGCAGGGGCATGTTGAGATTGAACCTATTCTTGGTCACAGCACAGAGGGTGCAAGGGCACGCTGATATTGGATGTTTTCTTGGTCACAGCACAGAGGGCGCAGGGGCACGCTGAGATTGGACGTATTTTTGGTCACAGCACAGAGGGCTCAGGGGCACGCTATGATTGAATTTATTCTTGGTCACAGCACAGACGGTGCAGGGGCACACTGAGATTTAACCTATTCTTGGGCAGGATGCAGGGGCATGCTGAGATTGAAAATATTCTTGGTCACAGCAGAGAAGTCACAGGGGCATGCTGAGATTTAAAATATTCTTAGTCACAGCACAGAGGGCACTGGGCATGCTGTGATTGAACCTATTCTTGGTCACAGCACAGAGGGCGCAGGGGCATGCTGAGATTGAACCTTTTCTTGGGCAGGGTGCAGGGGCATGCTGAGATTTAATGTATTCTTGGTCACAGAACAGAGGGCGCAGGGGCACGCTGAGATTGAACCTATTCTTGGTTACAGCAGAAAAGTCGCAGGGGCACGCTGAGATTGAACCTATTCTTGGTCACATCGCAGAGGGCGCAGGGGCACGTTGAGATTGAACCTATTCTTGGTCACAGCACAGAGGGTGCAGGGGCACGCTGAGATTGGACGTTTTCTTGGTCACATCAGAGAAGTCGCAGGGGCATGCTGAGATTGAATATATTCTTGGTCACAGCACGGAGGGCACTGGGCACGCTGCGATTGAACCCATTCTGAGGAACAGCACAGAGGGTGCAGGGGCACGCTGAGATTGAACCTATTCTTGGGCATAGCACAGAGGGCACAGGGGCACGCTGAGATTGCACCTATTCTTGGTCACAGCACGGAGGGCGCAGGGGCACGCTGAGATTGAACCTATTCTTGGTCACAGCACAGAGGGCGCAGGGGTACACTGAGATTGAACCCATTCTTGTCACAGCACAGAGGGCGCAGGGGCACACTGAGATTGAACCTATTCTTGGTCACAGCACAGGGGGCGAAGGGGCATGCTGAGATTGAACCGATTCTTGGTCACAGCACAGAGGGCGCAGGGACATGCTGAGATTGAACCTATTCTTGGTCACAGCACAGAGGGCGCAGGGGCACACTGAGATTGAACCGATTCTTGGTCACAGCACAGAGGGCGCAGGGGTACACTGAGATTGAACCCATTCTTGGTCACAGCACAGAGGGCACAGGGGCATGCTGAGATTGAACCGATTCTTGGTCACAGCACAGAGGGCGCAGGGACATGCTGAGATTGAACCTATTCTTGGTCACAGCACAGGGGGCGAAGGGGCACGCTGAGATTGAACCTATTCTTGGTCACAGCACAGAGGGCACAGGGGCACGCTGAGATTGAACCAATTCTTGGTCACAGCACAGAGGGCACAGGGGCATGCTGACATTGAACCTATTCTTGGTCACAGCACAGAGGGCACAGGGGCACGCTGAGATTGAACCTATTCTTGGTCACAGCACAGAGGGCACAGGGGCATGCTGAGATTGAACCTATTCTTGGTCACAGCACAGAGGGCGCAGGGGCATGCTGAGATTGAACATAATTTTGGGCACCGCACAGAGGGCGCAGGGGCCCGCTGAGATTGACCCTATTCTTGGGCAGGGTGCAGGGGCATGCTGAGATTTAATGTATTCTTGGTCACAGAACAGAGGGCGCAGGGGCACGCTGAGATTGAACCTGTTCTTGGTTACAGCAGAAAAGTCGCAGGGGCACGCTGAGATTGAACCTATTCTTGGTCACAGCACAGGGGCACACTGAAATTGAACCCATTCTTGGTCACAGCACAGAGGACGCAGGGCATGCTGTGATTGAACCCATTCTTGGTCAGAGCACAGGGGCACGCTGAGATTGAACCTATTCTTGGTCACAGCACAGAGGGCGCAGGGGCACGCTGAAATTGAACCTATTCTTGGTCACAGCACAGAGGGCGCAGGGGCACGCTGAGATTGCACCTATTCTTGGTCACAGCACAGAGGGCGCAGGGGCACGCTGAGATTGCACCTATTCTTGGTCACAGCACGGAAGGGCGCAGGGGCATGCTGAGATTGAACCTATTCTTGGTCACAGCACAGAGGGTGCAGGGGCACGCTGAGATTGGACGTTTTCTTGGTCACATCAGAGAAGTCGCAGGGGCATGCTGAGATTGAATATATTCTTGGTCACAGCACGGAGGGCACTGGGCACGCTGAGATTGAACCTATTCTTGGTCACAGCACAGAGGGCACAGGGGCATGCTGAGATTGAACCTATTCTTGGTCACAGCACAGAGGGCGCAGGGGTACACTGAGATTGAACCCATTCTTGTCACAGCACAGAGGGCGCAGGGGCACACTGAGATTGAACCCATTCTTGGTCACAGCACAGAGGGCACAGGGGCATGCTGAGATTGAACCGATTCTTGGTCACAGCACAGAGGGCGCAGGGACATGCTGAGATTGAACCTATTCTTGGTCACAGCACAGGGGGCGAAGGGGCACGCTGAGATTGAACCTATTCTTGGTCACAGCACAGAGGGCACAGGGGCACGCTGAGATTGAACCTATTCTTGGTCACAGCACAGAGGGCACAGGGGCATGCTGAGATGAACATAATTTTGGGCACCTCACAGAGGGCGCAGGGGCCCGCTGAGATTGACCCTATTCTTGGGCAGGGTGCAGGGGCATGCTGAGATTTAATGTATTCTTGGTCACAGAACAGTGGGCGCAGGGGCACGCTGAGATTGAACCTGTTCTTGGTTACAGCAGAAAAGTCGCAGGGGCACGCTGAGATTGAACCTATTCTTGGTCAGAGCACAGGGGCACGCTGAGATTGAACCTATTCTTGGTCACAGCACAGAGGGCGCAGGGGCACGCTGAAATTGAACCTATTCTTGGTCACAGCACAGAGGGCGCATGGGCACGCTGAGATTGCACCTATTCTTGGTCACAGCACGGAAGGGCGCAGGGGCATGCTGAGATTGAACCTATTCTTGGTCACAGCACAGAGGGCGCAGGGGCATGCTGAGATTGAACCTTTTCTTGGTCACATCAGAGAAGTCGCAGGGGCAAGCTGAGATTGAACATATTCTTGGTCACAGCACGGAGGGCACTTGGCACGCTGCGATTGAACCCATCCTTGGGCACAGCACAGAGGGTGCAGGGGCACGCTGAGATTGAACCTATTCTTGGGCATAGCACAGAGGGCACAGGGGCACGCTGAGATATAACCTATTCTTGGTCACAGCACAGAGGGCGCAGGGGCATGCTGAGATTGAACCTATTCTTGGTCACAGCACAGAAGGTGCAGGGGCATGCTGAGATTGAACCTATTCTTGGTCACAGCACAGAGGGCGCAGGGGCATGCTGAGATTGAACCTATTCTTCGTCACAGCCCAGAGGGCGCAGGGGCACACTGAAATTGAACCCATTCTTGGTCACAGCACAGAGGGCGCAGGGGCATGCTGAGATTGAACCCATTCTTGGTCACAGCACAGAGGGCGCAGGGGCACGCTGAGATTGAACCAATTCTTGGTCACAGCACAGAGGGCGCAGGGGCACACTGAGATTGAACCCATTCTTGGTCACAGCACAGAGGGCGCAGGGGGCATGCTGAGATTGAACCCATTCTTGGTCACAGCACAGGGGGCGCAGGGGCACACTGAGATTGAACCCATTCTTGTCACAGCACAGAGGGTGCAGGGGCACACTGAGATTGAACCCATTCTTGGTCAGAGCACAGGGGCACGCTGAGATTGAACCTGTTCTTGGTCACAGCACAGAGGGCGCAGGGGCACGCTGAGATTGAATCTATTCTTGGTCACAGCACAGAGGGCGCAGGGGCACGCTGAGATTGAACCCATTCTTGTCACAGCACAGAGGGCGCAGGGGCACACTGAGATTGAACCCATTCTTGGTCACAGCACAGGGGCATGCTGAGATTGAACCTATTCTTGGTCACAGCACAGAGGGTGCAGGGGCACGCTGAAATTGAACCCATTCTTGGTCACAGCACAGGGGGCGCAGGGGCACACTGAGATTGAACCCATTCTAGTCACAGCACAGAGGGTGCAGGGGCACACTGAGATTGAACCCATTCTTGGTCACAGCACAGAGGGCACAGGGGCATGCTGAGATTGAACCTATTCTTGGTCACAGCACAGAGGGCGCTGGGACATGCTGAGATTGAACCTATTCTTGGTCACAGCACAGGGGGCGCAGGTGCACGCTGAGATTGAACCTATTCTTGGTCACAGCACAGAGGGCGCAGGGGCATGCTGAGATTGAACATAATTTTGGGCACCGCACAGAGGGCGCAGGGGCCCGCTGAGATTGACCATATTCTTGGGCAGGGTGCAGGGGCATGCTGAGATTTAATGTATTCTTGGTCACAGAACAGAGGGCGCAGGGGCACGCTGAGATTGAACCTGTTCTTGGTTACAGCAGAAAAATCGCAGGGGCACGCTGAGATTGAACCTATTCTTGGTCACATCGCAGAGGGCGCAGGGGCACGTTGAGATTGAACCTATTCTTGGTCACAGCACAGAGGGCACAGGGGCACGCTGAGATGGAACCTATTCTTGGTCACAGCACAGAGGGCGCTGGGGCACGCTGAGATTGAACCTATTCTTGGTCACAGCACAGAAGGCGCAGGGGCATGCTGAGATTGAACCTATTCTTGGTCACAGCACAGAAGGCGCAGGGGCATGCTGAGATTGAACCTATTCTTGTTCACAGCACAGAGGGCGCAGGGGCACACTGAAATTGAACCCATTCTTGGTCACAGCACAGAGGGCGCAGGAGCATGCTGAGATTGAACCCATTCTTGGTCACAGCACAGAGGGCGCAGGGGCACGCTGAGATGGAATCTATTCTTGGTCACAGCACAGAGGGCGCAGGGGCACGCTGAGATTGAACCCATTCTTGGTCACAGCAGCGGGGGCGCAGGGGCACACTGAGATTGAACCCATTCTTGTCACAGCACAGAGGGCGCAGGGGCACACTGAGATTCAACCCATTCTTGGTCACAGCACAGAGGGCACAGGGGCATGCTGAGATTGAACCGATTCTTGGTCACAGCACAGAGGGCGCAGGGACATGCTGAGATTGAACCTATTCTTGGTCACAGCACAGGGGGCGAAGGGGCACGCTGAGATTGAACCTATTCTTGGTCACAGCACAGAGGGCACAGGGGCACGCTGAGATTTAACCTATTCTTGGTCACAGCACAGAGGGCACAGGGGCATGCTGAGATTGAACCTATTCTTGGTCACAGCACAGAGGGCGCAGGGGCATGCTGAGATTGAACATAATTTTGGGCACCGCACAGAGGGCGCAGGGGCACGCTGAGATTGAACCTGTTCTTGGTTACAGCAGAAAAGTCGCAGGGGCACGCTGAGATTGAACCTATTCTTGGTCACAGCACAGGGGCACACTGAAATTGAACCCATTCTTGGTCACAGCACAGAGGACGCAGGGCATGCTGTGATTGAACCCATTCTTGGTCAGAGCACAGGGGCACGCTGAGATTGAACCTATTCTTGGTCACAGCACAGAGGGCGCAGGGGCACGCTGAAATTGAACCTATTCTTGGTCACAGCACAGAGGCACGCTGAGATTGCACCTATTCTTGGTCACAGCACAGAGGGCGCAGGGGCACGCTGAGATTGCACCTATTCTTGGTCACAGCACGGAAGGGCGCAGGGGCATGCTGAGATTGGACCTATTCTTGGTCACAGCACAGAGGGCGCAGGGGCATGCTGAGATTGAACCTTTTCTTGGTCACATCAGAGAAGTCGCAGGGGCAAGCTGAGATTGAACATATTCTTGGTCACAGCACGGAGGGCACTGGGCACGCTGCGATTGAACCCATCCTTGGGCACAGCACAGAGGGTGCCGGGGCACGCTGAGATTGAACCTATTCTTGGGCATAGCACAGAGGGCACAGGGGCACGCTGAGATATAACCTATTCTTGGTCACAGCACAGAGGGCGCAGGGGCATGCTGAGATTGAACCTATTCTTGGTCACAGCACAGAAGGCGCAGGGGCATGCTGAGATTGAACCTATTCTTGGTCACAGCACAGAGGGCGCAGGGGCACACTGAGATTGAACCCATTCTTGGTCACAGCACAGAGGGCGCAGGGGCACGCTGAGATTGAACCCATTCTTGGTCAGAGCACAGGGGCACGCTGAGATTGAACCTATTCTTGGTCACAGCACAGAGGGCGCAGGGGCACGCTGAGATTGAACCCATTCTTGGTCAGAGCACAGGGGCACGCTGAGATTGAACCTATTCTTGGTCACAGCACAGAGGGCGCAGGGGCACGCTGAGATTGCACCTATTCTTGGTCACAGCACGGAGGGCGCAGGGGCACGCTGAGATTGAACCTATTCTTGGGCACAGCACAGAGGTCGCAGGGGCACGCTGAGATTGAACCTATTCTTGGTCACAGGACAGAGGGCGCAGGGACACGCTGAAATTGAACCTATTCTTGGTCACAGCACAGAGGGCTCAGGGGCACGCTCAGATTGAACCTATTCTTGGTCACAGCACAGAGGGCACAGGGGCACGCTGAGATTGAACCTATTCTTGGTCACAGCACAGAGGGTGCAAGGGCACACTGAGATTCGACGTATTCTTGGTCACAGCACAGAGGGCACAGGGGCACGCTGAGATTGAACCTATTCTTGGTCACAGCACAGATGGTGCAGTGGCACACTGAGATTGGACGTATTCTTGGTCACAGCACAGAGGGCGCAGTGGCATGCTGAGATTGAACATAATTTTGGGCACCGCACAGAGGGCACAGGGGCCCGCTGAGATTGACCCTGTTCTTGGGCAGAGTGCAGGGGCATGCTGAGATTGAACCTGTTCTTGGTTACAGCACAGAGGGTGCAGGGGCATGTTGAGATTGAACCTATTCTTGGTCACAGCACAGAGGGTGCAGGGGCATGCTGAGATTGGATGTTTTCTTGGTCACAGCACGGAGGGCGCAGGGGCACGCTGAGATTGAACCTATTCTTGGTCACAGCACAGACGGTGCAGGGGCACACTGAGATTTAACCTATTCTTCGGCAGGATGCAGGGGCATGCTGAGATTGAAAATATTCTTGGTCACAGCAGAGAAGTCACAGGGGCATGCTGAGATTTAAAATATTCTTAGTCACAGCACAGAGGGCACTGGGCATGCTGCGATTGAACCTATTCTTGGTCACAGCACAGAGGGTGCAGGGGCACGCTGAGATTGGACGTTTTCTTGGTCACATCAGAGAAGTCGCAGGGGCATGCTGAGATTGAATATATTCTTGGTCACAGCACGGAGGGCACTGGGCACGCTGAGATTGAACCTATTCTTGGTCACAGCACAGAGGGCACAGGGGCATGCTGAGATTGAACCTATTCTTGGTCACAGCACAGAGGGCGCAGGGGCATGCTGAGATTGAACCTATTCTTGGGCATAGCACAGAGGGCACAGGGGCACGCTGAGATTGCACCTATTCTTGGTCACAGCACGGAGGGCGCAGGGGCACGCTGAGATTGAACCTATTCTTGGTCACAGCACAGAGGGCGCAGGGGTACACTGAGATTGAACCCATTCTTGTCACAGCACAGAGGGCGCAGGGGCACACTGAGATTGAACCCATTCTTGGTCACAGCACAGAGGGCACAGGGGCATGCTGAGATTGAACCGATTCTTGGTCACAGCACAGAGGGCGCAGGGACATGCTGAGATTGAACCTATTCTTGGTCACAGCACAGGGGGCGAAGGGGCACGCTGAGATTGAACCTATTCTTGGTCACAGCACAGAGGGCACAGGGGCACGCTGAGATTGAACCTATTCTTGGTCACAGCACAGAGGGCACAGGGGCATGCTGAGATTGAACCTATTCTTGGTCACAGCACAGAGGGCGCAGGGGCATGCTGAGATTGAACATAATTTTGGGCACCGCACAGAGGGCGCAGGGGCCCGCTGAGATTGACCCTATTCTTGGGCAGGGTGCAGGGGCATGCTGAGATTTAATGTATTCTTGGTCACAGAACAGTGGGCGCAGGGGCACGCTGAGATTGAACCTGTTCTTGGTTACAGCAGAAAAGTCGCAGGGGCACGCTGAGATTGAACCTATTCTTGGTCACAGCACAGGGGCACACTGAAATTGAACCCATTCTTGGTCAAAGCACAGAGGACGCAAGGCATGCTGTGATTGAACCCATTCTTGGTCAGAGCACAGGGGCACGCTGAGATTGAACCTATTCTTGGTCACAGCACAGAGGGCGCAGGGGCATGCTGAAATTGAACCTATTCTTGGTCACAGCACAGAGGGCGCATGGGCACGCTGAGATTGCACCTATTCTTGGTCACAGCACGGAAGGGCGCAGGGGCATGCTGAGATTGAACCTTTTCTTGGTCACAGCACAGAGGGCGCAGGGGCATGCTGAGATTGAACCTTTTCTTGGTCACATCAGAGAAGTCGCAGGGGCAAGCTGAGATTGAACATATTCTTGGTCACAGCACGGAGGGCACTTGGCACGCTGCGATTGAACCCATCCTTGGGCACAGCACAGAGGGTGCAGGGGCACGCTGAGATTGAACCTATTCTTGGTCACAGCACAGAGGGCGCAGGGGCACACTGAAATTGAACCCATTCTTGGTCACAGCACAGAGGGCGCAGGGGCATGCTGAGATTGAACCCATTCTTGGTCACAGCACAGAGGGCGCAGGGGCACGCTGAGATTGAACCAATTCTTGGTCACAGCACAGAGGGCGCAGGGGCACACTGAGATTGAACCCATTCTTGGTCAGAGCACAGGGGCACGCTGAGATTGAACCTGTTCTTGGTCACAGCACAGAGGGCGCAGGGGCACGCTGAGATTGAATCTATTCTTGGTCACAGCACAGAGGGCGCAGGGGCACGCTGAGATTGAACCCATTCTTGTCACAGCACAGAGGGCGCAGGGGCACACTGAGATTGAACCCATTCTTGGTCACAGCACAGGGGCATGCTGAGATTGAACCTATTCTTGGTCACAGCACAGAGGGTGCAGGGGCACGCTGAAATTGAACCCATTCTTGGTCACAGCACAGGGGGCGCAGGGGCACACTGAGATTGAACCCATTCTAGTCACAGCACAGAGGGTGCAGGGGCACACTGAGATTGAACCCATTCTTGGTCACAGCACAGAGGGCGCTGGGACATGCTGAGATTGAACCTATTCTTGGTCACAGCACAGGGGGCGCAGGTGCACGCTGAGATTGAACCTATTCTTGGTCACAGCACAGAGGGCGCAGGGGCATGCTGAGATTGAACATAATTTTGGGCACCGCACAGAGGGCGCAGGGGCCCGCTGAGATTGACCATATTCTTGGGCAGGGTGCAGGGGCATGCTGAGATTTAATGTATTCTTGGTCACAGAACAGAGGGCGCAGGGGCACGCTGAGATTGAACCTGTTCTTGGTTACAGCAGAAAAATCGCAGGGGCACGCTGAGATTGAACCTATTCTTGGTCACATCGCAGAGGGCGCAGGGGCACTTTGAGATTGAACCTATTCTTGGTCACAGCACAGAGGGCACAGGGGCACGCTGAGATGGAACCTATTCTTGGTCACAGCACAGAGGGCGCTGGGGCACGCTGAGATTGAACCTATTCTTGGTCACAGCACAGAAGGCGCAGGGGCATGCTGAGATTGAACCTATTCTTGGTCACAGCACAGAAGGCGCAGGGGCATGCTGAGATTGAACCTATTCTTGTTCACAGCACAGAGGGCGCAGGGGCACACTGAAATTGAACCCATTCTTGGTCACAGCACAGAGGGCGCAGGAGCATGCTGAGATTGAACCCATTCTTGGTCACAGCACAGAGGGCGCAGGGGCACGCTGAGATTGAACCTATTCTTGGTCACAGCACAGAGGGCGCAGGGGCACGCTGAGATTGAACCCATTCTTGGTCACAGCAGCGGGGGCGCAGGGGCACACTGAGATTGAACCCATTCTTGTCACAGCACAGAGGGCGCAGGGGCACACTGAGATTCAACCCATTCTTGGTCACAGCACAGAGGGCACAGGGGCATGCTGAGATTGAACCGATTCTTGGTCACAGCACAGAGGGCGCAGGGACATGCTGAGATTGAACCTATTCTTGGTCACAGCACAGGGGGCCAAGGGGCACGCTGAGATTGAACCTATTCTTGGTCACAGCACAGAGGGCACAGGGGCACGCTGAGATTGAACCTATTCTTGGTCACAGCACAGAGGGCATAGGGGCATGCTGAGATTGAACCTATTCTTGGTCACAGCACAGAGGGCGCAGGGGCATGCTGAGATTGAACATAATTTTGGGCACCGCACAGAGGGCGCAGGGGCACGCTGAGATTGAACCTGTTCTTGGTTACAGCAGAAAAGTCGCAGGGGCACGCTGAGATTGAACCTATTCTTGGTCACAGCACAGGGGCACACTGAAATTGAACCCATTCTTGGTCACAGCACAGAGGACGCAGGGCATGCTGTGATTGAACCCATTCTTGGTCAGAGCACAGGGGCACGCTGAGATTGAACCTATTCTTGGTCACAGCACAGAGGGCGCAGGGGCACGCTGAAATTGAACCTATTCTTGGTCACAGCACAGAGGGCACAGGGGCATGCTGAGATTGCACCTATTCTTGGTCACAGCACAGAGGGCGCAGGGGCACGCTGAGATTGCACCTATTCTTGGTCACAGCACGGAAGGGCGCAGGGGCATGCTGAGATTGAACCTATTCTTGGTCACAGCACAGAGGGCGCAGGGGCATGCTGAGATTGAACCTTTTCTTGGTCACATCAGAGAAGTCGCAGGGGCAAGCTGAGATTGAACATATTCTTGGTCACAGCACGGAGGGCACTGGGCACGCTGCGATTGAACCCATCCTTGGGCACAGCACAGAGGGTGCCGGGGCACGCTGAGATTGAACCTATTCTTGGGCATAGCACAGAGGGCACAGAGGGCACAGGGGCACGCTAAGATATAACCTATTCTTGGTCACAGCACAGAGGGCGCAGGGGCATGCTGAGATTGAACCTATTCTTGGTCACAGCACAGAAGGCGCAGGGGCATGCTGAGATTGAACCTATTCTTGGTCACAGCACAGAGGGCGCAGGGGCACACTGAGATTGAACCCATTCTTGGTCACAGCACAGAGGGCGCAGGGGCACGCTGAGATTGAACCCATTCTTGGTCAGAGCACAGGGGCACGCTGAGATTGAACCTATTCTTGGTCACAGCACAGAGGGCGCAGGGGCACGCTGAGATTGAACCCATTCTTGGTCAGAGCACAGGGGCACGCTGAGATTGAACCTATTCTTGGTCACAGCACAGAGGGCGCAGGGGCACGCTGAGATTGCACCTATTCTTGGTCACAGCACGGAGGGCGCAGGGGCACGCTGAGATTGAACCTATTCTTGGGCACAGCACAGAGGTCGCAGGGGCACGCTGAGATTGAACCTATTCTTGGTCACAGGACAGAGGGCGCAGGGACACGCTGAAATTGAACCTATTCTTGGTCACAGCACAGAGGGCGCAGGGGCACGCTCAGATTGAACCTATTCTTGGTCACAGCACAGAGGGCACAGGGGCACGCTGAGATTGAACCTATTCTTGGTCACAGCACAGAGGGTGCAAGGGCACACTGAGATTCGACGTATTCTTGGTCACAGCACAGAGGGCACAGGGGCACGCTGAGATTGAACCTATTCTTGGTCACAGCACAGAGGGTGCAGTGGCACACTGAGATTGGACGTATTCTTGGTCACAGCACAGAGGGCGCAGTGGCATGCTGAGATTGAACATAATTTTGGGCACCGCACAGAGGGCACAGGGGCCCGCTGAGATTGACCCTGTTCTTGGGCAGGGTGCAGGGGCATGCTGAGATTGAACCTGTTCTTGGTTACAGCACAGAGGGTGCAGGGGCATTTTGAGATTGAACCTATTCTTGGTCACAGCACAGAGGGTGCAGGGGCACGCTGAGATTGGATGTTTTCTTGGTCACAGCACGGAGGGCGCAGGGGCACGCTGAGATTGAACCTATTCTTGGTCACAGCACAGACGGTGCAGGGGCACACTGAGATTTAACCTATTCTTCGGCAGGATGCAGGGGCATGCTGAGATTGAAAATATTCTTGGTCACAGCAGAGAAGTCACAGGGGCATGCTGAGATTTAAAATATTCTTAGTCACAGCACAGAGGGCACTGGGCATGCTGCGATTGAACCTATTCTTGGTCACAGCACAGAGGGCGCAGGGGCATGCTGAGATTGAACCTTTTCTTGGTCACATCAGAGAAGTCGCTGGGGCACGCTGAGATTGAACATATTCTTGGTCACAGCACGGAGGGCACTGGGTATGCTGCGATTGAACCCATTCTTTGGCACAGCACAGAGGGTGCAGGGGCACGCTGAGATTGAACCTATTCTTGGGCATAGCACAGAGGGCACAGGGGCACGCTGAGATAGAACCTATTCTTGGTCACGGCGCAGGGGCATGTTGAGATTGAACCTATTCTTTGTCACAGCACAGAGGGCGCAGGGGCACACTGAAATTGAACCTTGAACCCATTCTTGATCACAGCACAGAGGGCGCAGTGGCATGCTGAGATTGAACCCATTCTTGGTCACAGCACAGAGGGCGCAGGGGGCACGCTGAGATTGAACCCATTCTTGGTCACAGCACAGGGGGTGCAGGGGCACACTGAGATTGAACCCATTCTTGTCACAGCACAGAGGGCGCAGGGGCACACTGAGATTGAACCGATTCTTGGTCACAGCACTGGGGCACACTGAAATTGATTCCATTCTTGGTCACAGCTCAGAGGGCGCAGGGGCATGCTGAGATTGAACCTTTTCTTGGTCACATCAGAGAAATCGCAGGGGCATGCTGAGATTGAACATATTCTTGGTCACAGCACGGAGGGCACTGGACACGCTGAGATAGAACCTATTCTTGGTCACAGCACAGAGGGCGCAGGGGCACACTGAGATTGAACCTATTCTTGGTCACAGCACAGAGGGCGCAGGGGGCACGCTGAGATTGAACCCATTCTTGGTCACAGCACAGAGGGCGCAGGAGGCACGCTGAGATTGAACCCATTCTTGTCACAGCACAGAGGGCGCAGGGGCACACTGAGATTGAACCCATTCTTGGTCAGAGCACAGGGGCACGCTGAGATTGAACCTATTCTTGGTCACAGCACAGAGGGCGCAGGGGCATGCTGAGATTGCTCCTATTCTTGGTCACAGCACGGAGGGCGCAGGGGCATGCTGAGATTGAACCTATTCTTGGGCACAGCACAGAGGTCGCAGGGGCACACTGAGATTGAACCTATTCTTGGTCACAGGACAGAGGGCGCAGGGACACGCTGAATTTGAACCTATTCTTGGTCACAGCACAGAGGGCGCAGGGGCATGCTCAGATTGAACCTATTCTTGGTCACAGGACAGAGGGCGCAGGGACACGCTGAAATTGAACCTATTCTTGGTCACAGCACAGAGGGCGCAGGGCCACGCTGAGATTGAACCTATTCTTGGTCACAGCACAGAGGGCACAGGGGCACGCTGAGATTGAACCTATTCTTGTTCACAGCACAGAGGGTGCAGGGGCACACTGAGATTCAATGTATTCTTGGTCACAGCACAGAGGGTGCAGGGGCATGCTCAGATTGGACCTATTCTCGGTCACAGCACAGAAGGCGCAGGGGCATGCTGAGATTGAACCTATTCTTGGTTACAGCACTGAGGGCGCAGGGGCACACTGAAATTGAACCCATTCTTGGTCACAGCACAGAGGGCGCAGGGGCATGCTGCGATTGAACCCATCCTTGGGCACAGCACAGAGGGTGCCGGGGCACGCTGAGATTGAACCTATTCTTGGGCATAGCACAGAGGGCACAGGGGCACGCTAAGATATAACCCATTTTTGGTCACAGCACAGAGGGCGCAGGGGCATGCTGAGATTGAACCCATTCTTGGTCACAGCACAGAGGGCGCAGGGGCACGCTGAGATTGAACCCATTCTTGGTCACAGCACAGAGGGCGCAGGGGCACGCTGAGATTGAACCCATTCTTGGTCAGAGCACAGGGGCACGCTGAGATTGAACCTATTCTTGGTCACAGCACAGAGGGCGCAGGGGCACGCTGAGATTGAACCCATTCTTGGTCAGAGCACAGGGGCACGCTGAGATTGAACCTATTCTTGGTCACAGCACAGAGGGCGCAGGGGCACGCTGAGATTGCACCTATTCTTGGTCACAGCACGGAGGGCGCAGGGGCACGCTGAGATTGAACCTATTCTTGGGCACAGCACAGAGGTCGCAGGGGCACGCTGAGATTGAACCTATTCTTGGTCACAGGACAGAGGGCGCAGGGACACGCTGAAATTGAACCTATTCTTGGTCACAGCACAGAGGGCGCAGGGGCACGCTCAGATTGAACCTATTCTTGGTCACAGCACAGAGGGCACAGGGGCACGCTGAGATTGAACCTATTCTTGGTCACAGCACAGAGGGTGCAAGGGCACACTGAGATTCGACGTATTCTTGGTCACAGCACAGAGGGCACAGGGGCACGCTGAGATTGAACCTATTCTTGGTCACAGCACAGAGGGCGCAGGGGCACGCTGAGATTGAACCCATTCTTGGTCAGAGCACAGGGGCACGCTCAGATTGAACCTATTCTTGGTCACAGCACAGAGGGCGCAGGGGCACGCTGAGATTGCACCTATTCTTGGTCACAGCACGGAGGGCGCAGGGGCACGCTGAGATTGAACCTATTCTTGGGCACAGCACAGAGGTCGCAGGGGCACGCTGAGATTGAACCTATTCTTGGTCACAGGACAGAGGGCGCAGGGACACGCTGAAATTGAACCTATTCTTGGTCACAGCACAGAGGGCGCAGGGGCACGCTGAGATTGAACCTATTCTTGGTCACAGCACAGAGTGGGCACAGGGGCACGCTGAGATTGAACCTATTCTTGGTCACAGCACAGAGGGCGCAAGGGCACACTGAGATTCGACGTATTCTTGGTCACAGCACAGAGGGCGCAGGGGCACGCTGAGATTGACCCTATTCTTGGGCAGGGTGCAGGGGCATGCTGAGATTGAACCTGTTCTTGGTTACAGCAGAAAAGTCGCAGGGGCACGCTGAGATTGAACCTATTCTTGGTCACATCGCAGAGGGCGCAGGGGCATGTTGAGATTGAACCTATTCTTGGTCACAGCACAGAGGGTGCAGGGGCACGCTGAGATTGGATGTTTTCTTGGTCACAGCACAGAGGGCGCAGGGGCACGCTGAGATTGGACGTATTTTTGGTCACAGCACAGAGGGCTCAGGGGCACGCTATGATTGAATTTATTCTTGGTCACAGCACAGACGGTGCAGGGGCACACTGAGATTTAACCTATTCTTGGGCAGGATGCAGGGGCATGCTGAGATTGAAAATATTCTTGGTCACAGCAGAGAAGTCACAGGGGCATGCTGAGATTTAAAATATTCTTAGTCACAGCACAGAGGGCACTGGGCATGCTGTGATTGAACCTATTCTTGGTCACAGCACAGAGGGCGCAGGGGCATGCTGAGATTGAACCTTTTCTTGGGCAGGGTGCAGGGGCATGCTGAGATTTAATGTATTCTTGGTCACAGAACAGAGGGTGCAGGGGCACGCTGAGATTGAACCTATTCTTGGTTACAGCAGAAAAGTCGCAGGGGCACGCTGAGATTGAACCTATTCTTGGTCACAGCACAGAGGGTGCAGGGGCACGTTGAGATTGAACCTATTCTTGGTCACAGCACAGAGGGTGCAGGGGCACGCTGAGATTGGACGTTTTCTTGGTCACATCAGAGAAGTCGCAGGGGCATGCTGAGATTGAATATATTCTTGGTCACAGCACGGAGGGCACTGGGCACGCTGCGATTGAACCCATTCTGGGGAACAGCACAGAGGGTGCAGGGGCACGCTGAGATTGAACCTATTCTTGGGCATAGCACAGAGGGCACAGGGGCACGCTGAGATTGCACCTATTCTTGGTCACAGCACAGAGGGCGCAGGGGTACACTGAGATTGAACCCATTCTTGTCACAGCACAGAGGGCGCAGGGGCACACTGAGATTGAACCTATTCTTGGTCACAGCACAGGGGGCGAAGGGGCATGCTGAGATTGAACCGATTCTTGGTCACAGCACAGAGGGCGCAGGGGTACACTGAGATTGAACCCATTCTTGGTCACAGCACAGAGGACGCAGGGGCACACTGAGATTGAACCGATTCTTGGTCACAGCACAGAGGGCGCAGGGACATGCTGAGATTGAACCTATTCTTGGTCACAGCACAGAGGGCGCAGGGGCACACTGAGATTGAACCGATTCTTGGTCACAGCACAGAGGGCGCAGGGGTACACTGAGATTGAACCCATTCTTGGTCACAGCACAGAGGGCACAGGGGCATGCTGAGATTGAACCGATTCTTGGTCACAGCACAGAGGGCGCAGGGACATGCTGAGATTGAACCTATTCTTGGTCACAGCACAGGGGGCGAAGGGGCACGCTGAGATTGAACCTATTCTTGGTCACAGCACAGAGGGCACAGGGGCACGCTGAGATTGAACCTATTCTTGGTCACAGCACAGAGGGCACAGGGGCATGCTGAGATTGAACCTATTCTTGGTCACAGCACAGAGGGCGCAGGGGCATGCTGAGATTGAACATAATTTTGGGCACCGCACAGAGGGCGCAGGGGCCCGCTGAGATTGACCCTATTCTTGGGCAGGGTGCAGGGGCATGCTGAGATTTAATGTATTCTTGGTCACAGAACAGAGGGCGCAGGGGCACGCTGAGATTGAACCTGTTCTTGGTTACAGCAGAAAAGTCGCAGGGGCACGCTGAGATTGAACCTATTCTTGGTCACAGCACAGGGGCACACTGAAATTGAACCCATTCTTGGTCACAGCACAGAGGACGCAGGGCATGCTGTGATTGAACCCATTCTTGGTCAGAGCACAGGGGCACGCTGAGATTGAACCTATTCTTGGTCACAGCACAGAGGGCGCAGGGGCACGCTGAAATTGAACCTATTCTTGGTCACAGCACAGAGGGCGCAGGGGTACACTGAGATTGAACCCATTCTTGTCACAGCACAGAGGGCGCAGGGGCACACTGAGATTGAACCTATTCTTGGTCACAGCACAGGGGGCGAAGGGGCATGCTGAGATTGAACCGATTCTTGGTCACAGCACAGGGGGCGCAGGGGTACACTGAGATTGAACCCATTCTTGGTCACAGCACAGAGGGCGCAGGGGCACACTGAGATTGAACCGATTCTTGGTCACAGCACAGAGGGCGCAGGGACATGCTGAGATTGAACCTATTCTTGGTCACAGCACAGAGGGCGCAGGGGCACACTGAGATTGAACCGATTCTTGGTCACAGCACAGAGGGCGCAGGGGTACACTGAGATTGAACCCATTCTTGGTCACAGCACAGAGGGCACAGGGGCATGCTGAGATTGAACCGATTCTTGGTCACAGCACAGAGGGCGCAGGGACATGCTGAGATTGAACCTATTCTTGGTCACAGCACAGGGGGCGAAGGGGCACGCTGAGATTGAACCTATTCTTGGTCACAGCACAGAGGGCACAGGGGCACGCTGAGATTGAACCTATTCTTGGTCACAGCACAGAGGGCACAGGGGCATGCTGAGATTGAACCTATTCTTGGTCACAGAGGGCGCAGGGGCATGCTGAGATTGAACATAATTTTGGGCACCGCACAGAGGGCGCAGGGGCCCGCTGAGATTGACCCTATTCTTGGGCAGGGTGCAGGGGCATGCTGAGATTTAATGTATTCTTGGTCACAGAACAGAGGGCGCAGGGGCACGCTGAGATTGAACCTGTTCTTGGTTACAGCAGAAAAGTCGCAGGGGCACGCTGAGATTGAACCTATTCTTGGTCACAGCACAGGGGCACACTGA
The DNA here is from genome assembly GCF_040938575.1 of Ambystoma mexicanum. Lineage (NCBI taxonomy): Eukaryota > Metazoa > Chordata > Amphibia > Caudata > Ambystomatidae > Ambystoma > Ambystoma mexicanum. The sequence goes on from NC_090937.1 coordinate 1,678,193,327, forward strand.
AATTGAACCCATTCTTGGTCACAGCACAGAGGACGCAGGGCATGCTGTGATTGAACCCATTCTTGGTCAGAGCACAGGGGCACGCTGAGATTGCACCTATTCTTGGTCACAGCACAGAGGGCGCAGGGGCACGCTGAAATTGAACCTATTCTTGGTCAAAGCACAGAGGGCGCAGGGGCACGCTGAGATTGCACCTATTCTTGGTCACAGCACAGAGGGCGCAGGGGCACGCTGAGATTGCACCTATTCTTGGTCACAGCACGGAAGGGCGCAGGGGCATGCTGAGATTGAACCTATTCTTGGTCACAGCACAGAGGGTGCAGGGGCACGCTGAGATTGGACGTTTTCTTGGTCACATCAGAGAAGTCGCAGGGGCATGCTGAGATTGAATATATTCTTGGTCACAGCACGGAGGGCACTGGGCACGCTGCGATTGAACCCATTCTGGGGAACAGCACAGAGGGTGCAGGGGCACGCTGAGATTGAACCTATTCTTGGGCATAGCACAGAGGGCACAGGGGCACGCTGAGATTGCACCTATTCTTGGTCAAAGCACGGAGGGCGCAGGGGCACGCTGAGATTGAACCTATTCTTGGTCACAGCACAGAGGGCGCAGGGGTAAACTGAGATTGAACCCATTCTTGTCACAGCACAGAGGGCGCAGGGGCACACTGAGATTGAACCCATTCTTGGTCACAGCACAGAGGGCACAGGGGCATGCTGAGATTGAACCGATTCTTGGTCACAGCACAGAGGGCGCAGGGACATGCTGAGATTGAACCTATTCTTGGTCACAGCACAGGGGGCGAAGGGGCACGCTGAGATTGAACCTATTCTTGGTCACAGCATAGAGGGCACAGGGGCACGCTGAGATTGAACCTATTCTTGGTCACAGCACAGAGGGCACAGGGGCATGCTGAGATTGAACCTATTCTTGGTCACAGCACAGAGGGCGCAGGGGCATGCTGAGATTGAACATAATTTTGGGCACCGCACAGAGGGCGCAGGGGCCCGCTGAGATTGACCCTATTCTTGGGCAGGGTGCAGGGGCATGCTGAGATTTAATGTATTCTTGGTCACAGAACAGTGGGCGCAGGGGCACGCTGAGATTGAACCTGTTCTTGGTTACAGCAGAAAAGTCGCAGGGGCACGCTGAGATTGAACCTATTCTTGGTCACAGCACAGGGGCACACTGAAATTGAACCCATTCTTGGTCAAAGCACAGAGGACGCAAGGCATGCTGTGATTGAACCCATTCTTGGTCAGAGCACAGGGGCACGCTGAGATTGAACCTATTCTTGGTCACAGCACAGAGGGCGCAGGGGCATGCTGAGATTGAACCTATTCTTGGTCACAGCACAGAGGGCGCAGGGGCATGCTGAGATTGAACCTTTTCTTGGTCACATCAGAGAAGTCGCAGGGGCAAGCTGAGATTGAACATATTCTTGGTCACAGCACGGAGGGCACTTGGCACGCTGAGATTGAACCTATTCTTGGGCATAGCACAGAGGGCACAGGGGCACGCTGAGATATAACCTATTCTTGGTCACAGCACAGAGGGCGCAGGGGCATGCTGAGATTGATCCTATTCTTGGTCACAGCACAGAAGGCGCAGGGGCATGCTGAGATTGAACCTATTCTTGGTCACAGCACAGAAGGCGCAGGGGAATGCTGAGATTGAACCTATTCTTGGTCACAGCCCAGAGGGCGCAGGGGCATGCTGAGATTGAACCTATTCTTCGTCACAGCCCAGAGGGCGCAGGGGCACACTGAAATTGAACCCATTCTTGGTCACAGCACAGAGGGCGCAGGGGCATGCTGAGATTGAACCCATTCTTGGTCACAGCACAGAGGGCGCAGGGGCACGCTGAGATTGAACCAATTCTTGGTCACAGCACAGAGGGCGCAGGGGCACACTGAGATTGAACCCATTCTTGATCACAGCACAGAGGGCGCTGGGGGCATGCTGAGATTGAACCCATTCTTGGTCACAGCACAGGGGGCGCAGGGGCACACTGAGATTGAACCCATTCTTGTCACAGCACAGAGGGTGCAGGGGCACACTGAGATTGAACCCATTCTTGGTCAGAGCACAGGGGCACCCTGAGATTGAACCTGTTCTTGGTCACAGCACAGAGGGCGCAGGGGCACGCTGAGATTGAATCTATTCTTGGTCACAGCACAGAGGGCGCAGGGGCACGCTGAGATTGAACCCATTCTTGTCACAGCACAGAGGGCGCAGGGGCACACTGAGATTGAACCCATTCTTGGTCACAGCACAGGGGCATGCTGAGATTGAACCTATTCTTGGTCACAGCACAGAGGGTGCAGGGGCACGCTGAAATTGAACCCATTCTTGGTCACAGCACAGGGGGCGCAGGGGCACACTGAGATTGAACCCATTCTAGTCACAGCACAGAGGGTGCAGGGGCATGCTGAGATTGAACCTATTCTTGGTCACAGCACAGAGGGCGCTGGGACATGCTGAGATTGAACCTATTCTTGGTCACAGCACAGGGGGCGCAGGTGCACGCTGAGATTGAACCTATTCTTGGTCACAGCACAGAGGGTGCAGGGGCATGCTGAGATTGAACATAATTTTGGGCACCGCACAGAGGGCGCAGGGGCCCGCTGAGATTGACCATATTCTTGGGCAGGGTGCAGGGGCATGCTGAGATTTAATGTATTCTTGGTCACAGAACAGAGGGCGCAGGGGCACGCTGAGATTGAACCTGTTCTTGGTTACAACAGAAAAATCGCAGGGGCACGCTGAGATTGAACCTATTCTTGGACACATCGCAGAGGGCGCAGGGGCACGTTGAGATTGAACCTATTCTTGGTCACAGCACAGAGGGTGCAGGGGCACGCTGAGATTGGACGTTTTCTTGGTCACATCAGAGAAGTCGCAGGGGCATGCTGAGATGGAACCTATTCTTGGTCACAGCACAGAAGGCGCAGGGGCATGCTGAGATTGAACCTATTCTTGGGCATAGCACAGAGGGCACAGGGGCACGCTGAGATGGAACCTATTCTTGGTCACAGCACAGAGGGCGCTGGGGCACGCTGAGATTGAACCTATTCTTGGTCACAGCACAGAAGGCGCAGGGGCATGCTGAGATTGAACCTATTCTTGGTCACAGCACAGAAGGCGCAGGGGCATGCTGAGATTGAACCTATTCTTGTTCACAGCACAGAGGGCGCAGGGGCACACTGAAATTGAACCCATTCTTGGTCACAGCACAGAGGGCGCAGGAGCATGCTGAGATTGAACCCATTCTTGGTCACAGCACAGAGGGCGCAGGGGCACGCTGAGATGGAATCTATTCTTGGTCACAGCACAGAGGGCGCAGGGGCACGCTGAGATTGAACCCATTCTTGGTCACAGCAGCGGGGGCGCAGGGGCACACTGAGATTGAACCCATTCTTGTCACAGCACAGAGGGCGCAGGGGCACACTGAGATTCAACCCATTCTTGGTCACAGCACAGAGGGCACAGGGGCATGCTGAGATTGAACCGATTCTTGGTCACAGCACAGAGGGCGCAGGGACATGCTGAGATTGAACCTATTCTTGGTCACAGCACAGGGGGCGAAGGGGCACGCTGAGATTGAACCTATTCTTGGTCACAGCACAGAGGGCACAGGGGCACGCTGAGATTGAACCTATTCTTGGTCACAGCACAGAGGGCACAGGGGCATGCTGAGATTGAACCTATTCTTGGTCACAGCACAGAGGGCGCAGGGGCATGCTGAGATTGAACATAATTTTGGGCACCGCACAGAGGGCGCAGGGGCCCGCTGAGATTGACTCTATTCTTGGGCAGGGTGCAGGGGCATGCTGAGATTTAATGTATTCTTGGTCACAGAACAGAGGGCGCAGGGGCACGCTGAGATTGAACCTGTTCTTGGTTACAGCAGAAAAGTCGCAGGGGCACGCTGAGATTGAACCTATTCTTGGTCACAGCACAGGGGCACACTGAAATTGAACCCATTCTTGGTCACAGCACAGAGGACGCAGGGCATGCTGTGATTGAACCCATTCTTGGTCAGAGCACAGGGGCAGGCTGAGATTGAACCTATTCTTGGTCACAGCACAGAGGGCGCAGGGGCACGCTGAAATTGAACCTATTCTTGGTCACAGCACAGAGGGCGCAGGGGCACGCTGAGATTGCACCTATTCTTGGTCACAGCAGAGAGGGCGCAGGGGCACGCTGAGATTGCACCTATTCTTGGTCACAGCACGGAAGGGCGCAGGGGCATGCTGAGATTGAACCTATTCTTGGTCACAGCACAGAGGGCGCAGGGGCATGCTGAGATTGAACCTTTTCTTGGTCACATCAGAGAAGTCGCAGGGGCAAGCTGAGATTGAACATATTCTTGGTCACAGCACGGAGGGCACTGGGCACGCTGCGATTGAACCCATCCTTGGGCACAGCACAGAGGGTGCCGGGGCACGCTGAGATTGAACCTATTCTTGGGCATAGCACAGAGGGCACAGGGGCACGCTGAGATATAACCCATTCTTGTCACAGCACAGAGGGCGCAGGGGCACACTGAGGTTCAACCCATTCTTGGTCACAGCACAGAGGGCACAGGGGCATGCTGAGATTGAACCGATTCTTGGTCACAGCACAGAGGGCGCAGGGACATGCTGAGATTGAACCTATTCTTGGTCACAGCACAGGGGGCGAAGGGGCACGCTGAGATTGAACCTATTCTTGGTCACAGCACAGAGGGCACAGGGGCACGCTGAGATTGAACCTATTCTTGGTCACAGCACAGAGGGCACAGGGGCATGCTGAGATTGAACCTATTCTTGGTCACAGCACAGAGGGCGCAGGGGCATGCTGAGATTGAACATAATTTTGGGCACCGCACAGAGGGCGCAGGGGCCCGCTGAGATTGACTCTATTCTTGGGCAGGGTGCAGGGGCATGCTGAGATTTAATGTATTCTTGGTCACAGAACAGAGGGCGCAGGGGCACGCTGAGATTGAACCTGTTCTTGGTTACAGCAGAAAAGTCGCAGGGGCACGCTGAGATTGAACCTATTCTTGGTCACAGCACAGGGGCACACTGAAATTGAACCCATTCTTGGTCACAGCACAGAGGACGCAGGGCATGCTGTGATTGAACCCATTCTTGGTCAGAGCACAGGGGCACGCTGAGATTGAACCTATTCTTGGTCACAGCACAGAGGGCGCAGGGGCACGCTGAAATTGAACCTATTCTTGGTCACAGCACAGAGGGCGCAGGGGCACGCTGAGATTGCACCTATTCTTGGTCACAGCACAGAGGGCGCAGGGGCACGCTGAGATTGCACCTATTCTTGGTCACAGCACGGAAGGGCGCAGGGGCATGCTGAGATTGAACCTATTCTTGGTCACAGCACAGAGGGCGCAGGGGCATGCTGAGATTGAACCTTTTCTTGGTCACATCAGAGAAGTCGCAGGGGCAAGCTGAGATTGAACATATTCTTGGTCACAGCACGGAGGGCACTGGGCACGCTGCGATTGAACCCATCCTTGGGCACAGCACAGAGGGTGCCGGGGCACGCTGAGATTGAACCTATTCTTGGGCATAGCACAGAGGGCACAGGGGCACGCTGAGATATAACCTATTCTTGGTCACAGCACAGAGGGCGCAGGGGCATGCTGAGATTGAACCTATTCTTGGTCACAGCACAGAAGGCGCAGGGGCATGCTGAGATTGAACCTATTCTTGGTCACAGCACAGAGGGCGCAGGGGCAAGCTGAGATTGAACCTATTCTTTGTCACAGCCCAGAGGGCGCAGGGGCACACTGAAATTGAACCCATTTTTGGTCACAGCACAGAGGGCGCAGGGGCATGCTGAGATTGAACCCATTCTTGGTCACAGCACAGAGGGCGCAGGGGCACGCTGAGATTGAACCAATTCTTGGTCACAGCACAGAGGGCGCAGGGGCACACTGAGATTGAACCCATTCTTGGTCACAGCACAGAGGGCGCAGGGGCACGCTGAGATTGAACCCATTCTTGGTCAGAGCACAGGGGCACGCTGAGATTGAACCTATTCTTGGTCACAGCACAGAGGGCGCAGGGGCACGCTGAGATTGCACCTATTCTTGGTCACAGCACGGAGGGCGCAGGGGCACTCTGAGATTGAACCTATTCTTGGGCACAGCACAGAGGTCACAGGGGCACGCTGAGATTGAACCTATTCTTGGTCACAGGACAGAGGGCGCAGGGACACGCTGAGATTGCACCTATTCTTGGTCACAGCACGGAAGGGCGCAGGGGCATGCTGAGATTGAACCTATTCTTGGTCACAGCACAGAGGGCGCAGGGGCATGCTGAGATTGAACCTTTTCTTGGTCACATCAGAGAAGTCGCAGGGGCAAGCTGAGATTGAACCCATTCTTGGTCAAAGCACAGAGGACGCAAGGCATGCTGTGATTGAACCCATTCTTGGTCAGAGCACAGGGGCACGCTGAGATTGAACCTATTCTTGGTCACAGCACAGAGGGCGCAGGGGCACGCTGAAATTGAACCTATTCTTGGTCACAGCACAGAGGGCGCATGGGCACGCTGAGATTGCACCTATTCTTGGTCACAGCACGGAAGGGCGCAGGGGCATGCTGAGATTGAACCTATTCTTGGTCACAGCACAGAGGGCGCAGGGGCATGCTGAGATTGAACCTTTTCTTGGTCACATCAGAGAAGTCGCAGGGGCAAGCTGAGATTGAACATATTCTTGGTCACAGCACGGAGGGCACTTGGCACGCTGCGATTGAACCCATCCTTGGGCACAGCACAGAGGATGCAGGGGCACGCTGAGATTGAACCTATTCTTGGGCATAGCACAGAGGGCACAGGGGCACGCTGAGATATAACCTATTCTTGGTCACAGCACAGAGGGCGCAGGGGCATGCTGAGATTGAACCTATTCTTGGTCACAGCACAGAAGGCGCAGGGGCATGCTGAGATTGAACCTATTCTTGGTCACAGCACAGAGGGCGCAGGGGCATGCTGAGATTGAACCTATTCTTCGTCACAGCCCAGAGGGCGCAGGGGCACACTGAAATTGAACCCATTCTTGGTCACAGCACAGAGGGCGCAGGGGGCATGCTGAGATTGAACCCATTCTTGGTCACAGCACAGGGGGCGCAGGGGCACACTGAGATTGAACCCATTCTTGTCACAGCACAGAGGGTGCAGGGGCACACTGAGATTGAACCCATTCTTGGTCAGAGCACAGGGGCACCCTGAGATTGAACCTGTTCTTGGTCACAGCACAGAGGGCGCAGGGGCACGCTGAGATTGAATCTATTCTTGGTCACAGCACAGAGGGTGCAGGGGCACGCTGAGATTGAACCCATTCTTGTCACAGCACAGAGGGCGCAGGGGCACACTGAGATTGAACCCATTCTTGGTCACAGCACAGGGGCATGCTGAGATTGAACCTATTCTTGGTCACAGCACAGAGGGTGCAGGGGCACGCTGAAATTGAACCCATTCTTGGTCACAGCACAGGGGGCGCAGGGGCACACTGAGATTGAACCCATTCTAGTCACAGCACAGAGGGTGCAGGGGCACACTGAGATTGAACCCATTCTTGGTCACAGCACAGAGGGCACAGGGGCATGCTGAGATTGAACCTATTCTTGGTCACAGCACAGAGGGCGCTGGGACATGCTGAGATTGAACCTATTCTTGGTCACAGCACAGGGGGCGCAGGTGCACGCTGAGATTGAACCTATTCTTGGTCACAGCACAGAGGGCGCAGGGGCATGCTGAGATTGAACATAATTTTGGGCACCGCACAGAGGGCGCAGGGGCCCGCTGAGATTGACCATATTCTTGGGCAGGGTGCAGGGGCATGCTGAGATTTAATGTATTCTTGGTCACAGAACAGAGGGCGCAGGGGCACGCTGAGATTGAACCTGTTCTTGGTTACAGCAGAAAAATCGCAGGGGCACGCTGAGATTGAACCTATTCTTGGTCACATCGCAGAGGGCGTAGGGGCACGTTGAGATTGAACCTATTCTTGGTCACAGCACAGAGGGTGCAGGGGCACGCTGAGATTGGACGTTTTCTTGGTCACATCAGAGAAGTCGCAGGGGCATGCTGAGATGGAACCTATTCTTGGTCACAGCACAGAAGGCGCAGGGGCATGCTGAGATTGAACCTATTCTTGGGCATAGCACAGAGGGCACAGGGGCACGCTGAGATGGAACCTATTCTTGGTCACAGCACAGAGGGCGCTGGGGCACGCTGAGATTGAACCTATTCTTGGTCACAGCACAGAAGGTGCAGGGGCATGCTGAGATTGAACCTATTCTTGGTCACAGCACAGAAGGCGCAGGGGCATGCTGAGATTGAACCTATTCTTGTTCACAGCACAGAGGGCGCAGGGGCACACTGAAATTGAACCCATTCTTGGTCACAGCACAGAGGGCACAGGAGCATGCTGAGATTGAACCCATTCTTGGTCACAGCACAGAGGGCGCAGGGGCACGCTGAGATGGAATCTATTCTTGGTCACAGCACAGAGGGCGCAGGGGCACGCTGAGATTGAACCCATTCTTGGTCACAGCAGCGGGGGCGCAGGGGCACACTGAGATTGAACCCATTCTTGTCACAGCACAGAGGGCGCAGGGGCACACTGAGATTCAACCCATTCTTGGTCACAGCACAGAGGGCACAGGGGCATGCTGAGATTGAACCGATTCTTGGTCACAGCACAGAGGGCGCAGGGACATGCTGAGATTGAACCTATTCTTGGTCACAGCACAGGGGGCGAAGGGGCACGCTGAGATTGAACCTATTCTTGGTCACAGCACAGAGGGCACAGGGGCACGCTGAGATTGAACCTATTCTTGGTCACAGCACAGAGGGCACAGGGGCATGCTGAGATTGAACCTATTCTTGGTCACAGCACAGAGGGCGCAGGGGCATGCTGAGATTGAACATAATTTTGGGCACCGCACAGAGGGCGCAGGGGCCCGCTGAGATTGACTCTATTCTTGGGCAGGGTGCAGGGGCATGCTGAGATTTAATGTATTCTTGGTTACAGCAGAAAAGTCGCAGGGGCACGCTGAGATTGAACCTATTCTTGGTCACAGCACAGGGGCACACTGAAATTGAACCCATTCTTGGTCACAGCACAGAGGACGCAGGGCATGCTGTGATTGAACCCATTCTTGGTCAGAGCACAGGGGCACGCTGAGATTGAACCTATTCTTGGTCACAGCACAGAGGGCGCAGGGGCACGCTGAAATTGAACCTATTCTTGGTCACAGCACAGAGGGCACAGGGGCACGCTGAGATTGCACCTATTCTTGGTCACAGCACAGAGGGCGCAGGGGCACGCTGAGATTGCACCTATTCTTGGTCACAGCACGGAAGGGCGCAGGGGCATGCTGAGATTGAACCTTTTCTTGGTCACATCAGAGAAGTCGCAGGGGCAAGCTGAGATTGAACATATTCTTGGTCACAGCACAGAGGGCACTGGGCACGCTGCGATTGAACCCATCCTTGGGCACAGCACAGAGGGTGCCGGGGCACGCTGAGATTGAACCTATTCTTGGGCATAGCACAGAGGGCACAGGGGCACGCTGAGATATAACCTATTCTTGGTCACAGCACAGAGGGCGCAGGGGCATGCTGAGATTGAACCTATTCTTGGTCACAGCACAGAAGGCGCAGGGGCATGCTGAGATTGAACCTATTCTTGGTCACAGCACAGAGGGCGCAGGGGCAAGCTGAGATTGAACCTATTCTTTGTCACAGCCCAGAGGGCGCAGGGGCACACTGAAATTGAACCCATTTTTGGTCACAGCACAGAGGGCGCAGGGGCATGCTGAGATTGTGCTGTGACCAAGAATGGGTTCAATCTCAGCATGCCCCTGCGCCCTCTGTGCTGTGACCAAGAATTGGTTCAATCTCAGCGTGCCCCTGCGCCCTCTGTGCTGTGACCAAGAATGGGTTCAGAGGGCGCAGGGGCACGCTGAGATTTAACCAATTCTTGGTCACAGCACAGAGGGCGCAGGGGCACACTGAGATTGAACCCATTCTTGGTCACAGCACAGAGGGCGCAGGGGCACGCTGAGATTGAACCCATTCTTGGTCAGAGCACAGGGGCACGCTGAGATTGAACCTATTCTTGGTCACAGCACAGAGGGCGCAGGGGCACGCTGAGATTGAACCCATTCTTGGTCAGAGCACAGGGGCACGCTGAGATTGAACCTATTCTTGGTCACAGCACAGAGGGCGCAGGGGCACGCTGAGATTGCACCTATTCTTGGTCACAGCACGGAGGGCGCAGGGGCACGCTGAGATTGAACCTATTCTTGGGCACAGCACAGAGGTCGCAGGGGCACGCTGAGATTGAACCTATTCTTGGTCACAGGACAGAGGGCGCAGGGACACGCTGAAATTGAACCTATTCTTGGTCACAGCACAGAGGGCGCAGGGGCACGCTCAGATTGAACCTATTCTTGGTCACAGCACAGAGGGCACAGGGGCACGCTGAGATTGAACCTATTCTTGGTCACAGCACAGAGGGTGCAGTGGCACACTGAGATTGGACGTATTCTTGGTCACAGCACAGAGGGCGCAGTGGCATGCTGAGATTGAACCTATTCTTGGTCACAGCACAGAGGGTGCAGGGGCACGCTGAGATTGGATGTTTTCTTGGTCACAGCACGGAGGGCGCAGGGGCACGCTGAGATTGGACGTATTTTTGGTCACAGCACAGAGGGCTCAGGGGCACGCTATGATTGAATTTATTCTTGGTCACAGCACAGACGGTGCAGGGGCACACTGAGATTTAACCTATTCTTGGGCAGGATGCAGGGGCATGCTGAGATTGAAAATATTCTTGGTCACAGCAGAGAAGTCACAGGGGCACGCTGAGATTGAACATATTCTTGGTCACAGCACGGAGGACACTGGGTACGCTGCGATTGAACCCATTCTTTGGCACAGCACAGAGGGTGCAGGGGCACGCTGAGATTGAACCTATTCTTGGGCATAGCACAGAGGGCACAGGGGCACGCTGAGATAGAACCTATTCTTGGTCACTGCACAGAGGGTGCAGGGGCATGTTGAGATTGATCCTATTCTCAGTCACAGCACAGAAGGCGCAGGGGGATGCTGAGATTGAACCTATTCTTTGTCACAGCACAGAGGGCGCAGGGGCACACTGAAATTGAACCTTGAACCCATTCTTGATCACAGCACAGAGGGCGCAGTGGCATGCTGAGATTGAACCCATTCTTGGTCACAGCACAGAGGGCGCAGGGGGCACGCTGAGATTGAACCCATTCTTGGTCACAGCACAGGGGGTGCAGGGGCACACTGAGATTGAACCCATTCTTGTCACAGCACAGAGGGCGCAGGGGCACACTGAGATTGAACCGATTCTTGGTCACAGCACTGGGGCACACTGAAATTGAACCCATTCTTGGTCACAGCTCAGAGGGCGCAGGGGCATGCTGAGATTGAACCTTTTCTTGGTCACATCAGAGAAATCGCAGGGGCATGCTGAGATTGAACATATTCTTGGTCACAGCACGGAGGGCACTGGGCACGCTGAGATAGAACCTATTCTTGGTCACAGCACAGAGGGCGCAGGGGCACGCTGAAATTGAACCCATTCTTGGTCACAGCACAGAGGTCGCAGGGGCATGCTGAAATTGAACCCATTCTTGGTCACAGCACAGAGGGCGCAGGGGCATAATGAGATTGAAGCCATTCTTGGTCACAGCACAGAGGGCGCTGGGGCACGCTGAGATTGAACCTATTCTTGGTCACAGCACAGAGGGCGCAGGGGCACACTGAGATTGAACCTATTCTTGGTCACAGCACAGAGGGCGCAGGGGGCACGCTGAGATTGAACCCATTCTTGGTCACAGCACAGAGGGCGCAGGAGGCACGCTGAGATTGAACCCATTCTTGGTCACAGCACAGGGGGCGCAGGGACACACTGAGATTGAACCCATTCTTGTCACAGCACAGAGGGCGCAGGGGCACACTGAGATTGAACCCATTCTTGGTCAGAGCACAGGGGCACGCTGAGATTGAACCTATTCTTGGTCACAGCACAGAGAGCGCAGGGGCATGCTGAGATTGCACCTATTCTTGGTCACAGCACGGAGGGCGCAGGGGCATGCTGAGATTGAACCTATTCTTGGGCACAGCACAGAGGTCGCAGGGGCACGCTGAGATTGAACCTATTCTTGGTCACAGGACAGAGGGCGCAGGGACACGCTGAATTTGAACCTATTCTTGGTCACAGCACAGAGGGCGCAGGGGCATTCTCAGATTGAACCTATTCTTGGTCACAGGACAGAGGGCGCAGGGACACGCTGAAATTGAACCTATTCTTGGTCACAGCACAGAGGGCGCAGGGGCACGCTCAGATTGAACCTATTCTTGGTCACAGCACAGGCGGCGCAGAGCCACGCTGAGATTGAACCTATTCTTGGTCACAGCACAGAGGGCACAGGGGCACGCTGAGATTGAACCTATTCTTGGTCACAGCACAGAGGGTGCAGGGGCACACTGAGATTCAATGTATTCTTGGTCACAGCACAGAGGGTGCAGGGGCACGCTCAGATTGGACCTATTCTCGGTCACAGCACAGAAGGCGCAGGGGCATGCTGAGATTGAACCTATTCTTGGTCACAGCACTGAGGGCACAGGGGCACACTGAAATTGAACCCATTCTTGGTCACAGCACAGAGGGCGCAGGGGCATGCTGAGATTGAACCTTTTCTTGGTCACATCAGAGAAATCGCAGGGGCATGCTGAGATTGAACATATTCTTGGTCACAGCACGGAGGGCACTGTGCACGCTGAGATTGAACCCATTCTTGGTCACAGCACAGAGGGCGCAGGGGGCACGCTGAGATTGAACCCATTCTTGTCACAGCACAGAGGGCGCAGGGACACGCTGAAATTGAACCTGTTCTTGGTCACAGCACAGAGGGCGCAGGGGCACGCTCAGATTGAACCTATTCTTGGTCACAGCACAGGCGGCGCAGGGCCACGCTAAGATTGAACCTATTCTTGGTCACAGCACAGAGGACACAGGGGCACGCTGAGATTGAACCTATTCTTGGTCACAGCACAGAGGGTGCAGGGGCACACTGAGATTCGACGTATTCTTGGTCACAGCACAGAGGGCACAGGGGCACGCTCAGATTGAACCTATTCTCGGTCACAGCACAGAATGCGCAGGGGCACGCTGAGATTGACCCTATTCTTGGTCACAGCACAGAGGGCGCAGGGGCACACTGAAAATGAACCCATTCTTGGTCACAGCACAGAGGGCGCAGGGGCATGCTGAGATTGAACCCATTCTTGGTCACAGCACAGAGGGCGCAGGGGCACGCTGAGATTGAACCTATTCTTGGTCACAGCACGGAGGGCACTGGGTACGCTGCGATTGAACCCATTCTTGGGCACAGCACAGAGGATGCAGGGGCACGCTGAGATTGAACCTATTCTTGGTCACAGCACAGAGGGCGCAGGGGCATGCTGAGATTGAACATAATTTTGGGCACCGCACAGAGGGCGCAGGGGCCCGCTGAGATTGACTCTATTCTTGGGCAGGGTGCAGGGGCATGCTGAGATTTAATGTATTCTTGGTCACAGAACAGAGGGCGCAGGGGCCCGCTGAGATTGACTCTATTCTTGGGCAGGGTGCAGGGGCATGCTGAGATTTAATGTATTCTTGGTCACAGCACAGAGGGCGCAGGGACATGCTGAGATTGAACCTATTCTTGGTCACAGCACAGGGTGCGAAGGGGCACGCTGAGATTGAACCTATTCTTGGTCACAGCACAGAGGGCACAGGGGCACGCTGAGATTGAACCTATTCTTGGTCACAGCACAGAGGGCACAGGGGCATGCTGAGATTGAACCTATTCTTGGTCACAGCACAGAGGGTGCAGGGGCATGCTGAGATTGAACATAATTTTGGGCACCGCACAGAGGGCGCAGGGGCCCGCTGAGATTGACTCTATTCTTGGGCAGGGTGCAGGGGCATGCTGAGATTTAATGTATTCTTGGTCACAGAACAGAGGGCGCAGGGGCACGCTGAGATTGAACCTGTTCTTGGTTACAGCAGAAAAGTCGCAGGGGCACGCTGAGATTGAACCTATTCTTGGTCACAGCACAGGGGCACACTGAAATTGAACCCATTCTTGGTCACAGCACAGAGGACGCAGGGCATGCTGTGATTGAACCCATTCTTGGTCAGAGCACAGGGGCACGCTGAGATTGCACCTATTCTTGGTCACAGCACAGAGGGCGCAGGGGCACGCTGAGATTGCACCTATTCTTGGTCACAGCACAGAAGGGCGCAGGGGCATGCTGAGATTGAACCTATTCTTGGTCACAGCACAGAGGGCGCAGGGGCATGCTGAGATTGAAGCTTTTCTTGGTCACATCAGAGAAGTCGCAGGGGCAAGCTGACATTGAACATATTCTTGGTCACAGCACGGAGGGCACTGGGCACGCTGCGATTGAACCCATCCTTGGGCACAGCACAGAGGGTGCCGGGGCACGCTGAGATTGAACCTATTCTTGGGCATAGCACAGAGGGCACAGGGGCACGCTGAGATATAACCTATTCTTGGTCACAGCACAGAGGGCGCAGGGGCATGCTGAGATTGAACCTATTCTTGGTCACAGCACAGAAGGCGCAGGGGCATGCTGAGATTGAACCTATTCTTGGTCACAGCACAGAGGGCGCAGGGGCATGCTGAGATTGAACCCATTCTTGGTCACAGCCCAGAGGGCGCAGGGGCACACTGAAATTGAACCCATTTTTGGTCACAGCACAGAGGGCGCAGGGGCATGCTGAGATTGAACCCATTCTTGGTCACAGCACAGAGGGCGCAGGGGCACGCTGAGATTGAACCAATTCTTGGTCACAGCACAGAGGGCGCAGGGGCACACTGAGATTGAACCCATTCTTGGTCACAGCACAGAGGGCGCAGGGGCACGCTGAGATTGAACCCATTCTTGGTCAGAGCACAGGGGCACGCTGAGATTGAACCTATTCTTGGTCACAGCACAGAGGGCGCAGGGGCACGCTGAGATTGAACCCATTCTTGGTCCGAGCACAGGGGCACGCTGAGATTGAACCTATTCTTGGTCACAGCACAGAGGGCGCAGGGGCACGCTGAGATTGCACCTATTCTTGGTCACAGCACGGAGGGCGCGGGGGCACGCTGAGATTGAACCTATTCTTGGGCACAGCACAGAGGTCGCAGGGGCACGCTGAGATTGAACCTATTCTTGGTCACAGGACAGAGGGCGCAGGGACACGCTGAAATTGAACCTATTCTTGGTCACAGCACAGAGGGCGCAGGGGCACGCTCATATTGAACCTATTCTTGGTCACGGCACAGGGGCACGCTGAGATTGAACCTATTCTTGGTCACAGCACAGAGGGTGCAAGGGCACACTGAGATTCGACGTATTCTTGGTCACAGCACAGAGGGCACAGGGGCATGCTGAGATTGAACCTATTCTTGGTCACAGCACAGAGGGTGCAGTGGCACACTGAGATTGGACGTATTCTTGGTCACAGCACAGAGGGCGCAGTGGCATGCTGAGATTGAACATAATTTTGGGCACCGCACAGAGGGCACAGGGGCCCGCTGAGATTGACCCTATTCTTGGGCAGGGTGCAGGGGCATGCTGAGATTGAACCTGTTCTTGGTTACAGCACAGAGGGTGCAGGGGCATGTTGAGATTGAACCTATTCTTGGTCACAGCACAGAGGGTGCAGGGGCACGCTGAGATTGGATGTTTTCTTGGTCACAGCACGGAGGGCGCAGGGGCACGCTGAGATTGGACGTATTTTTGGTCACAGCACAGAGGGCTCAGGGGCACGCTATGATTGAATTTATTCTTGGTCACAGCACAGACGGTGCAGGGGCACACTGAGATTTAACCTATTCTTGGGCAGGATGCAGGGGCATGCTGAGATTGAAAATATTCTTGGTCACAGCAGAGAAGTCACAGGGGCATGCTGAGA
This sequence comes from Ambystoma mexicanum, assembly GCF_040938575.1. Taxonomy (NCBI): domain Eukaryota; kingdom Metazoa; phylum Chordata; class Amphibia; order Caudata; family Ambystomatidae; genus Ambystoma; species Ambystoma mexicanum. Next base: position 1,678,209,360 of record NC_090937.1, read on the forward strand.
TTTAAAATATTCTTAGTCACAGCACAGAGGGCACTGGGCATGCTGCGATTGAACCTATTCTTGGTCACAGCACAGAGGGCGCAGGGGCATGCTGAGATTGAACCTTTTCTTGGTCACATCAGAGAAGTCGCAGGGGTACGCTGAGATTGAACATATTCTTGGTCACAGCACGGAGGGCACTGGGTACGCTGCGATTGAACCCATTCTTTGGCACAGCACAGAGGGTGCAGGGGCACGCTGAGATTGAACCTATTCTTGGGCATAGCACAGAGGGCACAGGGGCACGCTGAGATAGAACCTATTCTTGGTCACTGCACAGAGGGCGCAGGGGCATGTTGAGATTGATCCTATTCTCAGTCACAGCACAGAAGGCGCAGGGGGATGCTGAGATTGAACCTATTCTTTGTCACAGCACAGAGGGCGCAGGGGCACACTGAAATTGAACCTTGAACCCATTCTTGATCACAGCACAGAGGGCGCAGTGGCATGCTGAGATTGAACCCATTCTTAGTCACAGCACAGAGGGCGCAGGGGGCACGCTGAGATTGAACCCATTCTTGGTCACAGCACAGGGGGTGCAGGGGCACACTGAGATTGAACCCATTCTTGTCACAGCACAGAGGGCGCAGGGGCACACTGAGATTGAACCGATTCTTGGTCACAGCACTGGGGCACATTGAAATTGAACCCATTCTTGGTCACAGCTCAGAGGGCTCAGGGGCATGCTGAGATTGAACCTTTTCTTGGTCACATCAGAGAAATCGCAGGGGCATGCTGAGATTGAACATATTCTTGGTCACAGCACGGAGGGCACTGGGCACGCTGAGATAGAACCTATTCTTGGTCACAGCACAGAGGGTGCAGGGGCACGCTGAAATTGAACCCATTCTTGGTCAGAGCACAGAGGTCGCAGGGGCATGCTGAAATTGAACCCATTCTTGGTCACAGCACAGAGGGCGCAGGGGCATAATGAGATTGAAGCCATTCTTGGTCACAGCACAGAGGGCGCTGGGGCACGCTGAGATTGAACCTATTCTTGGTCACAGCACAGAGGGCGCAGGGGCACACTGAGATTGAACCTATTCTTGGTCACAGCACAGAGGGCGCAGGGGGCACGCTGAGATTGAACCCATTCTTGGTCACAGCACAGAGGGCGCAGGAGGCACGCTGAGATTGAACCCATTCTTGGTCACAGCACAGGGGGCGCAGGGACACACTGAGATTGAACCCATTCTTGTCACAGCACAGAGGGCGCAGGGGCACACTGAGATTGAACCCATTCTTGGTCAGAGCACAGGGGCACGCTGAGATTGAACCTATTCTTGGTCACAGCACAGAGGGCGCAGGGGCATGCTGAGATTGCACCTATTCTTGGTCACAGCACGGAGGGCGCAGGGGCATGCTGAGATTGAACCTATTCTTGGGCACAGCACAGAGGTCGCAGGGGCACGCTGAGATTGAACCTATTCTTGGTCACAGGACAGAGGGCGCAGGGACACGCTGAATTTGAACCTATTCTTGGTCACAGCACAGAGGGCGCAGGGGCATGCTCAGATTGAACCTATTCTTGGTCACAGGACAGAGGGCGCAGGGACACGCTGAAATTGAACCTATTCTTGGTCACAGCACAGAGGGCGCAGGGGCACGCTCAGATTGAACCTATTCTTGGACACAGCACAGGCGGCGCAGGGCCACGCTGAGATTGAACCTATTCTTGGTCACAGCACAGAGGGCACAGGGGCACGCTGAGATTGAACCTATTCTTGGTCACAGCACAGAGGGTGCAGGGGCACACTGAGATTCAATGTATTCTTGGTCACAGCACAGAGGGTGCAGGGGCACGCTCAGATTGGACCTATTCTCGGTCACAGCACAGAAGGCGCAGGGGCATGCTGAGATTGAACCTATTCTTGGTCACAGCACTGAGGGCGCAGGGGCACACTGAAATTGAACCCATTCTTGGTCACAGCACAGAGGGCGCAGGGGCATGCTGAGATTGAACCTTTTCTTGGTCACATCAGAGAAATCGCAGGGGCATGCTGAGATTGAACATATTCTTGGTCACAGCACGGAGGGCACTGTGCACGCTGAGATAGAACCTATTCTTGGTCACAGCACAGAGGGCGCAGGGGCACGCTGAAATTGAACCCATTCTTGGTCACAGCACAGAGGGCGCAGGGGCATAATGAGATTGAACCCATTCTTGGTCACAGCACAGAGGGCGCTGGGGCACGCTGAGATTGAACCTATTCTTGGTCACAGCACAGAGGGCGCAGGGGCACACTGAGATTGAACCCATTCTTGGTCACAGCACAGAGGGCGCAGGGGGCACGCTGAGATTGAACCCATTCTTGTCACAGCACAGAGGGCGCAGGGGCATGCTGAGATTGCACCTATTCTTGGTCACAGCACGGAGGGCGCAGGGGCATGCTGAGATTGAACCTATTCTTGGGCACAGCACAGAGGTCGCAGGGGCACGCTGAGATTGAACCTATTCTTGGTCACAGGACAGAGGGCGCAGGGACACGCTGAATTTGAACCTATTCTTGGTCACAGGACAGAGGGCGCAGGGACACGCTGAAATTGAACCTATTCTTGGTCACAGCACAGAGGGCGCAGGGGCACGCTCAGATTGAACCTATTCTTGGTCACAGCACAGGCGGCGCAGGGCCACGCTGAGATTGAACCTATTCTTGGTCACAGCACAGAGGGCACAGGGGCACGCTGAGATTGAACCTATTCTTGGTCACAGCACAGAGGGCGCAGGGGCACACTGAGATTGAACCCATTCTTGGTCAGAGCACAGGGGCACGCTGAGATTGAACCTATTCTTGGGCACAGCACGGAGGGTGCAGGGGCACGCTGAGATTGAACCTATTCTTGGGCACAGCACAGAGGTCGCAGGGGCACGCTGAGATTGAACCTATTCTTGGTCACAGCACAGAGGGCGCAGGGGCATGCTCAGATTGAACCTATTCTTGGTCACAGGACAGAGGGCGCAGGGCATGCTGAAATTGAACCTATTCTTGGTCACAGCACGGAGGGCACTGGGCACGCTGAGATAGAACCTATTCTTGGTCACAGCACAGAGGGCGCAGGGGCATGCTGAAATTGAACCCGTTCTTGGTCACAGCACAGAGGGCGCAGGGGCATAATGAGATTGAACCCATTCTTGGTCACAGCACAGAGGGCGCAGGGGCATAATGAGATTGAACCCATTCTTGGTCACAGCACAGAGGGCGCTGGGGCACGCTGAGATTGAACCTATTCTTGGTCACAGCACAGAGGGCGCAGGGGCACACTGAGATTGAACCCATTCTTGGTCACAGCACAGAGGGCGCAGGGGGCACGCTGAGATTGAACCCATTCTTGGTCACAGCACAGAGGGCGCAGGGGGCACGCTGAGATTGAACCCATTCCTGGTCACAGCACAGGGGGCGCAGGGACACACTGAGATTGAACCCATTTTTGTCACAGCACAGAGGGCGCAGGGGCACACTGAGATTGAACCCATTCTTGGTCACAGCACAGGGGCACGCTGAGATTGAACCTATTCTTGGTCACAGCACAGAGGGCGCAGGGGCATGCTGAGATTGCACCTATTCTTGGTCACAGCACGGAGGGCGGAGGGGCATGCTGAGATTGAACCTATTCTTGGGCGCAGCACAGAGGTCACAGGGGCACGCTGAGATTGAACCTATTCTTGGTCACAGGACAGAGGGCGCAGGGACACGCTGAAATTGAACCTATTCTTGGTCAAAGCACAGAGGGCGCAGGGGCATGCTCAGATTGAACCTATTCTTGGTCACAGGACAGAGGGCGCAGGGACACGCTGAAATTGGACCTATTCTTGGTCACAGCACAGAGGGCGCAGGGGCACGCTCAGCCTGAACCTATTCTTGGTCACAGGACAGAGGGCGCAGGGACACGCTGAAATTGAACCTGTTCTTGGTCACAGCACAGAGGGCGCAGGGGCACGCTCAGATTGAACCTATTCTTGGTCACAGCACAGGCGGCGCAGGGCCACGCTGAGATTGAACCTATTCTTGGCCACAGCACAGAGGACACAGGGGCACGCTGAGATTGAACCTATTCTTGGTCACAGCACAGAGGGTGCAGGGGCACACTGAGATTCGACGTATTCTTGGTCACAGCACAGAGGGCACAGGGGCACGCTCAGATTGAACCTATTCTCGGTCACAGCACAGAATGCGCAGGGGCACGCTGAGATTGACCCTATTCTTGGTCACAGCACAGAGGGCGCAGGGGCACACAGAAAATGAACCCATTCTTGGTCACAGCACAGAGGGCGCAGGGGCATGCTGAGATTGAACCCATTCTTGGTCACAGCACAGAGGGCGCAGGGGCACGCTGAGATTGAACCTATTCTTGGTCACAGCACGGAGGGCACTGGGTACGCTGCGATTCAACCCATTCTTGGGCACAGCACAGAGGGTGCAGGGGCACGCTGAGATTGAACCTATTCTTGGGCATAGCACAGAGGGCACAGGGGCACGCTGAGATAGAACCTATTCTTGGTCACTGCACAGAGGGCGCAGGGGCATGTTGAGATTGATCCTATTCTCAGTCACAGCACAGAGGGCGCAGGGGCATGCTGAGATTGAACCCATTCTTGGTCACAGCACAGAGGGCGCAGGGGCACACTGAAATTGAACCCATTTTGGTCACAGCACAGAGGGCGCAGGGGCATGCTGAGATTGAACCCATTCTTGGTCACAGCACAGAGGGCGCAGGGGGTAGCTGAGATTGAACCCATTCTTGTCACAGCACAGAGGGCGCAGGGGCACACTGAGATTGAACCCATTCTTGGTCACAGCACTGGGGCACATTGAAATTGAACCCATTCTTGGTCACAGCACAGAGGGCGCAGGGGCATGCTGAGATTGAACCTTTTCTTGGTAACATCAGAGAAATCGCAGGGGCATGCTGAGATTGAAAATATTCTTGGTCACAGCACGGAGGGCACTGGGCACGCTGAGATAGAACCTATTCTTGGTCACAGCACAGAGGGCGCAGGGGCACGCTGAAATTGAACCCGTTCTTGGTCACAGCACAGAGGGCGCAGGGGCATAATGAGATTGAACCCATTCTTGGTCACAGCACAGAGGGCGCAGGGGCATAATGAGATTGAACCCATTCTTGGTCACAGCACAGAGGGCGCTGGGGCACGCTGAGATTGAACCTATTCTTGGTCACAGCACAGAGGGCGCAGGGGCACACTGAGATTGAACCCATTCTTGGTCACAGCACAGAGGGCGCAGGGGGCACGCTGAGATTGAACCCATTCTTGGTCACAGCACAGAGGGCGCAGGGTGCACGCTGAGATTGAACCCACTCTTGGTCACAGCACAGGGGGCGCAGTGACACACTGAGATTGAACCCATTTTTGTCAAAGCACAGAGGGCGCAGGGGCACACTGAGATTGAACCCATTCTTGGTCAGAGCACAGGAGCACGCTGAGATTGAACCTATTCTTGGTCACAGCACAGAGGGCGCAGGGGCATGCTGAGATTGAACCTATTCTTGGGCACAGCACAGAGGTCGCAGGGGCACGCTGAGATTGAACCTATTCTTGGTCACAGGACAGAGGGCGCAGGGACATGCTGAAATTGAACCTATTCTTGGTCACAGCACAGAGGGCGCAGGGGCATGCTCAGATTGAACCTATTCTTGGTCACAGGACAGAGGGCACAGGGACACGCTGAAATTGAACCTATTCTTGGTCACAGCACAGAGGGCGCAGAGGCACGCTCAGATTGAACCTATTCTTGGTTACAGCACACGCGGCGCAGGGCCACGCTCAGATTGAACCTATTCTTGGTCACAGCACTTGCCCTCTGTGCTGTGACCAAGAATAGGTTCAATCTGAGCGTGGCCCTGCGCCGCGTGTGAGATTGAACCTATTCTTGGTCACAGCACAGAGGGTGCAGGGGCACACTGAGATTCGACGTATTCTTGGTCACAGCACAGAGGGCGCAGGGGCACGCTCAGATTGGACCTATTCTCGGTCACAGCACAGAAGGCGCAGGGGCATGCTGAGATTGAACCTATTCTTGGTCACAGCACAGAGGGCGCAGGGGCATGCTGAGATTGAACCTTTTCTTGGTCACATCAGAGAAATCGCAGGGGCATGCTGAGATTGAACATATTCTTGGTCACAGCACGGAGGGCACTGGGCACGCTGAGATTGAACCTATTCTTGGTCACAGCACAGAGGGCGCAGGGGCACACTGAAATTGAACCCATTCTTGGTCACAGCACAGAGGGCGCAGGGGCATGCTGAGATTGAACCCATTCTTGGTCACAGCACAGAGGGCGCAGGGGCACGCTGAGATTGAACCTTATCTTGGTCACAGCACAGAGGGTGCAGGGGCACACTGAGATTGAACCCATTCTTGGTCACAGCACAGAGGGCGCAGGGGGCACGCCGAGATTGAACCCATTCTTGGTCACAGCACAGGGGGCGCAGGGGCACACTGAGATTGAACCCATTCTTGTCACAGCACAGAGGGCGCAGAGGCACACTGAGATTGAACCCATTCTTGGTCACAGCACAGGGGCATACTGAAATTGAACCCATTCTTGGGCACAGCACAGAGGGCGCAGGGGCATGCTGAGATTGAACCTTTTCTTGGGCACAGCACAGAGGGTGCAGGGGCACGCTGAGATTGAACCTATTCTTGGGCATAGCACAGAGGGCACAGGGGCACGCTGAGATGGAACCTATTCTTGGTCACAGCACAGAGGGCGCAGGGGCATGCTGAGATTGAACCTATTCTTGGTCACAGCACAGAAGGCGCAGGGGCATGCTGAGATTGAACCTATTCTTGGTCACAGCACAGAGGGTGCAGGGGCACGCTCAGATTGAACCTATTCTTGGTCACAGCACAGGCGGCGCAGGGCCACGCTGAGATTGAACCTATTCTTGGTGACAGCACAGAGGGCACAGGGGCACGCTGAGATTGAACCTATTCTTGGTCACAGCACAGAGGGTGCAGGGGCACACTGAGATTCGACGTATTCTTGGTCACAGCACAGAGGGCGCAGGGGCATGCTGAGATTGAAAATAATTTTGGGCACCGCACAGAGGGTGCAGGGGCCCGCTGAGATTGATCCTATTCTTGGGCAGGGTGCAGGGGCATGCTGAGATTTAATGTATTCTTGGTCACAGAACAGAGGGCGCAGGGGCACGCTCAGATTGAACCTATTCTCGGTCACAGCACAGAATGCGCAGGGGCACGCTGAGATTGACCCTATTCTTGGTCACAGCACAGAGGGCGCAGGGGCACACAGAAAATGAACCCATTCTTGGTCACAGCACAGAGGGCGCAGGGGCATGCTGAGATTGAACCCATTCTTGGTCACAGCACAGAGGGCGCAGGGGCACGCTGAGATTGAACCTATTCTTGGTCACAGCACGGAGGGCACTGGGTACGCTGCGATTCAACCCATTCTTGGGCACAGCACAGAGGGTGCAGGGGCACGCTGAGATTGGACGTCTTTTTGGTCACAGCACAGAGGGCTCAGGGGCACGCTGTGATTGAATTTATTCTTGGTCACAGCACAGAGGGCGCAGGGGCACGCTGAGATTTAACCTATTATTGGGCAGGATGCGGGGGCATGCTGAAATTGAACATATTCTTGGTCACAGCACAGAGGGTGCAGGGGCACGCTGAGATTGAACCTTTTCTTGGTCACAGCAGAGAAGTCGCAGGGGCACGCTGAGATTTAAAATATTCTTAGCCACAGCACAGAGGGCACTGGGCACGCTGCGATTGAACCTATTCTTGGTCACAGCACAGAGGGTGCAGGGGCACGCTGACATTAACCTATTCTTGCTCACAGCACAGAGGGCGCAAGGGCACGCTGAGATTGAACCTTTTCTTGGTCCCATCAGAGAAGTCGCAGGGGCACGCTGAGATTGAACATATTCTTGGTCACAGCACGGAGGGCACTTGGCATGCTGCAATTTGAACCCATTCTTGGGCACAGCACAGAGGTTGCAGGGGCACGCTGAGATTGAACCTATTCTTGGGCATAGCACAGAGGGCACAGGGGCATGCTGAGATTGAACCTATTCTTGGTCACAGCACAGAAGGCACAGGGGCATGCAGAGATTGAACCTGGTCACAGCACAGAGGGCGCAGGGGCACACTGAGATTGGACGTATTCTTGGTCACAGCACAGAAGGCGCAGGGGCACACTGAGATTAAACCTATTCTTAGTCACAGCACAGAGGGCGCAGGGGCACGCTGAGATTGAACCTATTCTTGGTCACAGCACGGAGGGCACTGGGTACGCTGCGATTCAACCCATTCTTGGGCACAGCACAGAGGGTGCAGGGGCACGCTGAGATTGAACCTATTCTTGGGCATAGCACAGAGGGCACAGGGGCACGCTGAGATAGAACCTATTCTTGGTCACTGCACAGAGGGCGCAGGGGCATGTTGAGATTGATCCTATTCTCAGTCACAGCACAGAGGGCGCAGGGGCATGCTGAGATTGAACCCATTCTTGGTCACAGCACAGAGGGCGCAGGGGCACACTGAAATTGAACCCATTTTGGTCACAGCACAGAGGGCGCAGGGGCATGCTGAGATTGAACCCATTCTTGGTCACAGCACAGAGGGCGCAGGGGGCACGCTGAGATTGAACCCATTCTTGTCACAGCACAGAGGGCGCAGGGGCACACTGAGATTGAACCCATTCTTGGTCACAGCACTGGGGCACATTGAAATTGAACCCATTCTTGGTCACAGCACAGAGGGCGCAGGGGCATGCTGAGATTGAACCTTTTCTTGGTAACATCAGAGAAATCGCAGGGGCATGCTGAGATTGAAAATATTCTTGGTCACAGCACGGAGGGCACTGGGCACGCTGAGATAGAACCTATTCTTGGTCACAGCACAGAGGGCGCAGGGGCACGCTGAAATTGAACCCGTGTTTGGTCACAGCACAGAGGGCGCAGGGGCATAATGAGATTGAACCCATTCTTGGTCACAGCACAGAGGGCGCAGGGGCATAATGAGATTGAACCCATTCTTGGTCACAGCACAGAGGGCGCTGGGGCACGCTGAGATTGAACCTATTCTTGGTCACAGCACAGAGGGCGCAGGGGCACACTGAGATTGAACCCATTCTTGGTCACAGCACAGAGGGCGCAGGGGGCACGCTGAGATTGAACCCATTCTTGGTCACAGCACAGAGGGCGCAGGGGGCACGCTGAGATTGAACCCATTCTTGGTCACAGCACAGGGGGCGCAGTGACACACTGAGATTGAACCCATTTTTGTCAAAGCACAGAGGGCGCAGGGGCACACTGAGATTGAACCCATTCTTGGTCAGAGCACAGGAGCACGCTGAGATTGAACCTATTCTTGGTCACAGCACAGAGGGCGCAGGGGCATGCTGAGATTGAACCTATTCTTGGGCACAGCACAGAGGTCGCAGGGGCACGCTGAGATTGAACCTATTCTTGGTCACAGGACAGAGGGCGCAGGGACATGCTGAAATTGAACCTATTCTTGGTCACAGCACAGAGGGCGCAGGGGCATGCTCAGATTGAACCTATTCTTGGTCACAGGACAGAGGGCACAGGGACACGCTGAAATTGAACCTATTCTTGGTCACAGCACAGAGGGCGCAGAGGCACGCTCAGATTGAACCTATTCTTGGTTACAGCACACGCGGCGCAGGGCCACGCTCAGATTGAACCTATTCTTGGTCACAGCACTTGCCCTCTGTGCTGTGACCAAGAATAGGTTCAATCTGAGCGTGGCCCTGCGCCGCGTGTGAGATTGAACCTATTCTTGGTCACAGCACAGAGGGTGCAGGGGCACACTGAGATTCGACGTATTCTTGGTCACAGCACAGAGGGCGCAGGGGCACGCTCAGATTGGACCTATTCTCGGTCACAGCACAGAAGGCGCAGGGGCATGCTGAGATTGAACCTATTCTTGGTCACAGCACAGAGGGCGCAGGGGCATGCTGAGATTGATCCTTTTCTTGGTCACATCAGAGAAATCGCAGGGGCATGCTGAGATTGAACATATTCTTGGTCACAGCACGGAGGGCACTGGGCACGCTGAGATTGAACCTATTCTTGGTCACAGCACAGAGGGCGCAGGGGCACACTGAAATTGAACCCATTCTTGGTCACAGCACAGAGGGCGCAGGGGCATGCTGAGATTGAACCCATTCTTGGTCACAGCACAGAGGGCGCAGGGGCACGCTGAGTTTGAACCTTATCTTGGTCACAGCACAGAGGGTGCAGGGGCACACTGAGATTGAACCCATTCTTGGTCACAGCACAGAGGGCGCAGGGGGCACGCCGAGATTGAACCCATTCTTGGTCACAGCACAGGGGGCGCAGGGGCACACTGAGATTGAACCCATTCTTGTCACAGCACAGAGGGCGCAGAGGCACACTGAGATTGAACCCATTCTTGGTCACAGCACAGGGGCATACTGAAATTGAACCCATTCTTGGGCACAGCACAGAGGGCGCAGGGGCATGCTGAGATTGAACCTTTTCTTGGGCACAGCACAGAGGGTGCAGGGGCACGCTGAGATTGAACCTATTCTTGGGCATAGCACAGAGGGCACAGGGGCACGCTGAGATGGAACCTATTCTTGGTCACAGCACAGAGGGCGCAGGGGCATGCTGAGATTGAACCTATTCTTGGTCACAGCACAGAAGGCGCAGGGGCATGCTGAGATTGAACCTATTCTTGGTCACAGCACAGAGGGTGCAGGGGCACGCTCAGATTGAACCTATTCTTGGTCACAGCACAGGCGGCGCAGGGCCACGCTGAGATTGAACCTATTCTTGGTGACAGCACAGAGGGCACAGGGGCACGCTGAGATTGAACCTATTCTTGGTCACAGCACAGAGGGTGCAGGGGCACACTGAGATTCGACGTATTCTTGGTCACAGCACAGAGGGCGCAGGGGCATGCTGAGATTGAAAATAATTTTGGGCACCGCACAGAGGGTGCAGGGGCCCGCTGAGATTGATCCTATTCTTGGGCAGGGTGCAGGGGCATGCTGAGATTTAATGTATTCTTGGTCACAGAACAGAGGGCGCAGGGGCACGCTCAGATTGAACCTATTCTCGGTCACAGCACAGAATGCGCAGGGGCACGCTGAGATTGACCCCATTCTTGGTCACAGCACAGAGGGCGCAGGGGCACACAGAAAATGAACCCATTCTTGGTCACAGCACAGAGGGCGCAGGGGCATGCTGAGATTGAACCCATTCTTGGTCACAGCACAGAGGGCGCAGGGGCACGCTGAGATTGAACCTATTCTTGGTCACAGCACGGAGGGCACTGGGTACGCTGCGATTCAACCCATTCTTGGGCACAGCACAGAGGGTGCAGGGGCACGCTGAGATTGGACGTCTTTTTGGTCACAGCACAGAGGGCTCAGGGGCACGCTGTGATTGAATTTATTCTTGGTCACAGCACAGAGGGCGCAGGGGCACGCTGAGATTTAACCTATTATTGGGCAGGATGCGGGGGCATGCTGAGATTGAACATATTCTTGGTCACAGCACAGAGGGTGCAGGGGCACGCTGAGATTGAACCTTTTCTTGGTCACAGCAGAGAAGTCGCAGGGGCACGCTGAGATTTAAAATATTCTTAGCCACAGCACAGAGGGCACTGGGCACGCTGCGATTGAACCTATTCTTGGTCACAGCACAGAGGGTGCAGGGGCACGCTGACATTAACCTATTCTTGCTCACAGCACAGAGGGCGCAAGGGCACGCTGAGATTGAACCTTTTCTTGGTCCCATCAGAGAAGTCGCAGGGGCACGCTGAGATTGAACATATTCTTGGTCACAGCACGGAGGGCACTTGGCATGCTGCAATTTGAACCCATTCTTGGGCACAGCACAGAGGTTGCAGGGGCACGCTGAGATTGAACCTATTCTTGGGCATAGCACAGAGGGCACAGGGGCATGCTGAGATTGAACCTATTCTTGGTCACAGCACAGAAGGCACAGGGGCATGCAGAGATTGAACCTGGTCACAGCACAGAGGGCGCAGGGGCACACTGAGATTGGACGTATTCTTGGTCACAGCACAGAAGGCGCAGGGGCACACTGAGATTAAACCTATTCTTAGTCACAGCACAGAGGGCGCAGGGGCATGCTGAAATTGAACATATTCTTGGTCACAGCAGGGAGGGCACTGGGCACGCTGCAATTTGAACCTATTCTTGGGCATAGCACAGAGGGCACAGGGGCACGCTGAGATGGAACCTCTTCTTGGTCACAGCACAGAGGGCACAGGGGCACGCTGAGATGGAACCTCTTCTTGGTCACAGCACAGAGGGCGCAGGGGCACACTGCGATTGGACGTATTCTTGGTCACAGCACAGAAGGCACAGGGGCACGCTGAGATTGAACCTATTCTTGGTCACAGCACAGAGGGTGCATGGTCACGCTTAGATTGAACCTAGGGCCCAATTATCAGAATCCACAAAAAGACGGGGTCTGGATCGGGCTATGAGACACAGGCACATGACAGAACCATTTGCACACGCTCATTAACAACAAAACATAGTGGGTGTCCCCCTCCTGAAACCTACCCTGTGGTATTTTGTACAGGGCAATACAAGTGGTGCCCCTTGGGCCAATTAACTTCATTACATGGCAATAGGGCATTTGTATACACAATTATAAAGTCAAATGGGACGATAGAGGGAAGTTGGAGGGGTGGGGGGGTCTCCCATACACTTTGCCTCATTCTATCGGTCTCTGGCATACGCTTGTTCTTTCTGTGAATTCTAAAGGAAGGGGGATGTGTTTGCAGATTATCTGTTTAAAGTCCATGTTTAGATGCAGTGTAGCAGGGCCTGTGCCATTCTCAAAGTGGGAAGACACTGGTGCTTTTTCTTTAAATCTCAATTCAGTCCTTGTTTCCTCAATACTGCTGTTTGTTATATGTTTCTGTTTGCCCACATGAAATGAGGTCATCAGTGATTACATAAGTGTTCTCAAACGTGTCTGATTGGTGGAAAACTGCTGACCTATCAGGGTGCCTTGTTACTATGTGATGTGAGCAATTAACTAATGCACATCACTATTACTGAGCACCATTCTGCATGTTACATGTGATGCCTGTGATTGGGAATGTTTTGAAACTAATAATGTGCTTCTTTTTTCACTTCAATAGGTGATTAATGGCCCAAAGAATTAATCGACAATGACTGTTACATTCTGTGGACTAATGAAGTGCAAAGCCTGAAACCAGCATTACAGACTAACGCAATAGGGTTTGAGAATGATAGCTCCAGGGCTTTATGTGCAGTAAGACCAGGCCCTTTGTTTTGCCTGTTATTCTCGAGAGAACACATATGAGTGTTAGTTTATATACATTCTGAATGCAAGTCTAGTTTGCTTAAAGGATTATTTGGAAACACCAGTAAATTCAAATTGCTAACAGTATCCCTGCACTGAATATTTTAAAAGCTTCAGTCAGAGGAAAACGCCTGTTTATCAACCAAAAAATAATTTTCAGGTGAGGAAGCTCAACTGTGCCCTGAATTTGATGAAATGATCAGTGGAAAGGGGCCTTCTATTAAGCACCTTTGAAAATACACTAGTGAAAAACTGTACACGTGTTCAGAATGTGGAGAATTTTGCTGTCTCAAGAAAAAACATATTGCCCACATGAGGACATGGGTAAAAGTCCTTATCAGTGCACTGCATTTGAGAATAATGTCCATTTGTCTGATGCACTTATCTGCCAACAAGTACATACAGGTGAGAAACCTCATAAGTGCACTGAATGTGGGAAAGGGTTTGCTCAGAAGGGAGTCCTTACTCGCCACAAGAGAACACATACAGGCGAGAAACCTTATGAGTGCAGTGAATGTGGGAAAGAGTTTGCTGAGAAGAGAAATCTTGCTATCCACCAGAGAACACATACAGGTGAGAAACCTCATGAGTGCACTGAATGTGAGAAAGGGTTTGCTCAGAAGGGAGCTCTTACTCTCCACCTGAGAACACATACAGGTGAAAAACCTCATAAGTGCACTGAATGTGGGAAAGGGTTTGTTAGGAAGGTAAATCTTGCTATCCACCAGAGAACACATACAGGCGAGAAACCTCATAAGTGCAGTCAATGTGGGAAAGCGTTTGCAGCGAAGGGAAAGCTTGCTATCCACCAGAGAAAGCATACAGGCGAGAAGCTGCATGAGTGCACTGAATGTGGGAAAGGGTTTTCTCAGAAGGGAGCTCTTACTCTCCACCAGAGAACACATACAGGTGAGAAACCTCATGAGTGCACTGAATGTGGGAATGGGTTTGCTGAGAAGGGAGCGCTTACTCGTCACCAGAGAACACATACAGGTGAGAAACCTCATGAGTGCACTGAATGTGGGAAAGGGTTTGCTCAGAAGGGAGATCTTACTCACCACCAGAGAACACATACAGGTGAGAAACCTCATGAGTGCACTGAATGTGGGAAAGGGTTTGCTCAGAAGGGAGATCTTACTCACCACCAGAGAACACATACAGGTGAGAAACCTCATGAGTGCACTGAATGTGGGAAATGGTTTGCTAGGAAGGGGGTGCTAACTGGGCACCAGAGAACACATACAGGTGAGAAACCTCATGTGTGCACTGAATGTGGGAAATGGTTTGCTCATAGGAGAAATCTTGCTACCCACCAGAGAACACATACAGGTGCGAAACCTCATGAGTGCACTGAGTGTGGAAAAAGCTTCAGTCGGAACAGTAACCTCATTAGGCACCACAGCAAACATAAATGTCAGTATCCATTTCAGTGTACTTAATATGGGGAATACTTCATTACACAGGATGATCTTATCCGTCAAGAGAGAGGGCGTGTAGGTAGTGAAATCTCCTCTGCAATTGAACCTTCAGAGAGGAGGAGCGGCTTCTTCAATGGGATGGAGTTTGGCTATCGACTAAAACTGTGAAGAACCTGCCTGCACAGCTGCGCCCAGTTTCCTTTGGCACACATATAGTAGCTGATTATGATTGGTTAAATCTCTGCTGTTTGAAATGCATCCCTTCTGGAATATTCCGAAGATACCCATCCTGTGGAATACTTTGCCTGAATTAATGGGCTCGAACATTTTGAAACCGCTTAAAGACTGTGGTTGAATCAGTAACTATCGACCCTCATTGGATACATGGGGGAATTTGCTTAATTGCTATGTTGAAGTGTTCCACTTTTGCAGCAAATTTTAAATCACTTCAGCTTCCTCGGGACCCCCTCTAGTGTATTACACTTTCCTTTCTCTAGTGGAACACTATTCTCCTCGGGACCCTCTCTAGTGTATTACACGAGTGCCTATCTCTAATGGAACACTCTTCTTCTCAGGATCCCCTCTAGTGTATTGCACTATTGCCTATCTCTAGTGGAACACTTCTCCTCAGGATCCCCTTCTAGTGTATTGCACTATTGCCTATCTCTAGTGGAACACTTCTCCTCAGGATCCCCTTCTAGTGTATTGCACTATTGCCTATCTCTAGTGGAACACTCTTCTCCTTAGGATCCCCGCTAGTGTATTACACTATTGCCTATCTCTAGTGGAATACTCTTCTCCTCGGGACGCCCTCTAGTGTATTACACTTTCCTTTCTCTAGTGGAACACTATTCTCCTTGGGACCCTCTCTAGTGTATTACACTAGTGCCTATCTCTAGTGGAACACTTCTCCTCAGGATCCCTCTAGTGTATTGCACTATTGCCTATCTCTAGTGGAACACTCTTCTCCTCAGGATCCCCTTCTAGTGTATTGCACTATTGCCTATCTCTAGTGGAACACTCTTCTCCTCAGGATCCCCTCTAGTGTATTGCACTATTGCCTATCTCTAGTGGAACACTTTTCTCCTCAGGATCCCCTTCTAGTGTATTGCACTATTGCCTATCTCTAGTGGAACACTCTTCTCCTCAGGATCCCCTCTAGTGTATTACACTATTGCCTATCTCTAGTGGAACACTCTTCTCCTCAGGAACCCCTCTAGTGTATTACACTATTGCCTATCTCTAGTGGAATACTCTTCTCCTCGGGATCCGCTCTAGTGTATTATACTATTGCCTAATTCTAGTGGACCACTTTTCTCCTTGGGACTCCCTCTAATGTATTACACTATTGTCTATCTATATTGGAGCACACAAGTTTACTAGATAGCAGGGTTGGACTGGGGCAAACAAATTGTCTTGGGCACCAACGAAACAGTGGCCCACAGTTGCAAATGGGAATTCATTCCTTTTGTGAGACTGTTTGAAGAGTACCCAAGAGGGAGTTTTTTTGATAAAATGTGATGCAAATTGTGCATTTTAAAGAAAATGTATTCAGCAACACTGGTCAAAACTACTAGCCGCATAGTGAAGTAATTCATCAAACTGGCCCAAAAAAATGGCACACACAAGCATTTTGCATTTTTGGTTCAGCCATGGACCTATTGCCCTTTAGGGCAGTACGAGCCTGCTATATAGTTCCCTGGCCTAAGGTCGGCATAGGGAGGTACTTACATAAGGGAGGTTGCAGGTCCACTGTTAAAGCACAGTTTTAAAGGAAATTGGTTTGGTGTGAAGGGCCTTAAAAAGATGTGAAGCGTTACATTAAATTATATGTAAATGTATTTTAAAAAAGGTGACATTTTATAAAGGGCAAACAGAAGTATTCACAGAGTTGTAAGGTAATACAATTCATGCAAATTTAGAAATGAAATTGTGCTTTTCTCTCTAAAATGAAAGTGTTGGGGCGTAATGATTCCATAGCTGTTCTCGTGAAAATTCAAGAAGGAATAGTGAGCAAAACATTTTACTAAATTAAATTGGTCCTGGATAAGCTGAGATTGCGAATGTACTCCTTACCCAATTATGTTAATTAACTGAATGAAATGGAGATTAAAAGAAAATTGTCCTTCAAACGAATATGTCACTGTGTTAACATTACAAATACATTGTTAGCAGTACCTCCATGTGTGTGTGAAATCAATTTCTTTTTTCTGGCTTTGAAGTAAACTGCTTCCTGGAACAGAGGCATTTTTTTAATTTTAAATATTGGGGTGGCCATCTTGATTTCAGTTTGATTTCAGTTTTATTTTCAATTCTCTAGTTTTTGGAAAGTGACTATTTAAAGTCCATATTTAAATGCAGTGTAGTCTGGCCTGTGCCATTCTCAGTGGGAAGACACTGGTGATTTTTCTTTAAATCTCAATTCAGTCCTTGTTTCCTCAATAATGCTGTTTGTTATATATTCGTGTTTGCCCACATGAAATGAGGTCATCAGTGATTACATAATGGTGTTCTCAAACGTGTCTGGTGAAAAAAATGCTGACCTAGTTTCAAAAGCTCTCACATAGTGACTATTTCAACAACACCTGATCATTGTCTAATCCCAGTGGTGTGCATACCCACACACAGATCTCAACTCACAGGACTCACACACATACCTACACACAGAGCTCAACTCACAGGACCCACACATATACCCACACACAGAGCTCAACTCACAGGACCCACACACAGAGCTCAACTCACAGGACCCACACACAGATCTCAACTCACAGGACCCACACACA
Organism: Ambystoma mexicanum; assembly: GCF_040938575.1. NCBI lineage: Eukaryota > Metazoa > Chordata > Amphibia > Caudata > Ambystomatidae > Ambystoma > Ambystoma mexicanum. The sequence continues at coordinate 1,678,226,951 of NC_090937.1, forward strand.
GAGCTGAACTCACAGGACCCGCACACAGATCTCAGCTCACAGGACCCACACACAGATCTCAGCTCACAGGACCCACACACAGATCTCAACTCACAGGACCCACACACAGATCTCAACTCACAGGACCCACACTTTGTACATTCTCTGCTTCTCTAGAGATAGGTGTGTGCTTTAAACGATAAATGAAAAAAGCTCCAAGGCAGGTAGCAAACCTTATATACCATTTTAAGATTTTGAATAGCACAATTGTACTTAATATTAGAAGAGTGCCATATGTCTAAACCTATTGGAACCCAACCACTAAGGTTTAAAAGATATAAACACAAAAATGTAGTTGGCTTCGATTACACCAAACAGTATTTCAGTTTACCCTGGGATTTAGGAAATTACTGCATTGCCTGATCACTGTTCATCCTCTTGGAGCCTTTACAGTATTATTCTGATTTACATTAGAGAGCCGAGAGGCAAAGAAGATGCGCTTCATCGTATCAAGTGAGTGATTTTAACAAACATCGAAGGATTCACACTTTGATGGTCAGAGATGTCCTATACAAGTTATGACTCTCACCTCAAGCTGACCAAATACTAAGGTTGGTTGGTTGGATCTGTAATCTCAGACGAGCACACATTAAGTAGTGCGCACCCATCCATTGATCACAAGTCAAAAACATTTGAGGGAAGGTGGTGTTGGTCTTATGCGACATTGTGTGTGAATAGATCACACGGCATCTGTTTAATCTAATGCAAGTTGCTTCATCCACATGCTCTTCTTGGCTAAAGTGCCAGGCACGCTACTTCCATGCTGTAATCATTGTCCCCCATTTTGAACTCGTTTGCTTATTCACATGTTACTCCAGCAAGAGCATATTATTATGTGAAGGTGTCTCCTGCCGGTGTATAAGGGATGGCCATGGTGTGGCTGTTGCCACCTGCCCTATGAGGAAGGGCTTGTGATAAGGGATGGCCTTGGTGTGGCTGCCACCATCTGCCCCATGCGGCGTGGCTTGTGATAAGGGATGACCATGGTGTGTCTGGCTGCCACCACCTGCCCCATGAGGAAGGGCTTGTGATAAGGGATGACCATGGTGTGGTTGGCTGCCACCACCTGCCCCATGAGGAAGGGCTTGTGATAAGGGATGACCATGGTGTGGCTGGCTGCCACCACCTGCTCATGAGGAAGGGCTTGTGATAAGGGATGACCATGGTGTGGCTGGCTGCCACCACCTGCCCTATGAGGAAGGGCTTGTGATAAGGGATGACCATGGTGTGGCTGCCGCCACTTGCCCTATGAGGAAGGGCTTGTGATAAGGGATGACCATGGTGTGCCTGGCTGCCGCCACCTGCCCTATGAGGAAGGGCTTGTGATAAGGGATGACCATGGTGTGGCTGGCTGCCACCACCTGCCCCATGAGGAAGGGCTTGTGATAAGGGATGACCATGGTGTGGCTGGCTGCCACCACCTGCCCTATGAGGCATGGCTTGTGATAAGGGATGACCATGGTGTGGCTGCCGCCACTTGCCCTATGAGGAAGGGCTTGTGATAAGGGATGACCATGGTGTGCCTGGCTGCCGCCACCTGCCCTATGAGGAAGGGCTTGTGATAAGGGATGACCATGGTGTGGCTGGCTGCCACCACCTGCCCCATGAGGAAGGGCTTGTGATAAGGGATGACCATGGTGTGGCTGGCTGCCACCACCTGCCCTATGAGGCATGGCTTGTGATAAGGGATGACCATGGTGTGGCTGGCTGCCACCACCTGCCCTATGAGGCATGGCTTGTGATAAGGGATGACCATGGTGTGGCTGGCTGCCACCACCTGCTCATGAGGAAGGGCTTGTGATAAGGGATGACCATGGTGTGGCTGGCTGCCACCACCTGCCCTATGAGGAAGGGCTTGTGATAAGGGATGACCATGGTGTGGCTGCCGCCACTTGCCCTATGAGGAAGGGCTTGTGATAAGGGATGACCATGGTGTGCCTGGCTGCCGCCACCTGCCCTATGAGGAAGGGCTTGTGATAAGGGATGACCATGGTGTGGCTGGCTGCCACCACCTGCCCCATGAGGAAGGGCTTGTGATAAGGGATGACCATGGTGTGGCTGGCTGCCACCACCTGCCCTATGAGGCATGGCTTGTGATAAGGGATGACCATGGTGTGGCTGCCACCACCTGCCCTATGAGGAAGGGCTTGTGATAAGGGATGACCATGGTGTGGCTGGCTGCCACCACCTGCCCCATGAGGCATGGCTTGTGATAAGAGATGACCATGGTGTGGCTGCCACCACCTGCCCTATGAGGAAGGGCTTGTGATAAGGGATGACCATGGTGTGGCTGGCTGCCACCTTCCCTATGAGGAAGGGCTTGTGATAAGGGATGACCATGGTGTGGCTGCTGCCACCACCTGCCCCATGGGGAAGGGCTTGTGATAAGGGATGACCATGGTGTGTCTGTCTGCCACCACCTGCCCCATGAGGCATGGCTTGTGATAAGGGATGACCATGGTGTGCCTGCCAGCCACCTGCCCCATGCGGCATGGTTTGTGATAAGGGATGACCACGGTGTGGCTGGCTGCCACCACCTGCCCCATGAGGCATGGCTTGTGATAAGGGATGACCATGGTGTGGCTGCCACCACCTGCCCTATGAGGAAGGACTTGTGATAAGGGATGACCATGGTGTGTCTGGCTGCCACCTGCCCTATGAGGAAGGGCTTGTGATAAGGGATGACCATGGTGTGGCTGCTGCCGCCACCTGCCTATGAGGAAGGGCTTGTGATAAAGGATGACCATGGTGTGGCTGCTGCCGCCACCTGCCCTATGAGGAAGGGCTTGTGATAAGGGATGACCATGGTGTGGCTGCCGCCACCTGCCCTATGAGGAAGGGCTTGTGGGTGTTGTGGGAAATACCCCCTCAACACCTAGGAAAGAGGTGCAAGGGCTTGTCACATGTGACGTAGGTTCCAGTGCCTCTCTAACAGATGGTGACACAAGCAGTGCTCATTACTCCATTTATATGGGAAGGCGGCAGGTACTTGGGGTCATGTGTGCAGAATGTAATCCACATACTATTAATGCGTACCAAGCAACAGTGCCGTGGTGCTGTGCCTCGTGGGAGAAACATCAAGCTTAGCAGACTGTTGGACAGGCCCTCTACTCGCACATCATGGAGCTTTAAAGATTCTGACCAGGACTTCATTAGCCCTAGGGAGTTCAGCAGAAGGCTGGGCTACACTGGAAAAAGTCAAGTTAGGTCAGCCAAACAAAAGCAAAAGGTTTGGGGGGGGTTCCACAAATGGAGGGAAATGTGCACCTATGGGAAATCTTTCCTAACGCACTATAGTAGGGTTGTGTAGATGCAGTATAGCTGAGACCGCATCCTGATGGTTCCCTGGAGCGCTTACGTCTAGACTTCCCTAGTTGTATATTTGCTGGAACAATTCCATTTGTCACTGTCATGTATGAGCTTAGTTTTGCTGGCAAAGCTTCTCAATTCAGATTGAAAAGGCTTCTGATGTGTTGTGTGAAGCCCAAGCTCAGTAACACCTCTTCTTCCACTCATCATTTGCATATTGTGACTTGACGATTTTGAGTTGATATGTCTGTTAGTGTTTTTTTGTCCCTTAGTTGTATTTTGCTTCACAACAGTAACTCTCCTCTAAACTAATCACTGTCCTCTGGGACATATGGACCCCATTCAATGACAGTCTTCTCCCTAGGCCCTGCCTCTGGCAGCGATCTTCAGATTTTTACTGCATGCTTCAGTGTTGGGAGTCCTGGAGTTGCTCTCTGAGCTATTTTGTATTTTTCCAGGTTTTTCATAGAAAAGGTCTATTTTTGTTCCATCTGAGCATGTGTGCTCCTATCTTCATTGGCCGGCAACGGGATCGGTTTTTGGTGAAGTAGCACGCCCCTCAAGGGCGGTTATTTGCCGAAGTGTCGGGAAGGCCATCTTGGGCTTACTTCGCGCCCTCCAACCGTGGCGGAGGAGAAAAAGGAGCGAAGGACACTTTTCAGGCCCTGCACCCAATGCAGGCTAAGGAACGTCTTTGTGGAGGACAAAAATCAGAAGTGTTTGTACTGCCTGCACCCGAACCACAACGAAGATGGCTGCAAGATATGCCTGGGCTTCTCGATGAATAAAGGGAAAGACAGGTAAAGCAGCCTGGCGGCATGGATGAAGTCAAGCAAGGCCCCTGACCCGTGTTCTGAGCAGGGTCATGCCTTACCCAGGACTGGTCGGTCTGAGGTGCTTTCTCACTCTGGGAAGAAGTCGAAGGCCTTTGAGGACACCCCATCCGTGTGTATTCGAGAGAAGGCCAAGAGCCGCAAGACCGATCCCAGGTCTGATACACTGCGATCACCATCGCCGTCCGCTTTAAGATAGCCTGCCATCGGGTTCCTCCTCAAAAAGGAAATCCTCCACCCCGGCCAAGTTACGAGACAAATCAGAGAAACAGAGGCTGGAGGAAGAGAAGAAGGCCTCAAAGCAGGCTCATCAAGCGCAGCCAAAGACTCTGTCGACCACTTCGCCGACATCCTCTGGAGCTACCACTAAGACTGGTGATACCGACTCAACAAGGGTGGTCCCTACAGTGCAGAGAGTAATCCTGCCCCCCCCAGATACGACACTACTGCCGAGGCAGCGGCAAAGGCTGTGGACACCCCTGAGGGGGAACAGCACGGCCTCAGGGCCTGGTACACGGCCCTCAGGAGGGAAAATTGGAAGGGCGAGTAGGCCCCAAAGCAGCCCTCCAAGGCTTACGATCAGCCAATGGACATCTCGTCCATGGACGCCAACGACGACCAACTATCTGTCCGTAGAGTCTGTTAGGCAGAAACCTGTGCAGTTCCCTCTGGGACCACTGCAAAAGATTTAAGACTACAGGGGTTTGGCAGTAAACCCACTTGGTAGCAGTCTGTACCACACAGATTCACTTGGTAGCTGTGGCTGAGCAGTCAGACTTCCCTCAAGAAGAGTTAGGCAGTATACAGAGTATTCACATTAGGTCAAAAGAACACAGTAGAACAAGTAAACACTGACCAGGGCTTGGTGTAAAAGAGATATAATTATTTATTTAAAAAACACATCTAGAAAAACACACAGGCACTAACAGTAAGCAATTAAAAAACACAGTCACTAAAAGATATACACTCCCTTAGAAGAATATTAGACAAGTCTTAAGTAAAGCCCCACTTATTTTCAGACAGCGGTGAGCGCTTAACGCAGATGGCACTCTAATAATTCGTTTTAAAACGGAGAGAAAAGCAGAATATAATTTGAAACAGATCCCAACACTTTCATAAGAACAAAACAAGAGAAGAAGGCAAGTAAAACCGTGAAGTTAGAGTTCAGAAGGCCGGATCCACTTTAAGAGGATCAGAACGAAATGTGTCCAAGGTCACACGGTTGAAGTGCACAAGAGTCTTGCAAAGGTTCAAAAAGTGGTGGATCAAAGGAAAGTGACCAGTTAGAAGGTCAAGGCGGCCAGCCCAGTCCAGAAGGTTAAGGGATTATTATTACCTTGTAGCAATCTTTAGAAAGGGAGGCCTGGCGGACACGGTACCTTAAAGTGGTGAGAATACTCCAGCGGGGGAAGTTGTTCCTGGCAGCGGATGCAAGTCGGTGCTTCATCCGGGGGAAGAGAGGATCTCGTCGGGGAGGAAGACAGGAGTCCGTTGCACTGCCAGGGAAGAAACCAGCCACAGAGTTCTCAGGTAAAAGGAGCGGTCCTTTTATTCGCGGTCCAGTGGTAAGTGGCTATCCGGTTGCCGGGGTGCTTGGCACGGGCAATTCGGCCACAAGATGTCCTGGGATGCGAAGAGAAGAAGGTAAACTGGTTGTGCCCACCAGTCAGGGGAAGAAGCCTCTCCAGCCGGGAGATCTTCTCTGTCGTCGGGAAGTGGTGAGTCGGTTCCGCAGGGCTCCACCGGTGGTATCGTCGTGGTAGGTCGGCTCAGCTTCTCTCTCGTCGGATTCTCAGGTCCTGTGGCGACTTCTGAAGTTCCAGTCCCCAAAGCCCTGCTTTTATGCAGCACACCCCCATTCGCTCAGCCTAGCTGTCAATCAAACATGCTAAGTGGTGAGCCGGCCGGCTCACCACTTGGGCCAGTCACACAAGAGTGCGACTTGAGTTACCAAGGTAACTCAGTCCAGGGTGCCTAAACCCGCTCGCATACCCCCTGTGGTACCCAGACAGAGTGGCACCACTTTTGGAGGCTTCTGTGGAGAAGCCCGCCAAAAGTGGAACAAAGGGCTCAACTTGGGTTGGAGTCACAGAAGAGAACACAAACGCCATTTTAGAATCGAGTCCTGGCAAAAAATACCAACCGGCGAATAAATATTAAATAAATAAACCGGCGATATGTTCGAGGCTATGAGAATTAAATAATTAAAGTTGGTAGCCTCGAACAATGGGAAAATCCCATAGGGATATATTCGCGGTTGAATATAAAAAGTAGTATCCACTGCCACCAGCCAAAACTCGATCAGGGGGGACGGAGACGTGCCCCCTCGACTAACAGACCCCGGGGCAATCGAATTGCCCCGACCAGTACGTCCACAATATGATGGTTTGTACTGGTTTCTGTTAATAATTTGGGACTAGTAAAGCCAATGGTGACTTTACATACCCTGGGAGACAGTAGTCAGTCCCAGGGTATGGAGTCTATGGTGGGGTGTCACTATGACACCCCTGTGTTACTGCACGGAGGGTGCTGTGTAACACACATAAACACATGAGACCCTATGGATTAAAGGACCGCATAGCTCATAAAACACATTAACAGTCAAAGGAACACCATAAATCATGTCCAAGAGTGGGAGAAAAAGAGTCTCACTCTTGGCAGGAGAAAAAAACAAACTCCAGAAATCCAGCAAAGCTGCTGGGGGACTCGCTAGGTTAGGAAATTCAGCCTAAACAGAGAATTCTCCCTAACAAGAGTCCATGAGGAGGAAGAAGACGGCGGCCCAGGGCTTAGTGCTCCATCATTCCCTCCACAGCCGAGGGGCATTTCCATGGACATCCTGTCAACTCTCCACACCCTAGTGACGGAGATCAACCAGAGGCTGCCTCCAGCACATGTTGTACCGTAGCCCCTGACCAGCCTCTGCATAAGAAGAGGAAGCTTCATCTGCTGCAACAGCCTCCTCCACCTCGTCGGGACCAGATTCCACCAGCGGACCCGGATACACACACACACTGGTACGGAGACAGCCATGGAAACTGTCGAGGATGTGGACTTTGTCCCGTTAGACGAACTATCACCACACCTGGACACTGTTAGGAAAGATTTCATAATCATATGTAATTTTCCCTCCATGTGTCAACCCCCAAACGTTGTGCTGCTGTTTAAACACCATTGACTGACTTTGCCAGAGAAGCACAGCCTTCAGCTGCACTCCTCTGGGCTTACGCCCACTTTTTATGGGGAAACTGACATGCCTTTAAGACAGTCAGTACTGGGAGACTTTGTTTGCCTTATTCCTCATGTTGCAGCTTATGTGCAACATGTAACAAGTGTGCCATGTATCTTACCATACAGCACACTTGGGTCTATAGTCATTCCAGGTCCTAGAAACTCTCGCTGGACTTTTTATGAACTATGCAGATGTGTCATGGACAGGACTGGTGGCAGCTATCTTTTCGCATTATTTTTAACCCTTTCCTGCCATGTTAAGCACGTTTGACACAAATAGGTGGCCTGGCTCCAAAATGCCAATGCCACGAGTTTCTTTGTCCTGTCCTTTGGCCATCTTGCCACTTCACCTTTCCCAGGTCAAGCCGACCTGGGTCAGTCCTTATTTGGTCATGCACTTTCCCGCGAAACGCAACGCTTTCGCAGGCTTCTGCATGCCTTGTGTGTGCCTCCAGGATGTGGGCTGGGATGTCTGGTCCCAATACACATCTTGGGTGCAAGAGAGTCTGGAGTGTCCTGAATGTCTGGGACCACAGTGGTCTGTGATTGGCCCACGTATGGAGTGTGTGTTTGTGAGCAGATCTCCCATTGGGTCCTCTCCGTTTTGGTGCGAAGGGAACTTTGGATAAGAGGCGGCTGAAAACATCACTACCATGTCGATCTCCTGAGTTCACACCGAACAAACGATAGGAGCTAAGTATCCTGCAACTACTAAGCTTAGTCAAGGAACCGCTGGTGACCCGCTGAAAGGTTTGGCACCCTGAGCCCGCTGTCGTCCCGTGGGACCCCTCTGCATCTGGTCACCCTAGAAGGTCTGTGAAGACGCTTTGACCCATTGGAATAGTGGGACCAATTATTCTAGGCACCTTCATCAAACCCTGCAAGTAAGCTTTCTCAGAAGTGTCCCTGGGCCAACCAGTGGACTGACCAGCTTGCCCAGTTGCTTTGCTCTGTCACTGCCACCGTTTGGAGGAGGCCCTCGAAACTTGGTATACTGCTAGCTTTGTGTCCACGGCACCCTTGCACCCAATTTTGTACACTTGGCATTCCCAGGTCTGAAGTGAGACGAGTGCGCCAGGACCGGAGTAAACGCGGTTACCGTTTTGCCCTGCCGCGCCAACGACCTGTGCAAGTTTGCTCCATTTGTGACCCTCTTGCCCCTGAAGCCTGCTGCAGTGAAACTGGATCGATTCGTCCTCCCGGAGCGGAGAAATCACCACTGTCCCATCACTGTATCTTGGGAACTACAAGGTGCCGAGATGTCCTTTTTGCCGCATTCGAACCTGCCAGCGAAGTGGACTGAACTGGCGAAGTTTGGGTCTGCCTGCAACAGGGACCGGTGAGTAGTCCTTAGCCCAACCGGTGGCCCCTAGAGCAGGAGCCAATTTTTATGCACGAGTGGCCCCTTAGGGCCCCTTTCCTTTCCACAGCTATTGCGAAATAGCGACTCCATCCCGCACTCTCAAACTGCCTCTGCCTTCAAGTGGAGGTCCTCCTTGAATAGTGGGAACCTGTTATGCATCGCGTCATCTACCTTCCTGAACTGCTAGAGACACTTGAAGAGACCCTATCCTGCCCATTGGCACAAGCGCATGCATGTACTGTTGAGCACAAGGATCCTCTCTTCGTAGGGCTGCCTCTTAGTTAGGTGTATTATTGATTTGGAACTGGGTCTAAAGATTACCTGCACTGCCTCTTTTCTTCCCCTCTAGGTTGTCAACATATTTAGTGCATTTAACCCTTTGGACCCCAATGGTCTTGTATATATATTGTATTGCGCGTGATGTGTTGGTTTACTTAGCGGTACTGTGATTCATTGCTATGGTCTATGTTACAAAGGCCTTGTATAAATGTGTCTATAATTTTAATATAACACCTGTCTGGAGTAATTTGTAAGTGTCCTTGCTTTGTATGCTCATTGAGGTCTTTCAGTCACCCTCACCCCTCCTGAGACTTAGGGCCTCATTACGACCCTGCCGGTCTGGAAACAACAGTGGTGGTAAAACCGCTGCCACCATTCTTTCTGGACCGGCTCATTAAGAGTCCTGCAGGCAGGAGGTGGCACTCCCGCCAGGTCTGACCTGGCGGGTTTAACACCACCCGCCTAAAGGTGGACATGCAAACACCGGCTCTGTCAAAGATGGAACTAGTGTTTCCATGGTCCCCATCCCCATGCAGTCCTATGGGACTCCTTGGGAATGGGGACTTACAGAATTCCGCTTCCGGAATTCCCGGGTCACTGGGGTCGTAATGCCCCGGTAATTCCGGGAATCACAGAGGCGGAATGGTAATACGAGTCTGGCGGTAACCTGCCAGTTTTTCCAGCTCGGTCACTGCCGGACTCGTAAAGAGGCCCTTAGTCTTGACCGCCTGCCATAGCTACCCTGATTGGTCTGGCTTGTCCAGAGGTTACCCTGTTCCAAGAAACTAGGCTTGCCTTCTGAACCTCTGCCCTCCAGGACAGAGTTCAGAAATCCTTCTTAACAAATTGGTGTACTGCGGTGGGATAGGACTGAAGGTATCCAGTGTTGCATACTAGTGAAGGCATTTTAAGTTATTTCTACCAGGACACATAGTGAATTGTTGTAGTATAACTGAAAAAGGCCATAGTCCTATCTAACAATATGAAAACAAGTACCTTGTTAACTTTAAATGCTTCTAAATCTGAAACATTGAGAAAGATGTGTGCTGAGAGAGGGGTCTCTGCTCAAGGCACAAAAATGGAAATGATCCAAAGAATCATGTACTGGCAAGAAGCTCAGCTTAGTGCTATAACCTCTGAGGAAGTGCAGAAGGAGGTGGGGCTGCTCCCACTGGCGGAACTAGTAGTTTTGTCACTGCACTGATCTCCAGGGACCATGAGGATTTGGAAGATGTAATGTCTGTTTCCTCTGCCAGTGCTGAAGGTGAGGCCATGCTTGAATTCAAGAAGCAAGAGCTACTGTTTAGACAGAAGGAGCTTGAATTTAACATGGCCAAACTGAAGATAGAGCAGGCAGAAAAACAAAAAGACAGGGATCACCAGTTGGAACTGGCCAGGCTTCAAGTTGCCAATGGATCCAAGGGTCCTGGACATGGGTCTGAGGCCTCCTCTCATCCAAGGTTTCCAAAAGATCTGCTCAGTGTGTTTGAGGAAAAGAATGACATTATGGACTGGCTGAATACATTTGAGTATGCATGTGAAGTTCAACAAGTTGACAATGCTGATAACATTGCCTGGTTACTTAGCAGACTGCCGCATTCTGGCTGCAGTGCCATTATGGAAATGTCAAAAGCTGAGAGAGCAGATTTTGCAATGTTGAAGCAAACTCTCATCTTAAAGTTTGGAAAGACTCCTGCCCAATACTTAAAGATTCAGAGAGTACAAAAAGAAAGAAGGTGGTACTTGGGTATCTTATGTAACTGAATCCTTAAAAAACTTGACTGGCTGGGTTGAAGGTTATAAGGTCTCTACCTTTGAATGTATGATATTTCTTGTCATGCTAGAACATATTTTTGCATCTTCTTCCCCTGAATTAAGCAGCATTTGGCAGATTCAAAGGAGATAGATCCTAAGAAGCTTGCCATAGCAGCAGATTTGTGGGTGTCAGAGTGTCCCATAAGGAAAAGACTCATCCTGGTAAGCAGGAAGAGGGGAAAAAGTCCAAAGATAAGGAGGGTGGGGACTCTGATAAAACTTCCTCCCATAAGGGCCGCAAAAAGAAAAATACGGGTAAGACACACACAAGAGAACTCACAGGGTAGTGGAGGTCAGCCTCCAAAACAGAACTCTGGTTATAGTAAGCCTCCCTTTGTAAACAGACCCATTGGATCTTGTTTTGCTTGTGGAGAAACTGACCATGTGAAGGGGGATCCCAGATGTACGGTCAAAACATTGGGGGCCCACTCTGCTAATCTGGCCTTCTCCTCCTATGAGGAAAAAGAGATTACAGGGGCATCCTTCTCCTCAGACTTCTTCCCCAGTGGGATAGAAGCTGAGGTAGTTTTAGTTTCCCTGGGTTCCTGGGGGCCTAAAGTCTCAGAGGCTTATGTTAGGATTCCAGATAATACCAAGCACTACTTTAAAGACAGTGTGCTGATCAATGGAGTAGATACTCCAGGTCTTAGGGATAGTGGGTATAGTCAAACTGTAGTGGGTTCTACCTTGGTAGACCCAGAGGAAGTTGCCAGAGCTCCTCTGTTGCCCACTAAGTTGGCTGATGACCCACCTCTCATGTGCCCAGTAATACCTGTAAATCTTAATATAAATGGTACAGCAGTCAGGATTCCAGTGATCATCCAGAGGAGTGTCCCAGGAAAGGTCTTGCTGGGAAATTATCTCAGAGCTTTAGGGCTTGTGGGAGATACAGCTGACAGACCCTGCACAAGGGCTCAAACAAGGGCAGCACTGGCCAAGACCATTGCCATACCCCTGCCAAAAGGGAAACACAAGGCTAAAGGAGTGAGAAAATCAAAAAGAGAGAAAGAGAATATTCCCCCTAACTCACCTACCACTGAGGTGGAGGTAGTTGGTCAATCACCTGGACCTGACGAGGAGGTGGTGATACCTGAAGTATCTGACCCCAATGACCATCCTGAACTAAAAGACTTATTAGTAGAAGGTGGTCCTGACAGGGAAGAATTTAGTAAGGGCCAACGTGAGTGCCCATCTCTGGAAGGCCTAAGGAGACAGGCCTGCTCCCAGCTTGAGGGTGAGCCTTCTGGGAAGCACAGGATTTATTGGGAAGGTGGGCTCCTGTATAGTGAACCTACAGAGTCTACAGAAGGAGACCATAGGAGGTTGGTGATTCCCCTTGCTATAACACCCTTCCTCCTGCAGCTGGCGCATGAAGTGCCCCTTGCTGGTCACCTTGGAATCAAGAGAACCAAGCAAAGGTTATCCATGCACTTCTACTGGCCCAAGATGGGGGTGCAAGTAGAAGGTCACTGCAGGAGTTGTGCCTCCTGCCAGTTATCTGGTAAGAGTGGCACAACAATTCAAGCTCCGTTGGTACCGCTCCCAGTTGTGGGGGTACCATTTGAGAGGGTAGGGATCGACATTGTTGGTCCCCTTGAACCCCAAACAGCCTCAGGCAATAGGTTTATCCTGGTGCTGGTCGACCATGCCACCAGATATCCTGAGGCCATCTCATTGACAACTGTGACTGCCAAGTCAGTTGCAAAAGCTTTGCTTGACATATTTACTAGGGTTGGCTTCCCTAAAGAAGTTGTCTGACAGACAGCAACTTTATGTCGAAGTATATGCAGTCCATGAAGAAGGAATGTGGTGTCACATATAAGTTTTCATCCGCATACCACCCACAGACCAATGGTTTGGTTGAAAGGTTTAACAGGACCTTGAAAAGCATGATTGGGACTCTGGAAGAACCTCAAAGAAGAAAATGGGATCTTCTATTACCATGCTTACTGTTTTCCTACAGAGAAGTACCACAAGAGGGTGTTGGCTTCAGCCCCTTTGAACTTCTGTTTGGTCACCCTGTAAGTGGGCCCTTAGCCATAGTCCAGGAGGGATGGGAGATGCCCACTCCCACCATTACTACCAATGTAGTGGACTATGTGCTAGGGCTCAGAAAAAGGATGGTACTCCTGATGGGTCTGGCTAGTGAAAAATTGAAGGCAGGGCAAACTCTGGTGAAACATTGGTATGACCAGAAGGATTCCCTCATCAATTTCACACCTGATCAGCAAGTCCTGATCATGAATCCTATAAGGCCTTGAGCTCTACAGGACAAATGGTCAGGCCCTTACACAGTGGTGGAGTCACTGGGTGAGGTAAACTATTTAGTGGACCTTGGAAGGCCTGGATAGGCTCCAAAAGTGTTCCATGTAAATAGGCTGAAGGCTTTCATCCCACGAGTTTAAATCGCTGCACTACTACTGGCTTCAGATGTTGAGGAGGAGGAGTCAGAACCTCTCCCTGACCTATTCCAAAGCAGTCCTTCAGATAACTCCATTGAGGGTGTCCGAGTGGCCCCTCACCTGACTTCTGATCAACAGGCTGAGCTGAAAATGTTGCTTAGGCAATTTTCCCCCTTGTTTTCACAGTCCCCAGGTTTGACCCCTTGGTGCAAACATAACATAGACACAGGAGACAGTGTACCTACCAAAAGTAGGGGATACAGAATGTCAGACAAAGTAAGGTCTTACATTAAGACAGAGGTCAACAAAATGTTGGATCTTGGGCTGATTGAACCCTCCAGTAGTCCTTGGTCCAGCCCAGTGGTTTTGGTTCCAAAGGCAGGTACTTTTGAGGTTCTGTGTGGATTACAGGGCTCTGAATGCTGTCACCAAGACAGATGCACACCCCTTGCCTACAACAGATGAGCTGTTGGATACTTTGGGTGCCTCCAAGTACCTCAGCACGTTTAACCTCACTGCAGGCTATTGGCAAATAGCCCTTGCAGAACATGCCAAGGAGAAGACCGCTTTCTCAACTCCAGAGGGTCTTTACCGGTTCAGGGTAATGCCTTTTGGGTTGAAGAATACCCCTGCCACTTTCCAGAGGCTTGTGAATCATGGGTTGGATGAATTCTGTCTTGCATATCTGGATGATATAGCAGTTTTCAGTGCCACCTGGGAAGACCATGTGAAACACCTTGGGATTGTGTTACAGGCTCTTGAGAAGTCCCACTTGACCATAAAGGCCAGTAAGTGCCAGATTGGACAAGGATCAGTGGTCTATCTACTCCAAAGAAACCCAAGAAGGTAACCTGTACTGAAGAGTGTGAGAAGGCCTTCAATGGTTTAAAAGGCTCCTTGTGCCAGGCACCTGTTCTCAGTGCCCCTGATTACCAAAGACCTTTTATTGTGCAGATAGTTGCCTCTGACCCTGGGATAGGAGCTGTTCTATCAAAAGTAGATGAGAAGGGTAAGGAACACCCTATTGGCTTCATTAGTCGCCAGTTTAAGGACAGAGAGCTCAGATGGTCCACAGTAGAGAAAGAATGTTTCTTTGTTGTGTGGGCCCTAATGAAGCTGAGGCCCTACCTCTATGGGACCCACTTCACTGTGCAAACAAACTGACCATAAGCCCTTAAAGTGGCTAATGAACTTGAAGGGAGAGAATCCAAAGTTGCTTAGGTGTTCCATAAGTCTGCAAGGCTTTGACTTCACTATTGAGCATAGGCCAGGTGTCCAACATAGTAATGCTGATGGGTTGTCCAGAATGTTTAAACAACCTGAACAAGAAACTCATCCAGGGGAGGATTAGTTCCCCCTGTCCTTAGTCTGGGAGGGGCGAGTGTTAGGAAAGATTTCATAATCATATGTAATTTTCCCGCCATGTGTCAACCCCCAAACTGTGTGCTGCTGTTTAAACACAATTGACTGACTTTGCCAGAGAAGCACAGCCTTCAGCTGCACTCCTTGGCTTTCGCTCACTTTTTTTGGGGAAACTGACATGCCCTTAAGACAGTCAGTACTGGGAGACATTGTTTCCCTTAGTCCTTTCCTCATGTTGTAGCTTTTGTGCAAAGTGTGCCATGTATCTTACCATACAGCACACTTGAGTCTCTAGTCATTTCCAAAGGCCCAAGAAACTCTTGCTCGACTTTTTATGACCCGTGCAGATGTGTCATGGACAGGACTGGTGGCAGCTATCTTTTTGCATTGTTTTTAACCCTTTCTTGCCATGTTAACTGCATTTGACACTAATAGGTGGCCTTGCTCCAAAATGGCCATGCCACAAGGTTCTTTGTCCTGTCCTTTGGCAATCTTGCCCCTTCACCTTTCCCAGGTCGAGCCGACCCGGGTCAGTCCTTATTTCATCATGCACTTTCCCGTGAATCCCAATGCTGTTGCAGGCTTCTGCATGCCTTGTGTGTGTGCCTCCAGGATGTGGGCTGGGATGTCGGATCCCAATACACATCCTGGGTGCCAGAGAGTCTGGAGTGCCCTGAATGCCTGGGACCACCGTGGTCCGTGATTGGTACACGTATGGAGTGTGTGTATGTGAGCAGATCTCCCATTGGGTCCTCTCCGTTTTGGATAAGAGGAGGCTGAAAACACCACTACCATGTCTATCTCCTGAGTTCACAGCGAACAAAGGATAGGAGCCAAGTATCCTGCAACTACAAAGCTGAGTCGAGGAACCGCTGGTGACCCGCTGGAAGGTTGGGCACCCTGAGCCCGCTGTCGTCCCGTGGGACCCCTCTGCATCTGGTCGTTCTTGAAGGTCTACGAAGACGCTTCGACCCAATGGAATAGTGGGACCAACTATTCTCGGCACCTTCATCAAACCCTGCAAGTAAGCTTTCTCAGAAGTGTCCCTGGGCCAACCAGTGGACTGACCAGCTTGCCCAGTTGCTTTGCTCTGTCATCACCACCGTTTCGAGGAGACCCTCGAAACATGGTATACTGCTAGCTTTGTGTCCACGGCACCCTCGCACCGAATTTCGTACACTTGGCATTCCCAGGTCTGAAGTGAGACGAGTGCGCCAGGACCGGAGTAAACGCTGTAACTGTGTCGCCCTGCCGTGGCAACGACCTCTGCAAGTTCGCTGCATTTGTGATCCTCTTGCCCCTGAAGCATGCTGCAGTGAAACTTGGTCAATTCGTCCTCCCGGAGCGGAGAAATCACCACTGTATCATTTGGGAACTTGTTCTGCATCGCCTCATCCACCTTGCAGAGCTGATGGAGACCCTTGAAGAGACCCTATCCTGCCCATTGGCACAAGTGCATGCATGTGCTGTTGAGCACAAGGCTCCTCTCTTTGTAGGGCTTGGACTGCCTCTTAGTTAGGTGTATTATTGATGTGGAACTGGGTCTAAAGATTACCTCCACTGCCTCTTTCCTTCCCCTCTAGGTTTTCAACATATTTAGTGCATTTAACCCTTTGGACCCCAATGGTCTTGTATATATATTGTATTGAGCGTGATGCGTTGGTTTACTTAGTGTTACTGTGATTCTTTGCTATGGTCTATGTTACAAAGGCCTTGTAATAAATGTGTCTATATTTTTAATATAACACCTCTGGAGTAATTTCTAAGTGTCCTTGCTTTGTATGTTCATTGAAGTCTTTGTCACCCTCACCCCTCCTGAGATGTAGCCTTGACCACCTGCCATAGCTACCGTGATTGGTCTGTTTTGTCCAGAGGTTATCCTGTTCTAAGAAACTAGGCTGGCCTTCTGTCAGAGTTCTCTGGTTGGGATTCTTCTGCACGTGTCTTAGCGCTGTAGACTTCTGTAGCCCTCTCTGGTTGGGATTCTTCTGCACGTGGCTTAGCGCTGTAGACTTCTGTAGCCCTCTCTGGTTGGGATTCTTCTGCAGGTGGCTTAGTGCTGTAGACCTTCATGGCCCTCTCCAGTTGGGATTCTGCAGGGGTCCTTAAACGAAATATTCTGTTGCCAATTTCCTCAGCTACCTGGTATCTACCAGCCTTATAAACTCTCCTCTATTTTAATGATTTAGCAACTCTTGGAGGCCTTTAATACGGTGGAGCACCCCCTCTCCTTCAGGCCCTTTCTGAACTTGGAATCCAAGATAAAGAGTTGCTTCCATTTCTTGCCACCATTGCGTCCGCTCCTTGGATCATGACGACATCTAATCAACCTTATAAATTGTTGAGTGCCCCCAATGCCCCATCTTCCGCAGGACAAACCATTTCCTCCTTACGGTTCTTAGGTCATTTCTTTAAGGACAGCACATCTTCCCCCTTCCGGACTCTCACTCCTGCTCGGCCTCTGCATGGCCTTCTGACTGCCTCCCTACAGTCTTGCACTTAGATTCCATGATTATTTATTTACATTTATATAGCGCACAGCAGCCCTGGGGCATTGTGGCGCTGTTACAAGGATGTTTGCTTGGTACAGGTTTAACAGCATTGTATACAAAACATAGACCACAGAAGTGGGTGAGCGTGTTCCATGGTTACAAGAGAAACAGTATATCAAGCACGAAAGAGTGGGACCGGTTACAGAGGAGACATATTTAGTTGAACAATTTGGTTTTAAGCATTTTGCAGAATACAGTATATGATTTTTCATTTCTGAGTGCAGTGGGGAGGGCATTCCAGTTTTTGGGGGCTAGATATTGAAAGCTGGAGCCTGCGGCTTTTGACCTTTTGATGGTGGGGACATAGATTTGATTAGAGAGATGTGTTCTGGTGGGTCTAGAGGAGGGGTTGATGGTGATTCTTTCTGAAAGGTAGGGAGGGGCGTTGAGTGATGGGCATTTATGTTTAATAACCATGGTTTTAAAAACAATGCGTTCTTTAATCGGTAACCAGTGTGCGTCTTTCCTAGCCTAAGAAATGTGTTCCCTTTTAGTAACACTCAGTGCTCCTCTGAGGGCATTATTTTGTGTCACTTGGAGCTTGTTGAGATTTTTTCGCCGAGTTGCCTAGGAAGAGGGCATTACAGTAGTCAAGTTTAGTGCCGACTGTGGCTCTGGCAATTGATAGGTTTTTTTTGATAGACAGGAATGGTTTAACCGCATTGATGATCTTGGTGGTGAGGGCAGCTGAGGAGGCTATGGCATTGACCTGACATGTCATAGAAAGGGAGGAGTCAAGGTACACTCCTATGGTTTTCACTACTGAGGAGGCAGTAATGGTGGTGTTGTCGATATGGAAGGTGCTATATTGGGGGGAGGGTTTATTGAGGGTTTCTTTAGTGCCTACCACAAGGATCTCTGTTTTGTCTCCATTGAGACAGAGGCCATTGGCTGCCATCCATGTTTGTATGGCTGTGTATATTTTGGTTAGGGCCGCAGAATCTTGTTCATAGATGCTGGTTAGAGGGAGTAGGACTTGTGTGTCGTCGGCATAGTTTGTGTATGCTATGTTACGGTGATCCAAGTCATTGAAAAGAGGGAGGGTGAAGATGTTATACAAGGTGGGTGCGGTACATGAGCCTTGTGGGACTCCACAGTGTCGCTATTCTCTCCGACCTATTGTCAGGTATTATTGAGGGAAAGTCATTCCGTCTCTTGCTCTATGATACAAATGCTTTTTAATGTCAAGGACCAAGAATGGCAGAAACCGGAGGGCTGATTTGGCAGTAAGTACTCACCCTCACCCTCCTGAACTGTGCTCTGACCTCTATTATCAGATTTGAATTTGCCGTAATCTCCATGTCAGCTAGGGTAAAATGGATAACACTTTGTTCTATAAAACACTTTGGAGATCCACCTTATAAAATCATAAAATTAAACACTGGGAAAATGGAATGCTCTATCCACTTCTCATTGGGTAAAGAGTGTGAGTCTCTGATTTTTCATCAATCAGTCAAGTGAGCCTCGGCTCGTGACACCCATAGAGTAAAAAATGCTCTCTGTGAGTCTGATTGTTCTAATACAAGAGAGGCTATATCAAAGTACTCCTTACATCAATCTTTTATCATGTAGTCTCCTATATTAAAAAAAGAATCCCTGTCCCAATTGGAGGATGTCATTTCTAAGATTACGATTGAATCTCTTTCCTGCCTTGGAAGTATATGGAGCAAGGTCAGGCATCCCTAAAGACAAGCATATACATAGATACTGCTTGGAGGGTGGAGCAATTGAGACCATGGAACATCTCTAAACGGTATGCCCGAAAATCTTCCACTTAAGATTTTGGGGGTTTTCTAAAAGAAAGAAAATTATATGCACAAACGCACTTTTGGAGTGAGATCTTATCAGGGACACACATTTCCTTGACAGCCATCTGATGTATTGATGAAATCTTAAAACCTTTTCAGGGAATTCAACCAGCCTATTTTGCAAATTGACTCAATGCTTTATGGTTATGAATATGAACTGAAATGAGTGCAATTGCTATCGGCAACTATGAAAGGTCCAGTAAGGTGGATTCTGTCCCATGGCCTGGGCGGAAACCAGTTTGTCTTTTACCTAGGATCTTATTTTCTTCCAGGAATGGCTGGATTTGAGTATATGCCACCTTATCCAGGATTTTGAGCAGGAAAGGGACGGTGGTGCTGGGCCTGTAGTTATTGGCTTTTCAGGTTCCAGAGTTTTTTTTTTTAGAATTGGGCGAACCCAGGCTTCTTTTAGGCTGCCAGGTACTGTATTGGTTTTGAAGGAGGCATTAATGAAGATTTTTAGGAAGGGTCCAAGGGTTTCAGCGCAGTCTTTGACTAGTTTGGCTGGGCATGCATCTCCTTTGCAATTTGATGGCCTGATTTTGTTGACGATATCTATGACTTCAGACTCTGTGACTTCCCTGAATGAGATGGGTTTTATCAATTCTGAGGTGCCTTTGTGTTTAGGCGGGGAGGCTAAGTTGAAATGTTTAGAGAGGTTTTTGTGATGTGCATTGATTTTCTCTTGCAATAGTTGAATTGTATTTAGTAGGGCCCTTTGTACACTGGTACACCATGCTTTGATGATTTCTTCGGAATTGGTGGCTGGGGAGGATAGTTCCTTAAAGATGGTGAAGAGTTCTTTGAAATCGAATGTGGCGTTAGTGATTCTCTCATTATAGGAGTATGATTTGGCTAGGGTTATAGCTTTCTCGTATCGGGTGGCCAGAGTCTTGTAGGAGGATAGTATAGATTCCTGTGGGGATACTCTCCATTTGCTAGTGATTCTCTCTTTATAGGAGGATGATTTGCTAGGGTTATAGCTTTCTTGTATTGGCTAACCAGAGTTTTGTAGGAGGATAGTATAGATTCCTGTGGGCATCCTCTCCATTTGCTAGTGATTCTCGTTACAGGAGGATGATTTGGCTAGGGTTATAGCTTTCTTGTAGTGGGTGGCCAGAGTCTTGTAGGAAGATAGTATAGATATCTGTGGGGATACTCTCCATTTGCTAGTGATTCTCTCGTTATAGGAGGATAATTTGGCTAGGGTTATAGCTTTCTCGTATTGGGTGGCCAGAGTCTTGTAGGAAGATAGTATAGATTCCTGTGGGCATCCTCTCCATTTGCTAGTGATTCTCTCGTTATAGAAGGATGATTTGGCTAGGGTTATAGCTTTCTTGTATTGGGTGGCCAGAGTCTTGTAGGAGGATAGTATAGATTCCTCTGGGCATCCTCTCCATTTGCTAGTGATTCTCTCGTTATAAGAGGTTGATTTGGCTAGGGTTATAGCTTTCTTGTATTGGCTAACCAGAGTCTTGTAGGAGGATAGTATAGATTTCTCTGGGCATCCTCTCCATTTGCTAGTGATTCTCTCGTTATAAGAGGTTGATTTGGCTAGGGTTATAGCTTTCTTGTATTGGCTAACCAGAGTCTTGTAGGAGGATAGTATAGATTCCTGTGGGGATACTCTCTATTTGCTAGTGATTCTCTCGTTATAGGAGGATGATTTGGCTAGGGTTATAGCTTTCTTGTATTGGCTAACTAGAGTCTTGAAGGAGGATAGTATAGATTCCTCTGGGCATCCTCTCCATTTGCTAGTGATTCTCTCGTTATAGGAGGATGATTTGGCTAGGGTTATAGCTTTCTTGTATTGGGTGGCCAGAGTCTTGTAGGAGGATAGTATAGATTCCTGTGGGGATACTCTCCATTTGCTAGTGATTCTCTCGCTATAGGAGGATGATTTGGCTAGGGTTATAGCTTTCTTGTATCGGGTGGCCAGAGTCTTGTAGGAGGATAGTATAGATTCCTGTGGGCATCCTCTCCATTTGCTAGTGATTCTCTCGTTATAGGAGGATGATTTGGCTAGGGTTATAACTTTCTTGCAGTGGGTGGCCAGAGTCTTGTATGAGGATAGTATAGATTCCCGTGGGGATCCTCTCCATTTGCTAGTGATTCTCTCGTTATAGGAGGATGATTTGGCTAGGGTTATAGCTTTCTTGTATCGGGTGGCCAGAGTCTTGTAGGAGGATAGTATAGATTCCTGTGGGCATCCTCTCCATTTGCTAGTGATTCTCTCGTTATAGGAGGATGATTTGGCTACGGTTATAGCTTTCTTGTAGTGGGTGGCCAGAGTCTTGTAGGAGGATAGTATAGATTCCTGTGGGGATCCTCTCCATTTGCTAGTGATTCTCTCGTTATAGGAGGATGATTTGGCTACGGTTATAGCTTTCTTGTAGTGGGTGGCCAGAGTCTTGTAGGAGGATAGTATAGATTCCTGTGGGGATCCTCTCCATTTGCTAGTGATTCTCTCGTTATAGGAGGATGATTTGGCTAGGGTTATACCTTTCTTGTATCGGGTAGCCAGAGTATTGTAGGAGGATAGTATAGATTCCTGTGGGCATCCTCTCCATTTGCTAGTGATTCTCGCGTTGTAGGAGGATGATTTGGCTAGGGTTATAGCTTTCTTGTATTGGCTAACCAGAGTCTTGTAGGAGGATAGTATAGATTGCTCTGGGCATCCTCTCCATTTGCTAGTGATTCTCTCGTTATAGGAGAATGATTTGGCTAGGGTTATAGCTTTCTTGTTTTGGGTGGCCAGAGTTTTGTAGGAGGATAGTATAGATTCCTGTGGGCATCCTCTCCATTTGCTAGTGAT
Source organism: Ambystoma mexicanum (assembly GCF_040938575.1). Taxonomy (NCBI): domain Eukaryota; kingdom Metazoa; phylum Chordata; class Amphibia; order Caudata; family Ambystomatidae; genus Ambystoma; species Ambystoma mexicanum. Next base: position 1,678,248,759 of record NC_090937.1, read on the forward strand.
TCTCTCGTTATAGGAGGATGATTTGGCTAGGGTTATAGCTTTCTTGTATTGGGTGGCCACAGTCTTGTAGGAGGATAGTATAGATTCCTGTGGGCATCCTCTCCATTTGCTAGTGATTCTCTCGTTATAGGAGGATGATTTGGCTAGGGGTATAGTTTTCTTGTATCGGGTGGCCAGAGTCTTGTAGGAGGATAGTATAGATTCCTGTGGGCATCCTCTCCATTTGCTAGTGATTCTCTCGTTATAGGAGGATGATTTGGCTAGGGTTATAGCTTTCTTGTATCGGGTGGCCAGAGTCTTGTAGGAGGATAGTATAGATTCCTGTGGGCATCCTCTCCATTTGCTAGTGATTCTCTCGTTATAGGAGGATGATTTGGCTAGGGTTATAGCTTTCTTGTTTTGGGTGGCCAGAGTTTTGTAGGAGGATAGTATAGATTCCTGTGGGCATCCTCTCCATTTGCTAGTGATTCTCTCGTTATAGGAGGATGATTTGGCTAGGGTTATAGCTTTCTTGTATCGGGTGGCCAGAGTTTTGTAGGAGGATAGTATAGATTCCTGTGGGGATCCTCTCCATTTGCTAGTGATGCTCTCGTTATAGGAGGATGATTTGGCTAGGGTTATAGCTTGCTTGTAGTGGGTGGCCAGAGTCTTGTAGGAGGATAGTATAGATTCCTGTGGGCATCCTCTCCATTTGCTAGTGATTCTCTCGTTATAGGAGGATGATTTGGCTAGGGTTATAGCTTTCTTGTTTTGGGTGGCCAGAGTCTTGTAGGAGGATAGTATAGATTCCTCTGGGGATACTCTCCATTTGCTAGTGATTCTCTCGTTATAGGAGAATAATTTGGCTAGGGTTATAGCTTTCTTGTTTTGGGTGGCCAGAGTCTTGTAGGAGGATAGTATAGATTCCTGTGGGCATCCTCTCCATTTGCTAGTGATTCTCTCGTTATAGGAGGATGATTTGGCTAGGGTTATAGCTTTCTTGTATTGGCTAACCAGAGTTTTGTAGGAGGATAGTATAGATTCCTGCGGGCATCCTCTCCATTTGCTAGTGATTCTCTCATTACAGGAGGATGATTTGGCTAGGGTTATAGCTTTCTTGTTTTGGGTGGCCAGAGTCTTGTAGGAGGATAGTATAGATTCCTGTGGGGATACTCTCCATTTGCTAGTGATTCTCTCGTTATAGGAGGATGATTTGGCTAGGGTTATAGCTTTCTTGTATCGGGGGCCAGAGTCTTGTAGGAGGATAGTATAGATTCCTGTGGGCATCCTCTCCATTTGCTAGTGATTCTCTCGTTATAGGAGGATGATTTGGCTAGGGTTATAGCTTTCTTGTTTTGGGTGGCCAGAGTTTTGTAGGAGGATAGTATAGATTCCTGTGGGCATCCTCTCCATTTGCTAGTGATTCTCTCGTTATAGGAGGATGATTTGGCTAGGGTTATAGCTTTCTTGTATCGGGTGGCCAGAGTTTTGTAGGAGGATAGTATAGATTCCTGTGGGGATCCTCTCCATTTGCTAGTGATTCTCTCGTTATAGGAGGATGATTTGGCTAGGGTTATAGCTTTCTTGTATCGGGTGGCCAGAGTCTTGTAGGAGGATAGTATAGATTCCTATGGGGATACTCTCCATTTGCTAGTGATTCTCTTGTTATAGGAGGATGATTTGGCTAGGGTTATAGCTTTCTTGTTTTGGGTGGCCAGAGTTTTGTAGGAGGATAGTATAGATTCCTGTGGGCATCCTCTCCATTTGCTAGTGATTCTCTCGTTATATGAGGATAATTTGGCAAGGGTTATAGCTTTCTTGTATTGGCTAACCAGAGTCTTGTAGGAGGACAGTATAGATTCCTGTGGGCATCCTCTCCATTTGCTAGTAATTCTCTCGTTATAGGAGGATGATTTGGCTAGGGTTATAGCTTTCTTGTATTGGCTAACCAGAGTCTTGTAGGAGGATAGTATAGATTCCTCTGGGCATCCTCTCCATTTGTTAGTGATTCTCTTGTTATAGGAGGATGATTTGGCTAGGGTTATAGCTTTCTCGTATTGGGTGGCCAGAGTCTTGTAGGAAGATAGTATAGATTCCTGTGGGCATCCTCTCCATTTGCTAGTGATTCTCTCGTTATAGGAGAATGATTTGGCTAGGGTTTTAGCTTTCTTGTTTTGGGTGGCCAGAGTCTTGTAGGAGGATAGTATAGATTCCTGTGGGCATCCTCTCCATTTGTTAGTGATTCTCTCGTTATAGGAGGATGATTTGGATAGGGTTATAGCTTTCTTGTTTTGGGTGGCCAGAGCTTTGTAGGAGGATAGTATAGATTCCTGTGGGCATCCTCTCCATTTGTTAGTGATTCTCTCGTTATAGGAGGATGATTTGGATAGGGTTATAGCTTTCTTGTTTTGGGTGGCCAGAGTCTTGTAGGAGGATAGTATAGATTCCTCTGGGGATACTCTCCATTTGCTAGTGATTCTCTCGTTATAGGAGAATAATTTGGCTAGGGTTATAGCTTTCTTGTTTTGGGTGGCCAGAGTCTTGTAGGAGGATAGTATAGATTCCTGTGGGCATCCTCTCCATTTGCTAGTGATTCTCTCGTTATAGGAGAATAATTTGGCTAGGGTTATAGCTTTCTTGTATTGGCTAACCAGAGTTTTGTAGGAGGATAGTATAGATTCCTGCGGGCATCCTCTCCATTTGCTAGTGATTCTCTCATTACAGGAGGATGATTTGGCTAGGGTTATAGCTTTCTTGTTTTGGGTGGCCAGAGTCTTGTAGGAGGATAGTATAGATTCCTGTGGGGATACTCTCCATTTGCTAGTGATTCTCTCGTTATAGGAGGATGATTTGGCTAGGGTTATAGCTTTCTTGTATCGGGGGCCAGAGTCTTGTAGGAGGATAGTATAGATTCCTGTCGGCATCCTCTCCATTTGCTAGTGATTCTCTCGTTATAGGAGGATGATTTGGCTAGGGTTATAGCTTTCTCATATTGGGTGGCCAGAGTCTTGTAGGAGGATAGTATAGATTCCTGTGGGGATACTCTCCATTTGCTAGTGATGCTCTCGTTATAGGAGGATGATTTGGCTAGGGTTATAGCTTGCTTGTAGTGGGTGGCCAGAGTCTTGTAGGAGGATAGTATAGATTCCTGTGGGCATCCTCTCCATTTGCTAGTGATTCTCTCGTTATAGGAGGATGATTTGGCTAGGGTTATAGCTTTCTTGTTTTGGGTGGCCAGAGTCTTGTAGGAGGATAGTATAGATTCCTCTGGGGATACTCTCCATTTGCTAGTGATTCTCTCGTTATAGGAGAATAATTTGGCTAGGGTTATAGCTTTCTTGTTTTGGGTGGCCAGAGTCTTGTAGGAGGATAGTATAGATTCCTGTGGGCATCCTCTCCATTTGCTAGTGATTCTCTCGTTATAGGAGGATGATTTAGCTAGGGTTATAGCTTTCTTGTATTGGCTAACCAGAGTTTTGTAGGAGGATAGTATAGATTCCTGCGGGCATCCTCTCCATTTGCTAGTGATTCTCTCATTACAGGAGGATGATTTGGCTAGGGTTATAGCTTTCTTGTTTTGGGTGGCCAGAGTCTTGTAGGAGGATAGTATAGATTCCTGTGGGGATACTCTCCATTTGCTAGTGATTCTCTCGTTATAGGAGGATGATTTGGCTAGGGTTATAGCTTTCTTGTATCGGGGGCCAGCGTCTTGTAGGAGGATAGTATAGATTCCTGTCGGAATCCTCTCCATTTGCTAGTGATTCTCTCGTTATAGGAGGATGATTTGGCTAGGGTTATAGCTTTCTCATATTGGGTGGCCAGAGTCTTGTAGGAGGATAGTATAGATTCCTGTGGGGATACTCTCCATTTTGCTAGTGATGCTCTCGTTATAGGAGGATGATTTGGCTAGGGTTATAGCTTGCTTGTAGTGGGTGGCCAGAGTCTTGTAGGAGGATAGTATAGATTCCTGTGGGCATCCTCTCCATTTGCTAGTGATTCTCTCGTTATAGGAGGATGATTTGGCTAGGGTTTTAGCTTTCTTGTATCGGGTGGCCAGAGTCTTGTAGGAGGATAGTATAGATTCCTGTGGGCATCCTCTCCATTTGCTAGTGATTCTCTCGTTATAGGAGGATGATTTGGCTAGGGTTATAGCTTTCTTGTTTTGGGTGGCCAGAGTTTTGTAGGAGGATAGTATATATTCCTGTGGGCATCCTCTCCATTTGCTAGTGATTCTCTCGTTATAGGAGGATGATTTGGCTAGGGTTATAGCTTTCTTGTTTTGGGTGGCCAGAGTCTTGTAGGAGGATAGTATAGATTCCTCTGGGGATACTCTCCATTTGCTAGTGATTCTCTCGTTATAGGAGAATAATTTGGCTAGGGTTATAGCTTTCTTGTTTTGGGTGGCCAGAGTCTTGTAGGAGGATAGTATAGATTCCTGTGGGCATCCTCTCCATTTGCTAGTGATTCTCTCGTTATAGGAGGATGATTTGGCTAGGGTTATAGCTTTCTTGTATTGGCTAACCAGAGTTTTGTAGGAGGATAGTATAGATTCCTGCGGGCATCCTCTCCATTTGCTAGTGATTCTCTCATTACAGGAGGATGATTTGGCTAGGGTTATAGCTTTCTTGTTTTGGGTGGCCAGAGTCTTGTAGGAGGATAGTATAGATTCCTGTGGGGATACTCTCCATTTGCTAGTGATTCTCTCGTTATAGGAGGATGATTTGGCTAGGGTTATAGCTTTCTTGTATCGGGGGCCAGAGTCTTGTAGGAGGATAGTATAGATTCCTGTCGGCATCCTCTCCATTTGCTAGTGATTCTCTCGTTATAGGAGGATGATTTGGCTAGGGTTATAGCTTTCTCATATTGGGTGGCCAGAGTCTTGTAGGAGGATAGTATAGATTCCTGTGGGGATACTCTCCATTTGCTAGTGATGCTCTCGTTATAGGAGGATGATTTGGCTAGGGTTATAGCTTGCTTGTAGTGGGTGGCCAGAGTCTTGTAGGAGGATAGTATAGATTCCTGTGGGCATCCTCTCCATTTGCTAGTGATTCTCTCGTTATAGGAGGATGATTTGGCTAGGGTTATAGCTTTCTTGTTTTGGGTGGCCAGAGTTTTGTAGGAGGATAGTATATATTCCTGTGGGCATCCTCTCCATTTGCTAGTGATTCTCTCGTTATAGGAGGATGATTTGGCTAGGGTTATAGCTTTCTTGTATCGGGTGGCCAGAGTTTTGTAGGAGGATAGTATAGATTCCTGTGGGGATCCTCTCCATTTGCTAGTGATTCTCTCGTTATAGGAGGATGATTTGGCTAGGGTTTTAGCTTTCTTGTTTTGGGTGGCCAGAGTCTTGTAGGAGGATAGTATAGATTCCTATGGGGATATCCTCCATTTGCTAGTGATTCTCTTGTTATAGGAGGATGATTTGGCTAGGGTTATAGCTTTCTTGTTTTGGGTGGCCAGAGTTTTGTAGGAGGATAGTATAGATTCCTGTGGGCATCCTCTCCATTTGCTAGTGATTCTCTCGTTATATGAGGATAATTTGGCAAGGGTTATAGCTTTCTTGTATTGGCTAACCAGAGTCTAGTAGGAGGATAGTATAGATTCCTGCGGGCATCCTCTCCATTTGCTAGTGATTCTCTCATTACAGGAGGATGATTTGGCTAGGGTTATAGCTTTCTTGTTTTGGGTGGCCAGAGTCTTGTAGGAGGATAGTATAGATTCCTGTGGGGATACTCTCTATTTGCTAGTGATTCTCTCGTTATAGGAGGATGATTTGGCTAGGGTTATAGCTTTCTTGTATCGGGGGCCAGAGTCTTGTAGGAGGATAGTATAGATTCCTGTCGGCATCCTCTCCATTTGCTAGTGATTCTCTCGTTATAGGAGGATGATTTGGCTAGGGTTATAGCTTGCTTGTAGTGGGTGGCCACAGTCTTGTAGGAGGATAGTATAGATTCCTGTGGGCATCCTCTCCATTTGCTAGTGATTCTCTCGTTATAGGAGGATGATTTGGCTAGGGTTTTAGCTTTCTTGTATCGGGTGGCCAGAGTCTTGTAGGAGGATAGTATAGATTCCTGTGGGCATCCTCTCCATTTGCTAGTGATTCTCTTGTTATAGGAGGATGATTTGGCTAGGGTTATAGCTTTCTTGTTTTGGGTGGCCAGAGTCTTGTAGGAGGATAGTATAGATTCCTGTCGGCATCCTCTCCATTTGCTAGTGATTCTCTCGTTATAGGAGGATGATTTGGCTAGGGTTATAGCTTTCTTGTTTTGGGTGGCCAGAGTCTTGTAGGAGGGATAGTATAGATTCCTCTGGGGATACTCTCCATTTGCTAGTGATTCTCTCGTTATAGGAGAATAATTTGGCTAGGGTTATAGCTTTCTTGTTTTGGGTGTCCAGAGTCTTGTAGGAGGATAGTATAGATTCCTCTGGGGATACTCTCCATTTGCTAGTGATTCTCTCATTATAGGAGGATGATTTGGCTAGGGTTATAGCTTTCTTGTATTGGGTGGCCAGAGTCTTGTAGGATGATAGTATAGTTTCCTCTGGGCATATTCTCCATTTGCTAGTGATTCTCTTGTTATAGGAGGATGATTTGGCTAGGGTTATAGCTTTCTTGTTTTGGGTGGCCAGAGTTTTGTAGGAGGATAGTATAGATTCCTGCGGCATCCTCTCCATTTGCTAGTGATTCTCTCATTACAGGAGGATGATTTGGCTAGGGTTATAGCTTTCTTGTATTGGCTAACCAGAGTTTTGTAGGAGGATAGTATAGATTCCTGCGGGCATCCTCTCCATTTGCTAGTGATTCTCTCATTACAGGAGGATGATTTGGCTAGGGTTATAGCTTTCTTGTATTGGGTGGCCAGAGTCTTGTAGGAAGATAGTATAGATTCCTGTGGGGATACTCTCCATTTGCTAGTGATTCTCTCATTATAGGAGGATGATTTGGCTAGGGTTATATCTTTCTTGTATCGGGTGGCCAGAGTCTTGTAGGAGGATAGTATAGATTCCTGTGGGCATCCTCTCCATTTGCTAGTGATTCTCTCGTTATAGGAGGATGATTTGGCTAGGGTTATAGCTTTCTTGTATCGGGTGGCCAGAGTCTTGTAGGAGGATAGTATAGATTCCTCTGGGCGTCCTCTCCATTTGCTAGTGATTCTCTCATTATAGGAGGATGATTTGGCTAGGGTTATAGCTTTCTTGTATTGGGTGGCCAGAGTCTTGTAGGATGATAGTATAGTTTCCTCTGGGCATCCTCTCCATTTGCTAGTGATTCTCTTGTTATAGGAGGATGATTTGGCTAGGGTTATAGCTTTCTTGTTTTGGGTGGCCAGAGTTTTGTAGGAGGATAGTATAGATTCCTGCGGCATCCTCTCCATTTGCTAGTGATTCTCTCATTACAGGAGGATGATTTGGCTAGGGTTATAGCTGTCTTGTTTTGGGTGGCCAGAGTCTTGTAGGAGGATAGTATAGATTCCTGTGGGGATACTCTCCATTTGCTAGTGATTCTCTCGTTATAGGAGGATGATTTGGCTAGGGTTATAGCTTTCTTGTATTGGCTAACCAGAGTTTTGTAGGAGGATAGTATAGATTCCTGCGGGCATCCTCTCCATTTGCTAGTGATTCTCTCATTACAGGAGGATGATTTGGCTAGGGTTATAGCTTTCTTGTTTTGGGTGGCCAGAGTCTTGTAGGAGGATAGTATAGATTCCTGTGGGGATACTCTCTATTTGCTAGTGATTCTCTCGTTATAGGAGGATGATTTGGCTAGGGTTATAGCTTTCTTGTATCGGCGGCCAGAGTCTTGTAGGAGGATAGTATAGATTCCTGTCGGCATCCTCTCCATTTGCTAGTGATTCTCTCGTTATAGGAGGATGATTTGGCTAGGGTTATAGCTTGCTTGTAGTGGGTGGCCAGAGTCTTGTAGGAGGATAGTATAGATTCCTGTGGGCATCCTCTCCATTTGCTAGTGATTCTCTTGTTATAGGAGGATGATTTGGCTAGGGTTATAGCTTTCTTGTTTTGGGTGGCCAGAGTCTTGCAGGAGGATAGTATAGATTCCTGTGGGCATCCTCTCCATTTGCTAGTGATTCTCTCGTTATAGGAGGATGATTTGGCTAGGGTTATAGCTTTCTTGTATCGGGGGCCAGAGTCTTGTAGGAGGATAGTATAGATTCCTGTCGGCATCCTCTCCATTTGCTAGTGATTCTCTCATTATAGGAGGATGATTTGGCTAGGGTTATAGCTTTCTTGTATCGGGGGCCAGAGTCTTGTAGGAGGATAGTATAGATTCCTGTCGGCATCCTCTCCATTTGCTAGTGATTCTCTCGTTATAGGAGGATGATTTGGCTAGGGTTATAGCTTTCTTGTATTGGGTGGCCAGAGTCTTGTAGGAAGATAGTATAGATTCCTGTGGGGATACTCTCCATTTGCTAGTGATTCTCTCATTATAGGAGGATGATTTGGCTAGGGTTATATCTTTCTTGTATCGGGTGGCCAGAGTCTTGTAGGAGGATAGTATAGATTCCTGTGGGCATCCTCTCCATTTGCTAGTGATTCTCTCGTTATAGGAGGATGATTTGGCTAGGGTTATAGCTTTCTTGTATCGGGTGGCCAGAGTCTTGTAGGAGGATAGTATAGATTCCTCTGGGCATCCTCTCCATTTGCTAGTGATTCTCTCATTATAGGAGGATGATTTGGCTAGGGTTATAGCTTTCTTGTATTGGGTGGCCAGAGTCTTGTAGGATGATAGTATAGTTTCCTCTGGGCATCCTCTCCATTTGCTAGTGATTCTCTTGTTATAGGAGGATGATTTGGCTAGGGTTATAGCTTTCTTGTTTTGGGTGGCCAGAGTTTTGTAGGAGGATAGTATAGATTCCTGCGGCATCCTCTCCATTTGCTAGTGATTCTCTCATTACAGGAGGATGATTTGGCTAGGGTTATAGCTTTCTTGTTTTGGGTGGCCAGAGTCTTGTAGGAGGATAGTATAGATTCCTGTGGTGATACTCTCCATTTGCTAGTGATTCTCTCGTTATAGGAGGATGATTTGGCTAGGGTTATAGCTTTCTTGTATTGGCTAACCAGAGTTTTGTAGGAGGATAGTATAGATTCCTGCGGGCATCCTCTCCATTTGCTAGTGATTCTCTCATTACAGGAGGATGATTTGGCTAGGGTTATAGCTTTCTTGTTTTGGGTGGCCAGAGTCTTGTAGGAGGATAGTATAGATTCCTGTGGGCATCCTCTCCATTTGCTAGTGATTCTCTTGTTATAGGAGGATGATTTGGCTAGGGTTATAGCTTTCTTGTTTTGGGTGGCCAGAGTCTTGTAGGAGGATAGTATAGATTCCTGTCGGCATCCTCTCCATTTGCTAGTGATTCTCTCGTTATAGGAGGATGATTTGGCTAGGGTTATAGCTTTCTTGTTTTGGGTGGCCAGAGTCTTGTAGGAGGATAGTATAGATTCCTCTGGGGATACTCTCCATTTGCTAGTGATTCTCTCGTTATAGGAGAATAATTTGGCTAGGGTTATAGCTTTCTTGTTTTGGGTGTCCAGAGTCTTGTAGGAGGATAGTATAGATTCCTCTGGGGATACTCTCCATTTGCTAGTGATTCTCTCATTATAGGAGGATGATTTGGCTAGGGTTATAGCTTTCTTGTATTGGGTGGCCAGAGTCTTGTAGGATGATAGTATAGTTTCCTCTGGGCATCCTCTCCATTTGCTAGTGATTCTCTTGTTATAGGAGGATGATTTGGCTAGGGTTATAGCTTTCTTGTTTTGGGTGGCCAGAGTTTTGTAGGAGGATAGTATAGATTCCTGCGGCATCCTCTCCATTTGCTAGTGATTCTCTCGTTATAGGAGGATGATTTGGCTAGGGTTATAGCTTTCTTGTATCGGGGGCCAGAGTCTTGTAGGAGGATAGTATAGATTCCTGTCGGCATCCTCTCCATTTGCTAGTGATTCTCTCGTTATAGGAGGATGATTTGGCTAGGGTTATAGCTTTCTCATATTGGGTGGCCAGAGTCTTGTAGGAGGATAGTATAGATTCCTGTGGGGATACTCTCCATTTGCTAGTGATGCTCTCGTTATAGGAGGATGATTTGGCTAGGGTTATAGCTTGCTTGTAGTGGGTGGCCAGAGTCTTGTAGGAGGATAGTATAGATTCCTCTGGGGATACTCTCCATTTGCTAGTGATTCTCTCGTTATAGGAGGATGATTTGGCTAGGGTTATAGCTTTCTTGTTTTGGGTGGCCAGAGTCTTGTAGGAGGATAGTATAGATTCCTCTGGGGATACTCTCCATTTTCTAGTGATTCTCTCGTTATAGGAGAATAATTTGGCTAGGGTTATAGCTTTCTTGTTTTGGGTGGCCAGAGTCTTGTAGGAGGATAGTATAGATTCCTGTGGGCATCCTCTCCATTTGCTAGTGATTCTCTCGTTATAGGAGGATGATTTGGCTAGGGTTATAGCTTTCTTGTATTGGCTAACCAGAGTTTTGTAGGAGGATAGTATAGATTCCTGCGGGCATCCTCTCCATTTGCTAGTGATTCTCTCATTAAAGGAGGATGATTTGGCTAGGGTTATAGCTTTCTTGTTTTGGGTGGCCAGAGTCTTGTAGGAGGATAGTATAGATTCCTGTGGGGATACTCTCCATTTGCTAGTGATTCTCTCGTTATAGGAGGATGATTTGGCTAGGGTTATAGCTTTCTTGTATTGGGTGGCCAGAGTCTTGTAGGATGATAGTATAGTTTCCTCTGGGCATCCTCTCCATTTGCTAGTGATTCTCTTGTTATAGGAGGATGATTTGGCTAGGGTTATAGCTTTCTTGTTTTGGGTGGCCAGAGTTTTGTAGGAGGATAGTATAGATTCCTGCGGCATCCTCTCCATTTGCTAGTGATTCTCTCGTTATAGGAGGATGATTTGGCTAGGGTTATAGCTTTCTTGTATTGGCTAACCAGAGTTTTGTAGGAGGATAGTATAGATTCCTGCGGCATCCTCTCCATTTGCTAGTGATTCTCTCATTACAGGAGGATGATTTGGCTAGGGTTATAGCTTTCTTGTTTTGGGTGGCCAGAGTCTTGTAGGAGGATAGTATAGATTCCTGCGGGCATCCTCTCCATTTGCTAGTGATTCTCTCATTACAGGAGGATGATTTGGCTAGGGTTATAGCTTTCTTGTTTTGGGTGGCCAGAGTCTTGTAGGAGGATAGTATAGATTCCTGTGGGGATACTCTCTATTTGCTAGTGATTCTCTCGTTATAGGAGGATGATTTGGCTAGGGTTATAGCTTTCTTGTATCGGGGGCCAGAGTCTTGTAGGAGGATAGTATAGATTCCTGTCGGCATCCTCTCCATTTGCTAGTGATTCTCTCGTTATAGGAGGATGATTTGGCTAGGGTTATAGCTTGCTTGTAGTGGGTGGCCAGAGTCTTGTAGGAGGATAGTATAGATTCCTGTGGGCATCCTCTCCATTTGCTAGTGATTCTCTCGTTATAGGAGGATGATTTGGCTAGGGTTATAGCTTGCTTGTAGTGGGTGGCCAGAGTCTTGTAGGAGGATAGTATAGATTCCTGTGGGCATCCTCTCCATTTGCTAGTGATTCTCTCGTTATAGGAGGATGATTTGGCTAGGGTTTTAGCTTTCTTGTATCGGGTGGCCAGAGTCTTGTAGGAGGATAGTATAGATTCCTGTGGGCATCCTCTCCATTTGCTAGTGATTCTCTCGTTATAGGAGGATGATTTGGCTAGGCTTATAGCTTTCTTGTATCGGGTGGCCAGAGTCTTGTAGGAGGATAGTATAGATTCCTCTGGGCATCCTCTCCATTTGCTAGTGATTCTCTCATTATAGGAGGATGATTTGGCTAGGGTTATAGCTTTCTTGTATTGGGTGGCCAGAGTCTTGTAGGATGATAGTATAGTTTCCTCTGGGCATCCTCTCCATTTGCTAGTGATTCTCTTGTTATAGGAGGATGATTTGGCTAGGGTTATAGCTTTCTTGTTTTGGGTGGCCAGAGTTTTGTAGGAGGATAGTATAGATTCCTGCGGCATCCTCTCCATTTGCTAGTGATTCTCTCATTACAGGAGGATGATTTGGCTAGGGTTATAGCTTTCTTGTTTTGGGTGGCCAGAGTCTTGTGGGAGGATAGTATAGATTCCTGTGGGGATACTCTCCATTTGCTAGTGATTCTCTCGTTATAGGAGGATGATTTGGCTAGGGTTATAGCTTTCTTGTATTGGCTAACCAGAGTTTTGTAGGAGGATAGTATAGATTCCTGCGGGCATCCTCTCCATTTGCTAGTGATTCTCTCATTACAGGAGGATGATTTGGCTAGGGTTATAGCTTTCTTGTTTTGGGTGGCCAGAGTCTTGTAGGAGGATAGTATAGATTCCTGTGGGCATCCTCTCCATTTGCTAGTGATTCTCTTGTTATAGGAGGATGATTTGGCTAGGGTTATAGCTTTCTTGTTTTGGGTGGCCAGAGTCTTGCAGGAGGATAGTATAGATTCCTGTGGGCATCCTCTCCATTTGCTAGTGATTCTCTCGTTATAGGAGGATGATTTGGCTAGGGTTATAGCTTTCTTGTATCGGGGGCCAGAGTCTTGTAGGAGGATAGTATAGATTCCTGTCGGCATCCTCTCCATTTGCTAGTGATTCTCTCGTTATAGGAGGATGATTTGGCTAGGGTTATAGCTTTCTTGTATCGGGGGCCAGAGTCTTGTAGGAGGATAGTATAGATTCCTGTCGGCATCCTCTCCATTTGCTAGTGATTCTCTCGTTATAGGAGAATGATTTGGCTAGGGTTATAGCTTTCTTGTATTGGGTGGCCAGAGTCTTGTAGGAGGATAGTATAGATTCTTGTTTGCATCCTCTCCATTTGCTAGTGATTCTCTCATTATAGGAGGATGATTTGGCTAGGGTTATAGCTTTCTTGTATCGGGGGCCAGAGTCTTGTAGGAGGATAGTATAGATTCCTGTCGGCATCCTCTCCATTTGCTAGTGATTCTCTCGTTATAGGAGGATGATTTGGCTAGGGTTATAGCTTTCTTGTATTGGGTGGCCAGAGTCTTGTAGGAAGATAGTATAGATTCCTGTGGGGATACTCTCCATTTGCTAGTGATTCTCTCATTATAGGAGGATGATTTGGCTAGGGTTATATCTTTCTTGTATCGGGTGGCCAGAGTCTTGTAGGAGGATAGTATAGATTCCTCTGGGCATCCTCTCCATTTGCTAGTGATTCTCTCATTATAGGAGGATGATTTGGCTAGGGTTATAGCTTTCTTGTATTGGGTGGCCAGAGTCTTGTAGGATGATAGTATAGTTTCCTCTGGGCATCCTCTCCATTTGCTAGTGATTCTCTTGTTATAGGAGGATGATTTGGCTAGGGTTATAGCTTTCTTGTTTTGGGTGGCCAGAGTTTTGTAGGAGGATAGTATAGATTCCTGCGGCATCCTCTCCATTTGCTAGTGATTCTCTCATTACAGGAGGATGATTTGGCTAGGGTTATAGCTTTCTTGTTTTGGGTGGCCAGAGTCTTGTAGGAGGATAGTATATATTCCTGTGGGGATACTCTCCATTTGCTAGTCATTCTCTCGTTATAGGAGGATGATTTGGCTAGGGTTATAGCTTTCTTGTATTGGCTAACCAGAGTTTTGTTAGAGGATAGTATAGATTCCTGCGGGCATCCTCTCCATTTGCTAGTGATTCTCTCATTACAGGAGGATGATTTGGCTAGGGTTATAGCTTTCTTGTTTTGGGTGGCCAGAGTCTTGTAGGAGGATAGTATAGATTCCTGTGGGCATCCTCTCCATTTGCTAGTGATTCTCTCGTTATAGGAGGATGATTTGGCTAGGGTTTTAGCTTTCTTGTATCGGGTGGCCAGAGTCTTGTAGGAGGATAGTATAGATTCCTGTGGGCATCCTCTCCATTTGCTAGTGATTCTCTCGTTATAGGAGGATGATTTGGCTAGGGTTATAGCTTTCTTGTTTTGGGTGGCCAGAGTTTTGTAGGAGGATAGTATATATTCCTGTGGGCATCCTCTCCATTTGCTAGTGATTCTCTCGTTATAGGAGGATGATTTGGCTAGGGTTATAGCTTTCTTGTTTTGGGTGGCCAGAGTCTTGTAGGAGGATAGTATAGATTCCTCTGGGGATACTCTCCATTTGCTAGTGATTCTCTCGTTATAGGAGAATAATTTGGCTAGGGTTATAGCTTTCTTGTTTTGGGTGGCCAGAGTCTTGTAGGAGGATAGTATAGATTCCTGTGGGCATCCTCTCCATTTGCTAGTGATTCTCTCGTTATAGGAGGATGATTTGGCTAGGGTTATAGCTTTCTTGTATTGGCTAACCAGAGTTTTGTAGGAGGATAGTATAGATTCCTGCGGGCATCCTCTCCATTTGCTAGTGATTCTCTCGTTATAGGAGAATAATTTGGCTAGGGTTATAGCTTTCTTGTTTTGGGTGTCCAGAGTCTTGTAGGAGGATAGTATAGATTCCTGTCGGCATCCTCTCCATTTGCTAGTGATTCTCTCGTTATAGGAGGATGATTTGGCTAGGGTTATAGCTTTCTTGTATTGGGTGGCCAGAGTCTTGTAGGAAGATAGTATAGATTCCTGTGGGGATACTCTCCATTTGCTAGTGATTCTCTCATTATAGGAGGATGATTTGGCTAGGGTTATATCTTTCTTGTATCGGGTGGCCAGAGTCTTGTAGGAGGATAGTATAGATTCCTGTGGGCATCCTCTCCATTTGCTAGTGATTCTCTCATTATAGGAGGATGATTTGGCTAGGGTTATAGCTTTCTTGTATTGGGTGGCCAGAGTCTTGTAGGATGATAGTATAGTTTCCTCTGGGCATCCTCTCCATTTGCTAGTGATTCTCTTGTTATAGGAGGATGATTTGGCTAGGGTTATAGCTTTCTTGTTTTGGGTGGCCAGAGTTTTGTAGGAGGATAGTATAGATTCCTGCGGCATCCTCTCCATTTGCTAGTGATTCTCTCATTACAGGAGGATGATTTGGCTAGGGTTATAGCTTTCTTGTTTTGGGTGGCCAGAGTCTTGTAGGAGGATAGTATAGATTCCTGTGGGCATCCTCTCCATTTGCTAGTGATTCTCTTGTTATAGGAGGATGATTTGGCTAGGGTTATAGCTTTCTTGTTTTGGGTGGCCAGAGTCTTGTAGGAGGATAGTATAGATTCCTGTCGGCATCCTCTCCATTTGCTAGTGATTCTCTCGTTATAGGAGGATGATTTGGCTAGGGTTATAGCTTTCTTGTTTTGGGTGGCCAGAGTCTTGTAGGAGGATAGTATAGATTCCTCTGGGGATACTCTCCATTTGCTAGTGATTCTCTCGTTATAGGAGAATAATTTGGCTAGGGTTATAGCTTTCTTGTTTTGGGTGTCCAGAGTCTTGTAGGAGGATAGTATAGATTCCTCTGGGGATACTCTCCATTTGCTAGTGATTCTCTCATTATAGGAGGATGATTTGGCTAGGGTTATAGCTTTCTTGTATTGGGTGGCCAGAGTCTTGTAGGATGATAGTATAGTTTCCTCTGGGCATCCTCTCCATTTGCTAGTGATTCTCTTGTTATAGGAGGATGATTTGGCTAGGGTTATAGCTTTCTTGTTTTGGGTGGCCAGACTTTTGTAGGAGGATAGTATAGATTCCTGCGGCATCCTCTCCATTTGCTAGTGATTCTCTCGTTATAGGAGGATGATTTGGCTAGGGTTATAGCTTTCTTGTATCGGGGGCCAGAGTCTTGTAGGAGGATAGTATAGATTCCTTTCGGCATCCTCTCCATTTGCTAGTGATTCTCTCGTTATAGGAGGATGATTTGGCTAGGGTTATAGCTTTCTCATATTGGGTGGCCAGAGTCTTGTAGGAGGATAGTATAGATTCCTGTGGGGATACTCTCCATTTGCTAGTGATGCTCTCGTTATAGGAGGATGATTTGGCTAGGGTTATAGCTTGCTTGTAGTGGGTGGCCAGAGTCTTGTAGGAGGATAGTATAGATTCCTCTGGGGATACTCTCCATTTGCTAGTGATTCTCTCGTTATAGGAGGATGATTTGGCTAGGGTTATAGCTTTCTTGTTTTGGGTGGCCAGAGTCTTGTAGGAGGATAGTATAGATTCCTCTGGGGATACTCTCCATTTTCTAGTGATTCTCTCGTTATAGGAGAATAATTTGGCTAGGGTTATAGCTTTCTTGTTTTGGGTGGCCAGAGTCTTGTAGGAGGATAGTATAGATTCCTGTGGGCATCCTCTCCATTTGCTAGTGATTCTCTCGTTATAGGAGGATGATTTGGCTAGGGTTATAGCTTTCTTGTATTGGCTAACCAGAGTTTTGTAGGAGGATAGTATAGATTCCTGCGGGCATCCTCTCCATTTGCTAGTGATTCTCTCATTAAAGGAGGATGATTTGGCTAGGGTTATAGCTTTCTTGTTTTGGGTGGCCAGAGTCTTGTAGGAGGATAGTATAGATTCCTGTGGGGATACTCTCCATTTGCTAGTGATTCTCTCGTTATAGGAGGATGATTTGGCTAGGGTTATAGCTTTCTTGTATTGGGTGGCCAGAGTCTTGTAGGATGATAGTATAGTTTCCTCTGGGCATCCTCTCCATTTGCTAGTGATTCTCTTGTTATAGGAGGATGATTTGGCTAGGGTTATAGCTTTCTTGTTTTGGGTGGCCAGAGTTTTGTAGGAGGATAGTATAGATTCCTGCGGCATCCTCTCCATTTGCTAGTGATTCTCTCGTTATAGGAGGATGATTTGGCTAGGGTTATAGCTTTCTTGTATTGGCTAACCAGAGTTTTGTAGGAGGATAGTATAGATTCCTGCGGCATCCTCTCCATTTGCTAGTGATTCTCTCATTACAGGAGGATGATTTGGCTAGGGTTATAGCTTTCTTGTTTTGGGTGGCCAGAGTCTTGTAGGAGGATAGTATAGATTCCTGCGGGCATCCTCTCCATTTGCTAGTGATTCTCTCATTACAGGAGGATGATTTGGCTAGGGTTATAGCTTTCTTGTTTTGGGTGGCCAGAGTCTTGTAGGAGGATAGTATAGATTCCTGTGGGGATACTCTCTATTTGCTAGTGATTCTCTCGTTATAGGAGGATGATTTGGCTAGGGTTATAGCTTTCTTGTATCGGGGGCCAGAGTCTTGTAGGAGGATAGTATAGATTCCTGTCGGCATCCTCTCCATTTGCTAGTGATTCTCTCGTTATAGGAGGATGATTTGGCTAGGGTTATAGCTTGCTTGTAGTGGGTGGCCAGAGTCTTGTAGGAGGATAGTATAGATTCCTGTGGGCATCCTCTCCATTTGCTAGTGATTCTCTCGTTATAGGAGGATGATTTGGCTAGGGTTATAGCTTGCTTGTAGTGGGTGGCCAGAGTCTTGTAGGAGGATAGTATAGATTCCTGTGGGCATCCTCTCCATTTGCTAGTGATTCTCTCGTTATAGGAGGATGATTTGGCTAGGGTTTTAGCTTTCTTGTATCGGGTGGCCAGAGTCTTGTAGGAGGATAGTATAGATTCCTGTGGGCATCCTCTCCATTTGCTAGTGATTCTCTCGTTATAGGAGGATGATTTGGCTAGGCTTATAGCTTTCTTGTATCGGGTGGCCAGAGTCTTGTAGGAGGATAGTATAGATTCCTCTGGGCATCCTCTCCATTTGCTAGTGATTCTCTCATTATAGGAGGATGATTTGGCTAGGGTTATAGCTTTCTTGTATTGGGTGGCCAGAGTCTTGTAGGATGATAGTATAGTTTCCTCTGGGCATCCTCTCCATTTGCTAGTGATTCTCTTGTTATAGGAGGATGATTTGGCTAGGGTTATAGCTTTCTTGTTTTGGGTGGCCAGAGTTTTGTAGGAGGATAGTATAGATTCCTGCGGCATCCTCTCCATTTGCTAGTGATTCTCTCATTACAGGAGGATGATTTGGCTAGGGTTATAGCTTTCTTGTTTTGGGTGGCCAGAGTCTTGTGGGAGGATAGTATAGATTCCTGTGGGGATACTCTCCATTTGCTAGTGATTCTCTCGTTATAGGAGGATGATTTGGCTAGGGTTATAGCTTTCTTGTATTGGCTAACCAGAGTTTTGTAGGAGGATAGTATAGATTCCTGCGGGCATCCTCTCCATTTGCTAGTGATTCTCTCATTACAGGAGGATGATTTGGCTAGGGTTATAGCTTTCTTGTTTTGGGTGGCCAGAGTCTTGTAGGAGGATAGTATAGATTCCTGTGGGCATCCTCTCCATTTGCTAGTGATTCTCTTGTTATAGGAGGATGATTTGGCTAGGGTTATAGCTTTCTTGTTTTGGGTGGCCAGAGTCTTGCAGGAGGATAGTATAGATTCCTGTGGGCATCCTCTCCATTTGCTAGTGATTCTCTCGTTATAGGAGGATGATTTGGCTAGGGTTATAGCTTTCTTGTATCGGGGGCCAGAGTCTTGTAGGAGGATAGTATAGATTCCTGTCGGCATCCTCTCCATTTGCTAGTGATTCTCTCGTTATAGGAGGATGATTTGGCTAGGGTTATAGCTTTCTTGTATCGGGGGCCAGAGTCTTGTAGGAGGATAGTATAGATTCCTGTCGGCATCCTCTCCATTTGCTAGTGATTCTCTCGTTATAGGAGAATGATTTGGCTAGGGTTATAGCTTTCTTGTATTGGGTGGCCAGAGTCTTGTAGGAGGATAGTATAGATTCTTGTTTGCATCCTCTCCATTTGCTAGTGATTCTCTCATTATAGGAGGATGATTTGGCTAGGGTTATAGCTTTCTTGTATCGGGGGCCAGAGTCTTGTAGGAGGATAGTATAGATTCCTGTCGGCATCCTCTCCATTTGCTAGTGATTCTCTCGTTATAGGAGGATGATTTGGCTAGGGTTATAGCTTTCTTGTATTGGGTGGCCAGAGTCTTGTAGGAAGATAGTATAGATTCCTGTGGGGATACTCTCCATTTGCTAGTGATTCTCTCATTATAGGAGGATGATTTGGCTAGGGTTATATCTTTCTTGTATCGGGTGGCCAGAGTCTTGTAGGAGGATAGTATAGATTCCTCTGGGCATCCTCTCCATTTGCTAGTGATTCTCTCATTATAGGAGGATGATTTGGCTAGGGTTATAGCTTTCTTGTATTGGGTGGCCAGAGTCTTGTAGGATGATAGTATAGTTTCCTCTGGGCATCCTCTCCATTTGCTAGTGATTCTCTTGTTATAGGAGGATGATTTGGCTAGGGTTATAGCTTTCTTGTTTTGGGTGGCCAGAGTTTTGTAGGAGGATAGTATAGATTCCTGCGGCATCCTCTCCATTTGCTAGTGATTCTCTCATTACAGGAGGATGATTTGGCTAGGGTTATAGCTTTCTTGTTTTGGGTGGCCAGAGTCTTGTAGGAGGATAGTATATATTCCTGTGGGGATACTCTCCATTTGCTAGTGATTCTCTCGTTATAGGAGGATGATTTGGCTAGGGTTATAGCTTTCTTGTATTGGCTAACCAGAGTTTTGTTAGAGGATAGTATAGATTCCTGCAGGCATCCTCTCCATTTGCTAGTGATTCTCTCATTACAGGAGGATGATTTGGCTAGGGTTATAGCTTTCTTGTTTTGGGTGGCCAGAGTCTTGTAGGAGGATAGTATAGATTCCTGTGGGCATCCTCTCCATTTGCTAGTGATTCTCTCGTTATAGGAGGATGATTTGGCTAGGGTTTTAGCTTTCTTGTATCGGGTGGCCAGAGTCTTGTAGGAGGATAGTATAGATTCCTGTGGGCATCCTCTCCATTTGCTAGTGATTCTCTCGTTATAGGAGGATGATTTGGCTAGGGTTATAGCTTTCTTGTTTTGGGTGGCCAGAGTTTTGTAGGAGGATAGTATATATTCCTGTGGGCATCCTCTCCATTTGCTAGTGATTCTCTCGTTATAGGAGGATGATTTGGCTAGGGTTATAGCTTTCTTGTTTTGGGTGGCCAGAGTCTTGTAGGAGGATAGTATAGATTCCTCTGGGGATACTCTCCATTTGCTAGTGATTCTCTCGTTATAGGAGAATAATTTGGCTAGGGTTATAGCTTTCTTGTTTTGGGTGGCCAGAGTCTTGTAGGAGGATAGTATAGATTCCTGTGGGCATCCTCTCCATTTGCTAGTGATTCTCTCGTTATAGGAGGATGATTTGGCTAGGGTTATAGCTTTCTTGTATTGGCTAACCAGAGTTTTGTAGGAGGATAGTATAGATTCCTGTGGGCATCCTCTCCATTTGCTAGTGATTCTCTCGTTATAGGAGGATGATTTGGCTAGGGTTATAGCTTTCTTGTTTTGGGTGGCCATAGTCTTGTAGGAGGATAGTATAGATTCCTGTGGGCATCCTCTCCATTTGCTAGTGATTCTCTTGTTATAGGAGGATGATTTGGCTAGGGTTATAGCTTTCTTGTTTTGGGTGGCCAGAGTCTTGTAGGAGGATAGTATAGATTCCTGTCGGCATCCTCTCCATTTGCTAGTGATTCTCTCGTTATAGGAGGATGATTTGGCTAGGGTTATAGCTTTCTTGTTTTGGGTGGCCAGAGTCTTGTAGGAGGATAGTATAGATTCCTCTGGGGATACTCTCCATTTGCTAGTGATTCTCTCGTTATAGGAGAATAATTTGGCTAGGGTTATAGCTTTCTTGTTTTGGGTGTCCAGAGTCTTGTAGGAGGATAGTATAGATTCCTCTGGGGATACTCTCCATTTGCTAGTGATTCTCTCATTATAGGAGGATGATTTGGCTAGGGTTATAGCTTTCTTGTATTGGGTGGCCAGAGTCTTGTAGGATGATAGTATAGTTTCCTCTGGGCATCCTCTCCATTTGCTAGTGATTCTCTTGTTATAGGAGGATGATTTGGCTAGGGTTATAGCTTTCTTGTTTTGGGTGGCCAGAGTTTTGTAGGAGGATAGTATAGATTCCTGCGGCATCCTCTCCATTTGCTAGTGATTCTCTCATTACAGGAGGATGATTTGGCTAGGGTTATAGCTTTCTTGTTTTGGGTGGCCAGAGTCTTGTAGGAGGATAGTATAGATTCCTGTGGGGATACTCTCCATTTGCTAGTGATTCTCTCGTTATAGGAGGATGATTTGGCTAGGGTTATAGCTTTCTTGTATCGGGGGCCAGAGTCTTGTAGGAGGATAGTATAGATTCCTGTGGGCATCCTCTCCA
The DNA here is from genome assembly GCF_040938575.1 of Ambystoma mexicanum. Lineage (NCBI taxonomy): Eukaryota > Metazoa > Chordata > Amphibia > Caudata > Ambystomatidae > Ambystoma > Ambystoma mexicanum. The sequence goes on from NC_090937.1 coordinate 1,678,269,892, forward strand.
TTTGCTAGTGATTCTCTCGTTATAGGAGGATGATTTGGCTAGGGTTATAGCTTTCTTGTATCGGGTGGCCAGAGTCTTGTAGGAGGATAGTATAGATTCCTCTGGGCATCCTCTCCATTTGCTAGTGATTCTCTCATTATAGGAGGATGATTTGGCTAGGGTTATAGCTTTCTTGTATTGGGTGGCCAGAGTCTTGTAGGATGATAGTATAGTTTCCTCTGGGCATCCTCTCCATTTGCTAGTGATTCTCTTGTTATAGGAGGATGATTTGGCTAGGGTTATAGCTTTCTTGTTTTGGGTGGCCAGAGTTTTGTAGGAGGATAGTATAGATTCCTGCGGCATCCTCTCCATTTGCTAGTGATTCTCTCATTACAGGAGGATGATTTGGCTAGGGTTATAGCTTTCTTGTATTGGCTAACCAGAGTTTTGTAGGAGGATAGTATAGATTCCTGCGGGCATCCTCTCCATTTGCTAGTGATTCTCTCATTACAGGAGGATGATTTGGCTAGGGTTATAGCTTTCTTGTTTTGGGTGGCCAGAGTCTTGTAGGAGGATAGTATAGATTCCTGTGGGGATACTCTCTATTTGCTAGTGATTCTCTCGTTATAGGAGGATGATTTGGCTAGGGTTATAGCTTTCTTGTATCGGCGGCCAGAGTCTTGTAGGAGGATAGTATAGATTCCTGTCGGCATCCTCTCCATTTGCTAGTGATTCTCTCGTTATAGGAGGATGATTTGGCTAGGGTTATAGCTTGCTTGTAGTGGGTGGCCAGAGTCTTGTAGGAGGATAGTATAGATTCCTGTGGGCATCCTCTCCATTTGCTAGTGATTCTCTTGTTATAGGAGGATGATTTGGCTAGGGTTATAGCTTTCTTGTTTTGGGTGGCCAGAGTCTTGCAGGAGGATAGTATAGATTCCTGTGGGCATCCTCTCCATTTGCTAGTGATTCTCTCGTTATAGGAGGATGATTTGGCTAGGGTTATAGCTTTCTTGTATCGGGGGCCAGAGTCTTGTAGGAGGATAGTATAGATTCCTGTCGGCATCCTCTCCATTTGCTAGTGATTCTCTCATTATAGGAGGATGATTTGGCTAGGGTTATAGCTTTCTTGTATCGGGGGCCAGAGTCTTGTAGGAGGATAGTATAGATTCCTGTCGGCATCCTCTCCATTTGCTAGTGATTCTCTCGTTATAGGAGGATGATTTGGCTAGGGTTATAGCTTTCTTGTATTGGGTGGCCAGAGTCTTGTAGGAAGATAGTATAGATTCCTGTGGGGATACTCTCCATTTGCTAGTGATTCTCTCATTATAGGAGGATGATTTGGCTAGGGTTATATCTTTCTTGTATCGGGTGGCCAGAGTCTTGTAGGAGGATAGTATAGATTCCTGTGGGCATCCTCTCCATTTGCTAGTGATTCTCTCGTTATAGGAGGATGATTTGGCTAGGGTTATAGCTTTCTTGTATCGGGTGGCCAGAGTCTTGTAGGAGGATAGTATAGATTCCTCTGGGCATCCTCTCCATTTGCTAGTGATTCTCTCATTATAGGAGGATGATTTGGCTAGGGTTATAGCTTTCTTGTATTGGGTGGCCAGAGTCTTGTAGGATGATAGTATAGTTTCCTCTGGGCATCCTCTCCATTTGCTAGTGATTCTCTTGTTATAGGAGGATGATTTGGCTAGGGTTATAGCTTTCTTGTTTTGGGTGGCCAGAGTTTTGTAGGAGGATAGTATAGATTCCTGCGGCATCCTCTCCATTTGCTAGTGATTCTCTCATTACAGGAGGATGATTTGGCTAGGGTTATAGCTTTCTTGTTTTGGGTGGCCAGAGTCTTGTAGGATGATAGTATAGATTCCTGTGGTGATACTCTCCATTTGCTAGTGATTCTCTCGTTATAGGAGGATGATTTGGCTAGGGTTATAGCTTTCTTGTATTGGCTAACCAGAGTTTTGTAGGAGGATAGTATAGATTCCTGTGGGGATACTCTCCATTTGCTAGTGATGCTCTCGTTATAGGAGGATGATTTGGCTAGGGTTATAGCTTGCTTGTAGTGGGTGGCCAGAGTCTTGTAGGAGGATAGTATAGATTCCTGTGGGCATCCTCTCCATTTGCTAGTGATTCTCTCGTTATAGGAGGATGATTTGGCTAGGGTTTTAGCTTTCTTGTATCGGGTGGCCAGAGTCTTGTAGGAGGATAGAATAGATTCCTGTGGGCATCCTCTCCATTTGCTAGTGATTCTCTCGTTATAGGAGGATGATTTGGCTAGGGTTATAGCTTTCTTGTTTTGGGTGGCCAGAGTTTTGTAGGAGGATAGTATAGATTCCTGTCGGCATCCTCTCCATTTGCTAGTGATTCTCTCGTTATAGGAGAATGATTTGGCTAGGGTTATAGCTTTCTTGTATTGGGTGGCCAGAGTCTTGTAGGAGGATAGTATAGATTCTTGTTTGCATCCTCTCCATTTGCTAGTGATTCTCTCATTATAGGAGGATGATTTGGCTAGGGTTATAGCTTTCTTGTATCGGGGGCCAGAGTCTTGTAGGAGGATAGTATAGATTCCTGTCGGCATCCTCTCCATTTGCTAGTGATTCTCTCGTTATAGGAGGATGATTTGGCTAGGGTTATAGCTTTCTTGTATTGGGTGGCCAGAGTCTTGTAGGAAGATAGTATAGATTCCTGTGGGGATACTCTCCATTTGCTAGTGATTCTCTCATTATAGGAGGATGATTTGGCTAGGGTTATATCTTTCTTGTATCGGGTGGCCAGAGTCTTGTAGGAGGATAGTATAGATTCCTCTGGGCATCCTCTCCATTTGCTAGTGATTCTCTCATTATAGGAGGATGATTTGGCTAGGGTTATAGCTTTCTTGTATTGGGTGGCCAGAGTCTTGTAGGATGATAGTATAGTTTCCTCTGGGCATCCTCTCCATTTGCTAGTGATTCTCTTGTTATAGGAGGATGATTTGGCTAGGGTTATAGCTTTCTTGTTTTGGGTGGCCAGAGTTTTGTAGGAGGATAGTATAGATTCCTGCGGCATCCTCTCCATTTGCTAGTGATTCTCTCATTACAGGAGGATGATTTGGCTAGGGTTATAGCTTTCTTGTTTTGGGTGGCCAGAGTCTTGTAGGAGGATAGTATATATTCCTGTGGGGATACTCTCCATTTGCTAGTGATTCTCTCGTTATAGGAGGATGATTTGGCTAGGGTTATAGCTTTCTTGTATTGGCTAACCAGAGTTTTGTTAGAGGATAGTATAGATTCCTGCGGGCATCCTCTCCATTTGCTAGTGATTCTCTCATTACAGGAGGATGATTTGGCTAGGGTTATAGCTTTCTTGTTTTGGGTGGCCAGAGTCTTGTAGGAGGATAGTATAGATTCCTGTGGGCATCCTCTCCATTTGCTAGTGATTCTCTCGTTATAGGAGGATGATTTGGCTAGGGTTTTAGCTTTCTTGTATCGGGTGGCCAGAGTCTTGTAGGAGGATAGTATAGATTCCTGTGGGCATCCTCTCCATTTGCTAGTGATTCTCTCGTTATAGGAGGATGATTTGGCTAGGGTTATAGCTTTCTTGTTTTGGGTGGCCAGAGTTTTGTAGGAGGATAGTATATATTCCTGTGGGCATCCTCTCCATTTGCTAGTGATTCTCTCGTTATAGGAGGATGATTTGGCTAGGGTTATAGCTTTCTTGTTTTGGGTGGCCAGAGTCTTGTAGGAGGATAGTATAGATTCCTCTGGGGATACTCTCCATTTGCTAGTGATTCTCTCGTTATAGGAGAATAATTTGGCTAGGGTTATAGCTTTCTTGTTTTGGGTGGCCAGAGTCTTGTAGGAGGATAGTATAGATTCCTGTGGGCATCCTCTCCATTTGCTAGTGATTCTCTCGTTATAGGAGGATGATTTGGCTAGGGTTATAGCTTTCTTGTATTGGCTAACCAGAGTTTTGTAGGAGGATAGTATAGATTCCTGCGGGCATCCTCTCCATTTGCTAGTGATTCTCTCATTACAGGAGGATGATTTGGCTAGGGTTATAGCTTTCTTGTTTTGGGTGGCCAGAGTCTTGTAGGAGGATAGTATAGATTCCTGTGGGGATACTCTCTATTTGCTAGTGATTCTCTCGTTATAGGAGGATGATTTGGCTAGGGTTATAGCTTTCTTGTATCGGGGGCCAGAGTCTTGTAGGAGGATAGTATAGATTCCTGTCGGCATCCTCTCCATTTGCTAGTGATTCTCTCGTTATAGGAGGATGATTTGGCTAGGGTTATAGCTTTCTCATATTGGGTGGCCACAGTCTTGTAGGAGGATAGTATAGATTCCTGTGGGCATCCTCTCCATTTGCTAGTGATTCTCTCGTTATAGGAGGATGATTTGGCTAGGGTTTTAGCTTTCTTGTATCGGGTGGCCAGAGTCTTGTAGGAGGATAGTATAGATTCCTGTGGGCATCCTCTCCATTTGCTAGTGATTCTCTCGTTATAGGAGGATGATTTGGCTAGGGTTATAGCTTTCTTGTTTTGGGTGGCCATAGTCTTGTAGGAGGATAGTATAGATTCCTGTGGGCATCCTCTCCATTTGCTAGTGATTCTCTTGTTATAGGAGGATGATTTGGCTAGGGTTATAGCTTTCTTGTTTTGGGTGGCCAGAGTCTTGTAGGAGGATAGTATAGATTCCTGTCGGCATCCTCTCCATTTGCTAGTGATTCTCTCGTTATAGGAGGATGATTTGGCTAGGGTTATAGCTTTCTTGTTTTGGGTGGCCAGAGTCTTGTAGGAGGATAGTATAGATTCCTCTGGGGATACTCTCCATTTGCTAGTGATTCTCTCGTTATAGGAGAATAATTTGGCTAGGGTTATAGCTTTCTTGTTTTGGGTGTCCAGAGTCTTGTAGGAGGATAGTATAGATTCCTCTGGGGATACTCTCCATTTGCTAGTGATTCTCTCATTATAGGAGGATGATTTGGCTAGGGTTATAGCTTTCTTGTATTGGGTGGCCAGAGTCTTGTAGGATGATAGTATAGTTTCCTCTGGGCATCCTCTCCATTTGCTAGTGATTCTCTTGTTATAGGAGGATGATTTGGCTAGGGTTATAGCTTTCTTGTTTTGGGTGGCCAGAGTTTTGTAGGAGGATAGTATAGATTCCTGCGGCATCCTCTCCATTTGCTAGTGATTCTCTCATTACAGGAGGATGATTTGGCTAGGGTTATAGCTTTCTTGTTTTGGGTGGCCAGAGTCTTGTAGGAGGATAGTATAGATTCCTGTGGGGATACTCTCCATTTGCTAGTGATTCTCTCGTTATAGGAGGATGATTTGGCTAGGGTTATAGCTTTCTTGTATCGGGGGCCAGAGTCTTGTAGGAGGATAGTATAGATTCCTGTGGGCATCCTCTCCATTTGCTAGTGATTCTCTCGTTATAGGAGGATGATTTGGCTAGGGTTATAGCTTTCTTGTATCGGGTGGCCAGAGTCTTGTAGGAGGATAGTATAGATTCCTCTGGGCATCCTCTCCATTTGCTAGTGATTCTCTCATTATAGGAGGATGATTTGGCTAGGGTTATAGCTTTCTTGTATTGGGTGGCCAGAGTCTTGTAGGATGATAGTATAGTTTCCTCTGGGCATCCTCTCCATTTGCTAGTGATTCTCTTGTTATAGGAGGATGATTTGGCTAGGGTTATAGCTTTCTTGTTTTGGGTGGCCAGAGTTTTGTAGGAGGATAGTATAGATTCCTGCGGCATCCTCTCCATTTGCTAGTGATTCTCTCATTACAGGAGGATGATTTGGCTAGGGTTATAGCTTTCTTGTATTGGCTAACCAGAGTTTTGTAGGAGGATAGTATAGATTCCTGCGGGCATCCTCTCCATTTGCTAGTGATTCTCTCATTACAGGAGGATGATTTGGCTAGGGTTATAGCTTTCTTGTTTTGGGTGGCCAGAGTCTTGTAGGAGGATAGTATAGATTCCTGTGGGGATACTCTCTATTTGCTAGTGATTCTCTCGTTATAGGAGGATGATTTGGCTAGGGTTATAGCTTTCTTGTATCGGCGGCCAGAGTCTTGTAGGAGGATAGTATAGATTCCTGTCGGCATCCTCTCCATTTGCTAGTGATTCTCTCGTTATAGGAGGATGATTTGGCTAGGGTTATAGCTTGCTTGTAGTGGGTGGCCAGAGTCTTGTAGGAGGATAGTATAGATTCCTGTGGGCATCCTCTCCATTTGCTAGTGATTCTCTTGTTATAGGAGGATGATTTGGCTAGGGTTATAGCTTTCTTGTTTTGGGTGGCCAGAGTCTTGCAGGAGGATAGTATAGATTCCTGTGGGCATCCTCTCCATTTGCTAGTGATTCTCTCGTTATAGGAGGATGATTTGGCTAGGGTTATAGCTTTCTTGTATCGGGGGCCAGAGTCTTGTAGGAGGATAGTATAGATTCCTGTCGGCATCCTCTCCATTTGCTAGTGATTCTCTCATTATAGGAGGATGATTTGGCTAGGGTTATAGCTTTCTTGTATTGGGTGGCCAGAGTCTTGTAGGATGATAGTATAGTTTCCTCTGGGCATCCTCTCCATTTGCTAGTGATTCTCTTGTTATAGGAGGATGATTTGGCTAGGGTTATAGCTTTCTTGTTTTGGGTGGCCAGAGTTTTGTAGGAGGATAGTATAGATTCCTGCGGCATCCTCTCCATTTGCTAGTGATTCTCTCATTACAGGAGGATGATTTGGCTAGGGTTATAGCTTTCTTGTTTTGGGTGGCCAGAGTCTTGTAGGATGATAGTATAGATTCCTGTGGTGATACTCTCCATTTGCTAGTGATTCTCTCGTTATAGGAGGATGATTTGGCTAGGGTTATAGCTTTCTTGTATTGGCTAACCAGAGTTTTGTAGGAGGATAGTATAGATTCCTGTGGGGATACTCTCCATTTGCTAGTGATGCTCTCGTTATAGGAGGATGATTTGGCTAGGGTTATAGCTTGCTTGTAGTGGGTGGCCAGAGTCTTGTAGGAGGATAGTATAGATTCCTGTGGGCATCCTCTCCATTTGCTAGTGATTCTCTCGTTATAGGAGGATGATTTGGCTAGGGTTTTAGCTTTCTTGTATCGGGTGGCCAGAGTCTTGTAGGAGGATAGAATAGATTCCTGTGGGCATCCTCTCCATTTGCTAGTGATTCTCTCGTTATAGGAGGATGATTTGGCTAGGGTTATAGCTTTCTTGTTTTGGGTGGCCAGAGTTTTGTAGGAGGATAGTATAGATTCCTGCGGCATCCTCCATTTGCTAGTGATTCTCTCATTACAGGAGGATGATTTGGCTAGGGTTATAGCTTTCTTGTTTTGGGTGGCCAGAGTCTTGTAGGAGGATAGTATAGATTCCTGTGGGGATACTCTCCATTTGCTAGTGATTCTCTCGTTATAGGAGGATGATTTGGCTAGGGTTATAGCTTTCTTGTATTGGCTAACCAGAGTTTTGTAGGAGGATAGTATAGATTCCTGCGGGCATCCTCTCTATTTGCTAGTGATTCTCTCGTTATAGGAGGATGATTTGGCTAGGGTTATAGCTTTCTTGTATCGGGGGCCAGAGTCTTGTAGGAGGATAGTATAGATTCCTGTCGGCATCCTCTCCATTTGCTAGTGATTCTCTCGTTATAGGAGGATGATTTGGCTAGGGTTATAGCTTGCTTGTAGTGGGTGGCCAGAGTCTTGTAGGAGGATAGTATAGATTCCTGTGGGCATCCTCTCCATTTGCTAGTGATTCTCTCGTTATAGGAGGATGATTTGGCTAGGGTTTTAGCTTTCTTGTATCGGGTGGCCAGAGTCTTGTAGGAGGATAGTATAGATTCCTGTGGGCATCCTCTCCATTTGCTAGTGATTCTCTCGTTATAGGAGGATGATTTGGCTAGGGTTATAGCTTTCTTGTTTTGGGTGGCCATAGTCTTGTAGGAGGATAGTATAGATTCCTGTGGGCATCCTCTCCATTTGCTAGTGATTCTCTTGTTATAGGAGGATGATTTGGCTAGGGTTATAGCTTTCTTGTTTTGGGTGGCCAGAGTCTTGTAGGAGGATAGTATAGATTCCTGTCGGCATCCTCTCCATTTGCTAGTGATTCTCTCGTTATAGGAGGATGATTTGGCTAGGGTTATAGCTTTCTTGTTTTGGGTGGCCAGAGTCTTGTAGGAGGATAGTATAGATTCCTCTGGGGATACTCTCCATTTGCTAGTGATTCTCTCGTTATAGGAGAATAATTTGGCTAGGGTTATAGCTTTCTTGTTTTGGGTGTCCAGAGTCTTGTAGGAGGATAGTATAGATTCCTCTGGGGATACTCTCCATTTGCTAGTGATTCTCTCATTATAGGAGGATGATTTGGCTAGGGTTATAGCTTTCTTGTATTGGGTGGCCAGAGTCTTGTAGGATGATAGTATAGTTTCCTCTGGGCATCCTCTCCATTTGCTAGTGATTCTCTTGTTATAGGAGGATGATTTGGCTAGGGTTATAGCTTTCTTGTTTTGGGTGGCCAGAGTTTTGTAGGAGGATAGTATAGATTCCTGCGGCATCCTCTCCATTTGCTAGTGATTCTCTCATTACAGGAGGATGATTTGGCTAGGGTTATAGCTTTCTTGTATTGGCTAACCAGAGTTTTGTAGGAGGATAGTATAGATTCCTGCGGGCATCCTCTCCATTTGCTAGTGATTCTCTCATTACAGGAGGATGATTTGGCTAGGGTTATAGCTTTCTTGTTTTGGGTGGCCAGAGTCTTGTAGGAGGATAGTATAGATTCCTGTGGGGATACTCTCCATTTGCTAGTGATTCTCTCGTTATAGGAGGATGATTTGGCTAGGGTTATAGCTTTCTTGTATCGGGGGCCAGAGTCTTGTAGGAGGATAGTATAGATTCCTGTCGGCATCCTCTCCATTTGCTAGTGATTCTCTCGTTATAGGAGGATGATTTGGCTAGGGTTATAGCTTTCTCATATTGGGTGGCCAGAGTCTTGTAGGAGGATAGTATAGATTCCTGTGGGGATACTCTCCATTTGCTAGTGATGCTCTCGTTATAGGAGGATGATTTGGCTAGGGTTATAGCTTGCTTGTAGTGGGTGGCCAGAGTCTTGTAGGAGGATAGTATAGATTCCTCTGGGGATACTCTCCATTTGCTAGTGATTCTCTCGTTATAGGAGGATGATTTGGCTAGGGTTATAGCTTTCTTGTTTTGGGTGGCCAGAGTCTTGTAGGAGGATAGTATAGATTCCTCTGGGGATACTCTCCATTTTCTAGTGATTCTCTCGTTATAGGAGAATAATTTGGCTAGGGTTATAGCTTTCTTGTTTTGGGTGGCCAGAGTCTTGTAGGAGGATAGTATAGATTCCTGTGGGCATCCTCTCCATTTGCTAGTGATTCTCTCGTTATAGGAGGATGATTTGGCTAGGGTTATAGCTTTCTTGTATTGGCTACCCAGAGTTTTGTAGGAGGATAGTATAGATTCCTGCGGGCATCCTCTCCATTTGCTAGTGATTCTCTCATTAAAGGAGGATGATTTGGCTAGGGTTATAGCTTTCTTGTTTTGGGTGGCCAGAGTCTTGTAGGAGGATAGTATAGATTCCTGTGGGGATACTCTCCATTTGCTAGTGATTCTCTCGTTATAGGAGGATGATTTGGCTAGGGTTATAGCTTTCTTGTATTGGGTGGCCAGAGTCTTGTAGGATGATAGTATAGTTTCCTCTGGGCATCCTCTCCATTTGCTAGTGATTCTCTTGTTATAGGAGGATGATTTGGCTAGGGTTATAGCTTTCTTGTTTTGGGTGGCCAGAGTTTTGTAGGAGGATAGTATAGATTCCTGCGGCATCCTCTCCATTTGCTAGTGATTCTCTCGTTATAGGAGGATGATTTGGCTAGGGTTATAGCTTTCTTGTATTGGCTAACCAGAGTTTTGTAGGAGGATAGTATAGATTCCTGCGGCATCCTCTCCATTTGCTAGTGATTCTCTCATTACAGGAGGATGATTTGGCTAGGGTTATAGCTTTCTTGTTTTGGGTGGCCAGAGTCTTGTAGGAGGATAGTATAGATTCTTGCGGGCATCCTCTCCATTTGCTAGTGATTCTCTCATTACAGGAGGATGATTTGGCTAGGGTTATAGCTTTCTTGTTTTGGGTGGCCAGAGTCTTGTAGGAGGATAGTATAGATTCCTGTGGGGATACTCTCTATTTGCTAGTGATTCTCTCGTTATAGGAGGATGATTTGGCTAGGGTTATAGCTTTCTTGTATCGGGGGCCAGAGTCTTGTAGGAGGATAGTATAGATTCCTGTCGGCATCCTCTCCATTTGCTAGTGATTCTCTCGTTATAGGAGGATGATTTGGCTAGGGTTATAGCTTGCTTGTAGTGGGTGGCCAGAGTCTTGTAGGAGGATAGTATAGATTCCTGTGGGCATCCTCTCCATTTGCTAGTGATTCTCTCGTTATAGGAGGATGATTTGGCTAGGGTTATAGCTTGCTTGTAGTGGGTGGCCAGAGTCTTGTAGGAGGATAGTATAGATTCCTGTGGGCATCCTCTCCATTTGCTAGTGATTCTCTCGTTATAGGAGGATGATTTGGCTAGGGTTTTAGCTTTCTTGTATCGGGTGGCCAGAGTCTTGTAGGAGGATAGTATAGATTCCTGTGGGCATCCTCTCCATTTGCTAGTGATTCTCTCGTTATAGGAGGATGATTTGGCTAGGGTTATAGCTTTCTTGTTTTGGGTGGCCAGAGTTTTGTAGGAGGATAGTATATATTCCTGTGGGCATCCTCTCCATTTGCTAGTGATTCTCTCGTTATAGGAGGATGATTTGGCTAGGGTTATAGCTTTCTTGTATCGGGTGGCCAGAGTTTTGTAGGAGGATAGTATAGATTCCTGTGGGGATCCTCTCCATTTGCTAGTGATTCTCTCGTTATAGGAGGATGATTTGGCTAGGGTTTTAGCTTTCTTGTTTTGGGTGGCCAGAGTCTTGTAGGAGGATAGTATAGATTCCTATGGGGATATCCTCCATTTGCTAGTGATTCTCTTGTTATAGGAGGATGATTTGGCTAGGGTTATAGCTTTCTTGTTTTGGGTGGCCAGAGTTTTGTAGAAGGATAGTATAGATTCCTGTGGGCATCCTCTCCATTTGCTAGTGATTCTCTCGTTATATGAGGATAATTTGGCAAGGGTTATAGCTTTCTTGTATTGGCTAACCAGAGTCTAGTAGGAGGACAGTATAGATTCCTGGGGGCATCCTCTCCATTTGCTAGTGATTCTCTCGTTATAGGAGGATGATTTGGCTAGGGTTATAGCTTTCTTGTATTGGCTAACCAGAGTCTTGTAGGAGGATAGTATAGATTCCTCTGGTCATCCTCTCCATTTGCTAGTGATTCTCTTGTTATAGGAGGATGATTTGGCTAGGGTTATAGCTTTCTTGTTTTGGGTGGGCAGAGTCTTGTAGGAGGATAGTATATATTCCTGTGGGGATACTCTCCATTTGCTAGTGATTCTCTCATTAGAGGAGGATGATTTGGCTAGGGTTATAGCTTTCTTGTTTTGGGTGGCCAGAGTCTTGTAGGAGGATAGTATAGATTCCTGCGGGCATCCTCTCCATTTGCTAGTGATTCTCTCATTACAGGAGGATGATTTGGCTAGGGTTATAGCTTTCTTGTTTTGGGTGGCCAGAGTCTTGTAGGAGGATAGTATAGATTCCTGTGGGGATACTCTCTATTTGCTAGTGATTCTCTCGTTATAGGAGGATGATTTGGCTAGGGTTATAGCTTTCTTGTATCGGGGGCCAGAGTCTTGTAGGAGGATAGTATAGATTCCTGTCGGCATCCTCTCCATTTGCTAGTGATTCTCTCGTTATAGGAGGATGATTTGGCTAGGGTTATAGCTTGCTTGTAGTGGGTGGCCAGAGTCTTGTAGGAGGATAGTATAGATTCCTGTGGGCATCCTCTCCATTTGCTAGTGATTCTCTCGTTATAGGAGGATGATTTGGCTAGGGTTATAGCTTTCTTCTATCGGGTGGCCAGAGTTTTGTAGGAGGATAGTATAGATTCCTGTGGGGATCCTCTCCATTTGCTAGTGATTCTCTCGTTATAGGAGGATGATTTGGCTAGGGTTTTAGCTTTCTTGTTTTGGGTGGCCAGAGTCTTGTAGGAGGATAGTATAGATTCCTATGGGGATATCCTCCATTTGCTAGTGATTCTCTTGTTATAGGAGGATGATTTGGCTAGGGTTATAGCTTTCTTGTTTTGGGTGGCCAGAGTTTTGTAGGAGGATAGTATAGAATCCTGTGGGCATCCTCTCCATTTGCTAGTGATTCTCTCGTTATATGAGGATAATTTGGCAAGGGTTATAGCTTTCTTGTATTGGCTAACCAGAGTCTAGTAGGAGGACAGTATAGATTCCTGGGGGCATCCTCTCCATTTGCTAGTGATTCTCTCGTTATAGGAGGATGATTTGGATAGGGTTATAGCTTTCTTGTTTTGGGTGGCCAGAGTCTTGTAGGAGGATAGTATAGATTCCTGTGGGCATCCTCTCCATTTGCTAGTGATTCTCTCTTTATAGGAGGATGATTTGACTAGGGTTATAGCTTTCTTGTATTGGCTAACCAGAGTCTTGTAGGAGGATAGTATAGATTCCTCTGGGAATCCTCTCCATTTGCTAGTGATTCTTTCGTTATATGAGGATAATTTGGCTAGGGTTATAGCTTTCTTGTATTGGGTGGCCAGAGTCTTGTAGGAGGATAGTATAGATACCTGTGTGGATACTCTCCATTTGCTAGTGATTCTCTCGTTATAGGAGAAGGATTTGGCTAGGGTTATAGCTTTCTTGTATTGGCTAACCAGAGTTTTGTAGGAGGATAGTATAGATTCCTGTGGGCATCCTCTCCATTTGCTAGTGATTCTCTCGTTATAGGAGGATGATTTGGCTAGGGTTATAGCTTGCTTTTATTGGGTGGCCAGAGTCTTGTAGGAGGATAGTATAGATTCCTGTGGGCATCCTCTACATTTGCTAGTGATTCTTTCATTACAGGAGGATGATTTGACTAGGGTTATAGCTTTCTTGTATTGGCAAACCAGAGTTTTGTAGGAGGATAGTATAGATTCCTGCGGGCATCCTCTCCATTTGCTAGTGATTCTCTCGTTATAGGAGGATGATTTGGCTAGGGTTATAGCTTTCTCATATTGGGTGGCCAGAGTCTTGTAGGAGGATAGTATAGATTCCTGTGGGGATACTCTCCATTTGCTAGTATAGGAGGATGATTTGGCTAGGGTTATAGCTTTCTTGTTTTGGGTGGCCAGAGTCTTGCAGGAGGATAGTATAGATTCCTGTGGGCATCCTCTCCATTTGCTAGTGATTCTCTCGTTATAGGAGGATGATTTGGCTAGGGTTATAGCTTTCTTGTATCGGGGGCCAGAGTCTTGTAGGAGGATAGTATAGATTCCTGTGGGCATCCTCTCCATTTGCTAGTGATTCTCTCGTTATAGGAGGATGATTTGGCTAGGGTTATAGCTTTCTTGTATTGGGTGGCCAGAGTCTTGTAGGAGGATAGTATAGATTCTTGTTTGCATCCTCTCCATTTGCTAGTGATTCTCTCATTATAGGAGGATGATTTGGCTAGGGTTATAGCTTTCTTGTATCGGGTGGCCAGAGTCTTGTAGGAGGATAGTATAGATTCCTCTGGGCATCCTCTCCATTTGCTAGTGATTCTCTCATTATAGGAGGATGATTTGGCTAGGGTTATAGCTTTCTTGTATTGGGTGGCCAGAGTCTTGTAGGATGATAGTATAGTTTCCTCTGGGCATCCTCTCCATTTGCTAGTGATTCTCTTGTTATAGGAGGATGATTTGGCTAGGGTTATAGCTTTCTTGTTTTGGGTGGCCAGAGTTTTGTAGGAGGATAGTATAGATTCCTGGGGGATCCTCTCCATTTGCTAGTGATTCTCTCGTTATAGGAGGATGATTTGGCTAGGGTTATAGCTTTCTTGTATCGGGTGGCCAGAGTCTTGTAGGAGGATAGTATAGATTCCTGTGGGGTTCCTCTCCATTTGCTAGTGATTCTCTCGTTATAGGAGGATGATTTGGCTAGGGTTATAGCTTTCGTGTATCGGGAGGCCAGAGTCTTGGAGGAGGATAGTATAGATTCCTGTGGGCATCCTCTCCATTTGCTAGTGATTCTCTCGTTATAGGAGGATGATTTGGCTAGGGTTATAGCTTTCTTGTATCGGGTGGCCAGAGTCTTGTAGGAGGATAGTATAGATTCCAGTGGGGATACTCTCCATTTGCTAGTGATTCTCTCGTTACAGGAGGATGATTTGGCTAGGGTTATAGCTTTCTTGTATTGGCTAACCAGAGTCTTGTAGGAGGATAGTATAGATTCCTCTGGGCATCCTCTGCATTTGCTAGTGATTCTTTCGTATTATGAGGATAATTTGGCTAGGGTTATAGCTTTCTTGTATTGTCTAACCAGAGTCTTGTAGGAGGATAGTATAGATTCCTGTGGGCATCCTCTCCATTTGCTAGTGATTCTCTCGTTATAGGAGGATGATTAGGCTAGGGTTATAGCTTTCTTGTATTTGGTGGCCAGAGTCTTGTAGGAGGATAGTATAGATTCCTGTGGGCATCCTCTCCATTTGCTAGTGATTCTCTCGTTATATGAGGATAATTTGGCTAGGGTTAAAGCTTTCTTGTATTGGGTGGCCACAGTCTTGTAGGAGGATAGTATAGATTCCTGTGGGCATCCTCTCCATTTGCTAGTGATTCTCTCGTTATAGGAGGATGATTTGGCTAGGGTTATAACTTTCTTGTATTGGCTAACCAGAGTCTTGTAGGAGGATAGTATAGATTCCTGTGGGGATCCGCTCCATTTGCTAGTGATTCTTTCGTTATATGAGGATAATTTGGCTAGGGTTATAGCTTTCTTGTATTGAGTGGCCAGAGTCTTGTAGTAGGATAGTACAGATTCCTGTGGGGATAATCTCCATTTGCTAGTGATTCTCTCGTTATAGGAGGATGATTTGGCTAGTGTTATAGCTTTCTTGCATTGGCTAACCAGAGTCTTGTAGGAGGATAGTGTAGATTCCTGTGGGCATCCTCTCCATTTGCTAGTGATTCTCTCGTTATAGGAGGATGATTTGGCTAGGGTTATAGCTTTCTTGTATCGGGTAGCCAGAGTCTTGTAGGTGGATAGTATAGATTCCTGTGGGGTTACTCTCCATTTGCTAGTGATTCTCTCGTTATAGGAGGATGATTTGGCTAGGGTTATAGCTTTCTTGTATCGGGTGGCCAGAGTCTTGTAGGAGGATAGTATAGATTCCTGTGGGCATCCTCTCCATTTGCTAGTGATTCTCTCGTTACAGGAGGATGATTTGGCTAGGGTTATAGCTTTCTTGTCTTGGGTGGCCAGAGTCTTGTAGGAGGATAGTATAGATTCCTGTGGGCATCCTCTCCATTTGCTAGTGATTCTCTTGTTATAGGAGGATGATTTGGCTAGGGTTATAGCTTTCTTGTCTTGGGTGGCCAGAGTCTTGTAGGAGGATAGTATAGATTCCTGTGGGCATCCTCTCCATTTGCTAGTGATTCTCTTGTTATAGGAGGATGATTTGGCTAGGGTTATAGCTTTCTTGTATTGGCTAACCAGAGTCTTGTAGGAGGATAGTATAGATTCCTCTGGGCATCCTCTGCATTTGCTAGTGATTCTCTCGTTATAGGAGGATGAGTTGGCTAGGGTTATAGCTTTCTTGTATTGGCTAACCAGAGTCTTGTAGGAGGATAGTATAGATTCCTGTGGAGATACTCTCCATTTGCTAGTGATGCTCTCGTTATAGGAGGATGAGTTGGCTAGGGTTATAGCTTTCTTGTATTGGCTAACCAGAGTCTTGTAGGAGGATAGTATAGATTCCTGTGGGCATCCTCTCCATTTGCTAGTGATTCTCTCATTATAGGAGGATGATTTGGCTAGTGTTATAGCTTTCTTGCATTGGCTAACCAGAGTCTTGTAGGAGGATAGTGTAGATTCCTGTGGGCATCCTCTCCATTTGCTAGTGATTCTCTCGTTATAGGAGGATGATTTGGCTAGGGGTATAGCTTTCTTGTATCGGGTGGCCAGAGTCTTGTAGGTGGATAGTATAGATTCCTGTGGGGATACTCTCCATTTGCTAGTGATTCTCTCGTTATAGGAGGATGATTTGGATAGGGTTATAGCTTTCTTGTATCGGGTGGCCAGAGTCTTGTAGGAGGATAGTATAGATTCCTGTGGGGATACTCTCCATTTGCTAGTGATTCTCTCGTTACAGGAGGATGATTTGGCTAGGGTTATAGCTTTCTTGTATTGGCTAACCAGAGTCTTGTAGGAGGATAGTATAGATTCCTCTGGGCATCCTCTCCATTTGCTAGTGATTCTCTCGTTATAGGAGGATGATTTGGCTAGGGTTATAGCTTTCTTGTATTGGCTAACCAGAGTCTTGTAGGAGGATAGTATAGATTCCTGTGGGCATCCTCTCCATTTGCTAGTGATTCTCTCGTTATAGGAGGATGATTTGGCTAGGGTTATAGCTTTCTTGTTTTGGGTGGCCAGAGTCTTGTAGGAGGATAGTATAGATTCCTATGGGGATATCCTCCATTTGCTAGTGATTCTCTTGTTATAGGAGGATGATTTGGCTAGGGTTATAGCTTTCTTGTTTTGGGTGGCCAGAGTTTTGTAGGGGGATAGTATAGATTCCTGTGGGCATCCTCTCCATTTGCTAGTGATTCTCTCGTTATATGAGGATAATTTGGCAAGGGTTATAGCTTTCTTGTATTGGCTAACCAGAGTTTTGTAGGAGGATAGTATAGATTCCTGCGGGCATCCTCTCCATTTGCTAGTGATTCTCTTGTTATAGGAGGATGATTTGGCTAGGGTTATAGCTTTCTCATATTGGGTGGCCAGAGCCTTGTAGGAGGATAGTATAGATTCCTGTGGGGATACTCTCCATTTGCTAGTGATTCTCTTGTTATAGGAGGATGATTTGGCTAGGGTTATAGCTTTCTTGTTTTGGGTGGCTAGAGTCTTGTAGGAGGATAGTATAGATTCCTGTGGGGATACTCTCCATTTGCTAGTGATTCTCTCGTTATAGGAGGATGATTTGTCTAGGGTTATAGCTTTCTTGTTTTGGGTGGCCATAGTCTTGTAGGAGGATAGTATAGATTCCTGTGGGCATCCTCTCCATTTGCTAGTATAGGAGGATGATTTGGCTAGGGTTATAGCTTTCTTGTTTTGGGTGGCCAGAGTCTTGCAGGAGGATAGTATAGATTCCTGTGGGCATCCTCTCCATTTGCTAGTGATTCTCTCGTTATAGGAGGATGATTTGGCTAGGGTTATAGCTTTCTTGTATCGGGGGCCAGAGTCTTGTAGGAGGATAGTATAGATTCCTGTCGGCATCCTCTCCATTTGCTAGTGATTCTCTCGTTATAGGAGGATGAATTGGCTAGGGTTATAGCTTTCTTGTTTTGGGTGGCCAGAGTCTTGTAGGTGGATAGTATAGATTCCTGTGGGGATACTCTCCATTTGCTAGTGATTCTCTCGTTATAGGAGGATGATTTGGATAGGGTTATAGCTTTCTTGTATCGGGTGGCCAGAGTCTTGTAGGAGGATAGTATAGATTCCTGTGGGGATACTCTCCATTTGCTAGTGATTCTCTCGTTACAGGAGGATGATTTGGCTAGGGTTATAGCTTTCTTGTATTGGCTAACCAGAGTCTTGTAGGAGGATAGTATAGATTCCTCTGGGCATCCTCTCCATTTGCTAGTGATTCTCTCGTTATAGGAGGATGATTTGGCTAGGGTTATAGCTTTCTTGTATTGGCTAACCAGAGTCTTGTAGGAGGATAGTATAGATTCCTGTGGGCATCCTCTCCATTTGCTAGTGATTCTCTCGTTATAGGAGGATGATTTGGCTAGGGTTATAGCTTTCTTGTTTTGGGTGGCCAGAGTCTTGTAGGAGGATAGTATAGATTCCTATGGGGATATCCTCCATTTGCTAGTGATTCTCTTGTTATAGGAGGATGATTTGGCTAGGGTTATAGCTTTCTTGTTTTGGGTGGCCAGAGTTTTGTAGGGGGATAGTATAGATTCCTGTGGGCATCCTCTCCATTTGCTAGTGATTCTCTCGTTATATGAGGATAATTTGGCAAGGGTTATAGCTTTCTTGTATTGGCTAACCAGAGTTTTGTAGGAGGATAGTATAGATTCCTGCGGGCATCCTCTCCATTTGCTAGTGATTCTCTTGTTATAGGAGGATGATTTGGCTAGGGTTATAGCTTTCTCATATTGGGTGGCCAGAGCCTTGTAGGAGGATAGTATAGATTCCTGTGGGGATACTCTCCATTTGCTAGTGATTCTCTTGTTATAGGAGGATAATTTGGCTAGGGTTATAGCTTTCTTGTTTTGGGTGGCCATAGTCTTGTAGGAGGATAGTATAGATTCCTGTGGGCATCCTCTCCATTTGCTAGTATAGGAGGATGATTTGGCTAGGGTTATAGCTTTCTTGTTTTGGGTGGCCAGAGTCTTGCAGGAGGATAGTATAGATTCCTGTGGGCATCCTCTCCATTTGCTAGTGATTCTCTCGTTATAGGAGGATGATTTGGCTAGGGTTATAGCTTTCTTGTATCGGGGGCCAGAGTCTTGTAGGAGGATAGTATAGATTCCTGTCGGCATCCTCTCCATTTGCTAGTGATTCTCTCGTTATAGGAGGATGAATTGGCTAGGGTTATAGCTTTCTTGTTTTGGGTGGCCAGAGTCTTGTAGGAGGATAGTATAGATTCCTGTGGGGATACTCTCCATTTGCTAGTGATTCTCTCGTTATAGGAGGATGATTTGGCTAGGGTTATAGCTTTCTTGTATCGGGGGCCAGAGTCTTGTAGGAGGATAGTATAGATTCCTGTGGGCATCCTTTCCATTTGCTAGTGATTCTCTCGTTATAGGAGGATGATTTGGCTAGGGTTATAGCTTTCTTGTATCGGGTGGCCAGAGTTTTGTAGGAGGATAGTATAGATTCCTGGGGGATCCTCTCCATTTGCTAGTGATTCTCTCGTTATAGGAGGATGATTTGGCTAGGGTTATAGCTTTCTTGTAATGGGTGGCCAGAGTCGTAGGAGGATAGTATAGATTCCTGTGGGCATCCTCTCCATTTGCTAGTGATTCTCTCGTTATAGGAGGATGATTTGGCTAGGGTTATAGCTTTCTTGTTTAGAGTGGCAGAGTCTTGTAGGAGGATAATATAGATTCCTGTGGGGATGCTCTCCATTTGCTAGTGATTCTCTCGTTATAGGAAGATGATTTGGCTAGTGTTATAGCTTTCTTGTTTTGGGTGGCCAAAGTTTTGTAGGAAGATGGTATAGATTCCTGTGGGAATCCTCTCCATTTGCTAGTGATTCTTTCGTTATATGTGGATAATTTGGCTAGGGTTATAGCTTTCTTGTATTGAGTGGCCAGAGTCTTGTAGGAGGATAGTATAGATTCCTGTGGGCATCCTCTCCATTTGCTACTGATTCTCTCGTTATAGGAGGATGATTTGGCTAGGGTTATAGCTTTCTTGTTTTGGGTGGCCAAAGTTTTGTAGGAAGATGGTATAGATTCCTGTGGGCATCCTCTCCATTTGCTAGTGATTCTCTCGTTATAGGAGGATGATTTGGCTATGGTTATAGCTTTCTTGTATCGGGTGGCCAGAGTCTTGTAGGAGGATAGTATAGATTCCTGTGGGGTTCCTCTCCATTTGCTAGTGATTCTCTCGTTATAGGAGGATGATTTGGCTAGGGTTATAGCTTTCTTGTATCGGGTGGCCAGAGTCTTGTAGGAGGATAGTATAGATTCCTGTGGGCATCCTCTCCATTTGCTAGTGATTCTCTCGTTATAGGAGGATGATTTGGCTAGGGTTATAGCTTTCTTGTTTTGGGTGGCCAAAGTTTTGTAGGAGGATGGTAGATTCCTGTGGGCATCCTCTCCATTTGCTAGGGATTCTCTCGTTATAGGAGGATGATTTGGCTATGGTTATAGCTTTCTTGTATCGGGTGGCCAGAGTCTTGTAGGTGGATAGTATCGATTCCTCTGGGCATCTTCTCCATTTGCTAGTGATTCTCTCGTTATATGAGGATGATTAGGCTAGGGTTATAGCTTTCTTGTATTGGGTGGCCAGAGTCTTGTAGGAGGATAGTATAGATTCCTGTGGGCATCCTCTCCATTTGCTAGTGATTCTCTCATTATAGGAGGATGATTTGGCTAGGGTTAAAGCTTTCTTGTATTGGGTGGCCAGAGTCTTGTAGGAGGATATTATAGATTCCTGTGGGCATCCTCTCCATTTGCTAGTGATTCTCTCGTTATATGAGGATAATTTGGCTAGGGTTAAAGCTTTCTTGTATTGGGTGGCCAGAGTCTTGTAGGAGGATAGTATAGATTCCTGTGGGCATCCTCTCCATTTGCTAGTGATTCTCTCGTTATAGGAGGATGATTTGGCTAGGGTTATAACTTTCTTGTATTGGCTAACCAAAGATTTGTAGGAGGATAGTATAGATTCCTGTGGGGATCCTCTCCATTTGCTAGTGATTCTTTCGTTATATGAGGATAATTTGGCTAGGGTTATAGCTTTCTTGTATTGAGTGGCCAGAGTCTTGTAGGAGGATAGTACAGATTCCTGTGGGGATAATCTCCATTTGCTAGTGATTCTCTCGTTATAGGAGGATGATTTGGTTAGTGTTATAGCTTTCTTGCATTGGCTAACCAGAGTCTTGTAGGAGGATAGTATAGATTCCTGTGGGCATCCTCTCCATTTGCTAGTGATTCTCTCGTTATAGGAGGATGATTTGGCTAGGGTTATAGCTTTCTTGTTTTGGGTGGCCAAAGTTTTGTAGTAGAATAGTATAGATTCCTGTGGGCATCCTCTCCATTTGCTAGTGATTCTCTCGTTATAGGAGGATGATTTGGCTAGGGTTATAGCTTTCTTGTTTTGGGTGGCCAGAGTCTTGTAGGAGGATAGTATAGATTCCTATGGGGATATCCTCCAGTTGCTAGTGATTCTCTTGTTATAGGAGGATGATTTGGCTAGGGTTATAGCTTTCTTGTTTTGGGTGGCCAGAGTTTTGTAGGGGGATAGTATAGATTCCTGTGGGCATCCTCTCCATTTGCTAGTGATTCTCTCGTTATATGAGGATAATTTGGCAAGGGTTATAGCTTTCTTGTATTGGCTAACCAGAGTCTAGTAGGAGGACAGTATAGATTCCTGTGGGCATCCTCTCCATTTGCTAGTGATTCTCTCGTTATAGGAGGATGAATTGGCTAGGGTTATAGCTTTCTTGTTTTGGGTGGCCAGAGTCTTGTAGGAGGATAGTATAGATTCCTGTGGGGATACTCTCCATTTGCTAGTGATTCTCTCGTTATAGGAGGATGATTTGGCTAGGGTTATAGCTTTCTTGTTTTGGGTGGCCAGAGTCTTGTAGGAGGATAGTATAGATTCCTGTGGGCATCCTCTCCATTTGCTAGTGATTCTCTTGTTATAGGAGGATGATTTGGCTAGTGTTATAGCTTTCTTGTTTTGGGTGGCCAGAGTCTTGTAGAAGGATAGTATAGATTCCTGTGGGGATACTCTCCATTTGCTAGTGATTCTCTCGTTATAGGAGGATGATTTGGCTAGTGTTATAGCTTTCTTGCATTGGCTAACCAGAGTCTTGTAGGAGGATAGTGTAGATTCCTGTGGGCATCCTCTCCATTTGCTAGTGATTCTCTCGTTATAGGAGGATGATTTGGATAGGGTTATAGCTTTCTTGTATCGGGTGGCCAGAGTCTTGTAGGAGGATAGTATAGATTCCTGTGGGGATACTCTCCATTTGCTAGTGATTCTCTCGTTACAGGAGGATGATTTGGCTAGGGTTATAGCTTTCTTGTATTGGCTAACCAGAGTCTTGTAGGAGGATAGTATAGATTCCTCTGGGCATCCTCTCCATTTGCTAGTGATTCTCTCGTTATAGGAGGATGATTTGGCTAGGGTTATAGCTTTCTTGTTTTGGGTGGCCAGAGTCTTGTAGGTGGATAGTATAGATTCCTGTGGGGATACTCTCCATTTGCTAGTGATTCTCTCGTTATAGGAGGATGATTTGGATAGGGTTATAGCTTTCTTGTATCGGGTGGCCAGAGTCTTGTAGGAGGATAGTATAGATTCCTGTGGGGATACTCTCCATTTGCTAGTGATTCTCTCGTTACAGGAGGATGATTTGGCTAGGGTTATAGCTTTCTTGTATTGGCTAACCAGAGTCTTGTAGGAGGATAGTATAGATTCCTCTGGGCATCCTCTCCATTTGCTAGTGATTCTCTCGTTATAGGAGGATGATTTGGCTAGGGTTATAGCTTTCTTGTTTTGGGTGGCCAGAGTCTTGTAGGAGGATAGTATAGATTCCTATGGGGATATCCTCCATTTGCTAGTGATTCTCTTGTTATAGGAGGATGATTTGGCTAGGGTTATAGCTTTCTTGTTTTGGGTGGCCAGAGTTTTGTAGGGGGATAGTATAGATTCCTGTGGGCATCCTCTCCATTTGCTAGTGATTCTCTCGTTATATGAGGATCATTTGGCAAGGGTTATAGCTTTCTTGTATTGGCTAACCAGAGTCTAGTAGGAGGACAGTATAGATTCCTGTGGGCATCCTCTCCATTTGCTAGTGATTCTCTCGTTATAGGAGGATGATTTGGCTAGGGTTATAGCTTTCTTGTATTGGCTAACCAGAGTCTTGTAGGAGGATAGTATAGATTCCTCTGGACATCCTCTCCATTTGCTAGTGATTCTCTTGTTATAGGAGGATGATTTGGCTAGGGTTATAGCTTTCTTGTTTTGGGTGGCCAGAGTCTTGTAGGAGGATAGTATAGATTCCTGCGGGCATCCTCTACATTTGCTAGTGATTCTTTCATTACAGGAGGATGATTTGACTAGGGTTATAGCTTTCTTGTATTGGCTAACCAGAGTTTTGTAGGAGGATAGTATAGATTCCTGCGGGCATCCTCTCCATTTGCTAGTGATTCTCTTGTTATAGGAGGATGATTTGGCTAGGGTTATAGCTTTCTCATATTGGGTGGCCAGAGCCTTGTAGGAGGATAGTATAGATTCCTGTGGGGATACTCTCCATTTGCTAGTGATTCTCTTGTTATAGGAGGATGATTTGGCTAGGGTTATAGCTTTCTTGTTTTGGGTGGCTAGAATCTTGTAGGAGGATAGTATAGATTCCTGTGGGGATACTCTCCATTTGCTAGTGATTCTCTCGTTATAGGAGGATGATTTGTCTAGGGTTATAGCTTTCTTGTTTTGGGTGGCCATAGTCTTGTAGGAGGATAGTATAGATTCCTGTGGGCATCCTCTCCATTTGCTAGTATAGGAGGATGATTTGGCTAGGGTTATAGCTTTCTTGTTTTGGGTGGCCAGAGTCTTGCAGGAGGATAGTATAGATTCCTGTGGGCATCCTCTCCATTTGCTAGTGATTCTCTCGTTATAGGAGGATGATTTGGCTAGGGTTATAGCTTTCTTGTATCGGGGGCCAGAGTCTTGTAGGAGGATAGTATAGATTCCTGTCGGCATCCTCTCCATTTGCTAGTGATTCTCTCATTATAGGAGGATGATTTGGCTAGGGTTATAGCTTTCTTGTATCGGGGGCCAGAGTCTTGTAGGAGGATAGTATAGATTCCTGTGGGCATCCTCTCCATTTGCTAGTGATTCTCTCGTTATAGGAGGATGATTTGGCTAGGGTTATAGCTTTCTTGTATCGGGTGGCCAGAGTTTTGTAGGAGGATAGTATAGATTCCTGGGGGATCCTCTCCATTTGCTAGTGATTCTCTCGTTATAGGAGGATGATTTGGCTAGGGTTATAGCTTTCTTGTAATGGGTGGCCAGAGTCGTAGGAGGATAGTATAGATTCCTGTGGGCATCCTCTCCATTTGCTAGTGATTCTCTCGTTATAGGAGGATGATTTGGCTAGGGTTATAGCTTTCTTGTTTAGAGTGGCAGAGTCTTGTAGGAGGATAATATAGATTCCTGTGGGGATGCTCTCCATTTGCTAGTGATTCTCTCGTTATAGGAAGATGATTTGGCTAGTGTTATAGCTTTCTTGTTTTGGGTGGCCAAAGTTTTGTAGGAAGATGGTATAGATTCCTGTGGGAATCCTCTCCATTTGCTAGTGATTCTTTCGTTATATGTGGATAATTTGGCTAGGGTTATAGCTTTCTTGTATTGAGTGGCCAGAGTCTTGTAGGAGGATAGTACAGATTCCTGTGGGGATAATCTCCATTTGCTAGTGATTCTCTCGTTATAGGAGGATGATTTGGTTAGTGTTATAGCTTTCTTGCATTGGCTAACCAGTGTCTTGTAGGAGGATAGTATAGATTCCTGTGGGCATCCTCTCCATTTGCTACTGATTCTCTCGTTATAGGAGGATGATTTGGCTAGGGTTATAGCTTTCTTGTTTTGGGTGGCCAAAGTTTTGTAGGAAGATGGTATAGATTCCTGTGGGCATCCTCTCCATTTGCTAGTGATTCTCTCGTTATAGGAGGATGATTTGGCTATGGTTATAGCTTTCTTGTATCGGGTGGCCAGAGTCTTGTAGGAGGATAGTATAGATTCCTGTGGGGTTCCTCTCCATTTGCTAGTGATTCTCTCGTTATAGGAGGATGATTTGGCTAGGGTTATAGCTTTCTTGTATCGGGTGGCCAGAGTCTTCTAATAGGATAGTATAGATTCCTGTGGGCATCCTCTCCATTTGCTAGTGATTCTCTCGTTATAGGAGGATGATTTGGCTAGGGTTATAGCTTTCTTGTTTTGGGTGGCCAAAGTTTTGTAGGAGGATGGTAGATTCCTGTGGGCATCCTCTCCATTTGCTAGGGATTCTCTCGTTATAGGAGGATGATTTGGCTATGGTTATAGCTTTCTTGTATCGGGTGGCTAGAGTCTTGTAGGTGGATAGTATCGATTCCTCTGGGCATCTTCTCCATTTGCTAGTGATTCTCTCATTATATGAGGATGATTAGGCTAGGGTTATAGCTTTCTTGTATTGGGTGGCCAGAGTCTTGTAGGAGGATAGTATAGATTCCTGTGGGCATCCTCTCCATTTGCTAGTGATTCTCTCATTATAGGAGGATGATTTGGCAAGGGTTATAGCTTTCTTGTATTGGCTAACCAGAGTCTAGTAGGAGGACAGTATAGATTCCTGTGGGCATCCTCTCCATTTGCTAGTGATTCTCTCGTTATAGGAGGATGATTTGGCTAGGGTTATAGCTTTCTTGTATTGGCTAACCAGAGTCTTGTAGGAGGATAGTATAGATTCCTCTGGACATCCTCTCCATTTGCTAGTGATTCTCTTGTTATAGGAGGATGAATTGGCTAGGGTTATAGCTTTCTTGTTTTGGGTGGCCAGAGTCTTGTAGGAGGATAGTATAGATTCCTGTGGGGATACTCTCCATTTGCTAGTGATTCTCTTGTTATAGGAGGATGATTTGGCTAGGGTTATAGCTTTCTTGTTTTGGGTGGCCAGAGTCTTGTAGGAGGATAGTATAGATTCCTGTGGGCATCCTCTCCATTTGCTAGTGATTCTCTTGTTATAGGAGGATGATTTGGCTAGTGTTATAGCTTTCTTGTTTTGGGTGGCCAGAGTCTTGTAGGAGGATAGTATAGATTCCTGTGGGGATACTCTCCATTTGCTAGTGATTCTCTCGTTATAGGAGGATGATTTGGCTAGTGTTATAGCTTTCTTGCATTGGCTAACCAGAGTCTTGTAGGAGGATAGTGTAGATTCCTGTGGGCATCCTCTCCATTTGCTAGTGATTCTCTCGTTATAGGAGGATGATTTGGCTAGGGGTATAGCTTTCTTGTATCGGGTGGCCAGAGTCTTGTAGGTGGATAGTATAGATTCCTGTGGGGATACTCTCCATTTGCTAGTGATTCTCTCGTTATAGGAGGATGATTTGGATAGGGTTATAGCTTTCTTGTATCGGGTGGCCAGAGTCTTGTAGGAGGATAGTATAGATTCCTGTGGGGATACTCTCCATTTGCTAGTGATTCTCTCGTTACAGGAGGATGATTTGGCTAGGGTTATAGCTTTCTTGTATTGGCTAACCAGAGTCTTGTAGGAGGATAGTATAGATTCCTCTGGGCATCCTCTCCATTTGCTAGTGATTCTCTCGTTATAGGAGGATGATTTGGCTAGGGTTATAGCTTTCTTGTATTGGCTAACCAGAGTCTTGTAGGAGGATAGTATAGATTCCTGTGGGCATCCTCTCCATTTGCTAGTGATTCTCTCGTTATAGGAGGATGATTTGGCTAGGGTTATAGCTTTCTTGTTTTGGGTGGCCAGAGTCTTGTAGGAGGATAGTATAGATTCCTATGGGGATATCCTCCATTTGCTAGTGATTCTCTTGTTATAGGAGGATGATTTGGCTAGGGTTATAGCTTTCTTGTTTTGGGTGGCCAGAGTTTTGTAGGGGGATAGTATAGATTCCTGTGGGCATCCTCTCCATTTGCTAGTGATTCTCTCGTTATATGAGGATCATTTGGCAAGGGTTATAGCTTTCTTGTATTGGCTAACCAGAGTCTAGTAGGAGGACAGTATAGATTCCTGTGGGCATCCTCTCCATTTGCTAGTGATTCTCTCGTTATAGGAGAAGGATTTGGCTAGGGTTATAGCTTTCTTGTATTGGCTAACCAGAGTTTTGTAGGAGGATAGTATAGATTCCTGTGGGCATCCTCTCCATTTGCTAGTGATTCTCTCGTTATAGGAGGATGATTTGGCTAGGGTTATAGCTTGCTTTTATTGGGTGGCCAGAGTCTTGTAGGAGGATAGTATAGATTCCTGTGGGCATCCTCTACATTTGCTAGTGATTCTTTCATTACAGGAGGATGATTTGACTAGGGTTATAGCTTTCTTGTATTGGCAAACCAGAGTTTTGTAGGAGGATAGTATAGATTCCTGCGGGCATCCTCTCCATTTGCTAGTGATTCTCTCGTTATAGGAGGATGATTTGGCTAGGGTTATAGCTTTCTCATATTGGGTGGCCAGAGTCTTGTAGGAGGATAGTATAGATTCCTGTGGGGATACTCTCCATTTGCTAGTATAGGAGGATGATTTGGCTAGGGTTATAGCTTTCTTGTTTTGGGTGGCCAGAGTCTTGCAGGAGGATAGTATAGATTCCTGTGGGCATCCTCTCCATTTGCTAGTGATTCTCTCGTTATAGGAGGATGATTTGGCTAGGGTTATAGCTTTCTTGTATCGGGGGCCAGAGTCTTGTAGGAGGATAGTATAGATTCCTGTGGGCATCCTCTCCATTTGCTAGTGATTCTCTCGTTATAGGAGGATGATTTGGCTAGGGTTATAGCTTTCTTGTATTGGGTGGCCAGAGTCTTGTAGGAGGATAGTATAGATTCTTGTTTGCATCCTCTCCATTTGCTAGTGATTCTCTCATTATAGGAGGATGATTTGGCTAGGGTTATAGCTTTCTTGTATCGGGTGGCCAGAGTCTTGTAGGAGGATAGTATAGATTCCTCTGGGCATCCTCTCCATTTGCTAGTGATTCTCTCATTATAGGAGGATGATTTGGCTAGGGTTATAGCTTTCTTGTATTGGGTGGCCAGAGTCTTGTAGGATGATAGTATAGTTTCCTCTGGGCATCCTCTCCATTTGCTAGTGATTCTCTTGTTATAGGAGGATGATTTGGCTAGGGTTATAGCTTTCTTGTTTTGGGTGGCCAGAGTTTTGTAGGAGGATAGTATAGATTCCTGGGGGATCCTCTCCATTTGCTAGTGATTCTCTCGTTATAGGAGGATGATTTGGCTAGGGTTATAGCTTTCTTGTATCGGGTGGCCAGAGTCTTGTAGGAGGATAGTATAGATTCCTGTGGGGTTCCTCTCCATTTGCTAGTGATTCTCTCGTTATAGGAGGATGATTTGGCTAGGGTTATAGCTTTCGTGTATCGGGAGGCCAGAGTCTTGGAGGAGGATAGTATAGATTCCTGTGGGCATCCTCTCCATTTGCTAGTGATTCTCTCGTTATAGGAGGATGATTTGGCTAGGGTTATAGCTTTCTTGTATCGGGTGGCCAGAGTCTTGTAGGAGGATAGTATAGATTCCAGTGGGGATACTCTCCATTTGCTAGTGATTCTCTCGTTACAGGAGGATGATTTGGCTAGGGTTATAGCTTTCTTGTATTGGCTAACCAGAGTCTTGTAGGAGGATAGTATAGATTCCTCTGGGCATCCTCTGCATTTGCTAGTGATTCTTTCGTATTATGAGGATAATTTGGCTAGGGTTATAGCTTTCTTGTATTGTCTAACCAGAGTCTTGTAGGAGGATAGTATAGATTCCTGTGGGCATCCTCTCCATTTGCTAGTGATTCTCTCGTTATAGGAGGATGATTAGGCTAGGGTTATAGCTTTCTTGTATTTGGTGGCCAGAGTCTTGTAGGAGGATAGTATAGATTCCTGTGGGCATCCTCTCCATTTGCTAGTGATTCTCTCGTTATATGAGGATAATTTGGCTAGGGTTAAAGCTTTCTTGTATTGGGTGGCCACAGTCTTGTAGGAGGATAGTATAGATTCCTGTGGGCATCCTCTCCATTTGCTAGTGATTCTCTCGTTATAGGAGGATGATTTGGCTAGGGTTATAACTTTCTTGTATTGGCTAACCAGAGTCTTGTAGGAGGATAGTATAGATTCCTGTGGGGATCCGCTCCATTTGCTAGTGATTCTTTCGTTATATGAGGATAATTTGGCTAGGGTTATAGCTTTCTTGTATTGAGTGGCCAGAGTCTTGTAGTAGGATAGTACAGATTCCTGTGGGGATAATCTCCATTTGCTAGTGATTCTCTCGTTATAGGAGGATGATTTGGCTAGTGTTATAGCTTTCTTGCATTGGCTAACCAGAGTCTTGTAGGAGGATAGTGTAGATTCCTGTGGGCATCCTCTCCATTTGCTAGTGATTCTCTCGTTATAGGAGGATGATTTGGCTAGGGTTATAGCTTTCTTGTATCGGGTAGCCAGAGTCTTGTAGGTGGATAGTATAGATTCCTGTGGGGTTACTCTCCATTTGCTAGTGATTCTCTCGTTATAGGAGGATGATTTGGCTAGGGTTATAGCTTTCTTGTATCGGGTGGCCAGAGTCTTGTAGGAGGATAGTATAGATTCCTGTGGGCATCCTCTCCATTTGCTAGTGATTCTCTCGTTACAGGAGGATGATTTGGCTAGGGTTATAGCTTTCTTGTCTTGGGTGGCCAGAGTCTTGTAGGAGGATAGTATAGATTCCTGTGGGCATCCTCTCCATTTGCTAGTGATTCTCTTGTTATAGGAGGATGATTTGGCTAGGGTTATAGCTTTCTTGTCTTGGGTGGCCAGAGTCTTGTAGGAGGATAGTATAGATTCCTGTGGGCATCCTCTCCATTTGCTAGTGATTCTCTTGTTATAGGAGGATGATTTGGCTAGGGTTATAGCTTTCTTGTATTGGCTAACCAGAGTCTTGTAGGAGGATAGTATAGATTCCTCTGGGCATCCTCTGCATTTGCTAGTGATTCTCTCGTTATAGGAGGATGAGTTGGCTAGGGTTATAGCTTTCTTGTATTGGCTAACCAGAGTCTTGTAGGAGGATAGTATAGATTCCTGTGGAGATACTCTCCATTTGCTAGTGATGCTCTCGTTATAGGAGGATGAGTTGGCTAGGGTTATAGCTTTCTTGTATTGGCTAACCAGAGTCTTGTAGGAGGATAGTATAGATTCCTGTGGGCATCCTCTCCATTTGCTAGTGATTCTCTCATTATAGGAGGATGATTTGGCTAGTGTTATAGCTTTCTTGCATTGGCTAACCAGAGTCTTGTAGGAGGATAGTGTAGATTCCTGTGGGCATCCTCTCCATTTGCTAGTGATTCTCTCGTTATAGGAGGATGATTTGGCTAGGGGTATAGCTTTCTTGTATCGGGTGGCCAGAGTCTTGTAGGTGGATAGTATAGATTCCTGTGGGGATACTCTCCATTTGCTAGTGATTCTCTCGTTATAGGAGGATGATTTGGATAGGGTTATAGCTTTCTTGTATCGGGTGGCCAGAGTCTTGTAGGAGGATAGTATAGATTCCTGTGGGGATACTCTCCATTTGCTAGTGATTCTCTCGTTACAGGAGGATGATTTGGCTAGGGTTATAGCTTTCTTGTATTGGCTAACCAGAGTCTTGTAGGAGGATAGTATAGATTCCTCTGGGCATCCTCTCCATTTGCTAGTGATTCTCTCGTTATAGGAGGATGATTTGGCTAGGGTTATAGCTTTCTTGTATTGGCTAACCAGAGTCTTGTAGGAGGATAGTATAGATTCCTGTGGGCATCCTCTCCATTTGCTAGTGATTCTCTCGTTATAGGAGGATGATTTGGCTAGGGTTATAGCTTTCTTGTTTTGGGTGGCCAGAGTCTTGTAGGAGGATAGTATAGATTCCTATGGGGATATCCTCCATTTGCTAGTGATTCTCTTGTTATAGGAGGATGATTTGGCTAGGGTTATAGCTTTCTTGTTTTGGGTGGCCAGAGTTTTGTAGGGGGATAGTATAGATTCCTGTGGGCATCCTCTCCATTTGCTAGTGATTCTCTCGTTATATGAGGATAATTTGGCAAGGGTTATAGCTTTCTTGTATTGGCTAACCAGAGTTTTGTAGGAGGATAGTATAGATTCCTGCGGGCATCCTCTCCATTTGCTAGTGATTCTCTTGTTATAGGAGGATGATTTGGCTAGGGTTATAGCTTTCTCATATTGGGTGGCCAGAGCCTTGTAGGAGGATAGTATAGATTCCTGTGGGGATACTCTCCATTTGCTAGTGATTCTCTTGTTATAGGAGGATGATTTGGCTAGGGTTATAGCTTTCTTGTTTTGGGTGGCTAGAGTCTTGTAGGAGGATAGTATAGATTCCTGTGGGGATACTCTCCATTTGCTAGTGATTCTCTCGTTATAGGAGGATGATTTGTCTAGGGTTATAGCTTTCTTGTTTTGGGTGGCCATAGTCTTGTAGGAGGATAGTATAGATTCCTGTGGGCATCCTCTCCATTTGCTAGTATAGGAGGATGATTTGGCTAGGGTTATAGCTTTCTTGTTTTGGGTGGCCAGAGTCTTGCAGGAGGATAGTATAGATTCCTGTGGGCATCCTCTCCATTTGCTAGTGATTCTCTCGTTATAGGAGGATGATTTGGCTAGGGTTATAGCTTTCTTGTATCGGGGGCCAGAGTCTTGTAGGAGGATAGTATAGATTCCTGTCGGCATCCTCTCCATTTGCTAGTGATTCTCTCGTTATAGGAGGATGAATTGGCTAGGGTTATAGCTTTCTTGTTTTGGGTGGCCAGAGTCTTGTAGGTGGATAGTATAGATTCCTGTGGGGATACTCTCCATTTGCTAGTGATTCTCTCGTTATAGGAGGATGATTTGGATAGGGTTATAGCTTTCTTGTATCGGGTGGCCAGAGTCTTGTAGGAGGATAGTATAGATTCCTGTGGGGATACTCTCCATTTGCTAGTGATTCTCTCGTTACAGGAGGATGATTTGGCTAGGGTTATAGCTTTCTTGTATTGGCTAACCAGAGTCTTGTAGGAGGATAGTATAGATTCCTCTGGGCATCCTCTCCATTTGCTAGTGATTCTCTCGTTATAGGAGGATGATTTGGCTAGGGTTATAGCTTTCTTGTATTGGCTAACCAGAGTCTTGTAGGAGGATAGTATAGATTCCTGTGGGCATCCTCTCCATTTGCTAGTGATTCTCTCGTTATAGGAGGATGATTTGGCTAGGGTTATAGCTTTCTTGTTTTGGGTGGCCAGAGTCTTGTAGGAGGATAGTATAGATTCCTATGGGGATATCCTCCATTTGCTAGTGATTCTCTTGTTATAGGAGGATGATTTGGCTAGGGTTATAGCTTTCTTGTTTTGGGTGGCCAGAGTTTTGTAGGGGGATAGTATAGATTCCTGTGGGCATCCTCTCCATTTGCTAGTGATTCTCTCGTTATATGAGGATAATTTGGCAAGGGTTATAGCTTTCTTGTATTGGCTAACCAGAGTTTTGTAGGAGGATAGTATAGATTCCTGCGGGCATCCTCTCCATTTGCTAGTGATTCTCTTGTTATAGGAGGATGATTTGGCTAGGGTTATAGCTTTCTCATATTGGGTGGCCAGAGCCTTGTAGGAGGATAGTATAGATTCCTGTGGGGATACTCTCCATTTGCTAGTGATTCTCTTGTTATAGGAGGATAATTTGGCTAGGGTTATAGCTTTCTTGTTTTGGGTGGCCATAGTCTTGTAGGAGGATAGTATAGATTCCTGTGGGCATCCTCTCCATTTGCTAGTATAGGAGGATGATTTGGCTAGGGTTATAGCTTTCTTGTTTTGGGTGGCCAGAGTCTTGCAGGAGGATAGTATAGATTCCTGTGGGCATCCTCTCCATTTGCTAGTGATTCTCTCGTTATAGGAGGATGATTTGGCTAGGGTTATAGCTTTCTTGTATCGGGGGCCAGAGTCTTGTAGGAGGATAGTATAGATTCCTGTCGGCATCCTCTCCATTTGCTAGTGATTCTCTCGTTATAGGAGGATGAATTGGCTAGGGTTATAGCTTTCTTGTTTTGGGTGGCCAGAGTCTTGTAGGAGGATAGTATAGATTCCTGTGGGGATACTCTCCATTTGCTAGTGATTCTCTCGTTATAGGAGGATGATTTGGCTAGGGTTATAGCTTTCTTGTATCGGGGGCCAGAGTCTTGTAGGAGGATAGTATAGATTCCTGTGGGCATCCTTTCCATTTGCTAGTGATTCTCTCGTTATAGGAGGATGATTTGGCTAGGGTTATAGCTTTCTTGTATCGGGTGGCCAGAGTTTTGTAGGAGGATAGTATAGATTCCTGGGGGATCCTCTCCATTTGCTAGTGATTCTCTCGTTATAGGAGGATGATTTGGCTAGGGTTATAGCTTTCTTGTAATGGGTGGCCAGAGTCGTAGGAGGATAGTATAGATTCCTGTGGGCATCCTCTCCATTTGCTAGTGATTCTCTCGTTATAGGAGGATGATTTGGCTAGGGTTATAGCTTTCTTGTTTAGAGTGGCAGAGTCTTGTAGGAGGATAATATAGATTCCTGTGGGGATGCTCTCCATTTGCTAGTGATTCTCTCGTTATAGGAAGATGATTTGGCTAGTGTTATAGCTTTCTTGTTTTGGGTGGCCAAAGTTTTGTAGGAAGATGGTATAGATTCCTGTGGGAATCCTCTCCATTTGCTAGTGATTCTTTCGTTATATGTGGATAATTTGGCTAGGGTTATAGCTTTCTTGTATTGAGTGGCCAGAGTCTTGTAGGAGGATAGTATAGATTCCTGTGGGCATCCTCTCCATTTGCTACTGATTCTCTCGTTATAGGAGGATGATTTGGCTAGGGTTATAGCTTTCTTGTTTTGGGTGGCCAAAGTTTTGTAGGAAGATGGTATAGATTCCTGTGGGCATCCTCTCCATTTGCTAGTGATTCTCTCGTTATAGGAGGATGATTTGGCTATGGTTATAGCTTTCTTGTATCGGGTGGCCAGAGTCTTGTAGGAGGATAGTATAGATTCCTGTGGGGTTCCTCTCCATTTGCTAGTGATTCTCTCGTTATAGGAGGATGATTTGGCTAGGGTTATAGCTTTCTTGTATCGGGTGGCCAGAGTCTTGTAGGAGGATAGTATAGATTCCTGTGGGCATCCTCTCCATTTGCTAGTGATTCTCTCGTTATAGGAGGATGATTTGGCTAGGGTTATAGCTTTCTTGTTTTGGGTGGCCAAAGTTTTGTAGGAGGATGGTAGATTCCTGTGGGCATCCTCTCCATTTGCTAGGGATTCTCTCGTTATAGGAGGATGATTTGGCTATGGTTATAGCTTTCTTGTATCGGGTGGCCAGAGTCTTGTAGGTGGATAGTATCGATTCCTCTGGGCATCTTCTCCATTTGCTAGTGATTCTCTCGTTATATGAGGATGATTAGGCTAGGGTTATAGCTTTCTTGTATTGGGTGGCCAGAGTCTTGTAGGAGGATAGTATAGATTCCTGTGGGCATCCTCTCCATTTGCTAGTGATTCTCTCATTATAGGAGGATGATTTGGCTAGGGTTAAAGCTTTCTTGTATTGGGTGGCCAGAGTCTTGTAGGAGGATATTATAGATTCCTGTGGGCATCCTCTCCATTTGCTAGTGATTCTCTCGTTATATGAGGATAATTTGGCTAGGGTTAAAGCTTTCTTGTATTGGGTGGCCAGAGTCTTGTAGGAGGATAGTATAGATTCCTGTGGGCATCCTCTCCATTTGCTAGTGATTCTCTCGTTATAGGAGGATGATTTGGCTAGGGTTATAACTTTCTTGTATTGGCTAACCAAAGATTTGTAGGAGGATAGTATAGATTCCTGTGGGGATCCTCTCCATTTGCTAGTGATTCTTTCGTTATATGAGGATAATTTGGCTAGGGTTATAGCTTTCTTGTATTGAGTGGCCAGAGTCTTGTAGGAGGATAGTACAGATTCCTGTGGGGATAATCTCCATTTGCTAGTGATTCTCTCGTTATAGGAGGATGATTTGGTTAGTGTTATAGCTTTCTTGCATTGGCTAACCAGAGTCTTGTAGGAGGATAGTATAGATTCCTGTGGGCATCCTCTCCATTTGCTAGTGATTCTCTCGTTATAGGAGGATGATTTGGCTAGGGTTATAGCTTTCTTGTTTTGGGTGGCCAAAGTTTTGTAGTAGAATAGTATAGATTCCTGTGGGCATCCTCTCCATTTGCTAGTGATTCTCTCGTTATAGGAGGATGATTTGGCTAGGGTTATAGCTTTCTTGTTTTGGGTGGCCAGAGTCTTGTAGGAGGATAGTATAGATTCCTATGGGGATATCCTCCAGTTGCTAGTGATTCTCTTGTTATAGGAGGATGATTTGGCTAGGGTTATAGCTTTCTTGTTTTGGGTGGCCAGAGTTTTGTAGGGGGATAGTATAGATTCCTGTGGGCATCCTCTCCATTTGCTAGTGATTCTCTCGTTATATGAGGATAATTTGGCAAGGGTTATAGCTTTCTTGTATTGGCTAACCAGAGTCTAGTAGGAGGACAGTATAGATTCCTGTGGGCATCCTCTCCATTTGCTAGTGATTCTCTCGTTATAGGAGGATGAATTGGCTAGGGTTATAGCTTTCTTGTTTTGGGTGGCCAGAGTCTTGTAGGAGGATAGTATAGATTCCTGTGGGGATACTCTCCATTTGCTAGTGATTCTCTCGTTATAGGAGGATGATTTGGCTAGGGTTATAGCTTTCTTGTTTTGGGTGGCCAGAGTCTTGTAGGAGGATAGTATAGATTCCTGTGGGCATCCTCTCCATTTGCTAGTGATTCTCTTGTTATAGGAGGATGATTTGGCTAGTGTTATAGCTTTCTTGTTTTGGGTGGCCAGAGTCTTGTAGAAGGATAGTATAGATTCCTGTGGGGATACTCTCCATTTGCTAGTGATTCTCTCGTTATAGGAGGATGATTTGGCTAGTGTTATAGCTTTCTTGCATTGGCTAACCAGAGTCTTGTAGGAGGATAGTGTAGATTCCTGTGGGCATCCTCTCCATTTGCTAGTGATTCTCTCGTTATAGGAGGATGATTTGGCTAGGGGTATAGCTTTCTTGTATCGGGTGGCCAGAGTCTTGTAGGTGGATAGTATAGATTCCTGTGGGGATACTCTCCATTTGCTAGTGATTCTCTCGTTATAGGAGGATGATTTGGATAGGGTTATAGCTTTCTTGTATCGGGTGGCCAGAGTCTTGTAGGAGGATAGTATAGATTCCTGTGGGGATACTCTCCATTTGCTAGTGATTCTCTCGTTACAGGAGGATGATTTGGCTAGGGTTATAGCTTTCTTGTATTGGCTAACCAGAGTCTTGTAGGAGGATAGTATAGATTCCTCTGGGCATCCTCTCCATTTGCTAGTGATTCTCTCGTTATAGGAGGATGATTTGGCTAGGGTTATAGCTTTCTTGTTTTGGGTGGCCAGAGTCTTGTAGGAGGATAGTATAGATTCCTATGGGGATATCCTCCATTTGCTAGTGATTCTCTTGTTATAGGAGGATGATTTGGCTAGGGTTATAGCTTTCTTGTTTTGGGTGGCCAGAGTTTTGTAGGGGGATAGTATAGATTCCTGTGGGCATCCTCTCCATTTGCTAGTGATTCTCTCGTTATATGAGGATCATTTGGCAAGGGTTATAGCTTTCTTGTATTGGCTAACCAGAGTCTAGTAGGAGGACAGTATAGATTCCTGTGGGCATCCTCTCCATTTGCTAGTGATTCTCTCGTTATAGGAGGATGATTTGGCTAGGGTTATAGCTTTCTTGTATTGGCTAACCAGAGTCTTGTAGGAGGATAGTATAGATTCCTCTGGACATCCTCTCCATTTGCTAGTGATTCTCTTGTTATAGGAGGATGATTTGGCTAGGGTTATAGCTTTCTTGTTTTGGGTGGCCAGAGTCTTGTAGGAGGATAGTATAGATTCCTGCGGGCATCCTCTACATTTGCTAGTGATTCTTTCATTACAGGAGGATGATTTGACTAGGGTTATAGCTTTCTTGTATTGGCTAACCAGAGTTTTGTAGGAGGATAGTATAGATTCCTGCGGGCATCCTCTCCATTTGCTAGTGATTCTCTTGTTATAGGAGGATGATTTGGCTAGGGTTATAGCTTTCTCATATTGGGTGGCCAGAGCCTTGTAGGAGGATAGTATAGATTCCTGTGGGGATACTCTCCATTTGCTAGTGATTCTCTTGTTATAGGAGGATGATTTGGCTAGGGTTATAGCTTTCTTGTTTTGGGTGGCTAGAATCTTGTAGGAGGATAGTATAGATTCCTGTGGGGATACTCTCCATTTGCTAGTGATTCTCTCGTTATAGGAGGATGATTTGTCTAGGGTTATAGCTTTCTTGTTTTGGGTGGCCATAGTCTTGTAGGAGGATAGTATAGATTCCTGTGGGCATCCTCTCCATTTGCTAGTATAGGAGGATGATTTGGCTAGGGTTATAGCTTTCTTGTTTTGGGTGGCCAGAGTCTTGCAGGAGGATAGTATAGATTCCTGTGGGCATCCTCTCCATTTGCTAGTGATTCTCTCGTTATAGGAGGATGATTTGGCTAGGGTTATAGCTTTCTTGTATCGGGGGCCAGAGTCTTGTAGGAGGATAGTATAGATTCCTGTCGGCATCCTCTCCATTTGCTAGTGATTCTCTCATTATAGGAGGATGATTTGGCTAGGGTTATAGCTTTCTTGTATCGGGGGCCAGAGTCTTGTAGGAGGATAGTATAGATTCCTGTGGGCATCCTCTCCATTTGCTAGTGATTCTCTCGTTATAGGAGGATGATTTGGCTAGGGTTATAGCTTTCTTGTATCGGGTGGCCAGAGTTTTGTAGGAGGATAGTATAGATTCCTGGGGGATCCTCTCCATTTGCTAGTGATTCTCTCGTTATAGGAGGATGATTTGGCTAGGGTTATAGCTTTCTTGTAATGGGTGGCCAGAGTCGTAGGAGGATAGTATAGATTCCTGTGGGCATCCTCTCCATTTGCTAGTGATTCTCTCGTTATAGGAGGATGATTTGGCTAGGGTTATAGCTTTCTTGTTTAGAGTGGCAGAGTCTTGTAGGAGGATAATATAGATTCCTGTGGGGATGCTCTCCATTTGCTAGTGATTCTCTCGTTATAGGAAGATGATTTGGCTAGTGTTATAGCTTTCTTGTTTTGGGTGGCCAAAGTTTTGTAGGAAGATGGTATAGATTCCTGTGGGAATCCTCTCCATTTGCTAGTGATTCTTTCGTTATATGTGGATAATTTGGCTAGGGTTATAGCTTTCTTGTATTGAGTGGCCAGAGTCTTGTAGGAGGATAGTACAGATTCCTGTGGGGATAATCTCCATTTGCTAGTGATTCTCTCGTTATAGGAGGATGATTTGGTTAGTGTTATAGCTTTCTTGCATTGGCTAACCAGTGTCTTGTAGGAGGATAGTATAGATTCCTGTGGGCATCCTCTCCATTTGCTACTGATTCTCTCGTTATAGGAGGATGATTTGGCTAGGGTTATAGCTTTCTTGTTTTGGGTGGCCAAAGTTTTGTAGGAAGATGGTATAGATTCCTGTGGGCATCCTCTCCATTTGCTAGTGATTCTCTCGTTATAGGAGGATGATTTGGCTATGGTTATAGCTTTCTTGTATCGGGTGGCCAGAGTCTTGTAGGAGGATAGTATAGATTCCTGTGGGGTTCCTCTCCATTTGCTAGTGATTCTCTCGTTATAGGAGGATGATTTGGCTAGGGTTATAGCTTTCTTGTATCGGGTGGCCAGAGTCTTCTAATAGGATAGTATAGATTCCTGTGGGCATCCTCTCCATTTGCTAGTGATTCTCTCGTTATAGGAGGATGATTTGGCTAGGGTTATAGCTTTCTTGTTTTGGGTGGCCAAAGTTTTGTAGGAGGATGGTAGATTCCTGTGGGCATCCTCTCCATTTGCTAGGGATTCTCTCGTTATAGGAGGATGATTTGGCTATGGTTATAGCTTTCTTGTATCGGGTGGCTAGAGTCTTGTAGGTGGATAGTATCGATTCCTCTGGGCATCTTCTCCATTTGCTAGTGATTCTCTCATTATATGAGGATGATTAGGCTAGGGTTATAGCTTTCTTGTATTGGGTGGCCAGAGTCTTGTAGGAGGATAGTATAGATTCCTGTGGGCATCCTCTCCATTTGCTAGTGATTCTCTCATTATAGGAGGATGATTTGGCAAGGGTTATAGCTTTCTTGTATTGGCTAACCAGAGTCTAGTAGGAGGACAGTATAGATTCCTGTGGGCATCCTCTCCATTTGCTAGTGATTCTCTCGTTATAGGAGGATGATTTGGCTAGGGTTATAGCTTTCTTGTATTGGCTAACCAGAGTCTTGTAGGAGGATAGTATAGATTCCTCTGGACATCCTCTCCATTTGCTAGTGATTCTCTTGTTATAGGAGGATGAATTGGCTAG
The DNA here is from genome assembly GCF_040938575.1 of Ambystoma mexicanum. Taxonomy (NCBI): domain Eukaryota; kingdom Metazoa; phylum Chordata; class Amphibia; order Caudata; family Ambystomatidae; genus Ambystoma; species Ambystoma mexicanum. The sequence goes on from NC_090937.1 coordinate 1,678,308,854, forward strand.
GGTTATAGCTTTCTTGTTTTGGGTGGCCAGAGTCTTGTAGGAGGATAGTATAGATTCCTGTGGGGATACTCTCCATTTGCTAGTGATTCTCTTGTTATAGGAGGATGATTTGGCTAGGGTTATAGCTTTCTTGTTTTGGGTGGCCAGAGTCTTGTAGGAGGATAGTATAGATTCCTGTGGGCATCCTCTCCATTTGCTAGTGATTCTCTTGTTATAGGAGGATGATTTGGCTAGTGTTATAGCTTTCTTGTTTTGGGTGGCCAGAGTCTTGTAGGAGGATAGTATAGATTCCTGTGGGGATACTCTCCATTTGCTAGTGATTCTCTCGTTATAGGAGGATGATTTGGCTAGTGTTATAGCTTTCTTGCATTGGCTAACCAGAGTCTTGTAGGAGGATAGTGTAGATTCCTGTGGGCATCCTCTCCATTTGCTAGTGATTCTCTCGTTATAGGAGGATGATTTGGCTAGGGGTATAGCTTTCTTGTATCGGGTGGCCAGAGTCTTGTAGGTGGATAGTATAGATTCCTGTGGGGATACTCTCCATTTGCTAGTGATTCTCTCGTTATAGGAGGATGATTTGGATAGGGTTATAGCTTTCTTGTATCGGGTGGCCAGAGTCTTGTAGGAGGATAGTATAGATTCCTGTGGGGATACTCTCCATTTGCTAGTGATTCTCTCGTTACAGGAGGATGATTTGGCTAGGGTTATAGCTTTCTTGTATTGGCTAACCAGAGTCTTGTAGGAGGATAGTATAGATTCCTCTGGGCATCCTCTCCATTTGCTAGTGATTCTCTCGTTATAGGAGGATGATTTGGCTAGGGTTATAGCTTTCTTGTATTGGCTAACCAGAGTCTTGTAGGAGGATAGTATAGATTCCTGTGGGCATCCTCTCCATTTGCTAGTGATTCTCTCGTTATAGGAGGATGATTTGGCTAGGGTTATAGCTTTCTTGTTTTGGGTGGCCAGAGTCTTGTAGGAGGATAGTATAGATTCCTATGGGGATATCCTCCATTTGCTAGTGATTCTCTTGTTATAGGAGGATGATTTGGCTAGGGTTATAGCTTTCTTGTTTTGGGTGGCCAGAGTTTTGTAGGGGGATAGTATAGATTCCTGTGGGCATCCTCTCCATTTGCTAGTGATTCTCTCGTTATATGAGGATCATTTGGCAAGGGTTATAGCTTTCTTGTATTGGCTAACCAGAGTCTAGTAGGAGGACAGTATAGATTCCTGTGGGCATCCTCTCCATTTGCTAGTGATTCTCTCGTTATAGGAGGATGATTTGGCTAGGGTTATAGCTTTCTTGTATTGGCTAACCAGAGTTTTGTAGGAGGATAGTATAGATTCCTGCGGGCATCCTCTCCATTTGCTAGTGATTCTCTTGTTATAGGAGGATGATTTGGCTAGGGTTATAGCTTTCTCATATTGGGAGGCCAGAGCCTTGTAGGAGGATAGTATAGATTCCTGTGGGGATACTCTCCATTTGCTAGTGATTCTCTTGTTATAGGAGGATGATTTGGCTAGGGTTATAGCTTTCTTGTTTTGGGTGGCTAGAATCTTGTAGGAGGATAGTATAGATTCCTGTGGGGATACTCTCCATTTGCTAGTGATTCTCTCGTTATAGGAGGATGATTTGTCTAGGGTTATAGCTTTCTTGTTTTGGGTGGCCATAGTCTTGTAGGAGGATAGTATAGATTCCTGTGGGCATCCTCTCCATTTGCTAGTATAGGAGGATGATTTGTCTAGGGTTATAGCTTTCTTATTTTGGGTGGCCAGAGTCTTGTAGGAGGATAGTATAGATTCCTGTGGGCATCCTCTCCATTTGCTAGTGATTCTCTTGTTATAGGAGGATGATTTGGCTAGGGTTATAGCTTTCTTGTATTGGCTAACCAGAGTCTTGCAGGAGGATAGTATAGATTCCTGTGGGCATCCTCTCCATTTGCTAGTGATTCTCTCGTTATAGGAGGATGATTTGGCTAGGGTTATAGCTTTCTTGTTTTGGGTGGCCAGAGTCTTGTAGGAGGATAGTATAGATTCCTCTGGGGATACTCTCCATTTGCTAGTGATTCTCTCGTTATAGGAGAATAATTTGGCTAGGGTTATAGCTTTCTTGTTTTGGGTGTCCAGAGTCTTGTAGGAGGATAGTATAGATTCCTCTGGGGATACTCTCCATTTGCTAGTGATTCTCTCATTATAGGAGGATGATTTGGCTAGGGTTATAGCTTTCTTGTATTGGGTGGCCAGAGTCTTGTAGGATGATAGTATAGTTTCCTCTGGGCATCCTCTCCATTTGCTAGTGATTCTCTTGTTATAGGAGGATGATTTGGCTAGGGTTATAGCTTTCTTGTTTTGGGTGGCCAGAGTTTTGTAGGAGGATAGTATAGATTCCTGCGGCATCCTCTCCATTTGCTAGTGATTCTCTCATTACAGGAGGATGATTTGGCTAGGGTTATAGCTTTCTTGTATTGGCTAACCAGAGTTTTGTAGGAGGATAGTATAGATTCCTGCGGGCATCCTCTCCATTTGCTAGTGATTCTCTCATTACAGGAGGATGATTTGGCTAGGGTTATAGCTTTCTTGTTTTGGGTGGCCAGAGTCTTGTAGGAGGATAGTATAGATTCCTGTGGGGATACTCTCCATTTGCTAGTGATTCTCTCGTTATAGGAGGATGATTTGGCTAGGGTTATAGCTTTCTTGTATCGGGGGCCAGAGTCTTGTAGGAGGATAGTATAGATTCCTGTCGGCATCCTCTCCATTTGCTAGTGATTCTCTCGTTATAGGAGGATGATTTGGCTAGGGTTATAGCTTTCTCATATTGGGTGGCCAGAGTCTTGTAGGAGGATAGTATAGATTCCTGTGGGGATACTCTCCATTTGCTAGTGATGCTCTCGTTATAGGAGGATGATTTGGCTAGGGTTATAGCTTGCTTGTAGTGGGTGGCCAGAGTCTTGTAGGAGGATAGTATAGATTCCTCTGGGGATACTCTCCATTTGCTAGTGATTCTCTCGTTATAGGAGGATGATTTGGCTAGGGTTATAGCTTTCTTGTTTTGGGTGGCCAGAGTCTTGTAGGAGGATAGTATAGATTCCTCTGGGGATACTCTCCATTTTCTAGTGATTCTCTCGTTATAGGAGAATAATTTGGCTAGGGTTATAGCTTTCTTGTTTTGGGTGGCCAGAGTCTTGTAGGAGGATAGTATAGATTCCTGTGGGCATCCTCTCCATTTGCTAGTGATTCTCTCGTTATAGGAGGATGATTTGGCTAGGGTTATAGCTTTCTTGTATTGGCTAACCAGAGTTTTGTAGGAGGATAGTATAGATTCCTGCGGGCATCCTCTCCATTTGCTAGTGATTCTCTCATTAAAGGAGGATGATTTGGCTAGGGTTATAGCTTTCTTGTTTTGGGTGGCCAGAGTCTTGTAGGAGGATAGTATAGATTCCTGTGGGGATACTCTCCATTTGCTAGTGATTCTCTCGTTATAGGAGGATGATTTGGCTAGGGTTATAGCTTTCTTGTATTGGGTGGCCAGAGTCTTGTAGGATGATAGTATAGTTTCCTCTGGGCATCCTCTCCATTTGCTAGTGATTCTCTTGTTATAGGAGGATGATTTGGCTAGGGTTATAGCTTTCTTGTTTTGGGTGGCCAGAGTTTTGTAGGAGGATAGTATAGATTCCTGCGGCATCCTCTCCATTTGCTAGTGATTCTCTCGTTATAGGAGGATGATTTGGCTAGGGTTATAGCTTTCTTGTATTGGCTAACCAGAGTTTTGTAGGAGGATAGTATAGATTCCTGCGGCATCCTCTCCATTTGCTAGTGATTCTCTCATTACAGGAGGATGATTTGGCTAGGGTTATAGCTTTCTTGTTTTGGGTGGCCAGAGTCTTGTAGGAGGATAGTATAGATTCCTGCGGGCATCCTCTCCATTTGCTAGTGATTCTCTCATTACAGGAGGATGATTTGGCTAGGGTTATAGCTTTCTTGTTTTGGGTGGCCAGAGTCTTGTAGGAGGATAGTATAGATTCCTGTGGGGATACTCTCTATTTGCTAGTGATTCTCTCGTTATAGGAGGATGATTTGGCTAGGGTTATAGCTTTCTTGTATCGGGGGCCAGAGTCTTGTAGGAGGATAGTATAGATTCCTGTCGGCATCCTCTCCATTTGCTAGTGATTCTCTCGTTATAGGAGGATGATTTGGCTAGGGTTATAGCTTGCTTGTAGTGGGTGGCCAGAGTCTTGTAGGAGGATAGTATAGATTCCTGTGGGCATCCTCTCCATTTGCTAGTGATTCTCTCGTTACAGGAGGATGATTTGGCTAGGGTTATAGCTTTCTTGTCTTGGGTGGCCAGAGTCTTGTAGGAGGATAGTATAGATTCCTGTGGGCATCCTCTCCATTTGCTAGTGATTCTCTTGTTATAGGAGGATGATTTGGCTAGGGTTATAGCTTTCTTGTCTTGGGTGGCCAGAGTCTTGTAGGAGGATAGTATAGATTCCTGTGGGCATCCTCTCCATTTGCTAGTGATTCTCTTGTTATAGGAGGATGATTTGGCTAGGGTTATAGCTTTCTTGTATTGGCTATCCAGAGTCTTGTAGGAGGATAGTATAGATTCCTCTGGGCATCCTCTGCATTTGCTAGTGATTCTCTCGTTATAGGAGGATGAGTTGGCTAGGGTTATAGCTTTCTTGTATTGGCTAACCAGAGTCTTGTAGGAGGATAGTATAGATTCCTGTGGAGATACTCTCCATTTGCTAGTGATGCTCTCGTTATAGGAGGATGAGTTGGCTAGGGTTATAGCTTTCTTGTATTGGCTAACCAGAGTCTTGTAGGAGGATAGTATAGATTCCTGTGGGCATCCTCTCCATTTGCTAGTGATTCTCTCATTATAGGAGGATGATTTGGCTAGTGTTATAGCTTTCTTGCATTGGCTAACCAGAGTCTTGTAGGAGGATAGTGTAGATTCCTGTGGGCATCCTCTCCATTTGCTAGTGATTCTCTCGTTATAGGAGGATGATTTGGCTAGGGGTATAGCTTTCTTGTATCGGGTGGCCAGACTCTTGTAGGTGGATAGTATAGATTCCTGTGGGGATACTCTCCATTTGCTAGTGATTCTCTCGTTATAGGAGGATGATTTGGCTAGGGGTATAGCTTTCTTGTATCGGGTGGCCAGAGTCTTGTAGGAGGATAGTATAGATTCCTATGGGGATATCCTCCATTTGCTAGTGATTCTCTTGTTATAGGAGGATGATTTGGCTAGGGTTATAGCTTTCTTGTTTTGGGTGGCCAGAGTTTTGTAGGGGGATAGTATAGATTCCTGTGGGCATCCTCTCCATTTGCTAGTGATTCTCTCGTTATATGAGGATAATTTGGCAAGGGTTATAGCTTTCTTGTATTGGCTAACCAGAGTTTTGTAGGAGGATAGTATAGATTCCTGCGGGCATCCTCTCCATTTGCTAGTGATTCTCTTGTTATAGGAGGATGATTTGGCTAGGGTTATAGCTTTCTCATATTGGGTGGCCAGAGCCTTGTAGGAGGATAGTATAGATTCCTGTGGGGATACTCTCCATTTGCTAGTGATTCTCTTGTTATAGGAGGATGATTTGGCTAGGGTTATAGCTTTCTTGTTTTGGGTGGCTAGAGTCTTGTAGGAGGATAGTATAGATTCCTGTGGGGATACTCTCCATTTGCTAGTGATTCTCTCGTTATAGGAGGATGATTTGTCTAGGGTTATAGCTTTCTTGTTTTGGGTGGCCATAGTCTTGTAGGAGGATAGTATAGATTCCTGTGGGCATCCTCTCCATTTGCTAGTATAGGAGGATGATTTGGCTAGGGTTATAGCTTTCTTGTTTTGGGTGGCCAGAGTCTTGCAGGAGGATAGTATAGATTCCTGTGGGCATCCTCTCCATTTGCTAGTGATTCTCTCGTTATAGGAGGATGATTTGGCTAGGGTTATAGCTTTCTTGTATCGGGGGCCAGAGTCTTGTAGGAGGATAGTATAGATTCCTGTCGGCATCCTCTCCATTTGCTAGTGATTCTCTCGTTATAGGAGGATGAATTGGCTAGGGTTATAGCTTTCTTGTTTTGGGTGGCCAGAGTCTTGTAGGAGGATAGTATAGATTCCTGTGGGGATACTCTCCATTTGCTAGTGATTCTCTCGTTATAGGAGGATGATTTGGCTAGGGTTATAGCTTTCTTGTATCGGGGGCCAGAGTCTTGTAGGAGGATAGTATAGATTCCTGTGGGCATCCTTTCCATTTGCTAGTGATTCTCTCGTTATAGGAGGATGATTTGGCTAGGGTTAAAGCTTTCTTGTATTGGGTGGCCACAGTCTTGTAGGAGGATAGTATAGATTCCTGTGGGCATCCTCTCCATTTGCTAGTGATTCTCTCGTTATAGGAGGATGATTTGGCTAGGGTTATAACTTTCTTGTATTGGCTAACCAGAGTCTTGTAGGAGGATAGTATAGATTCCTGTGGGGATCCGCTCCATTTGCTAGTGATTCTTTCGTTATATGAGGATAATTTGGCTAGGGTTATAGCTTTCTTGTATTGAGTGGCCAGAGTCTTGTAGGAGGATAGTGTAGATTCCTGTGGGCATCCTCTCCATTTGCTAGTGATTCTCTCGTTATAGGAGGATGATTTGGCTAGGGTTATAGCTTTCTTGTATCGGGTAGCCAGAGTCTTGTAGGTGGATAGTATAGATTCCTGTGGGGTTACTCTCCATTTGCTAGTGATTCTCTCGTTATAGGAGGATGATTTGGCTAGGGTTATAGCTTTCTTGTATCGGGTGGCCAGAGTCTTGTAGGAGGATAGTATAGATTCCTGTGGGCATCCTCTCCATTTGCTAGTGATTCTCTCGTTACAGGAGGATGATTTGGCTAGGGTTATAGCTTTCTTGTCTTGGGTGGCCAGAGTCTTGTAGGAGGATAGTATAGATTCCTGTGGGCATCCTCTCCATTTGCTAGTGATTCTCTTGTTATAGGAGGATGATTTGGCTAGGGTTATAGCTTTCTTGTATTGGCTAACCAGAGTCTTGTAGGAGGATAGTATAGATTCCTCTGGGCATCCTCTGCATTTGCTAGTGATTCTCTCGTTATAGGAGGATGATTTGGCTAGGGTTATAGCTTTCTTGTATTGGCTAACCAGAGTCTTGTAGGAGGATAGTATAGATTCCTGTGGGCATCCTCTCCATTTGCTAGTGATTCTCTCGTTATAGGAGGATGAGTTGGCTAGGGTTATAGCTTTCTTGTATTGGCTAACCAGAGTCTTGTAGGAGGATAGTATAGATTCCTGTGGGCATCCTCTCCATTTGCTAGTGATTCTCTCATTATAGTAGGATGATTTGGCTAGTGTTATAGCTTTCTTGCATTGGCTAACCAGAGTCTTGTAGGAGGATAGTGTAGATTCCTGTGGGCATCCTCTCCATTTGCTAGTGATTCTCTCGTTATAGGAGGATGATTTGGCTAGGGGTATAGCTTTCTTGTATCGGGTGGCCAGAGTCTTGTAGGTGGATAGTATAGATTCCTGTGGGGATACTCTCCATTTGCTAGTGATTCTCTCGTTATAGGAGGATGATTTGGATAGGGTTATAGCTTTCTTGTATCGGGTGGCCAGAGTCTTGTAGGAGGATAGTATAGATTCCTGTGGGCATCCTCTCCATTTGCTAGTGATTCTCTCGTTATAGGAGGATGATTTGGCTAGGGTTATAGCTTTCTTGTATCGGGTTGCCAGAGTCTTGTAGGAGGATAGTATAGATTCCAGTGGGGATACTCTCCATCTGCTAGTGATTCTCTCGTTACAGGAGGATGATTTGGCTAGGGTTATAGCTTTCTTGTATTGGCTAACCAGAGTCTTGTAGGAGGATAGTATAGATTCCTCTGGGCATCCTCTGCATTTGCTAGTGATTCTTTCGTTATATGAGGATAATTTGGCTAGGGTTATAGCTTTCTTGTATTGTCTAACCAGAGTCTTGTAGGAGGATAGTATAGATTCCTGTGGAGATACTCTCCATTTGCTAGTGATTCTCTCGTTATAGGAGAATGATTTGGCTAGGGTTATAGCTTTCTTGTATTGGCTAACCAGAGTCTTGTAGGAGGATAGTATAGATTCCTGTGGGCATCCTCTCCATTTGCTAGTGATTCTCTCGTTATAGGAGGATGATTTGGCTAGGGTTATAGCTTTCTTGTTTTGGGTGGCCAGACTCTTGTAGGAGGATAGTATAGATTCCTGTGGGGTTCCTCTCCATTTGCTAGTGATTCTCTCGTTATAGGAGGATGATTTGGCTAGGGTTATAGCTTTCTTGTATTGGCTAACCAGAGTCTTGTAGGAGGATAGTATAGATTCCTGTGGTAATACTCGCAATTTGCTAGTGATTCTCTCGTTACAGGAGGATGATTTGGCTAGTGTAATAGCTTTCTTGCATTGGCTAACCAGAGTCTTGTAGGAGGATAGTATAGATTCCTGTGGGCATCCTCTCCATTTGCTAGTGATTCTCTCGTTATAGGAGGATGATTTGGCTAGGGTTATAGCTTTCTTGTTTTGGGTGGCCAAAGTTTTGTAGGAAGAAGGTATAGATTCCTGTGGGCATCCTCTCCATTTGCTAGTGATTCTCTCGTTATACGAGGATGATTAGGCTAGGGTTATAGCTTTCTTGTATTTGGTGGCCAGAGTCTAGTAGGAGGATAGTATAGATTCCTGTGGGCATCCTCTCCATTTGCTAGTGATTCTCTCGTTATATGAGGATAATTTGGCTAGGGTTAAAGCTTTCTTGTATTGGGTGGCCACAGTCTTGTAGGAGGATAGTATAGATTCCTGTGGGCATCCTCTCCATTTGCTAGTGATTCTCTCGTTATAGGAGGATGATTTGGCTAGGGTTATAACTTTCTTGTATTGGCTAACCAGAGTCTTGTAGGAGGATAGTATAGATTCCTGTGGGGATCCGCTCCATTTGCTAGTGATTCTTTCGTTATATGAGGATAATTTGGCTAGGGTTATAGCTTTCTTGTATTGAGTGGCCAGAGTCTTGTAGGAGGATAGTACAGATTCCTGTGGGGATAATCTCCATTTGCTAGTGATTCTCTCGTTATAGGAGGATGATTTGGCTAGTGTTATAGCTTTCTTGCATTGGCTAACCAGAGTCTTGTAGGAGGATAGTGTAGATTCCTGTGGGCATCCTCTCCATTTGCTAGTGATTCTCTCGTTATAGGAGGATGATTTGGCTAGGGTTATAGCTTTCTTGTATCGGGTAGCCAGAGTCTTGTAGGTGGATAGTATAGATTCCTGTGGGGTTACTCTCCATTTGCTAGTGATTCTCTCGTTATAGGAGGATGATTTGGCTAGGGTTATAGCTTTCTTGTATCGGGTGGCCAGAGTCTTGTAGGAGGATAGTATAGATTCCTGTGGGCATCCTCTCCATTTGCTAGTGATTCTCTCGTTACAGGAGGATGATTTGGCTAGGGTTATAGCTTTCTTGTCTTGGGTGGCCAGAGTCTTGTAGGAGGATAGTATAGATTCCTGTGGGCATCCTCTCCATTTGCTAGTGATTCTCTTGTTATAGGAGGATGATTTGGCTAGGGTTATAGCTTTCTTGTCTTGGGTGGCCAGAGTCTTGTAGGAGGATAGTATAGATTCCTGTGGGCATCCTCTCCATTTGCTAGTGATTCTCTTGTTATAGGAGGATGATTTGGCTAGGGTTATAGCTTTCTTGTATTGGCTAACCAGAGTCTTGTAGGAGGATAGTATAGATTCCTCTGGGCATCCTCTGCATTTGCTAGTGATTCTCTCGTTATAGGAGGATGAGTTGGCTAGGGTTATAGCTTTCTTGTATTGGCTAACCAGAGTCTTGTAGGAGGATAGTATAGATTCCTGTGGAGATACTCTCCATTTGCTAGTGATGCTCTCGTTATAGGAGGATGATTTGGCTAGGGTTATAGCTTTCTTGTATTGGCTAACCAGAGTCTTGTAGTAGAATAGTATAGATTCCTGTGGGCATCCTCTCCATTTGCTAGTGATTCTCTCGTTATATGAGGATAATTTGGCAAGGGTTATAGCTTTCTTGTATTGGCTAACCAGAGTCTAGTAGGAGGACAGTATAGATTCCTGTGGGCATCCTCTCCATTTGCTAGTGATTCTCTCGTTATAGGAGGATGATTTGGCTAGGGTTATAGCTTTCTTGTATTGGCTAACCAGAGTCTTGTAGGAGGATAGTATAGATTCCTCTGGACATCCTCTCCATTTGCTAGTGATTCTCTTGTTATATGAGGATGATTTGGCTAGGGTTATAGCTTTCTTGTTTTGGGTGGCCAGAGTCTTGTAGGAGGATAGTATAGATTCCTGTGGGGATACTCTCCATTTGCTAGTGATTCTCTCGTTATAGGAGGATGATTTGGCTAGGGTTATAGCTTTCTTGTTTTGGGTGGCCAGAGTCTTGTAGGAGGATAGTATAGATTCCTGTGGGCATCCTCTCCATTTGCTAGTGATTCTCTTGTTATAGGAGGATGATTTGGCTAGGGTTATAGCTTTCTTGTGTTGGGTGGCCAGAGTCTTGTAGGAGGATAGTATAGATTCCTGTGTGGATACTCTCCATTTGCTAGTGATTCTCCCGTTATAGGAGAATGATTTGGCTAGGGTTTTAGCTTTCTTGTTTTGGGTGGGCAGAGTCTTGTAGGAGGATAGTATAGATTTCTGTGGGCATCCTCTCCATTTGCTAGTGATTCTCTCGTTATAGGGGGATGATTTGGATAGGGTTATAGCTTTCTTGTTTTGGGTGGCCAGAGTCTTGTAGGAGGATAGTATAGATTCCTGTGGGCATCCTCTCCATTTGCTAGTGATTCTCTCTTTATAGGAGGATGATTTGACTAGGGTTATAGCTTTCTTGTATTGGCTAACCAGAGTCTTGTAGGAGGATAGTATAGATTCCTGTGGGGATACTCTCCATTTGCTAGTGATTCTCTCGTTATAGGAGGATGATTTGTCTAGGGTTATAGCTTTCTTGTTTTGGGTGGCCATAGTCTTGTAGGAGGATAGTATAGATTCCTGTGGGCATCCTCTCCATTTGCTAGTATAGGAGGATGATTTGGCTAGGGTTATAGCTTTCTTGTATCGGGGGCCAGAGTCTTGTAGGAGGATAGTATAGATTCTTGTCGGCATCCTCTCCATTTGCTAGTGATTCTCTCGTTATAGGAGGATGATTTGGCTAGGGTTATAGCTTTCTTGTATCGGGGGCCAGAGTCTTGTAGGAGGATAGTATAGATTCCTGTGGGCATCCTCTCCATTTGCTAGTGATTCTCTCGTTATAGGAGGATGATTTGGCTAGGGTTATAGCTTTCTTGTATCGGGTGGCCAGAGTCTTGTAGGAGGATAGTATAGATTCCTCTGGGCATCCTCTCCATTTGCTAGTGATTCTCTCATTATAGGAGGATGATTTGGCTAGGGTTATAGCTTTCTTGTATTGGGTGGCCAGAGTCTTGTAGGATGATAGTATAGTTTCCTCTGGGCATCCTCTCCATTTGCTAGTGATTCTCTTGTTATAGGAGGATGATTTGGCTAGGGTTATAGCTTTCTTGTTTTGGGTGGCCAGAGTTTTGTAGGAGGATAGTATAGATTCCTGGGGGATCCTCTCCATTTGCTAGTGATTCTCTCGTTATAGGAGGATGATTTGGCTAGGGTTATAGCTTTCTTGTAATGGGTGGCCAGAGTCGTAGGAGGATAGTATAGATTCCAGTGGGGATACTCTCCATTTGCTAGTGATTCTCTCGTTATAGGAGAATGATTTGGCTAGGGTTATAGCTTTCTTGTATTGGCTAAACAGAGTCTTGTAGGAGGATAGTATAGATTCCTGTGGGCATCCTCTCCATTTGCTAGTGATTCTCTCGTTATAGGAGGATGATTTGGCTAGGGTTATAGCTTTCTTGCATTGGCTAACCAAAGTCTTGTAGGAGGATAGTATAGATTCCTGTGGGCATCCTCTCCATTTGCTAGTGATTCTCTCGTTATAGGAGGATGATTTGGCTAGGGTTATAGCTTTCTTGCATTGGCTAACCAGAGTCTTGTAGGAGGATAGTATAGATTCCTGTGGGCATCCTCTCCATTTGCTAGTGATTCTCTCGTTATAGGAGGATGATTTGGCTAGGGTTATAGCTTTCTTGTTTTGGGTGGCCAAAGTTTTGGAGGAGGATGGTATAGATTCCTGTGGGCATCCTCTCCATTTGCTAGTGATTCTCTCGTTATAGGAGGATGATTAGGCTAGGGTTATAGCTTTCTTGTATTGGGTGGCCAGAGTCTTGTAGGAGGATAGTATAGATTCCTGTGGGCATCCTCTCCATTTGCTAGTGATTCTCTCGTTATATGAGGATAATTTGGCTAGGGTTATAGCTTTCTTGTATTGAGTGGCCAGAGTCTTGTAGGAGGATAGTACAGATTCCTGTGGGGATGATCTCCATTTGCTAGTGATTCTCTCGTTATAGGAGGATGATTTGGCTAGTGTTATAGCTTTCTTGCATTGGCTAACCAGAGTCTTGTAGGAGGATAGTGTAGATTCCTGTGGGCATCCTCTCCATTTGCTAGTGATTCTCTCGTTATAGGAGGATGATTTGGCTAGGGTTATAGCTTTCTTGTATCGGGTGGCCAGAGTCTTGTAGGTGGATAGTATAGATTCCTGTGGGGATACTCTCCATTTGCTAGTGATTCTCTCGTTATAGGAGGATAATTTGGCTAGGGTTATAGCTTTCTTGTATCGGGTGGCCAGAGTCTTGTAGGAGGATAGTATAGATTCCTGTGGGGTTCCTCTCCATTTGCTAGTGATTCTCTCGTTATAGGAGGATGATTTGGCTAGGGTTATAGCTTTCTTGTCTTGGGTGGCCAGAGTCTTTTAGGAGGATAGTATAGATTCCTGTGGGCATCCTCTCCATTTGCTAGTGATTCTCTTGTTATAGGAGGATGATTTGGCTAGGGTTATAGCTTTCTTGTCTTGGGTGGCCAGAGTCTTGTAGGAGGATAGTATAGATTCCTGTGGGCATCCTCTCCATTTGCTAGTGATTCTCTTGTTATAGGAGGATGATTTGGCTAGGGTTATAGCTTTCTTGTATTGGCTAACCAGAGTCTTGTAGGAAGATAGTATAGATTCCTCTGGGCATCCTCTCCATTTGCTAGTGATTCTCTTGTTATAGGAGGATAATTTGGCTAGGGTTATAGCTTTCTTGTATTGTCTAACCAGAGTCTTGTAGGAGGATAGTACAGATTCCTGTGGAGATACTCTCCATTTGCTAGTGATTCTCTCGTTATAGGAGAATGATTTGGCTAGGGTTATAGCTTTCTTGTATTGGCTAAACAGAGTCTTGTAGGAGGATAGTATAGATTCCTGTGGGCATCCTCTCCATTTGCTAGTGATTCTCTCGTTATAGGAGGATGATTTGGCTAGGGTTATAGCTTTCTTGTATTGGCTAACCAGAGTCTTGTAGGAGGATAGTATAGATTCCTGTGGGGATCCTCTCCATTTGCTAGTGATTCTTTCGTTATATGAAGATAATTTGGCTAGGGTTATAGCTTTCTTGTTTTGAGTGGCCAGAGTCTTGTAGGAGGATAGTACAGATTCCTGTGGGGATAAGCTCCATTTGCTAGTGATTCTCTCGTTATAGGAGGATGATTTGGCTAGTGTTATAGCTTTCTTGCATTGGCTAACCAGAGTCTTGTAAGAGGATAGTGTAGATTCCTGTGGGCATCCTCTCCATTTGCTAGTGATTCTCTTGTTATAGGAGGATGATTTGGCTAGGGTTATAGCTTTCTTGTCTTGGGTGGCCAGAGTCTTGTAGGAGGATAGTATAGATTCCTGTGGGCATCCTCTCCATTTGCTAGTGATTCTCTTGTTATAGGAGGATGATTTGGCTAGGGTTATAGCTTTCTTGTATTGGCTAACCAGAGTCTTGTAGGAGGATAGTATAGATTCCTGTGGTAATACTCGCAATTTGCTAGTGATTCTCTCGTTACAGGAGGATGATTTGGCTAGTGTAATAGCTTTCTTGCATTGGCTAACCAGAGTCTTGTAGGAGGATAGTATAGATTCCTGTGGAGATACTCTCCATTTGCTAGTGATTCTCTCGTTATAGGAGAATGATTTGGCTAGGGTTATAGCTTTCTTGTATTGGCTAACCAGAGTCTTGTAGGAGGATAGTATAGATTCCTGTGGGCATCCTCTCCATTTGCTAGTGATTCTCTAGTTATAGGAGGATGATTTGGCTAGGGTTATAGCTTTCTTGTTTTGGGTGGCCAGAGTCTTGTAGGAGGATAGTATAGATTCCTGTGGGGTTCCTCTCCATTTGCTAGTGATTCTCTCGTTATAGGAGGATGATTTGGCTAGGGTTATAGCTTTCTTGTATTGGCTAACCAGAGTCTTGTAGGAGGATAGTATAGATTCCTGTGGTAATACTCGCAATTTGCTAGTGATTCTCTCGTTACAGGAGGATGATTTGGCTAGTGTAATAGCTTTCTTGCATTGGCTAACCAGAGTCTTGTAGGAGGATAGTATAGATTTCTGTGGGCATCCTCTCCATTTGCTAGTGATTCTCTCGTTATAGGAGGATGATTTGGCTAGGGTTATAGCTTTCTTGTTTTGGGTGGCCAAAGTTTTGTAGGAAGATGGTATAGATTCCTGTGGGCATCCTCTCCATTTGCTAGTGATTCTCTCGTTATACGAGGATGATTAGGCTAGGGTTATAGCTTTCTTGTATTTGGTGGCCAGAGTCTAGTAGGAGGATAGTATAGATTCCTGTGGGCATCCTCTCCATTTGCTAGTGATTCTCTCGTTATATGAGGATAATTTGGCTAGGGTTAAAGCTTTCTTGTATTGGGTGGCCACAGTCTTGTAGGAGGATAGTATAGATTCCTGTGGGCATCCTCTCCATTTGCTAGTGATTCTCTCGTTATAGGAGGATGATTTGGCTAGGGTTATAACTTTCTTGTATTGGCTAACCAGAGTCTTGTAGGAGGATAGTATAGATTCCTGTGGGGATCCGCTCCATTTGCTAGTGATTCTTTCGTTATATGAGGATAATTTGGCTAGGGTTATAGCTTTCTTGTATTGAGTGGCCAGAGTCTTGTAGGAGGATAGTGTAGATTCCTGTGGGCATCCTCTCCATTTGCTAGTGATTCTCTCGTTATAGGAGGATGATTTGGCTAGGGTTATAGCTTTCTTGTATCGGGTAGCCAGAGTCTTGTAGGTGGATAGTATAGATTCCTGTGGGGTTACTCTCCATTTGCTAGTGATTCTCTCGTTATAGGAGGATGATTTGGCTAGGGTTATAGCTTTCTTGTATCGGGTGGCCAGAGTCTTGTAGGAGGATAGTATAGATTCCTGTGGGCATCCTCTCCATTTGCTAGTGATTCTCTCGTTACAGGAGGATGATTTGGCTAGGGTTATAGCTTTCTTGTCTTGGGTGGCCAGAGTCTTGTAGGAGGATAGTATAGATTCCTGTGGGCATCCTCTCCATTTGCTAGTGATTCTCTTGTTATAGGAGGATGATTTGGCTAGGGTTATAGCTTTCTTGTATTGGCTAACCAGAGTCTTGTAGGAGGATAGTATAGATTCCTCTGGGCATCCTCTGCATTTGCTAGTGATTCTCTCGTTATAGGAGGATGATTTGGCTAGGGT
The DNA here is from genome assembly GCF_040938575.1 of Ambystoma mexicanum. Lineage (NCBI taxonomy): Eukaryota > Metazoa > Chordata > Amphibia > Caudata > Ambystomatidae > Ambystoma > Ambystoma mexicanum. The sequence continues at coordinate 1,678,324,487 of NC_090937.1, forward strand.
TATAGCTTTCTTGTATTGGCTAACCAGAGTCTTGTAGGAGGATAGTATAGATTCCTGTGGGCATCCTCTCCATTTGCTAGTGATTCTCTCGTTATAGGAGGATGAGTTGGCTAGGGTTATAGCTTTCTTGTATTGGCTAACCAGAGTCTTGTAGGAGGATAGTATAGATTCCTGTGGGCATCCTCTCCATTTGCTAGTGATTCTCTCATTATAGTAGGATGATTTGGCTAGTGTTATAGCTTTCTTGCATTGGCTAACCAGAGTCTTGTAGGAGGATAGTGTAGATTCCTGTGGGCATCCTCTCCATTTGCTAGTGATTCTCTCGTTATAGGAGGATGATTTGGCTAGGGGTATAGCTTTCTTGTATCGGGTGGCCAGAGTCTTGTAGGTGGATAGTATAGATTCCTGTGGGGATACTCTCCATTTGCTAGTGATTCTCTCGTTATAGGAGGATGATTTGGATAGGGTTATAGCTTTCTTGTATCGGGTGGCCAGAGTCTTGTAGGAGGATAGTATAGATTCCTGTGGGCATCCTCTCCATTTGCTAGTGATTCTCTCGTTATAGGAGGATGATTTGGCTAGGGTTATAGCTTTCTTGTATCGGGTTGCCAGAGTCTTGTAGGAGGATAGTATAGATTCCAGTGGGGATACTCTCCATCTGCTAGTGATTCTCTCGTTACAGGAGGATGATTTGGCTAGGGTTATAGCTTTCTTGTATTGGCTAACCAGAGTCTTGTAGGAGGATAGTATAGATTCCTCTGGGCATCCTCTGCATTTGCTAGTGATTCTTTCGTTATATGAGGATAATTTGGCTAGGGTTATAGCTTTCTTGTATTGTCTAACCAGAGTCTTGTAGGAGGATAGTATAGATTCCTGTGGAGATACTCTCCATTTGCTAGTGATTCTCTCGTTATAGGAGAATGATTTGGCTAGGGTTATAGCTTTCTTGTATTGGCTAACCAGAGTCTTGTAGGAGGATAGTATAGATTCCTGTGGGCATCCTCTCCATTTGCTAGTGATTCTCTCGTTATAGGAGGATGATTTGGCTAGGGTTATAGCTTTCTTGTTTTGGGTGGCCAGAGTCTTGTAGGAGGATAGTATAGATTCCTGTGGGGTTCCTCTCCATTTGCTAGTGATTCTCTCGTTATAGGAGGATGATTTGGCTAGGGTTATAGCTTTCTTGTATTGGCTAACCAGAGTCTTGTAGGAGGATAGTATAGATTCCTGTGGTAATACTCGCAATTTGCTAGTGATTCTCTCGTTACAGGAGGATGATTTGGCTAGTGTAATAGCTTTCTTGCATTGGCTAACCAGAGTCTTGTAGGAGGATAGTATAGATTCCTGTGGGCATCCTCTCCATTTGCTAGTGATTCTCTCGTTATAGGAGGATGATTTGGCTAGGGTTATAGCTTTCTTGTTTTGGGTGGCCAAAGTTTTGTAGGAAGAAGGTATAGATTCCTGTGGGCATCCTCTCCATTTGCTAGTGATTCTCTCGTTATACGAGGATGATTAGGCTAGGGTTATAGCTTTCTTGTATTTGGTGGCCAGAGTCTAGTAGGAGGATAGTATAGATTCCTGTGGGCATCCTCTCCATTTGCTAGTGATTCTCTCGTTATATGAGGATAATTTGGCTAGGGTTAAAGCTTTCTTGTATTGGGTGGCCACAGTCTTGTAGGAGGATAGTATAGATTCCTATGGGGATATCCTCCATTTGCTAGTGATTCTCTTGTTATAGGAGGATGATTTGGCTAGGGTTATAGCTTTCTTGTTTTGGGTGGCCAGAGTTTTGTAGGGGGATAGTATAGATTCCTGTGGGCATCCTCTCCATTTGCTAGTGATTCTCTCGTTATATGAGGATAATTTGGCAAGGGTTATAGCTTTCTTGTATTGGCTAACCAGAGTTTTGTAGGAGGATAGTATAGATTCCTGCGGGCATCCTCTCCATTTGCTAGTGATTCTCTTGTTATAGGAGGATGATTTGGCTAGGGTTATAGCTTTCTCATATTGGGTGGCCAGAGCCTTGTAGGAGGATAGTATAGATTCCTGTGGGGATACTCTCCATTTGCTAGTGATTCTCTTGTTATAGGAGGATGATTTGGCTAGGGTTATAGCTTTCTTGTTTTGGGTGGCTAGAGTCTTGTAGGAGGATAGTATAGATTCCTGTGGGGATACTCTCCATTTGCTAGTGATTCTCTCGTTATAGGAGGATGATTTGTCTAGGGTTATAGCTTTCTTGTTTTGGGTGGCCATAGTCTTGTAGGAGGATAGTATAGATTCCTGTGGGCATCCTCTCCATTTGCTAGTATAGGAGGATGATTTGGCTAGGGTTATAGCTTTCTTGTTTTGGGTGGCCAGAGTCTTGCAGGAGGATAGTATAGATTCCTGTGGGCATCCTCTCCATTTGCTAGTGATTCTCTCGTTATAGGAGGATGATTTGGCTAGGGTTATAGCTTTCTTGTATCGGGGGCCAGAGTCTTGTAGGAGGATAGTATAGATTCCTGTCGGCATCCTCTCCATTTGCTAGTGATTCTCTCGTTATAGGAGGATGAATTGGCTAGGGTTATAGCTTTCTTGTTTTGGGTGGCCAGAGTCTTGTAGGAGGATAGTATAGATTCCTGTGGGGATACTCTCCATTTGCTAGTGATTCTCTCGTTATAGGAGGATGATTTGGCTAGGGTTATAGCTTTCTTGTATCGGGGGCCAGAGTCTTGTAGGAGGATAGTATAGATTCCTGTGGGCATCCTTTCCATTTGCTAGTGATTCTCTCGTTATAGGAGGATGATTTGGCTAGGGTTAAAGCTTTCTTGTATTGGGTGGCCACAGTCTTGTAGGAGGATAGTATAGATTCCTGTGGGCATCCTCTCCATTTGCTAGTGATTCTCTCGTTATAGGAGGATGATTTGGCTAGGGTTATAACTTTCTTGTATTGGCTAACCAGAGTCTTGTAGGAGGATAGTATAGATTCCTGTGGGGATCCGCTCCATTTGCTAGTGATTCTTTCGTTATATGAGGATAATTTGGCTAGGGTTATAGCTTTCTTGTATTGAGTGGCCAGAGTCTTGTAGGAGGATAGTGTAGATTCCTGTGGGCATCCTCTCCATTTGCTAGTGATTCTCTCGTTATAGGAGGATGATTTGGCTAGGGTTATAGCTTTCTTGTATCGGGTAGCCAGAGTCTTGTAGGTGGATAGTATAGATTCCTGTGGGGTTACTCTCCATTTGCTAGTGATTCTCTCGTTATAGGAGGATGATTTGGCTAGGGTTATAGCTTTCTTGTATCGGGTGGCCAGAGTCTTGTAGGAGGATAGTATAGATTCCTGTGGGCATCCTCTCCATTTGCTAGTGATTCTCTCGTTACAGGAGGATGATTTGGCTAGGGTTATAGCTTTCTTGTCTTGGGTGGCCAGAGTCTTGTAGGAGGATAGTATAGATTCCTGTGGGCATCCTCTCCATTTGCTAGTGATTCTCTTGTTATAGGAGGATGATTTGGCTAGGGTTATAGCTTTCTTGTATTGGCTAACCAGAGTCTTGTAGGAGGATAGTATAGATTCCTCTGGGCATCCTCTGCATTTGCTAGTGATTCTCTCGTTATAGGAGGATGATTTGGCTAGGGTTATAGCTTTCTTGTATTGGCTAACCAGAGTCTTGTAGGAGGATAGTATAGATTCCTGTGGGCATCCTCTCCATTTGCTAGTGATTCTCTCGTTATAGGAGGATGAGTTGGCTAGGGTTATAGCTTTCTTGTATTGGCTAACCAGAGTCTTGTAGGAGGATAGTATAGATTCCTGTGGGCATCCTCTCCATTTGCTAGTGATTCTCTCATTATAGTAGGATGATTTGGCTAGTGTTATAGCTTTCTTGCATTGGCTAACCAGAGTCTTGTAGGAGGATAGTGTAGATTCCTGTGGGCATCCTCTCCATTTGCTAGTGATTCTCTCGTTATAGGAGGATGATTTGGCTAGGGGTATAGCTTTCTTGTATCGGGTGGCCAGAGTCTTGTAGGTGGATAGTATAGATTCCTGTGGGGATACTCTCCATTTGCTAGTGATTCTCTCGTTATAGGAGGATGATTTGGATAGGGTTATAGCTTTCTTGTATCGGGTGGCCAGAGTCTTGTAGGAGGATAGTATAGATTCCTGTGGGCATCCTCTCCATTTGCTAGTGATTCTCTCGTTATAGGAGGATGATTTGGCTAGGGTTATAGCTTTCTTGTATCGGGTTGCCAGAGTCTTGTAGGAGGATAGTATAGATTCCAGTGGGGATACTCTCCATCTGCTAGTGATTCTCTCGTTACAGGAGGATGATTTGGCTAGGGTTATAGCTTTCTTGTATTGGCTAACCAGAGTCTTGTAGGAGGATAGTATAGATTCCTCTGGGCATCCTCTGCATTTGCTAGTGATTCTTTCGTTATATGAGGATAATTTGGCTAGGGTTATAGCTTTCTTGTATTGTCTAACCAGAGTCTTGTAGGAGGATAGTATAGATTCCTGTGGAGATACTCTCCATTTGCTAGTGATTCTCTCGTTATAGGAGAATGATTTGGCTAGGGTTATAGCTTTCTTGTATTGGCTAACCAGAGTCTTGTAGGAGGATAGTATAGATTCCTGTGGGCATCCTCTCCATTTGCTAGTGATTCTCTCGTTATAGGAGGATGATTTGGCTAGGGTTATAGCTTTCTTGTTTTGGGTGGCCAGACTCTTGTAGGAGGATAGTATAGATTCCTGTGGGGTTCCTCTCCATTTGCTAGTGATTCTCTCGTTATAGGAGGATGATTTGGCTAGGGTTATAGCTTTCTTGTATTGGCTAACCAGAGTCTTGTAGGAGGATAGTATAGATTCCTGTGGTAATACTCGCAATTTGCTAGTGATTCTCTCGTTACAGGAGGATGATTTGGCTAGTGTAATAGCTTTCTTGCATTGGCTAACCAGAGTCTTGTAGGAGGATAGTATAGATTCCTGTGGGCATCCTCTCCATTTGCTAGTGATTCTCTCGTTATAGGAGGATGATTTGGCTAGGGTTATAGCTTTCTTGTTTTGGGTGGCCAAAGTTTTGTAGGAAGAAGGTATAGATTCCTGTGGGCATCCTCTCCATTTGCTAGTGATTCTCTCGTTATACGAGGATGATTAGGCTAGGGTTATAGCTTTCTTGTATTTGGTGGCCAGAGTCTAGTAGGAGGATAGTATAGATTCCTGTGGGCATCCTCTCCATTTGCTAGTGATTCTCTCGTTATATGAGGATAATTTGGCTAGGGTTAAAGCTTTCTTGTATTGGGTGGCCACAGTCTTGTAGGAGGATAGTATAGATTCCTGTGGGCATCCTCTCCATTTGCTAGTGATTCTCTCGTTATAGGAGGATGATTTGGCTAGGGTTATAACTTTCTTGTATTGGCTAACCAGAGTCTTGTAGGAGGATAGTATAGATTCCTGTGGGGATCCGCTCCATTTGCTAGTGATTCTTTCGTTATATGAGGATAATTTGGCTAGGGTTATAGCTTTCTTGTATTGAGTGGCCAGAGTCTTGTAGGAGGATAGTACAGATTCCTGTGGGGATAATCTCCATTTGCTAGTGATTCTCTCGTTATAGGAGGATGATTTGGCTAGTGTTATAGCTTTCTTGCATTGGCTAACCAGAGTCTTGTAGGAGGATAGTGTAGATTCCTGTGGGCATCCTCTCCATTTGCTAGTGATTCTCTCGTTATAGGAGGATGATTTGGCTAGGGTTATAGCTTTCTTGTATCGGGTAGCCAGAGTCTTGTAGGTGGATAGTATAGATTCCTGTGGGGTTACTCTCCATTTGCTAGTGATTCTCTCGTTATAGGAGGATGATTTGGCTAGGGTTATAGCTTTCTTGTATCGGGTGGCCAGAGTCTTGTAGGAGGATAGTATAGATTCCTGTGGGCATCCTCTCCATTTGCTAGTGATTCTCTCGTTACAGGAGGATGATTTGGCTAGGGTTATAGCTTTCTTGTCTTGGGTGGCCAGAGTCTTGTAGGAGGATAGTATAGATTCCTGTGGGCATCCTCTCCATTTGCTAGTGATTCTCTTGTTATAGGAGGATGATTTGGCTAGGGTTATAGCTTTCTTGTCTTGGGTGGCCAGAGTCTTGTAGGAGGATAGTATAGATTCCTGTGGGCATCCTCTCCATTTGCTAGTGATTCTCTTGTTATAGGAGGATGATTTGGCTAGGGTTATAGCTTTCTTGTATTGGCTAACCAGAGTCTTGTAGGAGGATAGTATAGATTCCTCTGGGCATCCTCTGCATTTGCTAGTGATTCTCTCGTTATAGGAGGATGAGTTGGCTAGGGTTATAGCTTTCTTGTATTGGCTAACCAGAGTCTTGTAGGAGGATAGTATAGATTCCTGTGGAGATACTCTCCATTTGCTAGTGATGCTCTCGTTATAGGAGGATGATTTGGCTAGGGTTATAGCTTTCTTGTATTGGCTAACCAGAGTCTTGTAGTAGAATAGTATAGATTCCTGTGGGCATCCTCTCCATTTGCTAGTGATTCTCTCGTTATATGAGGATAATTTGGCAAGGGTTATAGCTTTCTTGTATTGGCTAACCAGAGTCTAGTAGGAGGACAGTATAGATTCCTGTGGGCATCCTCTCCATTTGCTAGTGATTCTCTCGTTATAGGAGGATGATTTGGCTAGGGTTATAGCTTTCTTGTATTGGCTAACCAGAGTCTTGTAGGAGGATAGTATAGATTCCTCTGGACATCCTCTCCATTTGCTAGTGATTCTCTTGTTATATGAGGATGATTTGGCTAGGGTTATAGCTTTCTTGTTTTGGGTGGCCAGAGTCTTGTAGGAGGATAGTATAGATTCCTGTGGGGATACTCTCCATTTGCTAGTGATTCTCTCGTTATAGGAGGATGATTTGGCTAGGGTTATAGCTTTCTTGTTTTGGGTGGCCAGAGTCTTGTAGGAGGATAGTATAGATTCCTGTGGGCATCCTCTCCATTTGCTAGTGATTCTCTTGTTATAGGAGGATGATTTGGCTAGGGTTATAGCTTTCTTGTGTTGGGTGGCCAGAGTCTTGTAGGAGGATAGTATAGATTCCTGTGTGGATACTCTCCATTTGCTAGTGATTCTCCCGTTATAGGAGAATGATTTGGCTAGGGTTTTAGCTTTCTTGTTTTGGGTGGGCAGAGTCTTGTAGGAGGATAGTATAGATTTCTGTGGGCATCCTCTCCATTTGCTAGTGATTCTCTCGTTATAGGGGGATGATTTGGATAGGGTTATAGCTTTCTTGTTTTGGGTGGCCAGAGTCTTGTAGGAGGATAGTATAGATTCCTGTGGGCATCCTCTCCATTTGCTAGTGATTCTCTCTTTATAGGAGGATGATTTGACTAGGGTTATAGCTTTCTTGTATTGGCTAACCAGAGTCTTGTAGGAGGATAGTATAGATTCCTGTGGGGATACTCTCCATTTGCTAGTGATTCTCTCGTTATAGGAGGATGATTTGTCTAGGGTTATAGCTTTCTTGTTTTGGGTGGCCATAGTCTTGTAGGAGGATAGTATAGATTCCTGTGGGCATCCTCTCCATTTGCTAGTATAGGAGGATGATTTGGCTAGGGTTATAGCTTTCTTGTATCGGGGGCCAGAGTCTTGTAGGAGGATAGTATAGATTCTTGTCGGCATCCTCTCCATTTGCTAGTGATTCTCTCGTTATAGGAGGATGATTTGGCTAGGGTTATAGCTTTCTTGTATCGGGGGCCAGAGTCTTGTAGGAGGATAGTATAGATTCCTGTGGGCATCCTCTCCATTTGCTAGTGATTCTCTCGTTATAGGAGGATGATTTGGCTAGGGTTATAGCTTTCTTGTATCGGGTGGCCAGAGTCTTGTAGGAGGATAGTATAGATTCCTCTGGGCATCCTCTCCATTTGCTAGTGATTCTCTCATTATAGGAGGATGATTTGGCTAGGGTTATAGCTTTCTTGTATTGGGTGGCCAGAGTCTTGTAGGATGATAGTATAGTTTCCTCTGGGCATCCTCTCCATTTGCTAGTGATTCTCTTGTTATAGGAGGATGATTTGGCTAGGGTTATAGCTTTCTTGTTTTGGGTGGCCAGAGTTTTGTAGGAGGATAGTATAGATTCCTGGGGGATCCTCTCCATTTGCTAGTGATTCTCTCGTTATAGGAGGATGATTTGGCTAGGGTTATAGCTTTCTTGTAATGGGTGGCCAGAGTCGTAGGAGGATAGTATAGATTCCAGTGGGGATACTCTCCATTTGCTAGTGATTCTCTCGTTATAGGAGAATGATTTGGCTAGGGTTATAGCTTTCTTGTATTGGCTAAACAGAGTCTTGTAGGAGGATAGTATAGATTCCTGTGGGCATCCTCTCCATTTGCTAGTGATTCTCTCGTTATAGGAGGATGATTTGGCTAGGGTTATAGCTTTCTTGCATTGGCTAACCAAAGTCTTGTAGGAGGATAGTATAGATTCCTGTGGGCATCCTCTCCATTTGCTAGTGATTCTCTCGTTATAGGAGGATGATTTGGCTAGGGTTATAGCTTTCTTGCATTGGCTAACCAGAGTCTTGTAGGAGGATAGTATAGATTCCTGTGGGCATCCTCTCCATTTGCTAGTGATTCTCTCGTTATAGGAGGATGATTTGGCTAGGGTTATAGCTTTCTTGTTTTGGGTGGCCAAAGTTTTGGAGGAGGATGGTATAGATTCCTGTGGGCATCCTCTCCATTTGCTAGTGATTCTCTCGTTATAGGAGGATGATTAGGCTAGGGTTATAGCTTTCTTGTATTGGGTGGCCAGAGTCTTGTAGGAGGATAGTATAGATTCCTGTGGGCATCCTCTCCATTTGCTAGTGATTCTCTCGTTATATGAGGATAATTTGGCTAGGGTTATAGCTTTCTTGTATTGAGTGGCCAGAGTCTTGTAGGAGGATAGTACAGATTCCTGTGGGGATGATCTCCATTTGCTAGTGATTCTCTCGTTATAGGAGGATGATTTGGCTAGTGTTATAGCTTTCTTGCATTGGCTAACCAGAGTCTTGTAGGAGGATAGTGTAGATTCCTGTGGGCATCCTCTCCATTTGCTAGTGATTCTCTCGTTATAGGAGGATGATTTGGCTAGGGTTATAGCTTTCTTGTATCGGGTGGCCAGAGTCTTGTAGGTGGATAGTATAGATTCCTGTGGGGATACTCTCCATTTGCTAGTGATTCTCTCGTTATAGGAGGATAATTTGGCTAGGGTTATAGCTTTCTTGTATCGGGTGGCCAGAGTCTTGTAGGAGGATAGTATAGATTCCTGTGGGGTTCCTCTCCATTTGCTAGTGATTCTCTCGTTATAGGAGGATGATTTGGCTAGGGTTATAGCTTTCTTGTCTTGGGTGGCCAGAGTCTTTTAGGAGGATAGTATAGATTCCTGTGGGCATCCTCTCCATTTGCTAGTGATTCTCTTGTTATAGGAGGATGATTTGGCTAGGGTTATAGCTTTCTTGTCTTGGGTGGCCAGAGTCTTGTAGGAGGATAGTATAGATTCCTGTGGGCATCCTCTCCATTTGCTAGTGATTCTCTTGTTATAGGAGGATGATTTGGCTAGGGTTATAGCTTTCTTGTATTGGCTAACCAGAGTCTTGTAGGAAGATAGTATAGATTCCTCTGGGCATCCTCTCCATTTGCTAGTGATTCTCTTGTTATAGGAGGATAATTTGGCTAGGGTTATAGCTTTCTTGTATTGTCTAACCAGAGTCTTGTAGGAGGATAGTACAGATTCCTGTGGAGATACTCTCCATTTGCTAGTGATTCTCTCGTTATAGGAGAATGATTTGGCTAGGGTTATAGCTTTCTTGTATTGGCTAAACAGAGTCTTGTAGGAGGATAGTATAGATTCCTGTGGGCATCCTCTCCATTTGCTAGTGATTCTCTCGTTATAGGAGGATGATTTGGCTAGGGTTATAGCTTTCTTGTATTGGCTAACCAGAGTCTTGTAGGAGGATAGTATAGATTCCTGTGGGGATCCTCTCCATTTGCTAGTGATTCTTTCGTTATATGAAGATAATTTGGCTAGGGTTATAGCTTTCTTGTTTTGAGTGGCCAGAGTCTTGTAGGAGGATAGTACAGATTCCTGTGGGGATAAGCTCCATTTGCTAGTGATTCTCTCGTTATAGGAGGATGATTTGGCTAGTGTTATAGCTTTCTTGCATTGGCTAACCAGAGTCTTGTAAGAGGATAGTGTAGATTCCTGTGGGCATCCTCTCCATTTGCTAGTGATTCTCTTGTTATAGGAGGATGATTTGGCTAGGGTTATAGCTTTCTTGTCTTGGGTGGCCAGAGTCTTGTAGGAGGATAGTATAGATTCCTGTGGGCATCCTCTCCATTTGCTAGTGATTCTCTTGTTATAGGAGGATGATTTGGCTAGGGTTATAGCTTTCTTGTATTGGCTAACCAGAGTCTTGTAGGAGGATAGTATAGATTCCTGTGGTAATACTCGCAATTTGCTAGTGATTCTCTCGTTACAGGAGGATGATTTGGCTAGTGTAATAGCTTTCTTGCATTGGCTAACCAGAGTCTTGTAGGAGGATAGTATAGATTCCTGTGGAGATACTCTCCATTTGCTAGTGATTCTCTCGTTATAGGAGAATGATTTGGCTAGGGTTATAGCTTTCTTGTATTGGCTAACCAGAGTCTTGTAGGAGGATAGTATAGATTCCTGTGGGCATCCTCTCCATTTGCTAGTGATTCTCTAGTTATAGGAGGATGATTTGGCTAGGGTTATAGCTTTCTTGTTTTGGGTGGCCAGAGTCTTGTAGGAGGATAGTATAGATTCCTGTGGGGTTCCTCTCCATTTGCTAGTGATTCTCTCGTTATAGGAGGATGATTTGGCTAGGGTTATAGCTTTCTTGTATTGGCTAACCAGAGTCTTGTAGGAGGATAGTATAGATTCCTGTGGTAATACTCGCAATTTGCTAGTGATTCTCTCGTTACAGGAGGATGATTTGGCTAGTGTAATAGCTTTCTTGCATTGGCTAACCAGAGTCTTGTAGGAGGATAGTATAGATTTCTGTGGGCATCCTCTCCATTTGCTAGTGATTCTCTCGTTATAGGAGGATGATTTGGCTAGGGTTATAGCTTTCTTGTTTTGGGTGGCCAAAGTTTTGTAGGAAGATGGTATAGATTCCTGTGGGCATCCTCTCCATTTGCTAGTGATTCTCTCGTTATACGAGGATGATTAGGCTAGGGTTATAGCTTTCTTGTATTTGGTGGCCAGAGTCTAGTAGGAGGATAGTATAGATTCCTGTGGGCATCCTCTCCATTTGCTAGTGATTCTCTCGTTATATGAGGATAATTTGGCTAGGGTTAAAGCTTTCTTGTATTGGGTGGCCACAGTCTTGTAGGAGGATAGTATAGATTCCTGTGGGCATCCTCTCCATTTGCTAGTGATTCTCTCGTTATAGGAGGATGATTTGGCTAGGGTTATAACTTTCTTGTATTGGCTAACCAGAGTCTTGTAGGAGGATAGTATAGATTCCTGTGGGGATCCGCTCCATTTGCTAGTGATTCTTTCGTTATATGAGGATAATTTGGCTAGGGTTATAGCTTTCTTGTATTGAGTGGCCAGAGTCTTGTAGGAGGATAGTGTAGATTCCTGTGGGCATCCTCTCCATTTGCTAGTGATTCTCTCGTTATAGGAGGATGATTTGGCTAGGGTTATAGCTTTCTTGTATCGGGTAGCCAGAGTCTTGTAGGTGGATAGTATAGATTCCTGTGGGGTTACTCTCCATTTGCTAGTGATTCTCTCGTTATAGGAGGATGATTTGGCTAGGGTTATAGCTTTCTTGTATCGGGTGGCCAGAGTCTTGTAGGAGGATAGTATAGATTCCTGTGGGCATCCTCTCCATTTGCTAGTGATTCTCTCGTTACAGGAGGATGATTTGGCTAGGGTTATAGCTTTCTTGTCTTGGGTGGCCAGAGTCTTGTAGGAGGATAGTATAGATTCCTGTGGGCATCCTCTCCATTTGCTAGTGATTCTCTTGTTATAGGAGGATGATTTGGCTAGGGTTATAGCTTTCTTGTATTGGCTAACCAGAGTCTTGTAGGAGGATAGTATAGATTCCTCTGGGCATCCTCTGCATTTGCTAGTGATTCTCTCGTTATAGGAGGATGATTTGGCTAGGGTTATAGCTTTCTTGTATTGGCTAACCAGAGTCTTGTAGGAGGATAGTATAGATTCCTGTGGGCATCCTCTCCATTTGCTAGTGATTCTCTCGTTATAGGAGGATGAGTTGGCTAGGGTTATAGCTTTCTTGTATTGGCTAACCAGAGTCTTGTAGGAGGATAGTATAGATTCCTGTGGGCATCCTCTCCATTTGCTAGTGATTCTCTCATTATAGTAGGATGATTTGGCTAGTGTTATAGCTTTCTTGCATTGGCTAACCAGAGTCTTGTAGGAGGATAGTGTAGATTCCTGTGGGCATCCTCTCCATTTGCTAGTGATTCTCTCGTTATAGGAGGATGATTTGGCTAGGGGTATAGCTTTCTTGTATCGGGTGGCCAGAGTCTTGTAGGTGGATAGTATAGATTCCTGTGGGGATACTCTCCATTTGCTAGTGATTCTCTCGTTATAGGAGGATGATTTGGATAGGGTTATAGCTTTCTTGTATCGGGTGGCCAGAGTCTTGTAGGAGGATAGTATAGATTCCTGTGGGCATCCTCTCCATTTGCTAGTGATTCTCTCGTTATAGGAGGATGATTTGGCTAGGGTTATAGCTTTCTTGTATCGGGTTGCCAGAGTCTTGTAGGAGGATAGTATAGATTCCAGTGGGGATACTCTCCATCTGCTAGTGATTCTCTCGTTACAGGAGGATGATTTGGCTAGGGTTATAGCTTTCTTGTATTGGCTAACCAGAGTCTTGTAGGAGGATAGTATAGATTCCTCTGGGCATCCTCTGCATTTGCTAGTGATTCTTTCGTTATATGAGGATAATTTGGCTAGGGTTATAGCTTTCTTGTATTGTCTAACCAGAGTCTTGTAGGAGGATAGTATAGATTCCTGTGGAGATACTCTCCATTTGCTAGTGATTCTCTCGTTATAGGAGAATGATTTGGCTAGGGTTATAGCTTTCTTGTATTGGCTAACCAGAGTCTTGTAGGAGGATAGTATAGATTCCTGTGGGCATCCTCTCCATTTGCTAGTGATTCTCTCGTTATAGGAGGATGATTTGGCTAGGGTTATAGCTTTCTTGTTTTGGGTGGCCAGAGTCTTGTAGGAGGATAGTATAGATTCCTGTGGGGTTCCTCTCCATTTGCTAGTGATTCTCTCGTTATAGGAGGATGATTTGGCTAGGGTTATAGCTTTCTTGTATTGGCTAACCAGAGTCTTGTAGGAGGATAGTATAGATTCCTGTGGTAATACTCGCAATTTGCTAGTGATTCTCTCGTTACAGGAGGATGATTTGGCTAGTGTAATAGCTTTCTTGCATTGGCTAACCAGAGTCTTGTAGGAGGATAGTATAGATTCCTGTGGGCATCCTCTCCATTTGCTAGTGATTCTCTCGTTATAGGAGGATGATTTGGCTAGGGTTATAGCTTTCTTGTTTTGGGTGGCCAAAGTTTTGTAGGAAGAAGGTATAGATTCCTGTGGGCATCCTCTCCATTTGCTAGTGATTCTCTCGTTATACGAGGATGATTAGGCTAGGGTTATAGCTTTCTTGTATTTGGTGGCCAGAGTCTAGTAGGAGGATAGTATAGATTCCTGTGGGCATCCTCTCCATTTGCTAGTGATTCTCTCGTTATATGAGGATAATTTGGCTAGGGTTAAAGCTTTCTTGTATTGGGTGGCCACAGTCTTGTAGGAGGATAGTATAGATTCCTGTGGGCATCCTCTCCATTTGCTAGTGATTCTCTCGTTATAGGAGGATGATTTGGCTAGGGTTATAACTTTCTTGTATTGGCTAACCAGAGTCTTGTAGGAGGATAGTATAGATTCCTGTGGGGATCCGCTCCATTTGCTAGTGATTCTTTCGTTATATGAGGATAATTTGGCTAGGGTTATAGCTTTCTTGTATTGAGTGGCCAGAGTCTTGTAGGAGGATAGTACAGATTCCTGTGGGGATAATCTCCATTTGCTAGTGATTCTCTCGTTATAGGAGGATGATTTGGCTAGTGTTATAGCTTTCTTGCATTGGCTAACCAGAGTCTTGTAGGAGGATAGTGTAGATTCCTGTGGGCATCCTCTCCATTTGCTAGTGATTCTCTCGTTATAGGAGGATGATTTGGCTAGGGTTATAGCTTTCTTGTATCGGGTAGCCAGAGTCTTGTAGGTGGATAGTATAGATTCCTGTGGGGTTACTCTCCATTTGCTAGTGATTCTCTCGTTATAGGAGGATGATTTGGCTAGGGTTATAGCTTTCTTGTATCGGGTGGCCAGAGTCTTGTAGGAGGATAGTATAGATTCCTGTGGGCATCCTCTCCATTTGCTAGTGATTCTCTCGTTACAGGAGGATGATTTGGCTAGGGTTATAGCTTTCTTGTCTTGGGTGGCCAGAGTCTTGTAGGAGGATAGTATAGATTCCTGTGGGCATCCTCTCCATTTGCTAGTGATTCTCTTGTTATAGGAGGATGATTTGGCTAGGGTTATAGCTTTCTTGTCTTGGGTGGCCAGAGTCTTGTAGGAGGATAGTATAGATTCCTGTGGGCATCCTCTCCATTTGCTAGTGATTCTCTTGTTATAGGAGGATGATTTGGCTAGGGTTATAGCTTTCTTGTATTGGCTAACCAGAGTCTTGTAGGAGGATAGTATAGATTCCTCTGGGCATCCTCTGCATTTCCTAGTGATTCTCTCGTTATAGGAGGATGAGTTGGCTAGGGTTATAGCTTTCTTGTATTGGCTAACCAGAGTCTTGTAGGAGGATAGTATAGATTCCTGTGGAGATACTCTCCATTTGCTAGTGATGCTCTCGTTATAGGAGGATGATTTGGCTAGGGTTATAGCTTTCTTGTATTGGCTAACCAGAGTCTTGTAGTAGAATAGTATAGATTCCTGTGGGCATCCTCTCCATTTGCTAGTGATTCTCTCGTTATATGAGGATAATTTGGCAAGGGTTATAGCTTTCTTGTATTGGCTAACCAGAGTCTAGTAGGAGGACAGTATAGATTCCTGTGGGCATCCTCTCCATTTGCTAGTGATTCTCTCGTTATAGGAGGATGATTTGGCTAGGGTTATAGCTTTCTTGTATTGGCTAACCAGAGTCTTGTAGGAGGATAGTATAGATTCCTCTGGACATCCTCTCCATTTGCTAGTGATTCTCTTGTTATATGAGGATGATTTGGCTAGGGTTATAGCTTTCTTGTTTTGGGTGGCCAGAGTCTTGTAGGAGGATAGTATAGATTCCTGTGGGGATACTCTCCATTTGCTAGTGATTCTCTCGTTATAGGAGGATGATTTGGCTAGGGTTATAGCTTTCTTGTTTTGGGTGGCCAGAGTCTTGTAGGAGGATAGTATAGATTCCTGTGGGCATCCTCTCCATTTGCTAGTGATTCTCTTGTTATAGGAGGATGATTTGGCTAGGGTTATAGCTTTCTTGTGTTGGGTGGCCAGAGTCTTGTAGGAGGATAGTATAGATTCCTGTGTGGATACTCTCCATTTGCTAGTGATTCTCCCGTTATAGGAGAATGATTTGGCTAGGGTTTTAGCTTTCTTGTTTTGGGTGGGCAGAGTCTTGTAGGAGGATAGTATAGATTTCTGTGGGCATCCTCTCCATTTGCTAGTGATTCTCTCGTTATAGGGGGATGATTTGGATAGGGTTATAGCTTTCTTGTTTTGGGTGGCCAGAGTCTTGTAGGAGGATAGTATAGATTCCTGTGGGCATCCTCTCCATTTGCTAGTGATTCTCTCTTTATAGGAGGATGATTTGACTAGGGTTATAGCTTTCTTGTATTGGCTAACCAGAGTCTTGTAGGAGGATAGTATAGATTCCTGTGGGGATACTCTCCATTTGCTAGTGATTCTCTCGTTATAGGAGGATGATTTGTCTAGGGTTATAGCTTTCTTGTTTTGGGTGGCCATAGTCTTGTAGGAGGATAGTATAGATTCCTGTGGGCATCCTCTCCATTTGCTAGTATAGGAGGATGATTTGGCTAGGGTTATAGCTTTCTTGTATCGGGGGCCAGAGTCTTGTAGGAGGATAGTATAGATTCTTGTCGGCATCCTCTCCATTTGCTAGTGATTCTCTCGTTATAGGAGGATGATTTGGCTAGGGTTATAGCTTTCTTGTATCGGGGGCCAGAGTCTTGTAGGAGGATAGTATAGATTCCTGTGGGCATCCTCTCCATTTGCTAGTGATTCTCTCGTTATAGGAGGATGATTTGGCTAGGGTTATAGCTTTCTTGTATCGGGTGGCCAGAGTCTTGTAGGAGGATAGTATAGATTCCTCTGGGCATCCTCTCCATTTGCTAGTGATTCTCTCATTATAGGAGGATGATTTGGCTAGGGTTATAGCTTTCTTGTATTGGGTGGCCAGAGTCTTGTAGGATGATAGTATAGTTTCCTCTGGGCATCCTCTCCATTTGCTAGTGATTCTCTTGTTATAGGAGGATGATTTGGCTAGGGTTATAGCTTTCTTGTTTTGGGTGGCCAGAGTTTTGTAGGAGGATAGTATAGATTCCTGGGGGATCCTCTCCATTTGCTAGTGATTCTCTCGTTATAGGAGGATGATTTGGCTAGGGTTATAGCTTTCTTGTAATGGGTGGCCAGAGTCGTAGGAGGATAGTATAGATTCCAGTGGGGATACTCTCCATTTGCTAGTGATTCTCTCGTTATAGGAGAATGATTTGGCTAGGGTTATAGCTTTCTTGTATTGGCTAAACAGAGTCTTGTAGGAGGATAGTATAGATTCCTGTGGGCATCCTCTCCATTTGCTAGTGATTCTCTCGTTATAGGAGGATGATTTGGCTAGGGTTATAGCTTTCTTGCATTGGCTAACCAAAGTCTTGTAGGAGGATAGTATAGATTCCTGTGGGCATCCTCTCCATTTGCTAGTGATTCTCTCGTTATAGGAGGATGATTTGGCTAGGGTTATAGCTTTCTTGCATTGGCTAACCAGAGTCTTGTAGGAGGATAGTATAGATTCCTGTGGGCATCCTCTCCATTTGCTAGTGATTCTCTCGTTATAGGAGGATGATTTGGCTAGGGTTATAGCTTTCTTGTTTTGGGTGGCCAAAGTTTTGGAGGAGGATGGTATAGATTCCTGTGGGCATCCTCTCCATTTGCTAGTGATTCTCTCGTTATAGGAGGATGATTAGGCTAGGGTTATAGCTTTCTTGTATTGGGTGGCCAGAGTCTTGTAGGAGGATAGTATAGATTCCTGTGGGCATCCTCTCCATTTGCTAGTGATTCTCTCGTTATATGAGGATAATTTGGCTAGGGTTATAGCTTTCTTGTATTGAGTGGCCAGAGTCTTGTAGGAGGATAGTACAGATTCCTGTGGGGATGATCTCCATTTGCTAGTGATTCTCTCGTTATAGGAGGATGATTTGGCTAGTGTTATAGCTTTCTTGCATTGGCTAACCAGAGTCTTGTAGGAGGATAGTGTAGATTCCTGTGGGCATCCTCTCCATTTGCTAGTGATTCTCTCGTTATAGGAGGATGATTTGGCTAGGGTTATAGCTTTCTTGTATCGGGTGGCCAGAGTCTTGTAGGTGGATAGTATAGATTCCTGTGGGGATACTCTCCATTTGCTAGTGATTCTCTCGTTATAGGAGGATAATTTGGCTAGGGTTATAGCTTTCTTGTATCGGGTGGCCAGAGTCTTGTAGGAGGATAGTATAGATTCCTGTGGGGTTCCTCTCCATTTGCTAGTGATTCTCTCGTTATAGGAGGATGATTTGGCTAGGGTTATAGCTTTCTTGTCTTGGGTGGCCAGAGTCTTTTAGGAGGATAGTATAGATTCCTGTGGGCATCCTCTCCATTTGCTAGTGATTCTCTTGTTATAGGAGGATGATTTGGCTAGGGTTAT
Organism: Ambystoma mexicanum; assembly: GCF_040938575.1. Lineage (NCBI taxonomy): Eukaryota > Metazoa > Chordata > Amphibia > Caudata > Ambystomatidae > Ambystoma > Ambystoma mexicanum. The sequence goes on from NC_090937.1 coordinate 1,678,342,460, forward strand.
AGCTTTCTTGTCTTGGGTGGCCAGAGTCTTGTAGGAGGATAGTATAGATTCCTGTGGGCATCCTCTCCATTTGCTAGTGATTCTCTTGTTATAGGAGGATGATTTGGCTAGGGTTATAGCTTTCTTGTATTGGCTAACCAGAGCCTTGTAGGAAGATAGTATAGATTCCTCTGGGCATCCTCTCCATTTGCTAGTGATTCTCTTGTTATAGGAGGATAATTTGGCTAGGGTTATAGCTTTCTTGTATTGTCTAACCAGAGTCTTGTAGGAGGATAGTACAGATTCCTGTGGAGATACTCTCCATTTGCTAGTGATTCTCTCGTTATAGGAGAATGATTTGGCTAGGGTTATAGCTTTCTTGTATTGGCTAAACAGAGTCTTGTAGGAGGATAGTATAGATTCCTGTGGGCATCCTCTCCATTTGCTAGTGATTCTCTCGTTATAGGAGGATGATTTGGCTAGGGTTATAGCTTTCTTGCATTGGCTAACCAGAGTCTTGTAGGAGGATAGTATAGATTCCTGTGGGCATCCTCTCCATTTGCTAGTGATTCTCTCGTTATAGGAGGATGATTTGGCTAGGGTTATAGCTTTCTTGTTTTGGGTGGCCAAAGTTTTGGAGGAGGATGGTATAGATTCCTGTGGGCATCCTCTCCATTTGCTAGTGATTCTCTCGTTATAGGAGGATGATTAGGCTAGGGTTATAGCTTTCTTGTATTGGGTGGCCAGAGTCTTGTAGGAGGATAGTATAGATTCCTGTGGGCATCCTCTCCATTTGCTAGTGATTCTCTCGTTATATGAGGATAATTTGGCTAGGGTTAAAGCTTTCTTGTATTGGGTGGCCAGAGTCTTGTAGGAGGATAGTACAGATTCCTGTGGGGATAATCTCCATTTGCTAGTGATTCTCTCGTTATAGGAGGATGATTTGGCTAGTGTTATAGCTTTCTTGCATTGTCTAACCAGAGTCTTGTAGGAGGATAGTATAGATTCCTGTGGGCATCCTCTCCATTTGCTAGTGATTCTCTCGTTATAGGAGGATGATTTAGCTAGGGTTATAGCTTTCTTGTTTTGGGTGGCCAAAGTTTTGGAGGAGGATGGTATAGATTCCTGTGGGCATCCTCTCCATTTGCTAGTGATTCTCTCGTTATAGGAGGATGATTAGGCTAGGGTTATAGCTTTCTTGTATTGGGTGGCCAGAGTCTTGTAGGAGGATAGTATAGATTCCTGTGGGCATCCTCTCCATTTGCTATTGATTCTCTTGTTATATGAGGATAATTTGGCTAGGGTTAAAGCTTTCTTGTATTGGGTGGCCAGTCTTGTAGGAGGATAGTATAGATTCCTGTGGGCATCCTCTCCATTTGCTAGTGATTCTCTCGTTATAGGAGGATGATTTGGCTAGGGTTATAACTTTCTTGTATTGGCTAACCAGAGTCTTGTAGGAGGATAGTATAGATTCCTGTGGGGATCCTCTCCATTTGCTAGTGATTCTTTCATTATATGAAGATAATTTGGCTAGGGTTATAGCTTTCTTGTTTTGAGTGGCCAGAGTCTTGTAGGAGGATAGTACAGATTCCTGTGGGGATAAGCTCCATTTGCTAGTGATTCTCTCGTTATAGGAGGATGATTTGGCTAGTGTTATAGCTTTCTTGCATTTGCTAACCAGAGTCTTGTAAGAGGATAGTGTAGATTCCTGTGGGCATCCTCTCCATTTGCTAGTGATTCTCTTGTTATAAGAGGATGATTTGGCTAGGGTTATAGCTTTCTTGTCTTGGGTGGCCAGAGTCTTGTAGGAGGATAGTATAGATTCCTGTGGGCATCCTCTCCATTTGCTAGTGATTCTCTTGTTATAGGAGGATGATTTGGCTAGGGTTATAGCTTTCTTGTATTGGCTAACCAGAGTCTTGTAGGAGGATAGTATAGATTCCTCTGGGCATCCTCTGCATTTGCTAGTGATTCTTTCGTTATATGAGGATAATTTGGCTAGGGTTATAGCTTTCTTGTATTGTCTTGTAGGAGGATAGTACAGATTCCTGTGGAGATACTCTCCATTTGCTAGTGATTCTCTCGTTATAGGAGAATGATTTGGCTAGGGTTATAGCTTTCTTGTATTGGCTAACCAGAGTCTTGTAGGAGGATAGTATAGATTCCTGTGGGCATCATCTCCATTTGCTAGTGATTCTCTCGTTATAGGAGGATGATTTGGCTAGGGTTATAGCTTTCTTGTTTTGGGTGGCCAAAGTTTTGTAGTAGAATAGTATAGATTCCTGTGGGCATCCTCTCCATTTGCTAGTGATTCTCTTGTTATAGGAGGATGATTGGCTAGGGTTATAGCTTTCTTGTATTGGCGAACCAGAGTCTTGTAGGAGGATAGTATAGATTCCTGTGGGGTTCCTCTCCATTTGCTAGTGATTCTCTCGTTATAGGAGGATGATTTGGCTAGGGTTATAGCTTTCTTGTATCGGGTGGCCAGAGTCTTGTAGGAGGATAGTATAGATTCCTGTGGGGATACTCTCCATTTGCTAGTGATTCTCTCGTTATAGGAGGATGATTTGGCTAGGGTATAGCTTTCTTGTATCGGGTGGCCAGAGTCTTGTAGGAGGATAGTATAGATTCCTGTGGGGTTCCTCTCCATTTGCTAGTGATTCTCTTGTTATAGGAGGATGATTTGGCTAGGGTTATAGCTTTCTTGTTTTGGGTGGCCAGAGTTTTGTAGGAGGATAGTATAGATTCCTGGGGGATCCTCTCCATTTGCTAGTGATTCTCTCGTTATAGGAGGATGATTTGGCTAGGGTTATAGCTTTCTTGTAATGGGTGGCCAGAGTCGTAGGAGGATAGTATAGATTCCAGTGGGGATACTCTCCATTTGCTAGTGATTCTCTCGTTATAGGAGAATGATTTGGCTAGGGTTATAGCTTTCTTGTATTGGCTAAACAGAGTCTTGTAGGAGGATAGTATAGATTCCTGTGGGCATCCTCTCCATTTGCTAGTGATTCTCTCGTTATAGGAGGATGATTTGGCTAGGGTTATAGCTTTCTTGCATTGGCTAACCAAAGTCTTGTAGGAGGATAGTATAGATTCCTGTGGGCATCCTCTCCATTTGCTAGTGATTCTCTCGTTATAGGAGGATGATTTGGCTAGGGTTATAGCTTTCTTGCATTGGCTAACCAGAGTCTTGTAGGAGGATAGTATAGATTCCTGTGGGCATCCTCTCCATTTGCTAGTGATTCTCTCGTTATAGGAGGATGATTTGGCTAGGGTTATAGCTTTCTTGTTTTGGGTGGCCAAAGTTTTGGAGGAGGATGGTATAGATTCCTGTGGGCATCCTCTCCATTTGCTAGTGATTCTCTCGTTATAGGAGGATGATTAGGCTAGGGTTATAGCTTTCTTGTATTGGGTGGCCAGAGTCTTGTAGGAGGATAGTATAGATTCCTGTGGGCATCCTCTCCATTTGCTAGTGATTCTCTCGTTATATGAGGATAATTTGGCTAGGGTTATAGCTTTCTTGTATTGAGTGGCCAGAGTCTTGTAGGAGGATAGTACAGATTCCTGTGGGGATGATCTCCATTTGCTAGTGATTCTCTCGTTATAGGAGGATGATTTGGCTAGTGTTATAGCTTTCTTGCATTGGCTAACCAGAGTCTTGTAGGAGGATAGTGTAGATTCCTGTGGGCATCCTCTCCATTTGCTAGTGATTCTCTCGTTATAGGAGGATGATTTGGCTAGGGTTATAGCTTTCTTGTATCGGGTGGCCAGAGTCTTGTAGGTGGATAGTATAGATTCCTGTGGGGATACTCTCCATTTGCTAGTGATTCTCTCGTTATAGGAGGATAATTTGGCTAGGGTTATAGCTTTCTTGTATCGGGTGGCCAGAGTCTTGTAGGAGGATAGTATAGATTCCTGTGGGGTTCCTCTCCATTTGCTAGTGATTCTCTCGTTATAGGAGGATGATTTGGCTAGGGTTATAGCTTTCTTGTCTTGGGTGGCCAGAGTCTTTTAGGAGGATAGTATAGATTCCTGTGGGCATCCTCTCCATTTGCTAGTGATTCTCTTGTTATAGGAGGATGATTTGGCTAGGGTTATAGCTTTCTTGTCTTGGGTGGCCAGAGTCTTGTAGGAGGATAGTATAGATTCCTGTGGGCATCCTCTCCATTTGCTAGTGATTCTCTTGTTATAGGAGGATGATTTGGCTAGGGTTATAGCTTTCTTGTATTGGCTAACCAGAGCCTTGTAGGAAGATAGTATAGATTCCTCTGGGCATCCTCTCCATTTGCTAGTGATTCTCTTGTTATAGGAGGATAATTTGGCTAGGGTTATAGCTTTCTTGTATTGTCTAACCAGAGTCTTGTAGGAGGATAGTACAGATTCCTGTGGAGATACTCTCCATTTGCTAGTGATTCTCTCGTTATAGGAGAATGATTTGGCTAGGGTTATAGCTTTCTTGTATTGGCTAAACAGAGTCTTGTAGGAGGATAGTATAGATTCCTGTGGGCATCCTCTCCATTTGCTAGTGATTCTCTCGTTATAGGAGGATGATTTGGCTAGGGTTATAGCTTTCTTGCATTGGCTAACCAGAGTCTTGTAGGAGGATAGTATAGATTCCTGTGGGCATCCTCTCCATTTGCTAGTGATTCTCTCGTTATAGGAGGATGATTTGGCTAGGGTTATAGCTTTCTTGTTTTGGGTGGCCAAAGTTTTGGAGGAGGATGGTATAGATTCCTGTGGGCATCCTCTCCATTTGCTAGTGATTCTCTCGTTATAGGAGGATGATTAGGCTAGGGTTATAGCTTTCTTGTATTGGGTGGCCAGAGTCTTGTAGGAGGATAGTATAGATTCCTGTGGGCATCCTCTCCATTTGCTAGTGATTCTCTCGTTATATGAGGATAATTTGGCTAGGGTTAAAGCTTTCTTGTATTGGGTGGCCAGAGTCTTGTAGGAGGATAGTACAGATTCCTGTGGGGATAATCTCCATTTGCTAGTGATTCTCTCGTTATAGGAGGATGATTTGGCTAGTGTTATAGCTTTCTTGCATTGTCTAACCAGAGTCTTGTAGGAGGATAGTATAGATTCCTGTGGGCATCCTCTCCATTTGCTAGTGATTCTCTCGTTATAGGAGGATGATTTAGCTAGGGTTATAGCTTTCTTGTTTTGGGTGGCCAAAGTTTTGGAGGAGGATGGTATAGATTCCTGTGGGCATCCTCTCCATTTGCTAGTGATTCTCTCGTTATAGGAGGATGATTAGGCTAGGGTTATAGCTTTCTTGTATTGGGTGGCCAGAGTCTTGTAGGAGGATAGTATAGATTCCTGTGGGCATCCTCTCCATTTGCTATTGATTCTCTTGTTATATGAGGATAATTTGGCTAGGGTTAAAGCTTTCTTGTATTGGGTGGCCAGTCTTGTAGGAGGATAGTATAGATTCCTGTGGGCATCCTCTCCATTTGCTAGTGATTCTCTCGTTATAGGAGGATGATTTGGCTAGGGTTATAACTTTCTTGTATTGGCTAACCAGAGTCTTGTAGGAGGATAGTATAGATTCCTGTGGGGATCCTCTCCATTTGCTAGTGATTCTTTCATTATATGAAGATAATTTGGCTAGGGTTATAGCTTTCTTGTTTTGAGTGGCCAGAGTCTTGTAGGAGGATAGTACAGATTCCTGTGGGGATAAGCTCCATTTGCTAGTGATTCTCTCGTTATAGGAGGATGATTTGGCTAGTGTTATAGCTTTCTTGCATTTGCTAACCAGAGTCTTGTAAGAGGATAGTGTAGATTCCTGTGGGCATCCTCTCCATTTGCTAGTGATTCTCTTGTTATAAGAGGATGATTTGGCTAGGGTTATAGCTTTCTTGTCTTGGGTGGCCAGAGTCTTGTAGGAGGATAGTATAGATTCCTGTGGGCATCCTCTCCATTTGCTAGTGATTCTCTTGTTATAGGAGGATGATTTGGCTAGGGTTATAGCTTTCTTGTATTGGCTAACCAGAGTCTTGTAGGAGGATAGTATAGATTCCTCTGGGCATCCTCTGCATTTGCTAGTGATTCTTTCGTTATATGAGGATAATTTGGCTAGGGTTATAGCTTTCTTGTATTGTCTTGTAGGAGGATAGTACAGATTCCTGTGGAGATACTCTCCATTTGCTAGTGATTCTCTCGTTATAGGAGAATGATTTGGCTAGGGTTATAGCTTTCTTGTATTGGCTAACCAGAGTCTTGTAGGAGGATAGTATAGATTCCTGTGGGCATCATCTCCATTTGCTAGTGATTCTCTCGTTATAGGAGGATGATTTGGCTAGGGTTATAGCTTTCTTGTTTTGGGTGGCCAAAGTTTTGTAGTAGAATAGTATAGATTCCTGTGGGCATCCTCTCCATTTGCTAGTGATTCTCTTGTTATAGGAGGATGATTGGCTAGGGTTATAGCTTTCTTGTATTGGCGAACCAGAGTCTTGTAGGAGGATAGTATAGATTCCTGTGGGGTTCCTCTCCATTTGCTAGTGATTCTCTCGTTATAGGAGGATGATTTGGCTAGGGTTATAGCTTTCTTGTATCGGGTGGCCAGAGTCTTGTAGGAGGATAGTATAGATTCCTGTGGGGATACTCTCCATTTGCTAGTGATTCTCTCGTTATAGGAGGATGATTTGGCTAGGGTATAGCTTTCTTGTATCGGGTGGCCAGAGTCTTGTAGGAGGATAGTATAGATTCCTGTGGGGTTCCTCTCCATTTGCTAGTGATTCTCTCGTTATAGGAGGATGATTTGGCTAGGGTTATAGCTTTCTTGTATCGGGTGGCCAGAGTCTTGTAGGAGGATAGTATAGATTCCTGTGGGCATCCTCTCCATTTGCTAGTGATTCTCTCGTTGTAGGAGGATGATTTGGCTATGGTTATAGCTTTCTTGTATCGGGTGGCCAGAGTCTTGTAGGTGGATAGTATAGATTCCTCTGGGCATCCTCTCCATTTGCTAGTGATTCTCTCGTTATATGAGGATGATTAGGCTAGGGTTATAGCTTTCTTGTATTGGGTGGCCAGAGTCTTGTAGGAGGATAGTATAGATTCCTGTGGGCATCCTCTCCATTTGCTATTGATTCTCTCGTTATATGAGGATAATTTGGCTAGGGTTAAAGCTTTCTTGTATTGGCTAACCAGAGTCTTGTAGGAGGATAGTATAGATTCCTGTGGGGATCCTCTCCATTTGCTAGTGATTCTTTCGTTATATGTGGATAATTTGGCTAGGGTTATAGCTTTCTTGTATTGAGTGGCCAAAGTTTTGTAGTAGAATAGTATAGATTCCTGTGGGCATCCTCTCCATTTGCTAGTGATTCTCTCGTTATAGGAGGATGATTTGGCTAGGGTTATAGCTTTCTTGTATCGGGTGGCCAGAGTCTTGTAGGAGGATAGTATAGATTCCTGTGGGGATACTCTCCATTTGCTAGTGATTCTCTTGTTATAGGAGGATGATTTGGCTAGGGTTATAGCTTTCTTGTATTGGCTAACCAGAGTCTTGTAGGAGGATAGTATAGATTCCTCTGGGCATCCTCTGCATTTGCTAGTGATTCTTTCATTATATGAGGATAATTTGGCTAGGGTTATAGCTTTCTTGTATTGTCTAACCAGAGTTTTGTAGGAGGATAGTATAGAATCCTGTGGAGATACTCTCCATTTGCTAGTGATTCTCTCGTTATAGGAGAATGATTTGGCTAGGGTTATAGCTTTCTTGTATTGGCTAACCAGAGTCTTGTAGGAGGATAGTATAGATTCCTGTGGGCATCCTCTCCATTTGCTAGTGATTCTCTCGTTATAGGAGGATGATTTGGCTAGGGTTATAGCTTTCTTGTATTGGCTAACCAGAGTCTTGTAGGAGGATAGTATTGATTCCTGTGGTAATACTCGCAATTTGCTAGTGATTCTCTCGTTACAGGAGGATGATTTGGCTAGTGTAATAGCTTTCTTGCATTGGCTAACCAGAGTCTTGTAGGAGGATAGTATAGATTCCTGTGGGCATCCTCTCCATTTGCTAGTGATTCTCTCGTTATAGGAGGATGATTTGGCTAGGGTTATAGCTTTCTTATTTTGGGTGGCCAAAGTTTTGTAGGAAGATGGCATAGATTCCTGTGGGCATCCTCTCCATTTGCTAGTGATTCTCTCGTTATACGAGGATGATTAGGCTAGGGTTATAGCTTTCTTGTATTTGGTGGCCAGAGTCTAGTAGGAGGATAGTATAGATTCCTGTGGGCATCCTCTCCATTTGCTAGTGATTCTCTCGTTATATGAGGATAATTTGGCTAGGGTTAAAGCTTTCTTGTATTGGGTGGCCACAGTCTTGTAGGAGGATAGTATAGATTCCTGTGGGCATCCTCTCCATTTGCTAGTGATTCTCTCGTTATAGGAGGATGATTTGGCTAGGGTTATAACTTTCTTGTATTGGCTAACCAGAGTCTTGTAGGAGGATAGTATAGATTCCTGTGGGGATCCTCTCCATTTGCTAGTGATTCTTTCATTATATGAGGATAATTTGGCTAGGGTTATAGCTTTCTTGTATTGAGTGGCCAGAGTCTTGTAGGAGGATAGTGTAGATTCCTGTGGGCATCCTCTCCATTTGCTAGTGATTCTCTCGTTATAGGAGGATGATTTGGCTAGGGTTATAACTTTCTTGTATTGGCTAACCAGAGTCTTGTAGGAGGATAGTATAGATTCCTGTGGGGATCCTCTCCATTTGCTAGTGATTCTTTCATTATATGAGGATAATTTGGCTAGGGTTATAGCTTTCTTGTATTGAGTGGCCAGAGTCTTGTAGGAGGATAGTACAGATTCCTGTGGGGATAATCTCCATTTGCTAGTGATTCTCTCGTTATAGGAGGATGATTTGGCTAGTGTTACAGCTTTCTTGCATTGGCTAACCAGAGTCTTGTAGGAGGATAGTGTAGATTCCTGTGGGCATCCTCTCCATTTGCTAGTGATTCTCTCGTTATAGGAGGATGATTTGGCTAGGGTTATAACTTTCTTGTATTGGCTAACCAGAGTCTTGTAGGAGGATAGTATAGATTCCTGTGGGGATTCTCTCCATTTGCTAGTGATTCTTTCATTATATGAGGATAATTTGGCTAGGGTTATAGCTTTCTTGTATTGAGTGGCCAGAGTCTTGTAGGAGGATAGTACAGATTCCTGTGGGGATAATCTCCATTTGCTAGTGATTCTCTCGTTATAGGAGGATGATTTGGCTAGTGTTACAGCTTTCTTGCATTGGCTAACCAGAGTCTTGTAGGAGGATAGTGTAGATTCCTGTGGGCATCCTCTCCATTTGCTAGTGATTCTCTCGTTATAGGAGGATGATTTGGCTAGGGTTATAGCTTTCTTGTATCGGGTGGCCAGAGTCTTGTAGGAGGAAAGTATAGATTCCTGTGGGGTTCCTCTCCATTTGCTAGTGATTCTCTCGTTATAGGAGGATGATTTGGGTAGGGTTATAGCTTTCTTGTATCGGGTGGCCAGAGTTTTGTAGGAGGATAGTATAGATTCCTGTGGGGATACTCTCCATTTGCTAGTGATTCTCTCGTTGCAGGAGGATGATTTGGCTAGTGTTATAGCTTTCTTGTCTTGGGTTGCCAGAGTCTTGTAGGAGGATAGTATAGATTCCTGTGGGCATCCTCTCCATTTGCTAGTGATTCTTTTGTTATAGGAGGATGATTTGGCTAGGGTTATAGCTTTCTTGTATTGGCTAACCAGAGTCTTGTAGGAGGATATTATAGATTCCTCTGGGCATCCTCTGCATTTGCTAGTGATTCTTTCGTTATATGAGGATAATTTGGCTAGGGTTATAGCTTTCTTGTATTGTCTAACCAGAGTCTTGTAGGAGGATAGTATAGATTCCTGTGGAGATACTCTCTATTTGCTAGTGATTCTCTCGTTATAGGAGGATGATTTGGCTAGGGTTATAGCTTTCTTGTATCGGCTAACCAGAGTCTTGTAGGAGGATAGTATAGATTCCTCTGGGCATCCTCTGCATTTGCTAGTGATTCTTTCGTTATACGAGCATAATTTGGCTAGGGTTATAGCTTTCTTGTATTGTCTAACCAGAGTCTTGTAGGACGATAGTATAGATTCCTGTGGAGATACTCTCCATTTGCTAGTGATTCTCTCGTTATAGGAGAATGATTTGGCTAGGCTTATAGCTTTCTTGTATTGGCTAACCAGAGTCTTGTAGGAGGATAGTATAGATTCCTGTGGGCATCCTCTGCATTTGCTAGTGATTCTCTCGTTATAGGAAGATGATTTGGCTAGGGTTATAGCTTTCTTGTATTGGCTAACCAGAGTCTTGTAGGAGGATAGTATAGATTCCTGTGGTAATACTCTCCATTTGCTAGTGATTCTCTCGTTACAGGAGGATGATTTGGCTAGTGTAATAGCTTTCTTGTATCGGGTGGCCAGAGTCTTGTAGGAGGATAGTATAGATTCCTGTGGGCATCCTCTCCATTTGCTAGTGATTCTCTCGTTATAGGAGGATGATTAGCCTAGGGTTATAGCTTTCTTGTATCGGGTGGCCAGAGTCTTGTAGGAGGATAGTATAGATTCCTGTGGGCATCCTCTCCATTTGCTAGTGATTCGCTCGTTATAGGAGGATGATTTGGCTAGGGTTATAACTTTCTTGTATTGGCTAACCAGAGTCTTGTAGGAGGATAGTATAGATTCCTGTGGGGATCCTCTCCATTTGCTAGTGATTCTTTCATTATATGAGGATAATTTGGCTAGGGTTATAGCTTTCTTGTATTGAGTGGCCAGAGTCTTGTAGGAGGATAGTACAGATTCCTGTGGGGATAATCTCCATTTGCTAGTGATTCTCTCGTTATAGGAGGATGATTTGGCTAGTGTTACAGCTTTCTTGCATTGGCTAACCAGAGTCTTGTACGAGGATAGTGTAGATTCCTGTGGGCATCCTCTCCATTTGCTAGTGATTCTCTCGTTATAGGAGGATGATTTGGCTAGGGTTATAGCTTTCTTGTATCGGGTGGCCAGAGTCTTGTAGGAGGATAGTATAGATTCCTGTGGGGATACTCTCCATTTGCTAGTGATTCTCTCGTTATAGGAGGATGATTTGGCTAGGGTTATAGCTTTCTTGTATCGGGTGGCCAGAGTCTTGTAGGAGGAAAGTATAGATTCCTGTGGGGTTCCTTTCCATTTGCTAGTGATTCTCTCGTTATAGGAGGATGATTTGGCTAGGGTTATAGCTTTCTTGTATCGGGTGGCCAGAGTCTTGTAGGAAGATAGTATAGATTCCTGTGGGGATACTCTCCATTTGCTAGTGATTCTCTCGTTGCAGGAGGATGATTTGGCTAGGGTTATAGCTTTCTTGTCTTGGGTGGCCAGAGTCTTGTAGGAGGATAGTATAGATTTCTGTGGGCATCCTCTCCATTTGCTAGTGATTCTTTTGTTATAGGAGGATGATTTGGCTAGGGTTATAGCTTTCTTGTATTGTCTAACCAGAGTCTTGTAGGAGGATAGTATAGATTCCTGTGGAGATACTCTCCATTTGCTAGTGATTCTCTCATTATAGGAGGATTATTTGGCTAGTGTTATAGCTTTCTTGCATTGGCTAACCAGAGTCTTGTAGGAGGATAGTATAGATTCCTGTGGGGATCCTCTCCATTTGCTAGTGATTCTTTCGTTATATGTGGATAATTTGGCTAGGGTTATAGCTTTCTTGTATTGAGTGGCCAAAGTTTTGTAGTAGAATAGTATAGATTCCTGTGGGCATCCTCTCCATTTGCTAGTGATTCTCTCGTTATAGGAGGATGATTTGGCTAGGGTTATAGCTTTCTTGTTTTGGGTGGCCAAAGTTTTGTAGTAGAATAGTATAGATTCCTGTGGGCATCCTCTCCATTTGCTAGTGATTCTCTTGTTATAGGAGGATGATTGGCTAGGGTTATAGCTTTCTTGTATTGGCGAACCAGAGTCTTGTAGGAGGATAGTATAGATTCCTGTGGGGTTCCTCTCCATTTGCTAGTGATTCTCTCGTTATAGGAGGATGATTTGGCTAGGGTTATAGCTTTCTTGTATCGGGTGGCCAGAGTCTTGTAGGAGGATAGTATAGATTCCTGTGGGGATACTCTCCATTTGCTAGTGATTCTCTCGTTATAGGAGGATGATTTGGCTAGGGTATAGCTTTCTTGTATCGGGTGGCCAGAGTCTTGTAGGAGGATAGTATAGATTCCTGTGGGGTTCCTCTCCATTTGCTAGTGATTCTCTCGTTATAGGAGGATGATTTGGCTAGGGTTATAGCTTTCTTGTATCGGGTGGCCAGAGTCTTGTAGGAGGATAGTATAGATTCCTGTGGGCATCCTCTCCATTTGCTAGTGATTCTCTCGTTGTAGGAGGATGATTTGGCTAGGGTTATAGCTTTCTTGTTTTGGGTGGCCAAATTTTTGTAGGGGGATGGTATAGATTCCTGTGGGCATCCTCTCCATTTACTAGTGATTCTCTCATTATAGGAGGATGATTTGGCTATGGTTATAGCTTTCTTGTATCGGGTGGCCAGAGTCTTGTAGGTGGATAGTATAGATTCCTCTGGGCATCCTCTCCATTTGCTAGTGATTCTCTCGTTATATGAGGATGATTAGGCTAGGGTTATAGCTTTCTTGTATTGGGTGGCCAGAGTCTTGTAGGAGGATAGTATAGATTCCTGTGGGCATCCTCTCCATTTGCTAGTGATTCTCTCGTTATATGAGGATAATTTGGCTAGGGTTAAAGCTTTCTTGTATTGGCTAACCAGAGTCTTGTAGGAGGATAGTATAGATTCCTGTGGGGATCCTCTCCATTTGCTAGTGATTCTTTCGTTATATGTGGATAATTTGGCTAGGGTTATAGCTTTCTTGTATTGAGTGGCCAAAGTTTTGTAGTAGAATAGTATAGATTCCTGTGGGCATCCTCTCCATTTGCTAGTGATTCTCTCGTTATAGGAGGATGATTTGGCTAGGGTTATAGCTTTCTTGTATCGGGTGGCCAGAGTCTTGTAGGAGGATAGTATAGATTCCTGTGGGGATACTCTCCATTTGCTAGTGATTCTCTTGTTATAGGAGGATGATTTGGCTAGGGTTATAGCTTTCTTGTATTGGCTAACCAGAGTCTTGTAGGAGGATAGTATAGATTCCTCTGGGCATCCTCTGCATTTGCTAGTGATTCTTTCATTATATGAGGATAATTTGGCTAGGGTTATAGCTTTCTTGTATTGTCTAACCAGAGTTTTGTAGGAGGATAGTATAGAATCCTGTGGAGATACTCTCCATTTGCTAGTGATTCTCTCGTTATAGGAGAATGATTTGGCTAGGGTTATAGCTTTCTTGTATTGGCTAACCAGAGTCTTGTAGGAGGATAGTATAGATTCCTGTGGGCATCCTCTCCATTTGCTAGTGATTCTCTCGTTATAGGAGGATGATTTGGCTAGGGTTATAGCTTTCTTGTATTGGCTAACCAGAGTCTTGTAGGAGGATAGTATAGATTCCTGTGGGCATCCTCTCCATTTGCTAGTGATTCTCTCGTTATAGGAGGATGATTTGGCTAGGGTTATAGCTTTCTTATTTTGGGTGGCCAAAGTTTTGTAGGAAGATGGCATAGATTCCTGTGGGCATCCTCTCCATTTGCTAGTGATTCTCTCGTTATACGAGGATGATTAGGCTAGGGTTATAGCTTTCTTGTATTTGGTGGCCAGAGTCTAGTAGGAGGATAGTATAGATTCCTGTGGGCATCCTCTCCATTTGCTAGTGATTCTCTCGTTATATGAGGATAATTTGGCTAGGGTTAAAGCTTTCTTGTATTGGGTGGCCACAGTCTTGTAGGAGGATAGTATAGATTCCTGTGGGCATCCTCTCCATTTGCTAGTGATTCTCTCGTTATAGGAGGATGATTTGGCTAGGGTTATAACTTTCTTGTATTGGCTAACCAGAGTCTTGTAGGAGGATAGTATAGATTCCTGTGGGGATCCTCTCCATTTGCTAGTGAGTCTTTCATTATATGAGGATAATTTGGCTAGGGTTATAGCTTTCTTGTATTGAGTGGCCAGAGTCTTGTAGGAGGATAGTACAGATTCCTGTGGGGATAATCTCCATTTGCTAGTGATTCTCTCGTTATAGGAGGATGATTTGGCTAGTGTTACAGCTTTCTTGCATTGGCTAACCAGAGTCTTGTAGGAGAATAGTGTAGATTCCTGTGGGCATCCTCTCCATTTGCTAGTGATTCTCTCGTTATAGGACGATGATTTGGCTAGGGTTATAGCTTTCTTGTATCGGGTGGCCAGAGTCTTGTAGGAGGATAGTGTAGATTCCTGTGGGCATCCTCTCCATTTGCTAGTGATTCTCTCGTTATAGGAGGATGATTTGGCTAGGGTTATAACTTTCTTGTATTGGCTAACCAGAGTCTTGTAGGAGGATAGTATAGATTCCTGTGGGGATTCTCTCCATTTGCTAGTGATTCTTTCATTATATGAGGATAATTTGGCTAGGGTTATAGCTTTCTTGTATTGAGTGGCCAGAGTCTTGTAGGAGGATAGTACAGATTCCTGTGGGGATAATCTCCATTTGCTAGTGATTCTCTCGTTATAGGAGGATGATTTGGCTAGTGTTACAGCTTTCTTGCATTGGCTAACCAGAGTCTTGTAGGAGGATAGTGTAGATTCCTGTGGGCATCCTCTCCATTTGCTAGTGATTCTCTCGTTATAGGAGGATGATTTGGGTAGGGTTATAGCTTTCTTGTATCGGGTGGCCAGAGTTTTGTAGGAGGATAGTATAGATTCCTGTGGGGATACTCTCCATTTGCTAGTGATTCTCTCGTTGCAGGAGGTTGATTTGGCTAGTGTTATAGCTTTCTTGTCTTGGGTGGCCAGAGTCTTGTAGGAGGATAGTATAGATTCCTGTGGGCATCCTCTCCATTTGCTAGTGATTCTTTTGTTATAGGAGGATGATTTGGCTAGGGTTATAGCTTTCTTGTATTGGCTAACCAGAGTCTTGTAGGAGGATATTATAGATTCCTCTGGGCATCCTCTGCATTTGCTAGTGATTCTTTCGTTATATGAGGATAATTTGGCTAGGGTTATAGCTTTCTTGTATTGTCTAACCAGAGTCTTGTAGGAGGATAGTATAGATTCCTGTGGAGATACTCTCTATTTGCTAGTGATTCTCTCGTTATAGGAGGATGATTTGGCTAGGGTTATAGCTTTCTTGTATCGGCTAACCAGAGTCTTGTAGGAGGATAGTATAGATTCCTCTGGGCATCCTCTGCATTTGCTAGTGATTCTTTCGTTATATGAGCATAATTTGGCTAGGGTTATAGCTTTCTTGTATTGTCTAACCAGAGTCTTGTAGGACGATAGTATAGATTCCTGTGGAGATACTCTCCATTTGCTAGTGATTCTCTCGTTATAGGAGAATGATTTGGCTAGGCTTATAGCTTTCTTGTATTGGCTAACCAGAGTCTTGTAGGAGGATAGTATAGATTCCTGTGGGCATCCTCTGCATTTGCTAGTGATTCTCTCGTTATAGGAAGATGATTTGGCTAGGGTTATAGCTTTCTTGTATTGGCTAACCAGAGTCTTGTAGGAGGATAGTATAGATTCCTGTGGTAATACTCTCCATTTGCTAGTGATTCTCTCGTTACAGGAGGATGATTTGGCTAGTGTAATAGCTTTCTTGTATCGGGTGGCCAGAGTCTTGTAGGAGGATAGTATAGATTCCTGTGGGCATCCTCTCCATTTGCTAGTGATTCTCTCGTTATAGGAGGATGATTAGCCTAGGGTTATAGCTTTCTTGTATCGGGTGGCCAGAGTCTTGTAGGAGGATAGTATAGATTCCTGTGGGCATCCTCTCCATTTGCTAGTGATTCTCTCGTTATAGGAGGATGATTTGGCTAGGGTTAAAGCTTTCTTGTATTGGGTGGCCAGAGTCTTGTAGGAGGATAGTATAGATTCCTGTGGGCATCCTCTCCATTTGCTAGTGATTCTCTCATTATATGAGGATAATTTGGCTAGGGTTAAAGCTTTCTTGTATTGGGTGGTCACAGTCTTGTAAGAGGATAGTATAGATTCCTGTGGGCATCCTCTCCATTTGCTAGTGATTCGCTCGTTATAGGAGGATGATTTGGCTAGGGTTATAACTTTCTTGTATTGGCTAACCAGAGTCTTGTAGGAGGATAGTATAGATTCCTGTGGGGATCCTCTCCATTTGCTAGTGATTCTTTCATTATATGAGGATAATTTGGCTAGGGTTATAGCTTTCTTGTATTGAGTGGCCAGAGTCTTGTAGGAGGATAGTACACATTCCTGTGGGGATAATCTCCATTTGCTAGTGATTCTCTCGTTATAGGAGGATGATTTGGCTAGTGTTACAGCTTTCTTGCATTGGCTAACCAGAGTCTTGTACGAGGATAGTGTAGATTCCTGTGGGCATCCTCTCCATTTGCTAGTGATTCTCTCGTTATAGGAGGATGATTTGGCTAGGGTTATAGCTTTCTTGTATCGGGTGGCCAGAGTCTTGTAGGAGGATAGTATAGATTCCTGTGGGGATACTCTCCATTTGCTAGTGATTCTCTCGTTATAGGAGGATGATTTGGCTAGGGTTATAGCTTTCTTGCATTGGCTAACCAGAGTCTTGTAGGAGGAAAGTATAGATTCCTGTGGGGTTCCTCTCCATTTGCTAGTCATTCTCTCGTTATAGGAGGATGATTTGGCTAGGGTTATAGCTTTCTTGTTTTGGGTGGCCAAAGTTTTCTAGTAGGATAGTATAGATTCCTGTGGGCATCCTCTCCATTTGCTAGTGATTCTCTTGTTATAGGAGGATGATTTGGCTAGGGTTATAGCTTTCTTGTATTGGCTAACCAGAGTCTTGTAGGAGGATAGTATAGATTCCTGTGGGGTTCCTCTCCATTTGCTAGTGATTCTCTCGTTATAGGAGGATGATTTGGCTAGGGTTATAGCTTTCTTGTATCGGGTGGCCAGAGTCTTGTAGGAGGATAGTATAGATTCCTGTGGGGATACTCTCCATTTGCTAGTGATTCTCTCGTTATAGGAGAATGATTTGGCTAGGGTTATAGCTTTCTTGTTTTGGGTGGCCAGAGTCTTGTAGGAGGATAGTATAGATTCCTGTGGGGATCCTCTCCATTTGCTAGTGATTCTCTCGTTATAGGAGGATGATATGGCTAGGGTTATACCTTGCTTGTATCGGGTGGACAGAGTCTTGTAGGAGGATAGTATAGATTCCTGTGGGCATCCTCTCCATTTGCTAGTGATTCTCTCTTTATAAGAGGATGATTTGGCTAGGGTTATAGCTTTCTTGTATTGGCTAACCAGAGTCTTGTAGGAGGATAGTATAGATTCCTCTGGGCATCCTCTGCATTTGCTAGTGATTTTTTTGTTATATGAGGATAATTTGGCTAGGGTTATAGCTTTCTTGTATTGGGTGGCCAGAGTCTTGTAGGAGGATAGTATAGATTCCTGTGGGGATACTCTCCATTTGCTAGTGATTCTCTCGTTATAGGAGGATGATTTGGCTAGGGTTATAGCTTTCTTGTATTGGCTAACCAGAGTTTTGTAGGAGGATAGTATAGATTCCTGTGGGGATACTCTGCATTTGCTAGTGATTCTCTTGTTATAGGAGGATGATTTGGCTAGGGTTATAGCTTTCTTGTATTGGGTGGCCAGAGTCTTGTAGGAGGATAGTATAGATTCCTCTGGGCATCCTCAGCATTTGCTAGTGATTCTTTTGTTATATGAGGATGATTTGGCTAGGGTTATAGCTTTCTTGTATCGGGTGGCCAGAGTCTTGTAGGAGGATAGTAAAGATTCCTGTGGGGATCCTCTCCATTTGCTAGTGATTCTTTCGTTATAGGAGGATGATTTGGCTAGGGTTATAGCTTTCTTGTCTTGGGTGGCCAGAGTCTTTTAGGAGGATAGTATAGATTCCTGTGGGCATCCTCTCCATTTGCTAGTGATTCTCTTGTTATAGGAGGATGATTTGGCTAGGGTTATAGCTTTCTTGTCTTGGGTGGCCAGAGTCTTGTAGGAGGATAGTATAGATTCCTGTGGGCATCCTCTCCATTTGCTAGTGATTCTCTTGTTATAGGAGGATGATTTGGCTAGGGTTATAGCTTTCTTGTATTGGCTAACCAGAGTCTTGTAGGAAGATAGTATAGATTCCTCTGGGCATCCTCTCCATTTGCTAGTGATTCTCTTGTTATAGGAGGATAATTTGGCTAGGGTTATAGCTTTCTTGTATTGTCTAACCAGAGTCTTGTAGGAGGATAGTACAGATTCCTGTGGAGATACTCTCCATTTGCTAGTGATTCTCTCGTTATAGGAGAATGATTTGGCTAGGGTTATAGCTTTCTTGTATTGGCTAAACAGAGTCTTGTAGGAGGATAGTATAGATTCCTGTGGGCATCCTCTCCATTTGCTAGTGATTCTCTCGTTATAGGAGGATGATTTGGCTAGGGTTATAGCTTTCTTGCATTGGCTAACCAGAGTCTTGTAGGAGGATAGTATAGATTCCTGTGGGCTTCCTCTCCATTTGCTAGTGATTCTCTCGTTATAGGAGGATGATTTGGCTAGGGTTATAGCTTTCTTGTTTTGGGTGGCCAAAGTTTTGGAGGAGGATGGTATAGATTCCTGTGGGCATCCTCTCCATTTGCTAGTGATTCTCTCGTTATAGGAGGATGATTAGGCTAGGGTTATAGCTTTCTTGTATTGGGTGGCCAGAGTCTTGTAGGAGGATAGTATAGATTCCTGTGGGCATCCTCTCCATTTGCTAGTGATTCTCTCGTTATATGAGGATAATTTGGCTAGGGTTAAAGCTTTCTTGTATTGGGTGGCCAGAGTCTTGTAGGAGGATAGTACAGATTCCTGTGGGGATAATCTCCATTTGCTAGTGATTCTCTCGTTATAGGAGGATGATTTGGCTAGTGTTATAGCTTTCTTGCATTGTCTAACCAGAGTCTTGTAGGAGGATAGTATAGATTCCTGTGGGCATCCTCTCCATTTGCTAGTGATTCTCTCGTTATAGGAGGATGATTTAGCTAGGGTTATAGCTTTCTTGTTTTGGGTGGCCAAAGTTTTGGAGGAGGATGGTATAGATTCCTGTGGGCATCCTCTCCATTTGCTAGTGATTCTCTCGTTATAGGAGGATGATTAGGCTAGGGTTATAGCTTTCTTGTATTGGGTGGCCAGAGTCTTGTAGGAGGATAGTATAGATTCCTGTGGGCATCCTCTCCATTTGCTATTGATTCTCTTGTTATATGAGGATAATTTGGCTAGGGTTAAAGCTTTCTTGTATTGGGTGGCCAGTCTTGTAGGAGGATAGTATAGATTCCTGTGGGCATCCTCTCCATTTGCTAGTGATTCTCTCGTTATAGGAGGATGATTTGGCTAGGGTTATAACTTTCTTGTATTGGCTAACCAGAGTCTTGTAGGAGGATAGTATAGATTCCTGTGGGGATCCTCTCCATTTGCTAGTGATTCTTTCATTATATGAAGATAATTTGGCTAGGGTTATAGCTTTCTTGTTTTGAGTGGCCAGAGTCTTGTAGGAGGATAGTACAGATTCCTGTGGGGATAAGCTCCATTTGCTAGTGATTCTCTCGTTATAGGAGGATGATTTGGCTAGTGTTATAGCTTTCTTGCATTTGCTAACCAGAGTCTTGTAAGAGGATAGTGTAGATTCCTGTGGGCATCCTCTCCATTTGCTAGTGATTCTCTTGTTATAAGAGGATGATTTGGCTAGGGTTATAGCTTTCTTGTCTTGGGTGGCCAGAGTCTTGTAGGAGGATAGTATAGATTCCTGTGGGCATCCTCTCCATTTGCTAGTGATTCTCTTGTTATAGGAGGATGATTTGGCTAGGGTTATGGCTTTCTTGTATTGGCTAACCAGAGTCTTGTAGGAGGATAGTATAGATTCCTCTGGGCATCCTCTGCATTTGCTAGTGATTCTTTCGTTATATGAGGATAATTTGGCTAGGGTTATAGCTTTCTTGTATTGTCTTGTAGGAGGATAGTACAGATTCCTGTGGAGATACTCTCCATTTGCTAGTGATTCTCTCGTTATAGGAGAATGATTTGGCTAGGGTTATAGCTTTCTTGTATTGGCTAACCAGAGTCTTGTAGGAGGATAGTATAGATTCCTGTGGGCATCATCTCCATTTGCTAGTGATTCTCTCGTTATAGGAGGATGATTTGGCTAGGGTTATAGCTTTCTTGTTTTGGGTGGCCAAAGTTTTGTAGTAGAATAGTATAGATTCCTGTGGGCATCCTCTCCATTTGCTAGTGATTCTCTTGTTATAGGAGGATGATTGGCTAGGGTTATAGCTTTCTTGTATTGGCGAACCAGAGTCTTGTAGGAGGATAGTATAGATTCCTGTGGGGTTCCTCTCCATTTGCTAGTGATTCTCTCGTTATAGGAGGATGATTTGGCTAGGGTTATAGCTTTCTTGTATCGGGTGGCCAGAGTCTTGTAGGAGGATAGTATAGATTCCTGTGGGGATACTCTCCATTTGCTAGTGATTCTCTCGTTATAGGAGGATGATTTGGCTAGGGTATAGCTTTCTTGTATCGGGTGGCCAGAGTCTTGTAGGAGGATAGTATAGATTCCTGTGGGGTTCCTCTCCATTTGCTAGTGATTCTCTCGTTATAGGAGGATGATTTGGCTAGGGTTATAGCTTTCTTGTATCGGGTGGCCAGAGTCTTGTAGGAGGATAGTATAGATTCCTGTGGGCATCCTCTCCATTTGCTAGTGATTCTCTCGTTGTAGGAGGATGATTTGGCTATGGTTATAGCTTTCTTGTATCGGGTGGCCAGAGTCTTGTAGGTGGATAGTATAGATTCCTCTGGGCATCCTCTCCATTTGCTAGTGATTCTCTCGTTATATGAGGATGATTAGGCTAGGGTTATAGCTTTCTTGTATTGGGTGGCCAGAGTCTTGTAGGAGGATAGTATAGATTCCTGTGGGCATCCTCTCCATTTGCTATTGATTCTCTCGTTATATGAGGATAATTTGGCTAGGGTTAAAGCTTTCTTGTATTGGCTAACCAGAGTCTTGTAGGAGGATAGTATAGATTCCTGTGGGGATCCTCTCCATTTGCTAGTGATTCTTTCGTTATATGTGGATAATTTGGCTAGGGTTATAGCTTTCTTGTATTGAGTGGCCAAAGTTTTGTAGTAGAATAGTATAGATTCCTGTGGGCATCCTCTCCATTTGCTAGTGATTCTCTCGTTATAGGAGGATGATTTGGCTAGGGTTATAGCTTTCTTGTATCGGGTGGCCAGAGTCTTGTAGGAGGATAGTATAGATTCCTGTGGGGATACTCTCCATTTGCTAGTGATTCTCTTGTTATAGGAGGATGATTTGGCTAGGGTTATAGCTTTCTTGTATTGGCTAACCAGAGTCTTGTAGGAGGATAGTATAGATTCCTCTCGGCATCCTCTGCATTTGCTAGTGATTCTTTCATTATATGAGGATAATTTGGCTAGGGTTATAGCTTTCTTGTATTGTCTAACCAGAGTTTTGTAGGAGGATAGTATAGAATCCTGTGGAGATACTCTCCATTTGCTAGTGATTCTCTCGTTATAGGAGAATGATTTGGCTAGGGTTATAGCTTTCTTGTATTGGCTAACCAGAGTCTTGTAGGAGGATAGTATAGATTCCTGTGGGCATCCTCTCCATTTGCTAGTGATTCTCTCGTTATAGGAGGATGATTTGGCTAGGGTTATAGCTTTCTTGTATTGGCTAACCAGAGTCTTGTAGGAGGATAGTATAGATTCCTGTGGTAATACTCGCAATTTGCTAGTGATTCTCTCGTTACAGGAGGATGATTTGGCTAGTGTAATAGCTTTCTTGCATTGGCTAACCAGAGTCTTGTAGGAGGATAGTATAGATTCCTGTGGGCATCCTCTCCATTTGCTAGTGATTCTCTCGTTATAGGAGGATGATTTGGCTAGGGTTATAGCTTTCTTATTTTGGGTGGCCAAAGTTTTGTAGGAAGATGGCATAGATTCCTGTGGGCATCCTCTCCATTTGCTAGTGATTCTCTCGTTATACGAGGATGATTAGGCTAGGGTTATAGCTTTCTTGTATTTGGTGGCCAGAGTCTAGTAGGAGGATAGTATAGATTCCTGTGGGCATCCTCTCCATTTGCTAGTGATTCTCTCGTTATATGAGGATAATTTGGCTAGGGTTAAAGCTTTCTTGTATTGGGTGGCCACAGTCTTGTAGGAGGATAGTATAGATTCCTGTGGGCATCCTCTCCATTTGCTAGTGATTCTCTCGTTATAGGAGGATGATTTGGCTAGGGTTATAACTTTCTTGTATTGGCTAACCAGAGTCTTGTAGGAGGATAGTATAGATTCCTGTGGGGATCCTCTCCATTTGCTAGTGATTCTTTCATTATATGAGGATAATTTGGCTAGGGTTATAGCTTTCTTGTATTGAGTGGCCAGAGTCTTGTAGGAGGATAGTGTAGATTCCTGTGGGCATCCTCTCCATTTGCTAGTGATTCTCTCGTTATAGGAGGATGATTTGGCTAGGGTTATAACTTTCTTGTATTGGCTAACCAGAGTCTTGTAGGAGGATAGTATAGATTCCTGTGGGGATCCTCTCCATTTGCTAGTGATTCTTTCATTATATGAGGATAATTTGGCTAGGGTTATAGCTTTCTTGTATTGAGTGGCCAGAGTCTTGTAGGAGGATAGTACAGATTCCTGTGGGGATAATCTCCATTTGCTAGTGATTCTCTCGTTATAGGAGGATGATTTGGCTAGTGTTACAGCTTTCTTGCATTGGCTAACCAGAGTCTTGTAGGAGGATAGTGTAGATTCCTGTGGGCATCCTCTCCATTTGCTAGTGATTCTCTCGTTATAGGAGGATGATTTGGCTAGGGTTATAACTTTCTTGTATTGGCTAACCAGAGTCTTGTAGGAGGATAGTATAGATTCCTGTGGGGATTCTCTCCATTTGCTAGTGATTCTTTCATTATATGAGGATAATTTGGCTAGGGTTATAGCTTTCTTGTATTGAGTGGCCAGAGTCTTGTAGGAGGATAGTACAGATTCCTGTGGGGATAATCTCCATTTGCTAGTGATTCTCTCGTTATAGGAGGATGATTTGGCTAGTGTTACAGCTTTCTTGCATTGGCTAACCAGAGTCTTGTAGGAGGATAGTGTAGATTCCTGTGGGCATCCTCTCCATTTGCTAGTGATTCTCTCGTTATAGGAGGATGATTTGGCTAGGGTTATAGCTTTCTTGTATCGGGTGGCCAGAGTCTTGTAGGAGGAAAGTATAGATTCCTGTGGGGTTCCTCTCCATTTGCTAGTGATTCTCTCGTTATAGGAGGATGGTTTGGGTAGGGTTATAGCTTTCTTGTATCGGGTGGCCAGAGTTTTGTAGGAGGATAGTATAGATTCCTGTGGGGATACTCTCCATTTGCTAGTGATTCTCTCGTTGCAGGAGGATGATTTGGCTAGTGTTATAGCTTTCTTGTCTTGGGTGGCCAGAGTCTTGTAGGAGGATAGTATAGATTCCTGTGGGCATCCTCTCCATTTGCTAGTGATTCTTTTGTTATAGGAGGATGATTTGGCTAGGGTTATAGCTTTCTTGTATTGGCTAACCAGAGTCTTGTAGGAGGATATTATAGATTCCTCTGGGCATCCTCTGCATTTGCTAGTGATTCTTTCGTTATATGAGGATAATTTGGCTAGGGTTATAGCTTTCTTGTATTGTCTAACCAGAGTCTTGTAGGAGGATAGTATAGATTCCTGTGGAGATACTCTCTATTTGCTAGTGATTCTCTCGTTATAGGAGGATGATTTGGCTAGGGTTATAGCTTTCTTGTATCGGCTAACCAGAGTCTTGTAGGAGGATAGTATAGATTCCTCTGGGCATCCTCTGCATTTGCTAGTGATTCTTTCGTTATACGAGCATAATTTGGCTAGGGTTATAGCTTTCTTGTATTGTCTAAACAGAGTCTTGTAGGACGATAGTATAGATTCCTGTGGAGATACTCTCCATTTGCTAGTGATTCTCTCGTTATAGGAGAATGATTTGGCTAGGCTTATAGCTTTCTTGTATTGGCTAACCAGAGTCTTGTAGGAGGATAGTATAGATTCCTGTGGGCATCCTCTGCATTTGCTAGTGATTCTCTCGTTATAGGAAGATGATTTGGCTAGGGTTATAGCTTTCTTGTATTGGCTAACCAGAGTCTTGTAGGAGGATAGTATAGATTACTGTGGTAATACTCTCCATTTGCTAGTGATTCTCTCGTTACAGGAGGATGATTTGGCTAGTGTAATAGCTTTCTTGTATCGGGTGGCCAGAGTCTTGTAGGAGGATAGTATAGATTCCTGTGGGCATCCTCTCCATTTGCTAGTGATTCTCTCGTTATAGGAGGATGATTAGCCTAGGGTTATAGCTTTCTTGTATCGGGTGGCCAGAGTCTTGTAGGAGGATAGTATAGATTCCTGTGGGCATCCTCTCCATTTGCTAGTGATTCTCTCGTTATAGGAGGATGATTTGGCTAGGGTTAAAGCTTTCTTGTATTGGGTGGCCAGAGTCTTGTAGGAGGATAGTATAGATTCCTGTGGGCATCCTCTCCATTTGCTAGTGATTCTCTCATTATATGAGGATAATTTGGCTAGGGTTAAAGCTTTCTTGTATTGGGTGGTCACAGTCTTGTAGGAGGATAGTATAGATTCCTGTGGGCATCCTCTCCATTTGCTAGTGATTCGCTCGTTATAGGAGGATGATTTGGCTAGGGTTATAACTTTCTTGTATTGGCTAACCAGAGTCTTGTAGGAGGATAGTATAGATTCCTGTGGGGATCCTCTCCATTTGCTAGTGATTCTTTCATTATATGAGGATAATTTGGCTAGGGTTATAGCTTTCTTGTATTGAGTGGCCAGAGTCTTGTAGGAGGATAGTACAGATTCCTGTGGGGATAATCTCCATTTGCTAGTGATTCTCTTGTTATAGGAGGATGATTTGGCTAGTGTTACAGCTTTCTTGCATTGGCTAACCAGAGTCTTGTACGAGGATAGTGTAGATTCCTGTGGGCATCCTCTCCATTTGCTAGTGATTCTCTCGTTATAGGAGGATGATTTGGCTAGGGTTATAGCTTTCTTGTATCGGGTGGCCAGAGTCTTGTAGGAGGATAGTATAGATTCCTGTGGGGATACTCTCCATTTGCTAGTGATTCTCTCATTATAGGAGGATGATTTGGCTAGGGTTATAGCTTTCTTGTATCGGGTGGCCAGAGTCTTGTAGGAGGAAAGTATAGATTCCTGTGGGGTTCCTTTCCATTTGCTAGTGATTCTCTCGTTATAGGAGGATGATTTGGCTAGGGTTATAGCTTTCTTGTATCGGGTGGCCAGAGTCTTGTAGGAAGATAGTATAGATTCCTGTGGGGATACTCTCCATTTGCTAGTGATTCTCTCGTTGCAGGAGGATGATTTGGCTAGGGTTATAGCTTTCTTGTCTTGGGTGGCCAGAGTCTTGTAGGAGGATAGTATAGATTTCTGTGGGCATCCTCTCCATTTGCTAGTGATTCTTTTGTTATAGGAGGATGATTTGGCTAGGGTTATAGCTTTCTTGTATTGTCTAACCAGAGTCTTGTAGGAGGATAGTATAGATTCCTGTGGAGATACTCTCCATTTGCTAGTGATTCTCTCATTATAGGAGGATTATTTGGCTAGTGTTATAGCTTTCTTGCATTGGCTAACCAGAGTCTTGTAGGAGGATAGTATAGATTCCTGTGGGGATCCTCTCCATTTGCTAGTGATTCTTTCGTTATATGTGGATAATTTGGCTAGGGTTATAGCTTTCTTGTATTGAGTGGCCAAAGTTTTGTCGTAGAATAGTATAGATTCCTGTGGGCATCCTCTCCATTTGCTAGTGATTCTCTCGTTATAGGAGGATGATTTGGCTAGGGTTATAGCTTTCTTGTTTTGGGTGGCCAAAGTTTTGTAGTAGAATAGTATAGATTCCTGTGGGCATCCTCTCCATTTGCTAGTGATTCTCTTGTTATAGGAGGATGATTGGCTAGGGTTATAGCTTTCTTGTATTGGCGAACCAGAGTCTTGTAGGAGGATAGTATAGATTCCTGTGGGGTTCCTCTCCATTTGCTAGTGATTCTCTCGTTATAGGAGGATGATTTGGCTAGGGTTATAGCTTTCTTGTATCGGGTGGCCAGAGTCTTGTAGGAGGATAGTATAGATTCCTGTGGGGATACTCTCCATTTGCTAGTGATTCTCTCGTTATAGGAGGATGATTTGGCTAGGGTATAGCTTTCTTGTATCGGGTGGCCAGAGTCTTGTAGGAGGATAGTATAGATTCCTGTGGGGTTCCTCTCCATTTGCTAGTGATTCTCTCGTTATAGGAGGATGATTTGGCTAGGGTTATAGCTTTCTTGTATCGGGTGGCCAGAGTCTTGTAGGAGGATAGTATAGATTCCTGTGGGCATCCTCTCCATTTGCTAGTGATTCTCTCGTTGTAGGAGGATGATTTGGCTAGGGTTATAGCTTTCTTGTTTTGGGTGGCCAAATTTTTGTAGGGGGATGGTATAGATTCCTGTGGGCATCCTCTCCATTTACTAGTGATTCTCTCGTTATAGGAGGATGATTTGGCTATGGTTATAGCTTTCTTGTATCGGGTGGCCAGAGTCTTGTAGGTGGATAGTATAGATTCCTCTGGGCATCCTCTCCATTTGCTAGTGATTCTCTCGTTATATGAGGATGATTAGGCTAGGGTTATAGCTTTCTTGTATTGGGTGGCCAGAGTCTTGTAGGAGGATAGTATAGATTCCTGTGGGCATCCTCTCCATTTGCTAGTGATTCTCTCGTTATATGAGGATAATTTGGCTAGGGTTAAAGCTTTCTTGTATTGGCTAACCAGAGTCTTGTAGGAGGATAGTATAGATTCCTGTGGGGATCCTCTCCATTTGCTAGTGATTCTTTCGTTATATGTGGATAATTTGGCTAGGGTTATAGCTTTCTTGTATTGAGTGGCCAAAGTTTTGTAGTAGAATAGTATAGATTCCTGTGGGCATCCTCTGCATTTGCTAGTGATTCTCTCGTTATAGGAGGATGATTTGGCTAGGGTTATAGCTTTCTTGTATCGGGTGGCCAGAGTCTTGTAGGAGGATAGTATAGATTCCTGTGGGGATACTCTCCATTTGCTAGTGATTCTCTTGTTATAGGAGGATGATTTGGCTAGGGTTATAGCTTTCTTGTATTGGCTAACCAGAGTCTTGTAGGAGGATAGTATAGATTCCTCTGGGCATCCTCTGCATTTGCTAGTGATTCTTTCATTATATGAGGATAATTTGGCTAGGGTTATAGCTTTCTTGTATTGTCTAACCAGAGTTTTGTAGGAGGATAGTATAGAATCCTGTGGAGATACTCTCCATTTGCTAGTGATTCTCTCGTTATAGGAGAATGATTTGGCTAGGGTTATAGCTTTCTTGTATTGGCTAACCAGAGTCTTGTAGGAGGATAGTATAGATTCCTGTGGGCATCCTCTCCATTTGCTAGTGATTCTCTCGTTATAGGAGGATGATTTGGCTAGGGTTATAGCTTTCTTGTATTGGCTAACCAGAGTCTTGTAGGAGGATAGTATAGATTCCTGTGGTAATACTCGCAATTTGCTAGTGATTCTCTCGTTACAGGAGGATGATTTGGCTAGTGTAATAGCTTTCTTGCATTGGCTAACCAGAGTCTTGTAGGAGGATAGTATAGATTCCTGTGGGGATCCTCTCCATTTGCTAGTGATTCTTTCGTTATATGTGGATAATTTGGCTAGGGTTATAGCTTTCTTGTATTGAGTGGCCAAAGTTTTGTAGTAGAATAGTATAGATTCCTGTGGGCATCCTCTCCATTTGCTAGTGATTCTCTCGTTATAGGAGGATGATTTGGCTAGGGTTATAGCTTTCTTGTATCGGGTGGCCAGAGTCTTGTAGGAGGATAGTATAGATTCCTGTGGGGATACTCTCCATTTGCTAGTGATTCTCTTGTTATAGGAGGATGATTTGGCTAGGGTTATAGCTTTCTTGTATTGGCTAACCAGAGTCTTGTAGGAGGATAGTATAGATTCCTCTGGGCATCCTCTGCATTTGCTAGTGATTCTTTCATTATATGAGGATAATTTGGCTAGGGTTATAGCTTTCTTGTATTGTCTAACCAGAGTTTTGTAGGAGGATAGTATAGAATCCTGTGGAGATACTCTCCATTTGCTAGTGATTCTCTCGTTATAGGAGAATGATTTGGCTAGGGTTATAGCTTTCTTGTATTGGCTAACCAGAGTCTTGTAGGAGGATAGTATAGATTCCTGTGGGCATCCTCTCCATTTGCTAGTGATTCTCTCGTTATAGGAGGATGATTTGGCTAGGGTTATAGCTTTCTTGTATTGGCTAACCAGAGTCTTGTAGGAGGATAGTATAGATTCCTGTGGTAATACTCGCAATTTGCTAGTGATTCTCTCGTTACAGGAGGATGATTTGGCTAGTGTAATAGCTTTCTTGCATTGGCTAACCAGAGTCTTGTAGGAGGATAGTATAGATTCCTGTGGGCATCCTCTCCATTTGCTAGTGATTCTCTCGTTATAGGAGGATGATTTGGCTAGGGTTATAGCTTTCTTATTTTGGGTGGCCAAAGTTTTGTAGGAAGATGGCATAGATTCCTGTGGGCATCCTCTCCATTTGCTAGTGATTCTCTCGTTATACGAGGATGATTAGGCTAGGGTTATAGCTTTCTTGTATTTGGTGGCCAGAGTCTAGTAGGAGGATAGTATAGATTCCTGTGGGCATCCTCTCCATTTGCTAGTGATTCTCTCGTTATATGAGGATAATTTGGCTAGGGTTAAAGCTTTCTTGTATTGGGTGGCCACAGTCTTGTAGGAGGATAGTATAGATTCCTGTGGGCATCCTCTCCATTTGCTAGTGATTCTCTCGTTATAGGAGGATGATTTGGCTAGGGTTATAACTTTCTTGTATTGGCTAACCAGAGTCTTGTAGGAGGATAGTATAGATTCCTGTGGGGATCCTCTCCATTTGCTAGTGATTCTTTCATTATATGAGGATAATTTGGCTAGGGTTATAGCTTTCTTGTATTGAGTGGCCAGAGTCTTGTAGGAGGATAGTGTAGATTCCTGTGGGCATCCTCTCCATTTGCTAGTGATTCTCTCGTTATAGGAGGATGATTTGGCTAGGGTTATAACTTTCTTGTATTGGCTAACCAGAGTCTTGTAGGAGGATAGTATAGATTCCTGTGGGGATCCTCTCCATTTGCTAGTGATTCTTTCATTATATGAGGATAATTTGGCTAGGGTTATAGCTTTCTTGTATTGAGTGGCCAGAGTCTTGTAGGAGGATAGTACAGATTCCTGTGGGGATAATCTCCATTTGCTAGTGATTCTCTCGTTATAGGAGGATGATTTGGCTAGTGTTACAGCTTTCTTGCATTGGCTAACCAGAGTCTTGTAGGAGGATAGTGTAGATTCCTGTGGGCATCCTCTCCATTTGCTAGTGATTCTCTCGTTATAGGAGGATGATTTGGCTAGGGTTATAGCTTTCTTGTATCGGGTGGCCAGAGTCTTGTAGGAGGAAAGTATAGATTCCTGTGGGGTTCCTCTCCATTTGCTAGTGATTCTCTCGTTATAGGAGGATGGTTTGGGTAGGGTTATAGCTTTCTTGTATCGGGTGGCCAGAGTTTTGTAGGAGGATAGTATAGATTCCTGTGGGGATACTCTCCATTTGCTAGTGATTCTCTCGTTGCAGGAGGATGATTTGGCTAGTGTTATAGCTTTCTTGTCTTGGGTGGCCAGAGTCTTGTAGGAGGATAGTATAGATTCCTGTGGGCATCCTCTCCATTTGCTAGTGATTCTTTTGTTATAGGAGGATGATTTGGCTAGGGTTATAGCTTTCTTGTATTGGCTAACCAGAGTCTTGTAGGAGGATATTATAGATTCCTCTGGGCATCCTCTGCATTTGCTAGTGATTCTTTCGTTATATGAGGATAATTTGGCTAGGGTTATAGCTTTCTTGTATTGTCTAACCAGAGTCTTGTAGGAGGATAGTATAGATTCCTGTGGAGATACTCTCTATTTGCTAGTGATTCTCTCGTTATAGGAGGATGATTTGGCTAGGGTTATAGCTTTCTTGTATCGGCTAACCAGAGTCTTGTAGGAGGATAGTATAGATTCCTCTGGGCATCCTCTGCATTTGCTAGTGATTCTTTCGTTATACGAGCATAATTTGGCTAGGGTTATAGCTTTCTTGTATTGTCTAAACAGAGTCTTGTAGGACGATAGTATAGATTCCTGTGGAGATACTCTCCATTTGCTAGTGATTCTCTCGTTATAGGAGAATGATTTGGCTAGGCTTATAGCTTTCTTGTATTGGCTAACCAGAGTCTTGTAGGAGGATAGTATAGATTCCTGTGGGCATCCTCTGCATTTGCTAGTGATTCTCTCGTTATAGGAAGATGATTTGGCTAGGGTTATAGCTTTCTTGTATTGGCTAACCAGAGTCTTGTAGGAGGATAGTATAGATTCCTGTGGTAATACTCTCCATTTGCTAGTGATTCTCTCGTTACAGGAGGATGATTTGGCTAGTGTAATAGCTTTCTTGTATCGGGTGGCCAGAGTCTTGTAGGAGGATAGTATAGATTCCTGTGGGCATCCTCTCCATTTGCTAGTGATTCTCTCGTTATAGGAGGATGATTAGCCTAGGGTTATAGCTTTCTTGTATCGGGTGGCCAGAGTCTTGTAGGAGGATAGTATAGATTCCTGTGGGCATCCTCTCCATTTGCTAGTGATTCTCTCGTTATAGGAGGATGATTTGGCTAGGGTTAAAGCTTTCTTGTATTGGGTGGCCAGAGTCTTGTAGGAGGATAGTATAGATTCCTGTGGGCATCCTCTCCATTTGCTAGTGATTCTCTCATTATATGAGGATAATTTGGCTAGGGTTAAAGCTTTCTTGTATTGGGTGGTCACAGTCTTGTAGGAGGATAGTATAGATTCCTGTGGGCATCCTCTCCATTTGCTAGTGATTCGCTCGTTATAGGAGGATGATTTGGCTAGGGTTATAACTTTCTTGTATTGGCTAACCAGAGTCTTGTAGGAGGATAGTATAGATTCCTGTGGGGATCCTCTCCATTTGCTAGTGATTCTTTCATTATATGAGGATAATTTGGCTAGGGTTATAGCTTTCTTGTATTGAGTGGCCAGAGTCTTGTAGGAGGATAGTACAGATTCCTGTGGGGATAATCTCCATTTGCTAGTGATTCTCTTGTTATAGGAGGATGATTTGGCTAGTGTTACAGCTTTCTTGCATTGGCTAACCAGAGTCTTGTACGAGGATAGTGTAGATTCCTGTGGGCATCCTCTCCATTTGCTAGTGATTCTCTCGTTATAGGAGGATGATTTGGCTAGGGTTATAGCTTTCTTGTATCGGGTGGCCAGAGTCTTGTAGGAGGATAGTATAGATTCCTGTGGGGATACTCTCCATTTGCTAGTGATTCTCTCGTTATAGGAGGATGATTTGGCTAGGGTTATAGCTTTCTTGTATCGGGTGGCCAGAGTCTTGTAGGAGGAAAGTATAGATTCCTGTGGGGTTCCTTTCCATTTGCTAGTGATTCTCTCGTTATAGGAGGATGATTTGGCTAGGGTTATAGCTTTCTTGTATCGGGTGGCCAGAGTCTTGTAGGAAGATAGTATAGATTCCTGTGGGGATACTCTCCATTTGCTAGTGATTCTCTCGTTGCAGGAGGATGATTTGGCTAGGGTTATAGCTTTCTTGTCTTGGGTGGCCAGAGTCTTGTAGGAGGATAGTATAGATTTCTGTGGGCATCCTCTCCATTTGCTAGTGATTCTTTTGTTATAGGAGGATGATTTGGCTAGGGTTATAGCTTTCTTGTATTGTCTAACCAGAGTCTTGTAGGAGGATAGTATAGATTCCTGTGGAGATACTCTCCATTTGCTAGTGATTCTCTCATTATAGGAGGATTATTTGGCTAGTGTTATAGCTTTCTTGCATTGGCTAACCAGAGTCTTGTAGGAGGATAGTATAGATTCCTGTGGGGATCCTCTCCATTTGCTAGTGATTCTTTCGTTATATGTGGATAATTTGGCTAGGGTTATAGCTTTCTTGTATTGAGTGGCCAAAGTTTTGTAGTAGAATAGTATAGATTCCTGTGGGCATCCTCTCCATTTGCTAGTGATTCTCTCGTTATAGGAGGATGATTTGGCTAGGGTTATAGCTTTCTTGTTTTGGGTGGCCAAAGTTTTGTAGTAGAATAGTATAGATTCCTGTGGGCATCCTCTCCATTTGCTAGTGATTCTCTTGTTATAGGAGGATGATTGGCTAGGGTTATAGCTTTCTTGTATTGGCGAACCAGAGTCTTGTAGGAGGATAGTATAGATTCCTGTGGGGTTCCTCTCCATTTGCTAGTGATTCTCTCGTTATAGGAGGATGATTTGGCTAGGGTTATAGCTTTCTTGTATCGGGTGGCCAGAGTCTTGTAGGAGGATAGTATAGATTCCTGTGGGGATACTCTCCATTTGCTAGTGATTCTCTCGTTATAGGAGGATGATTTGGCTAGGGTATAGCTTTCTTGTATCGGGTGGCCAGAGTCTTGTAGGAGGATAGTATAGATTCCTGTGGGGTTCCTCTCCATTTGCTAGTGATTCTCTCGTTATAGGAGGATGATTTGGCTAGGGTTATAGCTTTCTTGTATTGGGTGGCCAAATTTTTGTAGGGGGATGGTATAGATTCCTGTGGGCATCCTCTCCATTTACTAGTGATTCTCTCGTTATAGGAGGATGATTTGGCTATGGTTATAGCTTTCTTGTATCGGGTGGCCAGAGTCTTGTAGGTGGATAGTATAGATTCCTCTGGGCATCCTCTCCATTTGCTAGTGATTCTCTCGTTATATGAGGATGATTAGGCTAGGGTTATAGCTTTCTTGT
Source organism: Ambystoma mexicanum (assembly GCF_040938575.1). Taxonomy (NCBI): domain Eukaryota; kingdom Metazoa; phylum Chordata; class Amphibia; order Caudata; family Ambystomatidae; genus Ambystoma; species Ambystoma mexicanum. The sequence continues at coordinate 1,678,375,411 of NC_090937.1, forward strand.
ATTGGGTGGCCAGAGTCTTGTAGGAGGATAGTATAGATTCCTGTGGGCATCCTCTCCATTTGCTAGTGATTCTCTCGTTATATGAGGATAATTTGGCTAGGGTTAAAGCTTTCTTGTATTGGCTAACCAGAGTCTTGTAGGAGGATAGTATAGATTCCTGTGGGGATCCTCTCCATTTGCTAGTGATTCTTTCGTTATATGTGGATAATTTGGCTAGGGTTATAGCTTTCTTGTATTGAGTGGCCAAAGTTTTGTAGTAGAATAGTATAGATTCCTGTGGGCATCCTCTGCATTTGCTAGTGATTCTCTCGTTATAGGAGGATGATTTGGCTAGGGTTATAGCTTTCTTGTATCGGGTGGCCAGAGTCTTGTAGGAGGATAGTATAGATTCCTGTGGGGATACTCTCCATTTGCTAGTGATTCTCTTGTTATAGGAGGATGATTTGGCTAGGGTTATAGCTTTCTTGTATTGGCTAACCAGAGTCTTGTAGGAGGATAGTATAGATTCCTCTGGGCATCCTCTGCATTTGCTAGTGATTCTTTCATTATATGAGGATAATTTGGCTAGGGTTATAGCTTTCTTGTATTGTCTAACCAGAGTTTTGTAGGAGGATAGTATAGAATCCTGTGGAGATACTCTCCATTTGCTAGTGATTCTCTCGTTATAGGAGAATGATTTGGCTAGGGTTATAGCTTTCTTGTATTGGCTAACCAGAGTCTTGTAGGAGGATAGTATAGATTCCTGTGGGCATCCTCTCCATTTGCTAGTGATTCTCTCGTTATAGGAGGATGATTTGGCTAGGGTTATAGCTTTCTTGTATTGGCTAACCAGAGTCTTGTAGGAGGATAGTATAGATTCCTGTGGTAATACTCGCAATTTGCTAGTGATTCTCTCGTTACAGGAGGATGATTTGGCTAGTGTAATAGCTTTCTTGCATTGGCTAACCAGAGTCTTGTAGGAGGATAGTATAGATTCCTGTGGGCATCCTCTCCATTTGCTAGTGATTCTCTCGTTATAGGAGGATGATTTGGCTAGGGTTATAGCTTTCTTATTTTGGGTGGCCAAAGTTTTGTAGGAAGATGGCATAGATTCCTGTGGGCATCCTCTCCATTTGCTAGTGATTCTCTCGTTATACGAGGATGATTAGGCTAGGGTTATAGCTTTCTTGTATTTGGTGGCCAGAGTCTAGTAGGAGGATAGTATAGATTCCTGTGGGCATCCTCTCCATTTGCTAGTGATTCTCTCGTTATATGAGGATAATTTGGCTAGGGTTAAAGCTTTCTTGTATTGGGTGGCCACAGTCTTGTAGGAGGATAGTATAGATTCCTGTGGGCATCCTCTCCATTTGCTAGTGATTCTCTCGTTATAGGAGGATGATTTGGCTAGGGTTATAACTTTCTTGTATTGGCTAACCAGAGTCTTGTAGGAGGATAGTATAGATTCCTGTGGGGATCCGCTCCATTTGCTAGTGATTCTTTCGTTATATGAGGATAATTTGGCTAGGGTTATAGCTTTCTTGTATTGAGTGGCCAGAGTCTTGTAGGAGGATAGTGTAGATTCCTGTGGGCATCCTCTCCATTTGCTAGTGATTCTCTCGTTATAGGAGGATGATTTGGCTAGGGTTATAACTTTCTTGTATTGGCTAACCAGAGTCTTGTAGGAGGATAGTATAGATTCCTGTGGGGATCCTCTCCATTTGCTAGTGATTCTTTCATTATATGAGGATAATTTGGCTAGGGTTATAGCTTTCTTGTATTGAGTGGCCAGAGTCTTGTAGGAGGATAGTACAGATTCCTGTGGGGATAATCTCCATTTGCTAGTGATTCTCTCGTTATAGGAGGATGATTTGGCTAGTGTTACAGCTTTCTTGCATTGGCTAACCAGAGTCTTGTAGGAGAATAGTGTAGATTCCTGTGGGCATCCTCTCCATTTGCTAGTGATTCTCTCGTTATAGGACGATGATTTGGCTAGGGTTATAGCTTTCTTGTATCGGGTGGCCAGAGTCTTGTAGGAGGATAGTGTAGATTCCTGTGGGCATCCTCTCCATTTGCTAGTGATTCTCTCGTTATAGGAGGATGATTTGGCTAGGGTTATAACTTTCTTGTATTGGCTAACCAGAGTCTTGTAGGAGGATAGTATAGATTCCTGTGGGGATTCTCTCCATTTGCTAGTGATTCTTTCATTATATGAGGATAATTTGGCTAGGGTTATAGCTTTCTTGTATTGAGTGGCCAGAGTCTTGTAGGAGGATAGTACAGATTCCTGTGGGGATAATCTCCATTTGCTAGTGATTCTCTCGTTATAGGAGGATGATTTGGCTAGTGTTACAGCTTTCTTGCATTGGCTAACCAGAGTCTTGTAGGAGGATAGTGTAGATTCCTGTGGGCATCCTCTCCATTTGCTAGTGATTCTCTCGTTATAGGAGGATGATTTGGCTAGGGTTATAGCTTTCTTGTATCGGGTGGCCAGAGTCTTGTAGGAGGAAAGTATAGATTCCTGTGGGGTTCCTCTCCATTTGCTAGTGATTCTCTCGTTATAGGAGGATGATTTGGGTAGGGTTATAGCTTTCTTGTATCGGGTGGCCAGAGTTTTGTAGGAGGATAGTATAGATTCCTGTGGGGATACTCTCCATTTGCTAGTGATTCTCTCGTTGCAGGAGGTTGATTTGGCTAGTGTTATAGCTTTCTTGTCTTGGGTGGCCAGAGTCTTGTAGGAGGATAGTATAGATTCCTGTGGGCATCCTCTCCATTTGCTAGTGATTCTTTTGTTATAGGAGGATGATTTGGCTAGGGTTATAGCTTTCTTGTATTGGCTAACCAGAGTCTTGTAGGAGGATATTATAGATTCCTCTGCGCATCCTCTGCATTTGCTAGTGATTCTTTTGTTATATGAGGATAATTTGGCTAGGGTTATAGCTTTCTTGTATTGTCTAACCAGAGTCTTGTAGGAGGATAGTATAGATTCCTGTGGAGATACTCTCTATTTGCTAGTGATTCTCTCGTTATAGGAGGATGATTTGGCTAGGGTTATAGCTTTCTTGTATCGGCTAACCAGAGTCTTGTAGGAGGATAGTATAGATTCCTCTGGGCATCCTCTGCATTTGCTAGTGATTCTTTCGTTATATGAGCATAATTTGGCTAGGGTTATAGCTTTCTTGTATTGTCTAACCAGAGTCTTGTAGGACGATAGTATAGATTCCTGTGGAGATACTCTCCATTTGCTAGTGATTCTCTCGTTATAGGAGAATGATTTGGCTAGGCTTATAGCTTTCTTGTATTGGCTAACCAGAGTCTTGTAGGAGGATAGTATAGATTCCTGTGGGCATCCTCTGCATTTGCTAGTGATTCTCTCGTTATAGGAAGATGATTTGGCTAGGGTTATAGCTTTCTTGTATTGGCTAACCAGAGTCTTGTAGGAGGATAGTATAGATTCCTGTGGTAATACTCTCCATTTGCTAGTGATTCTCTCGTTACAGGAGGATGATTTGGCTAGTGTAATAGCTTTCTTGTATCGGGTGGCCAGAGTCTTGTAGGAGGATAGTATAGATTCCTGTGGGCATCCTCTCCATTTGCTAGTGATTCTCTCGTTATAGGAGGATGATTTGGCTAGGTTTAAAGCTTTCTTGTATTGGGTGGCCAGAGTCTTGTAGGAGGATAGTATAGATTCCTGTGGGCATCCTCTCCATTTGCTAGTGATTCTCTCATTATATGAGGATAATTTGGCTAGGGTTAAAGCTTTCTTGTATTGGGTGGTCACAGTCTTGTAGGAGGATAGTATAGATTCCTGTGGGCATCCTCTCCATTTGCTAGTGATTCGCTCGTTATAGGAGGATGATTTGGCTAGGGTTATAACTTTCTTGTATTGGCTAACCAGAGTCTTGTAGGAGGATAGTACAGATTCCTGTGGGGATAATCTCCATTTGCTAGTGATTCTCTCGTTATAGGAGGATGATTTGGCTAGTGTTACAGCTTTCTTGCATTGGCTAACCAGAGTCTTGTACGAGGATAGTGTAGATTCCTGTGGGCATCCTCTCCATTTGCTAGTGATTCTCTCGTTATAGGAGGATGATTTGGCTAGGGTTATAGCTTTCTTGTATCGGGTGGCCAGAGTCTTGTAGGAGGATAGTATAGATTCCTGTGGGGATACTCTCCATTTGCTAGTGATTCTCTCGTTATAGGAGGATGATTTGGCTAGGGTTATAGCTTTCTTGCATTGGCTAACCAGAGTCTTGTAGGAGGAAAGTATAGATTCCTGTGGGGTTCCTCTCCATTTGCTAGTCATTCTCTCGTTATAGGAGGATGATTTGGCTAGGGTTATAGCTTTCTTGTTTTGGGTGGCCAAAGTTTTCTAGTAGGATAGTATAGATTCCTGTGGGCATCCTCTCCATTTGCTAGTGATTCTCTTGTTATAGGAGGATGATTTGGCTAGGGTTATAGCTTTCTTGTATTGGCTAACCAGAGTCTTGTAGGAGGATAGTATAGATTCCTGTGGGGTTCCTCTCCATTTGCTAGTGATTCTCTCGTTATAGGAGGATGATTTGGCTAGGGTTATAGCTTTCTTGTATCGGGTGGCCAGAGTCTTGTAGGAGGATAGTATAGATTCCTGTGGGGATACTCTCCATTTGCTAGTGATTCTCTCGTTATAGGAGAATGATTTGGCTAGGGTTATAGCTTTCTTGTTTTGGGTGGCCAGAGTCTTGTAGGAGGATAGTATAGATTCCTGTGGGGATCCTCTCCATTTGCTAGTGATTCTCTCGTTATAGGAGGATGATATGGCTAGGGTTATACCTTGCTTGTATCGGGTGGCCAGAGTCTTGTAGGAGGATAGTATAGATTCCTGTGGGCATCCTCTCCATTTGCTAGTGATTCTCTCTTTATAAGAGGATGATTTGGCTAGGGTTATAGCTTTCTTGTATTGGCTAACCAGAGTCTTGTAGGAGGATAGTATAGATTCCTGTGGGCATCCTCTCCATTTGCTAGTGATTCTCTCATTATAGGAGGATGATTTGGCTAGGGTTATAGCTTTCTTGTATTGGGTGGCCAGAGTCTTGTAGGAGGATAGTATAGATTCCTCTGGGCATCCTCTGCATTTGCTAGTGATTTTTTTGTTATATGAGGATAATTTGGCTAGGGTTATAGCTTTCTTGTATTGGGTGGCCAGAGTCTTGTAGGAGGATAGTATAGATTCCTGTGGGGATACTCTCCATTTGCTAGTGATTCTCTCGTTATAGGAGGATGATTTGGCTAGGGTTCTAGCTTTCTTGTATTGGCTAACCAGAGTTTTGTAGGAGGATAGTATAGATTCCTGTGGGGATACTCTGCATTTGCTAGTGATTCTCTTGTTATAGGAGGATGATTTGGCTAGGGTTATAGCTTTCTTGTATTGGGTGGCCAGAGTCTTGTAGGAGGATAGTATAGATTCCTCTGGGCATCCTCAGCATTTGCTAGTGATTCTTTTGTTATATGAGGATGATTTGGCTAGGGTTATAGCTTTCTTGTATCGGGTGGCCAGAGTCTTGTAGGAGGATAGTAAAGATTCCTGTGGGGATCCTCTCCATTTGCTAGTGATTCTTTCGTTATATGAGGATAATTTGGCTAGGGTTATAGCTTTCTTGTATTGGCTAACCAGAGTCTTGTAGGAGGATAGTATAGATTCCTGTGGGCATCCTCTCCATTTGCTAGTGATTCTCTCGTTATAGGAGGATGATTTGGCTAGGGTTATAGCTTTCTGGTATCGGGTGGCCAGAGTCTTGTAGGAGGATAGTATAGATTCCTCTGGGCATCCTCTCCATTTGCTAGTGATTCTCTCGTTATAGGAGGATGATTTAGCTAGGGTTATAGCTTTCTTGTTTTGGGTGGCCAAAGTTTTGGAGGAGGATGGTATAGATTCCTGTGGGCATCCTCTCCATTTGCTAGTGATTCTCTCGTTATAGGAGGATGATTAGGCTAGGGTTATAGCTTTCTTGTATTGGGTGGCCAGAGTCTTGTAGGAGGATAGTATAGATTCCTGTGGGCATCCTCTCCATTTGCTATTGATTCTCTTGTTATATGAGGATAATTTGGCTAGGGTTAAAGCTTTCTTGTATTGGGTGGCCAGTCTTGTAGGAGGATAGTATAGATTCCTGTGGGCATCCTCTCCATTTGCTAGTGATTCTCTCGTTATAGGAGGATGATTTGGCTAGGGTTATAACTTTCTTGTATTGGCTAACCAGAGTCTTGTAGGAGGATAGTATAGATTCCTGTGGGGATCCTCTCCATTTGCTAGTGATTCTTTCGTTATATGAAGATAATTTGGCTAGGGTTATAGCTTTCTTGTTTTGAGTGGCCAGAGTCTTGTAGGAGGATAGTACAGATTCCTGTGGGGATAAGCTCCATTTGCTAGTGATTCTCTCGTTATAGGAGGATGATTTGGCTAGTGTTATAGCTTTCTTGCATTTGCTAACCAGAGTCTTGTAAGAGGATAGTGTAGATTCCTGTGGGCATCCTCTCCATTTGCTAGTGATTCTCTTGTTATAAGAGGATGATTTGGCTAGGGTTATAGCTTTCTTGTCTTGGGTGGCCAGAGTCTTGTAGGAGGATAGTATAGATTCCTGTGGGCATCCTCTCCATTTGCTAGTGATTCTCTTGTTATAGGAGGATGATTTGGCTAGGGTTATAGCTTTCTTGTATTGGCTAACCAGAGTCTTGTAGGAGGATAGTATAGATTCCTCTGGGCATCCTCTGCATTTGCTAGTGATTCTTTCGTTATATGAGGATAATTTGGCTAGGGTTATAGCTTTCTTGTATTGTCTAACCAGAGTCTTGTAGGAGGATAGTACAGATTCCTGTGGAGATACTCTCCATTTGCTAGTGATTCTCTCGTTATAGGAGAATGATTTGGCTAGGGTTATAGCTTTCTTGTATTGGCTAACCAGAGTCTTGTAGGAGGATAGTATAGATTCCTGTGGGCATCATCTCCATTTGCTAGTGATTCTCTCGTTATAGGAGGATGATTTGGCTAGGGTTATAGCTTTCTTGTTTTGGGTGGCCAAAGTTTTGTAGTAGAATAGTATAGATTCCTGTGGGCATCCTCTCCATTTGCTAGTGATTCTCTTGTTATAGGAGGATGATTGGCTAGGGTTATAGCTTTCTTGTATTGGCGAACCAGAGTCTTGTAGGAGGATAGTATAGATTCCTGTGGGGTTCCTCTCCATTTGCTAGTGATTCTCTCGTTATAGGAGGATGATTTGGCTAGGGTTATAGCTTTCTTGTATCGGGTGGCCAGAGTCTTGTAGGAGGATAGTATAGATTCCTGTGGGGATACTCTCCATTTGCTAGTGATTCTCTCGTTATAGGAGAATGATTTGGCTAGGGTTATAGCTTTCTTGTTTTGGGTGGCCAGAGTCTTGTAGGAGGATAGTATAGATTCCTGTGGGGATCCTCTCCATTTGCTAGTGATTCTCTCGTTATAGGAGGATGATTTGGCTAGGGTTATACCTTGCTTGTATCGGGTGGCCAGAGTCTTGTAGGAGGATAGTATAGATTCCTGTGGGCATCCTCTCCATTTGCTAGTGATTCTCTCTTTATAAGAGGATGATTTGGCTAGGGTTATAGCTTTCTTGTATTGGCTAACCAGAGTCTTGTAGGAGGATAGTATAGATTCCTGTGGGCATCCTCTCCATTTGCTAGTGATTCTCTCATTATAGGAGGATGATTTGGCTAGGGTTATAGCTTTCTTGTATTGGGTGGCCAGAGTCTTGTAGGAGGATAGTATAGATTCCTCTGGGCATCCTCTGCATTTGCTAGTGATTTTTTTGTTATATGAGGATAATTTGGCTAGGGTTATAGCTTTCTTGTATTGGGTGGCCAGAGTCTTGTAGGAGGATAGTATAGATTCCTGTGGGGATACTCTCCATTTGCTAGTGAGTCTCTCGTTATAGGAGGATGATTTGGCTAGGGTTATAGCTTTCTTGTATTGGCTAACCAGAGTTTTGTAGGAGGATAGTATAGATTCCTGTGGGGATACTCTGCATTTGCTAGTGATTCTCTTGTTATAGGAGGATGATTTGGCTAGGGTTATAGCTTTCTTGTATTGGGTGGCCAGAGTCTTGTAGGAGGATAGTATAGATTCCTCTGGGCATCCTCAGCATTTGCTAGTGATTCTTTTGTTATATGAGGATGATTTGGCTAGGGTTATAGCTTTCTTGTATCGGGTGGCCAGAGTCTTGTAGGAGGATAGTAAAGATTCCTGTGGGGATCCTCTCCATTTGCTAGTGATTCTTTCGTTATATGAGGATAATTTGGCTAGGGTTATAGCTTTCTTGTATTGGCTAACCAGAGTCTTGTAGGAGGATAGTATAGATTCCTGTGGGCATCCTCTCCATTTGCTAGTGATTCTCTCGTTATAGGAGGATGATTTGGCTAGGGTTATAGCTTTCTGGTATCGGGTGGCCAGAGTCTTGTAGGAGGATAGTATAGATTCCTCTGGGCATCCTCTCCATTTGCTAGTGATTCTCTCGTTATAGGAGGATGATTTAGCTAGGGTTATAGCTTTCTTGTTTTGGGTGGCCAAAGTTTTGGAGGAGGATGGTATAGATTCCTGTGGGCATCCTCTCCATTTGCTATTGATTCTCTTGTTATATGAGGATAATTTGGCTAGGGTTAAAGCTTTCTTGTATTGGGTGGCCAGTCTTGTAGGAGGATAGTATAGATTCCTGTGGGCATCCTCTCCATTTGCTAGTGATTCTCTCGTTATAGGAGGATGATTTGGCTAGGGTTATAACTTTCTTGTATTGGCTAACCAGAGTCTTGTAGGAGGATAGTATAGATTCCTGTGGGGATCCTCTCCATTTGCTAGTGATTCTTTCGTTATATGAAGATAATTTGGCTAGGGTTATAGCTTTCTTGTTTTGAGTGGCCAGAGTCTTGTAGGAGGATAGTACAGATTCCTGTGGGGATAAGCTCCATTTGCTAGTGATTCTCTCGTTATAGGAGGATGATTTGGCTAGTGTTATAGCTTTCTTGCATTTGCTAACCAGAGTCTTGTAAGAGGATAGTGTAGATTCCTGTGGGCATCCTCTCCATTTGCTAGTGATTCTCTTGTTATAGGAGGATGATTTGGCTAGGGTTATAGCTTTCTTGTCTTGGGTGGCCAGAGTCTTGTAGGAGGATAGTATAGATTCCTGTGGGCATCCTCTCCATTTACTAGTGATTCTCTTGTTATAGGAGGATGATTTGGCTAGGGTTATAGCTTTCTTGTATTGGCTAACCAGAGTCTTGTAGGAGGATAGTATAGATTCCTCTGGGCATCCTCTGCATTTGCTAGTGATTCTTTCGTTATATGAGGATAATTTGGCTAGGGTTATAGCTTTCTTGTATTGTCTAACCAGAGTCTTGTAGCAGGATAGTACAGATTCCTGTGGAGATACTCTCCATTTGCTAGTGATTCTCTCGTTATAGGAGGATGATTTGGCTAGGGTTATAGCTTTCTTGTTTTGGGTGGCCAAAGTTTTGTAGTAGAATAGTATAGATTCCTGTGGGCATCCTCTCCATTTGCTAGTGATTCTCTTGTTATAGGAGGATGATTGGCTAGGGTTATAGCTTTCTTGTATTGGCGAACCAGAGTCTTGTAGGAGGATAGTATAGATTCCTGTGGGGTTCCTCTCCATTTGCTAGTGATTCTCTCGTTATAGGAGGATGATTTGGCTAGGGTTATAGCTTTCTTGTATCGGGTGGCCAGAGTCTTGTAGGAGGATAGTATAGATTCCTGTGGGGATACTCTCCATTTGCTAGTGATTCTCTCGTTATAGGAGGATGATTTGGCTAGGGTATAGCTTTCTTGTATCGGGTGGCCAGAGTCTTGTAGGAGGATAGTATAGATTCCTGTGGGGTTCCTCTCCATTTGCTAGTGATTCTCTCGTTATAGGAGGATGATTTGGCTAGGGTTATAGCTTTCTTGTATCGGGTGGCCAGAGTCTTGTAGGAGGATAGTATAGATTCCTGTGGGCATCCTCTCCATTTGCTAGTGATTCTCTCGTTGTAGGAGGATGATTTGGCTAGGGTTATAGCTTTCTTGTTTTGGGTGGCCAAAGTTTTGTAGGGGGATGGTATAGATTCCTGTGGGCATCCTCTCCATTTACTAGTGATTCTCTCGTTATAGGAGGATGATTTGGCTATGGTTATAGCTTTCTTGTATCGGGTGGCCAGAGTCTTGTAGGTGGATAGTATAGATTCCTCTGGGCATCCTCTCCATTTGCTAGTGATTCTCTCGTTATATGAGGATGATTAGGCTAGGGTTATAGCTTTCTTGTATTGGGTGGCCAGAGTCTTGTAGGAGGATAGTATAGATTCCTGTGGGCATCCTCTCCATTTGCTAGTGATTCTCTCGTTATATGAGGATAATTTGGCTAGGGTTAAAGCTTTCTTGTATTGGCTAACCAGAGTCTTGTAGGAGGATAGTATAGATTCCTGTGGGCATCCTCTCCATTTGCTAGTGATTCTCTCGTTATAGGAGGATGATTTGGCTAGGGTTATAGCTTTCTTGTATCGGGTGGCCAGAGTCTTGTAGGAGGATAGTATAGATTCCTGTGGGGATACTCTCCATTTGCTAGTGATTCTCTTGTTATAGGAGGATGATTTGGCTAGGGTTATAGCTTTCTTGTATTGGCTAACCAGAGTCTTGTAGGAGGATAGTATAGATTCCTCTGGGCATCCTCTGCATTTGCTAGTGATTCTTTCATTATATGAGGATAATTTGGCTAGGGTTATAGCTTTCTTGTATTGTCTAACCAGAGTTTTGTAGGAGGATAGTATAGAATCCTGTGGAGATACTCTCCATTTGCTAGTGATTCTCTCGTTATAGGAGAATGATTTGGCTAGGGTTATAGCTTTCTTGTATTGGCTAACCAGAGTCTTGTAGGAGGATAGTATAGATTCCTGTGGGCATCCTCTCCATTTGCTAGTGATTCTCTCGTTATAGGAGGATGATTTGGCTAGGGTTATAGCTTTCTTGTATTGGCTAACCAGAGTCTTGTAGGAGGATAGTATAGATTCCTGTGGTAATACTCGCAATTTGCTAGTGATTCTCTCGTTACAGGAGGATGATTTGGCTAGTGTAATAGCTTTCTTGCATTGGCTAACCAGAGTCTTGTAGGAGGATAGTATAGATTCCTGTGGGCATCCTCTCCATTTGCTAGTGATTCTCTCGTTATAGGAGGATGATTTGGCTAGGGTTATAGCTTTCTTATTTTGGGTGGCCAAAGTTTTGTAGGAAGATGGCATAGATTCCTGTGGGCATCCTCTCCATTTGCTAGTGATTCTCTCGTTATACGAGGATGATTAGGCTAGGGTTATAGCTTTCTTGTATTTGGTGGCCAGAGTCTAGTAGGAGGATAGTATAGATTCCTGTGGGCATCCTCTCCATTTGCTAGTGATTCTCTCGTTATATGAGGATAATTTGGCTAGGGTTAAAGCTTTCTTGTATTGGGTGGCCACAGTCTTGTAGGAGGATAGTATAGATTCCTGTGGGCATCCTCTCCATTTGCTAGTGATTCTCTCGTTATAGGAGGATGATTTGGCTAGGGTTATAACTTTCTTGTATTGGCTAACCAGAGTCTTGTAGGAGGATAGTATAGATTCCTGTGGGGATCCGCTCCATTTGCTAGTGATTCTTTCGTTATATGAGGATAATTTGGCTAGGGTTATAGCTTTCTTGTATTGAGTGGCCAGAGTCTTGTAGGAGGATAGTGTAGATTCCTGTGGGCATCCTCTCCATTTGCTAGTGATTCTCTCGTTATAGGAGGATGATTTGGCTAGGGTTATAACTTTCTTGTATTGGCTAACCAGAGTCTTGTAGGAGGATAGTATAGATTCCTGTGGGGATCCTCTCCATTTGCTAGTGATTCTTTCATTATATGAGGATAATTTGGCTAGGGTTATAGCTTTCTTGTATTGAGTGGCCAGAGTCGTGTAGGAGGATAGTACAGATTCCTGTGGGGATAATCTCCATTTGCTAGTGATTCTCTCGTTATAGGAGGATGATTTGGCTAGTGTTACAGCTTTCTTGCATTGGCTAACCAGAGTCTTGTAGGAGGATAGTGTAGATTCCTGTGGGCATCCTCTCCATTTGCTAGTGATTCTCTCGTTATAGGAGGATGATTTGGCTAGGGTTATAACTTTCTTGTATTGGCTAACCAGAGTCTTGTAGGAGGATAGTATAGATTCCTGTGGGGATTCTCTCCATTTGCTAGTGATTCTTTCATTATATGAGGATAATTTGGCTAGGGTTATAGCTTTCTTGTATTGAGTGGCCAGAGTCTTGTAGGAGGATAGTACAGATTCCTGTGGGGATAATCTCCATTTGCTAGTGATTCTCTCGTTATAGGAGGATGATTTGGCTAGTGTTACAGCTTTCTTGCATTGGCTAACCAGAGTCTTGTAGGAGGATAGTGTAGATTCCTGTGGGCATCCTCTCCATTTGCTAGTGATTCTCTCGTTATAGGAGGATGATTTGGCTAGGGTTATAGCTTTCTTGTATCGGGTGGCCAGAGTCTTGTAGGAGGAAAGTATAGATTCCTGTGGGGTTCCTCTCCATTTGCTAGTGATTCTCTCGTTATAGGAGGATGATTTGGGTAGGGTTATAGCTTTCTTGTATCGGGTGGCCAGAGTTTTGTAGGAGGATAGTATAGATTCCTGTGGGGATACTCTCCATTTGCTAGTGATTCTCTCGTTGCAGGAGGATGATTTGGCTAGTGTTATAGCTTTCTTGTCTTGGGTGGCCAGAGTCTTGTAGGAGGATAGTATAGATTCCTGTGGGCATCCTCTCCATTTGCTAGTGATTCTTTTGTTATAGGAGGATGATTTGGCTAGGGTTATAGCTTTCTTGTATTGGCTAACCAGAGTCTTGTAGGAGGATATTATAGATTCCTCTGGGCATCCTCTGCATTTGCTAGTGATTCTTTCGTTATATGAGGATAATTTGGCTAGGGTTATAGCTTTCTTGTATTGTCTAACCAGAGTCTTGTAGGAGGATAGTATAGATTCCTGTGGAGATACTCTCTATTTGCTAGTGATTCTCTCGTTATAGGAGGATGATTTGGCTAGGGTTATAGCTTTCTTGTATCGGCTAACCAGAGTCTTGTAGGAGGATAGTATAGATTCCTCTGGGCATCCTCTGCATTTGCTAGTGATTCTTTCGTTATATGAGCATAATTTGGCTAGGGTTATAGCTTTCTTGTATTGTCTAACCAGAGTCTTGTAGGACGATAGTATAGATTCCTGTGGAGATACTCTCCATTTGCTAGTGATTCTCTCGTTATAGGAGAATGATTTGGCTAGGCTTATAGCTTTCTTGTATTGGCTAACCAGAGTCTTGTAGGAGGATAGTATAGATTCCTGTGGGCATCCTCTGCATTTGCTAGTGATTCTCTCGTTATAGGAAGATGATTTGGCTAGGGTTATAGCTTTCTTGTATTGGCTAACCAGAGTCTTGTAGGAGGATAGTATAGATTCCTGTGGTAATACTCTCCATTTGCTAGTGATTCTCTCGTTACAGGAGGATGATTTGGCTAGTGTAATAGCTTTCTTGTATCGGGTGGCCAGAGTCTTGTAGGAGGATAGTATAGATTCCTGTGGGCATCCTCTCCATTTGCTAGTGATTCTCTCGTTATAGGAGGATGATTAGCCTAGGGTTATAGCTTTCTTGTATCGGGTGGCCAGAGTCTTGTAGGAGGATAGTATAGATTCCTGTGGGCATCCTCTCCATTTGCTAGTGATTCTCTCGTTATAGGAGGATGATTTGGCTAGGGTTAAAACTTTCTTGTATTGGGTGGCCAGAGTCTTGTAGGAGGATAGTATAGATTCCTGTGGGCATCCTCTCCATTTGCTAGTGATTCTCTCATTATATGAGGATAATTTGGCTAGGGTTAAAGCTTTCTTGTATTGGGTGGTCACAGTCTTGTAGGAGGATAGTATAGATTCCTGTGGGCATCCTCTCCATTTGCTAGTGATTCGCTTGTTATAGGAGGATGATTTGGCTAGGGTTATAACTTTCTTGTATTGGCTAACCAGAGTCTTGTAGGAGGATAGTATAGATTCCTGTGGGGATCCTCTCCATTTGCTAGTGATTCTTTCATTATATGAGGATAATTTGGCTAGGGTTATAGCTTTCTTGTATTGAGTGGCCAGAGTCTTGTAGGAGGATAGTACAGATTCCTGTGGGGATAATCTCCATTTGCTAGTGATTCTCTCGTTATAGGAGGATGATTTGGCTAGTGTTACAGCTTTCTTGCATTGGCTAACCAGAGTCTTGTACGAGGATAGTGTAGATTCCTGTGGGCATCCTCTCCATTTGCTAGTGATTCTCTCGTTATAGGAGGATGATTTGGCTAGGGTTATAGCTTTCTTGTATCGGGTGGCCAGAGTCTTGTAGGAGGATAGTATAGATTCCTGTGGGGATACTCTCCATTTGCTAGTGATTCTCTCGTTATAGGAGGATGATTTGGCTAGGGTTATAGCTTTCTTGTATCGGGTGGCCAGAGTCTTGTAGGAGGAAAGTATAGATTCCTGTGGGGTTCCTCTCCATTTGCTAGTGATTCTCTCGTTATAGGAGGATGATTTGGCTAGGGTTATAGCTTTCTTGTATCGGGTGGCCAGAGTCTTGTAGGAAGATAGTATAGATTCCTGTGGGGATACTCTCCATTTGCTAGTGATTCTCTCGTTGCAGGAGGATGATTTGGCTAGGGTTATAGCTTTCTTGTCTTGGGTGGCCAGAGTCTTGTAGGAGGATAGTATAGATTTCTGTGGGCATCCTCTCCATTTGCTAGTGATTCTTTTGTTATAGGAGGATGATTTGGCTAGGGTTATAGCTTTCTTGTATTGGCTAACCAGAGTCTTGTAGGAGGATAGTATAGATTCCTCTGGGCATCCTCTGCATTTGCTAGTGATTCTTTCGTTATATGAGCATAATTTGGCTAGGGTTATAGCTTTCTTGTATTGTCTAACCAGAGTCTTGTAGGAGGATAGTATAGATTCCTGTGGAGATACTCTCCATTTGCTAGTGATTCTCTCATTATAGGAGGATTATTTGGCTAGTGTTATAGCTTTCTTGCATTGGCTAACCAGAGTCTTGTAGGAGGATAGTATAGATTCCTGTGGGGATCCTCTCCATTTGCTAGTGATTCTTTCGTTATATGTGGATAATTTGGCTAGGGTTATAGCTTTCTTGTATTGAGTGGCCAAAGTTTTGTAGTAGAATAGTATAGATTCCTGTGGGCATCCTCTCCATTTGCTAGTGATTCTCTCGTTATAGGAGGATGATTTGGCTAGGGTTATAGCTTTCTTGTTTTGGGTGGCCAAAGTTTTGTAGTAGAATAGTATAGATTCCTGTGGGCATCCTCTCCATTTGCTAGTGATTCTCTTGTTATAGGAGGATGATTGGCTAGGGTTATAGCTTTCTTGTATTGGCGAACCAGAGTCTTGTAGGAGGATAGTATAGATTCCTGTGGGGTTCCTCTCCATTTGCTAGTGATTCTCTCGTTGTAGGAGGATGATTTGGCTAGGGTTATAGCTTTCTTGTATCGGGTGGCCAGAGTCTTGTAGGAGGATAGTATAGATTCCTGTGGGGATACTCTCCATTTGCTAGTGATTCTCTCGTTATAGGAGGATGATTTGGCTAGGGTATAGCTTTCTTGTATCGGGTGGCCAGAGTCTTGTAGGAGGATAGTATAGATTCCTGTGGGGTTCCTCTCCATTTGCTAGTGATTCTCTCGTTATAGGAGGATGATTTGGCTAGGGTTATAGCTTTCTTGTATTGGGTGGCCAGAGTCTTGTAGGAGGATAGTATAGATTCCTGTGGAGATACTCTCCATTTGCTAGTGATTCTCTCGTTATAGGAGAATGATTTGGCTAGGGTTATAGCTTTCTTGTATTGGCTAACCAGAGTCTTGTAGGAGGATAGTATAGATTCCTGTGGGCATCCTCTCCATTTGCTAGTGATTCTCTCGTTATAGGAGGATGATTTGGCTAGGGTTATAGCTTTCTTGTATTGGCTAACCAGAGTCTTGTAGGAGGATAGTATAGATTCCTGTGGTAATACTCGCAATTTGCTAGTGATTCTCTCGTTACAGGAGGATGATTTGGCTAGTGTAATAGCTTTCTTGCATTGGCTAACCAGAGTCTTGTAGGAGGATAGTATAGATTCCTGTGGGCATCCTCTCCATTTGCTAGTGATTCTCTCGTTATAGGAGGATGATTTGGCTAGGGTTATAGCTTTCTTATTTTGGGTGGCCAAAGTTTTGTAGGAAGATGGCATAGATTCCTGTGGGCATCCTCTCCATTTGCTAGTGATTCTCTCGTTATACGAGGATGATTAGGCTAGGGTTATAGCTTTCTTGTATTTGGTGGCCAGAGTCTAGTAGGAGGATAGTATAGATTCCTGTGGGCATCCTCTCCATTTGCTAGTGATTCTCTCGTTATATGAGGATAATTTGGCTAGGGTTAAAGCTTTCTTGTATTGGGTGGCCACAGTCTTGTAGGAGGATAGTATAGATTCCTGTGGGCATCCTCTCCATTTGCTAGTGATTCTCTCGTTATAGGAGGATGATTTGGCTAGGGTTATAACTTTCTTGTATTGGCTAACCAGAGTCTTGTAGGAGGATAGTATAGATTCCTGTGGGGATCCGCTCCATTTGCTAGTGATTCTTTCGTTATATGAGGATAATTTGGCTAGGGTTATAGCTTTCTTGTATTGAGTGGCCAGAGTCTTGTAGGAGGATAGTGTAGATTCCTGTGGGCATCCTCTCCATTTGCTAGTGATTCTCTCGTTATAGGAGGATGATTTGGCTAGGGTTATAACTTTCTTGTATTGGCTAACCAGAGTCTTGTAGGAGGATAGTATAGATTCCTGTGGGGATCCTCTCCATTTGCTAGTGATTCTTTCATTATATGAGGATAATTTGGCTAGGGTTATAGCTTTCTTGTATTGAGTGGCCAGAGTCTTGTAGGAGGATAGTACAGATTCCTGTGGGGATAATCTCCATTTGCTAGTGATTCTCTCGTTATAGGAGGATGATTTGGCTAGTGTTACAGCTTTCTTGCATTGGCTAACCAGAGTCTTGTAGGAGAATAGTGTAGATTCCTGTGGGCATCCTCTCCATTTGCTAGTGATTCTCTCGTTATAGGAGGATGATTTGGCTAGGGTTATAACTTTCTTGTATTGGCTAACCAGAGTCTTGTAGGAGGATAGTATAGATTCCTGTGGGGATTCTCTCCATTTGCTAGTGATTCTTTCATTATATGAGGATAATTTGGCTAGGGTTATAGCTTTCTTGTATTGAGTGGCCAGAGTCTTGTAGGAGGATAGTACAGATTCCTGTGGGGATAATCTCCATTTGCTAGTGATTCTCTCGTTATAGGAGGATGATTTGGCTAGTGTTACAGCTTTCTTGCATTGGCTAACCAGAGTCTTGTAGGAGGATAGTGTAGATTCCTGTGGGCATCCTCTCCATTTGCTAGTGATTCTCTTGTTATAGGAGGATGATTTGGCTAGGGTTATAGCTTTCTTGTATCGGGTGGCCAGAGTCTTGTAGGAGGAAAGTATAGATTCCTGTGGGGTTCCTCTCCATTTGCTAGTGATTCTCTCGTTATAGGAGGATGATTTGGGTAGGGTTATAGCTTTCTTGTATCGGGTGGCCAGAGTTTTGTAGGAGGATAGTATAGATTCCTGTGGGGATACTCTCCATTTGCTAGTGATTCTCTCGTTGCAGGAGGATGATTTGGCTAGTGTTATAGCTTTCTTGTCTTGGGTGGCCAGAGTCTTGTAGGAGGATAGTATAGATTCCTGTGGGCATCCTCTCCATTTGCTAGTGATTCTTTTGTTATAGGAGGATGATTTGGCTAGGGTTATAGCTTTCTTGTATTGGCTAACCAGAGTCTTGTAGGAGGATATTATAGATTCCTCTGGGCATCCTCTGCATTTGCTAGTGATTCTTTCGTTATATGAGGATAATTTGGCTAGGGTTATAGCTTTCTTGTATTGTCTAACCAGAGTCTTGTAGGAGGATAGTATAGATTCCTGTGGAGATACTCTCTATTTGCTAGTGATTCTCTCGTTATAGGAGGATGATTTGGCTAGGGTTATAGCTTTCTTGTATCGGCTAACCAGAGTCTTGTAGGAGGATAGTATAGATTCCTCTGGGCATCCTCTGCATTTGCTAGTGATTCTTTCGTTATATGAGCATAATTTGGCTAGGGTTATAGCTTTCTTGTATTGTCTAACCAGAGTCTTGTAGGACGATAGTATAGATTCCTGTGGAGATACTCTCCATTTGCTAGTGATTCTCTCGTTATAGGAGAATGATTTGGCTAGGCTTATAGCTTTCTTGTATTGGCTAACCAGAGTCTTGTAGGAGGATAGTATAGATTCCTGTGGGCATCCTCTGCATTTGCTAGTGATTCTCTCGTTATAGGAAGATGATTTGGCTAGGGTTATAGCTTTCTTGTATTGGCTAACCAGAGTCTTGTAGGAGGATAGTATAGATTCCTGTGGTAATACTCTCCATTTGCTAGTGATTCTCTCGTTACAGGAGGATGATTTGGCTAGTGTAATAGCTTTCTTGTATCGGGTGGCCAGAGTCTTGTAGGAGGATAGTATAGATTCCTGTGGGCATCCTCTCCATTTGCTAGTGATTCTCTCGTTATAGGAGGATGATTAGCCTAGGGTTATAGCTTTCTTGTATCGGGTGGCCAGAGTCTTGTAGGAGGATAGTATAGATTCCTGTGGGCATCCTCTCCATTTGCTAGTGATTCTCTCGTTATAGGAGGATGATTTGGCTAGGGTTAAAGCTTTCTTGTATTGGGTGGCCAGAGTCTTGTAGGAGGATAGTATAGATTCCTGTGGGCATCCTCTCCATTTGCTAGTGATTCTCTCATTATATGAGGATAATTTGGCTAGGGTTAAAGCTTTCTTGTATTGGGTGGTCACAGTCTTGTAGGAGGATAGTATAGATTCCTGTGGGCATCCTCTCCATTTGCTAGTGATTCGCTCGTTATAGGAGGATGATTTGGCTAGGGTTATAACTTTCTTGTATTGGCTAACCAGAGTCTTGTAGGAGGATAGTATAGATTCCTGTGGGGATCCTCTCCATTTGCTAGTGATTCTTTCATTATATGAGGATAATTTGGCTAGGGTTATAGCTTTCTTGTATTGAGTGGCCAGAGTCTTGTAGGAGGATAGTACAGATTCCTGTGGGGATAATCTCCATTTGCTAGTGATTCTCTCGTTATAGGAGGATGATTTGGCTAGGGTTATAGCTTTCTTGCATTGGCTAACCAGAGTCTTGTAGGAGGAAAGTATAGATTCCTGTGGGGTTCCTCTCCATTTGCTAGTCATTCTCTCGTTATAGGAGGATGATTTGGCTAGGGTTATAGCTTTCTTGTTTTGGGTGGCCAAAGTTTTCTAGTAGGATAGTATAGATTCCTGTGGGCATCCTCTCCATTTGCTAGTGATTCTCTTGTTATAGGAGGATGATTTGGCTAGGGTTATAGCTTTCTTGTTTTGGGTGGCCAAAGTTTTCTAGGAGGATAGTATAGATTCCTGTGGGGTTCCTCTCCATTTGCTAGTGATTCTCTCGTTATAGGAGGATGATTTGGCTAGGGTTATAGCTTTCTTGTATCGGGTGGCCAGAGTCTTGTAGGAGGATAGTATAGATTCCTGTGGGGATACTCTCCATTTGCTAGTGATTCTCTCGTTATAGGAGAATGATTTGGCTAGGGTTATAGCTTTCTTGTTTTGGGTGGCCAGAGTCTTGTAGGAGGATAGTATAGATTCCTGTGGGGATCCTCTCCATTTGCTAGTGATTCTCTCGTTATAGGAGGATGATTTGGCTAGGGTTATACCTTGCTTGTATCGGGTGGCCAGAGTCTTGTAGGAGGATAGTATAGATTCCTGTGGGCATCCTCTCCATTTGCTAGTGATTCTCTCTTTATAAGAGGATGATTTGGCTAGGGTTATAGCTTTCTTGTATTGGCTAACCAGAGTCTTGTAGGAGGATAGTATAGATTCCTGTGGGCATCCTCTCCATTTGCTAGTGATTCTCTCATTATAGGAGGATGATTTGGCTAGGGTTATAGCTTTCTTGTATTGGGTGGCCAGAGTCTTGTAGGAGGATAGTATAGATTCCTCTGGGCATCCTCTGCATTTGCTAGTGATTTTTTTGTTATATGAGGATAATTTGGCTAGGGTTATAGCTTTCTTGTATTGGGTGGCCAGAGTCTTGTAGGAGGATAGTATAGATTCCTGTGGGGATACTCTCCATTTGCTAGTGATTCTCTCGTTATAGGAGGATGATTTGGCTAGGGTTATAGCTTTCTTGTATTGGCTAACCAGAGTTTTGTAGGAGGATAGTATAGATTCCTGTGGGGATACTCTGCATTTGCTAGTGATTCTCTTGTTATAGGAGGATGATTTGGCTAGGGTTATAGCTTTCTTGTATTGGGTGGCCAGAGTCTTGTAGGAGGATAGTATAGATTCCTCTGGGCATCCTCAGCATTTGCTAGTGATTCTTTTGTTATATGAGGATGATTTGGCTAGGGTTATATCTTTCTTGTATCGGGTGGCCAGAGTCTTGTAGGAGGATAGTAAAGATTCCTGTGGGGATCCTCTCCATTTGCTAGTGATTCTTTCGTTATATGAGGATAATTTGGCTAGGGTTATAGCTTTCTGTTATTGGCTAACCAGAGTCTTGTAGGAGGATAGTATAGATTCCTGTGGGCATCCTCTCCATTTGCTAGTGATTCTCTCGTTATAGGAGGATGATTTGGCTAGGGTTATAGCTTTCTGGTATCGGGTGGCCAGAGTCTTGTAGGAGGATAGTATAGATTCCTCTGGGCATCCTCTCCATTTGCTAGTGATTCTCTCGTTATATGAGGATAATTTGGCTAGGGTTAAAGCTTTCTTGTATTGGGTGGCCAGAGTCTTGTAGGAGGATAGTATAGATTCCTGTGGGCATCCTCTCCATTTGCTAGTGATTCTCTCGTTATAGGAGGATGATTTGGCTAGGGTTATAACTTTCTTGTATTGGCTAACCAAAGTCTTGTAGGAGGATAGTATAGATTCCTGTGGGGATCCTCTCCATTTGCTAGTGATTCTTTCGTTATATGAGGATAATTTGGCGAGGGTTATAGCTTTCTTGTATTGAGTGGCCAGAGTCTTGTAGGAGGATAGTACAGATTCCTGTGGGGATAATCTCCATTTGCTAGTGATTCTCTCATTATAGGAGGATTATTTGGCTAGTGTTATAGCTTTCTTGCATTGGCTAACCAGAGTCTTGTAGGAGGATAGTATAGATTCCTGTGGGCATCCTCTCCATTTGCTAGTCATTCTCTCGTTATAGGAGGATGATTTGGCTACGGTTATAGCTTTCTTGTTTTGGGTGGCCAAAGTTTTCTAGTTGGATAGTATAGATTCCTGTGGGCATCCTCTCCATTTGCTAGTGATTCTCTTGTTATAGGAGGATGATTTGGCTAGGGTTATAGCTTTCTTGTATTGGCTAACCAGAGTCTTGTAGGAGGATAGTATAGATTCCTGTGGGGTTCCTCTCCATTTGCTAGTGATTCTCTCGTTATAGGAGGATGATTTGGCTAGGGTTATAGCTTTCTTGTATCGGGTGGCCAGAGTCTTGTAGGAGGATAGTATAGATTCCTGTGGGGATACTCTCCATTTGCTAGTGATTCTCTCGTTATAGGAGGATGATTTGGCTAGGGTTATAGCTTTCTTGTATCAGTTGGCCAGAGTCTTGTAGGAGGATAGTATAGATTCCTGTGGGGTTCCTCTCCATTTGCTAGTGATTCTCTCGTTATAGGAGGATGATTTGGCTAGGGTTATAGCTTTCTTGTATCGGGTGGCCAGAGTCTTGTAGGAGGATAGTATAGATTCCTGTGGGGATACTCTCCATTTGCTAGTGATTCTCTCGTTACAGTAGGATGATTTGGCTAGGGTTATAGCTTTCTTGTCTTGGGTGGCCAGAGTCTTGTAGGAGGATAGTATAGATTCCTTTGGGCATCCTCTCCATTTGCTAGTGATTCTCTTGTTATAGGAGGATGATTTGGCTAGGGTTATAGCTTTCTTGTATTGGCTAACCAGAGTCTTGTAGGACGATAGTATAGATTCCTGTGGAGATACTCTCCATTTGCTAGTGATTCTCTTGTTATAGGAGAATGATTTGGCTAGGGTTATAGCTTTCTTGTATTGGCTAACCAGAGTCTTGTAGGAGGATAGTATAGATTCCTGTGGGCATCCTCTGCATTTGCTAGTGATTCTCTCGTTATAGGAAGATGATTTGGCTAGGGTTATAGCTTTCTTGTATTGGCTAACCAGAGGCTTGTAGGAGGATAGTATAGATTCCTGTGGTAATACTCTCCATTTGCTAGTGATTCTCTCGTTACAGGAGGATGATTTGGCTAGTGTAATAGCTTTCTTGCATTGGCTAACCAGAGTCTTGTAGGAGGATAGTATAGATTCCTGTGGGCATCCTCTCCATTTGCTAGTGATTCTCTCGTTATAGGAGGATGATTTGGCTAGGGTTATAGCTTTCTTGTTTTGGGTGGCCAAAGTTTTGTAGGAGGATGGTATAGATTCCTGTGGGCATCCTCTCCATTTGCTAGTGATTCTCTCGTTATAGGAGGATGATTAGGCTAGGGTTATAGCTTTCTTGTATCGGGTGGCCAGAGTCTTGTAGGAGGATAGTATAGATTCCTGTGGGCATCCTCTCCATTTGCTAGTGATTCTCTCGTTATAGGAGGATGATTTGGCTAGGGTTATAGCTTTCTTTTATCGGGTGGCCAGAGTCTTGTAGGAGGATAGTATAGATTCCTGTGGGCATCCTCTCCATTTGCTAGTGATTCTCTCGTTATAGGAGGATGATTTGGCTAGGGTTATAACTTTCTTGTATTGGCTAACCAGAGTCTTGTAGGAGGATAGTATAGATTCCTGTGGGGATCCTCTCCATTTGCTAGTGATTCTTTCATTATATGAGGATAATTTGGCTAGGGTTATAGCTTTCTTGTATTGAGTGGCCAGAGTCTTGTAGGAGGATAGTACAGATTCCTGTGGGGATAATCTCCATTTGCTAGTGATTCTCTCGTTATAGGAGGATGATTTGGCTAGGGTTATAGCTTTCTTGTATCGGGTGGCCAGAGTCTTGTAGGAGGATAGTATAGATTCCTGTGGGGATACTCTCCATTTGCTAGTGATTCTCTCGTTATAGGAGGATGATTTGGCTAGGGTTATAGCTTTCTTGTATCGGGTGGCCAGAGTCTTGTAGGAGGAAAGTATAGATTCCTGTGGGGTTCCTCTCCATTTGCTAGTGATTCTCTCGTTATAGGAGGATGATTTGGCTAGGGTTATAGCTTTCTTGTATCGGGTGGCCAGAGTCTTGTAGGAGGATAGTATAGATTCCTGTGGGCATCCTCTCCATTTGCTAGTGATTCTCTCGTTATAGGAGGATGATTAGCCTAGGGTTATAGCTTTCTTGTATCGGGTGGCCAGAGTCTTGTAGGAGGATAGTATAGATTCCTGTGGGGATACTCTCCATTTGCTAGTGATTCTCTCGTTACAGGAGGATGATTTGGCTAGGGTTATAGCTTTCTTGTTTCAGGTGGCCAGAGTCTTGTAGGAGGATAGTATAGATTCCTGTGGGCATCCTCTCCATTTGCTAGTGATTCTCTCGTTATAGGAGGATGATTTGGCTAGGGTTATAGCTTTCTCGTATTGGGTGGCCAGAGTCTTGTAGGAGGATAGTATAGATTCCTGTGGGGATCCTCTCCATTTGCTAGTGATTCTCTCGTTATAGGAGGATGATTTGGCTAGGGTTATAGCTTGCTTGTATCGGGTGGCCAGAGTCTTGTAGGAGGATAGTATAGATTCCTGTGGGCATCCTATCCATTTGCTAGTGATTCTCTCGTTATAGGAGGATGATTTGGCTAGGGTTATAGCTTTCTTGTATTGGGTGGCCAGAGTCTTGTAGGAGGATAGTATAGATTCCTCTGGGCATCCTCTGCATTTGCTAGTGATTCTTTCGTTATATGAGGATAATTTGGCTAGGGTTATAGCTTTCTTGTATTGGGTGGCCAGAGTCTTGTAGGAGGATCATATAGATTCCTGTGGGGATACTCTCCATTTGCTAGTGATTCTCTCGTTATAGGAGGATGATTTGGCTGGGGTTATAGCTTTCTTGTATTGGCTAACCAGAGTTTTGTAGGAGGATAGTATAGATTCCTGTGGGGATACTCTGCATTTGCTAGTGATTCTCTTGTTATAGGAGAATGATTTGGCTAGGGTTATAGCTTTCTTGTATTGGTTGGCCAGAGTCTTGTAGGAGGATGGTATAGATTCCTCTGGGCATCCTCTCCATTTGCTAGTGATTCTCTCGTTTTAGGAGGATGATTTGGCTAGGGTTATAGCTTTCTTGTATTGGGTGGCCAGAGTCTTGTAGGAGGATAGTATAGATTCCTGTGGGGATACTCTCCATTTGCTAGTGATTCTCTCGTTATAGGAGGATGATTTGGCTAGGGTTATAGCTTTCTTGTATTGGCTAACCAGAGTCTTGTAGGAGGATAGTACAGATTCCTGTGGGGATAATCTCCATTTGCTAGTGATTCTCTCATTATAGGAGGATGATTTGGCTAGGGTTATAGCTTTCTTGTATCGGGTGGCCAGAGTCTTGTAGGAGGATAGTATAGATTCCTGTGGGGTTCCTCTCCATTTGCTAGTGATTCTCTCGTTATAGGAGGATGATTTGGCTAGGGTTATAGCTTTCTTGTATCGGGTGGCCAGAGTCTTGTAGGAGGATAGTATAGATTCCTGTGGGCATCCTTTCCATTTGCTAGTGATTCTCTCGTTATAGGAGGATGATTTGGCTAGGGTTATAGCTTTCTTGTATCGGGTGGCCAGAGTCTTGTAGGAGGATAGTATAGATTCCTGTGGGGATACTCTCCATTTGCTAGTGATTCTCTCGTTACAGGAGGATGATTTGGCTAGGGTTATAGCTTTCTTGTCTTGGGTGGCCAGAGTCTTGTAGGAGGATAGTATAGATTCCTTTGGGCATCCTCTCCATTTGCTAGTGATTCTCTTGTTATAGGAGGATGATTTGGCTAGGGTTATAGCTTTCTTGTATTGGCTAACCAGAGTCTTGTAGGAGGATAGTATAGATTCCTCTGGGCATCCTCTGCATTTGCTAGTGATTCTTTCGTTATATGAGGATAATTTGGCTAGGGTTATAGCTTTCTTGTATTGTCTAACCAGAGTCTTGTAGGAGGATAGTATAGATTCCTGTGGAGATACTCTCCATTTGCTAGTGATTCTCTCGTTATAGGAGAATGATTTGGCTAGGGTTATAGCTTTCTTGTATTGGCTAACCAGAGTCTTGTAGGAGGATAGTATAGATTCCTGTGGGTATCCTCTCCATTTGCTAGTGATTCTCTCGTTATAGGAGGATGATTTGGCAAGGGTTATAGCTTTCTTGTATTGGCTAACCAGAGTCTTGTAGGAGGATAGTATAGATTCCTGTGGTAATACTCTCCATTTGCTAGTGATTCTCTCGTTACAGGAGGATGATTTGGCTAGGGTTATAGCTTTCTTGTTTTGGGTGGCCAAAGTTTTGTAGGAGGATGGTATAGATTCCTGTGGGCATCCTCTCCATTTGCTAGTGATTCTCTCGTTATAGGAGGATGATTTGGCTAGGGTTATAGCTTTCTTGTTTTGGGTGGCCAGAGTCTTGTAGGAGGATAGCATAGATTCCTGTGGGGATCCTCTCCATTTGCTAGTGATTCTCTCGTTATAGGAGGATGATTTGGCTAATGTTATAGCTTGCTTGTATCGGGTGGCCAGAGTCTTGTAGGAGGATAGTATAGATTCCTGTGGGCATCCTCTCCATTTGCTAGTGATTCTCTCGTTATAGGAGGATGATTTGGCTAGGGTTATAGCTTTCTTGTATTGGGTGGCCAGAGTCTTGTAGGAGGATAGTATAGATTCCTCTGGGCATCCTCTGCATTTGCTAGTGATTCTTTCGTTATATGAGGATAATTTGGCTAGGGTTATAGCTTTCTTGTATTGGGTGGCCAGAGTCTTGTAGGAGGATAGTATAGATTCCTGTGGGGATACTCTCCATTTGCTAGTGATTCTCTCGTTATAGGAGGATGATTTGGCTGGGGTTATAGCTTTCTTGTATTGGCTAACTAGAGTTTTGTAGGAGGATAGTATAGATTCCTGTGGGGATACTCTGCATTTGCTAGTGATTCTCTTGTTATAGGAGAATGATTTGGCTAGGGTTATAGCTTTCTTGTATTGGTTGGCCAGAGTCTTGTAGGAGGATAGTATAGATTCCTCTGGGCATCCTCTCCATTTGCTAGTGATTCTCTGGTTATAGGAGGATGATTTGGCTAGGGTTATAGCTTTCTTGTTTTGGGTGGCCAAAGTTTTGTAGGAGGATGGTATAGATTCCTGTGGGCATCCTCTCCATTTGCTAGTGATTCTCTCGTTATAGGAGGATGATTAGGCTAGGGTTATAGCTTTCTTGTATTGGGTGGCCAGAGTCTTGTAGGAGGATAGTATAGATTCCTGTGGGCATCCTCTCCATTTGCTAGTGATTCTCTCGTTATAGGAGGCTTATTTGGCTAGGGTTAAAGCTTTCTTGTATTGGGTGGCCAGAGTCTTGTAGGAGGATAGTATAGATTCCTGTGGGCATCCTCTCCATTTGCTAGTGATTCTCTCGTTATATGAGGATAATTTGGCTAGGGTTAAAGCTTTCTTGTATTGGGTGGCCACAGTCTTGTAGGAGGATAGTATAGATTCCTGTGGGCATCCTCTCCATTTGCTAGTGATTCTCTCGTTATAGGAGGATGATTTGGCTAGGGTTATAACTTTCTTATATTGGCTAACCAGAGTCTTGTAGGAGGATAGTAAAGATTCCTGTGGGGATCCTCTCCATTTGCTAGTGATTCTTTCATTATATGAGGATAATTTGGCTAGGGTTATAGCTTTCTTGTATTGAGTGGCCAGAGTCTTGTAGGAGGATAGTACAGATTCCTGTGGGGATAATCTCCATTTGCTAGTGATTCTCTCGTTATAGGAGGATGATTTGGCTAGGGTTATAGCTTTCTTGTATCGGGTGGCCAGAGTCTTGTAGGAGGATAGTATAGATTCCTGTGGGGATACTCTCCATTTGCTAGTGATTCTCTCGTTATAGGAGGATGATTTGGCTAGGGTTATAGCTTTCTTGTATCGGGTGGCCAGAGTCTTGTAGGAGGAAAGTATAGATTCCTGTGGGGTTCCTCTCCATTTGCTAGTGATTCTCTCGTTATAGGAGGATGATTAGCCTAGGGTTATAGCTTTCTTGTATCGGGTGGCCAGAGTCTTGTAGGAGGATAGTATAGATTCCTGTGGGGATACTCTCCATTTGCTAGTGATTCTCTCGTTACAGGAGGATGATTTGGCTAGGGTTATAGCTTTCTTGTCTTGGGTGGCCAGAGTCTTGTAGGAGGATAGTATAGATTCCTGTGGGCATCCTCTCCATTTGCTAGTGATTCTTTTGTTATAGGAGGATGATTTGGCTAGGGTTATAGCTTTCTTGTATTGGCTAACCAGAGTCTTGTAGGAGGATAGTATAGATTCCTCTGGGCATCCTCTGCATTTGCTAGTGATTCTTTCGTTATATGAGGATAATTTGGCTAGGGTTATAGCTTTCTTGTATTGTCTAACCAGAGTCTTGTAGGAGGATAGTATAGATTCCTGTGGAGATACTCTCCATTTGCTAGTGATTCTCTCGTTATAGGAGAATGATTTGGCTAGGGTTATAGCTTTCTTGTATTGGCTAACCAGAGTCTTGTAGGAGGATAGTATAGATTCCTGTGGGCATCCTCTCCATTTGCTAGTGATTCTCTCGTTATAGGAGGATGATTTGGCTAGGGTTATAGCTTTCTCGTATTTGGTGGCCAGAGTCTTGTAGGAGGATAGTATAGATTCCTGTGGTAATACTCTCCATTTGCTAGTGATTCTCTCGTTATAGGAGGATGATTTGGCTAGGGTTATAGCTTTCTTGTATTGGCTAACCAGAGTTTTGTAGGAGGATAGTATAGATTCCTGTGGGGATACTCTCCATTTGCTACTGATTCTCTCGTTGTAGGAGGATGATTTGGCTAGGGCTATAGCTTTCTTGTATTGGGGTGCCAGAGTCTTGTAGGAGGATAGTATAGATTCCTGTGGGTATACTCTCCATTTGCTAGTGATTCTCTTTTTATAGGAGGATGATTTGGCTAGGGTTATAGCTTTCTTGTTTTGCGTGGCCAGAGTCTTGTAGGAGGATAGTATAGATTCCTGTGGGGATACTCTGCATTTGCTAGTGATTCTCTTGTTATAGGAGAATGATTTGGCTAGGGTTATAGCTTTCTTGTATTGGGTGGCCAGAGTCTTGTAGGAGGATAGTATAGATTCCTCTGGGCATCCTCTCCATTTGCTAGTGATTCTCTCGTTATAGGAGGATGATTTGGCTAGGGTTAAAGCTTTCTTGTATTGGGTGGGCAGAGTCTTGTAGGAGGATAGTACAGATTCCTGTGGGCATCCTCTCCATTTGCTAGTGATTCTCTCGTTATAGGAGGATGATTTGGCTAGGATTATAGCTTTCTTGTATCGGGTGGCCAGAGTCTTGTAGGAGGATAGTATAGATTCCTGTGGGCATCCTCTCCATTTGCTAGTGATTCTCTCGTTATAGGAGGATGATTTGGCTAGGGTTATAGCTTTCTTGTATCGGGTGGCCAGAGTCTTGTAGGAGGATAGTATAGATTCCTCTGGGCATCCTCTCCATTTGCTAGTGATTGTCTCGTTATATGAGGATAATTTGGCTAGGGTTATAGCTTTCTTGTATTGGGTGGCCAGAGTCTTGTAGGAGGATAGTATAGATTCCTTTGGGGATACTCTCCATTTGCTAGTGATTCTTCTGTTATAGGAGGATGATTTGGCTAGGGTTATAGCTTTCTTGCATTGGCTAACCAGAGTCTTGTAGGAGGATAGTATAGATTCCTGTGGGCATCCTCTCCATTTGCTCGTGATTCTCTCGTTATAGGAGGATGATTTGGCTAGGGTTATAGCTTTCTTGTTTTGGGTGGCCAAAGTTTTGTAGTAGGATAGTATAGATTCCTGTGGGCATCCTCTCCATTTGCTAGTGATTCTCTTGTTATAGGAGGATGATTTGGCTAGGGTTATAGCTTTCTTGTATTGGCTAGCCAGAGTCTTGTAGGAGGATAGTAGAGATTCCTGTGGGGTTCCTCTCCATTTGCTAGTGATTCTCTCGTTATAGGAGGATGATTTGGCTAGGGTTATAGCTTTCTTGTATCGGGTGGCCAGAGTCTTGTAGGAGGATTGTATAGATTCCTGTGGGGTTCCTCTCCATTTGCTAGTGATTCTCTCGTTATAGGAGGATTATTTGGCTAGGGTTATAGCTTTCTTGTATCGGATGGCCAGAGTCTTGTAGGAGGATAGTATAGATTCCTGTGGGGATACTCTCCATTTGCTAGTGATTCTCTCGTTACAGGAGGATGATTTGGCTAGGGTTATAGCGTTCTTGTCTTGGGTGGCCAGATTCTTGTAGGAGGATAGTATAGATTCCTGTGGGCATCCTCTCCATTTGCTAGTGATTCTCTTGTTATAGGAGGATGATTTGGCTAGGGTTATAGCTTTCTTGTATTGGCTAACCAGAGTCTTGTAGGAGGATAGTATAGATTCCTCTGAGCATCCTCTGCATTTGCTAGTGATTCTTTCGTTATATGAGGATAATTTGGCTAGGGTTATAGCTTTCTTGTATTGTCTAACCAGAGTCTTATAGGAGGATAGTATAGATTCCTGTGGAGATACTCTCCATTTGCTAGTGATTCTCTCGTTATAGGAGAATGATTTGGCTAGGGTTATAGCTTTCTTGTATTGGCTAACCAGAGTCTTGTAGGAGGATAGTATAGATTCCTGTGGGCATCCTCTCCATTTGCTAGTGATTCTCTCGTTATAGGAGGATGATTTGGCTAGGGTTATAGCTTTCTTGTATTGGCTAACCAGAGTCTTGTAGGAGGATAGTATAGATTCCTGTGGTAATACTCTTCATTTGCTAGTGATTCTCTCGTTACAGGAGGATGATTTGGCTAGTGTAATAGCTTTCTTGCATTGGCTAACCAGAGTCTTGTAGGAGGATAGTATAGATTCCTGTGGGCATCCTCTCCATTTGCTAGTGATTCTCACGTTATAGGAGGATGATTTGGCTAGGGTTATAGCTTTCTTGTTTTCGGTGGCCAAAGTTTTGTAGGAGGATGGTATAGATTCCTGTGGGCATCCTCTCCATTTGCTAGTGATTCTCTCGTTATAGGAGGATGATTAGGCTAGGGTTATAGCTTTCTTGTATTGGGTGGCCAGAGTTTTGTAGGAGGATAGTATAGATTCCTGTGGGCATCCTCTCCATTTGCTAGTGATTCTCTCGTTATAGGAGGATGATTTGGCTAGGGTTAAAGCTTTCTCGTATTGGGTGGCCAGAGTCTTGTAGGAGGATAGTATAGATTCCTGTGGGCATCCTCTCCATTTGCTAGTGATTCGCTCGTTATATGAGGATAATTTGGCTAGGGTTAAAGCTTTCTTGTATTGGGTGGCCACAGTCTTGTAGGAGGATAGTATAGATTCCTGTGGGCATCCTCTCCATTTCCTAGTGATTCTCTCGTTATAGGAGGACGATTTGGCTAGGGTTATAACTTTCTTGTATTGGCTAACCAGAGTCTTGTAGGAGGATAGTATAGATTCCTGTGGGGATCCTCTCCATTTGCTAGTGATTCTTTCGTTATATGAGGATAATTTGGCTAGGGTTATAGCTTTCTTGTATTGAGTGGCCAGAGTCTTGTAGGAGGATAGTACAGATTCCTGTGGGGATAATCTCCATTTGCTAGTGATTCTCTCGTTATAGGAGGATGATTTGGCTAGTGTTATAGCTTTCTTGCATTGGCTAACCAGAGTCTTGTAGGAGGATAGTGTAGATTCCTGTGGGCATCCTCTCCATTTGCTAGTGATTCTCTCGTTATAGGAGGATGATTTGGCTAGGGTTATAGCTTTCTTGTATCGGGTGGCCAGAGTCTTGTAGGAGGATAGTATAGATTCCTGTGGGGATACTCTCCATTTGCTAATGATTCTCTCGTTATAGGAGGATGATTTGGCTAGGGTTATAGCTCTCTTGTATTGGCTAACCAGAGTCTTGTAGGAGGATAGTATAGATTCCTGTGGGGATCCTCTCCATTTGCTAGTGATTCTTTCGTTATATGAGGATAATTTGGCTAGGGTTATAGCTTTCTTGTATCGGGTGGCCAGAGTCTTGTAGGAGGATAGTATAGATTCCTGTGGGCATCCTCTCCATTTGCTAGTGATTCTCTCGTTATAGGAGGATGATTTGGCTAGGATTATAGCTTTCTTGTATCGGGTGGCCAGAGTCTTGTAGGAGGATAGTATAGATTCCTGTGGGCATCCTCTCCATTTGCTAGTGATTCTCTCGTTATAGGAGGATGATTTGGCTAGGGTTATAGCTTTCTTGTATCGGGTGGCCAGAGTCTTGTAGGAGGATAGTATAGATTCCTCTGGGCATCCTCTCCATTTGCTAGTGATTGTCTCGTTATATGAGGATAATTTGGCTAGGGTTATAGCTTTCTTGTATTGGGTGGCTAGAGTCTTGTAGGAGGATAGTATAGATTCCTCTGGGCATCCTCTGCATTTGCTAGTGATTCTTTCGTTATATGAGGATAATTTGGCTACGGTTATAGCTTTCTTGTATTGGGTGGCCAGAGTCTTGTAGGAGGATAGTATAGATTCCTGTGGGGATACTCTCCATTTGCTAGTGATTCTCTCGTTATAGGAGGATGATTTGGCTAGGGTTATAGCTTTCTTGTATTGGCTAACCAGAGTTTTGTAGGAGGATAGTATAGATTCCTGTGGGGATACTCTCCATTTGCTACTGATTCTCTCGTTATAGGAGGATGATTTGGCTAGGGCTATAGCTTTCTTGTATTGGGGTGCCAGAGTCTTGTAGGAGGATAGTATAGATTCCTGTGGGTATACTCTCCATTTGCTAGTGATTCTCTTTTTATAGGAGGATGATTTGGCTAGGGTTATAGCTTTCTTGTTTTGCGTGGCCAGAGTCTTGTAGGAGGATAGTATAGATTCCTGTGGGGATACTCTGCATTTGCTAGTGATTCTCTTGTTATAGGAGAATGATTTGGCTAGGGTTATAGCTTTCTTGTATTGGGTGGCCAGAGTCTTGTAGGAGGATAGTATAGATTCCTCTGGGCATCCTCTCCATTTGCTAGTGATTCTCTCGTTATAGGAGGATGATTTGGCTAGGGTTAAAGCTTTCTTGTATTGGGTGGGCAGAGTCTTGTAGGAGAATAGTACAGATTCCTGTGGGCATCCTCTCCATTTGCTAGTTATTCTCTCGTTATAGGAGGATGATTTGGCTAGGGTTATAGCTTTCTTGTATTGGGTGGCCAGAGTCTTGTAGGAGGATAGTATAGATTCCTTTGGGGATACTCTCCATTTGCTAGTGATTCTCCTGTTATAGGAGGATGATTTGGCTAGGGTTATAGCTTTCTTGCATTGGCTAACCAGAGTCTTGTAGGAGGATAGTATAGATTCCTGTGGGCATCCTCTCCATTTGCTCGTGATTCTCTCGTTATAGGAGGATGATTTGGCTAGGGTTATAGCTTTCTTGTTTTGGGTGGCCAAAGTTTTGTAGTAGGATAGTATAGATTCCTGTGGGCATCCTCTCCATTTGCTAGTGATTCTCTTGTTATAGGAGGATGATTTGGCTAGGGTTATAGCTTTCTTGTATTGGCTAGCCAGAGTCTTGTAGGAGGATAGTAGAGATTCCTGTGGGGTTCCTCTCCATTTGCTAGTGATTCTCTCGTTATAGGAGGATGATTTGGCTAGGGTTATAGCTTTCTTGTATCGGGTGGCCAGAGTCTTGTAGGAGGATTGTATAGATTCCTGTGGGGTTCCTCTCCATTTGCTAGTGATTCTCTCGTTATAGGAGGATGATTTGGCTAGGGTTATAGCTTTCTTGTATCGGGTGGCCAGAGTCTTGTAGGAGGATAGTATAGATTCCTGTGGGCATCCTTTCCATTTGCTAGTGATTCTCTCGTTATATGAGGATGATTTGGCTAGGGTTATAGCTTTCTTGTATTGGATGGCCAGAGTCTTGTAGGAGGATAGTATAGATTCCTGTGGGGATACTCTCCATTTGCTAGTGATTCTCTCATTACAGGAGGATGATTTGGCTAGGGTTATAGCGTTCTTGTCTTGGGTGGCCAGATTCTTGTAGGAGGATAGTATAGATTCCTGTGGGCATCCTCTCCATTTGCTAGTGATTCTCTTGTTATAGGAGGATGATTTGGCTAGGGTTATAGCTTTCTTGTATTGGCTAACCAGAGTCTTGTAGGAGGATAGTATAGATTCCTCTGAGCATCCTCTGCATTTGCTAGTGATTCTTTCGTTATATGAGGATAATTTGGCTAGGGTTATAGCTTTCTTGTATTGTCTAACCAGAGTCTTATAGGAGGATAGTATAGATTCCTGTGGAGATACTCTCCATTTGCTAGTGATTCTCTCGTTATAGGAGAATGATTTGGCTAGGGTTATAGCTTTCTTGTATTGGCTAACCAGAGTCTTGTAGGAGGATAGTATAGATTCCTGTGGGCATCCTCTCCATTTGCTAGTGATTCTCTCGTTATAGGAGGATGATTTGGCTAGGGTTATAGCTTTCTTGTATTGGCTAACCAGAGTCTTGTAGGAGGATAGTATAGATTCCTCTGAGCATCCTCTGCATTTGCTAGTGTTTCTTTCGTTATATGAGGATAATTTGGCTAGGGTTATAGCTTTCTTGTATTGTCTAACCAGAGTCTTATAGGAGGATAGTATAGATTCCTGTGGAGATACTCTCCATTTGCTAGTGATTCTCTCGTTATAGGAGAATGATTTGGCTAGGGTTATAGCTTTCTTGTATTGTCTAACCAGAGTCTTATAGGAGGATGGTATAGATTCCTGTGGGCATCCTCTCCATTTGCTAGTGATTCTCTCGTTATAGGAGGATGATTAGGCTAGGGTTATAGCTTTCTTGTATTGGGTGGCCAGAGTTTTGTAGGAGGATAGTATAGATTCCTGTGGGCATCCTCTCCATTTGCTAGTGATTCTCTCGTTATAGGAGGATGATTTGGCTAGGGTTAAAGCTTTCTCGTATTGGGTGGCCAGAGTCTTGTAGGAGGATAGTATAGATTCCTGTGGGCATCCTCTCCATTTGCTAGTGATTCGCTCGTTATATGAGGATAATTTGGCTAGGGTTAAAGCTTTCTTGTATTGGGTGGCCACAGTCTTGTAGGAGGATAGTATAGATTCCTGTGGGCATCCTCTCCATTTCCTAGTGATTCTCTCGTTATAGGAGGACGATTTGGCTAGGGTTATAACTTTCTTGTATTGGCTAACCAGAGTCTTTTAGGAGGATAGTATAGATTCCTGTGGGGATCCTCTCCATTTGCTAGTGATTCTTTCGTTATATGAGGATAATTTGGCTAGGGTTATAGCTTTCTTGTATTGAGTGGCCAGAGTCTTGTAGGAGGATAGTACAGATTCCTGTGGGGATAATCTCCATTTGCTAGTGATTCTCTCGTTATAGGAGGATGATTTGGCTAGTGTTATAGCTTTCTTGCATTGGCTAACCAGAGTCTTGTAGGAGGATAGTGTAGATTACTGTGGGCATCCTCTCCATTTGCTAGTGATTCTCTCGTTATAGGAGGATGATTTGGCTAGGGTTATAGCTTTCTTGTATCGGGTGGCCAGAGTCTTGTAGGAGGATAGTATAGATTCCTGTGGGGATACTCTCCATTTGCTAATGATTCTCTCGTTATAGGAGGATGATTTGGCTAGGGTTATAGCTCTCTTGTATTGGCTAACCAGAGTCTTGTAGGAGGATAGTATAGATTCCTTTGGGGATCCTCTCTATTTGCTAGTGATTCTTTCGTTATATGAGGATAATTTGGCTAGGGTTATAGCTTTCTTGTATCGGGTGGCCAGAGTCTTGTAGGAGGATAGTATAGATTCCTGTGGGGATACTCTCCATTTGCTAGTGATTCTCTCGTTGTAGGACGATGATTTGGCTAGGGTTATAGCTTTCTTGTATTGGCTAACCAGAGTTTTGTAGGAGGATAGTATAGATTCCTGTGGGTATACTCTCCATTTGCTAGTGATTCTCTTTTTATAGGAGGATGATTTGGCTAGGGTTATAGCTTTCTTGTTTTGCGTGGCCAGATTCTTGTAGGAGGATAGTATAGATTCCTGTGGGGATACTCTGCATTTGCTAGTGATTCTCTTGTTATAGGAGAATGATTTGGCTAGGGTTATAGCTTTCTTGCATTGGGTGGCCAGAGTCTTGTAGGAGGATAGTATAGATTCCTCTGGGCATCCTCTCCATTTGCTAGTGATTTTCTCGTTATAGGAGGATGATTTGGCTAGGGTTAAAGCTTTCTTGTATTGGGTGGCCAGAGTCTTGTAGGAGGATAGTACAGATTCCTGTGGGGATACTCTCCATTTGCTAGTGATTCTCTCGTTATAGGAGGATAATTTGGCTAGGGTTATAGCTTTCTTGTATTGGCTAACCAGAGTCTTGTAGGAGGATAGTATAGATTCCTGTGGGCATCCTCTCCATTTGCTAGTGATTCTCTCGTTATAGGAGGATGATTTGGCTAGGGTTATAGCTTTCTTGTATCGGGTGGCCAGAGTCTTGTAGGAGGATAGTACAGATTCCTGTGGGGATAATCTCCATTTGCTAGTGATTCTCTCGTTATAGGAGGATGATTTGGCTAGTGTTATAGCTTTCTTGCATTGGCTAACCAGAGTCTTGTAGGAGGATAGTGTAGATTCCTGTGGGCATCCTCTCCATTTGCTAGTGATTCTCTCGTTATAGGAGGATGATTTGGCTAGGGTTATAGCTTTCTTGTATCGGGTGGCCAGAGTCTTGTAGGAGGATAGTATAGATTCCTGTGGGGATACTCTCCATTTGCTAATGATTCTCTCGTTATAGGAGGATGATTTGGCTAGGGTTATAGCTCTCTTGTATTGGCTAACCAGAGTCTTGTAGGAGGATAGTATAGATTCCTGTGGGGATCCTCTCCATTTGCTAGTGATTCTTTCGTTATATGAGGATAATTTGGCTAGGGTTATAGCTTTCTTGTATCGGGTGGCCAGAGTCTTGTAGGAGGATAGTATAGATTCCTGTGGGCATCCTCTCCATTTGCTAGTGATTCTCTCGTTATAGGAGGATGATTTGGCTAGGGTTATAGCTTTCTTGTATCGGGTGGCCAGAGTCTTGTAGGAGGATAGTATAGATTCCTCTGGGCATCCTCTCCATTTTCTAGTGATTGTCTCGTTATATGAGGATAATTTGGCTAGGGTTATAGCTTTCTTGTATTGGGTGGCTAGAGTCTTGTAGGAGGATAGTATAGATTCCTCTGGGCATCCTCTGCATTTGCTAGTGATTCTTTCGTTATATGAGGATAATTTGGCTACGGTTATAGCTTTCTTGTATTGGGTGGCCAGAGTCTTGTAGGAGGATAGTATAGATTCCTGTGGGGATACTCTCCATTTGCTAGTGATTCTCTCGTTATAGGAGGATGATTTGGCTAGGGTTATAGCTTTCTTGTATTGGCTAACCAGAGTTTTGTAGGAGGATAGTATAGATTCCTGTGGGGATACTCTCCATTTGCTACTGATTCTCTCGTTATAGGAGGATGATTTGGCTAGGGCTATAGCTTTCTTGTATTGGGGTGCCAGAGTCTTGTAGGAGGATAGTATAGATTCCTGTGGGTATACTCTCCATTTGCTAGTGATTCTCTTTTTATAGGAGGATGATTTGGCTAGGGTTATAGCTTTCTTGTATTGGGTGGCCAGAGTCTTGTAGGAGGATAGTATAGATTCCTTTGGGGATACTCTCCATTTGCTAGTGATTCTCCTGTTATAGGAGGATGATTTGGCTAGGGTTATAGCTTTCTTGCATTGGCTAACCAGAGTCTTGTAGGAGGATAGTATAGATTCCTGTGGGCATCCTCTCCATTTGCTCGTGATTCTCTCGTTATAGGAGGATGATTTGGCTAGGGTTATAGCTTTCTTGTTTTGGGTGGCCAAAGTTTTGTAGTAGGATAGTATAGATTCCTGTGGGCATCCTCTCCATTTGCTAGTGATTCTCTTGTTATAGGAGGATGATTTGGCTAGGGTTATAGCTTTCTTGTATTGGCTAGCCAGAGTCTTGTAGGAGGATAGTAGAGATTCCTGTGGGGTTCCTCTCCATTTGCTAGTGATTCTCTCGTTATAGGAGGATGATTTGGCTAGTGTAATAGCTTTCTTGCATTGGCTAACCAGAGTCTTGTAGGAGGATAGTATAGATTCCTGTGGGCATCCTCTCCATTTGCTAGTGATTCTCACGTTATAGGAGGATGATTTGGCTAGGGTTATAGCTTTCTTGTTTTCGGTGGCCAAAGTTTTGTAGGAGGATGGTATAGATTCCTGTGGGCATCCTCTCCATTTGCTAGTGATTCTCTCGTTATAGGAGGATGATTAGGCTAGGGTTATAGCTTTCTTGTATTGGGTGGCCAGAGTTTTGTAGGAGGATAGTATAGATTCCTGTGGGCATCCTCTCCATTTGCTAGTGATTCTCTCGTTATAGGAGGATGATTTGGCTAGGGTTAAAGCTTTCTCGTATTGGGTGGCCAGAGTCTTGTAGGAGGATAGTATAGATTCCTGTGGGCATCCTCTCCATTTGCTAGTGATTCGCTCGTTATATGAGGATAATTTGGCTAGGGTTAAAGCTTTCTTGTATTGGGTGGCCACAGTCTTGTAGGAGGATAGTATAGATTCCTGTGGGCATCCTCTCCATTTCCTAGTGATTCTCTCGTTATAGGAGGACGATTTGGCTAGGGTTATAACTTTCTTGTATTGGCTAACCAGAGTCTTGTAGGAGGATAGTATAGATTCCTGTGGGGATCCTCTCCATTTGCTAGTGATTCTTTCGTTATATGAGGATAATTTGGCTAGGGTTATAGCTTTCTTGTATTGAGTGGCCAGAGTCTTGTAGGAGGATAGTACAGATTCCTGTGGGGATAATCTCCATTTGCTAGTGATTCTCTCGTTATAGGAGGATGATTTGGCTAGTGTTATAGCTTTCTTGCATTGGCTAACCAGAGTCTTGTAGGAGGATAGTGTAGATTCCTGTGGGCATCCTCTCCATTTGCTAGTGATTCTCTCGTTATAGGAGGATGATTTGGCTAGGGTTATAGCTTTCTTGTATCGGGTGGCCAGAGTCTTGTAGGAGGATAGTATAGATTCCTGTGGGGATACTCTCCATTTGCTAATGATTCTCTCGTTATAGGAGGATGATTTGGCTAGGGTTATAGCTCTCTTGTATTGGCTAACCAGAGTCTTGTAGGAGGATAGTATAGATTCCTGTGGGGATCCTCTCCATTTGCTAGTGATTCTTTCGTTATATGAGGATAATTTGGCTAGGGTTATAGCTTTCTTGTATCGGGTGGCCAGAGTCTTGTAGGAGGATAGTATAGATTCCTGTGGGCATCCTCTCCATTTGCTAGTGATTCTCTCGTTATAGGAGGATGATTTGGCTAGGATTATAGCTTTCTTGTATCGGGTGGCCAGAGTCTTGTAGGAGGATAGTATAGATTCCTGTGGGCATCCTCTCCATTTGCTAGTGATTCTCTCGTTATAGGAGGATGATTTGGCTAGGGTTATAGCTTTCTTGTATCGGGTGGCCAGAGTCTTGTAGGAGGATAGTATAGATTCCTCTGGGCATCCTCTCCATTTGCTAGTGATTGTCTCGTTATATGAGGATAATTTGGCTAGGGTTATAGCTTTCTTGTATTGGGTGGCTAGAGTCTTGTAGGAGGATAGTATAGATTCCTCTGGGCATCCTCTGCATTTGCTAGTGATTCTTTCGTTATATGAGGATAATTTGGCTACGGTTATAGCTTTCTTGTATTGGGTGGCCAGAGTCTTGTAGGAGGATAGTATAGATTCCTGTGGGGATACTCTCCATTTGCTAGTGATTCTCTCGTTATAGGAGGATGATTTGGCTAGGGTTATAGCTTTCTTGTATTGGCTAACCAGAGTTTTGTAGGAGGATAGTATAGATTCCTGTGGGGATACTCTCCATTTGCTACTGATTCTCTCGTTATAGGAGGATGATTTGGCTAGGGCTATAGCTTTCTTGTATTGGGGTGCCAGAGTCTTGTAGGAGGATAGTATAGATTCCTGTGGGTATACTCTCCATTTGCTAGTGATTCTCTTTTTATAGGAGGATGATTTGGCTAGGGTTATAGCTTTCTTGTTTTGCGTGGCCAGAGTCTTGTAGGAGGATAGTATAGATTCCTGTGGGGATACTCTGCATTTGCTAGTGATTCTCTTGTTATAGGAGAATGATTTGGCTAGGGTTATAGCTTTCTTGTATTGGGTGGCCAGAGTCTTGTAGGAGGATAGTATAGATTCCTCTGGGCATCCTCTCCATTTGCTAGTGATTCTCTCGTTATAGGAGGATGATTTGGCTAGGGTTAAAGCTTTCTTGTATTGGGTGGGCAGAGTCTTGTAGGAGAATAGTACAGATTCCTGTGGGCATCCTCTCCATTTGCTAGTTATTCTCTCGTTATAGGAGGATGATTTGGCTAGGGTTATAGCTTTCTTGTATTGGGTGGCCAGAGTCTTGTAGGAGGATAGTATAGATTCCTTTGGGGATACTCTCCATTTGCTAGTGATTCTCCTGTTATAGGAGGATGATTTGGCTAGGGTTATAGCTTTCTTGCATTGGCTAACCAGAGTCTTGTAGGAGGATAGTATAGATTCCTGTGGGCATCCTCTCCATTTGCTCGTGATTCTCTCGTTATAGGAGGATGATTTGGCTAGGGTTATAGCTTTCTTGTTTTGGGTGGCCAAAGTTTTGTAGTAGGATAGTATAGATTCCTGTGGGCATCCTCTCCATTTGCTAGTGATTCTCTTGTTATAGGAGGATGATTTGGCTAGGGTTATAGCTTTCTTGTATTGGCTAGCCAGAGTCTTGTAGGAGGATAGTAGAGATTCCTGTGGGGTTCCTCTCCATTTGCTAGTGATTCTCTCGTTATAGGAGGATGATTTGGCTAGGGTTATAGCTTTCTTGTATCGGGTGGCCAGAGTCTTGTAGGAGGATTGTATAGATTCCTGTGGGGTTCCTCTCCATTTGCTAGTGATTCTCTCGTTATAGGAGGATGATTTGGCTAGGGTTATAGCTTTCTTGTATCGGGTGGCCAGAGTCTTGTAGGAGGATAGTATAGATTCCTGTGGGCATCCTTTCCATTTGCTAGTGATTCTCTCGTTATATGAGGATGATTTGGCTAGGGTTATAGCTTTCTTGTATTGGATGGCCAGAGTCTTGTAGGAGGATAGTATAGATTCCTGTGGGGATACTCTCCATTTGCTAGTGATTCTCTCATTACAGGAGGATGATTTGGCTAGGGTTATAGCGTTCTTGTCTTGGGTGGCCAGATTCTTGTAGGAGGATAGTATAGATTCCTGTGGGCATCCTCTCCATTTGCTAGTGATTCTCTTGTTATAGGAGGATGATTTGGCTAGGGTTATAGCTTTCTTGTATTGGCTAACCAGAGTCTTGTAGGAGGATAGTATAGATTCCTCTGAGCATCCTCTGCATTTGCTAGTGATTCTTTCGTTATATGAGGATAATTTGGCTAGGGTTATAGCTTTCTTGTATTGTCTAACCAGAGTCTTATAGGAGGATAGTATAGATTCCTGTGGAGATACTCTCCATTTGCTAGTGATTCTCTCGTTATAGGAGAATGATTTGGCTAGGGTTATAGCTTTCTTGTATTGGCTAACCAGAGTCTTGTAGGAGGATAGTATAGATTCCTGTGGGCATCCTCTCCATTTGCTAGTGATTCTCTCGTTATAGGAGGATGATTTGGCTAGGGTTATAGCTTTCTTGTATTGGCTAACCAGAGTCTTGTAGGAGGATAGTATAGATTCCTCTGAGCATCCTCTGCATTTGCTAGTGTTTCTTTCGTTATATGAGGATAATTTGGCTAGGGTTATAGCTTTCTTGTATTGTCTAACCAGAGTCTTATAGGAGGATAGTATAGATTCCTGTGGAGATACTCTCCATTTGCTAGTGATTCTCTCGTTATAGGAGAATGATTTGGCTAGGGTTATAGCTTTCTTGTATTGTCTAACCAGAGTCTTATAGGAGGATGGTATAGATTCCTGTGGGCATCCTCTCCATTTGCTAGTGATTCTCTCGTTATAGGAGGATGATTAGGCTAGGGTTATAGCTTTCTTGTATTGGGTGGCCAGAGTTTTGTAGGAGGATAGTATAGATTCCTGTGGGCATCCTCTCCATTTGCTAGTGATTCTCTCGTTATAGGAGGATGATTTGGCTAGGGTTAAAGCTTTCTCGTATTGGGTGGCCAGAGTCTTGTAGGAGGATAGTATAGATTCCTGTGGGCATCCTCTCCATTTGCTAGTGATTCGCTCGTTATATGAGGATAATTTGGCTAGGGTTAAAGCTTTCTTGTATTGGGTGGCCACAGTCTTGTAGGAGGATAGTATAGATTCCTGTGGGCATCCTCTCCATTTCCTAGTGATTCTCTCGTTATAGGAGGACGATTTGGCTAGGGTTATAACTTTCTTGTATTGGCTAACCAGAGTCTTTTAGGAGGATAGTATAGATTCCTGTGGGGATCCTCTCCATTTGCTAGTGATTCTTTCGTTATATGAGGATAATTTGGCTAGGGTTATAGCTTTCTTGTATTGAGTGGCCAGAGTCTTGTAGGAGGATAGTACAGATTCCTGTGGGGATAATCTCCATTTGCTAGTGATTCTCTCGTTATAGGAGGATGATTTGGCTAGTGTTATAGCTTTCTTGCATTGGCTAACCAGAGTCTTGTAGGAGGATAGTGTAGATTACTGTGGGCATCCTCTCCATTTGCTAGTGATTCTCTCGTTATAGGAGGATGATTTGGCTAGGGTTATAGCTTTCTTGTATCGGGTGGCCAGAGTCTTGTAGGAGGATAGTATAGATTCCTGTGGGGATACTCTCCATTTGCTAATGATTCTCTCGTTATAGGAGGATGATTTGGCTAGGGTTATAGCTCTCTTGTATTGGCTAACCAGAGTCTTGTAGGAGGATAGTATAGATTCCTTTGGGGATCCTCTCTATTTGCTAGTGATTCTTTCGTTATATGAGGATAATTTGGCTAGGGTTATAGCTTTCTTGTATCGGGTGGCCAGAGTCTTGTAGGAGGATAGTATAGATTCCTGTGGGGATACTCTCCATTTGCTAGTGATTCTCTCGTTGTAGGACGATGATTTGGCTAGGGTTATAGCTTTCTTGTATTGGCTAACCAGAGTTTTGTAGGAGGATAGTATAGATTCCTGTGGGTATACTCTCCATTTGCTAGTGATTCTCTTTTTATAGGAGGATGATTTGGCTAGGGTTATAGCTTTCTTGTTTTGCGTGGCCAGATTCTTGTAGGAGGATAGTATAGATTCCTGTGGGGATACTCTGCATTTGCTAGTGATTCTCTTGTTATAGGAGAATGATTTGGCTAGGGTTATAGCTTTCTTGCATTGGGTGGCCAGAGTCTTGTAGGAGGATAGTATAGATTCCTCTGGGCATCCTCTCCATTTGCTAGTGATTTTCTCGTTATAGGAGGATGATTTGGCTAGGGTTAAAGCTTTCTTGTATTGGGTGGCCAGAGTCTTGTAGGAGGATAGTACAGATTCCTGTGGGGATACTCTCCATTTGCTAGTGATTCTCTCGTTATAGGAGGATAATTTTGCTAGGGTTATAGCTTTCTTGTATTGGCTAACCAGAGTCTTGTAGGAGGATAGTATAGATTCCTGTGGGCATCCTCTCCATTTGCTAGTGATTCTCTCGTTATAGGAGGATGATTTGGCTAGGGTTATAGCTTTCTTGTATCGGGTGGCCAGAGTCTTGTAGGAGGATAGTACAGATTCCTGTGGGGATAATCTCCATTTGCTAGTGATTCTCTCGTTATAGGAGGATGATTTGGCTAGTGTTATAGCTTTCTTGCATTGGCTAACCAGAGTCTTGTAGGAGGATAGTGTAGATTCCTGTGGGCATCCTCTCCATTTGCTAGTGATTCTCTCGTTATAGGAGGATGATTTGGCTAGGGTTATAGCTTTCTTGTATCGGGTGGCCAGAGTCTTGTAGGAGGATAGTATAGATTCCTGTGGGGATACTCTCCATTTGCTAATGATTCTCTCGTTATAGGAGGATGATTTGGCTAGGGTTATAGCTCTCTTGTATTGGCTAACCAGAGTCTTGTAGGAGGATAGTATAGATTCCTGTGGGGATCCTCTCCATTTGCTAGTGATTCTTTCGTTATATGAGGATAATTTGGCTAGGGTTATAGCTTTCTTGTATCGGGTGGCCAGAGTCTTGTAGGAGGATAGTATAGATTCCTGTGGGCATCCTCTCCATTTGCTAGTGATTCTCTCGTTATAGGAGGATGATTTGGCTAGGGTTATAGCTTTCTTGTATCGGGTGGCCAGAGTCTTGTAGGAGGATAGTATAGATTCCTCTGGGCATCCTCTCCATTTTCTAGTGATTGTCTCGTTATATGAGGATAATTTGGCTAGGGTTATAGCTTTCTTGTATTGGGTGGCTAGAGTCTTGTAGGAGGATAGTATAGATTCCTCTGGGCATCCTCTGCATTTGCTAGTGATTCTTTCGTTATATGAGGATAATTTGGCTACGGTTATAGCTTTCTTGTATTGGGTGGCCAGAGTCTTGTAGGAGGATAGTATAGATTCCTGTGGGGATACTCTCCATTTGCTAGTGATTCTCTCGTTATAGGAGGATGATTTGGCTAGGGTTATAGCTTTCTTGTATTGGCTAACCAGAGTTTTGTAGGAGGATAGTATAGATTCCTGTGGGGATACTCTCCATTTGCTACTGATTCTCTCGTTATAGGAGGATGATTTGGCTAGGGCTATAGCTTTCTTGTATTGGGGTGCCAGAGTCTTGTAGGAGGATAGTATAGATTCCTGTGGGTATACTCTCCATTTGCTAGTGATTCTCTTTTTATAGGAGGATGATTTGGCTAGGGTTATAGCTTTCTTGTATTGGGTGGCCAGAGTCTTGTAGGAGGATAGTATAGATTCCTTTGGGGATACTCTCCATTTGCTAGTGATTCTCCTGTTATAGGAGGATGATTTGGCTAGGGTTATAGCTTTCTTGCATTGGCTAACCAGAGTCTTGTAGGAGGATAGTATAGATTCCTGTGGGCATCCTCTCCATTTGCTCGTGATTCTCTCGTTATAGGAGGATGATTTGGCTAGGGTTATAGCTTTCTTGTTTTGGGTGGCCAAAGTTTTGTAGTAGGATAGTATAGATTCCTGTGGGCATCCTCTCCATTTGCTAGTGATTCTCTTGTTATAGGAGGATGATTTGGCTAG
Source organism: Ambystoma mexicanum (assembly GCF_040938575.1). Lineage (NCBI taxonomy): Eukaryota > Metazoa > Chordata > Amphibia > Caudata > Ambystomatidae > Ambystoma > Ambystoma mexicanum. Next base: position 1,678,419,962 of record NC_090937.1, read on the forward strand.
GGTTATAGCTTTCTTGTATTGGCTAGCCAGAGTCTTGTAGGAGGATAGTAGAGATTCCTGTGGGGTTCCTCTCCATTTGCTAGTGATTCTCTCGTTATAGGAGGATGATTTGGCTAGGGTTATAGCTTTCTTGTATCGGGTGGCCAGAGTCTTGTAGGAGGATTGTATAGATTCCTGTGGGGTTCCTCTCCATTTGCTAGTGATTCTCTCGTTATAGGAGGATGATTTGGCTAGGGTTATAGCTTTCTTGTATCGGGTGGCCAGAGTCTTGTAGGAGGATAGTATAGATTCCTGTGGGCATCCTTTCCATTTGCTAGTGATTCTCTCGTTATATGAGGATGATTTGGCTAGGGTTATAGCTTTCTTGTATCGGATGGCCAGAGTCTTGTAGGAGGATAGTATAGATTCCTGTGGGGATACTCTCCATTTGCTAGTGATTCTCTCGTTACAGGAGGATGATTTGGCTAGGGTTATAGCGTTCTTGTCTTGGGTGGCCAGATTCTTGTAGGAGGATAGTATAGATTCCTGTGGGCATCCTCTCCATTTGCTAGTGATTCTCTTGTTATAGGAGGATGATTTGGCTAGGGTTATAGCTTTCTTGTATTGGCTAACCAGAGTCTTGTAGGAGGATAGTATAGATTCCTCTGAGCATCCTCTGCATTTGCTAGTGATTCTTTCGTTATATGAGGATAATTTGGCTAGGGTTATAGCTTTCTTGTATTGGCTAACCAGAGTCTTGTAGGAGGATAGTATAGATTCCTGTGGGCATCCTCTCCATTTGCTAGTGATTCTCTCGTTATAGGAGGATGATTTGGCTAGGGTTATAGCTTTCTTGTTTTCGGTGGCCAAAGTTTTGTAGGAGGATGGTATAGATTCCTGTGGGCATCCTCTCCATTTGCTAGTGATTCTCTCGTTCTAGGAGGATGATTAGGCTAGGGTTATAGCTTTCTTGTATTGGGTGGCCAGAGTTTTGTAGGAGGATAGTATAGATTCCTGTGGGCATCCTCTCCATTTGCTAGTGATTCTCTCGTTATAGGAGGATGATTTGGCTAGGGTTAAAGCTTTCTCGTATTGGGTGGCCAGAGTCTTGTAGGAGGATAGTATAGATTCCTGTGGGCATCCTCTCCATTTGCTAGTGATTCTTTCGTTATATGAGGATAATTTGGCTAGGGTTATAGCTTTCTTGTATTGAGTGGCCAGAGTCTTGTAGGAGGATAGTACAGATTCCTGTGGGGATAATCTCCATTTGCTAGTGATTCTCTCGTTATAGGAGGATGATTTGGCTAGTGTTATAGCTTTCTTGCATTGGCTAACCAGAGTCTTGTAGGAGGATAGTGTAGATTACTGTGGGCATCCTCTCCATTTGCTAGTGATTCTCTCGTTATAGGAGGATGATTTGGCTAGGGTTATAGCTTTCTTGTATCGGGTGGCCAGAGTCTTGTAGGAGGATAGTATAGATTCCTGTGGGCATCCTCTCCATTTGCTAGTGATTCTCTCGTTATAGGAGGATGATTTGGCTAGGGTTATAGCTTTCTTGTATCGGGTGGCCAGAGTCTTGTAGGAGGATAGTACAGATTCCTGTGGGGATAATCTCCATTTGCTAGTGATTCTCTCGTTATAGGAGGATGATTTGGCTAGTGTTATAGCTTTCTTGCATTGGCTAACCAGAGTCTTGTAGGAGGATAGTGTAGATTCCTGTGGGCATCCTCTCCATTTGCTAGTGATTCTCTCGTTATAGGAGGATGATTTGGCTAGGGTTATAGCTTTCTTGTATCGGGTGGCCAGAGTCTTGTAGGAGGATAGTATAGATTCCTGTGGGGATACTCTCCATTTGCTAATGATTCTCTCGTTATAGGAGGATGATTTGGCTAGGATTATAGCTTTCTTGTATCGGGTGGCCAGAGTCTTGTAGGAGGATAGTATAGATTCCTGTGGGCATCCTCTCCATTTGCTAGTGATTGTCTCGTTATAGGAGGATGATTTGGCTAGGGTTATAGCTTTCTTGTATTGGGTGGCTAGAGTCTTGTAGGAGGATAGTATAGATTCCTCTGGGCATCCTCTGCATTTGCTAGTGATTCTTTCGTTATATGAGGATAATTTGGCTACGGTTATAGCTTTCTTGTATTGGGTGGCCAGAGTCTTGTAGGAGGATAGTATAGATTCCTGTGGGGATACTCTGCATTTGCTAGTGATTCTCTTGTTATAGGAGAATGATTTGGCTAGGGTTATAGCTTTCTTGTATTGGGTGGCCAGATTCTTGTAGGAGGATAGTATAGATTCCTCTGGGCATCCTCTCCATTTGCTAGTGATTCTCTCGTTATAGGAGGATGATTTGGCTAGGGTTAAATCTTTCTTGTATTGGGTGGGCAGAGTCTTGTAGGAGGATAGTACAGATTCCTGTGGGCATCCTCTCCATTTGCTAGTGATTCTCTCGTTATAGGAGGATGATTTGGCTAGGGTTATAGCTTTCTTGTATTGGGTGGCCAGAGTCTTGTAGGAGGATAGTATAGATTCCTTTGGGGATACTCTCCATTTGCTAGTGATTCTCCTGTTATAGGAGGATGATTTGGCTAGGGTTATAGCTTTCTTGCATTGGCTAACCAGAGTCTTGTAGGAGGATAGTATAGATTCCTGTGGGCATCCTCTCCATTTGCTCGTGATTCTCTCGTTATAGGAGGATGATTTGGCTAGGGTTATAGCTTTCTTGTTTTGGGTGGCCAAAGTTTTGTAGTAGGATAGTATAGATTCCTGTGGGCATCCTCTCCATTTGCTAGTGATTCTCTTGTTATAGGAGGATGATTTGGCTAGGGTTATAGCTTTCTTGTATTGGCTAGCCAGAGTCTTGTAGGAGGATAGTAGAGATTCCTGTGGGGTTCCTCTCCATTTGCTAGTGATTCTCTCGTTATAGGAGGATGATTTGGCTAGGGTTATAGCTTTCTTGTATCGGGTGGCCAGAGTCTTGTAGGAGGATTGTATAGATTCCTGTGGGGTTCCTCTCCATTTGCTAGTGATTCTCTCGTTATAGGAGGATGATTTGGCTAGGGTTATAGCTTTCTTGTATCGGGTGGCCAGAGTCTTGTAGGAGGATAGTATAGATTCCTGTGGGCATCCTTTCCATTTGCTAGTGATTCTCTCGTTATATGAGGATGATTTGGCTAGGGTTATAGCTTTCTTGTATCGGATGGCCAGAGTCTTGTAGGAGGATAGTATAGATTCCTGTGGGGATACTCTCCATTTGCTAGTGATTCTCTCGTTACAGGAGGATGATTTGGCTAGGGTTATAGCGTTCTTGTCTTGGGTGGCCAGATTCTTGTAGGAGGATAGTATAGATTCCTGTGGGCATCCTCTCCATTTGCTAGTGATTCTCTTGTTATAGGAGGATGATTAGGCTAGGGTTATAGCTTTCTTGTATTGGGTGGCCAGAGTCTTGTAGGAGGATAGTATAGATTCCTTTGGGGATACTCTCCATTTGCTAGTGATTCTCCTGTTATAGGAGGATGATTTGGCTAGGGTTATAGCTTTCTTGCATTGGCTAACCAGAGTCTTGTAGGAGGATAGTATAGATTCCTGTGGGCATCCTCTCCATTTGCTCGTGATTCTCTCGTTATAGGAGGATGATTTGGCTAGGGTTATAGCTTTCTTGTTTTGGGTGGCCAAAGTTTTGTAGTAGGATAGTATAGATTCCTGTGGGCATCCTCTCCATTTGCTAGTGATTCTCTTGTTATAGGAGGATGATTTGGCTAGGGTTATAGCTTTCTTGTATTGGCTAGCCAGAGTCTTGTAGGAGGATAGTAGAGATTCCTGTGGGGTTCCTCTCCATTTGCTAGTGATTCTCTCGTTATAGGAGGATGATTTGGCTAGGGTTATAGCTTTCTTGTATCGGGTGGCCAGAGTCTTGTAGGAGGATTGTATAGATTCCTGTGGGGTTCCTCTCCATTTGCTAGTGATTCTCTCGTTATAGGAGGATGATTTGGCTAGGGTTATAGCTTTCTTGTATCGGGTGGCCAGAGTCTTGTAGGAGGATAGTATAGATTCCTGTGGGCATCCTTTCCATTTGCTAGTGATTCTCTCGTTATATGAGGATGATTTGGCTAGGGTTATAGCTTTCTTGTATCGGATGGCCAGAGTCTTGTAGGAGGATAGTATAGATTCCTGTGGGGATACTCTCCATTTGCTAGTGATTCTCTCGTTACAGGAGGATGATTTGGCTAGGGTTATAGCGTTCTTGTCTTGGGTGGCCAGATTCTTGTAGGAGGATAGTATAGATTCCTGTGGGCATCCTCTCCATTTGCTAGTGATTCTCTTGTTATAGGAGGATGATTTGGCTAGGGTTATAGCTTTCTTGTATTGGCTAACCAGAGTCTTGTAGGAGGATAGTATAGATTCCTCTGAGCATCCTCTGCATTTGCTAGTGATTCTTTCGTTATATGAGGATAATTTGGCTAGGGTTATAGCTTTCTTGTATTGTCTAACCAGAGTCTTATAGGAGGATAGTATAGATTCCTGTGGAGATACTCTCCATTTGCTAGTGATTCTCTCGTTATAGGAGAATGATTTGGCTAGGGTTATAGCTTTCTTGTATTGGCTAACCAGAGTCTTGTAGGAGGATAGTATAGATTCCTGTGGGCATCCTCTCCATTTGCTAGTGATTCTCTCGTTATAGGAGGATGATTTGGCTAGGGTTATAGCTTTCTTGTTTTCGGTGGCCAAAGTTTTGTAGGAGGATGGTATAGATTCCTGTGGGCATCCTCTCCATTTGCTAGTGATTCTCTCGTTATAGGAGGATGATTAGGCTAGGGTTATAGCTTTCTTGTATTGGGTGGCCAGAGTTTTGTAGGAGGATAGTATAGATTCCTGTGGGCATCCTCTCCATTTGCTAGTGATTCTCTCGTTATAGGAGGATGATTTGGCTAGGGTTAAAGCTTTCTCGTATTGGGTGGCCAGAGTCTTGTAGGAGGATAGTATAGATTCCTGTGGGCATCCTCTCCATTTGCTAGTGATTCGCTCGTTATATGAGGATAATTTGGCTAGGGTTAAAGCTTTCTTGTATTGGGTGGCCACAGTCTTGTTGGAGGATAGTATAGATTCCTGTGGGCATCCTCTCCATTTCCTAGTGATTCTCTCGTTATAGGAGGACGATTTGGCTAGGGTTATAACTTTCTTGTATTGGCTAACCAGAGTCTTGTAGGAGGATAGTATAGATTCCTGTGGGGATCCTCTCCATTTGCTAGTGATTCTTTCGTTATATGAGGATAATTTGGCTAGGGTTATAGCTTTCTTGTATTGAGTGGCCAGAGTCTTGTAGGAGGATAGTACAGATTCCTGTGGGGATAATCTCCATTTGCTAGTGATTCTCTCGTTATAGGAGGATGATTTGGCTAGTGTTATAGCTTTCTTGCATTGGCTAACCAGAGTCTTGTAGGAGGATAGTGTAGATTACTGTGGGCATCCTCTCCATTTGCTAGTGATTCTCTCGTTATAGGAGGATGATTTGGCTAGGGTTATAGCTTTCTTGTATCGGGTGGCCAGAGTCTTGTAGGAGGATAGTATAGATTCCTGTGGGGATACTCTCCATTTGCTAATGATTCTCTCGTTATAGGAGGATGATTTGGCTAGGGTTATAGCTCTCTTGTATTGGCTAACCAGAGTCTTGTAGGAGGATAGTATAGATTCCTGTGGGGGTCCTCTCCATTTGCTAGTGATTCTTTCGTTATATGAGGATAATTTGGCTAGGGTTATAGCTTTCTTGTATCGGGTGGCCAGAGTCTTGTAGGAGGATAGTATAGATTCCTGTGGGCATCCTCTCCATTTGCTAGTGATTCTCTCGTTATAGGAGGATGATTTGGCTAGGGTTATAGCTTTCTTGTATCGGGTGGCCAGAGTCTTGTAGGAGGATAGTATAGATTCCTCTGGGCATCCTCTCCATTTTCTAGTGATTGTCTCGTTATATGAGGATAATTTGGCTAGGGTTATAGCTTTCTTGTATTGGGTGGCTAGAGTCTTGTAGGAGGATAGTATAGATTCCTCTGGGCATCCTCTGCATTTGCTAGTGATTCTTTCGTTATATGAGGATAATTTGGCTACGGTTATAGCTTTCTTGTATTGGGTGGCCAGAGTCTTGTAGGAGGATAGTATAGATTCCTGTGGGGATACTCTCCATTTGCTAGTGATTCTCTCGTTATAGGAGGATGATTTGGCTAGGGTTATAGCTTTCTTGTATTGGCTAACCAGAGTTTTGTAGGAGGATAGTATAGATTCCTGTGGGGATACTCTCCATTTGCTACTGATTCTCTCGTTATAGGAGGATGATTTGGCTAGGGCTATAGCTTTCTTGTATTGGGGTGCCAGAGTCTTGTAGGAGGATAGTATAGATTCCTGTGGGTATACTCTCCATTTGCTAGTGATTCTCTTTTTATAGGAGGATGATTTGGCTAGGGTTATAGCTTTCTTGTATTGGGTGGCCAGAGTCTTGTAGGAGGATAGTATAGATTCCTTTGGGGATACTCTCCATTTGCTAGTGATTCTCCTGTTATAGGAGGATGATTTGGCTAGGGTTATAGCTTTCTTGCATTGGCTAACCAGAGTCTTGTAGGAGGATAGTATAGATTCCTGTGGGCATCCTCTCCATTTGCTCGTGATTCTCTCGTTATAGGAGGATGATTTGGCTAGGGTTATAGCTTTCTTGTTTTGGGTGGCCAAAGTTTTGTAGTAGGATAGTATAGATTCCTGTGGGCATCCTCTCCATTTGCTAGTGATTCTCTTGTTATAGGAGGATGATTTGGCTAGGGTTATAGCTTTCTTGTATTGGCTAGCCAGAGTCTTGTAGGAGGATAGTAGAGATTCCTGTGGGGTTCCTCTCCATTTGCTAGTGATTCTCTCGTTATAGGAGGATGATTTGGCTAGGGTTATAGCTTTCTTGTATCGGGTGGCCAGAGTCTTGTAGGAGGATTGTATAGATTCCTGTGGGGTTCCTCTCCATTTGCTAGTGATTCTCTCGTTATAGGAGGATGATTTGGCTAGGGTTATAGCTTTCTTGTATCGGGTGGCCAGAGTCTTGTAGGAGGATAGTATAGATTCCTGTGGGCATCCTTTCCATTTGCTAGTGATTCTCTCGTTATATGAGGATGATTTGGCTAGGGTTATAGCTTTCTTGTATCGAATGGCCAGAGTCTTGTAGGAGGATAGTATAGATTCCTGTGGGGATACTCTCCATTTGCTAGTGATTCTCTCGTTACAGGAGGATGATTTGGCTAGGGTTATAGCGTTCTTGTCTTGGGTGGCCAGATTCTTGTAGGAGGATAGTATAGATTCCTGTGGGCATCCTCTCCATTTGCTAGTGATTCTCTTGTTATAGGAGGATGATTTGGCTAGGGTTATAGCTTTCTTGTATTGGCTAACCAGAGTCTTGTAGGAGGATAGTATAGATTCCTCTGAGCATCCTCTGCATTTGCTAGTGATTCTTTCGTTATATGAGGATAATTTGGCTAGGGTTATAGCTTTCTTGTATTGGCTAACCAGAGTCTTGTAGGAGGATAGTATAGATTCCTGTGGGCATCCTCTCCATTTGCTAGTGATTCTCTCGTTATAGGAGGATGATTTGGCTAGGGTTATAGCTTTCTTGTTTTCGGTGGCCAAAGTTTTGTAGGAGGATGGTATAGATTCCTGTGGGCATCCTCTCCATTTGCTAGTGATTCTCTCGTTATAGGAGGATGATTAGGCTAGGGTTATAGCTTTCTTGTATTGGGTGGCCAGAGTTTTGTAGGAGGATAGTATAGATTCCTGTGGGCATCCTCTCCATTTGCTAGTGATTCTCTCGTTATAGGAGGATGATTTGGCTAGGGTTAAAGCTTTCTCGTATTGGGTGGCCAGAGTCTTGTAGGAGGATAGTATAGATTCCTGTGGGCATCCTCTCCATTTGCTAGTGATTCTTTCGTTATATGAGGATAATTTGGCTAGGGTTATAGCTTTCTTGTATTGAGTGGCCAGAGTCTTGTAGGAGGATAGTACAGATTCCTGTGGGGATAATCTCCATTTGCTAGTGATTCTCTCGTTATAGGAGGATGATTTGGCTAGTGTTATAGCTTTCTTGCATTGGCTAACCAGAGTCTTGTAGGAGGATAGTGTAGATTACTGTGGGCATCCTCTCCATTTGCTAGTGATTCTCTCGTTATAGGAGGATGATTTGGCTAGGGTTATAGCTTTCTTGTATCGGGTGGCCAGAGTCTTGTAGGAGGATAGTATAGATTCCTGTGGGCATCCTCTCCATTTGCTAGTGATTCTCTCGTTATAGGAGGATGATTTGGCTAGGGTTATAGCTTTCTTGTATCGGGTGGCCAGAGTCTTGTAGGAGGATAGTACAGATTCCTGTGGGGATAATCTCCATTTGCTAGTGATTCTCTCGTTATAGGAGGATGATTTGGCTAGTGTTATAGCTTTCTTGCATTGGCTAACCAGAGTCTTGTAGGAGGATAGTGTAGATTCCTGTGGGCATCCTCTCCATTTGCTAGTGATTCTCTCGTTATAGGAGGATGATTTGGCTAGGGTTATAGCTTTCTTGTATCGGGTGGCCAGAGTCTTGTAGGAGGATAGTATAGATTCCTGTGGGGATACTCTCCATTTGCTAATGATTCTCTCGTTATAGGAGGATGATTTGGCTAGGGTTATAGCTCTCTTGTATTGGCTAACCAGAGTCTTGTAGGAGGATAGTATAGATTCCTGTGGGGATCCTCTCCATTTGCTAGTGATTCTTTCGTTATATGAGGATAATTTGGCTAGGGTTATAGCTTTCTTGTATCGGGTGGCCAGAGTCTTGTAGGAGGATAGTATAGATTCCTGTGGGCATCCTCTCCATTTGCTAGTGATTCTCTCGTTATAGGAGGATGATTTGGCTAGGATTATAGCTTTCTTGTATCGGGTGGCCAGAGTCTTGTAGGAGGATAGTATAGATTCCTGTGGGCATCCTCTCCATTTGCTAGTGATTCTCTCGTTATAGGAGGATGATTTGGCTAGGGCTATAGCTTTCTTGTATTGGGGTGCCAGAGTCTTGTAGGAGGATAGTATAGATTCCTGTGGGTATACTCTCCATTTGCTAGTGATTCTCTTTTTATAGGAGGATGATTTGGCTAGGGTTATAGCTTTCTTGTTTTGCGTGGCCAGAGTCTTGTAGGAGGATAGTATAGATTCCTGTGGGGATACTCTGCATTTGCTAGTGATTCTCTTGTTATAGGAGAATGATTTGGCTAGGGTTATAGCTTTCTTGTATTGGGTGGCCAGAGTCTTGTAGGAGGATAGTATAGATTCCTCTGGGCATCCTCTCCATTTGCTAGTGATTCTCTCGTTATAGGAGGATGATTTGGCTAGGGTTAAAGCTTTCTTGTATTGGGTGGGCAGAGTCTTGTAGGAGAATAGTACAGATTCCTGTGGGCATCCTCTCCATTTGCTAGTTATTCTCTCGTTATAGGAGGATGATTTGGCTAGGGTTATAGCTTTCTTGTATTGGGTGGCCAGAGTCTTGTAGGAGGATAGTATAGATTCCTTTGGGGATACTCTCCATTTGCTAGTGATTCTCCTGTTATAGGAGGATGATTTGGCTAGGGTTATAGCTTTCTTGCATTGGCTAACCAGAGTCTTGTAGGAGGATAGTATAGATTCCTGTGGGCATCCTCTCCATTTGCTCGTGATTCTCTCGTTATAGGAGGATGATTTGGCTAGGGTTATAGCTTTCTTGTTTTGGGTGGCCAAAGTTTTGTAGTAGGATAGTATAGATTCCTGTGGGCATCCTCTCCATTTGCTAGTGATTCTCTTGTTATAGGAGGATGATTTGGCTAGGGTTATAGCTTTCTTGTATTGGCTAGCCAGAGTCTTGTAGGAGGATAGTAGAGATTCCTGTGGGGTTCCTCTCCATTTGCTAGTGATTCTCTCGTTATAGGAGGATGATTTGGCTAGGGTTATAGCTTTCTTGTATCGGGTGGCCAGAGTCTTGTAGGAGGATTGTATAGATTCCTGTGGGGTTCCTCTCCATTTGCTAGTGATTCTCTCGTTATAGGAGGATGATTTGGCTAGGGTTATAGCTTTCTTGTATCGGGTGGCCAGAGTCTTGTAGGAGGATAGTATAGATTCCTGTGGGCATCCTTTCCATTTGCTAGTGATTCTCTCGTTATATGAGGATGATTTGGCTAGGGTTATAGCTTTCTTGTATTGGATGGCCAGAGTCTTGTAGGAGGATAGTATAGATTCCTGTGGGGATACTCTCCATTTGCTAGTGATTCTCTCATTACAGGAGGATGATTTGGCTAGGGTTATAGCGTTCTTGTCTTGGGTGGCCAGATTCTTGTAGGAGGATAGTATAGATTCCTGTGGGCATCCTCTCCATTTGCTAGTGATTCTCTTGTTATAGGAGGATGATTTGGCTAGGGTTATAGCTTTCTTGTATTGGCTAACCAGAGTCTTGTAGGAGGATAGTATAGATTCCTCTGAGCATCCTCTGCATTTGCTAGTGATTCTTTCGTTATATGAGGATAATTTGGCTAGGGTTATAGCTTTCTTGTATTGTCTAACCAGAGTCTTATAGGAGGATAGTATAGATTCCTGTGGAGATACTCTCCATTTGCTAGTGATTCTCTCGTTATAGGAGAATGATTTGGCTAGGGTTATAGCTTTCTTGTATTGGCTAACCAGAGTCTTGTAGGAGGATAGTATAGATTCCTGTGGGCATCCTCTCCATTTGCTAGTGATTCTCTCGTTATAGGAGGATGATTTGGCTAGGGTTATAGCTTTCTTGTATTGGCTAACCAGAGTCTTGTAGGAGGATAGTATAGATTCCTGTGGGCATCCTCTCCATTTGCTAGTGATTCTCTCGTTATAGGAGGATGATTAGGCTAGGGTTATAGCTTTCTTGTATTGGGTGGCCAGAGTTTTGTAGGAGGATAGTATAGATTCCTGTGGGCATCCTCTCCATTTGCTAGTGATTCTCTCGTTATAGGAGGATGATTTGGCTAGGGTTAAAGCTTTCTCGTATTGGGTGGCCAGAGTCTTGTAGGAGGATAGTATAGATTCCTGTGGGCATCCTCTCCATTTGCTAGTGATTCGCTCGTTATATGAGGATAATTTGGCTAGGGTTAAAGCTTTCTTGTATTGGGTGGCCACAGTCTTGTAGGAGGATAGTATAGATTCCTGTGGGCATCCTCTCCATTTCCTAGTGATTCTCTCGTTATAGGAGGACGATTTGGCTAGGGTTATAACTTTCTTGTATTGGCTAACCAGAGTCTTTTAGGAGGATAGTATAGATTCCTGTGGGGATCCTCTCCATTTGCTAGTGATTCTTTCGTTATATGAGGATAATTTGGCTAGGGTTATAGCTTTCTTGTATTGAGTGGCCAGAGTCTTGTAGGAGGATAGTACAGATTCCTGTGGGGATAATCTCCATTTGCTAGTGATTCTCTCGTTATAGGAGGATGATTTGGCTAGTGTTATAGCTTTCTTGCATTGGCTAACCAGAGTCTTGTAGGAGGATAGTGTAGATTACTGTGGGCATCCTCTCCATTTGCTAGTGATTCTCTCGTTATAGGAGGATGATTTGGCTAGGGTTATAGCTTTCTTGTATCGGGTGGCCAGAGTCTTGTAGGAGGATAGTATAGATTCCTGTGGGGATACTCTCCATTTGCTAATGATTCTCTCGTTATAGGAGGATGATTTGGCTAGGGTTATAGCTCTCTTGTATTGGCTAACCAGAGTCTTGTAGGAGGATAGTATAGATTCCTTTGGGGATCCTCTCCATTTGCTAGTGATTCTTTCGTTATATGAGGATAATTTGGCTAGGGTTATAGCTTTCTTGTATCGGGTGGCCAGAGTCTTGTAGGAGGATAGTATAGATTCCCGTGGGCATCCTCTCCATTTGCTAGTGATTCTCTCGTTATAGGAGGATGATTTGGCTAGGATTATAGCTTTCTTGTATCGGGTGGCCAGAGTCTTGTAGGAGGATAGTATAGATTCCTGTGGGCATCCTCTCCATTTGCTAGTGATTCTCTCGTTATAGGAGGATGATTAGGCTAGGGTTATAGCTTTCTTGTATTGGGTGGCCAGAGTCTTGTAGGAGGATAGTATAGATTCCAGTGGGCATCCTCTCCATTTGCTAGTGATTCTCTCATTATAGGAGGATGATTTGGCTAGGGTTATAGCTTTCTTGTATTGGGTGGCCAGAGTCTTGTAGGAGGATAGTATAGATTCCTGTGGGGATACTCTCCATTTGCTAGTGATTCTCTCGTTGTAGGACGATGATTTGGCTAGGGTTATAGCTTTCTTGTATTGGCTAACCAGAGTTTTGTAGGAGGATAGTATAGATTCCTGTGGGTATACTCTCCATTTGCTAGTGATTCTCTTTTTATAGGAGGATGATTTGGCTAGGGTTATAGCTTTCTTGTTTTGCGTGGCCAGATTCTTGTAGGAGGATAGTATAGATTCCTGTGGGGATACTCTGCATTTGCTAGTGATTCTATTGTTATAGGAGAATGATTTGGCTAGGGTTATAGCTTTCTTGCATTGGGTGGCCAGAGTCTTGTAGGAGGATAGTATAGATTCCTCTGGGCATCCTCTCCATTTGCTAGTGATTTTCTCGTTATAGGAGGATGATTTGGCTAGGGTTAAAGCTTTCTTGTATTGGGTGGCCAGAGTCTTGTAGGAGGATAGTACAGATTCCTGTGGGGATACTCTCCATTTGCTAGTGATTCTCTCGTTATAGGAGGATAATTTGGCTAGGGTTATAGCTTTCTTGTATTGGCTAACCAGAGTCTTGTAGGAGGATAGTATAGATTCCTGTGGGCATCCTCTCCATTTGCTAGTGATTCTCTCGTTATAGGAGGATGATTTGGCTAGGGTTATAGCTTTCTTGTATCGGGTGGCCAGAGTCTTGTAGGAGGATAGTACAGATTCCTGTGGGGATAATCTCCATTTGCTAGTGATTCTCTCGTTATAGGAGGATGATTTGGCTAGTGTTATAGCTTTCTTGCATTGGCTAACCAGAGTCTTGTAGGAGGATAGTGTAGATTCCTGTGGGCATCCTCTCCATTTGCTAGTGATTCTCTCGTTATAGGAGGATGATTTGGCTAGGGTTATAGCTTTCTTGTATCGGGTGGCCAGAGTCTTGTAGGAGGATAGTATAGATTCCTGTGGGGATACTCTCCATTTGCTAATGATTCTCTCGTTATAGGAGGATGATTTGGCTAGGGTTATAGCTCTCTTGTATTGGCTAACCAGAGTCTTGTAGGAGGATAGTATAGATTCCTGTGGGGATCCTCTCCATTTGCTAGTGATTCTTTCGTTATATGAGGATAATTTGGCTAGGGTTATAGCTTTCTTGTATCGGGTGGCCAGAGTCTTGTAGGAGGATAGTATAGATTCCTGTGGGCATCCTCTCCATTTGCTAGTGATTCTCTCGTTATAGGAGGATGATTTGGCTAGGGTTATAGCTTTCTTGTATCGGGTGGCCAGAGTCTTGTAGGAGGATAGTATAGATTCCTCTGGGCATCCTCTCCATTTTCTAGTGATTGTCTCGTTATATGAGGATAATTTGGCTAGGGTTATAGCTTTCTTGTATTGGGTGGCTAGAGTCTTGTAGGAGGATAGTATAGATTCCTCTGGGCATCCTCTGCATTTGCTAGTGATTCTTTCGTTATATGAGGATAATTTGGCTACGGTTATAGCTTTCTTGTATTGGGTGGCCAGAGTCTTGTAGGAGGATAGTATAGATTCCTGTGGGGATACTCTCCATTTGCTAGTGATTCTCTCGTTATAGGAGGATGATTTGGCTAGGGTTATAGCTTTCTTGTATTGGCTAACCAGAGTTTTGTAGGAGGATAGTATAGATTCCTGTGGGGATACTCTCCATTTGCTACTGATTCTCTCGTTATAGGAGGATGATTTGGCTAGGGCTATAGCTTTCTTGTATTGGGGTGCCAGAGTCTTGTAGGAGGATAGTATAGATTCCTGTGGGTATACTCTCCATTTGCTAGTGATTCTCTTTTTATAGGAGGATGATTTGGCTAGGGTTATAGCTTTCTTGTATTGGGTGGCCAGAGTCTTGTAGGAGGATAGTATAGATTCCTTTGGGGATACTCTCCATTTGCTAGTGATTCTCCTGTTATAGGAGGATGATTTGGCTAGGGTTATAGCTTTCTTGCATTGGCTAACCAGAGTCTTGTAGGAGGATAGTATAGATTCCTGTGGGCATCCTCTCCATTTGCTCGTGATTCTCTCGTTATAGGAGGATGATTTGGCTAGGGTTATAGCTTTCTTGTTTTGGGTGGCCAAAGTTTTGTAGTAGGATAGTATAGATTCCTGTGGGCATCCTCTCCATTTGCTAGTGATTCTCTTGTTATAGGAGGATGATTTGGCTAGGGTTATAGCTTTCTTGTATTGGCTAGCCAGAGTCTTGTAGGAGGATAGTAGAGATTCCTGTGGGGTTCCTCTCCATTTGCTAGTGATTCTCTCGTTATAGGAGGATGATTTGGCTAGGGTTATAGCTTTCTTGTATCGGGTGGCCAGAGTCTTGTAGGAGGATTGTATAGATTCCTGTGGGGTTCCTCTCCATTTGCTAGTGATTCTCTCGTTATAGGAGGATGATTTGGCTAGGGTTATAGCTTTCTTGTATCGGGTGGCCAGAGTCTTGTAGGAGGATAGTATAGATTCCTGTGGGCATCCTTTCCATTTGCTAGTGATTCTCTCGTTATATGAGGATGATTTGGCTAGGGTTATAGCTTTCTTGTATCGGATGGCCAGAGTCTTGTAGGAGGATAGTATAGATTCCTGTGGGGATACTCTCCATTTGCTAGTGATTCTCTCGTTACAGGAGGATGATTTGGCTAGGGTTATAGCGTTCTTGTCTTGGGTGGCCAGATTCTTGTAGGAGGATAGTATAGATTCCTGTGGGCATCCTCTCCATTTGCTAGTGATTCTCTTGTTATAGGAGGATGATTTGGCTAGGGTTATAGCTTTCTTGTATTGGCTAACCAGAGTCTTGTAGGAGGATAGTATAGATTCCTCTGAGCATCCTCTGCATTTGCTAGTGATTCTTTCGTTATATGAGGATAATTTGGCTAGGGTTATAGCTTTCTTGTATTGGCTAACCAGAGTCTTGTAGGAGGATAGTATAGATTCCT
The DNA here is from genome assembly GCF_040938575.1 of Ambystoma mexicanum. Taxonomy (NCBI): domain Eukaryota; kingdom Metazoa; phylum Chordata; class Amphibia; order Caudata; family Ambystomatidae; genus Ambystoma; species Ambystoma mexicanum. The sequence continues at coordinate 1,678,435,114 of NC_090937.1, forward strand.
GTGGGCATCCTCTCCATTTGCTAGTGATTCTCTCGTTATAGGAGGATGATTTGGCTAGGGTTATAGCTTTCTTGTTTTCGGTGGCCAAAGTTTTGTAGGAGGATGGTATAGATTCCTGTGGGCATCCTCTCCATTTGCTAGTGATTCTCTCGTTATAGGAGGATGATTAGGCTAGGGTTATAGCTTTCTTGTATTGGGTGGCCAGAGTTTTGTAGGAGGATAGTATAGATTCCTGTGGGCATCCTCTCCATTTGCTAGTGATTCTCTCGTTATAGGAGGATGATTTGGCTAGGGTTAAAGCTTTCTCGTATTGGGTGGCCAGAGTCTTGTAGGAGGATAGTATAGATTCCTGTGGGCATCCTCTCCATTTGCTAGTGATTCTTTCGTTATATGAGGATAATTTGGCTAGGGTTATAGCTTTCTTGTATTGAGTGGCCAGAGTCTTGTAGGAGGATAGTACAGATTCCTGTGGGGATAATCTCCATTTGCTAGTGATTCTCTCGTTATAGGAGGATGATTTGGCTAGTGTTATAGCTTTCTTGCATTGGCTAACCAGAGTCTTGTAGGAGGATAGTGTAGATTACTGTGGGCATCCTCTCCATTTGCTAGTGATTCTCTCGTTATAGGAGGATGATTTGGCTAGGGTTATAGCTTTCTTGTATCGGGTGGCCAGAGTCTTGTAGGAGGATAGTATAGATTCCTGTGGGCATCCTCTCCATTTGCTAGTGATTCTCTCGTTATAGGAGGATGATTTGGCTAGGGTTATAGCTTTCTTGTATCGGGTGGCCAGAGTCTTGTAGGAGGATAGTACAGATTCCTGTGGGGATAATCTCCATTTGCTAGTGATTCTCTCGTTATAGGAGGATGATTTGGCTAGTGTTATAGCTTTCTTGCATTGGCTAACCAGAGTCTTGTAGGAGGATAGTGTAGATTCCTGTGGGCATCCTCTCCATTTGCTAGTGATTCTCTCGTTATAGGAGGATGATTTGGCTAGGGTTATAGCTTTCTTGTATCGGGTGGCCAGAGTCTTGTAGGAGGATAGTATAGATTCCTGTGGGGATACTCTCCATTTGCTAATGATTCTCTCGTTATAGGAGGATGATTTGGCTAGGGTTATAGCTCTCTTGTATTGGCTAACCAGAGTCTTGTAGGAGGATAGTATAGATTCCTGTGGGGATCCTCTCCATTTGCTAGTGATTCTTTCGTTATATGAGGATAATTTGGCTAGGGTTATAGCTTTCTTGTATCGGGTGGCCAGAGTCTTGTAGGAGGATAGTATAGATTCCTGTGGGCATCCTCTCCATTTGCTAGTGATTCTCTCGTTATAGGAGGATGATTTGGCTAGGATTATAGCTTTCTTGTATCGGGTGGCCAGAGTCTTGTAGGAGGATAGTATAGATTCCTGTGGGCATCCTCTCCATTTGCTAGTGATTCTCTCGTTATAGGAGGATGATTTGGCTAGGGTTATAGCTTTCTTGTATCGGGTGGCCAGAGTCTTGTAGGAGGATAGTATAGATTCCTCTGGGCATCCTCTCCATTTGCTAGTGATTGTCTCGTTATATGAGGATAATTTGGCTAGGGTTATAGCTTTCTTGTATTGGGTGGCTAGAGTCTTGTAGGAGGATAGTATAGATTCCTCTGGGCATCCTCTGCATTTGCTAGTGATTCTTTCGTTATATGAGGATAATTTGGCTACGGTTATAGCTTTCTTGTATTGGGTGGCCAGAGTCTTGTAGGAGGATAGTATAGATTCCTGTGGGGATACTCTGCATTTGCTAGTGATTCTCTTGTTATAGGAGAATGATTTGGCTAGGGTTATAGCTTTCTTGTATTGGGTGGCCAGATTCTTGTAGGAGGATAGTATAGATTCCTCTGGGCATCCTCTCCATTTGCTAGTGATTCTCTCGTTATAGGAGGATGATTTGGCTAGGGTTAAATCTTTCTTGTATTGGGTGGGCAGAGTCTTGTAGGAGGATAGTACAGATTCCTGTGGGCATCCTCTCCATTTGCTAGTGATTCTCTCGTTATAGGAGGATGATTTGGCTAGGGTTATAGCTTTCTTGTATTGGGTGGCCAGAGTCTTGTAGGAGGATAGTATAGATTCCTTTGGGGATACTCTCCATTTGCTAGTGATTCTCCTGTTATAGGAGGATGATTTGGCTAGGGTTATAGCTTTCTTGCATTGGCTAACCAGAGTCTTGTAGGAGGATAGTATAGATTCCTGTGGGCATCCTCTCCATTTGCTCGTGATTCTCTCGTTATAGGAGGATGATTTGGCTAGGGTTATAGCTTTCTTGTTTTGGGTGGCCAAAGTTTTGTAGTAGGATAGTATAGATTCCTGTGGGCATCCTCTCCATTTGCTAGTGATTCTCTTGTTATAGGAGGATGATTTGGCTAGGGTTATAGCTTTCTTGTATTGGCTAGCCAGAGTCTTGTAGGAGGATAGTAGAGATTCCTGTGGGGTTCCTCTCCATTTGCTAGTGATTCTCTCGTTATAGGAGGATGATTTGGCTAGGGTTATAGCTTTCTTGTATCGGGTGGCCAGAGTCTTGTAGGAGGATTGTATAGATTCCTGTGGGGTTCCTCTCCATTTGCTAGTGATTCTCTCGTTATAGGAGGATGATTTGGCTAGGGTTATAGCTTTCTTGTATCGGGTGGCCAGAGTCTTGTAGGAGGATAGTATAGATTCCTGTGGGCATCCTTTCCATTTGCTAGTGATTCTCTCGTTATATGAGGATGATTTGGCTAGGGTTATAGCTTTCTTGTATCGGATGGCCAGAGTCTTGTAGGAGGATAGTATAGATTCCTGTGGGGATACTCTCCATTTGCTAGTGATTCTCTCGTTACAGGAGGATGATTTGGCTAGGGTTATAGCGTTCTTGTCTTGGGTGGCCAGATTCTTGTAGGAGGATAGTATAGATTCCTGTGGGCATCCTCTCCATTTGCTAGTGATTCTCTTGTTATAGGAGGATGATTTGGCTAGGGTTATAGCTTTCTTGTATTGGCTAACCAGAGTCTTGTAGGAGGATAGTATAGATTCCTCTGAGCATCCTCTGCATTTGCTAGTGATTCTTTCGTTATATGAGGATAATTTGGCTAGGGTTATAGCTTTCTTGTATTGTCTAACCAGAGTCTTATAGGAGGATAGTATAGATTCCTGTGGAGATACTCTCCATTTGCTAGTGATTCTCTCGTTATAGGAGAATGATTTGGCTAGGGTTATAGCTCTCTTGTATTGGCTAACCAGAGTCTTGTAGGAGGATAGTATAGATTCCTGTGGGGATCCTCTCCATTTGCTAGTGATTCTTTCGTTATATGAGGATAATTTGGCTAGGGTTATAGCTTTCTTGTATCGGGTGGCCAGAGTCTTGTAGGAGGATAGTATAGATTCCTGTGGGCATCCTCTCCATTTGCTAGTGATTCTCTCGTTATAGGAGGATGATTTGGCTAGGATTATAGCTTTCTTGTATCGGGTGGCCAGAGTCTTGTAGGAGGATAGTATAGATTCCTGTGGGCATCCTCTCCATTTGCTAGTGATTCTCTCGTTATAGGAGGATGATTTGGCTAGGGTTATAGCTTTCTTGTATCGGGTGGCCAGAGTCTTGTAGGAGGATAGTATAGATTCCTCTGGGCATCCTCTCCATTTGCTAGTGATTGTCTCGTTATATGAGGATAATTTGGCTAGGGTTATAGCTTTCTTGTATTGGGTGGCTAGAGTCTTGTAGGAGGATAGTATAGATTCCTCTGGGCATCCTCTGCATTTGCTAGTGATTCTTTCGTTATATGAGGATAATTTGGCTACGGTTATAGCTTTCTTGTATTGGGTGGCCAGAGTCTTGTAGGAGGATAGTATAGATTCCTGTGGGGATACTCTGCATTTGCTAGTGATTCTCTTGTTATAGGAGAATGATTTGGCTAGGGTTATAGCTTTCTTGTATTGGGTGGCCAGATTCTTGTAGGAGGATAGTATAGATTCCTCTGGGCATCCTCTCCATTTGCTAGTGATTCTCTCGTTATAGGAGGATGATTTGGCTAGGGTTAAATCTTTCTTGTATTGGGTGGGCAGAGTCTTGTAGGAGGATAGTACAGATTCCTGTGGGCATCCTCTCCATTTGCTAGTGATTCTCTCGTTATAGGAGGATGATTTGGCTAGGGTTATAGCTTTCTTGTATTGGGTGGCCAGAGTCTTGTAGGAGGATAGTATAGATTCCTTTGGGGATACTCTCCATTTGCTAGTGATTCTCCTGTTATAGGAGGATGATTTGGCTAGGGTTATAGCTTTCTTGCATTGGCTAACCAGAGTCTTGTAGGAGGATAGTATAGATTCCTGTGGGCATCCTCTCCATTTGCTCGTGATTCTCTCGTTATAGGAGGATGATTTGGCTAGGGTTATAGCTTTCTTGTTTTGGGTGGCCAAAGTTTTGTAGTAGGATAGTATAGATTCCTGTGGGCATCCTCTCCATTTGCTAGTGATTCTCTTGTTATAGGAGGATGATTTGGCTAGGGTTATAGCTTTCTTGTATTGGCTAGCCAGAGTCTTGTAGGAGGATAGTAGAGATTCCTGTGGGGTTCCTCTCCATTTGCTAGTGATTCTCTCGTTATAGGAGGATGATTTGGCTAGGGTTATAGCTTTCTTGTATCGGGTGGCCAGAGTCTTGTAGGAGGATTGTATAGATTCCTGTGGGGTTCCTCTCCATTTGCTAGTGATTCTCTCGTTATAGGAGGATGATTTGGCTAGGGTTATAGCTTTCTTGTATCGGGTGGCCAGAGTCTTGTAGGAGGATAGTATAGATTCCTGTGGGCATCCTTTCCATTTGCTAGTGATTCTCTCGTTATATGAGGATGATTTGGCTAGGGTTATAGCTTTCTTGTATCGGATGGCCAGAGTCTTGTAGGAGGATAGTATAGATTCCTGTGGGGATACTCTCCATTTGCTAGTGATTCTCTCGTTACAGGAGGATGATTTGGCTAGGGTTATAGCGTTCTTGTCTTGGGTGGCCAGATTCTTGTAGGAGGATAGTATAGATTCCTGTGGGCATCCTCTCCATTTGCTAGTGATTCTCTTGTTATAGGAGGATGATTTGGCTAGGGTTATAGCTTTCTTGTATTGGCTAACCAGAGTCTTGTAGGAGGATAGTATAGATTCCTCTGAGCATCCTCTGCATTTGCTAGTGATTCTTTCGTTATATGAGGATAATTTGGCTAGGGTTATAGCTTTCTTGTATCGGGTGGCCAGAGTCTTGTAGGAGGATTGTATAGATTCCTGTGGGGTTCCTCTCCATTTGCTAGTGATTCTCTCGTTATAGGAGGATGATTTGGCTAGGGTTATAGCTTTCTTGTATCGGGTGGCCAGAGTCTTGTAGGAGGATAGTATAGATTCCTGTGGGCATCCTTTCCATTTGCTAGTGATTCTCTCGTTATATGAGGATGATTTGGCTAGGGTTATAGCTTTCTTGCATTGGCTAACCAGAGTCTTATAGGAGGATAGTATAGATTCCTGTGGAGATACTCTCCATTTGCTAGTGATTCTCTCGTTATAGGAGAATGATTTGGCTAGGGTTATAGCTCTCTTGTATTGGCTAACCAGAGTCTTGTAGGAGGATAGTATAGATTCCTGTGGGGATCCTCTCCATTTGCTAGTGATTCTTTCGTTATATGAGGATAATTTGGCTAGGGTTATAGCTTTCTTGTATCGGGTGGCCAGAGTCTTGTAGGAGGATAGTATAGATTCCTGTGGGCATCCTCTCCATTTGCTAGTGATTCTCTCGTTATAGGAGGATGATTTGGCTAGGATTATAGCTTTCTTGTTTTCGGTGGCCAAAGTTTTGTAGGAGGATGGTATAGATTCCTGTGGGCATCCTCTCCATTTGCTAGTGATTCTCTCGTTATAGGAGGATGATTAGGCTAGGGTTATAGCTTTCTTGTATTGGGTGGCCAGAGTCTTGTAGGAGGATAGTATAGATTCCTTTGGGGATACTCTCCATTTGCTAGTGATTCTCCTGTTATAGGAGGATGATTTGGCTAGGGTTATAGCTTTCTTGCATTGGCTAACCAGAGTCTTGTAGGAGGATAGTATAGATTCCTGTGGGCATCCTCTCCATTTGCTCGTGATTCTCTCGTTATAGGAGGATGATTTGGCTAGGGTTATAGCTTTCTTGTTTTGGGTGGCCAAAGTTTTGTAGTAGGATAGTATAGATTCCTGTGGGCATCCTCTCCATTTGCTAGTGATTCTCTTGTTATAGGAGGATGATTTGGCTAGGGTTATAGCTTTCTTGTATTGGCTAGCCAGAGTCTTGTAGGAGGATAGTAGAGATTCCTGTGGGGTTCCTCTCCATTTGCTAGTGATTCTCTCGTTATAGGAGGATGATTTGGCTAGGGTTATAGCTTTCTTGTATCGGGTGGCCAGAGTCTTGTAGGAGGATTGTATAGATTCCTGTGGGGTTCCTCTCCATTTGCTAGTGATTCTCTCGTTATAGGAGGATGATTTGGCTAGGGTTATAGCTTTCTTGTATCGGGTGGCCAGAGTCTTGTAGGAGGATAGTATAGATTCCTGTGGGCATCCTTTCCATTTGCTAGTGATTCTCTCGTTATATGAGGATGATTTGGCTAGGGTTATAGCTTTCTTGTATCGGATGGCCAGAGTCTTGTAGGAGGATAGTATAGATTCCTGTGGGGATACTCTCCATTTGCTAGTGATTCTCTCGTTACAGGAGGATGATTTGGCTAGGGTTATAGCGTTCTTGTCTTGGGTGGCCAGATTCTTGTAGGAGGATAGTATAGATTCCTGTGGGCATCCTCTCCATTTGCTAGTGATTCTCTTGTTATAGGAGGATGATTTGGCTAGGGTTATAGCTTTCTTGTATTGGCTAACCAGAGTCTTGTAGGAGGATAGTATAGATTCCTCTGAGCATCCTCTGCATTTGCTAGTGATTCTTTCGTTATATGAGGATAATTTGGCTAGGGTTATAGCTTTCTTGTATTGTCTAACCAGAGTCTTATAGGAGGATAGTATAGATTCCTGTGGAGATACTCTCCATTTGCTAGTGATTCTCTCGTTATAGGAGAATGATTTGGCTAGGGTTATAGCTTTCTTGTATTGGCTAACCAGAGTCTTGTAGGAGGATAGTATAGATTCCTGTGGGCATCCTCTCCATTTGCTAGTGATTCTCTCGTTATAGGAGGATGATTTGGCTAGGGTTATAGCTTTCTTGTTTTCGGTGGCCAAAGTTTTGTAGGAGGATGGTATAGATTCCTGTGGGCATCCTCTCCATTTGCTAGTGATTCTCTCGTTATAGGAGGATGATTAGGCTAGGGTTATAGCTTTCTTGTATTGGGTGGCCAGAGTTTTGTAGGAGGATAGTATAGATTCCTGTGGGCATCCTCTCCATTTGCTAGTGATTCTCTCGTTATAGGAGGATGATTTGGCTAGGGTTAAAGCTTTCTCGTATTGGGTGGCCAGAGTCTTGTAGGAGGATAGTATAGATTCCTGTGGGCATCCTCTCCATTTGCTAGTGATTCGCTCGTTATATGAGGATAATTTGGCTAGGGTTAAAGCTTTCTTGTATTGGGTGGCCACAGTCTTGTAGGAGGATAGTATAGATTCCTGTGGGCATCCTCTCCATTTCCTAGTGATTCTCTCGTTATAGGAGGACGATTTGGCTAGGGTTATAACTTTCTTGTATTGGCTAACCAGAGTCTTGTAGGAGGATAGTATAGATTCCTGTGGGGATCCTCTCCATTTGCTAGTGATTCTTTCGTTATATGAGGATAATTTGGCTAGGGTTATAGCTTTCTTGTATTGAGTGGCCAGAGTCTTGTAGGAGGATAGTACAGATTCCTGTGGGGATAATCTCCATTTGCTAGTGATTCTCTCGTTATAGGAGGATGATTTGGCTAGTGTTATAGCTTTCTTGCATTGGCTAACCAGAGTCTTGTAGGAGGATAGTGTAGATTACTGTGGGCATCCTCTCCATTTGCTAGTGATTCTCTCGTTATAGGAGGATGATTTGGCTAGGGTTATAGCTTTCTTGTATCGGGTGGCCAGAGTCTTGTAGGAGGATAGTATAGATTCCTGTGGGGATACTCTCCATTTGCTAATGATTCTCTCGTTATAGGAGGATGATTTGGCTAGGGTTATAGCTCTCTTGTATTGGCTAACCAGAGTCTTGTAGGAGGATAGTATAGATTCCTGTGGGGATCCTCTCCATTTGCTAGTGATTCTTTCGTTATATGAGGATAATTTGGCTAGGGTTATAGCTTTCTTGTATCGGGTGGCCAGAGTCTTGTAGGAGGATAGTATAGATTCCTGTGGGCATCCTCTCCATTTGCTAGTGATTCTCTCGTTATAGGAGGATGATTTGGCTAGGATTATAGCTTTCTTGTATCGGGTGGCCAGAGTCTTGTAGGAGGATAGTATAGATTCCTGTGGGCATCCTCTCCATTTGCTAGTGATTCTCTCGTTATAGGAGGATGATTTGGCTAGGGTTATAGCTTTCTTGTATCGGGTGGCCAGAGTCTTGTAGGAGGATAGTATAGATTCCTCTGGGCATCCTCTCCATTTGCTAGTGATTGTCTCGTTATATGAGGATAATTTGGCTAGGGTTATAGCTTTCTTGTATTGGGTGGCTAGAGTCTTGTAGGAGGATAGTATAGATTCCTCTGGGCATCCTCTGCATTTGCTAGTGATTCTTTCGTTATATGAGGATAATTTGGCTACGGTTATAGCTTTCTTGTATTGGGTGGCCAGAGTCTTGTAGGAGGATAGTATAGATTCCTGTGGGGATACTCTGCATTTGCTAGTGATTCTCTTGTTATAGGAGAATGATTTGGCTAGGGTTATAGCTTTCTTGTATTGGGTGGCCAGATTCTTGTAGGAGGATAGTATAGATTCCTCTGGGCATCCTCTCCATTTGCTAGTGATTCTCTCGTTATAGGAGGATGATTTGGCTAGGGTTAAATCTTTCTTGTATTGGGTGGGCAGAGTCTTGTAGGAGGATAGTACAGATTCCTGTGGGCATCCTCTCCATTTGCTAGTGATTCTCTCGTTATAGGAGGATGATTTGGCTAGGGTTATAGCTTTCTTGTATTGGGTGGCCAGAGTCTTGTAGGAGGATAGTATAGATTCCTTTGGGGATACTCTCCATTTGCTAGTGATTCTCCTGTTATAGGAGGATGATTTGGCTAGGGTTATAGCTTTCTTGCATTGGCTAACCAGAGTCTTGTAGGAGGATAGTATAGATTCCTGTGGGCATCCTCTCCATTTGCTCGTGATTCTCTCGTTATAGGAGGATGATTTGGCTAGGGTTATAGCTTTCTTGTTTTGGGTGGCCAAAGTTTTGTAGTAGGATAGTATAGATTCCTGTGGGCATCCTCTCCATTTGCTAGTGATTCTCTTGTTATAGGAGGATGATTTGGCTAGGGTTATAGCTTTCTTGTATTGGCTAGCCAGAGTCTTGTAGGAGGATAGTAGAGATTCCTGTGGGGTTCCTCTCCATTTGCTAGTGATTCTCTCGTTATAGGAGGATGATTTGGCTAGGGTTATAGCTTTCTTGTATCGGGTGGCCAGAGTCTTGTAGGAGGATTGTATAGATTCCTGTGGGGTTCCTCTCCATTTGCTAGTGATTCTCTCGTTATAGGAGGATGATTTGGCTAGGGTTATAGCTTTCTTGTATCGGGTGGCCAGAGTCTTGTAGGAGGATAGTATAGATTCCTGTGGGCATCCTTTCCATTTGCTAGTGATTCTCTCGTTATATGAGGATGATTTGGCTAGGGTTATAGCTTTCTTGTATCGGATGGCCAGAGTCTTGTAGGAGGATAGTATAGATTCCTGTGGGGATACTCTCCATTTGCTAGTGATTCTCTCGTTACAGGAGGATGATTTGGCTAGGGTTATAGCGTTCTTGTCTTGGGTGGCCAGATTCTTGTAGGAGGATAGTATAGATTCCTGTGGGCATCCTCTCCATTTGCTAGTGATTCTCTTGTTATAGGAGGATGATTTGGCTAGGGTTATAGCTTTCTTGTATTGGCTAACCAGAGTCTTGTAGGAGGATAGTATAGATTCCTCTGAGCATCCTCTGCATTTGCTAGTGATTCTTTCGTTATATGAGGATAATTTGGCTAGGGTTATAGCTTTCTTGTATTGTCTAACCAGAGTCTTATAGGAGGATAGTATAGATTCCTGTGGAGATACTCTCCATTTGCTAGTGATTCTCTCGTTATAGGAGAATGATTTGGCTAGGGTTATAGCTTTCTTGTATTGGCTAACCAGAGTCTTGTAGGAGGATAGTATAGATTCCTGTGGGCATCCTCTCCATTTGCTAGTGATTCTCTCGTTATAGGAGGATGATTTGGCTAGGGTTATAGCTTTCTTGTTTTCGGTGGCCAAAGTTTTGTAGGAGGATGGTATAGATTCCTGTGGGCATCCTCTCCATTTGCTAGTGATTCTCTCGTTATAGGAGGATGATTAGGCTAGGGTTATAGCTTTCTTGTATTGGGTGGCCAGAGTCTTGTAGGAGGATAGTATAGATTCCTTTGGGGATACTCTCCATTTGCTAGTGATTCTCCTGTTATAGGAGGATGATTTGGCTAGGGTTATAGCTTTCTTGCATTGGCTAACCAGAGTCTTGTAGGAGGATAGTATAGATTCCTGTGGGCATCCTCTCCATTTGCTCGTGATTCTCTCGTTATAGGAGGATGATTTGGCTAGGGTTATAGCTTTCTTGTTTTGGGTGGCCAAAGTTTTGTAGTAGGATAGTATAGATTCCTGTGGGCATCCTCTCCATTTGCTAGTGATTCTCTTGTTATAGGAGGATGATTTGGCTAGGGTTATAGCTTTCTTGTATTGGCTAGCCAGAGTCTTGTAGGAGGATAGTAGAGATTCCTGTGGGGTTCCTCTCCATTTGCTAGTGATTCTCTCGTTATAGGAGGATGATTTGGCTAGGGTTATAGCTTTCTTGTATCGGGTGGCCAGAGTCTTGTAGGAGGATTGTATAGATTCCTGTGGGGTTCCTCTCCATTTGCTAGTGATTCTCTCGTTATAGGAGGATGATTTGGCTAGGGTTATAGCTTTCTTGTATCGGGTGGCCAGAGTCTTGTAGGAGGATAGTATAGATTCCTGTGGGCATCCTTTCCATTTGCTAGTGATTCTCTCGTTATATGAGGATGATTTGGCTAGGGTTATAGCTTTCTTGTATCGGATGGCCAGAGTCTTGTAGGAGGATAGTATAGATTCCTGTGGGGATACTCTCCATTTGCTAGTGATTCTCTCGTTACAGGAGGATGATTTGGCTAGGGTTATAGCGTTCTTGTCTTGGGTGGCCAGATTCTTGTAGGAGGATAGTATAGATTCCTGTGGGCATCCTCTCCATTTGCTAGTGATTCTCTTGTTATAGGAGGATGATTTGGCTAGGGTTATAGCTTTCTTGTATTGGCTAACCAGAGTCTTGTAGGAGGATAGTATAGATTCCTCTGAGCATCCTCTGCATTTGCTAGTGATTCTTTCGTTATATGAGGATAATTTGGCTAGGGTTATAGCTTTCTTGTATTGTCTAACCAGAGTCTTATAGGAGGATAGTATAGATTCCTGTGGAGATACTCTCCATTTGCTAGTGATTCTCTCGTTATAGGAGAATGATTTGGCTAGGGTTATAGCTTTCTTGTATTGGCTAACCAGAGTCTTGTAGGAGGATAGTATAGATTCCTGTGGGCATCCTCTCCATTTGCTAGTGATTCTCTCGTTATAGGAGGATGATTTGGCTAGGGTTATAGCTTTCTTGTTTTCGGTGGCCAAAGTTTTGTAGGAGGATGGTATAGATTCCTGTGGGCATCCTCTCCATTTGCTAGTGATTCTCTCGTTATAGGAGGATGATTAGGCTAGGGTTATAGCTTTCTTGTATTGGGTGGCCAGAGTTTTGTAGGAGGATAGTATAGATTCCTGTGGGCATCCTCTCCATTTGCTAGTGATTCTCTCGTTATAGGAGGATGATTTGGCTAGGGTTAAAGCTTTCTCGTATTGGGTGGCCAGAGTCTTGTAGGAGGATAGTATAGATTCCTGTGGGCATCCTCTCCATTTGCTAGTGATTCGCTCGTTATATGAGGATAATTTGGCTAGGGTTAAAGCTTTCTTGTATTGGGTGGCCACAGTCTTGTAGGAGGATAGTATAGATTCCTGTGGGCATCCTCTCCATTTCCTAGTGATTCTCTCGTTATAGGAGGACGATTTGGCTAGGGTTATAACTTTCTTGTATTGGCTAACCAGAGTCTTGTAGGAGGATAGTATAGATTCCTGTGGGGATCCTCTCCATTTGCTAGTGATTCTTTCGTTATATGAGGATAATTTGGCTAGGGTTATAGCTTTCTTGTATTGAGTGGCCAGAGTCTTGTAGGAGGATAGTACAGATTCCTGTGGGGATAATCTCCATTTGCTAGTGATTCTCTCGTTATAGGAGGATGATTTGGCTAGTGTTATAGCTTTCTTGCATTGGCTAACCAGAGTCTTGTAGGAGGATAGTGTAGATTACTGTGGGCATCCTCTCCATTTGCTAGTGATTCTCTCGTTATAGGAGGATGATTTGGCTAGGGTTATAGCTTTCTTGTATCGGGTGGCCAGAGTCTTGTAGGAGGATAGTATAGATTCCTGTGGGGATACTCTCCATTTGCTAATGATTCTCTCGTTATAGGAGGATGATTTGGCTAGGGTTATAGCTCTCTTGTATTGGCTAACCAGAGTCTTGTAGGAGGATAGTATAGATTCCTGTGGGGGTCCTCTCCATTTGCTAGTGATTCTTTCGTTATATGAGGATAATTTGGCTAGGGTTATAGCTTTCTTGTATCGGGTGGCCAGAGTCTTGTAGGAGGATAGTATAGATTCCTGTGGGCATCCTCTCCATTTGCTAGTGATTCTCTCGTTATAGGAGGATGATTTGGCTAGGGTTATAGCTTTCTTGTATCGGGTGGCCAGAGTCTTGTAGGAGGATAGTATAGATTCCTCTGGGCATCCTCTCCATTTTCTAGTGATTGTCTCGTTATATGAGGATAATTTGGCTAGGGTTATAGCTTTCTTGTATTGGGTGGCTAGAGTCTTGTAGGAGGATAGTATAGATTCCTCTGGGCATCCTCTGCATTTGCTAGTGATTCTTTCGTTATATGAGGATAATTTGGCTACGGTTATAGCTTTCTTGTATTGGGTGGCCAGAGTCTTGTAGGAGGATAGTATAGATTCCTGTGGGGATACTCTCCATTTGCTAGTGATTCTCTCGTTATAGGAGGATGATTTGGCTAGGGTTATAGCTTTCTTGTATTGGCTAACCAGAGTTTTGTAGGAGGATAGTATAGATTCCTGTGGGGATACTCTCCATTTGCTACTGATTCTCTCGTTATAGGAGGATGATTTGGCTAGGGCTATAGCTTTCTTGTATTGGGGTGCCAGAGTCTTGTAGGAGGATAGTATAGATTCCCGTGGGTATACTCTCCATTTGCTAGTGATTCTCTTTTTATAGGAGGATGATTTGGCTAGGGTTATAGCTTTCTTGTATTGGGTGGCCAGAGTCTTGTAGGAGGATAGTATAGATTCCTTTGGGGATACTCTCCATTTGCTAGTGATTCTCCTGTTATAGGAGGATGATTTGGCTAGGGTTATAGCTTTCTTGCATTGGCTAACCAGAGTCTTGTAGGAGGATAGTATAGATTCCTGTGGGCATCCTCTCCATTTGCTCGTGATTCTCTCGTTATAGGAGGATGATTTGGCTAGGGTTATAGCTTTCTTGTTTTGGGTGGCCAAAGTTTTGTAGTAGGATAGTATAGATTCCTGTGGGCATCCTCTCCATTTGCTAGTGATTCTCTTGTTATAGGAGGATGATTTGGCTAGGGTTATAGCTTTCTTGTATTGGCTAGCCAGAGTCTTGTAGGAGGATAGTAGAGATTCCTGTGGGGTTCCTCTCCATTTGCTAGTGATTCTCTCGTTATAGGAGGATGATTTGGCTAGGGTTATAGCTTTCTTGTATCGGGTGGCCAGAGTCTTGTAGGAGGATTGTATAGATTCCTGTGGGGTTCCTCTCCATTTGCTAGTGATTCTCTCGTTATAGGAGGATGATTTGGCTAGGGTTATAGCTTTCTTGTATCGGGTGGCCAGAGTCTTGTAGGAGGATAGTATAGATTCCTGTGGGCATCCTTTCCATTTGCTAGTGATTCTCTCGTTATATGAGGATGATTTGGCTAGGGTTATAGCTTTCTTGTATCGGATGGCCAGAGTCTTGTAGGAGGATAGTATAGATTCCTGTGGGGATACTCTCCATTTGCTAGTGATTCTCTCGTTACAGGAGGATGATTTGGCTAGGGTTATAGCGTTCTTGTCTTGGGTGGCCAGATTCTTGTAGGAGGATAGTATAGATTCCTGTGGGCATCCTCTCCATTTGCTAGTGATTCTCTTGTTATAGGAGGATGATTTGGCTAGGGTTATAGCTTTCTTGTATTGGCTAACCAGAGTCTTGTAGGAGGATAGTATAGATTCCTCTGAGCATCCTCTGCATTTGCTAGTGATTCTTTCGTTATATGAGGATAATTTGGCTAGGGTTATAGCTTTCTTGTATTGGCTAACCAGAGTCTTGTAGGAGGATAGTATAGATTCCTGTGGGCATCCTCTCCATTTGCTAGTGATTCTCTCGTTATAGGAGGATGATTTGGCTAGGGTTATAGCTTTCTTGTTTTCGGTGGCCAAAGTTTTGTAGGAGGATGGTATAGATTCCTGTGGGCATCCTCTCCATTTGCTAGTGATTCTCTCGTTATAGGAGGATGATTAGGCTAGGGTTATAGCTTTCTTGTATTGGGTGGCCAGAGTTTTGTAGGAGGATAGTATAGATTCCTGTGGGCATCCTCTCCATTTGCTAGTGATTCTCTCGTTATAGGAGGATGATTTGGCTAGGGTTAAAGCTTTCTCGTATTGGGTGGCCAGAGTCTTGTAGGAGGATAGTATAGATTCCTGTGGGCATCCTCTCCATTTGCTAGTGATTCTTTCGTTATATGAGGATAATTTGGCTAGGGTTATAGCTTTCTTGTATTGAGTGGCCAGAGTCTTGTAGGAGGATAGTACAGATTCCTGTGGGGATAATCTCCATTTGCTAGTGATTCTCTCGTTATAGGAGGATGATTTGGCTAGTGTTATAGCTTTCTTGCATTGGCTAACCAGAGTCTTGTAGGAGGATAGTGTAGATTACTGTGGGCATCCTCTCCATTTGCTAGTGATTCTCTCGTTATAGGAGGATGATTTGGCTAGGGTTATAGCTTTCTTGTATCGGGTGGCCAGAGTCTTGTAGGAGGATAGTATAGATTCCTGTGGGCATCCTCTCCATTTGCTAGTGATTCTCTCGTTATAGGAGGATGATTTGGCTAGGGTTATAGCTTTCTTGTATCGGGTGGCCAGAGTCTTGTAGGAGGATAGTACAGATTCCTGTGGGGATAATCTCCATTTGCTAGTGATTCTCTCGTTATAGGAGGATGATTTGGCTAGTGTTATAGCTTTCTTGCATTGGCTAACCAGAGTCTTGTAGGAGGATAGTGTAGATTCCTGTGGGCATCCTCTCCATTTGCTAGTGATTCTCTCGTTATAGGAGGATGATTTGGCTAGGGTTATAGCTTTCTTGTATCGGGTGGCCAGAGTCTTGTAGGAGGATAGTATAGATTCCTGTGGGGATACTCTCCATTTGCTAATGATTCTCTCGTTATAGGAGGATGATTTGGCTAGGGTTATAGCTCTCTTGTATTGGCTAACCAGAGTCTTGTAGGAGGATAGTATAGATTCCTGTGGGGATCCTCTCCATTTGCTAGTGATTCTTTCGTTATATGAGGATAATTTGGCTAGGGTTATAGCTTTCTTGTATCGGGTGGCCAGAGTCTTGTAGGAGGATAGTATAGATTCCTGTGGGCATCCTCTCCATTTGCTAGTGATTCTCTCGTTATAGGAGGATGATTTGGCTAGGATTATAGCTTTCTTGTATCGGGTGGCCAGAGTCTTGTAGGAGGATAGTATAGATTCCTGTGGGCATCCTCTCCATTTGCTAGTGATTCTCTCGTTATAGGAGGATGATTTGGCTAGGGCTATAGCTTTCTTGTATTGGGGTGCCAGAGTCTTGTAGGAGGATAGTATAGATTCCTGTGGGTATACTCTCCATTTGCTAGTGATTCTCTTTTTATAGGAGGATGATTTGGCTAGGGTTATAGCTTTCTTGTTTTGCGTGGCCAGAGTCTTGTAGGAGGATAGTATAGATTCCTGTGGGGATACTCTGCATTTGCTAGTGATTCTCTTGTTATAGGAGAATGATTTGGCTAGGGTTATAGCTTTCTTGTATTGGGTGGCCAGAGTCTTGTAGGAGGATAGTATAGATTCCTCTGGGCATCCTCTCCATTTGCTAGTGATTCTCTCGTTATAGGAGGATGATTTGGCTAGGGTTAAAGCTTTCTTGTATTGGGTGGGCAGAGTCTTGTAGGAGAATAGTACAGATTCCTGTGGGCATCCTCTCCATTTGCTAGTTATTCTCTCGTTATAGGAGGATGATTTGGCTAGGGTTATAGCTTTCTTGTATTGGGTGGCCAGAGTCTTGTAGGAGGATAGTATAGATTCCTTTGGGGATACTCTCCATTTGCTAGTGATTCTCCTGTTATAGGAGGATGATTTGGCTAGGGTTATAGCTTTCTTGCATTGGCTAACCAGAGTCTTGTAGGAGGATAGTATAGATTCCTGTGGGCATCCTCTCCATTTGCTCGTGATTCTCTCGTTATAGGAGGATGATTTGGCTAGGGTTATAGCTTTCTTGTTTTGGGTGGCCAAAGTTTTGTAGTAGGATAGTATAGATTCCTGTGGGCATCCTCTCCATTTGCTAGTGATTCTCTTGTTATAGGAGGATGATTTGGCTAGGGTTATAGCTTTCTTGTATTGGCTAGCCAGAGTCTTGTAGGAGGATAGTAGAGATTCCTGTGGGGTTCCTCTCCATTTGCTAGTGATTCTCTCGTTATAGGAGGATGATTTGGCTAGGGTTATAGCTTTCTTGTATCGGGTGGCCAGAGTCTTGTAGGAGGATTGTATAGATTCCTGTGGGGTTCCTCTCCATTTGCTAGTGATTCTCTCGTTATAGGAGGATGATTTGGCTAGGGTTATAGCTTTCTTGTATCGGGTGGCCAGAGTCTTGTAGGAGGATAGTATAGATTCCTGTGGGCATCCTTTCCATTTGCTAGTGATTCTCTCGTTATATGAGGATGATTTGGCTAGGGTTATAGCTTTCTTGTATTGGATGGCCAGAGTCTTGTAGGAGGATAGTATAGATTCCTGTGGGGATACTCTCCATTTGCTAGTGATTCTCTCATTACAGGAGGATGATTTGGCTAGGGTTATAGCGTTCTTGTCTTGGGTGGCCAGATTCTTGTAGGAGGATAGTATAGATTCCTGTGGGCATCCTCTCCATTTGCTAGTGATTCTCTTGTTATAGGAGGATGATTTGGCTAGGGTTATAGCTTTCTTGTATTGGCTAACCAGAGTCTTGTAGGAGGATAGTATAGATTCCTCTGAGCATCCTCTGCATTTGCTAGTGATTCTTTCGTTATATGAGGATAATTTGGCTAGGGTTATAGCTTTCTTGTATTGTCTAACCAGAGTCTTATAGGAGGATAGTATAGATTCCTGTGGAGATACTCTCCATTTGCTAGTGATTCTCTCGTTATAGGAGAATGATTTGGCTAGGGTTATAGCTTTCTTGTATTGGCTAACCAGAGTCTTGTAGGAGGATAGTATAGATTCCTGTGGGCATCCTCTCCATTTGCTAGTGATTCTCTCGTTATAGGAGGATGATTTGGCTAGGGTTATAGCTTTCTTGTATTGGCTAACCAGAGTCTTGTAGGAGGATAGTATAGATTCCTCTGAGCATCCTCTGCATTTGCTAGTGATTCTTTCGTTATATGAGGATAATTTGGCTAGGGTTATAGCTTTCTTGTATTGTCTAACCAGAGTCTTATAGGAGGATAGTATAGATTCCTGTGGAGATACTCTCCATTTGCTAGTGATTCTCTCGTTATAGGAGAATGATTTGGCTAGGGTTATAGCTTTCTTGTATTGTCTAACCAGAGTCTTATAGGAGGATGGTATAGATTCCTGTGGGCATCCTCTCCATTTGCTAGTGATTCTCTCGTTATAGGAGGATAATTAGGCTAGGGTTATAGCTTTCTTGTATTGGGTGGCCAGAGTTTTGTAGGAGGATAGTATAGATTCCTGTGGGCATCCTCTCCATTTGCTAGTGATTCTCTCGTTATAGGAGGATGATTTTGCTAGGGTTAAAGCTTTCTCGTATTGGGTGGCCAGAGTCTTGTAGGAGGATAGTATAGATTCCTGTGGGCATCCTCTCCATTTGCTAGTGATTCGCTCGTTATATGAGGATAATTTGGCTAGGGTTAAAGCTTTCTTGTATTGGGTGGCCACAGTCTTGTAGGAGGATAGTATAGATTCCTTTGGGCATCCTCTCCATTTCCTAGTGATTCTCTCGTTATAGGAGGACGATTTGGCTAGGGTTATAACTTTCTTGTATTGGCTAACCAGAGTCTTTTAGGAGGATAGTATAGATTCCTGTGGGGATCCTCTCCATTTGCTAGTGATTCTTTCGTTATATGAGGATAATTTGGCTAGGGTTATAGCTTTCTTGTATTGAGTGGCCAGAGTCTTGTAGGAGGATAGTACAGATTCCTGTGGGGATAATCTCCATTTGCTAGTGATTCTCTCGTTATAGGAGGATGATTTGGCTAGTGTTATAGCTTTCTTGCATTGGCTAACCAGAGTCTTGTAGGAGGATAGTGTAGATTACTGTGGGCATCCTCTCCATTTGCTAGTGATTCTCTCGTTATAGGAGGATGATTTGGCTAGGGTTATAGCTTTCTTGTATCGGGTGGCCAGAGTCTTGTAGGAGGATAGTATAGATTCCTGTGGGGATACTCTCCATTTGCTAATGATTCTCTCGTTATAGGAGGATGATTTGGCTAGGGTTATAGCTCTCTTGTATTGGCTAACCAGAGTCTTGTAGGAGGATAGTATAGATTCCTTTGGGGATCCTCTCCATTTGCTAGTGATTCTTTCGTTATATGAGGATAATTTGGCTAGGGTTATAGCTTTCTTGTATCGGGTGGCCAGAGTCTTGTAGGAGGATAGTATAGATTCCTGTGGGCATCCTCTCCATTTGCTAGTGATTCTCTCGTTATAGGAGGATGATTTGGCTAGGATTATAGCTTTCTTGTATCGGGTGGCCAGAGTCTTGTAGGAGGATAGTATAGATTCCTGTGGGCATCCTCTCCATTTGCTAGTGATTCTCTCGTTATAGGAGGATGATTAGGCTAGGGTTATAGCTTTCTTGTATTGGGTGGCCAGAGTCTTGTAGGAGGATAGTATAGATTCCAGTGGGCATCCTCTCCATTTGCTAGTGATTCTCTCATTATAGGAGGATGATTTGGCTAGGGTTATAGCTTTCTTGTATTGGGTGGCCAGAGTCTTGTAGGAGGATAGTATAGATTCCTGTGGGGATACTCTCCATTTGCTAGTGATTCTCTCGTTGTAGGACGATGATTTGGCTAGGGTTATAGCTTTCTTGTATTGGCTAACCAGAGTTTTGTAGGAGGATAGTATAGATTCCTGTGGGTATACTCTCCATTTGCTAGTGATTCTCTTTTTATAGGAGGATGATTTGGCTAGGGTTATAGCTTTCTTGTTTTGCGTGGCCAGATTCTTGTAGGAGGATAGTATAGATTCCTGTGGGGATACTCTGCATTTGCTAGTGATTCTCTTGTTATAGGAGAATGATTTGGCTAGGGTTATAGCTTTCTTGCATTGGGTGGCCAGAGTCTTGTAGGAGGATAGTATAGATTCCTCTGGGCATCCTCTCCATTTGCTAGTGATTTTCTCGTTATAGGAGGATGATTTGGCTAGGGTTAAAGCTTTCTTGTATTGGGTGGCCAGAGTCTTGTAGGAGGATAGTACAGATTCCTGTGGGGATACTCTCCATTTGCTAGTGATTCTCTCGTTATAGGAGGATAATTTGGCTAGGGTTATAGCTTTCTTGTATTGGCTAACCAGAGTCTTGTAGGAGGATAGTATAGATTCCTGTGGGCATCCTCTCCATTTGCTAGTGATTCTCTCGTTATAGGAGGATGATTTGGCTAGGGTTATAGCTTTCTTGTATCGGGTGGCCAGAGTCTTGTAGGAGGATAGTACAGATTCCTGTGGGGATAATCTCCATTTGCTAGTGATTCTCTCGTTATAGGAGGATGATTTGGCTAGTGTTATAGCTTTCTTGCATTGGCTAACCAGAGTCTTGTAGGAGGATAGTGTAGATTCCTGTGGGCATCCTCTCCATTTGCTAGTGATTCTCTCGTTATAGGAGGATGATTTGGCTAGGGTTATAGCTTTCTTGTATCGGGTGGCCAGAGTCTTGTAGGAGGATAGTATAGATTCCTGTGGGGATACTCTCCATTTGCTAATGATTCTCTCGTTATAGGAGGATGATTTGGCTAGGGTTATAGCTCTCTTGTATTGGCTAACCAGAGTCTTGTAGGAGGATAGTATAGATTCCTGTGGGGATCCTCTCCATTTGCTAGTGATTCTTTCGTTATATGAGGATAATTTGGCTAGGGTTATAGCTTTCTTGTATCGGGTGGCCAGAGTCTTGTAGGAGGATAGTATAGATTCCTGTGGGCATCCTCTCCATTTGCTAGTGATTCTCTCGTTATAGGAGGATGATTTGGCTAGGGTTATAGCTTTCTTGTATCGGGTGGCCAGAGTCTTGTAGGAGGATAGTATAGATTCCTCTGGGCATCCTCTCCATTTTCTAGTGATTGTCTCGTTATATGAGGATAATTTGGCTAGGGTTATAGCTTTCTTGTATTGGGTGGCTAGAGTCTTGTAGGAGGATAGTATAGATTCCTGTGGGCATCCTCTCCATTTGCTAGTGATTCTCTCGTTATAGGAGGATGATTTGGCTAGGGTTATAGCTTTCTTGTATCGGGTGGCCAGAGTCTTGTAGGAGGATAGTATAGATTCCTGTGGGGATACTCTCCATTTGCTAGTGATTCTCTCGTTATAGGAGGATGATTTGGCTAGGGTTATAGCTTTCTTGTATTGGCTAACCAGAGTTTTGTAGGAGGATAGTATAGATTCCTGTGTGGATACTCTCCATTTGCTACTGATTCTCTCGTTATAGGAGGATGATTTGGCTAGGGCTATAGCTTTCTTGTATTGGGGTGCCAGAGTCTTGTAGGAGGATAGTATAGATTCCTGTGGGTATACTCTCCATTTGCTAGTGATTCTCTTTTTATAGGAGGATGATTTGGCTAGGGTTATAGCTTTCTTGTATTGGGTGGCCAGAGTCTTGTAGGAGGATAGTATAGATTCCTTTGGGGATACTCTCCATTTGCTAGTGATTCTCCTGTTATAGGAGGATGATTTGGCTAGGGTTATAGCTTTCTTGCATTGGCTAACCAGAGTCTTGTAGGAGGATAGTATAGATTCCTGTGGGCATCCTCTCCATTTGCTCGTGATTCTCTCGTTATAGGAGGATGATTTGGCTAGGGTTATAGCTTTCTTGTTTTGGGTGGCCAAAGTTTTGTAGTAGGATAGTATAGATTCCTGTGGGCATCCTCTCCATTTGCTAGTGATTCTCTTGTTATAGGAGGATGATTTGGCTAGGGTTATAGCTTTCTTGTATTGGCTAGCCAGAGTCTTGTAGGAGGATAGTAGAGATTCCTGTGGGGTTCCTCTCCATTTGCTAGTGATTCTCTCGTTATAGGAGGATGATTTGGCTAGGGTTATAGCTTTCTTGTATCGGGTGGCCAGAGTCTTGTAGGAGGATTGTATAGATTCCTGTGGGGTTCCTCTCCATTTGCTAGTGATTCTCTCGTTATAGGAGGATGATTTGGCTAGGGTTATAGCTTTCTTGTATCGGGTGGCCAGAGTCTTGTAGGAGGATAGTATAGATTCCTGTGGGCATCCTTTCCATTTGCTAGTGATTCTCTCGTTATATGAGGATGATTTGGCTAGGGTTATAGCTTTCTTGTATCGGATGGCCAGAGTCTTGTAGGAGGATAGTATAGATTCCTGTGGGGATACTCTCCATTTGCTAGTGATTCTCTCGTTACAGGAGGATGATTTGGCTAGGGTTATAGCGTTCTTGTCTTGGGTGGCCAGATTCTTGTAGGAGGATAGTATAGATTCCTGTGGGCATCCTCTCCATTTGCTAGTGATTCTCTTGTTATAGGAGGATGATTTGGCTAGGGTTATAGCTTTCTTGTATTGGCTAACCAGAGTCTTGTAGGAGGATAGTATAGATTCCTCTGAGCATCCTCTGCATTTGCTAGTGATTCTTTCGTTATATGAGGATAATTTGGCTAGGGTTATAGCTTTCTTGTATTGGCTAACCAGAGTCTTGTAGGAGGATAGTATAGATTCCTGTGGGCATCCTCTCCATTTGCTAGTGATTCTCTCGTTATAGGAGGATGATTTGGCTAGGGTTATAGCTTTCTTGTTTTCGGTGGCCAAAGTTTTGTAGGAGGATGGTATAGATTCCTGTGGGCATCCTCTCCATTTGCTAGTGATTCTCTCGTTATAGGAGGATGATTAGGCTAGGGTTATAGCTTTCTTGTATTGGGTGGCCAGAGTTTTGTAGGAGGATAGTATAGATTCCTGTGGGCATCCTCTCCATTTGCTAGTGATTCTCTCGTTATAGGAGGATGATTTGGCTAGGGTTAAAGCTTTCTCGTATTGGGTGGCCAGAGTCTTGTAGGAGGATAGTATAGATTCCTGTGGGCATCCTCTCCATTTGCTAGTGATTCTTTCGTTATATGAGGATAATTTGGCTAGGGTTATAGCTTTCTTGTATTGAGTGGCCAGAGTCTTGTAGGAGGATAGTACAGATTCCTGTGGGGATAATCTCCATTTGCTAGTGATTCTCTCGTTATAGGAGGATGATTTGGCTAGTGTTATAGCTTTCTTGCATTGGCTAACCAGAGTCTTGTAGGAGGATAGTGTAGATTACTGTGGGCATCCTCTCCATTTGCTAGTGATTCTCTCGTTATAGGAGGATGATTTGGCTAGGGTTATAGCTTTCTTGTATCGGGTGGCCAGAGTCTTGTAGGAGGATAGTATAGATTCCTGTGGGCATCCTCTCCATTTGCTAGTGATTCTCTCGTTATAGGAGGATGATTTGGCTAGGGTTATAGCTTTCTTGTATCGGGTGGCCAGAGTCTTGTAGGAGGATAGTACAGATTCCTGTGGGGATAATCTCCATTTGCTAGTGATTCTCTCGTTATAGGAGGATGATTTGGCTAGTGTTATAGCTTTCTTGCATTGGCTAACCAGAGTCTTGTAGGAGGATAGTGTAGATTCCTGTGGGCATCCTCTCCATTTGCTAGTGATTCTCTCGTTATAGGAGGATGATTTGGCTAGGGTTATAGCTTTCTTGTATCGGGTGGCCAGAGTCTTGTAGGAGGATAGTATAGATTCCTGTGGGGATACTCTCCATTTGCTAATGATTCTCTCGTTATAGGAGGATGATTTGGCTAGGGTTATAGCTCTCTTGTATTGGCTAACCAGAGTCTTGTAGGAGGATAGTATAGATTCCTGTGGGGATCCTCTCCATTTGCTAGTGATTCTTTCGTTATATGAGGATAATTTGGCTAGGGTTATAGCTTTCTTGTATCGGGTGGCCAGAGTCTTGTAGGAGGATAGTATAGATTCCTGTGGGCATCCTCTCCATTTGCTAGTGATTCTCTCGTTATAGGAGGATGATTTGGCTAGGATTATAGCTTTCTTGTATCGGGTGGCCAGAGTCTTGTAGGAGGATAGTATAGATTCCTGTGGGCATCCTCTCCATTTGCTAGTGATTCTCTCGTTATAGGAGGATGATTTGGCTAGGGTTATAGCTTTCTTGTATCGGGTGGCCAGAGTCTTGTAGGAGGATAGTATAGATTCCTCTGGGCATCCTCTCCATTTGCTAGTGATTGTCTCGTTATATGAGGATAATTTGGCTAGGGTTATAGCTTTCTTGTATTGGGTGGCTAGAGTCTTGTAGGAGGATAGTATAGATTCCTCTGGGCATCCTCTGCATTTGCTAGTGATTCTTTCGTTATATGAGGATAATTTGGCTACGGTTATAGCTTTCTTGTATTGGGTGGCCAGAGTCTTGGAGGAGGATAGTATAGATTCCTGTGGGGATACTCTGCATTTGCTAGTGATTCTCTTGTTATAGGAGAATGATTTGGCTAGGGTTATAGCTTTCTTGTATTGGGTGGCCAGATTCTTGTAGGAGGATAGTATAGATTCCTCTGGGCATCCTCTCCATTTGCTAGTGATTCTCTCGTTATAGGAGGATGATTTGGCTAGGGTTAAATCTTTCTTGTATTGGGTGGGCAGAGTCTTGTAGGAGGATAGTACAGATTCCTGTGGGCATCCTCTCCATTTGCTAGTGATTCTCTCGTTATAGGAGGATGATTTGGCTAGGGTTATAGCTTTCTTGTATTGGGTGGCCAGAGTCTTGTAGGAGGATAGTATAGATTCCTTTGGGGATACACTCCATTTGCTAGTGATTCTCCTGTTATAGGAGGATGATTTGGCTAGGGTTATAGCTTTCTTGCATTGGCTAACCAGAGTCTTGTAGGAGGATAGTATAGATTCCTGTGGGCATCCTCTCCATTTGCTCGTGATTCTCTCGTTATAGGAGGATGATTTGGCTAGGGTTATAGCTTTCTTGTATCGGGTGGCCAGAGTCTTGTAGGAGGATTGTATAGATTCCTGTGGGGTTCCTCTCCATTTGCTAGTGATTCTCTCGTTATAGGAGGATGATTTGGCTAGGGTTATAGCTTTCTTGTATCGGGTGGCCAGAGTCTTGTAGGAGGATAGTATAGATTCCTGTGGGCATCCTTTCCATTTGCTAGTGATTCTCTCGTTATATGAGGATGATTTGGCTAGGGTTATAGCTTTCTTGTATCGGATGGCCAGAGTCTTGTAGGAGGATAGTATAGATTCCTGTGGGGATACTCTCCATTTGCTAGTGATTCTCTCGTTACAGGAGGATGATTTGGCTAGGGTTATAGCGTTCTTGTCTTGGGTGGCCAGATTCTTGTAGGAGGATAGTATAGATTCCTGTGGGCATCCTCTCCATTTGCTAGTGATTCTCTTGTTATAGGAGGATGATTTGGCTAGGGTTATAGCTTTCTTGTATTGGCTAACCAGAGTCTTGTAGGAGGATAGTATAGATTCCTCTGAGCATCCTCTGCATTTGCTAGTGATTCTTTCGTTATATGAGGATAATTTGGCTAGGGTTATAGCTTTCTTGTATTGTCTAACCAGAGTCTTATAGGAGGATAGTATAGATTCCTGTGGAGATACTCTCCATTTGCTAGTGATTCTCTCGTTATAGGAGAATGATTTGGCTAGGGTTATAGCTTTCTTGTATTGGCTAACCAGAGTCTTGTAGGAGGATAGTATAGATTCCTGTGGGCATCCTCTCCATTTGCTAGTGATTCTCTCGTTATAGGAGGATGATTTGGCTAGGGTTATAGCTTTCTTGTTTTCGGTGGCCAAAGTTTTGTAGGAGGATGGTATAGATTCCTGTGGGCATCCTCTCCATTTGCTAGTGATTCTCTCGTTATAGGAGGATGATTAGGCTAGGGTTATAGCTTTCTTGTATTGGGTGGCCAGAGTCTTGTAGGAGGATAGTATAGATTCCTTTGGGGATACTCTCCATTTGCTAGTGATTCTCCTGTTATAGGAGGATGATTTGGCTAGGGTTATAGCTTTCTTGCATTGGCTAACCAGAGTCTTGTAGGAGGATAATATAGATTCCTGTGGGCATCCTCTCCATTTGCTCGTGATTCTCTCGTTATAGGAGGATGATTTGGCTAGGGTTATAGCTTTCTTGTTTTGGGTGGCCAAAGTTTTGTAGTAGGATAGTATAGATTCCTGTGGGCATCCTCTCCATTTGCTAGTGATTCTCTTGTTATAGGAGGATGATTTGGCTAGGGTTATAGCTTTCTTGTATTGGCTAGCCAGAGTCTTGTAGGAGGATAGTAGAGATTCCTGTGGGGTTCCTCTCCATTTGCTAGTGATTCTCTCGTTATAGGAGGATGATTTGGCTAGGGTTATAGCTTTCTTGTATCGGGTGGCCAGAGTCTTGTAGGAGGATTGTATAGATTCCTGTGGGGTTCCTCTCCATTTGCTAGTGATTCTCTCGTTATAGGAGGATGATTTGGCTAGGGTTATAGCTTTCTTGTATCGGGTGGCCAGAGTCTTGTAGGAGGATAGTATAGATTCCTGTGGGCATCCTTTCCATTTGCTAGTGATTCTCTCGTTATATGAGGATGATTTGGCTAGGGTTATAGCTTTCTTGTATCGGATGGCCAGAGTCTTGTAGGAGGATAGTATAGATTCCTGTGGGGATACTCTCCATTTGCTAGTGATTCTCTCGTTACAGGAGGATGATTTGGGTAGGGTTATAGCGTTCTTGTCTTGGGTGGCCAGATTCTTGTAGGAGGATAGTATAGATTCCTGTGGGCATCCTCTCCATTTGCTAGTGATTCTCTTGTTATAGGAGGATGATTTGGCTAGGGTTATAGCTTTCTTGTATTGGCTAACCAGAGTCTTGTAGGAGGATAGTATAGATTCCTCTGAGCATCCTCTGCATTTGCTAGTGATTCTTTCGTTATATGAGGATAATTTGGCTAGGGTTATAGCTTTCTTGTATTGTCTAACCAGAGTCTTATAGGAGGATAGTATAGATTCCTGTGGAGATACTCTCCATTTGCTAGTGATTCTCTCGTTATAGGAGAATGATTTGGCTAGGGTTATAGCTTTCTTGTATTGGCTAACCAGAGTCTTGTAGGAGGATAGTATAGATTCCTGTGGGCATCCTCTCCATTTGCTAGTGATTCGCTCGTTATATGAGGATAATTTGGCTAGGGTTAAAGCTTTCTTGTATTGGGTGGCCACAGTCTTGTAGGAGGATAGTATAGATTCCTGTGGGCATCCTCTCCATTTCCTAGTGATTCTCTCGTTATAGGAGGACGATTTGGCTAGGGTTATAACTTTCTTGTATTGGCTAACCAGAGTCTTGTAGGAGGATAGTATAGATTCCTGTGGGGATCCTCTCCATTTGCTAGTGATTCTTTCGTTATATGAGGATAATTTGGCTAGGGTTATAGCTTTCTTGTATTGAGTGGCCAGAGTCTTGTAGGAGGATAGTACAGATTCCTGTGGGGATAATCTCCATTTGCTAGTGATTCTCTCGTTATAGGAGGATGATTTGGCTAGTGTTATAGCTTTCTTGCATTGGCTAACCAGAGTCTTGTAGGAGGATAGTGTAGATTACTGTGGGCATCCTCTCCATTTGCTAGTGATTCTCTCGTTATAGGAGGATGATTTGGCTAGGGTTATAGCTTTCTTGTATCGGGTGGCCAGAGTCTTGTAGGAGGATAGTATAGATTCCTGTGGGGATACTCTCCATTTGCTAGTGATTCTCTCGTTATAGGAGGATGATTTGGCTAGGGTTATAGCTTTCTTGTATCGGGTGGCCAGAGTCTTGTAGGAGGATAGTATAGATTCCTCTGGGCATCCTCTCCATTTTCTAGTGATTGTCTCGTTATATGAGGATAATTTGGCTAGGGTTATAGCTTTCTTGTATTGGGTGGCTAGAGTCTTGTAGGAGGATAGTATAGATTCCTCTGGGCATCCTCTGCATTTGCTAGTGATTCTTTCGTTATATGAGGATAATTTGGCTACGGTTATAGCTTTCTTGTATTGGGTGGCCAGAGTCTTGTAGGAGGATAGTATAGATTCCTGTGGGGATACTCTCCATTTGCTAGTGATTCTCTCGTTATAGGAGGATGATTTGGCTAGGGTTATAGCTTTCTTGTATTGGCTAACCAGAGTTTTGTAGGAGGATAGTATAGATTCCTGTGGGGATACTCTCCATTTGCTACTGATTCTCTCGTTATAGGAGGATGATTTGGCTAGGGCTATAGCTTTCTTGTATTGGGGTGCCAGAGTCTTGTAGGAGGATAGTATAGATTCCTGTGGGTATACTCTCCATTTGCTAGTGATTCTCTTTTTATAGGAGGATGATTTGGCTAGGGTTATAGCTTTCTTGTATTGGGTGGCCAGAGTCTTGTAGGAGGATAGTATAGATTCCTTTGGGGATACTCTCCCTTTGCTAGTGATTCTCCTGTTATAGGAGGATGATTTGGCTAGGGTTATAGCTTTCTTGCATTGGCTAACCAGAGTCTTGTAGGAGGATAGTATAGATTCCTGTGGGCATCCTCTCCATTTGCTCGTGATTCTCTCGTTATAGGAGGATGATTTGGCTAGGGTTATAGCTTTCTTGTTTTGGGTGGCCAAAGTTTTGTAGTAGGATAGTATAGATTCCTGTGGGCATCCTCTCCATTTGCTAGTGATTCTCTTGTTATAGGAGGATGATTTGGCTAGGGTTATAGCTTTCTTGTATTGGCTAGCCAGAGTCTTGTAGGAGGATAGTAGAGATTCCTGTGGGGTTCCTCTCCATTTGCTAGTGATTCTCTCGTTATAGGAGGATGATTTGGCTAGGGTTATTGTCAAGACCGGTAGGGGGGTCTGTACTTCCGCTCTCTATATGGTAGAGGGGAGGCACAGAGGACCCCAGCCAAGATTCTCTAATATGGTAACGATGGACGAGCAATCAAGGCCTAGCTTCTCAGGAGGTGATGCAGGCTGGTTCTTAAGTACAGTGTATCCCCAAGCCCCCACAAAGGAATGTCCACACACTGTATTACTGAAAACACAGTCTTTATATAATTAATATTCAAGGGTTATGTACACTTATCACAATAACGCACTTTGTGCTCAGGAAAATCAGCAATGGTAAATATCTACAATTCTAAAGTGGTACCACTAATATTAGACCTCATTAAAGTGCATTCACAATACTGTTAAAATGGCACACAGATCAATAAGAAGGAAACCAGCAATAGAGAGAGGAGAGATAACAGAGGGTTGAAACAATAGGCAGAATACTGGCCCCTACCACTGGACACAGTTCTGTGTGGAGATCCCCCCACCTGGGCAACCTGTAAAATAAAGAGATATAACACCAGCCCAGTCCATATATTGTTCAATAGTCTATTTCTCTCCTATAATGTTTTTACCCCCCCAATGTACCTGGTGGAGTCGAGTTCTTCGAAGAGGCGTCGACAGATCCTTCTTGAATGACCCCCTTTAAAGCAGGAGTCACGGATCGTCGAGAGGCGTCGAGAAGCGTCGAGGAACTCGGTGTTCGGTGTCGGGGAATCGACGGCCCTTCTTGAATGCCTTCCCTTTCAAGCGGGAGACACGGGGCGTCGAACGTCCGACAACAAACAAGGTAGAACGGCGTCGATGAGGCGGCAGGCTTCGATCCGAGCGGTGCTCGTCGGCGTCGAGACGTCGGCGTCCTGCGAGGAAGAGGCGTGCGGGGCACCTCGGCGACACTAGTTCTGGACCGCAAAGATTGTGGGTGACGGTGGCCCAGCAAGGGCGTCGAGTCGCTCGAGTCTTTGGGGTCGTGAGGTGGCGGGAAACCCACCGGCGGATTCTCCTCGGCGCGTTGGTCGTCCTCGACTTTCTCCGGCGGGACAAAGCGGCCGACGATGCGGACGAGGGAGTCCTTCAAGGCAAATGTTCTTAGGCAAGGAGCGGACGGCTCCGGTCGTCGGCGGCACGGCGTCAAGTGGTTCCCACGGCGGGGCAACACAACTTCGACGGGCCTCCAGCGGTTACACAGACCTGCGAACCCTGGTCGACGGCAATGGACTTCGACAGCGTCGATGTCCGGGTGCTTCACTTCGATCTCCTCGGCGGTCCCGTCTCGGGTCGGCAGCCTTTCGAGGGTCTGACTTCCAGGGCGCTTCGGCGAAGATTCAGCGGTGCTCGATGGTCCCTCGGAGCACGGGAAGAGGGCGCCTAGCCAGGTCCTCTCTCGGGTCAGTCCTCGACGATTTCGACAACCTTCAGTTCCGTCGAAGCAAATGCCACAGCAAGTCTTCTTCTTCCAGCTGGACGTCGAGGATCAGCAAATCCAGTTACTCTTGAGTGGAGACTCAGCTTCTGAATGCTTCTGAACAATTTCCAGTGGTGAGAGGTCCCCAGATATACTATTCTGTCTCTCATCCACACTGCTGGCACACACACACAGCAGCCAATCACACAGAAGGGCATTCATGCAGTCAGTCAGCCAATCAGGCACACAGTGCATTCAGGCCACACTCCTCCCTTTCAGACACTCACAACAAGGAATGTGGATTGGGACAAGTACCCAGCCATTCAACACTACACACTGCATTCAGGCCAGTTTCGGGCAGGGCTGTCTCAGTCTTTGTCTCTCATGCCAGAAACCAGACAACCACAACAAGGAGTGTATATTGGTCACACACTCCATTCACCCAGGTCCCACCCACAGGAGGTACCCATAACATACAGTCACTGGGAAGGCTCCAGTCAGTCTAGCTGGGCCTTCACAACAACACCATATATGGAACTTCCACCCAACAGCCAGCCAGGGGGAAGGGACAGAGCCAGGGCTTCCCAGGACTTTGGGAAAAACAAGACAACAGGCAATAGAAAGCAAGAGGCCACAGGGGCCATCTTGTTTCTATCAGGAATCAACTGATCCCAATGGCAGGGCCTGGGTATCCCGAAATGGAGGACACCCAGAGCACCTGTCAAGTTTAGCATGGAGCTGCCACCAGCCCATACCCTGCTCTGTGGGCCACCCACAGGTGCCCAAAAACATACACTAGGGGCACAGGGTTGTACCCCTACCCATGGGTGCCATAAGGGTATCCCATGGGTCTGTTCACCAAACCAAAAGAGAGCTGCACTGCCAGGAGTCCCTCATGGACTCCTGGGCAGAAAACATGACAGAACACACGGTAAAAACAGAAAAAGGACAAGGATTCAGAGGCCCTGTCCCTCAGATGCATTTCCGGCATCACAGTCGCCCCCCCCAGACTGAGGTGGAGGGTGCCTAATCTCCCACCGGATAGACACCCTCATCCAGACGGTCAACATACCTTCTGGAAAGGCCATCTGCATTATCGTGACTCTTCCCTGGTCTGTGCTCTATGGTGAAGTCTAGCCCTTGTAGGCTAATCGACCACCTGAGCAATTTCGGATTCTCACCCTTCATCTGCATAAGCCACTTCAGGGGCTTATGATCTGTTTGGACCTTGAAGGTGGACCCCGTAAGGTAGGGCCTAAAACGCCTAAGGCTCCAAACTATACTAAAACATTCCTTTTCAACAGTAGCCCACCTAAGTTCTCTACCCTTGAGTTGTCTACTGATGAATATGATAGGATGTTCTCTCCTTTTGTCATCTAACTGGGACAAGACAGCTCCAATTCCGGTGTCGCAGGCATCCGTCTGGACGATAAAGGGTCGGCTGTAGTCAGGCGCACTCAACACAGGTGCCCTACACAGACTTTCTTTCAAGCCATCAAAGGCCCTCTGACAGTCTTCAGTCCAATTAACCTTCCTAGGCTGTTTGGGTGAAGTTAGAGCTGTCAGGGGTGCAGCTCTGGTTCCATAGTCTGCCATGAAATTGCGATAGTACCCAGTGAGGCCCAAAAAGGCTCTCACCTGGGTTTGAGTAGTGGGCGTCTCCCAGTTCTGTACGTCCTGTACTTTACTGGAGAGAGGTTGGATTTGACCCCCTCCTACCTCATGACCAAGATAGGTAACTTTCCCCTGAGCTATCTGGCACTTGGTGGCCTTGATAGTGAGGTTAGCCCTTTTCAAGGCCTGCAACACCTTATCCAGATGTGTCAAATGCTCTTCCCAGGTGGAACTGTAGACGGCAATGTCGTCTAAGTAAGCCACACAAAAGGCTTCCAGCCCACTGAGCGCATGGTTGACCAATCTCTGGAAGGTGGCAGGGGCATTCTTCAACCCAAAGGGCATGACCCTAAACTGGTAGAGTCCCTCAGGTGTGGAGAATGCCGTCTTTTCCTTGGCATGGTCCGTCAGAGCTATTTGCCAATAGCCTGAGGTAAGGTCAAAGGTGCTCACAAATTTGGCAGCACCTATAGTGTCCACGAGCTCATCAGCCCTGGGCAATGGGTGCGCGTCAGCTTTGGTGACGGCATTGACTCCTCGGTAGTCCACACAGAACCTCCAATCCTTGGTACCCGCCGGGGAACTTGCCTTGGGGACAAGGACCACTGGACTGGACCAGGGACTGGTGGAGGGTTCAATAACACCCAGATCCAACATCTTGGCGACCTCAGCCTGGATGTGGTTTTTGACGGTATCTGACATACGATAGCTCCTGCTTTTGACAGGCACACTGTCACCAGTGTCAATTTCGTGCTTACACCACGGTGTAAGGCCCGGTGTCAGTGAAAACAGAGGGGCATACTGCTGGAGCAAAGCCCGGCAGGCCCTCTGCTGCTCTGTTGTCAAATCGGGAGAGAGTTGTACTCCCTCCACTGAGCCATCCTGAGGGTTGCTATGCAGCAAATCAGGAAGGGGCTCACTCTCATCCTCTTCTTGCCCTGAAGCTAGCAAGAGACATGAGACCTCTGCTCGCCTGTGGAAAGGCTTGAGCCTGTTGACATGGAATACCTGGGGGGCTACCCCAGAGGCTCCCATGTCCACCAGATAATTGACTTCGCCCATCTTGGAGATGATCCTGAAGGGTCCAGTCCACTTGTCTGCCAAAGCTCTAGGCTTGGTAGGCTCCATCACAAGGATTTCCTGTCCCGGAGTCCAATCCACTTGCGAAGCTTTCAGGTCATGCCAGTACTTATTCAATTCCTGGCTGGCCTTGAGATTTGCTGTTGCCTGACCCATCATTTGTGTCATCCTCCGCCTGAGGCCTAACACATAGTCCCCCACTTGCTTGGCGGGACCTGGAGGGGTGGCTTCCAAGCCTTCTCGGATCAAGGCGAGGGGCCCCCTCACGGGATGTCCAAAGAGTAACTCAAAGGGGCTGAAACCAACACCCTCTTGAGGTACCTCTCTGTAAGCAAACAGCAGGCATGGCAGGAGGAGATCCCATTTCCTCCTTAGGGGCTCTTCCAAAGCACCTAGCATGCCCTTGAGAGTTTTGTTAAATCTCTCAACCAGACCATTGGTCTGGGGGTGGTAAGAGGTGGAGAACTTGTAGGTTACCCCGCACTCTTTCCACATGGTTTTCATGTAACTAGACATGAAGTTGGATCCTCGGTCAGAGACAACCTCCTTGGGGAATCCAACACGGGTGAAAATGCCCAGGAGAGCCCTGGCAACCACCTTGGCAGTAACAGTCCGAAGGGGTATTGCCTCAGGGTACCTGGTGGCATGATCTACCAAGACCAGGATGAACCGATGTCCACCTGAAGTGGGAGGGTCAAGGGGACCGACGATGTCGATGCCCACCCTCTCAAATGGTGTGCCAACCACTGGTAATGGCTGCAGTGGGGCAATGACCCTGCCTCCAGTCTTGCCAGACAACTGACAAGTTGGGCAGGTCCTGCAGTGGGACTCCACCTCTACTCCCATCCGTGGCCAGTAGAAATGGGCAGAGAGCCTCTGCTTAGTCTTCTTGGTCCCAAGATGACCAGCCAAGGGCACCTCATGCGCCAACTGCAGTAGGAAGGGCCTGTAAACCTGGGGTACCACCAACCTCTTGCGGGCACCAGGTTCGGGCTTAGTGGGCTCACTAACAAGGAGCTCACCCTCCCAATAAATCTTGAATGTCCTAGGCACTTCACCTTGTGCCTGGGACAGGGCCTGTTTCCTCAGGCCCTCGAGAGAGTGGCACTCTCTCTGTCCCTTACAGAAGTCTGCCCGGGAGGGTCCCCCTTCAGCTAACAAGCATTGAAGGTCGGGATGATCCTCCGGGTTGAGAACCTCTCCCACAGGAGAGTCTTCTGTCTCTTCTCCCACAGGAGTTGAGTTTGGGTTTTCCGCTGGACCCAGCCCGTCCGGAGCATGGATCCCATTGGGTGCTGTCGGAACAGCAGGAAGAGAAGGTGTTCCCTCCACAGAGGTGGCCTTCTTGGTCTTCCTTCTTCTTGCCTTAGGCCTCGCCTTTGGCTCGGATACCTGACTCACAGCCAGACCCGGTGTCACCTGTGACCTAGTGACTGCAGCAGCAGTCATGGGAAGACCATCCGAGATCAACCCCAACTCTACTAGATCATTTCCTAACAGAATGTTAGCAGGGACATTGTCCTGAACCAGGACAGGAAGCTTTGCTGTCTTGTCTCCAATCATGAGTGTGACTAGGGCTACAGGCGATAATTTGGGAGGCCCACCAGCTAACCTGGTGGTTATCAGAGGAGCACCTACATAGTCCTCTGGCTTGAGCAGGGTCCTGTCCACCACTGTCATGCTTGCCCCAGTGTCTCTCAAACCAGTAGAAGGCTGGCCATTCAAGAGGACACTTCTCAAAAACCTACGGGTGTTCTGCGGGATAGTTGCCAGTACTTCTGCGTACTGGTCCCAGGCCCCAAGGGACACTAAGGAAATCTCTACCGGAGCACCAAATGTGATTCCTGTAGAGGAGGGGAGGACAGTGGCCTCCACCTCAGCCACGGGGTAAGGGTAGGTCAGGCTGACAGCCTGTACTCCAAGTGCCTTACCTTTACACTTGGGGTCACCCCTTTTGTGATCCAGAGCCCCACAATCCCAACAAGTGCCAGGAGTGCGGGGTACGGTACTGGAACCACTGGGAACCTGCTTTGCAGCAGGTGGACCACTACTCTTATTCCCACCCACAGAGGACTTATCCCCACCAGATTTTTGGGTCTTAGGAGAGGAAGGTTTTGGTTTACCCGACTGTGATTGCTTTTGGGACTCCTCAGCTTTCTGAGAGGTCCCCTTTTCTTTGTCCTTGTCCTTCCCACTGGAGTCCTTAGGGGACACCCGGTGGGAGACCCACTTGTCAGCCAACCTAGCCAGCTTAAAGGGGTCCAAAATGTTCTGGTCAGCCACATACTGACGCAGCTCTGGTGAACAGGCTTCAGAAAAATGCTCAAAAAACAAGAGGTGGGACAACTCAACAAAAGTTTTCACCTTGTAACCGTCAATCCACCCCATCATGTTCATGTGCGCAGTACTCACCCAGTCAACCCAAGACACATTCTCTCTTTTCTTAAAATCCCTGAACCTTTTAAGGTATTGGGTAGGTGTCTTGCCAAACTTGGCAATCAAAGCAGACTTCATACACTCATACTGACCCCTTTCCTCCACACTCAGCTTCAGAATACAGTCATATCCAGTTTGAGGCACTCTGCTTAACAAACACTTAGCCCAATCTCTTTTATCTACATCATGAATTGCACAAGCCATTTCAAACGCTTCAATCCATTGGAGGATATCTGAACCCTCCACAAACACACCAACCAAATCTTTCATAAACTTGGTGGCTGGGGACCTGCCACTCTCAATTGGTCTAGCTGAAGTCTCCACTCTAGCTCTCTCTAGCTGGATTCTCTGACATTCAGTGTCCTTGTCTTTGAGCGCAAGATCCCTATTCTTGAGTTCCACTTGCTGTGCCAGCTCCTCTTTCTTAAGCTCAGCTTCTATTTCCAACTTGCGATATTCAAAGGCCAATTTCATCCTTAATAACTCAAGTTCCATGGAATTGCTGGGGTTTGGAACAGAGGCAGCAGGAATGGTGGCATTCCCAGAAACAGATTCAGCGACAACCCCAGGGGCAGAGTCCTCACTGGTTGCATCCCCCCCTTCATCAAGGGTTTCACCATCAGTCTGGTAGTCCACCAGGGCAGCTATCAGCTCAGCCCTAGACTTATCCACAAAGTCCAACTCCCTGGCTTCACAAGCACTCTGGAGAGCCTCTAAGCTCATCCGAGTCAATTTACCATTTGCAATGGGCTCCATTGCCTGTAATGCAGTTATTTGGTACACACCCAAACCTTAATCTAATAAAGTGCGGATATTTTGTAAGTGGCACGGTTATACACTGAGTCTTAAAACCATAAGCATCCCACCGCTGCCACCAGCTTGTCACGCTACCGGTAGGGGGGTCTGTACTTCCGCTCTCTATATGGTAGAGGGGAGGCACAGAGGACCCCAGCCAAGATTCTCTAATATGGTAACGATGGACGAGCAATCAAGGCCTAGCTTCTCAGGAGGTGATGCAGGCTGGTTCTTAAGTACAGTGTATCCCCAAGCCCCCACAAAGGAATGTCCACACACTGTATTACTGAAAACACAGTCTTTATATAATTAATATTCAAGGGTTATGTACACTTATCACAATAACGCACTTTGTGCTCAGGAAAATCAGCAATGGTAAATATCTACAATTCTAAAGTGGTACCACTAATATTAGACCTCATTAAAGTGCATTCACAATACTGTTAAAATGGCACACAGATCAATAAGAAGGAAACCAGCAATAGAGAGAGGAGAGATAACAGAGGGTTGAAACAATAGGCAGAATACTGGCCCCTACCACTGGACACAGTTCTGTGTGGAGATCCCCCCACCTGGGCAACCTGTAAAATAAAGAGATATAACACCAGCCCAGTCCATATATTGTTCAATAGTCTATTTCTCTCCTATAATGTTTTTACCCCCCCAATGTACCTGGTGGAGTCGAGTTCTTCGAAGAGGCGTCGACAGATCCTTCTTGAATGACCCCCTTTAAAGCAGGAGTCACGGATCGTCGAGAGGCGTCGAGAAGCGTCGAGGAACTCGGTGTTCGGTGTCGGGGAATCGACGGCCCTTCTTGAATGCCTTCCCTTTCAAGCGGGAGACACGGGGCGTCGAACGTCCGACAACAAACAAGGTAGAACGGCGTCGATGAGGCGGCAGGCTTCGATCCGAGCGGTGCTCGTCGGCGTCGAGACGTCGGCGTCCTGCGAGGAAGAGGCGTGCGGGGCACCTCGGCGACACTAGTTCTGGACCGCAAAGATTGTGGGTGACGGTGGCCCAGCAAGGGCGTCGAGTCGCTCGAGTCTTTGGGGTCGTGAGGTGGCGGGAAACCCACCGGCGGATTCTCCTCGGCGCGTTGGTCGTCCTCGACTTTCTCCGGCGGGACAAAGCGGCCGACGATGCGGACGAGGGAGTCCTTCAAGGCAAATGTTCTTAGGCAAGGAGCGGACGGCTCCGGTCGTCGGCGGCACGGCGTCAAGTGGTTCCCACGGCGGGGCAACACAACTTCGACGGGCCTCCAGCGGTTACACAGACCTGCGAACCCTGGTCGACGGCAATGGACTTCGACAGCGTCGATGTCCGGGTGCTTCACTTCGATCTCCTCGGCGGTCCCGTCTCGGGTCGGCAGCCTTTCGAGGGTCTGACTTCCAGGGCGCTTCGGCGAAGATTCAGCGGTGCTCGATGGTCCCTCGGAGCACGGGAAGAGGGCGCCTAGCCAGGTCCTCTCTCGGGTCAGTCCTCGACGATTTCGACAACCTTCAGTTCCGTCGAAGCAAATGCCACAGCAAGTCTTCTTCTTCCAGCTGGACGTCGAGGATCAGCAAATCCAGTTACTCTTGAGTGGAGACTCAGCTTCTGAATGCTTCTGAACAATTTCCAGTGGTGAGAGGTCCCCAGATATACTATTCTGTCTCTCATCCACACTGCTGGCACACACACAGCAGCCAATCACACAGAAGGGCATTCATGCAGTCAGTCAGCCAATCAGGCACACAGTGCATTCAGGCCACACTCCTCCCTTTCAGACACTCACAACAAGGAATGTGGATTGGGACAAGTACCCAGCCATTCAACACTACACACTGCATTCAGGCCAGTTTCGGGCAGGGCTGTCTCAGTCTTTGTCTCTCATGCCAGAAACCAGACAACCACAACAAGGAGTGTATATTGGTCACACACTCCATTCACCCAGGTCCCACCCACAGGAGGTACCCATAACATACAGTCACTGGGAAGGCTCCAGTCAGTCTAGCTGGGCCTTCACAACAACACCATATATGGAACTTCCACCCAACAGCCAGCCAGGGGGAAGGGACAGAGCCAGGGCTTCCCAGGACTTTGGGAAAAACAAGACAACAGGCAATAGAAAGCAAGAGGCCACAGGGGCCATCTTGTTTCTATCAGGAATCAACTGATCCCAATGGCAGGGCCTGGGTATCCCGAAATGGAGGACACCCAGAGCACCTGTCAAGTTTAGCATGGAGCTGCCACCAGCCCATACCCTGCTCTGTGGGCCACCCACAGGTGCCCAAAAACATACACTAGGGGCACAGGGTTGTACCCCTACCCATGGGTGCCATAAGGGTATCCCATGGGTCTGTTCACCAAACCAAAAGAGAGCTGCACTGCCAGGAGTCCCTCATGGACTCCTGGGCAGAAAACATGACAGAACACACGGTAAAAACAGAAAAAGGACAAGGATTCAGAGGCCCTGTCCCTCAGATGCATTTCCGGCATCACAGTTATAGCTTTCTTGTATCGGGTGGCCAGAGTCTTGTAGGAGGATTGTATAGATTCCTGTGGGGTTCCTCTCCATTTGCTAGTGATTCTCTCGTTATAGGAGGATGATTTGGCTAGGGTTATAGCTTTCTTGTATCGGGTGGCCAGAGTCTTGTAGGAGGATAGTATAGATTCCTGTGGGCATCCTTTCCATTTGCTAGTGATTCTCTCGTTATATGAGGATGATTTGGCTAGGGTTATAGCTTTCTTGTATCGGATGGCCAGAGTCTTGTAGGAGGATAGTATAGATTCCTGTGGGGATACTCTCCATTTGCTAGTGATTCTCTCGTTACAGGAGGATGATTTGGCTAGGGTTATAGCGTTCTTGTCTTGGGTGGCCAGATTCTTGTAGGAGGATAGTATAGATTCCTGTGGGCATCCTCTCCATTTGCTAGTGATTCTCTTGTTATAGGAGGATGATTTGGCTAGGGTTATAGCTTTCTTGTATTGGCTAACCAGAGTCTTGTAGGAGGATAGTATAGATTCCTCTGAGCATCCTCTGCATTTGCTAGTGATTCTTTCGTTATATGAGGATAATTTGGCTAGGGTTATAGCTTTCTTGTATTGGCTAACCAGAGTCTTGTAGGAGGATAGTATAGATTCCTGTGGGCATCCTCTCCATTTGCTAGTGATTCTCTCGTTATAGGAGGATGATTTGGCTAGGGTTATAGCTTTCTTGTTTTCGGTGGCCAAAGTTTTGTAGGAGGATGGTATAGATTCCTGTGGGCATCCTCTCCATTTGCTAGTGATTCTCTCGTTATAGGAGGATGATTAGGCTAGGGTTATAGCTTTCTTGTATTGGGTGGCCAGAGTTTTGTAGGAGGATAGTATAGATTCCTGTGGGCATCCTCTCCATTTGCTAGTGATTCTCTCGTTATAGGAGGATGATTTGGCTAGGGTTAAAGCTTTCTCGTATTGGGTGGCCAGAGTCTTGTAGGAGGATAGTATAGATTCCTGTGGGCATCCTCTCCATTTGCTAGTGATTCTTTCGTTATATGAGGATAATTTGGCTAGGGTTATAGCTTTCTTGTATTGAGTGGCCAGAGTCTTGTAGGAGGATAGTACAGATTCCTGTGGGGATAATCTCCATTTGCTAGTGATTCTCTCGTTATAGGAGGATGATTTGGCTAGTGTTATAGCTTTCTTGCATTGGCTAACCAGAGTCTTGTAGGAGGATAGTGTAGATTACTGTGGGCATCCTCTCCATTTGCTAGTGATTCTCTCGTTATAGGAGGATGATTTGGCTAGGGTTATAGCTTTCTTGTATCGGGTGGCCAGAGTCTTGTAGGAGGATAGTATAGATTCCTGTGGGCATCCTCTCCATTTGCTAGTGATTCTCTCGTTATAGGAGGATGATTTGGCTAGGGTTATAGCTTTCTTGTATCGGGTGGCCAGAGTCTTGTAGGAGGATAGTACAGATTCCTGTGGGGATAATCTCCATTTGCTAGTGATTCTCTCGTTATAGGAGGATGATTTGGCTAGTGTTATAGCTTTCTTGCATTGGCTAACCAGAGTCTTGTAGGAGGATAGTGTAGATTCCTGTGGGCATCCTCTCCATTTGCTAGTGATTCTCTCGTTATAGGAGGATGATTTGGCTAGGGTTATAGCTTTCTTGTATCGGGTGGCCAGAGTCTTGTAGGAGGATAGTATAGATTCCTGTGGGGATACTCTCCATTTGCTAATGATTCTCTCGTTATAGGAGGATGATTTGGCTAGGGTTATAGCTCTCTTGTATTGGCTAACCAGAGTCTTGTAGGAGGATAGTATAGATTCCTGTGGGGATCCTCTCCATTTGCTAGTGATTCTTTCGTTATATGAGGATAATTTGGCTAGGGTTATAGCTTTCTTGTATCGGGTGGCCAGAGTCTTGTAGGAGGATAGTATAGATTCCTGTGGGCATCCTCTCCATTTGCTAGTGATTCTCTCGTTATAGGAGGATGATTTGGCTAGGATTATAGCTTTCTTGTATCGGGTGGCCAGAGTCTTGTAGGAGGATAGTATAGATTCCTGTGGGCATCCTCTCCATTTGCTAGTGATTCTCTCGTTATAGGAGGATGATTTGGCTAGGGTTATAGCTTTCTTGTATCGGGTGGCCAGAGTCTTGTAGGAGGATAGTATAGATTCCTCTGGGCATCCTCTCCATTTGCTAGTGATTGTCTCGTTATATGAGGATAATTTGGCTAGGGTTATAGCTTTCTTGTATTGGGTGGCTAGAGTCTTGTAGGAGGATAGTATAGATTCCTCTGGGCATCCTCTGCATTTGCTAGTGATTCTTTCGTTATATGAGGATAATTTGGCTACGGTTATAGCTTTCTTGTATTGGGTGGCCAGAGTCTTGTAGGAGGATAGTATAGATTCCTGTGGGGATACTCTGCATTTGCTAGTGATTCTCCTGTTATAGGAGGATGATTTGGCTAGGGTTATAGCTTTCTTGCATTGGCTAACCAGAGTCTTGTAGGAGGATAGTATAGATTCCTGTGGGCATCCTCTCCATTTGCTCGTGATTCTCTCGTTATAGGAGGATGATTTGGCTAGGGTTATAGCTTTCTTGTTTTGGGTGGCCAAAGTTTTGTAGTAGGATAGTATAGATTCCTGTGGGCATCCTCTCCATTTGCTAGTGATTCTCTTGTTATAGGAGGATGATTTGGCTAGGGTTATAGCTTTCTTGTATTGGCTAGCCAGAGTCTTGTAGGAGGATAGTAGAGATTCCTGTGGGGTTCCTCTCCATTTGCTAGTGATTCTCTCGTTATAGGAGGATGATTTGGCTAGGGTTATAGCTTTCTTGTATCGGGTGGCCAGAGTCTTGTAGGAGGATTGTATAGATTCCTGTGGGGTTCCTCTCCATTTGCTAGTGATTCTCTCGTTATAGGAGGATGATTTGGCTAGGGTTATAGCTTTCTTGTATCGGGTGGCCAGAGTCTTGTAGGAGGATAGTATAGATTCCTGTGGGCATCCTTTCCATTTGCTAGTGATTCTCTCGTTATATGAGGATGATTTGGCTAGGGTTATAGCTTTCTTGTATCGGATGGCCAGAGTCTTGTAGGAGGATAGTATAGATTCCTGTGGGGATACTCTCCATTTGCTAGTGATTCTCTCGTTACAGGAGGATGATTTGGCTAGGGTTATAGCGTTCTTGTCTTGGGTGGCCAGATTCTTGTAGGAGGATAGTATAGATTCCTGTGGGCATCCTCTCCATTTGCTAGTGATTCTCTTGTTATAGGAGGATGATTTGGCTAGGGTTATAGCTTTCTTGTATTGGCTAACCAGAGTCTTGTAGGAGGATAGTATAGATTCCTCTGAGCATCCTCTGCATTTGCTAGTGATTCTTTCGTTATATGAGGATAATTTGGCTAGGGTTATAGCTTTCTTGTATTGTCTAACCAGAGTCTTATAGGAGGATAGTATAGATTCCTGTGGAGATACTCTCCATTTGCTAGTGATTCTCTCGTTATAGGAGAATGATTTGGCTAGGGTTATAGCTTTCTTGTATTGGCTAACCAGAGTCTTGTAGGAGGATAGTATAGATTCCTGTGGGCATCCTCTCCATTTGCTAGTGATTCTCTCGTTATAGGAGGATGATTTGGCTAGGGTTATAGCTTTCTTGTTTTCGGTGGCCAAAGTTTTGTAGGAGGATGGTATAGATTCCTGTGGGCATCCTCTCCATTTGCTAGTGATTCTCTCGTTATAGGAGGATGATTAGGCTAGGGTTATAGCTTTCTTGTATTGGGTGGCCAGAGTCTTGTAGGAGGATAGTATAGATTCCTTTGGGGATACTCTCCATTTGCTAGTGATTCTCCTGTTATAGGAGGATGATTTGGCTAGGGTTATAGCTTTCTTGCATTGGCTAACCAGAGTCTTGTAGGAGGATAGTATAGATTCCTGTGGGCATCCTCTCCATTTGCTCGTGATTCTCTCGTTATAGGAGGATGATTTGGCTAGGGTTATAGCTTTCTTGTTTTGGGTGGCCAAAGTTTTGTAGTAGGATAGTATAGATTCCTGTGGGCATCCTCTCCATTTGCTAGTGATTCTCTTGTTATAGGAGGATGATTTGGCTAGGGTTATAGCTTTCTTGTATTGGCTAGCCAGAGTCTTGTAGGAGGATAGTAGAGATTCCTGTGGGGTTCCTCTCCATTTGCTAGTGATTCTCTCGTTATAGGAGGATGATTTGGCTAGGGTTATAGCTTTCTTGTATCGGGTGGCCAGAGTCTTGTAGGAGGATTGTATAGATTCCTGTGGGGTTCCTCTCCATTTGCTAGTGATTCTCTCGTTATAGGAGGATGATTTGGCTAGGGTTATAGCTTTCTTGTATCGGGTGGCCAGAGTCTTGTAGGAGGATAGTATAGATTCCTGTGGGCATCCTTTCCATTTGCTAGTGATTCTCTCGTTATATGAGGATGATTTGGCTAGGGTTATAGCTTTCTTGTATCGGATGGCCAGAGTCTTGTAGGAGGATAGTATAGATTCCTGTGGGGATACTCTCCATTTGCTAGTGATTCTCTCGTTACAGGAGGATGATTTGGCTAGGGTTATAGCGTTCTTGTCTTGGGTGGCCAGATTCTTGTAGGAGGATAGTATAGATTCCTGTGGGCATCCTCTCCATTTGCTAGTGATTCTCTTGTTATAGGAGGATGATTTGGCTAGGGTTATAGCTTTCTTGTATTGGCTAACCAGAGTCTTGTAGGAGGATAGTATAGATTCCTCTGAGCATCCTCTGCATTTGCTAGTGATTCTTTCGTTATATGAGGATAATTTGGCTAGGGTTATAGCTTTCTTGTATTGTCTAACCAGAGTCTTATAGGAGGATAGTATAGATTCCTGTGGAGATACTCTCCATTTGCTAGTGATTCTCTCGTTATAGGAGAATGATTTGGCTAGGGTTATAGCTTTCTTGTATTGGCTAACCAGAGTCTTGTAGGAGGATAGTATAGATTCCTGTGGGCATCCTCTCCATTTGCTAGTGATTCTCTCGTTATAGGAGGATGATTTGGCTAGGGTTATAGCTTTCTTGTTTTCGGTGGCCAAAGTTTTGTAGGAGGATGGTATAGATTCCTGTGGGCATCCTCTCCATTTGCTAGTGATTCTCTCGTTATAGGAGGATGATTAGGCTAGGGTTATAGCTTTCTTGTATTGGGTGGCCAGAGTTTTGTAGGAGGATAGTATAGATTCCTGTGGGCATCCTCTCCATTTGCTAGTGATTCTCTCGTTATAGGAGGATGATTTGGCTAGGGTTAAAGCTTTCTCGTATTGGGTGGCCAGAGTCTTGTAGGAGGATAGTATAGATTCCTGTGGGCATCCTCTCCATTTGCTAGTGATTCGCTCGTT
This sequence comes from Ambystoma mexicanum, assembly GCF_040938575.1. Taxonomy (NCBI): domain Eukaryota; kingdom Metazoa; phylum Chordata; class Amphibia; order Caudata; family Ambystomatidae; genus Ambystoma; species Ambystoma mexicanum. Next base: position 1,678,478,895 of record NC_090937.1, read on the forward strand.
ATATGAGGATAATTTGGCTAGGGTTAAAGCTTTCTTGTATTGGGTGGCCACAGTCTTGTAGGAGGATAGTATAGATTCCTGTGGGCATCCTCTCCATTTCCTAGTGATTCTCTCGTTATAGGAGGACGATTTGGCTAGGGTTATAACTTTCTTGTATTGGCTAACCAGAGTCTTGTAGGAGGATAGTATAGATTCCTGTGGGGATCCTCTCCATTTGCTAGTGATTCTTTCGTTATATGAGGATAATTTGGCTAGGGTTATAGCTTTCTTGTATTGAGTGGCCAGAGTCTTGTAGGAGGATAGTACAGATTCCTGTGGGGATAATCTCCATTTGCTAGTGATTCTCTCGTTATAGGAGGATGATTTGGCTAGTGTTATAGCTTTCTTGCATTGGCTAACCAGAGTCTTGTAGGAGGATAGTGTAGATTACTGTGGGCATCCTCTCCATTTGCTAGTGATTCTCTCGTTATAGGAGGATGATTTGGCTAGGGTTATAGCTTTCTTGTATCGGGTGGCCAGAGTCTTGTAGGAGGATAGTATAGATTCCTGTGGGGATACTCTCCATTTGCTAATGATTCTCTCGTTATAGGAGGATGATTTGGCTAGGGTTATAGCTCTCTTGTATTGGCTAACCAGAGTCTTGTAGGAGGATAGTATAGATTCCTGTGGGGGTCCTCTCCATTTGCTAGTGATTCGTTCGTTATATGAGGATAATTTGGCTAGGGTTATAGCTTTCTTGTATCGGGTGGCCAGAGTCTTGTAGGAGGATAGTATAGATTCCTGTGGGCATCCTCTCCATTTGCTAGTGATTCTCTCGTTATAGGAGGATGATTTGGCTAGGATTATAGCTTTCTTGTATCGGGTGGCCAGAGTCTTGTAGGAGGATAGTATAGATTCCTGTGGGCATCCTCTCCATTTGCTAGTGATTGTCTCGTTATATGAGGATAATTTGGCTAGGGTTATAGCTTTCTTGTATTGGGTGGCTAGAGTCTTGTAGGAGGATAGTATAGATTCCTTTGGGGATACTCTCCATTTGCTAGTGATTCTCCTGTTATAGGAGGATGATTTGGCTAGGGTTATAGCTTTCTTGTTTCGGGTGGCCAGAGTCTTGTAGGTGGATAGTATAGATTCCTGTGGGCATCCTCTCCATTTGCTAGTGATTCTCTCGTTATAGGAGGATGATTTGGCTAGGGTTATAACTTTCTTGTATTGGCTAACCAGAGTCTAGTAGGAGGATAGTATAGATTCCTGTGGGCATCCTCTCCATTTGCTAGTGATTCTCTCGTTATAGGAGGATGATTAGGCTAGGGTTATAGCTTTCTTGTATTGGGTGGCCAGAGTCTTGTAGGAGGATAGTATAGATTCCAGTGGGCATCCTCTCCATTTGCTAGTGATTCTCTCATTATAGGAGGATGATTTGGCTAGGGTTATAGCTTTCTTGTATTGGGTGGCCAGAGTCTTGTAGGAGGATAGTATAGATTCCTGTGGGGATACTCTCCATTTGCTAGTGATTCTCTCGTTGTAGGACGATGATTTGGCTAGGGTTATAGCTTTCTTGTATTGGCTAACCAGAGTTTTGTAGGAGGATAGTATAGATTCCTATGGGTATACTCTCCATTTGCTAGTGATTCTCTTTTTATAGGAGGATGATTTGGCTAGGGTTATAGCTTTCTTGTTTTGCGTGGCCAGATTCTTGTAGGAGGATAGTATAGATTCCTGTGGGGATACTCTGCATTTGCTAGTGATTCTCTTGTTATAGGAGAATGATTTGGCTAGGGTTATAGCTTTCTTGCATTGGGTGGCCAGAGTCTTGTAGGAGGATAGTATAGATTCCTCTGGGCATCCTCTCCATTTGCTAGTGATTTTCTTGTTATAGGAGGATGATTTGGCTAGGGTTAAAGCTTTCTTGTATTGGGTGGCCAGAGTCTTGTAGGAGGATAGTACAGATTCCTGTGGGGATACTCTCCATTTGCTAGTGATTCTCTCGTTATAGGAGGATAATTTGGCTAGGGTTATAGCTTTCTTGTATTGGCTAACCAGAGTCTTGTAGGAGGATAGTATAGATTCCTGTGGGCATCCTCTCCATTTGCTAGTGATTCTCTCGTTATAGGAGGATGATTTGGCTAGGGTTATAGCTTTCTTGTATCGGGTGGCCAGAGTCTTGTAGGAGGTTAGTATAGATTCCTGTGGGTTTCCTCTCCATTTGCTAGTGATTTCCTCGTTATAGGAGGATGATTTGGCTAGGGTTATAGCTTTCTTGTATCGGGTGGCCAGAGTCTTGTAGGAAGATAGTATAGATTCCTCTGGGCATCCTCTCCATTTGCTAGTGATTCTCTCGTTATAGGAGGATGATTTGGCTAGGGTTAAAGCTTTCTTGTATCGGGTGGCCAGAGTCTTGTAGGAGGATAGTAGAGATTTCTGTGGGCATCCTCTCCATTTGCTAGTGATTTTCTTGTTATAGGAGGATGATTTGGCTAGGGTTATAGCTCTCTTGTATTGGCTAACCAGAGTCTTGTAGGAGGATAGTATAGATTCCAGTGGGGATCTTCTCCATTTGCTAGTGATTCTTTCGTTATATGATGATAATTTGGCTAGGGTTATAGCTTTCTTTTATTGGCTAACCAGAGTCTTGTAGGAGGATAGTATAGATTCCTGTGGGCATCCTCTCCATTTGCTAGTGATTCTCTCGTTATAGGAGGATGATTTGGCTAGGGTTATAACTTTCTTGTATTGGCTAACCAAAGTCTTGTAGGAGGATAGTATAGATTCCTGTGGGGATCCTCTCCATTTGCTAGTGATTCTTTCGTTATATGAGGATAATTTGGCTAGGGTTATAGCTTTCTTGTATTGAGTGGCCAGAGTCTTGTAGGAGGATAGTACAGATTCCTGTGGGGATAATCTCCATTTGCTAGTGATTCTCTCATTATAGGAGGATGATTTGGCTAGTGTTATAGCTTTCTTGCATTGGCTAACCAGAGTCTTGTAGGAGGATAGTATAGATTCCTGTGGGCATCCTCTCCATTTGCTAGTGATTCTCTTGTTATAGGAGGATGATTTGGCTAGGGTTATAGCTTTCTTGTATTGGCTAGCCAGAGTCTTGTAGGAGGATAGTATAGATTCCTGTGGGGTTCCTCTCCATTTGCTAGTGATTCTCTCGTTATAGGAGGATGATTTGGCTAGGGTTATAGCTTTCTTGTATCGGGTGGCCAGAGTCTTGTAGGAGGATTGTATAGATTCCTGTGGGGTTCCTCTCCATTTGCTAGTGATTCTCTCGTTATAGGAGGATGATTTGGCTAGGGTTATAGCTTTCTTGTATCGGGTGGCCAGAGTCTTGTAGGAGGATAGTATAGATTCCTGTGGGCATCCTTTCCATTTGCTAGTGATTCTCTCGTTACAGGAGGATGATTTGGCTAGGGTTATAGCGTTCTTGTCTTGGGTGGCCAGATTCTTGTAGGAGGATAGTATAGATTCCTGTGGGCATCCTCTCCATTTGCTAGTGATTCTCTCGTTACAGGAGGATGATTTGGCTAGGGTTATAGCTTTCTTGTATTGGCTAACCAGAGTCTTGTAGGAGGATAGTATAGATTCCTCTAAGCATCCTCTGCATTTGCTAGTGATTCTTTCGTTATATGAGGATAATTTGGCTAGGGTTATAGCTTTCTTGTATTGTCTAACCAGAGTCTTATAGGAGGATAGTATAGATTCCTGTGGAGATACTCTCCATTTGCTAGTGATTCTCTCGTTATAGGAGAATGATTTGGCTAGGGTTATAGCTTTCTTGTATTGGCTAACCAGAGTCTTGTAGGAGGATAGTATAGATTCCTGTGGTAATACTCTCCATTTGCTAGTGATTCTCTCGTTACAGGAGGATGATTTGGCTAGTGTAATAGCTTTCTTGCATTTGCTAACCAGAGTCTTGTAGGAGGATAGTATAGATTCCTGTGGGCATCCTCTCCATTTGCTAGTGATTCTCTCGTTATAGGAGGATTATTAGGCTAGGGTTATAGCTTTCTTGTATTGGGTGGCCAGAGTTTTGTAGGAGGATAGTATAGATTCCTGTGGGCATCCTCTCCATTTGCTAGTGATTCTCTCGTTATAGGAGGATGATTTGGCTAGGGTTAAAGCTTTCTCGTATTGGGTGGCCAGAGTCTTGTAGGAGGATAGTATAGATTCCTGTGGGCATCCTCTCCATTTGCTAGTGATTCGCTCGTTATATGAGGATAATTTGGCTAGGGTTAAAGCTTTCTTGTATTGGGTGGCCACAGTCTTGTAGGAGGATAGTATAGATTCCTGTGGGCATCCTCTCCATTTCCTAGTGATTCTCTCGTTATAGGAGGACGATTTGGCTAGGGTTATAACTTTCTTGTATTGGCTAACCAGAGTCTTGTAGGAGGATAGTATAGATTCCTGTGGGGATCCTCTCCATTTGCTAGTGATTCTTTCGTTATATGAGGATAATTTGGCTAGGGTTATAGCTTTCTTGTATTGAGTGGCCAGAGTCTTGTAGGAGGATAGTACAGATTCCTGTGGGGATAATCTCCATTTGCTAGTGATTCTCTCGTTATAGGAGGATGATTTGGCTAGTGTTATAGCTTTCTTGCATTGGCTAACCAGAGTCTTGTAGGAGGATAGTGTAGATTACTGTGGGCATCCTCTCCATTTGCTAGTGATTCTCTCGTTATAGGAGGATGATTTGGCTAGGGTTATAGCTTTCTTGTATCGGGTGGCCAGAGTCTTGTAGGAGGATAGTATAGATTCCTGTGGGGATACTCTCCATTTGCTAATGATTCTCTCGTTATAGGAGGATGATTTGGCTAGGGTTATAGCTCTCTTGTATTGGCTAACCAGAGTCTTGTAGGAGGATAGTATAGATTCCTGTGGGGGTCCTCTCCATTTGCTAGTGATTCGTTCGTTATATGAGGATAATTTGGCTAGGGTTATAGCTTTCTTGTATCGGGTGGCCAGAGTCTTGTAGGAGGATAGTATAGATTCCTGTGGGCATCCTCTCCATTTGCTAGTGATTCTCTCGTTATAGGAGGATGATTTGGCTAGGATTATAGCTTTCTTGTATCGGGTGGCCAGAGTCTTGTAGGAGGATAGTATAGATTCCTGTGGGCATCCTCTCCATTTGCTAGTGATTGTCTCGTTATATGAGGATAATTTGGCTAGGGTTATAGCTTTCTTATATTGGGTGGCTAGAGTCTTGTAGGAGGATAGTATAGATTCCTTTGGGGATACTCTCCATTTGCTAGTGATTCTCCTGTTATAGGAGGATGATTTGGCTAGGGTTATAGCTTTCTTGTTTCGGGTGGCCAGAGTCTTGTAGGTGGATAGTATAGATTCCTGTGGGCATCCTCTCCATTTGCTAGTGATTCTCTCGTTATAGGAGGATGATTTGGCTAGGGTTATAACTTTCTTGTATTGGCTAACCAGAGTCTAGTAGGAGGATAGTATAGATTCCTGTGGGCATCCTCTCCATTTGCTAGTGATTCTCTCGTTATAGGAGGATGATTAGGCTAGGGTTATAGCTTTCTTGTATTGGGTGGCCAGAGTCTTGTAGGAGGATAGTATAGATTCCAGTGGGCATCCTCTCCATTTGCTAGTGATTCTCTCATTATAGGAGGATGATTTGGCTAGGGTTATAGCTTTCTTGTATTGGGTGGCCAGAGTCTTGTAGGAGGATAGTATAGATTCCTGTGGGGATACTCTCCATTTGCTAGTGATTCTCTCGTTGTAGGACGATGATTTGGCTAGGGTTATAGCTTTCTTGTATTGGCTAACCAGAGTTTTGTAGGAGGATAGTATAGATTCCTATGGGTATACTCTCCATTTGCTAGTGATTCTCTTTTTATAGGAGGATGATTTGGCTAGGGTTATAGCTTTCTTGTTTTGCGTGGCCAGATTCTTGTAGGAGGATAGTATAGATTCCTGTGGGGATACTCTGCATTTGCTAGTGATTCTCTTGTTATAGGAGAATGATTTGGCTAGGGTTATAGCTTTCTTGCATTGGGTGGCCAGAGTCTTGTAGGAGGATAGTATAGATTCCTCTGGGCATCCTCTCCATTTGCTAGTGATTTTCTTGTTATAGGAGGATGATTTGGCTAGGGTTAAAGCTTTCTTGTATTGGGTGGCCAGAGTCTTGTAGGAGGATAGTACAGATTCCTGTGGGGATACTCTCCATTTGCTAGTGATTCTCTCGTTATAGGAGGATAATTTGGCTAGGGTTATAGCTTTCTTGTATTGGCTAACCAGAGTCTTGTAGGAGGATAGTATAGATTCCTGTGGGCATCCTCTCCATTTGCTAGTGATTCTCTCGTTATAGGAGGATGATTTGGCTAGGGTTATAGCTTTCTTGTATCGGGTGGCCAGAGTCTTGTAGGAGGTTAGTATAGATTCCTGTGGGTTTCCTCTCCATTTGCTAGTGATTTCCTCGTTATAGGAGGATGATTTGGCTAGGGTTATAGCTTTCTTGTATCGGGTGGCCAGAGTCTTGTAGGAAGATAGTATAGATTCCTCTGGGCATCCTCTCCATTTGCTAGTGATTCTCTCGTTATAGGAGGATGATTTGGCTAGGGTTAAAGCTTTCTTGTATCGGGTGGCCAGAGTCTTGTAGGAGGATAGTACAGATTCCTGTGGGCATCCTCTCCATTTGCTAGTGATTTTCTTGTTATAGGAGGATGATTTGGCTAGGGTTATAGCTCTCTTGTATTGGCTAACCAGAGTCTTGTAGGAGGATAGTATAGATTCCAGTGGGGATCTTCTCCATTTGCTAGTGATTCTTTCGTTATATGATGATAATTTGGCTAGGGTTATAGCTTTCTTTTATTGGCTAACCAGAGTCTTGTAGGAGGATAGTATAGATTCCTGTGGGCATCCTCTCCATTTGCTAGTGATTCTCTCGTTATAGGAGGATGATTTGGCTAGGGTTATAACTTTCTTGTATTGGCTAACCAAAGTCTTGTAGGAGGATAGTATAGATTCCTGAGGGGATCCTCTCCATTTGCTAGTGATTCTTTCGTTATATGAGGATAATTTGGCTAGGGTTATAGCTTTCTTGTATTGAGTGGCCAGAGTCTTGTAGGAGGATAGTACAGATTCCTGTGGGGATAATCTCCATTTGCTAGTGATTCTCTCATTATAGGAGGATGATTTGGCTAGTGTTATAGCTTTCTTGCATTGGCTAACCAGAGTCTTGTAGGAGGATAGTATAGATTCCTGTGGGCATCCTCTCCATTTGCTAGTGATTCTCTTGTTATAGGAGGATGATTTGGCTAGGGTTATAGCTTTCTTGTATTGGCTAGCCAGAGTCTTGTAGGAGGATAGTATAGATTCCTGTGGGGTTCCTCTCCATTTGCTAGTGATTCTCTCGTTATAGGAGGATGATTTGGCTAGGGTTATAGCTTTCTTGTATCGGGTGGCCAGAGTCTTGTAGGAGGATTGTATAGATTCCTGTGGGGTTCCTCTCCATTTGCTAGTGATTCTCTCGTTATAGGAGGATGATTTGGCTAGGGTTATAGCTTTCTTGTATCGGGTGGCCAGAGTCTTGTAGGAGGATAGTATAGATTCCTGTGGGCATCCTTTCCATTTGCTAGTGATTCTCTCGTTACAGGAGGATGATTTGGCTAGGGTTATAGCGTTCTTGTCTTGGGTGGCCAGATTCTTGTAGGAGGATAGTATAGATTCCTGTGGGCATCCTCTCCATTTGCTAGTGATTCTCTCGTTACAGGAGGATGATTTGGCTAGGGTTATAGCTTTCTTGTATTGGCTAACCAGAGTCTTGTAGGAGGATAGTATAGATTCCTCTAAGCATCCTCTGCATTTGCTAGTGATTCTTTCGTTATATGAGGATAATTTGGCTAGGGTTATAGCTTTCTTGTATTGTCTAACCAGAGTCTTATAGGAGGATAGTATAGATTCCTGTGGAGATACTCTCCATTTGCTAGTGATTCTCTCGTTATAGGAGAATGATTTGGCTAGGGTTATAGCTTTCTTGTATTGGCTAACCAGAGTCTTGTAGGAGGATAGTATAGATTCCTGTGGTAATACTCTCCATTTGCTAGTGATTCTCTCGTTACAGGAGGATGATTTGGCTAGTGTAATAGCTTTCTTGCATTTGCTAACCAGAGTCTTGTAGGAGGATAGTATAGATTCCTGTGGGCATCCTCTCCATTTGCTAGTGATTCTCTCGTTATAGGAGGATTATTAGGCTAGGGTTATAGCTTTCTTGTATTGGGTGGCCAGAGTTTTGTAGGAGGATAGTATAGATTCCTGTGGGCATCCTCTCCATTTGCTAGTGATTCTCTCGTTATAGGAGGATGATTTGGCTAGGGTTAAAGCTTTCTTGTATTGGGTGGCCAGAGTCTTGTAGGAGGATAGTATAGATTCCTGTGGGCATCCTCTCCATTTGCTAGTGATTCTCTCGTTATAGGAGGATGATTTGGCTAGGGTTATAGCTTTCTTGTATCGGGTGGCCAGAGTCTTGTAGGAGGAAAGTATAGATTCCTGTGGGGTTCCTCTCCATTTGCTAGTGATTCTCTCGTTATAGGAGGATGATTTGGCTAGGGTTATAGCTTTCTTGTATCGGGTGGCCAGAGTCTTGTAGGAGGATAGTATAGATTCCTGTGGGCATCCTCTCCATTTGCTAGTGATTCTCTCGTTATAGGAGGATGATTAGCCTAGGGTTATAGCTTTCTTGTATCGGGTGGCCAGAGTCTTGTAGGAGGATAGTATAGATTCCTGTGGGCATCCTCTCCATTTGCTAGTGATTCTCTCATTATAGGAGGATGATTTGGCTAGTGTTATAGATTTCTCGTATTGGGTGGCCAGAGTCTTGTAGGAGGATAGTATAGATTCCTGTGGGGATACTCTGTATTTGCTAGTGATTCTCTCGTTATAGGAGGATGATTTGGCTAGGGTTATAGCTTTCTTGTTTTGGGTGGCCAGAGTTTTGTAGGAGGATAGTATAGATTCCTGTGGGCATCCTCTCCATTTGCTAGTGATTCTCTCGTTATATGAGGATAATTTGGCTAGGGTTAAAGCTTTCTTGTATTGGGTGGCCACAGTCTTGCAGGAGGATAGTATAGATTCCTGTGGGCATCCTCTCCATTTGCTAGTGATTCTCTCGTTATAGGAGGATGATTTGGCTAGGGTTATAACTTTCTTGTATTGGCTAACCAGAGCCTTGTAGGAGGATAGTATAGATTCCTGTGGGGATCCTCTCCATTTGCTAGTGATTCTCTCGTTATAGGAGGATGATTTGGCTAGGGTTATAACTTTCTTGTATTGGCTAACCAGAGCCTTGTAGGAGGATAGTATAGATTCCTGTGGGGATCCTCTCCATTTGCTAGTGATTCTTTCGTTATATGAGGATAATTTGGCTAGGGTTATAGCTTTCTTGTATTGAGTGGCCAGAGTCTTGTAGGAGGATAGTACAGATTCCTGTGGGGATAATCTCCATTTGCTAGTGATTCTCTCGTTATAGGAGGATGATTTGGCTAGTGTTATAGCTTTCTTGCATTGGCTAACCAGAGTCTTGTAGGAGGATAGTGTAGATTCCTGTGGGCATCCTCTCCATTTGCTAGTGATTCTCTCGTTATAGGAGGATGATTTGGCTAGGGTTATAGCTTTCTTGTATCGGGTGGCCAGAGTCTTGTAGGAGGATAGTATAGATTCCTGTGGGGATACTCTCCATTTGCTAGTGATTCTCTCGTTATAGGAGGATGATTTGGCTAGGGTTATAGCTTTCTTGTATCGGGTGGCCAGAGTCTTGTAGGAGGAAAGTATAGATTCCTGTGGGGTTCCTCTCCATTTGCTAGTGATTCTTTCGTTATATGAGGATAATTTGGCTAGGGTTATAACTTTCTTGTATTGGCTAACCAGAGCCTTGTAGGAGGATAGTATAGATTCCTGTGGGGATCCTCTCCATTTGCTAGTGATTCTTTCGTTATATGAGGATAATTTGGCTAGGGTTATAGCTTTCTTGTATTGAGTGGCCAGAGTCTTGTAGGAGGATAGTACAGATTCCTGTGGGGATAATCTCCATTTGCTAGTGATTCTCTCGTTATAGGAGGATGATTTGGCTAGTGTTATAGCTTTCTTGCATTGGCTAACCAGAGTCTTGTAGGAGGATAGTGTAGATTCCTGTGGGCATCCTCTCCATTTGCTAGTGATTCTCTCGTTATAGGAGGATGATTTGGCTAGGGTTATAGCTTTCTTGTATCGGGTGGCCAGAGTCTTGTAGGAGGATAGTATAGATTCCTGTGGGGATACTCTCCATTTGCTAGTGATTCTCTCGTTATAGGAGGATGATTTGGCTAGGGTTATAGCTTTCTTGTATCGGGTGGCCAGAGTCTTGTAGGAGGAAAGTATAGATTCCTGTGGGGTTCCTCTCCATTTGCTAGTGATTCTCTCGTTATAGGAGGATGATTTGGCTAGGGTTATAGCTTTCTTGTATCGGGTGGCCAGAGTCTTGTAGGAGGATAGTATAGATTCCTGTGGGCATCCTCTCCATTTGCTAGTGATTCTCTCGTTATAGGAGGATGATTAGCCTAGGGTTATAGCTTTCTTGTATCGGGTGGCCAGAGTCTTGTAGGAGGATAGTATAGATTCCTGTGGGGATACTCTCCATTTGCTAGTGATTCTCTCGTTACAGGAGGATGATTTGGCTAGGGTTATAGCTTTCTTTTCTTGGGTGGCCAGAGTCTTGTAGGAGGATAGTATAGATTCCTGTGGGCATCCTCTCCATTTGCTAGTGATTCTCTTGTTATAGGAGGATGATTTGGCTAGGGTTATAGCTTTCTTGTATTGGCTAACCAGAGTCTTGTAGGAGGATAGTATAGATTCCTCTGGGCATTCGCTGCATTTGCTAGTGATTCTTTCGTTATATGAGGATAATTTGGCTAGGGTTATAGCTTTCTTGTATTGTCTAACCAGAGTCTTGTAGGAGGATAGTATAGATTCCTGTGGAGATACTTTCCATTTGCTAGTGATTCTCTCGTTATAGGAGAATGATTTCGCTAGGGTTATAGCTTTCTTGTATTGGCTAACCAGAGTCTTGTAGGAGGATAGTATAGATTCCTGTGGGCATCCTCTCCATTTGCTAGTGATTCTCTTGTTATAGGAGGATGAGTTGGCTAGGGTTATAGCTTTCTTGTATTGGCTAACCAGAGCCTTGTAGGAGGATAGTATAGATTCCTGTGGGCATCCTCTCCATTTGCTAGTGATTCTCTCATTATAGGAGGATGATTTGGCTAGTGTTATAGATTTCTCGTATTGGGTGGCCAGAGTCTTGTAGGAGGATAGTATAGATTCCTGTGGGGATACTCTGTATTTGCTAGTGATTCTCTCGTTATAGGAGGACGATTTGGCTAGGGTTATAGCTTTCTTGTTTTGGGTGGCCAGAGTTTTGTAGGAGGATAGTATAGATTCCTGTGGGCATCCTTTCCTTTTGCTAGTGATTCTCTCGTTATAGGAGGATGATTTGGCTAGGGTTATAGCTTTCTTGTATTGGGTGGCCAGAGTCTTGTAGGAGTATAGTATAGATTCCTGTGGGGATCCTCTCCATTTGCTAGTGATTCTCTCGTTATAGGAGGATGATTTGGCTAGGGTTATAGCTTTCTTGTATCTTGTGGCCAGAGTCTTGTAGGAGGATAGTATAGATTCCTGTGGTAATACTCTCCATTTGCTAGTGATTCTCTCGTTACAGGAGGATGATTTGGCTAGTGTAATAGCTTTCTTGCATTGGCTAACCAGAGTCTTGTAGGAGGATAGTATAGATTCCTGTGGGCATCCTCTCCATTTGCTAGTGATTCTCTCGTTATAGGAGGATGATTTGGCTAGGGTTATAGCTTTCTTGTTTTGGGTGGCCAAAGTTTTGTAGGAGGATGGTATAGATTCCTGTGGGCATCCTCTCCATTTGCTAGTGATTCTCTCGTTATAGGAGGATGATTAGGCTAGGGTTATAGCTTTCTTGTATTGGGTGGCCAGAGTCTTGTAGGAGGATAGTATAGATTCCTGTGGGCATCCTCTCCATTTGCTAGTGATTCTCTCGTTATAGGAGGATGATTTGGGTAGGGTTATAGCTTTCTTGTATTGGCTAACCAGAGTCTTGTAGGAGGATAGTATAGATTCCTCTGGGCATCCTCTGCATTTGCTAGTGATTCTTTCGTTATATGAGGATAATTTGGCTAGGGTTATAGCTTTCTTGTATCGGGTGGCCAGAGTCTTGTAGGAGGAAAGTATAGATTCCTGTGGGGTTCCTCTCCATTTGCTAGTGATTCTCTCGTTATAGGAGGATGATTTGGCTAGGGTTATAGCTTTCTTGTATCGGGTGGCCAGAGTCTTGTAGGAGGATAGTATAGATTCCTGTGGGCATCCTCTCCATTTGCTAGTGATTCTCTCGTTATAGGAGAATGATTTGGCTAGGGTTATAGCTTTCTTGTATTGGCTAACCAGAGTCTTGTAGGAGGATAGTATAGATTCCTGTGGGCATCCTCTCCATTTGCTAGTGATTCTCTCGTTATTGGAGGATGATTTGGCTAGGGTTATAGCTTTCTTGTATTGGCTAACCAGAGTCTTGTAGGAGGATAGTATAGATTCCTGTGGTAATACTCTCCATTTGCTAGTGATTCTCTCGTTACAGGAGGATGATTTGGCTAGTGTAATAGCTTTCTTGCATTGGCTAACCAGAGTCTTGTAGGAGGATAGTATAGATTCCTGTGGGCATCCTCTCCATTTGCTAGTGATTCTCTCGTTATAGGAGGATGATTTGGCTAGGGTTATAGCTTTCTTGTATTGGCTAACCAGAGTCTTGTAGGAGGATAGTATAGATTCCTGTGGTAATACTCTCCATTTGCTAGTGATTCTCTCGTTATAGGAGGATGATTTGGCTAGGGTTATAGCTTTCTTGTATCGGGTGGCCAGAGTCTTCTAGGAGGATAGTATAGATTCCTGTGGGCATCCTCTCCATTTGCTAGTGATTCTCTCGTTATAGGAGGATGATTAGCCTAGGGTTATAGCTTTCTTGTATTGGCTAACCAGAGTCTTGTAGGAGGATAGTATAGATTCCTGTGGGCATCCTCTGCATTTGCTAGTGATTCTTTCGTTATAGGAGGATGATTTGGCTAGGGTTATAGCTTTCTTGTATTGGCTAACCAGAGTCTTGTAGGAGGATAGTATAGATTCCTGTGGGCATCCTCTCCATTTGCTAGTGATTCTCTCGTTATAGGAGGATGATTAGCCTAGGGTTATAGCTTTCTTGTATCGGGTGGCCAGAGTCTTGTAGGAGGATAGTATAGATTCCTGTGGGGATACTCTCCATTTGCTAGTGATTCTCTCGTTACAGGAGGATGATTTGGCTAGGGTTATAGCTTTCTTGTATTGGCTAACCAGAGTCTTGTAGGAGGATAGTATAGATTCCTCTGGGCATCCTCTGCATTTGCTAGTGATTCTTTCGTTATAGGAGGATGATTTGGCTAGGGTTATAGCTTTCTTGTATTGGCTAACCAGAGTCTTGTAGGAGGATAGTATAGATTCCTGTGGTAATACTCTCCATTTGCTAGTGATTCTCTCGTTACAGGAGGATGATTTGGCTAGTGTAATAGCTTTCTTGCATTGGCTAACCAGAGTCTTGTAGGAGGATAGTATAGATTCCTGTGGGCATCCTCTCCATTTGCTAGTGATTCTCTCGTTATATGAGGATAATTTGGTTAGGGTTAAAGCTTTCTTGTATTGGGTGGCCACAGTCTTGTAGGAGGATAGTATAGATTCCTGTGGGCATCCTCTCCATTTGCTAGTGATTCTCTCTTATAGGAGGATGATTTGGCTAGGGTTATAACTTTCTTGTATTGGCTAACCAGAGTCTTGTAGGAGGATAGTATAGATTCCTGTGGGGATCCTCTCCATTTGCTAGTGATTCTTTCATTATATGAGGATAATTTGGCTAGGGTTATAGCTTTCTTGTATTGAGTGGCGAGAGTCTTGTAGGAGGATAGTACAGATTCCTGTGGGGATAATCTCCATTTGCTAGTGATTCTCTCGTTATAGGAGGATGATTTGGCTAGTGTTACAGCTTTCTTGCATTGGCTAACCGGAGTCTTGTAGGAGGATAGTGTAGATTCCTGTGGGCATCCTCTCCATTTGCTAGTGATTCTCTCGTTATAGGAGGATGATTTGGCTAGGGTTATAGCTTTCTTGTATCGGGTGGCCAGAGTCTTGTAGGAGGATAGTATAGATTCCTGTGGGGATACTCTCCATTTGCTAGTGATTCTCTCGTTATAGGAGGATGATTTGGCTAGGGTTATAGCTTTCTTGTATCGGGTGGCCAGAGTCTTGTAGGAGGAAAGTATAGATTCCTGTGGGGTTCCTCTCCATTTGCTAGTGATTCTCTCGTTATAGGAGGATGATTTGGCTAGGGTTATAGCTTTCTTGTATCGGGTGGCCAGAGTCTTGTAGGAGGATAGTATAGATTCCTGTGGGCATCCTCTCCATTTGCTTGTGATTCTCTCGTTATAGGAGGATGATTAGCCTAGGGTTATAGCTTTCTTGTATCGGGTGGCCAGAGTCTTGTAGGAGGATAGTATAGATTCCTGTGGAGATAATCTCCATTTGCTAATGATTCTCTCGTTATAGGAGAATGATTTGGCTAGGGTTATAGCTTTCTTGTATTGGCTAACCAGAGTCTTGTAGGAGGATAGTATAGATTCTTGTGGGCATCCTCTCCATTTGCTAGTGATTCTCCTGTTATAGGAGGATGATTTGGCTAGGGTTATAGCTTTCTTGTTTCAGGTGGCCAGAGTCTTTTAGGTGGATAGTATAGATTCCTGTGGGCATCCTCTCCATTTGCTAGTGATTCTCTCGTTATAGGAGGATGATTTGGCTAGGGTTATAGCTTTCTCGTATTGGGTGGCCAGAGTCTTGTAGGAGGATAGTATAGATTCCTCTGGGCATCCTCTCCATTTGCTAGTGATTCTCTCGTTTTAGGAGGATGATTTGGGTAGGGTTAAAGCTTTCTTGTATTGGGTGGCCAGAGTCTTGTAGGAGGATAGTACAGATTCCTGTGGGGATACTCTCCATTTGCTAGTGATTCTCTCGTTATAGGAGGATGATTTGGCTAGGGTTATAGCTTTCTTGTTTTGGGTGGCCAAAGTTTTGTAGTAGGATAGTATAGATTCCTGTGGGCATCCTCTCAATTTGCTAGTGATTCTCTTGTTATAGGAGGATGATTTGGCTAGGGTTATAGCTTTCTTGTATTGGCTAACCAGAGTCTTGTAGGAGGATAGTATAGATTCCTGTGGGGTTCCTCTCCATTTGCTAGTGATTCTCTCGTTATAGGAGGATGATTTGGCTAGGGTTATAGCTTTCTTGTATCGGGTGGCCAGAGTCTTGTAGGAGGATAGTATAGATTCCTGTGGGGATACTCTCCATTTGCTAGTGATTCTCTCGTTATAGGAGGATGATTTGGCTAGGGTTATAGCTTTCTTGTATCGGGTGGCCAGAGTCTTGTAGGAGGATAGTATAGATTCCTGTGGGGTTCCTCTCCATTTGCTAGTGATTCTCTCGTTATAGGAGGATGATTTGGCTAGGGTTATAGCTTTCTTGTATCGGGTGGCCAGAGTCTTGTAGGAGGATAGTATAGATTCCTGTGGGCATCCTTTCCATTTGCTAGTGATTCTCTCGTTATAGGAGGATGATTTGGCTAGGGTTATAGCTTTCTTGTATCGGGTGGCCAGAGTCTTGTAGGAGGATAGTATAGATTCCTGTGGGGATACTCTCCATTTGCTAGTGATTCTCTCGTTACAGGAGGATGATTTGGCTAGGGTTATAGCTTTCTTGTCTTGGGTGGCCAGAGTCTTGTAGGAGGATAGTATAGATTCCTTTGGGCATCCTCTCCATTTGCTAGTGATTCTCTTGTTATAGGAGGATGATTTGGCTAGGGTTATAGCTTTCTTGTATTGGCTAACCAGAGTCTTGTAGGAGGATAGTATAGATTCCTCTTGGCATCCTCTGCATTTGCTAGTGATTCTTTCGTTATATGAGGATAATTTGGCTAGGGTTATAGCTTTCTTGTATTGTCTAACCAGAGTCTTGTAGGAGGATAGTATAGATTCCTGTGGAGATACTCTCCATTTGCTAGTGATTCTCTCGTTATAGGAGAATGATTTGGCTAGGGTTATAGCTTTCTTGTATTGGCTAACCAGAGTCTTGTAGGAGGATAGTATAGATTCCTGTGGGTATCCTCTCCATTTGCTAGTGATTCTCTCGTTATAGGAGGATGATTTGGCTAGGGTTATAGCTTTCTTGTATTGGCTAACCAGAGTCTTGTAGGAGGATAGTATAGATTCCTGTGGTAATACTCTCCATTTGCTAGTGATTCTCTCGTTACAGGAGGATGATTTGGCTAGTGTAATAGCTTTCTTGCATTGGCTAACCAGAGTCTTGTAGGAGGATATTATAGATTCCTGTGGGCATCCTCTCCATTTGCTAATGATTCTCTCGTTATAGGAGGATGATTTGGCTAGGGTTATAGCTTTCTTGTTTTGGGTGGCCAAAGTTTTGTAGGAGGATGGTATAGATTCCTGTGGGCATCCTCTGCATTTGCTAGTGATTCTCTCGTTATAGGAGGATGATTTGGCTAGGGTTATAGCTTTCTTGTTTTGGGTGGCCAGAGTCTTGTAGGAGGATAGTATAGATTCCTCTGGGCATCCTCTGCATTTGCTAGTGATTCTTTCGTTATATGAGGATAATTTGGCTAGGGTTATAGCTTTCTTGTATTGGGTGGCCAGAGTCTTGTAGGAGGATAGTATAGATTCCTGTGGGGATACTCTCCATTTGCTAGTGATTCTCTCGTTATAGGAGGATGATTTGGCTGGGGTTATAGCTTTCTTGTATTGGCTAACCAGAGTTTTGTAGGAGGATAGTATAGATTCCTGTGGGGATACTCTGCATTTGCTAGTGATTCTCTTGTTATAGGAGAATGATTTGGCTAGGGTTATAGCTTTCTTGTATTGGTTGGCCAGAGTCTTGTAGGACGATAGTATAGATTCCTCTGGGCATCCTCTCCATTTGCTAGTGATTCTCTCGTTATAGGAGGATGGTTTGGCTAGGGTTATAGCTTTCTTGTTTTGGGTGGCCAAAGTTTTGTAGGAGGATGGTATAGATTCCTGTGGGGCATCCTCTCCATTTGCTAGTGATTCTCTCGTTATAGGAGGATGATTAGGCTAGGGTTATAGCTTTCTTGTATTGGGTGGCCAGAGTCTTGTAGGAGGATAGTATAGATTCCTGTGGGCATCCTCTCCATTTGCTAGTGATTCTCTCGTTATAGGAGGCTTATTTGGCTAGGGTTAAAGCTTTCTTGTATTGGGTGGCCAGAGTCTTGTAGGAGGATAGTATAGATTCCTGTGGGCATCCTCTCCATTTGCTAGTGATTCTCTCGTTATATGAGGATAATTTGGCTAGGGTTAAAGCTTTTTTGTATTGGGTGGCCACAGTCTTGTAGGAGGATAGTATAGATTCCTGTGGGCATCCTCTCCATTTGCTAGTGATTCTCTCGTTATAGGAGGATGATTTGGCTAGGGTTATAACTTTCTTGTATTGGCTAACCAGAGTCTTGTAGGAGGATAGTATAGATTCCTGTGGGGATCCTCTCCATTTGCTAGTGATTCTTTCATTATATGAGGATAATTTGGCCAGGGTTATAGCTTTCTTGTATTGAGTGGCCAGAGTCTTGTAGGAGGATAGTACAGATTCCTGTGTGGATAATCTCCATTTGCTAGTGATTCTCTCGTTATAGGAGGATGATTTGGCTAGGGTTATAGCTTTCTTGTATCGGGTGGCCAGAGTCTTGTAGGAGGATAGTATAGATTCCTGTGGGGATACTCTCCATTTGCTAGTGATTCTCTCGTTATAGGAGGATGATTTGGCTAGGGTTATAGCTTTCTTGTATCGGGTGGCCAGAGTCTTGTAGGAGGAAAGTATAGATTCCTGTGGGGTTCCTCTCCATTTGCTAGTGATTCTCTCGTTATAGGAGGATGATTAGCCTAGGGTTATAGCTTTCTTGTATCGGGTGGCCAGAGTCTTGTAGGAGGATAGTATAGATTCCTGTGGGGATACTCTCCATTTGCTAGTGATTCTCTTGTTACAGGAGGATGATTTGGCTAGGGTTATAGCTTTCTTGTCTTGGGTGGCCAGAGTCTTGTAGGAGGATAGTATAGATTCCTGTGGGCATCCTCTCCATTTGCTAGTGATTCTTTTGTTATAGGAGGATGATTTGGCTAGGGTTATAGCTTTCTTGTATTGGCTAACCAGAGTCTTGTAGGAGGATAGTATAGATTCCTCTGGGCATCCTCTGCATTTGCTAGTGATTCTTTCGTTATATGAGGATAATTTGGCTAGGGTTATAGCTTTCTTGTATTGTCTAACCAGAGTCTTGTAGGAGGATAGTATAGATTCCTGTGGAGATACTCTCCATTTGCTAGTGATTCTCTCGTTATAGGAGAATGATTTGGCTAGGGTTATAGCTTTCTTGTATTGGCTAACCAGAGTCTTGTAGGAGGATAGTATAGATTCCTGTGGGCATCCTCTCCATTTGCTAGTGATTCTCTCGTTATAGGAGGATGAGTTGGCTAGGGTTATAGCTTTCTTGTATTGGCTAACCAGAGTCTTGTAGGAGAATAGTATAGATTCCTGTGGGGATACTCTGTATTTGCTAGTGATTCTCTCGTTATAGGAGGATGATTTGGCTAGGGTTATAGCTTCCTTGTTTTGGGTGGCCAGAGTTTTGTAGGAGGATAGTATAGATTCCTGTGGCATCCTCTTCATTTGCTAGTGATTCTCTCGTTATAGGAGGATGACTTGGCTAGGGTTATAGCTTTCTTGTTTTGGGTGGCCAGAGTTTTGTAGGAGGATAGTATAGATTCCTGTGGGGTTGCTCTCCATTTGCTAGTGATTCTCTCGTTATAGGAGGATGATTTGGCTAGGGTTATAGCTTTCTCGTATTTGGTGGCCAGAGTCTTGTAGGAGGATAGTATAGATTCCTTTGGTAATACTCTCCATTTGCTAGTGATTCTCTCGTTACAGGAGGATGATTTGGCTAGTGTAATAGCTTTCTTTCATTGGCTAACCAGAGTCTTGTAGGAGGATAGTATAGATTCCTGTGGGCATCCTCTCCATTTGCTAGTGATTCTCTCGTTATAGGAGGATGATTAGGCTAGGGTTATAGCTTTCTTGTATTGGGTGGCCAGAGTCTTGTAGGAGGATAGTATAGATTCCTGTGGGCATCCTCTCCATTTGCTAGTGATTCTCTCGTTATAGGAGGATGATTTGGCTACGGTTATAGCTTTCTTGTATTGGCTAACCAGAGTCTTGTAGGAGGATAGTATAGATTCCTCTGGGCATCCTCTGCATTTGCTAGTGATTCTTTCGTTATATGAGGATAATTTGGCTACGGTTATAGCTTTCTTGTATTGGGTGGCCAGAGTCTTGTAGGAGGATAGTATAGATTCCTGTGGGGATACTCTCCATTTGCTAGTGATTCTCTCGTTATAGGAGGATGTTTTGGCTAGGGTTATAGCTTTCTTGTATTGGCTAACCAGAGTTTTGTAGGGGGATAGTATAGATTCCTGTGGGGATACTCTCCATTTGCTACTGATTCTCTCGTTATAGGAGGATGATTTGGCTAGGGCTATAGCTTTCTTGTATTGGGGTGCCAGAGTCTTGTAGGAGGATAGTATAGATTCCTGTGGGTATACTCTCCATTTGCTAGTGATTCTCTTTTTATAGGAGGATGATTTGGCTAGGGTTATAGCTTTCTTGTTTTGCGTGGCCAGAGTCTTGTAGGAGGATAGTATAGATTCCTGTGGGGATACTCTGCATTTGCTAGTGATTCTCTTGTTATAGGAGAATGATTTGGCTAGGGTTATAGCTTTCTTGTATTGGGTGGCCAGAGTCTTGTAGGAGGATAGTATAGATTCCTGTGGGCATCCTCTCCATTTGCTAGTGATTCTCTCGTTATAGGAGGATGATTTGGCTAGGGTTATAGCTTTCTTGTATCGGGTGGCCAGAGTCTTGTAGGAGGATAGTATAGATTCCTCTGGGCATCCTCTCCATTTGCTAGTGATTGTCTCGTTATATGAGGATAATTTGGCTAGGGTTAAAGCTTTCTTGTATTGGGTGGCCAGAGTCTTGTAGGAGGATAGTATAGATTCCTGTGGGCATCCTCTCCATTTGCTAGTGATTCTCTCGTTATAGGAGGATGATTTGGCTAGGGTTATAACTTTCTTGTATTGGCTAACCAGAGTCTAGTAGGAGGATAGTATAGATTCCTGTGGGCATCCTCTCCATTTGCTAGTGATTCTCTCGTTATAGGAGGATGATTTGGCTAGGGTTATAGCTTTCTTGTTTTGGGTGGCCAAAGTTTTGTAGGAGGATGGTATAGATTCCTGTGGGGATCCTCTCCATTTGCTAGTGATTCTCTCGTTATAGGAGGATGATTAGGCTAGGGTTATAGCTTTCTTGTATTGGGTGGCCAGAGTCTTGTAGGAGGATAGTATAGATTCCAGTGGGCATCCTCTCCATTTGCTAGTGATTCTCTCATTATAGGAGGATGATTTGGCTAGGGTTATAGCTTTCTTGTATTGGGTGGCCAGAGTCTTGTAGGAGGATAGTATAGATTCCTGTGGGGATACTCTCCATTTGCTAGTGATTCTCTCGTTGTAGGACGATGATTTGGCTAGGGTTATAGCTTTCTTGTATTGGCTAACCAGAGTCTTGTAGGAGGATAGTATAGATTCCTGTGGGCATCCTCTCCATTTGCTAGTGATTCTCTCGTTATAGGAGGATGAGTTGGCTAGGGTTATAGCTTTCTTGTATTGGCTAACCAGAGTCTTGTAGGAGAATAGTATAGATTCCTGTGGGGATACTCTGTATTTGCTAGTGATTCTCTCATTATAGGAGGATGATTTGGCTAGGGTTATAGCTTCCTTGTTTTGGGTGGCCAGAGTTTTGTAGGAGGATAGTATAGATTCCTGTGGCATCCTCTTCATTTGCTAGTGATTCTCTCGTTATAGGAGGATGACTTGGCTAGGGTTATAGCTTTCTTGTTTTGGGTGGCCAGAGTTTTGTAGGAGGATAGTATAGATTCCTGTGGGGTTGCTCTCCATTTGCTAGTGATTCTCTCGTTATAGGAGGATGATTTGGCTAGGGTTATAGCTTTCTCGTATTTGGTGGCCAGAGTCTTGTAGGAGGATAGTATAGATTCCTGTGGTAATACTCTCCATTTGCTAGTGATTCTCTCGTTACAGGAGGATGATTTGGCTAGTGTAATAGCTTTCTTTCATTGGCTAACCAGAGTCTTGTAGGAGGATAGTATAGATTCCTGTGGGCATCCTCTCCATTTGCTAGTGATTCTCTCGTTATAGGAGGATGATTAGGCTAGGGTTATAGCTTTCTTGTATTGGGTGGCCAGAGTCTTGTAGGAGGATAGTATAGATTCCTGTGGGCATCCTCTCCATTTGCTAGTGATTCTCTCGTTATAGGAGGATGATTTGGCTACGGTTATAGCTTTCTTGTATTGGCTAACCAGAGTCTTGTAGGAGGATAGTATAGATTCCTCTGGGCATCCTCTGCATTTGCTAGTGATTCTTTCGTTATATGAGGATAATTTGGCTACGGTTATAGCTTTCTTGTATTGGGTGGCCAGAGTCTTGTAGGAGGATAGTA
The DNA here is from genome assembly GCF_040938575.1 of Ambystoma mexicanum. Classification (NCBI taxonomy): domain Eukaryota; kingdom Metazoa; phylum Chordata; class Amphibia; order Caudata; family Ambystomatidae; genus Ambystoma; species Ambystoma mexicanum. Next base: position 1,678,500,609 of record NC_090937.1, read on the forward strand.
TAGATTCCTGTGGGGATACTCTCCATTTGCTAGTGATTCTCTCGTTATAGGAGGATGTTTTGGCTAGGGTTATAGCTTTCTTGTATTGGCTAACCAGAGTTTTGTAGGGGGATAGTATAGATTCCTGTGGGGATACTCTCCATTTGCTACTGATTCTCTCGTTATAGGAGGATGATTTGGCTAGGGCTATAGCTTTCTTGTATTGGGGTGCCAGAGTCTTGTAGGAGGATAGTATAGATTCCTGTGGGTATACTCTCCATTTGCTAGTGATTCTCTTTTTATAGGAGGATGATTTGGCTAGGGTTATAGCTTTCTTGTTTTGCGTGGCCAGAGTCTTGTAGGAGGATAGTATAGATTCCTGTGGGGATACTCTGCATTTGCTAGTGATTCTCTTGTTATAGGAGAATGATTTGGCTAGGGTTATAGCTTTCTTGTATTGGGTGGCCAGAGTCTTGTAGGAGGATAGTATAGATTCCTGTGGGCATCCTCTCCATTTGCTAGTGATTCTCTCGTTATAGGAGGATGATTTGGCTAGGGTTATAGCTTTCTTGTATCGGGTGGCCAGAGTCTTGTAGGAGGATAGTATAGATTCCTCTGGGCATCCTCTCCATTTGCTAGTGATTGTCTCGTTATATGAGGATAATTTGGCTAGGGTTAAAGCTTTCTTGTATTGGGTGGCCAGAGTCTTGTAGGAGGATAGTATAGATTCCTGTGGGCATCCTCTCCATTTGCTAGTGATTCTCTCGTTATAGGAGGATGATTTGGCTAGGGTTATAACTTTCTTGTATTGGCTAACCAGAGTCTAGTAGGAGGATAGTATAGATTCCTGTGGGCATCCTCTCCATTTGCTAGTGATTCTCTCGTTATAGGAGGATGATTTGGCTAGGGTTATAGCTTTCTTGTTTTGGGTGGCCAAAGTTTTGTAGGAGGATGGTATAGATTCCTGTGGGGATCCTCTCCATTTGCTAGTGATTCTCTCGTTATAGGAGGATGATTAGGCTAGGGTTATAGCTTTCTTGTATTGGGTGGCCAGAGTCTTGTAGGAGGATAGTATAGATTCCAGTGGGCATCCTCTCCATTTGCTAGTGATTCTCTCATTATAGGAGGATGATTTGGCTAGGGTTATAGCTTTCTTGTATTGGGTGGCCAGAGTCTTGTAGGAGGATAGTATAGATTCCTGTGGGGATACTCTCCATTTGCTAGTGATTCTCTCGTTGTAGGACGATGATTTGGCTAGGGTTATAGCTTTCTTGTATTGGCTAACCAGAGTTTTGTAGGAGGATAGTATAGATTCCTGTGGGGATACTCTCCATTTGCTAGTGATTCTCTCGTTATAGGAGGATGATTTGGCTAGGTTTATAGCTTTCTTGTATCGGGTGGCCAGAGTCTTGTAGGAGGATAGTATAGATTCCTGTGGGTATACTCTCCATTTGCTAGTGATTCTCTTTTTATAGGAGGATGATTTGGCTAGGGTTATAGCTTTCTTGTTTTGCGTGGCCAGATTCTTGTAGGAGGATAGTATAGATTCCTGTGGGGATACTCTGCATTTGCTAGTGATTCTCTTGTTATAGGAGAATGATTTGGCTAGGGTTATAGCTTTCTTGTATTGGGTGGCCAGAGTCTTGTAGGAGGATAGTATAGATTCCTCTGGGCTTCCTCTCCATTTGCTAGTGATTCTCTCGTTATAGGAGGATGATTTGGCTAGGGTAAAAGCTTTCTTGTATTGGGTGGCCAGAGTCTTGTAGGAGGATAGTACAGATTCCTGTGGGGATACTCTCCATTTACTAGTGATTCTCTCGTTATAGGAGGATAATTTGGCTAGGGTTATAGCTTTCTTGTATTGGCTAACCAGAGTCTTGTAGGAGGATAGTATAGATTCCTGTGGGCATCCTCTCCATTTGCTAGTGATTCTCTCGTTATAGGAGGATGATTTGGCTAGGGTTATAGCTTTCTTGTATCGGGTGGCCAGAGTCTTGTAGGAGGATAGTATAGATTCCTGTGGGCATCCTCTCCATTTGCTAGTGATTCTCTCGTTATAGGAGGATGATTTGGCTAGGGTTATAGCTTTCTTGTATCGGGTGGCCAGAGTCTTGTAGGAGGATAGTATAGATTCCTCTGGGCATCCTTTCCATTTGCTAGTGATTCTCTCGTTATAGGAGGATGATTTGGCTAGGGTTAAAGCTTTCTTGTATTGGGTGGCCAGAGTCTTGTAGGAGGATAGTACAGATTCCTGTGGGCATCCTCTCCATTTGCTAGTGATTCTCTCGTTATAGGAGGATGATTTGGCTAGGGTTATAACTTTCTTGTATTGGCTAACCAAAGTCTTGTAGGAGGATAGTATAGATTCCTGTGGGGATCCTCTCCATTTGCTAGTGATTCTTTCGTTATATGAGGATAATTTGGCTAGGGTTATAGCTTTCTTGTATTGAGTGGCCAGAGTCTTGTAGGAGGATAGTACAGATTCCTGTGGGGATAATCTCCATTTGCTAGTGATTCTCTCATTATAGGAGGATGATTTGACTAGTGTTATAGCTTTCTTGCATTGGCTAACCAGAGTCTTGTAGGAGGATAGTATAGATTCCTGTGGGCATCCTCTCCATTTGCTAGTGATTCTCTCATTATAGGAGGATGATTTGGCTAGGGTTATAGCTTTCTTGTTTTGGGTGGCCAAAGTTTTGTAGTAGGATAGTATAGATTCCTGTGGGCATCCTCTCCATTTGCTAGTGATTCTCTTGTTATAGGAGGATGATTTGGCTAGGGTTATAGCTTTCTTGTATTGGCTAGCCAGAGTCTTGTAGGAGGATAGTATAGATTCCTGTGGGGTTCCTCTCCATTTGCTAGTGATTCTCTCGTTATAGGAGGATGATTTGGCTAGGGTTATAGCTTTCTTGTATCGGGTGGCCAGAGTCTTGTAGGAGGATTGTATAGATTCCTGTGGGGTTCCTCTCCATTTGCTAGTGATTCTCTTGTTATAGGAGGATGATTTGGCTAGGGTTATAGCTTTCTTGTATCGGGTGGCCAGAGTCTTGTAGGAGGATAGTATAGATTCCTGTGGGCATCCTTTCCATTTGCTAGTGATTCTCTCATTATATGAGGATGATTTGGCTAGGGTTATAGCTTTCTTGTATCGGGTGGCCAGAGTCTTGTAGGAGGATAGTATAGATTCCTGTGGGGATACTCTCCATTTGCTAGTGATTCTCTCGTTACAGGAGGATGATTTGGCTAGGGTTATAGCGTTCTTGTCTTGGGTGGCCATAGTCTTGTAGGAGGATAGTATAGATTCCTGTGGGCATCCTCTCCATTTGCTAGTGATTCTCTCGTTATAGGAGGATTATTTGGCTAGGGTTAAAGCTTTCTTGTATTGGGTGGCCAGAGTCTTGTAGGAGGATAGTATAGATTCCTGTGGGCATCCTCTCCATTTGCTAGTGATTCTCTCGTTATATGAGGATAATTTGGCTAGGGTTAAAGCTTTCTTGTATTGGGTGGCCACAGTCTTGTAGGAGGATAGTATAGATTCCTGTGGGCATCCTCTCCATTTGCTATTGATTCTCTCGTTATAGGAGGATGATTTGGCTAGGGTTATAACTTTCTTGTATTGGCTAACCAGAGTCTTGTAGGAGGATAGTATAGATTCCTGTGGGGATCCTCTCCATTTGCTAGTGATTCTTTCGTTATATGAGGATAATTTGGCTAGGGTTATAGCTTTCTTGTATTGAGTGGCCAGAGTCTTGTAGGAGGATAGTACAGATTCCTGTGGGGATAATCTCCATTTGCTAGTGATTCTCTCGTTATAGGAGGATGATTTGGCTAGTGTTATAGCTTTCTTGCATTGGCTAACCAGAGTCTTGTAGGAGGATAGTGTAGATTCCTGTGGGCATCCTCTCCATTTGCTAGTGATTCTCTCGTTATAGGAGGATGATTTGGCTAGGGTTATAGCTTTCTTGTATCGGGTGGCCAGAGTCTTGTAGGAGGATAGTATAGATTCCTGTGGGGATACTCTCCATTTGCTAGTGATTCTCTCGTTATAGGAGGATGATTTGGCTAGGGTTATAGCTTTCTTGTATCGGGTGGCCAGAGTCTTGTAGGAGGAAAGTATAGATTCCTGTGGGGTTCCTCTCCATTTGCTAGTGATTCTCTCGTTATAGGAGGATGATTTGGCTAGGGTTATAGCTTTCTTTTCTTGGGTGGCCAGAGTCTTGTAGGAGGATAGTATAGATTCCTCTGGGCATCCTCTGCATTTGCTAGTGATTCTCTCGTTATATGAGGATAATTTGGCTAGGGTTATAGCTTTCTTGTATTGTCTAACCAGAGTCTTGTAGGAGTATAGTATAGATTCCTGTGGAGATACTCTCCATTTGCTAGTGATTCTCTCGTTATAGGAGAATGATTTGGCTAGGGTTATAGCTTTCTTGTATTGGCTAACCAGAGTCTTGTAGGAGGATAGTATAGATTCCTGTGGGCATCCTCTCCATTTGCTAGTGATTCTCTCATTATGGGAGGATGAGTTGGCTAGGGTTATAGCTTTCTTGTATTGGCTAACCAGAGTCTTGTAGGAGGATAGTATAGATTCCTGTGGGCATCCTCATCATTTGCTAGTGATTCTCTCATTATAGGAGGATGATTTGGCTAGGGTTATAGCTTTCTTGTTTTGGGTGGCCAGAGTTTTGTAGGAGGATAGTATAGATTCCTGTGGGCATTCTTTCCTTTTGCTAGTGATTCTCTCGTTATAGGAGGATGATTTGGCTAGGGTTATAGCTTTCTTGTATCGGGTGGCCAGAGTCTTGTAGGAGGATAGTATAGATTCCTGTGGGGATACTCTGTATTTGCTAGTGATTCTCTCGTTATAGGAGGATGATTTGGCTAGGGTTATAGCTTTCTTGTTTTGGGTGGCCAGAGTTTTGTAGGAGGATAGTATAGATTCCTGTGGGCATTCTTTCCTTTTGCTAGTGATTCTCTCGTTATAGGAGGATGATTTGGCTAGGGTTATAGCTTTCTTGTATCGGGTGGCCAGAGTCTTGTAGGAGGATAGTATAGATTCCTGTGGGGATACTCTCCATTTGCTAGTGATTCTCTCGTTATAGGAGGATGATTTGGCTAGGGTTATAGCTTTCTTGTATCGGGTGGCCAGAGTCTTGTAGGAGGAAAGTATAGATTCCTGTGGGGTTCCTCTCCATTTGCTAGTGATTCTCTCGTTATAGGAGGATGATTTGGCTAGGGTTATAGCTTTCTTGTATCGGGTGGCCAGAGTCTTGTAGGAGGATAGTATAGATTCCTGTGGGCATCCTCTCCATTTGCTAGTGATTCTCTCATTATAGGAGGATGATTAGCCTAGGGTTATAGCTTTCTTGTATCGGGTGGCCAGAGTCTTGTAGGAGGATAGTATAGATTCCTGTGGGGATACTCTCCATTTGCTAGTGATTCTCTCGTTACAGGAGGATGATTTGGCTAGGGTTATAGCTTTCTTGTCTTGGGTGGCCAGAGTCTTGTAGGAGGATAGTATAGATTCCTGTGGGCATCCTCTCCATTTGCTAGTGATTCTCTTGTTATAGGAGGATGATTTGGCTAGTGTTATAGATTTCTCGTATTGGGTGGCCAGAGTCTTGTAGGAGGATAGTATAGATTCCTGTGGGGATACTCTGTATTTGCTAGTGATTCTCTCGTTATAGGAGGATGATTTGGCTAGGGTTATAGCTTTCTTGTATCGGGTGGCCAGAGTTTTGTAGGAGGATAGTATAGATTCCTTTGGTAATACTCTCCATTTGCTAGTGATTCTCTCGTTACAGGAGGATGATTTGGCTAGTGTAATAGCTTTCTTGCATTGGCTAACCAGAGTCTTGTAGGAGGATAGTATAGATTCCTGTGGGGATCCTCTCCATTTGCTAGTGATTCTTTCGTTATATGAGGATAATTTGGCTAGGGTTATAGCTTTCTTGTATTGGCTAACCAGAGTCTTGTAGGAAGATAGTATAGATTCCTGTGGGCATCCTCTCCATTTACTAGTGATTTTCTCGTTATAGGAGGATGATTTGGCTAGGATTATAGCTTTCTTGTATCGGGTGGCCAGAGTCTTGTAGGAGGATAGTATAGATTCCTGTGGGCATCCTCTCCATTTGCTAGTGATTCTCTCGTTATAGGAGGATGATTTGGCTAGGGTTATAGCTTTCTTGTATCGGGTGGCCAGAGTCTTGTAGGAGGATAGTATAGATTCCTCTGGGCATCCTCTCCATTTGCTAGTGATTGTCTCGTTATATGAGGATAATTTGGCTAGGGTTATAGCTTTCTTGTATTGGGTGGCCAGAGTCTTATAGGAGGATAGTATAGATTCCTTTGGGGATAGTCTCCATTTGCTAGTGATTCTCCTGTTATAGGAGGATGATTTGGCTAGGGTTATAGCTTGCTTGTATCGGGTGGCCAGAGTCTTGTAGGAGGATAGTATAGATTCCTCTGGGCATCCTCTCCATTTGCTAGTGATTCTCTCATTATAGGAGGATGATTTGGCTAGGGTTAAAGCTTTCTTGTATTGAGTGGCCAGAGTCTAGTAGGAGGATAGTATAGATTCCTGTGGGCATCCTCTCTATTTGCTAGTGATTCTCTCGTTATATGAGGATAATTTGGCTAGGGTTAAAGCTTTCTTGTATTGGGTGGCCAGAGTCTTGTAGGAGGATAGTATAGATTCCTATGGGCATCCTCTCCATTTGCTAGTGATTCTCTCGTTACAGGAGGATGATTTGGCTAGGGTTATAGCTTTCTTGTATTGGCTAACCAGAGTCTTGTAGGAGGATAGTATAGATTCCTGTGGGGATACTCTCCATTTGCTAGTGATTCTCTCGTTATAGGAGGATGATTTGGCTAGGGTTATAGCTTTCTTGTATTGGGTGGCCAGAGTCTTGTGGGAGGATAGTATAGATTCCTGTGGGTATACTCTCCATTTGGTAGTGATTCTCTTTTTATAGGAGGATGATTTGGCTAGGGTTATAGCTTTCTTGTTTTGCGTGGCCAGATTCTTGTAGGAGGATAGTATAGATTCCTGTGGGGATACTCTGCATTTGCTAGTGATTCTCTTGTTATAGGAGAATGATTTGGCTAGGGTTAAAGCTTTCTTGTATTGGGTGGCCAGAGTCTTGTAGGAGGATAGTACAGATTCCTGTGGGGATACTCTCCATTTGCTAGTGATTCTCTCGTTATAGGAGGATAATTTGGCTAGGGTTATAGCTTTCTTGTATTGGCTAACCAGAGTCTTGTAGGAGGATAGTATAGATTCCTGTGGGCATCCTCTCCATTTGCTAGTGATTCTCTCGTTATAGGAGGATGATTTGGCTAGGGTTATAGCTTTCTTGTATCGGGTGGCCAGAGTCTTGTAGGAGGTTAGTATAGATTCCTGTGGGTTTCCTCTCCATTTGCTAGTGATTTCCTCGTTATAGGAGGATGATTTGGCTAGGGTTATAGCTTTCTTGTATCGGGTGGCCAGAGTCTTGTAGGAAGATAGTATAGATTCCTCTGGGCATCCTCTCCATTTGCTAGTGATTCTCTCGTTATAGGAGGATGATTTGGCTAGGGTTAAAGCTTTCTTGTATCGGGTGGCCAGAGTCTTGTAGGAGGATAGTAGAGATTTCTGTGGGCATCCTCTCCATTTGCTAGTGATTTTCTTGTTATAGGAGGATGATTTGGCTAGGGTTATAGCTCTCTTGTATTGGCTAACCAGAGTCTTGTAGGAGGATAGTATAGATTCCAGTGGGGATCTTCTCCATTTGCTAGTGATTCTTTCGTTATATGATGATAATTTGGCTAGGGTTATAGCTTTCTTTTATTGGCTAACCAGAGTCTTGTAGGAGGATAGTATAGATTCCTGTGGGCATCCTCTCCATTTGCTAGTGATTCTCTCGTTATAGGAGGATGATTTGGCTAGGGTTATAACTTTCTTGTATTGGCTAACCAAAGTCTTGTAGGAGGATAGTATAGATTCCTGTGGGGATCCTCTCCATTTGCTAGTGATTCTTTCGTTATATGAGGATAATTTGGCTAGGGTTATAGCTTTCTTGTATTGAGTGGCCAGAGTCTTGTAGGAGGATAGTACAGATTCCTGTGGGGATAATCTCCATTTGCTAGTGATTCTCTCATTATAGGAGGATGATTTGGCTAGTGTTATAGCTTTCTTGCATTGGCTAACCAGAGTCTTGTAGGAGGATAGTATAGATTCCTGTGGGCATCCTCTCCATTTGCTAGTGATTCTCTTGTTATAGGAGGATGATTTGGCTAGGGTTATAGCTTTCTTGTATTGGCTAGCCAGAGTCTTGTAGGAGGATAGTATAGATTCCTGTGGGGTTCCTCTCCATTTGCTAGTGATTCTCTCGTTATAGGAGGATGATTTGGCTAGGGTTATAGCTTTCTTGTATCGGGTGGCCAGAGTCTTGTAGGAGGATTGTATAGATTCCTGTGGGGTTCCTCTCCATTTGCTAGTGATTCTCTCGTTATAGGAGGATGATTTGGCTAGGGTTATAGCTTTCTTGTATCGGGTGGCCAGAGTCTTGTAGGAGGATAGTATAGATTCCTGTGGGCATCCTTTCCATTTGCTAGTGATTCTCTCGTTACAGGAGGATGATTTGGCTAGGGTTATAGCGTTCTTGTCTTGGGTGGCCAGATTCTTGTAGGAGGATAGTATAGATTCCTGTGGGCATCCTCTCCATTTGCTAGTGATTCTCTCGTTACAGGAGGATGATTTGGCTAGGGTTATAGCTTTCTTGTATTGGCTAACCAGAGTCTTGTAGGAGGATAGTATAGATTCCTCTAAGCATCCTCTGCATTTGCTAGTGATTCTTTCGTTATATGAGGATAATTTGGCTAGGGTTATAGCTTTCTTGTATTGTCTAACCAGAGTCTTATAGGAGGATAGTATAGATTCCTGTGGAGATACTCTCCATTTGCTAGTGATTCTCTCGTTATAGGAGAATGATTTGGCTAGGGTTATAGCTTTCTTGTATTGGCTAACCAGAGTCTTGTAGGAGGATAGTATAGATTCCTGTGGTAATACTCTCCATTTGCTAGTGATTCTCTCGTTACAGGAGGATGATTTGGCTAGTGTAATAGCTTTCTTGCATTTGCTAACCAGAGTCTTGTAGGAGGATAGTATAGATTCCTGTGGGCATCCTCTCCATTTGCTAGTGATTCTCTCGTTATAGGAGGATTATTAGGCTAGGGTTATAGCTTTCTTGTATTGGGTGGCCAGAGTTTTGTAGGAGGATAGTATAGATTCCTGTGGGCATCCTCTCCATTTGCTAGTGATTCTCTCGTTATAGGAGGATGATTTGGCTAGGGTTAAAGCTTTCTCGTATTGGGTGGCCAGAGTCTTGTAGGAGGATAGTATAGATTCCTGTGTGCATCCTCTCCATTTGCTAGTGATTCGCTCGTTATATGAGGATAATTTGGCTAGGGTTAAAGCTTTCTTGTATTGGGTGGCCACAGTCTTGTAGGAGGATAGTATAGATTCCTGTGGGCATCCTCTCCATTTCCTAGTGATTCTCTCGTTATAGGAGGACGATTTGGCTAGGGTTATAACTTTCTTGTATTGGCTAACCAGAGTCTTGTAGGAGGATAGTATAGATTCCTGTGGGGATCCTCTCCATTTGCTAGTGATTCTTTCGTTATATGAGGATAATTTGGCTAGGGTTATAGCTTTCTTGTATTGAGTGGCCAGAGTCTTGTAGGAGGATAGTACAGATTCCTGTGGGGATAATCTCCATTTGCTAGTGATTCTCTCGTTATAGGAGGATGATTTGGCTAGTGTTATAGCTTTCTTGCATTGGCTAACCAGAGTCTTGTAGGAGGATAGTGTAGATTACTGTGGGCATCCTCTCCATTTGCTAGTGATTCTCTCGTTATAGGAGGATGATTTGGCTAGGGTTATAGCTTTCTTGTATCGGGTGGCCAGAGTCTTGTAGGAGGATAGTATAGATTCCTGTGGGGATACTCTCCATTTGCTAATGATTCTCTCGTTATAGGAGGATGATTTGGCTAGGGTTATAGCTCTCTTGTATTGGCTAACCAGAGTCTTGTAGGAGGATAGTATAGATTCCTGTGGGGGTCCTCTCCATTTGCTAGTGATTCGTTCGTTATATGAGGATAATTTGGCTAGGGTTATAGCTTTCTTGTATCGGGTGGCCAGAGTCTTGTAGGAGGATAGTATAGATTCCTGTGGGCATCCTCTCCATTTGCTAGTGATTCTCTCGTTATAGGAGGATGATTTGGCTAGGATTATAGCTTTCTTGTATCGGGTGGCCAGAGTCTTGTAGGAGGATAGTATAGATTCCTGTGGGCATCCTCTCCATTTGCTAGTGATTGTCTCGTTATATGAGGATAATTTGGCTAGGGTTATAGCTTTCTTATATTGGGTGGCTAGAGTCTTGTAGGAGGATAGTATAGATTCCTTTGGGGATACTCTCCATTTGCTAGTGATTCTCCTGTTATAGGAGGATGATTTGGCTAGGGTTATAGCTTTCTTGTTTCGGGTGGCCAGAGTCTTGTAGGTGGATAGTATAGATTCCTGTGGGCATCCTCTCCATTTGCTAGTGATTCTCTCGTTATAGGAGGATGATTTGGCTAGGGTTATAACTTTCTTGTATTGGCTAACCAGAGTCTAGTAGGAGGATAGTATAGATTCCTGTGGGCATCCTCTCCATTTGCTAGTGATTCTCTCGTTATAGGAGGATGATTAGGCTAGGGTTATAGCTTTCTTGTATTGGGTGGCCAGAGTCTTGTAGGAGGATAGTATAGATTCCAGTGGGCATCCTCTCCATTTGCTAGTGATTCTCTCATTATAGGAGGATGATTTGGCTAGGGTTATAGCTTTCTTGTATTGGGTGGCCAGAGTCTTGTAGGAGGATAGTATAGATTCCTGTGGGGATACTCTCCATTTGCTAGTGATTCTCTCGTTGTAGGACGATGATTTGGCTAGGGTTATAGCTTTCTTGTATTGGCTAACCAGAGTTTTGTAGGAGGATAGTATAGATTCCTATGGGTATACTCTCCATTTGCTAGTGATTCTCTTTTTATAGGAGGATGATTTGGCTAGGGTTATAGCTTTCTTGTTTTGCGTGGCCAGATTCTTGTAGGAGGATAGTATAGATTCCTGTGGGGATACTCTGCATTTGCTAGTGATTCTCTTGTTATAGGAGAATGATTTGGCTAGGGTTATAGCTTTCTTGCATTGGGTGGCCAGAGTCTTGTAGGAGGATAGTATAGATTCCTCTGGGCATCCTCTCCATTTGCTAGTGATTTTCTTGTTATAGGAGGATGATTTGGCTAGGGTTAAAGCTTTCTTGTATTGGGTGGCCAGAGTCTTGTAGGAGGATAGTACAGATTCCTGTGGGGATACTCTCCATTTGCTAGTGATTCTCTCGTTATAGGAGGATAATTTGGCTAGGGTTATAGCTTTCTTGTATTGGCTAACCAGAGTCTTGTAGGAGGATAGTATAGATTCCTGTGGGCATCCTCTCCATTTGCTAGTGATTCTCTCGTTATAGGAGGATGATTTGGCTAGGGTTATAGCTTTCTTGTATCGGGTGGCCAGAGTCTTGTAGGAGGTTAGTATAGATTCCTGTGGGTTTCCTCTCCATTTGCTAGTGATTTCCTCGTTATAGGAGGATGATTTGGCTAGGGTTATAGCTTTCTTGTATCGGGTGGCCAGAGTCTTGTAGGAAGATAGTATAGATTCCTCTGGGCATCCTCTCCATTTGCTAGTGATTCTCTCGTTATAGGAGGATGATTTGGCTAGGGTTAAAGCTTTCTTGTATCGGGTGGCCAGAGTCTTGTAGGAGGATAGTACAGATTCCTGTGGGCATCCTCTCCATTTGCTAGTGATTTTCTTGTTATAGGAGGATGATTTGGCTAGGGTTATAGCTCTCTTGTATTGGCTAACCAGAGTCTTGTAGGAGGATAGTATAGATTCCAGTGGGGATCTTCTCCATTTGCTAGTGATTCTTTCGTTATATGATGATAATTTGGCTAGGGTTATAGCTTTCTTTTATTGGCTAACCAGAGTCTTGTAGGAGGATAGTATAGATTCCTGTGGGCATCCTCTCCATTTGCTAGTGATTCTCTCGTTATAGGAGGATGATTTGGCTAGGGTTATAACTTTCTTGTATTGGCTAACCAAAGTCTTGTAGGAGGATAGTATAGATTCCTGAGGGGATCCTCTCCATTTGCTAGTGATTCTTTCGTTATATGAGGATAATTTGGCTAGGGTTATAGCTTTCTTGTATTGAGTGGCCAGAGTCTTGTAGGAGGATAGTACAGATTCCTGTGGGGATAATCTCCATTTGCTAGTGATTCTCTCATTATAGGAGGATGATTTGGCTAGTGTTATAGCTTTCTTGCATTGGCTAACCAGAGTCTTGTAGGAGGATAGTATAGATTCCTGTGGGCATCCTCTCCATTTGCTAGTGATTCTCTTGTTATAGGAGGATGATTTGGCTAGGGTTATAGCTTTCTTGTATTGGCTAGCCAGAGTCTTGTAGGAGGATAGTATAGATTCCTGTGGGGTTCCTCTCCATTTGCTAGTGATTCTCTCGTTATAGGAGGATGATTTGGCTAGGGTTATAGCTTTCTTGTATCGGGTGGCCAGAGTCTTGTAGGAGGATTGTATAGATTCCTGTGGGGTTCCTCTCCATTTGCTAGTGATTCTCTCGTTATAGGAGGATGATTTGGCTAGGGTTATAGCTTTCTTGTATCGGGTGGCCAGAGTCTTGTAGGAGGATAGTATAGATTCCTGTGGGCATCCTTTCCATTTGCTAGTGATTCTCTCGTTACAGGAGGATGATTTGGCTAGGGTTATAGCGTTCTTGTCTTGGGTGGCCAGATTCTTGTAGGAGGATAGTATAGATTCCTGTGGGCATCCTCTCCATTTGCTAGTGATTCTCTCGTTACAGGAGGATGATTTGGCTAGGGTTATAGCTTTCTTGTATTGGCTAACCAGAGTCTTGTAGGAGGATAGTATAGATTCCTCTAAGCATCCTCTGCATTTGCTAGTGATTCTTTCGTTATATGAGGATAATTTGGCTAGGGTTATAGCTTTCTTGTATTGTCTAACCAGAGTCTTATAGGAGGATAGTATAGATTCCTGTGGAGATACTCTCCATTTGCTAGTGATTCTCTCGTTATAGGAGAATGATTTGGCTAGGGTTATAGCTTTCTTGTATTGGCTAACCAGAGTCTTGTAGGAGGATAGTATAGATTCCTGTGGTAATACTCTCCATTTGCTAGTGATTCTCTCGTTACAGGAGGATGATTTGGCTAGTGTAATAGCTTTCTTGCATTTGCTAACCAGAGTCTTGTAGGAGGATAGTATAGATTCCTGTGGGCATCCTCTCCATTTGCTAGTGATTCTCTCGTTATAGGAGGATTATTAGGCTAGGGTTATAGCTTTCTTGTATTGGGTGGCCAGAGTTTTGTAGGAGGATAGTATAGATTCCTGTGGGCATCCTCTCCATTTGCTAGTGATTCTCTCGTTATAGGAGGATGATTTGGCTAGGGTTAAAGCTTTCTTGTATTGGGTGGCCAGAGTCTTGTAGGAGGATAGTATAGATTCCTGTGGGCATCCTCTCCATTTGCTAGTGATTCTCTCGTTATAGGAGGATGATTTGGCTAGGGTTATAGCTTTCTTGTATCGGGTGGCCAGAGTCTTGTAGGAGGAAAGTATAGATTCCTGTGGGGTTCCTCTCCATTTGCTAGTGATTCTCTCGTTATAGGAGGATGATTTGGCTAGGGTTATAGCTTTCTTGTATCGGGTGGCCAGAGTCTTGTAGGAGGATAGTATAGATTCCTGTGGGCATCCTCTCCATTTGCTAGTGATTCTCTCGTTATAGGAGGATGATTAGCCTAGGGTTATAGCTTTCTTGTATCGGGTGGCCAGAGTCTTGTAGGAGGATAGTATAGATTCCTGTGGGCATCCTCTCCATTTGCTAGTGATTCTCTCATTATAGGAGGATGATTTGGCTAGTGTTATAGATTTCTCGTATTGGGTGGCCAGAGTCTTGTAGGAGGATAGTATAGATTCCTGTGGGGATACTCTGTATTTGCTAGTGATTCTCTCGTTATAGGAGGATGATTTGGCTAGGGTTATAGCTTTCTTGTTTTGGGTGGCCAGAGTTTTGTAGGAGGATAGTATAGATTCCTGTGGGCATCCTCTCCATTTGCTAGTGATTCTCTCGTTATATGAGGATAATTTGGCTAGGGTTAAAGCTTTCTTGTATTGGGTGGCCACAGTCTTGCAGGAGGATAGTATAGATTCCTGTGGGCATCCTCTCCATTTGCTAGTGATTCTCTCGTTATAGGAGGATGATTTGGCTAGGGTTATAACTTTCTTGTATTGGCTAACCAGAGCCTTGTAGGAGGATAGTATAGATTCCTGTGGGGATCCTCTCCATTTGCTAGTGATTCTCTCGTTATAGGAGGATGATTTGGCTAGGGTTATAACTTTCTTGTATTGGCTAACCAGAGCCTTGTAGGAGGATAGTATAGATTCCTGTGGGGATCCTCTCCATTTGCTAGTGATTCTTTCGTTATATGAGGATAATTTGGCTAGGGTTATAGCTTTCTTGTATTGAGTGGCCAGAGTCTTGTAGGAGGATAGTACAGATTCCTGTGGGGATAATCTCCATTTGCTAGTGATTCTCTCGTTATAGGAGGATGATTTGGCTAGTGTTATAGCTTTCTTGCATTGGCTAACCAGAGTCTTGTAGGAGGATAGTGTAGATTCCTGTGGGCATCCTCTCCATTTGCTAGTGATTCTCTCGTTATAGGAGGATGATTTGGCTAGGGTTATAGCTTTCTTGTATCGGGTGGCCAGAGTCTTGTAGGAGGATAGTATAGATTCCTGTGGGGATACTCTCCATTTGCTAGTGATTCTCTCGTTATAGGAGGATGATTTGGCTAGGGTTATAGCTTTCTTGTATCGGGTGGCCAGAGTCTTGTAGGAGGAAAGTATAGATTCCTGTGGGGTTCCTCTCCATTTGCTAGTGATTCTTTCGTTATATGAGGATAATTTGGCTAGGGTTATAACTTTCTTGTATTGGCTAACCAGAGCCTTGTAGGAGGATAGTATAGATTCCTGTGGGGATCCTCTCCATTTGCTAGTGATTCTTTCGTTATATGAGGATAATTTGGCTAGGGTTATAGCTTTCTTGTATTGAGTGGCCAGAGTCTTGTAGGAGGATAGTACAGATTCCTGTGGGGATAATCTCCATTTGCTAGTGATTCTCTCGTTATAGGAGGATGATTTGGCTAGTGTTATAGCTTTCTTGCATTGGCTAACCAGAGTCTTGTAGGAGGATAGTGTAGATTCCTGTGGGCATCCTCTCCATTTGCTAGTGATTCTCTCGTTATAGGAGGATGATTTGGCTAGGGTTATAGCTTTCTTGTATCGGGTGGCCAGAGTCTTGTAGGAGGATAGTATAGATTCCTGTGGGGATACTCTCCATTTGCTAGTGATTCTCTCGTTATAGGAGGATGATTTGGCTAGGGTTATAGCTTTCTTGTATCGGGTGGCCAGAGTCTTGTAGGAGGAAAGTATAGATTCCTGTGGGGTTCCTCTCCATTTGCTAGTGATTCTCTCGTTATAGGAGGATGATTTGGCTAGGGTTATAGCTTTCTTGTATCGGGTGGCCAGAGTCTTGTAGGAGGATAGTATAGATTCCTGTGGGCATCCTCTCCATTTGCTAGTGATTCTCTCGTTATAGGAGGATGATTAGCCTAGGGTTATAGCTTTCTTGTATCGGGTGGCCAGAGTCTTGTAGGAGGATAGTATAGATTCCTGTGGGGATACTCTCCATTTGCTAGTGATTCTCTCGTTACAGGAGGATGATTTGGCTAGGGTTATAGCTTTCTTTTCTTGGGTGGCCAGAGTCTTGTAGGAGGATAGTATAGATTCCTGTGGGCATCCTCTCCATTTGCTAGTGATTCTCTTGTTATAGGAGGATGATTTGGCTAGGGTTATAGCTTTCTTGTATTGGCTAACCAGAGTCTTGTAGGAGGATAGTATAGATTCCTCTGGGCATTCGCTGCATTTGCTAGTGATTCTTTCGTTATATGAGGATAATTTGGCTAGGGTTATAGCTTTCTTGTATTGTCTAACCAGAGTCTTGTAGGAGGATAGTATAGATTCCTGTGGAGATACTTTCCATTTGCTAGTGATTCTCTCGTTATAGGAGAATGATTTCGCTAGGGTTATAGCTTTCTTGTATTGGCTAACCAGAGTCTTGTAGGAGGATAGTATAGATTCCTGTGGGCATCCTCTCCATTTGCTAGTGATTCTCTTGTTATAGGAGGATGAGTTGGCTAGGGTTATAGCTTTCTTGTATTGGCTAACCAGAGCCTTGTAGGAGGATAGTATAGATTCCTGTGGGCATCCTCTCCATTTGCTAGTGATTCTCTCATTATAGGAGGATGATTTGGCTAGTGTTATAGATTTCTCGTATTGGGTGGCCAGAGTCTTGTAGGAGGATAGTATAGATTCCTGTGGGGATACTCTGTATTTGCTAGTGATTCTCTCGTTATAGGAGGACGATTTGGCTAGGGTTATAGCTTTCTTGTTTTGGGTGGCCAGAGTTTTGTAGGAGGATAGTATAGATTCCTGTGGGCATCCTTTCCTTTTGCTAGTGATTCTCTCGTTATAGGAGGATGATTTGGCTAGGGTTATAGCTTTCTTGTATTGGGTGGCCAGAGTCTTGTAGGAGTATAGTATAGATTCCTGTGGGGATCCTCTCCATTTGCTAGTGATTCTCTCGTTATAGGAGGATGATTTGGCTAGGGTTATAGCTTTCTTGTATCTTGTGGCCAGAGTCTTGTAGGAGGATAGTATAGATTCCTGTGGTAATACTCTCCATTTGCTAGTGATTCTCTCGTTACAGGAGGATGATTTGGCTAGTGTAATAGCTTTCTTGCATTGGCTAACCAGAGTCTTGTAGGAGGATAGTATAGATTCCTGTGGGCATCCTCTCCATTTGCTAGTGATTCTCTCGTTATAGGAGGATGATTTGGCTAGGGTTATAGCTTTCTTGTTTTGGGTGGCCAAAGTTTTGTAGGAGGATGGTATAGATTCCTGTGGGCATCCTCTCCATTTGCTAGTGATTCTCTCGTTATAGGAGGATGATTAGGCTAGGGTTATAGCTTTCTTGTATTGGGTGGCCAGAGTCTTGTAGGAGGATAGTATAGATTCCTGTCGGCATCCTCTCCATTTGCTAGTGATTCTCTCGTTATAGGAGGATGATTTGGGTAGGGTTATAGCTTTCTTGTATTGGCTAACCAGAGTCTTGTAGGAGGATAGTATAGATTCCTCTGGGCATCCTCTGCATTTGCTAGTGATTCTTTCGTTATATGAGGATAATTTGGCTAGGGTTATAGCTTTCTTGTATCGGGTGGCCAGAGTCTTGTAGGAGGAAAGTATAGATTCCTGTGGGGTTCCTCTCCATTTGCTAGTGATTCTCTCGTTATAGGAGGATGATTTGGCTAGGGTTATAGCTTTCTTGTATCGGGTGGCCAGAGTCTTGTAGGAGGATAGTATAGATTCCTGTGGGCATCCTCTCCATTTGCTAGTGATTCTCTCGTTATAGGAGAATGATTTGGCTAGGGTTATAGCTTTCTTGTATTGGCTAACCAGAGTCTTGTAGGAGGATAGTATAGATTCCTGTGGGCATCCTCTCCATTTGCTAGTGATTCTCTCGTTATTGGAGGATGATTTGGCTAGGGTTATAGCTTTCTTGTATTGGCTAACCAGAGTCTTGTAGGAGGATAGTATAGATTCCTGTGGTAATACTCTCCATTTGCTAGTGATTCTCTCGTTACAGGAGGATGATTTGGCTAGTGTAATAGCTTTCTTGCATTGGCTAACCAGAGTCTTGTAGGAGGATAGTATAGATTCCTGTGGGCATCCTCTCCATTTGCTAGTGATTCTCTCGTTATAGGAGGATGATTTGGCTAGGGTTATAGCTTTCTTGTATTGGCTAACCAGAGTCTTGTAGGAGGATAGTATAGATTCCTGTGGTAATACTCTCCATTTGCTAGTGATTCTCTCGTTATAGGAGGATGATTTGGCTAGGGTTATAGCTTTCTTGTATCGGGTGGCCAGAGTCTTCTAGGAGGATAGTATAGATTCCTGTGGGCATCCTCTCCATTTGCTAGTGATTCTCTCGTTATAGGAGGATGATTAGCCTAGGGTTATAGCTTTCTTGTATTGGCTAACCAGAGTCTTGTAGGAGGATAGTATAGATTCCTGTGGGCATCCTCTGCATTTGCTAGTGATTCTTTCGTTATAGGAGGATGATTTGGCTAGGGTTATAGCTTTCTTGTATTGGCTAACCAGAGTCTTGTAGGAGGATAGTATAGATTCCTGTGGGCATCCTCTCCATTTGCTAGTGATTCTCTCGTTATAGGAGGATGATTAGCCTAGGGTTATAGCTTTCTTGTATCGGGTGGCCAGAGTCTTGTAGGAGGATAGTATAGATTCCTGTGGGGATACTCTCCATTTGCTAGTGATTCTCTCGTTACAGGAGGATGATTTGGCTAGGGTTATAGCTTTCTTGTATTGGCTAACCAGAGTCTTGTAGGAGGATAGTATAGATTCCTCTGGGCATCCTCTGCATTTGCTAGTGATTCTTTCGTTATAGGAGGATGATTTGGCTAGGGTTATAGCTTTCTTGTATTGGCTAACCAGAGTCTTGTAGGAGGATAGTATAGATTCCTGTGGTAATACTCTCCATTTGCTAGTGATTCTCTCGTTACAGGAGGATGATTTGGCTAGTGTAATAGCTTTCTTGCATTGGCTAACCAGAGTCTTGTAGGAGGATAGTATAGATTCCTGTGGGCATCCTCTCCATTTGCTAGTGATTCTCTCGTTATATGAGGATAATTTGGTTAGGGTTAAAGCTTTCTTGTATTGGGTGGCCACAGTCTTGTAGGAGGATAGTATAGATTCCTGTGGGCATCCTCTCCATTTGCTAGTGATTCTCTCTTATAGGAGGATGATTTGGCTAGGGTTATAACTTTCTTGTATTGGCTAACCAGAGTCTTGTAGGAGGATAGTATAGATTCCTGTGGGGATCCTCTCCATTTGCTAGTGATTCTTTCATTATATGAGGATAATTTGGCTAGGGTTATAGCTTTCTTGTATTGAGTGGCGAGAGTCTTGTAGGAGGATAGTACAGATTCCTGTGGGGATAATCTCCATTTGCTAGTGATTCTCTCGTTATAGGAGGATGATTTGGCTAGTGTTACAGCTTTCTTGCATTGGCTAACCGGAGTCTTGTAGGAGGATAGTGTAGATTCCTGTGGGCATCCTCTCCATTTGCTAGTGATTCTCTCGTTATAGGAGGATGATTTGGCTAGGGTTATAGCTTTCTTGTATCGGGTGGCCAGAGTCTTGTAGGAGGATAGTATAGATTCCTGTGGGGATACTCTCCATTTGCTAGTGATTCTCTCGTTATAGGAGGATGATTTGGCTAGGGTTATAGCTTTCTTGTATCGGGTGGCCAGAGTCTTGTAGGAGGAAAGTATAGATTCCTGTGGGGTTCCTCTCCATTTGCTAGTGATTCTCTCGTTATAGGAGGATGATTTGGCTAGGGTTATAGCTTTCTTGTATCGGGTGGCCAGAGTCTTGTAGGAGGATAGTATAGATTCCTGTGGGCATCCTCTCCATTTGCTTGTGATTCTCTCGTTATAGGAGGATGATTAGCCTAGGGTTATAGCTTTCTTGTATCGGGTGGCCAGAGTCTTGTAGGAGGATAGTATAGATTCCTGTGGAGATAATCTCCATTTGCTAGTGATTCTCTCGTTATAGGAGAATGATTTGGCTAGGGTTATAGCTTTCTTGTATTGGCTAACCAGAGTCTTGTAGGAGGATAGTATAGATTCTTGTGGGCATCCTCTCCATTTGCTAGTGATTCTCCTGTTATAGGAGGATGATTTGGCTAGGGTTATAGCTTTCTTGTTTCAGGTGGCCAGAGTCTTTTAGGTGGATAGTATAGATTCCTGTGGGCATCCTCTCCATTTGCTAGTGATTCTCTCGTTATAGGAGGATGATTTGGCTAGGGTTATAGCTTTCTCGTATTGGGTGGCCAGAGTCTTGTAGGAGGATAGTATAGATTCCTCTGGGCATCCTCTCCATTTGCTAGTGATTCTCTCGTTTTAGGAGGATGATTTGGGTAGGGTTAAAGCTTTCTTGTATTGGGTGGCCAGAGTCTTGTAGGAGGATAGTACAGATTCCTGTGGGGATACTCTCCATTTGCTAGTGATTCTCTCGTTATAGGAGGATGATTTGGCTAGGGTTATAGCTTTCTTGTTTTGGGTGGCCAAAGTTTTGTAGTAGGATAGTATAGATTCCTGTGGGCATCCTCTCAATTTGCTAGTGATTCTCTTGTTATAGGAGGATGATTTGGCTAGGGTTATAGCTTTCTTGTATTGGCTAACCAGAGTCTTGTAGGAGGATAGTATAGATTCCTGTGGGGTTCCTCTCCATTTGCTAGTGATTCTCTCGTTATAGGAGGATGATTTGGCTAGGGTTATAGCTTTCTTGTATCGGGTGGCCAGAGTCTTGTAGGAGGATAGTATAGATTCCTGTGGGGATACTCTCCATTTGCTAGTGATTCTCTCGTTATAGGAGGATGATTTGGCTAGGGTTATAGCTTTCTTGTATCGGGTGGCCAGAGTCTTGTAGGAGGATAGTATAGATTCCTGTGGGGTTCCTCTCCATTTGCTAGTGATTCTCTCGTTATAGGAGGATGATTTGGCTAGGGTTATAGCTTTCTTGTATCGGGTGGCCAGAGTCTTGTAGGAGGATAGTATAGATTCCTGTGGGCATCCTTTCCATTTGCTAGTGATTCTCTCGTTATAGGAGGATGATTTGGCTAGGGTTATAGCTTTCTTGTATCGGGTGGCCAGAGTCTTGTAGGAGGATAGTATAGATTCCTGTGGGGATACTCTCCATTTGCTAGTGATTCTCTCGTTACAGGAGGATGATTTGGCTAGGGTTATAGCTTTCTTGTCTTGGGTGGCCAGAGTCTTGTAGGAGGATAGTATAGATTCCTTTGGGCATCCTCTCCATTTGCTAGTGATTCTCTTGTTATAGGAGGATGATTTGGCTAGGGTTATAGCTTTCTTGTATTGGCTAACCAGAGTCTTGTAGGAGGATAGTATAGATTCCTCTTGGCATCCTCTGCATTTGCTAGTGATTCTTTCGTTATATGAGGATAATTTGGCTAGGGTTATAGCTTTCTTGTATTGTCTAACCAGAGTCTTGTAGGAGGATAGTATAGATTCCTGTGGAGATACTCTCCATTTGCTAGTGATTCTCTCGTTATAGGAGAATGATTTGGCTAGGGTTATAGCTTTCTTGTATTGGCTAACCAGAGTCTTGTAGGAGGATAGTATAGATTCCTGTGGGTATCCTCTCCATTTGCTAGTGATTCTCTCGTTATAGGAGGATGATTTGGCTAGGGTTATAGCTTTCTTGTATTGGCTAACCAGAGTCTTGTAGGAGGATAGTATAGATTCCTGTGGTAATACTCTCCATTTGCTAGTGATTCTCTCGTTACAGGAGGATGATTTGGCTAGTGTAATAGCTTTCTTGCATTGGCTAACCAGAGTCTTGTAGGAGGATATTATAGATTCCTGTGGGCATCCTCTCCATTTGCTAATGATTCTCTCGTTATAGGAGGATGATTTGGCTAGGGTTATAGCTTTCTTGTTTTGGGTGGCCAAAGTTTTGTAGGAGGATGGTATAGATTCCTGTGGGCATCCTCTGCATTTGCTAGTGATTCTCTCGTTATAGGAGGATGATTTGGCTAGGGTTATAGCTTTCTTGTTTTGGGTGGCCAGAGTCTTGTAGGAGGATAGTATAGATTCCTCTGGGCATCCTCTGCATTTGCTAGTGATTCTTTCGTTATATGAGGATAATTTGGCTAGGGTTATAGCTTTCTTGTATTGGGTGGCCAGAGTCTTGTAGGAGGATAGTATAGATTCCTGTGGGGATACTCTCCATTTGCTAGTGATTCTCTCGTTATAGGAGGATGATTTGGCTGGGGTTATAGCTTTCTTGTATTGGCTAACCAGAGTTTTGTAGGAGGATAGTATAGATTCCTGTGGGGATACTCTGCATTTGCTAGTGATTCTCTTGTTATAGGAGAATGATTTGGCTAGGGTTATAGCTTTCTTGTATTGGTTGGCCAGAGTCTTGTAGGACGATAGTATAGATTCCTCTGGGCATCCTCTCCATTTGCTAGTGATTCTCTCGTTATAGGAGGATGGTTTGGCTAGGGTTATAGCTTTCTTGTTTTGGGTGGCCAAAGTTTTGTAGGAGGATGGTATAGATTCCTGTGGGGCATCCTCTCCATTTGCTAGTGATTCTCTCGTTATAGGAGGATGATTAGGCTAGGGTTATAGCTTTCTTGTATTGGGTGGCCAGAGTCTTGTAGGAGGATAGTATAGATTCCTGTGGGCATCCTCTCCATTTGCTAGTGATTCTCTCGTTATAGGAGGCTTATTTGGCTAGGGTTAAAGCTTTCTTGTATTGGGTGGCCAGAGTCTTGTAGGAGGATAGTATAGATTCCTGTGGGCATCCTCTCCATTTGCTAGTGATTCTCTCGTTATATGAGGATAATTTGGCTAGGGTTAAAGCTTTTTTGTATTGGGTGGCCACAGTCTTGTAGGAGGATAGTATAGATTCCTGTGGGCATCCTCTCCATTTGCTAGTGATTCTCTCGTTATAGGAGGATGATTTGGCTAGGGTTATAACTTTCTTGTATTGGCTAACCAGAGTCTTGTAGGAGGATAGTATAGATTCCTGTGGGGATCCTCTCCATTTGCTAGTGATTCTTTCATTATATGAGGATAATTTGGCCAGGGTTATAGCTTTCTTGTATTGAGTGGCCAGAGTCTTGTAGGAGGATAGTACAGATTCCTGTGTGGATAATCTCCATTTGCTAGTGATTCTCTCGTTATAGGAGGATGATTTGGCTAGGGTTATAGCTTTCTTGTATCGGGTGGCCAGAGTCTTGTAGGAGGATAGTATAGATTCCTGTGGGGATACTCTCCATTTGCTAGTGATTCTCTCGTTATAGGAGGATGATTTGGCTAGGGTTATAGCTTTCTTGTATCGGGTGGCCAGAGTCTTGTAGGAGGAAAGTATAGATTCCTGTGGGGTTCCTCTCCATTTGCTAGTGATTCTCTCGTTATAGGAGGATGATTAGCCTAGGGTTATAGCTTTCTTGTATCGGGTGGCCAGAGTCTTGTAGGAGGATAGTATAGATTCCTGTGGGGATACTCTCCATTTGCTAGTGATTCTCTTGTTACAGGAGGATGATTTGGCTAGGGTTATAGCTTTCTTGTCTTGGGTGGCCAGAGTCTTGTAGGAGGATAGTATAGATTCCTGTGGGCATCCTCTCCATTTGCTAGTGATTCTTTTGTTATAGGAGGATGATTTGGCTAGGGTTATAGCTTTCTTGTATTGGCTAACCAGAGTCTTGTAGGAGGATAGTATAGATTCCTCTGGGCATCCTCTGCATTTGCTAGTGATTCTTTCGTTATATGAGGATAATTTGGCTAGGGTTATAGCTTTCTTGTATTGTCTAACCAGAGTCTTGTAGGAGGATAGTATAGATTCCTGTGGAGATACTCTCCATTTGCTAGTGATTCTCTCGTTATAGGAGAATGATTTGGCTAGGGTTATAGCTTTCTTGTATTGGCTAACCAGAGTCTTGTAGGAGGATAGTATAGATTCCTGTGGGCATCCTCTCCATTTGCTAGTGATTCTCTCGTTATAGGAGGATGAGTTGGCTAGGGTTATAGCTTTCTTGTATTGGCTAACCAGAGTCTTGTAGGAGAATAGTATAGATTCCTGTGGGGATACTCTGTATTTGCTAGTGATTCTCTCGTTATAGGAGGATGATTTGGCTAGGGTTATAGCTTCCTTGTTTTGGGTGGCCAGAGTTTTGTAGGAGGATAGTATAGATTCCTGTGGCATCCTCTTCATTTGCTAGTGATTCTCTCGTTATAGGAGGATGACTTGGCTAGGGTTATAGCTTTCTTGTTTTGGGTGGCCAGAGTTTTGTAGGAGGATAGTATAGATTCCTGTGGGGTTGCTCTCCATTTGCTAGTGATTCTCTCGTTATAGGAGGATGATTTGGCTAGGGTTATAGCTTTCTCGTATTTGGTGGCCAGAGTCTTGTAGGAGGATAGTATAGATTCCTTTGGTAATACTCTCCATTTGCTAGTGATTCTCTCGTTACAGGAGGATGATTTGGCTAGTGTAATAGCTTTCTTTCATTGGCTAACCAGAGTCTTGTAGGAGGATAGTATAGATTCCTGTGGGCATCCTCTCCATTTGCTAGTGATTCTCTCGTTATAGGAGGATGATTAGGCTAGGGTTATAGCTTTCTTGTATTGGGTGGCCAGAGTCTTGTAGGAGGATAGTATAGATTCCTGTGGGCATCCTCTCCATTTGCTAGTGATTCTCTCGTTATAGGAGGATGATTTGGCTACGGTTATAGCTTTCTTGTATTGGCTAACCAGAGTCTTGTAGGAGGATAGTATAGATTCCTCTGGGCATCCTCTGCATTTGCTAGTGATTCTTTCGTTATATGAGGATAATTTGGCTACGGTTATAGCTTTCTTGTATTGGGTGGCCAGAGTCTTGTAGGAGGATAGTATAGATTCCTGTGGGGATACTCTCCATTTGCTAGTGATTCTCTCGTTATAGGAGGATGTTTTGGCTAGGGTTATAGCTTTCTTGTATTGGCTAACCAGAGTTTTGTAGGGGGATAGTATAGATTCCTGTGGGGATACTCTCCATTTGCTACTGATTCTCTCGTTATAGGAGGATGATTTGGCTAGGGCTATAGCTTTCTTGTATTGGGGTGCCAGAGTCTTGTAGGAGGATAGTATAGATTCCTGTGGGTATACTCTCCATTTGCTAGTGATTCTCTTTTTATAGGAGGATGATTTGGCTAGGGTTATAGCTTTCTTGTTTTGCGTGGCCAGAGTCTTGTAGGAGGATAGTATAGATTCCTGTGGGCATCCTCATCATTTGCTAGTGATTCTCTCATTATAGGAGGATGATTTGGCTAGGGTTATAGCTTTCTTGTTTTGGGTGGCCAGAGTTTTGTAGGAGGATAGTATAGATTCCTGTGGGCATTCTTTCCTTTTGCTAGTGATTCTCTCGTTATAGGAGGATGATTTGGCTAGGGTTATAGCTTTCTTGTATCGGGTGGCCAGAGTCTTGTAGGAGGATAGTATAGATTCCTGTGGGGATACTCTGTATTTGCTAGTGATTCTCTCGTTATAGGAGGATGATTTGGCTAGGGTTATAGCTTTCTTGTTTTGGGTGGCCAGAGTTTTGTAGGAGGATAGTATAGATTCCTGTGGGCATTCTTTCCTTTTGCTAGTGATTCTCTCGTTATAGGAGGATGATTTGGCTAGGGTTATAGCTTTCTTGTATCGGGTGGCCAGAGTCTTGTAGGAGGATAGTATAGATTCCTGTGGGGATACTCTCCATTTGCTAGTGATTCTCTCGTTATAGGAGGATGATTTGGCTAGGGTTATAGCTTTCTTGTATCGGGTGGCCAGAGTCTTGTAGGAGGAAAGTATAGATTCCTGTGGGGTTCCTCTCCATTTGCTAGTGATTCTCTCGTTATAGGAGGATGATTTGGCTAGGGTTATAGCTTTCTTGTATCGGGTGGCCAGAGTCTTGTAGGAGGATAGTATAGATTCCTGTGGGCATCCTCTCCATTTGCTAGTGATTCTCTCATTATAGGAGGATGATTAGCCTAGGGTTATAGCTTTCTTGTATCGGGTGGCCAGAGTCTTGTAGGAGGATAGTATAGATTCCTGTGGGGATACTCTCCATTTGCTAGTGATTCTCTCGTTACAGGAGGATGATTTGGCTAGGGTTATAGCTTTCTTGTCTTGGGTGGCCAGAGTCTTGTAGGAGGATAGTATAGATTCCTGTGGGCATCCTCTCCATTTGCTAGTGATTCTCTTGTTATAGGAGGATGATTTGGCTAGTGTTATAGATTTCTCGTATTGGGTGGCCAGAGTCTTGTAGGAGGATAGTATAGATTCCTGTGGGGATACTCTGTATTTGCTAGTGATTCTCTCGTTATAGGAGGATGATTTGGCTAGGGTTATAGCTTTCTTGTATCGGGTGGCCAGAGTTTTGTAGGAGGATAGTATAGATTCCTTTGGTAATACTCTCCATTTGCTAGTGATTCTCTCGTTACAGGAGGATGATTTGGCTAGTGTAATAGCTTTCTTGCATTGGCTAACCAGAGTCTTGTAGGAGGATAGTATAGATTCCTGTGGGGATCCTCTCCATTTGCTAGTGATTCTTTCGTTATATGAGGATAATTTGGCTAGGGTTATAGCTTTCTTGTATTGGCTAACCAGAGTCTTGTAGGAAGATAGTATAGATTCCTGTGGGCATCCTCTCCATTTACTAGTGATTTTCTCGTTATAGGAGGATGATTTGGCTAGGATTATAGCTTTCTTGTATCGGGTGGCCAGAGTCTTGTAGGAGGATAGTATAAATTCCTGTGGGCATCCTCTCCATTTGCTAGTGATTCTCTCGTTATAGGAGGATGATTTGGCTAGGGTTATAGCTTTCTTGTATCGGGTGGCCAGAGTCTTGTAGGAGGATAGTATAGATTCCTCTGGGCATCCTCTCCATTTGCTAGTGATTGTCTCGTTATATGAGGATAATTTGGCTAGGGTTATAGCTTTCTTGTATTGGGTGGCCAGAGTCTTATAGGAGGATAGTATAGATTCCTTTGGGGATAGTCTCCATTTGCTAGTGATTCTCCTGTTATAGGAGGATGATTTGGCTAGGGTTATAGCTTGCTTGTATCGGGTGGCCAGAGTCTTGTAGGAGGATAGTATAGATTCCTCTGGGCATCCTCTCCATTTGCTAGTGATTCTCTCATTATAGGAGGATGATTTGGCTAGGGTTAAAGCTTTCTTGTATTGAGTGGCCAGAGTCTAGTAGGAGGATAGTATAGATTCCTGTGGGCATCCTCTCTATTTGCTAGTGATTCTCTCGTTATATGAGGATAATTTGGCTAGGGTTAAAGCTTTCTTGTATTGGGTGGCCAGAGTCTTGTAGGAGGATAGTATAGATTCCTATGGGCATCCTCTCCATTTGCTAGTGATTCTCTCGTTACAGGAGGATGATTTGGCTAGGGTTATAGCTTTCTTGTATTGGCTAACCAGAGTCTTGTAGGAGGATAGTATAGATTCCTGTGGGGATACTCTCCATTTGCTAGTGATTCTCTCGTTATAGGAGGATGATTTGGCTAGGGTTATAGCTTTCTTGTATTGGGTGGCCAGAGTCTTGTGGGAGGATAGTATAGATTCCTGTGGGTATACTCTCCATTTGGTAGTGATTCTCTTTTTATAGGAGGATGATTTGGCTAGGGTTATAGCTTTCTTGTTTTGCGTGGCCAGATTCTTGTAGGAGGATAGTATAGATTCCTGTGGGGATACTCTGCATTTGCTAGTGATTCTCTTGTTATAGGAGAATGATTTGGCTAGGGTTAAAGCTTTCTTGTATTGGGTGGCCAGAGTCTTGTAGGAGGATAGTACAGATTCCTGTGGGGATACTCTCCATTTGCTAGTGATTCTCTCGTTATAGGAGGATAATTTGGCTAGGGTTATAGCTTTCTTGTATTGGCTAACCAGAGTCTTGTAGGAGGATAGTATAGATTCCTGTGGGCATCCTCTCCATTTGCTAGTGATTCTCTCGTTATAGGAGGATGATTTGGCTAGGGTTATAGCTTTCTTGTATCGGGTGGCCAGAGTCTTGTAGGAGGTTAGTATAGATTCCTGTGGGTTTCCTCTCCATTTGCTAGTGATTTCCTCGTTATAGGAGGATGATTTGGCTAGGGTTATAGCTTTCTTGTATCGGGTGGCCAGAGTCTTGTAGGAAGATAGTATAGATTCCTCTGGGCATCCTTTCCATTTGCTAGTGATTCTCTCGTTATAGGAGGATGATTTGGCTAGGGTTAAAGCTTTCTTGTATTGGGTGGCCAGAGTCTTGTAGGAGGATAGTACAGATTCCTGTGGGCATCCTCTCCATTTGCTAGTGATTCTCTCGTTATAGGAGGATGATTTGGCTAGGGTTATAACTTTCTTGTATTGGCTAACCAAAGTCTTGTAGGAGGATAGTATAGATTCCTGTGGGGATCCTCTCCATTTGCTAGTGATTCTTTCGTTATATGAGGATAATTTGGCTAGGGTTATAGCTTTCTTGTATTGAGTGGCCAGAGTCTTGTAGGAGGATAGTACAGATTCCTGTGGGGATAATCTCCATTTGCTAGTGATTCTCTCATTATAGGAGGATGATTTGACTAGTGTTATAGCTTTCTTGCATTGGCTAACCAGAGTCTTGTAGGAGGATAGTATAGATTCCTGTGGGCATCCTCTCCATTTGCTAGTGATTCTCTCATTATAGGAGGATGATTTGGCTAGGGTTATAGCTTTCTTGTTTTGGGTGGCCAAAGTTTTGTAGTAGGATAGTATAGATTCCTGTGGGCATCCTCTCCATTTGCTAGTGATTCTCTTGTTATAGGAGGATGATTTGGCTAGGGTTATAGCTTTCTTGTATTGGCTAGCCAGAGTCTTGTAGGAGGATAGTATAGATTCCTGTGGGGTTCCTCTCCATTTGCTAGTGATTCTCTCGTTATAGGAGGATGATTTGGCTAGGGTTATAGCTTTCTTGTATCGGGTGGCCAGAGTCTTGTAGGAGGATTGTATAGATTCCTGTGGGGTTCCTCTCCATTTGCTAGTGATTCTCTTGTTATAGGAGGATGATTTGGCTAGGGTTATAGCTTTCTTGTATCGGGTGGCCAGAGTCTTGTAGGAGGATAGTATAGATTCCTGTGGGCATCCTTTCCATTTGCTAGTGATTCTCTCATTATATGAGGATGATTTGGCTAGGGTTATAGCTTTCTTGTATCGGGTGGCCAGAGTCTTGTAGGAGGATAGTATAGATTCCTGTGGGGATACTCTCCATTTGCTAGTGATTCTCTCGTTACAGGAGGATGATTTGGCTAGGGTTATAGCGTTCTTGTCTTGGGTGGCCATAGTCTTGTAGGAGGATAGTATAGATTCCTGTGGGCATCCTCTCCATTTGCTAGTGATTCTCTCGTTATAGGAGGATTATTTGGCTAGGGTTAAAGCTTTCTTGTATTGGGTGGCCAGAGTCTTGTAGGAGGATAGTATAGATTCCTGTGGGCATCCTCTCCATTTGCTAGTGATTCTCTCGTTATATGAGGATAATTTGGCTAGGGTTAAAGCTTTCTTGTATTGGGTGGCCACAGTCTTGTAGGAGGATAGTATAGATTCCTGTGGGCATCCTCTCCATTTGCTATTGATTCTCTCGTTATAGGAGGATGATTTGGCTAGGGTTATAACTTTCTTGTATTGGCTAACCAGAGTCTTGTAGGAGGATAGTATAGATTCCTGTGGGGATCCTCTCCATTTGCTAGTGATTCTTTCGTTATATGAGGATAATTTGGCTAGGGTTATAGCTTTCTTGTATTGAGTGGCCAGAGTCTTGTAGGAGGATAGTACAGATTCCTGTGGGGATAATCTCCATTTGCTAGTGATTCTCTCGTTATAGGAGGATGATTTGGCTAGTGTTATAGCTTTCTTGCATTGGCTAACCAGAGTCTTGTAGGAGGATAGTGTAGATTCCTGTGGGCATCCTCTCCATTTGCTAGTGATTCTCTCGTTATAGGAGGATGATTTGGCTAGGGTTATAGCTTTCTTGTATCGGGTGGCCAGAGTCTTGTAGGAGGATAGTATAGATTCCTGTGGGGATACTCTCCATTTGCTAGTGATTCTCTCGTTATAGGAGGATGATTTGGCTAGGGTTATAGCTTTCTTGTATCGGGTGGCCAGAGTCTTGTAGGAGGAAAGTATAGATTCCTGTGGGGTTCCTCTCCATTTGCTAGTGATTCTCTCGTTATAGGAGGATGATTTGGCTAGGGTTATAGCTTTCTTTTCTTGGGTGGCCAGAGTCTTGTAGGAGGATAGTATAGATTCCTCTGGGCATCCTCTGCATTTGCTAGTGATTCTCTCGTTATATGAGGATAATTTGGCTAGGGTTATAGCTTTCTTGTATTGTCTAACCAGAGTCTTGTAGGAGTATAGTATAGATTCCTGTGGAGATACTCTCCATTTGCTAGTGATTCTCTCGTTATAGGAGAATGATTTGGCTAGGGTTATAGCTTTCTTGTATTGGCTAACCAGAGTCTTGTAGGAGGATAGTATAGATTCCTGTGGGCATCCTCTCCATTTGCTAGTGATTCTCTCATTATGGGAGGATGAGTTGGCTAGGGTTATAGCTTTCTTGTATTGGCTAACCAGAGTCTTGTAGGAGGATAGTATAGATTCCTGTGGGCATCCTCATCATTTGCTAGTGATTCTCTCATTATAGGAGGATGATTTGGCTAGGGTTATAGCTTTCTTGTTTTGGGTGGCCAGAGTTTTGTAGGAGGATAGTATAGATTCCTGTGGGCATTCTTTCCTTTTGCTAGTGATTCTCTCGTTATAGGAGGATGATTTGGCTAGGGTTATAGCTTTCTTGTATCGGGTGGCCAGAGTCTTGTAGGAGGATAGTATAGATTCCTGTGGGGATACTCTGTATTTGCTAGTGATTCTCTCGTTATAGGAGGATGATTTGGCTAGGGTTATAGCTTTCTTGTTTTGGGTGGCCAGAGTTTTGTAGGAGGATAGTATAGATTCCTGTGGGCATTCTTTCCTTTTGCTAGTGATTCTCTCGTTATAGGAGGATGATTTGGCTAGGGTTATAGCTTTCTTGTATCGGGTGGCCAGAGTCTTGTAGGAGGATAGTATAGATTCCTGTGGGCATCCTCTCCATTTGCTAGTGATTCTCTCGTTATAGGAGGATGATTTGGCTAGGGTTATAGCTTTCTTGTATCGGGTGGCCAGAGTCTTGTAGGAGGATAGTATAGATTCCTCTGGGCATCCTTTCCATTTGCTAGTGATTCTCTCGTTATAGGAGGATGATTTGGCTAGGGTTAAAGCTTTCTTGTATTGGGTGGCCAGAGTCTTGTAGGAGGATAGTACAGATTCCTGTGGGCATCCTCTCCATTTGCTAGTGATTCTCTCGTTATAGGAGGATGATTTGGCTAGGGTTATAACTTTCTTGTATTGGCTAACCAAAGTCTTGTAGGAGGATAGTATAGATTCCTGTGGGGATCCTCTCCATTTGCTAGTGATTCTTTCGTTATATGAGGATAATTTGGCTAGGGTTATAGCTTTCTTGTATTGAGTGGCCAGAGTCTTGTAGGAGGATAGTACAGATTCCTGTGGGGATAATCTCCATTTGCTAGTGATTCTCTCATTATAGGAGGATGATTTGACTAGTGTTATAGCTTTCTTGCATTGGCTAACCAGAGTCTTGTAGGAGGATAGTATAGATTCCTGTGGGCATCCTCTCCATTTGCTAGTGATTCTCTCATTATAGGAGGATGATTTGGCTAGGGTTATAGCTTTCTTGTTTTGGGTGGCCAAAGTTTTGTAGTAGGATAGTATAGATTCCTGTGGGCATCCTCTCCATTTGCTAGTGATTCTCTTGTTATAGGAGGATGATTTGGCTAGGGTTATAGCTTTCTTGTATTGGCTAGCCAGAGTCTTGTAGGAGGATAGTATAGATTCCTGTGGGGTTCCTCTCCATTTGCTAGTGATTCTCTCGTTATAGGAGGATGATTTGGCTAGGGTTATAGCTTTCTTGTATCGGGTGGCCAGAGTCTTGTAGGAGGATTGTATAGATTCCTGTGGGGTTCCTCTCCATTTGCTAGTGATTCTCTTGTTATAGGAGGATGATTTGGCTAGGGTTATAGCTTTCTTGTATCGGGTGGCCAGAGTCTTGTAGGAGGATAGTATAGATTCCTGTGGGCATCCTTTCCATTTGCTAGTGATTCTCTCATTATATGAGGATGATTTGGCTAGGGTTATAGCTTTCTTGTATCGGGTGGCCAGAGTCTTGTAGGAGGATAGTATAGATTCCTGTGGGGATACTCTCCATTTGCTAGTGATTCTCTCGTTACAGGAGGATGATTTGGCTAGGGTTATAGCGTTCTTGTCTTGGGTGGCCATAGTCTTGTAGGAGGATAGTATAGATTCCTGTGGGCATCCTCTCCATTTGCTAGTGATTCTCTCGTTATAGGAGGATTATTTGGCTAGGGTTAAAGCTTTCTTGTATTGGGTGGCCAGAGTCTTGTAGGAGGATAGTATAGATTCCTGTGGGCATCCTCTCCATTTGCTAGTGATTCTCTCGTTATATGAGGATAATTTGGCTAGGGTTAAAGCTTTCTTGTATTGGGTGGCCACAGTCTTGTAGGAGGATAGTATAGATTCCTGTGGGCATCCTCTCCATTTGCTATTGATTCTCTCGTTATAGGAGGATGATTTGGCTAGGGTTATAACTTTCTTGTATTGGCTAACCAGAGTCTTGTAGGAGGATAGTATAGATTCCTGTGGGGATCCTCTCCATTTGCTAGTGATTCTTTCGTTATATGAGGATAATTTGGCTAGGGTTATAGCTTTCTTGTATTGAGTGGCCAGAGTCTTGTAGGAGGATAGTAAAGATTCCTGTGGGGATAATCTCCATTTGCTAGTGATTCTCTCGTTATAGGAGGATGATTTGGCTAGTGTTATAGCTTTCTTGCATTGGCTAACCAGAGTCTTGTAGGAGGATAGTGTAGATTCCTGTGGGCATCCTCTCCATTTGCTAGTGATTCTCTCGTTATAGGAGGATGATTTGGCTAGGGTTATAGCTTTCTTGTATCGGGTGGCCAGAGTCTTGTAGGAGGATAGTATAGATTCCTGTGGGGATACTCTCCATTTGCTAGTGATTCTCTCGTTATAGGAGGATGATTTGGCTAGGGTTATAGCTTTCTTGTATCGGGTGGCCAGAGTCTTGTAGGAGGAAAGTATAGATTCCTGTGGGGTTCCTCTCCATTTGCTAGTGATTCTCTCGTTATAGGAGGATGATTTGGCTAGGGTTATAGCTTTCTTTTCTTGGGTGACCAGAGTCTTGTAGGAGGATAGTATAGATTCCTCTGGGCATCCTCTGCATTTGCTAGTGATTCTCTCGTTATATGAGGATAATTTGGCTAGGGTTATAGCTTTCTTGTATTGTCTAACCAGAGTCTTGTAGGAGTATAGTATAGATTCCTGTGGAGATACTCTCCATTTGCTAGTGATTCTCTCGTTATAGGAGAATGATTTGGCTAGGGTTATAGCTTTCTTGTATTGGCTAACCAGAGTCTTGTAGGAGGATAGTATAGATTCCTGTGGGCATCCTCTCCATTTGCTAGTGATTCTCTCATTATGGGAGGATGAGTTGGCTAGGGTTATAGCTTTCTTGTATTGGCTAACCAGAGTCTTGTAGGAGGATAGTATAGATTCCTGTGGGCATCCTCATCATTTGCTAGTGATTCTCTCATTATAGGAGGATGATTTGGCTAGGGTTATAGCTTTCTTGTTTTGGGTGGCCAGAGTTTTGTAGGAGGATAGTATAGATTCCTGTGGGCATTCTTTCCTTTTGCTAGTGATTCTCTCGTTATAGGAGGATGATTTGGCTAGGGTTATAGCTTTCTTGTATCGGGTGGCCAGAGTCTTGTAGGAGGATAGTATAGATTCCTGTGGGGATACTCTGTATTTGCTAGTGATTCTCTCGTTATAGGAGGATGATTTGGCTAGGGTTATAGCTTTCTTGTTTTGGGTGGCCAGAGTTTTGTAGGAGGATAGTATAGATTCCTGTGGGCATTCTTTCCTTTTGCTAGTGATTCTCTCGTTATAGGAGGATGATTTGGCTAGGGTTATAGCTTTCTTGTATCGGGTGGCCAGAGTCTTGTAGGAGGATAGTATAGATTCCTGTGGGGATACTCTCCATTTGCTAGTGATTCTCTCGTTATAGGAGGATGATTTGGCTAGGGTTATAGCTTTCTTGTATCGGGTGGCCAGAGTCTTGTAGGAGGAAAGTATAGATTCCTGTGGGGTTCCTCTCCATTTGCTAGTGATTCTCTCGTTATAGGAGGATGATTTGGCTAGGGTTATAGCTTTCTTGTATCGGGTGGCCAGAGTCTTGTAGGAGGATAGTATAGATTCCTGTGGGCATCCTCTCCATTTGCTAGTGATTCTCTCATTATAGGAGGATGATTAGCCTAGGGTTATAGCTTTCTTGTATCGGGTGGCCAGAGTCTTGTAGGAGGATAGTATAGATTCCTGTGGGGATACTCTCCATTTGCTAGTGATTCTCTCGTTACAGGAGGATGATTTGGCTAGGGTTATAGCTTTCTTGTCTTGGGTGGCCAGAGTCTTGTAGGAGGATAGTATAGATTCCTGTGGGCATCCTCTCCATTTGCTAGTGATTCTCTTGTTATAGGAGGATGATTTGGCTAGTGTTATAGATTTCTCGTATTGGGTGGCCAGAGTCTTGTAGGAGGATAGTATAGATTCCTGTGGGGATACTCTGTATTTGCTAGTGATTCTCTCGTTATAGGAGGATGATTTGGCTAGGGTTATAGCTTTCTTGTATCGGGTGGCCAGAGTTTTGTAGGAGGATAGTATAGATTCCTTTGGTAATACTCTCCATTTGCTAGTGATTCTCTCGTTACAGGAGGATGATTTGGCTAGTGTAATAGCTTTCTTGCATTGGCTAACCAGAGTCTTGTAGGAGGATAGTATAGATTCCTGTGGGGATCCTCTCCATTTGCTAGTGATTCTTTCGTTATATGAGGATAATTTGGCTAGGGTTATAGCTTTCTTGTATTGGCTAACCAGAGTCTTGTAGGAAGATAGTATAGATTCCTGTGGGCATCCTCTCCATTTACTAGTGATTTTCTCGTTATAGGAGGATGATTTGGCTAGGATTATAGCTTTCTTGTATCGGGTGGCCAGAGTCTTGTAGGAGGATAGTATAGATTCCTGTGGGCATCCTCTCCATTTGCTAGTGATTCTCTCGTTATAGGAGGATGATTTGGCTAGGGTTATAGCTTTCTTGTATCGGGTGGCCAGAGTCTTGTAGGAGGATAGTATAGATTCCTCTGGGCATCCTCTCCATTTGCTAGTGATTGTCTCGTTATATGAGGATAATTTGGCTAGGGTTATAGCTTTCTTGTATTGGGTGGCCAGAGTCTTATAGGAGGATAGTATAGATTCCTTTGGGGATAGTCTCCATTTGCTAGTGATTCTCCTGTTATATGAGGATAATTTGGCTAGGGTTATAGCTTTCTTGTATTGAGTGGCCAGAGTCTTGTAGGAGGATAGTACAGATTCCTGTGGGGATAATCTCCATTTGCTAGTGATTCTCTCATTATAGGAGGATGATTTGGCTAGTGTTATAGCTTTCTTGCATTGGCTAACCAGAGTCTTGTAGGAGGATAGTGTAGATTCCTGTGGGCATCCTCTCCATTTGCTAGTGATTATCTTGTTATAGGAGGATGATTTGGCTAGGGTTATAGCTTTCTTGTATTGGCTAACCAGAGTCGTGTAGGAGGATAGTATAGATTCCTGTGGGGTTCCTCTCCATTTGCTAGTGATTCTCTCGTTATAGGAGGATGATTTGGCTAGGGTTATAGCTTTCTTGTATCGGGTGGCCAGAGTCTTGTAGGAGGATAGTATAGATTCCTGTGGGCATCCTTTCCATTTGCTAGTGATTCTCTCATTATATGAGGATGATTTGGCTAGGGTTATAGCTTTCTTGTATCGGGTGGCCAGAGTCTTGTAGGAGGATAGTATAGATTCCTGTGGGGATACTCTCCATTTGCTAGTGATTCTCTCGTTACAGGAGGATGATTTGGCTAGGGTTATAGCGTTCTTGTCTTGGGTGGCCAGAGTCTTGTAGGAGGATAGTATAGATTCCTGTGGGCATCCTCTCCATTTGCTAGTGATTCTCTCGTTATAGGAGGATTATTTGGCTAGGGTTAAAGCTTTCTTGTATTGGGTGGCCAGAGTCTTGTAGGAGGATAGTATAGATTCCTGTGGGCATCCTCTCCATTTGCTAGTGATTCTCTCGTTATATGAGGATAATTTGGCTAGGGTTAAAGCTTTCTTGTATTGGGTGGCCACAGTCTTGTAGGAGGATAGTATAGATTCCTGTGGGCATCCTCTCCATTTGCTATTGATTCTCTCGTTATAGGAGGATGATTTGGCTAGGGTTATAACTTTCTTGTATTGGCTAACCAGAGTCTTGTAGGAGGATAGTATAGATTCCTGTGGGGATCCTCTCCATTTGCTAGTGATTCTTTCGTTATATGAGGATAATTTGGCTAGGGTTATAGCTTTCTTGTATTGAGTGGCCAGAGTCTTGTAGGAGGATAGTACAGATTCCTGTGGGGATAATCTCCATTTGCTAGTGATTCTCTCGTTATAGGAGGATGATTTGGCTAGTGTTATAGCTTTCTTGCATTGGCTAACCAGAGTCTTGTAGGAGGATAGTGTAGATTCCTGTGGGCATCCTCTCCATTTGCTAGTGATTCTCTCGTTATAGGAGGATGATTTGGCTAGGGTTATAGCTTTCTTGTATCGGGTGGCCAGAGTCTTGTAGGAGGATAGTATAGATTCCTGTGGGGATACTCTCCATTTGCTAGTGATTCTCTCGTTATAGGAGGATGATTTGGCTAGGGTTATAGCTTTCTTGTATCGGGTGGCCAGAGTCTTGTAGGAGGAAAGTATAGATTCCTGTGGGGTTCCTCTCCATTTGCTAGTGATTCTCTAGTTATAGGAGGATGATTTGGCTAGGGTTATAGCTTTCTTGTCTTGGGTGGCCAGAGTCTTGTAGGAGGATAGTATAGATTCCTCTGGGCATCCTCTGCATTTGCTAGTGATTCTCTCGTTATATGAGGATAATTTGGCTAGGGTTATAGCTTTCTTGTATTGTCTAACCAGAGTCTTGTAGGAGTATAGTATAGATTCCTGTGGAGATACTCTCCATTTGCTAGTGATTCTCTCGTTATAGGAGAATGATTTGGCTAGGGTTATAGCTTTCTTGTATTGGCTAACCAGAGTCTTGTAGGAGGATAGTATAGATTCCTGTGGGCATCCTCTCCATTTGCTAGTGATTCTCTCATTATGGGAGGATGAGTTGGCTAGGGTTATAGCTTTCTTGTATTGGCTAACCAGAGTCTTGTAGGAGGATAGTATAGATTCCTGTGGGCATCCTCATCATTTGCTAGTGATTCTCTCATTATAGGAGGATGATTTGGCTAGTGTTATAGATTTCTCGTATTGGGTGGCCAGAGTCTTGTAGGAGGATAGTATAGATTCCTGTGGGGATACTCTGTATTTGCTAGTGATTCTCTCGTTATAGGAGGATGATTTGGCTAGGGTTATAGCTTTCTTGTTTTGGGTGGCCAGAGTTTTGTAGGAGGATAGTATAGATTCCTGTGGGCATTCTTTCCTTTTGCTAGTGATTCTCTCGTTATAGGAGGATGATTTGGCTAGGGTTATAGCTTTCTTGTATCGGGTGGCCAGAGTCTTGTAGGAGGATAGTATAGATTCCTGTGGGGATACTCTCCATTTGCTAGTGATTCTCTCGTTATAGGAGGATGATTTGGCTAGGGTTATAGCTTTCTTGTATCGGGTGGCCAGAGTCTTGTAGGAGGAAAGTATAGATTCCTGTGGGGTTCCTCTCCATTTGCTAGTGATTCTCTCGTTATAGGAGGATGATTTGGCTAGGGTTATAGCTTTCTTGTATCGGGTGGCCAGAGTCTTGTAGGAGGATAGTATAGATTCCTGTGGGCATCCTCTCCATTTGCTAGTGATTCTCTCATTATAGGAGGATGATTAGCCTAGGGTTATAGCTTTCTTGTATCGGGTGGCCAGAGTCTTGTAGGAGGATAGTATAGATTCCTGTGGGGATACTCTCCATTTGCTAGTGATTCTCTCGTTACAGGAGGATGATTTGGCTAGGGTTATAGCTTTCTTGTCTTGGGTGGCCAGAGTCTTGTAGGAGGATAGTATAGATTCCTGTGGGCATCCTCTCCATTTGCTAGTGATTCTCTTGTTATAGGAGGATGATTTGGCTAGTGTTATAGATTTCTCGTATTGGGTGGCCAGAGTCTTGTAGGAGGATAGTATAGATTCCTGTGGGGATACTCTGTATTTGCTAGTGATTCTCTCGTTATAGGAGGATGATTTGGCTAGGGTTATAGCTTTCTTGTTTTGGGTGGCCAGAGTTTTGTAGGAGGATAGTATAGATTCCTGTGGGCATTCTTTCCTTTTGCTAGTGATTCTCTCGTTATAGGAGGATGATTTGGCTAGGGTTATAGCTTTCTTGTATTGGGTGGCCAGAGTCTTGTAGGAGTATAGTATAGATTCCTGTGGGGATCCTCTCCATTTGCTAGTGATTCTCTCGTTATAGGAGGATGATTTGGCTAGGGTTATAGCTTTCTTGTATCGGGTGGCCAGAGTTTTGTAGGAGGATAGTATAGATTCCTTTGGTAATACTCTCCATTTGCTAGTGATTCTCTCGTTACAGGAGGATGATTTGGCTAGTGTAATAGCTTTCTTGCATTGGCTAACCAGAGTCTTGTAGGAGGATAGTATAGATTCCTGTGGGCATCCTCTCCATTTGCTAGTGATCCTCTCGTTATAGGAGGATGATTAGGCTAGGGTTATAGCTTTCTTGTATTGGGTGGCCAGAGTCTTGTAGGAGGATAGTATAGATTCCTGTGGGCATCCTCTCCATTTGCTAGTGATTCTCTCATTATAGGAGGATGATTTGGCTAGGGTTATAGCTCTCTTGTATTGGCTAACCAGAGTCTTGTAGGAGGATAGTATAGATTCCTGTGGGGATCCTCTCCATTTGCTAGTGATTCTTTCGTTATATGAGGATAATTTGGCTAGGGTTATAGCTTTCTTGTATTGGCTAACCAGAGTCTTGTAGGAAGATAGTATAGATTCCTGTGGGCATCCTCTCCATTTACTAGTGATTTTCTCGTTATAGGAGGATGATTTGGCTAGGATTATAGCTTTCTTGTATCGGGTGGCCAGAGTCTTGTAGGAGGATAGTATAGATTCCTGTGGGCATCCTCTCCATTTGCTAGTGATTCTCTCGTTATAGGAGGATGATTTGGCTAGGGTTATAGCTTTCTTGTATCGGGTGGCCAGAGTCTTGTAGGAGGATAGTATAGATTCCTCTGGGCATCCTCTCCATTTGCTAGTGATTGTCTCGTTATATGAGGATAATTTGGCTAGGGTTATAGCTTTCTTGTATTGGGTGGCCAGAGTCTTATAGGAGGATAGTATAGATTCCTTTGGGGATAGTCTCCATTTGCTAGTGATTCTCCTGTTATAGGAGGATGATTTGGCTAGGGTTATAGCTTGCTTGTATCGGGTGGCCAGAGTCTTGTAGGAGGATAGTATAGATTCCTCTGGGCATCCTCTCCATTTGCTAGTGATTCTCTCATTATAGGAGGATGATTTGGCTAGGGTTAAAGCTTTCTTGTATTGAGTGGCCAGAGTCTTGTAGGAGGATAGTATAGATTCCTGTGGGCATCCTCTCTATTTGCTAGTGATTCTCTCGTTATATGAGGATAATTTGGCTAGGGTTAAAGCTTTCTTGTATTGGGTGGCCAGAGTCTTGTAGGAGGATAGTATAGATTCCTGTGGGCATCCTCTCCATTTGCTAGTGATTCTCTCATTACAGGAGGATGATTTGGCTAGGGTTATAGCTTTCTTGTATTGGCTAACCAGAGTCTTGTAGGAGGATAGTATAGATTCCTGTGGGGATACTCTCCATTTGCTAGTGATTCTCTCGTTATAGGAGGATGATTTGGCTAGGGTTATAGCTTTCTTGTATTGGGTGGCCAGAGTCTTTTGGGAGGATAGTATAGATTCCTGTGGGTATACTCTCCATTTGCTAGTGATTCTCTTGTTATAGGAGAATGATTTGGCTAGGGTTATAGCTTTCTTGTATTGGGTGGCCAGAGTCTTGTAGGAGGATAGTATAGATTCCTCTGGTCATCCTCTCCATTTGCTAGTGATTCTCTCGTTATAGGAGGATGATTTGGCTAGGGTTAAAGCTTTCTTGTATTGGGTGGCCAGAGTCTTGTAGGAGGATAGTACAGATTCCTGTGGGGATACTCTCCATTTGCTAGTGATTCTCTCGTTATAGGTGGATAATTTGGCTAGGGTTATAGCTTTCTTGTATTGGCTAACCAGAGTCTTGTAGGAGGATAGTATAGATTCCTGTGGGCATCCTCTCCATTTGCTAGTGATTCTCCTGTTATAGGAGGATGATTTGGCTAGGGTTATAGCTTTCTTGTTTCGGGTGGCCAGAGTCTTGTAGGTGGATAGTATAGATTCCTGTGGGCATCCTCTCCATTTGCTAGTGATTCTCTCGTTATAGGAGGATGATTTGGCTAGGGTTATAGCTTTCTTGTTTTGGGTGGCCAGAGTCTTGTAGGAGGATAGTATAGATTCCTGTGGGGATCCTCTCCATTTGCTAGTGATTCTCTCGTTATAGGAGGATGATTTGGCTAGGGTTATAGCTTGCTTGTATCGGGTGGCCAGAGTCTTGTAGGAGGATAGTATAGATTCCTGTGGGCATCCTCTCCATTTGCTAGTGATTCTCTCATTATAGGAGGATGATTTGGCTAGGGCTATAGCTTTCTTGTATTGTCTAACCAGAGTCTTGTAGGAGGATAGTATAGATTCCTGTGGAGATACTCTCCATTTGCTAGTGATTCTCTTGTTGTAGGAGAATGATTTGGCTAGGGTTATAGCTTTCTTGTATTGGCTAACCAGAGTCTTGTAGGAGGATAGTATAGATTCCTGTGGGGTTCCTCTCCATTTGCTAGTGATTCTCTCGTTATAGGAGGATGATTTGGCTAGGGTTATAGCTTTCTTGTATCGGGTGGCCAGAGTCTTGTAGGAGGATAGTATAGATTCCTGTGGGGATACTCTCCATTTGCTAGTGATTCTCCTGTTATAGGAGGATGATTTGGCTAGGGTTATAGCTTTCTTGTATCGGGTGGCCAGAGTCTTGTAGGAGGATAGTATAGATTCCTGTGGGGTCCCTCTCCATTTGCTAGTGATTCTCTCATTATAGGAGGATGATTTGGCTAGGGTTATAGCTTTCTTGTATCAGGTGGCCAGAGTCTTGTAGGAGGATAGTATAGATTCCTATGGGCATCCTCTCCATTTGCTAGTGATTCTCTCGTTATATGAGGATAATTTGGCTAGGGTTATAGCTTTCTTGTATTGTCTAACCAGAGTCTTGTAGGAGGATAGTATAGATTCCTGTGGAGATACTCTCCATTTGCTAGTGATTCTCTCGTTATAGGAGAATGATTTGGCTAGGGTTATAGCTTTCTTGTATTGGCTAACCAGAGTCTTGTAGGAGGATAGTATAGATTCCTGTGGGGATACTCTGTATTTGCTAGTGATTCTCTCGTTATAGGAGGATGATTTGGCTAGGATTATAGCTTTCTTGTTTTGGGTGGCCAGAGTTTTGTAGGAGGATAGTATAGATTCCTGTGGGCATCCTATTCATTTGCTAGTGATTCTCTCGTTATAGGAGGATGACTTGGCTAGGGTTATAGCTTTCTTGTTTTGTGTGGCCAGAGTTTTGTAGGAGGATATTATAGATTCCTGTGGGGTTGCTCTCCATTTGCTAGTGATTCTCTCGTTATAGGAGGATGATTTGGCTAGGGTTATAGCTTTCTCGTATTTGGTGGCCAGAGTCTGGTAGGAGGATAGTATAGATTCCTGTGGGGATCCTCTCCATTTGCTAGTGATTCTCTTGTTATAGGAGGATGATTTGGCTAGGGTTATAGCTTTCTTGTATTGGGTGGCCAGAGTCTTGTAGGGTGATAGTATAGATTCCTGTGGGCATCCTTTCCTTTTGCTAGTGATTCTCTCGTTATAGGAGGATGATTTGGCTAGGGTTATAGCTTTCTTGTATTGGGTGGCCAGAGTCTTGTAGGGTGATAGTATAGATTCCTGTGGGCATCCTTTCCTTTTGCTAGTGATTCTCTCGTTATAGGAGGATGATTTGGCTAGGGTTATAGCTTTCTTGTATTGTCTAACCAGAGTCTTGTAGGAGGATAGTATGGCTAGGAATATAGCACGAAGTGTTGGCTCCATAACATGGACTCATGACAGCTTAAACCTTAACCTACTGTACATGACCAATCACTCGGAATATGCACTTGTTTACGACGCCAGCTCCTACCTGTAACCATTTTTGGAACCTGGTTGTCTGTATTGTTGTTATTGCACACTTATGTAACTGTAACCTTCCTGCAAATGTAACTGTAACGTAACTCATTTAACTGTTCCTTGTAACCAGCTCCACATTTACGCGCCCTTATGCCCCCGGGCCTGGCTGCGCTTTATAAATAAAATAAATACAAATACAAATAGCTTTCTTGTATCGGGTGGCCAGAGTCTTGTAGGAGGATAGTATAGATTCCTGTGGTAATACTTTCCATTTGCTAGTGATTCTCTCGTTACAGGAGGATGATTTGGCTAGTGTAATAGCTTTCTTGCATTGGCTAACCAGAGTCTTGTAGGAGGATAGTATAGATTCCTGTGGGCATCCTCTCCATTTGCTAGTGATTCTCTCGTTATAGGAGGATGATTTGGCTAGGGTTATAGCTTTCTTGTTTTGGGTGGCCAAAGTTTTGTAGGAGGATAGTATAGATTCCTGTGGGCATCCTCTCCATTTGCTAGTGATTCTCTCGTTATAGGAGGATGATTAGGCTAGGGTTATAGCTTTCTTGTATTGGGTGGCCAGAGTCTTGTAGGAGGATAGTATAGATTCCTGTGGGCATCCTCTCCATTTGCTAGTGATTCTTTCGTTATATGAGGATAATTTGGCTAGGGTTATAGCTTTCTTGTATTGAGTGGCCAGAGTCTTGTAGGAGGATAGTACAGATTCCTGTGGGGATAATCTCCATTTGCTAGTGATTCTCTCATTATAGGAGGATGATTTGGCTAGTGTTATAGCTTTCTTGCATTGGCTAACCAGAGTCTTGTAGGAGGATAGTGTAGATTCCTGTGGGCATCCTCTCCATTTGCTAGTGATTCTCTCGTTATAGGAGGATGATTTGGCTAGTGTTATAGCTTTCTTGCATTGGCTAACCAGAGTCTTGTAGGAGGATAGTGTAGATTCCTGTGGGCATCCTCTCCATTTGCTAGTGATTATCTTGTTATAGGAGGATGATTTGGCTAGGGTTATAGCTTTCTTGTATTGGCTAACCAGAGTCGTGTAGGAGGATAGTATAGATTCCTGTGGGGTTCCTCTCCATTTGCTAGTGATTCTCTCGTTATAGGAGGATGATTTGGCTAGGGTTATAGCTTTCTTGTATCGGGTGGCCAGAGTCTTGTAGGAGGATAGTATAGATTCCTGTGGGAATACTCTCCATTTGCTAGTGAATCTCTCGTTATAGGAGGATGATTTGGCTAGGGTTATAGCTTTCTTGTATCGGGTGGCCAGAGTCTTGTAGGAGGATAGTATAGATTCCTGTGGGGTTCCTCTCCATTTGCTAGTGATTCTCTCGTTATAGGAGGATGATTTGGCTAGGGTTATAGCTTTCTTGTATCGGGTGGCCAGAGTCTTGTAGGAGGATAGTATAGATTCCTGTGGGCATCCTCTCCATTTGCTAGTGATTCTCTCGTTATAGGAGGATGATTTGGCTAGGGTTATAGCTTTCTTGTCTTGGGAGGCCAGCGTCTTGCAGGAGGATAGTATAGATTCCTGTGGGGTTCCTCTCCATTTGCTAGTGATTCTCTCGTTATAGGAGGATGATTTGACTAGGGTTATAGCTCTCTTGTATTGGCTAACCAGAGTCTTGTAGGAGGATAGTATAGATTCCTGTGGGGATCCTCTCCATTTGCTAGTGATTCTTTCGTTATATGAGGATAATTTGGCTAGGGTTATAGCTTTCTTGTATTGAGTGGCCAGAGT
This sequence comes from Ambystoma mexicanum, assembly GCF_040938575.1. Taxonomy (NCBI): domain Eukaryota; kingdom Metazoa; phylum Chordata; class Amphibia; order Caudata; family Ambystomatidae; genus Ambystoma; species Ambystoma mexicanum. Next base: position 1,678,544,587 of record NC_090937.1, read on the forward strand.
CTTGTAGGAGGATAGTACAGATTCCTGTGGAGATAATCTCTGTTTGCTAGTGATTCTCTCGTGATAGGAGGATGATTTGGTTAGGGTTATAGCTTTCTTGTATTGGCTAACCAGAGTCTTGTAGGAGGATAGTATAGATTCCTGTGGGGATACTCTCCATTTGCTAGTGATTCTCTCGTTATAGCAGGATGATTTGGCTAGGGTTATAGCTTTCTTGTTTTGGGTGGCCAGAGTTTTGTAGGAGGATAGTATAGATTCCTGTGGGGCAGCTCTCCATTTGCTAGTGATTCTCTCGTTATAGGAGGATGATTTGGCTAAGGTTATAGCTTTCTCGTATTGGGTGGCCAGAGTCTTGTAGGAGAATAGTATAGATTCCTGTGGGGATCCTCTCCATTTGCTAGTGATTCTCTCGTTATAGGAGGATGATTTGGCTAGGGTTATAGCTTTCTTGTATTGGGTGGCCAGAGTCTTGTAGGAGGATAGTATAGATTCCTGTGGGGATACTCTCCATTTGCTAGTGAGTCTCTCGTTATAGGAGAATGATTTGGCTAGGGTTATAGCTTTCTTGTATTGGCTAACCAGGGTCTTGTAGGAGGATAGTATAGATTCCTGTGGGGATACTCTCCATTTGCTAGTGATTCTCTCGTTATAGGAGGATGATTTGGCTAGGGTTATAGCTTTCTTGTATCGGGTGGCCCGAGTCTTGTAGGAGCATAGTATAGATTCCTGTGGGCATCCTCTCCATTTGCTAGTGATTCTCTCGTTATAGGAGGATGATTTGGCTAGGGTTATAGCTTTCTTGTTTTGGGTGGCCAAAGTTTTGTAGGAGGATGGTATAGATTCCTGTGGGCATCCTCTCCATTTGCTAGTGATTCTCTCGTTATAGGAGGATGATTAGGCTAGGGTTATAGCTTTCTTGTATTGGGTGGCCAGAGTCTTGTAGGAGGATAGTATAGATTCCAGTGGGCATCCTCTCCATTTGCTAGTGATTCTCTCATTATAGGAGGATGATTTGGCTAGGGTTATAGCTTTCTTGTATTGGGTGGCCAGAGTCTTGTAGGAGGATAGTATAGATTCCTGTGGGGATACTCTCCATTTGCTAGTGATTCTCTCGTTATAGGAGGATGATTTGGCTAGGGTTATAGCTTTCTTGTATTGGCTAACCAGAGATTTGTAGGAGGATAGTATAGATTCCTGTGGGGATACTCTCCATTTGCTAGTGATTCTCTCGTTATAGGAGGATGATTTGGCTAGGGTTATAGCTTTCTTGTATTGGGTGGCCAGAGTCTTGTAGGAGGATAGTATAGATTCCTGTGGGTATACTCTCCATTTGCTAGTGATTCTCTTTTTATAGGAGGATGATTTGGCTAGGGTTATAGCTTTCTTGTTTTGCGTGGCCAGATTCTTGTAGGAGGATAGTATAGATTCCTGTGGCGATACTCTGCATTTGCTAGTGATTCTCTTGTTATAGGAGAATGATTTGGCTAGGGTTATAGCTTTCTTGTATTGGGTGGCCAGAGTCTTGTAGGAGGATAGTATAGATTCCTCTGGGCATCCTCTCCATTTGCTAGTGATTCTCTCGTTATAGGAGGATGATTTGGCTAGGGTTAAAGCTTTCTTGTATTGGGTGGCCAGAGTCTTGTTGGAGGACAGTACAGATTCCTGTGGGGATACTCTCCATTTGCTAGTGATTCTCTTGTTATAGGAGGATAATTTGGCTAGGGTTATAGCTTTCTTGTATTGGCTAACCAGAGTCTTGCAGGAGGATAGTATAGATTCCTGTGGGCATCCTCTCCATTTGCTAGTGATTCTCTCGTTATAGGAGGATGATTTGGCTAGGGTTATAGCTTTCTTGTATCGGGTGGCCAGAGTCTTGTAGGAGGATAGTATAGATTCCTGTGGGCATCCTCTCCATTTGCTAGTGATTCTCTCATTATAGGAGGATGATTAGCCTAGGGTTATAGCTTTCTTGTATCGGGTGGCCAGAGTCTTGTAGGAGGATAGTATAGATTCCTGTGGGGATACTCTCCATTTGCTAGTGATTCTCTCGTTACAGGAGGATGATTTGGCTAGGGTTATAGCTTTCTTGTCTTGGGTGGCCAGAGTCTTGTAGGAGGATAGTATAGATTCCTGTGGGCATCCTCTCCATTTGCTAGTGATTCTCTTGTTATAGGAGGATGATTTGGCTAGTGTTATAGATTTCTCGTATTGGGTGGCCAGAGTCTTGTAGGAGGATAGTATAGATTCCTGTGGGGATACTCTGTATTTGCTAGTGATTCTCTCGTTATAGGAGGATGATTTGGCTAGGGTTATAGCTTTCTTGTTTTGGGTGGCCAGAGTTTTGTAGGAGGATAGTATAGATTCCTGTGGGCATTCTTTCCTTTTGCTAGTGATTCTCTCGTTATAGGAGGATGATTTGGCTAGGGTTATAGCTTTCTTGTATTGGGTGGCCAGAGTCTTGTAGGAGTATAGTATAGATTCCTGTGGGGATCCTCTCCATTTGCTAGTGATTCTCTCGTTATAGGAGGATGATTTGGCTAGGGTTATAGCTTTCTTGTATCGGGTGGCCAGAGTTTTGTAGGAGGATAGTATAGATTCCTTTGGTAATACTCTCCATTTGCTAGTGATTCTCTCGTTACAGGAGGATGATTTGGCTAGTGTAATAGCTTTCTTGCATTGGCTAACCAGAGTCTTGTAGGAGGATAGTATAGATTCCTGTGGGCATCCTCTCCATTTGCTAGTGATCCTCTCGTTATAGGAGGATGATTAGGCTAGGGTTATAGCTTTCTTGTATTGGGTGGCCAGAGTCTTGTAGGAGGATAGTATAGATTCCTGTGGGCATCCTCTCCATTTGCTAGTGATTCTCTCGTTATAGGAGGATGATTTGGCTAGGGTTATAGCTCTCTTGTATTGGCTAACCAGAGTCTTGTAGGAGGATAGTATAGATTCCTGTGGGGATCCTCTCCATTTGCTAGTGATTCTTTCGTTATATGAGGATAATTTGGCTAGGGTTATAGCTTTCTTGTATTGGCTAACCAGAGTCTTGTAGGAAGATAGTATAGATTCCTGTGGGCATCCTCTCCATTTACTAGTGATTTTCTCGTTATAGGAGGATGATTTGGCTAGGATTATAGCTTTCTTGTATCGGGTGGCCAGAGTCTTGTAGGAGGATAGTATAGATTCCTGTGGGCATCCTCTCCATTTGCTAGTGATTCTCTCGTTATAGGAGGATGATTTGGCTAGGGTTATAGCTTTCTTGTATCGGGTGGCCAGAGTCTTGTAGGAGGATAGTATAGATTCCTCTGGGCATCCTCTCCATTTGCTAGTGATTGTCTCGTTATATGAGGATAATTTGGCTAGGGTTATAGCTTTCTTGTATTGGGTGGCCAGAGTCTTATAGGAGGATAGTATAGATTCCTTTGGGGATAGTCTCCATTTGCTAGTGATTCTCCTGTTATAGGAGGATGATTTGGCTAGGGTTATAGCTTGCTTGTATCGGGTGGCCAGAGTCTTGTAGGAGGATAGTATAGATTCCTCTGGGCATCCTCTCCATTTGCTAGTGATTCTCTCATTATAGGAGGATGATTTGGCTAGGGTTAAAGCTTTCTTGTATTGAGTGGCCAGAGTCTTGTAGGAGGATAGTATAGATTCCTGTGGGCATCCTCTCTATTTGCTAGTGATTCTCTCGTTATATGAGGATAATTTGGCTAGGGTTAAAGCTTTCTTGTATTGGGTGGCCAGAGTCTTGTAGGAGGATAGTATAGATTCCTGTGGGCATCCTCTCCATTTGCTAGTGATTCTCTCATTACAGGAGGATGATTTGGCTAGGGTTATAGCTTTCTTGTATTGGCTAACCAGAGTCTTGTAGGAGGATAGTATAGATTCCTGTGGGGATACTCTCCATTTGCTAGTGATTCTCTCGTTATAGGAGGATGATTTGGCTAGGGTTATAGCTTTCTTGTATTGGGTGGCCAGAGTCTTTTGGGAGGATAGTATAGATTCCTGTGGGTATACTCTCCATTTGCTAGTGATTCTCTTGTTATAGGAGAATGATTTGGCTAGGGTTATAGCTTTCTTGTATTGGGTGGCCAGAGTCTTGTAGGAGGATAGTATAGATTCCTCTGGTCATCCTCTCCATTTGCTAGTGATTCTCTCGTTATAGGAGGATGATTTGGCTAGGGTTAAAGCTTTCTTGTATTGGGTGGCCAGAGTCTTGTAGGAGGATAGTACAGATTCCTGTGGGGATACTCTCCATTTGCTAGTGATTCTCTCGTTATAGGTGGATAATTTGGCTAGGGTTATAGCTTTCTTGTATTGGCTAACCAGAGTCTTGTAGGAGGATAGTATAGATTCCTGTGGGCATCCTCTCCATTTGCTAGTGATTCTCCTGTTATAGGAGGATGATTTGGCTAGGGTTATAGCTTTCTTGTTTCGGGTGGCCAGAGTCTTGTAGGTGGATAGTATAGATTCCTGTGGGCATCCTCTCCATTTGCTAGTGATTCTCTCGTTATAGGAGGATGATTTGGCTAGGGTTATAGCTTTCTTGTTTTGGGTGGCCAGAGTCTTGTAGGAGGATAGTATAGATTCCTGTGGGGATCCTCTCCATTTGCTAGTGATTCTCTCGTTATAGGAGGATGATTTGGCTAGGGTTATAGCTTGCTTGTATCGGGTGGCCAGAGTCTTGTAGGAGGATAGTATAGATTCCTGTGGGCATCCTCTCCATTTGCTAGTGATTCTCTCATTATAGGAGGATGATTTGGCTAGGGCTATAGCTTTCTTGTATTGTCTAACCAGAGTCTTGTAGGAGGATAGTATAGATTCCTGTGGAGATACTCTCCATTTGCTAGTGATTCTCTTGTTGTAGGAGAATGATTTGGCTAGGGTTATAGCTTTCTTGTATTGGCTAACCAGAGTCTTGTAGGAGGATAGTATAGATTCCTGTGGGGTTCCTCTCCATTTGCTAGTGATTCTCTCGTTATAGGAGGATGATTTGGCTAGGGTTATAGCTTTCTTGTTTTGGGTGGCCAGAGTCTTGTAGGAGGATAGTATAGATTCCTGTGGGGATCCTCTCCATTTGCTAGTGATTCTCTCGTTATAGGAGGATGATTTGGCTAGGGTTATAGCTTGCTTGTATCGGGTGGCCAGAGTCTTGTAGGAGGATAGTATAGATTCCTGTGGGCATCCTCTCCATTTGCTAGTGATTCTCTCATTATAGGAGGATGATTTGGCTAGGGCTATAGCTTTCTTGTATTGTCTAACCAGAGTCTTGTAGGAGGATAGTATAGATTCCTGTGGAGATACTCTCCATTTGCTAGTGATTCTCTTGTTGTAGGAGAATGATTTGGCTAGGGTTATAGCTTTCTTGTATTGGCTAACCAGAGTCTTGTAGGAGGATAGTATAGATTCCTGTGGGGTTCCTCTCCATTTGCTAGTGATTCTCTCGTTATAGGAGGATGATTTGGCTAGGGTTATAGCTTTCTTGTATCGGGTGGCCAGAGTCTTGTAGGAGGATAGTATAGATTCCTGTGGGGATACTCTCCATTTGCTAGTGATTCTCCTGTTATAGGAGGATGATTTGGCTAGGGTTATAGCTTTCTTGTATCGGGTGGCCAGAGTCTTGTAGGAGGATAGTATAGATTCCTGTGGGGTCCCTCTCCATTTGCTAGTGATTCTCTCATTATAGGAGGATGATTTGGCTAGGGTTATAGCTTTCTTGTATCAGGTGGCCAGAGTCTTGTAGGAGGATAGTATAGATTCCTATGGGCATCCTCTCCATTTGCTAGTGATTCTCTCGTTATATGAGGATAATTTGGCTAGGGTTATAGCTTTCTTGTATTGTCTAACCAGAGTCTTGTAGGAGGATAGTATAGATTCCTGTGGAGATACTCTCCATTTGCTAGTGATTCTCTCGTTATAGGAGAATGATTTGGCTAGGGTTATAGCTTTCTTGTATTGGCTAACCAGAGTCTTGTAGGAGGATAGTATAGATTCCTGTGGGGATACTCTGTATTTGCTAGTGATTCTCTCGTTATAGGAGGATGATTTGGCTAGGATTATAGCTTTCTTGTTTTGGGTGGCCAGAGTTTTGTAGGAGGATAGTATAGATTCCTGTGGGCATCCTATTCATTTGCTAGTGATTCTCTCGTTATAGGAGGATGACTTGGCTAGGGTTATAGCTTTCTTGTTTTGTGTGGCCAGAGTTTTGTAGGAGGATATTATAGATTCCTGTGGGGTTGCTCTCCATTTGCTAGTGATTCTCTCGTTATAGGAGGATGATTTGGCTAGGGTTATAGCTTTCTCGTATTTGGTGGCCAGAGTCTGGTAGGAGGATAGTATAGATTCCTGTGGGGATCCTCTCCATTTGCTAGTGATTCTCTTGTTATAGGAGGATGATTTGGCTAGGGTTATAGCTTTCTTGTATTGGGTGGCCAGAGTCTTGTAGGGTGATAGTATAGATTCCTGTGGGCATCCTTTCCTTTTGCTAGTGATTCTCTCGTTATAGGAGGATGATTTGGCTAGGGTTATAGCTTTCTTGTATTGGGTGGCCAGAGTCTTGTAGGGTGATAGTATAGATTCCTGTGGGCATCCTTTCCTTTTGCTAGTGATTCTCTCGTTATAGGAGGATGATTTGGCTAGGGTTATAGCTTTCTTGTATTGTCTAACCAGAGTCTTGTAGGAGGATAGTATGGCTAGGAATATAGCACGAAGTGTTGGCTCCATAACATGGACTCATGACAGCTTAAACCTTAACCTACTGTACATGACCAATCACTCGGAATATGCACTTGTTTACGACGCCAGCTCCTACCTGTAACCATTTTTGGAACCTGGTTGTCTGTATTGTTGTTATTGCACACTTATGTAACTGTAACCTTCCTGCAAATGTAACTGTAACGTAACTCATTTAACTGTTCCTTGTAACCAGCTCCACATTCACGCGCCCTTATGCCCCCGGGCCTGGCTGCGCTTTATAAATAAAATAAATACAAATACAAATAGCTTTCTTGTATCGGGTGGCCAGAGTCTTGTAGGAGGATAGTATAGATTCCTGTGGTAATACTTTCCATTTGCTAGTGATTCTCTCGTTACAGGAGGATGATTTGGCTAGTGTAATAGCTTTCTTGCATTGGCTAACCAGAGTCTTGTAGGAGGATAGTATAGATTCCTGTGGGCATCCTCTCCATTTGCTAGTGATTCTCTCGTTATAGGAGGATGATTTGGCTAGGGTTATAGCTTTCTTGTTTTGGGTGGCCAAAGTTTTGTAGGAGGATAGTATAGATTCCTGTGGGCATCCTCTCCATTTGCTAGTGATTCTCTCGTTATAGGAGGATGATTAGGCTAGGGTTATAGCTTTCTTGTATTGGGTGGCCAGAGTCTTGTAGGAGGATAGTATAGATTCCTGTGGGCATCCTCTCCATTTGCTAGTGATTCTTTCGTTATATGAGGATAATTTGGCTAGGGTTATAGCTTTCTTGTATTGAGTGGCCAGAGTCTTGTAGGAGGATAGTACAGATTCCTGTGGGGATAATCTCCATTTGCTAGTGATTCTCTCATTATAGGAGGATGATTTGGCTAGTGTTATAGCTTTCTTGCATTGGCTAACCAGAGTCTTGTAGGAGGATAGTGTAGATTCCTGTGGGCATCCTCTCCATTTGCTAGTGATTCTCTCGTTATAGGAGGATGATTTGGCTAGTGTTATAGCTTTCTTGCATTGGCTAACCAGAGTCTTGTAGGAGGATAGTGTAGATTCCTGTGGGCATCCTCTCCATTTGCTAGTGATTATCTTGTTATAGGAGGATGATTTGGCTAGGGTTATAGCTTTCTTGTATTGGCTAACCAGAGTCGTGTAGGAGGATAGTATAGATTCCTGTGGGGTTCCTCTCCATTTGCTAGTGATTCTCTCGTTATAGGAGGATGATTTGGCTAGGGTTATAGCTTTCTTGTATCGGGTGGCCAGAGTCTTGTAGGAGGATAGTATAGATTCCTGTGGGAATACTCTCCATTTGCTAGTGAATCTCTCGTTATAGGAGGATGATTTGGCTAGGGTTATAGCTTTCTTGTATCGGGTGGCCAGAGTCTTGTAGGAGGATAGTATAGATTCCTGTGGGGTTCCTCTCCATTTGCTAGTGATTCTCTCGTTATAGGAGGATGATTTGGCTAGGGTTATAGCTTTCTTGTATCGGGTGGCCAGAGTCTTGTAGGAGGATAGTATAGATTCCTGTGGGCATCCTCTCCATTTGCTAGTGATTCTCTCGTTATAGGAGGATGATTTGGCTAGGGTTATAGCTTTCTTGTCTTGGGAGGCCAGCGTCTTGCAGGAGGATAGTATAGATTCCTGTGGGGTTCCTCTCCATTTGCTAGTGATTCTCTCGTTATAGGAGGATGATTTGACTAGGGTTATAGCTCTCTTGTATTGGCTAACCAGAGTCTTGTAGGAGGATAGTATAGATTCCTGTGGGGATCCTCTCCATTTGCTAGTGATTCTTTCGTTATATGAGGATAATTTGGCTAGGGTTATAGCTTTCTTGTATTGAGTGGCCAGAGTCTTGTAGGAGGATAGTACAGATTCCTGTGGAGATAATCTCTGTTTGCTAGTGATTCTCTCGTGATAGGAGGATGATTTGGTTAGGGTTATAGCTTTCTTGTATTGGCTAACCAGAGTCTTGTAGGAGGATAGTATAGATTCCTGTGGGGATACTCTCCATTTGCTAGTGATTCTCTCGTTATAGCAGGATGATTTGGCTAGGGTTATAGCTTTCTTGTTTTGGGTGGCCAGAGTTTTGTAGGAGGATAGTATAGATTCCTGTGGGGCAGCTCTCCATTTGCTAGTGATTCTCTCGTTATAGGAGGATGATTTGGCTAAGGTTATAGCTTTCTCGTATTGGGTGGCCAGAGTCTTGTAGGAGAATAGTATAGATTCCTGTGGGGATCCTCTCCATTTGCTAGTGATTCTCTCGTTATAGGAGGATGATTTGGCTAGGGTTATAGCTTTCTTGTATTGGGTGGCCAGAGTCTTGTAGGAGGATAGTATAGATTCCTGTGGGGATACTCTCCATTTGCTAGTGAGTCTCTCGTTATAGGAGAATGATTTGGCTAGGGTTATAGCTTTCTTGTATTGGCTAACCAGGGTCTTGTAGGAGGATAGTATAGATTCCTGTGGGGATACTCTCCATTTGCTAGTGATTCTCTCGTTATAGGAGGATGATTTGGCTAGGGTTATAGCTTTCTTGTATCGGGTGGCCCGAGTCTTGTAGGAGCATAGTATAGATTCCTGTGGGCATCCTCTCCATTTGCTAGTGATTCTCTCGTTATAGGAGGATGATTTGGCTAGGGTTATAGCTTTCTTGTTTTGGGTGGCCAAAGTTTTGTAGGAGGATGGTATAGATTCCTGTGGGCATCCTCTCCATTTGCTAGTGATTCTCTCGTTATAGGAGGATGATTAGGCTAGGGTTATAGCTTTCTTGTATTGGGTGGCCAGAGTCTTGTAGGAGGATAGTATAGATTCCAGTGGGCATCCTCTCCATTTGCTAGTGATTCTCTCATTATAGGAGGATGATTTGGCTAGGGTTATAGCTTTCTTGTATTGGGTGGCCAGAGTCTTGTAGGAGGATAGTATAGATTCCTGTGGGGATACTCTCCATTTGCTAGTGATTCTCTCGTTATAGGAGGATGATTTGGCTAGGGTTATAGCTTTCTTGTATTGGCTAACCAGAGATTTGTAGGAGGATAGTATAGATTCCTGTGGGGATACTCTCCATTTGCTAGTGATTCTCTCGTTATAGGAGGATGATTTGGCTAGGGTTATAGCTTTCTTGTATTGGGTGGCCAGAGTCTTGTAGGAGGATAGTATAGATTCCTGTGGGTATACTCTCCATTTGCTAGTGATTCTCTTTTTATAGGAGGATGATTTGGCTAGGGTTATAGCTTTCTTGTTTTGCGTGGCCAGATTCTTGTAGGAGGATAGTATAGATTCCTGTGGCGATACTCTGCATTTGCTAGTGATTCTCTTGTTATAGGAGAATGATTTGGCTAGGGTTATAGCTTTCTTGTATTGGGTGGCCAGAGTCTTGTAGGAGGATAGTATAGATTCCTCTGGGCATCCTCTCCATTTGCTAGTGATTCTCTCGTTATAGGAGGATGATTTGGCTAGGGTTAAAGCTTTCTTGTATTGGGTGGCCAGAGTCTTGTTGGAGGACAGTACAGATTCCTGTGGGGATACTCTCCATTTGCTAGTGATTCTCTTGTTATAGGAGGATAATTTGGCTAGGGTTATAGCTTTCTTGTATTGGCTAACCAGAGTCTTGCAGGAGGATAGTATAGATTCCTGTGGGCATCCTCTCCATTTGCTAGTGATTCTCTCGTTATAGGAGGATGATTTGGCTAGGGTTATAGCTTTCTTGTATCGGGTGGCCAGAGTCTTGTAGGAGGATAGTATAGATTCCTGTGGGCATCCTCTCCATTTGCTAGTGATTCTCTCATTATAGGAGGATGATTAGCCTAGGGTTATAGCTTTCTTGTATCGGGTGGCCAGAGTCTTGTAGGAGGATAGTATAGATTCCTGTGGGGATACTCTCCATTTGCTAGTGATTCTCTCGTTACAGGAGGATGATTTGGCTAGGGTTATAGCTTTCTTGTCTTGGGTGGCCAGAGTCTTGTAGGAGGATAGTATAGATTCCTGTGGGCATCCTCTCCATTTGCTAGTGATTCTCTTGTTATAGGAGGATGATTTGGCTAGTGTTATAGATTTCTCGTATTGGGTGGCCAGAGTCTTGTAGGAGGATAGTATAGATTCCTGTGGGGATACTCTGTATTTGCTAGTGATTCTCTCGTTATAGGAGGATGATTTGGCTAGGGTTATAGCTTTCTTGTTTTGGGTGGCCAGAGTTTTGTAGGAGGATAGTATAGATTCCTGTGGGCATTCTTTCCTTTTGCTAGTGATTCTCTCGTTATAGGAGGATGATTTGGCTAGGGTTATAGCTTTCTTGTATTGGGTGGCCAGAGTCTTGTAGGAGTATAGTATAGATTCCTGTGGGGATCCTCTCCATTTGCTAGTGATTCTCTCGTTATAGGAGGATGATTTGGCTAGGGTTATAGCTTTCTTGTATCGGGTGGCCAGAGTTTTGTAGGAGGATAGTATAGATTCCTTTGGTAATACTCTCCATTTGCTAGTGATTCTCTCGTTACAGGAGGATGATTTGGCTAGTGTAATAGCTTTCTTGCATTGGCTAACCAGAGTCTTGTAGGAGGATAGTATAGATTCCTGTGGGCATCCTCTCCATTTGCTAGTGATCCTCTCGTTATAGGAGGATGATTAGGCTAGGGTTATAGCTTTCTTGTATTGGGTGGCCAGAGTCTTGTAGGAGGATAGTATAGATTCCTGTGGGCATCCTCTCCATTTGCTAGTGATTCTCTCGTTATAGGAGGATGATTTGGCTAGGGTTATAGCTCTCTTGTATTGGCTAACCAGAGTCTTGTAGGAGGATAGTATAGATTCCTGTGGGGATCCTCTCCATTTGCTAGTGATTCTTTCGTTATATGAGGATAATTTGGCTAGGGTTATAGCTTTCTTGTATTGGCTAACCAGAGTCTTGTAGGAAGATAGTATAGATTCCTGTGGGCATCCTCTCCATTTACTAGTGATTTTCTCGTTATAGGAGGATGATTTGGCTAGGATTATAGCTTTCTTGTATCGGGTGGCCAGAGTCTTGTAGGAGGATAGTATAGATTCCTGTGGGCATCCTCTCCATTTGCTAGTGATTCTCTCGTTATAGGAGGATGATTTGGCTAGGGTTATAGCTTTCTTGTATCGGGTGGCCAGAGTCTTGTATGAGGATAGTATAGATTCCTCTGGGCATCCTCTCCATTTGCTAGTGATTGTCTCGTTATATGAGGATAATTTGGCTAGGGTTATAGCTTTCTTGTATTGGGTGGCCAGAGTCTTATAGGAGGATATTATAGATTCCTTTGGGGATAGTCTCCATTTGCTAGTGATTCTCCTGTTATAGGAGGATGATTTGGCTAGGGTTATAGCTTGCTTGTATCGGGTGGCCAGAGTCTTGTAGGAGGATAGTATAGATTCCTGTGGGCATCCTCTCTATTTGCTAGTGATTCTCTCGTTATAGGAGGATAATTTGGCTAGGGTTAAAGCTTTCTTGTATTGGGTGGCCAGAGTCTTGTAGGAGGATAGTATAGATTCCTGTGGGCATCCTCTCCATTTGCTAGTGATTCTCTCATTACAGGAGGATGATTTGGCTAGGGTTATAGCTTTCTTGTATTGGCTAACCAGAGTCTTGTAGGAGGATAGTATAGATTCCTGTGGGGATACTCTCCATTTGCTAGTGATTCTCTCGTTATAGGAGGATGATTTGGCTAGGGTTATAGCTTTCTTGTATTGGGTGGCCAGAGTCTTTTGGGAGGATAGTATAGATTCCTGTGGGTATACTCTCCATTTGCTAGTGATTCTCTTGTTATAGGAGAATGATTTGGCTAGGGTTATAGCTTTCTTGTATTGGGTGGCCAGAGTCTTGTAGGAGGATAGTATAGATTCCTCTGGTCATCCTCTCCATTTGCTAGTGATTCTCTCGTTATAGGAGGATGATTTGGCTAGGGTTAAAGCTTTCTTGTATTGGGTGGCCAGAGTCTTGTAGGAGGATAGTACAGATTCCTGTGGGGATACTCTCCATTTGCTAGTGATTCTCTCGTTATAGGTGGATAATTTGGCTAGGGTTATAGCTTTCTTGTATTGGCTAACCAGAGTCTTGTAGGAGGATAGTATAGATTCCTGTGGGCATCCTCTCCATTTGCTAGTGATTCTCCTGTTATAGGAGGATGATTTGGCTAGGGTTATAGCTTTCTTGTTTCGGGTGGCCAGAGTCTTGTAGGTGGATAGTATAGATTCCTGTGGGCATCCTCTCCATTTGCTAGTGATTCTCTCGTTATAGGAGGATGATTTGGCTAGGGTTATAGCTTTCTTGTTTTGGGTGGCCAGAGTCTTGTAGGAGGATAGTATAGATTCCTGTGGGGATCCTCTCCATTTGCTAGTGATTCTCTCGTTATAGGAGGATGATTTGGCTAGGGTTATAGCTTGCTTGTATCGGGTGGCCAGAGTCTTGTAGGAGGATAGTATAGATTCCTGTGGGCATCCTCTCCATTTGCTAGTGATTCTCTCATTATAGGAGGATGATTTGGCTAGGGCTATAGCTTTCTTGTATTGTCTAACCAGAGTCTTGTAGGAGGATAGTATAGATTCCTGTGGAGATACTCTCCATTTGCTAGTGATTCTCTTGTTGTAGGAGAATGATTTGGCTAGGGTTATAGCTTTCTTGTATTGGCTAACCAGAGTCTTGTAGGAGGATAGTATAGATTCCTGTGGGGTTCCTCTCCATTTGCTAGTGATTCTCTCGTTATAGGAGGATGATTTGGCTAGGGTTATAGCTTTCTTGTATCGGGTGGCCAGAGTCTTGTAGGAGGATAGTATAGATTCCTGTGGGGATACTCTCCATTTGCTAGTGATTCTCCTGTTATAGGAGGATGATTTGGCTAGGGTTATAGCTTTCTTGTATCGGGTGGCCAGAGTCTTGTAGGAGGATAGTATAGATTCCTGTGGGGTTCCTCTCCATTTGCTAGTGATTCTCTCATTATAGGAGGATGATTTGGCTAGGGTTATAGCTTTCTTGTATCAGGTGGCCAGAGTCTTGTAGGAGGATAGTATAGATTCCTATGGGCATCCTCTCCATTTGCTAGTGATTCTCTCGTTATATGAGGATAATTTGGCTAGGGTTATAGCTTTCTTGTATTGTCTAACCAGAGTCTTGTAGGAGGATAGTATAGATTCCTGTGGAGATACTCTCCATTTGCTAGTGATTCTCTCGTTATAGGAGAATGATTTGGCTAGGGTTATAGCTTTCTTGTATTGGCTAACCAGAGTCTTGTAGGAGGATAGTATAGATTCCTGTGGGGATACTCTGTATTTGCTAGTGATTCTCTCGTTATAGGAGGATGATTTGGCTAGGATTATAGCTTTCTTGTTTTGGGTGGCCAGAGTTTTGTAGGAGGATAGTATAGATTCCTGTGGGCATCCTATTCATTTGCTAGTGATTCTCTCGTTATAGGAGGATGACTTGGCTAGGGTTATAGCTTTCTTGTTTTGTGTGGCCAGAGTTTTGTAGGAGGATATTATAGATTCCTGTGGGGTTGCTCTCCATTTGCTAGTGATTCTCTCGTTATAGGAGGATGATTTGGCTAGGGTTATAGCTTTCTCGTATTTGGTGGCCAGAGTCTGGTAGGAGGATAGTATAGATTCCTGTGGGGATCCTCTCCATTTGCTAGTGATTCTCTTGTTATAGGAGGATGATTTGGCTAGGGTTATAGCTTTCTTGTATTGGGTGGCCAGAGTCTTGTAGGGTGATAGTATAGATTCCTGTGGGCATCCTTTCCTTTTGCTAGTGATTCTCTCGTTATAGGAGGATGATTTGGCTAGGGTTATAGCTTTCTTGTATTGGGTGGCCAGAGTCTTGTAGGGTGATAGTATAGATTCCTGTGGGCATCCTTTCCTTTTGCTAGTGATTCTCTCGTTATAGGAGGATGATTTGGCTAGGGTTATAGCTTTCTTGTATTGTCTAACCAGAGTCTTGTAGGAGGATAGTATGGCTAGGAATATAGCACGAAGTGTTGGCTCCATAACATGGACTCATGACAGCTTAAACCTTAACCTACTGTACATGACCAATCACTCGGAATATGCACTTGTTTACGACGCCAGCTCCTACCTGTAACCATTTTTGGAACCTGGTTGTCTGTATTGTTGTTATTGCACACTTATGTAACTGTAACCTTCCTGCAAATGTAACTGTAACGTAACTCATTTAACTGTTCCTTGTAACCAGCTCCACATTTACGCGCCCTTATGCCCCCGGGCCTGGCTGCGCTTTATAAATAAAATAAATACAAATACAAATAGCTTTCTTGTATCGGGTGGCCAGAGTCTTGTAGGAGGATAGTATAGATTCCTGTGGTAATACTTTCCATTTGCTAGTGATTCTCTCGTTACAGGAGGATGATTTGGCTAGTGTAATAGCTTTCTTGCATTGGCTAACCAGAGTCTTGTAGGAGGATAGTATAGATTCCTGTGGGCATCCTCTCCATTTGCTAGTGATTCTCTCGTTATAGGAGGATGATTTGGCTAGGGTTATAGCTTTCTTGTTTTGGGTGGCCAAAGTTTTGTAGGAGGATAGTATAGATTCCTGTGGGCATCCTCTCCATTTGCTAGTGATTCTCTCGTTATAGGAGGATGATTAGGCTAGGGTTATAGCTTTCTTGTATTGGGTGGCCAGAGTCTTGTAGGAGGATAGTATAGATTCCTGTGGGCATCCTCTCCATTTGCTAGTGATTCTTTCGTTATATGAGGATAATTTGGCTAGGGTTATAGCTTTCTTGTATTGAGTGGCCAGAGTCTTGTAGGAGGATAGTACAGATTCCTGTGGGGATAATCTCCATTTGCTAGTGATTCTCTCATTATAGGAGGATGATTTGGCTAGTGTTATAGCTTTCTTGCATTGGCTAACCAGAGTCTTGTAGGAGGATAGTGTAGATTCCTGTGGGCATCCTCTCCATTTGCTAGTGATTCTCTCGTTATAGGAGGATGATTTGGCTAGTGTTATAGCTTTCTTGCATTGGCTAACCAGAGTCTTGTAGGAGGATAGTGTAGATTCCTGTGGGCATCCTCTCCATTTGCTAGTGATTATCTTGTTATAGGAGGATGATTTGGCTAGGGTTATAGCTTTCTTGTATTGGCTAACCAGAGTCGTGTAGGAGGATAGTATAGATTCCTGTGGGGTTCCTCTCCATTTGCTAGTGATTCTCTCGTTATAGGAGGATGATTTGGCTAGGGTTATAGCTTTCTTGTATCGGGTGGCCAGAGTCTTGTAGGAGGATAGTATAGATTCCTGTGGGAATACTCTCCATTTGCTAGTGAATCTCTCGTTATAGGAGGATGATTTGGCTAGGGTTATAGCTTTCTTGTATCGGGTGGCCAGAGTCTTGTAGGAGGATAGTATAGATTCCTGTGGGGTTCCTCTCCATTTGCTAGTGATTCTCTCGTTATAGGAGGATGATTTGGCTAGGGTTATAGCTTTCTTGTATCGGGTGGCCAGAGTCTTGTAGGAGGATAGTATAGATTCCTGTGGGCATCCTCTCCATTTGCTAGTGATTCTCTCGTTATAGGAGGATGATTTGGCTAGGGTTATAGCTTTCTTGTCTTGGGAGGCCAGAGTCTTGTAGGAGGATAGTATAGATTCCTGTGGGGATCCTCTCCATTTGCTAGTGATTCTTTCGTTATATGAGGATAATTTGGCTAGGGTTATAGCTTTCTTGTATTGAGTGGCCAGAGTCTTGTAGGAGGATAGTACAGATTCCTGTGGAGATAATCTCTGTTTGCTAGTGATTCTCTCGTGATAGGAGGATGATTTGGTTAGGGTTATAGCTTTCTTGTATTGGCTAACCAGAGTCTTGTAGGAGGATAGTATAGATTCCTGTGGGGATACTCTCCATTTGCTAGTGATTCTCTCGTTATAGCAGGATGATTTGGCTAGGGTTATAGCTTTCTTGTTTTGGGTGGCCAGAGTTTTGTAGGAGGATAGTATAGATTCCTGTGGGGCAGCTCTCCATTTGCTAGTGATTCTCTCGTTATAGGAGGATGATTTGGCTAAGGTTATAGCTTTCTCGTATTGGGTGGCCAGAGTCTTGTAGGAGGATAGTATAGATTCCTGTGGGGATACTCTCCATTTGCTAGTGAGTCTCTCGTTATAGGAGAATGATTTGGCTAGGGTTATAGCTTTCTTGTATTGGCTAACCAGGGTCTTGTAGGAGGATAGTATAGATTCCTGTGGGGATACTCTCCATTTGCTAGTGATTCTCTCGTTATAGGAGGATGATTTGGCTAGGGTTATAGCTTTCTTGTATCGGGTGGCCCGAGTCTTGTAGGAGCATAGTATAGATTCCTGTGGGCATCCTCTCCATTTGCTAGTGATTCTCTCGTTATAGGAGGATGATTTGGCTAGGGTTATAGCTTTCTTGTTTTGGGTGGCCAAAGTTTTGTAGGAGGATGGTATAGATTCCTGTGGGCATCCTCTCCATTTGCTAGTGATTCTCTCGTTATAGGAGGATGATTAGGCTAGGGTTATAGCTTTCTTGTATTGGGTGGCCAGAGTCTTGTAGGAGGATAGTATAGATTCCAGTGGGCATCCTCTCCATTTGCTAGTGATTCTCTCATTATAGGAGGATGATTTGGCTAGGGTTATAGCTTTCTTGTATTGGGTGGCCAGAGTCTTGTAGGAGGATAGTATAGATTCCTGTGGGGATACTCTCCATTTGCTAGTGATTCTCTCGTTATAGGAGGATGATTTGGCTAGGGTTATAGCTTTCTTGTATTGGCTAACCAGAGATTTGTAGGAGGATAGTATAGATTCCTGTGGGGATACTCTCCATTTGCTAGTGATTCTCTCGTTATAGGAGGATGATTTGGCTAGGGTTATAGCTTTCTTGTATTGGGTGGCCAGAGTCTTGTAGGAGGATAGTATAGATTCCTGTGGGTATACTCTCCATTTGCTAGTGATTCTCTTTTTATAGGAGGATGATTTGGCTAGGGTTATAGCTTTCTTGTTTTGCGTGGCCAGATTCTTGTAGGAGGATAGTATAGATTCCTGTGGCGATACTCTGCATTTGCTAGTGATTCTCTTGTTATAGGAGAATGATTTGGCTAGGGTTATAGCTTTCTTGTATTGGGTGGCCAGAGTCTTGTAGGAGGATAGTATAGATTCCTCTGGGCATCCTCTCCATTTGCTAGTGATTCTCTCGTTATAGGAGGATGATTTGGCTAGGGTTAAAGCTTTCTTGTATTGGGTGGCCAGAGTCTTGTTGGAGGACAGTACAGATTCCTGTGGGGATACTCTCCATTTGCTAGTGATTCTCTTGTTATAGGAGGATAATTTGGCTAGGGTTATAGCTTTCTTGTATTGGCTAACCAGAGTCTTGCAGGAGGATAGTATAGATTCCTGTGGGCATCCTCTCCATTTGCTAGTGATTCTCTCGTTATAGGAGGATGATTTGGCTAGGGTTATAGCTTTCTTGTATTGGGTGGCCAGAGTCTTGTAGGAGGATAGTATAGATTCCTGTGGGCATCCTCTCCATTTGCTAGTGATTCTCTCGTTATAGGAGGATGATTTGGCTACGGTTATAGCTTTCTTGTATCGGGTGGCCAGAGTCTTGTAGGAAGATAGTATAGATCCTTTGGGGATACTCTCCATTTGCTAGTGATTCTCCTGTTATAGGAGGATGATTTGGCTAGGGTTATAGCTTTCTTGTTTCGGGTGGCCAGAGTCTTGTAGGTGGATAGTATAGATTCCTGTGGGCATCCTCTCCATTTGCTAGTGATTCTCTCGTTATAGGAGGATGATTTGGCTAGGGTTATAGCTTTCTTGTTTTGGGTGGCCAGAGTCTTGTAGGAATATAGTATAGATTCCTGTGGGGATCCTCTCCATTTGCTAGTGATTCTCTCGTTATAGGAGGATGATTTGGCTAGGGTTATAGCTTGCTTGTATCGGGTGGCCAGAGTCTTGTAGGAGGATAGTATAGATTCCTGTGGGCATCCTCTCCATTTGCTAGTGATTCTCATATTATAGGAGGATGATTTGGCTAGGATTATAGCTTTCTTGTATTGGCTAACCAGAGTCTTGTAGGAGGATAGTATAGATTCCTGTGGGCTTCCTCTCCATTTGCTAGTGATTCTCTCGTTATAGGAGGATGATTTGGCTAGGGTTATAGCTTTCTTGTTTTGGGTGGCCAGAGTTTTGTAGGAGGATAGTATAGATTCCTGTGGGGATCCTCTCCATTTGCTAGTGATTCTCTCGTTATAGGAGGATGATTTGGCTAGGGTTATAGCTTGCTTGTATTGGGTGGCCAGAGTCTTGTAGGAAAATAGTATAGATTCCTGTGGGGATCCTCTCCATTTGCTAGTGATTCTCTCGTTATAGGAATATGATTTGGCTAGGATTATAGCTTTCTTGTATTGGCTAACCAGAGTCTTGTAGGAGGATAGTATAGATTCCTGTGGGGATCCTCTCCATTTGCTAGTGATTCTTTCGTTATATGAGGATAATTTGGCTAGGGTTATAGCTTTCTTGTATTGGGTGGCCAGAGTCTTGTAGGAGGATAGTATAGATTCCTGTGGGGATCCTCTCCATTTGCTAGTGATTCTCTCGTTATAGGAGGATGATTTGGCTAGGGTTATAGCTTGCTTGTATTGGGTGGCCAGAGTCTTGTAGGAGGATAGTATAGATTCCTCTGGGCATCCTCTGCATTTGCTAGTGATTCTTTCGTTATATGAGGATAATTTGGCTAGGGTTATAGCTTTCTTGTATTGGCTGGCCAGAGTCTTGTAGGAAGATAGTATAGATTCCTGTGGGGATCCTCTCCATTTGCTAGTGATTCTTTCGTTATATGAGGATAATTTGGCTAGGGTTATAGCTTTCTTGTATTGGGTGGCCAGAGTCTTGTAGGAGGATAGTGTAGATTCCTGTGGGTATACTCTCCATTTGCTAGTGATTCTCTCGTTATAGGAGGATGATTTGGCTGGGGGTTATAGCTTTCTTGTTTTGGGTGGCCAGAGTCTTGTAGGAGGATAGTATAGATTCCTGTGGGGATACTCTGCATTTGCTAGTGATTCTCTTGTTATAGGAGAATGATTTGGCTAGGGTTATAGCTTTCTTGTATTGGCTAAGCAGAGTCTTGCAGGAGGATAGTATAGATTCCTGTGGGCATCCTCTCCATTTGCTAGTGATTCTCTCGTTATAGGAGGATGATTTGGCTAGGGTTAAAGCTTTCTTGTATTGGGTGGCCAGAGTCTTGTAGGAGGATAGTATAGATTCCTGTGGGCATCCTCTCCATTTGCTAGTGATTCTCTCGTTATATGAGGATAATTTGGCTAGGGTTAAAGCTTTCTTGTATTGGGTTGCCAGAGTCTTGTAGGAGGATAGTATAGATTCCTGTGGGCATCCTCTCCATTTGCTAGTGATTCTCTCGTTATAGGAATATTTATTTTTTTATTTATTTACATTTATAAAGCGCTCACACAGCCCGCAGGCATGATTTGGCTAGGGTTATAGCTTTCTTGTATTGGCTAAGCAGAGTCTTGTAGGAGGATAGTACAGATTCCTCTGGGCATCCTCTCCATTTGCTAGTGATTCTTTCGTTATATGAGGATAATTTGGCTAGGGTTATATCTTTCTTGTATTGAGTGGCCAGAGTCTTGTAGGAGGATAGTACAGATTCCTGTGGGGATAATCTCCATTTGCTAGTGATTCTCTCGTTATATGAGGATAATTTGGCTAGGGTTATAGCTTTCTTGCATTGGCTAACCAGAGTCTTGTAGGAGGATAGTATAGATTCCTGTGGGGTTCCTCTCCATTTGCTAGTGATTCTCTCGTTATAGGAGGATGATTTGGCTAGGGTTATAGCTTTCTTGTATCAGGTGACCAGAGTCTTGTAGGAGGATAGTATAGATTCCTGTGGGCATCCTCTCCATTTGCTAGTGATTCTCTCGTTATAGGAGGATGATTTGGCTAGGGTTATAGCTTTCTTGTATCGGGTGGCCAGAGTCTTGTAGGAGGATAGTATAGATTCCTGTGGGGATCCTCTCCATTTGCTAGTGATTCTTTCGTTATAGGAGGATAATTTGGCTAGGGTTATAGCTTTCTTGTATTGAGTGGCCAGAGTCTTGTAGGAGGATAGTACAGATTCCTGTGGGGATACTCTCCATTTGCTAGTGATTCTCTCGTTATAGGAGGATGATTTGGCTAGGGTTATAGCTCTCTTGTATTGGCTAACCAGAGTCTTGTAGGAGGATAGTATAGATTCCTGTGGGGATCCTCTCCAATTGCTAGTGATTCTTTCGTTATATGAGGATAATTTGGCTAGGGTTATAGCTTTCTTGTATTGAGTGGCCAGAGCCTTGTAGGAGGATAGTACAGATTCCTGTGGGGATACTCTCCATTTGCTAGTGATTCTCTCGTTATAGGAGGATGATTTGGCTAGGGTTATAGCTCTCTTGTATTGGCTAACCAGAGTCTTGTAGGAGGATAGTATAGATTCCTGTGGGGATCCTCTCCATTTGCTAGTGATTCTTTGGTTATATGAGGATAATTTGGCTAGGGTTATAGCTTTCTTGTATTGAGTGGCCAGAGTCTTGTAGGAGGATAGTACAGATTCCTGTGGGGATGATCTCCATTTGCTAGTGATTCTCTCGTTATAGGAGGATGATTTGGCTAGTGTTATAGCTTTCTTGCATTGGCTAACCAGAGTCTTGTAGGAGGATAGTGTAGATTCCTGTGGGCATCCTCTCCATTTGCTAGTGATTCTCTCGTTATAGGAGGATGATTTGGCTAGGGATAGCTTTCTTGTTTTGGGTGGCCAAAGTTTTTTAGGAGGATTGTATAGATTCCTGTGGGCATCCTCTCCATTTGCTAGTGATTCTCTTGTTGTAGGAGGATGATTTGGCTAGGGTTATAGCTTTCTTGTATTGGCTAACCAGAGTCTTGTAGGAGGATAGTATAGATTCCTGTGGGGTTCCTCTCCATTTGCTAGTGATTCTCTCGTTATAGGAGGATGATTTGGCTAGGGTTATAGCTTTCTTGTATCGGGTGGCCAGAGTCTTGTAGGAGGATAGTATAGATTCCTGTGGGGTTCCTCTCCATTTGCTAGTGATTCTCTCATTATAGGAGGATGATTTGGCTAGGGTTATAGCTTTCTTGTATCAGGTGGCCAGAGTCTTGTAGGAGGATAGTATAGATTCCTGTGGGCATCCTCTCCATTTGCTAGTGATTCTCTCGTTATAGGAGGATGATTTGGCTAGGGTTATAGCTTTCTTGTATTGGCTAACCAGAGATTTGTAGGAGGATAGTATAGATTCCTGTGGGGATACTCTCCATTTGCTAGTGATTCTCTCGTTATAGGAGGATGATTTGGCTAGGGTTATAGCTTTCTTGTATTGGGTGGCCAGAGTCTTGTAGGAGGATAGTATAGATTCCTGTGGGTATACTCTCCATTTGCTAGTGATTCTTTGGTTATATGAGGATAATTTGGCTAGGGTTATAGCTTTCTTGTATTGAGTGGCCAGAGTCTTGTAGGAGGATAGTACAGATTCCTGTGGGGATGATCTCCATTTGCTAGTGATTCTCTCGTTATAGGAGGATGATTTGGCTAGTGTTATAGCTTTCTTGCATTGGCTAACCAGAGTCTTGTAGGAGGATAGTGTAGATTCCTGTGGGCATCCTCTCCATTTGCTAGTGATTCTCTCGTTATAGGAGGATGATTTGGCTAGGGATAGCTTTCTTGTTTTGGGTGGCCAAAGTTTTTTAGGAGGATTGTATAGATTCCTGTGGGCATCCTCTCCATTTGCTAGTGATTCTCTTGTTGTAGGAGGATGATTTGGCTAGGGTTATAGCTTTCTTGTATTGGCTAACCAGAGTCTTGTAGGAGGATAGTATAGATTCCTGTGGGGTTCCTCTCCATTTGCTAGTGATTCTCTCGTTATAGGAGGATGATTTGGCTAGGGTTATAGCTTTCTTGTATCGGGTGGCCAGAGTCTTGTAGGAGGATAGTATAGATTCCTGTGGGGTTCCTCTCCATTTGCTAGTGATTCTCTCGTTATAGGAGGATGATTTGGCTAGGGATAGCTTTCTTGTTTTGGGTGGCCAAAGTTTTTTAGGAGGATTGTATAGATTCCTGTGGGCATCCTCTCCATTTGCTAGTGATTCTCTTGTTGTAGGAGGATGATTTGGCTAGGGTTATAGCTTTCTTGTATTGGCTAACCAGAGTCTTGTAGGAGGATAGTATAGATTCCTGTGGGGTTCCTCTCCATTTGCTAGTGATTCTCTCGTTATAGGAGGATGATTTGGCTAGGGTTATAGCTTTCTTGTATCGGGTGGCCAGAGTCTTGTAGGAGGATAGTATAGATTCCTGTGGGGTTCCTCTCCATTTGCTAGTGATTCTCTCATTATAGGAGGATGATTTGGCTAGGGTTATAGCTTTCTTGTATCAGGTGGCCAGAGTCTTGTAGGAGGATAGTATAGATTCCTGTGGGCATCCTCTCCATTTGCTAGTGATTCTCTCGTTATAGGAGGATGATTTGGCTAGGGTTATAGCTTTCTTGTATCGGGTGGCCAGAGTCTTGTAGGAGGATAGTATAGATTCCTGTGGGGATACTCTCCATTTTCTAGTGATTCTCTCGTTACAGGAGGATAATTTGGCTAGGGTTATAGCTTTCTTGTCTTGGGTGGCCAGAGTCTTGTAGGAGGATAGTATAGATTCCTCTGGGCATCCTCTGCATTTGCTAGTGGTTCTTTCGTTATATGAGGATAATTTGGCTAGGGTTATAGCTTTCTTGTATTGTCTAACCAGAGTCTTGTAGGAGAATAGTATAGATTCCTGTGGAGATACTCTCCATTTGCTAGTGATTCTCTTGTTGTAGGAGAATTATTTGGCTAGGGTTATAGCTTTCTTGTATTGGCTAACCAGAGTCTTGTAGGAGGATAGTATAGATTCCTGTGGGGTTCCTCTCCATTTGCTAGTGATTCTCTCCTTATAGGAGGATGATTTAGCTAGGGTTATAGCTTTCTTGTATCGGGTGGCCAGAGTCTTGTAGGAGGATAGTATAGATTCCTGTGGGGATACTCTCCATTTGCTAGTGATTCTCTCGTTATAGGAGGATGATTTGGCTAGGGTTAAAGCTTTCTTGTATTGGGTGGCCAGAGTCTTGTTGGAGGACAGTACAGATTCCTGTGGGGATACTCTCCATTTGCTAGTGATTCTCTCGTTATAGGAGGATAATTTGGCTAGGGTTATAGCTTTCTTGTATTGGCTAACCAGAGTCTTGTAGGAGGATAGTATAGATTCCTGTGGGCATCCTCTCCATTTGCTAGTGATTCTCTCGTTATAGGAGGATGATTTGGCTAGGGTTATAGCTTTCTTGTATTGGGTGGCCAGAGTCTTGTAGGAGGATAGTATAGATTCCTGTGGGCATCCTCTCCATTTGCTAGTGATTCTCTCGTTATAGGAGGATGATTTGGCTACGGTTATAGCTTTCTTGTATCGGGTGGCCAGAGTCTTGTAGGAAGATAGTATAGATCCTTTGGGGATACTCTCCATTTGCTAGTGATTCTCCTGTTATAGGAGGATGATTTGGCTAGGGTTATAGCTTTCTTGTTTCGGGTGGCCAGAGTCTTGTAGGTGGATAGTATAGATTCCTGTGGCATCCTCTCCATTTGCTAGTGATTCTCTCGTTATAGGAGGATGATTTGGCTAGGGTTATAGCTTTCTTGTTTTGGGTGGCCAGAGTCTTGTAGGAGGATAGTATAGATTCCTGTGGGGATCCTCTCCATTTGCTAGTGATTCTCTCGTTATAGGAGGATGATTTGGCTAGGGTTATAGCTTGCTTGTATCGGGTGGCCAGAGTCTTGTAGGAGGATAGTATAGATTCCTGTGGGCATCCTCTCCATTTGCTAGTGATTCTCATATTATAGGAGGATGATTTGGCTAGGATTATAGCTTTCTTGTATTGGCTAACCAGAGTCTTGTAGGAGGATAGTATAGATTCCTGTGGGAATCCTCTCCATTTGCTAGTGATTCTCTCGTTATAGGAGGATGATTTGGCTAGGGTTATAGCTTTCTTGTTTTGGGTGGCCAGAGTTTTGTAGGAGGATAGTATAGATTCCTGTGGGGATCCTCTCCATTTGCTAGTGATTCTCTCGTTATAGGAGGATGATTTGGCTAGGGTTATAGCTTGCTTGTATTGGGTGGCCAGAGTCTTGTAGGAGGATAGTATAGATTTCTGTGGGGATCCTCTCCATTTGCTAGTGATTCTCTCGTTATAGGAATATGATTTGGCTAGGATTATAGCTTTCTTGTATTGGCTAACCAGAGTCTTGTAGGAGGATAGTATAGATTCCTCTGGGAATCCTCTCCATTTGCTAGTGATTGTCTCGTTATATGAGGATAATTTGGCTAGGGTTATAGCTTTCTTGTATTGGCTGGCCAGAGTCTTGTAGGAAGATAGTATAGATTCCTGTGGGGATCCTCTCCATTTGCTAGTGTTTCTTTCGTTATATGAGGATAATTTGGCTAGGGTTATAGCTTTCTTGTATTGGGTGGCCAGAGTCTTGTAGGAGGATAGTGTAGATTCCTGTGGGTATACTCTCCATTTGCTAGTGATTCTCTCGTTATAGGAGGATGATTTGGCTGGGGGTTATAGCTTTCTTGTTTTGGGTGGCCAGAGTCTTGTAGGAGGATAGTATAGATTCCTGTGGGGATACTCTGCATTTGCTAGTGATTCTCTTGTTATAGGAGAATGATTTGGCTAGGGTTATAGCTTTCTTGTATTGGCTAAGCAGAGTCTTGCAGGAGGATAGTATAGATTCCTGTGGGCATCCTCTCCATTTGCTAGTGATTCTCTCGTTATAGGAGGATGATTTGGCTAGGGTTAAAGCTTTCTTGTATTGGGTGGCCAGAGTCTTGTAGGAGGATAGTATAGATTCCTGTGGGCATCCTCTCCATTTGCTAGTGATTCTCTAGTTATATGAGGATAATTTGGCTAGGGTTAAAGCTTTCTTGTATTGGGTTGCCAGAGTCTTGTAGGAGGATAGTATAGATTCCTGTGGGCATCCTCTCCATTTGCTAGTGATTCTCTCGTTATAGGAGGATGATTTGGCTAGGGTTATATCTTTCTTGTTTTGGGTGGCCAGAGTTTTGTAGGAGGATAGTATAGATTCCTGTGGGGATCCTCTCCATTTGCTAGTGATTCTCTCGTTATAGGAGGATGATTTGGCTAGGGTTATAGCTTGCTTGTATTGGGTGGCCAGAGTCTTGTAGGAGGATAGTATAGATTCCTGTGGGGATCCTCTCCATTTGCTAGTGATTCTCTCGTTATAGGAATATTTATTTATTTTTTTATTTATTTACATTTATAAAGCGCTCACACAGCCCGCAGGCATGATTTGGCTAGGGTTATAGCTTTCTTGTATTGGCTAAGCAGAGTCTTGTAGGAGGATAGTACAGATTCCTCTGGGCATCCTCTCCATTTGCTAGTGATTCTTTCGTTATATGAGGATAATTTGGCTAGGGTTATAGCTTTCTTGTATTGAGTGGCCAGAGTCTTGTAGGAGGATAGTACAGATTCCTGTGGGGATAATCTCCATTTGCTAGTGATTCTCTCGTTATAGGAGGATGATTTGACTAGTGTTATAGCTTTCTTGCATTGGCTAACCAGAGTCTTGTAGGAGGATAGTATAGATTCCTGTGGGGTTCCTCTCCATTTGCTAGTGATTCTCTCGTTATAGGAGGATGATTTGGCTAGGGTTATAGCTTTCTTGTATCAGGTGACCAGAGTCTTGTAGGAGGATAGTATAGATTCCTGTGGGCATCCTCTCCATTTGCTAGTGATTCTCTCGTTATAGGAGGATGATTTGGCTAGGGTTATAGCTTTCTTGTATCGGGTGGCCAGAGTCTTGTAGGAGGATAGTATAGATTCCTGTGGGGATCCTCTCCATTTGCTAGTGATTCTTTCGTTATAGGAGGATAATTTGGCTAGGGTTATAGCTCTCTTGTATTGGCTAACCAGAGTCTTGTAGGAGGATAGTATAGATTCCTGTGGAGATACTCTCCATTTGCTAGTGATTCTCTTGTTGTAGGAGAATGATTTGGCTAGGGTTATAGCTTTCTTGTATTGGCTAACCAGAGTCTTGTAGGAGGATAGTATAGATTCCTGTGGGGTTCCTCTCCATTTGCTAGTGATTCTCTCGTTATAGGAGGATGATTTGGCTAGGGTTATAGCTTTCTTGTATCGGGTGGCCAGAGTCTTGTAGGAGGATAGTATAGATTCCTGTGGGGATACTCTCCATTTGCTAGTGATTCTCCTGTTATAGGAGGATGATTTGGCTAGGGTTATAGCTTTCTTGTATCGGGTGGCCAGAGTCTTGTAGGAGGATAGTATAGATTCCTGTGGGGTTCCTCTCCATTTGCTAGTGATTCTCTCATTATAGGAGGATGATTTGGCTAGGGTTATAGCTTTCTTGTATCAGGTGGCCAGAGTCTTGTAGGAGGATAGTATAGATTCCTATGGGCATCCTCTCCATTTGCTAGTGATTCTCTCGTTATATGAGGATAATTT
Source organism: Ambystoma mexicanum (assembly GCF_040938575.1). Taxonomy (NCBI): domain Eukaryota; kingdom Metazoa; phylum Chordata; class Amphibia; order Caudata; family Ambystomatidae; genus Ambystoma; species Ambystoma mexicanum. The sequence continues at coordinate 1,678,571,801 of NC_090937.1, forward strand.
GGCTAGGGTTATAGCTTTCTTGTATTGTCTAACCAGAGTCTTGTAGGAGGATAGTATAGATTCCTGTGGAGATACTCTCCATTTGCTAGTGATTCTCTCGTTATAGGAGAATGATTTGGCTAGGGTTATAGCTTTCTTGTATTGGCTAACCAGAGTTTTGTAGGAGGATAGTATAGATTCCTGTGGGCATCCTCTTCATTTGCTAGTGATTCTCTCGTTATAGGAGGATGACTTGGCTAGGGTTATAGCTTTCTTGTTTTGTGTGGCCAGAGTTTTGTAGGAGGATATTATAGATTCCTGTGGGGTTGCTCTCCATTTGCTAGTGATTCTCTCGTTATAGGAGGATGATTTGGCTAGGGTTATAGCTTTCTCGTATTTGGTGGCCAGAGTCTGGTAGGAGGATAGTATAGATTCCTGTGGGGATCCTCTCCATTTGCTAGTGATTCTCTTGTTATAGGAGGATGATTTGGCTAGGGTTATAGCTTTCTTGTATTGGGTGGCCAGAGTCTTGTAGGGTGATAGTATAGATTCATGTGGGCATCCTTTCCTTTTGCTAGTGATTCTCTCGTTATAGGAGGATGATTTGGCTAGGGTTATAGCTTTCTTGTATTGGGTGGCCAGAGTCTTGTAGGAGGATAGTATAGATTCCTGTGGGGATCCTCTCCATTTGCTAGTGATTCTCTCGTTATAGGAGGATGATTTGGCTAGGGTTATAGCTTTCTTGTATTGTCTAACCAGAGTCTTGTAGGAGGATAGTATGGCTAGGAATATAGCACGAAGTGTTGGCTCCATAACATGGACTCATGACAGCTTAAACCTTAACCTACTGTACATGACCAATCACTCGGAATATGCACTTGTTTACGACGCCAGCTCCTACCTGTAACCATTTTTGGAACCTGGTTGTCTGTATTGTTGTTATTGCACACTTATGTAACTGTAACCTTCCTGCAAATGTAACTGTAACGTAACTCATTTAACTGTTCCTTGTAACCAGCTCCACATTTACGCGCCCTTATGCCCCCGGGCCTGGCTGCGCTTTATAAATAAAATAAATACAAATACAAATAGCTTTCTTGTATCGGGTGGCCAGAGTCTTGTAGGAGGATAGTATAGATTCCTGTGGTAATACTTTCCATTTGCTAGTGATTCTCTCGTTACAGGAGGATGATTTGGCTAGTGTAATAGCTTTCTTGCATTGGCTAACCAGAGTCTTGTAGGAGGATAGTATAGATTCCTGTGGGCATCCTCTCCATTTGCTAGTGATTCTCTCGTTATAGGAGGATGATTTGGCTAGGGTTATAGCTTTCTTGTTTTGGGTGGCCAAAGTTTTGTAGGAGGATAGTATAGATTCCTGTGGGCATCCTCTCCATTTGCTAGTGATTCTCTCGTTATAGGAGGATGATTAGGCTAGGGTTATAGCTTTCTTGTATTGGGTGGCCAGAGTCTTGTAGGAGGATAGTATAGATTCCTGTGGGCATCCTCTCCATTTGCTAGTGATTCTTTCGTTATATGAGGATAATTTGGCTAGGGTTATAGCTTTCTTGTATTGAGTGGCCAGAGTCTTGTAGGAGGATAGTACAGATTCCTGTGGGGATAATCTCCATTTGCTAGTGATTCTCTCATTATAGGAGGATGATTTGGCTAGTGTTATAGCTTTCTTGCATTGGCTAACCAGAGTCTTGTAGGAGGATAGTGTAGATTCCTGTGGGCATCCTCTCCATTTGCTAGTGATTCTCTCGTTATAGGAGGATGATTTGGCTAGTGTTATAGCTTTCTTGCATTGGCTAACCAGAGTCTTGTAGGAGGATAGTGTAGATTCCTGTGGGCATCCTCTCCATTTGCTAGTGATTATCTTGTTATAGGAGGATGATTTGGCTAGGGTTATAGCTTTCTTGTATTGGCTAACCAGAGTCGTGTAGGAGGATAGTATAGATTCCTGTGGGGTTCCTCTCCATTTGCTAGTGATTCTCTCGTTATAGGAGGATGATTTGGCTAGGGTTATAGCTTTCTTGTATCGGGTGGCCAGAGTCTTGTAGGAGGATAGTATAGATTCCTGTGGGAATACTCTCCATTTGCTAGTGAATCTCTCGTTATAGGAGGATGATTTGGCTAGGGTTATAGCTTTCTTGTATCGGGTGGCCAGAGTCTTGTAGGAGGATAGTATAGATTCCTGTGGGGTTCCTCTCCATTTGCTAGTGATTCTCTCGTTATAGGAGGATGATTTGGCTAGGGTTATAGCTTTCTTGTATCGGGTGGCCAGAGTCTTGTAGGAGGATAGTATAGATTCCTGTGGGCATCCTCTCCATTTGCTAGTGATTCTCTCGTTATAGGAGGATGATTTGGCTAGGGTTATAGCTTTCTTGTCTTGGGAGGCCAGCGTCTTGCAGGAGGATAGTATAGATTCCTGTGGGGTTCCTCTCCATTTGCTAGTGATTCTCTCGTTATAGGAGGATGATTTGGCTAGGGTTATAGCTCTCTTGTATTGGCTAACCAGAGTCTTGTAGGAGAATAGTATAGATTCCTGTGGGGATCCTCTCCATTTGCTAGTGATTCTTTCGTTATATGAGGATAATTTGGCTAGGGTTATAGCTTTCTTGTATTGAGTGGCCAGAGTCTTGTAGGAGGATAGTACAGATTCCTGTGGAGATAATCTCTGTTTGCTAGTGATTCTCTCGTGATAGGAGGATGATTTGGTTAGGGTTATAGCTTTCTTGTATTGGCTAACCAGAGTCTTGTAGGAGGATAGTATAGATTCCTGTGGGGATACTCTCCATTTGCTAGTGATTCTCTCGTTATAGCAGGATGATTTGGCTAGGGTTATAGCTTTCTTGTTTTGGGTGGCCAGAGTTTTGTAGGAGGATAGTATAGATTCCTGTGGGGCAGCTCTCCATTTGCTAGTGATTCTCTCGTTATAGGAGGATGATTTGGCTAAGGTTATAGCTTTCTCGTATTGGGTGGCCAGAGTCTTGTAGGAGAATAGTATAGATTCCTGTGGGGATCCTCTCCATTTGCTAGTGATTCTCTCGTTATAGGAGGATGATTTGGCTAGGGTTATAGCTTTCTTGTATTGGGTGGCCAGAGTCTTGTAGGAGGATAGTATAGATTCCTGTGGGGATACTCTCCATTTGCTAGTGATTCTCTCGTTATAGGAGAATGATTTGGCTAGGGTTATAGCTTTCTTGTATTGGCTAACCAGGGTCTTGTAGGAGGATAGTATAGATTCCTGTGGGGATACTCTCCATTTGCTAGTGATTCTCTCGTTATAGGAGGATGATTTGGCTAGGGTTATAGCTTTCTTGTATCGGGTGGCCCGAGTCTTGTAGGAGCATAGTATAGATTCCTGTGGGCATCCTCTCCATTTGCTAGTGATTCTCTCGTTATAGGAGGATGATTTGGCTAGGGTTATAGCTTTCTTGTTTTGGGTGGCCAAAGTTTTGTAGGAGGATGGTATAGATTCCTGTGGGCATCCTCTCCATTTGCTAGTGATTCTCTCGTTATAGGAGGATGATTAGGCTAGGGTTATAGCTTTCTTGTATTGGGTGGCCAGAGTCTTGTAGGAGGATAGTATAGATTCCAGTGGGCATCCTCTCCATTTGCTAGTGATTCTCTCATTATAGGAGGATGATTTGGCTAGGGTTATAGCTTTCTTGTATTGGGTGGCCAGAGTCTTGTAGGAGGATAGTATAGATTCCTGTGGGGATACTCTCCATTTGCTAGTGATTCTCTCGTTATAGGAGGATGATTTGGCTAGGGTTATAGCTTTCTTGTATTGGCTAACCAGAGATTTGTAGGAGGATAGTATAGATTCCTGTGGGGATACTCTCCATTTGCTAGTGATTCTCTCGTTATAGGAGGATGATTTGGCTAGGGTTATAGCTTTCTTGTATTGGGTGGCCAGAGTCTTGTAGGAGGATAGTATAGATTCCTGTGGGTATACTCTCCATTTGCTAGTGATTCTCTTTTTATAGGAGGATGATTTGGCTAGGGTTATAGCTTTCTTGTTTTGCGTGGCCAGATTCTTGTAGGAGGATAGTATAGATTCCTGTGGCGATACTCTGCATTTGCTAGTGATTCTCTTGTTATAGGAGAATGATTTGGCTAGGGTTATAGCTTTCTTGTATTGGGTGGCCAGAGTCTTGTAGGAGGATAGTATAGATTCCTCTGGGCATCCTCTCCATTTGCTAGTGATTCTCTCGTTATAGGAGGATGATTTGGCTAGGGTTAAAGCTTTCTTGTATTGGGTGGCCAGAGTCTTGTTGGAGGACAGTACAGATTCCTGTGGGGATACTCTCCATTTGCTAGTGATTCTCTTGTTATAGGAGGATAATTTGGCTAGGGTTATAGCTTTCTTGTATTGGCTAACCAGAGTCTTGCAGGAGGATAGTATAGATTCCTGTGGGCATCCTCTCCATTTGCTAGTGATTCTCTCGTTATAGGAGGATGATTTGGCTAGGGTTATAGCTTTCTTGTATTGGGTGGCCAGAGTCTTGTAGGAGGATAGTATAGATTCCTGTGGGCATCCTCTCCATTTGCTAGTGATTCTCTCGTTATAGGAGGATGATTTGGCTACGGTTATAGCTTTCTTGTATCGGGTGGCCAGAGTCTTGTAGGAAGATAGTATAGATCCTTTGGGGATACTCTCCATTTGCTAGTGATTCTCCTGTTATAGGAGGATGATTTGGCTAGGGTTATAGCTTTCTTGTTTCGGGTGGCCAGAGTCTTGTAGGTGGATAGTATAGATTCCTGTGGGCATCCTCTCCATTTGCTAGTGATTCTCTCGTTATAGGAGGATGATTTGGCTAGGGTTATAGCTTTCTTGTTTTGGGTGGCCAGAGTCTTGTAGGAATATAGTATAGATTCCTGTGGGGATCCTCTCCATTTGCTAGTGATTCTCTCGTTATAGGAGGATGATTTGGCTAGGGTTATAGCTTGCTTGTATCGGGTGGCCAGAGTCTTGTAGGAGGATAGTATAGATTCCTGTGGGCTTCCTCTCCATTTGCTAGTGATTCTCTCGTTATAGGAGGATGATTTGGCTAGGGTTATAGCTTTCTTGTTTTGGGTGGCCAGAGTTTTGTAGGAGGATAGTATAGATTCCTGTGGGGATCCTCTCCATTTGCTAGTGATTCTCTCGTTATAGGAGGATGATTTGGCTAGGGTTATAGCTTGCTTGTATTGGGTGGCCAGAGTCTTGTAGGAGGATAGTATAGATTCCTGTGGGGATCCTCTCCATTTGCTAGTGATTCTCTCGTTATAGGAATATGATTTGGCTAGGATTATAGCTTTCTTGTATTGGCTAACCAGAGTCTTGTAGGAGGATAGTATAGATTCCTGTGGGGATCCTCTCCATTTGCTAGTGATTCTTTCGTTATATGAGGATAATTTGGCTAGGGTTATAGCTTTCTTGTATTGGGTGGCCAGAGTCTTGTAGGAGGATAGTATAGATTCCTGTGGGGATCCTCTCCATTTGCTAGTGATTCTCTCGTTATAGGAGGATGATTTGGCTAGGGTTATAGCTTGCTTGTATTGGGTGGCCAGAGTCTTGTAGGAGGATAGTATAGATTCCTCTGGGCATCCTCTGCATTTGCTAGTGATTCTTTCGTTATATGAGGATAATTTGGCTAGGGTTATAGCTTTCTTGTATTGGCTGGCCAGAGTCTTGTAGGAAGATAGTATAGATTCCTGTGGGGATCCTCTCCATTTGCTAGTGATTCTTTCGTTATATGAGGATAATTTGGCTAGGGTTATAGCTTTCTTGTTTTGGGTGGCCAGAGTCTTGTAGGAGGATAGTATAGATTCCTGTGGGGATACTCTGCATTTGCTAGTGATTCTCTCGTTATAGGAATATGATTTGGCTAGGATTATAGCTTTCTTGTATTGGCTAACCAGAGTCTTGTAGGAGGATAGTATAGATTCCTGTGGGGATCCTCTCCATTTGCTAGTGATTCTTTCGTTATATGAGGATAATTTGGCTAGGGTTATAGCTTTCTTGTATTGGGTGGCCAGAGTCTTGTAGGAGGATAGTATAGATTCCTGTGGGGATCCTCTCCATTTGCTAGTGATTCTCTCGTTATAGGAGGATGATTTGGCTAGGGTTATAGCTTGCTTGTATTGGGTGGCCAGAGTCTTGTAGGAGGATAGTATAGATTCCTCTGGGCATCCTCTGCATTTGCTAGTGATTCTTTCGTTATATGAGGATAATTTGGCTAGGGTTATAGCTTTCTTGTATTGGCTGGCCAGAGTCTTGTAGGAAGATAGTATAGATTCCTGTGGGGATCCTCTCCATTTGCTAGTGATTCTTTCGTTATATGAGGATAATTTGGCTAGGGTTATAGCTTTCTTGTTTTGGGTGGCCAGAGTCTTGTAGGAGGATAGTATAGATTCCTGTGGGGATACTCTGCATTTGCTAGTGATTCTCTTGTTATAGGAGAATGATTTGGCTAGGGTTATAGCTTTCTTGTATTGGCTAAGCAGAGTCTTGCAGGAGGATAGTATAGATTCCTGTGGGCATCCTCTCCATTTGCTAGTGATTCTCTCGTTATAGGAGGATGATTTGGCTAGGGTTAAAGCTTTCTTGTATTGGGTGGCCAGAGTCTTGTAGGAGGATAGTATAGATTCCTGTGGGCATCCTCTCCATTTGCTAGTGATTCTCTCGTTATATGAGGATAATTTGGCTAGGGTTAAAGCTTTCTTGTATTGGGTTGCCAGAGTCTTGTAGGAGGATAGTATAGATTCCTGTGGGCATCCTCTCCATTTGCTAGTGATTCTCTCGTTATAGGAGGATGATTTGGCTAGGGTTATATCTTTCTTGTTTTGGGTGGCCAGAGTTTTGTAGGAGGATAGTATAGATTCCTGTGGGGATCCTCTCCATTTGCTAGTGATTCTCTCGTTATAGGAGGATGATTTGGCTAGGGTTATAGCTTGCTTGTATTGGGTGGCCAGAGTCTTGTAGGAGGATAGTATAGATTCCTGTGGGGATCCTCTCCATTTGCTAGTGATTCTCTCGTTATAGGAATATTTATTTATTTTTTTATTTATTTACATTTATAAAGCGCTCACACAGCCCGCAGGCATGATTTGGCTAGGGTTATAGCTTTCTTGTATTGGCTAAGCAGAGTCTTGTAGGAGGATAGTACAGATTCCTCTGGGCATCCTCTCCATTTGCTAGTGATTCTTTCGTTATATGAGGATAATTTGGCTAGGGTTATAGCTTTCTTGTATTGAGTGGCCAGAGTCTTGTAGGAGGATAGTACAGATTCCTGTGGGGATAATCTCCATTTGCTAGTGATTCTCTCGTTATAGGAGGATGATTTGACTAGTGTTATAGCTTTCTTGCATTGGCTAACCAGAGTCTTGTAGGAGGATAGTATAGATTCCTGTGGGGTTCCTCTCCATTTGCTAGTGATTCTCTCGTTATAGGAGGATGATTTGGCTAGGGTTATAGCTTTCTTGTATCAGGTGACCAGAGTCTTGTAGGAGGATAGTATAGATTCCTGTGGGCATCCTCTCCATTTGCTAGTGATTCTCTCGTTATAGGAGGATGATTTGGCTAGGGTTATAGCTTTCTTGTATCGGGTGGCCAGAGTCTTGTAGGAGGATAGTATAGATTCCTGTGGGGATCCTCTCCATTTGCTAGTGATTCTTTCGTTATAGGAGGATAATTTGGCTAGGGTTATAGCTCTCTTGTATTGGCTAACCAGAGTCTTGTAGGCGGATAGTATAGATTCCTGTGGGGATCCTCTCCATTTGCTAGTGATTCTTTCGTTATATGAGGATAATTTGGCTAGGGTTATAGCTTTCTTATATTGAGTGGCCAATGTCTTGTAGGAGGATAGTACAGATTCCTGTGGGGATACTCTCCATTTGCTAGTGATTCTCTCATTATAGGAGGATGATTTGGCTAGGGTTATAGCTCTCTTGTATTGGCTAACCAGAGTCTTGTAGGAGGATAGTATAGATTCCTGTGGGGATCCTCTCCATTTGCTAGTGATTCTTTGGTTATATGAGGATAATTTGGCTAGGGTTATAGCTTTCTTGTATTGAGTGGCCAGAGTCTTGTAGGAGGATAGTACAGATTCCTGTGGGGATGATCTCCATTTGCTAGTGATTCTCTCGTTATAGGAGGATGATTTGGCTAGTGTTATAGCTTTCTTGCATTGGCTAACCAGAGTCTTGTAGGAGGATAGTGTAGATTCCTGTGGGCATCCTCTCCATTTGCTAGTGATTCTCGCGTTATAGGAGGATGATTTGGCTAGGGATAGCTTTCTTGTTTTGGGTGGCCAAAGTTTTTTAGGAGGATAGTATAGATTCCTGTGGGGTTCCTCTCCATTTGCTAGTGATTCTCTCGTTATAGGAGGATGATTTAGCTAGGGTTATAGCTTTCTTGTATCGGGTGGCCAGAGTCTTGTAGGAGGATAGTATAGATTCCTGTGGGGATACTCTCCATTTGCTAGTGATTCTCTCGTTATAGGAGGATGATTTGGCTAGGGTTATAGCTTTCTTGTATCGGGTGGCCAGAGTCTTGTAGGAGGATAGTATAGATTCCTGTGGGGTTCCTCTCCATTTGCTAGTGATTCTCTCATTATAGGAGGATGATTTGGCTAGGGTTATAGCTTTCTTGTATCAGGTGGCCAGAGTCTTGTAGGAGGATAGTATAGATTCCTGTGGGCATCCTCTCCATTTGCTAGTGATTCTCTCGTTATAGGAGGATGATTTGGCTAGGGTTATAGCTTTCTTGTATCGGGTGGCCAGAGTCTTGTAGGAGGATAGTATAGATTCCTGTGGGGATACTCTCCATTTGCTAGTGATTCTCTCGTTACAGGAGGATAATTTGGCTAGGGTTATAGCTTTCTTGTCTTGGGTGGCCAGAGTCTTGTAGGAGGATAGTATAGATTCCTCTGGGCATCCTCTGCATTTGCTAGTGATTCATTCGTTATATGAGGATAATTTGGCTAGGGTTATAGCTTTCTTGTATTGTCTAACCAGAGTCTTGTAGGAGGATAGTATAGATTCCTGTGGAGATACTCTCCATTTGCTAGTGATTCTCTTGTTGTAGGAGAATGATTTGGCTAGGGTTATAGCTTTCTTGTATTGGCTAACCAGAGTCTTGTAGGAGGATAGTATAGATTCCTGTGGGGTTCCTCTCCATTTGCTAGTGATTCTCTCGGTATAGGAGGATGATTTGGCTAGGGTTATAGCTTTCTTGTATCGGGTGGCCAGAGTCTTGTAGGAGGATAGTATAGATTCCTATGGGGATACTCTCCATTTGCTAGTGATTCTCTCGTTCTAGGAGGATGATTTGGCTAGGGTTATAGCTTTCTTGTATCGGGTGGCCAGAGTCTTGTAGGAGGATAGTATAGATTCCTGTGGGGTTCCTCTCCATTTGCTAGTGATTCTCTCATTATAGGAGGATGATTTGGCTAGGTTTATAGCTTTCTTGTATCAGGTGGCCAGAGTCTTGTAGGACGATAGTATAGATTCCTATGGGCATCCTCTCCATTTGCTAGTGATTCTCTCGTTATATGAGGATAATTTGGCTAGGGTTATAGCTTTCTTGTATTGGGTGGCCAGAGTCTTGTAGGAGGATAGTATAGATTCCTATGGGCATCCTCTCCATTTGCTAGTGATTCTCTCGTTATATGAGGATAATTTGGCTAGGGTTATAGCTTTCTTGTATTGTCTAACCAGAGTCTTGTAGGAGGATAGTATAGATTCCTGTGGAGATACTCTCCATTTGCTAGTGATTCTCTCGTTATAGGAGAATGATTTGGCTAGGGTTATAGCTTCCTTGTATTGGCTAACCAAAGTCTTGTAGGAGGATAGTATAGATTCCTGTGGGGATACTCTGTATTTGCTAGTGATTCTCTTGTTATAGGAGGATGATTTGGCTAGGATTATAGCTTTCTTGTTTTGTGTGGCCAGAGTTTTGTAGGAGGATATTATAGATTCCTGTGGGGTTGCTCTCCATTTGCTAGTGATTTTCTCGTTATAGGAGGATGATTTGGCTAGGGTTATAGCTTTCTCGTATTTGGTGGCCAGAGTCTTGTAGGAGGATAGTATAGATTCCTGTGGGGATCCTCTCCATTTGCTAGTGATTCTCTTGTTATAGGAGGATGATTTGGCTAGGGTTATAGCTTTCTTGTATTGGCTAACCAGAGTCTTGTAGGAGGATAGTATAGATTCCTCTGGGCATCCTCTCCATTTGCTAGTGATTCTCTCGTTATATGAGGATAATTTGGCTAGGGTTATAGCTTTCTTGTATTGGGTGGCCAGAGTCTTGTAGGAGGATAGTATAGATTCCTGTGGGCATCCTCTCCATTTGCTAGTGATTCTCTCGTTATAGGAGGATGATTTGGCTAGGGTTATAGCTTTCTTGTAATGGGTGGCCAGAGTCATGTAGGAGGATAGTATAGATTCCTCTGGGCATCCTCTCCATTTGCTAGTGATTCTCTCGTTATAGGAGGATGATTTGGCTAGGGTTATAGCTTTCTTGTATCGGGTGGCCAGAGTCTTGTAGGAGGATAGTATAGATTCCTGTGGTAATACTCTCCATTTGCTAGTGATTCTCTCGTTACAGGAGGATGATTTGGCTAGTGTAATAGCTTTCTTGCATTGGCTAACCAGAGTCTTGTAGGAGGATAGTATAGATTCCTGTGGGGATACTCTCCATTTGCTAGTGATTCTCTCGTTATAGGAGGATGATTAGGCTAGGGTTATAGCTTTCTTGTATTGGGTGGCCAGAGTCTTGTAGGAGGATAGTATAGATTCCTGTCGGCATCCTCTCCATTTGCTAGTGATTCTCTCGTTATATGAGGATAATTTGGCTAGGGTTAAAGCTTTCTTGTATTGGGTGGCCAGAGTCTTGTAGGAGGATAGTATAGATTCCTGTGGGCATCCTCTCCATTTGCAAGTGATTCTCTCGTTATAGGAGGATGATTTGGCTAGGGTTATAGCTTTCTTGTTTTGGGTGGCCAAAGTTTCGTAGGAGGATAGTATAGATTCCTGTGGGCATCCTCTCCATTTGCTAGTGATTCTCTCGTTATAGGAGGATGATTAGGCTAGGGTTATAGCTTTCTTGTATTGGGTGGCCAGAGTCTTGTAGGAGGATAGTATAGATTCCTGTCGGCATCCTCTCCATTTGCTAGTGATTCTCTCGTTATATGAGGATAATTTGGCTAGGGTTAAAGCTTTCTTGTATTGGGTGGCCAGAGTCTTGTAGGAGGATAGTATAGATTCCTGTGGGCATCCTCTCCATTTGCTAGTGATTCTCTTGTTATAGGAGGATGATTTGGCTAGGGTTATAACTTTCTTGTATTGGCTAACCAGAGTCTTGTAGGAGGATAGTATAGATTCCTGTGGGGATCCTCTCCATTTGCTAGTGATTCTTTCGTTATATGAGGATAATTTGGCTAGGGTTATAGCTTTCTTGTATTGAGTGGCCAGAGTCTTGTAGGAGGATAGTACAGATTCCTGTGGGGATAATCTCCATTTGCTAGTGATTCTCTCGTTATAGGAGGATGATTTGGCTAGTGTTATAGCTTTCTTGCATTGGCTAACCAGAGTCTTGTAGGAGGATAGTATAGATTCCTGTGGGGATACTCTGTATTTGCTAGTGATTCTCTCGTTATAGGAGGATGATTTGGCTAGGATTATAGCTTTCTTGTTTTGGGTGGCCAGAGTTTTGTTGGAGGATGGTATAGATTCCTGTGGGCATCCTCTTCATTTACTAGTGATTCTCTCGTTATAGGAGGATGACTTGGCTAGGGTTATAGCTTTCTTGTTTTGTGTGGCCAGAGTTTTGTAGGAGGATATTATAGATTCCTGTGGGGTTGCTCTCCATTTGCTAGTGATTTTCTCGTTATAGGAGGATGATTTGGCTAGGGTTATAGCTTTCTCGTATTTGGTGGCCAGAGTCTTGTAGGAGGATAGTATAGATTCCTGTGGGGATCCTCTCCATTTGCTAGTGATTCTCTTGTTATAGGAGGATGATTTGGCTAGGGTTATAGCTTTCTTGTATTGGCTAACCAGAGTCTTGTAGGAGGATAGTATAGATTCCTCTAGGCATCCTCTCCATTTGCTAGTGATTCTCTCGTTATATGAGGATAATTTGGCTAGGGTTATAGCTTTCTTGTATTGGGTGGCCAGAGTCTTGTAGGAGGATAGTATAGATTCCTGTGGGGATACTCTCCATTTGCTAGTGATTCTCTCGTTATAGGAGGATGATTTGGCTAGGGTTATAGCTTTCTTGTATCGGGTGGCCAGAGTCTTGTAGGAGAATGGTATAGATTCCTGTGGGCATCCTTTACTTTTGCTAGTGATTCTCTCGTTATAGGAGGATGATTTGGCTAGGGTTATAGCTTTCTTGTATTGGGTGGCCAGAGTCTTGTAGGAGGATAGTATAGATTCCTGTGGGCATCCTCTCCATTTGCTAGTGATTCTCTCGTTATAGGAGGATGATTTGGCTAGGGTTATAGCTTTCTTGTAATGGGTGGCCAGAGTCATGTAGGAGGATAGTATAGATTCCTCTGGGCATCCTCTCCATTTGCTAGTGATTCTCTCGTTATAGGAGGATGATTTGGCTAGGATTATAGCTTTCTTGTTTTGGGTGGCCAGAGTTTTGTAGGAGGATGGTATAGATTCCTGTGGGCATCCTCTTCATTTGCTAGTGATTCTCTCGTTATAGGAGGATGACTTGGCTAGGGTTATAGCTTTCTTGTTTTGTGTGGCCAGAGTTTTGTAGGAGGATATTATAGATTCCTGTGGGGTTGCTCTCCATTTGCTAGTGATTTTCTCGTTATAGGAGGATGATTTGGCTAGGGTTATAGCTTTCTCGTATTTGGTGGCCAGAGTCTTGTAGGAGGATAGTATAGATTCCTGTGGGGATCCTCTCCATTTGCTAGTGATTCTCTTGTTATAGGAGGATGATTTGGCTAGGGTTATAGCTTTCTTGTATTGGCTAACCAGAGTCTTGTAGGAGGATAGTATAGATTCCTCTAGGCATCCTCTCCATTTGCTAGTGATTCTCTCGTTATATGAGGATAATTTGGCTAGGGTTATAGCTTTCTTGTATTGGGTGGCCAGAGTCTTGTAGGAGGATAGTATAGATTCCTGTGGGGATACTCTCCATTTGCTAGTGATTCTCTCGTTATAGGAGGATGATTTGGCTAGGGTTATAGCTTTCTTGTATCGGGTGGCCAGAGTCTTGTAGGAGAATGGTATAGATTCCTGTGGGCATCCTTTACTTTTGCTAGTGATTCTCTCGTTATAGGAGGATGATTTGGCTAGGGTTATAGCTTTCTTGTATTGGGTGGCCAGAGTCTTGTAGGAGGATAGTATAGATTCCTGTGGGCATCCTCTCCATTTGCTAGTGATTCTCTCGTTATAGGAGGATGATTTGGCTAGGGTTATAGCTTTCTTGTAATGGGTGGCCAGAGTCATGTAGGAGGATAGTATAGATTCCTCTGGGCATCCTCTCCATTTGCTAGTGATTCTCTCGTTATAGGAGGATGATTTGGCTAGGGTTATAGCTTTCTTGTATCGGGTGGCCAGAGTCTTGTAGGAGGATAGTATAGATTCCTGTGGTAATACTCTCCATTTGCTAGTGATTCTCTCGTTACAGGAGGATGATTTGGCTAGTGTAATAGCTTTCTTGCATTGGCTAACCAGAGTCTTGTAGGAGGATAGTATAGATTCCTGTGGGCATCCTCTTCATTTGCTAGTGATTCTCTCGTTATAGGAGGATGACTTGGCTAGGGTTATAGCTTTCTTGTTTTGTGTGGCCAGAGTTTTGTAGGAGGATATTATAGATTCCTGTGGGGTTGCTCTCCATTTGCTAGTGATTTTCTCGTTATAGGAGGATGATTTGGCTAGGGTTATAGCTTTCTCGTATTTGGTGGCCAGAGTCTTGTAGGAGGATAGTATAGATTCCTGTGGGGATCCTCTCCATTTGCTAGTGATTCTCTTGTTATAGGAGGATGATTTGGCTAGGGTTATAGCTTTCTTGTATTGGCTAACCAGAGTCTTGTAGGAGGATAGTATAGATTCCTCTAGGCATCCTCTCCATTTGCTAGTGATTCTCTCGTTATATGAGGATAATTTGGCTAGGGTTATAGCTTTCTTGTATTGGGTGGCCAGAGTCTTGTAGGAGGATAGTATAGATTCCTGTGGGGATACTCTCCATTTGCTAGTGATTCTCTCGTTATAGGAGGATGATTTGGCTAGGGTTATAGCTTTCTTGTATCGGGTGGCCAGAGTCTTGTAGGAGAATGGTATAGATTCCTGTGGGCATCCTTTACTTTTGCTAGTGATTCTCTCGTTATAGGAGGATGATTTGGCTAGGGTTATAGCTTTCTTGTATTGGGTGGCCAGAGTCTTGTAGGAGGATAGTATAGATTCCTGTGGGCATCCTCTCCATTTGCTAGTGATTCTCTCGTTATAGGAGGATGATTTGGCTAGGGTTATAGCTTTCTTGTAATGGGTGGCCAGAGTCATGTAGGAGGATAGTATAGATTCCTGTGGGCATCCTCTCCATTTGCTAGTGATTCTCTCGTTATATGAGGATAATTTGGCTAGGGTTAAAGCTTTCTTGTATTGGGTGGCCAGAGTCTTGTAGGAGGATAGTATAGATTCCTGTGGGCATCCTCTCCATTTGCAAGTGATTCTCTCGTTATAGGAGGATGATTTGGCTAGGGTTATAGCTTTCTTGTTTTGGGTGGCCAAAGTTTCGTAGGAGGATAGTATAGATTCCTGTGGGCATCCTCTCCATTTGCTAGTGATTCTCTCGTTATAGGAGGATGATTAGGCTAGGGTTATAGCTTTCTTGTATTGGGTGGCCAGAGTCTTGTAGGAGGATAGTATAGATTCCTGTCGGCATCCTCTCCATTTGCTAGTGATTCTCTCGTTATATGAGGATAATTTGGCTAGGGTTAAAGCTTTCTTGTATTGGGTGGCCAGAGTCTTGTAGGAGGATAGTATAGATTCCTGTGGGCATCCTCTCCATTTGCTAGTGATTCTCTTGTTATAGGAGGATGATTTGGCTAGGGTTATAACTTTCTTGTATTGGCTAACCAGAGTCTTGTAGGAGGATAGTATAGATTCCTGTGGGGATCCTCTCCATTTGCTAGTGATTCTTTCGTTATATGAGGATAATTTGGCTAGGGTTATAGCTTTCTTGTATTGAGTGGCCAGAGTCTTGTAGGAGGATAGTACAGATTCCTGTGGGGATAATCTCCATTTGCTAGTGATTCTCTCGTTATAGGAGGATGATTTGGCTAGTGTTATAGCTTTCTTGCATTGGCTAACCAGAGTCTTGTAGGAGGATAGTGTAGATTCCTGTGGGCATCCTCTCCATTTGCTAGTGATTCTCTCGTTATAGGAGGATGATTTGGCTAGGGTTATAGCTTTCTTGTTTTGGGTGGCCAAAGTTTTGTAGTAGGATAGAATAGATTCCTGTGGGCATCCTCTCCACTTGCTAGTGATTATCTTGTTATAGGAGGATGATTTGGCTAGGGTTATAGCTTTCTTGTATCGGGTGGCCAGAGTCTTGTAGGAGGATAGTATAGATTCCTGTGGGGATACTCTCCATTTGCTAGTGATTCTCTCGTTATAGGAGGATGATTTGGCTAGGGCTATAGCTTTCTTGTATCGGGTGGCCAGAGTCTTGTAGGAGGATAGTATAGATTCCTCTGGGCATCCTCTGCATTTGCTAGTGATTCTTTCGTTATATGAGGATAATTTGGCTAGGGTTATAGCTTTCTTGTATTGTCTAACCAGAGTCTTGTAGGAGGATAGTATAGATTCCTGTGGAGATACTCTCCATTTGCTAGTGATTCTCTCGTTATAGGAGGATGAGTTGGCTAGGGTTATAGCTTTCTTGTATTGGCTAATCAGAGTCTTGTAGGAGGATAGTATAGATTCCTGTGGGCATCCTCTCCATTTGCTAGTGATTCTCTCATTATAGGAGGATGATTTGGCTAGTGTTATAGATTTCTCGTATTGGGTGGCCAGAGTCTTGTAGGAGGATAGTATAGATTCCTGTGGGGATCCTCTCCATTTGCTAGTGATTCTCTCGTTATAGGAGGATGATTTGGTTAGGGTTATAGCTTGCTTGTATTGGGTGGCCAGAGTCTTGTAGGAGGATAGTATAGATTCCTCTGGGCATCCTCTGCATTTGCTAGTGATTCTTTCGTTATATGAGGATAATTTGGCTAGGGTTATAGCTTTCTTGTATTGTCTAACCAGAGTCTTGTAGGAGGATAGTATAGATTCCTCTGGAGATACTCTCCATTTGCTAGTGATTCTCTTGTTGTAGGAGAATGATTTGGCTAGGGTTATAGCTTTCTTGTATTGGCTAACCAGGGTCTTGTAGGAGGATAGTATAGATTCCTGTGGGGTTCCTCTCCATTTGCTAGTGATTCTCTCGTTATAGGAGGATGATTTGGCTAGGGTTATAGCTTTCTTGTATCGGGTGGCCAGAGTCTTGTAGGAGGATAGTATAGATTCCTGTGGGGATACTCTCCATTTGCTAGTGATTCTCTCGTTATAGGAGGATGATTTGGCTAGGGTTATAGCTTTCTTGTATCGGGTGGCCAGAGTCTTGTAGGAGGATAGTATAGATTCCTGTGGGGTTCCTCTCCATTTGCTAGTGATTCTCTCATTATAGGAGGATGATTTGGCTAGGGTTATAGCTTTCTTGTATTGTCTAACCAGAGTCTTGTAGGAGGATAGTATAGATTCCTCTGGAGATACTCTCCATTTGCTAGTGATTCTCTCGTTATAGGAGAATGATTTGGCTAGGGTTATAGCTTTCTTGTATTGGCTAACCAGAGTCTTGTAGGAGGATAGTATAGATTCCTGTGGGGATACTCTGTATTTGCTAGTGATTCTCTCGTTATAGGAGGATGATTTGGCTAGGATTATAGCTTTCTTGTTTTGGGTGGCCATAGTTTTGTAGGAGGATAGTATAGATTCCTATGGGCATCCTCTCCATTTGCTAGTGATTCTCTTGTTATAGGAGGATGATTTGGCTAGGGTTATAGCTTTCTTGTATTGTCTAACCAGAGTCTTGTAGGAGGATAGTATAGATTCCTCTGGAGATACTCTCCATTTGCTAGTGATTCTCTCGTTATAGGAGAATGATTTGGCTAGGGTTATAGCTTTCTTGTATTGGCTAACCAGAGTCTTGTAGGAGGATAGTATAGATTCCTGTGGGGATACTCTGTATTTGCTAGTGATTCTCTCGTTATAGGAGGATGATTTGGCTAGGATTATAGCTTTCTTGTTTTGGGTGGCCATAGTTTTGTAGGAGGATAGTATAGATTCCTGTGGGCATCCTCTTCATTTGCTAGTGATTCTCTCGTTATAGGAGGATGACTTGGCTAGGGTTATAGCTTTCTCGTATTTGGTGGCCAGAGTCTTGTAGGAGGATAGTATAGATTCCTGTGGGGATCCTCTCCATTTGCTAGTGATTCTCTTGTTATAGGAGGATGATTTGGCTAGGGTTATAGCTTTCTTGTATTGGGTGGCCAGAGTCTTGTAGGGTGATAGTATAGATTCCTGTGGGGATACTCTCCATTTGCTAGTGATTCTCTCGTTATAGGAGAATGATTTGGCTAGGGTTATAGCTTTCTTGTATTGGCTAACCAGAGTCTTGTAGGAGGATAGTATAGATTCCTCTGGGCATCCTCTGCATTTGCTAGTGATTCTCTCGTTATATGAGGATAATTTGGCTAGTGTTATAGCTTTCTTGTATTGTCTAACCAGAGTCTTGTAGGAGGATAGTATAGATTCCTGTGGAGATACTCTCCATTTGCTAGTGATTCTCTCGTTATAGGAGGATGAGTTGGCTAGGGTTATAGCTTTCTTGTATTGGCTAATCAGAGTCTTGTAGGAGGATAGTATAGATTCCTGTGGGCATCCTTTCCTTTTGCTAGTGATTCTCTCGTTATAGGAGGATGATTTGGCTAGGGTTATAGCTTTCTTGTATTGGGTGGCCAGAGTCTTGTAGGAGGATAGTATAGATTCCTGTGAGCATCCTCTCCATTTGCTAGTGATTCTCTCGTTATAGGAGGATGATTTGGCTAGGGTTATAGCTTTCTTGTAATGGGTGGCCAGAGTCATGTAGGAGGATAGTATAGATTCCTGTGGGGATGCTCTCCATTTGCTAGTGATTCTCTCGTTATAGGAGGATGATTTGGCTAGGGTTATAGCTTTCTTGTATCGGGTGGCCAGAGTCTTGTAGGAGAATGGTATAGATTCCTGTGGGCATCCTTTCCTTTTGCTAGTGATTCTCTCGTTATAGGAGGATGATTTGGCTAGGGTTATAGTTTTCTTGTATTGGGTGGCCAGAGTCTTGTAGGAGGATAGTATAGATTCCTGTGGGCATCCTCTCCATTTGCTAGTGATTCTCTCGTTATAGGAGGATTATTTGGCTAGGGTTATAGCTTTCTTGTATCGGGTGGCCAGAGTCTTGTAGGAGGATAGTATAGATTCCTGTGGTAATACTCTCCATTTGCTAGTGATTCTCTCGTTATAGGAGGATGATTAGGCTAGGGTTATAGCTTTCTTGTATTGGGTGGCCAGAGTCTTGTAGGAGGATAGTATAGATTCCTGTGGGCATCCTCTCCATTTGCTAGTGATTCTCTCGTTATATGAGGATAATTTGGCTAGGGTTAAAGCTTTCTTGTATTGGGTGGCCAGAGTCTTGTAGGAGGATAGTATAGATTCCTGTGGGCATCCTCTCCATTCGCTAGTGATTCTCTTGTTATAGGAGGATGATTTGGCTAGGGTTATAACTTTCTTGTATTGGCTAACCAGAGTCTTGTAGGAGGATAGTATAGATTCCTGTGGGGATCCTCTCCATTTGCTAGTGATTCTTTCGTTATATGAGGATAATTTGGCTAGGGTTATAGCTTTCTTGTATTGAGTGGCCAGAGTCTTGTAGGAGGATAGTACAGATTCCTGTGGGGATAATCTCCATTTGCTAGTGATTCTCTCGTTATAGGAGGATGATTTGGCTAGGGTTATAGCTTTCTTGTTTTGGGTGGCCAAAGTTTTGTAGTAGGATAGAATAGATTCCTGTGGGCATCCTCTCCATCATTTGCTAGTGATTATCTTGTTATAGGAGGATGATTTGGCTAGGGTTATAGCTTTCTTGTATTGGCTAACCAGAGTCTTGTAGGAGGATAGTATAGATTCCTGTGGGGTTCCTCTCCATTTGCTAGTGATTCTCTCGTTATAGGAGGATGATTTGGCTAGGGTTATAGCTTTCTTGTATCGGGTGGCCAGAGTCTTGTAGGAGGATAGTATAGATTCCTGTGGGGATACTCTCCATTTGCTAGTGATTCTCTCGTTATAGGAGGATGATTTGGCTAGGGTTATAGCTTTCTTGTATCGGGTGGCCAGAGTCTTGTAGGAGGATAGTATAGATTCCTGTGGGGTTCCTCTCCATTTGCTAGTGATTCTCTCGTTATAGGAGGATGATTTGGCTAGGGTTATAGCTTTCTTGTCTTGGGTGGCCAGAGTCTTGTAGGAGGATAGTATAGATTCCTGTGGGCATCCTCTCCATTTGCTAGTGATTCTCTTGTTATAGGAGGATGATTTGCCTAGGGTTATAGCTTTCTTGTGTTGGCTAACCAGAGTCTTATAGGAGGATAGTATAGATTCCTCTGGGCATCCTCTGCATTTGCTAGTGATTCTTTCGTTATATGAGGATAATTTGGCTAGGGTTATAGCTTTCTTGTATTGTCTAACCAGAGTCTTGTAGGAGGATAGTATAGATTCCTGTGGAGATACTCTCCATTTGCTAGTGATTCTCTCGTTATAGGAGGATGAGTTGGCTAGGGTTATAGCTTTCTTGTATTGGCTAATCAGAGTCTTGTAGGAGGATAGTATAGATTCCTGTGGGCATCCTTTCCTTTTGCTAGTGATTCTCTCGTTATAGGAGGATGATTTGGCTAGGGTTATAGCTTTCTTGTATTGGGTGGCCAGAGTCTTGTAGGAGGATAGTATAGATTCCTGTGAGCATCCTCTCCATTTGCTAGTGATTCTCTCGTTATAGGAGGATGATTTGGCTAGGGTTATAGCTTTCTTGTAATGGGTGGCCAGAGTCATGTAGGAGGATAGTATAGATTCCTGTGGGCATCCTCTCCATTTGCTAGTGATTCTCTCGTTATAGGAGGATTATTTGGCTAGGGTTATAGCTTTCTTGTATCGGGTGGCCAGAGTCTTGTATTAGGATAGTATAGATTCCTGTGGTAATACTCTCCATTTGCTAGTGATTCTCTCGTTATAGGAGGATGATTAGGCTAGGGTTATAGCTTTCTTGTATTGGGTGGCCAGAGTCTTGTAGGAGGATAGTATAGATTCCTGTGGGCATCCTCTCCATTTGCTAGTGATTCTCTCGTTATATGAGGATAATTTGGCTAGGGTTAAAGCTTTCTTGTATTGGGTGGCCAGAGTCTTGTAGGAGGATAGTATAGATTCCTGTGGGCATCCTCTCCATTCGCTAGTGATTCTCTTGTTATAGGAGGATGATTTGGCTAGGGTTATAACTTTCTTGTATTGGCTAACCAGAGTCTTGTAGGAGGATAGTATAGATTCCTGTGGGGATCCTTTCCTTTTGCTAGTGATTCTCTCGTTATAGGAGGATGATTTGGCTAGGGTTATAGCTTTCTTGTATCGGGTGGCCAGAGTCTTGTAGGAGAATGGTATAGATTCCTGTGGGCATCCTTTCCTTTTGCTAGTGATTCTCTCGTTATAGGAGGATGATTTGGCTAGGGTTATAGTTTTCTTGTATTGGGTGGCCAGAGTCTTGTAGGAGGATAGTATAGATTCCTGTGGGCATCCTCTCCATTTGCTAGTGATTCTCTCGTTATAGGAGGATTATTTGGCTAGGGTTATAGCTTTCTTGTATCGGGTGGCCAGAGTCTTGTAGGAGGATAGTATAGATTCCTGTGGTAATACTCTCCATTTGCTAGTGATTCTCTCGTTATAGGAGGATGATTAGGCTAGGGTTATAGCTTTCTTGTATTGGGTGGCCAGAGTCTTGTAGGAGGATAGTATAGATTCCTGTGGGCATCCTCTCCATTTGCTAGTGATTCTCTCGTTATATGAGGATAATTTGGCTAGGGTTAAAGCTTTCTTGTATTGGGTGGCCAGAGTCTTGTAGGAGGATAGTATAGATTCCTGTGGGCATCCTCTCCATTCGCTAGTGATTCTCTTGTTATAGGAGGATGATTTGGCTAGGGTTATAACTTTCTTGTATTGGCTAACCAGAGTCTTGTAGGAGGATAGTATAGATTCCTGTGGGGATCCTCTCCATTTGCTAGTGATTCTTTCGTTATATGAGGATAATTTGGCTAGGGTTATAGCTTTCTTGTATTGAGTGGCCAGAGTCTTGTAGGAGGATAGTACAGATTCCTGTGGGGATAATCTCCATTTGCTAGTGATTCTCTCGTTATAGGAGGATGATTTGGCTAGGGTTATAGCTTTCTTGTTTTGGGTGGCCAAAGTTTTGTAGTAGGATAGAATAGATTCCTGTGGGCATCCTCTCCATCATTTGCTAGTGATTATCTTGTTATAGGAGGATGATTTGGCTAGGGTTATAGCTTTCTTGTATTGGCTAACCAGAGTCTTGTAGGAGGATAGTATAGATTCCTGTGGGGTTCCTCTCCATTTGCTAGTGATTCTCTCGTTATAGGAGGATGATTTGGCTAGGGTTATAGCTTTCTTGTATCGGGTGGCCAGAGTCTTGTAGGAGGATAGTATAGATTCCTGTGGGGATACTCTCCATTTGCTAGTGATTCTCTCGTTATAGGAGGATGATTTGGCTAGGGTTATAGCTTTCTTGTATCGGGTGGCCAGAGTCTTGTAAGAGGATAGTATAGATTCCTGTGGGGTTCCTCTCCATTTGCTAGTGATTCTCTCGTTATAGGAGGATGATTTGGCTAGGGTTATAGCTTTCTTGTCTTGGGTGGCCAGAGTCTTGTAGGAGGATAGTATAGATTCCTGTGGGCATCCTCTCCATTTGCTAGTGATTCTCTTGTTATAGGAGGATGATTTGGCTAGGGTTATAGCTTTCTTGTGTTGGCTAACCAGAGTCTTATAGGAGGATAGTATAGATTCCTCTGGGCATCCTCTGCATTTGCTAGTGATTCTTTCGTTATATGAGGATAATTTGGCTAGGGTTATAGCTTTCTTGTATTGTCTAACCAGAGTCTTGTAGGAGGATAGTATAGATTCCTGTGGAGATACTCTCCATTTGCTAGTGATTCTCTCGTTATAGGAGGATGAGTTGGCTAGGGTTATAGCTTTCTTGTATTGGCTAATCAGAGTCTTGTAGGAGGATAGTATAGATTCCTGTGGGCATCCTTTCCTTTTGCTAGTGATTCTCTCGTTATAGGAGGATGATTTGGCTAGGGTTATAGCTTTCTTGTATTGGGTGGCCAGAGTCTTGTAGGAGGATAGTATAGATTCCTGTGAGCATCCTCTCCATTTGCTAGTGATTCTCTCATTATAGGAGGATGATTTGGCTAGGGTTATAGCTTTCTTGTAATGGGTGGCCAGAGTCATGTAGGAGGATAGTATAGATTCCTGTGGGCATCCTCTCCATTTGCTAGTGATTCTCTCGTTATAGGAGGATTATTTGGCTAGGGTTATAGCTTTCTTGTATCGGGTGGCCAGAGTCTTGTAGGAGGATACTATAGATTCCTGTGGTAATACTCTCCATTTGCTAGTGATTCTCTCGTTACAGGAGGATGATTTGGCTAGTGTAATAGCTTTCTTGCATTGGCTAACCAGAGTCTTGTAGGAGGATAGTATAGATTCCTGTGGGGATCCTCTCCATTTGCTAGTGATTCTCTCGTTATAGGAGGATGATTTGGCTAGGGTTATAGCTTGCTTGTATTGGGTGGCCAGAGTCTTGTACGAGGATAGTATAGATTCCTCTGGGAATCCTCTCCATTTGCTAGTGATTCTCGTTATATGAGGATAATTTGGCCAGGGTTATAGCTTTCTTGTATTGGGTGGGCAGAGTCTTGTAGGAGGATAGTATAGATTCCTCTGGGCATCCTCTGCATTTGCTAGTGATTCTTTCGTTATATGAGGATAATTTGGCCAGGGTTATAGCTTTCTTGTATTGTCTAACCAGAGTCTTGTAGGAGGATAGTATAGATTCCTGTGGAGATACTCTCCATTTGCTAGTGATTCTCTTGTTGTAGGAGAATGATTTGGCTAGAGTTATAGCTTTCTTGTATTGGCTAACCAGAGTCTTGTAGGAGGATAGTATAGATTCCTGTGGGGTTCCTCTCCATTTGCTAGTGATTCTCTCGTTATAGGAGGATGATTTGGCTAGGGTTATAGCTTTCTTGTATCGGGTGGCCAGAGTCTTGTAGGAGGATAGTATAGATTCCTGTGGGGATCCTCTCCATTTGCTAGTGATTCTCTTGTTATAGGAGGACGATTTGGCTAGGGTTATAGCTTTCTTGTATTGGGTGGCCAGAGTCTTGTAGGAGGATAGTATAGATTCCTGTGGGGATACTCTCCATTTGCTAGTGATTCTCTCGTTATAGGAGAATGATTTGGCTAGGGTTATAGCTTTCTTGTATTGGCTAACAAGAGTCTTGTAGGAGGATAGTATAGATTCCTCTGGGCATCCTCTCCATTTGCTAGTGATTCTCTCGTTATATGAGGATAATTTGGCTAGTGTTATAGCTTTCTTGTATTGGGTGGCCAGAGTCTCGTAGGAGGATAGTATAGATTCCTGTGGGGATACTCTCCATTTGCTAGTGATTCTCTCGTTATAGGAGGATGATTTGACTAGGGTTATAGCTTTCTTGTATCGGGTGGCCAGAGTCTTGTAGGAGAATGGTATAGATTCCTGTGGGCATCCTTTCCTTTTGCTAGTGATTCTCTCGTTATAGGAGGATGATTTGGCTAGGGTTATAGCTTTCTTGTATTGGGTGGCCAGAGTCTTGTAGGAGGATAGTATAGATTCCTGTGGGCATCCTCTCCATTTGCTAGTGATTCTCTCGTTATAGGAGGATTATTTGGCTAGGGTTATAGCTTTCTTGTAATGGGTGGCCAGAGTCATGTAGGAGGATAGTATAGATTCCTCTGGGCATCCTCTCCATTTGCTAGTGATTCTCTCGTTATAGGAGGATTATTTGGCTAGGGTTATAGCTTTCTTGTATCGGGTGGCCAGAGTCTTGTAGGAGGATAGTATAGATTCCTGTGGTAATACTCTCCATTTGCTAGTGATTCTCTCATTACAGGAGGATGATTTGGCTAGTGTAATAGCTTTCTTGCATTGGGTGGCCAGAGTCTTGTAGGAGGATAGTATAGATTCCTGTGGGCATCCTCTCCATTTGCTAGTGATTCTCTCGTTATAGGAGGATGATTAGGCTAGGGTTATAGCTTTCTTGTATTGGGTGGCCAGAGTCTTGTAGGAGGATAGTATAGATTCCTGTGGGCATCCTCTCCATTTGCTAGTGATTCTCTCGTTATATGAGGATAATTTGGCTAGGGTTAAAGCTTTCTTGTATTGGGTGGCCAGAGTCTTGTAGGAGGATAGTATAGATTCCTGTGGGCATCCTCTCCATTTGCTAGTGATTCTCTTGTTATAGGAGGATGATTTGGCTAGGGTTACAACTTTCTTGTATTGGCTAACCAGAGTCTTGTAGGAGGATAGTATAGATTCCTGTGGGGATCCTCTCCATTTGCTAGTGATTCTTTCGTTATATGAGGATAATTTGGCTAGGGTTATAGCTTTCTTGTATTGAGTGGCCAGAGTCTTGTAGGAGGATAGTACAGATTCCTGTGGGGATAATCTCCATTTGCTAGTGATTCTCTCGTTATAGGAGGATGATTTGGCTAGTGTTATAGCTTTCTTGCATTGGCTAACCAGAGTCTTTTAGGAGGATAGTGTAGATTCCTGTGGGCATCCTCTCCATTTGCTAGTGATTCTCTCGTTATAGGAGGATGATTTGGCTAGGGTTATAGCTTTCTTGTTTTGGGTGGCCAAAGTTTTGTAGTAGGATAGAATAGATTCCTGTGGGCATCCTCTCCATTTGCTAGTGATTATCTTGTTATAGGAGGATGATTTGGCTAGGGTTATAGCTTTCTTGTATTGGCTAACCAGAGTCTTGTAGGAGGATAGTATAGATTCCTGTGGGGTTCCTCTCCATTTGCTAGTGATTCTCTCGTTATAGGAGGATGATTTGGCTAGGGTTATAGCTTTCTTGTATCGGGTGGCCAGAGTCTTGTAGGAGGAAAGTATAGATTCCTGTGGGGATACTCTCCATTTGCTAGTGATTCTCTCGTTATAGGAGGATGATTTGGCTAGGGTTATAGCTTTCTTGTATCGGGTGGCCAGAGTCTTGTAGGAGGATAGTATAGATTCCTGTGGGGGTTCCTCTCCATTTGCTAGTGATTCTCTCGTTATAGGAGGATGATTTGGCTAGGGTTATAGCTTTCTTGTATCGGGTGGCCAAAGTCTTGTAGGAGGATAGTATAGATTCCTGTGGGCATCCTCTCCATTTGCTAGTGATTCTCTCGTTATAGGAGGATGATTTGGCTAGGGTTATAACTTTCTTGTATTGGCTAACCAGAGTCTTGTAGGAGGATAGTATAGATTCCTGTGGGGATCCTCTCCATTTGCTAGTGATTCTTTCGTTATATGAGGATAATTTGGCTAGGGTTATAGCTTTCTTGTATTGAGTGGCCAGAGTCTTGTAGGAGGATAGTACAGATTCCTGTGGGGATAATCTCCATTTGCTAGTGATTCTCTCGTTATAGGAGGATGATTTGGCTAGGGTTATAGCTTTCTTGTTTTGGGTGGCCAAAGTTTTGTAGTAGGATAGAATAGATTCCTGTGGGCATCCTCTCCATTTGCTAGTGATTATCTTGTTATAGGAGGATGATTTGGCTAGGGTTATAGCTTTCTTGTATTGGCTAACCAGTCTTGTAGGAGGATAGTATAGATTCCTGTGGGGTTCCTCTCCATTTGCTAGTGATTCTCTCGTTATAGGAGGATGATTTGGCTAGGGTTATAGCTTTCTTGTATCGGGTGGCCAGAGTCTTGTAGGAGGATAGTATAGATTCCTGTGGGGATACTCTCCATTTGCTAGTGATTCTCTCGTTATAGGAGGATGATTTGGCTAGGGTTATAGCTTTCTTGTATCGGGTGGCCAGAGTCTTGTAGGAGGATAGTATAGATTCCTGTGGGGTTCCTCTCCATTTGCTAGTGATTCTCTCGTTATAGGAGGATGATTTGGCTAGGGTTATAGCTTTCTTGTATCGGGTGGCCAAAGTCTTGTAGGAGGATAGTATAGATTCCTGTGGGCATCCTCTCCATTTGCTAGTGATTCTCTCGTTATAGGAGGATGATTTGGCTAGGGTTATAGATTTCTTGTATTGGGTGGCCAGAGTCTTGTAGGAGGATAGTATAGATTCCTGTGGGGATACTCTCCATTTGCTAGTGATTTTCTCGTTACAGGAGGATGATTTGGCTAGGGTTATAGCTTTCTTGTCTTGGGTGGCCAGAGTCTTGTAGGAGGATAGTATAGATTCCTGTGGGCATCCTCTCCATTTGCTAGTGATTCTCTCGTTATAGGAGGATGATTAGGCTAGGGTTATAGCTTTCTTGTATTGGGTGGCCAGAGTCTTGTAGGAGGATTGTATAGATTCCTGTCGGCATCCTCTCCATTTGCTAGTGATTCTCTCGTTATATGAGGATAATTTGGCTAGGGTTAAAGCTTTCTTGTATTGGGTGGCCAGAGTCTTGTAGGAGGATAGTATAGATTCATGTGGGCATCCTCTCCATTTGCTAGTGATTCTCTTGTTATAGGAGGATGATTTGGCTAGGGTTATAACTTTCTTGTATTGGCTAACCAGAGTCTTGTAGGAGGATAGTATAGATTCCTGTGGGGATCCTCTCCATTTGCTAGTGATTCTCTCGTTATAGGAGGATGATTTGGTTAGGGTTATAGCTTGCTTGTATTGGGTGGCCAGAGTCTTGTACGAGGATAGTATAGATTCCTCTGGGAATCCTCTCCATTTGCTAGTGATTCTCTCGTTATATGAGGATAATTTGGCTAGGGTTAAAGCTTTCTTGTATTGGGTGGCCAGAGTCTTGTAGGAGGATAGTATAGATTCCTGTGGGCATCCTCTCCATTTGCTAGTGATTCTCTTGTTATAGGAGGATGATTTGGCTAGGGTTATAACTTTCTTGTATTGGCTAACCAGAGTCTTGTAGGAGGATAGTATAGATTCCTGTGGGGATCCTCTCCATTTGCTAGTGATTCTTTCGTTATATGAGGATAATTTGGCTAGGGTTATAGCTTTCTTGTATTGAGTGGCCAGAGTCTTGTAGGAGGATAGTACAGATTCCTGTGGGGATAATCTCCATTTGCTAGTGATTCTCTCGTTATAGGAGGATGATTTGGCTAGTGTTATAGCTTTCTTGCATTGGCTAACCAGAGTCTTGTAGGAGGATAGTGTAGATTCCTGTGGGCATCCTCTCCATTTGCTAGTGATTCTCTCGTTATAGGAGGATGATTTGGCTAGGGTTATAGCTTTCTTGTTTTGGGTGGCCAAAGTTTTGTAGTAGGATAGAATAGATTCCTGTGGGCATCCTCTCCATTTGCTAGTGATTATCTTGTTATAGGAGGATGATTTGGCTAGGGTTATAGCTTTCTTGTATTGGCTAACCAGAGTCTTGTAGGAGGATAGTATAGATTCCTGTGGGGTTCCTCTCCATTTGCTAGTGATTCTCTCGTTATAGGAGGATGATTTGGCTAGGGTTATAGCTTTCTTGTATCGGGTGGCCAGAGTCTTGTAGGAGGATAGTATAGATTCCTGTGGGGATACTCTCCATTTGCTAGTGATTCTCTCGTTATAGGAGGATGATTTGGCTAGGGTTATAGCTTTCTTGTATCGGGTGGCCAGAGTCTTGTAGGAGGATAGTATAGATTCCTGTGGGGTTCCTCTCCATTTGCTAGTGATTCTCTCGTTATAGGAGGATGATTTGGCTAGGGTTATAGCTTTCTTGTATCGGGTGGCCAAAGTCTTGTAGGAGGATAGTATAGATTCCTGTGGGCATCCTCTCCATTTGCTAGTGATTCTCTCGTTATATGAGGATGATTTGGCTAGGGTTATAGATTTCTTGTATTGGGTGGCCAGAGTCTTGTAGGAGGATAGTATAGATTCCTGTGGGGATACTCTCCATTTGCTAGTGATTTTCTCGTTACAGGAGGATGATTTGGCTAGGGTTATAGCTTTCTTGTCTTGGGTGGCCAGAGTCTTGTAGGAGGATAGTATAGATTCCTGTGGGCATCCTCTCCATTTGCTAGTGATTCTCTCGTTATAGGAGGATGATTAGGCTAGGGTTATAGCTTTCTTGTATTGGGTGGCCAGAGTCTTGTAGGAGGATTGTATAGATTCCTGTCGGCATCCTCTCCATTTGCTAGTGATTCTCTCGTTATATGAGGATAATTTGGCTAGGGTTAAAGCTTTCTTGTATTGGGTGGCCAGAGTCTTGTAGGAGGATAGTATAGATTCATGTGGGCATCCTCTCCATTTGCTAGTGATTCTCTTGTTATAGGAGGATGATTTGGCTAGGGTTATAACTTTCTTGTATTGGCTAACCAGAGTCTTGTAGGAGGATAGTATAGATTCCTGTGGGGATCCTCTCCATTTGCTAGTGATTCTCTCGTTATAGGAGGATGATTTGGTTAGGGTTATAGCTTGCTTGTATTGGGTGGCCACGGTCTTGTACGAGGATAGTATAGATTCCTCTGGGAATCCTCTCCATTTGCTAGTGATTCTCTCGTTATATGAGGATAATTTGGCTAGGGTTAAAGCTTTCTTGTATTGGGTGGCCAGAGTCTTGTAGGAGGATAGTATAGATTCCTGTGGGCATCCTCTCCATTTGCTAGTGATTCTCTTGTTATAGGAGGATGATTTGGCTAGGGTTATAACTTTCTTGTATTGGCTAACCAGAGTCTTGTAGGAGGATAGTATAGATTCCTGTGGGGATCCTCTCCATTTGCTAGTGATTCTTTCGTTATATGAGGATAATTTGGCTAGGGTTATAGCTTTCTTGTATTGAGTGGCCAGAGTCTTGTAGGAGGATAGTACAGATTCCTGTGGGGATAATCTCCATTTGCTAGTGATTCTCTCGTTATAGGAGGATGATTTGGCTAGTGTTATAGCTTTCTTGCATTGGCTAACCAGAGTCTTGTAGGAGGATAGTGTAGATTCCTGTGGGCATCCTCTCCATTTGCTAGTGATTCTCTCGTTATAGGAGGATGATTTGGCTAGGGTTATAGCTTTCTTGTTTTGGGTGGCCAAAGTTTTGTAGTAGGATAGAATAGATTCCTGTGGGCATCCTCTCCATTTGCTAGTGATTATCTTGTTATAGGAGGATGATTTGGCTAGGGTTATAGCTTTCTTGTATTGGCTAACCAGAGTCTTGTAGGAGGATAGTATAGATTCCTGTGGGGTTCCTCTCCATTTGCTAGTGATTCTCTCGTTATAGGAGGATGATTTGGCTAGGGTTATAGCTTTCTTGTATCGGGTGGCCAGAGTCTTGTAGGAGGATAGTATAGATTCCTGTGGGGATACTCTCCATTTGCTAGTGATTCTCTCGTTATAGGAGGATGATTTGGCTAGGGTTATAGCTTTCTTGTATCGGGTGGCCAGAGTCTTGTAGGAGGATAGTATAGATTCCTGTGGGGTTCCTCTCCATTTGCTAGTGATTCTCTCGTTATAGGAGGATGATTTGGCTAGGGTTATAGCTTTCTTGTATCGGGTGGCCAAAGTCTTGTAGGAGGATAGTATAGATTCCTGTGGGCATCCTCTCCATTTGCTAGTGATTCTCTCGTTATATGAGGATGATTTGGCTAGGGTTATAGATTTCTTGTATTGGGTGGCCAGAGTCTTGTAGGAGGATAGTATAGATTCCTGTGGGGATACTCTCCATTTGCTAGTGATTTTCTCGTTACAGGAGGATGATTTGGCTAGGGTTATAGCTTTCTTGTCTTGGGTGGCCAGAGTCTTGTAGGAGGATAGTATAGATTCCTGTGGGCATCCTCTCCATTTGCTAGTGATTCTCTCGTTATAGGAGGATGATTAGGCTAGGGTTATAGCTTTCTTGTATTGGGTGGCCAGAGTCTTGTAGGAGGATAGTATAGATTCCTGTCGGCATCCTCTCCATTTGCTAGTGATTCTCTCGTTATATGAGGATAATTTGGCTAGGGTTAAAGCTTTCTTGTATTGGGTGGCCAGAGTCTTGTAGGAGGATAGTATAGATTCATGTGGGCATCCTCTCCATTTGCTAGTGATTCTCTTGTTATAGGAGGATGATTTGGCTAGGGTTATAACTTTCTTGTATTGGCTAACCAGAGTCTTGTAGGAGGATAGTATAGATTCCTGTGGGGATCCTCTCCATTTGCTAGTGATTCTTTCGTTATAGGAGGATAATTTGGCTAGGGTTATAGCTTTCTTGTATTGAGTGGCCAGAGTCTTGAAGGAGGATAGTACAGATTCCTGTGGGGATAATCTCCATTTGCTGGTGATTCTCTCGTTATAGGAGGATGATTTGGCTAGTGTTATAGCTTTCTTGTTTTGGGTGGCCAAAGTTTTGTAGTAGGATAGAATAGATTCCTGTGGGCATCCTCTCCATTTGCTAGTGATTCTCTTGTTATAGGAGGATGATTTGGCTAGGGTTATAGCTTTCTTGTATTGGCTAACCAGAGTCTTGTAGGAGGATAGTATAGATTCCTGTGGGGTTCCTCTCCATTTGCTAGTGATTCTCTCGTTATAGGAGGATGATTTGGCTAGGGTTATAGCTTTCTTGTATCGGGTGGCCAGAGTCTTGTAGGAGGATAGTATAGATTCCTGTGGGGATACTCTCCATTTGCTAGTGATTCTCTCGTTATAGGAGGATGATTTGGCTAGGGTTATAGCTTTCTTGTATCGGGTGGCCAGAGTCTTGTAGGAGGATAGTACAGATTCCTGTGGGGGATAATCTCCATTTGCTAGTGATTCTCTCGTTATAGGAGGATGATTTGGCTAGTGTTATAGCTTTCTTGCATTGGCTAACCAGAGTCTTGTAGGAGGATAGTGTAGATTCCTGTGGGCATCCTCTCCATTTGCTAGTGATTCTCTCGTTATAGGAGGATGATTTGGCTAGGGTTATAGCTTTCTTGTTTTGGGTGGCCAAAGTTTTGTAGTAGGATAGAATAGATTCCTGTGGGCATCCTCTCCATTTTCTAGTGATTATCTTGTTATAGGAGGATGATTTGGCTAGGGTTATAGCTTTCTTGTATTGGCTAACCAGAGTCTCGTAGGTGGATAGTTTAGATTCCTGTGGGGATACTCTCCATTTGCTAGTGATTCTCTCGTTATAGGAGGATGATTTGGCTATGGTTATAGCTTTTTTGTATTGGGTGGCCAGAGTCTTGTAGGCGGATAGTATAGATTCCTGTGGGGTTCCTCTCCATTTGCTAGTGATTCTCTCGTTATAGGAGGATGATTTGGCTAGGGTTATAGCTTTCTTGTATCGGGTGGCCAAAGTCTTGTAGGAGGATAGTATAGATTCCTGTGGGCATCCTCTCCATTTGCTAGTGATTCTCTCGTTATAGGAGGATGATTTGGCTAGGGTTATAGCTTTCTTGTATTGAGTGGCCAGAGTCTTGTAGGAGGATAGTACAGATTCCTGTGGGGATAATCTCCATTTGCTAGTGATTCTCTCGTTATAGGAGGATGATTTGGCTAGTGTTATAGCTTTCTTGCATTGGCTAACCAGAGTCTTGTAGGAGGATAGTGTAGATTCCTGTGGGCATCCTCTCCATTTGCTAGTGATTCTCTCGTTATAGGAGGATGATTTGGCTAGGGTTATAGCTTTCTTGTTTTGGGTGGCCAAAGTTTTGTAGTAGGATAGAATAGATTCCTGTGGGCATCCTCTCCATTTGCTAGTGATTATCTTGTTATAGGAGGATGATTTGGCTAGGGTTATAGCTTTCTTGTATTGGCTAACCAGAGTCTTGTAGGAGGATAGTATAGATTCCTGTGGGGTTCCTCTCCATTTGCTAGTGATTCTCTCGTTATAGGAGGATGATTTGGCTAGGGTTATAGCTTTCTTGTATCGGGTGGCCAGAGTCTTGTAGGAGGAAAGTATAGATTCCTGTGGGGATACTCTCCATTTGCTAGTGATTCTCTCGTTATAGGAGGATGATTTGGCTAGGGTTATAGCTTTCTTGTATCGGGTGGCCAGAGTCTTGTAGGAGGATAGTATAGATTCCTGTGGGGGTTCCTCTCCATTTGCTAGTGATTCTCTCGTTATAGGAGGATGATTTGGCTAGGGTTATAGCTTTCTTGTATCGGGTGGCCAAAGTCTTGTAGGAGGATAGTATAGATTCCTGTGGGCATCCTCTCCATTTGCTAGTGATTCTCTCGTTATAGGAGGATGATTTGGCTAGGGTTATAACTTTCTTGTATTGGCTAACCAGAGTCTTGTAGGAGGATAGTATAGATTCCTGTGGGGATCCTCTCCATTTGCTAGTGATTCTTTCGTTATATGAGGATAATTTGGCTAGGGTTATAGCTTTCTTGTATTGAGTGGCCAGAGTCTTGTAGGAGGATAGTACAGATTCCTGTGGGGATAATCTCCATTTGCTAGTGATTCTCTCGTTATAGGAGGATGATTTGGCTAGGGTTATAGCTTTCTTGTTTTGGGTGGCCAAAGTTTTGTAGTAGGATAGAATAGATTCCTGTGGGCATCCTCTCCATTTGCTAGTGATTATCTTGTTATAGGAGGATGATTTGGCTAGGGTTATAGCTTTCTTGTATTGGCTAACCAGTCTTGTAGGAGGATAGTATAGATTCCTGTGGGGTTCCTCTCCATTTGCTAGTGATTCTCTCGTTATAGGAGGATGATTTGGCTAGGGTTATAGCTTTCTTGTATCGGGTGGCCAGAGTCTTGTAGGAGGATAGTATAGATTCCTGTGGGGATACTCTCCATTTGCTAGTGATTCTCTCGTTATAGGAGGATGATTTGGCTAGGGTTATAGCTTTCTTGTATCGGGTGGCCAGAGTCTTGTAGGAGGATAGTATAGATTCCTGTGGGGTTCCTCTCCATTTGCTAGTGATTCTCTCGTTATAGGAGGATGATTTGGCTAGGGTTATAGCTTTCTTGTATCGGGTGGCCAAAGTCTTGTAGGAGGATAGTATAGATTCCTGTGGGCATCCTCTCCATTTGCTAGTGATTCTCTCGTTATAGGAGGATGATTTGGCTAGGGTTATAGATTTCTTGTATTGGGTGGCCAGAGTCTTGTAGGAGGATAGTATAGATTCCTGTGGGGATACTCTCCATTTGCTAGTGATTCTCTCGTTATAGGAGGATGATTAGGCTAGGGTTATAGCTTTCTTGTATTGGGTGGCCAGAGTCTTGTAGGAGGATAGTATAGATTCCTGTGGGCATCCTCTCCATTTGCTAGTGATTCTCTCGTTATATGAGGATAATTTGGCTAGGGTTAAAGCTTTCTTGTATTGGGTGGCCAGAGTCTTGTAGGAGGATAGTATAGATTCCTGTGGGCATCCTCTCCATTCGCTAGTGATTCTCTTGTTATAGGAGGATGATTTGGCTAGGGTTATAACTTTCTTGTATTGGCTAACCAGAGTCTTGTAGGAGGATAGTATAGATTCCTGTGGGGATCCTCTCCATTTGCTAGTGATTCTTTCGTTATATGAGGATAATTTGGCTAGGGTTATAGCTTTCTTGTATTGAGTGGCCAGAGTCTTGTAGGAGTATAGTACAGATTCCTGTGGGGATAATCTCCATTTGCTAGTGATTCTCTCGTTATAGGAGGATGATTTGGCTAGGGTTATAGCTTTCTTGTTTTGGGTGGCCAAAGTTTTGTAGTAGGATAGAATAGATTCCTGTGGGCATCCTCTCCATCATTTGCTAGTGATTATCTTGTTATAGGAGGATGATTTGGCTAGGGTTATAGCTTTCTTGTATTGGCTAACCAGAGTCTTGTAGGAGGATAGTATAGATTCCTGTGGGGTTCCTCTCCATTTGCTAGTGATTCTCTCGTTATAGGAGGATGATTTGGCTAGGGTTATAGCTTTCTTGTATCGGGTGGCCAGAGTCTTGTAGGAGGATAGTATAGATTCCTGTGGGGATACTCTCCATTTGCTAGTGATTCTCTCGTTATAGGAGGATGATTTGGCTAGGGTTATAGCTTTCTTGTATCGGGTGGCCAGAGTCTTGTAAGAGGATAGTATAGATTCCTGTGGGGTTCCTCTCCATTTGCTAGTGATTCTCTCGTTATAGGAGGATGATTTGGCTAGGGTTATAGCTTTCTTGTCTTGGGTGGCCAGAGTCTTGTAGGAGGATAGTATAGATTCCTGTGGGCATCCTCTCCATTTGCTAGTGATTCTCTTGTTATAGGAGGATGATTTGGCTAGGGTTATAGCTTTCTTGTGTTGGCTAACCAGAGTCTTATAGGAGGATAGTATAGATTCCTCTGGGCATCCTCTGCATTTGCTAGTGATTCTTTCGTTATATGAGGATAATTTGGCTAGGGTTATAGCTTTCTTGTATTGTCTAACCAGAGTCTTGTAGGAGGATAGTATAGATTCCTGTGGAGATACTCTCCATTTGCTAGTGATTCTCTCGTTATAGGAGGATGAGTTGGCTAGGGTTATAGCTTTCTTGTATTGGCTAATCAGAGTCTTGTAGGAGGATAGTATAGATTCCTGTGGGCATCCTTTCCTTTTGCTAGTGATTCTCTCGTTATAGGAGGATGATTTGGCTAGGGTTATAGCTTTCTTGTATTGGGTGGCCAGAGTCTTGTAGGAGGATAGTATAGATTCCTGTGAGCATCCTCTCCATTTGCTAGTGATTCTCTCATTATAGGAGGATTATTTGGCTAGGGTTATAGCTTTCTTGTATCGGGTGGCCAGAGTCTTGTAGGAGGATACTATAGATTCCTGTGGTAATACTCTCCATTTGCTAGTGATTCTCTCGTTACAGGAGGATGATTTGGCTAGTGTAATAGCTTTCTTGCATTGGCTAACCAGAGTCTTGTAGGAGGATAGTATAGATTCCTGTGGGGATCCTCTCCATTTGCTAGTGATTCTCTCGTTATAGGAGGATGATTTGGCTAGGGTTATAGCTTGCTTGTATTGGGTGGCCAGAGTCTTGTACGAGGATAGTATAGATTCCTCTGGGAATCCTCTCCATTTGCTAGTGATTCTCGTTATATGAGGATAATTTGGCCAGGGTTATAGCTTTCTTGTATTGGGTGGGCAGAGTCTTGTAGGAGGATAGTATAGATTGCTCTGGGCATCCTCTGCATTTGCTAGTGATTCTTTCGTTATATGAGGATAATTTGGCCAGGGTTATAGCTTTCTTGTATTGTCTAACCAGAGTCTTGTAGGAGGATAGTATAGATTCCTGTGGAGATACTCTCCATTTGCTAGTGATTCTCTTGTTGTAGGAGAATGATTTGGCTAGAGTTATAGCTTTCTTGTATTGGCTAACCAGAGTCTTGTAGGAGGATAGTATAGATTCCTGTGGGGTTCCTCTCCATTTGCTAGTGATTCTCTCGTTATAGGAGGATGATTTGGCTAGGGTTATAGCTTTCTTGTATCGGGTGGCCAGAGTCTTGTAGGAGGATAGTATAGATTCCTGTGGGGATCCTCTCCATTTGCTAGTGATTCTCTTGTTATAGGAGGACGATTTGGCTAGGGTTATAGCTTTCTTGTATTGGGTGGCCAGAGTCTTGTAGGAGGATAGTATAGATTCCTGTGGGGATACTCTCCATTTGCTAGTGATTCTCTCGTTATAGGAGAATGATTTGGCTAGGGTTATAGCTTTCTTGTATTGGCTAACAAGAGTCTTGTAGGAGGATAGTATAGATTCCTCTGGGCATCCTCTCCATTTGCTAGTGATTCTCTCGTTATATGAGGATAATTTGGCTAGTGTTATAGCTTTCTTGTATTGGGTGGCCAGAGTCTCGTAGGAGGATAGTATAGATTCCTGTGGGGATACTCTCCATTTGCTAGTGATTCTCTCGTTATAGGAGGATGATTTGACTAGGGTTATAGCTTTCTTGTATCGGGTGGCCAGAGTCATGTAGGAGGATAGTATAGATTCCTCTGGGCATCCTCTCCATTTGCTAGTGATTCTCTCGTTATAGGAGGATTATTTGGCTAGGGTTATAGCTTTCTTGTATCGGGTGGCCAGAGTCTTGTAGGAGGATAGTATAGATTCCTGTGGTAATACTCTCCATTTGCTAGTGATTCTCTCGTTACAGGAGGATGATTTGGCTAGTGTAATAGCTTTCTTGCATTGGGTGGCCAGAGTCTTGTAGGAGGATAGTATAGATTCCTGTGGGCATCCTCTCCATTTGCTAGTGATTCTCTCGTTATAGGAGGATGATTAGGCTAGGGTTATAGCTTTCTTGTATTGGGTGGCCAGAGTCTTGTAGGAGGATAGTATAGATTCCTGTGGGCATCCTCTCCATTTGCTAGTGATTCTCTCGTTATATGAGGATAATTTGGCTAGGGTTAAAGCTTTCTTGTATTGGGTGGCCAGAGTCTTGTAGGAGGATAGTATAGATTCCTGTGGGCATCCTCTCCATTTGCTAGTGATTCTCTTGTTATAGGAGGATGATTTGGCTAGGGTTACAACTTTCTTGTATTGGCTAACCAGAGTCTTGTAGGAGGATAGTATAGATTCCTGTGGGGATCCTCTCCATTTGCTAGTGATTCTTTCGTTATATGAGGATAATTTGGCTAGGGTTATAGCTTTCTTGTATTGAGTGGCCAGAGTCTTGTAGGAGGATAGTACAGATTCCTGTGGGGATAATCTCCATTTGCTAGTGATTCTCTCCTTATAGGAGGATGATTTGGCTAGTGTTATAGCTTTCTTGCATTGGCTAACCAGAGTCTTGTAGGAGGATAGTGTAGATTCCTGTGGGCATCCTCTCCATTTGCTAGTGATTCTCTCGTTATAGGAGGATGATTTGGCTAGGGTTATAGCTTTCTTGTTTTGGGTGGCCAAAGTTTTGTAGTAGGATAGAATAGATTCCTGTGGGCATCCTCTCCATTTGCTAGTGATTATCTTGTTATAGGAGGATGATTTGGCTAGGGTTATAGCTTTCTTGTATTGGCTAACCAGAGTCTTGTAGGAGGATAGTATAGATTCCTGTGGGGTTCCTCTCCATTTGCTAGTGATTCTCTCGTTATAGGAGGATGATTTGGCTAGGGTTATAGCTTTCTTGTATCGGGTGGCCAGAGTCTTGTAGGAGGAAAGTATAGATTCCTGTGGGGATACTCTCCATTTGCTAGTGATTCTCTCGTTATAGGAGGATGATTTGGCTAGGGTTATAGCTTTCTTGTATCGGGTGGCCAGAGTCTTGTAGGAGGATAGTATAGATTCCTGTGGGGGTTCCTCTCCATTTGCTAGTGATTCTCTCGTTATAGGAGGATGATTTGGCTAGGGTTATAGCTTTCTTGTATCGGGTGGCCAAAGTCTTGTAGGAGGATAGTATAGATTCCTGTGGGCATCCTCTCCATTTGCTAGTGATTCTCTCGTTATAGGAGGATGATTTGGCTAGGGTTATAACTTTCTTGTATTGGCTAACCAGAGTCTTGTAGGAGGATAGTATAGATTCCTGTGGGGATCCTCTCCATTTGCTAGTGATTCTTTCGTTATATGAGGATAATTTGGCTAGGGTTATAGCTTTCTTGTATTGAGTGGCCAGAGTCTTGTAGGAGGATAGTACAGATTCCTGTGGGGATAATCTCCATTTGCTAGTGATTCTCTCGTTATAGGAGGATGATTTGGCTAGGGTTATAGCTTTCTTGTTTTGGGTGGCCAAAGTTTTGTAGTAGGATAGAATAGATTCCTGTGGGCATCCTCTCCATTTGCTAGTGATTATCTTGTTATAGGAGGATGATTTGGCTAGGGTTATAGCTTTCTTGTATTGGCTAACCAGTCTTGTAGGAGGATAGTATAGATTCCTGTGGGGTTCCTCTCCATTTGCTAGTGATTCTCTCGTTATAGGAGGATGATTTGGCTAGGGTTATAGCTTTCTTGTATCGGGTGGCCAGAGTCTTGTAGGAGGATAGTATAGATTCCTGTGGGGATACTCTCCATTTGCTAGTGATTCTCTCGTTATAGGAGGATGATTTGGCTAGGGTTATAGCTTTCTTGTATCGGGTGGCCAGAGTCTTGTAGGAGGATAGTATAGATTCCTGTGGGGTTCCTCTCCATTTGCTAGTGATTCTCTCGTTATAGGAGGATGATTTGGCTAGGGTTATAGCTTTCTTGTATCGGGTGGCCAAAGTCTTGTAGGAGGATAGTATAGATTCCTGTGGGCATCCTCTCCATTTGCTAGTGATTCTCTCGTTATAGGAGGATGATTTGGCTAGGGTTATAGATTTCTTGTATTGGGTGGCCAGAGTCTTGTAGGAGGATAGTATAGATTCCTGTGGGGATACTCTCCATTTGCTAGTGATTTTCTCGTTACAGGAGGATGATTTGGCTAGGGTTATAGCTTTCTTGTCTTGGGTGGCCAGAGTCTTGTAGGAGGATAGTATAGATTCCTGTGGGCATCCTCTCCATTTGCTAGTGATTCTCTCGTTATAGGAGGATGATTAGGCTAGGGTTATAGCTTTCTTGTATTGGGTGGCCAGAGTCTTGTAGGAGGATTGTATAGATTCCTGTCGGCATCCTCTCCATTTGCTAGTGATTCTCTCGTTATATGAGGATAATTTGGCTAGGGTTAAAGCTTTCTTGTATTGGGTGGCCAGAGTCTTGTAGGAGGATAGTATAGATTCATGTGGGCATCCTCTCCATTTGCTAGTGATTCTCTTGTTATAGGAGGATGATTTGGCTAGGGTTATAACTTTCTTGTATTGGCTAACCAGAGTCTTGTAGGAGGATAGTATAGATTCCTGTGGGGATCCTCTCCATTTGCTAGTGATTCTCTCGTTATAGGAGGATGATTTGGTTAGGGTTATAGCTTGCTTGTATTGGGTGGCCAGAGTCTTGTACGAGGATAGTATAGATTCCTCTGGGAATCCTCTCCATTTGCTAGTGATTCTCTCGTTATATGAGGATAATTTGGCTAGGGTTAAAGCTTTCTTGTATTGGGTGGCCAGAGTCTTGTAGGAGGATAGTATAGATTCCTGTGGGCATCCTCTCCATTTGCTAGTGATTCTCTTGTTATAGGAGGATGATTTGGCTAGGGTTATAACTTTCTTGTATTGGCTAACCAGAGTCTTGTAGGAGGATAGTATAGATTCCTGTGGGGATCCTCTCCATTTGCTAGTGATTCTTTCGTTATATGAGGATAATTTGGCTAGGGTTATAGCTTTCTTGTATTGAGTGGCCAGAGTCTTGTAGGAGGATAGTACAGATTCCTGTGGGGATAATCTCCATTTGCTAGTGATTCTCTCGTTATAGGAGGATGATTTGGCTAGTGTTATAGCTTTCTTGCATTGGCTAACCAGAGTCTTGTAGGAGGATAGTGTAGATTCCTGTGGGCATCCTCTCCATTTGCTAGTGATTCTCTCGTTATAGGAGGATGATTTGGCTAGGGTTATAGCTTTCTTGTTTTGGGTGGCCAAAGTTTTGTAGTAGGATAGAATAGATTCCTGTGGGCATCCTCTCCATTTGCTAGTGATTATCTTGTTATAGGAGGATGATTTGGCTAGGGTTATAGCTTTCTTGTATTGGCTAACCAGAGTCTTGTAGGAGGATAGTATAGATTCCTGTGGGGTTCCTCTCCATTTGCTAGTGATTCTCTCGTTATAG
The DNA here is from genome assembly GCF_040938575.1 of Ambystoma mexicanum. Lineage (NCBI taxonomy): Eukaryota > Metazoa > Chordata > Amphibia > Caudata > Ambystomatidae > Ambystoma > Ambystoma mexicanum. Next base: position 1,678,611,630 of record NC_090937.1, read on the forward strand.
GAGGATGATTTGGCTAGGGTTATAGCTTTCTTGTATCGGGTGGCCAGAGTCTTGTAGGAGGATAGTATAGATTCCTGTGGGGATACTCTCCATTTGCTAGTGATTCTCTCGTTATAGGAGGATGATTTGGCTAGGGTTATAGCTTTCTTGTATCGGGTGGCCAGAGTCTTGTAGGAGGATAGTATAGATTCCTGTGGGGTTCCTCTCCATTTGCTAGTGATTCTCTCGTTATAGGAGGATGATTTGGCTAGGGTTATAGCTTTCTTGTATCGGGTGGCCAAAGTCTTGTAGGAGGATAGTATAGATTCCTGTGGGCATCCTCTCCATTTGCTAGTGATTCTCTCGTTATATGAGGATGATTTGGCTAGGGTTATAGATTTCTTGTATTGGGTGGCCAGAGTCTTGTAGGAGGATAGTATAGATTCCTGTGGGGATACTCTCCATTTGCTAGTGATTTTCTCGTTACAGGAGGATGATTTGGCTAGGGTTATAGCTTTCTTGTCTTGGGTGGCCAGAGTCTTGTAGGAGGATAGTATAGATTCCTGTGGGCATCCTCTCCATTTGCTAGTGATTCTCTCGTTATAGGAGGATGATTAGGCTAGGGTTATAGCTTTCTTGTATTGGGTGGCCAGAGTCTTGTAGGAGGATAGTATAGATTCCTGTCGGCATCCTCTCCATTTACTAGTGATTCTCTCGTTATATGAGGATAATTTGGCTAGGGTTAAAGCTTTCTTGTATTGGGTGGCCAGAGTCTTGTAGGAGGATAGTATAGATTCATGTGGGCATCCTCTCCATTTGCTAGTGATTCTCTTGTTATAGGAGGATGATTTGGCTAGGGTTATAACTTTCTTGTATTGGCTAACCAGAGTCTTGTAGGAGGATAGTATAGATTCCTGTGGGGATCCTCTCCATTTGCTAGTGATTCTTTCGTTATAGGAGGATGATTTGGCTAGTGTTATAGCTTTCTTGCATTGGCTAACCAGAGTCTTGTAGGAGGATAGTGTAGATTCCTGTGGGCATCCTCTCCATTTGCTAGTGATTCTCTCGTTATAGGAGGATGATTTGGCTAGGGTTATAGCTTTCTTGTTTTGGGTGGCCAAAGTTTTGTAGTAGGATAGAATAGATTCCTGTGGGCATCCTCTCCATTTTCTAGTGATTATCTTGTTATAGGAGGATGATTTGGCTAGGGTTATAGCTTTCTTGTATTGGCTAACCAGAGTCTCGTAGGTGGATAGTTTAGATTCCTGTGGGGATACTCTCCATTTGCTAGTGATTCTCTCGTTATAGGAGGATGATTTGGCTATGGTTATAGCTTTTTTGTATTGGGTGGCCAGAGTCTTGTAGGCGGATAGTATAGATTCCTGTGGGGTTCCTCTCCATTTGCTAGTGATTCTCTCGTTATAGGAGGATGATTTGGCTAGGGTTATAGCTTTCTTGTATCGGGTGGCCAAAGTCTTGTAGGAGGATAGTATAGATTCCTGTGGGCATCCTCTCCATTTGCTAGTGATTCTCTCGTTATAGGAGGATGATTTGGCTAGGGTTATAGCTTTCTTGTATTGAGTGGCCAGAGTCTTGTAGGAGGATAGTACAGATTCCTGTGGGGATAATCTCCATTTGCTAGTGATTCTCTCGTTATAGGAGGATGATTTGGCTAGTGTTATAGCTTTCTTGCATTGGCTAACCAGAGTCTTGTAGGAGGATAGTGTAGATTCCTGTGGGCATCCTCTCCATTTGCTAGTGATTCTCTCGTTATAGGAGGATGATTTGGCTAGGGTTATAGCTTTCTTGTTTTGGGTGGCCAAAGTTTTGTAGTAGGATAGAATAGATTCCTGTGGGCATCCTCTCCATTTGCTAGTAATTATCTTGTTATAGGAGGATGATTTGGCTAGGGTTATAGCTTTCTTGTATTGGCTAACCAGAGTCTTGTAGGAGGATAGTATAGATTCCTGTGGGGTTCCTCTCCATTTGCTAGTGATTCTCTCGTTATAGGAGGATGATTTGGCTAGGGTTATAGCTTTCTTGTATCGGGTGGCCAGAGTCTTGTAGGAGGAAAGTATAGATTCCTGTGGGGATACTCTCCATTTGCTAGTGATTCTCTCGTTATAGGAGGATGATTTGGCTAGGGTTATAGCTTTCTTGTATCGGGTGGCCAGAGTCTTGTAGGAGGATAGTATAGATTCCTGTGGGGGTTCCTCTCCATTTGCTAGTGATTCTCTCGTTATAGGAGGATGATTTGGCTAGGGTTATAGCTTTCTTGTATCGGGTGGCCAAAGTCTTGTAGGAGGATAGTATAGATTCCTGTGGGCATCCTCTCCATTTGCTAGTGATTCTCTCGTTATAGGAGGATGATTTGGCTAGGGTTATAACTTTCTTGTATTGGCTAACCAGAGTCTTGTAGGAGGATAGTATAGATTCCTGTGGGGATCCTCTCCATTTGCTAGTGATTCTTTCGTTATATGAGGATAATTTGGCTAGGGTTATAGCTTTCTTGTATTGAGTGGCCAGAGTCTTGTAGGAGGATAGTACAGATTCCTGTGGGGATAATCTCCATTTGCTAGTGATTCTCTCGTTATAGGAGGATGATTTGGCTAGGGTTATAGCTTTCTTGTTTTGGGTGGCCAAAGTTTTGTAGTAGGATAGAATAGATTCCTGTGGGCATCCTCTCCATTTGCTAGTGATTATCTTGTTATAGGAGGATGATTTGGCTAGGGTTATAGCTTTCTTGTATTGGCTAACCAGTCTTGTAGGAGGATAGTATAGATTCCTGTGGGGTTCCTCTCCATTTGCTAGTGATTCTCTCGTTATAGGAGGATGATTTGGCTAGGGTTATAGCTTTCTTGTATCGGGTGGCCAGAGTCTTGTAGGAGGATAGTATAGATTCCTGTGGGGATACTCTCCATTTGCTAGTGATTCTCTCGTTATAGGAGGATGATTTGGCTAGGGTTATAGCTTTCTTGTATCGGGTGGCCAGAGTCTTGTAGGAGGATAGTATAGATTCCTGTGGGGTTCCTCTCCATTTGCTAGTGATTCTCTCGTTATAGGAGGATGATTTGGCTAGGGTTATAGATTTCTTGTATTGGGTGGCCAGAGTCTTGTAGGAGGATAGTATAGATTCCTGTGGGGATACTCTCCATTTGCTAGTGATTTTCTCGTTACAGGAGGATGATTTGGCTAGGGTTATAGCTTTCTTGTCTTGGGTGGCCAGAGTCTTGTAGGAGGATAGTATAGATTCCTGTGGGCATCCTCTCCATTTGCTAGTGATTCTCTCGTTATAGGAGGATGATTAGGCTAGGGTTATAGCTTTCTTGTATTGGGTGGCCAGAGTCTTGTAGGAGGATTGTATAGATTCCTGTCGGCATCCTCTCCATTTGCTAGTGATTCTCTCGTTATATGAGGATAATTTGGCTAGGGTTAAAGCTTTCTTGTATTGGGTGGCCAGAGTCTTGTAGGAGGATAGTATAGATTCATGTGGGCATCCTCTCCATTTGCTAGTGATTCTCTTGTTATAGGAGGATGATTTGGCTAGGGTTATAACTTTCTTGTATTGGCTAACCAGAGTCTTGTAGGAGGATAGTATAGATTCCTGTGGGGATCCTCTCCATTTGCTAGTGATTCTCTCGTTATAGGAGGATGATTTGGTTAGGGTTATAGCTTGCTTGTATTGGGTGGCCAGAGTCTTGTACGAGGATAGTATAGATTCCTCTGGGAATCCTCTCCATTTGCTAGTGATTCTCTCGTTATATGAGGATAATTTGGCTAGGGTTAAAGCTTTCTTGTATTGGGTGGCCAGAGTCTTGTAGGAGGATAGTATAGATTCCTGTGGGCATCCTCTCCATTTGCTAGTGATTCTCTTGTTATAGGAGGATGATTTGGCTAGGGTTATAACTTTCTTGTATTGGCTAACCAGAGTCTTGTAGGAGGATAGTATAGATTCCTGTGGGGATCCTCTCCATTTGCTAGTGATTCTTTCGTTATATGAGGATAATTTGGCTAGGGTTATAGCTTTCTTGTATTGAGTGGCCAGAGTCTTGTAGGAGGATAGTACAGATTCCTGTGGGGATAATCTCCATTTGCTAGTGATTCTCTCGTTATAGGAGGATGATTTGGCTAGTGTTATAGCTTTCTTGCATTGGCTAACCAGAGTCTTGTAGGAGGATAGTGTAGATTCCTGTGGGCATCCTCTCCATTTGCTAGTGATTCTCTCGTTATAGGAGGATGATTTGGCTAGGGTTATAGCTTTCTTGTTTTGGGTGGCCAAAGTTTTGTAGTAGGATAGAATAGATTCCTGTGGGCATCCTCTCCATTTGCTAGTGATTATCTTGTTATAGGAGGATGATTTGGCTAGGGTTATAGCTTTCTTGTATTGGCTAACCAGAGTCTTGTAGGAGGATAGTATAGATTCCTGTGGGGTTCCTCTCCATTTGCTAGTGATTCTCTCGTTATAGGAGGATGATTTGGCTAGGGTTATAGCTTTCTTGTATCGGGTGGCCAGAGTCTTGTAGGAGGATAGTATAGATTCCTGTGGGGATACTCTCCATTTGCTAGTGATTCTCTCGTTATAGGAGGATGATTTGGCTAGGGTTATAGCTTTCTTGTATCGGGTGGCCAGAGTCTTGTAGGAGGATAGTATAGATTCCTGTGGGGTTCCTCTCCATTTGCTAGTGATTCTCTCGTTATAGGAGGATGATTTGGCTAGGGTTATAGCTTTCTTGTATCGGGTGGCCAAAGTCTTGTAGGAGGATAGTATAGATTCCTGTGGGCATCCTCTCCATTTGCTAGTGATTCTCTCGTTATATGAGGATGATTTGGCTAGGGTTATAGATTTCTTGTATTGGGTGGCCAGAGTCTTGTAGGAGGATAGTATAGATTCCTGTGGGGATACTCTCCATTTGCTAGTGATTTTCTCGTTACAGGAGGATGATTTGGCTAGGGTTATAGCTTTCTTGTCTTGGGTGGCCAGAGTCTTGTAGGAGGATAGTATAGATTCCTGTGGGCATCCTCTCCATTTGCTAGTGATTCTCTCGTTATAGGAGGATGATTAGGCTAGGGTTATAGCTTTCTTGTATTGGGTGGCCAGAGTCTTGTAGGAGGATAGTATAGATTCCTGTCGGCATCCTCTCCATTTGCTAGTGATTCTCTCGTTATATGAGGATAATTTGGCTAGGGTTAAAGCTTTCTTGTATTGGGTGGCCAGAGTCTTGTAGGAGGATAGTATAGATTCATGTGGGCATCCTCTCCATTTGCTAGTGATTCTCTTGTTATAGGAGGATGATTTGGCTAGGGTTATAACTTTCTTGTATTGGCTAACCAGAGTCTTGTAGGAGGATAGTATAGATTCCTGTGGGGATCCTCTCCATTTGCTAGTGATTCTTTCGTTATAGGAGGATAATTTGGCTAGGGTTATAGCTTTCTTGTATTGAGTGGCCAGAGTCTTGTAGGAGGATAGTACAGATTCCTGTGGGGATAATCTCCATTTGCTGGTGATTCTCTCGTTATAGGAGGATGATTTGGCTAGTGTTATAGCTTTCTTGTTTTGGGTGGCCAAAGTTTTGTAGTAGGATAGAATAGATTCCTGTGGGCATCCTCTCCATTTGCTAGTGATTCTCTTGTTATAGGAGGATGATTTGGCTAGGGTTATAGCTTTCTTGTATTGGCTAACCAGAGTCTTGTAGGAGGATAGTATAGATTCCTGTGGGGTTCCTCTCCATTTGCTAGTGATTCTCTCGTTATAGGAGGATGATTTGGCTAGGGTTATAGCTTTCTTGTATCGGGTGGCCAGAGTCTTGTAGGAGGATAGTATAGATTCCTGTGGGGATACTCTCCATTTGCTAGTGATTCTCTCGTTATAGGAGGATGATTTGGCTAGGGTTATAGCTTTCTTGTATCGGGTGGCCAGAGTCTTGTAGGAGGATAGTACAGATTCCTGTGGGGATAATCTCCATTTGCTAGTGATTCTCTCGTTATAGGAGGATGATTTGGCTAGGGTTATAGCTTTCTTGTTTTGGGTGGCCAAAGTTTTGTAGTAGGATAGAATAGATTCCTGTGGGCATCCTCTCCATCATTTGCTAGTGATTATCTTGTTATAGGAGGATGATTTGGCTAGGGTTATAGCTTTCTTGTATTGGCTAACCAGAGTCTTGTAGGAGGATAGTATAGATTCCTGTGGGGTTCCTCTCCATTTGCTAGTGATTCTCTCGTTATAGGAGGATGATTTGGCTAGGGTTATAGCTTTCTTGTATCGGGTGGCCAGAGTCTTGTAGGAGGATAGTATAGATTCCTGTGGGGATACTCTCCATTTGCTAGTGATTCTCTCGTTATAGGAGGATGATTTGGCTAGGGTTATAGCTTTCTTGTATCGGGTGGCCAGAGTCTTGTAAGAGGATAGTATAGATTCCTGTGGGGTTCCTCTCCATTTGCTAGTGATTCTCTCGTTATAGGAGGATGATTTGGCTAGGGTTATAGCTTTCTTGTCTTGGGTGGCCAGAGTCTTGTAGGAGGATAGTATAGATTCCTGTGGGCATCCTCTCCATTTGCTAGTGATTCTCTTGTTATAGGAGGATGATTTGGCTAGGGTTATAGCTTTCTTGTGTTGGCTAACCAGAGTCTTATAGGAGGATAGTATAGATTCCTCTGGGCATCCTCTGCATTTGCTAGTGATTCTTTCGTTATATGAGGATAATTTGGCTAGGGTTATAGCTTTCTTGTATTGTCTAACCAGAGTCTTGTAGGAGGATAGTATAGATTCCTGTGGAGATACTCTCCATTTGCTAGTGATTCTCTCGTTATAGGAGGATGAGTTGGCTAGGGTTATAGCTTTCTTGTATTGGCTAATCAGAGTCTTGTAGGAGGATAGTATAGATTCCTGTGGGCATCCTTTCCTTTTGCTAGTGATTCTCTCGTTATAGGAGGATGATTTGGCTAGGGTTATAGCTTTCTTGTATTGGGTGGCCAGAGTCTTGTAGGAGGATAGTATAGATTCCTGTGAGCATCCTCTCCATTTGCTAGTGATTCTCTCATTATAGGAGGATGATTTGGCTAGGGTTATAGCTTTCTTGTAATGGGTGGCCAGAGTCATGTAGGAGGATAGTATAGATTCCTGTGGGCATCCTCTCCATTTGCTAGTGATTCTCTCGTTATAGGAGGATTATTTGGCTAGGGTTATAGCTTTCTTGTATCGGGTGGCCAGAGTCTTGTAGGAGGATACTATAGATTCCTGTGGTAATACTCTCCATTTGCTAGTGATTCTCTCGTTACAGGAGGATGATTTGGCTAGTGTAATAGCTTTCTTGCATTGGCTAACCAGAGTCTTGTAGGAGGATAGTATAGATTCCTGTGGGGATCCTCTCCATTTGCTAGTGATTCTCTCGTTATAGGAGGATGATTTGGCTAGGGTTATAGCTTGCTTGTATTGGGTGGCCAGAGTCTTGTACGAGGATAGTATAGATTCCTCTGGGAATCCTCTCCATTTGCTAGTGATTCTCGTTATATGAGGATAATTTGGCCAGGGTTATAGCTTTCTTGTATTGGGTGGGCAGAGTCTTGTAGGAGGATAGTATAGATTCCTCTGGGCATCCTCTGCATTTGCTAGTGATTCTTTCGTTATATGAGGATAATTTGGCCAGGGTTATAGCTTTCTTGTATTGTCTAACCAGAGTCTTGTAGGAGGATAGTATAGATTCCTGTGGAGATACTCTCCATTTGCTAGTGATTCTCTTGTTGTAGGAGAATGATTTGGCTAGAGTTATAGCTTTCTTGTATTGGCTAACCAGAGTCTTGTAGGAGGATAGTATAGATTCCTGTGGGGTTCCTCTCCATTTGCTAGTGATTCTCTCGTTATAGGAGGATGATTTGGCTAGGGTTATAGCTTTCTTGTATCGGGTGGCCAGAGTCTTGTAGGAGGATAGTATAGATTCCTGTGGGGATCCTCTCCATTTGCTAGTGATTCTCTTGTTATAGGAGGACGATTTGGCTAGGGTTATAGCTTTCTTGTATTGGGTGGCCAGAGTCTTGTAGGAGGATAGTATAGATTCCTGTGGGGATACTCTCCATTTGCTAGTGATTCTCTCGTTATAGGAGAATGATTTGGCTAGGGTTATAGCTTTCTTGTATTGGCTAACAAGAGTCTTGTAGGAGGATAGTATAGATTCCTCTGGGCATCCTCTCCATTTGCTAGTGATTCTCTCGTTATATGAGGATAATTTGGCTAGTGTTATAGCTTTCTTGTATTGGGTGGCCAGAGTCTCGTAGGAGGATAGTATAGATTCCTGTGGGGATACTCTCCATTTGCTAGTGATTCTCTCGTTATAGGAGGATGATTTGACTAGGGTTATAGCTTTCTTGTATCGGGTGGCCAGAGTCTTGTAGGAGAATGGTATAGATTCCTGTGGGCATCCTTTCCTTTTGCTAGTGATTCTCTCGTTATAGGAGGATGATTTGGCTAGGGTTATAGCTTTCTTGTATTGGGTGGCCAGAGTCTTGTAGGAGGATAGTATAGATTCCTGTGGGCATCCTCTCCATTTGCTAGTGATTCTCTCGTTATAGGAGGATTATTTGGCTAGGGTTATAGCTTTCTTGTAATGGGTGGCCAGAGTCATGTAGGAGGATAGTATAGATTCCTCTGGGCATCCTCTCCATTTGCTAGTGATTCTCTCGTTATAGGAGGATTATTTGGCTAGGGTTATAGCTTTCTTGTATCGGGTGGCCAGAGTCTTGTAGGAGGATAGTATAGATTCCTGTGGTAATACTCTCCATTTGCTAGTGATTCTCTCGTTACAGGAGGATGATTTGGCTAGTGTAATAGCTTTCTTGCATTGGGTGGCCAGAGTCTTGTAGGAGGATAGTATAGATTCCTGTGGGCATCCTCTCCATTTGCTAGTGATTCTCTCGTTATAGGAGGATGATTTGGCTAGGGTTATAGCTTGCTTGTATTGGGTGGCCAGAGTCTTGTACGAGGATAGTATAGATTCCTCTGGGAATCCTCTCCATTTGCTAGTGATTCTCGTTATATGAGGATAATTTGGCCAGGGTTATAGCTTTCTTGTATTGGGTGGGCAGAGTCTTGTAGGAGGATAGTATAGATTCCTCTGGGCATCCTCTGCATTTGCTAGTGATTCTTTCGTTATATGAGGATAATTTGGCCAGGGTTATAGCTTTCTTGTATTGTCTAACCAGAGTCTTGTAGGAGGATAGTATAGATTCCTGTGGAGATACTCTCCATTTGCTAGTGATTCTCTTGTAGGAGAATGATTTGGCTAGAGTTATAGCTTTCTTGTATTGGCTAACCAGAGTCTTGTAGGAGGATAGTATAGATTCCTGTGGGGTTCCTCTCCATTTGCTAGTGATTCTCTCGTTATAGGAGGATGATTTGGCTAGGGTTATAGCTTTCTTGTATCGGGTGGCCAGAGTCTTGTAGGAGGATAGTATAGATTCCTGTGGGGATCCTCTCCATTTGCTAGTGATTCTCTTGTTATAGGAGGACGATTTGGCTAGGGTTATAGCTTTCTTGTATTGGGTGGCCAGAGTCTTGTAGGAGGATAGTATAGATTCCTGTGGGGATACTCTCCATTTGCTAGTGATTCTCTCGTTATAGGAGAATGATTTGGCTAGGGTTATAGCTTTCTTGTATTGGCTAACAAGAGTCTTGTAGGAGGATAGTATAGATTCCTCTGGGCATCCTCTCCATTTGCTAGTGATTCTCTCGTTATATGAGGATAATTTGGCTAGTGTTATAGCTTTCTTGTATTGGGTGGCCAGAGTCTCGTAGGAGGATAGTATAGATTCCTGTGGGGATACTCTCCATTTGCTAGTGATTCTCTCGTTATAGGAGGATGATTTGACTAGGGTTATAGCTTTCTTGTATCGGGTGGCCAGAGTCTTGTAGGAGAATGGTATAGATTCCTGTGGGCATCCTTTCCTTTTGCTAGTGATTCTCTCGTTATAGGAGGATGATTTGGCTAGGGTTATACCTTTCTTGTATTGGGTGGCCAGAGTCTTGTAGGAGGATAGTATAGATTCCTGTGGGCATCCTCTCCATTTGCTAGTGATTCTCTCGTTATAGGAGGATTATTTGGCTAGGGTTATAGCTTTCTTGTAATGGGTGGCCAGAGTCATGTAGGAGGATAGTATAGATTCCTCTGGGCATCCTCTCCATTTGCTAGTGATTCTCTCGTTATAGGAGGATTATTTGGCTAGGGTTATAGCTTTCTTGTATCGGGTGGCCAGAGTCTTGTAGGAGGATAGTATAGATTCCTGTGGTAATACTCTCCATTTGCTAGTGATTCTCTCGTTACAGGAGGATGATTTGGCTAGTGTAATAGCTTTCTTGCATTGGGTGGCCAGAGTCTTGTAGGAGGATAGTATAGATTCCTGTGGGCATCCTCTCCATTTGCTAGTGATTCTCTCGTTATAGGAGGATGATTAGGCTAGGGTTATAGCTTTCTTGTATTGGGTGGCCAGAGTCTTGTAGGAGGATAGTATAGATTCCTGTGGGCATCCTCTCCATTTGCTAGTGATTCTCTCGTTATATGAGGATAATTTGGCTAGGGTTAAAGCTTTCTTGTATTGGGTGGCCAGAGTCTTGTAGGAGGATAGTATAGATTCCTGTGGGCATCCTCTCCATTTGCTAGTGATTCTCTTGTTATAGGAGGATGATTTGGCTAGGGTTACAACTTTCTTGTATTGGCTAACCAGAGTCTTGTAGGAGGATAGTATAGATTCCTGTGGGGATCCTCTCCATTTGCTAGTGATTCTTTCGTTATATGAGGATAATTTGGCTAGGGTTATAGCTTTCTTGTATTGAGTGGCCAGAGTCTTGTAGGAGGATAGTACAGATTCCTGTGGGGATAATCTCCATTTGCTAGTGATTCTCTCGTTATAGGAGGATGATTTGGCTAGTGTTATAGCTTTCTTGCATTGGCTAACCAGAGTCTTGTAGGAGGATAGTGTAGATTCCTGTGGGCATCCTCTCCATTTGCTAGTGATTCTCTCGTTATAGGAGGATGATTTGGCTAGGGTTATAGCTTTCTTGTTTTGGGTGGCCAAAGTTTTGTAGTAGGATAGAATAGATTCCTGTGGGCATCCTCTCCATTTGCTAGTGATTATCTTGTTATAGGAGGATGATTTGGCTAGGGTTATAGCTTTCTTGTATTGGCTAACCAGAGTCTTGTAGGAGGATAGTATAGATTCCTGTGGGGTTCCTCTCCATTTGCTAGTGATTCTCTCGTTATAGGAGGATGATTTGGCTAGGGTTATAGCTTTCTTGTATCGGGTGGCCAGAGTCTTGTAGGAGGAAAGTATAGATTCCTGTGGGGATACTCTCCATTTGCTAGTGATTCTCTCGTTATAGGAGGATGATTTGGCTAGGGTTATAGCTTTCTTGTATCGGGTGGCCAGAGTCTTGTAGGAGGATAGTATAGATTCCTGTGGGGGTTCCTCTCCATTTGCTAGTGATTCTCTCGTTATAGGAGGATGATTTGGCTAGGGTTATAGCTTTCTTGTATCGGGTGGCCAAAGTCTTGTAGGAGGATAGTATAGATTCCTGTGGGCATCCTCTCCATTTGCTAGTGATTCTCTCGTTATAGGAGGATGATTTGGCTAGGGTTATAACTTTCTTGTATTGGCTAACCAGAGTCTTGTAGGAGGATAGTATAGATTCCTGTGGGGATCCTCTCCATTTGCTAGTGATTCTTTCGTTATATGAGGATAATTTGGCTAGGGTTATAGCTTTCTTGTATTGAGTGGCCAGAGTCTTGTAGGAGGATAGTACAGATTCCTGTGGGGATAATCTCCATTTGCTAGTGATTCTCTCGTTATAGGAGGATGATTTGGCTAGGGTTATAGCTTTCTTGTTTTGGGTGGCCAAAGTTTTGTAGTAGGATAGAATAGATTCCTGTGGGCATCCTCTCCATTTGCTAGTGATTATCTTGTTATAGGAGGATGATTTGGCTAGGGTTATAGCTTTCTTGTATTGGCTAACCAGTCTTGTAGGAGGATAGTATAGATTCCTGTGGGGTTCCTCTCCATTTGCTAGTGATTCTCTCGTTATAGGAGGATGATTTGGCTAGGGTTATAGCTTTCTTGTATCGGGTGGCCAGAGTCTTGTAGGAGGATAGTATAGATTCCTGTGGGGATACTCTCCATTTGCTAGTGATTCTCTCGTTATAGGAGGATGATTTGGCTAGGGTTATAGCTTTCTTGTATCGGGTGGCCAGAGTCTTGTAGGAGGATAGTATAGATTCCTGTGGGGTTCCTCTCCATTTGCTAGTGATTCTCTCGTTATAGGAGGATGATTTGGCTAGGGTTATAGCTTTCTTGTATCGGGTGGCCAAAGTCTTGTAGGAGGATAGTATAGATTCCTGTGGGCATCCTCTCCATTTGCTAGTGATTCTCTCGTAATAGGAGGATGATTTGGCTAGGGTTATAGATTTCTTGTATTGGGTGGCCAGAGTCTTGTAGGAGGATAGTATAGATTCCTGTGGGGATACTCTCCATTTGCTAGTGATTTTCTCGTTACAGGAGGATGATTTGGCTAGGGTTATAGCTTTCTTGTCTTGGGTGGCCAGAGTCTTGTAGGAGGATAGTATAGATTCCTGTGGGCATCCTCTCCATTTGCTAGTGATTCTCTCGTTATAGGAGGATGATTAGGCTAGGGTTATAGCTTTCTTGTATTGGGTGGCCAGAGTCTTGTAGGAGGATTGTATAGATTCCTGTCGGCATCCTCTCCATTTGCTAGTGATTCTCTCGTTATATGAGGATAATTTGGCTAGGGTTAAAGCTTTCTTGTATTGGGTGGCCAGAGTCTTGTAGGAGGATAGTATAGATTCATGTGGGCATCCTCTCCATTTGCTAGTGATTCTCTTGTTATAGGAGGATGATTTGGCTAGGGTTATAACTTTCTTGTATTGGCTAACCAGAGTCTTGTAGGAGGATAGTATAGATTCCTGTGGGGATCCTCTCCATTTGCTAGTGATTCTCTCGTTATAGGAGGATGATTTGGTTAGGGTTATAGCTTGCTTGTATTGGGTGGCCAGAGTCTTGTACGAGGATAGTATAGATTCCTCTGGGAATCCTCTCCATTTGCTAGTGATTCTCTCGTTATATGAGGATAATTTGGCTAGGGTTAAAGCTTTCTTGTATTGGGTGGCCAGAGTCTTGTAGGAGGATAGTATAGATTCCTGTGGGCATCCTCTCCATTTGCTAGTGATTCTCTTGTTATAGGAGGATGATTTGGCTAGGGTTATAACTTTCTTGTATTGGCTAACCAGAGTCTTGTAGGAGGATAGTATAGATTCCTGTGGGGATCCTCTCCATTTGCTAGTGATTCTTTCGTTATATGAGGATAATTTGGCTAGGGTTATAGCTTTCTTGTATTGAGTGGCCAGAGTCTTGTAGGAGGATAGTACAGATTCCTGTGGGGATAATCTCCATTTGCTAGTGATTCTCTCGTTATAGGAGGATGATTTGGCTAGTGTTATAGCTTTCTTGCATTGGCTAACCAGAGTCTTGTAGGAGGATAGTGTAGATTCCTGTGGGCATCCTCTCCATTTGCTAGTGATTCTCTCGTTATAGGAGGATGATTTGGCTAGGGTTATAGCTTTCTTGTTTTGGGTGGCCAAAGTTTTGTAGTAGGATAGAATAGATTCCTGTGGGCATCCTCTCCATTTGCTAGTGATTATCTTGTTATAGGAGGATGATTTGGCTAGGGTTATAGCTTTCTTGTATTGGCTAACCAGAGTCTTGTAGGAGGATAGTATAGATTCCTGTGGGGTTCCTCTCCATTTGCTAGTGATTCTCTCGTTATAGGAGGATGATTTGGCTAGGGTTATAGCTTTCTTGTATCGGGTGGCCAGAGTCTTGTAGGAGGATAGTATAGATTCCTGTGGGGATACTCTCCATTTGCTAGTGATTCTCTCGTTATAGGAGGATGATTTGGCTAGGGTTATAGCTTTCTTGTATCGGGTGGCCAGAGTCTTGTAGGAGGATAGTATAGATTCCTGTGGGGTTCCTCTCCATTTGCTAGTGATTCTCTCGTTATAGGAGGATGATTTGGCTAGGGTTATAGCTTTCTTGTATCGGGTGGCCAAAGTCTTGTAGGAGGATAGTATAGATTCCTGTGGGCATCCTCTCCATTTGCTAGTGATTCTCTCGTTATATGAGGATGATTTGGCTAGGGTTATAGATTTCTTGTATTGGGTGGCCAGAGTCTTGTAGGAGGATAGTATAGATTCCTGTGGGGATACTCTCCATTTGCTAGTGATTTTCTCGTTACAGGAGGATGATTTGGCTAGGGTTATAGCTTTCTTGTCTTGGGTGGCCAGAGTCTTGTAGGAGGATAGTATAGATTCCTGTGGGCATCCTCTCCATTTGCTAGTGATTCTCTCGTTATAGGAGGATGATTAGGCTAGGGTTATAGCTTTCTTGTATTGGGTGGCCAGAGTCTTGTAGGAGGATAGTATAGATTCCTGTCGGCATCCTCTCCATTTGCTAGTGATTCTCTCGTTATATGAGGATAATTTGGCTAGGGTTAAAGCTTTCTTGTATTGGGTGGCCAGAGTCTTGTAGGAGGATAGTATAGATTCATGTGGGCATCCTCTCCATTTGCTAGTGATTCTCTTGTTATAGGAGGATGATTTGGCTAGGGTTATAACTTTCTTGTATTGGCTAACCAGAGTCTTGTAGGAGGATAGTATAGATTCCTGTGGGGATCCTCTCCATTTGCTAGTGATTCTTTCGTTATAGGAGGATAATTTGGCTAGGGTTATAGCTTTCTTGTATTGAGTGGCCAGAGTCTTGTAGGAGGATAGTACAGATTCCTGTGGGGATAATCTCCATTTGCTGGTGATTCTCTCGTTATAGGAGGATGATTTGGCTAGTGTTATAGCTTTCTTGTTTTGGGTGGCCAAAGTTTTGTAGTAGGATAGAATAGATTCCTGTGGGCATCCTCTCCATTTGCTAGTGATTCTCTTGTTATAGGAGGATGATTTGGCTAGGGTTATAGCTTTCTTGTATTGGCTAACCAGAGTCTTGTAGGAGGATAGTATAGATTCCTGTGGGGTTCCTCTCCATTTGCTAGTGATTCTCTCGTTATAGGAGGATGATTTGGCTAGGGTTATAGCTTTCTTGTATCGGGTGGCCAGAGTCTTGTAGGAGGATAGTATAGATTCCTGTGGGGATACTCTCCATTTGCTAGTGATTCTCTCGTTATAGGAGGATGATTTGGCTAGGGTTATAGCTTTCTTGTATCGGGTGGCCAGAGTCTTGTAGGAGGATAGTACAGATTCCTGTGGGGATAATCTCCATTTGCTAGTGATTCTCTCGTTATAGGAGGATGATTTGGCTAGTGTTATAGCTTTCTTGCATTGGCTAACCAGAGTCTTGTAGGAGGATAGTGTAGATTCCTGTGGGCATCCTCTCCATTTGCTAGTGATTCTCTCGTTATAGGAGGATGATTTGGCTAGGGTTATAGCTTTCTTGTTTTGGGTGGCCAAAGTTTTGTAGTAGGATAGAATAGATTCCTGTGGGCATCCTCTCCATTTTCTAGTGATTATCTTGTTATAGGAGGATGATTTGGCTAGGGTTATAGCTTTCTTGTATTGGCTAACCAGAGTCTCGTAGGTGGATAGTTTAGATTCCTGTGGGGATACTCTCCATTTGCTAGTGATTCTCTCGTTATAGGAGGATGATTTGGCTATGGTTATAGCTTTTTTGTATTGGGTGGCCAGAGTCTTGTAGGCGGATAGTATAGATTCCTGTGGGGTTCCTCTCCATTTGCTAGTGATTCTCTCGTTATAGGAGGATGATTTGGCTAGGGTTATAGCTTTCTTGTATCGGGTGGCCAAAGTCTTGTAGGAGGATAGTATAGATTCCTGTGGGCATCCTCTCCATTTGCTAGTGATTCTCTCGTTATAGGAGGATGATTAGGCTAGGGTTATAGCTTTCTTGTATTGGGTGGCCAGAGTCTTGTAGGAGGATAGTATAGATTCCTGTCGGCATCCTCTCCATTTGCTAGTGATTCTCTCGTTATATGAGGATAATTTGGCTAGGGTTAAAGCTTTCTTGTATTGGGTGGCCAGAGTCTTGTAGGAGGATAGTATAGATTCATGTGGGCATCCTCTCCATTTGCTAGTGATTCTCTTGTTATAGGAGGATGATTTGGCTAGGGTTATAACTTTCTTGTATTGGCTAACCAGAGTCTTGTAGGAGGATAGTATAGATTCCTGTGGGGATCCTCTCCATTTGCTAGTGATTCTTTCGTTATAGGAGGATAATTTGGCTAGGGTTATAGCTTTCTTGTATTGAGTGGCCAGAGTCTTGTAGGAGGATAGTACAGATTCCTGTGGGGATAATCTCCATTTGCTGGTGATTCTCTCGTTATAGGAGGATGATTTGGCTAGTGTTATAGCTTTCTTGTTTTGGGTGGCCAAAGTTTTGTAGTAGGATAGAATAGATTCCTGTGGGCATCCTCTCCATTTGCTAGTGATTCTCTTGTTATAGGAGGATGATTTGGCTAGGGTTATAGCTTTCTTGTATTGGCTAACCAGAGTCTTGTAGGAGGATAGTATAGATTCCTGTGGGGTTCCTCTCCATTTGCTAGTGATTCTCTCGTTATAGGAGGATGATTTGGCTAGGGTTATAGCTTTCTTGTATCGGGTGGCCAGAGTCTTGTAGGAGGATAGTATAGATTCCTGTGGGGATACTCTCCATTTGCTAGTGATTCTCTCGTTATAGGAGGATGATTTGGCTAGGGTTATAGCTTTCTTGTATCGGGTGGCCAGAGTCTTGTAGGAGGATAGTACAGATTCCTGTGGGGATAATCTCCATTTGCTAGTGATTCTCTCGTTATAGGAGGATGATTTGGCTAGTGTTATAGCTTTCTTGCATTGGCTAACCAGAGTCTTGTAGGAGGATAGTGTAGATTCCTGTGGGCATCCTCTCCATTTGCTAGTGATTCTCTCGTTATAGGAGGATGATTTGGCTAGGGTTATAGCTTTCTTGTTTTGGGTGGCCAAAGTTTTGTAGTAGGATAGAATAGATTCCTGTGGGCATCCTCTCCATTTTCTAGTGATTATCTTGTTATAGGAGGATGATTTGGCTAGGGTTATAGCTTTCTTGTATTGGCTAACCAGAGTCTCGTAGGTGGATAGTTTAGATTCCTGTGGGGATACTCTCCATTTGCTAGTGATTCTCTCGTTATAGGAGGATGATTTGGCTATGGTTATAGCTTTTTTGTATTGGGTGGCCAGAGTCTTGTAGGCGGATAGTATAGATTCCTGTGGGGTTCCTCTCCATTTGCTAGTGATTCTCTCGTTATAGGAGGATGATTTGGCTAGGGTTATAGCTTTCTTGTATCGGGTGGCCAAAGTCTTGTAGGAGGATAGTATAGATTCCTGTGGGCATCCTCTCCATTTGCTAGTGATTCTCTCGTTATAGGAGGATGATTTGGCTAGGGTTATAACTTTCTTGTATTGGCTAACCAGAGTCTTGTAGGAGGATAGTATAGATTCCTGTGGGGATCCTCTCCATTTGCTAGTGATTCTCTCGTTATAGGAGGATGATTTGGTTAGGGTTATAGCTTGCTTGTATTGGGTGGCCAGAGTCTTGTACGAGGATAGTATAGATTCCTCTGGGAATCCTCTCCATTTGCTAGTGATTCTCTCGTTATATGAGGATAATTTGGCTAGGGTTAAAGCTTTCTTGTATTGGGTGGCCAGAGTCTTGTAGGAGGATAGTATAGATTCCTGTGGGCATCCTCTCCATTTGCTAGTGATTCTCTTGTTATAGGAGGATGATTTGGCTAGGGTTATAACTTTCTTGTATTGGCTAACCAGAGTCTTGTAGGAGGATAGTATAGATTCCTGTGGGGATCCTCTCCATTTGCTAGTGATTCTTTCGTTATATGAGGATAATTTGGCTAGGGTTATAGCTTTCTTGTATTGAGTGGCCAGAGTCTTGTAGGAGGATAGTACAGATTCCTGTGGGGATAATCTCCATTTGCTAGTGATTCTCTCGTTATAGGAGGATGATTTGGCTAGTGTTATAGCTTTCTTGCATTGGCTAACCAGAGTCTTGTAGGAGGATAGTGTAGATTCCTGTGGGCATCCTCTCCATTTGCTAGTGATTCTCTCGTTATAGGAGGATGATTTGGCTAGGGTTATAGCTTTCTTGTTTTGGGTGGCCAAAGTTTTGTAGTAGGATAGAATAGATTCCTGTGGGCATCCTCTCCATTTGCTAGTGATTATCTTGTTATAGGAGGATGATTTGGCTAGGGTTATAGCTTTCTTGTATTGGCTAACCAGAGTCTTGTAGGAGGATAGTATAGATTCCTGTGGGGTTCCTCTCCATTTGCTAGTGATTCTCTCGTTATAGGAGGATGATTTGGCTAGGGTTATAGCTTTCTTGTATCGGGTGGCCAGAGTCTTGTAGGAGGATAGTATAGATTCCTGTGGGGATACTCTCCATTTGCTAGTGATTCTCTCGTTATAGGAGGATGATTTGGCTAGGGTTATAGCTTTCTTGTATCGGGTGGCCAGAGTCTTGTAGGAGGATAGTATAGATTCCTGTGGGGTTCCTCTCCATTTGCTAGTGATTCTCTCGTTATAGGAGGATGATTTGGCTAGGGTTATAGCTTTCTTGTATCGGGTGGCCAAAGTCTTGTAGGAGGATAGTATAGATTCCTGTGGGCATCCTCTCCATTTGCTAGTGATTCTCTCGTTATATGAGGATGATTTGGCTAGGGTTATAGATTTCTTGTATTGGGTGGCCAGAGTCTTGTAGGAGGATAGTATAGATTCCTGTGGGGATACTCTCCATTTGCTAGTGATTTTCTCGTTACAGGAGGATGATTTGGCTAGGGTTATAGCTTTCTTGTCTTGGGTGGCCAGAGTCTTGTAGGAGGATAGTATAGATTCCTGTGGGCATCCTCTCCATTTGCTAGTGATTCTCTCGTTATAGGAGGATGATTAGGCTAGGGTTATAGCTTTCTTGTATTGGGTGGCCAGAGTCTTGTAGGAGGATAGTATAGATTCCTGTCGGCATCCTCTCCATTTGCTAGTGATTCTCTCGTTATATGAGGATAATTTGGCTAGGGTTAAAGCTTTCTTGTATTGGGTGGCCAGAGTCTTGTAGGAGGATAGTATAGATTCATGTGGGCATCCTCTCCATTTGCTAGTGATTCTCTTGTTATAGGAGGATGATTTGGCTAGGGTTATAACTTTCTTGTATTGGCTAACCAGAGTCTTGTAGGAGGATAGTATAGATTCCTGTGGGGATCCTCTCCATTTGCTAGTGATTCTTTCGTTATAGGAGGATAATTTGGCTAGGGTTATAGCTTTCTTGTATTGAGTGGCCAGAGTCTTGTAGGAGGATAGTACAGATTCCTGTGGGGATAATCTCCATTTGCTGGTGATTCTCTCGTTATAGGAGGATGATTTGGCTAGTGTTATAGCTTTCTTGTTTTGGGTGGCCAAAGTTTTGTAGTAGGATAGAATAGATTCCTGTGGGCATCCTCTCCATTTGCTAGTGATTCTCTTGTTATAGGAGGATGATTTGGCTAGGGTTATAGCTTTCTTGTATTGGCTAACCAGAGTCTTGTAGGAGGATAGTATAGATTCCTGTGGGGTTCCTCTCCATTTGCTAGTGATTCTCTCGTTATAGGAGGATGATTTGGCTAGGGTTATAGCTTTCTTGTATCGGGTGGCCAGAGTCTTGTAGGAGGATAGTATAGATTCCTGTGGGGATACTCTCCATTTGCTAGTGATTCTCTCGTTATAGGAGGATGATTTGGCTAGGGTTATAGCTTTCTTGTATCGGGTGGCCAGAGTCTTGTAGGAGGATAGTACAGATTCCTGTGGGGATAATCTCCATTTGCTAGTGATTCTCTCGTTATAGGAGGATGATTTGGCTAGTGTTATAGCTTTCTTGCATTGGCTAACCAGAGTCTTGTAGGAGGATAGTGTAGATTCCTGTGGGCATCCTCTCCATTTGCTAGTGATTCTCTCGTTATAGGAGGATGATTTGGCTAGGGTTATAGCTTTCTTGTTTTGGGTGGCCAAAGTTTTGTAGTAGGATAGAATAGATTCCTGTGGGCATCCTCTCCATTTTCTAGTGATTATCTTGTTATAGGAGGATGATTTGGCTAGGGTTATAGCTTTCTTGTATTGGCTAACCAGAGTCTCGTAGGTGGATAGTTTAGATTCCTGTGGGGATACTCTCCATTTGCTAGTGATTCTCTCGTTATAGGAGGATGATTTGGCTATGGTTATAGCTTTTTTGTATTGGGTGGCCAGAGTCTTGTAGGCGGATAGTATAGATTCCTGTGGGGTTCCTCTCCATTTGCTAGTGATTCTCTCGTTATAGGAGGATGATTTGGCTAGGGTTATAGCTTTCTTGTATCGGGTGGCCAAAGTCTTGTAGGAGGATAGTATAGATTCCTGTGGGCATCCTCTCCATTTGCTAGTGATTCTCTCGTTATAGGAGGATGATTTGGCTAGGGTTATAGCTTTCTTGTATTGAGTGGCCAGAGTCTTGTAGGAGGATAGTACAGATTCCTGTGGGGATAATCTCCATTTGCTAGTGATTCTCTCGTTATAGGAGGATGATTTGGCTAGTGTTATAGCTTTCTTGCATTGGCTAACCAGAGTCTTGTAGGAGGATAGTGTAGATTCCTGTGGGCATCCTCTCCATTTGCTAGTGATTCTCTCGTTATAGGAGGATGATTTGGCTAGGGTTATAGCTTTCTTGTTTTGGGTGGCCAAAGTTTTGTAGTAGGATAGAATAGATTCCTGTGGGCATCCTCTCCATTTGCTAGTGATTATCTTGTTATAGGAGGATGATTTGGCTAGGGTTATAGCTTTCTTGTATTGGCTAACCAGAGTCTTGTAGGAGGATAGTATAGATTCCTGTGGGGTTCCTCTCCATTTGCTAGTGATTCTCTCGTTATAGGAGGATGATTTGGCTAGGGTTATAGCTTTCTTGTATCGGGTGGCCAGAGTCTTGTAGGAGGAAAGTATAGATTCCTGTGGGGATACTCTCCATTTGCTAGTGATTCTCTCGTTATAGGAGGATGATTTGGCTAGGGTTATAGCTTTCTTGTATCGGGTGGCCAGAGTCTTGTAGGAGGATAGTATAGATTCCTGTGGGGGTTCCTCTCCATTTGCTAGTGATTCTCTCGTTATAGGAGGATGATTTGGCTAGGGTTATAGCTTTCTTGTATCGGGTGGCCAAAGTCTTGTAGGAGGATAGTATAGATTCCTGTGGGCATCCTCTCCATTTGCTAGTGATTCTCTCGTTATAGGAGGATGATTTGGCTAGGGTTATAACTTTCTTGTATTGGCTAACCAGAGTCTTGTAGGAGGATAGTATAGATTCCTGTGGGGATCCTCTCCATTTGCTAGTGATTCTTTCGTTATATGAGGATAATTTGGCTAGGGTTATAGCTTTCTTGTATTGAGTGGCCAGAGTCTTGTAGGAGGATAGTACAGATTCCTGTGGGGATAATCTCCATTTGCTAGTGATTCTCTCGTTATAGGAGGATGATTTGGCTAGGGTTATAGCTTTCTTGTTTTGGGTGGCCAAAGTTTTGTAGTAGGATAGAATAGATTCCTGTGGGCATCCTCTCCATTTGCTAGTGATTATCTTGTTATAGGAGGATGATTTGGCTAGGGTTATAGCTTTCTTGTATTGGCTAACCAGTCTTGTAGGAGGATAGTATAGATTCCTGTGGGGTTCCTCTCCATTTGCTAGTGATTCTCTCGTTATAGGAGGATGATTTGGCTAGGGTTATAGCTTTCTTGTATCGGGTGGCCAGAGTCTTGTAGGAGGATAGTATAGATTCCTGTGGGGATACTCTCCATTTGCTAGAGATTCTCTCGTTATAGGAGGATGATTTGGCTAGGGTTATAGCTTTCTTGTATCGGGTGGCCAGAGTCTTGTAGGAGGATAGTATAGATTCCTGTGGGGTTCCTCTCCATTTGCTAGTGATTCTCTCGTTATAGGAGGATGATTTGGCTAGGGTTATAGCTTTCTTGTATCGGGTGGCCAAAGTCTTGTAGGAGGATAGTATAGATTCCTGTGGGCATCCTCTCCATTTGCTAGTGATTCTCTCGTTATAGGAGGATGATTTGGCTAGGGTTATAGATTTCTTGTATTGGGTGGCCAGAGTCTTGTAGGAGGATAGTATAGATTCCTGTGGGGATACTCTCCATTTGCTAGTGATTTTCTCGTTACAGGAGGATGATTTGGCTAGGGTTATAGCTTTCTTGTCTTGGGTGGCCAGAGTCTTGTAGGAGGATAGTATAGATTCCTGTGGGCATCCTCTCCATTTGCTAGTGATTCTCTCGTTATAGGAGGATGATTAGGCTAGGGTTATAGCTTTCTTGTATTGGGTGGCCAGAGTCTTGTAGGAGGATTGTATAGATTCCTGTCGGCATCCTCTCCATTTGCTAGTGATTCTCTCGTTATATGAGGATAATTTGGCTAGGGTTAAAGCTTTCTTGTATTGGGTGGCCAGAGTCTTGTAGGAGGATAGTATAGATTCATGTGGGCATCCTCTCCATTTGCTAGTGATTCTCTTGTTATAGGAGGATGATTTGGCTAGGGTTATAACTTTCTTGTATTGGCTAACCAGAGTCTTGTAGGAGGATAGTATAGATTCCTGTGGGGATCCTCTCCATTTGCTAGTGATTCTCTCGTTATAGGAGGATGATTTGGTTAGGGTTATAGCTTGCTTGTATTGGGTGGCCAGAGTCTTGTACGAGGATAGTATAGATTCCTCTGGGAATCCTCTCCATTTGCTAGTGATTCTCTCGTTATATGAGGATAATTTGGCTAGGGTTAAAGCTTTCTTGTATTGGGTGGCCAGAGTCTTGTAGGAGGATAGTATAGATTCCTGTGGGCATCCTCTCCATTTGCTAGTGATTCTCTTGTTATAGGAGGATGATTTGGCTAGGGTTATAACTTTCTTGTATTGGCTAACCAGAGTCTTGTAGGAGGATAGTATAGATTCCTGTGGGGATCCTCTCCATTTGCTAGTGATTCTTTCGTTATATGAGGATAATTTGGCTAGGGTTATAGCTTTCTTGTATTGAGTGGCCAGAGTCTTGTAGGAGGATAGTACAGATTCCTGTGGGGATAATCTCCATTTGCTAGTGATTCTCTCGTTATAGGAGGATGATTTGGCTAGTGTTATAGCTTTCTTGCATTGGCTAACCAGAGTCTTGTAGGAGGATAGTGTAGATTCCTGTGGGCATCCTCTCCATTTGCTAGTGATTCTCTCGTTATAGGAGGATGATTTGGCTAGGGTTATAGCTTTCTTGTTTTGGGTGGCCAAAGTTTTGTAGTAGGATAGAATAGATTCCTGTGGGCATCCTCTCCATTTGCTAGTGATTATCTTGTTATAGGACAATGATTTGGCTAGGGTTATAGCTTTCTTGTATTGGCTAACCAGAGTCTTGTAGGAGGATAGTATAGATTCCTGTGGGGTTCCTCTCCATTTGCTAGTGATTCTCTCGTTATAGGAGGATGATTTGGCTAGGGTTATAGCTTTCTTGTATCGGGTGGCCAGAGTCTTGTAGGAGGATAGTATAGATTCCTGTGGGGATACTCTCCATTTGCTAGTGATTCTCTCGTTATAGGAGGATGATTTGGCTAGGGTTATAGCTTTCTTGTATCGGG
The DNA here is from genome assembly GCF_040938575.1 of Ambystoma mexicanum. Lineage (NCBI taxonomy): Eukaryota > Metazoa > Chordata > Amphibia > Caudata > Ambystomatidae > Ambystoma > Ambystoma mexicanum. The sequence continues at coordinate 1,678,635,297 of NC_090937.1, forward strand.
TGGCCAGAGTCTTGTAGGAGGATAGTATAGATTCCTGTGGGGTTCCTCTCCATTTGCTAGTGATTCTCTCGTTATAGGAGGATGATTTGGCTAGGGTTATAGCTTTCTTGTATCGGGTGGCCAAAGTCTTGTAGGAGGATAGTATAGATTCCTGTGGGCATCCTCTCCATTTGCTAGTGATTCTCTCGTTATATGAGGATGATTTGGCTAGGGTTATAGATTTCTTGTATTGGGTGGCCAGAGTCTTGTAGGAGGATAGTATAGATTCCTGTGGGGATACTCTCCATTTGCTAGTGATTTTCTCGTTACAGGAGGATGATTTGGCTAGGGTTATAGCTTTCTTGTCTTGGGTGGCCAGAGTCTTGTAGGAGGATAGTATAGATTCCTGTGGGCATCCTCTCCATTTGCTAGTGATTCTCTCGTTATAGGAGGATGATTAGGCTAGGGTTATAGCTTTCTTGTATTGGGTGGCCAGAGTCTTGTAGGAGGATAGTATAGATTCCTGTCGGCATCCTCTCCATTTGCTAGTGATTCTCTCGTTATATGAGGATAATTTGGCTAGGGTTAAAGCTTTCTTGTATTGGGTGGCCAGAGTCTTGTAGGAGGATAGTATAGATTCATGTGGGCATCCTCTCCATTTGCTAGTGATTCTCTTGTTATAGGAGGATGATTTGGCTAGGGTTATAACTTTCTTGTATTGGCTAACCAGAGTCTTGTAGGAGGATAGTATAGATTCCTGTGGGGATCCTCTCCATTTGCTAGTGATTCTTTCGTTATAGGAGGATAATTTGGCTAGGGTTATAGCTTTCTTGTATTGAGTGGCCAGAGTCTTGTAGGAGGATAGTACAGATTCCTGTGGGGATAATCTCCATTTGCTGGTGATTCTCTCGTTATAGGAGGATGATTTGGCTAGTGTTATAGCTTTCTTGTTTTGGGTGGCCAAAGTTTTGTAGTAGGATAGAATAGATTCCTGTGGGCATCCTCTCCATTTGCTAGTGATTCTCTTGTTATAGGAGGATGATTTGGCTAGGGTTATAGCTTTCTTGTATTGGCTAACCAGAGTCTTGTAGGAGGATAGTATAGATTCCTGTGGGGTTCCTCTCCATTTGCTAGTGATTCTCTCGTTATAGGAGGATGATTTGGCTAGGGTTATAGCTTTCTTGTATCGGGTGGCCAGAGTCTTGTAGGAGGATAGTATAGATTCCTGTGGGGATACTCTCCATTTGCTAGTGATTCTCTCGTTATAGGAGGATGATTTGGCTAGGGTTATAGCTTTCTTGTATCGGGTGGCCAGAGTCTTGTAGGAGGATAGTACAGATTCCTGTGGGGATAATCTCCATTTGCTAGTGATTCTCTCGTTATAGGAGGATGATTTGGCTAGTGTTATAGCTTTCTTGCATTGGCTAACCAGAGTCTTGTAGGAGGATAGTGTAGATTCCTGTGGGCATCCTCTCCATTTGCTAGTGATTCTCTCGTTATAGGAGGATGATTTGGCTAGGGTTATAGCTTTCTTGTTTTGGGTGGCCAAAGTTTTGTAGTAGGATAGAATAGATTCCTGTGGGCATCCTCTCCATTTTCTAGTGATTATCTTGTTATAGGAGGATGATTTGGCTAGGGTTATAGCTTTCTTGTATTGGCTAACCAGAGTCTCGTAGGTGGATAGTTTAGATTCCTGTGGGGATACTCTCCATTTGCTAGTGATTCTCTCGTTATAGGAGGATGATTTGGCTATGGTTATAGCTTTTTTGTATTGGGTGGCCAGAGTCTTGTAGGCGGATAGTATAGATTCCTGTGGGGTTCCTCTCCATTTGCTAGTGATTCTCTCGTTATAGGAGGATGATTTGGCTAGGGTTATAGCTTTCTTGTATCGGGTGGCCAAAGTCTTGTAGGAGGATAGTATAGATTCCTGTGGGCATCCTCTCCATTTGCTAGTGATTCTCTCGTTATAGGAGGATGATTTGGCTAGGGTTATAGATTTCTTGTATTGGGTGGCCAGAGTCTTGTAGGAGGATAGTATAGATTCCTGTGGGGATACTCTCCATTTGCTAGTGATTTTCTCGTTACAGGAGGATGATTTGGCTAGGGTTATAGCTTTCTTGTCTTGGGTGGCCAGAGTCTTGTAGGAGGATAGTATAGATTCCTGTGGGCATCCTCTCCATTTGCTAGTGATTCTCTCATTATAGGAGGATGATTAGGCTAGGGTTATAGCTTTCTTGTATCGGGTGGCCAGAGTCTTGTAGGAGGATAGTATAGATTCCTGTGGGGATACTCTCCATTTGCTAGTGATTCTCTCGTTATAGGAGGATGATTTGGCTAGGGTTATAGCTTTCTTGTATCGGGTGGCCAGAGTCTTGTAGGAGGATAGTATAGATTCCTGTGGGGATCCTCTCCATTTGCTAGTGATTCTCTCATTATAGGAGGATGATTTGGTTAGGGTTATAGCTTGCTTGTATTGGGTGGCCAGAGTCTTGTACGAGGATAGTATAGATTCCTCTGGGAATCCTCTCCATTTGCTAGTGATTGTCTCGTTATATGAGGATAATTTAGCTAGGGTTATAGCTTTCTTGTATTGGGTGGCCAGAGTCTTGTAGGAGGATAGTATAGATTCCTCTGGGCATCCTCTGCATTTGCTAGTGATTCTTTCGTTATATGAGGATAATTTGGCTAGGGTTATAGCTTTCTTGTATTGTCTAACCAGAGTCTTGTAGGAGGATAGTATAGATTCCTCTGGAGATACTCTCCATTTGCTAGTGATTCTCTTGTTGTAGGAGAATGATTTGGCTAGGGTTATAGCTTTCTTGTATTGGCTAACCAGGGTCTTGTAGGAGGATAGTATAGATTCCTGTGGGGTTCCTCTCCATTTGCTAGTGATTCTCTCGTTATAGGAGGATGATTTGGCTAGGGTTATAGCTTTCTTGTATCGGGTGGCCAGAGTCTTGTAGGAGGATAGTATAGATTCCTGTGGGGTTCCTCTCCATTTGCTAGTGATTCTCTCATTATAGGAGGATGATTTGGCTAGGGTTATAGCTTTCTTGTATCAGGTGGCCAGAGTCTTGTAGGAGGATAGTATAGATTCCTATGGGCATCCTCTCCATTTGCTAGTGATTCTCTCATTATATGAGGATAATTTGGCTAGGGCTATAGCTTTCTTGTATTGTCTAACCAGAGTCTTGTAGGAGGATAGTATAGATTCCTGTGGAGATACTCTCCATTTGCTAGTGATTCTCTCGTTATAGGAGAATGATTTGGCTAGGGTTATAGCTTTCTTGTATTGGCTAACCAGAGTCTTGTAGGAGGATAGTATAGATTCCTGTGGGGATACTCTGTATTTGCTAGTGATTCTCTCGTTATAGGAGGATGATTTGGCTAGGATTATAGCTTTCTTGTTTTGGGTGGCCAGAGTTTTGTAGGAGGATAGTATAGATTCCTGTGGGCATCCTCTGCATTTGCTAGTGATTCTCTCGTTATAGGAGGATGACTTGGCTAGGGTTATAGCTTTCTTGTTTTGTGTGGCCAGAGTTTTGTAGGAGGATATTATAGATTCCTGTGGGGTTGCTCTCCATTTGCTAGTGATTCTCTCGTTATAGGAGGATGATTTGGCTAGGGTTATAGCTTTCTCGTATTTGGTGGCCAGAGTCTTGTGCGAGGATAGTATAGATTCCTGTGGGGATCCTCTCCATTTGCTAGTGATTCTCTTGTTATAGGAGGATGATTTGGCTAGGGTTATAGCTTTCTTGTATTGGGTGGCCAGAGTCTTGTAGGGTGATAGTATAGATTCCTGTGGGGATACTCTCCATTTGCTAGTGATTCTCTCGTTATAGGAGAATGATTTGGCTAGGGTTATAGCTTTCTTGTATTGGCTAACCAGAATCTTGTAGGAGGATAGTATAGATTCCTCTGGGCATCCTCTCCATTTGCTAGTGATTCTCTCGTTATATGAGGATAATTTGGCTAGTGTTATAGCTTTCTTGTATTGGGTGGCCAGAGTCTTGTAGGAGAATAGTATAGATTCCTGTGGGCATCCTCTCCATTTGCTAGTGATTCTCTTGTTATAGGAGGATTATTTGGCTAGGGTTATAGCTTTCTTGTAATGGGTGGCCAGAGTCATGTAGGAGGATAGTATAGATTCCTCTGGGCATCCTCTCCATTTGCTAGTGATTCTCTCGTTATAGGAGGATTATTTGGCTAGGGTTATAGCTTTCTTGTATCGGGTGGCCAGAGTCTTGTAGGAGGATAGTATAGATTCCTGTGGTAATACTCTCCATTTGCTAGTGATTCTCTCGTTACAGGAGGATGATTTGGCTAGTGTAATAGCTTTCTTGCATTGGCTTACCAGAGTCTTGTGAGGATAGTATAGATTCCTTTGGGCATCCTCTCCATTTGCTAGTGATTCTCTCGTTATAGGAGGATGATTAGGCTAGGGTTATAGCTTTCTTGTATTGGGTGGCCAGAGTCTTGTAGGAGGATAGTATAGATTCCTGTGGGCATCCTCTCCATTTGCTAGTGATTCTCTCGTTATATGAGGATAATTTGGCTAGGGTTAAAGCTTTCTTGTATTGGGTGGCCAGAGTCTTGTAGGAGGATAGTATAGATTCCTGTGGGCATCCTCTCCATTTGCTAGTGATTCTCTTGTTATAGGAGGATGATTTGGCTAGGGTTATAGCTTTCTTGTATTGGCTAACCAGAGTCTTGTAGGAGGATAGTATAGATTCCTCTAGGCATCCTCTCCATTTGCTAGTGATTCTCTCGTTATATGAGGATAATTTGGCTAGGGTTATAGCTTTCTTGTATTGGGTGGCCAGAGTCTTGTAGGAGGATAGTATAGATTCCTGTGGGGATACTCTCCATTTGCTAGTGATTCTCTCGTTATAGGAGGATGATTTGGCTAGGGTTATAGCTTTCTTGTATCGGGTGGCCAGAGTCTTGTAGGAGAATGGTATAGATTCCTGTGGGCATCCTTTACTTTTGCTAGTGATTCTCTCGTTATAGGAGGATGATTTGGCTAGGGTTATAGCTTTCTTGTATTGGGTGGCCAGAGTCTTGTAGGAGGATAGTATAGATTCCTGTGGGCATCCTCTCCATTTGCTAGTGATTCTCTCGTTATAGGAGGATGATTTGGCTAGGGTTATAGCTTTCTTGTAATGGGTGGCCAGAGTCATGTAGGAGGATAGTATAGATTCCTCTGGGCATCCTCTCCATTTGCTAGTGATTCTCTCGTTATAGGAGGATGATTTGGCTAGGATTATAGCTTTCTTGTTTTGGGTGGCCAGAGTTTTGTAGGAGGATGGTATAGATTCCTGTGGGCATCCTCTTCATTTGCTAGTGATTCTCTCGTTATAGGAGGATGACTTGGCTAGGGTTATAGCTTTCTTGTTTTGTGTGGCCAGAGTTTTGTAGGAGGATATTATAGATTCCTGTGGGGTTGCTCTCCATTTGCTAGTGATTTTCTCGTTATAGGAGGATGATTTGGCTAGGGTTATAGCTTTCTCGTATTTGGTGGCCAGAGTCTTGTAGGAGGATAGTATAGATTCCTGTGGGAATCCTCTCCATTTGCTAGTGATTCTCTTGTTATAGGAGGATGATTTGGCTAGGGTTATAGCTTTCTTGTATTGGCTAACCAGAGTCTTGTAGGAGGATAGTATAGATTCCTCTAGGCATCCTCTCCATTTGCTAGTGATTCTCTCGTTATATGAGGATAATTTGGCTAGGGTTATAGCTTTCTTGTATCGGGTGGCCAGAGTCTTGTAGGAGAATGGTATAGATTCCTGTGGGCATCCTTTACTTTTGCTAGTGATTCTCTCGTTATAGGAGGATGATTTGGCTAGGGTTATAGCTTTCTTGTATTGGGTGGCCAGAGTCTTGTAGGAGGATAGTATAGATTCCTGTGGGCATCCTCTCCATTTGCTAGTGATTCTCTCGTTATAGGAGGATGATTTGGCTAGGGTTATAGCTTTCTTGTAATGGGTGGCTAGAGTCATGTAGGAGGATAGTATAGATTCCTCTGGGCATCCTCTCCATTTGCTAGTGATTCTCTCATTATAGGAGGATGATTTGGCTAGGGTTATAGCTTTCTTGTATCGGGTGGCCAGAGTCTTGTAGGAGGATAGTATAGATTCCTGTGGTAATACTCTCCATTTGCTAGTGATTCTCTCGTTACAGGAGGATGATTTGGCTAGTGTAATAGCTTTCTTGCATTGGCTAACCAGAGTCTTGTAGGAGGATAGTATAGATTCCTGTCGGCATCCTCTCCATTTGCTAGTGATTCTCTCGTTATATGAGGATAATTTGGCTAGGGTTAAAGCTTTCTTGTATTGGGTGGCCAGAGTCTTGTAGGAGGATAGTATAGATTCCTGTGGGCATCCTCTCCATTTGCAAGTGATTCTCTCGTTATAGGAGGATGATTTGGCTAGGGTTATAGCTTTCTTGTTTTGGGTGGCCAAAGTTTCGTAGGAGGATCGTATAGATTCCTGTGGGCATCCTCTCCATTTGCTAGTGATTCTCTCGTTATAGGAGGATGATTAGGCTAGGGTTATAGCTTTCTTGTATTGGGTGGCCAGAGTCTTGTAGGAGGATAGTATAGATTCCTGTCGGCATCCTCTCCATTTGCTAGTGATTCTCTCGTTATATGAGGATAATTTGGCTAGGGTTAAAGCTTTCTTGTATTGGGTGGCCAGAGTCTTGTAGGAGGATAGTATAGATTCCTGTGGGCATCCTCTCCATTTGCTAGTGATTCTCTTGTTATAGGAGGATGATTTGGCTAGGGTTATAACTTTCTTGTATTGGCTAACCAGAGTCTTGTAGGAGGATAGTATAGATTCCTGTGGGGATCCTCTCCATTTGCTAGTGATTCTTTCGTTATATGAGGATAATTTGGCTAGGGTTATAGCTTTCTTGTATTGAGTGGCCAGAGTCTTGTAGGAGGATAGTACAGATTCCTGTGGGGATAATCTCCATTTGCTAGTGATTCTCTCGTTATAGGAGGATGATTTGGCTAGTGTTATAGCTTTCTTGCATTGGCTAACCAGAGTCTTGTAGGAGGATAGTGTAGATTCCTGTGGGCATCCTCTCCATTTGCTAGTGATTCTCTCGTTATAGGAGGATGATTTGGCTAGGGTTATAGCTTTCTTGTTTTGGGTGGCCAAAGTTTTGTAGTAGGATAGAATAGATTCCTGTGGGCATCCTCTCCACTTGCTAGTGATTATCTTGTTATAGGAGGATGATTTGGCTAGGGTTATAGCTTTCTTGTATCGGGTGGCCAGAGTCTTGTAGGAGGATAGTATAGATTCCTGTGGGGATACTCTCCATTTGCTAGTGATTCTCTCGTTATAGGAGGATGATTTGGCTAGGGCTATAGCTTTCTTGTATCGGGTGGCCAGAGTCTTGTAGGAGGATAGTATAGATTCCTCTGGGCATCCTCTGCATTTGCTAGTGATTCTTTCGTTATATGAGGATAATTTGGCTAGGGTTATAGCTTTCTTGTATTGTCTAACCAGAGTCTTGTAGGAGGATAGTATAGATTCCTGTGGAGATACTCTCCATTTGCTAGTGATTCTCTCGTTATAGGAGGATGAGTTGGCTAGGGTTATAGCTTTCTTGTATTGGCTAATCAGAGTCTTGTAGGAGGATAGTATAGATTCCTGTGGGCATCCTCTCCATTTGCTAGTGATTCTCTCATTATAGGAGGATGATTTGGCTAGTGTTATAGATTTCTCATATTGGGTGGCCAGAGTCTTGTAGGAGGATAGTATAGATTCCTGTGGGGATCCTCTCCATTTGCTAGTGATTCTCTCGTTATAGGAGGATGATTTGGTTAGGGTTATAGCTTGCTTGTATTGGGTGGCCAGAGTCTTGTAGGAGGATAGTATAGATTCCTCTGGGCATCCTCTGCATTTGCTAGTGATTCTTTCGTTATATGAGGATAATTTGGCTAGGGTTATAGCTTTCTTGTATTGTCTAACCAGAGTCTTGTAGGAGGATTGTATAGATTCCTCTGGAGATACTCTCCATTTGCTAGTGATTCTCTTGTTGTAGGAGAATGATTTGGCTAGGGTTATAGCTTTCTTGTATTGGCTAACCAGGGTCTTGTAGGAGGATAGTATAGATTCCTGTGGGGTTCCTCTCCATTTGCTAGTGATTCTCTCGTTATAGGAGGATGATTTGGCTAGGGTTATAGCTTTCTTGTATCGGGTGGCCAGAGTCTTGTAGGAGGATAGTATAGATTCCTGTGGGGATACTCTCCATTTGCTAGTGATTCTCTCGTTATAGGAGGATGATTTGGCTAGGGTTATAGCTTTCTTGTATCGGGTGGCCAGAGTCTTGTAGGAGGATAGTATAGATTCCTGTGGGGTTCCTCTCCATTTGCTAGTGATTCTCTCATTATAGGAGGATGATTTGGCTAGGGTTATAGCTTTCTTGTATTGTCTAACCAGAGTCTTGTAGGGTGATAGTATAGATTCCTGTGGGGATACTCTCCATTTGCTAGTGATTCTCTCGTTATAGGAGAATGATTTGGCTAGGGTTATAGCTTTCTTGTATTGACTAACCAGAGTCTTGTAGGAGGATAGTATAGATTCCTCTGGGCATCCTCTCCACTTGCTAGTGATTCTCTCGTTATATGAGGATAATTTGGCTAGTGTTATAGCTTTCTTGTATTGGGTGGCCAGAGTCTTGTAGGAGGATAGTATAGATTCCTGTGGGGATACTCTCCATTTGCTAGTGATTCTCTCGTTATAGGAGGATGATTTGGCTAGGGTTATAGCTTTCTTGTATCGGGTGGCCAGAGTCTTGTAGGAGAATGGTATAGATTCCTGTGGGCATCCTTTCCTTTTGCTAGTGATTCTCTCGTTATAGGAGGATGATTTGGCTAGGGTTATAGCTTTCTTGTATTGGCTAACCAGAGTCTTGTAGGAGGATAGTATAGATTCCTCTGGGCATCCTCTCCATTTGCTAGTGATTCTCTCGTTATATGAGGATAATTTGGCTAGTGTTATAGCTTTCTTGTATTGGGTGGCCAGAGTCTTGTAGGAGGATAGTATAGATTCCTGTGGGGATACTCTCCATTTGCTAGTGATTCTCTCGTTATAGGAGGATGATTTGGCTAGGGTTATAGCTTTCTTGTATCGGGTGGCCAGAGTCTTGTAGGAGAATGGTATAGATTCCTGTGGGCATCCTTTCCTTTTGCTAGTGATTCTCTCGTTATAGGAGGATGATTTGGCTAGGGTTATAGTTTTCTTGTATTGGGTGGCCAGAGTCTTGTAGGAGGATAGTATAGATTCCTGTGGGCATCCTCTCCATTTGCTAGTGATGCTCTCGTTATAGGAGGATTATTTGGCTAGGGTTATAGCTTTCTTGTAATGGGTGGCCAGAGTCATGTAGGAGGATAGTATAGATTCCTCTAGGCATCCTCTCCATTTGCTAGTGATTCTCTCGTTATAGGAGGATTATTTGGCTAGGGTTATAGCTTTCTTGTATCGGGTGGCCAGAGTCTTGTAGGAGGATAGTATAGATTCCTGTGGGCATCCTCTCCATTCGCTAGTGATTCTCTTGTTATAGGAGGATGATTTGGCTAGGGTTATAACTTTCTTGTATTGGCTAACCAGAGTCTTGTAGGAGGATAGTATAGATTCCTGTGGGGATCCTCTCCATTTGCTAGTGATTCTTTCGTTATATGAGGATAATTTGGCTAGGGTTATAGCTTTCTTGTATTGAGTGGCCAGAGTCTTGTAGGAGGATAGTACAGATTCCTGTGGGGATAATCTCCATTTGCTAGTGATTCTCTCGTTATAGGAGGATGATTTGGCTAGGGTTATAGCTTTCTTGTTTTGGGTGGCCAAAGTTTTGTAGTAGGATAGAATAGATTCCTGTGGGCATCCTCTCCATCATTTGCTAGTGATTATCTTGTTATAGGAGGATGATTTGGCTAGGGTTATAGCTTTCTTGTATTGGCTAACCAGAGTCTTGTAGGAGGATAGTATAGATTCCTGTCGGGTTCCTCTCCATTTGCTAGTGATTCTCTCGTTATAGGAGGATGATTTGGCTAGGGTTATAGCTTTCTTGTATCGGGTGGCCAGAGTCTTGTAGGAGGATAGTATAGATTCCTGTGGGGATACTCTCCATTTGCTAGTGATTCTCTCGTTATAGGAGGATGATTTGGCTAGGGTTATAGCTTTCTTGTATCGGGTGGCCAGAGTCTTGTAGGAGGATAGTATAGATTCCCTCTCCATTTGCTAGTGATTCTCTCGTTATAGGAGGATGATTTGGCTAGGGTTATAGCTTTCTTGTCTTGGGTGGCCAGAGTCTTGTAGGAGGATAGTATAGATTCCTGTGGGCATCCTCTCCATTTGCTAGTGATTCTCTTGTTATAGGAGGATGATTTGCCTAGGGTTATAGCTTTCTTGTGTTGGCTAACCAGAGTCTTATAGGAGGATAGTATAGATTCCTCTGGGCATCCTCTGCATTTGCTAGTGATTCTTTCGTTATATGAGGATAATTTGGCTAGGGTTATAGCTTTCTTGTATTGTCTAACCAGAGTCTTGTAGGAGGATAGTATAGATTCCTGTGGAGATACTCTCCATTTGCTAGTGATTCTCTCGTTATAGGAGGATGAGTTGGCTAGGGTTATAGCTTTCTTGTATTGGCTAATCAGAGTCTTGTAGGAGGATAGTATAGATTCCTGTGGGCATCCTTTCCTTTTGCTAGTGATTCTCTCGTTATAGGAGGATGATTTGGCTAGGGTTATAGCTTTCTTGTATTGGGTGGCCAGAGTCTTGTAGGAGGATAGTATAGATTCCTGTGAGCATCCTCTCCATTTGCTAGTGATTCTCTCGTTATAGGAGGATGATTTGGCTAGGGTTATAGCTTTCTTGTAATGGGTGGCCAGAGTCATGTAGGAGGATAGTATAGATTCCTGTGGGCATCCTCTCCATTTGCTAGTGATTCTCTCGTTATAGGAGGATTATTTGGCTAGGGTTATAGCTTTCTTGTATCGGGTGGCCAGAGTCTTGTAGGAGGATAGTATAGATTCCTGTGGTAATACTCTCCATTTGCTAGTGATTCTCTCGTTACAGGAGGATGATTTGGCTAGTGTAATAGCTTTCTTGCATTGGCTAACCAGAGTCTTGTAGGAGGATAGTATAGATTCCTGTGCGGATCCTCTCCATTTGCTAGTGATTCTCTCGTTATAGGAGGATGATTTGGCTAGGGTTATAGCTTGCTTGTATTGGGTGGCCAGAGTCTTGTACGAGGATAGTATAGATTCCTCTGGGAATCCTCTCCATTTGCTAGTGATTCTCGTTATATGAGGATAATTTGGCCAGGGTTATAGCTTTCTTGTATTGGGTGGGCAGAGTCTTGTAGGAGGATAGTATAGATTCCTCTGGGCATCCTCTGCATTTGCTAGTGATTCTTTCGTTATATGAGGATAATTTGGCTAGGGTTATAGCTTTCTTGTATTGTCTAACCAGAGTCTTGTAGGAGGATAGTATAGATTCCTGTGGAGATACTCTCCATTTGCTAGTGATTCTCTTGTTGTAGGAGAATGATTTGGCTAGGGTTATAGCTTTCTTGTATTGGCTAACCAGAGTCTTGTAGGAGGATAGTATAGATTCCTGTGGGGTTCCTCTCCATTTGCTAGTGATTCTCTCGTTATAGGAGGATGATTTGGCTAGGGTTATAGCTTTCTTGTATCGGGTGGCCAGAGTCTTGTAGGAGGATAGTATAGATTCCTGTGGGGATCCTCTCCATTTGCTAGTGATTCTCTTGTTATAGGAGGACGATTTGGCTAGGGTTATAGCTTTCTTGTATTGGGTGGCCAGAGTCTTGTAGGAGGATAGTATAGATTCCTGTGGGGATACTCTCCATTTGCCAGTGATTCTCTCGTTATAGGAGAATGATTTGGCTAGGGTTATAGCTTTCTTGTATTGGCTAACCAGAGTCTTGTAGGAGGATAGTATAGATTCCTCTGGGCATCCTCTCCATTTGCTAGTGATTCTCTCGTTATATGAGGATAATTTGGCTAGTGTTATAGCTTTCTTGTATTGGGTGGCCAGAGTCTTGTAGGAGGATAGTATAGATTCCTGTGGGGATACTCTCCATTTGCTAGTGATTCTCTCGTTATAGGAGGATGATTTGACTAGGGTTATAGCTTTCTTGTATCGGGTGGCCAGAGTCTTGTAGGAGAATGGTATAGATTCCTGTGGGCATCCTTTCCTTTTGCTAGTGATTCTCTCGTTATAGGAGGATGATTTGGCTAGGGTTATAGCTTTCTTGTATTGGGTGGCCAGAGTCTTGTAGGAGGATAGTATAGATTCCTGTGGGCATCCTCTCCATTTGCTAGTGATTCTCTCGTTATAGGAGGATGATTAGGCTAGGGTTATAGCTTTCTTGTATTGGGTGGCCAGAGTCTTGTAGGAGGATAGTATAGATTCCTGTGGGCATCCTCTCCATTTGCTAGTGATTCTCTCGTTATATGAGGATAATTTGGCTAGGGTTAAAGCTTTCTTGTATTGGGTGGCCAGAGTCTTGTAGGAGGATAGTATAGATTCCTGTGGGCATCCTCTCCATTTGCTAGTGATTCTCTTGTTATAGGAGGATGATTTGGCTAGGGTTATAACTTTCTTGTATTGGCTAACCAGAGTCTTGTAGGAGGATAGTATAGATTCCTGTGGGGATCCTCTCCATTTGCTAGTGATTCTTTCGTTATATGAGGATAATTTGGCTAGGGTTATAGCTTTCTTGTATTGAGTGGCCAGAGTCTTGTAGGAGGATAGTACAGATTCCTGTGGGGATAATCTCCATTTGCTAGTGATTCTCTCGTTATAGGAGGATGATTTGGCTAGTGTTATAGCTTTCTTGCATTGGCTAACCAGAGTCTTGTAGGAGGATAGTGTAGATTCCTGTGGGCATCCTCTCCATTTGCTAGTGATTCTCTCGTTATAGGAGGATGATTTGGCTAGGGTTATAGCTTTCTTGTTTTGGGTGGCCAAAGTTTTGTAGTAGGATAGAATAGATTCCTGTGGGCATCCTCTCCATTTGCTAGTGATTATCTTGTTATAGGAGGATGATTTGGCTAGGGTTATAGCTTTCTTGTATTGGCTAACCAGAGTCTTGTAGGAGGATAGTATAGATTCCTGTGGGGTTCCTCTCCATTTGCTAGTGATTCTCTCGTTATAGGAGGATGATTTGGCTAGGGTTATAGCTTTCTTGTATCGGGTGGCCAGAGTCTTGTAGGAGGATAGTATAGATTCCTGTGGGGATACTCTCCATTTGCTAGTGATTCTCTCGTTATAGGAGGATGATTTGGCTAGGGTTATAGCTTTCTTGTACCGGGTGGCCAGAGTCTTGTAGGAGGATAGTATAGATTCCTGTGGGGGTTCCTCTCCATTTGCTAGTGATTCTCTCGTTATAGGAGGATGATTTGGCTAGGGTTATAGCTTTCTTGTATCGGGTGGCCAAAGTCTTGTAGGAGGATAGTATAGATTCCTGTGGGCATCCTCTCCATTTGCTAGTGATTCTCTCGTTATAGGAGGATGATTTGGCTAGGGTTATAACTTTCTTGTATTGGCTAACCAGAGTCTTGTAGGAGGATAGTATAGATTCCTGTGGGGATCCTCTCCATTTGCTAGTGATTCTTTCGTTATATGAGGATAATTTGGCTAGGGTTATAGCTTTCTTGTATTGAGTGGCCAGAGTCTTGTAGGAGGATAGTACAGATTCCTGTGGGGATAATCTCCATTTGCTAGTGATTCTCTCGTTATAGGAGGATGATTTGGCTAGTGTTATAGCTTTCTTGCATTGGCTAACCAGAGTCTTGTAGGAGGATAGTGTAGATTCCTGTGGGCATCCTCTCCATTTGCTAGTGATTCTCTCGTTATAGGAGGATGATTTGGCTAGGGTTATAGCTTTCTTGTTTTGGGTGGCCAAAGTTTTGTAGTAGGATAGAATAGATTCCTGTGGGCATCCTCTCCATTTGCTAGTGATTATCTTGTTATAGGAGGATGATTTGGCTAGGGTTATAGCTTTCTTGTATTGGCTAACCAGTCTTGTAGGAGGATAGTATAGATTCCTGTGGGGTTCCTCTCCATTTGCTAGTGATTCTTTAGTTATAGAAGGATGATTTGGCTAGGGTTATAGCTTTCTTGTATCGGGTGGCCAGAGTCTTGTAGGAGGATAGTATAGATTCCTGTGGGGATACTCTCCATTTGCTAGTGATTCTCTCGTTATAGGAGGATGATTTGGCTAGGGTTATAGCTTTCTTGTATCGGGTGGCCAGAGTCTTGTAGGAGGATAGTATAGATTCCTGTGGGGTTCCTCTCCATTTGCTAGTGATTCTCTCGTTATATGAGGATGATTTGGCTAGGGTTATAGATTTCTTGTATTGGGTGGCCAGAGTCTTGTAGGAGGATAGTATAGATTCCTGTGGGGATACTCTACATTTGCTAGTGATTTTCTCGTTACAGGAGGATGATTTGGCTAGGGTTATAGCTTTCTTGTCTTGGGTGGCCAGAGTCTTGTAGGAGGATAGTATAGATTCCTGTGGGCATCCTCTCCATTTGCTAGTGATTCTCTCGTTATAGGAGGATGATTAGGCTAGGGTTATAGCTTTCTTGTATTGGGTGGCCAGAGTCTTGTAGGAGGATAGTATAGATTCCTGTCGGCATCCTCTCCATTTGCTAGTGATTCTCTCGTTATATGATGATAATTTGGCTAGGGTTAAAGCTTTCTTGTATTGGGTGGCCAGAGTCTTGTAGGAGGATAGTATAGATTCATGTGGGCATCCTCTCCATTTGCTAGTGATTCTCTTGTTATAGGAGGATGATTTGGCTAGGGTTATAACTTTCTTGTATTGGCTAACCAGAGTCTTGTAGGAGGATAGTATAGATTCCTGTGGGGATCCTCTCCCTTTGCTAGTGATTCTCTCGTTATAGGAGGATGATTTGGTTAGGGTTATAGCTTGCTTGTATTGGGTGGCCACAGTCTTGTACGAGGATAGTATAGATTCCTCTGGGAATCCTCTCCATTTGCTAGTGATTCTCTCGTTATATGAGGATAATTTGGCTAGGGTTAAAGCTTTCTTGTATTGGGTGGCCAGAGTCTTGTAGGAGGATAGTATAGATTCCTGTGGGCATCCTCTCCATTTGCTAGTGATTCTCTTGTTATAGGAGGATGATTTGGCTAGGGTTATAACTTTCTTGTATTGGCTAACCAGAGTCTTGTAGGAGGATAGTATAGATTCCTGTGGGGATCCTCTCCATTTGCTAGTGATTCTTTCGTTATATGAGGATAATTTGGCTAGGGTTATAGCTTTCTTGTATTGAGTGGCCAGAGTCTTGTAGGAGGATAGTACAGATTCCTGTGGGGATAATCTCCATTTGCTAGTGATTCTCTCGTTATAGGAGGATGATTTGGCTAGTGTTATAGCTTTCTTGCATTGGCTAACCAGAGTCTTGTAGGAGGATAGTGTAGATTCCTGTGGGCATCCTCTCCATTTGCTAGTGATTCTCTCGTTATAGGAGGATGATTTGGCTAGGGTTATAGATTTCTTGTATTGGGTGGCCAGAGTCTTGTAGGAGGATAGTATAGATTCCTGTGGGGATACTCTCCATTTGCTAGTGATTTTCTCGTTACAGGAGGATGATTTGGCTAGGGTTATAGCTTTCTTGTCTTGGGTGGCCAGAGTCTTGTAGGAGGATAGTATAGATTCCTGTGGGCATCCTCTCCATTTGCTAGTGATTCTCTCGTTATAGGAGGATGATTAGGCTAGGGTTATAGCTTTCTTGTATTGGGTGGCCAGAGTCTTGTAGGAGGATAGTATAGATTCCTGTCGGCATCCTCTCCATTTGCTAGTGATTCTCTCGTTATATGATGATAATTTGGCTAGGGTTAAAGCTTTCTTGTATTGGGTGGCCAGAGTCTTGTAGGAGGATAGTATAGATTCATGTGGGCATCCTCTCCATTTGCTAGTGATTCTCTTGTTATAGGAGGATGATTTGGCTAGGGTTATAACTTTCTTGTATTGGCTAACCAGAGTCTTGTAAGAGGATAGTATAGATTCCTGTGGGGATCCTCTCCATTTGCTAGTGATTCTCTCGTTATAGGAGGATGATTTGGTTAGGGTTATAGCTTGCTTGTATTGGGTGGCCAGAGTCTTGTACGAGGATAGTATAGATTCCTCTGGGAATCCTCTCCATTTGCTAGTGATTCTCTCGTTATATGAGGATAATTTGGCTAGGGTTAAAGCTTTCTTGTATTGGGTGGCCAGAGTCTTGTAGGAGGATAGTATAGATTCCTGTGGGCATCCTCTCCATTTGCTAGTGATTCTCTTGTTATAGGAGGATGATTTGGCTAGGGTTATAACTTTCTTGTATTGGCTAACCAGAGTCTTGTAGGAGGATAGTATAGATTCCTGTGGGGATCCTCTCCATTTGCTAGTGATTCTTTCGTTATATGAGGATAATTTGGCTAGGGTTATAGCTTTCTCGTATTGGGTGGCCAGAGTCTTGTAGGAGGATAGTATAGATTCCTGTGGGCATCCTCTCCATTTGCTAGTGATTCGCTCGTTATATGAGGATAATTTGGCTAGGGTTAAAGCTTTCTTGTATTGGGTGGCCACAGTCTTGTAGGAGGATAGTATAGATTCCTGTGGGCATCCTCTCCATTTCCTAGTGATTCTCTCGTTATAGGAGGACGATTTGGCTAGGGTTATAGCTTTCTTGTATTGGCTAACCAGTCTTGTAGGAGGATAGTATAGATTCCTGTGGGGTTCCTCTCCATTTGCTAGTGATTCTTTAGTTATAGAAGGATGATTTGGCTAGGGTTATAGCTTTCTTGTATCGGGTGGCCAGAGTCTTGTAGGAGGATAGTATAGATTCCTGTGGGGATACTCTCCATTTGCTAGTGATTCTCTCGTTATAGGAGGATGATTTGGCTAGGGTTATAGCTTTCTTGTATCGGGTGGCCAGAGTCTTGTAGGAGGATAGTATAGATTCCTGTGGGGTTCCTCTCCATTTGCTAGTGATTCTCTCGTTATAGGAGGATGATTTGGCTAGGGTTATAGCTTTCTTGTATCGGGTGGCCAAAGTCTTGTAGGAGGATAGTATAGATTCCTCTGGGCATCCTCTCCATTTGCTAGTGATTCTCTCGTTATATGAGGATGATTTGGCTAGGGTTATAGATTTCTTGTATTGGGTGGCCAGAGTCTTGTAGGAGGATAGTATAGATTCCTGTGGGGATACTCTACATTTGCTAGTGATTTTCTCGTTACAGGAGGATGATTTGGCTAGGGTTATAGCTTTCTTGTCTTGGGTGGCCAGAGTCTTGTAGGAGGATAGTATAGATTCCTGTGGGCATCCTCTCCATTTGCTAGTGATTCTCTCGTTATAGGAGGATGATTAGGCTAGGGTTATAGCTTTCTTGTATTGGGTGGCCAGAGTCTTGTAGGAGGATAGTATAGATTCCTGTCGGCATCCTCTCCATTTGCTAGTGATTCTCTCGTTATATGATGATAATTTGGCTAGGGTTAAAGCTTTCTTGTATTGGGTGGCCAGAGTCTTGTAGGAGGATAGTATAGATTCATGTGGGCATCCTCTCCATTTGCTAGTGATTCTCTTGTTATAGGAGGATGATTTGGCTAGGGTTATAACTTTCTTGTATTGGCTAACCAGAGTCTTGTAGGAGGATAGTATAGATTCCTGTGGGGATCCTCTCCCTTTGCTAGTGATTCTCTCGTTATAGGAGGATGATTTGGTTAGGGTTATAGCTTGCTTGTATTGGGTGGCCAGAGTCTTGTACGAGGATAGTATAGATTCCTCTGGGAATCCTCTCCATTTGCTAGTGATTCTCTCGTTATATGAGGATAATTTGGCTAGGGTTAAAGCTTTCTTGTATTGGGTGGCCAGAGTCTTGTAGGAGGATAGTATAGATTCCTGTGGGCATCATCTCCATTTGCTAGTGATTCTCTTGTTATAGGAGGATGATTTGGCTAGGGTTATAACTTTCTTGTATTGGCTAACCAGAGTCTTGGAGAGGATCCCCACAGGAATCTATACTATCCTCCTACATTTGCTAGTGATTCTTTCGTTATATGAGGATAATTTGGCTAGGGTTATAGCTTTCTTGTATTGAGTGGCCAGAGTCTTGTAGGAGGATAGTACAGATTCCTGTGGGGATAATCTCCATTTGCTAGTGATTCTCTCGTTATAGGAGGATGATTTGGCTAGTGTTATAGCTTTCTTGCATTGGCTAACCAGAGTCTTGTAGGAGGATAGTGTAGATTCCTGTGGGCATCCTCTCCATTTGCTAGTGATTATCTTGTTATAGGAGGATGATTTGGCTAGGGTTATAGCTTTCTTGTATTGGCTAACCAGTCTTGTAGGAGGATAGTATAGATTCCTGTGGGGTTCCTCTCCATTTGCTAGTGATTCTCTCGTTATAGGAGGATGATTTGGCTAGGGTTATAGCTTTCTTGTATCGGGTGGCCAGAGTCTTGTAGGAGGATAGTATAGATTCCTGTGGGGATACTCTCCATTTGCTAGTGATTCTCTCGTTATAGGAGGATGATTTGGCTAGGGTTATAGCTTTCTTGTATCGGGTGGCCAGAGTCTTGTAGGAGGATAGTATAGATTCCTGTGGGGTTCCTCTCCATTTGCTAGTGATTCTCTCGTTATAGGAGGATGATTTGGCTAGGGTTATAGCTTTCTTGTATCGGGTGGCCAAAGTCTTGTAGGAGGATAGTATAGATTCCTGTGGGCATCCTCTCCATTTGCTAGTGATTCTCTCGTTATAGGAGGATGATTTGGCTAGGGTTATAGATTTCTTGTATTGGGTGGCCAGAGTCTTGTAGGAGGATAGTATAGATTCCTGTGGGGATACTCTCCATTTGCTAGTGATTTTCTCGTTACAGGAGGATGATTTGGCTAGGGTTATAGCTTTCTTGTCTTGGGTGGCCAGAGTCTTGTAGGAGGATAGTATAGATTCCTGTGGGCATCCTCTCCATTTGCTAGTGATTCTCTCGTTATAGGAGGATGATTAGGCTAGGGTTATAGCTTTCTTGTATTGGGTGGCCAGAGTCTTGTAGGAGGATAGTATAGATTCCTGTCGGCATCCTCTCCATTTGCTAGTGATTCTCTCGTTATATGATGATAATTTGGCTAGGGTTAAAGCTTTCTTGTATTGGGTGGCCAGAGTCTTGTAGGAGGATAGTATAGATTCATGTGGGCATCCTCTCCATTTGCTAGTGATTCTCTTGTTATAGGAGGATGATTTGGCTAGGGTTATAACTTTCTTGTATTGGCTAACCAGAGTCTTGTAAGAGGATAGTATAGATTCCTGTGGGGATCCTCTCCATTTGCTAGTGATTCTCTCGTTATAGGAGGATGATTTGGTTAGGGTTATAGCTTGCTTGTATTGGGTGGCCAGAGTCTTGTACGAGGATAGTATAGATTCCTCTGGGAATCCTCTCCATTTGCTAGTGATTCTCTCGTTATATGAGGATAATTTGGCTAGGGTTAAAGCTTTCTTGTATTGGGTGGCCAGAGTCTTGTAGGAGGATAGTATAGATTCCTGTGGGCATCCTCTCCATTTGCTAGTGATTCTCTTGTTATAGGAGGATGATTTGGCTAGGGTTATAACTTTCTTGTATTGGCTAACCAGAGTCTTGTAGGAGGATAGTATAGATTCCTGTGGGGATCCTCTCCATTTGCTAGTGATTCTTTCGTTATATGAGGATAATTTGGCTAGGGTTATAGCTTTCTTGTATTGAGTGGCCAGAGTCTTGTAGGAGGATAGTACAGATTCCTGTGGGGATAATCTCCATTTGCTAGTGATTCTCTCGTTATAGGAGAATGATTTGGCTAGTGTTATAGCTTTCTTGCATTGGCTAACCAGAGTCTTGTAGGAGGATAGTGTAGATTCCTGTGGGCATCCTCTCCATATGCTAGTGATTCTCTCGTTATAGGAGGATGATTTGGCTAGGGTTATAGCTTTCTTGTTTTGGGTGGCCAAAGTTTTGTAGTAGGATAGAATAGATTCCTGTGGGCATCCTCTCCATTTGCTAGTGATTATCTTGTTATAGGAGGATGATTTGGCTAGGGTTATAGCTTTCTTGTATTGGCTAACCAGATTCTTGTAGGAGGATAGTATAGATTCCTGTGGGGATACTCTCCATTTGCTAGTGATTCTCTCGTTATAGGAGGATGATTTGGCTAGGGTTATAGCTTTCTTGTATCGGGTGGCCAGAGTCTTGTAGGAGGATAGTATAGATTCCTGTGGGGATACTCTCCATTTGCTAGTGATTCTCTCGTTATAGGAGGATGATTTGGCTAGGGTTATAGCTTTCTTGTATCGGGTGGCCAGAGTCTTGTAGGAGGATAGTATAGATTCCTGTGGGGTTCCTCTCCATTTGCTAGTGATTCTCTCGTTATAGGAGGATGATTTGGCTAGGGTTATAGCTTTCTTGTATCGGGTGGCCAAAGTCTTGTAGGAGGATAGTATAGATTCCTGTGGGCATCCTCTCCATTTGCTAGTGATTCTCTCGTTATATGAGGATGATTTGGCTAGGGTTATAGATTTCTTGTATTGGGTGGCCAGAGTCTTGTAGGAGGATAGTATAGATTCCTGTGGGGATACTCTCCATTTGCTAGTGATTTTCTCGTTACAGGAGGATGATTTGGCTAGGGTTATAGCTTTCTTGTCTTGGGTGGCCAGAGTCTTGTAGGAGGATAGTATAGATTCCTCTGGGCATCCTCTCCATTTGCTAGTGATTCTCTCGTTATAGGAGGATGATTAGGCTAGGGTTATAGCTTTCTTGTATTGGGTGGCCAGAGTCTTGTAGGAGGATAGTATAGATTCCTGTCGGCATCCTCTCCATTTGCTAGTGATTCTCTCGTTATATGAGGATAATTTGGCTAGGGTTAAAGCTTTCTTGTATTGGGTGGCCAGAGTCTTGTAGGAGGATAGTATAGATTCATGTGGGCATCCTCTCCATTTGCTAGTGATTCTCTTGTTATAGGAGGATGATTTGGCTAGGGTTATAACTTTCTTGTATTGGCTAACCAGAGTCTTGTAGGAGGATAGTATAGATTCCTGTGGCAATCCTCTCCATTTGCTAGTGATTCTTTCGTTATAGGAGGATAATTTGGCTAGGGTTATAGCTTTCTTGTATTGAGTGGCCAGAGTCTTGTAGGAGGATAGTACAGATTCCTGTGGGGATAATCTCCATTTGCTAGTGATTCTCTCGTTATAGGAGGATGATTTGGCTAGGGTTATAGCTTTCTTGTTTTGGGTGGCCAAAGTTTTGTAGTAGGATAGAATAGATTCCTGTGGGCATCCTCTCCATTTGCTAGTGATTATCTTGTTATAGGAGGATGATTTGGCTAGGGTTATAGCTTTCTTGTATTGGCTAACCAGAGTCTTGTAGGAGGATAGTATAGATTCCTGTGGGGTTCCTCTCCATTTGCTAGTGATTCTCTCGTTATAGGAGGATGATTTGGCTAGGGTTATAGCTTTCTTGTATCGGGTGGCCAGAGTCTTGTAGGAGGATAGTATAGATTCCTGTGGGGATACTCTCCATTTGCTAGTGATTCTCTCGTTATAGGAGGATGATTTGGCTAGGGTTATAGCTTTCTTGTATCGGGTGGCCAGAGTCTTGTAGGAGGATAGTATAGATTCCTGTGGGGATCCTCTCCATTTGCTAGTGATTCTCTCGTTATAGGAGGATGATTTGGTTAGGGTTATAGCTTGCTTGTATTGGGTGGCCAGAGTCTTGTACGAGGATAGTATAGATTCCTCTGGGAATCCTCTCCTATTGCTAGTGATTCTCTCGTTATATGAGGATAATTTGGCTAGGGTTAAAGCTTTCTTGTATTCGGTGGCCAGAGTCTTGTAGGAGGATAGTGTAGATTCCTGTGGGCATCCTCTCCATTTGCTAGTGATTCTCTCGTTATAGGAGGATGATTTAGCTAGGGTTATAGCTTTCTTGTTTTGGGTGGCCAAAGTTTTGTAGTAGGATAGAATAGATTCCTGTGGGCATCCTCTCCATTTGCTAGTGATTATCTTGTTATAGGAGGATGATTTGGCTAGGGTTATAGCTTTCTTGTATTGGCTAACCAGAGTCTTGTAGGAGGATAGTATAGATTCCTGTGGGGTTCCTCTCCATTTGCTAGTGATTCTCTCGTTATAGGAGGATGATTTGGCTAGGGTTATAGCTTTCTTGTATCGGGTGGCCAGAGTCTTGTAGGAGGATAGTATAGATTCCTGTGGGGATACTCTCCATTTGCTAGTGATTCTCTCGTTATAGGAGGATGATTTGGCTAGGGTTATAGCTTTCTTGTATCGGGTGGCCAGAGTCTTGTAGGAGGATAGTATAGATTCCTGTGGGGATCCTCTCCATTTGCTAGTGATTCTCTCGTTATAGGAGGATGATTTGGTTAGGGTTATAGCTTGCTTGTATTGGGTGGCCAGAGTCTTGTACGAGGATAGTATAGATTCCTCTGGGAATCCTCTCCATTTGCTAGTGATTCTCTCGTTATATGAGGATAATTTGGCTAGGGTTAAAGCTTTCTTGTATTGGGTGGCCAGAGTCTTGTAGGAGGATAGTATAGATTCCTGTGGGCATCCTCTCCATTTGCTAGTGATTCTCTTGTTATAGGAGGATGATTTGGCTAGGGTTATAACTTTCTTGTATTGGCTAACCAGAGTCTTGTAGGAGGATAGTATAGATTCCTGTGGGGATCCTCTCCATTTGCTAGTGATTCTTTCGTTATATGAGGATAATTTGGCTAGGGTTATAGCTTTCTTGTATTGAGTGGCCAGAGTCTTGTAGGAGGATAGTACAGATTCCTGTGGGGATAATCTCCATTTGCTAGTGATTCTCTCGTTATAGGAGGATGATTTGGCTAGTGTTATAGCTTTCTTGCATTGGCTAACCAGAGTCTTGTAGGAGGATAGTGTAGATTCCTGTGGGCATCCTCTCCATTTGCTAGTGATTATCTTGTTATAGGAGGATGATTTGGCTAGGGTTATAGCTTTCTTGTATTGGCTAACCAGAGTCTTGTAGGAGGATAGTATAGATTCCTGTGGGGTTCCTCTCCATTTGCTAGTGATTCTCTCGTTATAGGAGGATGATTTGGCTAGGGTTATAGCTTTCTTGTATCGGGTGGCCAGAGTCTCGTAGGTGGATAGTTTAGATTCCTGTGGGGATACTCTCCATTTGCTAGTGATTCTCTCGTTATAGGAGGATGATTTGGCTATGGTTATAGCTTTTTTGTATTGGGTGGCCAGAGTCTTGTAGGCGGATAGTATAGATTCCTGTGGGGTTCCTCTCCATTTGCTAGTGATTCTCTCGTTATAGGAGGATGATTTGGCTAGGGTTATAGCTTTCTTGTATCGGGTGGCCAAAGTCTTGTAGGAGGATAGTATAGATTCCTGTGGGCATCCTCTCCATTTGCTAGTGATTCTCTCGTTCTAGGAGGATGATTTGGCTAGGGTTATAGATTTCTTGTATTGGGTGGCCAGAGTCTTGTAGGAGGATAGTATAGATTCCTGTGGGGATACTCTCCATTTGCTAGTGATTTTCTCGTTACAGGAGGATGATTTGGCTAGGGTTATAGCTTTCTTGTCTTGGGTGGCCAGAGTCTTGTAGGAGGATAGTATAGATTCCTGTGGGCATCCTCTCCATTTGCTAGTGATTCTCTCGTTATAGGAGGATGATTAGGCTAGGGTTATAGCTTTCTTGTATCGGGTGGCCAGAGTCTTGTAGGAGGATAGTATAGATTCCTGTGGGGATCCTCTCCATTTGCTAGTGATTCTCTCATTATAGGAGGATGATTTGGTTAGGGTTATAGCTTGCTTGTATTGGGTGGCCAGAGTCTTGTACGAGGATAGTATAGATTCCTCTGGGAATCCTCTCCATTTGCTAGTGATTGTCTCGTTATATGAGGATAATTTAGCTAGGGTTATAGCTTTCTTGTATTGGGTGGCCAGAGTCTTGTAGGAGGATAGTATAGATTCCTCTGGGCATCCTCTGCATTTGCTAGTGATTCTTTCGTTATATGAGGATAATTTGGCTAGGGTTATAGCTTTCTTGTATTGTCTAACCAGAGTCTTGTATGAGGATAGTATAGATTCCTCTGGAGATACTCTCCATTTGCTAGTGATTCTCTTGTTGTAGGAGAATGATTTGGCTAGGGTTATAGCTTTCTTGTATTGGCTAACCAGGGTCTTGTAGGAGGATAGTATAGATTCCTGTGGGTATCCTCTCCATTTGCTAGTGATTATCTTGTTATAGGAGGATGATTTGGCTAGGGTTATAGCTTTCTTGTATTGGCTAACCAGAGTCTTGTAGGAGGATAGTATAGATTCCTGTGGGGATACTCTCCATTTGCTAGTGATTTTCTCGTTACAGGAGGATGATTTGGCTAGGGTTATAGCTTTCTTGTCTTGGGTGGCCAGAGTCTTGTAGGAGGATAGTATAGATTCCTGTGGGCATCCTCTCCATTTGCTAGTGATTCTCTCGTTATAGGAGGATGATTAGGCTAGGGTTATAGCTTTCTTGTATTGGGTGGCCAGAGTCTTGTAGGAGGATAGTATAGATTCCTGTCGGCATCCTCTCCATTTGCTAGTGATTCTCTCGTTATATGATGATAATTTGGCTAGGGTTAAAGCTTTCTTGTATTGGGTGGCCAGAGTCTTGTAGGAGGATAGTATAGATTCATGTGGGCATCCTCTCCATTTGCTAGTGATTCTCTTGTTATAGGAGGATGATTTGGCTAGGGTTATAACTTTCTTGTATTGGCTAACCAGAGTCTTGTAAGAGGATAGTATAGATTCCTGTGGGGATCCTCTCCATTTGCTAGTGATTCTCTCGTTATAGGAGGATGATTTGGTTAGGGTTATAGCTTGCTTGTATTGGGTGGCCAGAGTCTTGTACGAGGATAGTATAGATTCCTGTGGGCATCCTCTCCATTTCCTAGTGATTCTCTCGTTATAGGAGGACGATTTGGCTAGGGTTATAGCTTTCTTGTATTGGCTAACCAGTCTTGTAGGAGGATAGTATAGATTCCTGTGGGGTTCCTCTCCATTTGCTAGTGATTCTTTAGTTATAGAAGGATGATTTGGCTAGGGTTATAGCTTTCTTGTATCGGGTGGCCAGAGTCTTGTAGGAGGATAGTATAGATTCCTGTGGGGATACTCTCCATTTGCTAGTGATTCTCTCGTTATAGGAGGATGATTTGGCTAGGGTTATAGCTTTCTTGTATCGGGTGGCCAGAGTCTTGTAGGAGGATAGTATAGATTCCTGTGGGGTTCCTCTCCATTTGCTAGTGATTCTCTCGTTATAGGAGGATGATTTGGCTAGGGTTATAGCTTTCTTGTATCGGGTGGCCAAAGTCTTGTAGGAGGATAGTATAGATTCCTCTGGGCATCCTCTCCATTTGCTAGTGATTCTCTCGTTATATGAGGATGATTTGGCTAGGGTTATAGATTTCTTGTATTGGGTGGCCAGAGTCTTGTAGGAGGATAGTATAGATTCCTGTGGGGATACTCTCCATTTGCTAGTGATTTTCTCGTTACAGGAGGATGATTTGGCTAGGGTTATAGCTTTCTTGTCTTGGGTGGCCAGAGTCTTGTAGGAGGATAGTATAGATTCCTGTGGGCATCCTCTCCATTTGCTAGTGATTCTCTCGTTATAGGAGGATGATTAGGCTAGGGTTATAGCTTTCTTGTATTGGGTGGCCAGAGTCTTGTAGGAGGATAGTATAGATTCCTGTCGGCATCCTCTCCATTTGCTAGTGATTCTCTCGTTATATGATGATAATTTGGCTAGGGTTAAAGCTTTCTTGTATTGGGTGGCCAGAGTCTTGTAGGAGGATAGTATAGATTCATGTGGGCATCCTCTCCATTTGCTAGTGATTCTCTTGTTATAGGAGGATGATTTGGCTAGGGTTATAACTTTCTTGTATTGGCTAACCAGAGTCTTGTAAGAGGATAGTATAGATTCCTGTGGGGATCCTCTCCATTTGCTAGTGATTCTCTCGTTATAGGAGGATGATTTGGTTAGGGTTATAGCTTGCTTGTATTGGGTGGCCAGAGTCTTGTACGAGGATAGTATAGATTCCTCTGGGAATCCTCTCCATTTGCTAGTGATTCTCTCGTTATATGAGGATAATTTGGCTAGGGTTAAAGCTTTCTTGTATTGGGTGGCCAGAGTCTTGTAGGAGGATAGTATAGATTCCTGTGGGCATCCTCTCCATTTGCTAGTGATTCTCTTGTTATAGGAGGATGATTTGGCTAGGGTTATAACTTTCTTGTATTGGCTAACCAGAGTCTTGTAGGAGGATAGTATAGATTCCTGTGGGGATCCTCTCCATTTGCTAGTGATTCTTTCGTTATATGAGGATAATTTGGCTAGGGTTATAGCTTTCTTGTATTGAGTGGCCAGAGTCTTGTAGGAGGATAGTACAGATTCCTGTGGGGATAATCTCCATTTGCTAGTGATTCTCTCGTTATAGGAGAATGATTTGGCTAGTGTTATAGCTTTCTTGCATTGGCTAACCAGAGTCTTGTAGGAGGATAGTGTAGATTCCTGTGGGCATCCTCTCCATATGCTAGTGATTCTCTCGTTATAGGAGGATGATTTGGCTAGGGTTATAGCTTTCTTGTTTTGGGTGGCCAAAGTTTTGTAGTAGGATAGAATAGATTCCTGTGGGCATCCTCTCCATTTGCTAGTGATTATCTTGTTATAGGAGGATGATTTGGCTAGGGTTATAGCTTTCTTGTATTGGCTAACCAGATTCTTGTAGGAGGATAGTATAGATTCCTGTGGGGATACTCTCCATTTGCTAGTGATTCTCTCGTTATAGGAGGATGATTTGGCTAGGGTTATAGCTTTCTTGTATCGGGTGGCCAGAGTCTTGTAGGAGGATAGTATAGATTCCTGTGGGGATACTCTCCATTTGCTAGTGATTCTCTCGTTATAGGAGGATGATTTGGCTAGGGTTATAGCTTTCTTGTATCGGGTGGCCAGAGTCTTGTAGGAGGATAGTATAGATTCCTGTGGGGTTCCTCTCCATTTGCTAGTGATTCTCTCGTTATAGGAGGATGATTTGGCTAGGGTTATAGCTTTCTTGTATCGGGTGGCCAAAGTCTTGTAGGAGGATAGTATAGATTCCTGTGGGCATCCTCTCCATTTGCTAGTGATTCTCTCGTTATATGAGGATGATTTGGCTAGGGTTATAGATTTCTTGTATTGGGTGGCCAGAGTCTTGTAGGAGGATAGTATAGATTCCTGTGGGGATACTCTCCATTTGCTAGTGATTTTCTCGTTACAGGAGGATGATTTGGCTAGGGTTATAGCTTTCTTGTCTTGGGTGGCCAGAGTCTTGTAGGAGGATAGTATAGATTCCTCTGGGCATCCTCTCCATTTGCTAGTGATTCTCTCGTTATAGGAGGATGATTAGGCTAGGGTTATAGCTTTCTTGTATTGGGTGGCCAGAGTCTTGTAGGAGGATAGTATAGATTCCTGTCGGCATCCTCTCCATTTGCTAGTGATTCTCTCGTTATATGAGGATAATTTGGCTAGGGTTAAAGCTTTCTTGTATTGGGTGGCCAGAGTCTTGTAGGAGGATAGTATAGATTCATGTGGGCATCCTCTCCATTTGCTAGTGATTCTCTTGTTATAGGAGGATGATTTGGCTAGGGTTATAACTTTCTTGTATTGGCTAACCAGAGTCTTGTAGGAGGATAGTATAGATTCCTGTGGGGATCCTCTCCATTTGCTAGTGATTCTTTCGTTATAGGAGGATAATTTGGCTAGGGTTATAGCTTTCTTGTATTGAGTGGCCAGAGTCTTGTAGGAGGATAGTACAGATTCCTGTGGGGATAATCTCCATTTGCTAGTGATTCTCTCGTTATAGGAGGATGATTTGGCTAGGGTTATAGCTTTCTTGTTTTGGGTGGCCAAAGTTTTGTAGTAGGATAGAATAGATTCCTGTGGGCATCCTCTCCATTTGCTAGTGATTATCTTGTTATAGGAGGATGATTTGGCTAGGGTTATAGCTTTCTTGTATTGGCTAACCAGAGTCTTGTAGGAGGATAGTATAGATTCCTGTGGGGTTCCTCTCCATTTGCTAGTGATTCTCTCGTTATAGGAGGATGATTTGGCTAGGGTTATAGCTTTCTTGTATCGGGTGGCCAGAGTCTTGTAGGAGGATAGTATAGATTCCTGTGGGGATACTCTCCATTTGCTAGTGATTCTCTCGTTATAGGAGGATGATTTGGCTAGGGTTATAGCTTTCTTGTATCGGGTGGCCAGAGTCTTGTAGGAGGATAGTATAGATTCCTGTGGGGATCCTCTCCATTTGCTAGTGATTCTCTCGTTATAGGAGGATGATTTGGTTAGGGTTATAGCTTGCTTGCATTGGGTGGCCAGAGTCTTGTACGAGGATAGTATAGATTCCTCTGGGAATCCTCTCCTATTGCTAGTGATTCTCTCGTTATATGAGGATAATTTGGCTAGGGTTAAAGCTTTCTTGTATTCGGTGGCCAGAGTCTTGTAGGAGGATAGTGTAGATTCCTGTGGGCATCCTCTCCATTTGCTAGTGATTCTCTCGTTATAGGAGGATGATTTGGCTAGGGTTATAGCTTTCTTGTTTTGGGTGGCCAAAGTTTTGTAGTAGGATAGAATAGATTCCTGTGGGCATCCTCTCCATTTGCTAGTGATTATCTTGTTATAGGAGGATGATTTGGCTAGGGTTATAGCTTTCTTGTATTGGCTAACCAGAGTCTTGTAGGAGGATAGTATAGATTCCTGTGGGGTTCCTCTCCATTTGCTAGTGATTCTCTCGTTATAGGAGGATGATTTGGCTAGGGTTATAGCTTTCTTGTATCGGGTGGCCAGAGTCTTGTAGGAGGATAGTATAGATTCCTGTGGGGATACTCTCCATTTGCTAGTGATTCTCTCGTTATAGGAGGATGATTTGGCTAGGGTTATAGCTTTCTTGTATCGGGTGGCCAGAGTCTTGTAGGAGGATAGTATAGATTCCTGTGGGGATCCTCTCCATTTGCTAGTGATTCTCTCGTTATAGGAGGATGATTTGGTTAGGGTTATAGCTTGCTTGTATTGGGTGGCCAGAGTCTTGTACGAGGATAGTATAGATTCCTCTGGGAATCCTCTCCATTTGCTAGTGATTCTCTCGTTATATGAGGATAATTTGGCTAGGGTTAAAGCTTTCTTGTATTGGGTGGCCAGAGTCTTGTAGGAGGATAGTATAGATTCCTGTGGGCATCCTCTCCATTTGCTAGTGATTCTCTTGTTATAGGAGGATGATTTGGCTAGGGTTATAACTTTCTTGTATTGGCTAACCAGAGTCTTGTAGGAGGATAGTATAGATTCCTGTGGGGATCCTCTCCATTTGCTAGTGATTCTTTCGTTATATGAGGATAATTTGGCTAGGGTTATAGCTTTCTTGTATTGAGTGGCCAGAGTCTTGTAGGAGGATAGTACAGATTCCTGTGGGGATAATCTCCATTTGCTAGTGATTCTCTCGTTATAGGAGGATGATTTGGCTAGTGTTATAGCTTTCTTGCATTGGCTAACCAGAGTCTTGTAGGAGGATAGTGTAGATTCCTGTGGGCATCCTCTCCATTTGCTAGTGATTCTCTCGTTATAGGAGGATGATTTGGCTAGGGTTATAGCTTTCTTGTTTTGGGTGGCCAAAGTTTTGTAGTAGGATAGAATAGATTCCTGTGGGTATCCTCTCCATTTGCTAGTGATTATCTTGTTATAGGAGGATGATTTGGCTAGGGTTATAGCTTTCTTGTATTGGCTAACCAGAGTCTTGTAGGAGGATAGTATAGATTCCTGTGGGGTTCCTCTCCATTTGCTAGTGATTCTCTCGTTATAGGAGGATGATTTGGCTAGGGTTATAGCTTTCTTGTATCGGGTGGCCAGAGTCTCGTAGGTGGATAGTTTAGATTCCTGTGGGGATACTCTCCATTTGCTAGTGATTCTCTCGTTATAGGAGGATGATTTGGCTATGGTTATAGCTTTTTTGTATTGGGTGGCCAGAGTCTTGTAGGCGGATAGTATAGATTCCTGTGGGGTTCCTCTCCATTTGCTAGTGATTCTCTCGTTATAGGAGGATGATTTGGCTAGGGTTATAGCTTTCTTGTATCGGGTGGCCAAAGTCTTGTAGGAGGATAGTATAGATTCCTGTGGGCATCCTCTCCATTTGCTAGTGATTCTCTCGTTCTAGGAGGATGATTTGGCTAGGGTTATAGATTTCTTGTATTGGGTGGCCAGAGTCTTGTAGGAGGATAGTATAGATTCCTGTGGGGATACTCTCCATTTGCTAGTGATTTTCTCGTTACAGGAGGATGATTTGGCTAGGGTTATAGCTTTCTTGTCTTGGGTGGCCAGAGTCTTGTAGGAGGATAGTATAGATTCCTGTGGGCATCCTCTCCATTTGCTAGTGATTCTCTCGTTATAGGAGGATGATTAGGCTAGGGTTATAGCTTTCTTGTATCGGGTGGCCAGAGTCTTGTAGGAGGATAGTATAGATTCCTGTGGGGATCCTCTCCATTTGCTAGTGATTCTCTCATTATAGGAGGATGATTTGGTTAGGGTTATAGCTTGCTTGTATTGGGTGGCCAGAGTCTTGTACGAGGATAGTATAGATTCCTCTGGGAATCCTCTCCATTTGCTAGTGATTGTCTCGTTATATGAGGATAATTTAGCTAGGGTTATAGCTTTCTTGTATTGGGTGGCCAGAGTCTTGTAGGAGGATAGTATAGATTCCTCTGGGCATCCTCTGCATTTGCTAGTGATTCTTTCGTTATATGAGGATAATTTGGCTAGGGTTATAGCTTTCTTGTATTGTCTAACCAGAGTCTTGTATGAGGATAGTATAGATTCCTCTGGAGATACTCTCCATTTGCTAGTGATTCTCTTGTTGTAGGAGAATGATTTGGCTAGGGTTATAGCTTTCTTGTATTGGCTAACCAGGGTCTTGTAGGAGGATAGTATAGATTCCTGTGGGGTTCCTCTCCATTTGCTAGTGATTCTCTCGTTATAGGAGGATGATTTGGCTAGGGTTATAGCTTTCTTGTATCGGGTGGCCAGAGTCTTGTAGGAGGATAGTATAGATTCCTGTGGGGTTCCTCTCCATTTGCTAGTGATTCTCTCATTATAGGAGGATGATTTGGCTAGGGTTATAGCTTTCTTGTATCAGGTGGCCAGAGTCTTGTAGGAGGATAGTATAGATTCCTATGGGCATCCTCTCCATTTGCTAGTGATTCTCTCGTTATATGAGGATAATTTGGCTAGGGTTATAGCTTTCTTGTATTGTCTAACCAGAGTCTTGTAGGAGGATAGTATAGATTCCTGTGGAGATACTCTCCATTTGCTAGTGATTCTCTCGTTATAGGAGAATGATTTGGCTAGGGTTATAGCTTTCTTGTATTGGCTAACCAGAGTCTTGTAGGAGGATAGTATAGATTCCTGTGGGGATACTCTGTATTTGCTAGTGATTCTCTCGTTATAGGAGGATGATTTGGCTAGGATTATAGCTTTCTTGTTTTGGGTGGCCAGAGTTTTGTAGGAGGATAGTATAGATTCCTGTGGGCATCCTCTGCATTTGCTAGTGATTCTCTCGTTATAGGAGGATGACTTGGCTAGGGTTATAGCTTTCTTGTTTTGTGTGGCCAGAGTTTTGTAGGAGGATATTATAGATTCCTGTGGGGTTGCTCTCCATTTGCTAGTGATTCTCTCGTTATAGGAGGATGATTTGGCTAGGGTTATAGCTTTCTCGTATTTGGTGGCCAGAGTCTTGTAGGAGGATAGTATAGATTCCTGTGGGGATCCTCTCCATTTGCTAGTGATTCTCTTGTTATAGGAGGATGATTTGGCTAGGGTTATAGCTTTCTTGTATTGGGTGGCCAGAGTCTTGTAGGGTGATAGTATAGATTCCTGTGGGGATACTCTCCATTTGCTAGTGATTCTCTCGTTATAGGAGAATGATTTGGCTAGGGTTATAGCTTTCTTGTATTGGCTAACCAGAGTCTTGTAGGAGGATAGTATAGATTCCTCTGGGCATCCTCTCCATTTGCTAGTGATTCTCTCGTTATATGAGGATAATTTGGCTAGTGTTATAGCTTTCTTGTATTGGGTGGCCAGAGTCTTGTAGGAGGATAGTATAGATTCCTGTGGGCATCCTCTCCATTTGCTAGTGATTCTCTCGTTATAGGAGGATTATTTGGCTAGGGTTATAGCTTTCTTGTAATGGGTGGCCAGAGTCATGTAGGAGGATAGTATAGATTCCTCTGGGCATCCTCTCCATTTGCTAGTGATTCTCTCGTTATAGGAGGATTATTTGGCTAGGGTTATAGCTTTCTTGTATCGGGTGGCCAGAGTCTTGTAGGAGGATAGTATAGATTCCTGTGGTAATACTCTCCATTTGCTAGTGATTCTCTCGTTACAGGAGGATGATTTGGCTAGTGTAATAGCTTTCTTGCATTGGCTTACCAGAGTCTTGTAGGAGGATAGTATAGATTCCTTTGGGCATCCTCTCCATTTGCTAGTGATTCTCTCGTTATAGGAGGATGATTAGGCTAGGGTTATAGCTTTCTTGTATTGGGTGGCCAGAGTCTTGTAGGAGGATAGTATAGATTCCTGTGGGCATCCTCTCCATTTGCTAGTGATTCTCTCGTTGTTATATGAGGATAATTTGGCTAGGGTTAAAGCTTTCTTGTATTGGGTGGCCAGAGTCTTGTAGGAGGATAGTATAGATTCCTGTGGGCATCCTCTCCATTTGCTAGTGATTCTCTTGTTATAGGAGGATGATTTGGCTAGGGTTATAACTTTCTTGTATTGGCTAACCAGAGTCTTGTAGGAGGATAGTGTAGATTCCTGTGGGCATCCTCTCCATTTGCTAGTGATTCTCTCGTTATAGGAGGATGATTTGGCTAGGGTTATAGCTTTCTTGTTTTGGGTGGCCAAAGTTTTGTAGTAGGATAGAATAGATTCCTGTGGGCATCCTCTCCATTTGCTAGTGATTATCTTGTTATAGGAGGATGATTTGGCTAGGGTTATAGCTTTCTTGTATTGGCTAACCAGAGTCTTGTAGGAGGATAGTATAGATTCCTGTGGGGTTCCTCTCCATTTGCTAGTGATTCTCTCGTTATAGGAGGATGATTTGGCTAGGGTTATAGCTTTCTTGTATCGGGTGGCCAGAGTCTTGTAGGAGGATAGTATAGATTCCTGTGGGGTTCCTCTCCATTTGCTAGTGATTCTCTCGTTATAGGAGGATGATTTGGCTAGGGTTATAGCTTTCTTGTATCGGGTGGCCAAAGTCTTGTAGGAGGATAGTATAGATTCCTGTGGGCATCCTCTCCATTTGCTAGTGATTCTCTCGTTATAGGAGGATGATTTGGCTAGGGTTATAGATTTCTTGTATTGGGTGGCCAGAGTCTTGTAGGAGGATAGTATAGATTCCTGTGGGGATACTCTCCATTTGCTAGTGATTCTCTCGTTACAGGAGGATGATTTGGCTAGGGTTATAGCTTTCTTGTCTTGGGTGGCCAGAGTCTTGTAGGAGGATAGTATAGATTCCTGTGGGCATCCTCTCCATTTGCTAGTGATTCTCTTGTTATAGGAGGATGATTTGCCTAGGGTTATAGCTTTCTTGTGTTGGCTAACCAGAGTCTTATAGGAGGATAGTATAGATTCCTCTGGGCATCCTCTGCATTTGCTAGTGATTCTTTCGTTATATGAGGATAATTTGGCTAGGGTTATAGCTTTCTTGTATTGTCTAACCAGAGTCTTGTAGGAGGATAGTATAGATTCCTGTGGAGATACTCTCCATTTCCTAGTGATTCTCTCATTATAGGAGGATGAGTTGGCTAGGGTTATAGCTTTCTTGTATTGTCTAACCAGAGTCTTGTAGGAGGATAGTATAGATTCCTGTGGGCATCCTCTCCATTTGCTAGTGATTCTCTCATTATAGGAGGATGATTTGGCTAGTGTTATAGATTTCTCATATTGGGTGGCCAGAGTCTTGTAGGAGGATAGTATAGATTCCTGTGGGGATCCTCTCCATTTGCTAGTGATTCTCTCGTTATAGGAGGATGATTTGGCTAGGGTTATAGCTTGCTTGTATTGGGTGGCCAGAGTCTTGTACGAGGATAGTATAGATTCCTCTGGGAATAATCTCCATTTGCTAGTGATTGTCTCGTTATATGAGGATAATTTGGCTAGGGTTATAGCTTTCTTGTATTGGGTGGCCAGAGTCTTGTAGGAGGATAGTATAGATTCCTCTGGGCATCCTCTGCATTTGCTAGTGATTCTTTCGTTATATGAGGATAATTTGGCTAGGGTTATAGCTTTCTTGTATTGTCTAACCAGAGTCTTGTAGGAGGATAGTATAGATTCCTGTGGAGATACTCTCCATTTGCTAGTGATTCTCTTGTTGTAGGAGAATGATTTGGCTAGGGTTATAGCTTTCTTGTATCGGGTGGCCAGAGTCTTGTAGGAGGATAGTATAGATTCCTGTGGGGATACTCTCCATTTGCTAGTGATTCTCTCGTTATAGGAGGATGATTTGGCTAGGGTTATAGCTTTCTTGTATCGGGTGGCCAGAGTCTTGTAGGAGGATAGTATAGATTCCTGTGGGGTTCCTCTCCATTTGCTAGTGATTCTCTCATTATAGGAGGATGATTTGGCTAGGGTTATAGCTTTCTTGTATCAGGTGGCCAGAGTCTTGTAGGAGGATAGTATAGATTCCTATGGGCATCCTCTCCATTTGCTAGTGATTCTCTCGTTATATGAGGATAATTTGGCTAGGGTTATAGCTTTCTTGTATTGTCTAACCAGAGTCTTGTAGGAGGATAGTATAGATTCCTGTGGAGATACTCTGCATTTGCTAGTGATTCTCTCGTTATAGGAGAATGATTTGGCTAGGGTTATAGCTTTCTTGTATTGTCTAACCAGAGTCTTGTAGGAGGATAGTATAGATTCCTGTGGGGATACTCTGTATTTGCTAGTGATTCTCTCGTTATAGGAGGATGATTTGGCTAGGATTATAGCTTTCTTGTTTTGGGTGGCCAAAGTTTTGTAGGAGGATAGTATAGATTCCTGTGGGCATCCTCTTCATTTGCTAGTGATTCTCTCGTTATATGAGGATAATTTGGCTAGTGTTATAGCTTTCTTGTATTGGGTGGCCAGAGTCTTGTAGGAGGATAGTATAGATTCCTGTGGGGATACTCTCCATTTGCTAGTGATTCTCTCGTTATATGAGGATGATTTGGCTAGGGTTATAGCTTTCTTGTATCGGGTGGCCAGAGTCTTGTAGGAGAATGGTATAGATTCCTGTGGGCATCCTTTCCTTTTGCTAGTGATTCTCTCGTTATATGAGGATGATTTGGCTAGGGTTATAGCTTTCTTGTATTGGGTGGCCAGAGTCTTGTAGGAGGATAGTATAGATTCCTGTGGGCATCCTCTCCATTTGCTAGTGATTCTCTCGTTATAGGAGGATGATTTGGCTAGGGTTATAGCTTTCTTGTAATGGGTGGCCAGAGTCATGTAGGAGGATAGTATAGATTCCTCTGGGCATCCTCTCCATTTGCTAGTGATTCTCTCGTTATAGGAGGATTATTTGGCTAGGGTTATAGCTTTCTTGTATCGGGTGGCCAGAGTCTTGTAGGAGGATAGTATAGATTCCTGTGGTAATACTCTCCATTTGCTAGTGATTCTCTCGTTACAGGAGGATGATTTGGCTAGTGTAATAGCTTTCTTGCATTGGCTAACCAGAGTCTTGTAGGAGGATAGTATAGATTCCTGTGGGGATCCTCTCCATTTGCTAGTGATTCTCTCGTTATAGGAGGATGATTTGGCTAGGGTTATAGCTTGCTTGTATTGGGTGGCCAGAGTCTTGTACGAGGATAGTATAGATTCCTCTGGGAATCCTCTCCATTTGCTAGTGATTGTCTCGTTATATGAGGATAATTTGGCTAGGGTTATAGCTTTCTTGTATTGGGTGGGCAGAGTCTTGTAGGAGGATAGTATAGATTCCTCTGGGCATCCTCTGCATTTTCTAGTGATTCTTTCGTTATATGAGGATAATTTGGCTAGGGTTATAGCTTTCTTGTATTGTCTAACCAGAGTCTTGTAGGAGGATAGTATAGATTCCTGTGGAGATACTCTCCATTTGCTAGTGATTCTCTTGTTGTAGGAGAATGATTTGGCTAGGGTTATAGCTTTCTTGTATTGGCTAACCAGAGTCTTCTAGGAGGATAGTATAGATTCCTGTGGGGTTCCTCTCCATTTGCTAGTGATTCTCTCGTTATAGGAGGATGATTTGGCTAGGGTTATAGCTTTCTTGTATCGGGTGGCCAGAGTCTTGTAGGAGGATAGTATAGATTCCTGTGGGGATACTCTCCATTTGCTAGTGATTCTCTCGTTATAGGAGGATGATTTGGCTAGGGTTATAGCTTTCTTGTATCGGGTGGCCAGAGTCTTGTACGAGGATAGTATAGATTCCTGTGGGGTTCCTCTCCATTTGCTAGTGATTCTCTCATTATAGGAGGATGATTTGGCTAGGGTTATAGCTTTCTTGTATCAGGTGGCCAGAGTCTTGTAGGAGGATAGTATAGATTCCTATGGGCATCCTCTCCATTTGCTAGTGATTCTCTCGTTATATGAGGATAATTTGGCTAGGGTTATAGCTTTCTTGTATTGTCTAACCAGAGTCTTGTAGGAGGATAGTATAGATTCCTGTGGAGATACTCTCCATTTGCTAGTGATTCTCCCATTATAGGAGAATGATTTGGCTAGGGTTATAGCTTTCTTGTATTGGCTAACCAGAGTCTTGTAGGAGGATAGTGTAGATTCCTGTGGGGATACTCTGTATTTGCTAGTGATTCTCTCGTTATAGGAGGATGATTTGGCTAGGATTATAGCTTTCTTGTTTTGGGTGGCCAGAGTTTTGTAGGAGGATAGTATAGATTCCTGTGGGGTTCCTCTCCATTTGCTAGTGATTCTCTCGTTATAGGAGGATGATTTGGCTAGGGTTATAGCTTTCTTGTATCGGGTGGCCAGTGTCTTGTAGGAGGATAGTATAGATTCCTGTGGGGATACTCTCCATTTGCTAGTGATTCTCTCGTTATAGGAGGATGATTTGGCTAGGGTTATAGCTTTCTTGTATCGGGTGGCCAGAGTCTTGTAGGAGGATAGTATAGATTCCTGTGGGGTTCCTCTCCATTTGCTAGTGATTCTCTCGTTATAGGAGGATGATTTGGCTAGGGTTATAGCTTTCTTGTATCAGGTGGCCAGAGTCTTGTAGGAGGATAGTATAGATTCCTGTGGGGATCCTCTCCATTTGCTAGTGATTCTTTCGTTATATGAGGATAATTTGGCTAGGGTTATAGCTTTCTTGTATTGCGTGGCCAGAGTCTTGTAGGAGGATAGTACAGATTCCTGTGGGGATACTCTCCATTTGCTAGTGATTCTCTCGTTATAGGAGGATGATTTGGCTAGGGTTATAGCTCTCTTGTATTGGCTAACCAGAGTCTTGTAGGAGGATAGTATAGATTCCTGTGGGGATCCTCTCCATTTGCTAGTGATTCTTTGGTTATATGAGGATAATTTGGCTAGGGTTATAGCTTTCTTGTATTGAGTGGCCAGAGTCTTGTAGGAGGATAGTACAGATTCCTGTGGGGATGATCTCCATTTGCTAGTGATTCTCTCGTTATAGGAGGATGATTTGGCTAGTGTTATAGCTTTCTTGCATTGGCTAACCAGAGTCTTGTAGGAGGATAGTGTAGATTCCTGTGGGCATCCTCTCCATTTGCTAGTGATTCTCTCGTTATAGGAGGATGATTTGGCTAGGGATAGCTTTCTTGTTTTGGGTGGCCAAAGTTTTTTAGGAGGATAGTATAGATTCCTGTGGGCATCCTCTCCATTTGCTAGTGATTCTCTTGTTGTAGGAGGATGATTTGGCTAGGGTTATAGCTTTCTTGTATTGGCTAACCAGAGTCTTGTAGGAGGATAGTATAGATTCCTGTGGGGTTCCTCTCCATTTGCTAGTGATTCTCTCATTATAGGTGGATGATTTGGCTAGGGTTATAGCTTTCTTGTATCAGGTGGCCAGAGTCTTGTAGGAGGATAGTATAGATTCCTGTGGGCATCCTCTCCATTTGCTAGTGATTCTCTCGTTATAGGAGGATGATTTGGCTAGGGTTATAGCTTTCTTGTATCGGGTGGCCAGAGTCTTGTAGGAGGATAGTATAGATTCCTGTGGGGATACTCTCCATTTGCTAGTGATTCTCTCGTTACAGGAGGATAATTTGGCTAGGGTTATAGCTTTCTTGTCTTGGGTGGCCAGAGTCTTGTAGGAGGATAGTATAGATTCCTCTGGGCATCCTCTGCATTTGCTAGTGATTCATTCGGTATATGAGGATAATTTGGCTAGGGTTATAGCCTTCTTGTATTGTCTAACCAGAGTCTTGTAGGAGGATAGTATAGATTCCTGTGGGGTTCCTCTCCATTTGCTAGTGATTCTCTCGTTATAGGAGGATGATTTGGCTAGGGTTATAGCTTTCTTGTATTGGCTAACCAGAGTCTTGTAGGAGGATAGTATAGATTCCTGTGGGGTTCCTCTCCATTTGCTAGTGATTCTCTCGTTATAGGAGGATGATTTGGCTAGGGTTATAGCTTTCTTGTATCGGGTGGCCAGAGTCTTGTAGGAGGATAGTATAGATCCTGTTGGGATACTCTCCATTTGCTAGTGATTCTCTCGTTATAGGAGGATGATTTGGCTAGGGGTTATAGCTTTCTTGTATCGGGTGGCCAGAGTCTTGTAGGAGGATAGTATAGATTCCTGTGGGGTTCCTCTCCATTTGCTAGTGATTCTCTCATTATAGGAGGATGATTTGGCTAGGGTTATAGCTTTCTTGTATCAGGTGGCCAGAGTCTTGTAGGAGGATAATATAGATTCCTATGGGCATCCTCTCCATTTGCTAGTGATTCTCTCGTTATATGAGGATAATTTGGCTAGGGTTATAGCTTTCTTGTATTGTCTAACCAGTCTTGTAGGAGGATAGTATAGATTCCTGTGGAGATACTCTCCATTTGCTAGTGATTCTCTCGTTATAGGAGAATGATTTGGCTAGGGTTATAGCTTCCTTGTATTGGCTAACCAGAGTCTTGTAGGAGGATATTATAGATTCCTGTGGGGTTGCTCTCCATTTGCTAGTGATTCTCTCGTTATAGGAGGATGATTTGGCTAGGGTTATAGCTTTCTCGTATTTGGTGGCCAGAGTCTTGTAGGAGGATAGTATAGATTCCTGTGGGGATCCTCTCCATTTGCTAGTGATTCTCTTGTTATAGGAGGATGATTTGGCTAGGGTTATAGCTTTCTTGTATTGGGTGGCCAGAGTCTTGTAGGGTGATAGTATAGATTCCTGTGGGGATACTCTCCATTTGCTAGTGATTCTCTCGTTATAGGAGAATGATTTGGCTAGGGTTATAGCTTTCTTGTATTGGCTAACCAGAGTCTTGTAGGAGGATAGTATAGATTCCTCTGGGCATCCTCTCCATTTGCTAGTGATTCTCTCGTTATATGAGGATAATTTGGCTAGGGTTATAGCTTTCTTGTATTGGGTGGCCAGAGTCTTGTAGGAGGATAGTATAGATTCCTGTGGGGATACTCTCCATTTGCTAGTGATTCTCTCGTTATAGGAGGATGATTTGGCTAGTGTTATAGCTTTCTTGTATCGGGTGGCCAGAGTCTTTTACGAGGATAGTATAGATTCCTGTGGGGTTCCTCTCCATTTGCTAGTGATTCTCTTGTTATAGGAGGATGATTTGGCTAGGGTTAAAGCTTTCTTGTATTGGGTGGCCAGAGTCTTGTAGGAGGATAGTATAGATTCCTGTGGGCATCCTCTCCATTTGCTAGTGATTCTCTTGTTATAGGAGGATGATTAGGCTAGGGTTATAGCTTTCTTGTATTGGGTGGCCAGAGTCTTGTAGGAGGATAGTATAGATTCCTGTGGGCATCCTCTCCATTTGCAAGTGATTCTCTCGTTATAGGAGGATGATTTGGCTAGGGTTATAGCTTTCTTGTTTTGGGTGGCCAAAGTTTTGTAGGAGGATAGTATAGATTCCTGTGGGCATCCTCTCCATTTGCTAGTGATTCTCTCGTTATAGGAGGATTATTTGGCTAGGGTTATAGCTTTCTTGTATCGGGTGGCCAGAGTCTTGTATTAGGATAGTATAGATTCCTGTGGTAATACTCTCCATTTGCTAGTGATTCTCTCGTTATAGGAGGATGATTAGGCTAGGGTTATAGCTTTCTTGTATTGGGTGGCCAGAGTCTTGTAGGAGGATAGTATAGATTCCTGTGGGCATCCTCTCCATTTGCTAGTGATTCTCTCGTTATATGAGGATAATTTGGCTAGGGTTAAAGCTTTCTTGTATTGGGTGGCCAGAGTCTTGTAGGAGGATAGTACAGATTCCTGTGGGGATAATCTCCATTTGCTAGTGATTCTCTCGTTATAGGAGAATGATTTGGCTAGTGTTATAGCTTTCTTGCATTGGCTAACCAGAGTCTTGTAGGAGGATAGTGTAGATTCCTGTGGGCATCCTCTCCATTTGCTAGTGATTCTCTCGTTATAGGAGGATGATTTGGCTAGGGTTATAGCTTTCTTGTTTTGGGTGGCCAAAGTTTTGTAGTAGGATAGAATAGATTCCTGTGGGCATCCTCTCCATTTGCTAGTGATTATCTTGTTATAGGAGGATGATTTGGCTAGGGTTATAGCTTTCTTGTATTGGCTAACCAGATTCTTGTAGGAGGATAGTATAGATTCCTGTGGGGATACTCTCCATTTGCTAGTGATTCTCTCGTTATAGGAGGATGATTTGGCTAGGGTTATAGCTTTCTTGTATCGGGTGGCCAGAGTCTTGTAGGAGGATAGTATAGATTCCTGTGGGGATACTCTCCATTTGCTAGTGATTCTCTCGTTATAGGAGGATGATTTGGCTAGGGTTATAGCTTTCTTGTATCGGGTGGCCAGAGTCTTGTAGGAGGATAGTATAGATTCCTGTGGGGTTCCTCTCCATTTGCTAGTGATTCTCTCGTTATAGGAGGATGATTTGGCTAGGGTTATAGCTTTCTTGTATCGGGTGGCCAAAGTCTTGTAGGAGGATAGTATAGATTCCTGTGGGCATCCTCTCCATTTGCTAGTGATTCTCTCGTTATATGAGGATGATTTGGCTAGGGTTATAGATTTCTTGTATTGGGTGGCCAGAGTCTTGTAGGAGGATAGTATAGATTCCTGTGGGGATACTCTCCATTTGCTAGTGATTTTCTCGTTACAGGAGGATGATTTGGCTAGGGTTATAGCTTTCTTGTCTTGGGTGGCCAGAGTCTTGTAGGAGGATAGTATAGATTCCTGTGGGCATCCTCTCCATTTGCTAGTGATTCTCTCGTTATAGGAGGATGATTAGGCTAGGGTTATAGCTTTCTTGTATTGGGTGGCCAGAGTCTTGTAGGAGGATAGTATAGATTCCTGTCGGCATCCTCTCCATTTGCTAGTGATTCTCTCGTTATATGAGGATAATTTGGCTAGGGTTAAAGCTTTCTTGTATTGGGTGGCCAGAGTCTTGTAGGAGGATAGTATAGATTCATGTGGGCATCCTCTCCATTTGCTAGTGATTCTCTTGTTATAGGAGGATGATTTGGCTAGGGTTATAACTTTCTTGTATTGGCTAACCAGAGTCTTGTAGGAGGATAGTATAGATTCCTGTGGGGATCCTCTCCATTTGCTAGTGATTCTTTCGTTATAGGAGGATAATTTGGCTAGGGTTATAGCTTTCTTGTATTGAGTGGCTAGAGTCTTGTAGGAGGATAGTACAGATTCCTGTGGGGATAATCTCCATTTGCTAGTGATTCTCTCGTTATGGGAGGATGATTTGGCTAGGGTTATAGCTTTCTTGTTTTGGGTGGCCAAAGTTTTGTAGTAGGATAGAATAGATTCCTGTGGGCATCCTCTCCATTTGCTAGTGATTATCTTGTTATAGGAGGATGATTTGGCTAGGGTTATAGCTTTCTTGTATTGGCTAACCAGAGTCTTGTAGGAGGATAGTATAGATTCCTGTGGGGTTCCTCTCCATTTGCTAGTGATTCTCTCGTTATAGGAGGATGATTTGGCTAGGGTTATAGCTTTCTTGTATCGGGTGGCCAGAGTCTTGTAGGAGGATAGTATAGATTCCTGTGGGGATACTCTCCATTTGCTAGTGATTCTCTCGTTATAGGAGGATGATTTGGCTAGGGTTATAGCTTTCTTGTATC
The DNA here is from genome assembly GCF_040938575.1 of Ambystoma mexicanum. Taxonomy (NCBI): domain Eukaryota; kingdom Metazoa; phylum Chordata; class Amphibia; order Caudata; family Ambystomatidae; genus Ambystoma; species Ambystoma mexicanum. Next base: position 1,678,677,629 of record NC_090937.1, read on the forward strand.
GGGTGGCCAGAGTCTTGTAGGAGGATAGTATAGATTCCTGTGGGGATCCTCTCCATTTGCTAGTGATTCTCTCGTTATAGGAGGATGATTTGGTTAGGGTTATAGCTTGCTTGTATTGGGTGGCCAGAGTCTTGTACGAGGATAGTATAGATTCCTCTGGGAATCCTCTCCTATTGCTAGTGATTCTCTCGTTATATGAGGATAATTTGGCTAGGGTTAAAGCTTTCTTGTATTGGGTGGCCAGAGTCTTGTAGGAGGACAGTGTAGATTCCTGTGGGCATCCTCTCCATTTGCTAGTGATTCTCTCGTTATAGGAGGATGATTTGGCTAGGGTTATAGCTTTCTTGTTTTGGGTGGCCAAAGTTTTGTAGTAGGATAGAATAGATTCCTGTGGGCATCCTCTCCATTTGCTAGTGATTATCTTGTTATAGGAGGATGATTTGGCTAGGGTTATAGCTTTCTTGTATTGGCTAACCAGAGTCTTGTAGGAGGATAGTATAGATTCCTGTGGGGTTCCTCTCCATTTGCTAGTGATTCTCTCGTTATAGGAGGATGATTTGGCTAGGGTTATAGCTTTCTTGTATCGGGTGGCCAGAGTCTTGTAGGAGGATAGTATAGATTCCTGTGGGGATACTCTCCATTTGCTAGTGATTCTCTCGTTATAGGAGGATGATTTGGCTAGGGTTATAGCTTTCTTGTATCGGGTGGCCAGAGTCTTGTAGGAGGATAGTATAGTTTCCTGTGGGGATCCTCTCCATTTGCTAGTGATTCTCTCGTTATAGGAGGATGATTTGGTTAGGGTTATAGCTTGCTTGTATTGGGTGGCCAGAGTCTTGTACGAGGATAGTATAGATTCCTCTGGGAATCCTCTCCATTTGCTAGTGATTCTCTCGTTATATGAGGATAATTTGGCTAGGGTTAAAGCTTTCTTGTATTGGGTGGCCAGAGTCTTGTAGGAGGATAGTATAGATTCCTGTGGGCATCCTCTCCATTTGCTAGTGATTCTCTTGTTATAGGAGGATGATTTGGCTAGGGTTATAACTTTCTTGTATTGGCTAACCAGAGTCTTGTAGGAGGATAGTATAGATTCCTGTGGGGATCCTCTCCATTTGCTAGTGATTCTTTCGTTATATGAGGATAATTTGGCTAGGGTTATAGCTTTCTTGTATTGAGTGGCCAGAGTCTTGTAGGAGGATAGTACAGATTCCTGTGGGGATAATCTCCATTTTCTAGTGATTCTCTCGTTATAGGAGGATGATTTGGCTAGTGTTATAGCTTTCTTGCATTGGCTAACCAGAGTCTTGTAGGAGGATAGTGTAGATTCCTGTGGGCATCCTCTCCATTTGCTAGTGATTCTCTCGTTATAGGAGGATGATTTGGCTAGGGTTATAGCTTTCTTGTTTTGGGTGGCCAAAGTTTTGTAGTAGGATAGAATAGATTCCTGTGGGTATCCTCTCCATTTGCTAGTGATTATCTTGTTATAGGAGGATGATTTGGCTAGGGTTATAGCTTTCTTGTATTGGCTAACCAGAGTCTTGTAGGAGGATAGTATAGATTCCTGTGGGGTTCCTCTCCATTTGCTAGTGATTCTCTCGTTATAGGAGGATGATTTGGCTAGGGTTATAGCTTTCTTGTATCGGGTGGCCAGAGTCTCGTAGGTGGATAGTTTAGATTCCTGTGGGGATACTCTCCATTTGCTAGTGATTCTCTCGTTATAGGAGGATGATTTGGCTATGGTTATAGCTTTTTTGTATTGGGTGGCCAGAGTCTTGTAGGCGGATAGTATAGATTCCTGTGGGGTTCCTCTCCATTTGCTAGTGATTCTCTCGTTATAGGAGGATGATTTGGCTAGGGTTATAGCTTTCTTGTATCGGGTGGCCAAAGTCTTGTAGGAGGATAGTATAGATTCCTGTGGGCATCCTCTCCATTTGCTAGTGATTCTCTCGTTCTAGGAGGATGATTTGGCTAGGGTTATAGATTTCTTGTATTGGGTGGCCAGAGTCTTGTAGGAGGATAGTATAGATTCCTGTGGGGATACTCTCCATTTGCTAGTGATTTTCTCGTTACAGGAGGATGATTTGGCTAGGGTTATAGCTTTCTTGTCTTGGGTGGCCAGAGTCTTGTAGGAGGATAGTATAGATTCCTGTGGGCATCCTCTCCATTTGCTAGTGATTCTCTCGTTATAGGAGGATGATTAGGCTAGGGTTATAGCTTTCTTGTATCGGGTGGCCAGAGTCTTGTAGGAGGATAGTATAGATTCCTGTGGGGATCCTCTCCATTTGCTAGTGATTCTCTCATTATAGGAGGATGATTTGGTTAGGGTTATAGCTTGCTTGTATTGGGTGGCCAGAGTCTTGTACGAGGATAGTATAGATTCCTCTGGGAATCCTCTCCATTTGCTAGTGATTGTCTCGTTATATGAGGATAATTTAGCTAGGGTTATAACTTTCTTGTATTGGGTGGCCAGAGTCTTGTAGGAGGATAGTATAGATTCCTCTGGGCATCCTCTGCATTTGCTAGTGATTCTTTCGTTATATGAGGATAATTTGGCTAGGGTTATAGCTTTCTTGTATTGTCTAACCAGAGTCTTGTATGAGGATAGTATAGATTCCTCTGGAGATACTCTCCATTTGCTAGTGATTCTCTTGTCGTAGGAGAATGATTTGGCTAGGGTTATAGCTTTCTTGTATTGGCTAACCAGGGTCTTGTAGGAGGATAGTATAGATTCCTGTGGGGTTCCTCTCCATTTGCTAGTGATTCTCTCGTTATAGGAGGATGATTTGGCTAGGGTTATAGCTTTCTTGTATCGGGTGGCCAGAGTCTTGTAGGAGGATAGTATAGATTCCTGTGGGGTTCCTCTCCATTTGCTAGTGATTCTCTCATTATAGGAGGATGATTTGGCTAGGGTTATAGCTTTCTTGTATCAGGTGGCCAGAGTCTTGTAGGAGGATAGTATAGATTCCTATGGGCATCCTCTCCATTTGCTAGTGATTCTCTCGTTATATGAGGATAATTTGGCTAGGGTTATAGCTTTCTTGTATTGTCTAACCAGAGTCTTGTAGGAGGATAGTATAGATTCCTGTGGAGATACTCTCCATTTGCTAGTGATTCTCTCGTTATAGGAGAATGATTTGGCTAGGGTTATAGCTTTCTTGTATTGGCTAACCAGAGTCTTGTAGGAGGATAGTATAGATTCCTGTGGGGATACTCTGTATTTGCTAGTGATTCTCTCGTTATAGGAGGATGATTTGGCTAGGATTATAGCTTTCTTGTTTTGGGTGGCCAGAGTTTTGTAGGAGGATAGTATAGATTCCTGTGGGCATCCTCTGCATTTGCTAGTGATTCTCTCGTTATAGGAGGATGACTTGGCTAGGGTTATAGCTTTCTTGTTTTGTGTGGCCAGAGTTTTGTAGGAGGATATTATAGATTCCTGTGGGGTTGCTCTCCATTTGCTAGTGATTCTCTCGTTATAGGAGGATGATTTGGCTAGGGTTATAGCTTTCTCGTATTTGGTGGCCAGAGTCTTGTAGGAGGATAGTATAGATTCCTGTGGGGATCCTCTCCATTTGCTAGTGATTCTCTTGTTATAGGAGGATGATTTGGCTAGGGTTATAGCTTTCTTGTATTGGGTGGCCAGAGTCTTGTAGGGTGATAGTATAGATTCCTGTGGGGATACTCTCCATTTGCTAGTGATTCTCTCGTTATAGGAGAATGATTTGGCTAGGGTTATAGCTTTCTTGTATTGGCTAACCAGAGTCTTGTAGGAGGATAGTATAGATTCCTCTGGGCATCCTCTCCATTTGCTAGTGATTCTCTCGTTATATGAGGATAATTTGGCTAGTGTTATAGCTTTCTTGTATTGGGTGGCCAGAGTCTTGTAGGAGGATAGTATAGATTCCTGTGGGCATCCTCTCCATTTGCTAGTGATTCTCTTGTTATAGGAGGATTATTTGGCTAGGGTTATAGCTTTCTTGTAATGGGTGGCCAGAGTCATGTAGGAGGATAGTATAGATTCCTCTGGGCATCCTCTCCATTTGCTAGTGATTCTCTCGTTATAGGAGGATAATTTGGCTAGGGTTATAGCTTTCTTGTATCGGGTGGCCAGAGTCTTGTAGGAGGATAGTATAGATTCCTGTGGGCATCCTCTCCATTTGCTAGTGATTCTCTTGTTATAGGAGGATGATTTGGCTAGGGTTATAACTTTCTTGTATTGGCTAACCAGAGTCTTGTAGGAGGATAGTATAGATTCCTGTGGGGATCCTCTCCATTTGCTAGTGATTCTTTCGTTATATGAGGATAATTTGGCTAGGGTTATAGCTTTCTTGTATTGAGTGGCCAGAGTCTTGTAGGAGGATAGTACAGATTCCTGTGGGGATAATCTCCATTTGCTAGTGATTATCTTGTTATAGGAGGATGATTTGGCTAGGGTTATAGCTTTCTTGTTTTGGGTGGCCAAAGTTTTGTAGTAGGATAGAATAGATTCCTGTGGGCATCCTCTCCATTTGCTAGTGATTATCTTGTTATAGGAGGATGATTTGGCTAGGGTTATAGCTTTCTTGTATTGGCTAACCAGAGTCTTGTAGGAGGATAGTATAGATTCCTGTGGGGTTCCTCTCCATTTGCTAGTGATTCTCTCGTTATAGGAGGATGATTTGGCTAGGGTTATAGCTTTCTTGTATCGGGTGGCCAGAGTCTTGTAGGAGGATAGTATAGATTCCTGTGGGGTTCCTCTCCATTTGCTAGTGATTCTCTCGTTATAGGAGGATGATTTGGCTAGGGTTATAGCTTTCTTGTATCGGGTGGCCAAAGTCTTGTAGGAGGATAGTATAGATTCCTGTGGGCATCCTCTCCATTTGCTAGTGATTCTCTCATTATAGGAGGATGATTTGGCTAGGGTTATAGATTTCTTGTATTGGGTGGCCAGAGTCTTGTAGGAGGATAGTATAGATTCCTGTGGGGATACTCTCCATTTGCTAGTGATTCTCTCGTTACAGGAGGATGATTTGGCTAGGGTTATAGCTTTCTTGTCTTGGGTGGCCAGAGTCTTGTAGGAGGATAGTATAGATTCCTGTGGGCATCCTCTCCATTTGCTAGTGATTCTCTTGTTATAGGAGGATGATTTGCCTAGGGTTATAGCTTTCTTGTGTTGGCTAACCAGAGTCTTATAGGAGGATAGTATAGATTCCTCTGGGCATCCTCTGCATTTGCTAGTGATTCTTTCGTTATATGAGGATAATTTGGCTAGGGTTATAGCTTTCTTGTATTGTCTAACCAGAGTCTTGTAGGAGGATAGTATAGATTCCTGTGGAGATACTCTCCATTTCCTAGTGATTCTCTCATTATAGGAGGATGAGTTGGCTAGGGTTATAGCTTTCTTGTATTGTCTAACCAGAGTCTTGTAGGAGGATAGTATAGATTCCTGTGGGCATCCTCTCCATTTGCTAGTGATTCTCTCATTATAGGAGGATGATTTGGCTAGTGTTATAGATTTCTCATATTGGGTGGCCAGAGTCTTGTAGGAGGATAGTATAGATTCCTGTGGGGATCCTCTCCATTTGCTAGTGATTCTCTCGTTATAGGAGGATGATTTGGCTAGGGTTATAGCTTGCTTGTATTGGGTGGCCAGAGTCTTGTACGAGGATAGTATAGATTCCTCTGGGAATAATCTCCATTTGCTAGTGATTGTCTCGTTATATGAGGATAATTTGGCTAGGGTTATAGCTTTCTTGTATTGGGTGGCCAGAGTCTTGTAGGAGGATAGTATAGATTCCTCTGGGCATCCTCTGCATTTGCTAGTGATTCTTTCGTTATATGAGGATAATTTGGCTAGGGTTATAGCTTTCTTGTATTGTCTAACCAGAGTCTTGTAGGAGGATAGTATAGATTCCTGTGGAGATACTCTCCATTTGCTAGTGATTCTCTTGTTGTAGGAGAATGATTTGGCTAGGGTTATAGCTTTCTTGTATCGGGTGGCCAGAGTCTTGTAGGAGGATAGTATAGATTCCTGTGGGGATACTCTCCATTTGCTAGTGATTCTCTCGTTATAGGAGGATGATTTGGCTAGGGTTATAGCTTTCTTGTATCGGGTGGCCAGAGTCTTGTAGGAGGATAGTATAGATTCCTGTGGGGTTCCTCTCCATTTGCTAGTGATTCTCTCATTATAGGAGGATGATTTGGCTAGGGTTATAGCTTTCTTGTATCAGGTGGCCAGAGTCTTGTAGGAGGATAGTATAGATTCCTATGGGCATCCTCTCCATTTGCTAGTGATTCTCTCGTTATATGAGGATAATTTGGCTAGGGTTATAGCTTTCTTGTATTGTCTAACCAGAGTCTTGTAGGAGGATAGTATAGATTCCTGTGGAGATACTCTGCATTTGCTAGTGATTCTCTCGTTATAGGAGAATGATTTGGCTAGGGTTATAGCTTTCTTGTATTGTCTAACCAGAGTCTTGTAGGAGGATAGTATAGATTCCTGTGGGGATACTCTGTATTTGCTAGTGATTCTCTCGTTAAAGGAGGATGATTTGGCTAGGATTATAGCTTTCTTGTTTTGGGTGGCCAAAGTTTTGTAGGAGGATAGTATAGATTCCTGTGGGCATCCTCTTCATTTGCTAGTGATTCTCTCGTTATAGGAGGATGACTTGGCTAGGGTTATAGCTTTCTTGTTTTGTGTGGCCAGAGTTTTGTAGGAGGATATTATAGATTCCTGTGGGGTTGCTCTCCATTTGCTAGTGATTCTCTCGTTATAGGAGGATGATTTGGCTAGGGTTATAGCTTTCTCGTATCTGGTGGCCAGAGTCTTGTAGGAGGATAGTATAGATTCCTGTGGGGATCCTCTCCATTTGCTAGTGATTCTCTTGTTATAGGAGGATGATTTGGCTAGGGTTATAGCTTTCTTGTATTGGGTGGCCAGAGTCTTGTAGGGTGATAGTATAGATTCCTGTGGGGATACTCTCCATTTGCTAGTGATTCTCTCGTTATAGGAGAATGATTTGGCTAGGGTTATAGCTTTCTTGTATTGGCTAACCAGAGTCTTGTAGGAGTATAGTATAGATTCCTCTGGGCATCCTCTCCATTTGCTAGTGATTCTCTCGTTATATGAGGATAATTTGGCTAGTGTTATAGCTTTCTTGTATTGGGTGGCCAGAGTCTTGTAGGAGGATAGTATAGATTCCTGTGGGGATACTCTCCATTTGCTAGTGATTCTCTCGTTATAGGAGGATGATTTGGCTAGGGTTATAGCTTTCTTGTATCGGGTGGCCAGAGTCTTGTAGGAGAATGGTATAGATTCCTGTGGGCATCCTTTCCTTTTGCTAGTGATTCTCTCGTTATATGAGGATGATTTGGCTAGGGTTATAGCTTTCTTGTATTGGGTGGCCAGAGTCTTGTAGGAGGATAGTATAGATTCCTGTGGGCATCCTCTCCATTTGCTAGTGATTCTCTCGTTATAGGAGGATGATTTGGCTAGGGTTATAGCTTTCTTGTAATGGGTGGCCAGAGTCATGTAGGAGGATAGTATAGATTCCTCTGGGCATCCTCTCCATTTGCTAGTGATTCTCTCGTTATAGGAGGATTATTTGGCTAGGGTTATAGCTTTCTTGTATCGGGTGGCCAGAGTCTTGTAGGAGGATAGTATAGATTCCTGTGGTAATACTCTCCATTTGCTAGTGATTCTCTCGTTACAGGAGGATGATTTGGCTAGTGTAATAGCTTTCTTGCATTGGCTAACCAGAGTCTTGTAGGAGGATAGTATAGATTCCTGTGGGGATCCTCTCCATTTGCTAGTGATTCTCTCGTTATAGGAGGATGATTTGGCTAGGGTTATAGCTTGCTTGTATTGGGTGGCCAGAGTCTTGTACGAGGATAGTATAGATTCCTCTGGGAATCCTCTCCATTTGCTAGTGATTGTCTCGTTATATGAGGATAATTTGGCTAGGGTTATAGCTTTCTTGTATTGGGTGGGCAGAGTCTTGTAGGAGGATAGTATAGATTCCTCTGGGCATCCTCTGCATTTGCTAGTGATTCTTTCGTTATATGAGGATAATTTGGCTAGGGTTATAGCTTTCTTGTATTGTCTAACCAGAGTCTTGTAGGAGGATAGTATAGATTCCTGTGGAGATACTCTCCATTTGCTAGTGATTCTCTTGTTGTAGGAGAATGATTTGGCTAGGGTTATAGCTTTCTTGTATTGGCTAACCAGAGTCTTCTAGGAGGATAGTATAGATTCCTGTGGGGTTCCTCTCCATTTGCTAGTGATTCTCTCGTTATAGGAGGATGATTTGGCTAGGGTTATAGCTTTCTTGTATCGGGTGGCCAGAGTCTTGTAGGAGGATAGTATAGATTCCTGTGGGGATACTCTCCATTTGCTAGTGATTCTCTCGTTATAGGAGGATGATTTGGCTAGGGTTATAGCTTTCTTGTATCGGGTGGCCAGAGTCTTGTACGAGGATAGTATAGATTCCTGTGGGGTTCCTCTCCATTTGCTAGTGATTCTCTCATTATAGGAGGATGATTTGGCTAGGGTTATAGCTTTCTTGTATCAGGTGGCCAGAGTCTTGTAGGAGGATAGTATAGATTCCTATGGGCATCCTCTCCATTTGCTAGTGATTCTCTCGTTATATGAGGATAATTTGGCTAGGGTTATAGCTTTCTTGTATTGTCTAACCAGAGTCTTGTAGGAGGATAGTATAGATTCCTGTGGAGATACTCTCCATTTGCTAGTGATTCTCCCGTTATAGGAGAATGATTTGGCTAGGGTTATAGCTTTCTTGTATTGGCTAACCAGAGTCTTGTAGGAGGATAGTGTAGATTCCTGTGGGGATACTCTGTATTTGCTAGTGATTCTCTCGTTATAGGAGGATGATTTGGCTAGGATTATAGCTTTCTTGTTTTGGGTGGCCAGAGTTTTGTAGGAGGATAGTATAGATTCCTGTGGGGTTCCTCTCCATTTGCTAGTGATTCTCTCGTTATAGGAGGATGATTTGGCTAGGGTTATAGCTTTCTTGTATCGGGTGGCCAGTGTCTTGTAGGAGGATAGTATAGATTCCTGTGGGGATACTCTCCATTTGCTAGTGATTCTCTCGTTATAGGAGGATGATTTGGCTAGGGTTATAGCTTTCTTGTATCGGGTGGCCAGAGTCTTGTAGGAGGATAGTATAGATTCCTGTGGGGTTCCTCTCCATTTGCTAGTGATTCTCTCGTTATAGGAGGATGATTTGGCTAGGGTTATAGCTTTCTTGTATCAGGTGGCCAGAGTCTTGTAGGAGGATAGTATAGATTCCTGTGGGGATCCTCTCCATTTGCTAGTGATTCTTTCGTTATATGAGGATAATTTGGCTAGGGTTATAGCTTTCTTGTATTGCGTGGCCAGAGTCTTGTAGGAGGATAGTACAGATTCCTGTGGGGATACTCTCCATTTGCTAGTGATTCTCTCGTTATAGGAGGATGATTTGGCTAGGGTTATAGCTCTCTTGTATTGGCTAACCAGAGACTTGTAGGAGGATAGTATAGATTCCTGTGGGGATCCTCTCCATTTGCTAGTGATTCTTTGGTTATATGAGGATAATTTGGCTAGGGTTATAGCTTTCTTGTATTGAGTGGCCAGAGTCTTGTAGGAGGATAGTACAGATTCCTGTGGGGATGATCTCCATTTGCTAGTGATTCTCTCGTTATAGGAGGATGATTTGGCTAGTGTTATAGCTTTCTTGCATTGGCTAACCAGAGTCTTGTAGGAGGATAGTGTAGATTCCTGTGGGCATCCTCTCCATTTGCTAGTGATTCTCTCGTTATAGGAGGATGATTTGGCTAGGGATAGCTTTCTTGTTTTGGGTGGCCAAAGTTTTTTAGGAGGATAGTATAGATTCCTGTGGGCATCCTCTCCATTTGCTAGTGATTCTCTTGTTGTAGGAGGATGATTTGGCTAGGGTTATAGCTTTCTTGTATTGGCTAACCAGAGTCTTGTAGGAGGATAGTATAGATTCCTGTGGGGTTCCTCTCCATTTGCTAGTGATTCTCTCGTTATAGGAGGATGATTTGGCTAGGGTTATAGCTTTCTTGTATCGGGTGGCCAGAGTCTTGTAGGAGGATAGTATAGATTCCTGTGGGGTTCCTCTCCATTTGCTAGTGATTCTCTCATTATAGGTGGATGATTTGGCTAGGGTTATAGCTTTCTTGTATCAGGTGGCCAGAGTCTTGTAGGAGGATAGTATAGATTCCTGTGGGCATCCTCTCCATTTGCTAGTGATTCTCTCGTTATAGGAGGATGATTTGGCTAGGGTTATAGCTTTCTTGTATCGGGTGGCCAGAGTCTTGTAGGAGGATAGTATAGATTCCTGTGGGGATACTCTCCATTTGCTAGTGATTCTCTCGTTACAGGAGGATAATTTGGCTAGGGTTATAGCTTTCTTGTCTTGGGTGGCCAGAGTCTTGTAGGAGGATAGTATAGATTCCTCTGGGCATCCTCTGCATTTGCTAGTGATTCATTCGGTATATGAGGATAATTTGGCTAGGGTTATAGCCTTCTTGTATTGTCTAACCAGAGTCTTGTAGGAGGATAGTATAGATTCCTGTGGGGTTCCTCTCCATTTGCTAGTGATTCTCTCGTTATAGGAGGATGATTTGGCTAGGGTTATAGCTTTCTTGTATTGGCTAACCAGAGTCTTGTAGGAGGATAGTATAGATTCCTGTGGGGTTCCTCTCCATTTGCTAGTGATTCTCTCGTTATAGGAGGATGATTTGGCTAGGGTTATAGCTTTCTTGTATCGGGTGGCCAGAGTCTTGTAGGAGGATAGTATAGATCCTGTTGGGATACTCTCCATTTGCTAGTGATTCTCTCGTTATAGGAGGATGATTTGGCTAGGGGTTATAGCTTTCTTGTATCGGGTGGCCAGAGTCTTGTAGGAGGATAGTATAGATTCCTGTGGGGTTCCTCTCCATTTGCTAGTGATTCTCTCATTATAGGAGGATGATTTGGCTAGGGTTATAGCTTTCTTGTATCAGGTGGCCAGAGTCTTGTAGGAGGATAATATAGATTCCTATGGGCATCCTCTCCATTTGCTAGTGATTCTCTCGTTATATGAGGATAATTTGGCTAGGGTTATAGCTTTCTTGTATTGTCTAACCAGTCTTGTAGGAGGATAGTATAGATTCCTGTGGAGATACTCTCCATTTGCTAGTGATTCTCTCGTTATAGGAGAATGATTTGGCTAGGGTTATAGCTTCCTTGTATTGGCTAACCAGAGTCTTGTAGGAGGATATTATAGATTCCTGTGGGGTTGCTCTCCATTTGCTAGTGATTCTCTCGTTATAGGAGGATGATTTGGCTAGGGTTATAGCTTTCTCGTATTTGGTGGCCATAGTCTTGTAGGAGGATAGTATAGATTCCTGTGGGGATCCTCTCCATTTGCTAGTGATTCTCTTGTTATAGGAGGATGATTTGGCTAGGGTTATAGCTTTCTTGTATTGGGTGGCCAGAGTCTTGTAGGGTGATAGTATAGATTCCTGTGGGGATACTCTCCATTTGCTAGTGATTCTCTCGTTATAGGAGAATGATTTGGCTAGGGTTATAGCTTTCTTGTATTGGCTAACCAGAGTCTTGTAGGAGGATAGTATAGATTCCTCTGGGCATCCTCTCCATTTGCTAGTGATTCTCTCGTTATATGAGGATAATTTGGCTAGGGTTATAGCTTTCTTGTATTGGGTGGCCAGAGTCTTGTAGGAGGATAGTATAGATTCCTGTGGGGATACTCTCCATTTGCTAGTGATTCTCTCGTTATAGGAGGATGATTTGGCTAGTGTTATAGCTTTCTTGTATCGGGTGGCCAGAGTCTTGTACGAGGATAGTATAGATTCCTGTGGGGTTCCTCTCCATTTGCTAGTGATTCTCTTGTTATAGGAGGATGATTTGGCTAGGGTTAAAGCTTTCTTGTATTGGGTGGCCAGAGTCTTGTAGGAGGATAGTATAGATTCCTGTGGGCATCCTCTCCATTTGCTAGTGATTCTCTTGTTATAGGAGGATGATTAGGCTAGGGTTATAGCTTTCTTGTATTGGGTGGCCAGAGTCTTGTAGGAGGATAGTATAGATTCCTGTGGGCATCCTCTCCATTTGCAAGTGATTCTCTCGTTATAGGAGGATGATTTGGCTAGGGTTATAGCTTTCTTGTATTGGGTGGCCAGAGTCTTGTAGGAGGATAGTATAGATTCCTGTCGGCATCCTCTCCATTTGCTAGTGATTCTCTCGTTATATGAGGATAATTTGGCTAGGGTTAAAGCTTTCTTGTATTGGGTGGCCAGAGTCTTGTAGGAGGATAGTATAGATTCCTGTCGGCATCCTCTCCATTTGCTAGTGATTCTCTCGTTATATGAGGATAATTTGGCTAGGGTTAAAGCTTTCTTGTATTGGGTGGCCAGAGTCTTGTAGGAGGATAGTATAGATTCCTGTGGGCATCCTCTCCATTTGCTAGTGATTCTCTTGTTATAGGAGGATGATTTGGCTAGGGTTATAACTTTCTTGTATTGGCTAACCAGAGCCTTGTAGGAGGATAGTATAGATTCCTGTGGGGATCCTCTCCATTTGCTAGTGATTCTTTCGTTATATGAGGATAATTTGGCTAGGGTTATAGTTTTCTTGTGTTGAGTGGCCAGAGTCTTGTAGGAGGATAGTACAGATTCCTGTGGGGATAATCTCCATTTGCTAGTGATTATCTTGTTATAGGAGGATGATTTGGCTAGGGTTATAGCTTTCTTGTATTGGCTAACCAGAGTCTTGTAGGAGGATAGTATAGATTCCTGTGGGGTTCCTCTCCATTTGCTAGTGATTCTCTCGTTATAGGAGGATGATTTGGCTAGGGTTATAGCTTTCTTGTATCGGGTGGCCAGAGTCTTGTAGGAGGATAGTATAGATTCCTGTGGGGATACTCTCCATTTGCTAGTGATTCTCTCGTTATAGGACGATGATTTGGCTAGGGTTATAGCTTTCTTGTATCGGGTGGCCAGAGTCTTGTAGGAGGATAGTATAGATTCCTGTGGGGTTCCTCTCCATTTGCTAGTGATTCTCTCGTTATAGGAGGATGATTTGGTTAGGGTTATAGCTTTCTTGTATCAGGTGGCCAGAGTCTTGTAGGAGGATAGTATAGATTCCTATGGGCATCCTCTCCATTTGCTAGTGATTCTCTCGTTATATGAGGATAATTTGGCTAGGGTTATAGCTTTCGTGTATTGTCTAACCAGAGTCTTGTAGGAGGATAGTATAGATTCCTGTGGAGATACTCTCCATTTGCTAGTGATTCTCTCGTTATAGGAGAATGATTTGGCTAGGGTTATAGCTTTCTTGTATTGGCTAACCAGAGTCTTGTAGGAGGATAGTATAGATTCCTGTGGGGATACTCTGTATTTGCTAGTGATTCTCTCGTTATAGGAGGATGATTTGGCTAGGGTTATAGCTTTCTTGTATTGGCTAACCAGAGTCTTGTAGGAGGATAGTATAGATTCCTGTGGGGATACTCTGTATTTGCTAGTGATTCTCTCGTTATAGGAGGATGATTTGGCTAGGATTATAGCTTTCTTGTTTTGGGTGGCCAGAGTTTTGTAGGAGGATAGTATAGATTCCTGTGGGGTTGCTCTCCATTTGCTAGTGATTCTCTCGTTATATGAGGATAATTTGGCTAGTGTTATAGCTTTCTTGTATTGGGTGGCCAGAGTCTTGTAGGAGGATAGTATAGATTCCTGTGGGGATACTCTCCATTTGCTAGTGATTCTCTCGTTATAGGAGGATGATTTGGCTAGGGTTATAGCTTTCTTGTATCGGGTGGCCAGAGTCTTGTAGGAGAATGGTATAGATTCCTGTGGGCATCCTTTCCTTTTGCTAGTGATTCTCTCGTTATAGGAGGATGATTTGGCTAGGGTTATAGCTTTCTTGTATCGGGTGGCCAGAGTCTTGTAGGAGGATAGTATAGATTCCTGTGGGGATACTCTCCATTTGCTAGTGATTCTCTCGTTATAGGAGAATGATTTGGCTAGGGTTATAGCTTTCTTGTATTGGCTAACCAGAGTCTTGTAGGAGGATAGTATAGATTCCTCTGGGCATCCTCTCCATTTGCTAGTGATTCTCTCGTTATATGAGGATAATTTGGCTAGTGTTATAGCTTTCTTGTATTGGGTGGCCAGAGTGTTGTAGGAGGATAGTATAGATTCCTGTGGGGATACTCTCCATTTGCTAGTGATTCTCTCGTTATAGGAGGATGATTTGGCTAGGGTTATAGCTTTCTTGTATCGGGTGGCCAGAGTCTTGTAGGAGAATGGTATAGATTCCTGTGGGCATCCTTTCCTTTTGCTAGTGATTCTCTCGTTATAGGAGGATGATTTGGCTAGGGTTATAGCTTTCTTGTTTTGGGTGGCCAAAGTTTTGTAGTAGGATAGAATAGATTCCTGTGGGCATCCTCTCCATTTGCTAGTGATTATCTTGTTATAGGAGGATGATTTGGCTAGGGTTATAGCTTTCTTGTATTGGCTAACCAGAGTCTTGTAGGAGGATAGTATAGATTCCTGTGGGGTTCCTCTCCATTTGCTAGTGATTCTCTCGTTATAGGAGGATGATTTGGCTAGGGTTATAGCTTTCTTGTATCGGGTGGCCAGAGTCTTGTAGGAGGATAGTATAGATTCCTGTGGGGATACTCTCCATTTGCTAGTGATTCTCTCGTTATAGGAGGATGATTTGGCTAGGGTTATAGCTTTCTTGTATCGGGTGGCCAGAGTCTTGTAGGAGGATAGTATAGATTCCTGTGGGCATCCTCTCCATTTGCTAGTGATTCTCTTGTTATAGGAGGATGATTTGGCTAGGGTTATAGCTTTCTTGTGTTGGGTAACCATAGTCTTATAGGAGGATAGTATAGATTCCTCTGGGCATCCTCTGCATTTGCTAGTGATTCTTTCGTTATATGAGGATAATTTGGCTAGGGTTATAGCTTTCTTGTATTGTCTAACCAGAGTCTTGTAGGAGGATAGTATAGATTCCTGTGGAGATACTCTCCATTTGCTAGTGATTCTCTCGTTATAGGAGGATGAGTTGGCTAGGGTTATAGCTTTCTTGTATTGGTTAATCAGAGTCTTGTAGGAGGATAGTATAGATTCCTGTGGGCATCCTCTCCATTTGCTAGTGATTCTCTCATTATAGGAGGATGATTTGGCTAGTGTTATAGATTTCTCGTATTGGGTGGCCAGAGTCTTGTAGGAGGATAGTATAGATTCCTGTGGGGATCCTCTCCATTTGCTAGTGATTCTCTCGTTATAGGAGGATGATTTGGTTAGGGTTATAGCTTGCTTGTATTGGGTGGCCAGAGTCTTGTACGAGGATAGTATAGATTCCTCTGGGAATCCTCTCCATTTGCTAGTGATTGTCTTGTTATATGAGGATAATTTAGCTAGGGTTATAGCTTTCTTGTATTGGGTGGCCAGAGTCTTGTAGGAGGATAGTATAGATTCCTGTGGGGTTCCTCTCCATTTGCTAGTGATTCTCTCATTATAGGAGGATGATTTGGCTAGGGTTATAGCTTTCTTGTATCAGGTGGCCAGAGTCTTGTAGGAGGATAGTATAGATTCCTATGGGCATCCTCTCCATTTGCTAGTGATTCTCTCGTTATATGAGGATAATTTGGCTAGGGTTATAGCTTTCTTGTATTGTCTAACCAGAGTCTTGTAGGAGGATAGTATAGATTCCTGTGGAGATACTCTCCATTTGCTAGTGATTCTCTCGTTATAGGAGAATGATTTGGCTAGGGTTATAGCTTTCTTGTATTGGCTAACCAGAGTCTTGTAGGAGGATAGTATAGATTCCTGTGGGGATACTCTGTATTTGCTAGTGATAATCTCGTTATAGGAGGATGATTTGGCTAGAATTATAGCTTTCTTGTTTTGGGTGGCCAAAGTTTTGTAGTAGGATAGAAAAGATTCCTGTGGGCATCCTCTCCATTTGCTAGTGATTATCTTGTTATAGGAGGATGATTTGGCTAGGGTTATAGCTTTCTTGTATTGGCTAACCAGAGTCTTGTAGGAGGATAGTATAGATTCCTGTGGGGTTCCTCTCCATTTGCTAGTGATTCTCTCGTTATAGGAGGATGATTTGGCTAGGGTTATAGCTTTCTTGTATCGGGTGGCCAGAGTCTTGTAGGAGGATAGTATAGATTCCTGTGGGGTTCCTCTCCATTTGCTAGTGATTCTCTCGTTATAGGAGGATGATTTGGCTAGGGTTATAGCTTTCTTGTATCGGGTGGCCAGAGTCTTGTAGGAGGATAGTATAGATTCCTGTGGGGTTCCTCTCCATTTGCTAGTGATTCTCTCGTTATAGGAGGATGATTTGGCTAGGGTTATAGCTTTCTTGTATCGGGTGGCCAGAGTCTTGTAGGAGGATAGTATAGATTCCTGTGGGGTTCCTCTCCATTTGCTAGTGATTCTCTCGTTATAGGAGGATGATTTGGCTAGGGTTATAGCTTTCTTGTATCGGGTGGCCAGAGTCTTGTAGGAGGATAGTATAGATTCCTGTGGGGTTCCTCTCCATTTGCTAGTGATTCTCTCGTTATAGGAGGATGATTTGGCTAGGGTTATAGCTTTCTTGTATCGGGTGGCCAAAGTCTTGTAGGAGGATAGTATAGATTCCTGTGGGCATCCTCTCCATTTGCTAGTGATTCTCTCGTTATAGGAGGATGATTTGGCTAGGGTTATAGATTTCTTGTATTGGGTGGCCAGAGTCTTGTAGGAGGATAGTATAGATTCCTGTGGGGATACTCTCCATTTGCTAGTGATTCTCTCGTTACAGGAGGATGATTTGGCTAGGGTTATAGCTTTCTTGTCTTGGGTGGCCAGAGTCTTGTAGGAGGATAGTATAGATTCCTGTGGGCATCCTCTCCATTTGCTAGTGATTATCTTGTTATAGGAGGATGATTTGGCTAGGGTTATAGCTTTCTTGTATTGGCTAACCAGAGTCTTGTAGGAGGATAGTATAGATTCCTGTGGGGTTCCTCTCCATTTGCTAGTGATTCTCTCGTTATAGGAGGATGATTTGGCTAGGGTTATAGCTTTCTTGTATCGGGTGGCCAGAGTCTTGTAGGAGGATAGTATAGATTCCTGTGGGGTTCCTCTCCATTTGCTAGTGATTCTCTCGTTATAGGAGGATGATTTGGCTAGGGTTATAGCTTTCTTGTATCGGGTGGCCAGAGTCTTGTAGGAGGATAGTATAGATTCCTGTGGGGTTCCTCTCCATTTGCTAGTGATTCTCTCGTTATAGGAGGATGATTTGGCTAGGGTTATAGCTTTCTTGTATCGGGTGGCCAGAGTCTTGTAGGAGGATAGTATAGATTCCTGTGGGGTTCCTCTCCATTTGCTAGTGATTCTCTCGTTATAGGAGGATGATTTGGCTAGGGTTATAGCTTTCTTGTATCGGGTGGCCAGAGTCTTGTAGGAGGATAGTATAGATTCCTGTGGGGTTCCTCTCCATTTGCTAGTGATTCTCTCGTTATAGGAGGATGATTTGGCTAGGGTTATAGCTTTCTTGTATCGGGTGGCCAAAGTCTTGTAGGAGGATAGTATAGATTCCTGTGGGCATCCTCTCCATTTGCTAGTGATTCTCTCGTTATAGGAGGATGATTTGGCTAGGGTTATAGATTTCTTGTATTGGGTGGCCAGAGTCTTGTAGGAGGATAGTATAGATTCCTGTGGGGATACTCTCCATTTGCTAGTGATTCTCTCGTTACAGGAGGATGATTTGGCTAGGGTTATAGCTTTCTTGTCTTGGGTGGCCAGAGTCTTGTAGGAGGATAGTATAGATTCCTGTGGGCATCCTCTCCATTTGCTAGTGATTCTCTTGTTATAGGAGGATGATTTGCCTAGGGTTATAGCTTTCTTGTGTTGGCTAACCAGAGTCTTATAGGAGGATAGTATAGATTCCTCTGGGCATCCTCTGCATTTGCTAGTGATTCTTTCGTTATATGAGGATAATTTGGCTAGGGTTATAGCTTTCTTGTATTGTCTAACCAGAGTCTTGTAGGAGGATAGTATAGATTCCTGTGGAGATACTCTCCATTTGCTAGTGATTCTCTCGTTATAGGAGGATGAGTTGGCTAGGGTTATAGCTTTCTTGTATTGGCTAATCAGAGTCTTGTAGGAGGATAGTATAGATTCCTGTGGGCATCCTCTGCATTTGCTAGTGATTCTTTCGTTATATGAGGATAATTTGGCTAGGGTTATAGCTTTCTTGTATTGTCTAACCAGAGTCTTGTAGGAGGATAGTATAGATTCCTGTGGGGTTCCTCTCCATTTGCTAGTGATTCTCTCGTTATAGGAGGATGATTTGGCTAGGGTTATAGCTTTCTTGTATCGGGTGGCCAGAGTCTTGTAGGAGGATAGTATAGATTCCTGTGGGGTTCCTCTCCATTTGCTAGTGATTCTCTCGTTATAGGAGGATGATTTGGCTAGGGTTATAGCTTTCTTGTATCGGGTGGCCAGAGTCTTGTAGGAGGATAGTATAGATTCCTGTGGGGTTCCTCTCCATTTGCTAGTGATTCTCTCGTTATAGGAGGATGATTTGGCTAGGGTTATAGCTTTCTTGTATCGGGTGGCCAAAGTCTTGTAGGAGGATAGTATAGATTCCTGTGGGCATCCTCTCCATTTGCTAGTGATTCTCTCGTTATAGGAGGATGATTTGGCTAGGGTTATAGATTTCTTGTATTGGGTGGCCAGAGTCTTGTAGGAGGATAGTATAGATTCCTGTGGGGATACTCTCCATTTGCTAGTGATTCTCTCGTTACAGGAGGATGATTTGGCTAGGGTTATAGCTTTCTTGTCTTGGGTGGCCAGAGTCTTGTAGGAGGATAGTATAGATTCCTGTGGGCATCCTCTCCATTTGCTAGTGATTCTCTTGTTATAGGAGGATGATTTGCCTAGGGTTATAGCTTTCTTGTGTTGGCTAACCAGAGTCTTATAGGAGGATAGTATAGATTCCTCTGGGCATCCTCTGCATTTGCTAGTGATTCTTTCGTTATATGAGGATAATTTGGCTAGGGTTATAGCTTTCTTGTATTGTCTAACCAGAGTCTTGTAGGAGGATAGTATAGATTCCTGTGGAGATACTCTCCATTTGCTAGTGATTCTCTCGTTATAGGAGGATGAGTTGGCTAGGGTTATAGCTTTCTTGTATTGGCTAATCAGAGTCTTGTAGGAGGATAGTATAGATTCCTGTGGGCATCCTCTGCATTTGCTAGTGATTCTTTCGTTATATGAGGATAATTTGGCTAGGGTTATAGCTTTCTTGTATTGTCTAACCAGAGTCTTGTAGGAGGATAGTATAGATTCCTGTGGAGATACTCTCCATTTGCTAGTGATTCTCTCGTTATAGGAGGATGAGTTGGCTAGGGTTATAGCTTTCTTGTATTGGCTAATCAGAGTCTTGTAGGAGGATAGTATAGATTCCTCTGGGCATCCTCTGCATTTGCTAGTGATTCTTTCGTTATATGAGGATAATTTGGCTAGGGTTATAGCTTTCTTGTATTGTCTAACCAGAGTCTTGTAGGAGGATAGTATAGATTCCTATGGGCATCCTCTCCATTTGCTAGTGATTCTCTCGTTATATGAGGATAATTTGGCTAGGGTTATAGCTTTCTTGTATTGTCTAACCAGAGTCTTGTAGGAGGATAGTATAGATTCCTGTGGAGATACTCTGCATTTGCTAGTGATTCTCTCGTTATAGGAGAATGATTTGGCTAGGGTTATAGCTTTCTTGTATTGGCTAACCAGAGTCTTGTAGGAGGATAGTATAGATTCCTGTGGGGATACTCTGTATTTGCTAGTGATTCTCTTGTTATAGGAGGATGATTTGGCTAGGATTATAGCTTTCTTGTTTTGGGTGGCCAAAGTTTTGTAGGAGGATAGTATAGATTCCTGTGGGCATCCTCTTCATTTGCTAGTGATTCTCTCGTTATAGGAGGATGACTTGGCTAGGGTTATAGCTTTCTTGTTTTGTAGGAGGATATTATAGATTCCTGTGGGGTTGCTCTCCATTTGCTAGTGATTCTCTCGTTATAGGAGGATGATTTGGCTAGGGTTATAGCTTTCTCGTATCTGGTGGCCAGAGTCTTGTAGGAGGATAGTATAGATTCCTGTGGGGATCCTCTCCATTTGCTAGTGATTCTCTTGTTATAGGAGGATGATTTGGCTAGGGTTATAGCTTTCTTGTATTGGGTGGCCAGAGTCTTGTAGGGTGATAGTATAGATTCCTGTGGGGATACTCTCCATTTGCTAGTGATTCTCTCGTTATAGGAGAATGATTTGGCTAGGGTTATAGCTTTCTTGTATTGGCTAACCAGAGTCTTGTAGGAGGATAGTATAGATTCCTCTGGGCATCCTCTCCATTTGCTAGTGATTCTCTCGTTATATGAGGATAATTTGGCTAGTGTTATAGCTTTCTTGTATTGGGTGGCCAGAGTCTTGTAGGAGGATAGTATAGATTCCTGTGGGGATACTCTCCATTTGCTAGTGATTCTCTCGTTATAGGAGGATGATTTGGCTAGGGTTATAGCTTTCTTGTATCGGGTGGCCAGAGTCTTGTAGGAGAATGGTATAGATTCCTGTGGGCATCCTTTCCTTTTGCTAGTGATTCTCTCGTTATAGGAGGATGATTTGGCTAGGGTTATAGCTTTCTTGTATTGGGTGGCCAGAGTCTTGTAGGAGGATAGTATAGATTCCTGTGGGCATCCTCTCCATTTGCTAGTGATTCTCTCGTTATAGGAGGATTATTTGGCTAGGGTTATAGCTTTCTTGTATTGAGTGGCCAGAGTCTTGTAGGAGGATAGTACAGATTCCTGTGGGGATAATCTCTATTTGCTAGTGATTCTCTCGTTATAGGAGGATGATTTGGCTAGTGTTATAGCTTTCTTGCATTGGCTAACCAGAGTCTTGTAGGAGGATTGTGTAGATTCCTGTGGGCATCCTCTCCATTTGCTAGTGATTCTCTCGTTATAGGAGGATGATTTGGCTAGGGTTATAGCTTTCCTGTTTTGGGTGGCCAAAGTTTTGTAGTAGGATAGAATAGATTCCTGTGGGCATCCTCTCCATTTGCTAGTGATTATCTTGTTATAGGAGGATGATTTGGCTAGGGTTATAGCTTTCTTGTATTGGCTAACCAGAGTCTTGTAGGAGGATAGTATAGATTCCTGTGGGGTTCCTCTCCATTTGCTAGTGATTCTCTCGTTATAGGAGGATGATTTGGCTAGGGTTATAGCTTTCTTGTATCGGGTGGCCAGAGTCTTGTAGGAGGATAGTATAGATTCCTGTGGGGATACTCTCCATTTGCTAGTGATTCTCTCGTTATAGGAGGATGATTTGGCTAGGGTTATAGCTTTCTTGTATCGGGTGGCCAGAGTCTTGTAGGAGGATAGTATAGATTCCTGTGGGCATCCTCTCCATTTGCTAGTGATTCTCTTGTTATAGGAGGATGATTTGGCTAGGGTTATAGCTTTCTTGTGTTGGGTAACCATAGTCTTATAGGAGGATAGTATAGATTCCTCTGGGCATCCTCTGCATTTGCTAGTGATTCTTTCGTTATATGAGGATAATTTGGCTAGGGTTATAGCTTTCTTGTATTGTCTAACCAGAGTCTTGTAGGAGGATAGTATAGATTCCTGTGGAGATACTCTCCATTTGCTAGTGATTCTCTCGTTATAGGAGGATGAGTTGGCTAGGGTTATAGCTTTCTTGTATTGGCTAATCAGAGTCTTGTAGGAGGATAGTATAGATTCCTGTGGGCATCCTCTCCATTTGCTAGTGATTCTCTTGTTATAGGAGGATGATTTGGTTAGGGTTATAGCTTGCTTGTATTGGGTGGCCAGAGTCTTGTACTTGGATAGTATAGATTCCTCTGGGAATCCTCTCCATTTGCTAGTGATTGTCTTGTTATATGAGGATAATTTAGCTAGGGTTATAGCTTTCTTGTATTGGGTGGCCAGAGTCTTGTAGGAGGATAGTATAGATTCCTATGGGCATCCTCTCCATTTGCTAGTGATTCTCTCGTTATATGAGGATAATTTGGCTAGGGTTATAGCTTTCTTGTATTGTCTAACCAGAGTCTTGTAGGAGGATAGTATAGATTCCTGTGGAGATACTCTCCATTTGCTAGTGATTCTCTCGTTATAGGAGAATGATTTGGCTAGGGTTATAGCTTTCTTGTATTGGCTAACCAGAGTCTTGTAGGAGGATAGTATAGATTCCTGTGGGGAGACTCTGTATTTGCTAGTGATTCTCTCGTTATAGGAGGATGATTTGGCTAGGATTATAGCTTTCTTGTTTTGGGTGGCCAGAGTTTTGTAGGAGGATAGTATAGATTCCTGTGGGCATCCTCTTCATTTGCTAGTGATTCTCTCGTTATAGGAGGATGACTTGGCTAGGGTTATAGCTTTCTTGTTTTGTGTGGCCAGAGTTTTGTAGGAGGATATTATAGATTCCTGTGGGGTTGCTCTCCATTTGCTAGTGATTCTCTCGTTATAGGAGGATGATTTGGCTAGGGTTATGGCTTTCTCGTATTTGGTGGCCAGAGTCTTGTAGGAGGATAGTATAGATTCCTGTGGGGATCCTCTCCATTTGCTAGTGATTCTCTCGTTATATGAGGATAATTTGGCTAGTGTTATAGCTTTCTTGCATTGGCTAACCAGAGTCTTGTAGGAGGATAGTGTAGATTCCTGTGGGCATCCTCTCCATTTGCTAGTGATTCTCTCGTTATAGGAGGATGATTTGGCTAGGGTTATAGCTTTCTTGTTTTGGGTGGCCAAAGTTTTGTAGTAGGATAGAAAAGATTCCTGTGGGCATCCTCTCCATTTGCTAGTGATTATCTTGTTATAGGAGGATGATTTGGCTAGGGTTATAGCTTTCTTGTATTGGCTAACCAGAGTCTTGTAGGAGGATAGTATAGATTCCTGTGGGGTTCCTCTCCATTTGCTAGTGATTCTCTCGTTATAGGAGGATGATTTGGCTAGGGTTATAGCTTTCTTGTATCGGGTGGCCAGAGTCTTGTAGGAGGATAGTATAGATTCCTGTGGGGATACTCTCCATTTGCTAGTGATTCTCTCGTTATAGGAGGATGATTTGGCTAGGGTTATAGCTTTCTTGTATCGGGTGGCCAGAGTCTTGTAGGAGGATAGTATAGATTCCTGTGGGGTTCCTCTCCATTTGCTAGTGATTCTCTCGTTATAGGAGGATGATTTGGCTAGGGTTATAGCTTTCTTGTATCGGGTGGCCAAAGTCTTGTAGGAGGATAGTATAGATTCCTGTGGGCATCCTCTCCATTTGCTAGTGATTCTCTCGTTATAGGAGGATGATTTGGCTAGGGTTATAGATTTCTTGTATTGGGTGGCCAGAGTCTTGTAGGAGGATAGTATAGATTCCTGTGGGGATACTCTCCATTTGCTAGTGATTTTCTCGTTACAGGAGGATGATTTGGCTAGGGTTATAGCTTTCTTGTCTTGGGTGGCCAGAGTCTTGTAGGAGGATAGTATAGATTCCTGTGGGCATCCTCTCCATTTGCTAGTGATTCTCTCGTTATAGGAGGATGATTTGGCTAGGGTTATAGATTTCTTGTATTGGGTGGCCAGAGTCTTGTAGGAGGATAGTATAGATTCCT
Source organism: Ambystoma mexicanum (assembly GCF_040938575.1). Taxonomy (NCBI): domain Eukaryota; kingdom Metazoa; phylum Chordata; class Amphibia; order Caudata; family Ambystomatidae; genus Ambystoma; species Ambystoma mexicanum. Next base: position 1,678,701,282 of record NC_090937.1, read on the forward strand.
GTGGGGATACTCTCCATTTGCTAGTGATTCTCTCGTTATAGGAGGATGATTTGGCTAGGGTTATAGCTTTCTTGTATCGGGTGGCCAAAGTCTTGTAGGAGGATAGTATAGATTCCTGTGGGCATCCTCTCCATTTGCTAGTGATTCTCTCGTTATAGGAGGATGATTTGGCTAGGGTTATAGATTTCTTGTATTGGGTGGCCAGAGTCTTGTAGGAGGATAGTATAGATTCCTGTGGGGATACTCTCCATTTGCTAGTGATTTTCTCGTTACAGGAGGATGATTTGGCTAGGGTTATAGCTTTCTTGTCTTGGGTGGCCAGAGTCTTGTAGGAGGATAGTATAGATTCCTGTGGGCATCCTCTCCATTTGCTAGTGATTCTCTCGTTATAGGAGGATGATTTGGCTAGGGTTATAGCTTTCTTGTGTTGGGTAACCATAGTGTTATAGGAGGATAGTATAGATTCCTCTGGGCATCCTCTGCATTTGCTAGTGATTCTTTCGTTATATGAGGATAATTTGGCTAGGGTTATAGCTTTCTTGTATTGTCTAACCAGAGTCTTGTAGGAGGATAGTATAGATTCCTGTGGAGATACTCTCCATTTGCTAGTGATTCTCTCGTTATAGGAGGATGAGTTGGCTAGGGTTATAGCTTTCTTGTATTGGCTAATCAGAGTCTTGTAGGAGGATAGTATAGATTCCTGTGGGCATCCTCTCCATTTGCTAGTGATTCTCTCATTATAGGAGGATGATTTGGCTAGTGTTATAGATTTCTCGTATTGGGTGGCCAGAGTCTTGTAGGAGGATAGTATAGATTCCTGTGGGGATCCTCTCCATTTGCTAGTGATTCTCTCGTTATAGGAGGGTGATTTGGTTAGGGTTATAGCTTGCTTGTATTGGGTGGCCAGAGTCTTGTACGAGGATAGTATAGATTCCTCTGGGAATCCTCTCCATTTGCTAGTGATTGTCTTGTTATATGAGGATAATTTAGCTAGGGTTATAGCTTTCTTGTATTGGGTGGCCAGAGTCTTGTAGGAGGATAGTATAGATTCCTGTGGGGTTCCTCTCCATTTGCTAGTGATTCTCTCATTATAGGAGGATGATTTGGCTAGGGTTATAGCTTTCTTGTATCAGGTGGCCAGAGTCTTGTAGGAGGATAGTATAGATTCCTATGGGCATCCTCTCCATTTGCTAGTGATTCTCTCGTTATATGAGGATAATTTGGCTAGGGTTATAGCTTTCTTGTATTGTCTAACCAGAGTCTTGTAGGAGGATAGTATAGATTCCTGTGGAGATACTCTCCATTTGCTAGTGATTCTCTCGTTATAGGAGAATGATTTGGCTAGGGTTATAGCTTTCTTGTATTGGCTAACCAGAGTTTTGTAGGAGGATAGTATAGATTCCTGTGGGCATCCTCTTCATTTGCTAGTGATTCTCTCGTTATAGGAGGATGACTTGGCTAGGGTTATAGCTTTCTTGTTTTGTGTGGCCAGAGTTTTGTAGGAGGATATTATAGATTCCTGTGGGGTTGCTCTCCATTTGCTAGTGATTCTCTCGTTATAGGAGGATGATTTGGCTAGGGTTATAGCTTTCTCGTATTTGGTGGCCAGAGTCTTGTAGGAGGATAGTATAGATTCCTGTGGGGATCCTCTCCATTTGCTAGTGATTCTCTTGTTATAGGAGGATGATTTGGCTAGGGTTATAGCTTTCTTGTATTGGGTGGCCAGAGTCTTGTAGGGTGATAGTATAGATTCCTGTGGGGATACTCTCCATTTGCTAGTGATTCTCTCGTTATAGGAGAATGATTTGGCTAGGGTTATAGCTTTCTTGTATTGGCTAACCAGAGTCTTGTAGGAGGATAGTATAGATTCCTCTGGGCATCCTCTCCATTTGCTAGTGATTCTCTCGTTATATGAGGATAATTTGGCTAGTGTTATAGCTTTCTTGCATTGGCTAACCAGAGTCTTGTAGGAGGATAGTGTAGATTCTTGTGGGCATCCTCTCCATTTGCTAGTGATTCTCTCGTTATAGGAGGATGATTTGGCTAGGGTTATAGCTTTCTTGTTTTGGGTGGCCAAAGTTTTGTAGTAGGATAGAAAAGATTCCTGTGGGCATCCTCTCCATTTGCTAGTGATTATCTTGTTATAGGAGGATGATTTGGCTAGGGTTATAGCTTTCTTGTATTGGCTAACCAGAGTCTTGTAGGAGGATAGTATAGATTCCTGTGGGGTTCCTCTCCATTTGCTAGTGATTCTCTCGTTATAGGAGGATGATTTGGCTAGGGTTATAGCTTTCTTGTATCGGGTGGCCAGAGTCTTGTAGGAGGATAGTATAGATTCCTGTGGGGATACGCTCCATTTGCTAGTGATTCTCTCGTTATAGGAGGATGATTTGGCTAGGGTTATAGCTTTCTTGTATCGGGTGGCCAGAGTCTTGTAGGAGGATAGCATAGATTCCTGTGGGGTTCCTCTCCATTTGCTAGTGATTCTCTCGTTATAGGAGGATGATTTGGCTAGGGTTATAGCTTTCTTGTATCGGGTGGCCAAAGTCTTGTAGGAGGATAGTATAGATTCCTGTGGGAATCCTCTCCATTTGCTAGTGATTCTCTCGTTATAGGAGGATGATTTGGCTAGGGTTATAGATTTCTTGTATTGGGTGGCCAGAGTCTTGTAGGAGGATAGTATAGATTCCTGTGGGGATACTCTCCATTTGCTAGTGATTCTCTCGTTACAGGAGGATGATTTGGCTAGGGTTATAGCTTTCTTGTCTTGGGTAGCCAGAGTCTTGTAGGAGGATAGTATAGATTCCTGTGGGCATCCTCTCCATTTGCTAGTGATTCTCTTGTTATAGGAGGATGATTTGCCTAGGGTTATAGCTTTCTTGTGTTGGCTAACCAGAGTCTTATAAGACGATAGTATAGATTCCTCTGGGCATCCTCTGCATTTGCTAGTGATTCTTTCGTTATATGAGGATAATTTGGCTAGGGTTATAGCTTTCTTGTCTTGGGTGGCCAGAGTCTTGTAGGAGGATAGTATAGATTCCTGTGGGCATCCTCTCCATTTGCTAGTGATTCTCTTGTTATAGGAGGATGATTTGCCTAGGGTTATAGCTTTCTTGTGTTGGCTAACCAGAGTCTTATAGGAGGATAGTATAGATTCCTCTGGGCATCCTCTGCATTTGCTAGTGATTCTTGCGTTATATGAGGATAATTTGGCTAGTGTTATAGCTTTCTTGTATTGTCTAACCAGAGTCTTGTAGGAGGATAGTATAGATTCCTGTGGAGATACTCTCCATTTGCTAGTGATTCTCTCGTTATAGGAGGATGAGTTGGCTAGGGTTATAGCTTTCTTGTATTGGCTAATCAGAGTCTTGTAGGAGGATAGTATAGATTCCTGTGGGCATCCTCTGCATTTGCTAGTGATTCTTTCGTTATATGAGGATAATTTGGCTAGGGTTATAGCTTTCTTGTATTGTCTAACCAGAGTCTTGTAGGAGGATAGTATAGATTCCTGTGGAGATACTCTCCATTTGCTAGTGATTCTCTCGTTATAGGAGGATGAGTTGGCTAGGGTTATAGCTTTCTTGTATTGGCTAATCAGAGTCTTGTAGGAGGATAGTATAGATTCCTCTGGGCATCCTCTCCATTTGCTAGTGATTCTTTCGTTATATGAGGATAATTTGGCTAGGGTTATAGCTTTCTTGTATTGTCTAACCAGAGTCTTGTAGGAGGATAGTATAGATTCCTATGGGCATCCTCTCCATTTGCTAGTGATTCTCTCGTTATATGAGGATAATTTGGCTAGGGTTATAGCTTTCTTGTATTGTCTAACCAGAGTCTTGTAGGAGGATAGTATAGATTCCTGTGGAGATACTCTGCATTTGCTAGTGATTCTCTCGTTATAGGAGAATGATTTGGCTAGGGTTATAGCTTTCTTGTATTGGCTAACCAGAGTCTTGTAGGAGGATAGTATAGATTCCTGTGGGGATACTCTGTATTTGCTAGTGATTCTCTTGTTATAGGAGGATGATTTGGCTAGGATTATAGCTTTCTTGTTTTGGGTGGCCAAAGTTTTGTAGGAGGATAGTATAGATTCCTGTGGGCATCCTCTTCATTTGCTAGTGATTCTCTCGTTATAGGAGGATGACTTGGCTAGGGTTATAGCTTTCTTGTTTTGTGTGGCCAGAGTTTTGTAGGAGGATATTATAGATTCCTGTGGGGTTGCTCTTCATTTGCTAGTGATTCTCTCGTTATAGGAGAATGATTTGGCTAGGGTTATAGCTTTCTTGTATTGGCTAACCAGAGACTTGTAGGAGGATAGTATAGATTCCTCTGGGCATCCTCTCCATTTGCTAGTGATTCTCTCGTTATATGAGGATAATTTGGCTAGTGTTATAGCTTTCTTGTATTGGGTGGCCAGAGTCTTGTAGGAGGATAGTATAGATTCCTGTGGGGATACTCTCCATTTGCTAGTGATTCTCTCGTTATAGGAGGATGATTTGGCTAGGGTTATAGCTTTCTTGTATCGGGTGGCCAGAGTCTTGTAGGAGAATGGTATAGATTCCTGTGGGCATCCTTTCCTTTTGCTAGTGATTCTCTCGTTATAGGAGGATGATTTGGCTAGGGTTATAGCTTTCTTGTATTGGGTGGCCAGAGTCTTGTAGGAGGATAGTATAGATTCCTGTGGGCATCCTCTCCATTTGCTAGTGATTCTCTCGTTATAGGAGGATTATTTGGCTAGGGTTATAGCTTTCTTGTATTGAGTGGCCAGAGTCTTGTAGGAGGATAGTACAGATTCCTGTGGGGATAATCTCTATTTGCTAGTGATTCTCTCGTTATAGGAGGATGATTTGGCTAGGGTTATAGCTTTCTTGTTTTGGGTGGCCAAAGTTTTGTAGTAGGATAGAATAGATTCCTGTGGGCATCCTCTCCATTTGCTAGTGATTATCTTGTTATAGGAGGATGATTTGGCTAGGGTTATAGCTTTCTTGTATTGGCTAACCAGAGTCTTGTAGGAGGATAGTATAGATTCCTGTGGGGTTCCTCTCCATTTGCTAGTGATTCTCTCGTTATAGGAGGATGATTTGGCTAGGGTTATAGCTTTCTTGTATCGGGTGGCCAGAGTCTTGTAGGAGGATAGTATAGATTCCTGTGGGCATCCTCTCCATTTGCTAGTGATTCTCTTGTTATAGGAGGATGATTTGGCTAGGGTTATAGCTTTCTTGTGTTGGGTAACCATAGTCTTATAGGAGGATAGTATAGATTCCTCTGGGCATCCTCTGCATTTGCTAGTGATTCTTTCGTTATATGAGGATAATTTGGCTAGGGTTATAGCTTTCTTGTATTGTCTAACCAGAGTCTTGTAGGAGGATAGTATAGATTCCTGTGGAGATACTCTCCGTTTGCTAGTGATTCTCTCGTTATAGGAGGATGAGTTGGCTAGGGTTATAGCTTTCTTGTATTGGCTAATCAGAGTCTTGTAGGAGGATAGTATAGATTCCTGTGGGCATCCTCTCCATTTGCTAGTGATTCTCTCATTATAGGAGGATGATTTGGCTAGTGTTATAGATTTCTCGTATTGGGTGGCCAGAGTCTTGTAGGAGGATAGTATAGATTCCTGTGGGGATCCTCTCCATTTGCTAGTGATTCTCTCGTTATAGGAGGATGATTTGGTTAGGGTTATAGCTTGCTTGTATTGGGTGGCCAGAGTCTTGTACGAGGATAGTATAGATTCCTCTGGGAATCCTCTCCATTTGCTAGTGATTGTCTTGTTATATGAGGATAATTTAGCTAGGGTTATAGCTTTCTTGTATTGGGTGGCCAGAGTCTTGTAGGAGGATAGTATAGATTCCTGTGGGGTTCCTCTCCATTTGCTAGTGATTCTCTCATTATAGGAGGATGATTTGGCTAGGGTTATAGCTTTCTTGTATCAGGTGGCCAGAGTCTTGTAGGAGGATAGTATAGATTCCTATGGGCATCCTCTCCATTTGCTAGTGATTCTCTCGTTATATGAGGATAATTTGGCTAGGGTTATAGCTTTCTTGTATTGTCTAACCAGAGTCTTGTAGGAGGATAGTATAGATTCCTGTGGAGATACTCTCCATTTGCTAGTGATTCTCTCGTTATAGGAGAATGATTTGGCTAGGGTTATAGCTTTCTTGTATTGGCTAACCAGAGTCTTGTAGGAGGATAGTATAGATTCCTGTGGGGATACTCTGTATTTGCTAGTGATTCTCTCGTTATAGGAGGATGATTTGGCTAGGATTATAGCTTTCTTGTTTTGGGTGGCCAGAGTTTTGTAGGAGGATAGTATAGATTCCTGTGGGCATCCTCTTCATTTGCTAGTGATTCTCTCGTTATAGGAGGATGACTTGGCTAGGGTTATAGCTTTCTTGTTTTGTGTGGCCAGAGTTTTGTAGGAGGATATTATAGATTCCTGTGGGGTTGCTCTCCATTTGCTAGTGATTCTCTCGTTATAGGAGGATGATTTGGCTAGGGTTATAGCTTTCTCGTATTTGGTGGCCAGAGTCTTGTAGGAGGATAGTATAGATTCCTGTGGGGATCCTCTCCATTTGCTAGTGATTCTCTTGTTATAGGAGGATGATTTGCCTAGGGTTATAGCTTTCTTGTATTGGGTGGCCAGAGTCTTGTAGGGTGATAATATAGATTCCTGTGGGGATACTCTCCATTTGCTAGTGATTCTCTCGTTATAGGAGAATGATTTGGCTAGGGTTATAGCTTTCTTGTATTGGCTAACCAGAGTCTTGTAGGAGGATAGTATAGATTCCTCTGGGCATCCTCTCCATTTGCTAGTGATTCTCTCGTTATATGAGGATAATTTGGCTAGTGTTATAGATTTCTCGTATTGGGTGGCCAGAGTCTTGTAGGAGGATAGTGTAGATTCCTGTGGGCATCCTCTCCATTTGCTAGTGATTCTCTCGTTATAGGAGGATGATTTGGCTAGGGTTATAGCTTTCTTGTTTTGGGTGGCCAAAGTTTTGTAGTAGGATAGAAAAGATTCCTGTGGGCATCCTCTCCATTTGCTAGTGATTATCTTGTTATAGGAGGATGATTTGGCTAGGGTTATAGCTTTCTTGTATTGGCTAACCAGAGTCTTGTAGGAGGATAGTATAGATTCCTGTGGGGTTCCTCTCCATTTGCTAGTGATTCTCTCGTTATAGGAGGATGATTTGGCTAGGGTTATAGCTTTCTTGTATCGGGTGGCCAGAGTCTTGTAGGAGGATAGTATAGATTCCTGTGGGGATACTCTCCATTTGCTAGTGATTCTCTCGTTATAGGAGGATGATTTGGCTAGGGTTATAGCTTTCTTGTATCGGGTGGCCAGAGTCTTGTAGGAGGATAGTATAGATTCCTGTGGGGTTCCTCTCCATTTGCTAGTGATTCTCTCGTTATAGGAGGATGATTTGGCTAGGGTTATAGCTTTCTTGTATCGGGTGGCCAAAGTCTTGTAGGAGGATAGTATAGATTCCTGTGGGCATCCTCTCCATTTGCTAGTGATTCTCTCGTTATAGGAGGATGATTTGGCTAGGGTTATAGATTTCTTGTATTGGGTGGCCAGAGTCTTGTAGGAGGATAGTATAGATTCCTGTGGGGATACTCTCCATTTGCTAGTGATTTTCTCGTTACAGGAGGATGATTTGGCTAGGGTTATAGCTTTCTTGTCTTGGGTGGCCAGAGTCTTGTAGGAGGATAGTATAGATTCCTGTGGGGTTCCTCTCCATTTGCTAGTGATTCTCTCGTTATAGGAGGATGATTTGGCTAGGGTTATAGCTTTCTTGTATCGGGTGGCCAGGGTCTTGTAGGAGGATAGTATAGATTCCTGTGGGGATACTCTCCATTTGCTAGTGATTCTCTCGTTATAGGAGGATGATTTGGCTAGGGTTATAGCTTTCTTGTATCGGGTGGCCAGAGTCTTGTAGGAGGATAGTATAGATTCCTGTGGGCATCCTCTCCATTTGCTAGTGATTCTCTTGTTATAGGAGGATGATTTGGCTAGGGTTATAGCTTTCTTGTGTTGGGTAACCATAGTGTTATAGGAGGATAGTATAGATTCCTCTGGGCATCCTCTGCATTTGCTAGTGATTCTTTCGTTATATGAGGATAATTTGGCTAGGGTTATAGCTTTCTTGTATTGTCTAACCAGAGTCTTGTAGGAGGATAGTATAGATTCCTGTGGAGATACTCTCCATTTGCTAGTGATTCTCTCGTTATAGGAGGATGAGTTGGCTAGGGTTATAGCTTTCTTGTATTGGCTAATCAGAGTCTTGTAGGAGGATAGTATAGATTCCTGTGGGCATCCTCTCCATTTGCTAGTGATTCTCTCATTATAGGAGGATGATTTGGCTAGTGTTATAGATTTCTCGTATTGGGTGGCCAGAGTCTTGTAGGAGGATAGTATAGATTCCTGTGGGGATCCTCTCCATTTGCTAGTGATTCTCTCGTTATAGGAGGGTGATTTGGTTAGGGTTATAGTTTGCTTGTATTGGGTGGCCAGAGTCTTGTACGAGGATAGTATAGATTCCTCTGGGAATCCTCTCCATTTGCTAGTGATTGTCTTGTTATATGAGGATAATTTAGCTAGGGTTATAGCTTTCTTGTATTGGGTGGCCAGAGTCTTGTAGGAGGATAGTATAGATTCCTGTGGAGATACTCTCCATTTGCTAGTGATTCTCTCGTTATAGGAGGATGATTTGGCTAGGGTTATAGCTTTCTTGTATCAGGTGGCCAGAGTCTTGTAGGAGGATAGTATAGATTCCTATGGGCATCCTCTCCATTTGCTAGTGATTCTCTCGTTATATGAGGATAATTTGGCTAGGGTTATAGCTTTCTTGTATTGTCTAACCAGAGTCTTGTAGGAGGATAGTATAGATTCCTGTGGAGATACTCTCCATTTGCTAGTGATTCTCTCGTTATAGGAGAATGATTTGGCTAGGGTTATAGCTTTCTTGTATTGTCTAACCAGAGTCTTGTAGGAGGATAGTATAGATTCCTGTGGGGATACTCTGTATTTGCTAGTGATTCTCTCGTTATAGGAGGATGATTTGGCTAGGATTATAGCTTTCTTGTTTTGGGTGGCCAGAGTTTTGTAGGAGGATAGTATAGATTCCTGTGGGCATCCTCTTCATTTGCTAGTGATTCTCTCGTTATAGGAGGATGACTTGGCTAGGGTTATAGCTTTCTTGTTTTGTGTGGCCAGAGTTTTGTAGGAGGATATTATAGATTCCTGTGGGGTTGCTCTCCATTTGCTAGTGATTCTCTCGTTATAGGAGGATGATTTGGCTAGGGTTATAGCTTTCTCGTATTTGGTGGCCAGAGTCTTGTAGGAGGATAGTATAGATTCCTGTGGGGATCCTCTCCATTTGCTAGTGATTCTCTTGTTATAGGAGGATGATTTGGCTAGGGTTATAGCTTTCTTGTATTGGGTGGCCAGAGTCTTGTAGGGTGATAGTATAGATTCCTGTGGGGATACTCTCCATTTGCTAGTGATTCTCTCGTTATAGGAGAATGATTTGGCTAGGGTTATAGCTTTCTTGTATTGGCTAACCAGAGTCTTGTAGGAGGATAGTATAGATTCCTGTGGGCATCCTCTCCATTTGCTAGTGATTCTCTCGTTATAGGAGGATGATTTGGCTAGGGTTATAGCTTTCTTGTTTTGGGTGGCCAAAGTTTTGTAGTAGGATAGAAAAGATTCCTGTGGGCATCCTCTCCATTTGCTAGTGATTATCTTGTTATAGGAGGATGATTTGGCTAGGGTTATAGCTTTCTTGTATTGGCTAACCAGAGTCTTGTAGGAGGATAGTATAGATTCCTGTGGGGTTCGTCTCCATTTGCTAGTGATTCTCTCGTTATAGGAGGATGATTTGGCTAGGGTTATAGCTTTCTTGTATCGGGTGGCCAGAGTCTTGTAGGAGGATAGTATAGATTCCTGTGGGGTTCCTCTCCATTTGCTAGTGATTCTCTCGTTATAGGAGGATGATTTGGCTAGGGTTATAGCTTTCTTGTATCGGGTGGCCAAAGTCTTGTAGGAGGATAGTATAGATTCCTGTGGGAATCCTCTCCATTTGCTAGTGATTCTCTCGTTATAGGAGGATGATTTGGCTAGGGTTATAGATTTCTTGTATTGGGTGGCCAGAGTCTTGTAGGAGGATAGTATAGATTCCTGTGGGGATACTCTCCATTTGCTAGTGATTCTCTCGTTACAGGAGGATGATTTGGCTAGGGTTATAGCTTTCTTGTCTTGGGTAGCCAGAGTCTTGTAGGAGGATAGTATAGATTCCTGTGGGCATCCTCTCCATTTGCTAGTGATTCTCTTGTTATAGGAGGATGATTTGCCTAGGGTTATAGCTTTCTTGTGTTGGCTAACCAGAGTCTTATAAGACGATAGTATAGATTCCTCTGGGCATCCTCTGCATTTGCTAGTGATTCTTTCGTTATATGAGGATAATTTGGCTAGGCTTATAGCTTTCTTATATTGTCTAACCAGAGTCTTGTAGGAGGATAGTATAGATTCCTGTGGAGATACTCTCCATTTGCTAGTGATTCTCTCGTTATAGGAGGATGAGTTGGCTAGGGTTATAGCTTTCTTGTATTGGCTAATCAGAGTCTTGTAGGAGGATAGTATAGATTCTTGTGGGCATCCTCTCCATTTGCTAGTGATTCTCTCATTATAGGAGGATGATTTGGCTAGTGTTATAGATTTCTCGTATTGGGTGACCAGAGTCTTGTAGGAGGATAGTATAGATTCCTGTGGGGATCCTCTCCATTTGCTAGTGATTCTCTCGTTATAGGAGGATGATTTGGCTAGGGTTATAGCTTGCTTGTATTGGGTGGCCAGAGTCTTGTACGAGGATAGTATAGATTCCTCTGGGAATCCTCTCCATTTGCTAGTGATTGTCTCGTTATATGAGGATAATTTGGCTAGGGTTATAGCTTTCTTGTATTGGGTGGCCAGAGTCTTGTAGGAGGATAGTATAGATTCCTCTGGGCATCCTCTGCATTTGCTAGTGATTCTTTCGTTATATGAGGATAATTTGGCTAGGGTTATAGCTTTCTTGTATTGTCTAACCAGAGTCTTGTAGGAGGATAGTATAGATTCCTGTGGGGTTCCTCTCCATTTGCTAGTGATTCTCTCGTTATAGGAGGATGATTTGGCTAGGGTTATAGCTTTCTTGTATCGGGTGGCCAGAGTCTTGTAGGAGGATAGTATAGATTCCTGTGGGGATACTCTCCATTTGCTAGTGATTCTCTCGTTATAGGAGGATGATTTGGCTAGGGTTATAGCTTTCTTGTATTGGGTGGCCAGAGTCTTGTAGGAGGATAGTATAGATTCCTGTGGGGTTCCTCTCCATTTGCTAGTGATTCTCTCATTATAGGAGGATGATTTGGCTAGGGTTATAGCTTTCTTGTATCAGGTGGCCAGAGTCTTGTAGGAGGATAGTATAGATTCCTATGGGCATCCTCTCCATTTGCTAGTGATTCTCTCGTTATATGAGGATAATTTGGCTAGGGTTATAGCTTTCTTGTATTGTCTAACCAGAGTCTTGTAGGAGGATAGTATAGATTCCTGTGGAGATACTCTGCATTTGCTAGTGATTCTCTCGTTATAGGAGAATGATTTGGCTAGGGTTATAGCTTTCTTGTATTGGCTAACCAGAGTCTTGTAGGAGGATAGTATAGATTCCTGTGGGGATACTCTGTATTTGCTAGTGATTCTCTTGTTATAGGAGGATGATTTGGCTAGGATTATAGCTTTCTTGTTTTGGGTGGCCAAAGTTTTGTAGGAGGATAGTATAGATTCCTGTGGGCATCCTCTTCATTTGCTAGTGATTCTCTCGGTATAGGAGGATGACTTGGCTAGGGTTATAGCTTTCTTGTTTTGTGTGGCCAGAGTTTTGTAGGAGGATATTATAGATTCCTGTGGGGTTGCTCTCCATTTGCTAGTGATTCTCTCGTTATAGGAGGATGATTTGGCTAGGGTTATAGCTTTCTCGTATCTGGTGGCCAGAGTCTTGTAGGAGGATAGTATAGATTCCTGTGGGGATCCTCTCCATTTGCTAGTGATTCTCTTGTTATAGGAGGATGATTTGGCTAGGGTTATAGCTTTCTTGTATTGGGTGGCCAGAGTCTTGTAGGGTGATAGTATAGATTCCTGTGGGGATACTCTCCATTTGCTAGTGATTCTCTCGTTATAGGAGAATGATTTGGCTAGGGTTATAGCTTTCTTGTATTGGCTAAACAGAGTCTTGTAGGAGGATAGTATAGATTCCTCTGGGCATCCTCTCCATTTGCTAGTGATTCTCTCGTTATATGAGGATAATTTGGCTAGTGTTATAGCTTTCTTGTATTGGGTGGCCAGAGTCTTGTAGGAGGATAGTATAGATTCCTGTGGGGATACTCTCCATTTGCTAGTGATTCTCTCGTTATAGGAGGATGATTTGGCTAGGGTTATAGCTTTCTTGTATCGGGTGGCCAGAGTCTTGTAGGAGAATGGTATAGATTCCTGTGGGCATCCTTTCCTTTTGCTAGTGATTCTCTCGTTATAGGAGGATGATTTGGCTAGGGTTATAGCTTTCTTGTATTGGGTGGCCAGAGTCTTGTAGGAGGATAGTATAGATTCCTGTGGAGATACTCTCCATTTGCTAGTGATTCTCTTGTTGTAGGAGAATGATTTGGCTAGGGTTATAGCTTTCTTGTATTGGCTAACCAGAGTCTTGTAGGAGGATAGTATAGATTCCTGTGGGGTTCCTCTCCATTTGCTAGTGATTCTCTCGTTATAGGAGGATGATTTGGCTAGGGTTATAGCTTTCTTGTATCGGGTGGCCAGAGTCTTGTAGGAGGATAGTATAGATTCCTGTGGAGATACTCTCCATTTGCTAGTGATTCTCTCGTTACAGGAGGATGATTTGGCTAGTGTAATAGCTTTCTTGCATTGGCTAACCAGAGTCTTGTAGGAGGATAGTATAGATTCCTGTGGGCATCCTCTACATTTGCTAGTGATTCTCTCGTTATAGGAGGATGATTTGGCTAGGGTTATAGCTTTCTTGTTTTGGGTGGCCAAAGTTTTGTAGGAGGATAGTATAGATTCCTGTGGGCATCCTCTCCATTTGCTAGTGATTCTCTCGTTATAGGAGGATGATTAGGCTAGGGTTAAAGCTTTCTTGTATTGGGTGGCCAGAGTCTTGTAGGAGGATAGTATAGATTCCTGTGGGCATCCTCTCCATTTGCTAGTGATTCTCTCGTTATATGAGGATAATTTGGCTAGGGTTAAAGCTTTCTTGTATTGGGTGGCCAGAGTCTTGTAGGAGGATAGTATAGATTCCTGTGGGCATCCTCTCCATTTGCTAGTGATTCTCTTGTTATAGGAGGATGATTTGGCTAGGGTTATAACTTTCTTGTATTGGCTAACCAGAGTCTTGTAGGAGGATAGTATAGATTCCTGTGGGGATCCTCTCCATTTGCTAGTGATTCTTTAGTTATATGAGGATAATTTGGCTAGGGTTATAGCTTTCTTGTATTGAGTGGCCAGAGTCTTGTAGGAGGATAGTACAGATTCCTGTGGGGATAATCTCCATTTGCTAGTGATTCTCTCGTTATAGGAGGATGATTTGGCTAGTGTTATAGCTTTCTTGCATTGGCTAACCAGAGTCTTGTAGGAGGATAGTGTAGATTCCTGTGGGCATCCTCTGCATTTGCTAGTGATTCTCTCGTTATAGGAGGATGATTTGGCTAGGGTTATAGCTTTCTTGTATCGGGTGGCCAGAGTCTTGTAGGAGGATAATATAGATTCCTGTGGGTATCCTCTCCATTTGCTAGTGATTCTCTTGTTATAGGAGGATGATTTGGCTAGGGTTATAGCTTTCTTGTGTTGGCTAACCAGAGTCTTATAGGAGGATAGTATAGATTCCTCTGGGCATCCTCTGCATTTGCTAGTGATTCTTTCGTTATATGAGGATAATTTGGCTAGGGTTATAGCTTTCTTGTATTGTCTAACCAAAGTCTTGTATGAGGATAGTATAGATTCCTGTGGAGATACTCTCCATTTGCTAGTGATTCTCTCGTTATAGGAGGATGATTTGGCTAGGCTTATAGCTTGCTTGTATTGGGTGGCCAGAGTCTTGTACGAGGATAGTATAGATTCCTCTGGGAATCCTCTCCATTTGCTAGTGATTGTCTCGTTATATGAGGATAATTTGGCTAGGGTTATAGCTTTCTTGTATTGGGTGGCCAGAGTCTTGTAGGAGGATAGGATAGATTCCTGTGGGGATACTCTCCATTTGCTAGTGATTCTCTCGTTATAGGAGGATGATTTGGCTAGGGTTATAGCTTTCTTGTATTGGGTGGCCAGAGTCTTGTAGGAGGATAGTATAGATTCCTGTGGGGATCCTCTCCATTTGCTAGTGATCTCTCGTTATAGGAAGATGATTTGGCTAGGGTTATAGCTTTCTTGTATTGGCTAACCAGAGTCTTGTACGAGGATAGTATAGATTCCTCTGGGAATCCTCTCCATTTGCTAGTGATTGTCTCGTTATATGAGGATAATTTGGCTAGGGTTATAGCTTTCTTGTATTGGGTGGCCAGAGTCTTGTAGGTGGATAGTATAGATTCCTGTGGGGATACTCTCCATTTGCTAGTGATTCTCTCGTTATAGGAGGATGATTTGGCTAGGGTTATAGCTTTCTTGTATCGGGTGGCCAGAGTCTTGTAGGAGGATAGTATAGATTCCTGTGGGGATCCTCTCCATTTCTAGTGATTCTCTTGTTATAGGACAATGATTTGGCTAGGGTTATAGCTTTCTTGTATTGGCTAACCAGAGTCTTGTAGGAGGATAGTATAGATTCCTGTGGGGATCCTCTCCATTTGCTAGTGATTCTTTCGTTATATGAGGATAATTTGGCTAGGGTTATAGCTTTCTTGTATTGGGTGGCCAGAGTCTTGTAGGAGGATAGTATAGATTCCTCTGGGCATCCTCTCCATTTGCTAGTGATTCCTTTATTATATGAGGATAATTTGGCTAGGGTTATAGCTTTCTTGTATTGGGTGGCCAGAGTCTTGTAGGAGGATAGTATAGATTCCTGTGGGCATCCTCTCCATTTGCTAGCGATTCTCTCGTTATAGGAGGATGATTTGGCTAGGGTTATAGCTTTCTCGTATTGGGTGGCCAGAGTCTTGTAGGAGGATAGTATAGATTCCTGTGGGGATCCTCTCCATTTGCTAGGTATTCTCTCGTTATAGGAGGATGATTTGGCTAGGGTTATAGCTTTCTCTTATTGGGTGGCCAGAGTCTTGTAGGAGGATAGTATAGATTCCTGTGGGGATCCTCTCCATTTGCTAGTGATTCTTTCGTTATATGAGGATAATTTGGCTAGGGTTATAGCTTTCTTGTATTGAGTGGCCAGAGTCTTGTAGGAGGATAGTACAGATTCCTGTGGAGATAATCTCTGTTTGCTAGTGATCCTCTCATGATAGGAGGATGATTTGGCTAGGGTTATAGCTTTCTTGTATTGGCTAACCAGAGTCTTGTAGGAGGATAGTATAGATTCCTGTGGGGATACTCTGCATTTGCTAGTGATTCTCTCGTTATAGGAGGATGATTTGGCTAAGGTTATAGCTTTCTCGTATTGGGTGGCCAGAGTCTTGTAGGAGGATAGTATAGATTCCTGTGGGGATCCTCTCCATTTGCTAGTGATTCTCTCGTTATAGGAGGATGATTTGGCTAGGGTTATAGCTTTCTTGTATTGGGTGGCCAGAGTCTTGTAGGAGGATAGTATAGATTCCTGTGGGGATACTCTCCATTTGCTAGTGATTCTCTCGTTATAGGAGAATGATTTGGCTAGGGTTATAGCTTTCTTGTATCGGGTGGCCAGAGTCTTGTAGGAGGATAGTATAGATTCCTGTGGGGATCCTCTCCATTTGCTAGTGATTCTCTCGTTATAGGAGGATTATTTGGCTAGGGTTATAGCTTGCTTGTATCGGGTGGCCAGAGTCTTGTAGGAGGATAGTATAGATTCCTGTCGGGATACTCTCCGTTTGCTAGTGATTCTCTCGTTATAGGAGGATGATTTGGCTAGGGTTATAGCTTTCTCGTATTGGGTGGCCAGAGTCTTGTACGAGGATAGTATAGATTCCTGTGGGGATACTCTCCATTTGCTAGTGATTCTCTCATTATAGGAGGATGATTTGGCTAGGGTTATACCTTTCTCGTATTGGGTGGCCAGAGTCTTGTAGGAGGATAGTATAGATTCCTGTGGGGATACTCTCCATTTGCTAGTGATTCTCTCGTTATAGGAGGATGATTTGGCTAGGGTTATAGCTTTCTTGTATCGGGTGGCCAGAGTCTTGTAGGAGGATAGTATAGATTCCTCTGGGCATCCTCTCCATTTGCTAGTGATTCTCTCGTTATAGGAGGATGATTTGGATAGGGTTATAGCTTGCTTGTATTGGGTGGCCAGAGTCTTGTAGGAGGATAGTATAGATTCAGGTGGGCATCCTCTCCATTTGCTAGTGATTCTCTCGTTATAGGAGGATGATTTCGCTAGGGTTATAGCTTTCTTGTATTGGGTGGCCAGAGTCTTGTAGGAGGATAGTATAGATTCCTGTGGGGATACTCTCCATTTGCTAGTGATTCTCTCGTTATAGGAGGATGATTTGGCTAGGGTTATAGCTTTCTTGTATCGGGTGGCCAGAGTCTTGTAGGAGGATAGTATAGATTCCTGTGGGGATACTCTCCATTTGCTAGTGATTCTCTCGTTATAGGAGGATGATTTGGCTAGGGTTATAGCTTGCTTTTATTGGGTGGCCAGAGTCTTGTAGGAGGATAGTATAGATTCCTGTGGGGATCTTCTCCATTTGCTAGTGATTCTCTCGTTATAGGAGGATGATTTGGCTAGGGTTATAGCTTTCTTGTTTTGGGTGGCCAGAGTTTTGTAGGAGGATAGTATAGATTCCTGTGGGCATCCTCTCCATTTGCTAGTGATTCTCTCGTTATAGGTGGATGATTTGGCTAGGGTTATAGCTTGCTTTTATTGGGTGGCCAGAGTCTTGTAGGAAGATAGTATAGATTCCTGTGGGCATCCTCTCCATTTGCTAGTGATTCTCTCGTTATAGGAGGATGATTTGGCTAGGGTTATAGCTTTCTTGTATTGGGTGGCCAGAGTCTTGTAGGAGGATAGTATAGATTCCTCTGGGCATCCTCTCCTTTTGCTAGTGATTGTCTCGTTATATGAGGATAATTTGGCTAGGGTTATAGCTTTCTTGTATTGGGTGGCCAGAGTCTTGTAGGAGGATAGTATAGATTCCTTTGGGGATACTCTCCATTTGCTAGTGAGTCTCCTGTTATAGGAGGATGATTTGGCTAGGGTTATAGCTTTCTTGTTTCGTGTGGCCAGAGTCTTGTAGGTGGATAGTATAGATTCCTGTGGGCATCCTCTCCATTTGCTAGTGATTCTCTCGTTATAGGAGGATGATTTGGCTAGGGTTATAGCTTTCTCGTATTGGGGGGCCAGAGTCTTGTAGGAGGATAGTATAGATTCCTGTGGGGATCCTCTCCATTTGCTAGTGATTCTCTCGTTATAGGAGGATGATTTGGCTAGGGTTATAGCTTGCTTGTATCGGGTGGCCAGAGTCTTGTAGGAAGATAGTATAGATTCCTGTGGGCATCCTCTCCATTTGCTAGTGACTCTCTCATTATAGGAGGATGATTTGGCTAGGGTTATAGCTTTCTTGTATTGGCTAACCAGAGTCTTGTAGGAGGATAGTATAGATTCCTGTGGGCATCCTCTCCATTTGCTAGTGATTCTCTCGTTATAGGAAGATGATTTGGCTAGGGTTATAGCTTTCTTGTTTTGGGTGGCCAGAGTTTTGTAGGAGGATAGTATAGATTCCTGTGGGGATCCTCTCCATTTGCTAGTGATTGTCTCGTTATAGGAGGATGATTTGGCTAGGGTTATAGCTTTCTTGTATTGGCTAACCAGAGTCTTGTAGGAGGATAGTATAGATTCCTGTGGGGATATTCTCCATTTGCTAGTGATTCTCTCGTTATAGGAGAATGATTTGGCTAGGGTTATAGCTTGCTTGTATCGGGTGGCCAGAGTCTTGTAGGAGGATAGTATAGATTCCTGTGGGGATACTCTCCGTTTGCTAGTGATTCTCTCGTTATAGGAGGATGATTTGGCTAGGGTTATAGCTTTCTCGTATTGGGTGGCCAGAGTCTTGTACGAGGATAGTATAGATTCCTGTGGGGATACTCTCCATTTGCTAGTGATTCTCTCGTTATAGGAGGATGATTTGGCTAGGCTTATAGCTTGCTTGTATTGGGTGGCCAGAGTCTTGTACGAGGATAGTATAGATTCCTCTGGGAATCCTCTCCATTTGCTAGTGATTGTCTCGTTATATGAGGATAATTTGGCTAGGGTTATAGCTTTCTTGTATTGGGTGGCCAGAGTCTTGTAGGAGGATAGGATAGATTCCTGTGGGGATACTCTCCATTTGCTAGTGATTCTCTCGTTATAGGAGGATGATTTGGCTAGGGTTATAGCTTTCTTGTATTGGGTGGCCAGAGTCTTGTAGGAGGATAGTATAGATTCCTGTGGGGATCCTCTCCATTTGCTAGTGATCTCTCGTTATAGGAAGATGATTTGGCTAGGGTTATAGCTTTCTTGTATTGGCTAACCAGAGTCTTGTACGAGGATAGTATAGATTCCTCTGGGAATCCTCTCCATTTGCTAGTGATTGTCTCGTTATATGAGGATAATTTGGCTAGGGTTATAGCTTTCTTGTATTGGGTGGCCAGAGTCTTGTAGGTGGATAGTATAGATTCCTGTGGGGATACTCTCCATTTGCTAGTGATTCTCTCGTTATAGGAGGATGATTTGGCTAGGGTTATAGCTTTCTTGTATCGGGTGGCCAGAGTCTTGTAGGAGGATAGTATAGATTCCTGTGGGGATCCTCTCCATTTCTAGTGATTCTCTTGTTATAGGACAATGATTTGGCTAGGGTTATAGCTTTCTTGTATTGGCTAACCAGAGTCTTGTAGGAGGATAGTATAGATTCCTGTGGGGATCCTCTCCATTTGCTAGTGATTCTTTCGTTATATGAGGATAATTTGGCTAGGGTTATAGCTTTCTTGTATTGGGTGGCCAGAGTCTTGTAGGAGGATAGTATAGATTCCTCTGGGCATCCTCTCCATTTGCTAGTGATTCCTTTATTATATGAGGATAATTTGGCTAGGGTTATAGCTTTCTTGTATTGGGTGGCCAGAGTCTTGTAGGAGGATAGTATAGATTCCTGTGGGCATCCTCTCCATTTGCTAGCGATTCTCTCGTTATAGGAGGATGATTTGGCTAGGGTTATAGCTTTCTCATATTGGGTGGCCAGAGTCTTGTAGGAGGATAGTATAGATTCCTGTGGGGATCCTCTCCATTTGCTAGGTATTCTCTCGTTATAGGAGGATGATTTGGCTAGGGTTATAGCTTTCTCTTATTGGGTGGCCAGAGTCTTGTAGGAGGATAGTATAGATTCCTGTGGGGATCCTCTCCATTTGCTAGTGATTCTTTCGTTATATGAGGATAATTTGGCTAGGGTTATAGCTTTCTTGTATTGAGTGGCCAGAGTCTTGTAGGAGGATAGTACAGATTCCTGTGGAGATAATCTCTGTTTGCTAGTGATCCTCTCATGATAGGAGGATGATTTGGCTAGGGTTATAGCTTTCTTGTATTGGCTAACCAGAGTCTTGTAGGAGGATAGTATAGATTCCTGTGGGGATACTCTGCATTTGCTAGTGATTCTCTCGTTATAGGAGGATGATTTGGCTAGTGTTATAGCTTTCTTGTTTTGGGTGGCCAGAGTTTTGTAGGAGGATAGTATAGATTCCTGTGGGGCTGCTCTCCATTTGATAGTGATTCTCTCGTTATAGGAGGATGATTTGGCTAAGGTTATAGCTTTCTCGTATTGGGTGGCCAGAGTCTTGTAGGAGGATAGTATAGATTCCTGTGGGGATCCTCTCCATTTGCTAGTGATTCTCTCGTTATAGGAGGATGATTTGGCTAGGGTTATAGCTTTCTTGTATTGGGTGGCCAGAGTCTTGTAGGAGGATAGTATAGATTCCTGTGGGGATACTCTCCATTTGCTAGTGATTCTCTCGTTATAGGAGAATGATTTGGCTAGGGTTATAGCTTTCTTGTATCGGGTGGCCAGAGTCTTGTAGGAGGATAGTATAGATTCCTGTGGGGATCCTCTCCATTTGCTAGTGATTCTCTCGTTATAGGAGGATTATTTGGCTAGGGTTATAGCTTGCTTGTATCGGGTGGCCAGAGTCTTGTAGGAGGATAGTATAGATTCCTGTCGGGATACTCTCCGTTTGCTAGTGATTCTCTCGTTATAGGAGGATGATTTGGCTAGGGTTATAGCTTTCTCGTATTGGGTGGCCAGAGTCTTGTAGGAGGATAGTATAGATTCCTGTGGGGATACTCTCCATTTGCTAGTGATTCTCTCGTTATAGGAGGATGATTTGGCTAGGGTTATAGCTTTCTTGTATCGGGTGGCCAGAGTCTTGTAGGAGGATAGTATAGATTCCTCTGGGCATCCTCTCCATTTGCTAGTGATTCTCTCGTTATAGGAGGATGATTTGGATAGGGTTATAGCTTGCTTGTATTGGGTGGCCAGAGTCTTGTAGGAGGATAGTATAGATTCAGGTGGGCATCCTCTCCATTTGCTAGTGATTCTCTCGTTATAGGAGGATGATTTCGCTAGGGTTATAGCTTTCTTGTATTGGGTGGCCAGAGTCTTGTAGGAGGATAGTATAGATTCCTGTGGGGATACTCTCCATTTGCTAGTGATTCTCTCGTTATAGGAGGATGATTTGGCTAGGGTTATAGCTTTCTTGTATCGGGTGGCCAGAGTCTTGTAGGAGGATAGTATAGATTCCTGTGGGGATACTCTCCATTTGCTAGTGATTCTCTCGTTATAGGAGGATGATTTGGCTAGGGTTATAGCTTGCTTTTATTGGGTGGCCAGAGTCTTGTAGGAGGATAGTATAGATTCCTGTGGGGATCTTCTCCATTTGCTAGTGATTCTCTCGTTATAGGAGGATGATTTGGCTAGGGTTATAGCTTTCTTGTTTTGGGTGGCCAGAGTTTTGTAGGAGGATAGTATAGATTCCTGTGGGCATCCTCTCCATTTGCTAGTGATTCTCTCGTTATAGGTGGATGATTTGGCTAGGGTTATAGCTTGCTTTTATTGGGTGGCCAGAGTCTTGTAGGAAGATAGTATAGATTCCTGTGGGCATCCTCTCCATTTGCTAGTGATTCTCTCGTTATAGGAGGATGATTTGGCTAGGGTTATAGCTTTCTTGTATTGGGTGGCCAGAGTCTTGTAGGAGGATAGTATAGATTCCTCTGGGCATCCTCTCCTTTTGCTAGTGATTGTCTCGTTATATGAGGATAATTTGGCTAGGGTTATAGCTTTCTTGTATTGGGTGGCCAGAGTCTTGTAGGAGGATAGTATAGATTCCTTTGGGGATACTCTCCATTTGCTAGTGAGTCTCCTGTTATAGGAGGATGATTTGGCTAGGGTTATAGCTTTCTTGTTTCGTGTGGCCAGAGTCTTGTAGGTGGATAGTATAGATTCCTGTGGGCATCCTCTCCATTTGCTAGTGATTCTCTCGTTATAGGAGGATGATTTGGCTAGGGTTATAGCTTTCTCGTATTGGGGGGCCAGAGTCTTGTAGGAGGATAGTATAGATTCCTGTGGGGATCCTCTCCATTTGCTAGTGATTCTCTCGTTATAGGAGGATGATTTGGCTAGGGTTATAGCTTGCTTGTATCGGGTGGCCAGAGTCTTGTAGGAAGATAGTATAGATTCCTGTGGGCATCCTCTCCATTTGCTAGTGACTCTCTCATTATAGGAGGATGATTTGGCTAGGGTTATAGCTTTCTTGTATTGGCTAACCAGAGTCTTGTAGGAGGATAGTATAGATTCCTGTGGGCATCCTCTCCATTTGCTAGTGATTCTCTCGTTATAGGAAGATGATTTGGCTAGGGTTATAGCTTTCTTGTTTTGGGTGGCCAGAGTTTTGTAGGAGGATAGTATAGATTCCTGTGGGGATCCTCTCCATTTGCTAGTGATTGTCTCGTTATAGGAGGATGATTTGGCTAGGGTTATAGCTTTCTTGTATTGGCTAACCAGAGTCTTGTAGGAGGATAGTATAGATTCCTGTGGGGATATTCTCCATTTGCTAGTGATTCTCTCGTTATAGGAGAATGATTTGGCTAGGGTTATAGCTTGCTTGTATCGGGTGGCCAGAGTCTTGTAGGAGGATAGTATAGATTCCTGTGGGGATACTCTCCGTTTGCTAGTGATTCTCTCGTTATAGGAGGATGATTTGGCTAGGGTTATAGCTTTCTCGTATTGGGTGGCCAGAGTCTTGTACGAGGATAGTATAGATTCCTGTGGGGATACTCTCCATTTGCTAGTGATTCTCTCATTATAGGAGGATGATTTGGCTAGGGTTATACCTTTCTCGTATTGGGTGGCCAGAGTCTTGTAGGAGGATAGTATAGATTCCTGTGGGGATACTCTCCATTTGCTAGTGATTCTCTCGTTATAGGAGGATGATTTGGCTAGGGTTATAGCTTTCTTGTATCGGGTGGCCAGAGTCTTGTAGGAGGATAGTATAGATTCCTCTGGGCATCCTCTCCATTTGCTAGTGATTCTTTTGTTATATGAGGATATTTTGGCTAGGGTTATAGCTTTCTTGTATTGGGTGGCCAGAGTCTTGTAGGAGGATAGTATAGATTCCTGTGGTAATACTCTCCATTTGCTAGTGAATCTCTCGTTACAGGAGGATGATTTGGCTAGGGTTATAGCTTTCTTGTATTGGCTAACCAGAGTCTTGTTGGAGGATAGTATAGATTCCTCTGGGCATCCTCTCCATTTGCTAGTGATTCTCTCGTTATAGGAGGATGATTTGGATAGGGTTATAGCTTGCTTGTATTGGGTGGCCAGAGTCTTGTAGGAGGATAGTATAGATTCAGGTGGGCATCCTCTCCATTTGCTAGTGATTCTCTCGTTATAGGAGGATGATTTCGCTAGGGTTATAGCTTTCTTGTATTGACTAACCAGAGTCTTGTAGGAAGATAGTATAGATTCCTGTGGGGATACTCTCCATTTGCTAGTGATTCTCTCGTTGTAGGAGGATGATTTGGCTAGGGTTATAGCTTTCTTGTATCGGGTGGACAGAGTCTTGTAGGAGGATAGTATAGATTCCTGTGGGCATCCTCTCCATTTGCTAGTGATTCTCTTGTTGTAGGAGGATGATTTGGCTAGGGTTATAGCTTTCTTGTATTGGCTAACCAGTCTTGTAGGAGGATAGTATAGATTCCTGTGGGGCTGCTCTCCATTTGCTAGTGATTCTCTCGTTATAGGAGGATGATTTGGCTAAGGTTATAGCTTTCTCGTATTGGGTGGCCAGAGTCTTGTAGGAGGATAATATAGATTCCTGTGGGGATCCTCTCCATTTGCTAGTGATTCTCTCGTTATAGGAGGATGATTTGGCTAGGGTTATAGCTTTCTTGTATTGGGTGGCCAGAGTCTTGTAGGAGGATAGTATAGATTCCTGTGGGGATACTCTCCATTTGCTAGTGATTCTCTCGTTATAGGAGAATGATTTGGCTAGGGTTATAGCTTTCTTGTATTGGCTAACCAGAGTCTTGTAGGAGGATAGTATAGATTCCTGTGGGGATACTCTCCATTTGCTAGTGATTCTCTCGTTATAGGAGGATGATTTGGCTAGGGTTATAGCTTTCTTGTATTGGCTAACCAGAGTCTTGTAGGAGGATAGTATAAATTCCTGTGGGGATATTCTCCATTTGCTAGTGATTCTCTCGTTATAGGAGAATGATTTGGCTAGGGTTATAGCTTTCTTGTATCGGGTGGCCAGAGTCTTGTAGCAGGATAGTATAGATTCCTGTGGGGATCCTCTCCATTTGCTAGTGATTCTCTCGTTATAGGAGGATTATTTGGCTAGGGTTATAGCTTGCTTGTATCGGGTGGCCAGAGTCTTGTAGGAGGATAGTATAGATTCCTGTGGGGATACTCTCCGTTTGCTAGTGATTCTCTCGTTATGGGAGGATGATTTGGCTAGGGTTATAGCTTTCTCGTATTGGGTGGCCAGAGTCTTGTACGAGGATAGTATAGATTCCTGTGGGGATACTCTCCATTTGCTAGTGATTCTCTCATTATAGGAGGATGATTTGGCTAGGGTTATACCTTTCTCGTATTGGGTGGCCAGAGTCTTGTAGGAGGATAGTATAGATTCCTGTGGGGATACTCTCCATTTGCTAGTGATTCTCTCGTTATAGGAGGATGATTTGGCTAGGGTTATAGCTTTCTTGTATCGGGTGGCCAGAGTCTTGTAGGAGGATAGTATAGATTCCTCTGGGCATCCTCTCCTTTTGCTAGTGATTGTCTCGTTATATGAGGATAATTTGGCTAGGGTTATAGCTTTCTTGTATTGGGTGGCCAGAGTCTTGTAGGAGGATAGTATAGATTCCTTTGGGGATACTCTCCATTTGATAGTGAGTCTCCTGTTATAGGAGGATGATTTGGCTAGGGTTATAGCTTTCTTGTTTCGTGTGGCCAGAGTCTTGTAGGTGGATAGTATAGATTCCTGTGGGCATCCTCTCCATTTGCTAGTGATTCTCTCGTTATAGGAGGATGATTTGGCTAGGGTTATAGCTTTCTCGTATTGGGGGGCCAGAGTCTTGTAGGAGGATAGTATAGATTCCTGTGGGGATCCTCTCCATTTGCTAGTGATTCTCTCGTTATAGGAGGATGATTTGGCTAGGGTTATAGCTTGCTTGTATCGGGTGGCCAGAGTCTTGTAGGAAGATAGTATAGATTCCTGTGGGCATCCTCTCCATTTGCTAGTGATTCTTTCATTATAGGAGGATGATTTGGCTAGGGTTATAGCTTTCTTGTATTGGCTAACCAGAGTCTTGTAGGAGGATAGTATAGATTCCTGTGGGCATCCTCTCCATTTGCTAGTGATTCTCTCGTTATAGGAGGATGATTTGGCTAGGGTTATAGCTTTCTTGTTTTGGGTGGCCAGAGTTTTGTAGGAGGATAGTATAGATTCCTGTGGGGATCCTCTCCATTTGCTAGTGATTGTCTCGTTATATGAGGATAATTTGGCTAGGGTTATAGCTTTCTTGTATTGGCGGGCCAGAGTCTTGTAGGAGGATAGTATAGATTCCTGTGGGGATCCTCTCCATTTGCTAGTGATTCTCTCGTTATAGGAGGATGATTTGGCTAGGGTTATAGCTTTCTTGTATTGGCTAACCAGAGTCTTGTAGGAGGATAGTATAGATTCCTGTGGGGATATTCTCCATTTGCTAGTGATTCTCTCGTTATAGGAGAATGATTTGGCTAGGGTTATAGCTTGCTTGTATCGGGTGGCCAGAGTCTTGTAGGAGGATAGTATAGATTCCTGTGGGGATACTCTCCGTTTGCTAGTGATTCTCTCGTTATAGGAGGATGATTTGGCTAGGGTTATAGCTTTTTCGTATTGGGTGGCCAGAGTCTTGTACGAGGATAGTATAGATTCCTGTGGGGATACTCTCCATTTGCTAGTGATTCTCTCATTATAGGAGGATGATTTGGCTAGGGTTATACCTTTCTCGTATTGGGTGGCCAGAGTCTTGTAGGAGGATAGTATAGATTCCTGTGGGGATACTCTCCATTTGCTAGTGATTCTCTCGTTATAGGAGGATGATTTGGCTAGGGTTATAGCTTTCTTGTATCGGGTGGCCAGAGTCTTGTAGGAGGATAGTATAGATTCCTCTGGGCATCCTCTCCATTTGCTAGTGATTCTTTTGTTATATGAGGATATTTTGGCTAGGGTTATAGCTTTCTTGTATTGGGTGGCCAGAGTCTTGTAGGAGGATAGTATAGATTCCTGTGGTAATACTCTCCATTTGCTAGTGAATCTCTCATTACAGGAGGATGATTTGGCTAGGGTTATAGCTTTCTTGTATTGGCTAACCAGAGTCTTGTTGGAGGATAGTATAGATTCCTCTGGGCATCCTCTCCATTTGCTAGTGATTCTCTCGTTATAGGAGGATGATTTGGATAGGGTTATAGCTTGCTTGTATTGGGTGGCCAGAGTCTTGTAGGAGGATAGTATAGATTCAGGTGGGCATCCTCTCCATTTGCTAGTGATTCTCTCGTTATAGGAGGATGATTTCGCTAGGGTTATAGCTTTCTTGTATTGACTAACCAGAGTCTTGTAGGAGGATAGTATAGATTCCTGTGGGGATACTCTCCATTTGCTAGTGATTCTCTCGTTATAGGAGGATGATTTGGCTAGGGTTATAGCTTTCTTGTATCGGGTGGCCAGAGTCTTGTAGGAGGATAGTATAGATTCCTGTGGGCATCCTCTCCATTTGCTAGTGATTCTCTTGTTGTAGGAGGATGATTTGGCTAGGGTTATAGCTTTCTTGTATTGGCTAACCAGTCTTGTAGGAGGATAGTATAGATTCCTGTGGGGCTGCTCTCCATTTGCTAGTGATTCTCTCGTTATAGGAGGATGATTTGGCTAGGGTTATAGCTTTCTTGTATTGGGTGGCCAGAGTCTTGTAGGAGGATAGTATAGATTCCTGTGGGGATCCTCTCCATTTGCTAGTGATTCTCTCGTTATAGGAGGATGATTTGGCTAGGGTTATAGCTTTCTTGTATTGGGTGGCCAGAGTCTTGTAGGAGGATAGTATAGATTCCTGTGGGGATACTCTCCATTTGCTAGTGATTCTCTCGTTATAGGAGAATGATTTGGCTAGGGTTATAGCTTTCTTGTATTGGCTAACCAGAGTCTTGTAGGAGGATAGTATAGATTCCTGTGGGGATACTCTCCATTTGCTAGTGATTCTCTCGTTATAGGAGGATGATTTGGCTAGGGTTATAGCTTTCTTGTATTGGCTAACCAGAGTCTTGTAGGAGGATAGTATAAATTCCTGTGGGGATATTCTCCATTTGCTAGTGATTCTCTCGTTATAGGAGAATGATTTGGCTAGGGTTATAGCTTTCTTGTATCGGGTGGCCAGAGTCTTGTAGCAGGATAGTATAGATTCCTGTGGGGATCCTCTCCATTTGCTAGTGATTCTCTCGTTATAGGAGGATTATTTGGCTAGGGTTATAGCTTGCTTGTATCGGGTGGCCAGAGTCTTGTAGGAGGATAGTATAGATTCCTGTGGGGATACTCTCCGTTTGCTAGTGATTCTCTCGTTATAGGAGGATGATTTGGCTAGGGTTATAGCTTTCTCGTATTGGGTGGCCAGAGTCTTGTACGAGGATAGTATAGATTCCTGTGGGGATACTCTCCATTTGCTAGTGATTCTTTTGTTATATGAGGATAATTTGGCTAGGGTTATAGCTTTCTTGTATTGGGTGGCCAGAGTCTTGTAGGAGGATAGTATAGATTCCTGTGGTAATACTCTCTATTTGCTAGTGAATCTCTCGTTACAGGAGGATGATTTGGCTAGGGTTATAGCTTTCTTGTATTGGCTAACCAGAGTCTTGTAGGAGGATAGTATAGATTCCTCTGGGCATCCTCTCCATTTGCTAGTGATTCTCTCGTTATACGAGGATGATTTGTATAGGGTTATAGCTTGCTTGTATTGGGTGGCCAGAGTCTTGTAGGAGGATAGTATAGATTCCTGTGGGATCCTCTCCATTTGCTAGTGATTCTTTGGTTATATGAGGATAATTTGGCTAGGGTTATAGCTTTCTTGTATTGAGTGGCCAGAGTCTTGTAGGAGGATAGTACAGATTCCTGTGGGGATGATCTCCATTTGCTAGTGATTCTCTCGTTATAGGAGGATGATTTGGCTAGTGTTATAGCTTTCTTGCATTGGCTAACCAGAGTCTTGTAGGAGGATAGTGTAGATTCCTGTGGGCATCCTCTCCATTTGCTAGTGATTCTCTCGTTATAGGAGAATGATTTGGCTAGGGATAGCTTTCTTGTTTTGGGTGGCCAAAGTTTTTTAGGAGGATAGTATAGATTCCTGTGGGCATCCTCTCCATTTGCTAGTGATTCTCTTGTTGTAGGAGGATGATTTGGCTAGGGTTATAGCTTTCTTGTATTGGCTAACCAGTCTTGTAGGAGGATAGTATAGATTCCTGTGGGGCTGCTCTCCATTTGCTAGTGATTCTCTCGTTATAGGAGGATGATTTGGCTAAGGTTATAGCTTTCTCGTATTGGGTGGCCAGAGTCTTGTAGGAGGATAATATAGATTCCTGTGGGGATCCTCTCCATTTGCTAGTGATTCTCTCGTTATAGGAGAATGATTTGGCTAGGGTTATAGCTTTCTTGTATTGGCTAACCAGAGTCTTGTAGGAGGATAGTATAGATTCCTGTGGGGATACTCTCCATTTGCTAGTGATTCTCTCGTTATAGGAGGATGATTTGGCTAGGGTTATAGCTTTCTTGTATTGGCTAACCAGAGTCTTGTAGGAGGATAGTATAGATTCCTGTGGGGATATTCTCCATTTGCTAGTGATTCTCTCGTTATAGGAGAATGATTTGGCTAGGGTTATAGCTTTCTTGTATCGGGTGGCCAGAGTCTTGTAGCAGGATAGTATAGATTCCTGTGGGGATCCTCTCCATTTGCTAGTGATTCTCTCGTTATAGGAGGATTATTTGGCTAGGGTTATAGCTTGCTTGTATCGGGTGGCCAGAGTCTTGTAGGAGGATAGTATAGATTCCTGTGGGGATACTCTCCGTTTGCTAGTGATTCTCTCGTTATAGGAGGATGATTTGGCTAGGGTTATAGCTTTCTCGTATTGGGTGGCCAGAGTCTTGCAGGAGGATAGTATAGATTCCTGTGGGGATACTCTCCATTTGCTAGTGATTCTCTCGTTATAGGAGGATGATTTGGCTAGGGTTATAGCTTTCTTGTATCGGGTGGCCAGAGTCTTGTAGGAGGATAGTATAGATTCCTCTGGGCATCCTCTCCATTTGCTAGTGATTCTCTCGTTATAGGAGGATGATTTGGATTGGGTTATACCTTGCTTGTATTGGGTGGCCAGAGTCTTGTAGGAGGATAGTATAGATTCAGGTGGGCATCCTCTCCATTTGCTAGTGATTCTCTCGTTATAGGAGGATGATTTCGCTAGGGTTATAGCTTTCTTGTATTGGGTGGCCAGAGTCTTGTAGGAGGATAGTATAGATTCCTGTGGGGATACTCTCCATTTGCTAGTGATTCTCTCGTTATAGGAGGATGATTTGGCTAGGGTTATAGCTTTCTTGTATCGGGTGGCCAGAGTCTTGTAGGAGGATAGTATAGATTCCTGTGGGGATCTTCTCCATTTGCTAGTGATTCTCTCGTTATAGGAGGATGATTTGGCTAGGGTTATAGCTTTCTTGTTTTGGGTGGCCAGAGTTTTGTAGGAGGATAGTATAGATTCCTGTGGGCATCCTCTCCATTTGCTAGTGATTCTCTCGTTATAGGTGGATGATTTGGCTAGGGTTATAGCTTGCTTTTATTGGGTGGCCAGAGTCTTGTAGGAAGATAGTATAGATTCCTGTGGGCATCCTCTCCATTTGCTAGTGATTCTCTCGTTATAGGAGGATGATTTGGCTAGGGTTATAGCTTTCTTGTATCGGGTGGCCAGAGTCTTGTAGGAGGATAGTATAGATTCCTCTGGGCATCCTCTCCTTTTGCTACTGATTGTCTCGTTATATGAGGATAATTTGGCTAGGGTTATAGCTTTCTTGTATTGGGTGGCCAGAGTCTTGTAGGAGGATAGTATAGATTCCTTTGGGGATACTCTCCATTTGCTAGTGAGTCTCCTGTTATAGGAGGATGATTTGGCTAGGGTTATAGCTTTCTTGTTTCGTGTGGCCAGAGTCTTGTAGGTGGATAGTATAGATTCCTGTGGGCATCCTCTCCATTTGCTAGTGATTCTCTCGTTATAGGAGGATGATTTGGCTAGGGTTATAGCTTTCTCGTATTGGGGGGCCAGAGTCTTGTAGGAGGATAGTATAGATTCCTGTGGGGATCCTCTCCATTTGCTAGTGATTCTCTCGTTATAGGAGGATGATTTGGCTAGGGTTATAGCTTGCTTGTATCGGGTGGCCAGAGTCTTGTAGGAAGATAGTATAGATTCCTGTGGGCATCCTCTCCGTTTGCTAGTGATTCTCTCATTATAGGAGGATGATTTGGCTAGGGTTATAGCTTTCTTGTATTGGCTAACCAGAGTCTTGTAGGAGGATAGTATAGATTCCTGTGGGCATCCTCTCCATTTGCTAGTGATTCTCTCGTTATAGGAAGATGATTTGGCTAGGGTTATAGCTTTCTTGTTTTGGGTGGCCAGAGTTTTGTAGGAGGATAGTATAGATTCCTGTGGGGATCCTCTCCATTTGCTAGTGATTGTCTCGTTATAGGAGGATGATTTGGCTAGGGTTATAGCTTTCTTGTATTGGCTAACCAGAGTCTTGTAGGAGGATAGTATAGATTCCTGTGGGGATATTCTCCATTTGCTAGTGATTCTCTCGTTATAGGAGAATGATTTGGCTAGGGTTATAGCTTGCTTGTATCGGGTGGCCAGAGTCTTGTAGGAGGATAGTATAGATTCCTGTGGGGATACTCTCCGTTTGCTAGTGATTCTCTCGTTATAGGAGGATGATTTGGCTAGGGTTATAGCTTTCTCGTATTGGGTGGCCAGAGTCTTGTACGAGGATAGTATAGATTCCTGTGGGGATACTCTCCATTTGCTAGTGATTCTCTCATTATAGGAGGATGATTTGGCTAGGGTTATACCTTTCTCGTATTGGGTGGCCAGAGTCTTGTAGGAGGATAGTATAGATTCCTGTGGGGATACTCTCCATTTGCTAGTGATTCTCTCGTTATAGGAGGATGATTTGGCTAGGGTTATAGCTTTCTTGTATCGGGTGGCCAGAGTCTTGTAGGAGGATAGTATAGATTCCTCTGGGCATCCTCTCCATTTGCTAGTGATTCTTTTGTTATATGAGGATATTTTGGCTAGGGTTATAGCTTTCTTGTATTGGGTGGCCAGAGTCTTGTAGGAGGATAGTATAGATTCCTGTGGTAATACTCTCCATTTGCTAGTGAATCTCTCGTTACAGGAGGATGATTTGGCTAGGGTTATAGCTTTCTTGTATTGGCTAACCAGAGTCTTGTTGGAGGATAGTATAGATTCCTCTGGGCATCCTCTCCATTTGCTAGTGATTCTCTCGTTATAGGAGGATGATTTGGATAGGGTTATAGCTTGCTTGTATTGGGTGGCCAGAGTCTTGTAGGAGGATAGTATAGATTCAGGTGGGCATCCTCTCCATTTGCTAGTGATTCTCTCGTTATAGGAGGATGATTTCGCTAGGGTTATAGCTTTCTTGTATTGACTAACCAGAGTCTTGTAGGAGGATAGTATAGATTCCTGTGGGGATACTCTCCATTTGCTAGTGATTCTCTCGTTATAGGAGGATGATTTGGCTAGGGTTATAGCTTTCTTGTATCGGGTGGCCAGAGTCTTGTAGGAGGATAGTATAGATTCCTGTGGGCATCCTCTCCATTTGCTAGTGATTCTCTTGTTGTAGGAGGATGATTTGGCTAGGGTTATAGCTTTCTTGTATTGGCTAACCAGTCTTGTAGGAGGATAGTGTAGATTCCTGTGGGGCTGCTCTCCATTTGCTAGTGATTCTCTCGTTATAGGAGGATGATTTGGCTAAGGTTATAGCTTTCTCGTATTGGGTGGCCAGAGTCTTGTAGGAGGATAATATAGATTCCTGTGGGGATCCTCTCCATTTGCTAGTGATTCTCTCGTTATAGGAGGATGATTTGGCTAGGGTTATAGCTTTCTTGTATTGGGTGGCCAGAGTCTTGTAGGAGGATAGTATAGATTCCTGTGGGGATACTCTCCATTTGCTAGTGATTCTCTCGTTATAGGAGAATGATTTGGCTAGGGTTATAGCTTTCTTGTATTGGCTAACCAGAGTCTTGTAGGAGGATAGTATAGATTCCTGTGGGGATACTCTCCATTTGCTAGTGATTCTCTCGTTATAGGAGGATGATTTGGCTAGGGTTATAGCTTTCTTGTATTGGCTAACCAGAGTCTTGTAGGAGGATAGTATAAATTCCTGTGGGGATATTCTCCTTTTGCTAGTGATTCTCTCGTTATAGGAGAATGATTTGGCTAGGGTTATAGCTTTCTTGTATCGGGTGGCCAGAGTCTTGTAGCAGGATAGTATAGATTCCTGTGGGGATCCTCTCCATTTGCTAGTGATTCTCTCGTTATAGGAGGATTATTTGGCTAGGGTTATAGCTTGCTTGTATCGGGTGGCCAGAGTCTTGTAGGAGGATAGTATAGATTCCTGTGGGGATACTCTCCGTTTGCTAGTGATTCTCTCGTTATGGGAGGATGATTTGGCTAGGGTTATAGCTTTCTCGTATTGGGTGGCCAGAGTCTTGTACGAGGATAGTATAGATTCCTGTGGGGATACTCTCCATTTGCTAGTGATTCTCTCATTATAGGAGGATGATTTGGGTAGGGTTATACCTTTCTCGTATTGGGTGGCCAGAGTCTTGTAGGAGGATAGTATAGATTCCTGTGGGGATACTCTCCATTTGCTAGTGATTCTCTCGTTATAGGAGGATGATTTGGCTAGGGTTATAGCTTTCTTGTATCGGGTGGCCAGAGTCTTGTAGGAGGATAGTATAGATTCCTCTGGGCATCCTCTCCTTTTGCTAGTGATTCTCTCGTTATAGGAGAATGATTTGGCTAGGGTTATAGCTTTCTTGTATTGGCTAACCAGAGTCTTGTAGGAGGATAGTATAGATTCCTGTGGGGATACTCTCCATTTGCTAGTGATTCTCTCGTTATAGGAGGATGATTTGGCTAGGGTTATCCTCTTGTAGGAGGATAGTATAGATTCCTCTGGGGATCCTCTCCATTTGCTAGTGATTCTCTCGTTATAGGAGGATGATTTGGCTAGGGTTATAGCTTGCTTGTATCGGGTGGCCAGAGTCTTGTAGGAAGATAGTATAGATTCCTGTGGGCATCCTCTCCATTTGCTAGTGATTCTCTCATTATAGGAGGATGATTTGGCTAGGGTTATAGCTTTCTTGTATTGGCTAACCAGAGTCTTGTAGGAGGATAGTATAGATTCCTGTGGGCATCCTCTCCATTTGCTAGTGATTCTCTCGTTATAGGAGGATGATTTGGCTAGGGTTATAGCTTTCTTGTTTTGGGTGGCCAGAGTTTTGTAGGAGGATAGTATAGATTCCTGTGGGGATCCTCTCCATTTGCTAGTGATTGTCTCGTTATATGAGGATAATTTGGCTAGGGTTATAGCTTTCTTGTATTGGCGGGCCAGAGTCTTGTAGGAGGATAGTATAGATTCCTGTGGGGATCCTCTCCATTTGCTAGTGATTCTCTCGTTATAGGAGGATGATTTGGCTAGGGTTATAGCTTTCTTGTATTGGCTAACCAGAGTCTTGTAGGAGGATAGTATAGATTCCTGTGGGGATATTCTCCATTTGCTAGTGATTCTCTCGTTATAGGAGAATGATTTGGCTAGGGTTATAGCTTGCTTGTATCGGGTGGCCAGAGTCTTGTAGGAGGATAGTATAGATTCCTGTTGGGATACTCTCCGTTTGCTAGTGATTCTCTCGTTATAGGAGGATGATTTGGCTAGGGTTATAGCTTTCTCGAATTGGGTGGCCAGAGTCTTGTACGAGGATAGTATAGATTCCTGTGGGGATACTCTCCATTTGCTAGTGATTCTCTCATTATAGGAGGATGATTTGGCTAGGGTTATACCTTTCTCGTATTGGGTGGCCAGAGTCTTGTAGGAGGATAGTATAGATTCCTGTGGGGATACTCTCCATTTGCTAGTGATTCTCTCGTTATAGGAGGATGATTTGGCTAGGGTTATAGCTTTCTTGTATCGGGTGGCCAGAGTCTTGTAGGAGGATAGTATAGATTCCTCTGGGCATCCTCTCCATTTGCTAGTGATTCTTTTGTTATATGAGGATATTTTGGCTAGGGTTATAGCTTTCTTGTATTGGGTGGCCAGAGTCTTGTAGGAGGATAGTATAGATTCCTGTGGTAATACTCTCCATTTGCTAGTGAATCTCTCGTTACAGGAGGATGATTTGGCTAGGGTTATAGCTTTCTTGTATTGGCTAACCAGAGTCTTGTTGGAGGATAGTATAGATTCCTCTGGGCATCCTCTCCATTTGCTAGTGATTCTCTCGTTATAGGAGGATGATTTGGATAGGGTTATAGCTTGCTTGTATTGGGTGGCCAGAGTCTTGTAGGAGGATAGTATAGATTCAGGTGGGCATCCTCTCCATTTGCTAGTGATTCTCTCGTTATAGGAGGATGATTTCGCTAGGGTTATAGCTTTCTTGTATTGACTAACCAGAGTCTTGTAGGAGGATAGTATAGATTCCTGTGGGGATACTCTCCATTTGCTAGTGATTCTCTCGTTATAGGAGGATGATTTGGCTAGGGTTATAGCTTTCTTGTATCGGGTGGCCAGAGTCTTGTAGGAGGATAGTATAGATTCCTGTGGGCATCCTCTCCATTTGCTAGTGATTCTCTTGTTGTAGGAGGATGATTTGGCTAGGGTTATAGCTTTCTTGTATTGGCTAACCAGTCTTGTAGGAGGATAGTATAGATTCCTGTGGGGCTGCTCTCCATTTGCTAGTGATTCTCTCGTTATAGGAGGATGATTTGGCTAAGGTTATAGCTTTCTCGTATTGGGTGGCCAGAGTCTTGTAGGAGGATAATATAGATTCCTGTGGGGATCCTCTCCATTTGCTAGTGATTCTCTCGTTATAGGAGGATGATTTGGCTAGGGTTATAGCTTTCTTGTATTGGGTGGCCAGAGTCTTGTAGGAGGATAGTATAGATTCCTGTGGGGATACTCTCCATTTGCTAGTGATTCTCTCGTTATAGGAGAATGATTTGGCTAGGGTTATAGCTTTCTTGTATTGGCTAACCAGAGTCTTGTAGGAGGATAGTATAGATTCCTGTGGGGATACTCTCCATTTGCTAGTGATTCTCTCGTTATAGGAGGATGATTTGGCTAGGGTTATAGCTTTCTTGTATTGGCTAACCAGAGTCTTGTAGGAGGATAGTATAAATTCCTGTGGGGATATTCTCCATTTGCTAGTGATTCTCTCGTTATAGGAGAATGATTTGGCTAGGGTTATAGCTTTCTTGTATCGGGTGGCCAGAGTCTTGTAGCAGGATAGTATAGATTCCTGTGGGGATCCTCTCCATTTGCTAGTGATTCTCTCGTTATAGGAGGATTATTTGGCTAGGGTTATAGCTTGCTTGTATCGGGTGGCCAGAGTCTTGTAGGAGGATAGTATAGATTCCTGTGGGGATACTCTCCGTTTGCTAGTGATTCTCTCGTTATAGGAGGATGATTTGGCTAGGGTTATAGCTTTCTCGTATTGGGTGGCCAGAGTCTTGTACGAG
Organism: Ambystoma mexicanum; assembly: GCF_040938575.1. Lineage (NCBI taxonomy): Eukaryota > Metazoa > Chordata > Amphibia > Caudata > Ambystomatidae > Ambystoma > Ambystoma mexicanum. The sequence continues at coordinate 1,678,736,793 of NC_090937.1, forward strand.
GATAGTATAGATTCCTGTGGGGATACTCTCCATTTGCTAGTGATTCTCTCATTATAGGAGGATGATTTGGCTAGGGTTATACCTTTCTCGTATTGGGTGGCCAGAGTCTTGTAGGAGGATAGTATAGATTCCTGTGGGGATACTCTCCATTTGCTAGTGATTCTCTCGTTATAGGAGGATGATTTGGCTAGGGTTATAGCTTTCTTGTATCGGGTGGCCAGAGTCTTGTAGGAGGATAGTATAGATACCTCTGGGCATCCTCTCCATTTGCTAGTGATTCTTTTGTTATATGAGGATAATTTGGCTAGGGTTATAGCTTTCTTGTATTGGGTGGCCAGAGTCTTGTAGGAGGATAGTATAGATTCCTGTGGTAATACTCTCTATTTGCTAGTGAATCTCTCGTTACAGGAGGATGATTTGGCTAGGGTTATAGCTTTCTTGTATTGGCTAACCAGAGTCTTGTTGGAGGATAGTATAGATTCCTCTGGGCATCCTCTCCATTTGCTAGTGATTCTCTCGTTATAGGTGGATGATTTGGCTAGGGTTATAGCTTGCTTTTATTGGGTGGCCAGAGTCTTGTAGGAAGATAGTATAGATTCCTGTGGGCATCCTCTCCATTTGCTAGTGATTCTCTCGTTATAGGAGGATGATTTGGCTAGGGTTATAGCTTTCTTGTATCGGGTGGCCAGAGTCTTGTAGGAGGATAGTATAGATTCCTCTGGGCATCCTCTCCTTTTGCTACTGATTGTCTCGTTATATGAGGATAATTTGGCTAGGGTTATAGCTTTCTTGTATTGGGTGGCCAGAGTCTTGTAGGAGGATAGTATAGATTCCTTTGGGGATACTCTCCATTTGCTAGTGAGTCTCCTGTTATAGGAGGATGATTTGGCTAGGGTTATAGCTTTCTTGTTTCGTGTGGCCAGAGTCTTGTAGGTGGATAGTATAGATTCCTGTGGGCATCCTCTCCATTTGCTAGTGATTCTCTCGTTATAGGAGGATGATTTGGCTAGGGTTATAGCTTTCTCGTATTGGGGGGCCAGAGTCTTGTAGGAGGATAGTATAGATTCCTGTGGGGATCCTCTCCATTTGCTAGTGATTCTCTCGTTATAGGAGGATGATTTGGCTAGGGTTATAGCTTGCTTGTATCGGGTGGCCAGAGTCTTGTAGGAAGATAGTATAGATTCCTGTGGGCATCCTCTCCATTTGCTAGTGATTCTCTCATTATAGGAGGATGATTTGGCTAGGGTTATAGCTTTCTTGTATTGGCTAACCAGAGTCTTGTAGGAGGATAGTATAGATTCCTGTGGGCATCCTCTCCATTTGCTAGTGATTCTCTCGTTATAGGAAGATGATTTGGCTAGGGTTATAGCTTTCTTGTTTTGGGTGGCCAGAGTTTTGTAGGAGGATAGTATAGATTCCTGTGGGGATCCTCTCCATTTGCTAGTGATTGTCTCGTTATAGGAGGATGATTTGGCTAGGGTTATAGCTTTCTTGTATTGGCTAACCAGAGTCTTGTAGGAGGATAGTATAGATTCCTGTGGGGATATTCTCCATTTGCTAGTGATTCTCTCGTTATAGGAGAATGATTTGGCTAGGGTTATAGCTTGCTTGTATCGGGTGGCCAGAGTCTTGTAGGAGGATAGTATAGATTCCTGTGGGGATACTCTCCGTTTGCTAGTGATTCTCTCGTTATAGGAGGATGATTTGGCTAGGGTTATAGCTTTCTCGTATTGGGTGGCCAGAGTCTTGTACGAGGATAGTATAGATTCCTGTGGGGATACTCTCCATTTGCTAGTGATTCTCTCATTATAGGAGGATGATTTGGCTAGGGTTATACCTTTCTCGTATTGGGTGGCCAGAGTCTTGTAGGAGGATAGTATAGATTCCTGTGGGGATACTCTCCATTTGCTAGTGATTCTCTCGTTATAGGAGGATGATTTGGCTAGGGTTATAGCTTTCTTGTATCGGGTGGCCAGAGTCTTGTAGGAGGATAGTATAGATTCCTCTGGGCATCCTCTCCATTTGCTAGTGATTCTTTTGTTATATGAGGATATTTTGGCTAGGGTTATAGCTTTCTTGTATTGGGTGGCCAGAGTCTTGTAGGAGGATAGTATAGATTCCTGTGGTAATACTCTCCATTTGCTAGTGAATCTCTCGTTACAGGAGGATGATTTGGCTAGGGTTATAGCTTTCTTGTATTGGCTAACCAGAGTCTTGTTGGAGGATAGTATAGATTCCTCTGGGCATCCTCTCCATTTGCTAGTGATTCTCTCGTTATAGGAGGATGATTTGGATAGGGTTATAGCTTGCTTGTATTGGGTGGCCAGAGTCTTGTAGGAGGATAGTATAGATTCAGGTGGGCATCCTCTCCATTTGCTAGTGATTCTCTCGTTATAGGAGGATGATTTCGCTAGGGTTATAGCTTTCTTGTATTGACTAACCAGAGTCTTGTAGGAGGATAGTATAGATTCCTGTGGGGATACTCTCCATTTGCTAGTGATTCTCTCGTTATAGGAGGATGATTTGGCTAGGGTTATAGCTTTCTTGTATCGGGTGGCCAGAGTCTTGTAGGAGGATAGTATAGATTCCTGTGGGCATCCTCTCCATTTGCTAGTGATTCTCTTGTTGTAGGAGGATGATTTGGCTAGGGTTATAGCTTTCTTGTATTGGCTAACCAGTCTTGTAGGAGGATAGTGTAGATTCCTGTGGGGCTGCTCTCCATTTGCTAGTGATTCTCTCGTTATAGGAGGATGATTTGGCTAAGGTTATAGCTTTCTCGTATTGGGTGGCCAGAGTCTTGTAGGAGGATAATATAGATTCCTGTGGGGATCCTCTCCATTTGCTAGTGATTCTCTCGTTATAGGAGGATGATTTGGCTAGGGTTATAGCTTTCTTGTATTGGGTGGCCAGAGTCTTGTAGGAGGATAGTATAGATTCCTGTGGGGATACTCTCCATTTGCTAGTGATTCTCTCGTTATAGGAGAATGATTTGGCTAGGGTTATAGCTTTCTTGTATTGGCTAACCAGAGTCTTGTAGGAGGATAGTATAGATTCCTGTGGGGATACTCTCCATTTGCTAGTGATTCTCTCGTTATAGGAGGATGATTTGGCTAGGGTTATAGCTTTCTTGTATTGGCTAACCAGAGTCTTGTAGGAGGATAGTATAAATTCCTGTGGGGATATTCTCCTTTTGCTAGTGATTCTCTCGTTATAGGAGAATGATTTGGCTAGGGTTATAGCTTTCTTGTATCGGGTGGCCAGAGTCTTGTAGCAGGATAGTATAGATTCCTGTGGGGATCCTCTCCATTTGCTAGTGATTCTCTCGTTATAGGAGGATTATTTGGCTAGGGTTATAGCTTGCTTGTATCGGGTGGCCAGAGTCTTGTAGGAGGATAGTATAGATTCCTGTGGGGATACTCTCCGTTTGCTAGTGATTCTCTCGTTATGGGAGGATGATTTGGCTAGGGTTATAGCTTTCTCGTATTGGGTGGCCAGAGTCTTGTACGAGGATAGTATAGATTCCTGTGGGGATACTCTCCATTTGCTAGTGATTCTCTCATTATAGGAGGATGATTTGGGTAGGGTTATACCTTTCTCGTATTGGGTGGCCAGAGTCTTGTAGGAGGATAGTATAGATTCCTGTGGGGATACTCTCCATTTGCTAGTGATTCTCTCGTTATAGGAGGATGATTTGGCTAGGGTTATAGCTTTCTTGTATCGGGTGGCCAGAGTCTTGTAGGAGGATAGTATAGATTCCTCTGGGCATCCTCTCCTTTTGCTAGTGATTCTCTCGTTATAGGAGAATGATTTGGCTAGGGTTATAGCTTTCTTGTATTGGCTAACCAGAGTCTTGTAGGAGGATAGTATAGATTCCTGTGGGGATACTCTCCATTTGCTAGTGATTCTCTCGTTATAGGAGGATGATTTGGCTAGGGTTATCCTCTTGTAGGAGGATAGTATAGATTCCTCTGGGGATCCTCTCCATTTGCTAGTGATTCTCTCGTTATAGGAGGATGATTTGGCTAGGGTTATAGCTTGCTTGTATCGGGTGGCCAGAGTCTTGTAGGAAGATAGTATAGATTCCTGTGGGCATCCTCTCCATTTGCTAGTGATTCTCTCATTATAGGAGGATGATTTGGCTAGGGTTATAGCTTTCTTGTATTGGCTAACCAGAGTCTTGTAGGAGGATAGTATAGATTCCTGTGGGCATCCTCTCCATTTGCTAGTGATTCTCTCGTTATAGGAGGATGATTTGGCTAGGGTTATAGCTTTCTTGTTTTGGGTGGCCAGAGTTTTGTAGGAGGATAGTATAGATTCCTGTGGGGATCCTCTCCATTTGCTAGTGATTGTCTCGTTATATGAGGATAATTTGGCTAGGGTTATAGCTTTCTTGTATTGGCGGGCCAGAGTCTTGTAGGAGGATAGTATAGATTCCTGTGGGGATCCTCTCCATTTGCTAGTGATTCTCTCGTTATAGGAGGATGATTTGGCTAGGGTTATAGCTTTCTTGTATTGGCTAACCAGAGTCTTGTAGGAGGATAGTATAGATTCCTGTGGGGATATTCTCCATTTGCTAGTGATTCTCTCGTTATAGGAGAATGATTTGGCTAGGGTTATAGCTTGCTTGTATCGGGTGGCCAGAGTCTTGTAGGAGGATAGTATAGATTCCTGTTGGGATACTCTCCGTTTGCTAGTGATTCTCTCGTTATAGGAGGATGATTTGGCTAGGGTTATAGCTTTCTCGAATTGGGTGGCCAGAGTCTTGTACGAGGATAGTATAGATTCCTGTGGGGATACTCTCCATTTGCTAGTGATTCTCTCATTATAGGAGGATGATTTGGCTAGGGTTATACCTTTCTCGTATTGGGTGGCCAGAGTCTTGTAGGAGGATAGTATAGATTCCTGTGGGGATACTCTCCATTTGCTAGTGATTCTCTCGTTATAGGAGGATGATTTGGCTAGGGTTATAGCTTTCTTGTATCGGGTGGCCAGAGTCTTGTAGGAGGATAGTATAGATTCCTCTGGGCATCCTCTCCATTTGCTAGTGATTCTTTTGTTATATGAGGATATTTTGGCTAGGGTTATAGCTTTCTTGTATTGGGTGGCCAGAGTCTTGTAGGAGGATAGTATAGATTCCTGTGGTAATACTCTCCATTTGCTAGTGAATCTCTCGTTACAGGAGGATGATTTGGCTAGGGTTATAGCTTTCTTGTATTGGCTAACCAGAGTCTTGTTGGAGGATAGTATAGATTCCTCTGGGCATCCTCTCCATTTGCTAGTGATTCTCTCGTTATAGGAGGATGATTTGGATAGGGTTATAGCTTGCTTGTATTGGGTGGCCAGAGTCTTGTAGGAGGATAGTATAGATTCAGGTGGGCATCCTCTCCATTTGCTAGTGATTCTCTCGTTATAGGAGGATGATTTCGCTAGGGTTATAGCTTTCTTGTATTGACTAACCAGAGTCTTGTAGGAGGATAGTATAGATTCCTGTGGGGATACTCTCCATTTGCTAGTGATTCTCTCGTTATAGGAGGATGATTTGGCTAGGGTTATAGCTTTCTTGTATCGGGTGGCCAGAGTCTTGTAGGAGGATAGTATAGATTCCTGTGGGCATCCTCTCCATTTGCTAGTGATTCTCTTGTTGTAGGAGGATGATTTGGCTAGGGTTATAGCTTTCTTGTATTGGCTAACCAGTCTTGTAGGAGGATAGTATAGATTCCTGTGGGGCTGCTCTCCATTTGCTAGTGATTCTCTCGTTATAGGAGGATGATTTGGCTAAGGTTATAGCTTTCTCGTATTGGGTGGCCAGAGTCTTGTAGGAGGATAATATAGATTCCTGTGGGGATCCTCTCCATTTGCTAGTGATTCTCTCGTTATAGGAGGATGATTTGGCTAGGGTTATAGCTTTCTTGTATTGGGTGGCCAGAGTCTTGTAGGAGGATAGTATAGATTCCTGTGGGGATACTCTCCATTTGCTAGTGATTCTCTCGTTATAGGAGAATGATTTGGCTAGGGTTATAGCTTTCTTGTATTGGCTAACCAGAGTCTTGTAGGAGGATAGTATAGATTCCTGTGGGGATACTCTCCATTTGCTAGTGATTCTCTCGTTATAGGAGGATGATTTGGCTAGGGTTATAGCTTTCTTGTATTGGCTAACCAGAGTCTTGTAGGAGGATAGTATAAATTCCTGTGGGGATATTCTCCATTTGCTAGTGATTCTCTCGTTATAGGAGAATGATTTGGCTAGGGTTATAGCTTTCTTGTATCGGGTGGCCAGAGTCTTGTAGCAGGATAGTATAGATTCCTGTGGGGATCCTCTCCATTTGCTAGTGATTCTCTCGTTATAGGAGGATTATTTGGCTAGGGTTATAGCTTGCTTGTATCGGGTGGCCAGAGTCTTGTAGGAGGATAGTATAGATTCCTGTGGGGATACTCTCCGTTTGCTAGTGATTCTCTCGTTATAGGAGGATGATTTGGCTAGGGTTATAGCTTTCTCGTATTGGGTGGCCAGAGTCTTGTACGAGGATAGTATAGATTCCTGTGGGGATACTCTCCATTTGCTAGTGATTCTCTCATTATAGGAGGATGATTTGGCTAGGGTTATACCTTTCTCGTATTGGGTGGCCAGAGTCTTGTAGGAGGATAGTATAGATTCCTGTGGGGATACTCTCCATTTGCTAGTGATTCTCTCGTTATAGGAGGATGATTTGGCTAGGGTTATAGCTTTCTTGTATCGGGTGGCCAGAGTCTTGTAGGAGGATAGTATAGATTCCTGTGGGGATCCTCTCCATTTGCTAGTGATGCTTTCGTTATATGAGGATAATTTGGCTAGGGTTATAGCTTTCTTGTATTGGGTGGCCAGAGTCTTGTAGGAGGATAGTATAGATTCCTGTGGTAATACTCTCTATTTGCTAGTGAATCTCTCGTTACAGGAGGATGATTTGGCTAGGGTTATAGCTTTCTTGTATTGGCTAACCAGAGTCTTGTTGGAGGATAGTATAGATTCCTCTGGGCATCCTCTCCATTTGCTAGTGATTCTCTCGTTATACGAGGATGATTTGTATAGGGTTATAGCTTGCTTGTATTGGGTGGCCAGAGTCTTGTAGGAGGATAGTATAGATTCCTGTGGGATCCTCTCCATTTGCTAGTGATTCTTTGGTTATATGAGGATAATTTGGCTAGGGTTATAGCTTTCTTGTATTGAGTGGCCAGAGTCTTGTAGGAGGATAGTACAGATTCCTGTGGGGATGATCTCCATTTGCTAGTGATTCTCTCGTTATAGGAGGATGATTTGGCTAGTGTTCTAGCTTTCTTGCATTGGCTAACCAGAGTCTTGTAGGAGGATAGTGTAGATTCCTGTGGGCATCCTCTCCATTTGCTAGTGATTCTCTCGTTATAGGAGAATGATTTGGCTAGGGATAGCTTTCTTGTTTTGGGTGGCCAAAGTTTTTTAGGAGGATAGTATAGATTCCTGTGGGCATCCTCTCCATTTGCTAGTGATTCTCTTGTTATAGGAGGATGATTTGGCTAAGGTTATAGCTTTCTTGTATTGGCTAACCAGTCTTGTAGGAGGATAGTATAGATTCCTGTGGGGCTGCTCTCCATTTGCTAGTGATTCTCTCGTTATAGGAGGATGATTTGGCTAAGGTTATAGCTTTCTCGTATTGGGTGGCCAGAGTCTTGTAGGAGGATAATATAGATTCCTGTGGGGATCCTCTCCATTTGCTAGTGATTCTCTCGTTATAGGAGGATGATTTGGCTAGGGTTATAGCTTTCTTGTATTGGGTGGCCAGAGTCTTGTAGGAGGATAGTATAGATTCCTGTGGGGATACTCTCCATTTGCTAGTGATTCTCTCGTTATAGGAGAATGATTTGGCTAGGGTTATAGCTTTCTTGTATTGGCTAACCAGAGTCTTGTAGGAGGATAGTATAGATTCCTGTGGGGATACTCTCCATTTGCTAGTGATTCTCTCGTTATAGGAGGATGATTTGGCTAGGGTTATAGCTTTCTTGTATTGGCTAACCAGAGTCTTGTAGGAGGATAGTATAGATTCCTGTGGGGATATTCTCCATTTGCTAGTGATTCTCTCGTTATAGGAGAATGATTTGGCTAGGGTTATAGCTTTCTTGTATCGGGTGGCCAGAGTCTTGTAGCAGGATAGTATAGATTCCTGTGGGGATCCTCTCCATTTGCTAGTGATTCTCTCGTTATAGGAGGATTATTTGGCTAGGGTTATAGCTTGCTTGTATCGGGTGGCCAGAGTCTTGTAGGAGGATAGTATAGATTCCTGTGGGGTTACTCTCCGTTTGCTAGTGATTCTCTCGTTATAGGAGGATGATTTGGCTAGGGTTATAGCTTTCTCGTATTGGGTGGCCAGAGTCTTGCAGGAGGATAGTATAGATTCCTGTGGGGATACTCTCCATTTGCTAGTGATTCTCTCTTTATAGGAGTATGATTTGGCTAGGGTTATAGCTTTCTTGTATCGGGTGGCCAGAGTCTTGTAGGAGGATAGTATAGATTCCTCTGGGCATCCTCTCCATTTGCTAGTGATTCTTTTGTTATATGATGATAATTTGGCTAGGGTTATAGCTTTCTTGTATTGGGTGGCCAGAGTCTTGTAGGAGGATAGTATAGATTCCTGTGGTAATACTCTCTATTTGCTAGTGAATCTCTCGTTACAGGAGGATGATTTGGCTAGGGTTATAGCTTTCTTGTATTGGCTAACCAGAGTCTTGTTGGAGGATAGTATAGATTCCTCTGGGCATCCTCTCCATTTGCTAGTGATTCTCTCGTTATACGAGGATGATTTGGATAGGGTTATAACTTGCTTGTATTGGGTGGCCAGAGTCTTGTAGGAGGATAGTATAGATTCAGGTGGGCATCCTCTCCATTTGCTAGTGATTCTCTCGTTATAGGAGGATGATTTTGCTAGGGTTATAGCTTTCTTGTATTGACTAACCAGAGTCTTGTAGGAGGATAGTATAGATTCCTGTGGGGATACTCTCCATTTGCTAGTGATTCTCTCGTTATAGGAGGATGATTTGGCTAGGGTTATAGCTTTCTTGTATCGGGTGGCCAGAGTCTTGTAGGAGGATAGTATAGATTCCTGTGAGGATACTCTCCATTTGCTAGTGATTCTCTCGTTATAGGAGGATGATTTGGCTAGGGTTATAGCTTTCTTGTATCGGGTGGCCCGAGTCTTGTAATGAGGATAGTATAGATTCCTTTGGGGATCTTCTCCATTTGCTAGTGATTCTCTCGTTATAGGAGGATGATTTGGCTAGGGTTATAGCTTTCTTGTTTTGGGTGGCCAGAGTTTTGTAGGAGGATAGTATAGATTCCTGTGGGCATCCTCTCCATTTGCTAGTGATTCTCCTGTTATAGGAGGATGATTTGGCTAGGGTTATAGCTTTCTTGTTTCGTGTGGCCAGAGTCTTGTAGGTGGATAGTATAGATTCCTGTGGGCATCCTCTCCATTTGCTAGTGATTCTCTCGTTATAGGAGGATGATTTGGCTAGGGTTATAGCTTTCTCGTATTGGGGGGGGCCAGAGTCTTGTAGGAGGATAGTATAGATTCCTGTGGGGATCCTCTCCATTTGCTAGTGATTCTCTCGTTATAGGAGGATGATTTGGCTAGGGTTATAGCTTTCTTGTATCGGGTGGCCAGAGTCTTGTAGGAAGATAGTATAGATTCCTGTGGGCATCCTCTGCATTTGCTAGTGATTCTCTCATTATAGGAGGATGATTTGGCTAGGGTTATAGCTTTCTTGTATTGGCTAACCAGAGTCTTGTAGGAGGATAGTATAGATTCCTGTGGGCATCCTCTCCATTTGCTAGTGATTCTCTCGTTATAGGAGAATGATTTGGCTAGGGTTATAGCTTTCTTGTTTTGGGTGGCCAGAGTTTTGTAGGAGGATAGTATAGATTCCTGTGGGGATCCTCTCCATTTGCTAGTGATTGTCTCGTTATAGGAGGATAATTTGGCTAGGGTTATAGCTTTCTTGTATTGGCTGTCCAGAGTCTTGTAGGAGGATAGTATAGATTCCTGTGGGGATCCTCTCCATTTGCTAGTGATGCTTTCGTTATATGAGGATAATTTGGCTAGGGTTATAGCTCTCTTGTATTGGCTAACCAGAGTCTTGTAGGAGGATAGTATAGATTCCTGTGGGGTTCCTCTCCATTTGCTAGTGTTTCTCTCGTTATAGGAGGATGATTTGGCTAGGGTTATAGCTTTCTTGTATTGGCTAAGCAGAGTCTTGTAGGAGGATAGTATAGATTCCTCTGGGCATCCTCTCCATTTTCTAGTGATTCTCTCGTTATAGGAGGATGATTTGGCTAGGGTTAAAGCTTTCTTGTATTGGGTGGCCAGAGTCTTGTAGGAGGATAGTATAGATTCCTGTGGGCATCCTCTCCATTTGCTAGTGATTCTCTCGTTATATGAGGATAATTTGGCTAGGGTTAAAGCTTTCTTGTATTGGGTGGCCAGAGTCTTGTAGGAGGATAGTATAGATTCCTGTGGGCATCCTCTCCATTTGCTAGTGATTCTTTCGTTATATGAGGATAATTTTGCTAGGGTTATAGCTTTCTTGTATTGAGTGGCCAGAGTCTTGTAGGAGGATAGTACAGATTCCTGTGGGGATACTCTCCATTTGCTAGTGATTCTCTCGTTATAGGAGTATGATTTGGCTAGGGTTATAGCTCTCTTGTATTGGCTAACCAGAGTCTTGTAGGAGGATAGTATAGATTCCTGTGGGGCTCCTCTCCATTTGCTAGTGTTTCTCTCGTTATAGGAGGATGATTTGGCTAGGGTTATAGCTTTCGTGTATCGGGTGGCCAGAGTCTTGTAGGAGGATCGTATAGATTCCTGTGGGGATACTCTCCATTTGCTAGTGATTCTCTCGTTATAGGAGGATGATTTGGCTAGGGTTATAGCTTTCTTGTATCAGGTGGCCAGAGTCTTGTAGGAGGATCGTATAGATTCCTGTGGGGATACTCTCCATTTGCTAGTGATTCTCTCGTTATAGGAGGATGATTTGGCTAGGGTTATAGCTTTCTTGTATCAGGTGGCCAGAGTCTTGTAGGAGGATAGTATAGATTCCTGTGGGCATCCTCTCCATTTGCTAGTGATTCTCTCGTTATAGGAGGATGATTTGGCTAGGGTTATAGCTTTCTTGTATCGGGTGGCCAGAGTCTTGTAGGAGGATAGTATAGATTCCTGTGGGCATCCTCTCCATTTGCTAGTGATTCTCTCGTTATATGAGGATAATTTGGCTAGGGTTAAAGCTTTCTTGTATTGGGTGGCCAGAGTCTTGTAGGAGGATAGTATAGATTCCTGTGGGCATCCTCTCCATTTGCTAGTGATTCTCTCGTTATAGGAGGATGATTTGGCTAGGGTTATAACTTTCTTGTATTGGCTAACCAGAGTCTTGTAGGCGGATAGTATAGATTCCTGTGGGGATCCTCTCCATTTGCTAGTGATTCTTTCGTTATATGAGGATAATTTGGCTAGGGTTATAGCTTTCTTGTATTGAGTGGCCAGAGTCTTGTAGGAGGATAGTACAGATTCCTGTGGGGATACTCTCCATTTGCTAGTGATTCTCTCGTTATAGGAGGATGATTTGGCTAGGGTTATAGCTCTCTTGTATTGGCTAACCAGAGTCTTGTAGGAGAATAGTGTAGATTCCTGTGGGCATCCTCTCCATTTGCTAGTGATTCTCTCGTTATAGGAGGATGATTTGGCTAGGGTTATAGCTTTCTTGTTTTGGGTGGCCAAAGTTTTGTAGGAGGATAGTATAGATTCCTGTGGGCATCCTCTCCATTTGCTAGTGATTCTCTTGTTATAGGAGGATGATTTGGCTAGGGTTATAGCTTTCTTGTATTGGCTAACCAGAGTCTTGTAGGAGGATAGTATAGATTCCTGTGTGGTTCCTCTCCATTTGCTAGTGATTCTCTCGTTATAGGAGGATGATTTGGCTAGGGTTATAGCTTTCTTGTATCGGGTGGCCAGAGTCTTGTAGGAGGATAGTATAGATTCCCGTGGGGATACTCTCCATTTGCTAGTGATTATCTCGTTATAGGAGGATGATATGGCTAGGGTTATAGCTTTCTTGTATTGGGTGGCCAGAGTCTTGTAGGAGGATAGTATAGATTCCTGTGGGGTTCCTCTCCATTTGCTAGTGATTCTTTCGTTATAGGAGGATAATTTGGCTAGGGTTATAGCTTTCTTGTATTGAGTGGCCAGAGTCTTGTAGGAGGATAGTACAGATTCCTGTGGGGATACTCTCCATTTGCTAGTGATTCTCTCGTTATAGGAGGATGATTTGGCTAGGGTTATAGCTCTCTTGTATTGGCTAACCAGAGTCTTGTAGGAGGATAGTATAGATTCCTGTGGGGATGATCTCCATTTGCTAGTCATTCTCTCGTTATAGGAGGATGATTTGGCTAGTGTTATAGCTTTCTTGCATTGGCTAACCAGAGTCTTGTAGGAGGATAGTGTAGATTCCTGTGGGCATCCTCTCCTTTTGCTAGTGATTCTCTCGTTATAGGAGGATGATTTGGCTAGGGATAGCTTTCTTGTTTTGGGTGGCCAAAGTTTTTTAGGAGGATAGTATAGATTCCTGTGGGCATCCTCTCCATTTGCTAGTGATTCTCTTGTTGTAGGAGGATGATTTGGCTAGGGTTATAGCTTTCTTGTATTGGCTAACCAGAGTCTTGTAGGAGGATAGTATAGATTCCTGTGGGGTTCCTCTCCATTTGGTAGTGATTCTCTCGTTATAGGAGGATGATTTGGCTAGGGTTATAGCTTTCTTGTATCGGGTGGCCAGAGTCTTGTAGGAGGATAGTATAGATTCCTGTGGGCATCCTCTCCATTTGCTAGTGATTCTCTCGTTATAGGAGGATGATTTGGCTAGGGTTATAGCTTTCTTGTATCGGGTGGCCAGAGTCTTGTAGGAGGATAGTATAGATTCCTGTGGGGATACTCTCCATTTGCGAGTGATTCTCTCATTATAGGAGGATGATTTGGCTAGGGTTATAGCTTTCTTGTTTTGGGTGGCCAAAGTTTTGTAGGAGGATAGTATAGATTCCTGGGGGCATCCTCTCCATTTGCTAGTGATTCTCTTGTTATAGGAGGATGATTTGGCTAGGGTTATAACTTTCTTGTATTGGCTAACCAGAGTCTTGTAGGAGGATGTTATAGATTCCTGTGGGGATCCTCTCCATTTGCTAGTGATTCTTTCGTTATATGAGGATAATTTGGCTACGGTTATAGCTTTCTTGTATTGAGTGGCCAGAGTCTTGTAGGAGGATAGTACAGATTCCTGTGGGGATAATCTCCATTTGCTAGTGATTCTCTCGTTATAGGAGGATGATTTGGCTAGTGTTATAGCTTTCTTGCATTGGCTAACCAGAGTCTTGTAGGAGGATAGTGTCGATTCCTGTGGGCATCCTCTCCATTTGCTAGTGATTCTCTCGTTATAGGAGGATGATTTGGCTAGGGTTATAGCTTGCTTGTATTGGGTGGCCAGAGTCTTGTACGAGGATAGTATAGATTCCTCTGGGAATCCTCTCCATTTGCTAGTGATTGTCTCGTTATATGAGGATAATTTGGCTAGGGTTATAGCTTTCTTGTATTGGGTGGCCAGAGTCTTGTAGTAGGATAGTATAGATTCCTCTGGGCATCCTCTGCATTTGCTAGTGATTCTTTCGTTATATGAGGATAATTTGGCTAGGGTTATAGCTTTCTTGTATTGGCTAACCAGAGTCTTGTAGGAGGATAGTATAGATTCCTGTGGAGATACTCTCCATTTGCTAGTGATTCTCTTGTTGTAGGAGAATGATTTGGCTAGGGTTATAGCTTTCTTGTATTGGCTAACCAGAGTCTTGTAGGAGGATAGTATAGATTCCTGTGGGGTTCCTCTCTATTTGCTAGTGATTCTCTCGTTATAGGAGGATGATTTGGCTAGGGTTATAGCTTTCTTGTATCGGGTGGCCAGAGTCTTGTAGGAGGATAGTATAGATTCCTGTGGGGTTCCTCTCCATTTGCTAGTGATTCTCTCATTATAGGAGGATGATTTGGCTAGGGTTATAGCTTTCTTGTATCAGGTGGCCAGAGTCTTGTAGGAGGATAGTATAGGTTCCTATGGGCATCCTCTCCATTTGCTAGTGATTCTCTCGTTATATGAGGATAATTTGGCTAGGGTTATAGCTTTCTTGTATTGTCTAACCAGAGTCTTGTAGGAGGATAGTATAGATTCCTGTGGGCATCCTCTCCATTTGCTAGTGATTCTCTCGTTATAGGAGGATGACTTGGCTAGGGTTATAGCTTTCTTGTTTTGGGTGGCCAGAGTTTTGTAGGAGGATAGTATAGATTCCTGTGGGGATCCTCTCCATTTGCTAGTGATTCTCTTGTTATAGGAGGATGATTTGGCTAGGGTTATAGCTTTCTTGTATTGGCTAACCAGAGTCTTGTAGGAGGATTGTATAGATTCCTCTGGGCATCCTCTCCATTTGCTAGTGATTCTCTCGTTATATGAGGATAATTTGGCTAGGGTTATAGCTTTCTTGTATTGGGTGGCCAGAGTCTTGTAGGAGGATAGTATAGATTCCTGTGGGGATACTCTCCATTTGCTAGTGATTCTCTCGTTATAGGAGGATGATTTGGCTAGGGTTATAGCTTTCTTGTATCGGGTGGCCAGAGTCTTGTCGGAGAATGGTATAGATTCCTGTGGGCATCCTTTCCTTTTGCTAGTGATTCTCTCGTTATAGGAGGATGATTTGGCTAGGGTTATAGCTTTCTTGTATTGGGTGGCCAGAGTCTTGTAGGAGGATAGTATAGATTCCTGTGGGGATCCTCTCCATTTGCTAGTGATTCTCTCGTTATAGGAGGATGATTTGGCTAGGGTTATAGCTTTCTTGTATCGGGTGGCCAGAGTCTTGTAGGAGGATAGTATAGATTCCTGTGGGCATCCTCTCCATTTGCTAGTGATTCTCTCGTTATAGGAGGATGATTTGGCTAGGGTTAAAGCTTTCTTGTTTTGGGTGGCCAAAGTTTTGTAGGAGGATAGTATAGATTCCTGTGGGCATCCTCTCCATTTGCTAGTGATTCTCTCGTTATAGGAGGATGATTAGGCTAGGGTTATAGCTTTCTTGTATTGTCTAACCAGAGTCTTGTAGGAGGATAGTATAGATTCCTGTGGAGATACTCTCCATTTGCTAGTGATTCTCTCGTTATAGGAGAATGATTTGGCTAGGGTTATAGCTTTCTTGTTTTGGGTGGCCAGAGTTTTGTAGGAGGATAGTATAGATTCCTGTGGGCATCCTCTTCATTTGCTAGTGATTCTCTCGTTATAGGAGGATGACTTGGCTAGGGTTATAGCTTTCTTGTTTTGGGTGGCCAGAGTTTTGTAGGAGGATAGTATAGATTCCTGTGGGGATCCTCTCCATTTGCTAGTGATTCTCTTGTTATAGGAGGATGATTTGGCTAGGGTTATAGCTTTCTTGTATTGGCTAACCAGAGTCTTGTAGGAGGATTGTATAGATTCCTCTGGGCATCCTCTCCATTTGCTAGTGATTCTCTCGTTATATGAGGATAATTTGGCTAGGGTTATAGCTTTCTTGTATTGGGTGGCCAGAGTCTTGTAGGAGGATAGTATAGATTCCTGTGGGGATACTCTCCATTTGCTAGTGATTCTCTCGTTATAGGAGAATGATTTGGCTAGGGTTATAGCTTTCTTGTATTGGCTAACCAGAGTCTTGTAGGAGGATAGTATAGATTCCTGTGGGGATACTCTCCATTTGCTAGTGATTCTCTCGTTATAGGAGGATGATTTGGCTAGGGTTATAGCTTTCTTGTATTGGCTAACCAGAGTCTTGTAGGAGGATAGTATAGATTCCTGTGGGGATATTCTCCATTTGCTAGTGATTCTCTCGTTATAGGAGAATGATTTGGCTAGGGTTATAGCTTTCTTGTATCGGGTGGCCAGAGTCTTGTAGCAGGATAGTATAGATTCCTGTGGGGATCCTCTCCATTTGCTAGTGATTCTCTCGTTATAGGAGGATTATTTGGCTAGGGTTATAGCTTGCTTGTATCGGGTGGCCAGAGTCTTGTAGGAGGATAGTATAGATTCCTGTGGGGTTACTCTCCGTTTGCTAGTGATTCTCTCGTTATAGGAGGATGATTTGGCTAGGGTTATAGCTTTCTCGTATTGGGTGGCCAGAGTCTTGCAGGAGGATAGTATAGATTCCTGTGGGGATACTCTCCATTTGCTAGTGATTCTCTCTTTATAGGAGTATGATTTGGCTAGGGTTATAGCTTTCTTGTATCGGGTGGCCAGAGTCTTGTAGGAGGATAGTATAGATTCCTCTGGGCATCCTCTCCATTTGCTAGTGATTCTTTTGTTATATGATGATAATTTGGCTAGGGTTATAGCTTTCTTGTATTGGGTGGCCAGAGTCTTGTAGGAGGATAGTATAGATTCCTGTGGTAATACTCTCTATTTGCTAGTGAATCTCTCGTTACAGGAGGATGATTTGGCTAGGGTTATAGCTTTCTTGTATTGGCTAACCAGAGTCTTGTTGGAGGATAGTATAGATTCCTCTGGGCATCCTCTCCATTTGCTAGTGATTCTCTCGTTATACGAGGATGATTTGGATAGGGTTATAACTTGCTTGTATTGGGTGGCCAGAGTCTTGTAGGAGGATAGTATAGATTCAGGTGGGCATCCTCTCCATTTGCTAGTGATTCTCTCGTTATAGGAGGATGATTTTGCTAGGGTTATAGCTTTCTTGTATTGACTAACCAGAGTCTTGTAGGAGGATAGTATAGATTCCTGTGGGGATACTCTCCATTTGCTAGTGATTCTCTCGTTATAGGAGGATGATTTGGCTAGGGTTATAGCTTTCTTGTATCGGGTGGCCAGAGTCTTGTAGGAGGATAGTATAGATTCCTGTGAGGATACTCTCCATTTGCTAGTGATTCTCTCGTTATAGGAGGATGATTTGGCTAGGGTTATAGCTTTCTTGTATCGGGTGGCCCGAGTCTTGTAATGAGGATAGTATAGATTCCTTTGGGGATCTTCTCCATTTGCTAGTGATTCTCTCGTTATAGGAGGATGATTTGGCTAGGGTTATAGCTTTCTTGTTTTGGGTGGCCAGAGTTTTGTAGGAGGATAGTATAGATTCCTGTGGGCATCCTCTCCATTTGCTAGTGATTCTCCTGTTATAGGAGGATGATTTGGCTAGGGTTATAGCTTTCTTGTTTCGTGTGGCCAGAGTCTTGTAGGTGGATAGTATAGATTCCTGTGGGCATCCTCTCCATTTGCTAGTGATTCTCTCGTTATAGGAGGATGATTTGGCTAGGGTTATAGCTTTCTCGTATTGGGGGGGGCCAGAGTCTTGTAGGAGGATAGTATAGATTCCTGTGGGGATCCTCTCCATTTGCTAGTGATTCTCTCGTTATAGGAGGATGATTTGGCTAGGGTTATAGCTTGCTTGTATCGGGTGGCCAGAGTCTTGTAGGAAGATAGTATAGATTCCTGTGGGCATCCTCTGCATTTGCTAGTGATTCTCTCATTATAGGAGGATGATTTGGCTAGGGTTATAGCTTTCTTGTATTGGCTAACCAGAGTCTTGTAGGAGGATAGTATAGATTCCTGTGGGCATCCTCTCCATTTGCTAGTGATTCTCTCGTTATAGGAGAATGATTTGGCTAGGGTTATAGCTTTCTTGTTTTGGGTGGCCAGAGTTTTGTAGGAGGATAGTATAGATTCCTGTGGGGATCCTCTCCATTTGCTAGTGATTGTCTCGTTATAGGAGGATAATTTGGCTAGGGTTATAGCTTTCTTGTATTGGCTGTCCAGAGTCTTGTAGGAGGATAGTATAGATTCCTGTGGGGATCCTCTCCATTTGCTAGTGATGCTTTCGTTATATGAGGATAATTTGGCTAGGGTTATAGCTCTCTTGTATTGGCTAACCAGAGTCTTGTAGGAGGATAGTATAGATTCCTGTGGGGTTCCTCTCCATTTGCTAGTGTTTCTCTCGTTATAGGAGGATGATTTGGCTAGGGTTATAGCTTTCTTGTATTGGCTAAGCAGAGTCTTGTAGGAGGATAGTATAGATTCCTCTGGGCATCCTCTCCATTTTCTAGTGATTCTCTCGTTATAGGAGGATGATTTGGCTAGGGTTAAAGCTTTCTTGTATTGGGTGGCCAGAGTCTTGTAGGAGGATAGTATAGATTCCTGTGGGCATCCTCTCCATTTGCTAGTGATTCTCTCGTTATATGAGGATAATTTGGCTAGGGTTAAAGCTTTCTTGTATTGGGTGGCCAGAGTCTTGTAGGAGGATAGTATAGATTCCTGTGGGCATCCTCTCCATTTGCTAGTGATTCTTTCGTTATATGAGGATAATTTTGCTAGGGTTATAGCTTTCTTGTATTGAGTGGCCAGAGTCTTGTAGGAGGATAGTACAGATTCCTGTGGGGATACTCTCCATTTGCTAGTGATTCTCTCGTTATAGGAGTATGATTTGGCTAGGGTTATAGCTCTCTTGTATTGGCTAACCAGAGTCTTGTAGGAGGATAGTATAGATTCCTGTGGGGCTCCTCTCCATTTGCTAGTGTTTCTCTCGTTATAGGAGGATGATTTGGCTAGGGTTATAGCTTTCGTGTATCGGGTGGCCAGAGTCTTGTAGGAGGATCGTATAGATTCCTGTGGGGATACTCTCCATTTGCTAGTGATTCTCTCGTTATAGGAGGATGATTTGGCTAGGGTTATAGCTTTCTTGTATCAGGTGGCCAGAGTCTTGTAGGAGGATCGTATAGATTCCTGTGGGGATACTCTCCATTTGCTAGTGATTCTCTCGTTATAGGAGGATGATTTGGCTAGGGTTATAGCTTTCTTGTATCAGGTGGCCAGAGTCTTGTAGGAGGATAGTATAGATTCCTGTGGGCATCCTCTCCATTTGCTAGTGATTCTCTCGTTATAGGAGGATGATTTGGCTAGGGTTATAGCTTTCTTGTATCGGGTGGCCAGAGTCTTGTAGGAGGATAGTATAGATTCCTGTGGGCATCCTCTCCATTTGCTAGTGATTCTCTCGTTATATGAGGATAATTTGGCTAGGGTTAAAGCTTTCTTGTATTGGGTGGCCAGAGTCTTGTAGGAGGATAGTATAGATTCCTGTGGGCATCCTCTCCATTTGCTAGTGATTCTCTCGTTATAGGAGGATGATTTGGCTAGGGTTATAACTTTCTTGTATTGGCTAACCAGAGTCTTGTAGGCGGATAGTATAGATTCCTGTGGGGATCCTCTCCATTTGCTAGTGATTCTTTCGTTATATGAGGATAATTTGGCTAGGGTTATAGCTTTCTTGTATTGAGTGGCCAGAGTCTTGTAGGAGGATAGTACAGATTCCTGTGGGGATACTCTCCATTTGCTAGTGATTCTCTCGTTATAGGAGGATGATTTGGCTAGGGTTATAGCTTTCTTGTATCGGGTGGCCAGAGTCTTGTAGGAGGATAGTATAGATTCCCGTGGGGATACTCTCCATTTGCTAGTGATTATCTCGTTATAGGAGGATGATATGGCTAGGGTTATAGCTTTCTTGTATTGGGTGGCCAGAGTCTTGTAGGAGGATAGTATAGATTCCTGTGGGGTTCCTCTCCATTTGCTAGTGATTCTTTCGTTATAGGAGGATAATTTGGCTAGGGTTATAGCTTTCTTGTATTGAGTGGCCAGAGTCTTGTAGGAGGATAGTACAGATTCCTGTGGGGATACTCTCCATTTGCTAGTGATTCTCTCGTTATAGGAGGATGATTTGGCTAGGGTTATAGCTCTCTTGTATTGGCTAACCAGAGTCTTGTAGGAGGATAGTATAGATTCCTGTGGGGATGATCTCCATTTGCTAGTCATTCTCTCGTTATAGGAGGATGATTTGGCTAGTGTTATAGCTTTCTTGCATTGGCTAACCAGAGTCTTGTAGGAGGATAGTGTAGATTCCTGTGGGCATCCTCTCCTTTTGCTAGTGATTCTCTTGTTGTAGGAGGATGATTTGGCTAGGGATAGCTTTCTTGTTTTGGGTGGCCAAAGTTTTTTAGGAGGATAGTATAGATTCCTGTGGGCATCCTCTCCATTTGCTAGTGATTCTCTTGTTGTAGGAGGATGATTTGGCTAGGGTTATAGCTTTCTTGTATTGGCTAACCAGAGTCTTGTAGGAGGATAGTATAGATTCCTGTGGGGTTCCTCTCCATTTGGTAGTGATTCTCTCGTTATAGGAGGATGATTTGGCTAGGGTTATAGCTTTCTTGTATCGGGTGGCCAGAGTCTTGTAGGAGGATAGTATAGATTCCTGTGGGCATCCTCTCCATTTGCTAGTGATTCTCTCGTTATAGGAGGATGATTTGGCTAGGGTTATAGCTTTCTTGTATCGGGTGGCCAGAGTCTTGTAGGAGGATAGTATAGATTCCTGTGGGGATACTCTCCATTTGCGAGTGATTCTCTCATTATAGGAGGATGATTTGGCTAGGGTTATAGCTTTCTTGTTTTGGGTGGCCAAAGTTTTGTAGGAGGATAGTATAGATTCCTGGGGGCATCCTCTCCATTTGCTAGTGATTCTCTTGTTATAGGAGGATGATTTGGCTAGGGTTATAACTTTCTTGTATTGGCTAACCAGAGTCTTGTAGGAGGATGTTATAGATTCCTGTGGGGATCCTCTCCATTTGCTAGTGATTCTTTCGTTATATGAGGATAATTTGGCTACGGTTATAGCTTTCTTGTATTGAGTGGCCAGAGTCTTGTAGGAGGATAGTACAGATTCCTGTGGGGATAATCTCCATTTGCTAGTGATTCTCTCGTTATAGGAGGATGATTTGGCTAGTGTTATAGCTTTCTTGCATTGGCTAACCAGAGTCTTGTAGGAGGATAGTGTCGATTCCTGTGGGCATCCTCTCCATTTGCTAGTGATTCTCTCGTTATAGGAGGATGATTTGGCTAGGGTTATAGCTTGCTTGTATTGGGTGGCCAGAGTCTTGTACGAGGATAGTATAGATTCCTCTGGGAATCCTCTCCATTTGCTAGTGATTGTCTCGTTATATGAGGATAATTTGGCTAGGGTTATAGCTTTCTTGTATTGGGTGGCCAGAGTCTTGTAGGAGGATAGTATAGATTCCTCTGGGCATCCTCTGCATTTGCTAGTGATTCTTTCGTTATATGAGGATAATTTGGCTAGGGTTATAGCTTTCTTGTATTGGCTAACCAGAGTCTTGTAGGAGGATAGTATAGATTCCTGTGGAGATACTCTCCATTTGCTAGTGATTCTCTTGTTGTAGGAGAATGATTTGGCTAGGGTTATAGCTTTCTTGTATTGGCTAACCAGAGTCTTGTAGGAGGATAGTATAGATTCCTGTGGGGTTCCTCTCTATTTGCTAGTGATTCTCTCGTTATAGGAGGATGATTTGGCTAGGGTTATAGCTTTCTTGTATCGGGTGGCCAGAGTCTTGTAGGAGGATAGTATAGATTCCTGTGGGGTTCCTCTCCATTTGCTAGTGATTCTCTCATTATAGGAGGATGATTTGGCTAGGGTTATAGCTTTCTTGTATCAGGTGGCCAGAGTCTTGTAGGAGGATAGTATAGGTTCCTATGGGCATCCTCTCCATTTGCTAGTGATTCTCTCGTTATATGAGGATAATTTGGCTAGGGTTATAGCTTTCTTGTATTGTCTAACCAGAGTCTTGTAGGAGGATAGTATAGATTCCTGTGGAGATACTCTCCATTTGCTAGTGATTCTCTCGTTATAGGAGAATGATTTGGCTAGGGTTATAGCTTTCTTGTTTTGGGTGGCCAGAGTTTTGTAGGAGGATAGTATAGATTCCTGTGGGCATCCTCTTCATTTGCTAGTGATTCTCTCGTTATAGGAGGATGACTTGGCTAGGGTTATAGCTTTCTTGTTTTGGGTGGCCAGAGTTTTGTAGGAGGATAGTATAGATTCCTGTGGGGATCCTCTCCATTTGCTAGTGATTCTCTTGTTATAGGAGGATGATTTGGCTAGGGTTATAGCTTTCTTGTATTGGCTAACCAGAGTCTTGTAGGAGGATTGTATAGATTCCTCTGGGCATCCTCTCCATTTGCTAGTGATTCTCTCGTTATATGAGGATAATTTGGCTAGGGTTATAGCTTTCTTGTATTGGGTGGCCAGAGTCTTGTAGGAGGATAGTATAGATTCCTGTGGGGATACTCTCCATTTGCTAGTGATTCTCTCGTTATAGGAGGATGATTTGGCTAGGGTTATAGCTTTCTTGTATCGGGTGGCCAGAGTCTTGTCGGAGAATGGTATAGATTCCTGTGGGCATCCTTTCCTTTTGCTAGTGATTCTCTCGTTATAGGAGGATGATTTGGCTAGGGTTATAGCTTTCTTGTATTGGGTGGCCAGAGTCTTGTAGGAGGATAGTATAGATTCCTGTGGGGATCCTCTCCATTTGCTAGTGATTCTCTCGTTATAGGAGGATGATTTGGCTAGGGTTATAGCTTTCTTGTATCGGGTGGCCAGAGTCTTGTAGGAGGATAGTATAGATTCCTGTGGGCATCCTCTCCATTTGCTAGTGATTCTCTCGTTATAGGAGGATGATTTGGCTAGGGTTATAGCTTTCTTGTTTTGGGTGGCCAAAGTTTTGTAGGAGGATAGTATAGATTCCTGTGGGCATCCTCTCCATTTGCTAGTGATTCTCTCGTTATAGGAGGATGATTAGGCTAGGGTTATAGCTTTCTTGTATTGTCTAACCAGAGTCTTGTAGGAGGATAGTATAGATTCCTGTGGAGATACTCTCCATTTGCTAGTGATTCTCTCGTTATAGGAGAATGATTTGGCTAGGGTTATAGCTTTCTTGTTTTGGGTGGCCAGAGTTTTGTAGGAGGATAGTATAGATTCCTGTGGGCATCCTCTTCATTTGCTAGTGATTCTCTCGTTATAGGAGGATGACTTGGCTAGGGTTATAGCTTTCTTGTTTTGGGTGGCCAGAGTTTTGTAGGAGGATAGTATAGATTCCTGTGGGGATCCTCTCCATTTGCTAGTGATTCTCTTGTTATAGGAGGATGATTTGGCTAGGGTTATAGCTTTCTTGTATTGGCTAACCAGAGTCTTGTAGGAGGATTGTATAGATTCCTCTGGGCATCCTCTCCATTTGCTAGTGATTCTCTCGTTATATGAGGATAATTTGGCTAGGGTTATAGCTTTCTTGTATTGGGTGGCCAGAGTCTTGTAGGAGGATAGTATAGATTCCTGTGGGGATACTCTCCATTTGCTAGTGATTCTCTCGTTATAGGAGGATGATTTGGCTAGGGTTATAGCTTTCTTGTATCGGGTGGCCAGAGTCTTGTCGGAGAATGGTATAGATTCCTGTGGGCATCCTTTCCTTTTGCTAGTGATTCTCTCGTTATAGGAGGATGATTTGGCTAGGGTTATAGCTTTCTTGTATTGGGTGGCCAGAGTCTTGTAGGAGGATAGTATAGATTCCTGTGGGGATCCTCTCCATTTGCTAGTGATTCTCTCGTTATAGGAGGATGATTTGGCTAGGGTTATAGCTTTCTTGTATCGGGTGGCCAGAGTCTTGTAGGAGGATAGTATAGATTCCTGTGGGCATCCTCTCCATTTGCTAGTGATTCTCTCGTTATAGGAGGATGATTTGGCTAGGGTTATAGCTTTCTTGTTTTGGGTGGCCAAAGTTTTGTAGGAGGATAGTATAGATTCCTGTGGGCATCCTCTCCATTTGCTAGTGATTCTCTCGTTATAGGAGGATGATTAGGCTAGGGTTATAGCTTTCTTGTATTGGGTGGCCAGAGTCTTGTAGGAGGATAGTATAGGTTCCTATGGGCATCCTCTCCATTTGCTAGTGATTCTCTCGTTATATGAGGATAATTTGGCTAGGGTTATAGCTTTCTTGTATTGTCTAACCAGAGTCTTGTAGGAGGATAGTATAGATTCCTGTGGAGATACTCTCCATTTGCTAGTGATTCTCTCGTTATAGGAGAATGATTTGGCTAGGGTTATAGCTTTCTTGTTTTGGGTGGCCAGAGTTTTGTAGGAGGATAGTATAGATTCCTGTGGGCATCCTCTTCATTTGCTAGTGATTCTCTCGTTATAGGAGGATGACTTGGCTAGGGATATAGCTTTCTTGTTTTGGGTGGCCAGAGTTTTGTAGGAGGATAGTATAGATTCCTGTGGGGATCCTCTCCATTTGCTAGTGATTCTCTTGTTATAGGAGGATGATTTGGCTAGGGTTATAGCTTTCTTGTATTGGCTAACCAGAGTCTTGTAGGAGGATTGTATAGATTCCTCTGGGCATCCTCTCCATTTGCTAGTGATTCTCTCGTTATATGAGGATAATTTGGCTAGGGTTATAGCTTTCTTGTATTGGGTGGCCAGAGTCTTGTAGGAGGATAGTATAGATTCCTGTGGGGATCCTCTCCATTTGCTAGTGATTCTCTCGTTATAGGAGGATTATTTGGCTAGGGTTATAGCTTGCTTGTATCGGGTGGCCAGAGTCTTGTAGGAGGATAGTATAGATTCCTGTGGGGATACTCTCCGTTTGCTAGTGATTCTCTCATTATAGGAGGATGATTTGGCTAGGGTTATACCTTTCTCGTATTGGGTGGCCAGAGTCTTGTAGGAGGATAGTATAGATACCTCTGGGCATCCTCTCCATTTGCTAGTGATTCTTTTGTTATATGAGGATAATTTGGCTAGGGTTATAGCTTTCTTGTATTGGGTGGCCAGAGTCTTGTAGGAGGATAGTATAGATTCCTGTGGTAATACTCTCTATTTGCTAGTGAATCTCTCGTTACAGGAGGATGATTTGGCTAGGGTTATAGCTTTCTTGTATTGGCTAACCAGAGTCTTGTTGGAGGATAGTATAGATTCCTCTGGGCATCCTCTCCATTTGCTAGTGATTCTCTCGTTATACGAGGATGATTTGTATAGGGTTATAGCTTGCTTGTATTGGGTGGCCAGAGTCTTGTAGGAGGATAGTATAGATTCCTGTGGGATCCTCTCCATTTGCTAGTGATTCTTTGGTTATATGAGGATAATTTGGCTAGTGTTATAGCTTTCTTGCATTGGCTAACCAGAGTCTTGTAGGAGGATAGTGTAGATTCCTGTGGGCATCCTCTCCATTTGCTAGTGATTCTCTCGTTATAGGAGAATGATTTGGCTAGGGATAGCTTTCTTGTTTTGGGTGGCCAAAGTTTTTTAGGAGGATAGTATAGATTCCTGTGGGCATCCTCTCCATTTGCTAGTGATTCTCTTGTTGTAGGAGGATGATTTGGCTAGGGTTATAGCTTTCTTGTATTGGCTAACCAGTCTTGTAGGAGGATAGTATAGATTCCTGTGGGGCTGCTCTCCATTTGCTAGTGATTCTCTCGTTATAGGAGGATGATTTGGCTAAGGTTATAGCTTTCTCGTATTGGGTGGCCAGAGTCTTGTAGGAGGATAATATAGATTCCTGTGGGGATCCTCTCCATTTGCTAGTGATTCTCTCGTTATAGGAGGATGATTTGGCTAGGGTTATAGCTTTCTTGTATTGGGTGGCCAAAGTCTTGTAGGAGGATAGTATAGATTCCTGTGGGGATACTCTCCATTTGCTAGTGATTCTCTCGTTATAGGAGAATGATTTGGCTAGGGTTATAGCTTTCTTGTATTGGGTGGCCAGAGTCTTGTAGGAGGATAGTATAGATTCCTGTGGGGATATTCTCCATTTGCTAGTGATTCTCTCGTTATAGGAGAATGATTTGGCTAGGGTTATAGCTTTCTTGTATCGGGTGGCCAGAGTCTTGTAGCAGGATAGTATAGATTCCTGTGGGGATCCTCTCCATTTGCTAGTGATTCTCTCGTTATAGGAGGATTATTTGGCTAGGGTTATAGCTTGCTTGTATCGGGTGGCCAGAGTCTTGTAGGAGGATAGTATAGATTCCTGTGGGGATACTCTCCGTTTGCTAGTGATTCTCTCGTTATAGGAGGATGATTTGGCTAGGGTTATAGCTTTCTCGTATTGGGTGGCCAGAGTCTTGCAGGAGGATAGTATAGATTCCTGTGGGGATACTCTCCATTTGCTAGTGATTCTCTCGTTATAGGAGGATGATTTGGCTAGGGTTATAGCTTTCTTGTATCGGGTGGCCAGAGTCTTGTAGGAGGATAGTATAGATTCCTCTGGGCATCCTCTCCATTTGCTAGTGATTCTTTTGTTATATGAGGATAATTTGGCTAGGGTTATAGCTTTCTTGTATTGGGTGGCCAGAGTCTTGTAGGAGGATAGTATAGATTCCTGTGGTAATACTCTCTATTTGCTAGTGAATCTCTCGTTACAGGAGGATGATTTGGCTAGGGTTATAGCTTTCTTGTATTGGCTAACCAGAGTCTTGTTGGAGGATAGTATAGATTCCTCTGGGCATCCTCTCCATTTGCTAGTGATTCTCTCGTTATACGAGGATGATTTGGATAGGGTTATAACTTGCTTGTATTGGGTGGCCAGAGTCTTGTAGGAGGATAGTATAGATTCAGGTGGGCATCCTCTCCATTTGCTAGTGATTCTCTCGTTATAGGAGGATGATTTCGCTAGCGTTATAGCTTTCTTGTATTGACTAACCAGAGTCTTGTAGGAGGATAGTATAGATTCCTGTGGGGATACTCTCCATTTGCTAGTGATTCTCTCGTTATAGGAGGATGATTTGGCTAGGGTTATAGCTTTCTTGTATCGGGTGGCCAGAGTCTTGTAGGAGGATAGTATAGATTCCTGTGAGGATACTCTCCATTTGCTAGTGATTCTCTCGTTATAGGAGGATGATTTGGCTAGGGTTATAGCTTTCTTGTATCGGGTGGCCCGAGTCTTGTAATGAGGATAGTATAGATTCCTGTGGAATCCTCTCCATTTGCTAGTGATTCTCTCGTTATAGGAGGATGATTTGGCTAGGGTTATAGCTTGCTTTTATTAGGTGGCCAGAGTCTTGTAGGAGGATAGTATAGATTCCTTTGGGGATCTTCTCCATTTGCTAGTGATTCTCTCGTTATAGGAGGATGATTTGGCTAGGGTTATAGCTTTCTTGTTTTGGGTGGCCAGAGTTTTGTAGGAGGATAGTATAGATTCCTGTGGGCATCCTCTCCATTTGCTAGTGATTCTCCTGTTATAGGAGGATGATTTGGCTAGGGTTATAGCTTTCTTGTTTCGTTTGGCCAGAGTCTTGTAGGTGGATAGTATAGATTCCTGTGGGCATCCTCTCCATTTGCTAGTGATTCTCTCGTTATAGGAGGATGATTTGGCTAGGGTTATAGCTTTCTCGTATTGGGGGGGGCCAGAGTCTTGTAGGAGGATAGTATAGATTCCTGTGGGGATCCTCTCCATTTGCTAGTGATTCTCTCGTTATAGGAGGATGATTTGGCTAGGGTTATAGCTTGCTTGTATCGGGTGGCCAGAGTCTTGTAGGAAGATAGTATAGATTCCTGTGGGCATCCTCTCCATTTGCTAGTGATTCTCTCATTATAGGAGGATGATTTGGCTAGGGTTATAGCTTTCTTGTATTGGCTAACCAGAGTCTTGTAGGAGGATAGTATAGATTCCTGTGGGCATCCTCTCCATTTGCTAGTGATTCTCTCGTTATAGGAGAATGATTTGGCTAGGGTTATAGCTTTCTTGTTTTGGGTGGCAAGAGTTTTGTAGGAGGATAGTATAGATTCCTGTGGGGATCCTCTCCATTTGCTAGTGATTGTCTCGTTATAGGAGGATAATTTGGCTAGGGTTATAGCTTTCTTGTATTGGCTGTCCAGAGTCTTGTAGGAGGATAGTATAGATTCCTGTGGGGATCCTCTCCATTTGCTAGTGATGCTTTCGTTATATGAGGATAATTTGGCTAGGGTTATAGCTCTCTTGTATTGGCTAACCAGAGTCTTGTAGGAGGATAGTATAGATTCCTGTGGGGTTCCTCTCCATTTGCTAGTGTTTCTCTCGTTATAGGAGGATGATTTGGCTAGGGTTATAGCTTTCTTGTATTGGCTAAGCAGAGTCTTGTAGGAGGATAGTATAGATTCCTCTGGGCATCCTCTCCATTTTCTAGTGATTCTCTCGTTATAGGAGGATGATTTGGCTAGGGTTAAAGCTTTCTTGTATTGGGTGGCCAGAGTCTTGTAGGAGGATAGTATAAATTCCTGTGGGCATCCTCTCCATTTGCTAGTGATTCTCTCGTTATATGAGGATAATTTGGCTAGGGTTAAAGCTTTCTTGTATTGGGTGGCCAGAGTCTTGTAGGAGGATAGTATAGATTCCTGTGGGCATCCTCTCCATTTGCTAGTGATTCTTTCGTTATATGAGGATAATTTGGCTAGGGTTATAGCTTTCTTGTATTGAGTGGCCAGAGTCTTGTAGGAGGATAGTACAGATTCCTGTGGGGATACTCTCCATTTGCTAGTGATTCTCTCGTTATAGGAGTATGATTTGGCTAGGGTTATAGCTCTCTTGTATTGGCTAACCAGAGTCTTGTAGGAGGATAGTATAGATTCCTGTGGGGTTCCTCTCCATTTGCTAGTGTTTCTCTCGTTATAGGAGGATGATTTGGCTAGGGTTATAGCTTTCGTGTATCGGGTGGCCAGAGTCTTGTAGGAGGATCGTATAGATTCCTGTGGGGATAATCTCCATTTGCTAGTGATTCTCTCGTTATAGGAGGATGATTTGGCTAGGGTTATAGCTTTCTTGTATCAGGTGGCCAGAGTCTTGTAGGAGGATCGTATAGATTCCTGTGGGGATACTCTCCATTTGCTAGTGATTCTCTCGTTATAGGAGGATGATTTGGCTAGGGTTATAGCTTTCTTGTATCAGGTGGCCAGAGTCTTGTAGGAGGATATTATAGATTCCTGTGGGCATCCTCTCCATTTGCTAGTGATTCTCTCGTTATAGGAGGATGATTTGGCTAGGGTTATAGCTTTCTTGTATCGGGTGGCCAGAGTCTTGTAGGAGGATAGTATAGATTCCTGTGGGCATCCTCTCCATTTGCTAGTGATTCTCTCGTTATATGAGGATAATTTGGCTAGGGTTAAAGCTTTCTTGTATTGGGTGGCCAGAGTCTTGTAGGAGGATAGTATAGATTCCTGTGGGCATCCTCTCCATTTGCTAGTGATTCTCTCGTTATAGGAGGATGATTTGGCTAGGGTTATAACTTTCTTGTATTGGCTAACCAGAGTCTTGTAGGCGGATAGTATAGATTCCTGTGGGGATCCTCTCCATTTGCTAGTGATTCTTTCGTTATATGAGGATAATTTGGCTAGGGTTATAGCTTTCTTGTATTGAGTGGCCAGAGTCTTGTAGGAGGATAGTACAGATTCCTGTGGGGATACTCTCCATTTGCTAGTGATTCTCTCGTTATAGGAGGATGATTTGGCTAGGGTTATAGCTCTCTTGTATTGGCTAACTAGAGTCTTGTAGGAGAATAGTGTAGATTCCTGTGGGCATCCTCTCCATTTGCTAGTGATTCTCTCGTTATAGGAGGATGATTTGGCTAGGGTTATAGCTTTCTTGTTTTGGGTGGCCAAAGTTTTGTAGGAGGATAGTATAGATTCCTGTGGGCATCCTCTCCATTTGCTAGTGATTCTCTTGTTATAGGAGGATGATTTGGCTAGGGTTATAGCTTTCTTGTATTGGCTAACCAGAGTCTTGTAGGAGGATAGTATAGATTCCTGTGTGGTTCATCTCCATTTGCTAGTGATTCTCTCGTTATAGGAGGATGATTTGGCTAGGGTTATAGCTTTCTTGTATCGGGTGGCCAGAGTCTTGTAGGAGGATAGTATAGATTCCCGTGGGGATACTCTCCATTTGCTAGTGATTATCTCGTTATAGGAGGATGATTTGGCTAGTGTTATAGCTTTCTTGCATTGGCTAACCAGAGTCTTGTAGGAGGATAGTGTAGATTCCTGTGGGCATCCTCTCCTTTTGCTAGTGATTCTCTCGTTATAGGAGGATGATTTGGCTAGGGATAGCTTTCTTGTTTTGGGTGGCCAAAGTTTTTTAGGAGGATAGTATAGATTCCTGTGGGCATCCTCTCCATTTGCTAGTGATTCTCTTGTTGTAGGAGGATGATTTGGCTAGGGTTATAGCTTTCTTGTATTGGTTAACCAGAGTCTTGTAGGAGGATAGTATAGATTCCTGTGGGGTTCCTCTCCATTTGGTAGTGATTCTCTCGTTATAGGAGGATGATTTGGCTAGGGTTATAGCTTTCTTGTATCGGGTGGCCAGAGTCTTGTAGGAGGATAGTATAGATTCCTGTGGGGATACTCTCCATTTGCTAGTGATTCTCTTGTTATAGGAGGATGATTTGGCTAGGGTTATAGCTTTCTTGTATCGGGTGGCCAGAGTCTTGTAGGAGGATAGTATAGATTCCTGTGGGCATCCTCTCCATTTGCTAGTGATTCTCTCGTTATAGGAGGATGATTTGGCTAGGGTTATAGCTTTCTTGTATCGGGTGGCCAGAGTCTTGTAGGAGGATAGTATAGATTCCTGTGGGGATACTCTCCATTTGCTAGTGATTCTCTCATTATAGGAGGATGATTTGGCTAGGGTTATAGCTTTCTTGTTTTGGGTGGCCAAAGTTTTGTAGGAGGATAGTATAGATTCCTGGGGGCATCCTCTCCATTTGCTAGTGATTCTCTTGTTATAGGAGGATGATTTGGCTAGGGTTATAACTTTCTTGTATTGGCTAACCAGAGTCTTGTAGGAGGATGTTATAGATTCCTGTGGGGATCCTCTCCATTTGCTAGTGATTCTTTCGTTATATGAGGATAATTTGGCTACGGTTATAGCTTTCTTGTATTGAGTGGCCAGAGTCTTGTAGGAGGATAGTACAGATTCCTGTGGGGATAATCTCCATTTGCTAGTGATTCTCTCGTTATAGGAGGATGATTTGGCTAGTGTTATAGCTTTCTTGCATTGGCTAACCAGAGTCTTGTAGGAGGATAGTGTCGATTCCTGTGGGCATCCTCTCCATTTGCTAGTGATTCTCTCGTTATAGGAGGATGATTTGGCTAGGGTTATAGCTTGCTTGTATTGGGTGGCCAGAGTCTTGTACGAGGATAGTATAGATTCCTCTGGGAATCCTCTCCATTTGCTAGTGATTGTCTCGTTATATGAGGATAATTTGGCTAGGGTTATAGCTTTCTTGTATTGGGTGGCCAGAGTCTTGTAGGAGGATAGTATAGATTCCTCTGGGCATCCTCTGCATTTGCTAGTGATTCTTTCGTTATATGAGGATAATTTGGCTAGGGTTATAGCTTTCTTGTATTGGCTAACCAGAGTCTTGTAGGAGGATAGTATAGATTCCTGTGGAGATACTCTCCATTTGCTAGTGATTCTCTTGTTGTAGGAGAATGATTTGGCTAGGGTTATAGCTTTCTTGTATTGGCTAACCAGAGTCTTGTAGGAGGATAGTATAGATTCCTGTGGGGTTCCTCTCTATTTGCTAGCGATTCTCTCGTTATAGGAGGATGATTTGGCTAGGGTTATAGCTTTCTTGTATCGGGTGGCCAGAGTCTTGTAGGAGGATAGTATAGATTCCTGTGGGGTTCCTCTCCATTTGCTAGTGATTCTCTCATTATAGGAGGATGATTTGGCTAGGGTTATAGCTTTCTTGTATCAGGTGGCCAGAGTCTTGTAGGAGGATAGTATAGGTTCCTATGGGCATCCTCTCCATTTGCTAGTGATTCTCTCGTTATATGAGGATAATTTGGCTAGGGTTATAGCTTTCTTGTATTGTCTAACCAGAGTCTTGTAGGAGGATAGTATAGATTCCTGTGGAGATACTCTCCATTTGCTAGTGATTCTCTCGTTATAGGAGAATGATTTGGCTAGGGTTATAGCTTTCTTGTTTTGGGTGGCCAGAGTTTTGTAGGAGGATAGTATAGATTCCTGTGGGCATCCTCTTCATTTGCTAGTGATTCTCTCGTTATAGGAGGATGACTTGGCTAGGGTTATAGCTTTCTTGTTTTGGGTGGCCAGAGTTTTGTAGGAGGATTGTATAGATTCCTCTGGGCATCCTCTCCATTTGCTAGTGATTCTCTCGTTATATGAGGATAATTTGGCTAGGGTTATAGCTTTCTTGTATTGGGTGGCCAGAGTCTTGTAGGAGGATAGTATAGATTCCTGTGGGGATACTCTCCATTTGCTAGTGATTCTCTCGTTATAGGAGGATGATTTGGCTAGGGTTATAGCTTTCTTGTATCGGGTGGCCAGAGTCTTGTCGGAGAATGGTATAGATTCCTGTGGGCATCCTTTCCTTTTGCTAGTGATTCTCTCGTTATAGGAGGATGATTTGGCTAGGGTTATAGCTTTCTTGTATTGGGTGGCCAGAGTCTTGTAGGAGGATAGTATAGATTCCTGTGGGGATCCTCTCCATTTGCTAGTGATTCTCTCGTTATAGGAGGATGATTTGGCTAGGGTTATAGCTTTCTTGTATCGGGTGGCCAGAGTCTTGTAGGAGGATAGTATAGATTCCTGTGGGCATCCTCTCCATTTGCTAGTGATTCTCTCGTTATAGGAGGATGATTTGGCTAGGGTTATAGCTTTCTTGTCTTGGGTGGCCAAAGTTTTGTAGGAGGATAGTATAGATTCCTGTGGGCATCCTCTCCATTTGCTAGTGATTCTCTCGTTATAGGAGGATGATTAGGCTAGGGTTATAGCTTTCTTGTATTGTCTAACCAAAGTCTTGTAGGAGGATAGTATAGATTCCTGTGGAGATACTCTCCATTTGCTAGTGATTCTCTCGTTATAGGAGAATGATTTGGCTAGGGTTATAGCTTTCTTGTTTTGGGTGGCCAGAGTTTTGTAGGAGGATAGTATAGATTCCTGTGGGCATCCTCTTCATTTGCTAGTGATTCTCTCGTTATAGGAGGATGACTTGGCTAGGGTTATAGCTTTCTTGTTTTGGGTGGCCAGAGTTTTGTAGGAGGATAGTATAGATTCCTGTGGGGATCCTCTCCATTTGCTAGTGATTCTCTTGTTATAGGAGGATGATTTGGCTAGGGTTATAGCTTTCTTGTATTGGCTAACCAGAGTCTTGTAGGAGGATTGTATAGATTCCTCTGGGCATCCTCTCCATTTGCTAGTGATTCTCTCGTTATATGAGGATAATTTGGCTAGGGTTATAGCTTTCTTGTATTGGGTGGCCAGAGTCTTGTAGGAGGATAGTATAGATTCCTGTGGGGATACTCTCCATTTGCTAGTGATTCTCTCGTTATAGGAGGATGATTTGGCTAGGGTTATAGCTTTCTTGTATCGGGTGGCCAGAGTCTTGTCGGAGAATGGTATAGATTCCTGTGGGCATCCTTTCCTTTTGCTAGTGATTCTCTCGTTATAGGAGGATGATTTGGCTAGGGTTATAGCTTTCTTGTATTGGGTGGCCAGAGTCTTGTAGGAGGATAGTATAGATTCCTGTGGGGATCCTCTCCATTTGCTAGTGATTCTCTCGTTATAGGAGGATGATTTGGCTAGGGTTATAGCTTTCTTGTATCGGGTGGCCAGAGTCTTGTAGGAGGATAGTATAGATTCCTGTGGGCATCCTCTCCATTTGCTAGTGATTCTCTCGTTATAGGAGGATGATTTGGCTAGGGTTATAGCTTTCTTGTTTTGGGTGGCCAAAGTTTTGTAGGAGGATAGTATAGATTCCTGTGGGCATCCTCTCCATTTGCTAGTGATTCTCTCGTTATAGGAGGATGATTAGGCTAGGGTTATAGCTTTCTTGTATTGGGTGGCCAGAGTCTTGTAGGAGGATAGTATAGGTTCCTATGGGCATCCTCTCCATTTGCTAGTGATTCTCTCGTTATAGGAGAATGATTTGGCTAGGGTTATAGCTTTCTTGTTTTGGGTGGCCAGAGTTTTGTAGGAGGATAGTATAGATTCCTGTGGGCATCCTCTTCATTTGCTAGTGATTCTCTCGTTATAGGAGGATGACTTGGCTAGGGTTATAGCTTTCTTGTTTTGGGTGGCCAGAGTTTTGTAGGAGGATAGTATAGATTCCTGTGGGGATCCTCTCCATTTGCTAGTGATTCTCTTGTTATAGGAGGATGATTTGGCTAGGGTTATAGCTTTCTTGTATTGGCTAACCAGAGTCTTGTAGGAGGATTGTATAGATTCCTCTGGGCATCCTCTCCATTTGCTAGTGATTCTCTCGTTATATGAGGATAATTTGGCTAGGGTTATAGCTTTCTTGTATTGGGTGGCCAGAGTCTTGTAGGAGGATAGTATAGATTCCTGTGGGGATACTCTCCATTTGCTAGTGATTCTCTCGTTATAGGAGGATGATTTGGCTAAGGTTATAGCTTTCTTGTATCGGGTGGCCAGAGTCTTGTCGGAGAATGGTATAGATTCCTGTGGGCATCCTTTCCTTTTGCTAGTGATTCTCTCGTTATAGGAGGATGATTTGGCTAGGGTTATAGCTTTCTTGTATTGGGTGGCCAGAGTCTTGTAGGAGGATAGTATAGATTCCTGTGGGGATCCTCTCCATTTGCTAGTGATTCTCTCGTTATAGGAGGATGATTTGGCTAGGGTTATAGCTTTCTTGTATCGGGTGGCCAGAGTCTTGTAGGAGGATAGTATAGATTCCTGTGGGCATCCTCTCCATTTGCTAGTGATTCTCTCGTTATAGGAGGATGATTTGGCTAGGGTTATAGCTTTCTTGTTTTGGGTGGCCAAAGTTTTGTAGGAGGATAGTATAGATTCCTGTGGGCATCCTCTCCATTTGCTAGTGATTCTCTCGTTATAGGAGGATGATTAGGCTAGGGTTATAGCTTTCTTGTATTGGGTGGCCAGAGTCTTGTAGGAGGATAGTATAGATTCCTGTGGGCATCCTCTCCATTTGCTAGTGATTCTCTCATTATATGAGGATAATTTGGCTAGGGTTAAAGCTTTCTTGTATTGGGTGGCCAGAGTCTTGTAGGAGGATAGTATAGATTACTGTGGGCATCCTCTCCATTTGCTAGTGATTCTCTTGTTATAGGAGGATGATTTGGCTAGGGTTATAACTTTCTTGTATTGGCTAACCAGAGTCTTGTAGGGGGATAGTATAGATTCCTGTGGGGATCCTCTCCATTTGCTAGTGATTCTTTCGTTATATGAGGATAATTTGGCTAGGGTTATAGCTTTCTTGTTTTGAGTGGCCAGAGTCTTGTAGGAGGATAGTATAGATTCCTGTGGGGATAATCTCCATTTGCTAGTGATTCTCTCGTTATAGGAGGATGATTTGGCTAGTGTTATAGCTTTCTTGCATTGGCTAACCAGAGTCTTGTAGGAGGATAGTGTAGATTCCTGTGGGCATCCTCTCCATTTGCTAGTGATTCTCTCGTTATAGGAAGATGATTTGGCTAGGGTTATAGCTTTCTTGTTTTGGGTGGCCAAAGTTTTGTAGTAGGATAGAATAGATTCCTGTGGGCATCCTCTCCATTTGCTAGTGATTATCTTGTTATAGGAGGATGATTTGGCTAAGGGTTATAGCTTTCTTGTATTGGCTAACCAGACTCTTGTAGGAGGATAGTATAGATTCCTGTGGGGTTCCTCTCCATTTGCTAGTGATTCTCTCGTTATAGGAGGATGATTTGGCTAGGGTTATAGCTTTCTTGTATCGGGTGGCCAGAGTCTTGTAGGAGGATAGTATAGATTCCTGTGGGCATCCTCTCCATTTGCTAGTGATTGTCTCGTTATATGAGGATAATTTTTCTAGGGTTATAGCTTTCTTGTATTGGGTGGCCAGAGTCTTGTAGGAGGATAGTATAGATTCCTGTGGGGGTACTCTCCATTTGCTAGTGATTCTCTCGTTACAGGAGGATGATTTGGCTAGGGTTATAGCTTTCTTGTGTTGGCTAACCAGAGTCTTATAGGAGGATAGTATAGATTCCTCTGGGCATCCTCTGCATTTGCTAGTGATTCTCTCGTTATAGGAGGATGAGTTGGCTAGGGTTATAGCTTTCTTGTATTGGCTAATCAGAGTCTTGTAGGAGGATAGTATAGATTCCTGTGGGCATCCTCTCCATTTGCTAGTGATTCTCTCATTATAGGAGGATGATTTGGCTAGTGTTATAGATTTCTCGTATTGGGTGGCCAGAGTCTTGTAGGAGGATAGTATAGATTCCTGTGGGGATCCTCTCCATTTGCTAGTGATTCTCTCGTTATAGGAGGATGATTTGGCTAGGGTTATAGCTTGCTTGTATTGGGTGGCCAGAGTCTTGTACGAGGATAGTATAGATTCCTCTGGGAATCCTCTCCATTTGCTAGTGATTGTCTCGTTATATGAGGATAATTTGGCTAGGGTTATAGCTTTCTTGTATTGGGTGGCCAGAGTCTTGTAGGAGGATAGTATAGATTCCTGTGGGGATAATCTCCATTTGCTAGTGATTGTCTCGTTATAGGAGGATGATTTGGCTAGGGTTATAGCTTTCTTGTATTGGGAGGCCAGAGTCTTGTAGGAGGATAGTATAGATTCCTGTGGGGATCCTCTCCATTTCTAGTGATTCTCTTGTTATAGGAGGATGATTTGGCTAGGGTTATAGCTTTCTTGTATTGGCTAACCAGAGTCTTGTAGGAGGATAGTATAGATTCCTGTGGGGATCCTCTCCATTTGCTAGTGATTCTTTCGTTATATGAGGATAATTTGGCTAGGGTTATAGCTTTCTTGTATTGGGTGGCCAGAGTCTTGTAGGAGGATAGTATAGATTCCTCTGGGCATCCTCTCCATTTGCTAGTGATTCCTTTATTATATGAGGATAATTTGGCTAGGGTTATAGCTTTCTTGTATTGGGTGGCCAGAGTCTTGTAGGAGGATAGTATAGATTCCTGCGGGGATCCTCTCCATTTGCTAGTGATTCTTTCGTTATATGAGGATAATTTTGCTAGGGTTATAGCTTTCTTGTATTGGCTAACCAGAGTCTTGTAGGAGGATAGTATAAATTCCTGTGGGGATCCTCTCCATTTGCTAGTGATTCTTTCGTTATATGAGGATAATTTGGCTAGGGTTATAGCTTTCTTGTATTGAGTGGCCAGAGTCTTGTAGGAGGATAGTACAGATTCCTGTGGGGATACTCTCCATTTGCTAGTGATTCTCTCGTTATAGGAGGATGATTTGGCTAGGGTTATAGCTCTCTTGTATTGGCTAACCAGAGTCTTGTAGGAGGATAGTATAGATTCCTGTGGGGATCCTCTCCATTTGCTAGTGATTCTTTCGTTATATGAGGATAATTTGGCTAGGGTTATAGCTTTCTTGTATTGAGTGGCCAGAGTCTTGTAGGAGGATAGTACAGATTCCTGTGGGGATACTCTCCATTTGCTAGTGATTCTCTCGTTATAGGAGGATGATTTGGCTAAGGTTATAGCTTTCTCGTATTGGGTGGCCAGAGTCTTGTAGGAGGATAGTATAGATTCCTGTGGGGATCCTCTCCATTTGCTAGTGATTCTCTCGTTATAGGAGGATGATTTGGCTAGGGTGATAGCCTTCTTGTATTGGGTGGCCAGAGTCTTGTAGGAGGATAGTATAGATTCCTGTGGGGATACTCTCCGTTTGCTAGTGATTCTCTCGTTATAGGAGGATGATTTGGCTAGGGTTATAGCTTTCTTGTATCGGGTGGCCAGAGTCTTGTAGGAGGATAGTATAGATTCCTCTGGGCATCCTCTCCATTTGCTAGTGATTGTCTCGTTATATGAGGATAATTTTTCTAGGGTTATAGCTTTCTTGTATTGGGTGGCCAGAGTCTTGTAGGAGGATAGTATAGATTCCTTTGGGCATACTCTCCATTTGCTAGTGATTCTCCTGTTATAGGAGGATGATTTGGCTAGGGTTATAGCTTTCTTGTTTCGTGTGGCCAGAGTCTTGTAGGTGGATAGTATAGATTCCTGTGGGCATCCTCTCCATTTGCTAGTGATTCTCTCGTTATAGGAGGATGATTTGGCTAGGGTTATAGCTTTCTCGTATTGGGGGGCCAGAGTCTTGTTAGAGGATAGTATAGATTCCTGTGGGGATACTCTCCATTTGCTAGTGATTCTCTCGTTATAGGAGAATGATTTGGCTAGGGTTATAGCTTTCTTGTTTTGGGTGGCCAGAGTCTTGTAGGAGGATAGTATAGATTCCTGTGGGGATCCTCTCCATTTGCTAGTGATTCTCTCGTTATAGGAGGATGATTTGGCTAGGGTTATAGCTTGCTTGTATCGGGTGGCCAGAGTCTTGTAGGAAGATAGTATAGATTCCTGTGGGCATCCTCTCCATTTGCTAGTGATTCTCTCATTATAGGAGGATGATTTGGCTAGGGTTATAGCTTTCTTGTATTAGCTAACCAGAGTCTTGTAGGAGGATAGTATAGATTCCTGTGGGCATCCTCTCCATTTGCTAGTGATTCTCTCGTTATAGGAGGATGATTTGGCTAGGGTTATAGCTTTCTTGTTTTGGGTGGCCAGAGTTTTGTAGGAGGATAGTATAGATTCCTGTGGGGATCCTCTCCATTTGCTAGTGATTGTCTCGTTATGTGAGGATAATTTGACTAGGGTTATAGCTTTCTTGTATTGGCTGGCCAGAGACTTGTAGGAGGATAGTATAGATTCCTGTGGGGATCCTCTCCATTTGCTAGTGATGCTTTCGTTATATGAGGATAATTTGGCTAGGGTTATAGCTTTCTTGTATTGGGTGGCCAGAGTCTTGTAGGAGGATAGTATAGATTCCTGTGGGGATACTCTGCATTTGCTAGTGATTCTCTTGTTATAGGAGAATGATTTGGCTAGGGTTATAGCTTTCTTGTATTGGCTAAGCAGAGTCTTGTAGGAGGATAGTATAGATTCCTATGGGCATCCTCTCCATTTGCTAGTGATTCTCTCGTTATAGGAGGATGATTTGGCTAGGGTTATAACTTTCTTGTATTGGCTAACCAGAGTCTTGTAGGAGGATAGTATAGATTCCTCTGGGCATCCTCTCCATTTGCTAGTGATTCTTTCATTATATGAGGATAATTTGGCTAGGGTTATAGCTTTCTCGTATTGGGTGGCCAGAGTCTTGTAGGAGGATAGTATAGATGCCTGTGGGCATCCTCTGCATTTGCTAGTGATTCTTTCGTTATATGAGGATAATTTTGCTAGGGTTATAGCTTTCTTGTATTGGGTGGCCAGAGTCTTGTAGGAGGATAGTATAGATTCCTGTGGGGATACTCTCCATTTGCTAGTGATTCTCTCGTTATAGGAGGATGATTTGGCTAGGGTTATAGCTTTCTTGTATTGGCTAACCGGAGTCTTGTAGGAGGATAGTATAGATTCCTGTGGAGATACTCTCCATTTGCTAGTGATTCTCTTGTTATAGGAGAATGATTTGGCTAGGGTTATAGCTTTCTTGTATTGGCTAACAAGAGTCTTGTAGGAGGATAGTATAGATTCCTGTGGGGATACTCTCCATTTGCTAGTGATTCTCTCGTTATAGGAGGATGATTTGGCTAGGGTTATAGCTTTCTTGTATTGGCTAACCAGAGTCTTGTAGGAGGATAGTATAGATTCCTGTGGGGATACTCTCCATTTGCTAGTGATTCTCTCATTATAGGAGGATGATTTGGCTAGGGTTATAGCTTTCTTGTATTGAGTGGCCAGAGTCTTGTAGGAGGATAGTATAGATTCCTGTGGGGATACTCTCCGTTTGCTAGTGATTCTCTCGTTATAGGAGGATGATTTGGCTAGCGTTATAGCTTTCTCGTATTGGCTAACCAGAGTCTTGTAGGAGGATAGTATAGATTCAGGTGGGCATCCTCTCCATTTGCTAGTGATTCTCTCGTTATAGGAGGATGATTTGGCTAGGGTTATAGCTTTCTTGTATTGGCTAACCGGAGTCTTGTAGGAGGATAGTATAGATTCCTGTGGAGATACTCTCCATTTGCTAGTGATTCTCTTGTTATAGGAGAATGATTTGGCTAGGGTTATAGCTTTCTCGTATTGGCTAACCAGAGTCTTGTAGGAGGATAGTATAGATTCAGGTGGGCATCCTCTCCATTTGCTAGTGATTCTCTCGTTATAGGAGGATGATTTGGCTAGGGTTATAGCTTTCTTGTATCGGGTGGCCAGAGTCTTGTAGGAGGATAGTATAGATTCCTGTGGGGATCCTCTCCATTTGCTAGTGATTCTCTCATTATAGGAGAATGATTTGGCTAGGGTTATAGCTTTCTTGTATTGGCTAACCGGAGTCTTGTAGGAGGATAGTATAGATTCCTGTGGAGATACTCTCCATTTGCTAGTGATTCTCTTGTTATAGGAGAATGATTTGGCTAGGGTTATAGCTTTCTTGTATTGGCTAACCAGAGTCTTGTAGGAGGATAGTATAGATTCCTGTGGGGATACTCTCCATTTGCTAGTGATTCTCTCGTTATAGGAGGATGATTTGGCTAGGGTTATAGCTTTCTTGTATTGGCTAACCAGAGTCTTGTAGGAGGATAGTATAGATTCCTGTGGGGATACTCTCCATTTGCTAGTGATTCTCTCATTATAGGAGGATGATTTGGCTAGGGTTATAGCTTTCTTGTATTGGGTGGCCAGAGTCTTGTAGGAGGATAGTATAGATTCCTGTGGGGATACTCTCCGTTTGCTAGTGATTCTCTCGTTATAGGAGGATGATTTGGCTAGCGTTATAGCTTTCTCGTATTGGCTAACCAGAGTCTTGTAGGAGGATAGTATAGATTCCTGTGGGGATACTCTCCATTTGCTAGTGATTCTCTCATTATAGGAGGATGATTTGGCTAGGGTTATAGCTTTCTTGTATTGGGTGGCCAGAGTCTTGTAGGAGGATAGTATAGATTCAGGTGGGCATCCTCTCCATTTGCTAGTGATTCTCTCGTTATAGGAGGATGATTTGGCTAGGGTTATAGCTTTCTTGTATCGGGTGGCCAGAGTCTTGTAGGAGGATAGTATAGATTCCTGTGGGGATCCTCTCCATTTGCTAGTGATTCTCTCATTATAGGAGAATGATTTGGCTAGGGTTATAGCTTTCTTGTTTTGGGTGGCCAGAGTCTTGTAGGAGGATAGTATAGATTCCTGTGGGCATCCTCTCCATTTGCTAGTGATTCTCTCGTCATAGGAGGATGATTTGGCCAGGGTTATAGCTTTCTTGTATTGAGTGGCCAGAGTCTTGTAGGAGGATAGTACAGATTCCTGTGGGGATACTCTCCATTTGCTAGTGATTCTCTCGTTATAGGAGGATGATTTGGCTAGGGTTATAGCTTTCTTGTATTGGCTAACCAGAATCTTGTAGGAGGATAGTATAGATCCTGTGGGGATCCTCTCCATTTGCTAGTGATTCTTTCTTTATATGAGGATAATTTGGCTAGGGTTATAGCTTTCTTGTATCGGGTGGCCAGAGTCTTGTAGGAGGATAGTATAGATTCCTGTGGGCATCCTCTCCATTTGCTAGTGATTCTCTCGTTATAGGAGGATGATTTGGCTAGGGTTATAGCTTTCTTGTATTGGCTAACCAGAGTCTTGTAGGAGGATAGTATAGATTCCTGTGGAGATACTCTCCATTTGCTAGTGATTCTCTCGTTATAGGAGAATGATTTGGCTAGGGTTATAGCTTTCTTGTATTGGCTAACCAGAGTCTTGTAGGAGGATAGTATAGATTCCTGTGGGGATACTCTCCATTTGCAAGTGTCTCTCTCGTTATAGGAGGATGATTTGGCTAGGGTTATAGCTTCCTTGTATCGGGTGGCCAGAGTCTTGTAGGAGGATAGTATAGATTCCTGTGGGGATACTCTGTTTGCTAGTGATTCTCTCGTTATAGGAGGATGATTTGGCTAGGGTTATAGCTTTCTTGTATTGGGTGGCCAGAGTCTTGTAGGAGGATAGTATAGATTCCTGTGGGGATACTCTCCATTTGCTAGTGATTCTCTCGTTATAGGAGAATGATTTGGCTAGGGTTATAGCTTTCTTGTATTGGCTAACCAGAGTCTTGTAGGAGGATAATATAGATTCCTGTGGGGATACTCTCCATTTGCTAGTGATTCTCTCGTTATAGGAGGATGATTTGGCTAGGGTTATAGCTTTCTTGTATTGGCTAACCAGAGTCTTGTAGGAGGATAGTATAGATTCCTGTGGGGATATTCTCCATTTGCTAGTGATTCTCTCGTTATAGGAGAATGATTTGGCTAGGGTTATAGCTTTCTTGTATCGGGTGGCCAGAGTCTTGTAGGAGGATAGTATAGATTCCTGTGGGGATCCTCTCCATTTGCTAGTGATTCTCTCGTTATAGGAGGATTATTTGGCTAGGGTTATAACTTGCTTGTATCGGGTGGCCAGAGTCTTGTAGGAGGATAGTATAGATTCCTGTGGGGATACTCTCCGTTTGCTAGTGATTCTCTCGTTATAGGAGGATGATTTGGCTAGGGTTATAGCTTTCTCGTATTGGGTGGCCAGAGTCTTGTAGGAGGATAGTATAGATTCCTCTGGGCATCCTCTGCATTTGCTAGTGATTCTTTCGTTATATGAGGATAATTTGGCTAGGGTTATAGATTTCTTGTATTGTCTAACCAGAGTCTTGTAGGAGGATAGTATAGATTCCTGTGGAGATACTCTCCATTTGCTAGTGATTCTCTTGTTGTAGGAGAATGATTTGGCTAGGGTTATAGCTTTCTTGTATTGGCTAACCAGAGTCTTGTAGGAGGATAGTATAGATTCCTGTGGGGTTCCTCTCTATTTGCTAGTGATTCTCTCGT
Organism: Ambystoma mexicanum; assembly: GCF_040938575.1. Lineage (NCBI taxonomy): Eukaryota > Metazoa > Chordata > Amphibia > Caudata > Ambystomatidae > Ambystoma > Ambystoma mexicanum. The sequence goes on from NC_090937.1 coordinate 1,678,779,511, forward strand.
TATAGGAGGATGATTTGGCTAGGGTTATAGCTTTCTTGTATCGGGTGGCCAGAGTCTTGTAGGAGGATAGTATAGATTCCTGTGGGGTTCCTCTCCATTTGCTAGTGATTCTCTCATTATAGGAGGATGATTTGGCTAGGGTTATAGCTTTCTTGTATCAGGTGGCCAGAGTCTTGTAGGAGGATAGTATAGGTTCCTATGGGCATCCTCTCCATTTGCTAGTGATTCTCTCGTTATAGGAGGATGATTTGGCTTGGATTATAGCTTTCTTGTTTTGGGTGGCCAGAGTTTTGTAGGAGGATAGTATAGATTCCTGTGGGCATCCTCTTCATTTGCTAGTGATTCTCTCGTTATAGGAGGATGACTTGGCTAGGGTTATAGCTTTCTTGTTTTGGGTGGCCAGAGTTTTGTAGGAGGATAGTTTAGATTCCTGTGGGGATCCTCTCCATTTGCTAGTGATTCTCTTGTTATAGGAGGATGATTTGGCTAGGGTTATAGCTTTCTTGTATTGGGTGGCCAGAGTCTTGTAGGGTGATAGTATAGATTCCTGTGGGGATACTCTCCATTTGCTAGTGATTCTCTCGTTATAGGAGAATGATTTGGCTAGGGTTATAGCTTTCTTGTATTGGCTAACCAGAGTCTTGTAGGAGGATTGTATAGATTCCTCTGGGCATCCTCTCCATTTGCTAGTGATTCTCTCGTTATATGAGGATAATTTGGCTAGGGTTATAGCTTTCTTGTATTGGGTGGCCAGAGTCTTGTAGGAGGATAGTATAGATTCCTGTGGGGATACTCTCCATTTGCTAGTGATTCTATCATTATAGGAGGATGATTTGGCTAGGGTTATAGCTTTCTTGTATCGGGTGGCCAGAGTCTTGTCGGAGAATGGTATAGATTCCTGTGGGCATCCTTTCCTTTTGCTAGTGATTCTCTCGTTATAGGAGGATGATTTGGCTAGGGTTATAGCTTTCTTGTATTGGCTAACCAGAGTCTTGTAGGAGGATAGTATAGATTCCTGTGGGGATCCTCTCCATTTGCTAGTGATTCTCTCGTTATAGGAGGATGATTTGGCTAGGGTTATAGCTTTCTTGTATCGGGTGGCCAGAGTCTTGTAGGAGGATAGTATAGATTCCTGTGGGCATCCTCTCCATTTGCTAGTGATTCTCTCGTTATAGGAGGATGATTTGGCTAGGGTTATAGCTTTCTTGTTTTGGGTGGCCAAAGTTTTGTAGGAGGATAGTATAGATTCCTGTGGGCATCCTCTCCATTTGCTAGTGATTCTCTCGTTATAGGAGGATGATTAGGCTAGGGTTATAGCTTTCTTGTATTGGGTGGCCAGAGTCTTGTAGGAGGATAGTATAGATTCATGTGGGCATCCTCTCCATTTGCTAGTGATTCTCTCATTATATGAGGATAATTTGGCTAGGGTTAAAGCTTTCTTGTATTGGGTGGCCAGAGTCTTGTAGGAGGATAGTATAGATTCCTGTGGGCATCCTCTCCATTTGCTAGTGATTCTTTCGTTATATGAGGATAATTTGGCTAGGGTTATAGCTTTCTTGTTTTGAGTGGCCAGAGTCTTGTAGGAGGATAGTATAGATTCCTGTGGGGATAATCTCCATTTGCTAGTGATTCTCTCGTTATAGGAGGATGATTTGGCTAGTATTATAGCTTTCTTGCATTGGCTAACCAGAGTCTTGTAGGAGGATAGTGTAGATTCCTGTGGGCATCCTCTCCATTTGCTAGTGATTCTCTCGTTATAGGAAGATGATTTGGCTAGGGTTATAGCTTTCTTGTTTTGGGTGGCCAGAGTCTTGTAGGAGGATAGTATAGATTCCTGTGGGCATCCTCTCCATTTGCTAGTGATTGTCTCGTTATATGAGGATAATTTTTCTAGGGTTATAGCTTTCTTGTATTGGGTGGCCAGAATCTTGTAGGAGGATAGTATAGATTCCTGTGGGGATACTCTCCATTTGCTAGTGATTCTCTCGTTACAGGAGGATGATTTGGCTAGGGTTATAGCTTTCTTGTGTTGGCTAACCAGAGTCTTATAGGAGGATAGTATAGATTCCTCTGGGCATCCTCTGCATTTGCTAGTGATTCTCTCGTTATAGGAGGATGAGTTGGCTAGGGTTATAGCTTTCTTGTATTGGCTAATCAGAGTCTTGTAGGAGGATAGTATAGATTCCTGTGGGCATCCTCTCCATTTGCTAGTGATTCTCTCATTATAGGAGGATGATTTGGCTAGTGTTATAGATTTCTCGTATTGGGTGGCCAGAGTCTTGTAGGAGGATAGTATAGATTCCTGTGGGGATCCTCTCCATTTGCTAGTGATTCTCTCGTTATAGGAGGATGATTTGGCTAGGGTTATAGCTTGCTTGTATTGGGTGGCCAGAGTCTTGTACGAGGATAGTATAGATTCCTGTGGGGATCCTCTCCATTTGCTAGTGATTCTTTCGTTATATGAGGATAATTTGGCTAGGGTTATAGCTTTCTTGTATTGGGTGGCCAGAGTCTTGTAGGAGGATAGTATAGATTCCTCTGGGCATCCTCTCCATTTGCTAGTGATTCCTTTATTATATGAGGATAATTTGGCTAGGGTTATAGCTTTCTTGTATTGGGTGGCCAGAGTCTTGTAGGAGGATAGTATAGATTCCTGCGGGGATCCTCTCCATTTGCTAGTGATTCTTTCGTTATATGAGGATAATTTTGCTAGGGTTATAGCTTTCTTGTATTGGCTAACCAGAGTCTTGTAGGAGGATAGTATAAATTCCTGTGGGGATCCTCTCCATTTGCTAGTGATTCTTTCGTTATATGAGGATAATTTGGCTAGGGTTATAGCTTTCTCGTATCGGGTGGCCAAAGTCTTGTAGGAGGATAGTATAGATTCCTGTGGGGATCTTCTCCATTTGCTAGTGATTCTCTTGTTATAGGAGGATGATTTGGCTAGGGTTATAGCTTTCTTGTTTTGGGTGGCCAGAGTCTTGTAGGAGGATAGTATAGATTCCTGTGGGGATCCTCTCCATTTGCTAGTGATTCTCTCGTTATAGGAGGATGATTTGGCTAGGGTTATAGCTTGCTTGTATTGGGTGGCCAGAGTCTTGTACGAGGATAGTATAGATTCCTCTGGGAATCCTCTCCATTTGCTAGTGATTGTCTCGTTATAGGAGGATGAGTTGGCTAGGGTTATAGCTTTCTTGTATTGGCTAATCAGAGTCTTGTAGGAGGATAGTATAGATTCCTGTGGGCATCCTCTCCATTTGCTAGTGATTCTCTCATTATAGGAGGATGATTTGGCTAGTGTTATAGATTTCTCGTATTGGGTGGCCAGAGTCTTGTAGGAGGATAGTATAGATTCCTGTGGGGATCCTCTCCATTTGCTAGTGATTCTCTCGTTATAGGAGGATGATTTGGCTAGGGTTATAGCTTGCTTGTATTGGGTGGCCAGAGTCTTGTACGAGGATAGTATAGATTCCTCTGGGAATCCTCTCCATTTGCTAGTGATTGTCTCGTTATATGAGGATAATTTGGCTAGGGTTATAGCTTTCTTGTATTGGGTGGCCAGAGTCTTGTAGGAGGATAGTATAGATTCCTGTGGGGATACTCTCCATTTGCTAGTGATTGTCTCGTTATAGGAGGATGATTTGGCTAGGGTTATAGCTTTCTTGTATTGGGAGGCCAGAGTCTTGTAGGAGGATAGTATAGATTCCTGTGGGGATCCTCTCCATTTCTAGTGATTCTCTTGTTATAGGAGGATGATTTGGCTAGGGTTATAGCTTTCTTGTATTGGGTGGCCAGAGTCTTGTAGGAGGATAGTATAGATTCCTGCGGGGATCCTCTCCATTTGCTAGTGATTCTTTCGTTATATGAGGATAATTTTGCTAGGGTTATAGCTTTCTTGTATTGGCTAACCAGAGTCTTGTAGGAGGATAGTATAAATTCCTGTGGGGATCCTCTCCATTTGCTAGTGATTCTTTCGTTATATGAGGATAATTTGGCTAGGGTTATAGCTTTCTTGTATTGAGTGGCCAGAGTCTTGTAGGAGGATAGTACAGATTCCTGTGGGAATACTCTCCATTTGCTAGTGATTCTCTCGTTATAGGAGGATGATTTGGCTAGGGTTATAGCTCTCTTGTATTGGCTAACCAGAGTCTTGTAGGAGGATAGTATAGATTCCTGTGGGGATCCTCTCCATTTGCTAGTGATTCTTTCGTTATATGAGGATAATTTGGCTAGGGTTATAGCTTTCTTGTATTGAGTGGCCAGAGTCTTGTAGGAGGATAGTACAGATTCCTGTGGGGATACTCTCCATTTGCTAGTGATTCTCTCGTTATAGGAGGATGATTTGGCTAAGGTTATAGCTTTCTCGTATTGGGTGGCCAGAGTCTTGTAGGAGGATAGTATAGATTCCTGTGGGGATCCTCTCCATTTGCTAGTGATTCTCTTGTTATAGGAGGATGATTTGGCTAGGGTTATAGCCTTCTTGTATTGGGTGGCCAGAGTCTTGTAGGAGGATAGTATAGATTCCTGTGGGGATACTCTCCGTTTGCTAGTGATTCTCTCGTTATAGGAGGATGATTTGGCTAGGGTTATAGCTTTCTCGTATCGGGTGGCCAGAGTCTTGTAGGAGGATAGTATAGATTCCTGTGGGGATCTTCTCCATTTGCTAGTGATTCTCTTGTTATAGGAGGATGATTTGGCTAGGGTTATAGCTTTCTTGTTTTGGGTGGCCAGAGTTTTGTAGGAGGATAGTATAGATTCCTGTGGGCATCCTCTCCATTTGCTAGTGATTCTCTCGTTATAGGAGGATGATTTGGCTAGGGTTATAGCTTGCTTTTATTGGGTGGCCAGAGTCTTGTAGGAAGATAGTATAGATTCCTGTGGGCATCCTCTCCATTTGCTAGTGATTCTCTCGTTATAGGAGGATGATTTGGCTAGGGTTATAGCTTTCTTGTATCGGGTGGCCAGAGTCTTGTAGGAGGATAGTATAGATTCCTCTGGGCATCCTCTCCATTTGCTAGTGATTGTCTCGTTATATGAGGATAATTTTTCTAGGGTTATAGCTTTCTTGTATTGGGTGGCCAGAGTCTTGTAGGAGGATAGTATAGATTCCTTTGGGGATACTCTCCATTTGCTAGTGATTCTCCTGTTATAGGAGGATGATTTGGCTAGGGTTATAGCTTTCTTGTTTCGTGTGGCCAGAGTCTTGTAGGTGGATAGTATAGATTCCTGTGGGCATCCTCTCCATTTGCTAGTGATTCTCTCGTTATAGGAGGATGATTTGGCTAGGGTTATAGCTTTCTCGTATTGGGGGGCCAGAGTCTTGTTAGAGGATAGTATAGATTCCTGTGGGGATACTCTCCATTTGCTAGTGATTCTCTCGTTATAGGAGAATGATTTGGCTAGGGTTATAGCTTTCTTGTTTTGGGTGGCCAGAGTCTTGTAGGAGGATAGTATAGATTCCTGTGGGGATCCTCTCCATTTGCTAGTGATTCTCTCGTTATAGGAGGATGATTTGGCTAGGGTTATAGCTTGCTTGTATCGGGTGGCCAGAGTCTTGTAGGAAGATAGTATAGATTCCTGTGGGCATCCTCTCCATTTGCTAGTGATTCTCTCATTATAGGAGGATGATTTGGCTAGGGTTATAGCTTTCTTGTATTAGCTAACCAGAGTCTTGTAGGAGGATAGTATAGATTCCTGTGGGCATCCTCTCCATTTGCTAGTGATTCTCTCGTTATAGGAGGATGATTTGGCTAGGGTTATAGCTTTCTTGTTTTGGGTGGCCAGAGTTTTGTAGGAGGATAGTATAGATTCCTGTGGGGATCCTCTCCATTTGCTAGTGATTGTCTCGTTATGTGAGGATAATTTGACTAGGGTTATAGCTTTCTTGTATTGGCTGGCCAGAGACTTGTAGGAGGATAGTATAGATTCCTGTGGGGATCCTCTCCATTTGCTAGTGATGCTTTCGTTATATGAGGATAATTTGGCTAGGGTTATAGCTTTCTTGTATTGGGTGGCCAGAGTCTTGTAGGAGGATAGTATAGATTCCTGTGGGGATACTCTGCATTTGCTAGTGATTCTCTTGTTATAGGAGAATGATTTGGCTAGGGTTATAGCTTTCTTGTATTGGCTAAGCAGAGTCTTGTAGGAGGATAGTATAGATTCCTATGGGCATCCTCTCCATTTGCTAGTGATTCTCTCGTTATAGGAGGATGATTTGGCTAGGGTTATAGCTTTCTTGTATTGGGTGGCCAGAGTCTTGTAGGAGGATAGTATAGATTCCTGTGGGGATACTCTCCATTTGCTAGTGATTCTCTCGTTATAGGAGGATGATTTGGCTAGGGTTATAGCTTTCTTGTATTGGCTAACCGGAGTCTTGTAGGAGGATAGTATAGATTCCTGTGGAGATACTCTCCATTTGCTAGTGATTCTCTTGTTATAGGAGAATGATTTGGCTAGGGTTATAGCTTTCTTGTATTGGCTAACCAGAATCTTGTAGGAGGATAGTATAGATTCCTGTGGGGATACTCTCCATTTGCTAGTGATTCTCTCGTTATAGGAGGATGATTTGGCTAGGGTTATAGCTTTCTTGTATTGGCTAACCAGAGTCTTGTAGGAGGATAGTATAGATTCCTGTGGGGATACTCTCCATTTGCTAGTGATTCTCTCATTATAGGAGGATGATTTGGCTAGGGTTATAGCTTTCTTGTATTGGGTGGCCAGAGTCTTGTAGGAGGATAGTATAGATTCCTGTGGGGATACTCTCCGTTTGCTAGTGATTCTCTCGGTATAGGAGGATGATTTGGCTAGCGTTATAGCTTTCTCGTATTGGCTAACCAGAGTCTTGTAGGAGGATAGTATAGATTCAGGTGGGCATCCTCTCCATTTGCTAGTGATTCTCTCGTTATAGGAGGATGATTTGGCTAGGGTTATAGCTTTCTTGTATTGGCTAACCGGAGTCTTGTAGGAGGATAGTATAGATTCCTGTGGAGATACTCTCCATTTGCTAGTGATTCTCTTGTTATAGGAGAATGATTTGGCTAGGGTTATAGCTTTCTCGTATTGGCTAACCAGAGTCTTGTAGGAGGATAGTATAGATTCAGGTGGGCATCCTCTCCATTTGCTAGTGATTCTCTCGTTATAGGAGGATGATTTGGCTAGGGTTATAGCTTTCTTGTATCGGGTGGCCAGAGTCTTGTAGGAGGATAGTATAGATTCCTGTGGGGATACTCTCCATTTGCTAGTGATTCTCTCGTTATAGGAGAATGATTTGGCTAGGGTTATAGCTTTCTTGTATTGGCTAACCAGAGTCTTGTAGGAGGATAATATAGATTCCTGTGGGGATACTCTCCATTTGCTAGTGATTCTCTCGTTATAGGAGGATGATTTGGCTAGGGTTATAGCTTTCTTGTATTGGCTAACCAGAGTCTTGTAGGAGGATAGTATAGATTCCTGTGGGGATATTCTCCATTTGCTAGTGATTCTCTCGTTATAGGAGAATGATTTGGCTAGGGTTATAGCTTTCTTGTATCGGGTGGCCAGAGTCTTGTAGGAGGATAGTATAGATTCCTGTGGGGATCCTCTCCATTTGCTAGTGATTCTCTCGTTATAGGAGGATTATTTGGCTAGGGTTATAACTTGCTTGTATCGGGTGGCCAGAGTCTTGTAGGAGGATAGTATAGATTCCTGTGGGGATACTCTCCGTTTGCTAGTGATTCTCTCGTTATAGGAGGATGATTTGGCTAGGGTTATAGCTTTCTCGTATTGGGTGGCCAGAGTCTTGTAGGAGGATAGTATAGATTCCTCTGGGCATCCTCTGCATTTGCTAGTGATTCTTTCGTTATATGAGGATAATTTGGCTAGGGTTATAGCTTTCTTGTATTGTCTAACCAGAGTCTTGTAGGAGGATAGTATAGATTCCTGTGGAGATACTCTCCATTTGCTAGTGATTCTCTTGTTGTAGGAGAATGATTTGGCTAGGGTTATAGCTTTCTTGTATTGGCTAACCAGAGTCTTGTAGGAGGATAGTATAGATTCCTGTGGGGTTCCTCTCTATTTGCTAGTGATTCTCTCGTTATAGGAGGATGATTTGGCTAGGGTTATAGCTTTCTTGTATCGGGTGGCCAGAGTCTTGTAGGAGGATAGTATAGATTCCTGTGGGGTTCCTCTCCATTTGCTAGTGATTCTCTCATTATAGGAGGATGATTTGGCTAGGGTTATAGCTTTCTTGTATCAGGTGGCCAGAGTCTTGTAGGAGGATAGTATAGGTTCCTATGGGCATCCTCTCCATTTGCTAGTGATTCTCTCGTTATAGGAGGATGATTTGGCTTGGATTATAGCTTTCTTGTTTTGGGTGGCCAGAGTTTTGTAGGAGGATAGTATAGATTCCTGTGGGCATCCTCTTCATTTGCTAGTGATTCTCTCGTTATAGGAGGATGACTTGGCTAGGGTTATAGCTTTCTTGTTTTGGGTGGCCAGAGTTTTGTAGGAGGATAGTTTAGATTCCTGTGGGGATCCTCTCCATTTGCTAGTGATTCTCTTGTTATAGGAGGATGATTTGGCTAGGGTTATAGCTTTCTTGTATTGGGTGGCCAGAGTCTTGTAGGGTGATAGTATAGATTCCTGTGGGGATACTCTCCATTTGCTAGTGATTCTCTCGTTATAGGAGAATGATTTGGCTAGGGTTATAGCTTTCTTGTATTGGCTAACCAGAGTCTTGTAGGAGGATTGTATAGATTCCTCTGGGCATCCTCTCCATTTGCTAGTGATTCTCTCGTTATATGAGGATAATTTGGCTAGGGTTATAGCTTTCTTGTATTGGGTGGCCAGAGTCTTGTAGGAGGATAGTATAGATTCCTGTGGGGATACTCTCCATTTGCTAGTGATTCTATCATTATAGGAGGATGATTTGGCTAGGGTTATAGCTTTCTTGTATCGGGTGGCCAGAGTCTTGTCGGAGAATGGTATAGATTCCTGTGGGCATCCTTTCCTTTTGCTAGTGATTCTCTCGTTATAGGAGGATGATTTGGCTAGGGTTATAGCTTTCTTGTATTGGCTAACCAGAGTCTTGTAGGAGGATAGTATAGATTCCTGTGGGGATCCTCTCCATTTGCTAGTGATTCTCTCGTTATAGGAGGATGATTTGGCTAGGGTTATAGCTTTCTTGTATCGGGTGGCCAGAGTCTTGTAGGAGGATAGTATAGATTCCTGTGGGCATCCTCTCCATTTGCTAGTGATTCTCTCGTTATAGGAGGATGATTTGGCTAGGGTTATAGCTTTCTTGTTTTGGGTGGCCAAAGTTTTGTAGGAGGATAGTATAGATTCCTGTGGGCATCCTCTCCATTTGCTAGTGATTCTCTCGTTATAGGAGGATGATTAGGCTAGGGTTATAGCTTTCTTGTATTGGGTGGCCAGAGTCTTGTAGGAGGATAGTATAGATTCATGTGGGCATCCTCTCCATTTGCTAGTGATTCTCTCATTATATGAGGATAATTTGGCTAGGGTTAAAGCTTTCTTGTATTGGGTGGCCAGAGTCTTGTAGGAGGATAGTATAGATTCCTGTGGGCATCCTCTCCATTTGCTAGTGATTCTTTCGTTATATGAGGATAATTTGGCTAGGGTTATAGCTTTCTTGTTTTGAGTGGCCAGAGTCTTGTAGGAGGATAGTATAGATTCCTGTGGGGATAATCTCCATTTGCTAGTGATTCTCTCGTTATAGGAGGATGATTTGGCTAGTATTATAGCTTTCTTGCATTGGCTAACCAGAGTCTTGTAGGAGGATAGTGTAGATTCCTGTGGGCATCCTCTCCATTTGCTAGTGATTCTCTCGTTATAGGAAGATGATTTGGCTAGGGTTATAGCTTTCTTGTTTTGGGTGGCCAGAGTCTTGTAGGAGGATAGTATAGATTCCTGTGGGCATCCTCTCCATTTGCTAGTGATTGTCTCGTTATATGAGGATAATTTTTCTAGGGTTATAGCTTTCTTGTATTGGGTGGCCAGAATCTTGTAGGAGGATAGTATAGATTCCTGTGGGGATACTCTCCATTTGCTAGTGATTCTCTCGTTACAGGAGGATGATTTGGCTAGGGTTATAGCTTTCTTGTGTTGGCTAACCAGAGTCTTATAGGAGGATAGTATAGATTCCTCTGGGCATCCTCTGCATTTGCTAGTGATTCTCTCGTTATAGGAGGATGAGTTGGCTAGGGTTATAGCTTTCTTGTATTGGCTAATCAGAGTCTTGTAGGAGGATAGTATAGATTCCTGTGGGCATCCTCTCCATTTGCTAGTGATTCTCTCATTATAGGAGGATGATTTGGCTAGTGTTATAGATTTCTCGTATTGGGTGGCCAGAGTCTTGTAGGAGGATAGTATAGATTCCTGTGGGGATCCTCTCCATTTGCTAGTGATTCTCTCGTTATAGGAGGATGATTTGGCTAGGGTTATAGCTTGCTTGTATTGGGTGGCCAGAGTCTTGTACGAGGATAGTATAGATTCCTGTGGGGATCCTCTCCATTTGCTAGTGATTCTTTCGTTATATGAGGATAATTTGGCTAGGGTTATAGCTTTCTTGTATTGGGTGGCCAGAGTCTTGTAGGAGGATAGTATAGATTCCTCTGGGCATCCTCTCCATTTGCTAGTGATTCCTTTATTATATGAGGATAATTTGGCTAGGGTTATAGCTTTCTTGTATTGGGTGGCCAGAGTCTTGTAGGAGGATAGTATAGATTCCTGCGGGGATCCTCTCCATTTGCTAGTGATTCTTTCGTTATATGAGGATAATTTTGCTAGGGTTATAGCTTTCTTGTATTGGCTAACCAGAGTCTTGTAGGAGGATAGTATAAATTCCTGTGGGGATCCTCTCCATTTGCTAGTGATTCTTTCGTTATATGAGGATAATTTGGCTAGGGTTATAGCTTTCTCGTATCGGGTGGCCAAAGTCTTGTAGGAGGATAGTATAGATTCCTGTGGGGATCTTCTCCATTTGCTAGTGATTCTCTTGTTATAGGAGGATGATTTGGCTAGGGTTATAGCTTTCTTGTTTTGGGTGGCCAGAGTCTTGTAGGAGGATAGTATAGATTCCTGTGGGGATCCTCTCCATTTGCTAGTGATTCTCTCGTTATAGGAGGATGATTTGGCTAGGGTTATAGCTTGCTTGTATTGGGTGGCCAGAGTCTTGTACGAGGATAGTATAGATTCCTCTGGGAATCCTCTCCATTTGCTAGTGATTGTCTCGTTATAGGAGGATGAGTTGGCTAGGGTTATAGCTTTCTTGTATTGGCTAATCAGAGTCTTGTAGGAGGATAGTATAGATTCCTGTGGGCATCCTCTCCATTTGCTAGTGATTCTCTCATTATAGGAGGATGATTTGGCTAGTGTTATAGATTTCTCGTATTGGGTGGCCAGAGTCTTGTAGGAGGATAGTATAGATTCCTGTGGGGATCCTCTCCATTTGCTAGTGATTCTCTCGTTATAGGAGGATGATTTGGCTAGGGTTATAGCTTGCTTGTATTGGGTGGCCAGAGTCTTGTACGAGGATAGTATAGATTCCTCTGGGAATCCTCTCCATTTGCTAGTGATTGTCTCGTTATATGAGGATAATTTGGCTAGGGTTATAGCTTTCTTGTATTGGGTGGCCAGAGTCTTGTAGGAGGATAGTATAGATTCCTGTGGGGATACTCTCCATTTGCTAGTGATTGTCTCGTTATAGGAGGATGATTTGGCTAGGGTTATAGCTTTCTTGTATTGGGAGGCCAGAGTCTTGTAGGAGGATAGTATAGATTCCTGTGGGGATCCTCTCCATTTCTAGTGATTCTCTTGTTATAGGAGGATGATTTGGCTAGGGTTATAGCTTTCTTGTATTGGGTGGCCAGAGTCTTGTAGGAGGATAGTATAGATTCCTGCGGGGATCCTCTCCATTTGCTAGTGATTCTTTCGTTATATGAGGATAATTTTGCTAGGGTTATAGCTTTCTTGTATTGGCTAACCAGAGTCTTGTAGGAGGATAGTATAAATTCCTGTGGGGATCCTCTCCATTTGCTAGTGATTCTTTCGTTATATGAGGATAATTTGGCTAGGGTTATAGCTTTCTTGTATTGAGTGGCCAGAGTCTTGTAGGAGGATAGTACAGATTCCTGTGGGAATACTCTCCATTTGCTAGTGATTCTCTCGTTATAGGAGGATGATTTGGCTAGGGTTATAGCTCTCTTGTATTGGCTAACCAGAGTCTTGTAGGAGGATAGTATAGATTCCTGTGGGGATCCTCTCCATTTGCTAGTGATTCTTTCGTTATATGAGGATAATTTGGCTAGGGTTATAGCTTTCTTGTATTGAGTGGCCAGAGTCTTGTAGGAGGATAGTACAGATTCCTGTGGGGATACTCTCCATTTGCTAGTGATTCTCTCGTTATAGGAGGATGATTTGGCTAAGGTTATAGCTTTCTCGTATTGGGTGGCCAGAGTCTTGTAGGAGGATAGTATAGATTCCTGTGGGGATCCTCTCCATTTGCTAGTGATTCTCTTGTTATAGGAGGATGATTTGGCTAGGGTTATAGCCTTCTTGTATTGGGTGGCCAGAGTCTTGTAGGAGGATAGTATAGATTCCTGTGGGGATACTCTCCGTTTGCTAGTGATTCTCTCGTTATAGGAGGATGATTTGGCTAGGGTTATAGCTTTCTCGTATCGGGTGGCCAGAGTCTTGTAGGAGGATAGTATAGATTCCTGTGGGGATCTTCTCCATTTGCTAGTGATTCTCTTGTTATAGGAGGATGATTTGGCTAGGGTTATAGCTTTCTTGTTTTGGGTGGCCAGAGTTTTGTAGGAGGATAGTATAGATTCCTGTGGGCATCCTCTCCATTTGCTAGTGATTCTCTCGTTATAGGAGGATGATTTGGCTAGGGTTATAGCTTGCTTTTATTGGGTGGCCAGAGTCTTGTAGGAAGATAGTATAGATTCCTGTGGGCATCCTCTCCATTTGCTAGTGATTCTCTCGTTATAGGAGGATGATTTGGCTAGGGTTATAGCTTTCTTGTATCGGGTGGCCAGAGTCTTGTAGGAGGATAGTATAGATTCCTCTGGGCATCCTCTCCATTTGCTAGTGATTGTCTCGTTATATGAGGATAATTTTTCTAGGGTTATAGCTTTCTTGTATTGGGTGGCCAGAGTCTTGTAGGAGGATAGTATAGATTCCTTTGGGGATACTCTCCATTTGCTAGTGATTCTCCTGTTATAGGAGGATGATTTGGCTAGGGTTATAGCTTTCTTGTTTCGTGTGGCCAGAGTCTTGTAGGTGGATAGTATAGATTCCTGTGGGCATCCTCTCCATTTGCTAGTGATTCTCTCGTTATAGGAGGATGATTTGGCTAGGGTTATAGCTTTCTCGTATTGGGGGGCCAGAGTCTTGTTAGAGGATAGTATAGATTCCTGTGGGGATACTCTCCATTTGCTAGTGATTCTCTCGTTATAGGAGAATGATTTGGCTAGGGTTATAGCTTTCTTGTTTTGGGTGGCCAGAGTCTTGTAGGAGGATAGTATAGATTCCTGTGGGGATCCTCTCCATTTGCTAGTGATTCTCTCGTTATAGGAGGATGATTTGGCTAGGGTTATAGCTTGCTTGTATCGGGTGGCCAGAGTCTTGTAGGAAGATAGTATAGATTCCTGTGGGCATCCTCTCCATTTGCTAGTGATTCTCTCATTATAGGAGGATGATTTGGCTAGGGTTATAGCTTTCTTGTATTAGCTAACCAGAGTCTTGTAGGAGGATAGTATAGATTCCTGTGGGCATCCTCTCCATTTGCTAGTGATTCTCTCGTTATAGGAGGATGATTTGGCTAGGGTTATAGCTTTCTTGTTTTGGGTGGCCAGAGTTTTGTAGGAGGATAGTATAGATTCCTGTGGGGATCCTCTCCATTTGCTAGTGATTGTCTCGTTATGTGAGGATAATTTGACTAGGGTTATAGCTTTCTTGTATTGGCTGGCCAGAGACTTGTAGGAGGATAGTATAGATTCCTGTGGGGATCCTCTCCATTTGCTAGTGATGCTTTCGTTATATGAGGATAATTTGGCTAGGGTTATAGCTTTCTTGTATTGGGTGGCCAGAGTCTTGTAGGAGGATAGTATAGACTCCTGTGGGGATACTCTGCATTTGCTAGTGATTCTCTTGTTATAGGAGAATGATTTGGCTAGGGTTATAGCTTTCTTGTATTGGCTAAGCAGAGTCTTGTAGGAGGATAGTATAGATTCCTATGGGCATCCTCTCCATTTGCTAGTGATTCTCTCGTTATAGGAGGATGATTTGGCTAGGGTTATAGCTTTCTTGTATTGGGTGGCCAGAGTCTTGTAGGAGGATAGTATAGATTCCTGTGGGGATACTCTCCATTTGCTAGTGATTCTCTCGTTATAGGAGGATGATTTGGCTAGGGTTATAGCTTTCTTGTATTGGCTAACCGGAGTCTTGTAGGAGGATAGTATAGATTCCTGTGGAGATACTCTCCATTTGCTAGTGATTCTCTTGTTATAGGAGAATGATTTGGCTAGGGTTATAGCTTTCTTGTATTGGCTAACCAGAATCTTGTAGGAGGATAGTATAGATTCCTGTGGGGATACTCTCCATTTGCTAGTGATTCTCTCGTTATAGGAGGATGATTTGGCTAGGGTTATAGCTTTCTTGTATTGGCTAACCAGAGTCTTGTAGGAGGATAGTATAGATTCCTGTGGGGATACTCTCCATTTGCTAGTGATTCTCTCATTATAGGAGGATGATTTGGCTAGGGTTATAGCTTTCTTGTATTGGGTGGCCAGAGTCTTGTAGGAGGATAGTATAGATTCCTGTGGGGATACTCTCCGTTTGCTAGTGATTCTCTCGGTATAGGAGGATGATTTGGCTAGCGTTATAGCTTTCTCGTATTGGCTAACCAGAGTCTTGTAGGAGGATAGTATAGATTCAGGTGGGCATCCTCTCCATTTGCTAGTGATTCTCTCGTTATAGGAGGATGATTTGGCTAGGGTTATAGCTTTCTTGTATTGGCTAACCGGAGTCTTGTAGGAGGATAGTATAGATTCCTGTGGAGATACTCTCCATTTGCTAGTGATTCTCTTGTTATAGGAGAATGATTTGGCTAGGGTTATAGCTTTCTCGTATTGGCTAACCAGAGTCTTGTAGGAGGATAGTATAGATTCAGGTGGGCATCCTCTCCATTTGCTAGTGATTCTCTCGTTATAGGAGGATGATTTGGCTAGGGTTATAGCTTTCTTGTATCGGGTGGCCAGAGTCTTGTAGGAGGATAGTATAGATTCCTGTGGGGATCCTCTCCATTTGCT
Organism: Ambystoma mexicanum; assembly: GCF_040938575.1. Lineage (NCBI taxonomy): Eukaryota > Metazoa > Chordata > Amphibia > Caudata > Ambystomatidae > Ambystoma > Ambystoma mexicanum. The sequence continues at coordinate 1,678,794,822 of NC_090937.1, forward strand.
AGTGATTCTCTCATTATAGGAGAATGATTTGGCTAGGGTTATAGCTTTCTTGTATTGGCTAACCGGAGTCTTGTAGGAGGATAGTATAGATTCCTGTGGAGATACTCTCCATTTGCTAGTGATTCTCTTGTTATAGGAGAATGATTTGGCTAGGGTTATAGCTTTCTTGTATTGGCTAACCAGAGTCTTGTAGGAGGATAGTATAGATTCCTGTGGGGATACTCTCCGTTTGCTAGTGATTCTCTCGTTATAGGAGGATGATTTGGCTAGCGTTATAGCTTTCTCGTATTGGCTAACCAGAGTCTTGTAGGAGGATAGTATAGATTCAAGTGGGCATCCTCTCCATTTGCTAGTGATTCTCTCGTTATAGGAGGATGATTTGGCTAGGGTTATAGCTTTCTTGTATCGGGTGGCCAGAGTCTTGTAGGAGGATAGTATAGATTCCTGTGGGGATCCTCTCCATTTGCTAGTGATTCTCTCATTATAGGAGAATGATTTGGCTAGGGTTATAGCTTTCTTGTTTTGGGTGGCCAGAGTCTTGTAGGAGGATAGTATAGATTCCTGTGGGCATCCTCTCCATTTGCTAGTGATTCTCTCGTTATAGGAGGATGATTTGGCCAGGGTTATAGCTTTCTTGTATTGAGTGGCCAGAGTCTTGTAGGAGGATAGTACAGATTCCTGTGGGGATACTCTCCATTTGCTAGTGATTCTCTCGTTAAAGGAGGATGATTTGGCTAGGGTTATAGCTTTCTTGTATTGGCTAACCAGAATCTTGTAGGAGGATAGTATAGATCCTGTGGGGATCCTCTCCATTTGCTAGTGATTCTTTCTTTATATGAGGATAATTTGGCTAGGGTTATAGCTTTCTTGTATTGAGTGGCCAGAGTCTTGTAGGAGGATAGTATAGATTCCTGAGGGCATCCTCTCCATTTGCTAGTGATTCTCTCATTATAGGAGGATGATTTGGCTAGGGTTATAGCTTTCTTGTATCGGGTGGCCAGAGTCTTGTAGGAGGATAGTATAGATTCCTGTGGGCATCCTCTTTGCTAGTGATTCTCTCGTTATAGGAGGATGATTTGGCTAGGGTTGTAGCTTTCTTGTATCGGGTGGCCAGAGTCTTGTAGGAGGATAGTATAGATTCCTGTGGGGATACTCTCAGTTTGCTAGTGATTCTCTCGTTATAGGAGGATGATTTGGCTAGGGTTATAGCTTTCTTGTATTGGCTAACCAGAGTCTTGTAGGAGGATAGTATAGATTCCTGTGGAGATACTCTCCATTTGCTAGTGATTCTCTCGTTATAGGAGGATGATTTGGCTAGGGTTATAGCTTTCTTGTATTGGCTAACCAGAGTCTTGTAGGAGGATAGTATAGATTCCTGTGGGGATACTCTCCATTTGCAAGTGTCTCTCTCGTTATAGGAGGATGATTTGGCTAGGGTTATAGCTTGCTTGTATCGGGTGGCCAGAGTCTTGTAGGAGGATAGTATAGATTCCTGTGGGGATACTCTCAGTTTGCTAGTGATTCTCTCGTTATAGGAGGATGATTTGGCTAGGGTTATAGCTTTCTTGTATTGGGTGGCCAGAGTCTTGTAGGAGGATAGTATAGATTCCTGTGGGGATACTCTCCATTTGCTAGTGATTCTCTCGTTATAGGAGGATGATTTGGCTAGGGTTATAGCTTTCTTGTATTGGCTAACCAGAGTCTTGTAGGAGGATAGTATAGATTCCTGTGGGGATATTCTCCATTTGCTAGTGATTCTCTCGTTATAGGAGAATGATTTGGCTAGTGTTATAGCTTTCTTGTATCGGGTGGCCAGAGTCTTGTAGGAGGATAGTATAGATTCCTGTGGGGATCCTCTCCATTTGCTAGTGATTCTCTCGTTATAGGAGGATTATTTGGCTAGGGTTATAACTTGCTTGTATCGGGTGGCCAGAGTCTTGTAGGAGGATAGTATAGATTCCTGTGGGGATACTCTCCGTTTGCTAGTGATTCTCTCGTTATAGGAGGATGATTTGGCTAGGGTTATAGCTTTCTCGTATCGGGTGGCCAGAGTCTTGTAGGAGGATAGTATAGATTCCTGTGGGGATACTCTCCATTTGCTAGTGATTCTCTCATTATAGGAGGATGATTTGGCTAGGGTTATACCTTTCTCGTATTGGGTGGCCAGAGTCTTGTAGGAGGATAGTATAGATTCCTGTGGGGATACTCTCCATTTGCTAGTGATTCTCTCGTTATGGGAGGATGATTTGGCTAGGGTTATAGCTTTCTTGTATCGGGTGGCCAGAGTCTTGTAGGAGGATAGTATAGATTCCTCTGGGCATCCTCTCCATTTGCTAGTGATTCTTTTGTTATATGAGGATAATTTGGCTAGGGTTATAGCTTTCTTGTATTGGGTGGCCAGAGTCTTTTAGGAGGATAGTATAGATTCCTGTGGTAATACTCTCCATTTGCTAGTGAATCTCTCGTTACAGGAGGATGATTTGGCTAGGGTTATAGCTTTCTTGTATTGGCTAACCAGAGTCTTGTTGGAGGATAGTATAGATTCCTCTGGGCATCCTCTCCATTTGCTAGTGATTCTCTCGTTATAGGAGGATGATTTGGATAGGGTTATAGCTTGCTTGTATTGGGTGGCCAGAGCCTTGTAGGAGGATAGTATAGATTCCTCTGGGCATCCTCTCCATTTGCTAGTGATTCTCTCGTTATAGGAGGATGATTTGGCTAGGGTTATAGCTTTCTTGTATTGGGTGGCCAGAGTTTTGTAGGAGGATAGTATAGATTCCTGTGGGCATCCTCTCCATTTGCTAGTGATTCTCTCGTTATAGGAGGATGATTTGGCTAGGGTTATAGCTTTCTTGTATTGGCTAACCAGAGTCTTGTAGGAGGATGGTATAGATTCCTGTGGGGATACTCTCCATTTGCTAGTGATTCTCTCGTTATAGGAGGATGATTTGGCTAGGGTTATAGCTTTCTTGTTTTGGGTGGCCAGAGTTTTGTAGGAGGATAGTATAGATTCCTGTGGGCATCCTCTCCGTTTGCTAGTGATTCTCTCGTTATAGGAGGATGATTTGGCTAGGGTTATAGCTTGCTTTTATTGGGTGGCCAGAGTCTTGTAGGAAGATAGTATAGATTCCTGTGGGCATCCTCTCCATTTGCTAGTGATTCTCTCGTTATAGGAGGATGATTTGGCTAGGGTTATAGCTTTCTTGTATCGGGTGGCCAGAGTCTTGTAGGAGGATAGTATAGATTCCTCTGGGCATCCTCTCCATTTGCTAGTGATTGTCTCGTTATATGAGGATAATTTTTCTAGGGTTATAGCTTTCTTGTATTGGGTGGCCAGAGTCTTGTAGGAGGATAGTATAGATTCCTTTGGGGATACTCTCCATTTGCTAGTGATTCTCCTGTTATAGGAGGATGATTTGGCTAGGGTTATAGCTTTCTTGTTTCGTGTGGCCAGAGTCTTGTAGGTGGATAGTATAGATTCCTGTGGGCATCCTCTCCATTTGCTAGTGATTCTCTCGTTATAGGAGGATGATTTGGCTAGGGTTATAGCTTTCTCGTATTGGGGGGCCAGAGTCTTGTTAGAGGATAGTATAGATTCCTGTGGGGATACTCTCCATTTGCTAGTGATTCTCTCGTTATAGGAGAATGATTTGGCTAGGGTTATAGCTTTCTTGTTTTGGGTGGCCAGAGTCTTGTAGGAGGATAGTATAGATTCCTGTGGGGATCCTCTCCATTTGCTAGTGATTCTCTCGTTATAGGAGGATGATTTGGCTAGGGTTATAGCTTGCTTGTATCGGGTGGCCAGAGTCTTGTAGGAAGATAGTATAGATTCCTGTGGGCATCCTCTCCATTTGCTAGTGATTCTCTCGTTATAGGAGGATGATTTGGCTAGGGTTATAGCTTTCTTGTTTTGGGTGGCCAGAGTTTTGTAGGAGGATAGTATAGATTCCTGTGGGGATCCTCTCCATTTGCTAGTGATTGTCTCGTTATGTGAGGATAATTTGGCTAGGGTTATAGCTTTCTTGTATTGGCTGGCCAGAGACTTGTAGGAGGATAGTATAGATTCCTGTGGGGATCCTCTCCATTTGCTAGTGATGCTTTCGTTATATGAGGATAATTTGGCTAGGGTTATAGCTTTCTTGTATTGGGTGGCCAGAGTCTTGTAGGAGGATAGTATAGATTCCTGTGGGCATCCTCTCCATTTGCTAGTGATTCTCTCGTTATAGGAGGATGATTTGGCTAGGGTTAAAGCTTTCTTGTGTTGGGTGGCCAGAGTCTTGTAGGAGGATAGTATAGATTCCTGTGGGCATCCTCTCCAATTGCTAGTGATTCTCTCGTTATATGAGGAGAATTTGGCTAGGGTTACAGCTTTCTTGTATTGGGTGGCCAGAGTCTTGTAAGAGGATAGTATAGATTCCTGTGGGCATCCTCTCCATTTGCTAGTGATTCTCTCGTTATAGGAGGATGATTTGGCTAGGGTTATAACTTTCTTGTATTGGCTAACCAGAGTCTTGTAGGAGGATAGTATAGATTCCTGTGGGGATCCTCTCCATTTGCTAGTGATTCTTTCATTATATGAGGATAATTTGGCTAGGGTTATAGCTTTCTTGTATTGGGTGGCCAGAGTCTTGTAGGAGGATAGTATAGATTCCTGTGGGGATACTCTCCATTTGCTAGTGATTCTCTCGTTATAGGAGGATGATTTGGCTAGGGTTATACCTTTCTCGTATTGGGTGGCAAGAGTCTTGTAGGAGGATAGTATAGATTCCTGTGGGGATACTCTCCATTTGCTAGTGATTCTCTCGTTATAGGAGGATGATTTGGCTAGGGTTATAGCTTTCTTGTATCGGGTGGCCAGAGTCTTGTAGGAGGATAGTATAGATTCCTGTGGTAATACTCTCCATTTGCTAGTGAATCTCTCGTTACAGGAGGATGATTTGGCTAGGGTTATAGCTTTCTTGTATTAGCTAACCAGAGTCTTGTTGGAGGATAGTATAGATTCCTCTGGGCATCCTCTCCATTTGCTAGTGATTCTCTCGTTATAGGAGGATGATTTGGATAGGGTTATAGCTTGCTTGTATTGGGTGGCCAGAGCCTTGTAGGAGGATAGTATAGATTCCTCTGGGCATCCTCTCCATTTGCTAGTGATTCTCTCGTTATAGGAGGATGATTTGGCTAGGGTTATAGCTTTCTTGTATTGGGTGGCCAGAGTTTTGTAGGAGGATAGTATAGATTCCTGTGGGCATCCTCTCCATTTGCTAGTGATTCTCTCGTTATAGGAGGATGATTTGGCTAGGGTTATAGCTTTCTTGTATTGGCTAACCAGAGTCTTGTAGGAGGATAGTATAGATTCCTGTGGGGATACTCTCCATTTGCTAGTGATTCTCTCGTTATAGGAGGATGCTTTGGCTAGGGTTATAGCTTTCTTGTATCGGGTGGCCAGAGTCTTGTAGGAGGATAGTATAGATTCCTGTGGGGATCTTCTCCATTTGCTAGTGATTCTCTTGTTATAGGAGGATGATTTGGCTAGGGTTATAGCTTTCTTGTTTTGGGTGGCCAGAGTTTTGTAGGAGGATAGTATAGATTCCTTCTCTCCATTTGCTAGTGATTCTCTCGTTATAGGAGGATGATTTGGCTAGGGTTATAGCTTGCTTTTATTGGGTGGCCAGAGTCTTGTAGGAAGATAGTATAGATTCCTGTGGGCATCCTCTCCATTTGCTAGTGATTCTCTCGTTATAGGAGGATGATTTGGCTAGGGTTATAGCTTTCTTGTTTTGGGTGGCCAGAGTCTTGTAGGAGGATAGTATAGATTCCTTTGGGGATACTCTCCATTTGCTAGTGATTCTCCTGTTATAGGAGGATGATTTGGCTAGGGTTATAGCTTTCTTGTTTCGTGTGGCCAGAGTCTTGTAGGTGGATAGTATAGATTCCTGTGGGCATCCTCTCCATTTGCTAGTGATTCTCTCGTTATAGGAGGATGATTTGGCTAGGGTTATAGCTTTCTCGTATTGGGGGGCCAGAGTCTTGTTAGAGGATAGTATAGATTCCTGTGGGGATACTCTCCATTTGCTAGTGATTCTCTCGTTATAGGAGAATGATTTGGCTAGGGTTATAGCTTTCTTGTTTTGGGTGGCCAGAGTCTTGTAGGAGGATAGTATAGATTCCTGTGGGGATCCTCTCCATTTGCTAGTGATTGTCTCGTTATGTGAGGATAATTTGGCTAGGGTTATAGCTTTCTTGTATTGGCTGGCCAGAGACTTGTAGGAGGATAGTATAGATTCCTGTGGGGATCCTCTCCATTTGCTAGTGATGCTTTCGTTATATGAGGATAATTTGGCTAGGGTTATAGCTTTCTTGTATTGGGTGGCCAGAGTCTTGTAGGAGGATAGTATAGATTCCTGTGGGGATACTCTGCATTTGCTAGTGATTCTCTTGTTATAGGAGAATGATTTGGCTAGGGTTATAGCTTTCTTGTATTGGCTAAGCAGAGTCTTGTAGGAGGATAGTATAGATTCCTATGGGCATCCTCTCCATTTGCTAGTGATTCTCTCGTTATAGGAGGATGATTTGGCTAGGGTTATAGCTTTCTTGTATTGGGTGGCCAGAGTCTTGTAGGAGGATAATATAGATTCCTCTGGGCATCCTCTCCATTTGCTAGTGATTCTCTCGTTATAGGAGGATGATTTGGCTAGGGTTAAAGCTTTCTTGTGTTGGGTGGCCAGAGTCTTGTAGGAGGATAGTATAGATTCCTCTGGGCATCCTCTCCATTTGCTAGTGATTCTCTCGTTATAGGAGGATGATTTGGATAGGGTTATAGCTTGCTTGTATTGGGTGGCCAGAGCCTTGTAGGAGGATAGTATAGATTCCTCTGGGCATCCTCTCCATTTGCTAGTGATTCTCTCGTTATAGGAGGATGATTTGGCTAGGGTTATAGCTTTCTTGTATTGGGTGGCCAGAGTTTTGTAGGAGGATAGTATAGATTCCTGTGGGCATCCTCTCCATTTGCTAGTGATTCTCTCGTTATAGGAGGATGATTTGGCTAGGGTTATAGCTTTCTTGTATTGGCTAACCAGAGTCTTGTAGGAGGATAGTATAGATTCCTGTGGGGATACTCTCCATTTGCTAGTGATTCTCTCGTTATAGGAGGATGCTTTGGCTAGGGTTATAGCTTTCTTGTATCGGGTGGCCAGAGTCTTGTAGGAGGATAGTATAGATTCCTGTGGGGATCTTCTCCATTTGCTAGTGATTCTCTTGTTATAGGAGGATGATTTGGCTAGGGTTATAGCTTTCTTGTTTTGGGTGGCCAGAGTTTTGTAGGAGGATAGTATAGATTCCTTCTCTCCATTTGCTAGTGATTCTCTCGTTATAGGAGGATGATTTGGCTAGGGTTATAGCTTGCTTTTATTGGGTGGCCAGAGTCTTGTAGGAAGATAGTATAGATTCCTGTGGGCATCCTCTCCATTTGCTAGTGATTCTCTCGTTATAGGAGGATGATTTGGCTAGGGTTATAGCTTTCTTGTTTTGGGTGGCCAGAGTCTTGTAGGAGGATAGTATAGATTCCTTTGGGGATACTCTCCATTTGCTAGTGATTCTCCTGTTATAGGAGGATGATTTGGCTAGGGTTATAGCTTTCTTGTTTCGTGTGGCCAGAGTCTTGTAGGTGGATAGTATAGATTCCTGTGGGCATCCTCTCCATTTGCTAGTGATTCTCTCGTTATAGGAGGATGATTTGGCTAGGGTTATAGCTTTCTCGTATTGGGGGGCCAGAGTCTTGTTAGAGGATAGTATAGATTCCTGTGGGGATACTCTCCATTTGCTAGTGATTCTCTCGTTATAGGAGAATGATTTGGCTAGGGTTATAGCTTTCTTGTTTTGGGTGGCCAGAGTCTTGTAGGAGGATAGTATAGATTCCTGTGGGGATCCTCTCCATTTGCTAGTGATTGTCTCGTTATGTGAGGATAATTTGGCTAGGGTTATAGCTTTCTTGTATTGGCTGGCCAGAGACTTGTAGGAGGATAGTATAGATTCCTGTGGGGATCCTCTCCATTTGCTAGTGATGCTTTCGTTATATGAGGATAATTTGGCTAGGGTTATAGCTTTCTTGTATTGGGTGGCCAGAGTCTTGTAGGAGGATAGTATAGATTCCTGTGGGGATACTCTGCATTTGCTAGTGATTCTCTTGTTATAGGAGAATGATTTGGCTAGGGTTATAGCTTTCTTGTATTGGCTAAGCAGAGTCTTGTAGGAGGATAGTATAGATTCCTATGGGCATCCTCTCCATTTGCTAGTGATTCTCTCGTTATAGGAGGATGATTTGGCTAGGGTTATAGCTTTCTTGTATTGGGTGGCCAGAGTCTTGTAGGAGGATAATATAGATTCCTCTGGGCATCCTCTCCATTTGCTAGTGATTCTCTCGTTATAGGAGGATGATTTGGCTAGGGTTAAAGCTTTCTTGTGTTGGGTGGCCAGAGTCTTGTAGGAGGATAGTATAGATTCCTCTGGGCATCCTCTCCAATTGCTAGTGATTCTCTCGTTATATGAGGAGAATTTGGCTAGGGTTACAGCTTTCTTGTATTGGGTGGCCAGAGTCTTGTAGGAGGATAGTATAGATTCCTGTGGGCATCCTCTCCATTTGCTAGTGATTCTCTCGTTATAGGAGGATGATTTGGCTAGGGTTATAACTTTCTTGTATTGGCTAACCAGAGTCTTGTAGGAGGATAGTATAGATTCCTGTGGGGATCCTCTCCATTTGCTAGTGATTCTTTCATTATATGAGGATAATTTGGCTAGGGTTATAGCTTTCTCGTATTGGGTGGCCAGAGTCTTGTAGGAGGATAGTATAGATGCCTGTGGGCATCCTCTGCATTTGCTAGTGATTCTTTCGTTATATGAGGATAATTTTGCTGGGGTTATAGCTTTCTTGTATTGGGTGGCCAGAGTCTTGTAGGAGGATAGTATAGATTCCTGTGGGGATACTCTCCATTTGCTAGTGATTCTCTCGTTATAGGAGGATGATTTGGCTAGGGTTATAGCTTGCTTATATCGGGTGGCCAGAGTCTTGTAGGAGGATAGTATAGATTCCTGTGGGGATACTCTCAGTTTGCTAGTGATTCTCTCGTTATAGGAGGATGATTTGGCTAGGGTTATAGCTTTCTTGTATTGGGTGGCCAGAGTCTTGTAGGAGGATAGTATAGATTCCTGTGGGGATACTCTCCATTTGCTAGTGATTCTCTCGTTATAGGAGAATGATTTGGCTAGGGTTATAGCTTTCTTGTATTGGCTAACCAGAGTCTTGTAGGAGGATAATATAGATTCCTGTGGGGATACTCTCCATTTGCTAGTGATTCTCTCGTTATAGGAGGATGATTTGGCTAGGGTTATAGCTTTCTTGTATTGGCTAACCAGAGTCTTGTAGGAGGATAGTATAGATTCCTGTGGGGATACTCTCCATTTGCTAGTGATTCTCTCGTTATAGGAGGATGATTTGGCTAGGGTTATAGCTTTCTTGTATTGGCTAACCGGAGTCTTGTAGGAGGATAGTATAGATTCCTGTGGAGATACTCTCCATTTGCTAGTGATTCTCTTGTTATAGGAGAATGATTTGGCTAGGGTTATAGCTTTCTTGTATTGGCTAACCAGAGTCTTGTAGGAGGATAGTATAGATCCTGTGGGGATACTCTCCATTTGCTAGTGATTCTCTCGTTATAGGAGGATGATTTGGCTAGGGTTATAGCTTTCTTGTATTGGCTAACCAGAGTCTTGTAGGAGGATAGTATAGATTCCTGTGGGGATACTCTCCATTTGCTAGTGATTCTCTCATTATAGGAGGATGATTTGGCTAGGGTTATAGCTTTCTTGTATCGGGTGGCCAGAGTCTTGTAGGATGATAGTATAGATTCCTGTGGGGATCCTCTCCATTTGCTAGTGATTCTCTCATTATAGGAGAATGATTTGGCTAGGGTTATAGCTTTCTTGTTTTGGGTGGCCAGAGTCTTGTAGGAGGATAGTACAGATTCCTGTGGGGATACTCTCCATTTGCTAGTGATTCTCTCGTTATAGGAGGATGATTTGGCTAGGGTTATAGCTTTCTTGTATTGGCTAACCAGAATCTTGTAGGAGGATAGTATAGATCCTGTGGGGATCCTCTCCATTTGCTAGTGATTCTTTCTTTATATGAGGATAATTTGGCTAGGGTTATAACTTGCTTGTATCGGGTGGCCAGAGTCTTGTAGGAGGATAGTATAGATTCCTGTGGGGATACTCTCCGTTTGCTAGTGATTCTCTCGTTATAGGAGGATGATTTGGCTAGGGTTATAGCTTTCTTGTATCGGGTGGCCAGAGTCTTGTAGAAGGATAGTATAGATTCCTCTGGGCATCCTCTCCATTTGCTAGTGATTCTTTTGTTATATGAGGATAATTTGGCTAGGGTTATAGCTTTCTTGTATTGGGTGGCCAGAGTCTTTTAGGAGGATAGTATAGATTCCTGTGGTAATACTCTCCATTTGCTAGTGAATCTCTCGTTACAGGAGGATGATTTGGCTAGGGTTATAGCTTTCTTGTATTGGCTAACCAGAGTCTTGTTGGAGGATAGTATAGATTCCTCTGGGCATCCTCTCCATTTGCTAGTGATTCTCTCGTTATAGGAGGATGATTTAGATAGGGTTATAGCTTGCTTGTATTGGGTGGCCAGAGCCTTGTAGGAGGATAGTATAGATTCCTCTGGGCATCCTCTCCATTTGCTAGTGATTCTCTCGTTATAGGAGGATGATTTGGCTAGGGTTATAGCTTTCTTGTATTGGCTAACCAGAGTCTTGTAGGAGGATAGTATAGATTCCTGTGGGGATACTCTCCATTTGCTAGTGATTCTCTCGTTATAGGAGGATGCTTTGGCTAGGGTTATAGCTTTCTTGTATCGGGTGGCCAGAGTCTTGTAGGAGGATAGTATAGATTCCTGTGGGGATCTTCTCCATTTGCTAGTGATTCTCTTGTTATAGGAGGATGATTTGGCTAGGGTTATAGCTTTCTTGTTTTGGGTGGCCAGAGTTTTGTAGGAGGATAGTATAGATTCCTGTGGGCATCCTCTCCATTTGCTAGTGATTCTCTCGTTATAGGAGGATGATTTGGCTAGGGTTATAGCTTGCTTTTATTGGGTGGCCAGAGTCTTGTAGGAAGATAGTATAGATTCCTGTGGGCATCCTCTCCATTTGCTAGTGATTCTCTCGTTATAGGAGGATGATTTGGCTAGGGTTATAGCTTTCTTGTTTCGTGTGGCCAGAGTCTTGTAGGTGGATAGTATAGATTCCTGTGGGCATCCTCTCCATTTGCTAGTGATTCTCTCGTTATAGGAGGATGATTTGGCTAGGGTTATAGCTTTCTCGTATTGGGGGGGCCAGAGTCTTGTTAGAGGATAGTATATATTCCTGTGGGGATACTCTCCATTTGCTAGTGATTCTCTCGTTATAGGAGAATGATTTGGCTAGGGTTATAGCTTTCTTGTTTTGGGTGGCCAGAGTCTTGTAGGAGGATAGTATAGATTCCTGTGGGCATCCTCTCCATTTGCTAGTGATTCTCTCGTTATAGGAGGATGATTTGGCTAGGGTTATAGCTTTCTTGTTTTGGGTGGCCAGAGTTTTGTAGGAGGATAGTATAGATTCCTGTGGGGATCCTCTCCATTTGCTAGTGATTGTCTCGTTATGTGAGGATAATTTGGCTAGGGTTATAGCTTTCTTGTATTGGCTGGCCAGAGACTTGTAGGAGGATAGTATAGATTCCTGTGGGGATCCTCTCCATTTGCTAGTGATGCTTTCGTTATATGAGGATAATTTGGCTAGGGTTATAGCTTTCTTGTATTGGGTGGCCAGAGTCTTGTAGGAGGATAGTATAGATTCCTGTGGGTATACTCTCAATTTGCTAGTGATTCTCTCGTTATAGGAGGATGATTTGACTAGGGTTATAGCTTTCTTGTTTTGGGTGGCCAGAGTCTTGTAGGAGGATAGTATAGATTCCTGTGGGGATACTCTGCATTTGCTAGTGATTCTCTTGTTATAGGAGAATGATTTGTCTAGGGTTATAGCTTTCTTGTATTGGCTAAGCAGAGTCTTGTAGGAGGATAGTATAGATTCCTATGGGCATCCTCTCCATTTGCTAGTGATTCTCTCGTTATAGGAGGATGATTTGGCTAGGGTTATAGCTTTCTTGTATTGGGTGGCCAGAGTCTTGTAGGAGGATAGTATAGATTCCTCTGGGCATCCTCTCCATTTGCTAGTGATTCTCTCGTTATAGGAGGATGATTTGGCTAGGGTTAAAGCTTTCTTGTGTTGGGTGGCCAGAGTCTTGTAGGAGGATAGTATAGATTCCTGTGGGCATCCTCTCCAATTGCTAGTGATTCTCTCGTTATATGAGGAGAATTTGGCTAGGGTTACAGCTTTCTTGTATTGGGTGGCCAGAGTCTTGTAGGAGGATAGTATAGATTCCTGTGGGCATCCTCTCCATTTGCTAGTGATTCTCTCGTTATAGGAGGATGATTTGGCTAGGGTTATAACTTTCTTGTATTGGCTAACCAGAGTCTTGTAGGAGGATAGTATAGATTCCTGTGGGGATCCTCTCCATTCGCTAGTGATTCTTTCATTATATGAGGATAATTTGGCTAGGGTTATAGCTTTCTCGTATTGGGTGGCCAGAGTCTTGTAGGAGGATAGTATAGATGCCTGTGGGCATCCTCTGCATTTGCTAGTGATTCTTTCGTTATATGAGGATAATTTTGCTAGGGTTATAGCTTTCTTGTATTGGGTGGCCAGAGTCTTGTAGGAGGATAGTATAGATTCCTGTGGGGATACTCTCCATTTGCTAGTGATTCTCTCGTTATAGGAGGATGATTTGGATAGGGTTATAGCTTTCTTGTATTGGCTAACCGGAGTCTTGTAGGAGGATAGTATAGATTCCTGTGGAGATACTCTCCATTTGCTAGTGATTCTCTTGTTATAGGAGAATGATTTGGCTAGGGTTATAGCTTTCTTGTATTGGCTAACCAGAGTCTTGTAGGAGGATAGTATAGATTCCTGTGGGGATACTCTCCATTTGCTAGTGATTCTCTCATTATAGGATGATGATTTGGCTAGGGTTATAGCTTTCTTGTATTGGGTGGCCAGAGTCTTGTAGGAGGATAGTATAGATTTCTGTGGGGATACTCTCCGTTTGCTAGTGATTCTCTCATTATAGGAGGATGATTTGGCTAGCGTTATAGCTTTCTCGTATTGGCTAACCAGAGTCTTGTAGGAGGATAGTATAGATTCAGGTGGGCATCCTCTCCATTTGCTAGTGATTCTCTCGTTATAGGAGGATGATTTGGCTAGGGTTATAGCTTTCTTGTATCGGGTGGCCAGAGTCTTGTAGGAGGATAGTATAGATTCCTGTGGGGATCCTCTCCATTTGCTAGTGATTCTCATTATAGGAGAATGATTTGGCTAGGGTTATAGCTTTCTTGTTTTGGGTGGCCAGAGTCTTGTAGGAGGATAGTATAGATTCCTGTGGGCATCCTCTCCATTTGCTAGTGATTCTCTCGTTATAGGAGGATGATTTGGCCAGGGTTATAGCTTTCTTGTATTGAGTGGCCAGAGTCTTGTAGGAGGATAGTACAGATTCCTGTGTGGATCCTCTCCATTTGCTAGTGATTCTTTCTTTATATGAGGATAATTTGGCTAGGGTTATAGCTTTCTTGTATTGAGTGGCCAGAGTCTTGTAGGAGGATAGTATAGATTCCTGTGGGCATCCTCTCCATTTGCTAGTGATTCTCTCATTATAGGAGGATGATTTGGCTAGGGTTATAGCTTTCTTGTATCGGGTGGCCAGAGTCTTGTAGGAGGATAGTATAGATTCCTGTGGGCATCCTCTCCATTTGCTAGTGATTCTCTCGTTATAGGAGGATGATTTGGCTAGGGTTATAGCTTTCTTGTATTGGCTAACCAGAGTCTTGTAGGAGGATAGTATAGATTCCTGTGGAGATACTCTCCATTTGCTAGTGATTCTCTCGTTATAGGAGAATGATTTGGCTAGGGTTATAGCTTTCTTGTATTGGCTAACCAGAGTCTTGTAGGAGGATAGTATAGATTCCTGTGGGGATACTCTCCATTTGCAAGTGTCTCTCTCGTTATAGGAGGATGATTTGGCTAGGGTTATAGCTTGCTTGTATCGGGTGGCCAGAGTCTTGTAGGAGGATAGTATAGATTCCTGTGGGGATACTCTCAGTTTGCTAGTGATTCTCTCGTTATAGGAGGATGATTTGGCTAGGGTTATAGCTTTCTCATATTGGGTGGCCAGAGTCTTGTAGGAGAATAGTATAGATTCAGGTGGGCATCCACTCCATTTGCTAGTGATTCTCTCGTTATAGGAGGATGATTTGGCTAGGGTTATAGCTTTCTTGCATTGGCTAACCAGAGTCTTGTAGGAGGATAGTATAGATTCCTGTGGGCATCCTCTCCATTTGCTAGTGATTCTCTCGTTATAGGAGGATGATTTGGCTAGGGTTATAGCTTTCTTGTATCGGGTGGCCAGAGTCTTGTAGGAGGATAGTATAGATTCCTGTGGGGATACTCTCCGTTTGCTAGTGATTCTCTCGTTATAGGAGGATGATTTGGCTAGGGTTATAGCTTTCTTGTATTGGCTAACCAGAGTCTTGTAGGAGGATAGTATAGATTCCTCTGGGCATCCTCTCCATTTGCTAGTGATTATTTTGTTATATGAGGATAATTTAGCTAGGGTTATAGCTTTCTTGTATTGGGTGGCCAGAGTCTTGTAGGAGGATAGTATAGATTCCTCTGGGTATCCTCTCCATTTGCTAGTGATTCTTTTGTTAAAGGAGGATAATTTGGCTAGGGTTATAGCTTTCTCATATTGGGTGGCCAAAGTCTTGTAGGAGGATAGTATAGATTCATGTGGGCATCCTTTCCATTTGCTAGAGATTCTCTCATTATAGGAGGATGATTAGGCTAGGGTTATAGCTTTCTTGTATTGGGTGGCCAGAGTCTTGTAGGACGATAGTATAGATTCCTGTGGGCATCCTCTCCATTTGCTAGTGATTCTCTCGTTATAGGAGGATGATTAGGCTAGTGTTATAGCTTTCTTGTATTGGGTGGCCAAAGTCTTGTAGGACGATAGTATAGATTCCTGTGGGGATACTCTCCATTTGCTAGTGATTCTCTTTATAGGAGGATGATTTGGCTAGGGTTATAGCTTGCTTTTATTGGGTGGCCAGAGTCTTGTAGGAGGATAGTATAGATCCCTGTGGGCATCCTCTCCATTTGCTAGTGATTCTCTCGTTATAGGAGGATGATTTGGTTAGGGTTATAGCTTTCTTGTATTGGCTAACCAGAGTCTTGTAGGAGGATAGTATAGATTCCTCTGGGCATCCTCTGCATTTGCTAGTGATTCTTTCGTTATATGAGGATAATTTGGCTAGGGTTATAGCTTTCTTGTATTGGGTGGCCAGAGCTTGTAGGAGGATAGTATAGATTCCTGTGGGGATACTCTCCATTTGCTAGTGATTCTCTCGTTATAGGAGGATGATTTGGCTAGGGTTATAGCTTTCTTGTATTGGCTAACCAGAGTCTTGTAGGAGGATAGTATAGATTCCTGTGGGGATATTCTCCATTTGCTAGTGATTCTCTCGTTATAGGAGGATGATTTGGCTAGGGTTATAGCTTTCTTGTATTGGCTAACCAGAGTCTTGTAGGAGGATAGTATAGATTCCTGTGGAGATACTCTCCATTTGCTAGTGATTCTCTCGTTATAGGAGAATGATTTGGCTAGGGTTATAGCTTTCTTGTATTGGCTAACCAGAGTCTTGTAGGAGGATAGTATAGATTCCTGTGGGGATACTCTCCATTTGCAAGTGTTTCTCTCGTTATAGGAGGATATTTTGGCTAGGGTTATAGCTTGCTTGTATCGGGTGGCCAGAGTCTTGTAGGAGGATAGTATAGATCCCTGTGGGCACCCTCTCCATTTGCTAGTGATTCTCTCGTTATAGGAGGATGATTTGGTTAGGGTTATAGCTTTCTTGTATTGGCTAACCAGAGTCTTGTAGGAGGATAGTATAGATTCCTCTGGGCATCCTCTGCATTTGCTAGTGATTCTTTCGTTATATGAGGATAATTTGGCTAGGGTTATAGCTTTCTTGTATTGGGTGGCCAGAGCTTGTAGGAGGATAGTATAGATTCCTGTGGGGATACTCTCCATTTGCTAGTGATTCTCTCGTTATAGGAGGATGATTTGGCTAGGGTTATAGCTTTCTTGTATTGGCTAACCAGAGTCTTGTAGGAGGATAGTATAGATTCCTGTGGGGATATTCTCCATTTGCTAGTGATTCTCTCGTTATAGGAGGATGATTTGGCTAGGGTTATAGCTTTCTTGTATTGGCTAACCAGAGTCTTGTAGGAGGATAGTATAGATTCCTGTGGAGATACTCTCCATTTGCTAGTGATTCTCTCGTTATAGGAGAATGATTTGGCTAGGGTTATAGCTTTCTTGTATTGGCTAACCAGAGTCTTGTAGGAGGATAGTATAGATTCCTGTGGGGATACTCTCCATTTGCAAGTGTTTCTCTCGTTATAGGAGGATGATTTGGCTAGGGTTATAGCTTGCTTGTATCGGGTGGCCAGAGTCTTGTAGGAGGATAGTATAGATTCCTGTGGGGATACTCTGTTTGCTAGTGATTCTCTAGTTATAGGAGGATGATTTGGCTAGGGTTATAGCTTTCTCATATTGGGTGGCCAGAGTCTTGTAGGAGAATAGTATAGATTCAGGTGGGCATCCACTCCATTTGCTAGTGATTCTCTCGTTATAGGAGGATGATTTGGCTAGGGTTATAGCTTTCTTGCATTGGCTAACCAGAGTCTTGTAGGAGGATAGTATAGATTCCTGTGGGCATCCTCTCCATTTGCTAGTGATTCTCTCGTTATAGGAGGATGATTTGGCTAGGGTTATAGCTTTCTTGTATCGGGTGGCCAGAGTCTTGTAGGAGGATAGTATAGATTCCTGTGGGGATACTCTCCGTTTGCTAGTGATTCTCTCGTTATAGGAGGATGATTTGGCTAGGGTTATAGCTTTCTTGTATTGGCTAACCAGAGTCGTGTAGGAGGATAGTATAGATTCCTGTGGAGATACTCTCCATTTGCTAGTGATTCTCTCGTTATAGGAGGATGATTTGGCTAGGGTTATAGCTTTCTTGTATCGGGTGGCCAGAGTCTTCTAGGAGGATAGTATAGATTCCTGTGGGCATCCTTTCCATTTGCTAGTGATTCTCTCGTTATAGGAGGATGATTTGGCTAGGGTTATAGCTTTCTTGTATTGGCTAACCAGAGTCTTGTAGGAGGATAGTATAGATTCCGGTGGGGATCCTCTCCATTTGCTAGTGATTCTTTTGTTATATGAGGATAATTTGGCTAGGGTTATAGCTTTCTTGTATTGGGTGGCCAGAGTCTTGTAGGAGGATAGTATAGATTCCTCTGGGTATCCTCTCCATTTGCTAGTGATTCTTTTGTTATAGGAGGATAATTTGGCTAGGGTTATAGCTTTCTCATATTGGGTGGCCAAAGTCTTGTAGGAGGATAGTATAGATTCATGTGGGCATCCTCTCCATTTGCTAGTGATTCTCTCGTTATAGGAGGATGATTTTGCTAGGGTTATAGCTTTCTCGTATTGGGTGGCCAGAGTCTTGTAGGAGAATAGTATAGATTCCTGTGGGGATACTCTCCATTTGCTAGTGATTCTCTCGTTATAGGAGGATGATTTGGCTAGGGTTATAGCTTTCTTTTATTGGGTGGCCAGAGTCTTGTAGGAGGATAGTATAGATCCCTGTGGGCATCCTCTCCATTTGCTTGTGATTCTCTCGTTATAGGAGGATGATTTGGTTAGGGTTATAGCTTTCTTGTATTGGCTAACCAGAGTCTTGTAGGAGGATAGTATAGATTCCTCTGGGCATCCTCTGCATTTGCTAGTGATTCTTTCGTTATATGAGGATAATTTGGCTAGGGTTATAGCTTTCTTGTATTGGGTGGCCAGAGTCTTGTAGGAGGATAGTATAGATTCCTGTGGGGATACTCTCCGTTTGCTAGTGATTCTCTCGTTATAGGAGGATGATTTGGCTAGGGTTATAGCTTTCTTGTATTGGCTAACCAGAGTCTTGTAGGAGGATAGTATAGATTCCTCTGGGCATCCTCTCCATTTGCTAGTGATCATTTTGTTATATGAGGATAATTTGGCTAGGGTTATAGCTTTCTTGTATTGGGTGGCCAGAGTCTTGTAGGAGGATAGTATAGATTCCTCTGGGTATCCTCTCCATTTGCTAGTGATTCTTTTGTTAAAGGAGGATAATTTGGCTAGGGTTATAGCTTTCTCATATTGGGTGGCCAAAGTCTTGTAGGAGGATAGTATAGATTCATGTGGGCATCCTCTCCATTTGCTAGTGATTCTCTCATTATAGGAGGATGATTAGGCTAGGGTTATAGCTTTCTTGTATTGGGTGGCCAGAGTCTTGTAGGACGATAGTATAGATTCCTGTGGGCATCCTCTCCATTTGCTAGTGATTCTCTCATTATAGGAGGATGATTTGGCTAGGGTTATAGCTTTCTTGTATTGGGTGGCCAAAGTCTTGTAGGACGATAGTATAGATTCCTGTGGGGATACTCTCCATTTGCTAGTGATTCTCTTTATAGGAGGATGATTTGGCTAGGGTTATAGCTTGCTTTTATTGGGTGGCCAGAGTCTTGTAGGAGGATAGTATAGATCCCTGTGGGCATCCTCTCCATTTGCTAGTGATTCTCTCGTTATAGGAGGATGATTTGGTTAGGGTTATAGCTTTCTTGTATTGGCTAACCAGAGTCTTGTAGGAGGATAGTATAGATTCCTCTGGGCATCCTCTGCATTTGCTAGTGATTCTTTCGTTATATGAGGATAATTTGGCTAGGGTTATAGCTTTCTTGTATTGGGTGGCCAGAGCTTGTAGGAGGATAGTATAGATTCCTGTGGGGATACTCTCCATTTGCTAGTGATTCTCTCGTTATAGGAGGATGATTTGGCTAGGGTTATAGCTTTCTTGTATTGGCTAACCAGAGTCTTGTAGGAGGATAGTATAGATTCCTGTGGGGATATTCTCCATTTGCTAGTGATTCTCTCGTTATAGGAGGATGATTTGGCTAGGGTTATAGCTTTCTTGTATTGGCTAACCAGAGTCTTGTAGGAGGATAGTATAGATTCCTGTGGAGATACTCTCCATTTGCTAGTGATTCTCTCGTTATAGGAGAATGATTTGGCTAGGGTTATAGCTTTCTTGTATTGGCTAACCAGAGTCTTGTAGGAGGATAGTATAGATTCCTGTGGGGATACTCTCCATTTGCAAGTGTTTCTCTCGTTATAGGAGGATATTTTGGCTAGGGTTATAGCTTGCTTGTATCGGGTGGCCAGAGTCTTGTAGGAGGATAGTATAGATCCCTGTGGGCACCCTCTCCATTTGCTAGTGATTCTCTCGTTATAGGAGGATGATTTGGTTAGGGTTATAGCTTTCTTGTATTGGCTAACCAGAGTCTTGTAGGAGGATAGTATAGATTCCTCTGGGCATCCTCTGCATTTGCTAGTGATTCTTTCGTTATATGAGGATAATTTGGCTAGGGTTATAGCTTTCTTGTATTGGGTGGCCAGAGCTTGTAGGAGGATAGTATAGATTCCTGTGGGGATACTCTCCATTTGCTAGTGATTCTCTCGTTATAGGAGGATGATTTGGCTAGGGTTATAGCTTTCTTGTATTGGCTAACCAGAGTCTTGTAGGAGGATAGTATAGATTCCTGTGGGGATATTCTCCATTTGCTAGTGATTCTCTCGTTATAGGAGGATGATTTGGCTAGGGTTATAGCTTTCTTGTATTGGCTAACCAGAGTCTTGTAGGAGGATAGTATAGATTCCTGTGGAGATACTCTCCATTTGCTAGTGATTCTCTCGTTATAGGAGAATGATTTGGCTAGGGTTATAGCTTTCTTGTATTGGCTAACCAGAGTCTTGTAGGAGGATAGTATAGATTCCTGTGGGGATACTCTCCATTTGCAAGTGTTTCTCTCGTTATAGGAGGATGATTTGGCTAGGGTTATAGCTTGCTTGTATCGGGTGGCCAGAGTCTTGTAGGAGGATAGTATAGATTCCTGTGGGGATACTCTGTTTGCTAGTGATTCTCTAGTTATAGGAGGATGATTTGGCTAGGGTTATAGCTTTCTCATATTGGGTGGCCAGAGTCTTGTAGGAGAATAGTATAGATTCAGGTGGGCATCCACTCCATTTGCTAGTGATTCTCTCGTTATAGGAGGATGATTTGGCTAGGGTTATAGCTTTCTTGCATTGGATAACCAGAGTCTTGTAGGAGGATAGTATAGATTCCTGTGGGCATCCTCTCCATTTGCTAGTGATTCTCTCGTTATAGGAGGATGATTTGGCTAGGGTTATAGCTTTCTTGTATCGGGTGGCCAGAGTCTTGTAGGAGGATAGTATAGATTCCTGTGGGGATACTCTCCGTTTGCTAGTGATTCTCTCGTTATAGGAGGATGATTTGGCTAGGGTTATAGCTTTCTTGTATCGGGTGGCCAGAGTCTTCTAGGAGGATAGTATAGATTCCTGTGGGCATCCTTTCCATTTGCTAGTGATTCTCTCGTTATAGGAGGATGATTTGGCTAG
Source organism: Ambystoma mexicanum (assembly GCF_040938575.1). Lineage (NCBI taxonomy): Eukaryota > Metazoa > Chordata > Amphibia > Caudata > Ambystomatidae > Ambystoma > Ambystoma mexicanum. The sequence continues at coordinate 1,678,815,531 of NC_090937.1, forward strand.
GGTTATAGCTTTCTTGTATTGGCTAACCAGAGTCTTGTAGGAGGATAGTATAGATTCCGGTGGGGATCCTCTCCATTTGCTAGTGATTCTTTTGTTATATGAGGATAATTTGGCTAGGGTTATAGCTTTCTTGTATTGGGTGGCCAGAGTCTTGTAGGAGGATAGTATAGATTCCTCTGGGTATCCTCTCCATTTGCTAGTGATTCTTTTGTTATAGGAGGATAATTTGGCTAGGGTTATAGCTTTCTCATATTGGGTGGCCAAAGTCTTGTAGGAGGATAGTATAGATTCATGTGGGCATCCTCTCCATTTGCTAGTGATTCTCTCGTTATAGGAGGATGATTTTGCTAGGGTTATAGCTTTCTCGTATTGGGTGGCCAGAGTCTTGTAGGAGAATAGTATAGATTCCTGTGGGGATACTCTCCATTTGCTAGTGATTCTCTCGTTATAGGAGGATGATTTGGCTAGGGTTATAGCTTGCTTTTATTGGGTGGCCAGAGTCTTGTAGGAGGATAGTATAGATCCCTGTGGGCATCCTCTCCATTTGCTTGTGATTCTCTCGTTATAGGAGGATGATTTGGTTAGGGTTATAGCTTTCTTGTATTGGCTAACCAGAGTCTTGTAGGAGGATAGTATAGATCCTGTGGGGATCCTCTCCATTTGCTAGTGATTCTTTCGTTATATGAGGATAATTTGGCTAGGGTTATAGCTTTCTTGTATTGAGTGGCCAGAGTCTTGTAGGAGGATAGTATAGATTCCTGTGGGCATCCTCTCCATTTGCTAGTGATGCTCTCGTTATAGGAGGATGATTTGGCTAGGGTTATAGCTTTCTTGTATTGGCTAACCAGAGTCTTGTAGGAGGATAGTATAGATTCCTGTGGGGATACTCTCAGTTTGCTAGTGATTCTCTCGTTATAGGAGGATGATTTGGCTAGGGTTATAGCTTTCTCATATTGGGTGGCCAGAGTCTTGTAGGAGACTAGTATAGATTCCTGTGGGGATACTCTCCATTTGCTAGTGATTCTCTCTTTATAGGAGGATGATTTGGTTAGGGTTATAGCTTTCTCGTATTGGGTGGCCAGAGTCTTGTAGGAGGATAGTACAGAATCCTGTGGGCATCCTCTCCATTTGCTAGTGATTCTCTCGTTATAGGAGGATGAGTTGGCTAGGGTTATAGCTTTCTTGTATCGGGTGGCCAGAGTCTTGTAGGAGGATAGTATAGATTCCTGTGGGCATCCTCTCCATTTGCTAGTGATTCTCTCGTTACAGGAGGATGATTTGGCTAGGGTTATAGCTTTCTTGTCTCGGGTGGCCAGAGTCTTGTAGGAGGATAGTATAGATTCCTGTGGGCATCCTCTCCATTTGCTAGTGATTCTCTCGTTATAGGAGGATGATTTGGCTAGTGTTATAGCTTTCTTGCATTGGCTAACCAGAGTCTTGTAGGAGGATAGTATAGACTCCTGTGGGCATCCTCTCCATTTGCTAGTGATTCTATCGTTAAAAGGAGGATGATTTGGCTAGGGTTATAGCTTTCTTGTTTTGGGTGGCCAAAGTTTTGTAGGAGGATAGTATAGATTCCTGTGGGCATCCTCTCCATTTGCTAGTGATTCTCTCGTTATAAGAGGATGATTAGGCTAGGGTTATAGCTTTCTTGTATTGGGTGGCCAGAGTCTTGTAGGAGGATAGTATAGATTCCTGTGGGCATCCTCTCCATTTGCTAGTGATTCTCTCGTTATAGCAGGATGATTTGGCTAGGGTTATAGCTTTCTCGTATTGGGTGGCCAGAGTTTTGTAGGAGGATAGTATAGATTCCTGTGGGCATCCTCTCCATTTGCTAGTGATTCTCTTGTTATATGAGGATAATTTGGCTAGGGTTATAGCTTTCTTGTATTGAGTGGCCAGAGTCTTGTAGGAGGATAGTATAGATTCCTGTGGGCATCCTCTCCATTTGCTAGTGATTCTCTCGTTATAGGAGGATGATTTGGCTAGGGTTATAGCTTTCTTGTATCGGGTGGCCAGAGTCTTGTAGGAGGATAGTATAGATTCCTGTGGGCATCCTCTCCATTTGCTAGTGATTCTCTCGTTATAGGAGGATGATTTGGCTAGGGTTATAGCTTTCTTGTATTGGCTAACCAGAGTCTTGTAGGAGGATAGTATAGATTCCTGTGGAGATACTCTCCATTTGCTAGTGATTCTCTCGTTATAGGAGAATGATTTGGCTAGGGTTATAGCTTTCTTGTATTGGCTAACCAGAGTCTTGTAGGAGGATAGTATAGATTCCTGTGGGGATACTCTCCATTTGCAAGTGTCTCTCTCGTTATAGGAGGATGATTTGGCTAGGGTTATAGCTTGCTTGTATCGGGTGGCCAGAGTCTTGTAGGAGGATAGTATAGATTCCTGTGGGGATACTCTCAGTTTGCTAGTGATTCTCTCGTTATAGGAGGATGATTTGGCTAGGGTTATAGCTTTCTCATATTGGGTGGCCAGAGTCTTGTAGGAGAATAGTATAGATTCAGGTGGGCATCCACTCCATTTGCTAGTGATTCTCTCGTTATAGGAGGATGATTTGGCTAGGGTTATAGCTTTCTTGCATTGGCTAACCAGAGTCTTGTAGGAGGATAGTATAGATTCCTGTGGGCATCCTCTCCATTTGCTAGTGATTCTCTCGTTATAGGAGGATGATTTGGCTAGGGTTATAGCTTTCTTGTATCGGGTGGCCAGAGTCTTGTAGGAGGATAGTATAGATTCCTGTGGGGATACTCTCCGTTTGCTAGTGATTCTCTCGTTATAGGAGGATGATTTGGCTAGGGTTATAGCTTTCTTGTATTGGCTAACCAGAGTCTTGTAGGAGGATAGTATAGATTCCTCTGGGCATCCTCTCCATTTGCTAGTGATTATTTTGTTATATGAGGATAATTTGGCTAGGGTTATAGCTTTCTTGTATTGGGTGGCCAAAGTCTTGTAGGAGGATAGTATAGATTCCTCTGGGTATCCTCTCCATTTGCTAGTGATTCTTTTGTTAAAGGAGGATAATTTGGCTAGGGTTATAGCTTTCTCATATTGGGTGGCCAAAGTCTTGTAGGAGGATAGTATAGATTCATGTGGGCATCCTCTCCATTTGCTAGTGATTCTCTCATTATAGGAGGATGATTAGGCTAGGGTTATAGCTTTCTTGTATTGGGTGGCCAGAGTCTTGTAGGACGATAGTATAGATTCCTGTGGGCATCCTCTCCATTTGCTAGTGATTCTCTCGTTATAGGAGGATGATTAGGCTAGGGTTATAGCTTTCTTGTATTGGGTGGCCAAAGTCTTGTAGGACGATAGTATAGATTCCTGTGGGGATACTCTCCATTTGCTAGTGATTCTCTTTATAGGAGGATGATTTGGCTAGGGTTATAGCTTGCTTTTATTGGGTGGCCAGAGTCTTGTAGGAGGATAGTATAGATCCCTGTGGGCATCCTCTCCATTTGCTAGTGATTCTCTCGTTATAGGAGGATGATTTGGTTAGGGTTATAGCTTTCTTGTATTGGCTAACCAGAGTCTTGTAGGAGGATAGTATAGATTCCTCTGGGCATCCTCTGCATTTGCTAGTGATTCTTTCGTTATATGAGGATAATTTGGCTAGGGTTATAGCTTTCTTGTATTGGGTGGCCAGAGCTTGTAGGAGGATAGTATAGATTCCTGTGGGGATACTCTCCATTTGCTAGTGATTCTCTCGTTATAGGAGGATGATTTGGCTAGGGTTATAGCTTTCTTGTATTGGCTAACCAGAGTCTTGTAGGAGGATAGTATAGATTCCTGTGGGGATATTCTCCATTTGCTAGTGATTCTCTCGTTATAGGAGGATGATTTGGCTAGGGTTATAGCTTTCTTGTATTGGCTAACCAGAGTCTTGTAGGAGGATAGTATAGATTCCTGTGGAGATACTCTCCATTTGCTAGTGATTCTCTCGTTATAGGAGAATGATTTGGCTAGGGTTATAGCTTTCTTGTATTGGCTAACCAGAGTCTTGTAGGAGGATAGTATAGATTCCTGTGGGGATACTCTCCATTTGCAAGTGTTTCTCTCGTTATAGGAGGATATTTTGGCTAGGGTTATAGCTTGCTTGTATCGGGTGGCCAGAGTCTTGTAGGAGGATAGTATAGATCCCTGTGGGCACCCTCTCCATTTGCTAGTGATTCTCTCGTTATAGGAGGATGATTTGGTTAGGGTTATAGCTTTCTTGTATTGGCTAACCAGAGTCTTGTAGGAGGATAGTATAGATTCCTCTGGGCATCCTCTGCATTTGCTAGTGATTCTTTCGTTATATGAGGATAATTTGGCTAGGGTTATAGCTTTCTTGTATTGGGTGGCCAGAGCTTGTAGGAGGATAGTATAGATTCCTGTGGGGATACTCTCCATTTGCTAGTGATTCTCTCGTTATAGGAGGATGATTTGGCTAGGGTTATAGCTTTCTCATATTGGGTGGCCAGAGTCTTGTAGGAGAATAGTATAGATTCAGGTGGGCATCCACTCCATTTGCTAGTGATTCTCTCGTTATAGGAGGATGATTTGGCTAGGGTTATAGCTTTCTTGCATTGGCTAACCAGAGTCTTGTAGGAGGATAGTATAGATTCCTGTGGGCATCCTCTCCATTTGCTAGTGATTCTCTCGTTATAGGAGGATGATTTGGCTAGGGTTATAGCTTTCTTGTATCGGGTGGCCAGAGTCTTGTAGGAGGATAGTATAGATTCCTGTGGGGATACTCTCCGTTTGCTAGTGATTCTCTCGTTATAGGAGGATGATTTGGCTAGGGTTATAGCTTTCTTGTATTGGCTAACCAGAGTCGTGTAGGAGGATAGTATAGATTCCTGTGGAGATACTCTCCATTTGCTAGTGATTCTCTCGTTATAGGAGGATGATTTGGCTAGGGTTATAGCTTTCTTGTATCGGGTGGCCAGAGTCTTCTAGGAGGATAGTATAGATTCCTGTGGGCATCCTTTCCATTTGCTAGTGATTCTCTCGTTATAGGAGGATGATTTGGCTAGGGTTATAGCTTTCTTGTATTGGCTAACCAGAGTCTTCTAGGAGGATAGTATAGATTCCGGTGGGGATCCTCTCCATTTGCTAGTGATTCTTTTGTTATATGAGGATAATTTGGCTAGGGTTATAGCTTTCTTGTATTGGGTGGCCAGAGTCTTGTAGGAGGATAGTATAGATTCCTCTGGGTATCCTCTCCATTTGCTAGTGATTCTTTTGTTATAGGAGGATAATTTGGCTAGGGTTATAGCTTTCTCATATTGGGTGGCCAAAGTCTTGTAGGAGGATAGTATAGATTCATGTGGGCATCCTCTCCATTTGCTAGTGATTCTCTCGTTATAGGAGGATGATTTTGCTAGGGTTATAGCTTTCTCGTATTGGGTGGCCAGAGTCTTGTAGGAGAATAGTATAGATTCCTGTGGGGATACTCTCCATTTGCTAGTGATTCTCTCGTTATAGGAGGATGATTTGGCTAGGGTTATAGCTTGCTTTTATTGGGTGGCCAGAGTCTTGTAGGAGGATAGTATAGATCCCTGTGGGCATCCTCTCCATTTGCTTGTGATTCTCTCGTTATAGGAGGATGATTTGGTTAGGGTTATAGCTTTCTTGTATTGGCTAACCAGAGTCTTGTAGGAGGATAGTATAGATTCCTCTGGGCATCCTCTGCATTTGCTAGTGATTCTTTCGTTATATGAGGATAATTTGGCTAGGGTTATAGCTTTCTTGTATTGGGTGGCCAGAGTCTTGTAGGAGGATAGTATAGATTCCTGTGGGGATACTCTCCGTTTGCTAGTGATTCTCTCGTTATAGGAGGATGATTTGGCTAGGGTTATAGCTTTCTTGTATTGGCTAACCAGAGTCTTGTAGGAGGATAGTATAGATTCCTCTGGGCATCCTCTCCATTTGCTAGTGATCATTTTGTTATATGAGGATAATTTGGCTAGGGTTATAGCTTTCTTGTATTGGGTGGCCAGAGTCTTGTAGGAGGATAGTATAGATTCCTCTGGGTATCCTCTCCATTTGCTAGTGATTCTTTTGTTAAAGGAGGATAATTTGGCTAGGGTTATAGCTTTCTCATATTGGGTGGCCAAAGTCTTGTAGGAGGATAGTATAGATTCATGTGGGCATCCTCTCCATTTGCTAGTGATTCTCTCATTATAGGAGGATGATTAGGCTAGGGTTATAGCTTTCTTGTATTGGGTGGCCAGAGTCTTGTAGGACGATAGTATAGATTCCTGTGGGCATCCTCTCCATTTGCTAGTGATTCTCTCGTTATAGGAGGATGATTAGGCTAGGGTTATAGCTTTCTTGTATTGGGTGGCCAAAGTCTTGTAGGACGATAGTATAGATTCCTGTGGGGATACTCTCCATTTGCTAGTGATTCTCTTTATAGGAGGATGATTTGGCTAGGGTTATAGCTTGCTTTTATTGGGTGGCCAGAGTCTTGTAGGAGGATAGTATAGATCCCTGTGGGCATCCTCTCCATTTGCTAGTGATTCTCTCGTTATAGGAGGATGATTTGGTTAGGGTTATAGCTTTCTTGTATTGGCTAACCAGAGTCTTGTAGGAGGATAGTATAGATTCCTCTGGGCATCCTCTGCATTTGCTAGTGATTCTTTCGTTATATGAGGATAATTTGGCTAGGGTTATAGCTTTCTTGTATTGGGTGGCCAGAGCTTGTAGGAGGATAGTATAGATTCCTGTGGGGATACTCTCCATTTGCTAGTGATTCTCTCGTTATAGGAGGATGATTTGGCTAGGGTTATAGCTTTCTTGTATTGGCTAACCAGAGTCTTGTAGGAGGATAGTATAGATTCCTGTGGGGATATTCTCCATTTGCTAGTGATTCTCTCGTTATAGGAGGATGATTTGGCTAGGGTTATAGCTTTCTTGTATTGGCTAACCAGAGTCTTGTAGGAGGATAGTATAGATTCCTGTGGAGATACTCTCCATTTGCTAGTGATTCTCTCGTTATAGGAGAATGATTTGGCTAGGGTTATAGCTTTCTTGTATTGGCTAACCAGAGTCTTGTAGGAGGATAGTATAGATTCCTGTGGGGATACTCTCCATTTGCAAGTGTTTCTCTCGTTATAGGAGGATATTTTGGCTAGGGTTATAGCTTGCTTGTATCGGGTGGCCAGAGTCTTGTAGGAGGATAGTATAGATCCCTGTGGGCACCCTCTCCATTTGCTAGTGATTCTCTCGTTATAGGAGGATGATTTGGTTAGGGTTATAGCTTTCTTGTATTGGCTAACCAGAGTCTTGTAGGAGGATAGTATAGATTCCTGTGGGGATACTCTCCATTTGCAAGTGTTTCTCTCGTTATATGAGGATAATTTGGCTAGGGTTATAGCTTTCTTGTATTGGGTGGCCAGAGCTTGTAGGAGGATAGTATAGATTCCTGTGGGGATACTCTCCATTTGCTAGTGATTCTCTCGTTATAGGAGGATGATTTGGCTAGGCTTATAGCTTTCTTGTATTGGCTAACCAGAGTCTTGTAGGAGGATAGTATAGATTCCTGTGGGGATATTCTCCATTTGCTAGTGATTCTCTCGTTATAGGAGGATGATTTGGCTAGGGTTATAGCTTTCTTGTATTGGCTAACCAGAGTCTTGTAGGAGGATAGTATAGATTCCTGTGGAGATACTCTCCATTTGCTAGTGATTCTCTCGTTATAGGAGAATGATTTGGCTAGGGTTATAGCTTTCTTGTATTGGCTAACCAGAGTCTTGTAGGAGGATAGTATAGATTCCTGTGGGGATACTCTCCATTTGCAAGTGTTTCTCTCGTTATAGGAGGATGATTTGGCTAGGGTTATAGCTTGCTTGTATCGGGTGGCCAGAGTCTTGTAGGAGGATAGTATAGATTCCTGTGGGGATACTCTGTTTGCTAGTGATTCTCTAGTTATAGGAGGATGATTTGGCTAGGGTTATAGCTTTCTCATATTGGGTGGCCAGAGTCTTGTAGGAGAATAGTATAGATTCAGGTGGGCATCCACTCCATTTGCTAGTGATTCTCTCGTTATAGGAGGATGATTTGGCTAGGGTTATAGCTTTCTTGCATTGGCTAACCAGAGTCTTGTAGGAGGATAGTATAGATTCCTGTGGGCATCCTCTCCATTTGCTAGTGATTCTCTCGTTATAGGAGGATGATTTGGCTAGGGTTATAGCTTTCTTGTATCGGGTGGCCAGAGTCTTGTAGGAGGATAGTATAGATTCCTGTGGGGATACTCTCCGTTTGCTAGTGATTCTCTCGTTATAGGAGGATGATTTGGCTAGGGTTATAGCTTTCTTGTATTGGCTAACCAGAGTCGTGTAGGAGGATAGTATAGATTCCTGTGGAGATACTCTCCATTTGCTAGTGATTCTCTCGTTATAGGAGGATGATTTGGCTAGGGTTATAGCTTTCTTGTATCGGGTGGCCAGAGTCTTCTAGGAGGATAGTATAGATTCCTGTGGGCATCCTTTCCATTTGCTAGTGATTCTCTCGTTATAGGAGGATGATTTGGCTAGGGTTATAGCTTTCTTGTATTGGCTAACCAGAGTCTTGTAGGAGGATAGTATAGATTCCGGTGGGGATCCTCTCCATTTGCTAGTGATTCTTTTGTTATATGAGGATAATTTGGCTAGGGTTATAGCTTTCTTGTATTGGGTGGCCAGAGTCTTGTAGGAGGATAGTATAGATTCCTCTGGGTATCCTCTCCATTTGCTAGTGATTCTTTTGTTATAGGAGGATAATTTGGCTAGGGTTATAGCTTTCTCATATTGGGTGGCCAAAGTCTTGTAGGAGGATAGTATAGATTCATGTGGGCATCCTCTCCATTTGCTAGTGATTCTCTCGTTATAGGAGGATGATTTTGCTAGGGTTATAGCTTTCTCGTATTGGGTGGCCAGAGTCTTGTAGGAGAATAGTATAGATTCCTGTGGGGATACTCTCCATTTGCTAGTGATTCTCTCGTTATAGGAGGATGATTTGGCTAGGGTTATAGCTTGCTTTTATTGGGTGGCCAGAGTCTTGTAGGAGGATAGTATAGATCCCTGTGGGCATCCTCTCCATTTGCTTGTGATTCTCTCGTTATAGGAGGATGATTTGGTTAGGGTTATAGCTTTCTTGTATTGGCTAACCAGAGTCTTGTAGGAGGATAGTATAGATTCCTCTGGGCATCCTCTGCATTTGCTAGTGATTCTTTCGTTATATGAGGATAATTTGGCTAGGGTTATAGCTTTCTTGTATTGGGTGGCCAGAGTCTTGTAGGAGGATAGTATAGATTCCTGTGGGCATCCTCTCCATTTGCTAGTGATTCTCTCATTATAGGAGGATGATTTGGATAGGGTTATAGCTTTCTTGTTTTGGGTGGCCAGAGTTTTGTAGGAGGATAGTATAGGTTCCTGTGGGCATCCTCTCCATTTGCTAGTGATTCTCTCGTTATAGGAGGATGATTTGGCTAGGGTTATAGCTTTCTTGTATTGGGTGGCCAGAGTCTTGTAGGAGGATAGTATAGGTTCCTGTGGGCATCCTCTCCATTTGCTAGTGATTCTCTTGTTATAGGAGGATGATTTGGCTAGGGTTATAGCTTTCTCGTATTGGGTGGCCAGAGTCTTGTAGGAGGATAGTATAGATTCCTTGGGGATCCTCTCAATTTGCTAGTGATTCTCTCGTTATAGGAGGATGATTTGGCCAGGGTTATAGCTTTCTTGTATTGAGTGGCCAGAGGCTTGTAGGAGGATAGTACAGATTCCTGTGGGCATACTCTCCATTTGCTAGTGATTCTCTCGTTATAGGAGGATGATTTGGCTAGGGTTATAGCTTTCTTGTATTGGCTAACCAGAGTCTTGTAGGAGGATAGTATAGATCCTGTGGGGATCCTCTCCATTTGCTAGTGATTCTTTCGTTATATGAGGATAATTTGGCTAGGGTTATAGCTTTCTTGTATTGAGTGGCCAGAGTCTTGTAGGAGGATAGTATAGATTCCTGTGGGCATCCTCTCCATTTGCTAGTGATGCTCTCGTTATAGGAGGATGATTTGGCTAGGGTTATAGCTTTCTTGTATTGGCTAACCAGAGTCTTGTAGGAGGATAGTATAGATTCCTGTGGGGATACTCTCAGTTTGCTAGTGATTCTCTCGTTATAGGAGGATGATTTGGCTAGGGTTATAGCTTTCTCATATTGGGTGGCCAGAGTCTTGTAGGAGACTAGTATAGATTCCTGTGGGGATACTCTCCATTTGCTAGTGATTCTCTCTTTATAGGAGGATGATTTGGTTAGGGTTATAGCTTTCTCGTATTGGGTGGCCAGAGTCTTGTAGGAGGATAGTACAGAATCCTGTGGGCATCCTCTCCATTTGCTAGTGATTCTCTCGTTATAGGAGGATGAGTTGGCTAGGGTTATAGCTTTCTTGTATCGGGTGGCCAGAGTCTTGTAGGAGGATAGTATAGATTCCTATGGGCATCCTCTCCATTTGCTAGTGATTCTCTCATTACAGGAGGATGATTTGGCTAGGGTTATAGCTTTCTTGTCTCGGGTGGCCAGAGTCTTGTAGGAGGATAGTATAGATTCCTGTGGGCATCCTCTCCATTTGCTAGTGATTCTCTCGTTATAGGAGGATGATTTGGCTAGTGTTATAGCTTTCTTGCATTGGCTAACCAGAGTCTTGTAGGAGGATAGTATAGACTCCTGTGGGCATCCTCTCCATTTGCTAGTGATTCTATCGTTAAAAGGAGGATGATTTGGCTAGGGTTATAGCTTTCTTGTTTTGGGTGGCCAAAGTTTTGTAGGAGGATAGTATAGATTCCTGTGGGCATCCTCTCCATTTGCTAGTGATTCTCTCGTTATAAGAGGATGATTAGGCTAGGGTTATAGCTTTCTTGTATTGGGTGGCCAGAGTCTTGTAGGAGGATAGTATAGATTCCTGTGGGCATCCTCTCCATTTGCTAGTGATTCTCTCGTTATAGCAGGATGATTTGGCTAGGGTTATAGCTTTCTCGTATTGGGTGGCCAGAGTTTTGTAGGAGGATAGTATAGATTCCTGTGGGCATCCTCTCCATTTGCTAGTGATTCTCTTGTTATAGGAGGATGATTTGGCTAGGGTTATAGCTTTCTCGTATTGGGTGGCCAGAGTCTTGTAGGAGGATAGTATAGATTCCTGTGGGGATCCTCTCCATTTGCTAGTGATTTTCTCATTATAGGAGAATGATTTGGCTAGGGTTATAGCTTTCTCGTATTGGGTGGCCAGAGTCTTGTAGGAGAATAGTATAGATTCCTGTGGGGATACTCTCCATTTGCTAGTGATACTCTTTATAGGAGGATGATTTGGCTAGGGTTATAGCTTGCTTTTATTGGGTGGCCAGAGTCTTGTAGGAGGATAGTATAGATCCCTGTGGGCATCCTCTCCATTTGCTTATAACGATTCTCTCGTTATAGGAGGATGATTTGGTTAGGGTTATAGCTTTCTTGTATTGGCTAACCAGAGTCTTGTAGGAGGATAGTATAGATTCCTCTGGGCATCCTCTGCATTTGCTAGTGATTCTTTCGTTATATGAGGATAATTTGGCTAGGGTTATAGCTTTCTTGTATTGGCTAACCAGAGTCTTGTAGGAGGATAGTATAGATTCCTGTGGGGATATTCTCCATTTGCTAGTGATTCTCTCGTTATAGGAGGATGATTTGGCTAGGGTTATAGCTTTCTTGTATTGGGTGGCCAGAGTCTTGTAGGAGGATAGTATAGATTCCTGTGGGGATACTCTCAGTTTGCTAGTGATTCTCTCGTTATAGGAGGATGATTTGGCTAGGGTTATAGCTTTCTTGTATTGTCTAACCAGAGTCTTGTAGGAGGATAGTATAGATTCCTGTGGAGATACTCACCATTTGCTAATGATTCTCTCGTTATAGGAGAATGATTTGGCTAGGGTTATAGCTTTCTTGTATTGGCTAACCAGAGTTTTGTAGGAGGATAGTATAGATTCCTGTGGGGATACTCTCCATTTGCAAGTGTTTCTCTCGTTATAGGAGGATGATTTGGCTAGGGTTATAGCTTGCTTGTATCGGGTGGCCAGAGTCTTGTAGGAGGATAGTATAGATTCCTGTGGGGATACTCTCAGTTTGCTAGTGATTCTCTCGTTATAGGAGGATGATTTGGCTAGGGTTATAGCTTTCTTGTATCGGCTGGCCAGAGTCTTGTAGGAGGATAGTATAGATTCCTGTGGGGATACTCTCCGTTTGCTAGTGATTCTCTCGTTATAGGAGGATGATTTGGCTAGGGTTATAGCTTTCTTGTATTGGCTAACCAGAGTCGTGTAGGAGGATAGTATAGATTCCTGTGGAGATACTCTCCATTTGCTAGTGATTCTCTCGTTATAGGAGGATGATTTGGCTAGGGTTATAGCTTTCTTGTATTGGGTGGCCAGAGTCTTGTAGGAGGATAGTATAGATTCCTCTGGGTATCCTCTCCATTTGCTAGTGATTCTTTTGTTATAGGAGGATAATTTGGCTAGGGTTATAGCTTTCTCATATTGGGTGGCCAAAGTCTTGTAGGAGGATAGTATAGATTCATGTGGGCATCCTCTCCATTTGCTAGTGATTCTCTCGTTATAGGAGGATGATTTTGCTAGGGTTATAGCTTTCTCGTATTGGGTGGCCAGAGTCTTGTAGGAGAATAGTATAGATTCCTGTGGGGATACTCTCCATTTGCTAGTGATTCTCTCGTTATAGGAGGATGATTTGGCTAGGGTTATAGCTTGCTTTTATTGGGTGGCCAGAGTCTTGTAGGAGGATAGTATAGATCCCTGTGGGCATCCTCTCGATTTGCTTGTGATTCTCTCGTTATAGGAGGATGATTTGGTTAGGGTTATAGCTTTCTTGTATTGGCTAACCAGAGTCTTGTAGGAGGATAGTATAGATTCCTCTGGGCATCCTCTGCATTTGCTAGTGATTCTTTCGTTATATGAGGATAATTTGGCTAGGGTTATAGCTTTCTTGTATTGGGTGGCCAGAGTCTTGTAGGAGGATAGTATAGATTCCTGTGGGCATCCTCTCCATTTGCTAGTGATTCTCTCATTATAGGAGGATGATTTGGATAGGGTTATAGCTTTCTTGTTTTGGGTGGCCAGAGTTTTGTAGGAGGATAGTATAGATTCCTGTGGGCATCCTCTCCATTTGCTAGTGATTCTCTCGTTATAGGAGGATGATTTGGCTAGGGTTATAGCTTTCTTGTATTGGCTAACCAGAGTCTTGTAGGAGGATAGTATAGATTCCTCTGGGCATCCTCTGCATTTGCTAGCGATTCTTTCGTTATATGAGGATAATTTGGCTAGGGTTATAGCTTTCTTGTATTGCGTGGCCAGAGCTTGTAGGAGGATAGTATAGATTCCTGTGGGGATACTTTCCATTTGCTAGTGATTCTCTCGTTATAGGAGGATGATTTGGCTAGGGTTATAGCTTTCTTGTATTGGCTAACCAGAGTCTTGTAGGAGGATAGTATAGATTCCTGTGGGGATACTCTCCATTTGCTAGTGATTCTCTCGTTATAGGAGGATGATTTGGCTAGGGTTATAGCTTTCTTGTATTGGGTGGCCAGAGTCTTGTAGGAGGATAGTATAGATTCCTGTGGGGATCCTCTCCATTTGCTAGTGATTCTCTCGTTATAGGAGGATGATTTGGCTAGGGTTATAGCTTGCTTGTATCGGGTGGCCAGAGTCTTGTAGGAGGATAGTATAGATTCCTGTTGGGATACTCTCCGTTTGTTAGTGATTCTCTCGTTATAGGAGGATGATTTGGCTAGGGTTATAGCTTTCTTGTATTGGCTAACCAGAGTCTTGTAGGAGGATAGTATAGATCCTGTGGGGATCCTCTCCATTTGCTAGTGATTCTTTCGTTATATGAGGATAATTTGGCTAGGGTTATAGCTTTCTTGTATTGAGTGGCCAGAGTCTTGTAGGAGGATAGTATAGATTCCTGTGGGCATCCTCTCCATTTGCTAGTGATGCTCTCGTTATAGGAGGATGATTTGGCTAGGGTTATAGCTTTCTTGTATTGGCTAACCAGAGTCTTGTAGGAGGATAGTATAGATTCCTGTGGGGATACTCTCAGTTTGCTAGTGATTCTCTCGTTATAGGAGGATGATTTGGCTAGGGTTATAGCTTTCTCATATTGGGTGGCCAGAGTCTTGTAGGAGACTAGTATAGATTCCTGTGGGGATACTCTCCATTTGCTAGTGATTCTCTCTTTATAGGAGGATGATTTGGTTAGGGTTATAGCTTTCTCGTATTGGGTGGCCAGAGTCTTGTAGGAGGATAGTACAGATTCCTGTGGGCATCCTCTCCATTTGCTAGTGATTCTCTCGTTATAGGAGGATGAGTTGGCTAGGGTTATAGCTTTCTTGTATCGGGTGGCCAGAGTCTTGTAGGAGGATAGTATAGATTCCTGTGGGCATCCTCTCCATTTGCTAGTGATTCTCTCGTTATAGCAGGATGATTTGGCTAGGGTTATAGCTTGCTTGTATTGGGTGGCCAGAGTCTTGTAGGAGGATAGTATAGATTCCGGTGGGGATCCTCTCCATTTGCTAGTGATTCTCTCGTTATAGGAGGATGATATGGCTAGGGTTATAGCTTGCTTGTATCGGGTGGCCAGAATCTTGTAGGAGGATAGTATAGATTCCTTTGGGCATCCTCTCCATTTGCTAGTGATTCTCTCGTTATAGGCGGATGATTTGGCTAGGGTTATAGCTTTCTTGTATTGGCTAACCAGAGTCTTGTAGGAGGATAGTATAGATTCCTGTGGGCATCCTCTCCATTTGCTAGTGATTCTCTCGTTATAGGAGGATGATTAGGCTAGGGTTATAGCTTTCTTGTATTGGGTGGCCAGAGTCTTGTAGGAGGATAGTATAGATTCCTGTGGGCATCCTCTCCATTTGCTAGTGATTCTCTCGTTATAGCAGGATGATTTGGCTAGGGTTATAGCTTTCTCGTATTGGGTGGCCAGAGTTTTGTAGGAGGATAGTATAGATTCCTGTGGGCATCCTCTCCATTTGCTAGTGATTCTCTTGTTATAGGAGGATGATTTGGCTAGGGTTATAGCTTTCTCGTATTGGGTGGCCAGAGTCTTGTAGGAGGATAGTATAGATTCCTGTGGGGATCCTCTCCATTTGCTAGTGATTTTCTCATTATAGGAGAATGATTTGGCTAGGGTTATAGCTTTCTTGTTTTGGGTGGCCAGAGTCTTGTAGGAGGATAGTATAGATTCCTGTGGGCATCCTCTCCATTTGCTAGTGATTCTTTCGTTATATGAGGATAATTTGGCTAGGGTTATAGCTTTCTTGTATTGAGTGGCCAGAGTCTTGTAGGAGGATAGTATAGATTCCTGTGGGGATCCTCTCCATTTGCTAGTGATTTTCTCATTATAGGAGAATGATTTGTCTAGGGTTATAGCTTTCTCGTATTGGGTGGCCAGAGTCTTGTAGGAGAATAGTATAGATTCCTGTGGGGATACTCTCCATTTGCTAGTGATTCTCTTTATAGGAGGATGATTTGGCTAGGGTTATAGCTTGCTTTTATTGGGTGGCCAGAGTCTTGTAGGAGGATAGTATAGATCCCTGTGGGCATCCTCTCCATTTGCTAGTGATTCTCTCGTTATAGGAGGATGATTTGGTTAGGGTTATAGCTTTCTTGTATTGGCTAACCAGAGTCTTGTAGGAGGATAGTATAGATTCCTCTGGGCATCCTCTGCATTTGCTAGTTATTCTTTCGTTATATGAGGATAATTTGGCTAGGGTTATAGCTTTCTTGTATTGGCTAACCAGAGTCTTGTAGGAGGATAGTATAGATTCCTGTGGGGATATTCTCCATTTGCTAGTGATTCTCTCGTTATAGGAGGATGATTTGGCTAGGGTTATAGCTTTCTTGTATTGGGTGGCCAGAGTCTTGTAGGAGGATAGTATAGATTCCTGTGGGGATACTCTCAGTTTGCTAGTGATTCTCTCGTTATAGGAGGATGATTTGGCTAGGGTTATAGCTTTCTTGTATTGGCTAACCAGAGTCTTGTAGGAGGATAGTATAGATTCCTGTGGAGATACTCTCCATTTGCTAGTGATTCTCTCGTTATAGGAGAATGATTTGGCTAGGGTTATAGCTTTCTTGTATTGGCTAACCAGAGTCTTGTAGGAGGATAGTATAGATTCCTGTGGGGATACTCTCCATTTGCAAGTGTTTCTCTCGTTATAGGAGGATGATTTGGCTAGGGTTATAGCTTGCTTGTATCGGGTGGCCAGAGTCTTGTTGGAGGATAGTATAGATTCCTGTGGGGATACTCTCAGTTTGCTAGTGATGCTCTCGTTATAGGAGGATGATTTGGCTAGGGTTATAGCTTTCTTGTATCGGGTGGCCAGAGTCTTGTAGGAGGATAGTATAGATTCCTGTGGGGATACTCTCCGTTTGCTAGTGATTCTCTCGTTATAGGAGGATGATTTGGCTAGGGTTATAGCTTTCTTGTATTGGCTAACCAGAGTCGTGTAGGAGGATAGTATAGATTCCTGTGGAGATACTCTCCATTTGCTAGTGATTCTCTCGTTATAGGAGGATGATTTGGCTAGGGTTATAGCTTTCTTGTATCGGGTGGCCAGAGTCTTCTAGGAGGATAGTATAGATTCCTGTGGGCATCCTCTCCATTTGCTAGTGATTCTCTCGTTATAGGAGGATGATTTGGCTAGGGTTATAGCTTTCTTGTATTGGCTAACCAGAGTCTTGTAGGAGGATAGTATAGATTCCTCTGGGCATCCTCTCCATTTGCTAGTGATTCTTTTGTTATATGAGGATAATTTGGCTAGGGTTATAGCTTTCTTGTATTGGGTGGCCAGAGTCTTGTAGGAGGATAGTATAGATTCCTCTGGGTATCCTCTCCATTTGCTAGTGATTCTTTTGTTATAGGAGGATAATTTGGCTAGGGTTATAGCTTTCTCATATTGGGTGGCCAAAGTCTTGTAGGAGGATAGTATAGATTCATGTGGGCATCCTCTCCATTTGCTAGTGATTCTCTCGTTATAGGAGGATGATTTTGCTAGGGTTATAGCTTTCTCGTATTGGGTGGCCAGAGTCTTGTAGGAGAATAGTATAGATTCCTGTGGGGATACTCTCCATTTGCTAGTGATTCTCTCGTTATAGGAGGATGATTTGGCTAGGGTTATAGCTTGCTTTTATTGGGTGGCCAGAGTCTTGTAGGAGGATAGTATAGATCCCTGTGGGCATCCTCTCCATTTGCTTGTGATTCTCTCGTTATAGGAGGATGATTTGGTTAGGGTTATAGCTTTCTTGTATTGGCTAACCAGAGTCTTGTAGGAGGATAGTATAGATTCCTCTGGGCATCCTCTGCATTTGCTAGTGATTCTTTCGTTATATGAGGATAATTTGGCTAGGGTTATAGCTTTCTTGTATTGGGTGGCCAGAGTCTTGTAGGAGGATAGTATAGATTCCTGTGGGCATCCTCTCCATTTGCTAGTGATTCTCTCGTTATAAGAGGATGATTAGGCTAGGGTTATAGCTTTCTTGTATTGGGTGGCCAGAGTCTTGTAGGAGGATAGTATAGATTCCTGTGGGCATCCTCTCCATTTGCTAGTGATTCTCTTGTTATAGGAGGATGATTTGGCTAGGGTTATAGCTTTCTCGTATTGGGTGGCCAGAGTCTTGTAGGAGGATAGTATAGATTCCTGTGGGGATCCTCTCCATTTGCTAGTGATTTTCTCATTATAGGAGAATGATTTGGCTAGGGTTATAGCTTTCTCGTATTGGGTGGCCAGAGTCTTGTAGGAGAATAGTATAGATTCCTGTGGGGATACTCTCCATTTGCTAGTGATACTCTTTATAGGAGGATGATTTGGCTAGGGTTATAGCTTGCTTTTATTGGGTGGCCAGAGTCTTGTAGGAGGATAGTATAGATCCCTGTGGGCATCCTCTCCATTTGCTTATAACGATTCTCTCGTTATAGGAGGATGATTTGGTTAGAGTTATAGCTTTCTTGTATTGGCTAACCAGAGTCTTGTAGGAGGATAGTATAGATTCCTCTGGGCATCCTCTGCATTTGCTAGTGATTCTTTCGTTATATGAGGATAATTTGGCTAGGGTTATAGCTTTCTTGTATTGGCTAACCAGAGTCTTGTAGGAGGATAGTATAGATTCCTGTGGGGATATTCTCCATTTGCTAGTGATTCTCTCGTTATAGGAGGATGATTTGGCTAGGGTTATAGCTTTCTTGTATTGGGTGGCCAGAGTCTTGTAGGAGGATAGTATAGATTCCTGTGGGGATACTCTCAGTTTGCTAGTGATTCTCTCGTTATAGGAGGATGATTTGGCTAGGGTTATAGCTTTCTTGTATTGGCTAACCAGAGTCTTGTAGGAGGATAGTATAGATTCCTGTGGGCATCCTCTCCATTTGCTAGTGATTCTCTCGTTATAGGAGGATGATTTGGCTAGGGTTATAGCTTTCTTGTATTGGCTAACCAGAGTCTTGTAGGAGGATAGTATAGATTCCTCTGGGCATCCTCTGCATTTGCTAGTGATTCTTTCGTTATATGAGGATAATTTGGCTAGGGTTATAGCTTTCTTGTATTGGGTGGCCAGAGCTTGTAGGAGGATAGTATAGATTCCTGTGGGCATCCTCTCCATTTGCTAGTGATGCTCTCGTTATAGGAGGATGATTTGGCTAGGGTTATAGCTTTCTTGTATTGGCTAACCAGAGTCTTGTAGGAGGATAGTATAGATTCCTGTGGGGATACTCTCAGTTTGCTAGTGATTCTCTCGTTATAGGAGGATGATTTGGCTAGGGTTATAGCTTTCTCATATTGGGTGGCCAGAGTCTTGTAGGAGACTAGTATAGATTCCTGTGGGGATACTCTCCATTTGCTAGTGATTCTCTCTTTATAGGAGGATGATTTGGTTAGGGTTCTCCATTGACTATCCTGCTCTCCTCACTAAATCTGGTAGGAAAAAGTTTAAAAAGGACATCCTGGTCTCCAACCCAGGCCTCCCTATCGCTGACGCCTACACTAGTGCCTCCTCCAAGGAAACTCTCACTGACATCCTCTTTTTCGTGCCTTCTCCTGACCTATGGACCCTTCATATGGTCTCTGTGCTCTCTTCTTTCTCCTCTTCTCCCATTAATGGTGGCACCCGTTGGGATGTCCTCTTGGCTCCCTTCCACTCCTCTAAGGCCATCATTAATGTCTATGCTAATGGGACCATCTTGGTCCAAGGCCCTCAGGCCAACCTTCACCTCTTCGATAGACGCTTTCCACGCCTCATCAACTTCCTTTCCTCTCCTGCTGTGCCCCCTCCTCTGTCCTCGACTAACATGCCTCTTCCCTCCCTCCCCACCCCCTCTCGTGCTCCTTTTTCACCTCCGCAGGGCGTACCTCTGATCTGTACCCCTCCCCGGAAGTCCTTCAAAGATGGCAAACTTCTCCACATTGCCACTCTTAAATCTTGCTCTGCCGTCAAACATTCCTCTGATATCTGCCGCCTTCTTGAGGAACTTGACCTTGACGTACTCGGCCTCACTGAGACATGGTTCACGGCCAGCTCTGTCACCAGCTTTGACACACTCCTACCCGACGGTTACAAGATCCTCTCTGTGCCCAGGCCCAACCATGCGGGGCGAGGTGTGGCCCTTATCTTCCCTGAGTGGATTCCTGCCACTGTTACTCCCACGCAGACCTACCCCTCCTTTGAATGTCTTGTCTGCCGACTCTCTCTCCTAGCCATTCCCTGACCGTGGCTACTATCTATCGGCCACCTGGTCAAATTTCCTCCTTCCTCTCCGAGTGGGCGGACCTCTCCTCCTCACTCCTGTCCTCAATCACTCAACTCCTCTTTCTTGGAGACTTCAACATCCACCTGGATGCCTCCTGTCCCCCCTCTGGACTCTTTCGCAACCTCTGCGACTCTCTCACTGTCTATTCTCCCGTCTGGGCCGACTCATTCTGCAGGGCACACTCTTGATGCCCTGATCTCCTCTGACCTTCCCCGCTCTGTCCCTCTCTCCACTCCTCTCTCCTGGAGTGATCACTTTCTCCTCTCCTCCCACCTCACCCTCCCTACCCCACAGGCAAAGCTACCCCCATCACTGCCACCTTCCTTCTAGGTCATCCGACCCATGAAGCGCATGTCAGTTGAGGCTTTCGCTGCCACCTTCTTGCCCCCTCCTCCCCCTTTGGCTGACTCCCACCCTGACACAGCCCTCTCCACTCTCCACTCTGCTATATCTGATACTCTTAATATCCTTGCTCCTGTCATGAGAATCCGCCTGAAGCCCAAAGCCAAATGTAACTCCTGGTATGACTTGGATCTCGTCACCCTTAAACGCAAGTGCAGGGTGGCAGAGAGGAAATGGCGTGCTTCATGTTCATCCTCTGACAAACTGGCCTGTCGCCTGCTCCAAAGGCAATACCGGCTCTCCGTTCTCACCAAGAAGAGAGCCCTTATCCAAGCCTGCATCTCTGCGGCATCTAACAATTCCGCCGAACTCTTTAAAATCTGCAAGGAGCTGGCCAACCCTGCTGCAGTCTCTACCTCTCCTGTCCCCTCCCAGGCCCTCTGCACGGCACTGGCCTCTCACTTCATTTAAAAAACTCAGGACATCCTGTCCTCAATCTCCTCCTATAACCTCCCCCCCTCTATTCCCTGCCCTTCCTCTGGCTCTTCTGCAGCCACCCCTCCTCTCTCCTTCTCTTCCTTTCCCCTTTTTTCTGATGACGAGGTTTCAAGACAAGTCCGATCTATGAAAGTCTCGTCAAAACAGGTCCACCCCTGTTCCTCCAAAACTATCAAGGACCACATTGACTCCTTGGCTCCTGCCCTTGCTGACTTCTGCAATCAATCCTTCGCCTCTGGAGTCTTCCCATCCCCTCTCAAGCACTCCCTTGTGCACCCCCTTCTTAAGAAACTCTCTTCCGACCCTTCCTGCCCAGCTAACTATCGCCCAATCTCTATCACTCCCTTCCTGGGCAAGCTCCTGGAGAAACTGGCCATCTCCCAGCTTAATCTCCATGCTGAATGTGTTGGTAGTCTTCATGACCATCAGTCTGGCTTCAGAGCTGCCAGAAGCACGGAAACTGCTCTCCTGAACATCCGTGAGGATCTGCTCTCGAACCTTGACTCCAACATTCCATGTGTTCTCATTTTGCTTGATCTCTCTTCTGCCTTTGATACTGTCAACCATACCATCCTGCTCAACCGTCTCCGTGATAACCTGGGTATCACTGGTCAGGCTCTGGCGTGGCTGACCTCTTTCCTCTCAAATCGACCCTCCCAGGTCCAACTGGGGTCTTTCCTCTCTGACATCTTTTTCTCTACCTGTGGTGTCCCCCAGGGATCTAACCTCTCTCCCTGGCTGTTCAACCAGTATCTGGCACTTCTCGCCCACCACATCGCCGCTCTCTGCCCCTACTTTCAGTGCTATGCGGATGATACCCAGCTCATTTTCAGGCTACCCTCGGCCTCCTCTTCTCCTTGCCTCATCTCTGACTGTCTTTCTGCTATCCAGGAGTGGTGTGCCGCCAACGACCTCTGCCTTAATGCCAGTAAGACTGAGATTCTACTCATCGGCACTCACACTCCCTCCTTCCCTGCTGCTCTCTGGCCGGCCTCTCTGGGCCCTCTTCCTGCTCCTACCTGCAAGGCAAAAAACCTTGGGGTCATCTTCGACTCCACACTCTCCTTCTCTCCTCACATATCCGACGTATCTAAGAAGTCACACTACCAGCTACACCTCCTCAGAGGTATCCTTCCTTTCCTCTCCTTCCCCCAGAAGCTCACTGTCTCTAGAGCCCTGGTTCTCTCTAAACTGGACTACTGTAACAGCCTCTATCTAAATCTGCCCGCCTCTACTCTCCGTCCTTTGCAACTCATCCAGAACAGGACTGCAAGACTTGTCCTTGGCCTCAAGCCCAGGGACCGTATCTCTCCAGGACTGAAATAACTACACTGGCTCCCAGTGACTGCGAGGATCAAGTTCAAAACCCTCTGCATTGTCCACAAGGCCGTCTGGGGCCTTGGGCCAAAATACCTTCAACTCTCTCTTCCTAAATATCTTCCTTCTCGAGCTCTTCGCTCATCCGCCTCCAACTCCCTCAGGGTCAGCCGCTTCTCCAAACAACGAGTTGGGGTCAGATCTCTTTCCACTGCAGGGGCCTCCCTCTGGAACAGCCTTCCTGCCTCCCTGAAACTTGAGGAGAATCACCTCCGGTTCCGGAAGCACCTCAAAACCTTCCTCTTTGCCTCCGCTTTCTCTCCCCCTCTTCCCCTGCTAATACTACTGAAACTGCACTGAATCTGCAACTGGGCCATTCACCGTTCTCGGCCCAGCCACTCTCCCCTGCACTGCCTCCACGGCAACCCCTGCACTACGGGACTGTGTCTGTATCCATACAGCCCCCCTTCCCAGCACTTGTCTGCACTTACCTCGCACTTGCCACCAGCTGGCCCTTGTTATTTATCCTGTATGCTGTATGCTAATAACCCTGTACTGCACTTTCCCCTCTCCCTTTCCCCCATGCACTTTTCCCTTCCCCTCTACCCTTGCACTTGCGCGATCTGAATGACACCTGGCCTAGTAAGATCGTTGTCTGTCTCCCCTTGTTTCCCCCCCTGCCTCGTCGCGCCTTGAAACACTTGTGTATAGGCGCGTTACAAATGCCTTATCATAGCATATCATAAAAGCGGGGGGAGCACCTAATTTTTTTACATTTTATAAAATTCGCTAGAGAGTCCATCGGGCCCTGAGGTCTTGCTGGTGGGTAGCTGCATCACTACCTCTTCCAATTCCTCTGGAGTAATCAGAGCGTCCAGCTCCTCTCGCTCTTCTGCACTAATCTGCGGCAGTCCTATGTCCTCCAGTGTTTCTCTTATTTCCTTGCAATCATTTTCCTCTTCATCTCTGTACAAGAGTCGGTAATAATCTGCACATTCCTGATTAACACCTTCTTGGGTGTCCACTATGCGCCCATCATTCTTCGTTATCGTTCCGATTGTGGGTCTAGGGGTCTCACTCTTATATAGCCATGCCTGGGCTCTTCCTGGTTTGTCCCCTCCTGCATGCTATCTCTGTATGTACTTTTTATAGTTGAGATTGCACAATCTCTCCCAGTGCCCCGTGCATTTCTGTTGCAGCCTGAGTATTGCTTCATTATCTTCCTTGGTAATACCTCCCCTTCTTAACGCTATTTCTAGCTCCGTCCCTGCTAGGGCGGTACCGAATAGCATATTTAGTATTCGGCCGAATACCAAATAGTTTGTCAACTATTCGGCCGAAGCCGAATAGTTGCTTTATTTAATAAATCATGTTCCAAACTTCAAAAAACACACTTATTAAATAAAAAAGAGATAAAGCACCATTTTAAATGCATTGTATACTTTTTATTTCTCTTCGTTGTTATTAATGTAGCATCTTTATTTAAAGTATAAAAGCCAGAAATAAAGCAGATTTAACCAAAATAAAGGGACCAAATGTACAGAAGATTGTTGCATATTCAGTGCCAGATAAAGTAGAAGGCTTCAGAAATGCAAAAGGACTGCCTTTGTGAATCAGATGCATTGCATTCTCTATCCAGTTACAAAGTCGATGTGGTCAAGTTTAGAAACTTCTTTGCAGCTCACATAGAAATGTATAAAATGGTTCATGTCGGCTCATGCAGGACACAAGTCAAGAGAAATCTGAAATGCACGGATTACATCTCACAACTATTCACCCCACCCAAACAAATGCTGCTCACTTTTCACTTATCCTATACACTCTTTCTCGCCAATACACAAACATATTCAACTTCTAATTTCCTGATAAGATATCAGATAATGTTAAACTCAGGACTCAAGTCCTTAAAAAAAGAAAATGGGGGACTATGACGTACGAAATGGAAAGTGACATGACAGGAACTGAAAGCATCTATGCACATTTCTTTCAGTTTGTTTTTTCTAACTGAAAAAAGTGCACATTGCATATAAACATTTGAGCAAAAGAAAAGATGTTCCTGTATTGTTGCAGTCTAAGCATAAAAGATGAGCACCTTTTTTGTCTAAAAATCTGTAACAAAACATGCCCTGAAGAGCAGTTTACAATAGAAGATATTGTTCAGCTGTGTGATAGCAATTTGTCTGGTCTAATTCCATTCAGTTTTGCAAACTGAAGTCTATATTTGCCTTTCTGAGTTCATTTTGCATTGTATTCAAAGAAGAATGTCAAAGTATTCGTCAAGAACCGAATAGCTAGAAACTATTCGGCCGGTGCCGAATAGTTTTTTTTCAGCTGCAATTCGCCGAATACTTACTCGAAGCCGAAATTCGGTACACCCCTAGTCTCCGCGACTTGTAGTTCGACTAAGATCCCTCCTTGTTGTCCCTTGGACTTAGCTATAGCTATCTCCCTCATTACCACTTTAAAGGCCTCCCAGAGCATGCCCGCTGTCTCAACACTGCCAGTGTTGATCTCAAAATAGCTTATTATTTCCTCTCTCATGTCCTCCCTAAAAATAGTATCTTTCAGTGCCTCTGCTCTGAGACGCCATGTCGGTATCTTTGCTCTTGGGGGTCAGTATTGCCATACCAATATCAGCGGCGAGTGGTCTGAAAGGACCCTCGCCTTATATTCTGTCTGTGCTATTTCTGTCATTAGCTCTTGTGTGGCGAACACGTAGTCCAACCTGGTGTGTACATTTTGTGGAGCTGAATAGTGCGAATATTGTCTCTCCTGTGGATGGTGTGACCTCCATGCATCCTCGAACCCGAAATCCGTCAACAGTGACTGCAGTGTCCTAGCGGCTGGAGTGGGTCTATCTATTTTGCTATCTGATCTGTCTATTTTCGGGTTTAGTGCGCAGTTAAAGTCTCCTCCCCAAATCACCGGCCCCCCTAGGCACATGCTGAGTTTGTTATATAGGGCCCTAAAGTATGCCGCTGTGTCCTGATTCGGGGCATATGTGTTTATAATACATGTTTCCTTGTTTTCCACCAGCCCTCTTATTATAACCATCCCCCCGTCTGCCTCAACTGTAGATTGTAGTAGCTGAAACGGGACATGCGGTGCAACCCAGGTAATCACCCCTCTGGCATAGGCCGAGTATGTTGCGCCTACAACGGTCCCCCTCTACTTCTTCCAGATCACCTCCAGCTTTTCTTGTGTGAGGTGAGTTTCTTGTATCAAGGCTATGTCTGTTTTCTGCCTACGCAGGTACATCATAACCTTGTTCCTTTTTAAATAGCTATTGAGCCCCCTAACATTCCAAGTAATTACTTTAAGGTCCCCCATGACATATTAGGATCCCGGTCCTCTCTCCAAAAGTGCAGTCCATGTCTAAGTTTCTCCCCCCTTACATGTAGGCTCGTTCTCCCATACAAACTCCCCTGAACTGTAAACACTTCCCCTTTACCCATCTCCCTCCCGCCCTCCTCTCTTCCCAGCCCCTCCACACTCCCCAACTCCCCCTCCTCCCCCCTTACCCCCCCACCCCAACTTACCCTTCAACCCCCTCTTACCTCTACCCCTCCCCAACTGTTGCCCAGCTCCATCACTGGATCTCAGGCACCCCCACATCTAGCTCTTTTCCGGTTATTGCCGTACTCGTGTGTCAGAGTGCACACAATAAGGGAGGAGAGTACTCGACACTCTCCCCCGAACCACAGAAGCCGAATGAATCGACCCTCCACACGTGGTTGGCACAGGCGCCTGTGAGTACACAGGACACCACGTGGCAGACAATGGGGGGAAGAGGGGTTAGGGAGAGGTTGTGGATAGGATTGGGGAATTCAGGAAAACCGGGTAGAGGTTTAGGGAACACCTAAATTGGATAGGAAGAGGGAAGCACCAGGAAAAAACCCTGCTTAACTCTAACATGCATACATCGTAATCTGACTCTTGCTGTAACCTGCACAATCCTGACCCAATTCTAACATATCTCAACATACCTTAATACGTGTGCACATGTAGCAGACATAGGCCCTCATTACAACTCAGGCGTTAAGGGTTAACGCCAACGTTAACTCTTAACGCCTGATTCTGATTTTAACGCCTGCTTTTAGCAGGCGTTAAAATCCATGGTGCTAATTACGCCGCCGTAAATTACGGCAGCGTAATTAGCGCCTTCCCCACTCCCATTATGCCCTATGGGGCAAAAATGGGAATGGGGAAGGGAAAATGGGAAATGGGGATTTACCGCCCCACTCACCTTGGAATGGGGCGGTAAATCCGCCATCCACCATGGTGTAAACGGAGTTTACACCATGGTGGTAAAGTTGGTGCACTTAGCACCAAGGTTGTAATGAGGCCCATACACATAGCGTAAGAAATATGAACACCTAACAATGGAGTTAAAAACAGAACACATGGCCCCTTGGGTGCATAGAGCAACACAAAACACATATCAACATATTATGCCCCACCCATGACTGGTGAGCATTGTGGGGAGTCCTTAAACTGTTCAAAACCCTATCCGGTTGCAGACACCTTTGTAACACACTTTTTCCCCTCTGTGCCTGTTGGTGAAATCACACTGCTATTCAGACACACTGTATCACTTTACAGATATAATGTTCATTTGCTTTGTGAATTTCCGCAAATCAAATGGAGCCCAAAGCATGGTACTGTCCGTAGTACGGTAAACAAGTTTTGTCAGCATTCATATGGGCAAAAGAAAACACAGAGCGCACTTATCTGAGTGCCGAGAGGCCCCGCAGGACCTCTCGGACGTAACGTAGATCGCAGTACACTGCCTGTCGGTGACAGCACGCCCCTCATCGCACCCGGCGTACAAACGGGGAACAGTATTTAGCAGCAGTCCATGCTAGCAGGATTCCTTCCGCGTCCCGTTCTCGTCTCTCGCTCGAACTGCATCCAAAATGGAAAATAAGCCACACCTGCATGTGCGCCGTTGCCTATTTTATGCTGCCTCTAATCAACGGCAGCTGGCAACGCGAGCGGAAAGGACTACAGTCTTTTCCCACAGCATGATGGGATTTGTAGTCTTTGTTTCCTCTGCCGGCACTCCGGCTATGCAGGGAACCTTTTCACGCCCTTACTCCTAACATCGCAGCTCAGCAGGGAGATATCGCCCTAGTGGCGGTCCTACTATTCTAACTCCCGGGGATAGCGTGTCTCCATCCTGTTACTCCTTTTTTGGTCAAGCTAAGTGCGCCTAACGCTGCCCATATTGCGTTTCACGTTCTATATTCCAGTCCAACGTGTTGAAATGTCACATGTTACAGTTTCTCATTACTATCTCTTCTAGCCGCACCATTGTTATCTGTTCTACTGTCTCTGCCCCCAGGCCCCCCACCTGCCCCTTATCATGCATGGCTGTTTAATCACTTATCGTGTTCCTCTCAGCCTTGTTCTTCATCTCGTTCTGGACAGCCACGTGTGTCCAACCATGTTGCTGTGTCCTCCGGGGTGTCAAAAAAGTGTGCTTTTCCTTTGTGTAAAATCTTGAGTTTTGCGGGATACAAGAACATGTATTTGAATCCGGCTGTGCGCAGTCTCCTCTTGATCACCACATAGCTATAGCACTGTCTCTGTACCAGCATAGTGTAATCAGGGTATGCAGTGATGGTCGCTGATGCTCTTGGTATCGTCCCTCCTTTCCGGAAGAATTCCAAGATCTTCTCTCTGTCCCTGTAGTTCAGGATCTTCGCTATAATTGCTCTAGGAGGGGCTCTCGGTTGCGGTTTCCTCATGAGGGCCCTGTGCGCACGTTCAATTGCGAACCCTTGGGAGAGCTTGCTAGCTCCTATCTCTTGTATAATCATGTTCTCCACATATTCGGTGGGGTCTTGGCCTTCCTCCCCCTCCAGTAGTCCATCCACGTGTATGTTGTTGTGTCTCGCTCTTCCCTCGGCCTCCTCCGCTCGATTCTCCAGGTTGGCCACCTACTGCTTCAGTATGTGGACTTCCTTGGCATTGTTTGTGCTGGTATACGTGTTGGTTTTCACCGTGCTCTCTAGGCCACTCGTTCTATCCGCAAGCGCTCTCACGTCTTGTCTCAGCAGATTGACCTCTATCCCACTGCATCTATCTTGGTTTCTAGAGCAGTTCACAGATCTGCCATTGTTACCCCCCACGAGTTTTTCAATCCGGTGATGGCTGTTAGGATTAAGTTGTCCTCTCGTGGCGAGGCCTCGTCTGCAGTCGCAGTAGCCATACTTTGTGTTGGGGTGGTGCGGGCTTGCTACGTCTTAGCAAAGATGTCCATTGTGGGCTGCTTGCCCTTGGTTTTTCCTCCCCTTACAGACATTTTTTTTTCACCCTGTCTTTACACCAGGGTCCGTTTGCCCAGCAGTGAGCGGGTTTTTGCTCCCTTGCTGCTTTTTCCCCCCCCGGTGGCTGGAGCCCACCTATAGCGCTGCCCGTCCTGCTGTTCCGGTCCGCCTTCGCTTTGGCTTCAACAACTCCGTTCCTTTGTTCAGTCACTGATCGGCCACCATATCGCAGCCGGCCCAGAACACTCGCCTCAAGCCACTATGTTGCCACAATTCTTCAATATCGCTTCATTTCCCACATAATGCACTGTTTCGGTGGCAGGTGGACTGGGTGCTATCTGCTCTGGGCTAGGAGCCCAGCGGGGACACCTTGCACCCTGCCTTGGGATTTCCTTTTATTCCCTTCACTTCTGCAGCGGCCCCTGTGTTATTTACTTTTGCGAGGTATGTCCCTCTTTGCTGTGTTAAGCTTGCTGTTTATATGCCTCCTCCATGGAGTGGCCCTCTGCCTCTTGGGGGGACTTTCATCTCGCAGTGCCCTGTCGTCGCCTGCGTCTTCTAGGCGTGGTCTCTGTGTGCGCAGCCTTACCACGGCATGCGCTTGGGGCTATACCGCCTTTGTGGTGTCCTGGGGTTTTGCCACCCCTATGATACGGGCCTCCTCCCTGACTTGTTGTATTATCCCTGCAATGCCTCTTTGCTGCAGAGGGGAGGCTGTCTTTGTATAAGTGGCATCTTACTGTAATGCTTTATTCTGTAGTTTATATCCGCTGCCGTGCGGCAGTGTTGTTCAATGGAGTTCGTTTGTCGTTCGTTCAGTATTGTCTGCAATTTGTCTTGGCCAGCCCTTCAGTACTCACTCACGCCTCCTGCACTGTGCATCCCCTCCTCGGTAGGGCCGTGGCCTCTGCAGAAGTTACACTGCGGCTTCCGGGGCAATCCGACGCTGTCCCAGGTCACCTGCAGTTTTTCCAGGAGATGTTTATCATGTGGTGCGGAGTGGGCGCGATCCGCTGGAACTCTTTACCGCAAGGGACAGCAGGTTAGTTCATTGCTTGGACGTGGATACTGTTATGGTTCACGTCCTTTGTTCTTCGTGTGCGCGCTACAATGTGATTTGCGGCCGCATCACTGTCCTTGTTGCAGCACCTGCGCTCGCCGTTTCAGCCCTCTCTCCGGGCGCCTGGCATCCGTATCTTGGGGGTCCCCGGCTTCACAGCGCAGCTTGTGCTCGCGCTTTTACTGCAATCGGGCTCTTGTTCGCCGGCACGCGCAGGGTCCTCCCTCACGTGTACCTCGATCCGGGCGCTCCAGCCCCTCCTTCCACCAGCCTCTCATCCACTGTCGGGGGATGCAAAGTATCAGAACTTTCCTCCCCAACACTCGTTCTTCACGCGGAACGAAGCATCAGGCTCAGCTTCTATTCCCAGTTATTCCTGCAGCATTTCGTGTTGAAATGGACGGTCGAGAGGCATGCGCTCGTACAGATCATTTGCCGGTGTAACGTCACTTTTTGCTATCTGTCAGAAAATCCTATCGGTAGGAAAATCTGACTGGAATTGTAATGTTATTTTTTGCTACCCGTCAGAAAATCCTACCAATAGGAAAAAGTGACGTGGTAGGAAAATCAGACGGCCTGACCCAATATTGTTGTGAACATATTGAAGTGGATTATTTGATGACTTCACCTATGTGGACTTCAGGCAGTGGACGAGTCGCTCTTTCTATATGCAGATGGCTGACTCCAATTACTCGAGACAGGGTGTGATCACATCTAAAGCCCCCCTCGCGTGTCTTTACCCGCCTGACCCCCCTCCCGGCTCTATCCCGTGTCAGCTCTCTCTAAACTAAAGATCCCAGTCCGCTCCCACCGGCCTGCACATTAGCCAGTGCAGCAGGGGGCAGACCCAGGCAATGTGTGCTGTGAAAGGAAATGTACAATAACGTGCAACCTTGAAAACATTCAGTGTGGGGGAGGAGGGTACACAATGGCACCGCATTTAGTGATTATTACAATCCTGGGAGTTTATAGAATAAAAACGCATATAGTGTCTGCTGGGTTCGTGCTCTTTCCGTCCCTTTTGAAGTCGCTTGTGAAATGACTTCTCTTTGTTCTTTTATTTCAGTCAGCCTAGCTCACATAAAGTTAAATAAACTGCACCCCTGGGTCCCCAAAAAGACAGGCACACCACGTTCATGGTGTCAAAAAATCCTATCTGTTAAGTAATGACTGAGCATGCGTGGGCTGACACATAGCAAAAAGTGACGTTATGCCGGCCTATTCTATGGCTGCCAAGCCGCGCCCAACTCTCCTAACCTTAACCTCTGCTCTTCCAGTGATGTCATTAGGTGTGTGATGTCATTTACGCTACCCCTGGCATGTTGGGGAATTGACTTCCCTGGCTACTGACACATACAATGCAACACTCCCGATTTAGTTTGGATCCCTCCATTATTCAATAAAGAAATATTGCTATGTTTCTCTTCTCTCACCTAAAATAATTCGAACCCAATGCAAGCCTGTGGGAAAATTCATTTTGCCCCCTTTCCATGATAAACATCTCACCCCCAGGTGCTGCTTCAGAATGTTGCCATGAATGCTGACAGAAACGAAAGCTTCGGGTTGGGGCATGGTGTCCAGATGAAACCGAGTCATATATAGGTGACATGACAAAAATATGATTGCTTTGCATTGCTATTTGGTCATAATGTGTACAAATATAGCAACACATCTCAACACGTAAATCCAGTAATTTCCTGTGCTATCCGTGCGAAATCCCATCCACAGAGCACTGGCGGAGAATCAAAACTGGAATAGATTACAAGCCTCAAAGGGATCGGAATTCAGGACCCCAGAATTTCCAAGTTGCTCCAGGGGCAGACACGGGGCGCCGCGAGGATGGCACGCTGCACGCTTTGACAGCTCAATGTTACCAACTTTGCAGAACTTGATGGATTTAAATCATTGACTGAGTCAAGACCACTGGGGATCACTCTGATATGCCCAGAGTTCCGAATAGAAGCAAGGCGTGAAAGAGCCTGTTCATTAAATGGAAGCACTCCCATAATCCAGAGTGGAAGCCTAGCTTTAGAAGTCGTCCATTTACCCAGAAAACAAAGTCGCCAAGTGATCATAAAGACAAGCGTGAGTGTCCAGCATAAATATGTGATCGAACTGAAATGAAAATGACTGCAACATCATTAACTGCAAAAAGGAGGACTACATTGAAGGATCCAAGAGCTGAAACTGAAAAAAGAATAAAAAAGGCTTTTCTAATCTATGTCCGAAGCATTGTTGATGTACAAAGAGTTGGGGCTAGTATTGTTCTTATGTCCTGACGAAGGCCTTAATATGAAATGACTGGGGTACGCCACGAAGAGAGTAGACCCTGTAGCTTTAGGGTGAAACGCACCAGTGTCGACATTTTGTTCTTATGAAAATTACATTGCATAACCAATTCAGTGTGGCCTGAGACATAAAACATAGAGGCAAGTATTATCTTGAGCTGCCTCTGTTTGTCACAAAGGTTGGGCTAATATAGAACATTCATGTGACTGTATCCTACTTGAATGGCCTGACCATGGAAAAATGAGGCAATTCTTAGTCGAGACCAATGCTACCTTCTGCAAGTGAAACTCTGTCACTAAGCAATGAATAACATGAGAATCTAACAGAGTTATGCTTGCTAACCCCACCAGCTAGCTTAGCTTCTGGTTGAGTAACATGAGAATCTAATAGTGGCACGCTTGCTAACCCCACCACCTAGCTTAGCTTCTGGTTGAGTAACATGAGAATCTAATAGTGGCACGCTTGCTAACCCCACCAGCTAGCTTAGCTTCTGGTTGAGTAACATGAGAATCTAATAGTGGCACACTTAACCCCACCAGCTAGCTTAGCTTCTGGTTGAGTAACATGAGAATCTAATAGTGGCACGCTTGCTAACCCCACCAGCTAGCTTAGCTTCTGGTTGAGTAACATGAGAATCTAATAGTGGCACGCTTGCTAACCCCACCAGCTAGCTTAGCTTCTGGTTGAGTAACATGAGAATCTAATAGTGGCACACTTAACCCCACCAGCTAGCTTAGCTTCTGGTTGAGTAACATGAGAATCTAATAGAGGCACGCTTGCTAACCCCACCAGCTAGCTTAGCTTCTGTTTGAGTAACATGAAAATCTAATAGTGGCACGCTTGCTAACCCCACCAGCTAGCTTAGCTTCTGGTTGAGTAACATGAGAATCTAATAGTGGCACGCTTACTAACCCCACCAGCTAGCTTAGCTTCTGGTTGAGTAACATGAGAATCTAATAGTGGCACACTTAACCCCACCAGCTAGCTTAGCTTCTGGTTGAGTAACATGAGAATCTAATAGTGGCACGCTTGCTAACCCCACCAGCTAGCTTAGCTTCTGGTTGAGTAACATGAGAATCTAATAGTGGCACGCTTGCTAACCCCACCAGCTAGCTTAGCTTCTGGTTGAGTAACATGAGAATCTAATAGTGGCACACTTAACCCCACCAGCTAGCTTAGCTTCTGGTTGAGTAACATGAGAATCTAATAGTGGCATGCTTGCTAACCCCACCAGCTAGCTTAGCTTCTGGTTGAGTAACATGTGGCACGCTTGCTAACCCCACCAACTAGCTTAGCTTCTGGTTGAGTAACATGAGCATCTAATAGTGGCACGCTTGCTAACCCCACCAGCTAGCTAAGCTTCTGGTTGAGTAACATGAGAATCTAATAGTGGCACGCTTGCTAACCCCACCAGCTAGCTAAGCTTCTGGTTGAGTAACATGAGAATCTAATAGTGGCACGCTTGCTAACCCCACCAGCTAGCTTAGCTTCTGGTTGAGTAACATGAGAATCTAATAGTGGCACGCTTGCTAACCCCACCAGCTAGCTTAGCTTCTGGTTGAGTAACATGAGAATCTAATAGTGGCACACTTAACCCCACCAGCTAGCTTAGCTTCTGGTTGAGTAACATGAGAATCTAATAGTGGCACGCTTGCTAACCCCACCAGCTAGCTTAGCTTCTGTTTGAGTAACATGAAAATCTAATAGTGGCACGCTTGCTAACCCCACCAGCTAGCTTAGCTTCTGGTTGAGTAACATGAGAATCTAATAGTGGCACACTTAACCCCACCAGCTAGCTTAGCTTCTGGTTGAGTAACATGAGAATCTAATAGTGGCATGCTTGCTAACCCCACCAGCTAGCTTAGCTTCTGGTTGAGTAACATGTGGCACGCTTGCTAACCCCACCAACTAGCTTAGCTTCTGGTTGAGTAACATGAGCATCTAATAGTGGCACGCTTGCTAACCCCACCAGCTAGCTAAGCTTCTGGTTGAGTAACATGAGAATCTAATAGTGGCACGCTTGCTAACCCCACCAGCTAGCTAAGCTTCTGGTTGAGTAACATGAGAATCTAATAGTGGCACGCTTGCTAACCCCACCAGCTAGCTTAGCTTCTGGTTGAGTAACATGAGCATCTAATAGTGGCACGCTTGCTAACCCCACCAGCTAGCTAAGCTTCTGGTTGAGTAACATGAGAATCTAATAGTGGCACGCTTGCTAACCCCACCAGCTAGCTTCTGATTTAAACACTAAGTGTTATTGTATGAGGTGTGACAAACCCATGTTTCCGATGCTTTTGAGTTCTTGAGTTGTTCATTTCTATGTGTTTTGTGAAATCATCATGAATGGGATCCAGATAAAACACTGAAAGTTTGGGCTACAAACCTTTATTTAAAATAAAGAAGGTTGGAAAAAGGCCTAACTTGCACTATGCTAAGGTGGAAGTTCCCTACCTAAATAAAGCTAAGGCTAGTCTGTGTCAGAAAGTCCAAAGCAAATGTCTGTCCGTGTCCAAATCCTGTACTTGCCCTCACGTCTATGTGTATACAATGTGTAGGGATATCAGCCTCAAAATGAGACGCGTTCAAATAAAAGTGCAGAAATAGTTCACAGTTCAAAAAGGGGTTCCCTTACCCAAGCTTTCAAGTCTTTCAACAGTTCCAACACAACACAATTCCTTGGGATCCTTCCGAGCTCTTCTGACTTGGTTATCCTTTACCAACTTCATAGAGCTCAATGCCTTACCTTCAAATCACGCAAGGTTTCCTTTTAGAATCAATCACAAGCTTCTTGGCTGTACTTTAAGTGGCTTTTCATAAATGTGTGCACCTGGTCTAGGCGCAGTTGTTGGGCCAGGCGGTCCACTCATTACAGGGCACACGACTGAAACACCTTCCTTGCTCCTTCTCCGTATGCATGTTGCCACTGTCTCATCTCTGCAGTGGTGCGTGGCCTAGTCTCACTCCACATCCTTATGCTTTACCATTGCTTGTTATGCCACCATTCGCTTGTTGCACTTTCACATACTCTTATAGCTCTTGCCAATGCGTGTTCTCTCAAGTTACACAGTTGCTTTATATCCTCATGGCTCTCTGCAATGTGTGTTGTCTTAATCTGCACACTTCACAATGATATCCTTGTGGCTCTTGAAAGTGCTTACTTTCATTTACATTGGCATTCACTAATAGTCTTATCCGTCTTATATGCTCACCTGCCGTCCTGGTGTCCCCTTCTCTAGGCTGACTCACCGGTCGGTAGTTACGGCATTCCAGCAAGGATCCCAGCTGTCATGAGTCATCTCTCTTGCATGCTGATTCGTCTCTGCAGCGGCTCTCCGTGTCTTCGCTTCCACCAATGATGCATCCCTCGTAGCTCGAACCTCACTCGGCAGCTTCTCCTCTCACACCGGTTCCTTTTCCACCCTTTGCCACTGGCCTCCAGCTTCCATTAGCCGCACTTCCTGCTGCATACACTCTGCATCTTCTCTGCTTGCTTGAGCACTCTGAGCTGCTCTCGTCTTTCAATCTGGAGACCTGCTTCCACAGCTACTCCCATGTTCTTCAATCTTCCTGCTTTTAAACTTCCCACTGATCAAAAAAATATTAGTCTGCTCATCAAGTTCGGGAGTTCTGTATTGCTCTTGTTTGTGTCCTCCTCGTCCCAGTGCATAACTGGTGTGTGTATATGAATGTATCAATAAAGAAAGGCTGCGTGTCTCTTGTTCATCTCTTCCTCGTCCCAGTATATAGCTTGTGTGTTTTAGGATTTTATTTACTGGAAAAGTAGAGAAGGGATGGACAACAGCCTATAAAAGCTTGGGGGACATTGGACTCATGGTGAAAAGGAAATGGGGGACACTGTGTCTCCCCTAAGGGTGCCTCATCCCCACTCCCCAAGTCTCCTCCACCATAGCTCTCAACCATTTGTGTTGCGAAGGCGGGTGAAATCACCCGATTTTGTTTTTGGCGGGTGAGACGCCCATTGGAATGAATGGGCATGCAGGAGGCTTGGTGGGTGAGTCAGCCTTTTACAAGGCGGGTGACACCCGCCAAAAGCGGGCGAGTTGAGAGCTATGCCTCCACCCCCCAGGGTCAGGATGCAGTGTCTCATCACAACTCCCCAAGTCTTCTCCACCCAGGTGATCCTCCCTTGCATAACCACTCCAGGGGCAGGATGCAGTATCTCATCACCACTCCCCAAGTCCCCTCCACCCAGATGATCCTTCCTCGGATATCCACCCCCAGGGTCAGGATGCAGTATCTCATCACCACTCCCCAAGTCTCTGCCACCCAGATGATCCTCCCTCGCATATCCATCTCCAGGGTCAGGAGGCAATATCTCATCACCACTCCCCAAGTCTCCTCCACCCAGATGATCCTCCCTCGCATATCCACCCCCAGGGTCAGGATGCAGTATCTCATCACCACTCCCCAAGTCTCCGCCACCCAGATGATCCTCCCTCGCATATCCATCCCCAGGGTCAGGAGGCAATATCTCATCACCACTCCCCAAGTCTCCTCCACCCAGATGATCCTCCCTCGCATATCCACCCCCACGGTCAGGATGCACCCTTGCATATCCACCCCCAGGGTCAGGATGCAGTATCTCATCACCACTCCCCAAGTCTCCTCCACCCAGGTGATCCTCCCTTGCATATCCACCCCCAGGGTCAGGATGCAGTATCTCATCACCACTCCCCAAGTCTCCCCCACCCAGATGATCCTCCCTCGCATATCCACCCCCACGGTCAGGATGCACCCTTGCATATCCACCCCCAGGGTCAGGATGCAGTATCTCATCACCACTCCCCAAGTCTCCTCCACCCAGGTGATCCTCCCTTGCATATCCACCCCCAGGGTCAGGATGCAGTATCTCATCACCACTCCCCAAGTCTCCGCCACCCAGATGATCCTCCCTCGCATATCCATCCCCAGGGTCAGGAGGCAATATCTCATCACCACTCCCCAAGTCTCCCCCACCCAGATGATCCTCCCTCGCATATCCACCCCCAGGGTCAGGATGCAGTATCTCATCACCACTCCCCAAGTCTCCGCCACCCAGATGATTCTCCCTCGCATATCCACCCCCAGGGTCAGGAGGCAATATCTCATCACCACTCTCCAAGTCTCCTCCACCCAGATGATCCTCCCTTGCATATCCACCCCCATGGTCAGGATGCAGTATCTCATCACCACTCCCCAAGTCTCCGCCACCCAGATGATCCTCCCTCGCATATCCACCCCCAGGGTCAGGATGCAGTATCTCATCACCACTCCCCAAGTCTCCGCCACCCAGATGATCCTCCCTCGCATATCCACCCCCAGGGTCAGGATGCAGTATCTCATCACCACTCCCCAAGTCTCCCCCACCCAGATGATCCTCCCTCGCATATCCACCCCCAGGGTCAGGATGCAGTATCTCATCACCACTCCCCAAGTCTCCGCCACCCAGATGATCCTCCCTCGTATATCCACCGCCAGGGTCAGGAGGCAATATCTCATCACCACTCCCCAAGTCTCCTCCACCCAGATGATCCTCCCTCGCATATCCACCCCCAGGGTCAGGATGCAGTATCTCATCACCACTCCCCAAGTCTCCGCCACCCAGATGATCCTCCCTCGCATATCCATCCCCAGGGTCAGGAGGCAATATCTCATCACAACTCCCCAAGTCTCCTCCACCCAGATAATCCTCCCTCGCATATCCACCCCCAGGGTCAGGATGCAGTATCTCATCACCACTCCCCAAGTCTCCCCCACCCAGATGATCCTCCCTCGCATATCCACCCCCAGGGTCAGGATGCAGTATCTCATCACCACTCCCCAAGTCTCCTCCACCCAGATGATCCTCCCTCGCATATCCACCCCCAGGGTCAGGATGCAGTATCTCATCACCACTCCCCAAGTCTCCCCCACCCAGATGATCCTCCCTCGCATATCCACCCCCAGGGTCAGGATGCAGTATCTCATCACCACTCCCCAAGTCTCCTCCACCCAGATGATCCTCCCTCGCATATCCACCCCCAGGGTCAGGATGCAGTATCTCATCACCACTCCCCAAGTCTTCTCCACCCAGATGATCCTCCCTCGCATATCCACACCCAGGGTCAGGATGCAGTATCTCATCACCACTCCCCAAGTCTCCCCCACCCAGATGATCCTCCCTCGCATATCCACCCCCAGGGTCAGGATGCAGTATCTCATCACCACTCCCCAAGTCTCCGCCACCCAGATGATCCTCCCTCGCATATCCACCCCCAGGGTCAGGATGCAGTATCTCATCACCACTCCCCAAGTCTCCCCCACCCAGATGATCCTCCCTCGCATATCCACCCCCACGGTCAGGATGCAGTATCTCATCACCACTCCCCAAGTCTCCTCCACCCAGATGATCCTCCCTCGCATATCCACCCCCAGGGTCAGGATGCAGTATCTCATCACCACTCCCCAAGTCTCCTCCACCCAGATGATCCTCCCTCGCATATCCACCGCCAGGGTCAGGAGGCAATATCTCATCACCACTCCCCAAGTCTCCTCCACCCAGATGATCCTCCCTCGCATATCCACCCCCAGGGTCAGGATGCAGTATCTCATCACCACTCCCCAAGTCTCCTCCACCCAGATGATCCTCCCTCGCATATCCACCCCCAGGGTCAGGAGGCAGTATCTCATCACCACTCCCCAAGTCTCCCCCACCCAGATGATCCTCCCTCGCATATCCACCCCCAGGGTCAGGAGGCAGTATCTCATCACCACTCCCCAAGTCTCCCCCACCCAGATGATCCTCCCTCGCATATCCACCCCCAGGGTCAGGATGCAGTATCTCATCACCACTCCCCAAGTCTCCCCCACCCAGATGATCCTCCCTTGCATATCCACCCCCAGGGTCAGGGTGCAGTATCTCATCACCACTCCCCAAGTCTCCTCCACCCAGATGATCCTCCCTCGCATATCCACCGCCAGGGTCAGGAGGCAATATCTCATCACCACTCCCCAAGTCTCCTCCACCCAGATGATCCTCCCTCGCATATCCACCCCCAGGGTCAGGATGCAGTATCTCATCACCACTCCCCAAGTCTCCTCCACCCAGATGATCCTCCCTCGCATATCCACCCCCAGGGTCAGGATGCAGTATCTCATCACCACTCCCCAAGTCTCCCTCACCCAGATGATCCTCCCTCGCATATCCACCCCCAGGGTCAGGATGCAGTATCTCATCACCACTCCCCAAGTCTCCCCCACCCAGATGATCCTCCCTCGCATATCCACCCCCAGGGTCAGGATGCAGTATCTCATCACCACTCCCCAAGTCTCCCCCACCCAGATGATCCTCCCTCGCATATCCACCCCCAGGGTCAGGGTGCAGTATCTCATCACCACTACCCAAGTCTCCTCCACCCAGGTGATCCTCCCTCGCATATCCACCCCCAGGGTCAGGGTGCAGTATCTCATCACCACTCCCCAAGTCTCCTCCACCCAGGTGATTCTCCCTCGCATATCCACCCCCAGGGTCAGGAGGCAATATCTCATCACCACTCCCCAAGTCTCCTCCACCCAGATGATCCTCCCTCGCATATCCACCCCCAGGGTCAGGAGGCAATATCTCATCACCACTCCCCAAGTCTCCCCCACCCAGATGATCCTCCCTCGCATATCCACCCCCCAGGGTCAGGATGCAGTATCTCATCACCACTCCCCAAGTCTCCGCCACCCAGGTGATTCTCCCTCGCATATCCACCCCCAGGGTCAGGATGCAGTATCTCATCACCACTCCCCAAGTCTCCGCCACCCAGATGATCCTCCCTCGCATATCCATCCCCAGGGTCAGGAGGCAATATCTCATCACCACTCCCCAAGTCTCCTCCACCCAGATGATCCTCCCTCGCATATCCACCCCCAGGGTCAGGGTGCAGTATCTCATCACCACTCCCCAAGTCTCCTCCACCCAGATGATCCTCCCTCGCATATCCACCCCCAGGGTCAGGGTGCAGTATCTCATCACCACTCCCCAAGTCTCCGCCACCCAGATGATCCTCCCTCGCATATCCACCCCCAGGGTCAGGGTGCAGTATCTCATCACCACTCCCCAAGTCTCCTCCACCCAGATGATCCTCCCTCGCATATCCACCCCCAGGGTCAGGATGCAGTATCTCATCACCACTCCCCAAGTCTCCGCCACTCAGATGATCCTCCCTCGCATATCCACCCCCACGGTCAGGGTGCAGTATCTCATCACCACTCCCCAAGTCTCCCCCACCCAGATGATCCTCCCTCGCATATCCACCCCCAGGGTCACCACTCCCCAAGTCTCCTCCACCCAGATGATCCTCCCTCGCATATCCACCCCCAGGGTCAGGATGCAATAGCAGCAGCCTTTCCCGGGCAACCTGGGAGGAGGATATAGTGGGGAAAGAAGTGAGGACGCCCTTCATATCTTGGCGGAACTCTGTGCATACTGTAAAGTTGTGCATGGTGACTTCCAAACCCTCAGTGTGCTGGTGCATTCATCAGTGTCACGCATGGCCGCTGCCACTGAGGACCAGGCCACGGCATTGCATGGTGTTGGGAAGGAGCTAGCACCTTCTTCATTCTCAAGCTTCCCAGGCGCTTTAGAATTAAGCAAGACTTCTTGTTAACTGTTTCTAAGCACTGCAAGAGTCCAGAGGGGCGGGGGGGCACTAAAAAGAAAGCAGTTATTTAAGAATAAGGTGCAAATAACTATTAGCTGAATATGTTTATAAAATGTTAAATTCTATTTCGTTTTTCTTAAAGCACGACAAAGAGCAGCAGGCTCTGTGCCAAAAGGAATGTGGCCTGTGCTAAAAATGGATTGCAGGCCATGCAGTGTTGCGTGACTGAGGCTAAGCTCTGGCAGAGCACACGAAGTGGCTGAGCAGCTGTTGGCTGTCTGATAAAGCCCATGTATGCTAAATGGGGATTTCAACATGCTCAATACACGACAGGCAGAATTATGGAAAACAAAGTTTTTAAGGGCAATTACTGGAACAGATAAAAATATGAGTATATTGAGTGAAGTGTTGAGAGTATGACGGGAAAATGTGTTTATATATAAATGTTCATAATGTAGCAAAATTATGATAAACAGGAGCTACATTTATTTATTTATTTATTTATTTATTTATTTATTTATTTATTTGGTACGGTTGAGAAACTCAACCTTTCAAATCACGATAATTACATTTTTAAATTTATCATTAAAATAGAATTTAACAATCATTACAAATTTAATCATTTCAAAGATGTGACAAAACACTTTTTCAAGAATTTCTGAATAGCCAGGTCAAAATATCAATAAAAACGTTACACCATTTATATTTGGTTGACCATTTTACCACTATTAGAGCGTTTCCTTTTTATTATCCAAGTCATCTATATAAAGTTTTATCTCATTCAAAAAATGTATCGACGCATACCCAACTGATTTTGAATATACATGGAATATATACTTCCATAGATCTTCTGGACCCATGTGTAATTTATATCCAAATAGGTTTTTAAAGTACTTAATTCTTAGATGCTTTAACACATCACATTTCGTAAAGTTGTGCTCTAGGGATTCATCCTCACCATTACAGAACCGACATGTAGGAGTCACCACTGTATCTTTAGCCCATTTGGCCGTTACAACTCTCGTGTGCCATAAATTCAATCTCAATCGTATGAGGCCGGTACGATGGATAGTGCTAGGAGTTTTTAAGAGATACGATTCAGTATTACCATAAGCTTTAAGGGCAAATGGATTTTGAACAAAATGTTTGTACTTGTGGCACGATTCTCTATTTTCTATCCAATCCATCTGCCACATTTTACATTTAGCCTTGTCAGGGTTATGGATAAGTAGGTTATCAGTTATGCCTGCAATTTGCATAATTTTCTGTACCTGAAATTTCCATTGAAGAATATAGACATCATTGGAGTTTTGTATATAACGAGCCAGTTGTACAACAAGACCATTTCTATTTTTCTCTAGGACACATTTCCTATAAATCATACACACTATCCAT
Organism: Ambystoma mexicanum; assembly: GCF_040938575.1. NCBI lineage: Eukaryota > Metazoa > Chordata > Amphibia > Caudata > Ambystomatidae > Ambystoma > Ambystoma mexicanum. The sequence goes on from NC_090937.1 coordinate 1,678,857,140, forward strand.
TTATAGGTCGCATATAAGGATATCAACCCTAATTCGTGCCTTATTAGGGCAACAGGAACAGATGAAGGTAAACATAACAAAGTTCTCCAGTAGAACCCTTCCTTCTTATCCCAAAAACAGCTGTTTTGAATTGGTTTGGTTTCTGCACCATATAGCACAATTGGCATGGCTTTTTGTTTATAGAAAACTAAAAGAGGAGCAATGGTAAACTTGCAATATTTACCCCTAATGATTTTTGCTTGGGATATCACATTTTTCCATTTTAGATTTAAACTGGAATAATAGGGGTAATCAAAAGAATGATTGCTGATGTTTATACCCAAATATACATATTCAGTTACTGTTTCAACAGACTCTCCATACAATTTCCACTCTGTTTTTTGGTTCTTTTCACAACTGCCAAATTGAATCACTTGAGTTTTCTTGGTATTAATAAAATATGTATTGCATAGTTCTCCACAACACAAAGCATATTTCTAAGACCCATTGGCGTTTTGGATAACAACAAAAGGTCGTCGGCATATAACAGCCATTTAACCTCACACAAGCCCAACTTTGGGGAGTCAGTTATGTCGTGAAAGTCTTTGCCAATGTCAAGGATAAAGAAATTAAAGATGGATGATGCAAAAATGCATCCTTGCTTAAGACCTCTATAACTGTATATCGGGTCGGACAGGCTCCCATCGTTGGATAATCTGATTTGCAGTGAGGTTTGAGAGTGCAGATCAATAATCCACTTGAGAAGATTCCAAGGGCAGTTGTTTTTCATCAACTTCATAAAAAGAAGTTCCCTAGGAACCGCATCAAAAGCGGTTCTAAAATCTACAAAAGCCACATATAAAGGAGATTTTAGTTTGGCGTGCTTAGCGATGATAGCATTTATAACAAATTCATCCCTGTGCCTAGACCCTTTACCAATCCCGTTTGCCATGGATCTCTTAATCCCTTTTCATCAAGCCACAAATCACTAAGCGTGCAAAAATGTTTCCCGGGCAGTTGAGGATAGCTATAGGCTCTAAGAGGCCGGATCTAATCTGTTACCTTTTTTATATAACAGTATAAGAATGGACTTTCTCCATGAGGGAGGCACAACCCTAGATCTCATTACTTCTTTAAATATTCGTGTAAGTATACTTGACCATATGTTGGGATTCTCCTTAAGCATTTTATTACTAAGTCCATCAGGACCGGCAGACCTCGAATTACGAAGTTTTACTATATGCATTACTATGTCATCCCGGTCAAATGTGAAAAGGTGATTCCAATTTTTACTTTCTGTTCCAAGGGGAGATTGACTATCTCTTAAAGGAGATTGATATATCTGGCTGAAATATGTACACCACGTTTCAGCTGAAATGGAATTTATCTGAATAGAATTTTGGTCCTTGTATGCAGCCTCATTTAATACTCCCCATATTTCAGCTCTTGATTTGGAAGCTAACTTTCCTAACATAAATTCACTATCTCTTTGAATGCACAATGCTTTCCTTCCTTTTTGCCAGTTCCTCTATTTCATGCGGTATTGCTTAGTTTTTAGCATCCTTTCCTCCTTGGGTAGCTGCTTTAACATGCAAATTTGACGATGTAGCTCTGATTTTTTGTCTTTCACTTCTATATCAAATGTGTGTGTATGTTTATAGCTTTTGGCCTTGGACAGATTTTTTAATTGACACGTATTGTAGCATTGAGGAAACATAGTCCCTCCCTGAATTGCAAGACAGATGTTTATCAAAACACATTAAAGAATCATCAGACCATTTCAATCGATTCCTTGCATTGTTGGCAACTATGTTGCCTTTGTAAGTTCTGCCATGCTTTACCGATGGTTCAATCTCCAATTCCCACTTTAAACAGAGTTGGTGATGGTCACTTTTAGTGTTAGATCTTATATTCAGGGACTGGACCATGTTCATCATTGCGTTGTTTACAAAAATGTAGTCGATAGTAGCCTCAAATAGTCCATTATGCTATGTACTGACAGAGAGAGTATCACCCTCCACTGCACCATTAACCATAACCAGTTGCGTATTTTCCATGCATTGATTCCATCTTGTTTCATCATATGTTGATTTTCTCTTGTTTTGGGACATCAAATGCAGATTACTATCTCCCATTATTAGCACAAAGTTAACATTTTTTTCTAACGTAATTCTCAAAGAAATTATTACTATCTCCCATTATTAGCACAAAGTTAACATTTTTTTCTAACGTAATTCTCAAAGAAATTTTCTCCAGATGATCAAAGAAGCATTCTGATAACAAATGGGTTTTTCCCCAGTAGATGTTGACTAGCAAGAAAATATGCGTCACACTTGACAATTTAATAAATTGAATAAAGGGCGTGCCAGAGTTTAAATTTGTAATTTTGAGGTGTTTAGATTTCCTTATGGCTACAGGTAAACCAGCCATAGGCCTTCCTTTAGATGGCACGATTGCAGGTTCTAGCACTATATCATATCCATTCCAAATAGGAGAATCAACCAACCAAGTTTCCTGTAGTATAACAATATCAAAATCATTGAGATTTGAGCACGTAGTATTGACAAAATGTTTAAAACCCCGGGTATTCCAGAATACAAGGTTGTTTTTTTATATGGTAATGGATTGTTATGCACGGTAAAATCTTTCATTTTCATGGATGGTTTGACTTTTATTATTTGATCCATAGATGCATGGAACCCATTTCCTTGAATCCATTATTTCACCTCCTACTTCCTGACACTCTTCTCTGTAGATATTAAAACCCATATGAAGGAATGCATTTCTAGCCTCCCATACTATGTCGGCCAAAACTATCGATCGAAAAGTAATCCTTGACTTTGACAAATCTTTATCACTCAAGAATTCTACTCTGTCAATATCAGAATATATTATATTTCTCAATTCGGGTATTTCTCTGCAGATGTTAAGAATACGAGAGCGATTAAGATCATATTGGTCATAACGATGTTCTCTACATTCTAAGATGAAGCCAGGATAGTTATTCTGACCCATCACTCTCGGTTTTGAGAAGGGTAAGCGAGCAGGGTTTAAACTTTCTTGCCACTGTCCTCCTTGGGACATTCTCCCTGCCTTTACCAAATCTCTTTCATTATTGTGAGAGATAGGCAAAGGGCAGGCTTGGATTTCCATGGCACTGAATTTGCCTGCTCGGTGGCCTGTTTGCAGTTTTCCAATTTCCTTTCTATGATGTACTGTTCAATTGTCTTGTTTATTTCCTCACGTATCGGTATATCAATCCGCCCACACCCATTATCCTCTGATTGTACAGCCAAGGACAAGTTGACAAGAGATGACTTCAATTGGATGCCGTCCTTCACTCTAGCCTCTTGACTTACAATCACCAGGTCATCCAACGGTTTATGACATACCCCAAATGAGATTTTTCCCTTGTTAGCCACTTTAACCTCCTCACTTGCAGCCACTAAATCATCCAAGGGTTTATAACATAGCCTAGATGAGGGTTTCCTCTTGTTTTCCACTAAAGGCTGATCTGGTAGATCTTTGCAGCCATCATCTTTCCCTATCTTGAAAGCCTCATCATGCTTATCGTTGGTTATTTTTAAAAATCGTCTTGGCTTTACCCGTGATTTATTAATTTTCTTCTTTTAATGAGATCAGCTTTTTTACTATTAAGAGAAACACCTGGTAATTTTCTTGTTGAAACATCAATTGGATCAGGTTGGCTTCCCACCTTATTAGAGTCATCTTTGGATATTACTACAATTGAGCTGGACGCTGTACTCTTCAAGTCCTCACTATTAGAGTCAGTCTGTAGTTCCGACTCCAACTCTAAGCTCCCATTTGTAACAACTTTGCATTTACCAAACACAAAGTGATTACCACTGGCAGCCAAAGGCAAGTGCAGTCCAATCAGGTTTTCAGTTTGTGACTCTGAATCTTTTACACTACAGTGTCTAAAGATTTCAAATTGTGGTTCACAAGCTCTTGGATTGATCACATCCTCTCTTTCAATGATTTTATCTGTTAATTTAGACAATAATATCATCTGATAATTAATTTTTTGATCCATGGCTTCATATAATTTAGCCAATGATAGTATGGCTGAGTTCATTGCCAAAAGGGTTGAGCTCATTTCACCCTGTACAACACTTTCCTCCAAGTGAGTATTACTGCGTCCCACAACAATATGTCCTTCCCAAGGTTTTTTTTTATTTGTCTTGGAGTGGGTAGGACAAATGATGAGGGACTTATAGGGAGGTCTTTGTCAGAGCCTAGTGAAGTGTCATGAGAAGTCCGAAGACTCTTGTTTGTCACAACTTGAAATTCACATGCTCCATCAGACACCTCTAATGGTACCGGATTGCTTGAGTTTTGCATCTTAATTGGTGACAAATAATCAACCTGCATGAGATCACCTGTGTTAGAATGCACAAAAACCACTTCTTCTTCACTTGAGGACATCCCAGACTGGTTCATAAAGTTGAGAGCATCCTCATCTACTTGACCAGTTATACGTGTGTTGTGATAGGCCTCCCTTAGTCTGTATTGAGCAGCTATGGTACAGACTTCAGGGGACTTTTCAACAATTGTACTAAGTCTATTGCCTAAGTCTTGAATATCGTTCTCACAGCGTTTACTTTCATTTTCCATAGTAATGTCTGATATCATGCTTACACCCTTTGTGCACTCGATTATTGGAGCACTATTTTTGATAGCAGCGACTTCAAAATCCAATCGAGTGTTTAAATCGTGAAGGTTAGCAAGTTTATTAGACATAGCTTTAATTGGAATCATTTCATTTTCTCTAATACCAGTGGCAGCCCCCAGATTGCAATATTTACGAATATCGCATCCTTTGGTGAGCAAAAGATTTTTGGCTTTATTTGCCATTTTCTTATTGTCCATATACATCACATATTGTTTCTTTTGCTGCTTTAATGGAGTAACCATGTCATCAACCACAGGAGTATGAGTTACTCTTGTTCCATATTTGACTAGTGTTAAGTTTATTGATGGCATTCCTGTCTTCAATGTGAATGGCATGATTTCACTTGCTTAAAATGTAATTAATAGTTGGTTAAAACTTATTGATGTTAAAAGAGAGCTCCTCAGGCAAAATATGCTTTCCTATACACAGAAAGTTAAAAGATAATGGGCCTCATTACGACCCAGGCGGTAAGTTACCGCCTGGGCCGTGACTTTACCACCATGGCGTAAACTACGTTTACGCCATGGTGGTTGGCGGATTTACCGCCCCATTCCGACCTTGGCGGGGCGGTAAGACCCCAATCCCCATTTACCCTTCCCCATTCCCATTTTTGCCCCATAGGGCATAATGGGAGTGGGGAAGGCGTTAATTACGCCACCGTAAATTACGGTGGCGTAATTAACTCCATGGTCCCTTAGCGCCATGGATTTTAACACCTGCTAAAAGCAGGTGTTAAGTCCGCCATGGCGCTAAGGGACCTCGTACTCAGGCGGTAAGGGTCGGCGCTGTTTACGCCGCCGTAAAACCCTTACCGCCTGAGTCGTAATGAGGCCCAATATGTGTAGAAAAAGTGGACAAGCAGGCAGTATACTTAAAATGTATATAACAATTGATACTTGTCAAAATTCACAATTTCATGTAGAATGTATATATAGTATGTTACCACTGCTTCGAGAACGCCCGATGGCTTGAGAAGCAGGCTTAGTCCGTCTCTCCTCCCCAGTAACTAATTAAATGCAACAGTAGTCCAAACATATACTTCTGCAGTTAATAAAACAGCAGTTTGCCTTTTTACCTCCAGGAACCAGTGGCACCGAGAGCCAAACAGCAGCAAAACAGCTCTTCACACATAGAATGCAGTGCCCTTTACTCCGCAGTCGAGCTTAACGCCGCAAGGGTGGCTGGGGTGGCTTTTTCAAGCTGGATGATGTCACGTGACAGCTCACGTGACCGCCGCTAAGCCCCTTCTCCTCCAGGAAGTAGAAACGATACGGCAAGAGTCCCAGGAGACTCGCAATGCCGATGACAAGTATTTCTGGAGACAAACGTTTTTGCAAATTTCCTTACAGCAGCAAACACCAGGAGCTACAGTGCATTCTTGCATAGGCTAGCAATATGTTAAGTAGTTTGTCCTGAAACAGATCTCAGGAAGGAAGAGTGCAGCACCCCTTGTAGGGATGAAGCCATCCCAGTATCCAGTGACCAAGTCAAGAAGTATTTAAGCTCCCTGCCTGGCACCAATCTGGAGGATCTTGGAGAGTTGAGGGACAGAATATACAATTCAGGGAGCAGCGTTCTTTGCCCCTCGACATTTCTGTACCGATTGAACTTGTTATCCTCGCAAGGTAAGACTCTTGGCCTTAATTCCCTAGAGGGTTGCATTTACTCTGGTGTGTGCATGATTAGGGGTACCCCTATAATTAAGGGGTACCCCTGTAAATTGGGCTACCTTTCAGTGGTGACGTTCCCGATGTGATCTTAGATTTTGCCCCCATACTTAGCTAAGCCCTAGGCCAGTCACCAGGAGAAGAGCTACGCCCATCTATAGTGATCAGACCCCTACATGAAAAAACGCAAGTATCCTGAGTGATTTTAGTAGGAGCCATTCTAAAAGAAATCCCCTCTGATCACTAAAGTGGGGCATGGCTCCAGAAAGACAGGCCAGCTTCGTAATGGAGGAAAACTTGTTGAAATACGCCCATGTGAGTATTATGTGAGCATACTCTTGGAAGTGATAAAAACATGGGAACATGAATGTATGATAGTATGGTGATGTGGGTGATGTATGAGGTCAATGAATAGATGGAACAGGACTTTTGGTGATGTATTATGGAATAGAATGTTTGGTGATGTGTTAAGGAATAAATTGGAAATGATTTCAAGTGATGTGTTATGGAGTAGATTGGATAGAAGGAGGGTTATGTAATGAAATTGTTGCGTATTTCTGTTTTTCTACTTTTTATAATGGAAAAGGGGAACCTCAGCATATAAAGGCTGAGAGGAAAGGGAGCACCAGCTTATAAGGACTGGAAAGTAAGGGATCCTCAGCTATAATAGGTTGAGAAGGTAGTACCAAGCATTATTCTTTTCCGACGATAAAAGTAATAGGGTCCTCAGCATATTAAAAAACGCTGGGAAGGTGGTACTACAATGATATAAAGAAAAACATTAGTGGCTCGGTATAATGAATGGGCCTGGAATTTAAAAAATGGGAATGGGGAAGGGCCATGGCGGCATGGGGAATTACCGCCCTGCCAACCTTGGAATGGGGTGGTAATTCCCCATTCCGCCATGGCGGACACTGGCATGGACCATGGTGCTAACAGCACCATGGTCCTCCGCCTGGGTCGTAATGAGGCCCAAAGTGAAGCATTAGCGGCGCACTCCACATTATGGAGGAAGAAACTCCAATAAAACACAAGCATAGGGTCTGCCACTGTATTGTGACAGAAAAAACAAACAATAGATAGTGGAACGAAAGGAAGGGGGGTGTCCTGCTCCTGGCCAGAGCAGGGTTCCCATAACAGAAACATGCTAGAAAACATTTTTTAGAAGCAAAATATAAAAGGAAAACATTCCAAAAAAGAAACGAGATTCTAGATCTCTGGCAATTATTTGAGGATATGGAAGATCAGAAAGGTGAAAAAGAGATCCACTTTAAGGGGATATACCCCGTAACGCCTAAACCTGCAGTAGGGTATACAAACCCAGTCCATAAGCCTCCAGAGGTAGAGAAAATGTCAACAGGATTATCAGGATTAGCAACTGGGGGGACCTCAAGAGCTTTTGCACCTCCCATATAACCCATTCACAAGCACTGATATGCCCGTAGCATCAGTATACCCATAGGGTCCACAAGTAGACACAGACAACGAGTTAAGAGCACTGTGGGAAAGGTTAGTCAGATTACAAGTATCACCAGAAATAAGGGTACTGGTACAGAAAATAGGGGATTGGAAGTAAGGAGATTTTCTGTTTAGAGTCAACCCTGGGGCAATAAGAAATGTTTGTGTTGAAAAAGATGATGGGCAGAGGGTATGGACGGTCCTGGGACAACAAGTAGAACAAGCGAGGGAAAATAGAGGTGAAGATCAAGGTGGTAGAAAGAATGAAGAGGCAGGGCAAGAAGGAGATCAAGGAGAGTAGGCGGCAAGACACCCATCCCTGCCACAAGAGGTGGTGAGGGAGAGATCAAGAAATAGACCAGATTTAATGATAGTAGTATAAAATCAGAAAAAAAAGGGGTAGAATACACGCACCTGGATGCCCCAGGGCCAGGGGCGCTATATAAATAAATAAAATACAAATACAAAATAGACATGCAGATGCCTCTAATACATAAAGGAGGAGGGATAACGCAGTATGTGCCATGGCCTCAAAAGGACAGAAATAATTTGATTAAAGCTCTCCCCCAGCTTATAGCCAGAGCTAGTAAATGTATCTATGAATTTGAAAAACAAACAGCATGTGTAGCCTCAGCACCAGGAGATTTTAAGAGTCTTCTAGTCACCATCATTGGGGACCTGGCTGGGGACATATGGGCAAGGGCTGGGGTAAGTCTTGCAGATAATGGACATGATGGAGCAGCCTTTGATAAGGTAAGGGCAAGGGTATGGGCTGCCCTACAAAGGATGTACCCAGATACCCCTGACTTACATTATTTAATGCAGTGCACAATGGGTGATGATGAGGATCCAGTTAGGTTTATTCTTAAATTACAGGAAATGTGTAGAATTGAGACAGTACAATTTTTCTATTTTATCGTAAATAGGGGAATTTCCAAAAGAGGTCCAGAAGGCACTACATGGTAATTGAAGCCAAAGGGTGGGCAGAGATACAAAGTATAATAGTCCACCATATTAAGAGAATCAAGGAACGGGACAGGGAGACAGCCCAGAAGCGGCAAACAGATGAGGCAAAACTAGTGGAAAAGAAACTAAATAAGGTTGTCGTCCAAGCACCGGTGACGGCACCGGCTTAGGGAGAAAGGACAGGACAATGGGGTGGAGGGACAGTACCCCAACCTACAGTGGGAATATAAAGGAGCACCAAGGGGAAAAGGAGGATTTTGAGGAGCAAGAGCAAGAGGCTTTGAGGGGATAGGGCCCCGGGGAGGAGGATTGGGAACATCACAGTGCTGGTATTGCAGGAAATGGGGGCATTTGGCAAGGGAATGCAGGAACAGGCCTGGGATTGGATTTAATTATGCACCATCACCTCCAGGGCATGGATTCCAAGGGCCTCAAGGAATGGGACAATAGTAATTTGGGTGAGGGGGTCAAAATCATTTCCCTTATGGGGCCGGCAGGCAAGGGCAATGTGGGCAACAACTACAGCAGGGTAAGGGAACACAGGATGGCAGGGGGAACAGGCTCCCCATTCCAAGGAGTTACAATGGCGGGGGTTAGTCTATTTCATTCCCCGAAACAAATACATATTCTGATTAGGACAGCCCACAGAGAGCACTCCCATGTCCAATCCTATTGACAACCGTACACCCTGAAGAGGAGCCCTTGGTGGAGGTGGAAACAGGCAATTTATATTTATGGTAGATTCAGGTGCAACTAAAGCATGCATTATGGAGGGGAACTTTCGATATGTGTATTCCATAGTTCAGAAGCTTGTACAGGGAAGCTAGCTCCGCCCGAGTTAAGGAGTTTGAATCTCGGTATGGACACAGTGTTAGCTTGTGCTGCTCTAAGTGGTCTAGATGATGTGTGGGGTGTAAGTTGGTTGGTAAGGTAGGCTGGTGCAAGGTTAGCCCAAGCTTTGTGAGTGAGGGCCAGAGTTTTGAGGGATATTCTGTGCTCTACTGGGAGCCAGTGTAGTTTGCGTCTAGTCTCAGAGATATGCTCCTTTTTAGGGATGTTGAGGGCAGCCATGATGGCGTTATATTGAATCACTTGCAGTTTGTTGATATTTTTGTGGCTTATGCCTAGGTAAAGGGCATTACAATAGTCTATTTTGCATAGGACTAGTGCTCTGGCAAGAGTAATGCAATTAGGTGAAGAGATGAATGGTCTACATGCAGTGATCAGCTTGCAGGTGTAAGCGGCTGATGATGCTACTGCATTAGTTTGTTTGGAAAAGGATAAGGTGGCATCGATTTAGACACCAAGGGTTTTAGTGTTGTTTGAGACGGGGATGAGATTACCATCTATAGTGAAAGATTTTAAAGCGGAATTAAGATTTTTGGGTTTGGCATGAGTGCCAAGGATGATCAACTCCGTTTTTTCGTCATTGAGACAAAGTCCATAATGTGCCATCCATGCTTGTATTACAAAGTATATTTCATTGAGGGTTTTGCTGTCTGTTTCATAGTTACCCGAGATAGGAATGAGTATCTGGGTGTCGTCCGCGTAATTAGTGTACGTGACACCCAGATAGTCAAGGATATCAAAGAGGGGCTTTGTGAAGACATTATACAGTGTCGGGGACACACAAGAGCCTTGCGGGACGCCACAGGGTACTGGTGAGGGTTCGGCAGAATCCGTGGGAGAGAAGACCCTCATGGTTCTGTTCGCCAAGAAGGAACTGATCCAGGCAGTGGCTGCGTCTGAGAAGTGTGCTGCAGTTTTCAAGTGGTGACAAAGTGTTTGGTGGTTAACCAAATCAAAAGCTGCTGACAGGTCGAGCAGTAAGAGGAGTGCCAGTTTACCATTGTCTTTCAGGATTTGGATCTGGGTAGTGAGGTCAATTAATGCAGTTTCCGTACCGTGTCTGGGTCGGAAGCCGGATTGCCTTAGTCCCAGGAGATTGTTTGATTCTAGGTAGGCCTGTATTTGTAGATAGGCTGCTCTGTCCAGTATTTTTAATAAGGTACGGTAGTTATCGGCCTATAGTTAGATGGGTTGGCTGGGTCGAGAGTAGGTTTTTTGAGAAGTGGAATGACCCACGCGTCTTTTAGGTTGTCAGGTACTACTCCGGATTTGAAGGAGGCATTGATGAAGTTGGTAATAAATGGTGGCAGATCGTGTGCGGCTGCTTTGATGATCGGGGCCGGGCAGGCATCACCTTGGCAGTTTGATGGTTTAAGTATCCTAATGATGTTTTATATGGTTTCATACACTGAGGAGCTGGATATAAAAGTGGGAGGGGAGGTAGTACGACCCCCCTTGTTATATCCAGAGAGTTCCCCCTATGAACTTGTTGGGTAGGAATCTGCTCATTAAACTAAAAATAACGATATTATTCACAGATCAAGGGGTAGTGTGTTCTACTCCAGGGGTATGTGTAGCTCAAGCAATGGTAATAATAAATGCAATGGCAAGGGAGTCGGTAGTCCATATGGTTCCTGTGGGCCCAGATACATTTTATTTTATGGTATGAAGATATTAGTAAAAGCAGTGCCTCCAATTGCGACAAAGTGTTGGCGAGTGCCCACAGATTTTATTTTCCAGCCCATGGTGCCACTCGAGATGGTGGCAGGGACAATATTGTCATTAGATTTGCAAGGACTAGTAGCGTGTGACAAAAGAGTAGTCCTGATTGGAACAGACCAGGACGGGTGCGAGTGGCGCACAGTATTATGTATAGACCGACAGTATAATTAAAGGAAATGACTGATGAGTTATTTGAGGACAGTAAGCAGAATGGGGATATTATTTTGGAAATCTGCATCCCATGTGATATGCTGCAGTATTAGAAGGAACAGAGCCCCCTGATGGCAGTGGTGACCCGGTCATTTTTATTTTTTGGACGAGGACATGCAATATGTACTTGAAGAAATAGGGACTATTAATCCAGGAGGATTTAATCCACTCCTGGATGAATCTCTACCTCTAGTCGGTTAAGAACATCCTAGAGAGACCATCAGCATTTTGGTGATGACATCCTGCTTTGTGCTCAATGGTGAAATCAAACCCTTGCAGGCAGATTGACCATTTTAGAAGTTTTGGGTTCTCCCCTTTCATTTGCATTAACCATCTCAAGGGTTGGTGGTCAGTTTGAATCACAAAAGTAGATCCATACAAGTATGGTCTAAACTTCTTCAAAGACCACACAATAGCAAAATATTTGCGCTCTATGGTTGCCCACCTTGTTTCTGGTTCCTTCAGATTCCTGCTGATGAAGCAAATGGGGTGCTCCCTACCTTCCTCATCCAGTTGACTAAGGACTGCACCTATACCTATATTGGAGGCATCTGTCTGCACAATGAAGGGTTGGTGGTAATCAGGAGCTCTTAGGACTGGAGCTTGACAAAGGGCTTTCTTCAGGTTTTCAAAGGCTTGAGTGCACTCCTCATTCCATCTTACCTTTTTAGGGAATTTTGGAGAGGAGATCACATTCAAGGGAGAAGCTATGGTCCCATAGTTCTCTATGAAATTCCTGTAGTACCCAGTGAGACCTAGGAAAGCTCTCACTTGGTTCTGAGTAGTAGGGGTGGCCCAGTTTTGCACAGCTTGTACTTTGCTGGACAATGGCCTTATTTCACCCCCTCTTACCTCATGACCAAGGTAGACCACCTTGCTCTGATCAATTTGACATTTACTTGCCTTTATGGTCAGATGGGCCTGCTCAAGAGCCTGTAAAACATATCCTAGGTGATCAATATGTTTTTAGAACAACTAGCTGTAGATATAAATTGTTCCCTATGTGACAATGGAAGTTTATCTGCTTTTTGTTCACAAAAAAACCTATGGCATTGAAATACTCCTACCATGAGTGGTGCATACAGGCATTTAGCACCAGTAAGTATAATAACTAGGATGTTAAAAAATTCACCTGATTGATTCAAATTAAGAGATTTAAGTTTTTACAATCTATAGAAACGTTTTCACTCTAAAGGCAGGTTAATCTTGCTTGTCAGAATTCTAAAACAATTGGGTTTATTTGAACTATGCATTGTACACTTTAAGTCTAGGATTTGGGTGTTGACATGTAACTCTAAGATGTCTTCAAATTGAGGTTGCTTTTTTAAATTGTTTTTTGAAATTGCTCATTGACTAAAAATACTATATTGTTTAAATTTAAAATGTTTCTTCTCTTTATAGAAATGTTATTCATAAAGAAAACATGCCCCTGATGAAGAGTTTTTTGCTACTCAAAACGCGTTGGGCCTACCATTCTGTACGAATAATAAATTGTATTGTTTTTTATTTTATCTTTCAAGTTGTCAAAATGTAATTATTTGGTGAAATTTCGAATATATCTAAGATGCCTAAAAAGGCTTTTCAGCTCTACTGATTCTCTTATCACCATTAGGTTTTGGCCTTTCAGATAGTGTGCAGGGGACGAAGCTTTCCTAATAGGAAAACATTCTCTTTTGTCCTTTATCTCCAGCCTAGGTACCAAGGCTGAGCACCTCTCCCCCGCACCTTTAATTTATTTAACATCTCTTGATATATAAAAAAAATATATATATAACTAATATGTAATAAGATAATCCAAACCAGGGTGTACTTAGTGTGTTGTTCACTTTTCTGACATTTCAGATAGTGCAAGAGCTCAGATATAGATAAGGAAGGGAGGGGGAGAGTGGGAAGGGAATGGAAACAGGCGACTACCGTACTAGGCCTGATGACATTTCTGGTAGAGCCGGAGAAAAACAAAAGGTGAGGGAGAGGGGTGCAGAAAGGGAGGGGAGGAACAAAACAAGCGACTATCATACTAGGCCTGACAATATTTCAGATAATGCTGGAGGGATGGTGGGGAGGACAATTCTGATAGAGTAAGTGCATAGAAGAAGTAAGGGGTGGAGGGGAGGAGGTAGGGAAAGGAGGAGAGAAAAGAGAGTAAGCAGTCAAAAAGAGTGGAGAAGCAAGAGTGGAGAGCAAATACAATTGCAGAAGTCAGTAGTAACACATAATGTTGCAAGCCAGGATACAAGATGAAGATGGGAACAGCATGATTCAGGGACACCATGAGTACAAGATGCAAAGGAAGTCCATCATGAGAGTTGAGAAAGAGTGACGCACCGTGAATGAATGAAGTCCATAAAAGTCAAATCCAGCATTGGCCACAAGACAGTGATGGTGAAGGAAGGCACCAGGTGGGCGGGGCTTGCTAAGTGGTGAAAAAGAGCAACAGGCAGGAAGGTACCAGGTGGGCGGGGCTTAGGCCAGGTGACCTAGATCCACTTGCACCTGCTCCCCATCTGCAAAGGAAAAGAGGCTGGAGGGCTGCTTAGGTAGGGAAACAGAGTGGCAAGCAGGAAGGCACCAGGTGGGCGGGGCTTGCTAAGTGGTGAAAAAGAACGGCAAGCAGGAAGGCACCAGGTGGGCGGGGCTTGCTAAGTGGTGGAAAAGAGCGGCAGGCAGGAAGGCACCAGGTGGGCGGGGCTTAGGCCAGGTGTCCTAGATCCACTTGCACCTCCTCCCCATCTGCCCCACAATGAACACAAACAAATGGGGTTACAGTTGAGGCTTGTCATACAGTTGTAGCGATAGGGCATGGGTGCTAGCACCCGATGCTATCTAGACAAACAACAAAGTTTGTATTGCTTTCCTGAAGGCATGATGTGACTCAATATTCCTAATTTCAACATTTTTGTTTTCGAAAAAACGACTATGGTAAGGTGGTAAGGAGTTCCATTGAATTGCTGCCAAGACTGGAAGCTAGAGACTCCTGCCCGGACTCTGTGGGTCTTGTGAGTGGAGATCCTGCTGGTATTCACAGATCTAATGGGTCTTGCAGAGGACGGCTTAACTATTGTTTGAACAAGGTAAAGCGGGCCCGGTCATGGAAAGATTTATGTGTCAGGGCTAGAGTTTTGAAGACTATCCTCTCTTTAATGGGGAGCCAATGAACCTGCTTCTTGGTTTCCGATAGGCGCACCCTTGCTTGACTGTTTTATATGTAATGCAGTGCTCACAGCTTCTGGCAGCAGGGTGCTCCCGGCTCCGTCAGGCTCGGGACAGGGGCCTTGAGTGTGGGCCTTGGGTGTGGGCCGGGGTACGCCTGCCGGCTCCTGGATTGGTTTGCTTTGTGGTTTTGGAAGAACAGGGGAGTACCTGTTTTGATGAGGTCACTTGTCTAGAAAACTCTTCAGGGAGAATAGAGGAAAAGCAGGGAAGGTAGGGAGGGGTGGCCACGGGGGTGCCGGAGGAAGAGGAGAGAGTAGAGGGAGAAGCAGTAGAAGCTGCAAGGGTGGACATGATGTCCTGGGTTTTAGAGATGAAGTAAGAATCTAGTTCCATGCAGAGGGCCTGGGAAGGGGCAGGAGAGGTAGAGACTGCGGCAGGATTGGTCAGCTCCTTGCAGATTTTAAGAGTTCGGCCAAGTTGTTAGATGCCGCAGTAACGCAGGCTTGGATGTGAGATCTCTTCTTGGTAAGGACAGAGAGTCGGTTTTGCCTTTGGAGCAAACGGCAGGCCAGTTTGTCAGAGGATGTGCAAGAAGCCAACCATTTCCTCTCAGCCACCTGACACTTGGATTTAAGGGTGGCGAGCTATGTATCGTACCAGGAGTTGCACTTATTTTAGGCTTCATGCGTATCCTCAACACAGGGGCAAGAACATCAAGAGCATCACTGATAGAGGAGTGGAGCATGGAAAGGGTTGTATCAGGGTGGGAGTCAGCAAGGGGGGAGAGAAAGATGCAGCGAATGCCTCAACTGACACATGCTTCATTGGTTGAATGACTGAGAAGGTGGGTGGCAGTATTGGCGTAGCCTTGACCTGAGGGGTAGAGAGGAAGAGATAAGAGGAGAGGAGAAAGTGGTCGCTCCAGGAGAGAGGAGTGGAGAGAGAGTTAGAGAAGGGGTGTTCAGGGGGGATCAAAACATCAAGAGTGTGCCCTGCAGACTGAGTCGGGCCAGAGGGAAGAATAGCGAGAGAGAGAGGGAGTCACAACGGTCGTGAAAGAGTCCTGTGGCGGGACATGCGACATCCAGGCGGATGTTGAAGTCTCCAAGGAGGAGAAGTTGAGTGGTTGAGGCCAGGAGGGGAGGAAGAAAGGTCAGCCCACTCGGAAAATAAGGAGGTGATCAGACCAGGTGGCCAGTAGATAGTGGCGACTGTGAGAGATTTGCCAGGAGAGAGAGCCTGCAAACCAGGCATTCAATGGAGGAGTAGGCCTGCGTAGTAATGATAGAGGCAGGAATCCACTCTGGGAAGATCAGGACTACACCCCCACTGGAGCGGGTTGGATCTGGGCACAGAGAATATCTTGTAGCCATCAGGAAGAAGAGTGTCAAAGCTTGTGACAGAGCTGGCAGTGAACCATGTCTCGATGAGACCAAGTACATCAAGGTCAAGTTCTTCCAGAAGGCAGCAGATATCAGAGGAGTGTTTGAGAGCTGAGCGAGAGTTCAGAGTGGCGAGATGGAGAATATTGCCATCCTTGAAAGACTTCCACGGAGTGGTACAATCAGAAGTACTCCCTGCAGAGGTGTAGAAGGATTCCAAGGGGGCACAGTGGAGGTAAGAGGAGAGGGCAAGGTAGCCGAGAAGGAGGAGGAGGAGGAAGGTGCCGAAGTAGTGGCAGAGGGAAGAGGCAAGGGAGCTGAAGAAGGTAGAGGAGGGACAGCAGGAGAGGAAAGGAAATTGATAAGGCACATGAATCGTTGAGCAAAGAGGAGAAGGTTGGCCTGAGAACATTGGACCAAGACAGTGCCATTGAGGTAAACATTTATGATGACCTTACAGGAGAGGAAGGAAGCCAGGAGGGCCTCCCATCAGGTGACACTATTAATGGGAGGGGAGGAGTAAGGAGAGTGAACAGGAGACCATGTGAAGAGTCCATAGGTCTGACAAAGGAACAACAAAGAGGATGTCAGTGAGGGTCTGTCTGGAGGAAGCGCTAGTGTAGGTGTCTGCAGTGGGGCGGCATGGGTTGGAGACCAGGATATCCCTTTTGAACTTTTCACTACCAGACTTTGGGCCTCATCACGAGTTTTGTGGTAACCTTTAAATCCGGCGGTAGCGCTGTTACTGCCGGATTTAAGGGTCCGCCAAATCATGGGGGGGGAAATCTACCGAAAATTTGCGCTCATACCGCCGGCGGGAAATCCGCCGGCAGTATGAGCGCGAAATTTCCCCATTGAGCCCAATGGGGAATGGGGCATTCCCGAATGGGCTCAATGGGGAATGGGGATTTCCAAATCCGCCAAACCCGTGATCCGGCGCTAATAGCGCCGGTGGGTTTGGCGGTAGGGCAGATAGCGCCAGCGCTATTAGCACCGCCGTTACCGCCCAACTCGTGATGAGGCCCTTTGTAAGGAGGGATGGATAGTCATTAGAGAAACAGTTGGATAAGATAGGAGAAATGGAGAGCACCATGGGTGATGTGGAATGGGGGAAGAGGAGAGAAGGGAAGGTGGGAAATGAAGGAAGAACAGAAGGGGGTGTGGAAAACGGTGATAAAAAGTGGGGAGAAGGGTGGAAGCGGAAAAGATGGAGAAATAAGGACAGCAGGACAGATTAAGCACATTGCAGTAAGTGGGCACAGCTAATTAAAATAATATATGCAGATGAAAACACAGTAGGCCACTGGGTACAGCTAATTTCAGAATTAGGGCAGATGAAAACACAGTAGGCCACAGTAGGCCACTCAGCTAATTCAGCTAATTACAGAATTAGGGCTGATGAAAACACAGTAGGCCACTAGGCACAGCAGGGGGTAAGAGGAGAGGAAGTCCAGGTGAGCAGTATGTGAGCGGGAACAACCAAGATGATCATAGTGATAGTCAGTAAAGGAGACTAACCGCAATGAAAAGTGTCACAATCATGCAATGCTCTGAGAGTGAGCAGGGTCACATAAATCACAGTCCGCTCGTGTGAGGGTGGGCAGCCAGGCAGCGGACAGGAGCAGTCAGGGCCTTACAGTGAGGGCCTTGGTGTGTGGCCAGGCTAACGCCTGCCTGTGTCTGCTGGTTTCTAAGTTGGCCACAGCTACCCACCCTAGCACAGGCTACCCACACTCTGTGCATGCTCTGCTTCTCTAAAGATAGGTCTGGTGTTTTCCGTCATCAAGTGGAGGTGCTGTTCTCACGTGCTGGCTGGTGTGGACTGCGGTGTGTGTTGTCAGCAGAATCTGGAAAGGAACTTTCCAGCGAGGATACATGGATTATTTTCGCTGATTCAATTTCCGGACCACCCTGTCCCCCGCAGGAGGTGGTAGCGCAGCGTTTCAGGCAGTTGAGGCAGAGACTCTTCTATTTACTGGAAGTGAGAACTGACAACGCGCGTTAGTCTTTTGCAATATGACGCAAAAAGATCATTCAGTTGTAAGTAAGAGTTTAGGGGAAGGTTTCACAGTAACTGGCCTCATCATGGGTTTCTTGTGGGTTTCTCATGGGGGGGGAAAGACCTCTGTCAGAGTTAAGGCCAGGATGCATGAGATGCTAGGGGGTCCTCAAATCATAGGAGAAACGGTGGCCCATCAACAGGAGCCTGAGTGCTCTGTCAGAAATTCGAGTGTGGGGTCTGCACTTCCTAATGGCCAACTTGGTATGTAGTAGAATTGAAATAAGTGGTGTTTCAACAAAGGGTGCATTGAGAATGGGAGTACCTTGTGTAGTTAGTAAACCTCTCTGTTTCCAGAGGGTCCCGTATTCATGTGATATATCAAAAGCATAACGTGAATCAGTGTATATAGAGGGTGTGCATTGTGTGGCAATCGTGCAAGCCTGTGTTAGGGCAATGTTGTCAGCTTTTGTAAGGAGAAGGGCAGCAGCAGCTACCACTCTGAGACCTTTGGGAAAGGCAGAGGCTACATGGTCTAACTGTGAGCTAAAATGAAGAAGGTGATATCCTGGATGTCTTCTGCAGAATCTAGGAGAAGAGACATGGGGCGTCAATAAAGTCCATGGATGGGGATGGGACAGAGAAGAAGGCAGAGGCAGATACAAGTGAAACATTTGGCGTGGGATCATGGAAGTCATAGTACACCACACATGGAAAGCGGCAGGTCGCAAGCCTCTGGTTTAAAGAGTCATGTGGAGGACAGCAGCCAGAGGATGGGCAGGGTGTGGAATAAAAAGGGACGAGGGGTGTAGGATTTGAGAAGCAAACTAAAGGAGGAGATGCTGAAAGAAACAGTGAACAGCAACAGAACACATAAGAAAACTAAAGAAGCAACAGATGCCTGCGTATTACAGAAGAATAAAGACACAAAACAGAGGGAGGATACGACCTGTAAACAGAAGGCATGATAATCGGAATAAGAGAGCTAGAGGAAAGGCCAGAAGTAAGAGACGGAGATGGGAAGTAAGACCCAGAAAATCGGTGTGCGAGAGAGTTCCTGGAGACAGAGGAACATCGGGAATACAAGAACACAGTGGGACAGTTTGTCTGGACCAATCAAGAGAGGCTAATTCATTGTCGAGGAGAATAGATGGATTGATTGAGTCAAAATCATTGAGGAGAGATGGGAATAAGAGACAGCAGGTCGTAGGGTGATCTAGACACATAGGGTGAGGAGGATTAATAGAAGTGAGTAAGTCTGGAAATCGAGAGAAATACGAGAAATAAAAGAAATGTGAGTGTGGGGTAGGGGAGAGATTGGAAACAGGATAAAAATGAATACGAGAACGAGAGGCGAGAGCGAGTATGGAAACTCAGAAACAAGATAGGTGCCTGGACCAGACCAGGGACAAGCGAAAGAGAGACAGTACTAGTCTAAGAAAAGAGGGGAGAGATGACATGCTTGATACACTCCTCTGTTGGAGGTGACATTTAGTACTGGGGCACCTGTGGGAGAGGCAACCCTGTATTGAGAGCGATGCGAACATAAACAGAGACAAAGGCCATCATTACAAGTGTGCCCGTCCGGAAACAACGGTGCCGGTAAGATTACTGCCTGCTGGAGCCACTGTGCCCGACAAGGCTGACCCTGCCGGGCATAGCGGCCACGATAGGCAAGCCGTCACAGAAACACTGGCACCGTTAACAATGGTGCTGGTGTTTCCGTGGTCCCCATTCCCATAGAGTCCCAGAGGACTCTATGGGAATGGGGACTTACAAATTGCCGGTGCCTGACTTCCTGAACCACCAGGGTTGTAATCTCCTGGTGTTACCGGGAAATCAGGCGCTGGTAATTTTCTTACGGGTCCGGCAGCAATCCACCGGTATCACCAGCAGGGTTACTGCCAGACCCGTAATGAGGCACAGTGTGTCCTACCTTATTGGCATGTGCGGCTCAGTGGGCCACTGGCACTGAGGCAATAAGGTGTTGCACCTGTAAAGCTTGTGCGGGTGTGAGGAGCGAAGGAGACTCCATGTGAGTGGGTTGTTGGAGGAAAATCCAATATTCAGCTTGCCTCGATTGTGGGCCCTCTAGATAAATACTATCAGGAGAACAATAAATTGTATAATGTATTTATTTTAATTTTATTGTGTATTTGTAAGGCACGTATACATCAAGAAATTGTGTTTCAGAGTGCCCACAGGGCAAGGGGTTGGACATGGAACCAACGAGAATAGAATACAATAATAAACAGGATAGAGGTTGTCCTACTAGGCCTTGTGAGCATTCGGATTGTGCAAGTGCAAAGAGCGAGAAGGGACAAGGGAAAGGGGGTAAGTGCTGCGAATTCCATGGAGAGGTAAGTGCCAAGGAGTAGGTTGCAGAGGAACCGGTAAGTGCTTGGCAGAGGTCACATAATAAGAGTGGTCACCTGCCAATACAATAAGTGCAGTCCTGTGGGGGAACACAGGCCAGTGGATGCCCAAGGGCAAGTGCTGGCAGCGGCCGGAGGCGTTTGGGGGGGAAGGCTGTACCCAGAAAGGACACATAAGGGCTCAGGCCATCAATCTCAACAGGGGGTTTAGCACGGGAGGTGTAGGGTGAAGGATAGCTCAGTGCCATCGCGTTTGTCCTGGAAGCAAGACAACGCAGCGCAACACAGGTTCGATCCCCGATCCCACTCTTAGAAACCACTCGCGTTATAAATGAACAATAAAAATAAAAATTGAAAAAAAGGAGGATTTGAAGAGGAAAGTCTTCCGGAATTTGAGGAGATCTGGCTCGAGAGGGAGGGGAGACTGTTCCAGAGGAGGGAGCCAGCTGAGGAAAGAGATCAGCCTCCAGCTCACTGCTTAGAGAAGTGCTTGACACATAGAGAGTTGAAGCCGGAGGAACATAAAAACCTGGAGGGAGATTATTTGATGATAGCAAGTTGTAGGTAGCGTGGTCTCTGGCCCCAGGCAGCTTTATGGATGAAGCAGAGGGATTTGAATTTGATCCTTGCAGCAACCGGGAGCCAGTGGAGAGATTTTAGGGCTGGAGAGGTATGGTCCCTGAGCTTGTATAAGTCTTGCAGCCCTATTCTGGATCAGCTTGAGGGGGCAGAGAGAGGAAGAGTGTAGATTAAGGAAGAGGCTGTTGCAGTAGTCCAGTGTAGAGTACCAGGGCTCCAGAGACATTGAACTTCATTGAGGAGAGGAAAGAAAGGATGCCTCTGAGGCGTTGGAATTGGAAATTGGCCTTCTTGTTAAGGTCCATGATGTGAGGGGGAAAGAAAGAGAGGAGTCGAAGATGACTCCAAGGTTTCTGGTTTCAAATGAGGTAGGGGGAGCCCATAGAGGGTGGCCAGAGTGATGAGAGGAAAAAGGGAGCTGGTGTCCCAATAGGAAGGATCTCAGTCTTGCTGGCTTTGGAGCAGAGATCATTAGTGGCACACCAGGACTGGATAGCAGATGGGCAGTCAGGAATGGTAGAGGAAGTAGCACGAGGGTCAGAGGGAAGTTTGAAGAAGAGTTGGGTGTCATCTGCATAACACTGGAAGTGGGGGGGGGGTGGAAATAAGGTGAGCAAGTGGAGCGAGATAGACATTAAAGAGCCAGGGTGAGAGGATGGAGCCCTGGGGGACGCCACAGGTAGAGATAGAGGTGGGAGAGGAGAAAGAGCCCAAGATAACCTATGAGGGACAGTCAGAGAGGAAGGAGGTCAGCCAGTCCAGTTCCCACTCCGAGATACCAAGGGTACCATGGAGCAGTTTTATGAGGATGGAGTGGTTGACCGTATCAAATGCAGAGGAGAGATCAAAAAGAATGAACAGCGGGAAAGTTGGAGTCCAGTGATGTGAGCAGTTCCCATGCCACTGGATACTCGGAATTCAGATTGATGGTCGTATAAGCAACCAACCAGCTCAGTATACTGAGTCAGTTGTGGGAAGACCAGTTTCTCCAGGAGTTTCCCAAGGAAGAGGGTGATAGAGATGGGGCAATAGTTAGCGAATTATTGCAGAAATCAGCAAGTGAAAGGGAAATGGAGCCGATGTTGTCCTTAATAGTTCTGGAAGAACAGGGTGGGACTTGGTTGGAGGAGACCTTCATAGAGCGGATAACCCTAGAGACCTCATCCGATGTGATAGGAGAGAAGGAGGAAAGGAAGGCTGAGGGAGGATGGGAGGCAAGCGGTGGCAGTGGCATGGGAGGGGGAGGTATGAGTGCGCAGGATGTCCTGGGTTTTCGCAGTGAAGTGGGTGGCCAATGCAGAGGGCCTGAGAGGGAAGAGGCGTTGAGGACACAGGAGGGATTGGCTAGTTCCTTGCAGATTTTAAAGAGTTCAGCCATGTTGTTGGATACACCAGAGATGCGAGTCTTGATGTGGGCCCTCTTAATGGAGCGAATGGAGAGATATTGCCTTTGGAGAAGGTGACAGGCCAGTTTGTCAAGATAATGAGCTTGAGGTCTGCCACTTCTGTTCCGCGGCTCTGCACTTGCGCTTCAGGGCTTCTAGATCAGAATCGTACCAAGTGTTAAGCTTTGTGTCATGTTTCAGGTGAAGGCTCATGACTGGGGTGAGGATATCGAGAGTGTTGGTGATGGCGAGATGGAGGTTTTTCAAGAGCAACATCAGAGGTAGAGTCTGTAGTGGGAGGAAGGGGGGATGACGGTAGATGCAAAGGCTGAACCTGACACTAGTTTCATCAGGCGGATACCCGAGAACGAAGTTGGCAGAGCTGGGGGAGGTAAGGCCAGGGGGCTGAGAGGGCAAGTTGAGAGGAGTGGAGGGAGTGGTCTGACCAGGAGAGCAGGGTGGCGAGAGGGGGGGGGGGGCAGAAGATTGTGTGGATGAGGACATCGAGAGTGTGTCCAGCTGAGTGGGTAGGACCAAATGGGAGAATGGTTTGGGAGAGCCAGGTGCAAAGATCACATAAGAGAGTGGTTGCCGTGATTGGGGATTCAAGGTGAATGTTGAAGTCCCCTAGGAGAAGGCGTTTAGAGGTAGATGACAGAGAAAGGAGGAGAAATCGACCCATTCTGAGAGGAACAGTGTGATAGAGCCAGGTGGTCAATAGATAGTGGCAATGGTCCAGGAGGAAGTCAAAGAGATGACCAGCTTGCAGACCAGGCTCTGGAAGAAGTATGGTTGTGTAGGTATTAAAGAAGAAGGGAACTGCTCCTGGAAGATTAGGGCAACCCCACTGCCGCCACGGATAGGGTGCGGATTTGAGATGATCTTGTAGCTGTCAGGGAGAAGGGTGTCAAAATCAGGTACTGACATGGTCTTGAACCATGTCTCGGTAAGAGCCAGGATGCAGAGGTCAAGGTCTTCGAGGAGGATGCAGATGCCACCAGAGTGTTTGATGGCAGAGCGGGCACTTAGGGTGGCCAGGTGAAATCGGTCGCTGCCTAGGTTTTCCAGTGAGGGGTACAGGGGCATGGAACCTCAAACAGAGGAGGGGGAGGGACAAAGCGAGAGGAAGGATTAGCAGGCACAGGAAGAAAGTTGATGAGAGATGGCAGGCATCGGTCAAAGAGGAGGAGATTGGGTTGAGGACCCTGAGCCATGATAGTGCTATTAAGGCAGACATTAATGATATATCTGGATCACGAGTAGCCTGCCAAGAGTACTTCCCATCTAGTGCAACCATTAATGGGTGAGGGTAAAACAGGAGAGAGAGATAAGATGAGTCCAGAGATCCAGAGAGAAGATAGAAAAGAGGATATCAGTTGCAATCGGTCTCTAGGTTGCACTGATGTAGGTGTCTACGATGGGTAGACTAGGGATAGTGGTCAAGAAATTGTTTTTTCAACCTTTTCCTTCCAGAATTTGGGAGGGAAGGGGGATAGGTGATAGTATAACAGTTATAATAGATGGGGGAGATGGTGAGTGCCATAGGGGTGGCGGAGTGATACAGGATGGAGGATAGAAGTGTCACACTCTGCCTCTTGTCTCACCTGTTTGTCCTTTGAAGTCTTCTTTCTCGGAGGTCTTTCTTTCTTTCTGGTCATTCGGGACTTGTACAAGTATGGAAGCGTATCCTCTGTCGCCAGTGTGCAGATCAGGACCGAAGCCCGGGAAGAAAGAGTTTTGAGCGATTCCACAAACGGAAAGCGCGAGGAGTGGTACAGATGGATACCAGGAAGGAAATAGGGTACCGCTGAGAAGAGGGGGTTGGACGGGAATAGAGGAAAAAGCTAGGTACACACTTGCCGGTAACTCGGAAAGGTAGCATTGAGACACGCAGAGCCGTGGGTGCGTGTCTGTTTTCTAGGAAGTGGCAGGTCTAGCAGAAACACTAGACAGCGGGCTTCTCAATGGCGCCGGCCATGTTGGTAGAATAGCGAGAATAGCGGCCACAACATTGCAGTGCTTGATGGCCCATGTAGTCCAGAAAGGGCTGAAACGGTGAATTATGACAGAACGCCCCCTCTTAAACCTCGATCCACCAGGTTTACCTGGATGAGTTTGGTGGAGCCTCCATACCAAATGGGAGGCATTCATGTTGGACACAGGTTCCCATGTTCGTTTGCTGGGAGTATAATCTTTCCATTCCACCAAGTATTGCAGTCGACCGCTCCTATATCTGGAATCGCATGTCCTGGAAACCTCAAATTCGATCTGATTATTGACGAGCACAGGGGTAAGTCAAAGAGTTGTCCTGGTGGATTGAGAGTAGGGTTTGAGCAAGGAAGTGTGAAAAACGGGATGAATCTTCTTCCAGGATTCTGGTAATCGAAGTCGAAATGCCACAGGGTTAATGATTTCCTTTATTGCAAAGGGCCCGTAGAATCGAGTGGCCAACTTATTGGGTGACAGATGTCGAGGCAAGAGTCTAGAGGAAAGCCATACCTTGTCGCCAATGGCATACATGGGACCGGGTCTCCTCCTGGTATCAGCATTTCTTTTAACATCCATCCTGGCTCTTTCCAAATGTCTTTTTAAGTCCTTGTATCCAGTGACTAAATGCTCAATCCAGGAATCAACCGAAGGAACCGGGGTGGAGTGAGGCAGGAGAGTTGGCAGGACAGATGGATGGAAACCTTGACTGCAAAAGAAAGGGCTTGTCTTGATAGCAGAGTGGTCAGAATTATTATATGCGAATTCAGCTACTGAGATTAAAACTGACCAATCATCCTGGACTTTGGAAGCAAAGCATCGTAAGTATTGTTCTAGGGTATGATTTACTCATTCGGTTATCTCGTTGGACTGAGGATGGTATCCTGAAGACAAGGCACGTTGAATGCCTAACATTTGGCACAGGTACTTCCAGAATCGGGAAATGTATTGAGGCCCACGGTCTGAAATGATTTTGGAAGTGAGACCATGTAGTCTAAAAATGTGATTCAAAAATATCCCTGCCATTTCTTGTGCCAAAGGTAACTTGTACAAGGGAATGACATGGGCCATATGGGAAAATAGGTCGATGGTAACCATAATGGTAGTGAAACCTTTGGAAGAAGGTAGATCTACGATAAAATCGGTGGCAATTATTTCCCAAGGCCGGTCTGGCAATGCAGGTTGGTGAAGACCACAAGCTGGTTTTCTATTGTCGCACTTGTTCTGACTGCAGACAGCACAGGCTTGGATGTATACCTTTATACTATCAATCATTCTAGGCCACCAAAGATTTCTCAGGATGAGTTGAAGGGTAGCTTTAATGCCACGATGCTCCGAATGGAAGGTATCAAGACAGAGGTGTGTTATCTTGGTTCTCAGGGTCTGTGTAGGTATAACCAATCTCTTGTTCTTGAAAAGGTAACCATCCTTAGCAATCAGGGACCATTGGTTCGTCTTGGTGTATTCCTTCCAGAGATCAGAAAGTGGGGTCTCAGTACAGACGTCATCCAATCGCAAGCTGGCCTGGGCTATGAATACAGTGTCGGGAAACATCTTGGGAAAGGCACAGGCTTCAACCGGTTCCTACTAAGGATGTCTAGATAATGCATCAGCGATTATATTGGTTGTTCCGGGTACATGATGGATGTGAAACTGATATTGGGCAAAAAAAAAAGGCCCAACGAGCCTGACGACTGTTTCTGCACTCCAGAGATTGCAGGACCTGTAAATTACGATGATCAGTTCGAACTTGTACAGGGAACTTGGCACCCAAAAGCACATGACGCCACTCTGTAAAAGCCTGCCGGATGGCAAGCAATTTCTTCTCCAGTACTGAGTAATGGGTTTCACTAGGATTCAAAGTTTGAGATAGGTATGCAATGGGATGTTCTTCTTTGTCCTTGGATTCTTGTTTTAGCAATGCCCCAATAGCGTAATCTGAGGCATCAGTTTCTACCAGGAAGGGTTTATTGATGTCGGGTTGAGCCAGGACGGGTCCTTGAGTAAACCTTTGTTTTAGTTCTTGGAAGGCGGTCTCTTCATCAGCTGACCAGTTGAAGGGTACGTCTTTCTTTAACAATGCAACTATAGGTTGTACTATGGCAGAGAATGTAGGAATTAATTTCTTATAAAAGTTTGCAAGTCCAGGAAGGATTGTATCTGTTTTACTGATGTAGGAGCAGGCCATGAAAGAATAGTCAACCTTGGTGGGATCCATTTCTATTCTTTGGGGACTCAAAACAAATCCCAGGTAATGAACTGTAGAGACATGAAAAATACACTTCTCTGGTTAGGCCAGCAGCTTATTCTCTCGCAGCCGTTGTAAAACCAAGGTCACGTGTTCTTGATGTAATATGGGATTGTTGGAATATATCAATATGTCATCCAGGTAAACAATAACAAAGAGGAATAGCATGTCTGAAAAGACTCTATCCATGAAGCGCTGGAAAACCACTGGGCATTGGCAAATAGCACAACCAAATATTCAAAATGTCCGAAGAGCGTCCTGAAGGCAGTCTTCCACTCATCGCCTTCCTTTATACGGATTAAATGGTAAGCGCCCCGTAAGTCAAGTTTGGTAAAGGTTACGGCGCTGTGTACCACTTCCAATATTTCTGAGATGAGTGGTAATGGATTACAGTCCTTGAGGGTGCATTGGTTAAGACCCTGGTAGTCCAGGCATGGTCGGAGGTCCTTGGTATCCTTTTTGGGCACAGAGAACAAAGAGGCCCCAGCAGGAGACTTAGAAGGACGAATGGTTACATTGGCGAGATTGGTGTCCAGGTATTCACGTAGAGCTCTTTTCTCAGGTTCTGAAAGTATAAACATCCTTCCAAATGGTATAACTGCAGAAACTTTAGTATCGATAGCACAGTCTTCAGGTCGATGGGGAGGTAGTGACTGAACAATGGCTGTTGAGAATACATCTGAAAATTGTTGATATTTCTCAGGTACCTGGGTGATGTTGGAAACACAAATAGGTGGTTGTTCTGGGATCCGGGTTTCTGCGGATAAGGTTTCCCACAGGTTTCCCACAAGCGGGAAGCGCGAGGAGTGGTACAGATGGATACCAGGAAGGAAATAGGGAACCACTGACAAAAGGGGGTAGGACGGGAATAGAGGAAAAAGCTAGGAATGCACTTGCCGGTAACTCGGAAAGGTAGTGTTGAGCCGCGGGTGCGTGTCTGTTTTCTAGGAAGTGGCAGGTCTAGCTGCAACACTAGACAGCAGGCTTCTCAATGGTGCCGGCCATGTTAGTAGGATAGCGGACACAACATTGCGGTGCTTGATGGACCATGTAGTGCAGAAAGGGCGGAAACAGTGAATCATGTCAACAAGAGGCTGCACTGCACCAGCAGAAACTCACTAGGCAACATAGAAACACACCTACATTTGAAATATTAAGTTCCCAAAAATGCACATAATTCTCCAAATAAGAGTCAGACAGGACACATCCCTGAGGGGAATGAGTCCAAGAGCTGGTGAAAGTCAAAAATCGTTTATCTAAAATAGGGCAAGCAGAATCTAATCTGCTCACACTGAGAGCGCTCTGCAGAAACCATGTTACAAATTACTTTATACAGCTTTTTCGTCATCCAGAAGAGGGGAGGCCTAATGGGCACATGAAGCGCTGGGATTGGTTACTAGGGTCAGGCACCTATGGGTGCTTTAGGGATTGGTGTGTTGCGGTTGGTGCGATTCTGCGTGACGCTGTGATGATGCTTTTCAGGTCAATCGGTCAGCTGGGCTGATCAGCTTGGCATGCGGTGTTGGGCAACTTTCTTGTTCGTTACTTATTGATAAATGCTTCACAATTGCCCTTGTGGCCATGCATTCCCATTCATTCAATACTACACTCTGTCTTGTCCAGCATATCCTGCAATCTTAACACCAAAGGAAAGACATTTCTCAATGCAGGTTAACTATCATTGGGCATAACTCATAGGGCATTCTTTAAGCTCAATGTTAGATCTATTGACAGGCAAATTTACTATGCCACAAAATATACAGCTTAATGGGGCAGGACTTTGGGATAACTGTGTGGTCTGGAATGTTCATCTGGTACACCACAAAGGGGGCATTAGATTTGAAGGGACAGGTCACAAAGAGGCACATACCACAATGGTCATACGTTTGTCTGCTAAGGTTAAAGGCAAGCTGTCTGAACATCATTATTAAGTGTCTCCTAATCTACGCTGGCACCATAAGAAGAGGAATCGAAACACTTTCGTGGTGCAGTCTATACTGCATGGGGGGCAGGATCTCCCAAGGAAGTTTATTCATTAAGGTTTGTTGTACATGATTATTACATTTTGCGGTTACAACCATCTAAAACACTTTATCGCCTTTGCATGGGGGGGTTCCCTTGTTATTATAAACATCATATGTTGTGTAGGCACATGTTATTTCCGCCCTTAGATGACACAGTTCACTACGAGGTTCTTCACAGGCCTTAACACATTTTATCGTGCTAATAATGGCATATAATTGCTCAGTTGCTTCTTGCACGAGGCTGTGCATATGTTTACAGTAAGCTCGAGATGAGGTAGCCTTGTGTTGGCATGTGCAGTACTTATGTTACATCACGCATTTGCATTTTCATTTACTATCTATTGCTATTACACTTTATGCCACACTTTAATCCACTTCACACTTCTATAAATGGGACCTAACGTTAGTGCCATGACTATGTCACATGGCACACTAATATACTTGTTGCTTACTGCAATCCATTCAATGTGCCGTATATAATTAAAACAATTCATCAACAGCTAATTTTAAGTGGCATAAAAACACTTCCATCCTCTCATATTTAAAGCTTAAACATCATTACATACTCAAGGGTCACATTCAGTTATTCAAACATGTTCAAAGACTATGGGGGTGGTATTCTTTATGGCCTGGGTCTGCATGGTGGGGGTAGGTTTATGGAGACAAACTACTCTCTGCTGTCAGGCCTTGAGCAGGGCTGCGGCCGGGTCAATGATGTAAGACGGAAGACAAAAGATGCAATGCAAAGTTTGTTGCATTTGCGCGGCCAGTCTTATCATGAGAACCGGATGGCTGCGAGGGGAGGAGGTGGGGGAGCAGCTTGCTCGCTGTGCACGTCTCGAGGGAAGAGCTGCAGGCCTGCGTTCTGGTGTCATGGCTGGCCTGCTGTATGAGAAAACAAAATGGAGTCGGTGGACACAAAAACTGGGGCACTAACGGGTTTTAGTCTGGGTTGACTTTAGGGGGTCATAGTTTGCTGGTGGCATTCCCGCATGGGTGCCCTGTGGCAGGGGCCCTGTGCCCAAAGCAGCCATGCCAAAATACAACCAGGAAGTTCGTATTGACTTGGAATGCAAGGCGAGGGGTCTCCAGGACCCCCTCCTTCCACTCATTATTCAGGAACGCACACAATGCAATGCAAAATGGGGGTGTAGAGATGGAGAAACACACCTAAATTTCAAGTATTCAGAAAGGTACACAATGCAGTGCTGAGGAAAGATGGGGAGTTAGGCATTGGAAGAAGCCACAGTGGTTGACTTAAGGCTCAGTTAGGTACAACATTTGTTAATAAGTTGATAGGCATCAGGCAGTTCACAAGTAGTAGGATAGAAAAGGCTTCAAATGAGGCACAAGTTCATGGAGTGGCTGGTTGATGGCGAGAAGGGGAAGTCCACAGGTGAAGATGCAGGCGGGGGCCATCTGAGCCCTCCCAAGGCCTGGACAGGCACAGACAGGGGCCTTTTGTGTGGGCCTTCTTCGGTGGGACGGCTCTTGACTGGTGGTTCATCGATTTTATGTATATGGTGGTAGACAGCCGATCCCTGCCCCTGGTGGAGCAGCTGACAGGGCACTCCTGTTCCTGGGCCAGAGAAAGTGGCATTGGCCATCTTGGACAAGATTCTTGTGGGCTGTTCCTATGGGCAGCCCAAATGGTGACAAATTTCCTGCTAGTATCAGTGACTCTTCCTTGACGTAATAAGCACAAATACACAAGTGGAATGAAAAATGCCTAAGTATGCAAATTTTGCTCACAAGTGCGAGCACCCAGGCGGGAAGGTAAAGGAGCTGTAAATGATGCACAGAACAGCAGGGGCTTACCAGCAATACAGCGAGGTCTGCTCGTGGACCAGGAGAGGGAGGAATCAAGAGAGCCTGAAAGCGCGGGATGCCGACAATGGAGTGAAGAGGAGAGAGCATAATAGTTCAATGCCTAACACATTAGTAGGCGAGCAAGAGCTTAACATAAAGCTGTGGTGTTCAGTGATGGGACCAGTGGAAAAGACAGGTGATACCGGATGTGGGATAGTGGTGCCAGATATACCACCAACATTGACAGTTTCCCTGGAGAGATCCATATTTGGCCCCGCCTCATCCCGAAAGAGTACTAAAATCCTATCAAGAGATAGAAACCATCGCCACAAATGGCCCCAACAGCCAGGACATTTGAAAAACAATTTAATTGACACATACTACCCAAACAGAAACACTGCTTTGGGAAACATGTGCTTGTACACATTAGCCCAAAACTACTCCTACAAAAACAATGTCACACCAGATGAGACAACTGGCAAATATTCAGTTTCCACTTTTGAAGGAAGCCTAGTAATACTTACGAAACCTAGCCTAATTAATCATACAAAGGTATAATTTAAATCTCTGCAACACAGAGAATTTTATTACATGATGCCTATGCACCTTTTTAAACCTTGGAGAAAAGAATTATTAGGTCACCATGGCTGATTTGAAGATGAATTCAAAGCAAATGAAAGCAGTATTACAAATGTCAATTTCAAACAATAAAAAACAAATGTAGGACAATGAACCCCAACAAGAGGACAACATTCAAGCTCTACTAGATAAAGACACTCCTGAGGGCAGTCAACCTTCCCTTACAGGAAGCCAGTGATCACTTGGAGAACCACTCACAGAAATAGCCATTACTGTGGTAGAAAATACCATGTATCAATCTAAACCATGTCAGGTAGACCTGTCAGTGCTGAAATCACAGCTAAATGATGAACAACTCAGCATTTATCTAGAGGTCACTGAAGAAATTGAACATGGTTTTAAACATGAAACTAAAATGTGCAGCTGTTAAAATTAGAAACCTCTGCTCCTGTATGTAAGTGGTGAAGCTGGTTCTGGTAAAACGCTCTTAATCAAAATAATTAGCAAACTTCTACAAGACTTAACAAACAACCTTTCATTTGTTGTAACAGTCCCCACAGGTTTAGCTGCCTACAACATAGGAGGTGTAACTTTACACCGACTACTGCTCCTCCCAGTAGAACACCAAAACAAATGAGAAAACTACAAATTATCAGTAGAAGCTACTACTGAAGTACTCAGAATTCAGAAAAAAATGAAAGTGCTCCTGATAGATGAAGTAAGCATGGTTTGCAACCATGTTGGCTTTAATTCATCTCAGAATGCAAGAAGTCCTAAAAACCGACTACGAAGAGCTGTTTGGAGGAAAACATGTTATTGTTTTTGAAGACCTCCTACAGTTAACCCCAGTAAAAGGTCAACCTATTTTCAAAACATTAGGACACAAACAGTGCTGGAACACACTCGGCAGCAATGGGAATTTAAATCTCTGGCAACATTTTCACTACAGAGAACTAACTCAAAACATGCATCAGTCTGCATATCTCGCCTATGCTAACATTTTAAAAAGCATTAGAATTGGTCTGCTTACTAAAGATGCAAAATCCATCTTAAATAGTAGACTAATCCATGAGCTTTATGGACAGAACACACCTCCTCCTGATGTCATGGAACAATTAACTCAACAAAATCTAAAATGCATGTCCTTAATGCCAACCCTTGCGAGCTGTAGTCAATTCAACAAGGCAATGTTGAAAAAAGAAATGCAACCCATACTGCATATCGGCTCCAGAGACAAATTAGATGTGCATGGCAAGACACTCCCCATCAGTCGGCAAGTAACAGCACGATCAAATAGCTTAGAAAAATCTATCTCTAACACAGCTGGATTAAAAAAGTATTAACTCTGTGTCTAAACTGCAGTGTGACTTGACGTAGGACAAGGTTTAGTCAATGGAGCAATTGGTACAGTTATTGGCTTCCAAACAATTCCACATGACAACATTCTGTATGTCAACATCCACTTTGACAAACTTGCTGAAGTTAAAAAAAATAGGCCGCACAATAACACCTTCTTTTCAAAGACATGTACGCAGGCAGAGAACAATTCTCTATCTCTTGCATATGCTGTCACTATACAATATATAAATCGCAAGGTCTAACCCTAGATCAGGCATTGATTTACATTGGCAGTACAGTATTTAAAGAAGGTATGAGTTATGTAGCACTTTCACGTCTGCGTACACTTGATGGTCTATTGCTACTTAACTTTGATGCAAAGTCAACGCTATCATTCCTTGCATCCTAGAATGCAACAGGCTACTTGTACTGTACACCTCCCTTCTAGATATGTACCCTGTACCTAAAAAATAAAACCTTTAATAAGAAAACAAATACAAACAGAACCAATAGCAGATCTCCCAGCAATACAGCTAAAGAAACCAAGAACAACTGCTGCTCCATCAAATAATACAACCACACAACTCACTAGTACAAAGGCACATCCATCAGAAGACAAAGAGACATATGTCTCTTATCAAAAAAGAACTGCAGGATCACACCCGTATTCCCTGGGGATCTGTCAGCCAGATGGCCAGGACACGGCTATCACTTTTGGATCCAGTGGCTGGTGGTCGACCAGTGTGGGAGGATCACCTGGATGAGGGGTCTTCGGGGAGTGGAAGTGGGACACCAGAGGGTGAGACACAGTATCCCCTTCCCTGGACCACCTTTTCCCCACCCTACCAGGTAGAGTACCTGGGAACACATCCCCCCACCTTACCCAACACAAACACTTTCTCACGGACAGCTCACTGTGTGCGAAATCGGACTAAAACTAGAGCTGTGTACCTGGCATGTGCCAATACAATGGTCAGGCAACGTCAGGCAAATACTGATCACTACACACACCTGACTTCCATCACACTTACCCACACGGATAAAAGGCAGTGCACAATAGCACACTCTGAGCGAGGCAAAGCACATGAAACAGCGGTTCCAAGATGGCAGTTTAATGCAAGGAGAAAGACGGCGAGACCAGAGGGAGTACAAGGAGGGAAGTGGGCTTGATCTTTTCAGACCGTTACTTTCGTGAACCTTGGAAAGTAAGACACCTAAGACTGGGAACTAAAGCTGAACAAACCTGCATTGTGTGTCAGAGGTACCCAGAGATCTCTCGCATCATTAACCAAAGCGGGGAGGAGCCATGGTACTGTCATTGGCTCCTACAACAAAGCACCATCAGTAAACACAGCACAGCCGGTGAGTCTGAGAGACGGATACCAAACCAGTCTGTGTTAGAATCAAGTTTGCAAGCGGCAACATTGTATGAAGATATCTAAAAAGATTAACGTGTGAAACGTATGTGATGACGGGTGCAAATAATTGAAAACCAGAGAAGTGATTGAACTTTGGGGAGGCGAAATAAGATACCATAAACAGAGTGGTCTGGCAACTCCGTGGGTGCTCACTCAAAGGTCTCTGTCAGGTATCCAACTAATTGGCAACTTTTGAAAGGGGAATTTTGAAATCGAAGTTTTCCTGCAATGGGTGAAGCTAAATCCTGTGCACATTCGAAAGTCTTCGATAGTTTAATGCATGCTACAATTGGTCCGAGTCCGGCTAAGGGAGACTAATTGTGATGGAGAAAGGATCTGAGTCCAGCAGAGGGGGATCTGAGGTGAACCGTGAGTCACCTCAGAAAGAGGATTCTCTGAATATTATAATAAGGCAGATATGATCCCGGAAGAGGGGGATCTATGATACTAACAGTGATATCCCTGGTGAGACACCCGAATTGAACACTGGTAAGAGAAAAGGAACTTTGCGTTTATTTTGTTCTTGTACATCAGGCCCTCTGAGTCAAGAGGCTTTTGGTGAGCCAAGAGACTTGCATCAAAGAAGGCCCCGATGCTGGTAATGGAACCGTGTCCTTGTGCCGAAAAAGCAAGAGTATGTACTTTGCTCGAACTGCCTTGTCCCGTGCTATAAACGTGGGAAAGGTAGGCCAACGGCCTGAACATCCTGACATATAATTTTGCGAATACTTCTTTATTTTTATCATGAACACTACCACTCTCTATGTATGTTTAGCGGCAATAGTTTTCTTTAGAATAGGCCCTTTTATTTTGACAAGACTACACTAGGACTGCGTTATAATTATATGATGGTTTTAGCTTGCTCCCATCTTAGATTAAGGTTTAGATCAGCGTCCATCACACCTGTGTTAAAGTTCAATAAACACCCTTGAACTGTGGTCACGTTACAATCCATAACACATTCTGAATCCATTCCATTTCACCAGCTTCTGCAGAATGCAAATCATGGCATTTAGGCCCTGTTTGCAATCAGACCATCGTCCACCATACAAATAAACTCACATAGCCAATATGTCATACTAAGGCTTCTAAGGTGTAATGCAGATGGTACCAAAACAACTGTAAGCTTACAGGATTCACACACAGCCAACAGTGGGCACAATCTACCACAA
The DNA here is from genome assembly GCF_040938575.1 of Ambystoma mexicanum. Lineage (NCBI taxonomy): Eukaryota > Metazoa > Chordata > Amphibia > Caudata > Ambystomatidae > Ambystoma > Ambystoma mexicanum. The sequence continues at coordinate 1,678,892,131 of NC_090937.1, forward strand.
CCACTTCAGGCCACTATACTGCATATGTCAAAAAATAAGGTGGTTGGTTTAAATGTAACAACACCTCTATTGCAAAACATAGGTTACCAGCAAATCTACCAAATGCATATTTTAACATTCCTGCAACCCAAATTGAGTCACTAAAGTATAGCACAATAAACATTTAGAATACGTCAATGCTTATCTAATTGCATCTACATTTCTATGATAGTAGTTTTAAAACCCAAGACAGTTTGAAGGCGCCAACAGGTATCCAACTACTTCAAAAATACCCTTTATTGCAATACACTTCAAATGTTATGCCATCACAGTTCTTGTTACTGCAATACGTCTCGTAAAATCCAATATAATTACAATACGCCAACGTTACCATCAAATCTAGCAAATGCCTACTTAATATTCCTTCACCCCAAATGTACTCACTAAACCATAGTACATACAACTGTTTGAATACGCCAAAGGGAATCTAACTACATTAAAAAACACCCTTCATTATAATACACTCCAAATACGCCATGACAGTTATTCTTACTGCAAAAAATCTTGTAAAGTCCAATATAGTTAGCAAGGCATAAATTAGTTTTGCGAAATTGATTAGCAGAAATTGCTAAAGAAAAAAAATGTTTAGCAATCCAACCTAAATGGTTAGCAATGCTTTTTGCTTTGATGCTGTGTCTCAATCGGATGTTATGGTGAAACAACAATTAGAATTGTGAAGGAAAAATAGGTATTAATGCATACATTTTTTTCTAGAATGGGACGTACAATCTCCCCCGACTTTTTTGGAGCCTTATATTTACACTTGCTCTAGGGGAGGTAATAGCTCTATGATTGATTTTTTTTTTTAATCTCATCAGGGCATTATCACATATTACTCCTGTTAATATCTCTAATCCGAAATTAGGCGACCTTTTGATGATCATCTTAGTGTTACATCTTCCTTTTGCCCATTTTTCCGAAGACATCGCCCTAACGATGATTGAACCTGATCGTAAGGCTCTGTCAGTGAGATGGAATCCCTCAGTCTGCCACAAGCTTCTTAAATATATAGCATCCGGTTGTGAGATCATAACCAGGACAGATCTGGGAGGTCCCTCTATGATGGATATAAAAGTAAGAAATGTCTCCATCTAGATAGGTTAGCATCCCACATAAAGATGAAAGCTCTTTCAAATTATAACCATGCTCACTCTTTTAATGTAAAGCTTGCTATCTTAAAAAAAGGAAAAAACTCCCTCATTAGATGCCTATTGAGAAATAACTTCTTTTCGGATATTCTTAAATAACAAATAAGGAAAATCAAACAGACCTACAAAAATAAAAATCATATGGATGAGAAGAGAATTGTACCTAGTCGATAATCAAAAAATTATACACCATCTATTAAAACACGACACTAGGCACGTGTGGTCAATTCTTTGCACTTTTACTCCTGACTCCTCTACCGTGCCAGAATCTGTCATCTCCGCAGAAGTTTGGGCTAGTTATATAAAGAAAAAATATCAGCTGCAGGAGTGATTTGTTTCGCTTACTAACAGTGTACCCAAGCTTAACCCAGGCATGCAATCCTAATGGTCTGTCGCCGACATTATAGAAGCCATACGAAAATTTAAAAACTCAAAGGCACCAGGACCTGACGGTTTGCCTCTGTGTGTCTACAAAGCAGATCCATTGCTATGGGCACAAATATTAAAAATACGTTTCGATTCTTTACACTGGTATCATTCCAATTTACAAAAAGGGACCTCCTGATGTCCCCGGTAAATACCGCCCTATTGCACTCACAGACGCCTCTTCAAAAATCTTTTCCCTATTATTGCTTCAGCAATTGCAATTGCATATAGACGAAAAAGCACTGTTATCTGCCTGTCAGGTGAGCTTTCGTAAATTTTTTTTGGTTGCCCTTTGAATGCAACCATCTTAGCTCATCTGCGGGCTCAAACCCATTACTCTAATACAGGTCCAGTTTATATGGCCGGCTTAGACCTTACAGCGGCCTTTGATAGCGTGATTCGAAAAACCCTTTGAACAAAAATGGCAAAACTTGAAATCCCCTACAATCTGGTTGCTCCATCCCTACTAAAATAGGCATAAAACAGGGTTGCAATATGGCGACAGTTCTTTTCAATTTATATCTCTTAGGCATTGATAATCTATGGACAAATGCAGTAGTTTTTCCAGCCAAATTAGGTTCCAGTAAATTGGACTGGATAGGATTTGCTGATGACCTTCTTTTTTTGACAGAACCTCCTATGGTCTGCAAAAAAAATTGCATTTATTTGCACAATTTCCAACAGAACATAACCTTACAGTAAATCCTGCCAAATCATATATTTTAACATTTGCCAATGGTAAACAGAAACCTACTCCCTATGCATGGTCACTTCATGGGGTCGATATCATCTATGCCCCATTGATACGATATTTTGGCTACACGCTCACTGATAGTTATTGCCTGGGCATGTGGAAAACTTATTTAGAACATAAACTAAAAAGTCTGATTTCCCAGATGAAAATGATATATCATAAATATTGTATGTTTTCCTTGTTACCCCTTATTCAGTACTACTTACTTAAAGTGGAACCCATCCTGCTATACTGTCTGGATATTTGTACTTTTGCGATCGATGCTATCCTCGACGCTTTACAGGGAAAACTATGGAAAACTGTCCTAGGTCTAGCACTCTCCATTCCGAACGCATTGATCTGTCACAAAATTAATCTATTACCACTCTCAGTGAAGAGAAACTGGAGAAGCTTAAAAAGGTATCTCAAAATGGTTGATCCTCCAAACAACACTCTCTATGCGGAGCTTAATAAAATCCTTGGAGACCCCAATATTCGTTCACTCAACAAACTTACTTGTAAACTCAAGTTAATTCTTAATGAGATTAATGAAACTCCAGAGTCAATGTGTATGTGCCTGCCGAGTCAAAAGAACAAAAAATATGAAAGATACTACTGGTGCATTATATCAGACATGATTGGGACCTCATCCTCTTTTTACGAATATAATTTGTTTCGCAGGAAATAGGGCAATCACCCACAATATTTAATTCAATTTCCTTCTTCAATAGCTAGGAAAACGTATCTTCGTTTTAGGCTAAATCAATTTCCAACTTATTCAAGAACTAAATACTGGTATAGATGCCAGGGAATTACAGGTTCAGGCATATGCCGTTTTTGTGTTTCAAAGGCAGAGAAAGAAACCTTAAAACACTTGGTGATCTACTGTAATTTCTTTAAGGAACCTTGTGAACCAATCTTTGATTTGAGCCCTTTAAACAAATTAGACATTGTTATGAAATCATTGTAGAAGCGATGCATGGAGGGCTACATCCTTCAATTTACCTTGAAAATGATTGATTTACTTTCAATCATCGAGCTAAAATTGTCCGAGGTGCATTTGACCGCATCATTTTACGTACTATTACATAAATGTTGTGTTTGTGCAAACCTGCTTTTCATTATAATCTATGAGATTACATCAAAGCCTTGATGTTATTTATTTTCCAACTAATGTAGTCAAGAGAGATGTATTGGCATTTGAGTTGGATTTGATATGATTCAAATCTTTTAGTTTCACTCTTATGATGTATGATTCATTTTTAACATGCATTCATTGTAATATACTGATTGATTGAATGAATTTAAGTTTAATGTCATATATTCTTTTTATTATTGATGTAACCTAATATAATTGTAACTTGTTTTTTTGTAAAGGTTTTATTTTAATAAACCATGAAAAATCCACAAAAAAAAGAATGTTTATAACTTCATTTTTAAAGGGATGAGTAGTTAATTGCAACATGGCAATTTCCCAAATAAGGCTCAGTTGCGGCTAACAATGAAATGTTTTACAGCAGTTGTCTGCAGGCCTTTTTATCTGTGCACTGCAGGCACCAACCATTTATCATGTTGACATTGGAACAACATTTAGAACGCCTCATGCCTGCAGGATATCAGTGAAGGCACAACTGCTAGCCAATGGTTGGGAATAATATATCTCCAGCCAATCATCATGCGGGAGACATATTATTCCTGTGGTATATGCCTACTAAATGCTCTTTGAAGCGGGGGCGGCAGAAAATCACTGCAGTCCAGGGGCGGCATCAGGGCCTGTCAACCTTTTTAGTTGAAAGTGGACTGAGCCTCAGGGGGTCCCACAGCAGCGGCCCCCCATGTTGGCAGTCATGAATCGTATGACACAGCAACAAAGCTCTTTTATTCCATTCTTTAAATGTGCACTTTGCAGTGCACACATAACAGCCTGCATTAACTGGAGTCCTTCAGGCCATCACCTTCCTTGGGCATCTGTGGATTCTAGAAGTGTTCTTACTGCCTTGTTGCATTTTTAGTGCAGTGGCTCTACAATAGCCCCTTGCTACTAAAGAAGGATTTCAGTTGAAGTTTAGTGTTTCAGTTCTCAGCTGTTTGGCAGTCTTGTGATATCTGCAGCTATTAACCCTCTGGCTGAATTTTATTGGCCCTCATTACAACCCCGGCGCTAAACCATGGCGCTATTAGCACCATGGTTGGTGCCGGTGTTGTAACGAGTCATCCATGGTGAAATGGGGAAATACCGCCCCATTCCAAGGTTGACGGGGCGGTATTTCCCCATTTCACCATGGCCCTTCCCCATTCCCATTTTTGCCGCATAGGGCTCAATGGGACTGGGGAAGGCGCTAAGTACGGTACCGCAAATTGCGGTACCGTAATTAGCACCCCTACTTTAATGGCTGGTAAAACAATGCTATGTGATGCCACTTGGTCGAGTTCCATCGCTTCCCGCGATATCACTTCGGGGTGGGGTCAAATAACACCACTTCCTGTGATGTCATCAGAAGTCAAGGGTCATGTGATGTCACTTCCCCTACCCCTGGCATTTTGCTGAAATGACGTCCCTGATGCCTGCCCCTCCGAGCCAGAGTCCAAGAGGGATGGCCTTTCTTTTCAGAAACAGGGCCTGGATACTGTTGGACAACATTAAGAAGGCCATATGGCTGCAGGCTGTTTTATCTTATCAGTGTGCGGCTCTCACAACTGTCTGCACTGATAACGCAGCCTGCAGGCACGAGCCCCAGCACCTACAGAAATCACATTTGCATGAACGCAGCAGCGGCAAGCACGCTGGCTGGGAAACGCTCTCGAGCTGCCTCTTGCGTGCTTGGGCCTCGGCACATGGGCTGCTCTGCGCATTATGGCAGATAAACTCCCGAGCCACAGCGCTTGTAAAAAGCAATTTATACAAAGAGCAACGAGGCTGCAGGTGTCTGGGGAGTGTGGATAGACTGCCAGTATGATTCCACTGTGGTAAATGCAAATGAAACACAAGCAAGTCCCAGTCTCACTGATCATTTGCATTTTTCTTGGCGTAGTGAGACTGGGACTTGCTCGTGTTTCATTTGCTCTGCGCATTAGTTTTAGACAGTGCCGGGCTGCCCACATAAAAAATGCATACAATGTTTCAGCCCAGCCTGGTAGCCTCTGCCTCGCCTGTGCTCCCCAAGCACAGGCCAGGCTAACTAAACCTATAATCCTCGTTCTAGAAATCATATATTATTCAAATAAAAAGCAAATCAGAAGCATTGTATCGCAAAATGCGATGCAGTACCGCTTATGTTATGCCTTGGTTAGAATATGCCAACGGGTATCTAGCTATTATAAACCTTCCCTTAATTTCAACACACTTCAAACAGACATACTATCACACTTACACTCACATTATTTCAGTAGGTGTCTTTTAAATCCACTATGGCTTTTTGTTGACCCAATGATTATTTAATGTCAATTCAACAACAGTCTAGCACTCACTAATGTTGTACCAAACATAGTACATAGAATATATACTATTTATGGGGGTCAAAAAGTAAATCTATATGTAAAATTGTATGCAATTAAAGCTTTTAAACTATCCTGTTAAACAAATTATACTGTTTTTTTCACAGAAAAAAGAACCAGAGATTCCAGCTTTATTATAATAGGCAGCTAAATAGTCATACCAAATATTATCCTACTTGTTATCTTCGCAAAGAAACAAATAGATCTTTCATAAACACTATCCTCAATTCTGCTACAGTCATAAATGCCATATACACTTCAATTATATCATCCCACCATATTACAAATACTGTATATTCCCTCTACAGCACCTATAATTACTATACACATATTACTATAGTATGTGTGGCCAGATTTGTGGGTGCATGGCCTATGGCTAAGCCCCCAATAATCTGGCCAAAACACCAACAATACAAGTAAACCATATAACAAGTACAGACAATACACCTTCAAATAGCAAGATGTGCCCAGAACCTCCTGCAATCCAAATGATGCCCACAGACACAGCAGCACCTATAGATACAGCTCCATATCAACTTTATTCAACTCACCCACCTTTTCCAGGCCTTCTTTCGACCACCAAATACATACAAAAAAATGTGTTTTCCAGAATTTTTGCTCACCTTCAGCGGCGGCTGGCGCGGATCCAACATGGCGCCCGTTTCAAAAACTGACGCACCTCAGCGGTTTTCACTATCCAAGCAGCATGTGTTTTTGGTATCTTTGGATGCCGAGCTACCCCCGGATTGGCCCAGAGGTGTCCACGGACCCGGAGTGAGGAAATTAGTCTGCGGACCAGACCCAGATATCACTAATTTATTTGTACCTACTTTCTAGCCAATTGTTTAAAAACTACTGGACGGATTTACACCAAATTTACAAAAGTACTCTTTTGGGACCAAGCCGCTGCTCCGTGGTGAAAATCCATCCAGCGGTTTAGGCTGTAGGCGCAAGCGAATGTTCTTTTTTCCATTATGTCTATGAGGATTTCAAAAATGTGGCGACCCCCTTTATAACTTTGCCCCCCTTTGACGAAAACAAACCACACTTTTCAGAATTAGTCCTCAAAAAGGCCTGCACACCTGGGGGTGGTGCCAGAGACTTCAGCCATCAGCCAAACCTCTGCACAATCCTGGTGCTTGCTGGCCTCCTTGTGGTCTGCACAGTTTGTGCTCTCTGCTGGCTGGTACCCGCTGACCAGGAAAATGACATCAGTCGGGGGTGACCAAATGGAGGGTAAGGCCCAAAAATCAATATTGAAAAAGAATCCAATGAGCCAGGAGCACAAAAAACAAAACCGCAGCTGGGAGTAATTCAAGAATCATTCAAAATAACATCATTACGTGGTGGCTTTTATAATGTAGAGTGGAGTTGCTTCTTGAACAATGTTTCAAGATGTATTCGAAATCACGTTCGCTGCTTGGACTATCCTGGTTGCTCTATAGGTGATTCTATACAATACCTTGCCCGGGTCATCTACTTTCACACAGTTCTGATTGGACAATTGACAAGTTCAAATGTTTCATGTGCACTTGGTTGCTCATTGGCTGAGCTCCATGGAACATTCCGGGGTGGGTCGCTCCCACCATATTTCCCTATGTAGTTAAATGTAGTAACCCTAGGTTACCTGGGCTGGTACCATATTTCCCTGTGTAGTGCCCTGTAACCTTGAGTACAGCAGTACCAACGATGCAGTTCTGGGTAGGTTGGGTACCATATTTCCCTGTGTAGTGCCATGTAACCTTGAGTACAGCAGTAGCAACTCTGGGGTTCTGGGTAGGTCGGGTACCATATTTCCCTGTGTAGCGCCATGTAACGTTGAGTACAGCAGTAGCAACTCTGGGGTTCTGGATAGGTCGGGTACCATATTTCCCTATGTAGTGCCATTTAACGTTGAGTACAGCAGTAGCAACTCTGGGGTTCTGGGTAGGTTGGGTACCATATTTCCCTGTGTAGTGCCATGTAACGTTGAGTACAGCAGTAGCAACTCTGGGGTTCTGGGTAGGTCGGGATCCATATTTCCCTATGTAGTGCCATGTAACGTTGAGTACAGCAGTAGCAACTCTGGGGTTCTGGGTAGGTCGGTACCATATTTCCCTGTGTAGTGCCATGTAACCTTGAATATAGCAGTAGCAACCCTGTAGTTCTGGGTAGGGCCGGTACCATATTTCTCTATGTAGCGCCCATGTTACACGACTCCCACCAACTCCTGGCTGAAACTGAATCTGCACTGGTTACTTTCCCACCCTCTGATCTCTGGCCCAGGTCCCCCCCTCACCAGGTGCACACCTGCACTGCCTCCCTGGCAAACCCCGCACTTGGGTATTGTTTTCTGTATCCCTACAGTCTTCTACCAGCACTTGACACCTGATGTCTGCACTTACCCTTGCTCTTGCCACTGCTGGCTGCACTTTTTACTTCTTGCTTTTATTTATTCTATTTATGTTTTCTACTTTCAATCCCATGTACTGCACTGTCCCCTCCCCCCCTGCACTTTTCGCCTTTAACTTCCCCAGCAGTTGCGCAATCGCAAGACACCTGACCTAGTAAGTTCATTGTCCCTGTCTTCCCTCTGGTCCCCTTCCATGCATCGTCAGTCCTAGAAACACTTGTGTATAGGCGTGTTATAAATGCCTTATCATATCATGTAACCCTATGTACAGTGGTAGCAACTCTGTAGATCTGGGTAGGTCGGGTACCATTTTTCCCTATGTAGTTCCATGTAACCCTAGGAACAGCAGTAGTGTGAGACCGTAATACAAATCAGACAAACCTGCCTTTGGCCTACCCCTTAGTGGGCGACCATGTATCAGTCTTAGACAATCTCCTAGGGGGGTATGGATCACTATGCCCCCCCCCCTGCTCTTCTATCTCAGGGCCTTTGTGCACTGTGTTACTCCCAGATTACTCCTATCTTACTCCAATGGACACATTGACATAAAACACAAAGAAAACACATGAATCGATTCAACAATAGAAAAACTTTTATTCATACATAGCAATGCATGATGCAAACACTACTATAATGCAAATCTCGAATTTGCACCTTTTATGCTTTTGGTGCAAATCTACCATGCAATGCAATGACTATAAGCCTTACAGGCTTCTAATGCAAGCATACTTCACACTCTCTCTCTAAGACAAACCCTGTCTGATTACCCCATCTATCATGTCAGCCAAAGCTCTGTGTGTCTGTTATAATTCCCCATGCACGTCTTATTCAACAATACTCCCCTTCTTTCTCTGTGTCTCTCCTCTCCCGCTAACTCTGCAACCAGTCAGTCAGTGTCAGGGCCAGGCCTCTCTCTCAAGATCTGGTCACTGGAACTGCCTCAATGCCTCTGCAAAGCTCTCGAACTCTGTTCTTATCAGAATGCTTCCCCAAGCTTCCTCGATCTCAGTTCAATCTCTCGGAGCGCAACACCCTCCAAAACTCCGTCTCCAACAACTAGAAACTCCCAAAAACGCACCTCCCATTATACCGTTCAATGACTTATTCAAATCTTTATGGTTACATTTGTTCTCTAAGCTAAATGCCTCTCTTTCTGTCTGTAAGCGTTTCTATATATGAGCAGTGCCTAAATGTATGTGTTGGATGTACTTTACTTTGCAATCACTGTGTGTTTTTTGTCAATGTGACATTTTGGCCTATCTATATCACGGCCTTCTTCTGTCTGCCTGTGGTACACCATCTTACCACCTTTCTCCATTCAAATCCCTCTATCCTTCTGCATGCAAAGCTCTCCCTCTCTCCATGGCGCTGCCCCCACCTTCCTCTGTCTGCGAACACAAGGCCTCCAAGATGCTGATAAGACAGGCCGTCTCATTCGTTTGTACTGGGCAAAGTTACGATCTTCCTGCCAAGAAACTGTTGACATTCTATGTAACTCAAAACAATCTATCTGCACTCCGCGGAACAAACAGCTTCTGAATGGCTTCATAATGCCAGCTAAATGCTCTGTCTAGCGTTTACTTTTTATCTCGCAAACCCAAGCACTATCTATAATGCAAACTTCATGCATAAGTGCACACTCATTGCGTGTCTCTCTACATGCATACATAATACATACCATATCTCTACATGTGTATCTACAAATGTAACATGTGTCTACATGGCACTTCAAATATAACAGGCCTCATTCTATATTCATTTGCAAATGCATACAAAGTATCAGAATAATGTGGATAATCTAATGTCACTACTTCATGTCACTACTAATCAGAATGTATGATGGATACCTGGATCCCTAAATGGGTAATGATTCTCTAATGATAACAAACCAGGCTTTTCCATACTATGAGGTTCTACAGTAGCAACATTGTAGTTCTGGGTAGGTTGGGTACCATATTTCTCTATGTAGTGCCACCTGCCCCTCCTTCCCTCTCACTCTGTGGCCGGCCTCCCTTGGTCCTCTTCCTGCTCCCACCTGTGAGGCTAAGAACATCGGGGTCATCTTCGACTCCACACTCTCCTTCTCTCCTCACACCTCTGACGTCTCTAAGAAGTGAAACTACCAGCTGCACCTCCTCAGAGATATTCTTCCTTTCCTCTCCTTCCCCCAGAAGCTCACTGTCTCTAGAGCTCTGCTTCTCTCCAGGCTGGACTACTGCAGCAGCCTTTTTCTAAATCTGCCTGCCTCTACTCTCCACCCTCTGCAACTCATCCAAAACAAGACTGCAAGACTTGTCCTTGGCCTCAAGCTCAGGGATCGTATCTCTCCAGCACTGAAATCCCTGCACTGGCTCCCAGTGGCTGCGAAGGTTAAGTTCAAGATCCTCTGCATTGTCCACAAGGCCTCGGGGTGGCTTGGCCCTCTTTGCCTGTAACTCTCTCTTTGTAAATCACTTCCTTCTCGAGCTCTTTGCTCCTCCACCTTCAACTCCCTCAGGGTGAGTAGCTTCTCCAAGCAACGAGTTGGTGGTAGATCTCTTTCTGCGTTGGGGGCCTTCCTCTGGAATTGCCTCCCTGCCTCTCTGAAAATTGAGGAGAACCATCTCCGGTTCCAGAAGCACCTCAAGACCTTCCTCTTTGCTTCTGCCTTCTATCGTCCTCTCCCCTGCTGATTTTCCTATCCTATGCTGCACTGATCACTTGGCTACCCTCTGAGTTCAGGCCCAGGTTCCTGCACGCCCAGTTGCACACCTGCACTGCCTCCTGGCAACCCTTGCACTTGGGTCTGTATCTGTAACCCTACAGTCCCCTTATCTGCACTTTTGGACACTTGCTGTCTGCACTTTACCCTTGAACCTGCCACCCGCTGGCCTCACTTCTTGCTATTATTGATCCCATGTACTGCACTTACCCCCCTGCCCCTTGCCCTTTCCCTCCCCCCCTGCATTTGCGCAATCTCAATGTCATTTGATCTAAGATTGTTGTCTCTGTTCCCCCTCCCTTTCGCCTTGAAACACTTGTGTATAGGCGCGTTATTAATGTCATGTCATATATCATATCATACCTTAAGTACAGCAGTAGCACCTCCTGTAATTCTGGGTAGGTCGGGTCCATATTTCCCTGTGTGGTGCCATGTAACCTTGAGTATAGCGGTAGCAACTCTATAGCTACACCTCGAGTTCTTCGCTCAACCGCCTCCAACTACCTCAGGGTGAGTCGCTTCTCCAAGCAACAAGTTGGTGATAGATCTCTTCCTTCGGCTGGGGCCTCCCTCTGGAACAGCCTTCCTGCCTCCCTGAAACTTGAGGAGAATCATCTCCGGTTCTGGAAGCACCTCAAAACCTTTCTCTTTGCTTCTGCTTTCTCTCCTCTCCCATGCTGACTTCCTGGCTGATACCGGAAATGTTCTGGTTAACTGGCCACCCTCTGATCTCGGGCCCAGGTCCCCCCACCCACCAGTCGCTTTCCTGCACTACCCTCCTGGCAACCTTCGCACTTGGGGACTGTTTCTGTACCCCTACAGTCCCCCTACCAGCACTTGACACCCAATGTCTGCACTTACTCTCGCACTTGCCACCTGTTGGCTGTAATTTACCTACTGTTATTTATTCTATCATCCCATGTACTGCACTGTACACCCCTCCCTCCCGCCGCACTTTCCTCCTTCCTCCTTCCCATGCACTTGCGCAATCTGAATGACACCTGGCCTAGTAGGATCGTTGTCTGTTTTCCCTCTGTTCCCCCTCCCTATAATCGTCACGCCTTGAAACACTTGTGTATAGGCGCGTTACAAATGCCATATCATATCATATCAAATCATAGATCTGGGTAGCTCAGGCACCATATTTCTCTATCTAGTGCCATGTAACCCTATGCATTGCAGTAGTAACTCTGTAGTTCTGGTACCATATTTCCCTGTGTAGTGCCCTGTAACCTTGAGTACAGCGGTAGCAACTCCGTAGTTCTGGGTAGGTCAAGCACTATATTTCTCTATCTAGTGCCATGTAACCCTAGGTACAGCAGTACCACCGCCGTAGTTTTGGGTAGGTTGGGTTCCATATTTCCCTTTGTAGTGCCATGTTACATGACCCCCAGCAACTCGTGGCTGAAACTGAAACTGCACTGGTTACCAGGCCTCCCTCTGATCTCGGGCCCAGGCCCCCTCCCTCGCCAGTTGCACACCGGCACTGCCTCCCTTGCAACCCCCGCATTTGGGGATTGTTTTCTGTATCCCTACAGTCTTCTACCAGCACTTGACACCTGATGTCTGCACTTACCCTTGCTCTTGCCAGCAGCTGGCTGTACCTATTACTTATTGCTTTTATTTATTGTATTTATTTTTTCTACTGTCGATCTCATGTACTGCACTGTCCCCCCCCCTGCACTTTTCCCCTTTCCCTTCCCTAGCAGTTGCGCAATCTCAATGACACCTGGCCTAGTAAGATTGTTGTCTCTGTCTTCCCTCTGTTCCCCCTCGCTTGCCTGGTCGCACCTTCAAACACTTGTGTATAGGTGCATTATAAACGCCTAATCATATCATATCATGTAACCCTATGTACAGCGGTAAAAACTCTGTAGCTCTGGGTAGGTCGGGTACCATATTTCCCTATGTAGTGCCATGTAACCATAAGTACAGCGGTAGCACCTCCTGTAATTCTGGGTAGGTCGGGTCCATATTTCCCTGTGTAGTGCCATGTAACCATAAGTACAGCGGTAGCACCTCCTGTAATTCTGGGTAGGTCGGGTCCATATTTCCCTGTGTAGTGCCATGTAACCATAAGTACAGCGGTAGCACCTCCTGTAATTCTGGGTAGGTCGGGTCCATATTTCCCTGTGTAGTGCCATGTAACCATAAGTACAGCGGTAGCACCTCCTGTAATTCTGGGTAGGTCGGGTCCATATTTCCCTGTGTGGTGCCATGTAACCATACGTACAGCGGTAGCAACTCCGTAGTTCTGGGTAGGGCAGGTCCATATTTCCCTGTGTGGTGCCATGTAACCTCTTGGTACTGTTAGGCAGAATTATATGCAGTACCCTTTGGGAACACCACACACAATTAAGACTACAAGTGACAGTACAAATTCACCCTTGGTACAAGCCTGTACTACACAGTAAAGTGGTGGCGATGGCTGAGCAGCCAGACTTATCTCAAGAGTAAGTGAGGAGTATCAATAGTTACACAAGGGACAGCAATTACTATGATTCAAGCAAACACTGACTCAAGGTTTCTGAGTAAAAGAATATACATTTATTTACATATAAGTTGTATAACATCTCACTAAAGTCAAGCAGTTTAGAAATCACACTCTTACTACACCACAGCACTCCCAATAGATTCCAGACAAGTTAAGTTCACAAAATGAAGTGGGAGCAAAATGGCACTCTAGCAATTTAAAAGGGAGGGAAAGACAAAGTTTAGGCAGAAATTGAGCAGCACCAACAGGTAAGTAATCAGGGCAATCTAGAAAGAGGAACTACATTGAGGGAATCAAATCAAAAAGGATTAGGGCTGTTAGGGAGAATTCTTCCCTTACCTAATGAGTCCCTCAGCAGCTTTGCTGGATTTCTAGGAATTATTCTTTCACCTGGTAAGAGTGTGAGCCTTCTTTCCCACTCCTGCATGTGTTTTTGCTGTGTGTGTTTAACATTTTTGTGTTCATAGACTGTGGAGCCCACCTACTCCACAGACATCATCTTTTTACATTGTGTTACACAGCACCTTAAGTGCAGTGACACAGGGATGTCTTTTAGACTTCCCAACTCAGACTCCATTTTCTGGGACTGACTACTGTCTCTCAGAACACATAAAGTTGCCATTAACTTTATTAGCCTCTGTAAAACCACAGACCCAGTACACCCTATCTTACATAGAGTGGAAAAGGTTAATACATATCCCTTTTTGTCTGTTTCTCTTGGAGCGTTGTTTGACTCCCTTTCAACAATACTTGGTTAGTGGCAGCGGTAACCCTATTTTTCCTACTACAGTTATCTTAAATAACCTTGGTTTTGTTTTAGGCTATCTTGGAAGCCTCGAACTTAAATCCGCTAGACCATATATATTTTATTACGGTTCCGGCTGGGTTTATTCGCCATTTCTTTTTGTAAAAGTCTTTCTCGTTTTTTACTCTGTGCGCCAAACCAGGTTTGATTCCTTTGTTCACCGTCTTTTCGCAGACATCTACGCAGAAGCCCTCCTTAGGTGCCTGTATGTCTGGGGGGGACCGGGTGTGAGGGAGGGGTTTAGGACTCCCTGCACAGGGTCTCCTTGGAAACCCATGTCACACTCTGAAATGATTGGCTGTGGTGACTGTGGTGGTCAGTCATAATATCGAAAATAAAATGTCGAAGTAAAATAATTAAAAAAAAAAATCAAATTCTTTATTTTTTTATTTATATATTTTTTGGGGTTCGGGATGTAAAAAAAAAAGGTAAAAGCAAAAAAAAGATTTAAAAAAGGGGAGTTGGGGGGAACCCCCCATTTCGATTATAAAACGTATTAAAAAAGAAATGTGATTTTTTTTTTTCGATATTTCTTTTTCAATTTTATGACTTTCGACATTTTTTCAGTTGATATTATGACTATAAACCGGTGACTGTCCCGGCAGGGCAGCCACCGTGCTGTGTGATTGACAGCCAGGTTGTGTGAATGGGGGAAACTGCATAAAAAGCAGGTCTCTGGGTCTGGAAAGGCAGAGTCGCCACTGGAACGAAAGAACCAACGAGGATCTGATGGAAGAGGATCCCTACCACGACTGAACCGCCCGGTGAAGCTCTGCTGCAGGTCCGAATCCTCGAACTCCAACGACAGAGAAGATCCTCCAGGAATCTTCTACCCCTGAGATGGTGGGATCAACCCGTTCGCCCAAACTGCAAGCCAGGACTCTGTCCTCTGGTCGAATTCTCTGTACAGAGCTGCAGTGAACCGGATAGCCAGGAAGGTCGGACCCTGCTTGGGTTTTAAGGAGCGCACATTTTATTTGTTGCTTTGCTCTGCTGCTGGTTTCTTCCCTGGGTAGTGCAGGATCCTCCAGTCTTCCTACTTCGTGTCAGTACGACAGTCGCTTCAGAAACCGTGAGCCTGCAGGATCTGCCAGGAATGTCCGCCTCAGCTACAGCTTCTCCATTTAAAGGTACTGTGCAAAGTCTGGTTGTGTGTTTCGTTCAGCCGCAGTGAAGGTGTGTGAAACCTTTCACCAATTCGAGGGCTTGTCCTTCTCTTCTCTTTAAACTAACTTTTCTGCTGAACAACTTCGTCCGGAACTCTTGGCAAAGACTTAACCGCAAACTATCCTGAACTGTGTGATCTTGAGCAAAAGACTTTTGTCCTATTGACTTAGCCCTAAGCCTGTTTGATTTGGTTCCATCACTGTAGTTCCTCTTTCTAGATTGCCCTGCTTACTTACCTGTTGGTGCTGCTCAATTTTAGCCTCATTTTGTTTTTCCCTCCCTTTTTAAATTGCTGGAATGCCATTTTTCTCACACTTCATTTTGAGTTTAATCTTGTCCAGAATCTATTGGGAGTGGTGTGGTGTATTGATAACGTGATTTTTCAACTGCTTTACTTTAGTGAAATGTTATACAACTGATGTGTACATAAATGTATATTCTTTTACTCAGAAACCTTGAGTCAGTCTTTGTTTGAATCATAGTAATTGCTGTCCTTTGTGTAACTATTGATACTGCTCACTTTACTCTTGAGATAAGTCTGGCTGCTATTTACATTGCTGCTGTATCGTATCTGCATCCTGTGACTGTATTGTATAGTATTACTAGTCAAAGGTTCACTGTTACCGCTGCATATATTGAAAACGGCAGATGATTGTTATCTCTGATATTGCTCTCAAACACTGTTGTTGCTATCGAACTGTAATGATCTCTGTAGCCTCCTGACACACTAAAACCGCTGACGCTCTGAGGTACTTTTGATGGCATGACTTACTACCCTATGTTACAATGTATTAGCATTACCCTATTTGCATAGCCTCTCGCATCCATTCCCTTCCTAATTGAATCTGCCTTTTGGACACTTTGTTTATGCCTATATTTAAGTACTTTAAATTGTATCCTACATGCTGACTGTGCACCTAGTAAAACTCACAAGCAACCTATGGTAGCTCTGCTTTAAGACTATTGCGGTACTTACCATCAACTATCATCATTGCTTACATTAGCCCTTAACATAACCACCCACCATACCAGCCTGTAGCCAACTCGTCACAGCTGTCAACCCGTACTAAAGAGTCGCAGCCACTGTGACCTTAGTACAATCTAGTTAATGATGCTTAGTACAGCCAAACTTCCATCAGTTACGTAGACATTAGCCTACATCTTGACACCTTCCTAGGACTGGCCAAACTTTGCCTAATAAACCCAGTGGGTCATTGCTCAACATGCTCACGTTCACCACCAACATTAGCCCCACTAATCTTCTATCCTTGCTTATTTTGTTAGGGGCACTCATTACCCTGACATTACAAATCCCAGGGACCATGTCTTATATGACACGTAATGGGCCCCATCACACTGTACATCTTGGTGACCTCAGTGTTAGCCCTCTCCCCAGCATTCCCTGCATCTTAGAGGCTAGAAACGCTAGACTCCGATCAAGTCTCACTAAACTCTACAAACAACTTGCCAGATCTCTACCGGTGGCCAACACCAGAACTATCTGTTATACTGCCAATAAGACTATACATGACACAAATAAAAATAGCAATGATCTCTACCAGGCCACATCCAAAATACACATCTCTAACAATCCAAAAAGACTAGACCAATTGCCATCACCCCCTATCACTACCACACCTGCCTCTCCACTTAATGCAGCATTAATAAATGCAAGGTCACTAGTGGCACATGCCACGGACATTGCAGACCTAATACTGACTAACAACCTTGATTTCTTAGCCATAACGGAGTCCTGGCTGCATGAGGCAGCAGGACCCTTACTCTCCCTAGCTGTCCCGAATGGCTATACTATAATCAGACAAGATAGAGAAAATATACGTGGTGGAGGAACTGCCATCATCTATAAATCTGGCCCCTCCATGAGACTTGCCCCCACCCAAAATACTATCTCCTGTGAAACCCTCACAGCTAAACTCCCTCTAACCAACTCCCAGACATTAACCATTCATCTTATCTACAGGCCTCCTGGCCCTATTGGAACATTTGAGGAGGATATCCATACTCTTCTATCCAATAACCTTAAAACGACGTCTCAACTACTAGACTTGGGAGACCTCAACTTAGGTTTCATGGACCCACTTGACAAGCATGCCACCACCATTGCCAGTACACTGAATTAGGCCTATCCCAAAAAATTAGCAAGCCCACCCACACTAAAGGAAGAACCCTCGACTGGGTGGCGGAATATAATTGCACAGTTAATATTACCTCCAACTTGCCCTATCCTTAGACAAACCACTTTCTCCTGTCCTTCTCACTCCTTACCACTAGACCACTCATGTCAACTATACCTATTGCTCCTCCCGGTCTAACTAGAAATAAGAAAAACATAACAAGGGATAAAGTGATCCCAGCCATCCAGCCAACCCTCACCTTGCTAGAAGACAACCTTGACCCAGGCACACTTGTCAAGGAATATAATAAAATTATGCTAACCACACTTGATACCATTGTACCCCTTAAACTTAGACCCAGCAAACCGAAAGCACATCTGAATAAATGTTTCACGCCTCAACTCAAAGACCTCAGACACCTAAAAGGGAGCTGTGAAACTACATGGAGACTTCTCCCGTCCACATCCAATAAAATTAAACTTACAGAAATCTCATCCTAATACAAAAAGGAAATATTCCTTGCCAAACGTAATTCCTACAACAAGCGCATCTCTGGAGCTAATTCTAGTACTAAAGAACTGTTCTCAATCCTTAATAAACTTGACCCCACTATCATCACCCCCGAAATCTGTACCAAGGACAGAACGTGGTGCTCCAACATGCAACAGGCCCTCTCCAATAAAGTGAACACCCTTCAAAATAAAATACCACAAAAAAAAAAAAACATCCCTTAACCGCCCACCTAACCATAGTGTTCCGAATGTCCCTTTGAAGGAAACACTGGCTAACCCGACCCCCCGATTAAATTTCACCAAATCTCTATCCTTGAGGCTGAGAAAGTAATTATTTCACTCAAACCCTCTAACTGTCAGGGAGACCTCTGCCCTGCTCAGCTCATAAAAGACGCTGCAAGAGATCTTGCCCCTTTCATAGCCAAACTGATTAATGCCTCATTTGCATCTGGCACCGTCCCTTCCAATCTCAACAATCATGGGTGCTCCCACTACTAAAAAAACAAATGTTAGATCTGCTCATACCCACCAACTATCGCCCCATTACAACTGTACCCTTCCTGCTCAAGATCCTTGATAAAGTTGCATATCTCCAGATTCAAAAATTTCTGGAATCCCATAAACTCCTAAGAGCACGTCAATCAGACTTCCATCCCCAACACAGAACAGGGACTGCCCTTATAGACCTGAAGGCACAAGTCGATGAGCTGAGAGACAATGGGAAAACGGCCCTCCTCCTACTTCTTGACCTCTCAGCTGCATTTGACCTGGTGGATCACATGGTCTTATGAAGACACTTGGACTCTGCGGCCAACTTTTCTAAAGAGGCTATAATATGGATTGAGTCCATCTTGAGCGACAGTACCATGAGGGTTTTAGCTCCTTCAGCAGCAGCAGACCCCATTCCTATCACGTGTGGTGTCCCCCAAGGGTCCTGTGTTTCCCCCA
This sequence comes from Ambystoma mexicanum, assembly GCF_040938575.1. Taxonomy (NCBI): domain Eukaryota; kingdom Metazoa; phylum Chordata; class Amphibia; order Caudata; family Ambystomatidae; genus Ambystoma; species Ambystoma mexicanum. The sequence continues at coordinate 1,678,911,126 of NC_090937.1, forward strand.
CTCTATACAAAATATTTACCAAGCCCCTCTTCGATGATCTGGACCTTTTTGGTATCACCTACACTAACTATACAGATGATACCCAGATTTTCCTCCCACTTTCCAGGGATTATGGAGTGGATTTGGCCTTTGTGAATAGGGTGTATCTCATCATCCAGGCATTAATGGCTACTCATGGTCTATGCCTGAATGATGAAAAAATGGAACTCATCATTCTGGGTACCCACACAAACTTGAAAAAACTAGCACAGGATTACTCATCCTTCATCATTGATTGTAATCTTATTAAGGTATCCAAGGAGGTAAAAACACTCGGTTTCTACCTCGACTCCACCGTCTCCGTAGCCAAACAAGTCCACGCCTTGGCCTCCTCCACAGCCTACACATGTTAGCTGATTAGATCTGGCAAACCCTTTCTCTCGGATGACAATTGCATTACCTTGGCAAGAGCCCTGATCTTATCCAGGCTCGACTATTGCAATGCACTATACATTGGTGCCAACAAATCTATCATCCAAAAGATCCAATCCTTCAAAATAACACCCCAAGAGCGGCTCTCGGCGTGCCTAAAAGATCCCATATCTCAGCGATAAGGTGCCAAAACAACTGACTCTCCACCCTTAACAAGATTAATTTAAAAACATCCTCCTTGACACATAAGGCATTGAATATTGCTGGCCCAAGTTACCTCACTAACCGATTTCAAAGAAGAACTTCCACTAGACCCACTAGACTCATCAATACCAATTGCATCACTATCCTAGATTTAGGAAATCCAAGGTTGGTGGCAACAGCGTCCATGCCAAAGCTGCCCAACTATGGAATTCCTTACCACACCACATTAGAGAAGATCAATCCTATCCCAAGTTCAGACTAAGCTACATCAACTGGCTTACGTCAAATGACATCTAATTGTTATGTTATGTTTATGTCATGTTTATTGAATTTATAAAGCGCTTTAGGCCAAAGCGCTTGCCTACTATTATGTATCCATTAGCCAAGATCATACTCTGGCACCACTGCTGTATATGTGCTGTATATTTGCTAATAGCTGCATATTTTATATATATGTATTTGCTTCAGCTGTATATATTGTATATTCCACTATGCACTATCTTGTTTTACACTGCTCTGCCAATTATGTAACCTGTTAGTCAAGCTTTGCATTATCTGTACTGCTGCGCCCTGATACCTTTGGGTCTGGTGCGCATTATAAATGAATAAACTAAACTAAACAAACTAAACTGTAGCTGTGCACAGCAAATTCGACCAGCAGAGGGAGGCCTGGCGAGCAGTTTGGTGAACTGGTTGGTCCAACCAGCTCAAGGAGAGAAGATTCCTTTGAGATCTTCCCTGTCACCGAAGTTTAAAGATACGGACCCGCAGCAGGGCTTCACCGGGAGGTACAGTAATGGTAGAGGTCCTCTTCTGTCAGCTTCTCTTTGGTTCTTTCTATCCAGTGGCGACTATGGGCCTCATTAGGACCTAGGCGGTAAGGGGTTTACGGCGGCGTAAACAGCGCCGACCCTTACCGCCTGATTCCGAGGTCCCTTAGCGCCATGGAGGATTTAACACCTGCTTTTAGCAGGTGTTAAAATCCATGGCGCTAAGGGACCTTGTTGTTAATTACGCCACCGTAATTTACGGTGGCGTAATTAACGCCTTCCCCACTCCCATTTTGCCCTATGGGGCAAAAATGGGAATGGGGAAGGGTAAATGGGGATTGGGGACTTACCGCCCCGCCAACCTCGGAATGGGGCGGTAAGTCCGCCAACCACCATGGCGTAAACGTAGTTTACGCCATGGTGGTAAAGTTACGACCCAGGCGGTAACTCACCGCCTGGGTCGTAATGAGGCCCTATGCCTTCTCAGTCCCAGAGACCTGCTTTTTATGCAGTTTCGCCCATTCACACAGCCTGGCTGTCAATCACACAGCAGGGTCGCTGTCCCAGCAGGACAATCACGTCAGCCAATCATACCAGAGTGTGACATGGGTCTCCAAGGAGACTCTGTTCAGGGAGTCTCAAACCCCTCACTCACATCCTGTCCCCCTCAGACATTCAGGCGCTTAAGGAGGGGTTCTGTGCAGAAGCCCACCAAAGACGGCGAACAAAGAAACCAAACCTGGTTTGGCTCACAGAGTAAAACACAAGAAAGAATTTTACAAAAAGAAATGGCGAATAAACCCAGCCGGAACCATATAAAAGTAAATGTGGTCCAGCGGGTTTAAGTTCAAGGCTACTAAGATAGCCTAAAGCAATACCAAGGCTATTTAAAATAACCGCAGTAAGAAAAATAGGATAGTTACCACTGCCACCAGCCAAATGTTAATGAAAAGGGAACAACATAATGTTCCATGAGAAACAGACAAAAAGGGATAACTATTATGTAAGATCATTTGTACTGGGTCTGTGGATTTAAAAAAGACTAATAAAGTCAATGGCAACTTTACATGTTCTGGGAGACAGTAGTCAGTCCCAGAAAATGGAGTTTAAAGTGGGAAGTCTGAAAAAGACAACCCTGTGTCACTGCACTAAAAGTTTTGTGTAACACACAGTAATAAGATGATGCCTATTGAGTAGGTGAGGCTCCACAGTCTATGAACACAATAATGTTAAACACACACAGCAAAACACATGTAAGAGTTGGAAAAAGGCTCACACTCTTACCAGGTGAAGAAAAAGAAATCCTAGAAATCCAGCAATGCTGCTGAGGGACTGATTTCCCTATGTAGTGCCCTGTAATCATAATTATATTGGTAGTAAATCAGTAGGTGACTCTGTAGCTCTGGGTAGGCCGAGTACCATATTTCCCTGTGTAGTGCCATGTAACCTTGAGTACAGCTGTAGCACCTCTGTAGTTTAGGGTAGATCCAGTACCATATATCCCTATATAGTGCCATGTAACCATGAGTACAGAGGTAGCAACTCTGTCATTCTGGGTAGGTCAAGTCCATATTTCCCTGTGTAGTGCCATGTAACCATAAGTACAGCAGGAGCAACTCTGTAATTCTGGGTAGGTCGGGTCCATATATCCCTATATAGTGCCATGTAACCATGAGTACAGCGGTAGCAACTCTGTAATTCTGGGTAGGTCAAGTCCATATTTCCCTGTGTAGTGCCATGTAACCATAAGTACAGCGGTAGCACCTCCTGTAATTCTGGGTAGGTCGGGTCCACATTTCCCTGTGTAGTGCCATGTAACCATAAGTACAGCGGTAGCACCTCCTGTAATTCTGGGTAGGTCGGGTCCACATTTCCCTGTGTAGTGCCATGTAACCATAAGTACAGCGGTAGCACCTCCTGTAATTCTGGGTAGGTCGGGTCCATATTTCCCTGTGTAGTGCCATGTAACCATAAGTACAGCGGTAGCAACTCTGTAATTCTGGGTAGGTCAAGTCCATATTTCCCTGTGTAGTGCCATGTAACCATAAGTACAGCAGGAGCAACTCTGTAATTCTGGGTAGGTCGGGTCCATATTTCCCTGTGTAGTGCCATGTAACCATAAGTACAGCGGTAGCACCTCCTGTAATTCTGGGTAGGTCAAGTCCATATTTCCCTGTGTAGTGCCATGTAACCATAAGTACAGCAGGAGCAACTCTGTAATTCTGGGTAGGTCGGGTCCATATTTCCCTGTGTGGTGCCATGTACCCTTTTGTGTGGTCTATAACTTTAGCATCATGAATGAAATCTTTACAAAACATTCCTTCAGACAAGTAGCCCAGACTAGGAATTTCTTTGGAAGGTTGTGTCTTCCTTCATGAAGAGGCCAGAGATCTACGAGGGCCGCAGAGATGGTTTTATTCATTAATTTCTTGTAGACTAATATTTGTTCTCCGCTATAGCCTGAACCACTAGATTTGTACAAAACCTTTATGAAGCGGGTCTTCTGTGGGTGGGTGCAAACCCATTCCCTTTGTGCCAGTTACTACTATCTTAGTTCAGCCGGTCAAACCAAAACCCAAGTGGCATTTTTGGGCTTTGAGTCTGAGTCCTCGATTCATATTCCAGTTGAGCCAGGCCCGACCCGATCTGGCTGGTTGGCAAGGAGGCAGCAGGCTTAAGGGGGAATCCATTGTTGCTTCTGGATTTGAGCTGCGCTCATTGGAAATTGTGGTTTACAGTGGTCTTTCTAGGGGTTCCCCTAACTGTGGGGAGAGGAAGGAGGGCAGGGGCTGGCTGTTCCTGCTGTGATTGCAGGAGAAGGAACATGGACCCAAGAGTTGGAGGAGGATGCAACGCGATGTGCAGGTTTTGTCATGGGTTTCACCAGTTAGCCCACTACTCCACTAGAGCGGGCTGGAGGGGTCACCACTGTTCACACTGGGAGAGAGCTGGAGACATGGGGTCTCATCATGAACGTCTGAGGCTTTTTAGCTCTCCATCCCCTAAGTGTCCACATCCTCTGTTCAGGGCTATGCTGGACAGGCTTGATAGCCAGGAGACTGAGGCCACGGCATGAGGGTCTGTAGCCCTTGTTTACTGATCTGTCCCGTTATTTGCTTGGACAAGCTGTGCTAACACATGCACCCGTATTTATGTCTATATGTCTGATGTCTGGGCCTATCTATTTTGTGGCTTGAAGTTATACTAAAGATTTCCTGCCTTGAAGGATATGAAGATTTCCTCTCCTCACTGACATTTTCCTCCTATACTCCCCCTTTTCATTCTACTTCCTGCGACTGACTGCCGCCAGTAGAACATTTGAGGTTTTGCTGTAGGATTTGCAACTGCGGGTTGGTTCCTTTCAACTAATCAACTGCGACCACAGTAACCTTGGCTCAATGGGCAAAAGCGAGGCTAACAGCCAAGAGGGTGTAGAAGGAAACAATCAAACTAAAGTAAGTCCTATCAAGTAGAATTCATAACGGATTCATAGCTACAGAAAATGACTGGCAAACCTGGAGTAAAAGATCCTTGGCAAAAAGGCCCAGAGATATCTATCTCCAACTAATAATAATGTCTTGGGAATAAGTTCCCCCAGCCAAGCTGCTTTGCACCCATTGATCCTGCACTCGTTTCCTCTGTGAATTCTTCCCGGGTTAACCGTGGTTATTCACTCGACTGTGAACTCCCCTGGACAGCTCGCCCCTTGCTCCAGGTCCTCTGACTGGAGTTGTATCCTTGCCTTCATCAGTGCGGTCTATGGATCTTTCAGAAAAGTCTGAACTGACTTAATGGGCCTGACCTCCTAGGAGATGGGCACCACTTCATTAAAGGTTCTATTAAAAGACTCACTAAAAGATGTTCAGCCCCTAACCTCTGATACTAATGTGGATTTTGTTTTTGTTTAACAGTTGTGGATGATATTTTAAGAGCTGTGCAAAAAGGTAGCAACATCCAGACAGAAGATGTGCCTAAATGTAAGGCTTACTCACCAGCTGCCAGTATCATTTCTCCCCCGGTTTCAGGTATAGGAGCGCTTGTATCACAATCTTCTACTCAACGACTACCTAAGTTTATAAAGAGAAACTGGTAACATAGGAGGGGTAACACCACAAACAATTGGTGGAACAGAATATGGCCTCATCTTAGACATACTGTTGGGTTTAGCAATACCCTTCGCTTTGAACGGCCCAATCGTAATCATAAATGTAGTCATAGGGCCTCATTATAAGTTTGCTGGACCGGTAACAACGGTACCAGTAAGCTTGCCGGCACCATTGTTACTGGACCAGAAAACTACAAGGTCTGCTCGCGGGTGACCGCGAGCAGACCTTGACGGATGCCCCGGCACCGTTATTAACGGTGCCGGGGCATCCGGCGTCCCCATTCCCATTGAGCTCTAAAGGGGTCATATGGGAATGGGGACTAATAAAAACCGGCACCTGGCAATGGGGATGTACCGGGTCCGCCGGGCCTGGAATGCCCTGGTACATCCCCATTGCTGGGTGCCGGTAAAATAACGACTCCGGTGGCAGAGTGCTGGTAATTGCCGCCATGGCTAGCGCCAAACTCGTAATAAGGCACATAGGGCCTCATTACGAGGTGGGTGGTAAGGGGTTAACGGCGCCGGTAAAGGCGCTGGAGCCGTTAACCCCTTAACGCCCTATTACAAGGTCTCCTTGTGGGACCCACTCTGGACGTCTGGTTTTACTAGACGTCCTTAGCGGGTCCCGCGAGCTGCCCAGCATGCTAACAACGGGCCCGTTGTTAGCTCCCTCCCCATTCCCATTGAGCCCTATGTATCAGTTTGCAAAAACACAAATACAAATCACCCATTCTGCATTTCAAAAGGTGGAGTCTTCTTTAGGATTTTTCTGGCCTTGCAGATTTTGGTGGCAAGCTTCCTTCTCATCACTCTGCAGTCCATAGTAGGCCAACGGTTGGCCTTGCAGACAGATCTCAAAACTTGTACATAAAAAGAAAGGATAAATGACTATAAATAGACATCTGACTAGGCATGGTTAAATTCCTTATTGTAGAATAAATACAGGATTAACTCATGTTAAAATATCAACTTAAAAATGCTTAACTACATTTAAATGCATTTGTACTCAAAGAATAAAACAGGCCTAAAGGATGGATTTGAACTGAAAATGAATTGTGGTTTTCTGTGGCTGCATTCAGAATATTTATGGTCTTTAATGGTCAAAGGGGTTAATGTGTCTTTGCGGAGCCAATGTGCACCCTGCTTACATGGGTGACCCAACGCCTCTTGCCTGAAAACCATGTATCACTGATTCGTTGAATACTCGGATGGACTAATAATTTCAATATACAACACCCCAAAGATAACACCCACTCCCTGACTTTAATTACCTTTATTCTGCTTGGAAACCAGGAACGGACAATGTCCAATAAAATATAAGGGACAGGTTTAAAAATGTATTAGAAACAAATAACGAATTAGTCTAGAATAGAATGTGTTCATGCCGTAGCAAATTTATACTCAACAGTTCTTGCATACTGTCCACCTTGTATATATGTGGAAAAGGTACTCTCAAGATGAAGTAACTTAACTATAGTTTTCAAATTGGGAACGGTCCTGTTATGAGGGGCAGATTGTGTGGCTTTGGTGGCGCAATCGGTGTATCGCATGGGACAATGGCCCTCATTAGGACTCCGGCGCTAAACCATGGTGAATAGCACCATGGTCGATGCCGCAGTCCGCCATGGGGAATTACCATCCCATTCCAAGGTTGGCGGGGCGGTAATTCCCCATGTCGCCAAGGCCCTTCCTCAATCCCATTTTTGCCTCATAGGGCTCAATGGGAATGGGGAAGGCGGCAATTACGGTACCGCAAATTGCGGTACCGTAATTGCCATCAAGGTCCCTTTGCGGGTCCCTACTTTAACGGCTGGTCCAGACCAGCCGTTAAGGTCGGGAGCCGCAAAGGGACCTCGTAGTTAACCGTTAAGGGGTTAACGGCGCCGCAGCCTTTTACGGCGCCGTTAACCCCTTAACGCCGGGGTCGTAATGACCACCAATGTCTTTAAGGTTTCAAAAAAAATAAAATAAACTCCATTTGTCACTTTTAAAAATCCTTTTGGTATCCGGTCAATACAGTCGCAAAATGTAAAGCAAGGGAAAGTTGGTTAGGATTTTGATTGAATACTAAATACAAAGGAAAACGCATGTTAACTCCTACCTTGCGTTATTTACCGGATTGACAGCCTTGGATTAACATTTTGCAATCCATTCCAAAATGCACACTTTTAGTTTCCCCTTTGGCTCGGATGCCTATAACTACTTGATTTCTTTAGCAGACGTTTCAATGCTTAGATATTCACCAATGTCTCACACTTGATGGATTAGGCTATATTTGCTTGCTACTGTTATTTATTTCTCATTCATGTGTGTACACAATGTTCTTGTGCAATTTTAAAAGCCAATAAAACTAATACGTCAAAGAGATGATTAAACATTAGCTTTAGATAAAGAATGAGACTCTTCAATGACCTACCGTGTAAAGCATCAACCTTTTCTACATCGAGGACATCACTCCCAGATCTGGCGGCCGTTACTCCTTCAGCAGAAGCAAACTCATTCGTGGAAAAAGAAGCTCGCTGACACCATTCAAAGGGAAGCTTGCTCCATCTCGAGCAGCTTTAGCCCCCTCCAAAGGTTAGCAGAGCTCTCGCTTTGGTACAATGATATCTCTAAATCTTGTAAGCAGAGTGATCATTCATTCACTTGGTGCCCCCGCCCCGTCACTGGACCTCATCTGAAAGTGCAATGAAGCGGCTGGGAAAGAACATGAAGCACTTTATGAAACCCTTTAGATACACCAGAAGAAGCACTTAGGAGTGCACTCCCATGCGCAAGGCTCCCGGGCATATATGCTCAGGTTGCAGCACTTAGAAGTGCACTCCCATGTGCAAGGCTCCCGGGCATATATGCTCTGGTCGTAGCACTTAGGAGTGCACTCCCATGCGCAAGGCTCCCCGGCATATATACTCAGGTTGCAGCACTTAGGAGTGCACTCCCATGCGCAAGGCTCCCCGGCATATATGCTCAGGTTGCAGCACTTTGGAGTGCAATCCCATGTTCAAGGCTACCAAGCATATATGCTCAGGTTGCAGCACTTAGGAGTGCACTCCAATGCGCAAGGCTCCCGGGCATATATGCTCAGGTTGCAGCACTTAGGAGTGCATTCCCATGCGCAAGGCTCCCGGGCATATATGCTCAGGGTGCAGCATTTAGGAGTGCACTCCCATGCGCAAGGCTCCCGGGCATATATGCTCAGGTTGCAACATTTAGGAGTGCACTCCCATGCGCAAGGCTCCCGGGCATATATGCTCAGGGTGCAGCACTTAGGAGTGCACTCCCATGCGCAAGGCTACCAAGCATATATGCTCAGGGTGCAGCATTTAGGAGTGCACTCCCATGCGCAAGTCTCCCGGGCATATATGCTCAGGTTGCAGCACTTAGGAGTGCACTCCAATGCGCAAGGCACTCCCATGCGCAAGGCTCCCGGGCATATATGCTCAGGTTGCAGCACTTAGGAGTGACTCCCATGCGCAAGGCTCCCAGGCATATATGCTCAGGTTGCAGCACTTAGGAGTGCACTCCCAAGCGCAAGGCTCCCAAGCATATATGCTCAGGTTGCAGCACTTAGGAGTGCACTCCCATGCGCAAGGCTCCCGGGCATATATGCTCAGGTTGCAGCACTTAGGAGTGCACTCCCATGCGCAAGGCTCCCCGGCATATATGCTCAGGTCGCAGCACTTAGGAGTGCACTCCAATGCTCAAGGCTCCTCGGCATAAATGCTCAGGTCGCAGCACTTAGGAGTGCACTCCAATGCGCAAGGCTCCCGGGCATATATGCTCAGGTTGCAGCACTTAGGAGTGCATTCCCATGCGCAAGGCTCCCGGGCATATATGCTCAGGGTGCAGCATTTAGGAGTGCACTCCCATGCGCAAGGCTCCCGGGCATATATGCTCAGGTTGCAACATTTAGGAGTGCACTCCCATGCGCAAGGCTCCCGGGCATATATGCTCAGGGTGCAGCACTTAGGAGTGCACTCCCATGCGCAAGGCTACCAAGCATATATGCTCAGGTTGCAGCATTTAGGAGTGCACTCCCATGCGCAAGGCTCCCGGGCATATATGCTCAGGTTGCAGAACTTAGGAGTGCACTCCCATGCGCAAGGCTACCAAGCATATATGCTCAGGGTGCAGCATTTAGGAGTGCACTCCCATGCGCAAGGATCCCTGGCATATATGCTCAGGTTGCAGCACTTAGGAGTGCACTCCCATGCGCAAGTCTCCCGGGCATATATGCTCAGGATGCAGCACTTAGGAGTGCACTCCAATGCGCAAGGCACTCCCATGCGCAAGGCTCCCAGCACTTAGGAGTGCACTCCCATATGCAAGGCTCCCGGGCATATATGCTCAGGTTGCAGCACTTAGGAGTGCACTCCCATGCGCAAGGCTCCCAGGCATATATGCTCAGGTTGCAGCACTTAGGAGTGCACTCCCATGCGCAAGGCTCCCAAGCATATATGCTCAGGTTGCAGCACTTAGGAGTGCACTCCCATGCGCAAGGCTCCCGGGCATATATGCTCAGGTTGCAGCACTTAGGAGTGCACTCCCATGCGCAAGGCTCCCGGGCATATATACTCAGGTTGCAGCACTTAGGAGTGCACTCCCATGCGCAAGGCTCCCGGGCATATATACTCAGGTTGCAGCACTCAGGAGTGCACTCCCATGTGCAAGGCTACCAAGCATATATGCTCAGGTTGCAGCATTTAGGAGTGCACTCCCATGCGCAAGGCTCCCGGGCATATATACTCAGGTTGCAGCACTTAGGAGTGCACTCCCATGCAAAAGGCTCCCAGGCATATATACTCAGGTTGCAGCACTTAGGAGTGCACTCCCATGCGCAAGGCTCCCGGGCATATATGCTCAGGTTGCAGCACTTAGGAGTGCACTCCCATGCGCAAGGCTCCCGGGCATATATGCTCAGGTTGCAGCACTTAGGAGTGCACTCCCATGCGCAAGGCTCCCGGGCATATATACTCAGGTTGCAGCACTTAGGAGTGCACTCTCATGCGCAAGGCTCCCAGGCATATATGCTCAGGTTGCAGCACTTAGGAGTGCACTCCCATGCGCAAGGCTCCCAAGCATATATGCTCAGGTTGCAGCACTTAGGAGTGCACTCCCATGCGCAAGGCTCCCGGGCATATATGCTCAGGTTGCAGCACTTAGGAGTGCACTCCCATGCACAAGGCTCCCGGGCATATATACTCAGGTTGCAGCACTTAGGAGTGCACTCCCATGCGCAAGGCTCCCGGGTATATATGCTCAGGTTGCAGCACTTAGGAGTGCACTCCCATGCGCAAGGCTCCCAGGCATATATGCTCAGGTTGCAGCACTTAGGAGTGCACTCCCATGCGCAAGGCTCCCGGGCATATATGCTCAGGTTGCAGCACTTTGGAGTGCACTCCCATGCTCAAGGCTACCAAGCATATATGCTCAGGTTGCAGCACTTAGGAGTGCACTCCCATGCGCAAGGCTACCAAGCATATATACTCAGGTTGCAGCACTTAGGAGTACACTCCCATGCGCAAGGCTCCCGGGCATATATACTCAGGTTGCAGCACTTAGGAGTGCACTCCCATGCGCAAGGCTACCAAGCATGTATGCTCAGGTTGCAGCACTTAGGAGTGCACTCCCATGCGCAAGGCTCCCTGGCATATATACTCAGGTTGCAGCACTTAGGAGTGCACTCCCATGCGCAAGGCTCCCGGGCATATATGCTCAGGTTGCAGCACTTAGGAGTGCACTCCCATGCGCAAGGCTCCCGGGCATATATGCTCAGGTTGCAGCACTTAGGAGTGCACTCCCATGCGCAAGGCTCCCGGGCATATATACTCAGGTTGCAGCACTCAGGAGTGCACTCCCATGCGCAAGGCTACCAAGCATATATGCTCAGGTTGCAGCACTCAGGAGTGCACTCCCATGCGCAAGGCTCCCGGGCATATATACTCAGGTTGCAGCATTTAGGAGTGCACTCCCATGCGCAAGCATCCCGGGCATATATACTCATGTTGCAGCACTTAGGAGTGCACTCCCATGCAAAAGGCTCCCAGGCATATATACTCAGGTTGCAGCACTTAGGAGTGCACTCCCATGCGCAAGGATCCCGGGCATATATGCTCAGGTTGCAGCACTTAGGAGTGCACTCCCATGCGCAAGGCTCCCGGGCATATATGCTCAGGTTGCAGCATTTAGGAGTGCACTCCCATGCACAAGGCTCCCGGGCATATATACTCAGGTTGCAGCACTTAGGAGTGCACTCCCATGCGCAAGGCTCCCGGGCATATATGCTCAGGTTGCAGCACTTAGGAGTGCACTCCCATGCGCAAGGCTCCCGGGCATATATACTCAGGTTGCAGCACTTAGGAGTGCACTCCCATGCGCAAGGCTCCCAGGCATATATGCTCAGGTTGCAGCACTTAGGAGTGCACTCCCATGCGCAAGGCTCCCAAGCATATATGCTCAGGTTGCAGCACTTAGGAGTGCACTCCCATGCGCAAGGCTCCCGGGCATATATACTCAGGTTGCAGCACTTAGGAGTGCACTCCCATGCGCAAGGCTCCCGGGCATATATACTCAGGTTGCAGCACTTAGGAGTGCACTCCCATGCGCAAGGCTACCAAGCATGTATGCTCAGGTTGCAGCACTTAGGAGTGCACTCCCATGCGCAAGGCTCCCGGGCATATATACTCAGGTTGCAGCACTTAGGATTGCACTCCCATGCACAAGGCTCCCGGGCATATATGCTCAGGTTGCAGCACTTAGGAGTGCACTCCCATGCGCAAGGCTCCCGGGCATATATGCTCAGGTTGCAGCACTTAGGAGTGCACTCCCATGCGCAAGGCTACCGAGGATATATGCTCAGGTTGCAGCACTTAGGAGTGCACTCCCATGCGAAAGGCTCCCGGGCATATATGCTCAGGTTGCAGCACTTAGGAGTGCACTCCCATGCGCAAGGCTCCCGGGCATATATGCTCAGGTTGCAGCACTTAGGAGTGCACTCCCAGGCGCAAGGCTCCCGGGCATATATGCTCAGGTTGCAGCACTTAGGAGTGCACTCCCATGCGCAAGGCTCCCGGGCATATATGCTCAGGTTGCAGCACTTAGGAGTGCACTCGCATGCGCAAGGCTCCCGGGCATATATGCTCAGGTTGCAGCATTTAGGAGTGCACTCCCATGCACAAGGCTCCTGGGCATATATACTCAGGTTGCAGCACTTAGGAGTGCACTCCCATGCGCAAGGCTCCCGGGCATATATGCTCAGGTTGCAGCACTTAGGAGTGCACTCCCATGCGCAAGGCTCCCGGGCATATATGCTCAGGTTGCAGCACTTAGGAGTGCACTCCCATGCGCAAGGCTCCCGGGCATATATACTCAGGTTGCAGCACTTAGGAGTGCACTCCCATGCGCAAGGCTCCCGGGCATATATACTCAGGTTGCAGCACTTAGGAGTGCACTCCCATGCGCAAGGCTACCAAGCATATATGCTCAGGTTGCAGCACTTAGGAGTGCACTCCCATGCGCAAGGCTCCCGGGCATATATACTCAGGTTGCAGCACTTAGGAGTGCACTCCCATGCGCAAGGCTCCCGGGCATATATACTCAGGTTGCAGCACTTAGGAGTGCACTCCCATGCGCAAGGCTCCCGGGCATATATGCTCAGGTTGCAGCACTTAGGAGTGCACTCCCATGCGCAAGGCTACCAAGCATATATGCTCAGGTTGCAGCACTTAGGAGTGCACTCCCATGCGCAAGGCTACCGGGCATATATGCTCAGGTTGCAGCACTTAGGAGTGCACTCCCATGCGCAAGGCTACCAAGCATATATGCTCAGGTTGCAGCACTCAGGTGTGCACTCCCATGCGCAAGGCTCCCGGGCATATATACTCAGGTTGCAGCATTTAGGAGTGCACTCCCATGCGCAAGCATCCCGGGCATATATACTCATGTTGCTGCACCTAGGAGTGCACTCCCATGCGCAAGGCTCCCGGGCATATATGCTCAGGTTGCAGCACTTAGGAGTGCACTCCCATGCGCAAGGCTCCCGGGCATATATGCTCAGGTTGCAGCATTTAGGAGTGCACTCCCATGCGCAAGGCTCCCGGGCATATATACTCAGGTTGCAGCACTTAGGAGTGCACTCCCATGCGCAAGGCTCCCGGGCATATATGCTCAGGTTGCAGCACTTAGGAGTGCACTCCCATGCGCAAGGCTCCCGGGCATATATACTCAGGTTGCAGCACTTAGGAGTGCACTCCCATGCGCAAGGCTCCCAGGCATATATGCTCAGGTTGCAGCACTTAGGAGTGCACTCCCATGCGCAAGGCTCCCAAGCATATATGCTCAGGTTGCAGCACTTAGGAGTGCACTCCCATGCGCAAGGCTCCCGGGCATATATACTCAGGTTGCAGCACTTAGGAGTGCACTCCCATGCGCAAGGCTACCAAGCATGTATGCTCAGGTTGCAGCACTTAGGAGTGCACTCCCATGCGCAAGGCTCCCGGGCATATATACTCAGGTTGCAACACTTAGGAGTGCACTCCCATGCGCAAGGCTCCCGGGCATATATGCTCAGGTTGCAGCACTTAGGAGTGCACTCCCATGCGCAAGGCTCCCGGGCATATATGCTCAGGTTGCAGCACTTAGGAGTGCACTCCCATGCGCAAGGCTACCAAGCATATATGCTCAGGTTGCAGCACTTAGGAGTGCACTCCCATGCGCAAGGCTCCCGGGCATATATGCTCAGGTTGCAGCACTTAGGAGTGCACTCCCATGCGCAAGGCTCCCGGGCATATATGCTCAGGTTGCAGCACTTAGGAGTGCACTCCCAGGCGCAAGGCTCCCGGGCATATATGCTCAGGTTGCAGCACTTAGGAGTGCACTCCCATGCGCAAGGCTCCCGGGCATATATGCTCAGGTTGCAGCACTTAGGAGTGCACTCCCATGCGCAAGGCTCCCGGGCATATATGCTCAGGTTGCAGCATTTAGGAGTGCACTCCCATGCACAAGGCTCCCGGGCATATATACTCAGGTTGCAGCACTTAGGAGTGCACTCCCATGCGCAAGGCTCCCGGGCATATATGCTCAGGTTGCAGCACTTAGGAGTGCACTCCCATGCGCAAGGCTCCCGGGCATATATACTCAGGTTGCAGCACTTAGGAGTGCACTCCCATGCGCAAGGCTCCCGGGCATATATACTCAGGTTGCAGCACTTAGGAGTGCACTCCCATGCGCAAGGCTACCAAGCATATATGCTCAGGTTGCAGCACTTAGGAGTGCACTCCCATGCGCAAGGCTACCAAGCATGTATGCTCAGGTTGCAGCACTTAGGAGTGCACTCCCATGCGCAAGGCTCCCGGGCATATATACTCAGGTTGCAGCACTTAGGAGTGCACTCCCATGCGCAAGGCTCCCGGGCATATATACTCAGGTTGCAGCACTTAGGAGTGCACTCCCATGCGCAAGGCTCCCGGGCATATATGCTCAGGTTGCAGCACTTAGGAGTGCACTCCCATGCGCAAGGCTACCAAGCATATATGCTCAGGTTGCAGCACTTAGGAGTGCACTCCCATGCGCAAGGCTACCGGGCATATATGCTCAGGTTGCAGCACTTAGGAGTGCACTCCCATGCGCAAGGCTCCCGGGCATATATACTCAGGTTGCAGCACTTAGGAGTGCACTCTCATGCGCAAGGCTCCCAGGCATATATGCTCAGGTTGCAGCACTTAGGAGTGCACGCCCATGCGCAAGGCTACCAAGCATATATGCTCAGGTTGCAGCACTTAGGAGTGCACTCCCATGCACTCCCATGCGCAAGGCTCCCAGGAATATATGCTCAGGTTGCAGCACTTGGGAGTGCACTCCCATGCGCAAGGCTACCAAGCATATATGCTCAGGTTGCAGCACTTGGGAGTGCACTTCCATGCGCAAGGCTCCCGGGCATATATGCTCAGGTTACAGCACTTAGGAGTGCACGCCCATGCGCAAGGCTCCCGGGCATATATGCTCAGGTTGCAGCACTTAGGAGTGCACTCCAATGCGCAAGGCTACCAAGCATATATGCTCAGGTTGCAGCACTTAGGAGTGCACTCCAATGCTCAAGGCTACCAAGCATATATGCTCAGGTTGCAGCATTTAGGAGGGCACTCCAATGCGCAAGGCTACCAAGCATATATGCTCAGGTTGCAGCATTTAGGAGTCCACTCCAATGCGCAAGGCTCCCGGGCATATATGCTCAGGTTGCAGCACTTAAGAGTGCACTCCAATGCGCAAGGCTCCCAGGCATATATGCTCAGGTTGCAGCACTTAGGAGTGCACTCCCATGTGCAAGGCTACCAAGCATCTATGCTCAGGTAGCAGCATTTAGGAGTGCACTCCAATGCGCAAGGCTCCCCGGCAAATATGCTCAAGTTGCAGTACTTAGGAGTGCACTCCCATGCGCAAGGCTCCCGGGCATATATGCTCAGGTTGCAAGTGTGTAGCATATCGACAGGGGGTCATTCCCAGTTGAGCGGTATCCATGGTGCTATTAGCACCATGGCTGCCTCCGAAACCGGGTCCTGGTCCGGTCTGGAAGAATGGGGATTTACCGGGTCATTCCGACCATGGAGGACCTGGTAAATCCCCATTCTGTAGACCATTCCCCATTCCCATTTGAGCCCCAATAGGGCTCAATGGGAATGGGGAAGGCGCTAATAACGGTACCGCAAATTGCGGTACCGTTAATAGCTCCAAGGTCCCTTAACGGGAACCGCAGAGAACGTGTGGTCAGACCAGCCGTTCCTGCTGGGATCCGCTCAGGGACCTCGGAATTAGGCACTAAGGGAATTCCGGCACCGGCATCATTACCGGTGACCATTAACCCTTACCGCCCAAGTCGGAATGACCCTCATAGACACGTTGTGCTTAGTTGGGGTGTGGGAGTGTATATTTATATGTTGGGACCTTGATAGTGTCAACCCTCTAATATCTGGACATAGTAGCTAAAAATGCATGGGCTACCTAGCCTGCTGCCAAGTAGAGGTGTGTAGCATCTTTATGCCGGACATAATTACATATGAACTTTCTGCATCACTCTCACAAAGAAAAGTCACACATTTGTTTATTGGGGTTTTAAATGGCTCATTATTGAAATGCATAATAACATTGGACAAGCTATGACTCTTGTCATTAGCTCTATTAAAGCACTATCATTGCAAGTGAAACAAAAATAAAACATGGAAATACCTGAAAGAAATGAAAAAAATGATCTCATGTAAATGACGTACATCATTTGCAAATATTTCAGGGTAAGGTGACAACAAAGTACGACATTTAATTAAGCGCAAACGGCAAGTGTTCTTGATTGGTACATTTTGAATGTCAACTGTGCTGCTTTCAGCGGACATTTCAAATGGGCTGTGTAATATATTCTAAAAGTAAGAACTTCTGCTGGCAAAGTTTCAGTAAAGTGAGTTGCGCCGATAGATCTCAGACATGGCAGATTGGGATACTTACCCCATGTTAGAAGCTGTGTGGTAAACAGACTAGTACATTCAAAATCAAATAGACACATGTAAATTAAACAAATATTGTTCACACATAAATAAAATCTCACTACAATTGTAATAGTTGTCAAAAATATTCACATAGAATAAAGCATAAGGAAACCAGTGGGAACAACACATGCACAATTCAACAATTCTAAAATGCAAACAATCTAAAACTAGGTGCTAGAGCAGTCCAGGTTTTAACTGTGCATTCTGGAATTTGTAGTGCTGGGTTTCCCTATTATAAACCCAGGAAAGCAAGTCCCAGAATTAAAACTTAAAACCACTGTATGGAAGGAAGTGTCTTCAAGGACCCCCTCCCATTAATTCTCACCAACCTGCAGTCTATGACTCGTCCAACAGCCACCCATGCGCATGTGGCCAGGGATGCGGGATGGCTGCGGGTCGACACATATGGCTGCAACACTCAGCCAGCAGCATGATACCAGACTCCATTTTGAGCATTATAACTTAGGCATCACAAACACAAGCAGTCTGCAGGGCTGCAGCTCTCCCCTCCTGACCGCACACAGCGAGCCAGATGCTTCCCTCGCCCTACTCCCCTTGGCGTCCCTGCTGCAGGCCTGTTCTCACAAGAGACTAGGCACGAACAAGTTACATGACAAACACTGTGGGCCTCATTGCGATTTCGGCAGTAGCCATGCCGCTATTAGAGGCATGGCTGCCGCCAAAATCGGGTCTGGGTCAGGGTTCCCAGAATGGAGAATTACCGGGCCATTCCGAGTTCGGAGGGCCCGGTAATTCCTCCCTCCAGGGCTGAATGGGATTACGAGCGGCCCGTTGTTTGCTCCCTCTTCCCCTCGCGGGACCTGGTAAGCATGCCTGGTTTGACCAGGTGTTACTTACTGGGTCCCGTGAGGGGAGCTTGTAATGAGGCGGAACGGGTTTAACTGTTCCGCCTCCATTAGCGGGTCCCGTTATCCCGTTCTGCCTCACTTGTAATGAGGCCCTGTATCTTTCACCTTCCACAGTCCATCATTGACCTGCGGATGACCAGGCCAAAGCTGGGGTTTGAGAAAAAGAAACTATCTCCATAAAACTTGTCCTGTCCCCTCGCAGACCCCACATTATGACATATGCTGAGGATACCCCCCAACCCTGTTCCCCGTTTGAAGTACCAGATGCACATACATAGCCCGGGTGCCACCCTGTTTCACCCATACAGCTAATCCCTCTGAAGGGACTATAAATAAACTCCTGTTGTTGCATGCCATGAGATTGATTGTATATATATTGAAATAAGATGACCCTCACCCATCCCAGATTGCATGTTTAAGCCTTTCATCACTAAGCAAGGATTATTGGTTGTTACAGAATACACAAAGCAATGTATGATATCAATATATACTCAATGATTTTCTAAAAATGTACTATTTCAAACGTATTCAATTAAGTATCGCAATATGTATGATTTAATATGATGTGCGTCGACTTTATAATAGAGTGCCCTTTTGTAGCATATGCGTAACCCCTGAGCATTGAATCATGCACCCCACATTGTAATCAGAACTTTGCACACCTTTTAAAGTACCAATGCACACACTAACATATGTCTACCTCGTTTGTATGCATGCTCCATGTGTGCCCCCCCACAATATAAACAATGTACGGCCCAACAGGCTACGGGGCCTTTTCTCCCCTCTCATGTAACACTGCGTGCTCAGCTACAGTTGTAACCCCTCGCTCTTCCCTTGTGCCTGCACCCAGTGAGCATCCTCCAAAGCCCCCAGACTCGTATTGAAAGAAATATGGTCGACAAGCCTCCCATCCCACCACCTCTTGATGTACCGGCTAAGTGCCCTCTGACCCGATAGTATCCCTGTTCACCCTAACCCCGACTGACCATGAAAGCCATATATTTTTCCTTGTACTAACATGCTGCAAAGTGTCCCCCACTAGATCTAACAAGGAGGAATGCTAGATGTATCCCTGCCTGTGCCCCCCGATAAGACATCAAAGCACATGAAAGCTGCTCACCTACTGTTCACCCCTTGTATAGTATTCTTTAGAATGATCAAATACTCACACCTAGAGTTATGTGTTATGTCTCTTGTGATGTTAGAATAACGATTTGTAGGATTTACAGGGCATCATGAATTACAATTAACAAAGAATGAACACGTGTGGCCACAAGGGCAAATGTGAGCATCGTCAAAGATGCATCAATCAACCATCATCTGACCAGAGCTCCACCCCACTGAGGTCAGCTGACCTGCAAGCATCACCATGACACCTCAAGGAGCCTCGCCCTCCTGGAGCTTCACCCCTATATATCTATACGTGCCCTTCCCCACTGCCCAATCTCATCGATTCATGGATCCCCTAGCTCCCACGTCATAGATGACGTGGTTTTGTAACAACATGTGAATGTTTGCTAATGTTTGGCAGAGCGCTATCAGAGTTTGCAGAGTTCTCTGCTTGCCCTATATTGGTTTGGATAAACTTTTACTTTTCGACTTCACCCTCACTTGGTCTTGGTCTCATTCCCATCTGGGGTGTGTCCATCATTGACTCTCACTGGGGAGTTGTAAATGCCTTTGTGGGGGATGCTCACTTTCACCAGGACTGGCCTAACACCTTTCGATTGGAATGGGGCATGAATGCGGAGATTAAAAACAGGGAAATGTCAAAGTCAAATATTGCGGTACCTTCCTATAGAATTGTTTTGTCGGGTAGGTGAGGGGTAGAAGGAACCATCGGCTGGCCTGGCCACTCTTCGAATGTACTGCGATGAGTTTCTGTCACTTGCAACATTTAAAGGGAGTTGATTCTTATGAAGTGATTGGAGCTAGGAGGATCCTGTTGAGGGATCCACGAGACATGCGAGGTGTATGTACAGTGTAACAATCATAATTTAGACTTAATTAATAAACACGGAATCGTTACAAAACAAAATCACACTAGAAATCAGTCACCATTAAAGAATCGCCTTCCACACAAAGAGCTTCCCGTGCAGTGTTTTTGAAATAATCAAGGTGGGCTGACACATCACATCTAATTAAACAAACGCTTAATAAATGCAGTTTCACCCGACCCCCCCTTTCCTCGACCCGATAGCCATTGTACTTGCCACAAGTGCCCCAGTGGCTGAAATTCCCGCATGTGGGAGCGCAGCCATTAACCACTTCTGTTTCGGGGGAAGGGAGCAGGAGAGGGGATGCCACTTACCAGGTAAGAAAGTGAAACACACACACAAAGCCCTGCTGTAGCTGCGGACAAAAACAGAATAGAATGAAGAAAGACACCAGCAGTTATATTTAGCTGCCGGTGTACGGCATGGAGTCCTTCTTCCTCCTTTCTCCATGATTCTTTTTGTAAGCACGTAGACGTCCTATGTGGAAAACATCCATACGTGATATGAATTTTATATGCATTTAGTGTCCATTGAAAAGCTCTTTGCAATGTATGCAGCAACTTAACTAGTGGGTGCATGTGATTTTTTTTTTTCATGTGTGTTTTTATTTGAGAAAAAGGTCATGGGTGATTTCTCAACCAAAACAAGGGGGTGCATGCATTGTTTATGCCTCTGGCTTCCACTTTGGCCCAACATGGTCTCAAGCTTTACCCCTGCCACATTGGAGATTGTAAGGCTGCTGAGTGCCTGTTTTGGACTGGGATGGCAAAAGATTCTCACCCAGTGGGTGCATGCTAGGTTTAGGCTTCCACTTGGGCCCAACATAGGGCCTCATTACACGGTAGGCGGTAAGGGTTTACCGGTACCGGTATTTTACCGGTACCGGTAAACCCTTACCGCCTTACTACGAGGTCCCTTTGCGGGTTGGGAATTTAACACCTGCTTTTTGCAGGCGTTAAAAACCAACCCGCAAAGGGACCAGGGAGCTAATTACGGTACCGTAATTAGCGCCTTCCCCATTCCCATACAGCCCTATGGGGCAAAAATGGGAATGGGGAAGGGCAATGGGGGAAGGGGGAATTACCGCCCCACCAACCTTGGTATAGGGCGGTAATTCCCCTTTCCACCAAGGCGGTGCCGGTATTTTACCGGCATGGACCAAGGTGCTAGTAGCACCTTGATCACTGCCATCCGTGTAATGAGGCCCAAAGTCTCAAACAAAAAGATGTGCTTATCAAAGCATTCCAAAATCATTCAGCACAACTGCAACTAAGCAAAAGCTGAATGACTATCGGTATTAGTTCGCAAATCATCCTACAAACTCTCATGCTCTGAAGTAATTAGTAAGCCATCCCCAAATCATCAAGAACAAACATGTTTCATGGCGATGCTCTTGAAGTAATCAGCAGGTCGTCATCCCAGAATCATCCCCAAATCATCAGGGACAAGCCTGCAATTTCTTGAATGGAATCAAGTCATCCTAAAATCATCAGCAACAAAGAGATCAGCAAGTCATCCTAAGCTCATTCTCAAATCATCACCCACCATTCTGAGACATTTGCTGAATTAGGGAGACCAGATTTTTTTTTAAAACCCGGGACGGGCCATAATAATAGAGGTAGGACTAAAGTAAATACACATACAACTTTAGTCCTACTTCTATGTCACTGGCCTGTTGGTGGAGAAGGGTGCTAACAGGCACACACTCCTCTCATTGGAGGAGAGTGCCAGGGAGGGGAAGGGAGAGGAAATTGGGACATGAAAAGTATTTCATGCCCCCATTCATGCAGGAAGAGTTGCGCCGGTACCCGATTTTGTGATTTTGGAATCGGGTCCTGGCAAAAAAAGGGACTGTAGCTGAAATCCTGGATGGGGTTTATAAAATAAAAAACGACTGGGACCTCCGGGATGTCGGGTGATTTCCCTGGACTGTCACCCTATGCTGAATGACTTCTAATGTAGTTCTATGATCATCAGATGACTCCAGGATGATCTCTAAAGTCATCCTTTTAGACCAGGGTATTCGTGGGAAATTTAATGCACCCACTTTTGGCGGCTGTCACCCGCCTTGCAAGCAGCTGAATCACTTACCAAGTCCCTCATACGGCCATTCACTTATATGGCCTCTCACCCGCCAAAAAGAAAATCGGGTGTTTTCACCCGCCTTGGTGACACAAAAGGTTGGGATCTATGAGAATGTAAATGATTAAAGGAAAGAACACACATCATTCTCTAGCTCCTTGTCCCCGATTCCTGCACAGCATGCACACTGAACCCACCACAAAGGAGCCGCGATAAATACCTAGCAATTGTCACAATGGAAAACATGGAAAGACACTAATACATACAGGAAACTTTAATCAAAAAAATGGACCCATTCAAATGCTAATGATGTGTTATTATTGTATTTTATTAGTGCTTCTTCTCTGAGCTTTCCTTCCTTTACACATTAGAGCACCTGGATGCCCATGAGTTTTGTGCGTTTAATAAATGTAAAAATAAATAAATACATTTCCCCGTCTACCTGCGATTATGTCATCATTGCGCATGCTCTCACTAGTAGCACCTTTCTGCGCATGCTCTGATGAACCGTGTCTGCACTACGCTCCTTCCGAATCCCTTTCTATGGTGGCTCTTTTTGCGCATGTCTGTTTCCCATCTTTGGCTGCGTATCTGTGCCACTCTTTAAGGCTCAGAGCGATGGATAAGTTCCTCTGCGCATGCGCCGCTCAGCGTTGCCTTAATACTACGCATTCCCCTTAGACTATCTCCTTTCTGCGCATTGTAATGTAAGCAACGATGTGTCGGGAGAAAATATTAATATTAATATAATTGTCCTTGTATTTATAATTATATTCTTATAACTACATGGGAGCTAGATGGACAATAAGGCCCCACCATTTTACGCCTCTGCTGCCGCCGTTGTTTTTCAACTCGCATTCGCAATCTCGCAGCGAGTGTTCTCGGAGCTCGGGAAACAGGGACTCATGTAGCCATGAGCCAAGTCTCGCGTACAGTAACAGGAGACACGTATATTACACAACTCCCCTCTTTAGCCTTCCTCTGACCAACCAGTGTTTCACTGATGTCTCTTCACAAATGTTGTGTTCCTACACAAAGTTTCTCATACGGTCAGGTCTGCGAACAGTTCTCCATCTTCTTGACTTATGGGGAAAATCTGGTTTAGGTTTTGGCAAAGAAATCTTCTAAATCATTTTTCTTCCCTTTACATCTTTGCCATACTTCTCACACCCTCTTATGTTCTCATCCCTTCCTTTCACTACTTCCTTGATCACTCTTTCTTTTCCACTTGCATTTTCACCAGTACTTGTATTGACCATCTTTCCCAATGCACACGCCTTATGAGAATCCATCACACACACCCTCTCCATGTTCCAGATTCTCCGATACTCAACCTTTACTGCATGTTTAAACACTTCAACCACTCCCACGGGTTTCGACCACTTGCATGGTCCATCTCTTAAAACAGGAGGTACTTAATTCTTACTAACCCCCCCACTGATGGAATTGTTTTTCTTTTGACACTACACAGGGAGCTGTCATGAATTTGCTTGTACTTCAGTTGAGTGTTCCTGATATTCTCACACACATCCCCAAAATCTTTTTTTACAACAGTCACTTCCTCCAACCAAGATGGGGTCAATTTCGTGTTTGCTTTATGTCCCCTACTGAACTCAAATGGGGACAATCTTGTTGTAGAATGTGCTGTGAAACGGTGAGCAATGATCTTCTTTTTAACAACCTCCTCCCATCTCAACCCATTCGCCCACGCCCAACGAATGGCATCTTTGAGCCCCTTGTTAAAATGCTCAACAACACCATTCGTCTGTGGGTGGTAAATGGCGGTTCTCTTGTGCAATATGGAATTATTTACACAGAAACTTTGCATCTCTTTCTATCGGAACTGCACACCATTGTCCGTCATGATGCTTTTTGGAATCCCTTCTCTTGTACAAATCTCGGACAGAAAATCAACAACTACTTTAGCAGTCATGCATGGCTTAATTAAAACTTCCACCCACCTGGTCAAAAGGTCAATAACCGCCAGACAAAATTGTTGTTTGCCATCGCAATAAATTGGGCCCAATATGCCCATACCCAGATCATCCCAAACCTTATCAGGAATATTCGTCACCACCATGCGATGCTTCCCACTCATGCATACTCTATCACTTTCATAACAAAGGATACAGTTACGGACAAATCTCTCAATCTGTAAATCACATCCTGGCCACCAGTAATCTTCACGTATTCTTTGTTTTTTCTTGACCACTCCTTGATGGCCCTCGTGGCCCAGTTCAACAATTCTTTTTCGTAATCCTTCGGGTGGAATAATTCTGTTACCTCTCCTGATTCTGTCATTTTCCACATTTAATTCTTCGGCAACACTCCAAAGATCTGTGAGATTAAGTTCTTCAAACCTTACTTTCTTCAAATGATCTTGACTCTTGACTATTTGTTTCAACCCTACTAATATAGGATCTTGTTTTTCCGCCTCCGCCCATTCCTCTTTTGAAATGTCTCAATATTTAAAACAACTTCTGAGTCAGTTTCTTTGTCATCATCATTTTCAGAAATGGCCGTGAGACGTGACAGTCAGCAGTTCGATTCTTCACACCAGGCACACATCGCACCTTACAGTTGTACTCTGTAAGAGTATTACCCATCGCTTTATTCGATTGGACACCTTATCCAGACCTTTATTATAACATGCATCAGAGGTTTGTAATCAGTACGAAATTCTACCTCCACACACCCCAGATGAAGTTTCTGAACTTCTCTGCCACCCATTTGATTGCCAATGTCTCTCTTTCTATGGATGCATAAGATTTCTCTGCACCCTTCCGAAGTCTAGACGAGAAAGCAATCAAAACCTCTTTTCCGTCAACTTCCAGAGTGACAACTGCTCCAAGCCCTAGATTGCTAGCATCCGTGGTAATAATCATTTTCTTGCCACTTCTGAAGTTCTTCAATGACGGTGCCTTGTTCAGTGCTGATTTAATTAATTCAAATTCCTCTTCACATTCAATACTCCATTCAAATGTCTTACTCTTCAAATGTTCACGGAGTGGTATGGTGAGGAGTACGAAATCTCCTCCTTAGATTTAGGTCTTGGCATATTCTTAATAGTATCAGATAATTCTTTTTTTGGTCATATCCCCTCAGCTCATATTGTGTGCCCCAGATAGTCAATTTCATGATGGTTGATATTACACTTGTCTTTACTTAAAGTCATTCCAGCTTTGTGTAATTTATTACATACATATTGAAGTCTGTCGTCATGTGATTTCTGATCAGTAGCGTGCACTAAAATGTCATCTTGAAAACAGATGACACCCTCATCCCCTTCAAATAGCCGGTGCATTATCTTCTGAAAAATGGAAGCAGCAGATATTAATCTGAAGGGTAATCTGTTATTTTGATATAGCCCATCAGGTGTGATAAAAGCTGCCAACTTTCTTGAGTCTTTTTGTAGTTTAACTTGATGGTATGCTGAAGTTAGATCAAGAGTGGAAAAGTATTTCGATGGTCCTATTGTGGACACAATTTCTTGTCAGGAACAACACACTTATTTGAGTTCTCGCATATCCACACATATTCTCAACTTCCCAGATTTTTTCCTGAGAACGACTAGTGGTGAGACCCACTCTCTGGCATCTATGCTTCCTATGACACCTTGGTCTTCTAGAGTTTTGATCTCCTTTCTCACTTCTTCTCTCATGGATAGTGGAATGGTGCACAATTTCTGTGCCACAGGAACATGTCCTGGCTTCATTCTAATTTCATGCACATAGTGTTAGGGAGAATTCTCACTTATGGCTAATTTCCTTCACCTATAGAGTCCCCCAGCAGCTTTGCTGGATCTGAAGGGTTTATTTCTTTTTACCTGCTAAAAGTGAGACTCTTTTTCCCACTCTTAGGCATCTTTGCTGTGTGGGTTCTAGGCTATTTTTGTGTTTAAACCCCATGGGATCTTTTCTCTCACCCATAGGAACCATCTTTATGCACATGTGTTACACAGCACCCTCAGTACAGTGACACAGGGGTGTCGTAGCGACCCCCAAACATAGACTCCATACCCTGGGACTGACTACTGTCTCCCAGGGCATGTAAAGTCCCTATTGACTTTACTAGTCAATCTCTATGAACTAAACCAGTACAACCCATCTTAATATGGAAATACTGGAAGGGGTTAATAGTTTTTTCCCCTATGTTCATTTTCGAGAGGGTACCTTAAAGTCCCCCTCTACAAAGTTTCAGGCTGGTGGAAGTGGTTACTACCTTTTATATTCGACCGCAAATATTTCCCTATGGGATTTTCCCATTGTTCGAGGCTAACACTTTTACTGATAGCCTCTAACATACTGCCAGTTTATTTTATTATTAACTTTACTCCGGTAGGTTTTATTTGCCAGAACTTTATAATTTCATTCTCGTGTCTTACTCTAAACTCCCAACCCAGGTTGGGGATCCTTTGTTCGCTCTTTTGGCGGGCTTCTGCCAAGAAGCCCTCCTTTCGGCGCCTCTGAGTCTGGGGTGGGTCTGTTGTTTGGGAGGGGGAGTAGAACCCCTGGACAGAGTTGCGCAGCAACTCAGGTCGCGCTCTAACCTGATAGGCTGGAGGGTCTCCCGCCAAGAAGACCACTCCACTGTGTGAGTGACAGCTAGGCTGTATGAATGGGTCTCTTTCTTCATAAAAGCAGGGTCCTGAGGACTGGAAGAGGAAGACGTCGCCACTGGAACTACGGAACCGAAGGGGAGAGAAGCCACAGACATCTTCAGCATCTACACCACCGGTGAAGCCCTGCCGGATCGTCTCACCACTTTTATCCACACGCCGAGAGGAAATCTTCAGCGAAAGAGACTCCTTCCCTTGAGCTGGTGGGGTCAACTAGTTCACCTATCGCTTCCTCAGACCTGCCTTGGTCGAATCGACAGTGCCAAGCACTTGGAGACCGGATAGCCAGGCAGCTATCGCCCCGGACCACGATTAATAGGAGCGTACCTTTTAAACTTTGTTTGGCAGCACCGCGGCTGGTTTCATCCCTGGGTAGTGCAGCGACTCGAACCTTCCTCCACGACGAGAGCCTCTCTTCCTCTGTTGGACGCCTCGACCTGCAGGAACTACCAGGAACAACCGCCACCGCAGGAGCCACTTCTTCACATTTAAGGTACATTGTTCCGCCAGGCCGCCCTTTCTCCGTGGTAGCCCTAAATGTGTTTTAAATCCTTTATCTACTTGTGGGGTCAGCCGCCCTCTCTCTTAACATTGTCTTTCGCCTCGAATCTACCTCTTCAATATTTTTCTACTAAAGACTTGACTGCAGCTACAAGAACATTTTTGCTCCTAAGCTCTTGGTCCTGTACCACTGACTCTGGCTCAGGCCTATTGACTCTGGCTGATTTGTTAGATCTGCTATCACTAGAATGGTCTTCAATGAGAAATGTGTTGGTGCACCTAAATCTTCCAAACCCCTCTTCCTTCCTACTGTTTTAACTTGTGGAGTGCCATTTTGCTCAGTTTTCATTCACTTATCTTTTGGCTAAAGTGTTACTGTGCATTACTTGATCACAAAACTTTAGGGAAGTGTTGCTAGGGGGTGTCTGAAGATATTTTGGTTTAACTTGTGCTTTCCCTCCCTTTCGTTAAATTGATAGAGTGCCATTTGTAGTTGGTTTTCACTGTGCCGTTTTGCTCAGTTTTCACTCTACCGCAAACTTGTCTACAATTGAATAGGGAGTTGTATTTACTTTTCCTTGACTGAATTTGTACTTACTTTACCAATGGTGATTGTGTGTTGACCTAGAAGTGTATAAAATAAATATATATTCTCTTTTTGATACAAAGCTTTGGTCAGTGTTTCCTTGCTCCATAGTGCTGTACTACCTATTGTGTAAACCCTGAATACTGCTAAACCACAGCTACCAACTAAATCTTTGTGGTACAGACTGATACCAAAGTGGATTTATTGCTCTCACCACCATCCTAATCTAGGGTAGTGCCCCCTAAGGTAACTGCCCTGGATTCTGCCTAACACTGGTGTACAGCTGTGAGGATAAAAGTATTGGATTTACATTTGAGTGTGCTACCAGTACCTTGGTGCAACTAACCACAAGGTTAACAATCACAAAACGTCAGTTTAACAAAATCAAGTGTGGAAAGTTATAGTCAGGAGACCCTCCTTTAAAAACTGCTGATTATCTTAAAGATTTGTGCAGACAGAAAGGTCTTCCTGTCAAAGGCAAGAACACAGAAATGATTGATAGACTGTTAGAGAAACAAAGTCTGGATAGTGGTGCTGTAGGCCCTACTATTCCAGCAAATGTGGCAAACAGTAATGAGGATAATGTTGAAAATGTTATTGTTGAGTCAGATGAGGAAGAGGAGGATAACAATGTCACCCCCTCTGGTCCTCTACCTGCTCAAGGACCTCAACCTGTAGCTACTGGACCCTTACCAGGTCCCCCATTAAGTCCTGAATTTATATCTCTAGAAATAATGAGACTTGAGCTTGAATTCAAAAGAATTAGTGCCCAAACTGAACAGAGACATCAAGAACTAAGGCTCAAAGAAATGGAGCTCAACCATGAGCAAGAGATGAAGAAATTGTCTTTGGAAAATGATTCTCTCCCCGAATCCTCAAGATCTTCCAGTCCAAAAAGACCTCGGATGCCTAAAGAGATTGTGGGTATGTATGAACCTAAATTGGATGTATTAGATTGGCTTGCTATGTTTGAATACAATCATGGGCTCCAGGATATCACAGGGAATCAGTTGAACCCCTGGTTATTCTCTAGGCTCCCCCCTGATGCATCTGATGTGGTAATGGAGTTGGGGGAGGTGGATAGGATGGATTATGAATGTGTAAAGCTAGCTTTGATAGCTAGATTCGGGAAGACTCCTTCCCAGTACCTTAAGAGGTTTAGGACCCTCAAAAAGCATGATAGTACCCCTTCGGCTACTTGGGTGAATGAATGTTTGAAGAACTTAGAGGGATGGATTAAGGGTTATAGAGTTAACACTTATGAAGGAATTAGAAATCTTGTGATGATGGAGTTTATGATGCCTGCTCTCCTGAGCTCAGACAGCACTTGGCTGATTCAAAGGAATTAGATTCCAAGAAACTAGCTAAGGCTGCTGACTTGTGGGTTGCTAACAGGGCCACTCACAAGGACTCTGGGGTAACTCAGAAAAAGGATGAGGGAAAGCAGCCTAAGAAGGACACCAAAGAGAATTCAAATAATTCCAATTCAAAAGAGGGCCACAAACAGAATCCTAAGGGTAATCCACCAGGGAAACCAACTCAGGCTAGTGTACCTTCTGGTCCCAGACCAGAAGGAGGTCAGAACAAGCCACCATTCATAAAGACATTTGGGAAATGTTATGTTTGTAGCTCTACTGATCATGTGAAAGGGGATCCCAGATGCAAGGGTAAACCTTCAGGGGTCCACACTGTCTCCTTAGCCTTCGCTCCACAGGAGGAAGTACATATGGTCAGTGGAAACTTTCAACTACTGGCTGATGACCCTATTGGAGTCTCAGCTGGTGTATCTTTAGTATCTCTTGGGTTGTGGGAACAACAGAATTTAGATGTGTATAATTCTATCCCTCCTAATACTAAAGAGTATTATAAAGACAGTGTCCTAGTCAATGGTCAGGAGACTCCTGCCATTAGAGACACTGGGGCCAGCATAACTGTGGTGGACAAATCTTTTTTCAAGGTGGAGGATGTTGCTAAGGCACCCAAACACCTCACCAAGTTAGCTGGAGGGCCTGTGCAGATGCTTCCCCAATTACCAGCTCTCATCCAGTGCAATGAAATGACTGTCAGGATACCTGTGAGTGTACAATCTGAAGTACCAGGAAGGGTGCTGTTGGGCAATGATCTGAAAGATCTGGGAGTAGTGTCAAGTACCCCCAGACCTCCTAGTAAGAGATTACAGGAGCTTACCAGACCTGCAAGGGAGAGGACCTTAAGAGGCTCTCCTGAGGAGATGATGGAAATCACTCCTACTACACTAGAGTTACTAACTGCTATTTCAAAGCAACCTGAAGCAAAGGGGAAACCCAAGACTTCCAAGAAGAAACCAGTAGAAAGCACTCCAGTGCTGCCAACCAAGAAATCTAATAGGTTAGCAAAAAATCACGCCTGTGATTCCTTCTCCAGCTGAGGCTGAGAGTGAGGTACAACCCTGTGTGGTTGAACTAGAGCCTGATGATTCAGATCTAGCAGGAGGGAAGGAACTCATTGGAGATCTTGACCCTGTGGACCATCCTGAGCTGCAGTCTTTACTGGCAGAAGGGGGACCCCAAAGGGCAGACTTCAGTAAGGGACAAAGAGAATGTCCAACTCTGGAAGGTCTTCGCCACCAGGCAGCTTCTCAGCTTGAAGGGCAAGAGCCTGGGAAGTATAGGTTACACTGGGAAGATGGCCTCTTCTATAGTGAACCGACAGAGTCAACCCCTGGGGACTACAAAAGACTTGTAGTGCCCCAAGCAAACCGACTCCAATTCTTGCAACTAGTCTATGAGAGACCTTTGGCTGGTCACTTGAGCTTCAAGAAGACCAAGGAAAGGATCTCTCTCTCTCTACTTTTATTGGCCTAAAATGGGGGCTGAAGTAGATAAGTATTGCAAGAGTTGCTACACTTGCCAAACCTATGGTAAAAGTGGCTCCAAGAACATGGCACCTCTAGTGCCTCTCCCTGTGGTGGGAGTACCATTTGAGAGGGTAGGAATTGACATTGTTGGTCACCTTGATCCTCCAACTTCTTCAGGCAACAGGTTTATACTTGTTGTAGTAGACCATGCTACTAGGTTCCCTGAAGCAATTCCTATGAGGACTGTTAAAGCTCCGGCTGTGGCTAAGGCCCTCCTTGGTATTTTTACCAGGGTTGGGTTTCCTAAGGAGGTAATATCCGACAGGGGGTCAACTTTTATGTCCCACTACATGAAGGCCATGTGGAGTTACCTACAGGTTCTCAACCTCCTACCACCCTTAGACAAACGGATTGGTAGAAAGGTTTAACAGAACCATGAAGAGCATGATAGGAGCTTTAGAAGACCCTCTCAAGAAAAAGTGGGATCTACTGCCATGCCTTCTCTTTGCATATAGAGAAGTCCCTCGGGAGGGAGTGGGTTACAGTCCCTTTGAACTTCTCTATGGCCATCCGGTTAGAGAACCATTGGCACTGATCAAGGAGAGGTTGGAGAGTGCTCCTTCCCCCACCCCAGTCAGAGTCACTGACTATGTGATAGGACTCCGGAGGAGAATGTCACACATGATGGCTGAGGCAAGTGATAACTTGAAAGCAGGTCAGGCTCTGGTCAAGCATTGGCATGACGAGAAGGCCAATATGGTTGAGTTCGCTCAAGACCAGCTAGTTCTTGTTATGGTCCCCACAAGGCAGAGGGCCTTGCAGGACAAATCGATGGGACCCTTCAAGGTTGTGGGAAAACTTGGAGAGGTAAACTATCTGGTGGACTTAGGCAATCCAAAGGAGGCTCCTAGAGTCTTTCACATCAACCGTCTAAAAGCTTATGTCTCGAGACCAGAACTGGGAGCATTGCTTCTAGCTTCAGCTCAAGAGGTGGAGGAGAGTGAACCTCTGCCTGACCTCCTCAGAGGCAAACCTTTAGATGAGAAAATAGAAGGAGTCGATCTCTCTTCTAATCTGACACCTGAGCAACAGAAGGAGTGCAAACTTTTGTTAAATCAATTTGCCCCTCTGTTCTCTCTGACACCAGGTTTTGTCAGTCTGAAAAAACCAAACCCCTAACCATCGTGTTGCCCCCCCTTGTCGGGCAAGCACGCTCTCCGGTCTTCAGACAATCTTTGACAATCTCCTAGGGGGTTATGGATCACTATACCCCCCCCTTTGACTGCATTCGTATCAGGCCCCATGTGCACTGTGGTTACTTACTCCTAGATTACTGCTAATAACATACACCTATTTTACTACCGTGAGCAATAACAAATAACATTAAGACACAAAGAATCGATTCAATTTATAACAATGGGATACATGTATTTATATACACACAGCTAAGCATAATGCATAACAATGCAGGCAGTTCTAATGCTCTGGGCCTCATTACGAGTCCGGCTGTAACTGAGGCGGTAAAACCGCCTGGTTACTGCCGGACTCGTATTACCATTCCGCCTCCGTGATTCCCAGAATTACCGGGGCATTACAATTCCCGGGAATCACGGAGGCGGAATGGTGTTAATCCCCATTCCCATTGAGTCCTCTGGGACTCAATGGGAATGGGGATCATGGAAAGATCGGCAGCATCTCGTGATGCTGCCAGTGTTTCCTTGTCCGACTGCAGGCGGGCGGTGTTAAACCCGCCAGGTCAAACTTGGCGGGAACATCACCTCTCGCCTGCAGGAGTCGGGATCAAGTGGTCCGGAAACAACGTTGGCGGCGGGTTTACCGTCACCATTATTTCAGGACCACCTTATTTGTAATGAGGCCCTATGTCTAATTTGCACCTTTTGTACTTCTGGTGCAAAGCTACCATGCAGTATCTATGAGCCTTTAAGGTTCCTAATGTAAGCCTGTGCTGCAAATGTCTAATGTGTGGTTCTAATGCAATCTAGTGCAAGCGCTAGCATCCATCACCTTCATGGGCAAATCCACACAATGAATCCACACCATCCACGCTCTAGACAATCCCTGTCTAGTTTCTCCTTCACCCAAACCTCTGTGTGTGTGTATGTGTGTGTGTGTGTCTGTTCTTATCAATCAATTTAAGCCTAGGCAAAACCCATACTTCCCATTCTGCTGTCTTTCCAGCCAGGCCTCAATCAGTCAGTGGCAGGCCTCAAGACTGCCAACTGCCAAGCTCTCTCTCTGCCTCATCGATCTGATCAAGGCCCATCAGTCTGCTGCACCAAGCACCATCTCCAGCCAACAACTCCAGCCAACCTCGGCAACTCTCTGGCTCTCCCGATCTCTAGTGCAGTTCTCTCTCGTGCAGTCCTCGAACTCCCTCGAACTCTCTGGCCAACTCTCTCTGTCCTTTCTCTCCAGCCCTCCTGGTTATAGTTTCCCATGACGCTCCATATTTCTATAATTACTTGCATTCTAAGAATGTCTCTTTTCGGCGTATAGCAAAATGCCTGCCTGTCTGTGCTTGCGTGTTCCTTGCACGGCATGTCCTGTCACTTCGTGTCAAAGTGACATTGGAACATCATATCTTTCTTTCATGGCCTTCCGAGTATGTTGCGAAATACATCATCTATTCCCTGTTTCTCCATTCTCTCCACTGTTGGCTTCATTCTGTATTACAAAATGCACTCTTAGGCCCCGTCCCTCTCATACAAAAGGCACTCCCTCCATCTCTCCATGTCACTCCCTTCATGGCCCCCACCCTCATGGTTCTCTCCGCGAAGCACACCAGCCAAGCTGATAAGCTTCCTAGGCCGTCTCTACTAGGACAAGGGTCCATGTTATCTGTACTCTCTGCCAATGTTTATGAAATAATTCTCTGCACTGAGCCCAGTGTCTTCTGTCTCTCTCTCCATCAGAAAATGGATTCAAATGCCAGCCTAATGCTCTCTAGCGTTTTACCGCAAATCTAGGCACTATAAAGCAACTCATTCTAAGTGACTCAACATACACACATACATGACAGTCTCTAAATGTGTCTCTACAAAGCATAACAATGTGTGAATGGCTTTTCATGGCATTTCAAATATGCCAGTGTGTGTCGTGCAAGTAATGCATTTTCACTCTCAGCCTAAGCGCTATATCTAATGCAAACATAAATACATAGAATATCATATCGTGTCCCTAAAACACTACATGGCACTTCAGATATATGCAAGTGTCATTCTATTTCAAATGGCAAAGTGCAAATCGGCTTAATGGCAAGCACTATATGCATACAGTATCATTCTAAAAGCATATTGCAAATGCATACAAAGGTGACAGTCTAATATTGGATATTGCCTACTTCAGCAATGTACTATGGATAACTAAACAGAAAGCAATAATGGAATGATTCCATAGCAAAGTATAACAATGTAGGCAAAGGTAATTCTAATGATTCTCTAACAGTGAGTCTAATAATGGTTCTCTACAGATAGTCTAAAGATTTCTAATAATGATAACAATTCCAAGCTTCTCATTTTATCCAATTCCACAGTTTGACCCCTTGGGGTCAACATGATATCCAAACTGGTGACTGTTTACCTGTCAAAAGCAGGTGCTACAGGATGTCAGAGAATGTAAGAACCCACATCAAAGGAGAGGTCAACAAGGTGCTTGATTTCGGGGTAATAGAGCCCTCTACTAGTCCATGGTCTAGCCCAGTTGTGTTAGTACCAAAGGCAGGATCCAAAGAGTTGAAATTCTGTGTGGACTATAGAGCTCTAAATGCAGTCACTAAGACTGATGCCCATCCTTTGCCAAGGACAGATGAGCTGGTGGATAGGCTTGGTTCAGCCAAGTTCCTTAGCACATTTGATCTCATGTCAGGCTATTGGCAAATAGCCCTGACTGACCATGCCAAGGAGAAAACTGCATTCTCCACCCCAGTTGGCATCTACCAGTTTAAGGTTATGCCTTTTGGATTAAAGAATGCACCTGCAACATTCCAAAGGATGGTCAATCAAGTTCTGAATGGGATGGCAGACTTCTGCATGGCATACTTGGATGACATTGCAGTGTTCAGCCCTATTTGGAAAGAACATGTTGACCACCTAGGATATGTTTTTCAGGCTCTGGAACAGGCCCATCTGACCATAAAGGCAAGCAAATGCCAGATTGGTCAGAGTAAAGTGGTCTACCTTGGGCATGAGGTAGGAGGTGGCGAAATAAGGCCTTTGCTCAGCAAGATTGAAGCTGTGCAAAATTGGACAACCCCTTCTACTCAAACCCAGGTGAGAGCCTTCCTAGGCCTCACTGGGTATTACAGGAATTTAATTGAGAACTATGGGTCCATAGCTTCTCCACTGAATGTAATCTCCTCTCCTAAGTTCCCTAAAAAGATCAAATGGAATGAGGAGTGCAATCAGGCCTTTGAAAGCCTGAAGAAAGCCCCTTGTCAAGCTCCAGTTCTCAGAGCTCCTGACTACCTCCGACCCTTCATTGTGCAGACAGATGCTTCCAATATAGGTATAGGTGCAGTACTCAGTCAACTGGATGAGAAAGGTAGGGAGCACCCCATTTGCTTCATCAGTAGGAAACTGAAGGAACCTGAGACAATGTAGGCAACTATTGAGAGAGAATGTTTTGCCATTGTGTGGGCTTTGAAGAAGTTTAGACCATACATATATGGATCTACTTTCACCAAACAGATCCATATATGTATGGATACAGACCACCAACCCTTGAGATGGTTGATGCAAATGAAAGGGGAAAACCCAAAACTGATAAGATGGTCAATCTGCCTCCAAGGGTTTTTGTTTTTACCATTGAGCAAAGGTCAGGCTGTCACCACCAAAATGCTGATGGTCTTTCTAGGATGTTTATAACCGACTAGAGGTATGAGACTCATCCAGGAGTGGATTAGATCCTCCTGTCCCTTAGTCTGGGGGGGGTGAGTGTTAGGGAGAATTGTCACATATGGCTAATTTCCCTTACCTATAGAGTCCACCAGCAGCTTTTGCTGAACGGTTTATTTCTTTTTACCTGCTAAAGGTGAGACTCTTTTTCCCACTCTTAGGCATCTTTGCTGTGTGGGTTCTAGGCTATTTTTGCTTAATGCCTATGGGATCTTTTCTCTCACGCATAGGAACCATCTTTATGCACATGTGTTACACAGCACCCTCAGTGCAGTGACACAGGGGTGTCGTAGCGACCCCCAAACATAGACTCCATACCCTGGGACTGACTACTGTCTCCCAGGGCATGTAAAGTCCCTATTGACTTTACTAGTCAATCTCTATGAACTAAACCAGTACAGCCCATCTTAATATGGAAGTACTGGAAGGGGTTCATAGTTTTTCCCCTATGTTCATTTTCGAGAGGGTACTTTAAAGTCCCCCTCTACAAAGTTTCTGGCTGGTGGCAGTGGTTACTACCTTTTATATTTGACCGCAAATATTTCCCTATGGGATTTTCCCATTGTTCGAGGCTAACACTTTTACTGACAGCCTCTAACATACCGCCGGTTTATTTTATTATTAACTTTACTCTGGTAGGTTTTATTTGCCAGAACTTTGATATAATTTCTTTCTCGTGTCTTACTCTAAACTCCTGACCCAGGTCGGGGATCCTTTGTTCGCTCTTTTGGCGGGCTTCTGCCAAGAAGCCCTCCTTTCGGCGCCTCTGAGTCGGGGGTGGGTCTGTTGTTTGGGAGGGGGAGTAGAACCCCTGGACAGAGTTGCCACAGCAACTCAGGTCACACTCTAACCTGATAGGCTGGCGGGTCTCCCGCCAAGAAGACCACTCCACTGTGTGAGTGACAGCTAGGCTGTGTGAATGGGTCTCTTTCTGTATTAAAGTAGGGTCCTGAGGACTGGAAGAGCAAGACGTCACCACTGGAACTACGGAACCGAAGGGGAGAGAAGCCACAGATATCTTCAGCATCTACACCACCGGTGAAGCCCTGCCCTGGATCGTCTCACCACTTTTCTTCCACACGACGAGAGGAGATCTTCAGCGAAAGAGCCTCCTTCCCTTGAGCTGGTGGGGTCAACCAGTTCACCTATCACTTCCTCGGACCTGCCTTGGTCGAATCGACAGTGCCCAGCACTTGGAGACCGGATAGCTAGGCAGCTATCGCCCCGGACTGCGATTAAAAGGAGCATACCTTTTAAACTTTGGCAGCACCGCGGCTGGTTTCATCCCTGGGTAGTGCAGCGACTCAAACCTTCCTCCACGACGAGAGCCTCTCTTCCTCTTTTGCACCCCTCGACCTGCAGGAACTACCAGGAAGAACCGCCACCGCAGGAGCCACTTCTTCACGTTTAAGGTACATTGTTCCGCCAGGTCGCCCTTTCTCCATGGTAGCCCTAAAGGTGTTTTAAATCCTTTATCTACTTGTGGGTCGGCCGCCCCCTCTCTTAACATTGTCTTTCGCCTCGCATCTACCTCTTCAATATTTTTCTACTAAAGACTGCAGCTACAAGAACATTCTTGCTCCTAAACTCTTGGTCCCGTACCACTGACTCTGGCTCATGCCTATTGACTCTGGCTGATTTGTTAGATCTGCTCTCACTAGATTAGTTTTCAATAAGAAATGTGTTGGTGCACATAAATCTTCTAAACCCCTCTTCCTTCCTACTGTTTTAATTTGTGGAGTGCCATTTTGTTCAGTTTTCATTCACTTATCTTTTGGCTAAAGTGTTACTGTGCATTACTTGTTCACAAAACTTCAGGGAAGTGTTGCTAGGGGGTGTCTGAAGATATTTTGGTTTAATTTGTGCTTTCCCTCCCTTTCATTAAATTGATAGAGTGCCATTTGTAGTTAGTTTTCACTGTGCCGTTTTGCTCAGTTTTCACTCTACCGCAAACTTGTCTACAATTGAATTGGGAGTTGTATTTACTTTTCCTTGACTGAATTTTTACTTACTTTACTAATGGTGATTATGTGTTGACTTATAAGTGTATAAAATAAATATATATTCTCTTTTTGATATGATATGATATGATATGATATGGTATTTGTAACGCGCCTATACACAGGTGTTTCAAGGCGCGACGAGGCAGGGAGGGGAGGAACAAGGGGAGACAAAACAAACGATCCTACTAGGCCAGGTGTCATTCAGATCGCGCAAGTGCAGGGGTGGGGGAGGGGGGAGAAGTGCAAGGGGAAGGGGGGGGGGAAGTGCAGTAAAGGTAAGTGGCGTAAAGTAATAAATAAAAAAGGGCCAGCTAGTGGCAAGTGCAAGGTAAGTGCAGAACAAGTGCTGGGGAAGGGGGGGGGGGCTGTAGGGATACAGAGACAGTCCCGTAGTGCAGAGGGGTTCCAGGGGATCAGTGACTGGGACCAGGACCGAAGGCAGTTTAGAGTGGTCCAGTTGCAGGATCAGTGCAGTTTAGTGAAGAATTAATTAGCTGTTCAGCAGGGGAGAGGGAGAGAGAAAGCAGAAGCAAAGAGGAAGGTTTTGAGGTGCTTCCGGAACCGGAGGTGGTTCTCCTCAAGTTTCAGGGAGGCAGGAAGGCTGTTCCAGAGGGAGGCCCCTGCCGCGGAGAGAGATCTACCCCCAGCTCGTTGCTTCGAGAAGCGGCTGACCATGAGGGAGTTGGAGGCGGATGAGCGAAGGGCTCGGGGAGGAAGATACAAAGCTTTGGTCAGTGTTTCCTTGCTCCCTAGTACTGTTCTACCTATTGTGTAAACCCTGAATACTGCTCATCTTCCTCTTGAGATAAGTCTGACTGCTCAGCCACAGCTATCAACTAAATCTTTGTGGTACAGACTGATACCAAAGGGGATTTATTGCTCTCACCTGTAGTCCTAATCTGGGGTAGTGCTCCCTAAGGGAACTGCCCTGGATTCTGCCTAACACATAGCCACAAAGACATCCAATTCCTTTCGTGAACACACTCCCTGGCATTTCATCGACCTCTGTAGTACACTTAGACTTCCCAAGTTTGAATGTAGCATTCTCGACTGCTAGTACAGACTCACTGGCACTGGCATCAAGTTTCACTTTAAGCTTGCTCTGATGAGTCCAACTTAGTAAAGGTGTTCTTCCTGCTTTCGTGATGTATATTTTGCCATTTGCTCTTCTGTCCTTAAATTTGAGTGTGCCCCAGAACCACCCAGTAATATCTATTTTGACTCCCCCATAAGCTCTGGGTTTTATATCTGATTCATGCAGGTATTCATGCTTACTTCTGTTCCATACATTTTGTGTATTTGGCACCTGAGTCTATCATCCTTTCCATGTCGATACCATCAACACATACTGTGGCTTTGGGACTTTCCATTTCTTCTTCATTTTCTTCATCAGTTATGACGAATACACATTCTTCATCATTTTCATCACTGTAACTTTCATCTCCTATCCAATTTGTCCAAGTATTCTGAACTTTGCAACATCTTGCATAATGTCCTTTGCCTTTGCATTTGCCACAAATAATCTGGACAGCAGCACATTCTGGGTTATTCGCCCAACGGTCTGTACCATCACACCTGAAACATCTGCCGGTGTTCTTTCTCCTTGGACTGTCTCTTCGTCTGCGTGGACTTCTCCTCCTTTGATTCGCAGCTTGTGGCCTGGAAGACATTCCGCTCTTCCTGTCTTCTCTCCATGGTGTTTTACAAACTCTCTCAAGTGCAACCCGTCTGCTCGATATTTCCGTCACTTGGGCTACAGATTCATTATTTTTATTGGCATTATTTGTAGTAGTTATTCTTGGAATATCATGTTTAATCTCAACCGTCTGGACTCTATTTTCCAATTCTCTGACACGTTTTTCTATGTGTTCCACCTCTTTGGCCACACGTGAAACAGTATCTAAAGGTGGATCATCTTCAGACCTCAGTCTTTCCCTCACTTTACTGCTCCTGCATTCTAGCATGAACTGATCCCTCAATCTCTCTTCCAGTTGTGCATTGAAATTGCACGTTTTTGCCAATTTCCTCAATTCAGTTATGTATTGTTCCACGCTCTCCCCTTCTTCCTGTACTCTCTTTCCGAATGTGTATCGTTCTAGGATTGTACTTAGCTTCTTGTCATAGTGTTTGTTCATCTTCTTCACAGAACGCTCATCAGGGGGTAACTCTGGCAGGTCTTCAGATTCTTCTTGTCCAGCTGGGCCCAGGCAGTGTAGCAACACCCGCATAGTGCTCAAAAGATTTGATCCATCTCCTCCATGGAATTGCTGGTTCCCCTACGTCTGGTAGGAAGAACATGGGTGGAGGCACACCATTGAAATACATTTTCCTTTAGAAATGGTCACAGATACCTATATCGCAGTCTATAGGTTGACAGTGGGTACACTAACTATATATATATTCCCACTTCCACCTGCAACAAATCTCACAATGTTGTGTACAAAATAATTGTATATTAATCTGTAGTTGGCATCAGCGTGATAATATATGTCCACAATGAAAATTAAGAGAGATTATTCTTTGTTGCAGTTGCAGGAAAAGAAGGCTAAAAACAAGTGAGAGCGTCACTAATGCGGCATCAATATTGCATTGCTATCAAAGCTTGAGGAAATGCATTGTTTCCGTTGAACGGAGCATGTGAGGCAAGGATTGAGCTGGAGGAGTCTTATCAACACTCTGGGACTCTCCGTAAGCAGGGACCCGGCAGCGCATGTATATATATATTAAATTGATATGAGAGAGTACCTGTTAGATTGCTGGAAGGAAAAACTCAATGCCCGTAGGAAGCGGAGCGGCAGCAATGTCCCTTAGTACTGCAAGAGGCCGCTACAAGGCTCTGGGACAGCCGGGCTAGGAGCCGTTACGTTGCTCTGGGATGGCCGAACTCGAACTCGAAGAGGCGGTGGGGCCAGGGCTCATCCTCGTCGCCACATGTAATGTAAGCAATGATGTGTCGGGAGACAATATTAATGTTAATATAATTATCCTTTTATTTATAATTATATTCTTATAACTACATGGGAGCTAGATGGACAATAAGGCCCCACCATTTCACGCCTTTACTGCCGCCGTTGTATTTCAACTGGCATTCGCATTCTCGCAGCGAGCGTTCTCAGAGTTCGGGAAACAGGGACTCATGTAGCCACAAGCCAAGTCTTGCATACAGAAACAGGAGACACGTATATTACACGCATGTTCCTGGTTTAACACTGTGCATGCCCCTTACACTATCTCCTTTCAGCCGGAGCTGGGGTATCTCGGTCCCTCTGCGCATGCTCTGATGATCCTTCTCTCCGCACTGCGCATGTATGTTTCTCAGCTCTATAGCTCACCTCTGCAGCAGAAGCAGTGTTGCCATGTCCGCTTATTATAAGCGACTTTGGGCTTGTTTTTGCCCAAAGTCGCTTATAATATTTGCAGGTCGCTTGTCGCGGTTTTGTCCGCGTTTTTCCTTAATTGTGTGTG
Source organism: Ambystoma mexicanum (assembly GCF_040938575.1). Taxonomy (NCBI): domain Eukaryota; kingdom Metazoa; phylum Chordata; class Amphibia; order Caudata; family Ambystomatidae; genus Ambystoma; species Ambystoma mexicanum. Next base: position 1,678,952,017 of record NC_090937.1, read on the forward strand.
TGTTGTTCCGCTTGTTTGCCAGTCCCTGCTCGACTTGGCCACATTTACAAAAAAAGAAAAAGAAAAAAAAATGCATATGAAACAACGCGAACATCCCGTCCTCCCATAACCAGTTAAGCATATGCTGTGAGGCTCGGCTTGATTGCCATTCTAATTCAAAGCCACACGCAGCGTCCTGGACGGGCTGTCTGGAGCCCCTTAATGACCTGCAAGTACTCCCAGTGCTCCCATTGTAGGTTGTGTGGAGGCATTTTGCATTGATGGCTCTTTCAATATTAGAGACCCTTTGAAGACGCATTACCTAGCAAAGAGGAAAACAAATGGCAGTGCCTGGCAAATGCCTGATATGATTTTAAAAGCCAAAAACTATTAACAGGACTTCACTGAAGGGCACACACAGTGCTTATAACTTGATTGGCTGAAGGCAGACCAGGTAAAGACATTTTTATTAAACCGGTAGCATTTACAGCTCAAATGAAGACATTGGGCCTCATCACGACCTCGGCGGTAACCCTTAAATCCGGCGGTAGCGCTATTACCGCCGGATTTAAGGCATACATGCCAACCCTCCCGAAGGTGTTTTGGGCACTACTGGTCAGGTATGATTCTTATCTTCCCACTTGTGCTTTTGTTCATATATTATTTTTCCTGTAGGTTTAAATTTTCCTTCTTGCTCAGTACATTGACAGGCCAACTCTAGCGTGAACCGGAAGAATGAGTCCATTCACCAGCACTGCCATAGCACCTGGCTAGTTCACTTGGGGAGTACAAGTCGACACTTTGTAAATGGCTATTCTTTTTCTTATTACGCCAAATACCAGAAAGAAAAGAAGGAAGATGGCAGGGGGGTGGGGGCTATGTCCATAGCTCTCAACTCACACGCTTTTGGCAGGTGTCACCCGCCTTGTGAAGGGTGTGACGTGTGACTCACGGTATGCGCATGCGCGAGCCTCATTCGGGCTACGCGCATGCGTGGTTGAAAATAAAGTGCGCCCGTGCCGGCAGTTGCAGCCGGGAGGTGAACCGGCCAACACCGTGTCCCGTGTGTTCCTGCATGAGTGAGTGAGCACATGAGTGCATGCAGGCAGGCCCGAGGCACGGGCGGCCACACAACATCGTGGCGACGAGGCGGGATGCAAGCGGGGCGTAGAGTGATACGCCGCCGAATGCTTTCATCTTCATAACGCCGCATCGCGGTACGTTACGAACCCGGCGCGAACACAACGGAGGTGTTTTCACGCTTGGTAGACAGCAGTAGCGGCCTGAAAAGGTGCTTGTGCGCTGCTTTTACCTGAAAAAGCCTCTCAGAACATAATTTTTGGAAATTCTGCAGTCTTCACCAGACAGGAGGACTGCACCTGAACTAGCCGCCACCACCCAAGGGGCAGCTGGTGCAAAATACAGGCAACTTGGAGGTTCAAGGACTGCGCAGTGATCCAAGGTCACGCAAGGCAGGTTTGCGGCCTCGAACCCACCACGAGATGCCTTTGCGACCTGTGAACATGGCAGAGAGCGACGCCGAACAAAAGGCAGCGAGAGTGGTGGTAAGGAGGCAACAAGGGGCGTTACTACCCATGCAAGAATTCGACACGACGGGCCCCCCTTCCAAACTAGGCCCGAGGTGGCTGCTGTGGATCAAGAAATTAGACATGTACTTTACTGCGACGGGGGAAACCGATGACGACGCAAAGAGAGCCACCCTGTTGTACTCGGCGGGCATGGACGTATACGCATCTATGAGTCCCCGAATCTACAGGTAACAACCTATAACGCCGTCAAAGCGGCTCTTGAGAACTACTTCATCCCGTTGTCCAATGTGGACGACGAGAGATTCCTGTTTTGCGGCGAAAAGCAGCGGGAAGAGGAGTCACTCGACCAGTTTTGCGCTCGCCTGCATCAAATGGCTACAACTTGTCCGTGGGGCAATGAGGAATCCATGGTTCGGAATCAGGTCCTCCAAGGCTGTGGCTCAGGCAAGTTACGCAGGCAAGTTTTGAGGGAGCGGGGTTGGACTCTACAACAAATTTTGGACAGCGGCAGGACTTATGAGCTGGCGGAGTCAAAGGCTGCCAAAATGGATGCCGCAGTGCGCCCGGGAAAAGTGGATGAGGAATTTGCCGTTGGCAAACAGGTGGCGTCGAAGGCTAAGTGGGGCCAAAGGCGCCAGGACACGGGGTCGGTGCAAGGGGCGTCGTCTGTGTGCCAATACTGTGGATATGACCTACCACACTCTGAAGAGTGTCCGGCCAAGTCGAGAACATGCGGCAGATGCAACAGTCCTGGTCATTATGCCCAGATGTGTCGTGCTCCCACCCCGGTGACCGTACAGAGGGGCCCCGCCAGGGCGTTTGGCGGAAATTCAAGGAGACTAAGGAGCATTGCCGTGCTAGAGCAGGAAATGCAGAGGCTCAACAGGGCCGAGGAGGTGGAGGTGTTCTTCATTTCAAGCTTGGCCACGGGGGCGAGAAAGAAGAGGCAACCGAAGTGTGTTATGGACATTCAAGGGGTGCCGACACAAGTACTGGTAGACACGGGAGCCTCGGTGTGTGTACTGGCGTCCGACCACTTCCAGTCCATACCGGGCCCACTGGCGCTGGACGTTTCAACGGCGAAAATATTCACGCTCGGAGGAGATACACCGCTCCCTATCAAGGGCGTTTTCGTGGCACCGGTGTCCAGAGGAGGCAAGACCATTAAAGCTTGTTTTTTTGTCACAGATGTGAGCCCTCACTCTCTACTCAGTTGTGCAGCTTCTGAGGCCCTCGACCTGGTGCATTTCGCATGGGAAGGATACCAAGTCGACATTGAGCAGTTACTGGGCTAGTTCCCAGGTATTTTCGAAGGTGTGGGGAAATTGAAGGCTCCTCCGGTACGTCTGCACATCGATGGCACCGTCAGGCCTACGGCGCTCAAGCATCGTAGAATCCCCTTCCACCTCCGGGAAAAGGTTGAAGAGGAGCTTCGTTCGCTTGTGCAGATGGACATCATCGAGAGGGTGGAAGGCCCTACGCCCTGGGTCTCGCCCATTGTGGTAGCCCCCAAGCCAAAGCAGCCTGGAGCGGTGCGCATATGCGTAGATATGCGTCTCCCCAACGCTGCTATCAAGAGGGAGAGACACATCACACCCACTCTGGACGACATTATAGGGGAACTGCAGGGCGCAAGAGTGTTCTCGAAGTTAGATTTGCGAGCGGGCTACCATCAGCTTGAACTCCACCCAGACTCCAGATTTATTACGACGTTCAGAACGCATGAAGGCCTATACCAGTTTAAGCGCCTGAGCTTCAGCATTTCATCGGCTGCCGAAGTCTTCCAGAACACCATCAGGGGGGCGCTGGCGGGCCTAAAAGGCGTTTTGAACATGACTGATGACATTCTAGTGTTCGCAGAATCTGAGTCTGAGCACATGAAGAGGTTGGAGTGCACACTAAAGAGGTTGGATGATTTGGGACTCACCTTACATCGCGAAAAATGCAAATTTTTCAAGGACAGAATTGGGTTCTTCGGATTCATCTTCCATGCCAGTGGTGTGTCTCAGGATCCGGCAAAGATTAAAGACTTTCGTGAGACCGATACACCCCAATCCCCTACCGAGGTGAGGAGTTTCTTGGGGATGGTCAATTACTGCGGGCGCTTTATCAGAGGGTTGGCCTCCTTGTCGGAACCCCTCAGGGCATTGACCAGGAACGATGCCGTGTGGGCATGGGAGAGGAAGGAGCAAGAGGCCTTTCAGCTCCTCAAGAATGCCCTGTCGGATAGTGACACCATGGCGTATTTCAACCCATCAGTTGAATCCGAAATTGTTGTAGATGCAAGTCCCGTGGGTGTTGGAGCAGTACTACTACAGCCAGACAAAAGAGGGGACATGCGACCATCGCTTATGCGAGCAAAGCACTCTCTGACACTGAAAGGCGCTACTCGCAAATTGAAAGAGAGGCTCTAGCTATCCTATTGGGCTGTCGCCACTTTCGGCTGTACATTCTGGGCAAGCCTGTCGTGGTCGTGACTGACCATAAGCCGTTACTGCCCATCCTGGTGGGAGTGTCGTCCAAGCCGCCTCCCAGAATCGAGCGTTGGATGCTGGCCCTGATGGAGTATGGGGTGAGGCTCGTGTACAGGCCAGGCACCAACAACCTGGCGGACTACCTGTTGCGTCACCCCAACAGGGTGAGTGGAGACCTGAACGAGGAAGTGTCGGACTGCCAGGGACTACTGTCATGATCACTGCTTCCAAGGAGCCAGGATCAGCCCAACGTCCTTGGAAGCAGGCCCCTTACCCTGATCCTAGGCACCAGCCGGTCCCCACAGGGACCTTTTGGACCTTGTCCTGGCGCCGGTGGCACCAGGCTCATCAGAAGCATCGGTCCCGGCGTTGGAAGCGCCGGGCTCATCATTGGTGTGAAGGTGCTTGGATGGACTTACCTGCGGCAGACCACAGGTTAGCAGAACAAACTTTAAACACGCAGTGCTTACCTGATTCATCGGCAGCGGCCGTGTCTCACGCTGCACCTTCGCCTGCAAAGATAAACAGCATTTCCATACTTACCGGCGCGCTGTGCATTCCGGCTTCTTCACGCTGCATCTACACCTGCAAAGATAAACAGCATTATTCTACTTACCGGCACGCTGTGCATTCCGGCTTCTTCACGCTGCATCTTCACCTGCAAAGATAAACAGCATTAATCTACTTACCGGCACGCTGTGCATTCCGGATTCTTCACGCTGCATCTTCATCTGCAAAGACAACAGCAGTGTTACACTTACCGGCACGCGGCGAATTCCGGATTTCTTCATTCCGCATCGTCACCTGCAAAGACAGAGAAAAAGACAGTAAGAGCGCTTGCCATACTTACACAATTCCAGGCGCTTCACTGCCACGCATAAAAAGACTATAAAGACTAAAGGTGTCCAGAAACTTACCGGTCGTGCAGACAACGACGGTATCCATCCTCTGAAGCCAAGAGGCCAACGTTTCACCAGTGAAGGAACTGGCAACGGCACCCTGCACTAGACGCATATGGAGAGCCCAGCATTCACCTATCTAAGGTGAGCACGTTGACCTGGGAGGGGGGCTCAACAGACAAGCTGGGAGGAGAGAGAGATAGGAACATTCAACAACCCAGACCTTTAATCCCCATATTATTTCACCTGCAGAAACCTCACCCTTCGAGTTCGACACACAGTGCGGAGAAGTTCGACCCCAGAAGCCAACCGAATCCTGCACATCACGTTTCGTGTTACAGACACCTTCCTGCCAAGACCCGCGCCTCCGTGGGAATCAGGTGAGCGTTACAGAACGCGAAGCCCACCACAAAACTCCTACCCAGGCGCAATGGAAACCTCAGATACTGATCAACTAGCCCAGTTGCTTGGGGAATTAAGAGCAGAAGTACATGCAGCTCGCCAGGAAACGAGCTCTCTAAGAAGAGAACTGATAATTTCTAAGGAGCGAACTGAGGACCTTGCTAGGCAGTTGTTACAAACGCAGGCAGGACAGACACCTTTGCCCGTTCCAGGAGGGAGTTATCCTTCTGCATCAGCTTCAAATCCAGTGCAAATCAATCTGCCCGGTAATGTGCCCTTGGCTCCGCCCGAACGCTTTGCTGGTGATCCAAAGAAATTTGCAGTGTTCATCAACCAGTGCCGCCTGCACTTCTTATGTCGACCAGCTGCATTCCCAACAGACCAGGCCAAGGTGGCTTTCGTGCTCTCTTATCTCAGTGGCAGCGCTGCAGATTGGTCGATCCCTTTAGTCACCCAGGATGATCCGGTTTTACACGATTTTCAAGCCTTCCAGTCCAGCATGGAGAAACTGTTCGCAAGACATGCACAAGGGCAGGCCTTGGACAATGAACTTCTCTCATTACGACAGGGTAACCAAGACCTTTTGACTTATATAGCCTCTTTCAATAGACTCATAGTGGAAACACAATGGCCCGAGGATAAGAGAATAACGCTTTTCTACAGAGGCCTGCGTGGAGAGCTCAAGGATGTGCTAGCGCAAGTTGTGAATCCTCCACAAGAATGTTCAGACTATATTGACTTAGTTGTCCAACTGGACCATAGACTACAGAACAGGAAGGCAGATCGTTCCACATTTGATACCCGGGTGTTTTCTAAACCACAGACCTCGAATAAGGGAACGGACACTGTGGAACCCATGCAAATAGGGGGCATGAGAGGACCTTTAACCCAGAAAGAGCGGGAAAGAAGAAGGCAGCTGCAATTATGCCTCTATTGCGGTAATTCAGGACACTTTCTTCGGTACTGTCCCGTGAAACCAGCTAAGAAGACTGTAGGAGCCGCAGATACCTGTACCACAAAGTCTGAGCAGGGAAACGACCTCGCCCGACAAGAGTAGAGGTCCTCTTGCCGAGCGTTAAGACCTGTCCCGTGACCTCGCATTTCGTGATACCCATGGTCCTCATTAGTCCTGAACGTCCGGATCGTTTGCATGCAATTGAAGCTTACATTGACAGCGGAGCAATCGGTAACTATGTGGACCGTGAAATGGTATCAAGGATGAATCTACCCCTTGTCCCTAAGGCAGTAAAAGACGTCATCACTACTGTGGATGGCACGGAGATAGCCTCCGGACTAGTAACGCATGCCACCCAAGAAGTGACGCTGTTGAGTCACAATGGACACCGGGCGAGAATAGTGTTCGATGTAATCAAGGCCCCTCAGTTCCAGATCATTCTGGGAATCCCTTGGTTAGAGAAGCACAATCCTCAGATTGATTGGCGAGCAAAGACGGTTCAGTTTCTAGAGTGTTCTACCACTTGTTATCCTCGACCTGATGTTTCACTAGCGGCGATCTCTTCTGAGGAGATTCTCAAATTACCTCCCGAATACCAGGAGTTCCAAGACGTCTTCCAGAAGGATCAAGCTAACACCCTACCTCCTCGTAGGTCTTACGACTGTCAAATAGATCTAATACCTGGAACAACTCCTCCTTGCAGCAGGATCTATGCCCTCACCGAGCCAGAGAACCTTCACCTCAGACAGTACCTGGACCAATACCTAGCTAACGGGTTTATCCGTCCTTCAAAATCTCCAGCTTCATCGGCTTTGTTCTTCGTTCCGAAAAAGGAAGGAGACCTTAGGACTTGCATAGATTACCGCGCCCTGAATCAGATCACTGTTAAAAACAGATACCCGTTACCTTTGATCCCTGAACTCCTGGACCAAGTCAAAGATGCATGTATATACACAAAGCTGGATCTCAGAGGAGCCTACCACTTGGTACGGATCAAAGAGGGCGATGAATGGAAAACGGCCTTCCGCACCAAGTACGGGCTATTCGAATATCAAGTGATGCCCTTTGGACTGTGTAATGCTCCGGCTGCTTTCCAATATTTTATGAACGATGTCCTTAGAGAACTCATTGACGTGTGTGTAGTTGTCTACATTGACGACATCCTCGTCTATTCATCATCTGAAGAAGAACATCAGAGACACGTTAAAAAGGTTCTCGAGAGATTGCGTCAATATAGTCTTTTTGCTAAGCTTGAGAAATGCGTTTTCAACGCAACGGAAGTCGAGTTCCTGGGATTCATATTGTCACCTAACGGAGTCCATATGGATTCAAAGAAAGTTGATGCAATTATCAAGTGGCCATCACCAACCTCTGTAAAAGGAGTTCAAAGCATGTTAGGATTCGCTAATTTTTACCGCAGATTCATTCCTGAATTTTCCCGGATAGTCCAGCCCATCACCGCTCTGTTGAAAAAGAACAAACGTTTTGAGTGGTCTTCTGAAGCGGAACAAGCTTTTCAAGACTTAAAAGCTAAATTCATTTCTGCACCTGTTTTAAAACATCCTCGCCCAGAACTTCCTTACATCATGGAAACGGATGCTTCTAGTCTTGCTATGTGAGCAGTGTTATCACAAAGAGATTCGGTCACAAACCAACTACATCCAGTTGCCTTTTGGTCCCGCAAGATTTCGCCTCCTGAGATCAACTATTCAATTACAGACAAAGAACTTTTGGCCATCAGATCGGCCTTTAAGGCCTGGCGGCATTATCTTCTAGGAGCCAGACACACAGTCACCGTAATGACTGACCACCGCAACTTACAATATCTAAAGACAGCCAAAGCTCAGTCTTCCAGACAGCTTCGCTGGGCTCTGTTCCTAGCAGAATTTGACTTTATAATTACTTATCGACCAGGTAGTAAGAACGGAAAAGCGGATGCCCTCTCCCAGATGGGAGTAGATGAACATTTGATCAATCCAGATCCAATACCCATAATCCCGGAACAAAGGATTTTGGGTTTGGTCAGCACTCAATCTTTTGAAGGCATCAAGACCACGGTGAAATCGCTTCTAACTCCGACCGATTTGCAGGACTGGCAGTTAAAGGGAAAAGAATTCTCAGTAGATCAAGACCTACCATATTTCCGAGGACGATTGCACTTGCCCTGTGAGGAACTACAAAAACAAGTAATCTCCGGTTATCATGATTCTCTAATGGAAGGGCACCCTGGCATTACCAAAACCATGGAAAAGATTAAAAGACATTTCTGGTGGCCATCGTGGAAAAGGGATATTAGAGACTTTGTAATCTCCTGCGGAGTGTGTGCCCAGAATAAAAGTCAAAAGCAAAAACCAGCCGGCCTATTGCAGCCACTTGACATCCCTCCCTGTCCATGGCATACCCTGTCCATGGATTTTATCACTGACTTACCTCCATGCTTGGGATATACTACCATCTTAGTAGTCGTGGATCTATTCTCGAAAATGGCTCACTTCATACCCTTGAAGGGTCTGCCTTCAGCCTCAGTATTGGCCCGGGAATTCTTGGCAAACATCGTTCGCTTACACGGTTTTCCTTCGGTTTTAGTCTCCGATAGGGGAAGTCAATTCATCTCCCACTTCTGGCACAGTTGCTGTCGTCTAGCCCAAGTTGATGTAAGACTTTCAACCAGTCACCATCCCCAAACTGACGGACAAACCGAAAGGACAAACAAGACACTAGAACAATATCTACGCTGCATGCTCCAACAAACAGAAAACCCCTGGAAGGACATTCTTTGGATCGCTGAATACGCTTACAACAATTCGACTCATTCTGGAACCGGGAAGACTCCTTTTTTCCTATTATATGGACACCATCCTAGAACCTCCAACCTGGATCCTCCCCAAGAAATGGAAGCACCTGCTGTGGATCACTTGCATTCGGAGATCACCTGTGCTTTTAAGGAAGCCACTGCCCATCTGCAAAGAGCTAAAGCTCAATTCAAAAAGGCAGCCGATCGGCACCATAAAGAGGCCCCTCACTACGCAGTAGGAGATCAAGTCTGGTTATCCACTAAGCACCTGCCTTTAAAAGGACCCCGCACTTTCATCCCGAGATACCTTGGGCCCTACCTCATATCTGCCATAATTAATCCGGTGGCTGTCAAATTGGAATTACCTACGCATATGAAAATACATCCAGTATTCCATGTCTCCTTATTAAAACCAGTACAACCAGAAACCTGATTGACTGAACTCCCAGAACCCGTTTTGGTAGACGGAGAACTCGAATTCGAAGTGAAGAACATACTAGACTCCAAAATTTCCAGGTCTAAATTATACTATCTGGTTGATTGGAAAGGATACGGTCCCCAGGAAAGGTCTTGGGAACCCTCAGAACATGTCCACGCACCTCGTCTGGTCAAGAGATTCCATCTGAATCACCCCGACAAGCCAAAGCCCCCCGGAAAGACACACTTAGGAGGGGCCTTGAGGGGGGATACTGTCATGATCACTGCTTCCAAGGAGCCAGGATCAGCCCAACGTCCTTGGAAGCAGGCCCCTTACCCTGATCCTAGGCACCAGCCGGTCCCCACAGGGACCTTTTGGACCTTGTCCTGGCGCCGGTGGCACCAGGCTCATCAGAAGCATCGGTCCCGGCACTGGAAGCGCCGGGCTCATCATTGGTGTGAAGGTGCTTGGGTGGACTTACCTGCGGCAGACCATGCTGCTTACTTACCAGACTCTTAGAAGTCCTCGGTGAACTGGGACTACTTTCTTACCTGGGTGGGGCAGCTCCACTCCCTGGATACAGCACAGGAACTCTTTTCTTACCTAGGCGGGGCCGTGGAAGGAGACGCCTCATCACTCCAAGGCTATTTAAACCACACCCGATTGATGAAACGTGCTTCGCGTTATTCTGCATCTGCAGCAGAACGCTCACCGAGTCTGTTCCAGCTTTTCTTCTTTGGATCCTGAACCTGCAAGATTTATACTTACCATTCCTGTACCCGATTGACATCAGCACCTGCAAAAGACCAGAAACAACAGGTTAGCAGAACGAACTTTAAACACGCAGTGCTTACCTGATCCATCGGCAGCGGCCGTTTCTCATGCTGCACCTTCGCCTGCAAAGATAAACAGCATTTCCATACTTACCGGCGCGCTGTGCATTCCGGCTTCTTCACGCTGCATCTACACCTGCAAAGATAAACAGCATTATTCTACTTACCGGCACGCTGTGCATTCCGGCTTCTTCACGCTGCATCTTCACCTGCAAAGATAAACAGCATTAATCTACTTACCGGCACGCTGTGCATTCCGGATTCTTCACGCTGCATCTTCATCTGCAAAGACAACAGCAGTGTTACACTTACCGGCACGCGGCGAATTCCAGATTTCTTCATTCCGCATCGTCACCTGCAAAGACAGAGAAAAAGACAGTAAGAGCGCTTGCCATACTTACACAATTCCAGGCGCTTCACTGTCAGGCATAAAAAGACTATAAAGACTAAAGGTGTCCAGAAACTTACCGGTCGTGCAGACAACGACAGTATCCATCCTCTGAAGCCAAGAGGCCAACGTTTCACCAGTGAAGGAACTGGCAACGGCACCCTGCACTAGACGCAGATGGAGAGCCCAGCATTAACCTATCTAAGGTGAGCACGTTGACCTGGGAGGGGGGCTCAACATACAAGCTGGGAGGAGAGAGAGATAGGAACATTCAACAACCCAGACCTTTAATCCTCATATTATTTCACCTGCAGAAACCTCACCCTTCGAGTTCGACACACAGTGCGGAGAAGTTCGACCCCAGAAGCCAACCGAATCCTGCACATCACGTTTCGTGTTACAGACACCTTCCTGCCAAGACCCGCGCCTCCGTGGGAATCAGGTGAGCGTTACACTACTCTGCCACGTCGTGGAAGGGGCATTGCCAGTGGCGCTATCGAGACTCACCATCGCAACTGAGTCATCCAAGGATGAGGTGTTCCACATCATCAAGGCGGCAGTGAGGAGTGGTGACTGGAAAGCTGTGCTAAGGGACAACTCCAGGCGGCAGCTAGAAGCACAAAAGGACCTTCAGGCGCTCTGGAAGGTGAGGGATGAGTTGTCCATTTCGGATGATGGACTGCTACTGAGAGGGAGACAAATTGTGATTCCGCAAGCCCTGAGGAATCGCGTCCTGGAGTTAGCACACATTGGGCACCAAGGGGTCGTCAAGACCAAAGCGAGGCTCCGTCCAAAGGTGTGGTTCCCCGACCTTGAAGGGATGGTGGAGCGCTTTGTGGGAAGGTGTCTGCCATGTCAAGCAGCGGCTCCTGGGGACAAGGCCCCACCGATTAGGTCGATGGAACGGAGAGAGAAGCCCTGGGGAACTGTCCACGTGGATTTTGGATCGACTGGTCGGGGCATGTATTTTTTAGTGGCTGTGGACCAATGGTCGCGATACCCGGAGGTGGAGGTGGTGGAACACACAGCGACTGAATACACCACTAGGGCCCTGGACAAAATGTTCGCGACACATGGATTCCCGGATATACTATGCTCTGATAATGGACCCCCATTCACCGGCAGTGTTTTCGCCCAGTACCTCAAAGACAGAGGCATTCACCACCGGAGAGTATCACCTCTGTGGCCTCACACTAATGGGGAGGCCGAAAGGTTAATGCGCACATTGAACAAAGTGCTAAGAATTTCCGCTCATGGAGGGAAAGACCTTCCAAAGAAGCTAGTGGAATTCTTAAGAGAGTACAGAACCACCCCGCACCAGTCAACGGGGGTAGCCCCCGCTGAAGCACTGTTTGGACGCTGCCCCAGAGGCATTATACCGGAGATGGATGGCCGCGGGCCAGGCGTCATTGACAATGAGAAAGTCAGAGAGGATTGCATCGCACGAAACCAGCGAGAAAGTGAACGGAGGGGTCTGCAAGACAAAGAAGTACGTGTAGGGGACGCGGTGCTAGTCCGTAACCGCCACCCCGAGGGCAAGCAGTCACTGCCCTATTAACCCCACCCGTGGAAAGTCACACATGTAAAAGGGACCATGGTGACGGCAGCCTGTGCCCACGGCACAGTCTCTCGCAACAGGTCCTTCTTTAAGAGAGTCGATACTTCATCGGAGACGAGTGAGCCGAGTGAGGGCAGGGCTTCCGAGGAAACCCCGGAGGGTCGAGTGGAAGACATCCAGAGGGCTCCTGGCCCAGCTGAGGATGGTCTCCGTGGAGCTGCGCCAGAGATGTCCAGGTACCCTACGAGGAGGGGTCGCAGACCCCCCTCCTACCTCAAGGACTACGTCCTGGACTCGGGAGACTGAGCCGAGGTGGGGGGAGGCGTTCTCTGAGAGCAAGAAAATGTTTGGGGTGTTATAAGTTTGAACTGTTATTTCCAGGTATGTTGGGTTTTGTGTTTTCGTTAAAAAAAAAAAGGGATGTGACGTGTGAGTCACGGTATGCGCATGCGCGAGCCTCGTTCGGGCTACGCGCATGCGCGGTTGAAAATAAAGTGTGCCCGTGCCGGCAGTTGCGGCCGGGAGGTGAACCGGCCAACACTGTGTCCCGTGTTTTCCTGCATGAGTGAGTGAGCGCATGAGTGCATGCAGGCAGGCCCGAGGCACAGGCGGCCACACAACAAAGGGCTGACTCACCCGCCAAGCCTCCTGCAAGCCCATTTATTCCAATGGGCGTCTCACCCGCCAAAAACAAAATCGGGTGATTACACCTGTCTTTGCGACACAAATGGTTGAGAGCTATGCTATGTCACGAGTGTTGCCATGAGCCAGTCCTGGATTTTCACTTTGCATACTGGTCCTTGTAGGCCTATACCTATAATGGGAAGAAGTAAAATACCAGTCCTAGCAATTAGCAGGAAATAACTGGACTCAGTGTCATGAATGACATGGGGCTACTTGGCAGGTACCATCAATGGAATGAAGGACCAGAGCAGCCAACGATCCAAAAAGCCAATGATGCGCTTTTATAAGTCGCACACATACAAGAAATTAAAATAGACACCAATTGTTAGAAAATAACAATTTTAATGAATGCTTTTTGTTAACATGTTTGTGTTCTCTGTATGTATTATTTGCATTATAGTTATTTTTCAACTTCTAAGACCTATCCACAGTGTTTTAGAGGTGTGCTTATTTTTTCAGAGTATTTGGTTGGAAGTCAGCTTGTTTTAGGCTTGTTTTGAAGGGGCATTCAGCTTATTTTTTCCTTCCGACCTGCAACACAGAGCAGAGGCCTGTAGCTCGGGTATCTTAGTCCCTTTGCGCATGCGCGAATGATTGTCTCTCTGGACTGCGCATGTCTGCTTCCCGGCTCTGCGGCCCGACTCTTCAGCCAAAGTTCAACGCTGGGTGTCTTGGCCACTCTGCGCATGCTCTAATACTTCCTATTTATTCAGCGCGCATATCTGTTTCCCGGCTCTGTAGCACGGCTCTGCTGCCTAACCCATAGCTCGGTCCCTGGGCGCATGCTCTGATGATCGGTGTCTTGGCACTGCGCATGTCTATTTCTCAGCTCTGCTGTTGAAGTCCATAGCTCAGGTATCTCGGACACTCTGGGAGGCTCCGAGCGGCAGATGCGTTCCTCTGCGCATGCTCAGATGCTAGTATTCTCTGCTGTGCGCATGTCTGTTTCCCGGCTCTACTGCTGCAGCCCATAGCTCGGGTATCTCGGTCACTCTGCGTATGTGCTGATGATCGGTGTTATATTGTGATATTGTTTTATATTGTTGTGTCATTGTTGACGTGCTGTATGTTCCAGAATCATACAGAGGCGTCGTTGTGAGGTTGGAGGATGCACCCACTCGGGGATCTCCTAAATGAAATAAACTTCAAGAACATTAGTGCTGTCTACTAGTGTTTATCAAGGAATATATGTAATACAACAATCACTGTAGTGTCTGTCTGTTTCCCGGCTCTGCTGCTGAAGTCATGGCTCGGGTATCTTGTTCATTCTGCGCATGCTCTGGTGATAGGTGTCTCTGCACTACGCATGTCTGTTTCCCGGCTCTGCTGCTGAAGTCATTGCTCGGGTATCTTGTTCATTCTGCGCATGCTCTGGTGATAGGTGTCTCTGCACTACGCATGTCTGTTTCCCGGCTCTGCTGCTGAAGTCATGGCTCGGGTATCTTGTTCATTCTGCGCATGCTCTGATGATAACTATCTGCGCATGTCCATTTCCCGGCTATACCGATGAAGCAATAGCTGGTGTAGCTCAGTCGTTTTTGGGGGCTCTGCCCGGTCTCGCGCTCATTGCACCCTCAAAAGCTGAATCTCGAAATGGAAAATGTAGCGCAAACTATGGAGCAGTAATTAAAGCATCATTCACTGGAGGCGAGTCTGTCGTGGTGAGAAACGAGTCTTTTCTGGAGAATTGATGACCTGTTTCGCTTTTCCTCCCCTTCCCCCTGTCACTGCGATGGTGGGGGCGGGGGAGGGGCAGGAGGTGGGGGCTCCTTCTTTGCACATTTCCATTGTATATTTTATCTGTCATGTAAATGCTTGGAGTAGTTCATTTGGATCTTCTTACTTTAACCACTTGTGGTGGATTATTTAATCGTTTGATAATATTCTATTTCTCCAGACCTGAATGTTGGTGTCTGTGTCGTCGTGTTCAGCAAAAAGGAAGGAGCGCAGGATCCAGAAGGTAAATGACTGCTGTGATATCTGCCTGCCTCTCTCTCCTGGCCTGCGTGCTCAGCCCTCCCTATCACACCTTCCTTTCTCTACACTCGCCCCCTCCCCATTGTGAGCTGTGGGTGGATAACGAGCAATCACAGCGCTCGAAAGGAGAGTTTGTAGGATGAAAGTGTGTGTTTGAAAGCACATTTATCAATAAACCGTGATTAAAAAGTAATGATTTAAATGTGTTCAAATTATTCTAGGGGCCCCATAAAGACAAATTCGTCTTTCCACCCATTCAAAAGAACTCTAGAGATCTAAGAATCTATTCTCACCCCCGACACCCCCGTCCCCTGCACGCCTGTCACATATCATAGTGTTTTGTCTTGTCTTTCCCTGCACCCTGCCCTGCATGCATGGAATGCTGTGTGTGACAATGTTAAGTTATGAATGGTTCTGTGAATATCAGTTGAGAAGATGGGTTGACTGAGAGGGGATGGTGGTAGATGTCTGTCCACGTAACTTAACTTATGTGGCCTACAAATATTCCTGTAGGATGTACCTCGAGCTGGAACTCGGTAAAGATGTTTCCTGTTCCTACACTGATATCAGTGTCATGCTTGGCCAGGAACCCAGTTTAACGCATAGCTTGACATGCTTGCCCCAAGAATCTCTGGTCCCCCCGCTCCATTCTCCCCATCACAACACATAGCTTGAAGTGCTGGCCCCAAGAATCTCTGGTTCCCACTCTGCCTTCTCCCCATCACAACCCATACTAGATATGCTGGCCCCCAAGAATCTCTGGTCCCCCGCCCCCTTCTCCCCATCACAACGGATATCCATGAACCTTTCAAGAGGAGAAAAGACTGCATTTATTTTATAATGCTGGAGTGACACCCCTGCCCCTTCTTCTGCCCCCACCTTAAGTATTAACCATGCCCCACCACTGTATTTTAAAAATGTTATTATGGAGTTCTATTTAGGTACCTGCAATAAGTGTAAATACTTGTAATGTAATGTTCTTGGAATATTTTACTTTTGTGTGTAATAACTGTATTGCATTGAGTTGTGATTATATTGAAATTTCTGTACAGTTTTGTAAAGGTTTATATAAACCAAAACAATAAAAAAATATATATTTTGAAAAAATATCCCACCATTTCGTAAAGAATATGCACTCCTTTCTCCATTCAAAATTGTATTGGCGATCATTTCTGTGGATACCATCACAACACATAGCTTGATATGCTGGCCCCAAGAAGCTCTGGTCTCCCCTACCCGTTCTCCCCCTTTCAACCCATAGATTGATATGCTGGCCCCAAGAAACTTAGTTCCCTCCACAACCCCGTCCCCTGTGCCCCTGTCACAGCCCATAGCTTGATATCAAATAAAAACCAGCTCCCGTGAAGTATGACAATTGTATTGGGTCGATGTGGAGCTCAGACTACTTTACGTCTTTTCTGCTGGCTCTGGACATTGGGGAAAGCAACACTGTTGATACCATCTGAAAGCTGTTGGTGGCAGCACTTTCAGTTTGCTAAAATAGCTGGGCCCTTTAAAGTTCTGCCTTGTCTGCCAGGAATGAGTCGAACTGGTCCCCCAAGCAGAAAATAAAACCTGATTGACTTTGCGAAGCGCGCCTAGTGTATTGCGTCGGTGTCAGTATCACTGTTGGAGGTGAGGTGAGAAGTTACTGTTTACACTGTCACCTAGTTACAGTTGCCTTCTGACTGTTTGGTTGTTTACGCATAGAAAATACCTAAGAACTATTACTTGAGGAGCAAGCCAGAACCCGACGAAGCGAGTCAAGGAGCAACGTTTTTGATATTTAAAATGACAGAGTCCCTTTCAAAAGGAGGAAGGAAGAAGGGTGAGCTGGGGGTTACCAAGCGGGCACATCTTAATACAGCCCAAATTACTGGAGAAAGTGGTGGCATGGAATGAATTGATTTGTTTAAGGACCCAAGCCCCCACCCCCACAGAACAGTGCACTTGGACCACTGGCTACAATATTGCAAAGAGAAGGAAGGAGAGCAGAATTGAAGCAGAAGCTCAGTACGCCTCTACGAACACCAATACCGACTCCCCTCCTCCCCCAAATGACTGTATTGCCAAAACAATGGCTCAGCCGTTGGAAGGGCTACCTTGATGCTTCCACCTAAAACCCTGACTTCAAGTATGGAGGGGCGGAAGGCGGAAAATGTGATCTTAAATCTTATTTCACAGATGCCTGGAATCTCAAGATGGAAGATGGCGCTGTTTCTGGAGATGTTCCGACAAAACATGCTTGGTCACTTTGGTGGAAAAACTTCCTTTTTGGATTATATGTTCTTATCCTCTGACTTGTTCGATATCTGTGTAGAAATGAGGATCAGAAACACAGACCTAAGTGACCATAAAATGTTGACGGCCTATATGAATTATTTTGGTAGTTAGTACGGGGTCCAAACACCAACAAACATAATGCCAAAATGAACTTCTTCAATACTACAACTTTGGAAGAGAAAATGGAAGCAGTAGTGCCTAAAGCTTTCCAGGCGTTTGTCGACAAATTTAAAAGGATTTCAGTCGTTAACAGGTCTGCAGCTTGTCCAGTGTCGCATTATTTTGACCCAGTAATTCAAGAAAGAAAGAAAGCACTGAGAAGAGCTTTAAGGGGCCAGAGAAAGGGAAGGCATACGAAAGCTTAAACAAAAGTATTAAACTTGGATGAAAAGTTACAAGTTTACTTTAGCCCAAAACGAAGGGGAAAGAATGTTGGAGATACTGACCAGGAATGATGCTTGTAATTTCTTGGAGGTGATAAACAGGATGAACACTAGGCAAGAGTATGCAATGAGCAATCCTATAGCCAAAAACATCTGGGTTAATCATGTCCAGCATGTATATAGTGAATATGACTACTTCCTTCCCTTCAAACGCCAGAATATCCCTTGGGATCTGACCCGCCATGTGTACTTAATTGAGGGTATAATAAAGATAGCCTCTAGCTTTAGGGCTCCAGGCCCTAATGGGCTGCCCAACGTAGTCCTGAAGGGGAACCCTCGTCTGTGGGCTACTGTCCTTTAGATTTTGTTTTCAGAAATCATTACATTGGGTGTGAGACCTCCAGCTTCGGACTTGGCGGTTATAGTGCCCATATATAAGAAGGGAGATCGGAATAGTCATCTTAACTATCATCCAATCTTCCTTCTTGAGTTGGGCATCCTCTACTGGTCGCTTGAAGAACTTTCAGACAGGCTTCAAGAGAGGGATAGGGACTTACTTGAATGGCTTTAGGAGTCGATGAGGGTGGGAAGTCTTGCGGTGTACATCGCAGCTATCGATTACTCCCAAGCCTACGACTGTATGAACTATAACCTATTGTGACAAAAACGGAGGGATTGGTTGATTCTCCTGGCTCTTGACCATGCGATACATCTGTACAATTCAACCAACCTCTGACGGAACGCTTAAACTCTCAAAAAAGCCTCTGTTTTAGGTCCCTGTCTGTTCAATCTTTTTCAGACCTGTGAGAAGCTTTGAATATATTCTGTTTTACACCCCCCAAGGTTGTCAACCCTCACAGTTCCTTTATCTCTTTTATGCTGATGATGTCTGCCTCCTGGATCAAGCCCCGATGGGCTTGCAGAGACAGCTCACAGTGATCTGAGAGTTTTCAGCGAGGAATGAACTCAGAATAAACGAGAATAAAACCAGTATTATTAGGTTTCATCATAATGTCAACCAAAAGATGGGTTTTGGATGGTCCATGGGACGTTCAAAGATCGTTCCGACTCGAGGATTTATTTACCTTGGCTTTGGATTTGACGCGGTTGACAATGTGGGAACATGGTCATCCTGTTTAACGGACAAGGAAATCAGCATAAAGCTCTGTGATCCCCTACAATCGCTTGCACACTTGGACACAAATAATACAAAGGAGAACAAATGTAGAGAGAAACGGCCTGTAATGCAAACAGACCAGTGCATGGGAGGGCTGCTTACAGCTCTGCCAACCTGCTAGCCCCTCCGCACCCCCGGGCCTGGCTCATCCTTATTTGTGAAATGTGAAGATTATCCATGCATCACACTTAGATAGAATTGTGAAGTTTAGCCATGTGTCAAACTTAGATAGAATTGTGAAGTCTAGCCATGCGTCAAACTTAGATACAATTGTGAAGTGTAGCCATGAGTCACACTTAGATATAATTATTGAGAATAGTCTTTTGTCACAACAGATAGGACTGTGTAGATTAGCCACATAGAATAATTTTACGAGTAACCAAAGCACTAACCATCGCGCTTCTACTTCCTCAAACACACCACCCAAACACTATACACGGCTACTGGGCTAGCCAACCTATACGCGAACACACACCCAAAACAAGCAACACATACAACAAACAAAGCCGGTCAGTGGACTTTACCCATATGGACACATCAAGCTAGTGCACACAACCTTTAACACCTGCCAATCTACACATACACACCCAAACACAACAAACAGGCACACAGAAAAAATCACAGGCATTGGACCTTATTCGTATTTTTTTAATGTATTTTTTATACATGTAGCCAACATTGACTTTGTATAAACACACAATTTACAAACATCATAAAACTTCATGGGTTAAGGACAATTACAGGTTGTAACCAGCATTTAATCTGAGAGAAAATACCACCTAATCACTAAAATCGATTCGCCCTATTCATTAGTTAATTCCTCTAAACGTTTCATACATACATGTGGCAGATTAAATTTACATCATTACCTT
This sequence comes from Ambystoma mexicanum, assembly GCF_040938575.1. Taxonomy (NCBI): domain Eukaryota; kingdom Metazoa; phylum Chordata; class Amphibia; order Caudata; family Ambystomatidae; genus Ambystoma; species Ambystoma mexicanum. Next base: position 1,678,971,643 of record NC_090937.1, read on the forward strand.
CCATTAATCGGTTCCACAATGAAGGCTTATTATCATCCTCTGACGTATTGATATATGATCGGATAAAATGCGTTCTGAACGTCTTTTGGCCATTGAAATCACATAAGATGTTTCACCCGTTTCAATAGTGATCTCCCCACATAACGCTATATGCGCAGTGTGCCCATTCTTGCCCTCACTATTTCAAAAACCTAAAAGCGGTTAAATTTGCATAGTAGGTAGTTAGGAATGGTAGAGTTGTTGGGGTGAGCATCGATGTATTTTGGCTTTATGATTCGGTCCATCCAATATGAGATAAAAGGGCCACTATTAACATCGGATGCTAATTTAACCGTATCCATTTCTTGGTACAGATCTTTTATTTTTTCCTTTTTTCTTATCTCTAACATCATCTGGGTATAGAGAATTTCAGCTGGCTTACTTTTCTTCAACCAACAACTATGTATTTCATGCAGTTGTCCAGGCGTCCCACATTTTTGGTGGTTTCTTTTCCTGAGAAGGCTGTCATGAATTAACTCATTATAGTGCCATTCTCGAGTTGCCGCATTTCTCGTCACTCATCAATTTTGTGGTCAATTGCTCCTGTTACTTTCACGAGATCTAATTCTAAAATGATGTACTCAATAGACAGTGACTTAGGCATCCTGAATAGTAATTGCAAGATTTTGGCCTCCGGTTGGGTGAGTTCAGATCGAAATTTAAAACCCCACACTTCTGCTCCATATATCATACATGGGATTCTTTTAGAGGAGTATAGTAATAAGATGGTTTCAATAGAGCATCCTCCTTGTTTTCCAATGAAATGGCTAATGGCGTATGCAATTCTCAAACAGTTTGCCTTGTTCGCTGTCCATTGCTCTGTCCAGCGCAGCTTATTATCAACTAATATCCCCAAATATTTGTAATATTCTACACATTCCACCCCTTTTTCATCTAGTATACATTTTAGATAAGATGTTTTTTTACTCTTCGTTTTGCCTACAAGTGCAACTATCTTTGTTTTTTTCCGATATTTATTCTGAGACCATTTTTAGTGCCATATTCTCCCAAGGCATTTAGAAGCACTTGCAGGCATTTAGGGGTGGAGTCCAAGAGCAGCAGATCATCTACGTATCCTAACCAGTTATAGTTGAGTGCACCACATTTTACTGGTCGTGCCTCCTCTAATTTTAGTGCCTCTGCTAGGTCGGCCAAATAGAGATTGAACAGGGTGGCAAATAGAATGCTAGCCTGTTTTACTCCACACCTTGTCGGAAAGGGCTCATATATTTTGCCTTTACTGTTAGTACAAACTCAGACCTTGGTTTCTGTATAAAGTAGGTGAATCATATGTAACGGGCCATGAGGAATTTTCCATGTCGATAGTTTGTTCCATAGTTTATTCCTCATGACCGTGCCAAAGGCTGCAATAAAATAGATAAATTATATATGAAGACTGCACCTTTCCCAAACATATTTATTGGTTGAAGTTAGGCCTAGTAAACTATGGCTAGTGCTGGATTTTGCCCCAAAGCCTGTCTGGTTAGGAGGTAGGACCTGATGGTCATTTATCCATTGGTTAAATTCATTTACTAAAACCCATGCAAATATTTGTGCCGGACTATCTATCATGACCAGCATGTGATAAGCCTTTTTTGTAAATGGGGAGGTTCGTGCTCTCTTTCCAGGAAGCTGGTACTATTCCACTGGAACCTATTTAGCTGAATAGAGGATGAAGGGGGAGAGCTTGAGGAGTGCATTGCAAGTGCCATCAGGGCCTATTGTCCGAGATGAAGGTAGTTTTGCTTTCATCATCGAGATGTTATCAATGGATGATATGCAAATCCATTTTGCTTTCTCCACTATGTGATCTTCATCCCGAGGTAGTGTGGCACCCAATGTGTTCTTAATGTGGCAACGCCAACTCTCTTGCGGGACATTATTAATCGGTACGTTTTCTTTGCCGCCCTGTGTTGTCCAGACCCCAGTATTATTGTTAGACTTTGCATGATGTGTTGGCTTCATCCAAAGTTCGCATGCATGTTTTGCTTTTTTGTCTACGCAGCCATCTACAGTATTTCATTTTAAGATTTTTTTTATAGTTTTCTGGATGTCGAACTGTTGTATGTCTAGCCGCTCATTTTTTTTGTGCCAGTGAGATATCATTCCTAAAGTTTTTTTTGCTATTTGGATACTACAATCAAGTTGCTGATTCTTCAGTTGGGGTCTATTCCATCGTTAGCTCGGGGTCTTAAACCTAGATCTTTTTTGTGTGACTATTCTGATCGAATCAAGTATATTAGAAAAGTCACCTAGCATTGATTTACTCTTCGCTTCAACTGTATGTTGCCAACGATTACTAAATTGAGGGAGGGATGTTTCAACTATCAACCATGTTTACTCAAAATTAGCTGGATTTCAGCATATACGATTATTACTTGAGTTAAGAAAGATGTTGCGGTTTAGTTGAATTTCACTCTGGTTCTCATTTACATCTACTAATGCACATAGTGGAAGGCTGTCACTTTCTTCGCTGTGTAGTATTGCCATGTCATTCACTATATTCCTACCCACTTCATACTTCCTCAAACACACCACCTAAACACTGTACACACCCACTGGGCTAGCCAACGTATACGTGAACACACACCCAACACACGCAACACACACTTACAACAAACAAACCTGGACACAGGACCTTATCCGTATGGACACAACAAGCCAGTGCACACAACCTACCATCTGCAAGCCAACACACACAGACACCAGTTTCCCCTTTTTCTGGACCTATCCTGTCATCCTTCCCTCACTAACCCACCCGGCCCTCTTTCTTGCAGAGCCACATGAACACCTGGTGACTGCCCTTGGGTGGTATCGGTGCGTGGTATAAATCAACATAGCAAGGCAAATAAATTATCCACTCAAATGCCGAAATTCAATGCTAGTCTTTGCCGCATTTTATTATGCCCTCTCTTGGCTGATGAAAGTAGTTCCGAAGCTAATGTACGGCATGGAGATTGGCATAAACGGTAGGTCTATGAACTTTGACATGGTAGAGTCCAGAGTGTGGAAGGGGGCCTTGAAACGACCTAACTGCGTCCCAATTGTAGCCCTGCGGTATGAGCTTGGTATAGCTTCAAGGAGTAGTCAATTGGAGTAAAAGATCTTGACGCTCTACTGGAAATTGTTAGTTTCCACAAGGAGGGTTTCTATGCTATGAGAAACCAGAGGTTGCCTCACCCGCTAGTCCCTGGGAATCTCTCAGGTGGCCAGGGCACAGCCATCGCCTTTGGATCCAGACCTTGGAGGTGGACCTGTGCGGAGGATCACTTGGGTGAGGGGTCTTTGGGGATTGGGGGTGAGGCAGCTGATGGTGAGACACAGTATTCAGCCTTATTTTGTTTATCCAACCCATCCTATGCTTTAGGATTCACCGAGGTCCCAAACCACCCCCCCTTTTTACACAAACACTGGGCAGAGGAAGAGGGTGACTGAGAGTGACAACATTAATTTTCACACATTGTACCGGCCATGTCCCGCTAATTGGTTCAGGCAAAGTCAGGCACTTAATTCTAAGTGCATACACCTGATACCAATTAGCTCTCCTCGCACGAATTAAAGGCAGACACTAAAGACACACTCTGAGCAATGCAGAACACATGAATGAGCAGGGCCTCCGGGACGAAGGCAAACCTATTGGAGCAGAGAGACGGACAAAGGGACTAGAGCAGCGGGTCAGAAAATGCCTGAGTTCCCTACAGGAGGCTGTTGCCTCCAGCAGCCTGGGAGACACATGGAGAGGGCCAGATCTTGCAAGTAAAAACTGCATTGTGTTTCGAGGACGTCAGTTACCCTCCCGGGTGAACGGCAGAGTTGGGGAGGCGAGGCCAAGTCTGTGGTACTAACCTTGACTTGTGAAATAAAAATCGGAAAGCAGAGTAGAGACATGCACAGCTGGTTAGTTGGCAAGCGACCTGAAAGAGAGATGTGCATTAAAATTTGAAATAGCAACATTTTGTCAGAAGGGAAGGCTGCACGTGTGTGTGAGACGTGAGGAAAGGCAGACCTGTGAATGAACTTTGAAGTGAAAGACAGCTGCAGGTTCAGCAATACTAAGTAACAAAGTGGTCCGGCGAAGGCAAGTAGCCTACTCGAAAGTATCTGTGAAAGGTGAATTGTTCTAAGCTAGAAAGCAAATCTACAGCAAAAGTAATATAAAGAAAATGGACTCCTAGACAAGGGGAGAGTGAAAGTTTAACTGTCTATTTTGAGTCATGGTTCAAAAAGTAAAAGCACACACATTTGAAAGTCTTCGACATCTGAAAGCGATCCGAGCCCGCAGACCAGAAGTGAGATAAGCTTGGGGAAGGGAGCCCCCTTGCAAGTTTGTGATGAACTTTCATTTGAGAGGTCTGAGCCTGGCAGAGGGGGACCTATGAGAACTGTGTGGTACAAGGTCTAAGCCCGAGAGATGGGGACCTTTGTTTTGATGAAACATTATTTTTGAAAACAAAGAAAAGAGGCTAAAACTTGGAAGGCCAGACGGGCCTCGATCCATGTGTTGGAACTGTTTATTGTGTTATTAGCTAAACCAGTGTCATTACTCCATGAGGTCTAACATGGGGAGGAGAGCTGGTTCAACCACCTTTGTTCATTTGGAACACTAATCTTTTATTTTGCATACCTTTCTCCTTTATAAACTTTTTGTACAAGAGATAGGGCAGGCATTGGGTTTTGTTAGCATAGGCCATTTTGATTTGACAGACTCCACTAGGACTGTTATTTATTATTTGATGGTCGATACCACTCCCATCTTGGGTATAGGACAGACTAGGAGTTCCTCAACCATTTTAATAAAGGTTTTACAAATTTGATCCCTTGTGTCAGTGTCATACTTGTGATACAATGCCTCCCCTATAACACGCAGACATTGGTGAGATCATGAGGTCCCCTCCCTGTTCCTCGTTGATGAATTTCAGAAAACAAGCAGACTAGAATATATATATATATATATATATATATATATATATTTGAGGAAACCGTGAATGCTCTAATTTCCAAACTAATGTTGGCAAAAAATGACTATTTGAACATGATTGGATATTAACAATATCTAAAATGAGAGCCTTTCAATTGTATAGTAGTTTGTCCTTTCTTGACAAACCTATGGGGGCCATTCGGAGATACTTAAAAAGAATTTGTCCCAAAGGATATTGGCACCAAACGTTCCTCAGTTGTGGACTAAATTTGCTCCCAACGGGTGAAATTAGTGCCATCAGGTCACCTTTGGAAGGGGCCAATGAAGGATGGAACCTTTGTAACAACAGTAAGGTGGTACAGACGAGAGAACCTATTTTAGTGGTTTGTCCCTCTTGCAGTACCAGTCCGAGATATTGCTGCTGTTAGGATGAATCTTTCATAACCAGGAGTACATAGTAATGCAGGATTTCTTCTACAGACTCTCTAGTGGGGAGAAGGCGCCAGTGACCAGCTCAGTGCTTACGCTCTTACGAGATGCAGGCCTGATTCCAGTCAGATGGTGATCTATGCTTTTCATGAAGAACTATGGATAATGTGGGTGTAATAGAGTATTATGTCCTTTTTTCCTGATTATTCCTGTCTGCTGCCTTACTGTACATTTTAATGTTTGATTTTATATGAAATGTATTGTGGAAATGTTTTTTTTTTACATGTTGACATTTATTTTTGTTTTTCGATGTGTAAGGTTGTGTATGAACAACCAAATCACAACAATGCAATCTTTTTTTTAACAAAACATTTCCCTCTAAGTCTCCTGACCCCCCACCTCCATGGTGGTCACAGAATGATGAACAGCTGACTTTTCAAGTGCAACATCAGCGTTCCACAATGGGGGTATTTGTGTTCTAGCATTGATACAAGGCCCGGACTAATAATTGCAGGCACGAGGCTTGTTTACAGACTGTCGTATAGATGTTTGATACAGAGCAGGTGCATCTACCCCCGCATAGGCACCCAACCTTGTCAAATAAGGCTGTTGTACGGACTGTAGTGTAGATATAGGACACAGAGCAGGTACATCTACCCCAGCATATGCACAGGACCCGGTCTAATAATAGCTGGTATGAGGCTGGTGTACGGACTGTAGTGTAGATATAGGACACAGAGCAGGTACATCTGCCCCAGCATAGGCACCCGCCCCTGTCTAATAATAGCAGGTACGAGGCTGGTGTACGGACTGTAGTGTAGATATAGGACACAGAGCAGGTACTTCTGCCGCAGCATAGGTACCCGCCCCTGTCTAATAATAGCAGGTACGAGGCTGGTGTACGGACTGTAGTGTAGATATAGGACACAGAGCAGGTACATCTGCCCCAGCATATGCACCGGCCCCTGTCTAATAATCGCAGGTATGAGGCTGGTGTACGGACTGTAGTGTAGATATAGGACACAGAGCAGGTACATCTGCCCCAGCATAGGCACAGGACCCAGTCTAATGATAGCAGGTACGAGGCTGGTGTACGGACTGTAGTGTAGATATAGGATACAGAGCAGGTGCATCTACCCCAGCATAGGCACAGGACCTGGTCTAACAATAGCAGGTTGACGTCATTTGCACAGCCAATCTCCTGAAGTAGGAAAACAAACGAATTGTGGGAGTTGGGGGTGAGGGGGAGAGGGAGATGGCTGCCGCCATATGGGAAAAGGGACTTAGTACCTTTTACATTTCTATGGTGGTGGCCAGGTGTGAGGCTGGAAATGCATTGGAGGGACAGGGCTTCCATGTCATTGTCCTGTACTCCTTTATCATGTGTGTTATGTGCTGTTTTCTGCACAGGAGTCCATGTGAGACTCCTGGCAGTGCAGCTCTTCCTCTTTTTGGTTGTGGTGAACAGATCCTAGGGATACCCTTATGGCACCCAGCGGTGGGGGTACAACCCTGTACCCCTAGTGTATGTTTTTGAGCACCTGTGTGTGGCCCACAGAGCAGGTTATGGGCTGGTGGCAGCTCCATGCTGAATTTGACAGTTGCTCTGAGTATCCTCCATTTTTGGATACCCAGGCTCTGCCATAGGAATCGGTGGATTCCGGATAGGAGTCAAGATGGCCCCCGTGTCCTCTTGGTTTCTTTCGCCTGTTAGCTTGTTTTCCCGAAGTCCCGGGAAGCCCTGACTGTCCCTTGCGCTGACTAGCTGTTGGGTGGAAGTTCCATATACTGTATGGTAGGGAAGTCCAGGCCACACTGGCTGGAGCCTTCCCATTGACGGGGTGAAACTGGGTGAATGGAGTTTATGACAAATAAGCACTTCTTGTTGTGGTTGTCGGGTATCTGGGTAAGTGACACAAAGAATGAGACAGCCCTGCCCGAAACTGACATGAATGCAGTGTGGTGTGCCGAAAGGCCGAGTGCTTGTCCAAATCCTCATTCCGTGTTGTGAGTGTCTGGATGGAAGTGAATGGCCTGAATGCCTGTGAGCCTGATTGGCTGCCTGCCTGAATCCTCCTCAGATGCGGCTGTTATATTCACAGTCTTCCAACCACCACAAAGTGTTTTGTGTGTCTGAAATTATAATGGCTTCTGCTACCCCAGCAGATGTCGCCAGCGGTCGAGCATTACTCGAGCATTACTCAAGGTTTTAGCTTGAGTAGGGTCGGTGGCTCTAACCACCGTCTTATTTGCGCTCCTACTGGTTTTACCCGGTTTGATGGACTCACATCCACCAAAATCACTATGACAGATCAATTTGGATGTGAGAGAATACAGTCTTTGTTGATCAGATGCCTTCACCGAGCACAGGGAAAACAATGCTTCTACATTTCCCTAAGGGCCTCAATCAAAGACTGCATTATATTATCCCCCAGTAAAAGAAATTCTGTCACTAATAGGATCATCATATACTGACCCCTCTCTACAGTGTGCCTTAGCTCCTAGTGATTGGGTGGGGAAGTCCAAGTTAGGACTTACCGATAGATTAGTAAATTGAGTCTCAGTAATACTAGCTTGTAAACCGACCCCTATGGAGTTTCTTCTAACATTTGCACAAAGGGCAACGAGTGAACCATTGTTATCGAGTGACCCCTCATAGCCAAGTGATTGATCTTCCCCCGTCATGTTTCTATCAGCACCTTCCAGTAGATGCAAGGGCCGTTAACATGCATCTTTACTTTCAATGTTTGACTTTCTTTCAAGTAGGGGATCTATTTTAGCATTTTCAGATCCTACAAAAAAAATCGAATTTTCATCTGATGTGCCATGAGTTTCAGATTTGCTGTGTGAACTTTCTTTCTTTTTTCCCTCTGGGACCCTCTTTTTAATTACCATCCCTGGACTCTGGGTCCGTTTGACATTTCCAGCTCGTGCGCTACGCAATCCTGGTCTTATTGTATGTCTCAATTTCATGGTGTATCACACATACGTCCCAGGGATAGGGAAAGATATACAATAAACAACGCCTAAAAAAGTGCCTAAACAGGTATTCCCAATATAAAAAAAAAAGTTTTTAATACACAGTAGTAAATGCCAAATAACTGATTATAAAATATAAATGACCAACAGCTAATCCGCAGTGATATAGAGTAGATCCCTATAGACCTGCTGTCTTTCAAGTCACAGAGACTGCATTTAGTCGCAGTGCCGTAGCACATCAAGTTTCACATTACTCTCCTGTATTGTTGTTATCCACAAGAGTATTCCTGTACTTAGTATACCCGGGGGAAGGGAGGACTTACCACCCCTCGCAACCCAGTAGACGGGTACCTATGGGGGCTCGAATGGGAATGGGGATGGACCTGGTCCGGGTTCCTCGAATGAGGAATTACCGGGCCCTCCAAGGTTGGAATGGCCCGGTAATTCCTGATTTAAGGGACCCGGACCCGGTACTCAGTAAGGGGATAGCCATGCCGCTAATAGCGGCATGGCTACCTCCAAATTCATAATGACCCCCAAGTCAGACGTTTCAGCAGTACACAGAAGGAAATGTGTTGCGTGTTTGCTAAAGGATAGGAAATTGTAGTTCCCATCTAGACAACATCACCTTTTGTTTTCTTTCTATGCTCAACGGTTCTGTGCTTGCAGTCTCTGGCATCTCCCTGCATCTTATTTAACTGATCACAAAGAATTACAGAAGAGGGATCCATAGTTACAACTGATTGAGTGCCTTCTTCTGTATCTCTGATGAATTGATGCAATTAACTTAAAAGGCATATATGTGTGGTTTTCTTCAACAGGGCTCCATAATAAACCACACTAAGGCTCTTGTTTAATTGTATCTAGGCTGTGGTGCGGAAGGGTGAGCAAAACTATACACTTTATTATGTGCTCTGTCATTTCACTCTCTATCTCAGCGGTACAAGCAGGGCTCTAATCAGATTTTGCTCCCTACTTGGAGTCAAATCATTTTTCAGGGAGTAAAATAATTTGCTTTGCTGATATGGATACTTTCTGCTTATTAAAATATGTTCTTTCCCCATAAAATTCTTCCTGAGATCGGTAATTCATATAATTAGAGTTCCTTCCTTCCTATGCCACTGCTCTACTGGTCACTAATTCGAAAAAATATCAGTGTTCATTGTTTCTCGTTTTTGTTAAGCACATTTTCCTTTTTTAGGAAGTAAAAATGCATGGTGCATATGTCTCTTAGCTCTAAGGCTGGTGTTATCACTACCCACAGGAGAACGTAATGTGGACAGTAAGCAGAGGCACAGGAATTTTGGATCATCATATTCTAAGGTGCAGTTATTCTGATACAATTATCATCCTTACACAAATTATTAGAACCATGTTCTTGTGGCCCTTGAATGACTTCATTAAAGTGGCTTTTGAACTCCTTTAGCATGGTTTTAACACATTGCTTTTAATTGCCATTAATCCATCAGCAAATGTATTCTGAGTTTCTTGACAGCCACATCAGTTATGTCAAGAGATATTTGTGTTTTGTAATATAAATGAGTGATTTTCCAGTGGCATAAAGTATACAGGGCCTCATTACAACTTGGGGCGGTATCCCGGTGTAAATCCACCAGAATACCAAACAAATTACTGTTACCGCCACTTCGTCTGGAGGAAATTCTGGTGGTGGTGGTGTAATTCCCCATTCATATTGAGTCCAGTGGACTCAGGCTTTTTTGGCAGAATTACCACACCGAAATTTCCGACGATTTCGGCGTTGAGTTGGAGGATTTACCTCCAGGGTTTTCCTAGAGGCAAATCCTCCACTCAAGGCCCAAAATCGTAATTTGGCATAGTGGTAAAGTTGGCGGTAGTGGATTCACTGCCAACTTTACCACTTACCACCAAACTCGTAATGAGGCCGAAATCTTTCTCTGCACAGAAGTACATTTGCATAGTACTGTGGAAGATATTGAAGGCTTGGACTGGCTGATGAGTGTTCTGTAATATCACATATGACCTATTTTATTTTAGCCTATGTGTTTGGAAAAAGTGTTGTAAGATTTTTAAAGAATTTCAGTGGCTGGGAAGAGGAAATTCCTTTCCAAACTCTCTTCTGCGGCGATAGCTCACAAAGTGGCTTTCCTCATTCGTCAGTTGCGCACATGGAAAATAATGTGCGCACAACAGCCAACTAGTCCCGCTTACAGAGAAAAATAATTGGGGGGAACATTGCTCAGGGGCTGAGCAAAAAATAATGTATGTGTATTCCCTAGTATTCAATCGAAGTGCCGCAAACTTTCTTGGCTAAAACCAAAAACCAAAGACACACAAGCCCTCATTCCGGTGGGTTGCCGCTTGACTTCTTAGTGCCCCTGGAACATTACAAGTCACAGCGGCACGGGCATGGTAGTGGGGAGACGGAAGCGCCGTCACCGTTGCTAACAGTGCCGGTGCTTCTGTGACAGTCTGCCTGCAGGGGCCATTGCGCATGTCAGGTTTAACCCAAGTAAATACAGCGGTCGATATCATCTCACAATATTAACAGTATTAGATCACCAATGCAAAGAGTGACTCACATATGGGCCTCCAAATTAACCAAGTCCATCGTGAACCAAATTCACTCTCTAGGGAGAGGATATAAGATAACACAGACTCATCCACCAAAGTTGCACAAGGAATTTATAATGACACATTGGGCCTCCTTACAAGTTTGCCGGTCTGGAATTAAGGCTGCCGGTAAGCTCACTGACACCCTTGTTTCCGTACCGGCAAACTACGGGTTTGCATGCCAGAGCTGCTGTGCCCAACAGGTCTGACCCTGCCAGGCGCAGTGGCCCTGATAAGCAAAGCCATCACGGAAGCATCAGCAACGGTGCCAGATCTTCCGTGTCCCCACGGACTCTAAGGGAATGAGGATTTATAAATGTACCGGCACCTGACTTCGCGGCCGCCGGACTCGCAATGAGTCGGTGGCACTGGGAAGTCAGGCAGTGGTACATTTGTACGGGTCCGGTAGTAACCCGCCAGTAGCACTTGCATGGCTACCGCCGCGCCCGTAATCAGGCCCAGTATGCCATTCAACATTTTCATTGAGCCCCAAAAGGTGACTTTAGGATGCAGAAATTACAGTTTTATCCCCCATACGTTGTTGCCCCTAAGCTCACCTCCCTAGCCTCAATGAGGTGGCTTCCCCTTCGGGAAATGGGACACATTTCCTTTATTTCAGTACAGCGGGTAAAGTAAATAGCAGGAAGATATGAAACTGTGTACGATATCATTGTTAAATAATGAGTGTCCGAGCGTACGACTAAAGGGTTAGTGAACGAGGTGTAAGAAAGAGGAATGAAGCGCAGCAGATGATTCATAATCCAAGGTATCCCTTGTATAGGAATGTGTAGAATAAACCTGATGGGAAACCACACCCAAAATCCCAAGATGGCAGTGCAAGATTTGCACATGTGGCATTAGGTGGTGGGATGAGATACGGTATCACATCTAATGGCTCTGGGTTTCCTTGCACTGCCGCAGAACTCTCAGGGCAGGTACATTGTAGGAGGGAGGGGCAGTAGGGTAACACTGCAGTGAGGTGTTTGCCTACAGGAACATGAAAATACACACTGCCTGGAAGCAGTGGAAGTGTACCTAAGGTTTTGATGTAGTGCTCCGCCTTGAAGCCGATCACACTTGGCATGCATCGAGGCTGCAGGAACTGCAGCTGATTGGTCATGCTGTGTTATTCACCCCATCACACTTGGGATGCATCGAGGCTGCAGGAACTGCAGCTGATTGGTCATGCTGTGTTATTCACTCCATCACACGTGGCATGCATCGAGGCTGCGGAAATGGCAGCTTATTGTTCATGCTGTGTTATTCACCCCAATACACTTGGCATGCATTGAGTCTGCAGGAACTGCAGCTAATTGGTAATGCTGTGTTATTCACCCCATCAAACTAGGCATGCATCGAGGCTGCAGGAACTGCAGCTGATTGGTCATGCTGTGTTATTCACCCCATCACATTTGGCATGCATCGAGGCTGCAGGAACTGCAGCTGATTGGTTATGCTGTGTTATTCACCCCATCACACTTGGCATGCATCGAGGCTGCAGGAACTGCAGCTGATTGGTCATGCTGTGTTGTTCACCCCATCAAACTAGGCATGCATCGAGGCTGCAGGAACTGCTGCTGATTGGTCATGCTGTGTTATTCACCCATCAAACTAGGCATGCATCGAGGCTGCAGGAACTGCAGCTGATTGGTCATGCTGTTTTGTTCACCCCATCAAACTAGGCATGCATCGAGGCTGCAGGAACTGGAGCTGATTGGTCATGCTGTGTTATTCACCCCATCACACTTGGCATGCATCGAGGCCTCCTCTGTCGGAGTAACCCGTTAAGTCCCCATTGCAGGTACCGGGTTACCCGGTAATGGAGCCCGGAACGGAGGCAGCCATGGAGCCAATAGCTCCATGGCTGCCTCCATTCTCGTAACGAGGCCCTCAGGCTTTCACAGTGACATTAAATGTTCTGCAGTTTCTATGGTTAGATTCCTGCACAGTCTACAGTATCTCATGTGCTTGGGGAATTTCAATGTTGCTCCTAGAATTTCCAACGTGTCTTGCATATTACATTTAAATAGCAAGTACTACCTCATATGTCCACAGTCTGGATAAGCTGCTTAGGACAGGCCGCTGATCGCTTTAGTCGCCAGATTAACCATGTCACGTTCTTGCACACAATTAACTATGGCTGATTTCAGTAGACGTCTAGACTTGTCCTGGGTATTTTGCAACCATAGACATGCATTTTCTCAGCTTTTGTTTCAATGCTTTTCATTAATACCACAATAAAAGTTTTGTTAAATAAAGTACATAGTTTCACATAAAACAGAATTTGAATTTTGTATTCTAGAATGTCTGTGGCGCCCATAAAATTACATTCTAATAAAAGATATTCTCTGGCTAGTGATTTAGGCATTCTGAATAAAAAGTTTATAAGTTTAGCTCCAAACCTCTTTATTTCATTGGCAACCTTATTCCCCATATTTCTGTAGCATGCAAGAGACACCATGACACTTTTGCTGAGTATAGCAACAGAACGGTGTTAACCGTGAAGCCATATTTGCAGCATTTGACTACCTCTATAGTTTGGTCCATAATGGTCGATCTATGATTGTTAAAATCGAAACCTTTCACCTTATCTATTGTTAGGCAGAATCACATGCAGTCCCCTTCGGGAACACTACATGCAATTAAGACTACACGTGTCAGTACAAATTCACCTTTGATACAAGCCTGTACTACACAGTAATGTGGTAGTGATGGCTGAGCAGCCAGACATCTCTTCTTGAGTGAGCAGTAGAACAAGTTACACAAAGGACCAACCAATACAGTGATTCAAGTAAACACTTACTCAAGGTTTCTTGGTAAAAAATATACATTTATTTACACAGTCAGTTTGAAAACATTACACTAGCAGACGAGCTCAATATCATATACTAATAAACCACAAATACACAATCAATAAGTAACTGAACAAGTTCAGCTCCCCTGAAGTGGGAGCAAAATGGCACTCAGATACTTTTAAAAGGGGTAAAAAGACAAGGTTATAAGAATTAACAGCACACAAATACTTGCATAGGCAGGGCAAAAGGTTCCAGTAAACTACAACCAGCGATTCAGTTCATAGGCGTGGGCCAAAGTCAATGGTTCAGGGTCTTTTTATAGGATAGCACAGTTCCGGTAATAAATGGTTAATTCTTTGCCACGGTTCTTAGAAGAATTTGGCTAGGCGAACCGTTTGACTAATGTTTAGGGAAGGACAAGCCTTCGAAGTCGGGAAAGTTTCACAAACTTTCTCCGTGGCCGAAAAGATTTCCGGACCGCGTTTGCACAGAACCTTTAAAGTGAAGAAGAGCTGTCGCTGAGGCAGTTGTTCCTAGCAGTTCAAGCAGATCTCGCTGTTCCTGAGCTTCAGTCGTGGGGACAAGAAGGACGACGTCGGGAGGTTCCTGCACTGCCCAGGGATGAGGCCACAAGCTTAGCAAAACATCGGTTTAAGGTGTGAGTGCCTCAAAGTCCACAAGCTGGTTTCCTTCTCTCTGGCTATCTGGTTTTCAACAGCACTCTGAAGAAAATTCGACCAAGATGGGGTCAGTGTCCAGGTGACTTGCGAGTTGGTTGTTCCCACCAAACTCAAGGGAAGAAGTTAACCTTGAAGGGCTTCCCTATCGATGGAGTTTCAGGCAATTCGGACCTACAGCAGGGCTTCACCGGTCGTCCAGGAGTTCCTTCAGCTCGCCTTCGGTTCTTTTGTTCCAGTGGTCAACTCTGCTTTCCAAGTTCCAGAGATCTGCTTTTAAACAGTTTTTCCCCATTCATTCCAGCCTGGCTGTCACTCACACAGCAGGGTGGCTGTCCCTGCCGGCCAATCACGCCAGGGTGCATTCAGGTCTCCTAGGAGACTAAGCACAGGGAGTTTCGGGCACCTCCCTCACATCCTGTCCATCCCAGACACTCAGGCGCCAGAGGAGGGTTTCAGCACTGAAGCCCGCCAATGAACAAAGGGACCAAACCTGGTTTGGCGCGCAGAGACAAACACAAGAAGGACCTTTCCTAAAAGAAATGGCAAAAAAAGATGACCAGAGTCTGTTTTTACAGATAGATCTTGGGCGCCATATTGAAAAACATGGCTGACTCGATTTTTAGCTAGCGTTGTTCGTGGTCGGGGAAAAATCATTGTAGTTTGATCTAAACCACTGCCACCAGCCATTTAAAGTAGGAAAGGTAACATTTTACTGTTACATGAGTGTTTTGACTCAGGGGAAGCTAGGCAGCCCCTCCAGCATTCTATAGGAAGACAGTGTGTGCTGGGTCTGTAAATTTAAAGAGACTAGTAAAGTCAATTTACCTTTACATGCTCTGGGGGATGGTAGTCAGTCCTAGAGAAGGTATTTAAACCTTGGGAAGTCTGAAAGACATTCCTGTGCCACAGCACTGAAGGTGCTGTGTGACACACAGAAAAAGATGATGCCTCTGGAGTTGTTTTAAAACTCCATAACCAAAGAATACAAAAGTAAAACACACATCGGAATACATGGAAGAGTGGGAAAAAAGGCTCACACTCTTCCCAGGTAAAGAAATCAAATCCTAGAAATCCAGCAAAGTTGCTGGGGGTCTCAAAAGGTAAGGGAAATTAGCACATATTGAGAAATCTCCCTAACACTCGTCCCCCCCAGAATAAGGGACAGGAGGATTCTATCATTGGTAAAGGGTGGGCATCAGTCTTGGTGACTGCATTAAGAGCTCTATAGTGCACATATAATCTCAACTCCTTGGATCCTGCCTTTGGTACTAGAATAACTCGACTAGACCATGGACTGGTAGAGGGCTCTATTACTCCGAGATCAAAATACATGGAAGAGTGGGGAAAAAAGGCTCACACTCTTACCAGGTAAAAAAAATATCAAATCCTAGAAATCCAGCAAAGTTAGCACATTTTGTGAATTCTCCCCAACACTTATAAATGGTATAATTTTGGTTTTACAATTATTAATAATAATACCATTCAGTTTTGGGAAATTTTCCAAGGCCATCAGTTTGTTTTGGAGGAATAATCTATAAGTAGCAGATCTGCGTAACACAGCCATGCCAGCATCAAGGTACCCTGTTTAATGTCATCTGCTAATATGCTCTGAGCCTTTAAGATGAAATAAGGCAGCTGCCAATATGCAGCCCTGCCTGACTCCACACACTGGGCCTCGTCACGACTTTGGCGGTAACCCTTAAATCCGGCGGTAGCGCTATTACCGCCGGATTTAAGGGTCTGCCAAAGCAGGACTTTCGGCGGATTTCTCCCCAGCTCTGAGCTGGGGGGAAATCCGCCGAAAATGTGCGCTATTACTGCCGGCGGGAAATCCGCCAGCAGTATTAGCGTGAAATTTCCCCATTGAGCCCAATGGGGAATGGGGCATTCCCGAATGGGCTCATTGGGGAATGGGGATTAACATTACCGCCAAACTCGTGATCCGGCGCTATTAGCGCCAGGGAGTTCATCGGTAGGGCTAATACCGCCCAAGTCGTGATGAGGCCCTTAGTGTTCATGGAGGCTGATAACTTTCCTCTGTTGTCGAGGCGTATTCTTACAGTAGTGTCTGTGTGTAATAGTTGGATCATGCCTAATAAGCCAGCTGGTATTCCCCATGCTTTCAATTTCACCCATAGTCGGTCCCGTATTATGGTATCGAAGGCTGCTGTGAATCTATAAACGCAGCAAATACAGGGAGATTTCGGATCTTCCAAGAATAATCAATAGCTGTTACTAAATTGACTATGTTGTGCACAGTGGAAGATTGCTTTCTGAAACTAGATTGATTAGATGGCAGTATATTAAATTCATCTATCCAGTGTTTAAATTCAATCTGGAGAATTATAGTGAAAATCTTCGCAGGGATATCGAGCATGGCTAGCATCCTGTAGTGTCCAGGAGCTTTCCATTAACCTTTTTTGTGGACCAAGAGAATTATACTTTCTCGTCAGGATGAAGGTATTTCCCCATGTTCACTGGTCCATTGGAACAGAGTATTCAATGCAATTACCCATTTCTCCGAGCATTACAAGTGCCATCTGGGCCTGATGCTCTTGAACTACACAAGTTCTTGATCAATGTGGTCAAGTCATTAAGGGTATAGTTACCTTTCAGGGGGCAAAGGTACATGATATATTAGTGTCAGCAGATACAAAGGCACCTCTACGTGTATTATCCAATCTTTCTGTGCAACACTATTTAAGGGAAGTTTTGTTTTCTTGGTGCCATTAATTACCGGCCAAAATCCTTTGCTTTTATTATTCTTTGCAAACAGAGCAATATTACGCCATATTTCATTAGCATGGCATCGAAGACATATGGTATCTTTGTTGCCACTATTGTTAATTTCTCTAATGGCAACTCTGAGTTCTTTTTTGGACTTGTGTATATCGCTGCATCAAATTGATGGTTCTTGTCATGGGTAGAGTTCCATCGATCATAAGTACTTCAGTTTGTGCGTCTGAGTCATTACAGTTTTATAGCTACAACTATCTCTTCAAATTCTGTTATCATTTCTTTGTGGTTCTCATCTTGCATACTTATCATACAGTCAATAAATGTTGCCAGCTCTCATTCTGCAATCAATTTGCCTTTTTCCAGTTTAACTGTGTTCCAAACAATCTGATTCCCCCCTGTTATTTACACTGATACTTCCATTCAATGGAAATTTGCTTCATGTGTAAATCGTGGATAGCAAGAGATACAGGGGTAGATGGTTGCTTTCATCGCGATAACCTCCTGCCATATCCAGTATTACTGCATGTGCACTTTCAGTAGTACAGATGTAATCCATGGTAGACATATATAAGCCACAAATCTGTGTCACACTACGGTTGGGATCACTCAAAGTGGTTCCATTTAACATCGTAAAATGATATTTGAGAAATAACTGGGCCCAGGGTTTTCCATGGGTGTTAGATTGGGGTTCCATCGGGCCAGACCTCTGTTTGTCTATAGATTCACCATTCACCATTCCAGTCTGAGCGTGGAAGTCTCCTGGTATAATGATAGGAACAGAAGAATTCTATTCATCCAATATACCTGTAAGTGTGGCTATATTTTCTTTGTTAAACAAGCCACTGGGTGGATTGTAGACGTTCACTATCATAACACTGGGCAACATTGATTGGTTACACTTCACCAACACTGCTAAAACCATACATGTTGCCCAGGTGGTGTTTTGGCTTGTCCATCGGTGCCTAATAGAGGTCGGTCGGCCTGTTCGGCCTGTTCGGCCTTTTGTGGCTAAACGTTGTATTGTGGTTCGCCCATCTATATCACATACAGTGTAGAGCCTAGTTTCTTGCAATGCCACTATGCTAGTATGGGGAATAAACTCAAATAAACCATTAACTGCCACATAATGTGAATTACCACATGTATTCCATGACATGATTAAATCAATGTCATCGGGACCGAGTCGCCAGATAACTTAACTTTTAAATTCTAAAGACAGCCACTGCCAGTAGCCTTCAGTGTGAGGCACACATCTTCAGACAATTTAGATCTACTTCTCAAGTCATTGTTACCTTTCACTGGGGGGCCTTTTGCCATTATCTTTGTTGTACCTTCAGGTGTTTCCCTCACAGAGTCCTGTGTTTCTTCTCACATTCTCTATATTAGCACTTAAGGACCATACGTGTGCCTCATTCTGGCATGACTCATGACTCATGACTGTGTGTGGCCCAATATAGTAGAGGCAGAGGCCTCAATGCAACTACTTTAGATGTTATTTCTTGTTCAGCGTTATCAAGTATGACACTTTCTATTGTATTACAAAGGAGAGGCCTATTACTGTACATTATTGCCTGGGAGTACGTTTTCTTCTTATTTCTCACAGTCCATTTTTTGGGGTCATTGGGAATGTATCTAGTTGCCTCTATTTTTTTTCTAGCATCTAGCATTCGATAGATTTCTTTCAAGTTCAGTAATAGTATATCCATTATTACTACTGTTCAAAGGTTCAAATTGAGATTCATGATTTGAAGCTGTAAACCTGATGATCTACCTTTTTACAGAACCAAAACATATGAGCATGTATCTGTTGACATCAGTTTTCCAGGTGGCCAATATAAGTTCAGTAATTTCTGAAGAAATAAAATGGTAGCACCTATATGCAGAACCCTGATGATAAAGGTGTCCACTTAATGGGCATCATGATAAGTCTGCGGTCTGGAAACAAGGGTGTTGTGGTTTGTTTCTGGGTATGAAAAGGAGAGTAACCGGCTACTGTACATAATGTACAATACAGTGTTATAAAGTCTATTTGTGATCATTGAAGCTGGCACTCACACACAGACCTGCTGTGGAGTCTCGGGTTGATCCAGGAAAGCTTTATTGTACAGAATGTACATTTTATACATAATCCAGTTACTCTTGTGCTGTGTACAGTGACATGGATGACAGGACAGGAAAGGGAATGGAATTTGACTCTACATACATAGGAGAAAACCCACAGGCCATCCTGACATCCCAGCTCAGGCCCCCAATTGACACTCTCAGAACATTCACTCACAGATCCACTCAACATTCTCCCGAGCTGCATTCATGCATCAACATTCGGACAGCAAGCACTCCTGGCCAGTGACATCACATCACAAGACTACATTACAGCAAAGGGTGCCGGTAGTAACGTACCGATACCCTTTCCGGACCGGCAGACTACAACTTTGCTTTCCGAGAGCTGCCGGGCGCAATGCCACGGAAAGCAGACTTGTCACAGAAGCACCGGCATTGTTAGCAACAGTGTCGGTGCTTCCGCCTCCCCATTCCCAGGGAGTGCTGGGAATGTGGATTAACATTTTCCGCTTCCTGATACCCCAGGCTGCTCGGTCTTGTAATGTCCCGCTGGCACCGGGATGTCAGGAGGTGGAAATAGTGTTAAAGTCCGGCAGCAACCCGGGTTGAAGCCCAATGTTTCTTTACCCATCCTGTTTTTTTCCTTTTTTTTTTGGCCCTCATGCTCTTGGATACTAAAATGTTCTCAATAAAAATGAATCGTGCTCTTTTTGCTGCATGCCATCTTTGTGACATTACATTTTATAATTGGAGCACTGCTACTCCACCACTTAACTAAGTGAGTAAATAACTAGTGCACATCACTGCTACTGAGAACCAGTCTTCCTCTTACGTGTGATGCCTGCGATAGTTTATGCGTTGAAACTAATAATGCGTATCTCCTTTTATTTCAATAGGTGATTGATGCCCAGAAATGCAACAGCAGTGATTGATATATTCTCTGGACTAGTGCCCTGCAAAGCATCATTCTCAGAATATGCAACTTCCAAATCTTTTAGAAGGATAAACATTTGGGGTGCTGTTGTCTTTTCGGAGTATTCTGGGATTGAGGAGCCGTTTGGATACGTGATTGCTTCGGTGCATGCAACCAAGCGTGTTCTTTTTGTCAATCCTGGTGGTTTGATAGGCAGAGCAAAAAGGCTCATTTTACTGCACATTATTCCTGAGAGAACACATGTGAGTTCTAGTTTATATATATTCTGAATGTAAGGCTAGTTTTTTTAACAGATTTTTTTGCAACACCTGCAAATATGAATGGCCAACCTGTATCCATGCAGTGAATATATTAAGAACTTCAGTCAGTGGATAAATCTCGTTTGTCACCAGAAATACCCACACATGGAAAAGCTCATCTGTGATCTGAATTTGGGAAATGGTTCATTGGAAAGGTTCCTCTTATTAAGTACTTGACAAAATAAGCAGGGGGAAAACCTTAAATTTGCACAGAATGTGTGAAATATTACAATCTGAAGAACATCCTAATTGCCCACATGAGGACACTGGTGAACATATTGATCAATGCACTGCATCTGAATATAGTGTCCATTTACATGGCACACTTATCTGCCAGCAAAGAACACATACAGGTGAGAAACCTCATGAGTGCACTGAATGTGAGAAAGGGTTTGCGGAGAAGAGAGGTCTTACACTTCACCAGAGAACACACACAGGTGAGAAACCTCATGAGTGCAGTGAATGTGGGAAAGGGTTTGCTCAGAAGGGAGCGCTAAGTATCCATCAGAGAACACATACAGGTGTGAAACCCCATGAGTGCAGTGAATGTTTGAAAGGATTTGCTCAGAAAGGAAATCTTATTCATCACCAGAGAAGACATACAGGTGAGAAACCGTATGCGTGCAGTGAATGTGGAAAAGGGTTTTCTCTTAAGAGGTATCTTACTTGCCACCAGAGGACACATACAGGAGAGAAACCATACAAGTGCACTGAATGTGGAAAAGGGTTTGCCCAGAAGGGATATCTTGCGCTTCACCAGAGAACACATACAGGTGAGAAACCTCATAAGTGCACTGCATGTAGGAAAGGGTTTGCTGAGAAGGGAAATCTTACTATCCACCAGAGAACACATACAGGTGAGAAACCTCATGAGTGCACTGAATGTGGAAAACGGTTTGTTCAGAAGGGAAATCTTACTATCCATCAGAGAACACATACAGGTGAGAAACCATACCATTGTACTGAATGTGGGAACGGGTTTGTTGAGAAAGGAGCACTTAGTCGCCACCAGAGAACACATACAGGTGAGAAACCTCATGTGTGCACTGAATGTGGAAAAGGGTTCATTCGGAAGGGCTGTCTTATTGACCACCAGAGAACACATACAGCTGAGAAACCTCATGAGTGCACTGAACGTGGGAAAGGGTTTTCTCAGAAGGGACCACCAACATTCCACCAGACAACACATACAGCTGAGAGACCTCATAAGTGCACTGAATGTGGGAAAGGGTTTGCTGAGAAGGCATATCTTACTGTCCATCAGAGAACACATACAGGTGAGAAACCTCATATGTGCACTGAATGTGGAAAAGGGTTTGCTCAGAAGGGAAATCTTACTATCCATCAGAGAACACATACAGGTGAGAAACCTCATGTGTGCACTGAATGTGGGAAAGCGTTTGTTGAGAAGGGAGCGTTTAATCGCCACCAGAGAACACATACAGGTGAGAAACCTCATGTGTGCACTGAATGTGGGAAAAGCTTCAGAGAGAGTTGTCATCTTATCAGGCACCAGACAAGACATGTGAGGATCCATTTAGCGGAACATATGTAAGGGAACTACTTCAGTATGCAGGGTGTTCTTATCCTACCATGGGAGAGGACATGTAGGTTGCTTTTGAGAGGAGGAGGGGCTTCTTCAGTGGGACTCAGTTTCACTTGGCTAGTGTGGAACCTGCCTCTGCAGCTGTTCCCACTGTCCTGTGGCACAGATATAGAAGGTGATTACGATTGGTTGAATCACTTAGAAATGCATCCCTTTTGGAATGTTCTAAAAGGAGTCTCATAATTAATGGGCCCCACCATTTTGTAAAAGCTTAAAGACTGATTGAATCAATAACTATAGACCTTCATTGGATATAAAGGAGAAACTGTTCTATGAATTAGTTTCCAAGAGGCCACGTAGCACTGAATGCGTAGTCATTTGTGTAGATGGTGCCGGAGAGTGTATACAGATGAGAACCTGCATCATTGAAGTGAATTTGGGCAACCTCTAGTCATTCTTTTGAACCTCTCAGTTGCCCATGTCAACATTGACCCTTAGACCCTACTTATCCTAAGAGACTCCTGCATCCGGTACCGCCGCCTACTCCTTTTTACAATCTTACCAGGCTAATAGAACATAAGCAGCTTTTGATATCAGTATCCCTGCTTTACAGGATGTGGCATGCCCCAGCATACTGTCTTATCCCCTATACTTGAGATTGTATGTTCTGCCCCTGACCAGACTAATCTACTATGTATTCTACGGTCACAACACTCGGATCCTCTGGCACTTATTTGGGAGCTCAGCAAAGCATCACTATACTTTCAGAGCTGTCTGATAAATGTGAACCTGTGAATCGTTTATCAATGACTAAAGCTGGACTCTGAAATAAACATTTTTGGATGTTGGGCGTTTCACCGGCAATTGGCATGCTTTCCTGGCCTTCCTCTGGTCTTGGTGTGCACACCCTCCCCCTATGAGCGTTCACTTGTCTCTCAGACACTGTGTTTGGAAGTACATTATTTCCACATTGTAAATGACCCCACCTTTTTAGACTCGGATCTCAGTTGCTACAACCCTAATCCTTTCCAGATGTGACTGTGCCTATACCATTTGTTCATGGGTTCTCTTGCGTATGTTCTGAAATGGAACCGTATCACTCTGGTTCATTTGCAATCTTCACCGGCTTCCTGTGATCTCTCAGAGTCTGATTAAGGTCTTTTGTTGATTGTGCCTTTCATGGCATCCCCGCAACACCTTTCCACCCTTCGTCTCCCTATACCTTTAATTCTAGTACTCCAGATGCACCCTTTTTGGTTTTAGCTCCCTATATCTGAAATGGGCTCTGTCGAAAATTGCACGCCTCCCGGTACCATGTGACCTTCAGATGCTTGCTGAAGACGCATCTATTCTGGTTTCCCTTTCCTTAATGTTGCTGGTTGCTCTTATGTTTAATGCCCACCTGCTGTTAGAAATCATAAACCTTTGGGTGGACAAGTGCCATAAGCAGCTCTTAGTACCCGCCCTACAGACAAGCTGTGTATTGACCACACTTATTCCCCAAGAATTGGCAAATACTTGCATCAAAAAAGTAGCAATACTCCCAACTGTAATGCTGGAAGCAATGGACAATTGGGTGCCGTCCTTACTGCTCTCACCCCTTAGCGCCATGGATATGCTCAGCCCAGTGATGCCAGCCATGCTGTGCCACTGGAAGCAATGGGCACATATGTGCCAACCTTCCTGCTCTCTCCCCTCAGCGCCATGGATATGTTCAGCCCAGTGATGCCAGCCATGCTGTGCCACTAGAAGCAATGGACACATGGGTGCCGGCCTTCCTGCTCTCTCCCCTCAGCTCCATGAATATGTTCAGCCTAGTGATGCCAGCCATGCAGTGCCACTGGAAGCAATGGGCACATAGGTGCCGGCCTTCCTGCTCTCACCCCTCAGCTCCATGAATATGTTCAGCCTAGTGATGCCAGCCATGCAGTGCCACTGGAAGCAATGGGCACATAGGCGCCGGCCTTCCTGCTCTCACCCCTCAGCTCCATGAATATGTTCAGCCTAGTGATGCCAGCCATGCAGTGCCACTGGAAGCAATGGGCACATAGGTGCCGGCCTTCCTGCTCTCTCCCCTCAGCTCAATGGATATGTATAGCCCACTGATACCAGCCATGCAGTGCCACTGGAAGCAATGGGCACATAGGTGCCGGCCTTCCTGCTCTCGCCCCTCAGCGCCATGGATATGCTCACTGGAAGGTGTTCTCCAGGTATCACTGCCTGATCTGTAGAGTGACTGTAAAGTAAAATTGCATATTTTATTTAAATGAATTGCTAGACACAAAGATGCATGAAAAACAG
This sequence comes from Ambystoma mexicanum, assembly GCF_040938575.1. NCBI lineage: Eukaryota > Metazoa > Chordata > Amphibia > Caudata > Ambystomatidae > Ambystoma > Ambystoma mexicanum. The sequence goes on from NC_090937.1 coordinate 1,678,995,955, forward strand.
AGTTACCATTTTTTTCTACTTAAGTAAAAATTGCCTCTACTGGGAATGAGTATAACATTTGAAAGCAATTTTACTTTCAGCTTCAAATCAGGCATTAAAACATTTAAAATTTAAATTACCTGGTGGCCTCCTTAATTCAGTGGGAGAAAGTTGCATTCTCACGTGGCTAATTAGACTGTTTGGCAAAACCATCTGAAAAGGCAATATTATTCAAGGGGAAAACTTAGAGTATGGAATCCATTAACTGGAATCTCCAATATTACTTCAGAAGTCAGCTTCCAAGGAACGCATCACCTCACCTCGAATGCCCTCCTTGCTGAACACCACAGTTTCTTGTTTACCTTTTAAGACCCCCCTCTAGTGTATTACACTATTGCCTATCTCTAGTGAAACACACTTCTCAGGATCCCCTCTAGTGTGTTGCACTGTTGCCTATCTCTAGTGAAACACACTTCTCAGGATCCCCTCTAGTGTATTGCACTATTGCCTACCTCTAGTGAAACACACTTCTAAGGATCCCCTCTAGTGTATTGCGCTATTGCCTATCTCTAGTGCAACACTCTTCTCCTCAGGATCCCTCTATTGTATTACACTATAGCCTATCTCTAGTGAAACACACTACTCAGGATCCCCTCTAGTGTATTGCACTATTGGCTATATCTAGTGGAACACACTTCTCAGGATCCCCTCTAGTGTATTACACTATTGCCTATCTCTAGTGGAACACTCTTCACCTCAGGATCCCTCTAGTGTATTAGACTATTGCTTATCACTAGTAGAACACTCTTCTCCTCTGGAGCCCCTCTAGTGTATTAAACGATTGTCTATCACTAGTAGAACACTCTTCTCCTCTGGAGTCCCTCTAGTGTATTACACTATTGCCTATCTCTAGTGGAACACTCTACTCCTAAGGATCCCCTCTGGTGTATTAAAGTATTGCCTAGCTCTAGTGGAACACTCTTCTCCTCAGGACCCCCTCTAGTGTATTACACTATTGCCTATCACTAGTAGAACACTCTTCTCCTCTGGAGTCCCTCTAGTGTATTACACTATTGCCTATCTCTAGTGGAACACTCTACTCCTAAGGATCCCCTCTGGTGTATTAAAGTATTGCCTAGCTCTAGTGGAACACTCTTCTCCTCAGGACCCCCTCTAGTATATTACACTATTGCCTATCTCTAGTTGAACACTCTACTCCTAAGGATCCCCTCTGGTGTATTAACGTATTGCCTAGCTCTAGTGGAACACACTTCCCAACAGGACCACCTCTAGTGTATTGTACTATTACTTATCTCTAGTGAAACGCTTTTCTCCTCGGGACACCTCTGGTGTATTACACTATTGCCTATCTCTGGTGAAATACTCTTCTCAGGATCCCCTCTAGTGTATTACACTATTGCCTATCTCTAGTGGAACACTCTTCTCCTCAGGATCCCTACTAGTGTCTTACACTATTGCCTATCTCTAGTGGAACACTCTTCTCCTCAGGACCCCCTCTAGTGTATTACAGTATTGCCTTTCTCTAGTGAAATACTCTTCTCAGGATCCCCTCTAGTGTATTACACTATTGCCTATCTCTAGTGAAACCCTCTTCTCCTCAGGATCCCCTCTAGTGTGTTACACTATTGCCTATCTCTAGTGGAACCCTCTTCTCCTCAGGAGCCCCTCTAGTGTATTACACTATTTCCTATCTATAGTGGAACACTCTTCTCCCCTGGACTCCCTCTAGTGTTTTACACTATTGCCTGTCTCTAGTGGAACACTCTTCTCTTCAGGATCCCCTCTAGTGTATTGCACTATTGCCTATCTCTAGTGGAACACTCTTCTCAGGATCCCCTCTAGTGTATTACACTATTGCCTATCTCTAGTGGAACACTCTTCTCCTCGGGATCCCCTCTAGTGTATTACACTATTGCCTATCTCTAGTGAAACCCTCTTCTCCTCAGGATCCCCTCTAGTGTGTTACACTATTGCCTATCTCTAGTGGGACCCTCTTCTCCTCAGGAGCCCCTCTAGTGTATTACACTATTGCCTATGTCTAGTGGAACACTTTTCTCCTCAGGATACCCTCTAGTGTATTACACCATTGCCTAGCTCTAGTGGAACACTCTTCTCCTCTGGATCCCCTCTAGTGTATGACACTAGTGCCTATCTCTAGTGAAACACTCTTCTCCTCGGTATCCCCTCTAGTCCTCAGGATCCGCACACGATTGCCAATCTCTAGTGGAGCACTTTTCTCCTTGGGACTCCCTCTAGTGTATTACACTATTGCCTATCTCTAGTGAAACACTCTTCTCCTCTGGAGTCCCTCTAGTGTATTACACTATTGCCTACCTCTAGTGGAACACTCTACTCCTAAGGATCCCCTCTGGTGTATTAAAGTATTGCCTAGCTCTAGTGGAACACTTCTCCTCAGGACCCCCTCTAGTGTATTACACTATTGCCTATCTCTAGTGGAACACTCTACTCCTAAGGATCCCCTCTGGTGTATTAACGTATTGCCTATCTCTAGTGCAACCCTCTTCTCCTCAGGATCCCATCTAGTGTATTACACTATTGCCTATCTCTAGTGGAACACTCTTCTCCTCAGGAGCCCCTCTTGTGTTTTACTCTATTGCCTATGTCTAGTGGAACACTCTTCTCGTAAGGACCCCCTCTAGTGTATTACACTATTGCCTATGTCTAGTGGAACACTCTTCTCCTCAGGATCCCCTCTAGTGTATTGCACTATTGCCTATCTATAGTGGAACACTCTTCTCCTCAGGATCCCTACTAGTGTCTTACACTATTGCCTATCTCTAGTGCAACCCTCTTCTCCTCAGGATCCCCTCTAGTGTGTTACACTATTGCCTATCTCTAGTGGAACACTCTTCTCCTCAGCATCCCCTTTAGTGTATTACACTATTGCCTATCTCTAGTGCAACCCTCTTCTCCTCAGGAGCCCCTCTAGTGTATTGCACTATTGCCTATCTCTAGTGGAACACTCTTCTCCTCAGGAGCCCCTCTTGTGTTTTACACTATTGCCTATCTCTAGTGGAACACTCTTCTCCTCTGGATCCCCTCTAGTGTATTACACTATTGCCTATCTCTAGTGGAACACTCTTCTCCTCGGTATCCCCTCTAGTCCTCACGATCCACACACGATTGCCTATCTCTAGTGGAGCACTTTTCTCCTTGGGACTCCCTCTAGTGTATTACACTATTGCCTATCTCTAGTGGAACACTCTTCTCCTCAGGACCCCCTCTAGTGTATTACACTATTGCCCATCTCTAGTGGAGCACTCTTCTCCTCAGGACCCCCTCTAGTGCATTACACAATTGCCTATCTCTTCTGTAACACTCTTCTCCTCAGGATCCCCTCTAGTGTATTACAATATTGCGTATCTCTAGTGGAAGGCTCTTCTCCTCGGTATCCCCTCTAGTCCTCAGGATCCCCACACGATTGCCTATCTCTAGTGGAACAATCTTCTCCTCGCGACCCCCTCTAATGTATTACACTAGTGCCTATCTCTAGTGAAATACTCTTCACAGGATCCCCTCTAGTGTATTACACTATTGCCTATCTCTAGTGGGACACTCTTCTCCTCGGTATCCCCTCTAGTCCTCAGGATCCGCACACGATTGCCTATCTCTAGTGGAGCACTTTTCTCCTTGGGACTCCCTCTAGTGTATTACACTATTGCCTATCTCTAGTGGATCACTCTTCTCCTTGGAACCCCCTCTAGTGTATTACACTATTGCCTATCTCTAGTGGAGCATTCTTCTCCTCAGGATCCCCTGTAGTCCTCAGGATCCCCACACGTTTGCCAATCTCTAGTGGAACTTGTAAGTTTAGTAGATGGATGCCGATCCTAGGCCAGGGAACTAGGTACCATTTCTAAGGGAGGCTGCATGTCCACAGTTAAAGCACTATTTTAATAAGAAATGTGTTCATTGTGAAGAGCGTGAAGCTCATGTCAAATGCATTTAAAAATAGTTAATCACTGAGCTGTTGGGCAATAAAACTCATGCGCGTTTGAACATGAAATGGCACTTTTCTACGTGAAATTAAAGTGCTGTGGGTGTAATGATATCATTGCGGTTCCCTCTCTATACAAAGAATGAACAGTGGACAAATTGTTACCAAATGAAATTGATCCTGAATAAGCTGACATGTTGAATTTAAACTTGAGCTACTTGTGATTAAACATGAATGAAATGCTAATTAAAACAATATTGAGCTTCAGCCGATATGTCACTGTGTTGTACATTGTTAGTAGTTAAATGTTTATTTTTTCTAGCTTTACATTGGCGTACATTGATTCCTGTAAGTAGAGGGATGGCCATTTTGATGTCAGCTGATTTCGCAGCCAGTGGCTCCGATGGCTGGTACATCACGTGGCACGCAGCAGTATCTCCACCTGCAGCTGCCAGTGGCTGTGATGGCTGGTACATCACGTGGCACACAGCAGTATCTCCATCCGCAGCTGCCAGTGGCTGCGATTGCAGGTACATCACGTGGCACGCAGCAGTATCTCCACCCGCAGCTGCCAGTGGCTGCGATGGCTGGTACATCACGTGGCACACAGAAGTATCTCCACCTGCAGCTGCAGTGGCTGCGATGGCTGGTACATCACGTGCCACACAGCAATATCTCCATCTGCAGCTGCCAGTGGCTGCAATGGCTGGTACATCACGTGGCACGCAGCAGTATCTCCACCCGTAGCTGCCAGTGGCTGCGATGGCTGGTACATCACATGGCACGCACCAGTATCTCCACCCGCAGCTGCCAGTGGCTGCGATGGCTGGTACATCACGTGGCACGCAGCAGTATCTCCACCCGCAGCTGCCAGTGGCTGCGATGGCTGGTACATCACGTGGCACGCACCAGTATCTCCACCCGCAGCTTCCAGTGGCTGCGATGGCCCGTACATCACGTGCCATGCAGCAGAATCTCCATCCGCAGCTGCCAGTGGCTGCGATGGCTCGTACACCATGTGGCATGCAGCAGTATCTCCACCCGCTTCTGCCAGTGGCTGCGATGGCTGGTACATCACGTGGCACACAACAGTATCTCCACCCGCAGCTGCCAGTGGCTGCGATGGCTGGTACATCACGTGGCACACACCACTATCTCCACCAGCAGCTGCCAGTGGCTGCGATGGCTGGTACATCACGTGGCACACAACAGTATCTCCACCTGCAGCTGCCAGTAGCTGCGATGGCTGGTACATCACGTGGCACACACCAGTATCTCCACCTGCAGCTGCCAGTGGCTGCGATGGCTGGTACATTACGTGGCACACACCAGTATCTCCACCTGCAGCTGCGGTGGCTGGTACATCACGTGGCACACACCAGTATCTCCACCTGCAGCTGCCAGTAGCTGCGATGGCTGGTAGATCACGTGGCACACACCAGGATCTCCATCCGCAGCTGTCAGAAGCTTGTACGTGGGGGAAGGAAATCTCAAAAGAGCATCTGATGAAGAAAAAAAAGCCTGTCTGCCACTCTGTCAGAGTATGGTTTGTGATGGTCCAGGCACAGTAGGTGCTCTTGAGATACAGAGGAAGAAGATATTGTGACAACTCCCAGGTGTCTACACACCCCCCTACCCCTCTCAAAGCACATCACCCCTTATATGAATGGCAGAACGTGTCAAAGGTAAGATGGAAATGACTGTGGTGAGATAAAATGGCACACGATGTTATGTTATGTTATTTTGCACTTATATAGCACTTATATACCATTGGTATGGTATGGAACACAGCAGAGTGTGGTTAAGCATCCACGTATGGCAGATGTACCCACTGCTCCTTGCAGTCTGATTGGCAGACAGGATGCACCAAGCTGCTAATGTATGTATCAATCCAACCTTTAAATCAACATTATACAAAATCAAGCCCAACAATATCCTGTCCAGTTACATATCTGTGAGCTACACCAGTACTTGACAGCTTCAAAAACAGTACAGTACATTCCCTTGGTCTTACAAAACCTGGTGCAACATGTGACCCTGCCTTCGCCCATAACCGTCGCTCCACCCAAGTCACCCCCCGCCTCCTTGTCCACCCCTGACAACAGGCTCCATACCACCAATTGCCCTTCATATTTCACCTCCACACTCCCAACCCTGCTTCAAGGGAGCATTAGATCTGAAGGCTCGTGTAGCATGTCCCAAACTTAATGCCATACACCATCGTGAATCTCCTCCCTCTCGGGTGTCACTGCCCGATCCCCCGCATCCACCTCACCTCTGCTTTGACCCATTTCTGCACCTCTCTCATCCAAGAGTCCAAAAGAGGAGCCATAGTCGGCTTTCAGACCATTGCTTGCTTTGCCAGAGTCAATTCCCAGGGAAACCACGTTCATGAGATTCCGGTTTCTTTTCCCACGCTTGCTGGAGAGCAAACCCAGCATACACTGTGGGACCGTGGTTTGTAGCCACACCTTCGTGACGATGTAGATTTTATCAATCACTTGGCCCCAGAATGTTTGATCCTCCTCACATCCCCGACACATGTAAATAAATATGTGTCCACATGTCTTGCACACCTCCAACAACTAAGGAGTAAGGTCAATATTTGGAGCAATATTTGCTGCCACCGCAGGCGTAACGTAGGCACGCATTACACACTTATATTGTCTCCACTGAAATCTAGCATTTCATGACATAAAGCATCACCCTAGCCCATTCACCATCCATCAGTGGTTTGCCCAGATCCTCATCCCACCTACTTCTTGGTTTAGCCACTGCTTCCTCTCTAGCGCTCCTTCAGCCACAGAGTTCAGTGACGCCCCACCTATCCCCACTCGCAAGACTCAGTAACACTACATTTACTCCATTCCTCTCTGGTCTTGTTGGAAGGCCCCTCCATGAACCCCTAATGGCCACCATCATTTGGGCTTATTCCAGGTAGTCAAGCCGCATACCAGGATGCTGGACTCAGAATGTCTGGTATTTGAGAGCCACACTCACCTCGCAACTCAGCCAATCAACCGATTCACACATCCCCCCCCCCCACACGTGCGTGCCCTTACCAATAATAGCCTAGCCTACTGCAGGACAACCTCATTTTTGGGATAAGGGCACCTTTTGACCCGCAGTCTAGGGGCCTGCCACCAGACCTATACCAATGTTGCCAGTAGTGATGGGGAGCCGAGCAAGCTCCCTGTCCTCAATCACCTCAAACAAATGCAATGGTCGACAGAAAAGCAAGCATCTGGGTGACCACCTTCTGCCGCACCACAAGCCTTTCCACCATAGGTTACAGCGTTACCACCCAGAAGTACAAGCGAAGTCCGTTGCCCCAATACCTCCCTTCCCAGCCGCATTCGGCAACGTCTTCAATGCTACCTTCAGACTCCCATCCTTCTGTAACCACTTTCCCAATATCTAATCGTACTTGTGAAACTTTCAGACATCGTCATTGCCTGGAAGATGTATAGTAAGCAGAGAAGTGATTGCTTTCAGAAATGTGATTCTACCCTCCACCGTTGGGGGAACTTCATCCAGGATTCCACAGATCAGCTGAAGACTTACAGGCAGTGTTTTCATACACCCATTCCCTGTTTGTTACCAACCATATTTCCAAATATTTGAATTTGCACTCGGAGTGTCCACGCCAATATTCGTCATTTCAGCACCCACATCTTCAGGTATCCTATAAAGGACCGACTTGGAGCAGTTGATCTCCATGCTTGAGAGTTCATCAAATACCCTGATCGAGTCAATTACGCCTTCCAAGATGCGGTCCGGGTTACGTACATACAGCCAGATGCAGTGGTTGCCAGGCCTCATGCACAATCCCATAGCCAAGTGCTTCCTACTGATAACCCTCGCGGGTTATTCAATGATCAAGGCAAATATCATGGGCGACAAAGGGCAGCCCTGGCGGGTGCCTATTTGCATTGGCCATGAAGCCAATGAATTTCCATTTACCTTCACCCTGGAATCCAACCTTTCATATAACACTTTACCTACCATGTAATGGAGGCAAATGCCAATCTTTCCAGTACCATCCCGTGAAAATCCCATCAAATGGAGTCAAAGGTCTTGTTGGAGTCCAAACTACCTATCACCACTTCATCGGTTTAATCCCTGTATTTATCCATTATTAAAAAGAGCCTCCTCAAGTTCTGCACTGTGCTTCGGCCAGGGATGAAGTATGTATCGTCCGGATGCACCAGTTCCTGTACCACCAGACTCTCCATTATATCTACATTAATCATGGACAATGGCCTACATGACCCACAATCCTCTGTGTCCCTGCCACTCTTCAGTAATACCACCACCAAAGCTTCCAGCATGGTGCCTGGAAGGACAACGAAGAAAAAACGTTCACTCCTTCTCATCAAAGAGTAATGGCAAAATGGGTCACCCCACTATTCAGCACCATGGGCCTCATTACGAGTTTGGAGGCAGCCATGGTGCTATTAGCACCATGGCTGCCTCCAAAATCGTATCCGGGTACGGGTTCCTTGAATGAGGAATTACCGGTCATTCCAACCTTGGAGGACCCAGTAATTCCTCATTCAATAAACCCATCCCCATTCCCATTTGAGCCCCCATAGGCGCCCGTTAATAACGGGCCCTTTATTAGCTCTCTGGTCCCCTTGCGGGACCTGCAAAGAACGTCTGGTCTGACCAGACGTTCTGAGCGGGTCCCGCAAGGGAACCTCGTAATAGGTAGGAACGGGTTTAACAGCACCATTACCAATGCCATTACCATTACCGAGGCCACATGAAAAGAAAGAAACGAAGACTAGAAATAGATTGGAGAATAAAAAAATGACACTGCGAATAAGCTGTAATTCCGACAACACAACCGCGCATACAAAAAGGAAATACAAAAAGCGAAGAGGAAACACTATGACAACCTAATCTTCGAAGCACCAAACACCCAAAAACAACTCTTCAAAACCATAAATAAAATAAAAAATCCACTGGGCTGCAACAACCCACGAACTCCAGCATCCAACGAACCATACAAAGCGGACCACACGATCATACCACGATCCCCACCTACACTCAGGAGGAACATTCAAACAAATTACAAAGCTTTCCCCGAAATATCAGTAGAGACTTTCGTCAAACTGGTAAATCAAAGAAATAACTCACTCTCCTGAGGACCCCTGCCCACCGGACATATACAAATCAATTCTTAAACAAGGAACTCCTCTGGAATACCACAGGAACGTCCTCAACCTGTCAATCGCAACTGGGAAAGTGCCACAAGCCTTCAAATCAGCGCACATCAGACCACTACTCAAAGATACAGTAGGAAATGTAGAGGACCTCTCCAACTACAGGCGCAACTCCAACATCCCGTACACAGCCAAGCTGCTCGAAACGTACATATACAAACTGACCCAAGAATACATAGACGTGCACAGCCTACTAGACCAGGCACAAGTTGGTTTCAGGCCAATGAGAGGAACAGAATCCGCTCTCCTCTCAATATGGGATGACCTAAAAATAAACACTGACTCGAACAACAGCACTGCGTTGATACTTCTAGACCTATCCGCAGCTTTCGACACAGTCGACCCCGACATCCTCATAACGAGATTAGAAGGACTGGGAATAACAGACACCTCCCTACTATGGATCAAATCCTTCCTAACAAATAGAACGGAAACCATATGGATAAAACCTTTCAAGTCCAACCCAAGAGACACCACATGCGAAGTACCACAAGGATCATCCTTCTCCCCGCTATTATTATAACATCTACCTATCTCTACTAATCAAAATCATCAAAAGTCACGGCCTCACCTGCTACAACTATGCTGATGATACACAAATCTTCCAAATACAAAAGAATCCAGAAATAAATTCAACACTAGAAAACTGACTCCATGATGTATTCAACTGGATGAACGCTAACTACCTCAAAACCAACCCAGGCAAAACAGTAATAATGATGGTCACAAAAAATGGAGGAGAAAACCACCTCATCCCTTGGCCAAGGGAACTCGGGACAGCACCAGCACCTTCCCTGACTGTAAAAAACCTGGGGCCCTAATTGACAACAATCTCACCCTAGAGCCACAAGTAAACTCTCTACTCAAGAAATTCTTCTTTCTCCAGCGAGCCGCGAAGAGGATCCTACCGTTTCTATTATTTGCAAACAAAACTACCACCATCATCGCTCTTGTCATGTCCAGAGTAGACTATGCCAATAGCCCATACTTGGGTATGCCTGAACGACTTCTAACAAAATTACAATGCGTACAAAATGCCACAACCAGATTTCTTCAGAAACTACCCTGAAGCCAAGACATCACACCTGCGCTAAAAACACTACATTGGCTACCAATAAAACAACAAATAAAATTCAAAACAATGTGTATCGCGCATAGAGCGGTACACAACCAAAGTGCGGAGTTCCAGAGAGACAAACTGCGCCTACATCAACCAATAAGAACGCTCAGAACAAACGACGACCGCTGCCTGGAACCGAAACCCTGCAATAAAAGAAAACTCTGAGGATCGTCTTTCTCTCACCAGGCGCCAAAAACCTGGAACAACCTACCAAAGTACATACACAACACAAGAAACCACCTACTATTCAGGAAACTACTCAAAACCTGGCTCTTCACTGCATATATAGAAGACCGCCCACAGGGACACACACACAACTAAAACAATGATGAACGAAGAGACCGATTACGATCCACACTAAGCAATCAAGTGAGAAAAGATTCTAAGGAAGATACTCCAAGACAGACCAAAACGACTAACAGAGAGACAGCCATGATAGGACCCAAAAGACCGAACATATAGCAAGACCAAGATGGAAGTACCACAGGATGAATCATCAATAGCACCCTGGCCCTAACCATAGCCATGTTCCAACAGACCCTAGCTTTTAAGGAAGAGACTCCACAACATATCGAACAACTAACTGAGAGATAGCCATGATAGGAGGAAACTAAAGACTGAATACATAGAAAGACCATGAAGGAAGTACTAGGACGTTTCATTGACAGCACCATGGTAGAGTTCACGTAAGAGGCCAGAGGTCACAGCAAGGAAAGTGGGTTGGTAGCCAATAAGCATTTTCTATACAAAGTACAGAGTTTCCAAACATAAGAAGTGCGGTCTGAAAGCAATCCCAGCTCATTCCTCATTATGCACATGGATTGGGTGAAGGGCAACGAAAGAACCTGCTTCCAAAACAGGCCTTCTAGTCGCAATCAGAACATTCCCTTGTTCCAGGCTCTCGTTTCCGAACTGTAGATTATTATTGCTACTACCTTCTCTTTATAGATTGGATCAGTGGTCTAGAGGAATATTTTAGCAAAACACAAGAGGTGATGGCTGGAAGGCTTAGAATGAATCTTAACCTCTGGCATTGCTCTGGGCAACCCTCCAGACCATCGTTCTTTGCCTGCCAAGTCATTACAGAAGGGGAAAGACCATATGCAAATCAGGCTTGGTCCGACCCCAAAAGGGGCAACCCAGCCCGAACTGCTAAGTCACATCCCTTCTGCACGAGACCACAAGCATCCCCAAACATGTTTCAACCATATTTGGCAACATCAGTGAGGAGAAGCTTGGGTCTCTAGGCCCAGCAGGCATGGGACCCACATCTCGGCATACCCGTCCCACTCGGGGCGACTAGTGGAATATTTGCCATATTTCGCGTGAATAACACGAACTTGTGCAGCAGCTGTCTGACCTTTTCTCCTTAACTTCTGGCAATATGGCAAGTCATAGAAGTGATTATTGGTGTTTAAACCTAGATAGCGCTATTCATTAACCACTTCTAGTCACGAGACATGTAGCCGCCAGGTATATGAGCATTTTATTAATCTGGCGCTTGTTTGCACAGATTAAGATCTTGGCTTTATCTGGATTGATTGTCAGCTGGCTGCTCTAATGCTGTTAAGAGACTTTGCAAGCCTTTCGGGGTTTCGGAGAGAAGAACTCGATCGTCGGCAGACAGCAGCTATGGCATAACTCACTGACCAAGTTTTGGGGAAACAGAAATTACGCTAGTAAAGTGATGCCTCATGTCAGATCTAAAAAAATGAACTATGCGGAGGGTAGGCTAAAATGCATCATTGCTTGAGGCTTCTACATATGGGAATTGGAGCCGAGTCTACCGTCTAGAGCGAGACGAATTAGGACTGTTGTACCAGAGCATAGTTGCAAACCCAGAGCCTGGATGTGAGGGGGGGAAAGCTGCGTTGATCCATTTGTCCCTCTGCAGTTCTCTAGAAACAGAGTTAAAAGCAGTTTAATATCCACAAACTCTATATACACAGGCCACTTGGCTTACTGCTTACAGTTCATAGATTTACAGCCGTGCCAAGCCCTGGACCAAAATCCATCTGAAATATATGGTGCAAATGATGACTAGACATCCAATGATTGAAATCTCTTAGAATCAGACGTGCACATAGTTTCCCAGGGGCGTCTAGTAAGGCAATGGGCTGATAATTATCTAATTGCTGGCGATCCCTCTTTTTAAAAATCGGAATAATGATCAACTTTCGCCATGATGGTGACGACCTCAGTGAAAATACTGAATAAGACCACGGCCCAGGATTTGGGATGAGATTTTAACATGGCATTACTGAGCTCTTCAGACCCTGGAGCTCTAGAGGTGCTTAAGCTTGAAATTTGATAAATGGGATCTTCCAAGTCAAATCGAATGGTTGTGTCGGTGGAGGGTGCCTGGGTATCAGGAGGTGGGGCATGCAATGTTTGCTAGTATTGCTCCCAGTCTTCTTCTAGCACGGCGTTAATTCGCATTGGAACTTGGGTGGTATGATTTGCTCGATTTAACAGGCTCCAAATTGAAGCAGTTTTTAGAAGCTAGAGATTGTACAATGTGTTCGGCATCTTGTTGGATAATCAGGGCCCTGTGAGATTTGAGCCAGTTCTTATATTGTGTTTTCAATAGTATCATCTTTAAAACTCTAGTTTCAAGGGACAGACTGCTGAGATTCGTTTTTGTGATGTCGCAGTTCAGTCGGTCTTTCATGCAACATCCGATCATAGACATGTTTATGCTTATGAACCATTTTGGAAAACAAAGATGGTCGCAGCTTAAATATTTGCAACCCAGCTGCATAAAGGCCATCAGAATGTACTATTTCTGGATTCAGCATTTCCTGCTGGTTCAGTATGAGTGTGTTGAAGTGCATTAGTGATTCTGGGGACCATCTGAATCTGTTTCTGGCACCAGAAATGTTGAGGGTCAGTTTATAGAATCGCGATGGAGATAAAGGAAAGGACCACGTCCAGGATAATGAGAGCAGTTCTTGAGTGCTATATTCCTGAGGCTTGACTTGGATATCTCCATCTGTCTGACGGCTTCCACGTGCTCTGAGGGGGAATATCTCCCTGACGGCCTCGTTTCCACGTGCTCTGAGGGGGAATATCTCCCTGATGGCCTCGTTTCCACATGCTCTGAGGGGCAATATCTCCCTGAACAGCTCCGTTTAGCTTCCTCCATTAATGATAGCCAGCGCTGCTCTAAAGCTGCAGCATGAGGAGGTTTTCTGGTTAGACAATGCAAATTTAGATCGCCGGCCAGAATGGCATGTCTGGTGGAAGAGTCATTGGTGGTTAGGTCTAGTGTTCCAAGTCTCCCGGAAACGAGTCTACCTCCATGCAAGAATGGTTCCAGGAAATGTTGACGAGGGCCAGCGCTTCAGATGGGGTTTTGATTCTGACTAATTGGGTGCAGGGGTTTGGGGAGGCCCACGGCTCTAACCGAAGGCCTTGAGTAGTTTTCACTGCTACTAATGGGCCTGTCATTGGTCTCCCTCTGGCCAAGCTCTTAGCTGACAGCAGTGTCATGCTGTAAGTCCTTCGCTAGCCAGATTGATTGCAGAGCAATGATATCATACGGAGTCAAGGGATTTTTGGTGGAGGTTAAAAGATTAAATCCCCTGATGTTCCAACTGGCGAGTTTGCAGATGTGTTTCTCTAAGAGCTTGGATTGTTAATTGTGTTTTAGGAATTGTGATTGAAGGACGCAATTTGATTTGGGTATAGTTTCTACCCGCCGAGGAGACTCAAAATCTCCCCAAGTGCAAGTTACTTCCAGACGCAAATTGTCTAAGATGATATTGTTTGAGTGTGCAATTGAGCTGGGAACGTCGGCATGTTGAGTTGAGTTTGTGCAGCAATTATTCTTGAGTAAGAATGAGGCCCAGTTGAAATGCTTCAGCTCTTCCTTGCCATATGATGTTCAGAACTAGGCCCGACTGGATCCAGAGTCTTGCATCTGAGAGATCATTATCATGCAGGACTCCACCTGGGCTATATCCGCGGAGCAAAAGTTCTCCTGGATTTGAACATCACTAACAGTGTTTAGTATGCTGGTTCCGGGTATGAACCCCTCTGCACTGCAGGATGAAATGATGGTAGGACGATGTGGTATGGTGGAATTCGTTTTGTTGGCTCGCTAATTATAGCTGCGTGCCATGGGATGGATTATTACTAGCATTGAAGAGGACTGAATCCCCAGTATCGGCTCAGCAGGTGACCTTCGTGCTTTGGGGTGGAGTAGTACTGGCATCACGCATTGAAGAGGATTGAACCCCCAGTATCGGCTCAGCCAGTGACCTTCGTGCTTTGGGGTGGAGTAGTACTGGCATCACGCATTGAAGAGGATTGCACCCCAGAATCGGCTCAGCAGGTGACCTTCGTGCTTTGGGGTGGAGTGGTACTGGCATCATGCATTGAAGAGGATGGAACCCCCAGTATCGGCTCAGCAGGTGACCTTCGTGCTTTTTGGGTGGAGTAGTACTGGCATCATGCATTGAAGAGGATTGAATCCCCAGTATCCGCTCCACAGGTGACCTTCGTGCTTTGGGGTCGGGTAGTACTGGCATCACGCATTGAAGAGGATTGAACCCCCAGTACTGGCTCAGCCAGTGACCTTCGTGCTTTGGGGTGGAGTAGTACTGGCATCACGCATTGAAGAGGATTGAAACCCAGAATCGGCTCAGCAGGTGACCTTCGTGCTTTGGGGTGCAGTAGTACTGGCATCACGCATTGAAGAGGATTGAACCCCAGTATCGGCTCAGCAGGTGACCTTCGTGCATTGGAGTGTAGTAGTACTGGCATCACGCATTGAAGAGGAAGGAACCCCCAGTATCTGCTCAGCAGCTGACCTTCGTGCTTTGGGGTGGAGTAGTACTGGCATCACGCATTGAAGAGGATGGAACCCCCAGTATCTGCTCAGCAGGTGACCTTCGTGCTTTGGGGTGCAGTAGTACTGGCATCACACATTGAAGAGGATTGAACCCCAGAATCGGCTCAGCAGGTGACCTTCGTGCTTTGGGGTGGAGTGGTATTGGCATCATGCATTGAAGAGGATGTAAACCCCAGTATCGGCTCAGCAGGTGACCTTTGTGCTTTGGGGTGGAGTAGTACTGGCATCACACATTGAAGAGGATGGAACCCCCAGTATCTGCTCAGCAGGTGACCATCGTGCTTTGGGGTGCAGTAGTACGGGCATCACGCATTGAAGAGGATTGACCCCAGTATCGGCTCAGCAGGTGACCTTCGTGCTTTGTGGTAGAGTAGTACTGGCATCACGCTGTCAGAATGTTCACCGTCACCACCCTTCTCCTCACCTGAGGCTTCCTCTTGCTTGTCCTTGGAGTGTTTGGAGGATCTTCGAAGGGTTCTGGTATCTTCTTTTGCAGACTTGTCTCTGGACCTCCTGTCATGCAAGTAGGGTCTGGCTCCCTCGGAGGCCACCTCGACAGGAGGTGGAACCTGTCTTGGGGGGCCCGAGGAGCCAAAGCCCCGCGACAGGGAAAAAACCGATGGACGGTGAAAAAAACCCTGTGTAGCCTTTCCGAGATGGTATTAATGGGAGACTCCAAAGATTTATGTGGTATCGAGAGATCCGGAACGAAGCCAAGATATGAGTGGATCGAGCAAGTTGGTTCAATCCTCAGAAGTGAAGATGACTCGAGGAAAAGGAGGCCGGCACCAATCCGAAGAGGCGAGGTAGCAGCAACGAGCAGCAATGGAGGAGGAGAGAAAGGAGGAAAAAGAGTCCGGAATGGGGAATCGGACCGAGCCGAGAGGGAAAGGTAAAAAAGAGGGAGAATTAAAGAAGTCCCTACTTACCAGAAACGGTTGGATCCACGAAGGCACAGAGAGGAACACGAAGATACGCGAGGTAGGCGGCGAACCGCTAGTACGAAAGGCAAGATGCCTAAGCAAAAGGGAAAGTCTGAAAAGGAGTGGCGGAGAAGTGCCGAGAACGGAACAAGGGAGTAGTGAAAGGCAGAAGAAAACAGAGGTAAGACGAGCGGGTATGAGTAGCAAAAACAGGAGGGACTCAGAGAGAGCGGAACAGAGTAATTTAGCAGAACGCTGGTATCAACTAGGAGTAGCAATACAGATACAACGCGCCGGGAGGTGGGCGGAGCTTGCTTAAATAATAAAGGCAGCCATGTTGGATGAGGACTGGACTGCTAAGTGCAGGTTCTCCGCGACGAAATCTTCCACTTCTGCCATAGCTTCCAGGGATGGATCCTGACAGTATAACCCTTCTCCCTCCGAAAGCCCCCAGGTTTTCCCGGGTATCTCAGGTGAAACTCTCTCAGTAATCTTGGAGCATGCAGGTGGTGTCTGGGTTCCCAGGTTCTTTCTTCAGTGGAGAAACCCTTCCAATGGACAAGATATTGGAGACTGCCTTGATAATACCGAGAATCCACTAGGTATTCCACTTCATATTCTTGTGGTTCTACTGTGGACGGAGTCCTGGTCTTCTGAAACCTTCGTGAGAAAGGATCCACCTTATATTCTTTAAGCAGTGATGTGTGGAAAACAGGGTGTACTCTCTGGAGGTTCTTTGGCATGCGGATTTCATAGGCGACTGGGTTTATTTGTCTCACAATAGGATAAGGACCTAGATATCGTGGAGCAAATTTGTCGGTGTGTATCCATTTGGGTAAATATCTTGTGGATAACCAGACCCTCTGTCCGGACTTCCAATCTGGGTTGGGTCTTCTACTTCTGTCGGCCCACTTCTTTTGTGCTAGTCGGCTATCCTCTAATGCTTCTTTTGCCAACTTATGTACCTTCTTTAGTTCTGATAACCGATCATCTATGGCAGGAGATTTGGTGGACTGCATTCCGGACCAAGGCATCTGCTGAGGATGGTAACCATAAGTGCAATAGAAAGGGCTCATCTTATTCGAGGTGTGGTAGTTGTTGTTATAGGCGAACTCGGCTTGCGCGAGGTAGGAAGACCAGTTCTCCTGTCTGTTGCTGCAAAAACATCTTAAGTACTGCTCAAGTCCAGCATTAAGTCTCTCTGTCTGCCCGTTACTCTGTGGGTGAAATCCTGACGATAGTGCTCTGTGAATCCCCAACTGTTGACACAACAAAGTCCAGAATCTAGAGGTAAATTGGGTACCTCTGTCTGAAACTATGGTACGAGGTAGACCATGCAAACGTACAATATCCCGGAGGAAGACTGAAGCAGTCTTTGGAGCTGACGGAAGACCTTCCAATGCTGAGAAGTGGGCCAGTTTACTGTATGAGTCAATAGTTACCATGATTGCGGTCATTCCTTCTGATTTTGGGAGATCGACAATAAAATCCGTAGACACATGTTCCCAAGGTTGGGTGGGTAAGGTAGGTTGTTGCAGTTCGCCCAAAGGTTTGCCTGTTTGGTATTTATTGGTAGCACAAATCGGGCAGGACGAGACATATCTCTCTACATCCTTGTGGAGTTCTGGCCACCAAAACCTTTGACTTATGAGATCTTGAGTCTTCTTGATACCGGGGTGTCCAGCCAGGGGGGTATCATGACACCAGGAGAGGATCTGTTCCTGAAGTCCTTTAGACGGGAGAAACAACCCAGTACCATGGTAGTACAAACCGTCATCGGCCAGATTGACAGTGGTTGGTATGGTTGATAGCGCACCGTATTGGGAGGTAAGTTCTTGCAAAAAGAGAGAGACACTTGCCGTGATCTTAAGGTTGGGAAATAAGAGATCATGCTCTTGATTGTGGTCAGTTTCTTCTCCTGGACATCTGGAGAGGGCACCTGCCATCTTATTCTCTGATCCTGGTAAATAGGTGATGTTGAAGTCATATTGGGAGAAGAAATACGCCCACCGAGCATGTCGGGCATTGGTACACTCCATCTGCTGTAAAACTCTAAGGTTACGATGATCAGTTCGTACCTGAAATGGGTGTGCTGCTCCTTGTAATAAGTGTCTCCACTCTTGGCATGCCAGTTTGATGGCCAGTAATTCTCTTTCTAAGACAGAGTAATTTCGTTCGCTCTTTGTCAGGGTCTTAGAATAATACGCTACTGGATGCGAGAGACCGTCTTCTGCCTTTTGCAACAGAATGGCTCCCACTGCTCCCCCCGAGGCATCAGTTTCCATTATAAATGGTCTTGTTTGATCTGGTTGTACCAGTATGGGAGCGGAGGTAAACAGTTCCGTGAGCTGTAAGAAGGCTCTTTTCTGTTCTGCTCCAAAGGCGTACTGAACCCCTTTTTTAAGGAGACTTGTAATGGGTAGCATCAAGTTAGAAAAGTTGGGGATAAATTGGCGATAGAAATTTGCCAAACCTAAGAAAGATTGGATCTCTTTGACACTTCTTGGCTCCTTCCAGTCTAGGATCGCCTTTATCTTTCCGGGTTCCATCCTGATCCCTTCCTTCGAGAGGACATAACCTAGATAAGAGACGGAGGTCACTTCAAACTGGCACTTTTCTGGTTTTACCAGGAGGTGATTTGCTCGGAGTCGATGTAACATCTTTTTGACCTGTTCACGATGTTCCAGTAGTTCTTGAGAATAGATCAATATGTCGTCTAAATAAACGACCACCGAGACAAACAACATGTCGGAGAAAATCTTGTCGATAAACCTCTGAAAGACTGCAGGGGCATTTACCAGACCGAAGGGCATAACTCGGTATTCATATAATCCGAATGGGGTCCGAAATGCGGTCTTCCACTCGTCACCTCTCCTTACTCTGAGGAGATGGTAGGCTCCCCTGAGGTCCAATTTGGTGAAGTAAGAGGATCCTCTCACCGCTTCCAGAATGTCCCTTATGAGTGGCATAGGGTAGCGATCACGGATTGTGATCCGATTCAACCCTCTATAGTCTATGCAGGGACGTAGTTCGGTGGTGTCCTTCTTTGGAATGAAAAACAGTGAAGCCCCCCCTGAAGACCTTGATTCCTGTACTAGACCATTCTGCAGGTTGTCATCCAGATATTTTCTTAAGGCCTGTCTTTCGGAAAGAGATAGGGGAAACATCCTGCCAAATGGGACAGCCGACTCCGGGGTGAGTTCTATGGCACAATCCTCTGGCCGATGAGGTGGAAGGAGTTTGGGTGTAGTGTCTTCAAAGACCTCAGCATATTCTTGGTACTGACGGGGAACAGATGAGACTACCCTAAGTAGAGGGGATCCGTTGTTCCTGTCCTTTCCTTTGACCCGAATGGCAGATTGACAGTGCTGTTCACAGTAGGAAGAATCAAAACGCACACAGTTGGTAGTCCAGTTTATTTGGGGATTATGTCTTCTTAGCCAGGGTATTCCTATCACTAAGGGAAAGTGGGCTGCTCTAATGAGATCGAATACTAGCAGTTCCTGATGCTCACCCAAATCCAAACGTAAAGGTATCGTCTCGGATTGGATTGGGCCTGAGGACAGGGGGGTCCCATCTACTCCTTCTACTGGAATGGGCTTATCCTTCTGCTTAAAGGGGATCTGTTGTTCTCGGGCCCATCCTTCGTCCATAAAGTTCCCTGCGGCACCGCAGTCCAGCATGGCTAAGACTTCCACACATGAAGTCTTGGTTGTCCAAAGTTTGACTCGAAATACCATCAGGCTATTATCCTCACTTAATTCTGTTGGTCTGGTAAGGTTGCAAGGACTGTATCTTGTCCCCCCGAGACCTCCCTTGCAAAGGACCGAGGGTGGAAGTTTTCCTTCCTTCTTGGAGGTACTTCTGGACAATCTCTGAGCAGGTGCCTTGAAGAGCCGCAATACATACAGAGACCTGAATCCCTGCGTCTCTTGCGTTCTGCAGGTGTGAGAGGGCCTCGGGTTGCTCCTATCTGCATAGGTTCCTCTCGGGTGGATGGTTCCCTCGAAGGGTGAGGAGCTGGGCTGGATGAAGGCTGACTAAGACGAGGTCTTCTCCTTTCCATGCGGCGTTCGTTGAGACGATACTCTAATTGGAGAGTGAGTGACATGAGATCTTGAAAGGACGGAGGTCGAGCTACTCGGGCTAACTCATCCTTCAACTCATCCTTAAGTCCCCTCCGAAAGATCGTCTGTTTGGCGGATTCTGGCCAATCTGTTTTCGCCACCAGTCTCAGGAAGCGAGAAATGTAGGTCTGTACATCAGTGTTTCCTTGTTCTACAACTAGTATTGCTTCGAAAGAGGTGTACAAAACCTCTGGACGATCAAATCTGGCCTTGAAAAGGTCCACAAAAGAGTCATAGTTAGCCAGTGTAGGATCATTTATTGTTACCAACGGGGTGGCCCAGGCCAAGGCATTTCCGGTGAGATTAGCTATGAGAAACCCCACCTTCGCTCTGGCTGTTTCAAAGGCGTGGGGACGAAAGGCAAAATATACGTGGCAGGCGTCTAGGTACTCCTTTAGACCGCCTGGATAGCCATCATATTTTCCGAAGGATAAAGGCATGGGTGGTAGGTCTCCTTGGTCGTCCCTATGTAGGACCACTTGTTGGCGTAGGGCGGCGTTTTCGGTTTTCAAGGTTTGGACTTCTAGAGTTAGTCCCTGCAATGCTGCCACCAGTTCCTGATATTGTTCAAGGGAAGCCATGATTCTATCTGGGCGTTGTATTCTGTCAGAATGTTCACCGTCACCACCCTTCTCCTCACCTGAGGCTTCCTCTTGCTTGTCCTTGGAGTGTTTGGAGGATCTTCGAAGGGTTCTGGTATCTTCTTTTGCAGACTTGTCTCTGGACCTCCTGTCATGCAAGTAGGGTCTGGCTCCCTCGGAGGCCACCTCGACAGGAGGTGGAACCTGTCTTGGGGGGCCCCGAGGAGCCAAAGCCCCGCGACAGGGAAAAAACCGATGGACGGTGAAAAAAACCCTGTGTAGCCTTTCCGAGATGGTATTAATGGGAGACTCCAAAGATTTATGTGGTATCGAGAGATCCGGAACGAAGCCAAGATATGAGTGGATCGAGCAAGTTGGTTCAATCCTCAGAAGTGAAGATGACTCGAGGAAAAGGAGGCCGGCACCAATCCGAAGAGGCGAGGTAGCAGCAACGAGCAGCAATGGAGGAGGAGAGAAAGGAGGAAAAAGAGTCCGGAATGGGGAATCGGACCGAGCCGAGAGGGAAAGGTAAAAAAGAGGGAGAATTAAAGAAGTCCCTACTTACCAGAAATGGTTGGATCCACGAAGGCACAGAGAGGAACACGAAGATACGCGAGGTAGGCGGCGAACCGCTAGTACGAAAGGCAAGATGCCTAAGCAAAAGGGAAAGTCTGAAAAGGAGTGGCGGAGAAGTGCCGAGAACCGAACAAGGGAGTAGTGAAAGGCAGAAGAAAACAGAGGTAAGACGAGCGGGTATGAGTAGCAAAAACAGGAGGGACTCAGAGAGAGCGGAACAGAGTAATTTAGCAGAACGCTGGTATCAACTAGGAGTAGCAATACAGATACAACGCGCCGGGAGGTGGGCGGAGCTTGCTTAAATAATAAAGGCAGCCATGTTGGATGAGGACTGGACTGCTAAGTGCAGGTTCTCCGCGACGAAATCTTCCACTTCTGCCATAGCTTCCAGGGATGGATCCTGACACACGCATTGAAGAGAATGGAACCCCCAGTATCGGCTCAGCAGGTGACCTTCGTGCTTTGGGGTGGAGTAGTACTGGCATCACGCATTGAAGAGGATTGAACCCCCAGTTTCGGCTCAGCCAGTGACCTTTGTGCTTTGGGGTGGAGTAGTACTGGCATCACGCATTGAAGAGGATTGAACCCCAGAATCGGCTCAGCAGGTGACCTTCGTGCTTTGGGGTGGAGTGGTACTGGCATCATGCATTGAAGAGGATGGAACCGCCAGTATCGGCTCAGCAGGTGACCTTCGTGCTTTGGGGGTGGAGTAGTACTGGCATCATGCATTGAAGAGGATTGAATCCCCAGTATCCGCTCCACAGGTGACCTTCGTGCTTTGGGGTCGGGTAGTACTGGCATCACGCATTGAAGAGGATTGAACCCCCAGAATCGGCTCAGCAGGTGACCTTCGTGCTTTGAGGTGGAGTCGTACTGGCATCATGCATTGAAGAGGATGGAAACCCCAGTATCGGCTCAGCAGGTGACCTTCGTGCTTTGGGGTGGAGTAGTACTGGCATCACGCATTGAAGAGGATGGAACCCCCAGTATCTGCTCAGCAGGTGACCTTCGTGCTTTGGGGTGCAGTAGTACTGGCATCACGCATTGAAGAGGATTGAACCCCAGTATCGGCTCAGCAGGTGACCTTCGTGCATTGGGGGGGATTAGTACTGGCATCACGCATTGAAGAGGATTGAACCCCAGTATCGGCTCAGCAGGTGACCTTCGTGCTTTGGGCTGGAGTAGTACTGGCATCACGCATTGAAGAGGATTGAACCCCAGTATGGGCTCAGCAGGTGACCTTCGTGCTTTGGGGTGGAGTAGTACTGGCATCACACTTTGAAGAGGATTGAACCCCCAGTATCGGCTCAGCAGGTGGCCTTCGTGCTTTGGGGTGGAGTAGTACTGGCATCACACATTGAAGAGGATTGAACCCCAGTATCGGCTCAGCAGGTGACCTTCGTGCTTTGGGGTGGAGTAGTACTGACATCATGCATTGAAGAGGATTGAACCCCAGTATCGGCTCAGCAGGTGACCTTTGTGCTTTGGGGTGGAGTAGTACTGGCATCACGCATTGAAGAGGATTGAACCCCAGTATCGGCTCAGCAGGTGACCTTTGTGCTTTGGGGTGTAGTAGTACTGGCATCACGCATTGAAGAGGATTGAATCCCAGGTATCGGCTAGGCAGGTGATCTTCGTGCTTTGGGATGGAGTAGTACTGGCTTCACGCATTGAAGAGGATTGAACCCCAGTATCAGCTCAGCAGGTGACCTCCGTTCTATGGGGTGGAGTAGTACTGGCATCACGCATTGAAGAGGATTGAATCCCCAGTATCTGCTCTGCAGGTGACCTTTGTGCTTTGGGGTGGAGTAGTACTAGCAACACGCATTGAAGAGGATTGAACCCCCAGTATCGGCTCCACAGGTGACCTTCGTGCTTTGGGGTGGAGTAGTACTGACATCATGCATTGAAGAGGATTGAACCCCAGTATCAGCTCAGCAGGTGACCTTCTTGCTTTGGGGTGGAGTAGTACTGGCATCATGCATTGAAGAGGATTGAACCCAAGTATCGGCTCTGCAGGTGACCTTCGTGCTTTGGGGTGGAGTAGAACTGGCATCACGCATTGAAGAGAGGATTGAACCGCCAGTATAGGCTCCGCAGGTGGCCTTCGTGCTTTGGGGTGGAGTAGTACTGGCATCACGCATTGAAGAGGATTGAACCCCTAGTATCAGCTCCGCAGGTGACCTTCGTGCTTTGGGGTGGAGTAGTACTGGCATCACGTAATGAAGAGGATTGAACCCCTAGTATCGGCTCCGCGGGTGACCTTCGTGCTATGGGGTGGAGTAGTACTGGCATCACGCATTGAAGAGGATTGAACCCCTAGTATCGGCTCAGCAGGTGACCTTCGTGCTTTGGGGTGAAGTAGTACTGGCATCACGCATTGAAGAGGATTGAATCCCCAGTATCGGCTCAGCAGGTGACCTTCGTGCTTTGGGGTGGAGTATTACTGGCATCACGCATTGAAGAGGATTGAATCCCCAGTATCGGCTCAACTGGTGACCTTCATGCTTTGGGGTGGAGTAGTACTGGCATCACGCATTGAAGAGGATGGAACCCCCAGTTTCGGCTCAGCAGGTGACCTTCATGATTTGGGGTGGAGTAGTACTGGCATCATGCATTGAAGAGGATTGAACCCCAGTATCGGCTCAGCAGGTGACCTTCTTGCTTTGGGGTGGAGTAGTACTAGCATCATGCATTGAAGAGGATTGAACCCCAGTATCGGCTCTGCAGGTGACTTCGTGCTTTGGGGTGGAGTAGTACTGGCATCACGCATTGAAGAGGATTGAACGCCAGTATCGGCTCAGCAGGTGACCTTCGTGCTTTGGGATGGAGTAGTACTGACATCATGCATTGAAGAGGATTGAACCCCAGTATCGGCTCAGCAGGTGACCTTTGTGCTTTGGGATGGAGTAGTACTGGCATCACGCATTGAAGAGGATTGAACCCCAGTATCGGCTCAGCAGGTGACCTTCATGCTTTGGGGTGAAGTAGTACTGGCATCACGCATTGAAGAGGATTGAATCCCAGGTATCGGCTAGGCAGGTGATCTTCGTGCTTTGGGGTGGAGTAGTACTGGCTTCACGCATTGAAGAGGATTGAACCCCAGTATCGGCTCAGCAGGTGACCTTCGTTCTATGGGGTGGAGTGGTACTGGCATCACGCATTGAAGAGGATTGAATCCCCAGTATCGGCTCTGCAGGTGACCTTTGTGCTTTGGGGTGGAGTAGTACTAGCAACACGCATTGAAGAGGATTGAATCCCCAGTATCGGCTCAACTGGTGACCTTCATGCTTTGGGGTGGAGTAGTACTGGCATCACGCATTGAAGAGGATGGAACCCCCAGTTTCGGCTCAGCAGGTGATCTTCATGCTTTGGGGTGGAGTAGTACTGGCATCATGCATTGAAGAGGATTGAACCCCAGTATCGGCTCAGCAGGTGACCTTCTTGCTTTGGGGTGGAGTAGTACTAGCATCATGCATTGAAGAGGATTGAACCCCAGTATCGGCTCTGCAGGTGACCTTCGTGCTTTGGGGTGGAGTAGTACTGGCATCACGCATTGAAGAGAGGATTGAACCCCCAGTATAGGCTCCGCAGGTGGCCTTCGTGCTTTGGGGTGGAGTAGTACTGGCATCACGCATTGAAGAGGATTGAACCCCCAGTATCAGCTCCGCAGGTGACCTTCGTGCTTTGGGGTGGAGTAGTACTGGCATCACGTAATGAAGAGGATTGAACCCCTAGTATCGGCTCCGCGGGTGACCTTCGTGCTATGGGGTGGAGTAGTACTGGCATCACACATTGAAGAGGATTGAACCCCTAGTATCGGCTCAGCAGGTGACCTTCGTGCTTTGGAGTGAAGTAGTACTGGCATCACGCATTGAAGAGGATTGAATCCCCAGTATCGGCTCAGCAGGTGACCTTCGTGCTTTGGGGTGGAGTATTACTGGCATCACGCATTGAAGAGGATTGAATCCCCAGTATCGGCTCAACTGGTGACCTTCATGCTTTGGGGTGAAGTAGTACTGGCATCACGCATTGAAGAGGATGGAACCCCCAGTTTCGGCTCAGCAGGTGACCTTCATGCTTTGGGGTGGAGTAGTACTGGCATCACGCATTGAAGAGGATTGAACCCCCAGTTTCGGCTCAGCAGGTGACCTTTGTGCTTTGGGGTGGAGTAGTACTGGCATCACGCATTGAAGAGGATTGAACCCCCAGTTTTGGCTCAGCATGTGACCTTTGTGCTTTGGGGTGGAGTAGTACTGGCATCACGCATTGAAGAGGATTGAACCCCCAGTATCGGCTCAGCACGTGACCTTCGTGCTATGGGGTGTAGTAGTACTGGCATCACGCATTGAAGAGGATTGAATCCCAGGTATCGGCTAGGCAGGTGATCTTCGTGCTTTGGGGTGGAGTAGTACTGGCTTCACGCATTGAAAAGGATTGAACCCCAGTATCGGCTCAGCAGGTGACCTTCGTTCTATGGGGTGGAGTAGTACTGGCATCACGCATTGAAGAGGATTGAATCCCCAGTATCGGCTCTGCAGGTGACCTTTGTGCTTTGGGGTGGAGTAGTACTAGCAACACGCATTGAAGAGGATTGAATCCCAGGTATCGGCTAGGCAGGTGATCTTCGTGCTTTGGGGTGGAGTAGTACTGGCTTCACGCATTGAAGAGGATTGAACCCCAGTATCGGCTCAGCAGGTGACCTTCGTTCTATGGGGTGGAGTAGTACTGGCATCACGCATTGAAGAGGATTGAATCCCCAGTATCGGCTCTGCAGGTGACCTTTGTGCTTTGGGGTGGAGTAGTACTAGCAACACGCATTGAAGAGGATTGAATCCCCAGTATCGGCTCAACTGGTGACCTTCATGCTTTGGGGTGGAGTAGTACTGGCATCACGCATTGAAGAGGATGGAACCCCCAGTTTCGGCTCAGCAGGTGATCTTCATGCTTTGGGGTGGAGTAGTACTGGCATCATGCATTGAAGAGGATTGAACCCCAGTATCGGCTCAGCAGGTGACCTTCTTGCTTTGGGGTGGAGTAGTACTAGCATCATGCATTGAAGAGGATTGAACCCCAGTATCGGCTCTGCAGGTGACCTTCGTGCTTTGGGGTGGAGTAGTACTGGCATCACGCATTGAAGAGAGGATTGAACCCCCAGTATAGGCTCCGCAGGTGGCCTTCGTGCTTTGGGGTGGAGTAGTACTGGCATCACGCATTGAAGAGGATTGAACCCCCAGTATCAGCTCCGCAGGTGACCTTCGTGCTTTGGGGTGGAGTAGTACTGGCATCACGTAATGAAGAGGATTGAACCCCTAGTATCGGCTCCGCGGGTGACCTTCGTGCTATGGGGTGGAGTAGTACTGGCATCACACATTGAAGAGGATTGAACCCCTAGTATCGGCTCAGCAGGTGACCTTCGTGCTTTGGAGTGAAGTAGTACTGGCATCACGCATTGAAGAGGATTGAATCCCCAGTATCGGCTCAGCAGGTGACCTTCGTGCTTTGGGGTGGAGTATTACTGGCATCACGCATTGAAGAGGATTGAATCCCCAGTATCAGCTCAACTGGTGACCTTCATGCTTTGGGGTGAAGTAGTACTGGCATCACGCATTGAAGAGGATGGAACCCCCAGTTTCGGCTCAGCAGGTGACCTTCATGCTTTGGGGTGGAGTAGTACTGGCATCACGCATTGAAGAGGATTGAACCCCCAGTTTCGGCTCAGCAGGTGACCTTTGTGCTTTGGGGTGGAGTAGTACTGGCATCACGCATTGAAGAGGATTGAACCCCCAGTTTTGGCTCAGCATGTGACCTTTGTGCTTTGGGGTGGAGTAGTACTGGCATCACGCATTGAAGAGGATTGAACCCCCAGTATCGGCTCAGCACGTGACCTTCGTGCTATGGGGTGTAGTAGTACTGGCATCACGCATTGAAGAGGATTGAATCCCCAGTATCGGCTCAACTGGTGACCTTCATGCTTTGGGGTGGAGTAGTACTGGCATCACGCATTGAAGAGGATGGAAACCCCAGTTTCGGCTCAGCAGGTGACCTTCATGCTTTGGGGTGGAGTAGTACTGGCATCATGCATTGAAGAGGATTGAACCCCAGTATCGGCTCAGCAGGTGACCTTCGTGCTTTGGGGTAGAGTAGTACTGGCATCACGCATTGAAGAGGATTGAACCCCCAGTTTCGGCTCAGCAGGTGACCTTTGTGCTTTGGGGTGGAGTAGTACTGGCATCACGCATTAAAGAGGATTGAACCCCCAGTATCGGCTCAGCACGTGACCTTTGTGCTTTGGGGTGGAGTAGTACTGGCATCACGCATTGAAGAGGATGGAACCCCCAGTATCGGTTCAGCAGGTGACCTTCGTGCTTTGGGATGGAGTAGTACTGGCATCACACATTGAAGAGGATGGAACCCCAAGTATCGGCTCAGCAGGTGACCTTTGTGCTTTGGGATGGAGTAGTACTGGCATGACGCATTGAAGAGGATGGAACCCCCAGTATCGGATCAGCAGGTGACCTTCGTGCTTTGGGGTGGAGTAGTACTGGCATCACGCATTGAAGAGGATGGAACCCCCAGTATCAGCTCCGCAGGTGTCCTTCCTGCTTTGGGGTGGAGTAGTACTGGTATCAAGCATTGAAGAGGATGGAACCCCCAGTATCGGCTGTGCAGGTGACCTTCGTGCTTTGGGGTGGAGTAGTACTCACATCACACATTGATGAGGATTGAACCCCAGTATCGGCTCCGCAGGTGACCTTCCTGCTTTGGGGTGGAGTAGAACTGGCATCACGCATTGAAGAGGATTGAACCCCCAGTATTGGCTCAGCAGGTGACCTTCGTGCTTTGGGGTGGAGTAGTACTGGCATCACGCATAGAAGAGGATTGGACCCCAGTATCGGCTCAGCAGGTGACCTTCGTGCTTTGGGATGGAGTAGTACTGACATCACGCATTGAAGAGGATTGAACCCCAGTATCGGCTCAGCAGGTGACCTTCGTGCTTTGGGGTGGAGTAGTACTGGCATCACGTATTGAAGAGGATTGAACCCCAGTATCGGCTCAGCAGGTGACCTTCGTGCTTTGGGGTGAAGTAGTACTGGCATCACGCATTGAAGAGGATTGAATCCCAAGTATCGGCTCAGCAGGTGACCTTCGTGCTTTGGGGTGGAATAGCACTGGCTTAACGTATTGAAGAGGATTGAACCCCAGTATGGGCTCCGCAGGTGACCTTCGTGCTTTGGGGTGGAGTAGTACTAGCATCACGCATTGAAGAGGATTGAACCCCCAGTATCGGCTCCGCAGGTGACCTTCGTGCTTTGGGGTAGAGTAGTACTGGCATCATGCATTGAAGAGGATTGAACCCCAGTATCGGCTCTACAGGTGACCTTCGTGCTTTGGGGTGGAGTAGTACTGGCATCACGCATTGAAGAGGATTGAACCCCAGTATCGGCTCAGCAGGTGACCTTCGTGCTTTGGGGTGGAGTAGTACTGGCATCACGCATTGAAGAGGATTGAACCCCAGTATCAGTTCAGCAGGTGACCTTCGTGCTTTGGGGTGGAGTAGTACTGGCATCATGCATTGAAGAGGATTGAACCCCCAGTATCAGCTCCGCAGGTGACCTTCGTGCTTTGGGGTGGAGAAGTACTGGCATCACGCAATGAAGAGGATTGAACCCCCAGTATCAGCTCCGCAGGTGACCTTCGTGCTTTGGGGTGGAGAAGTACTGGCATCACGCAATGAAGAGGATTGAACCCCTAATATCGGCTCCGCGGGTGACCTTCGTGCTATGGGGAGGAGTAGTACTGGCATCACGCATTGAAGAGGATTGAACCCCTAGTATCGGCTCAGCAGGTGATCTTCGTGCTTTGGGGTGAAGTAGTACTGGCATCACGCATTGAAGAGGATTGAACCCCCAGTATCGGCTCAGCAGGTGACCTTCATGCTTTGGGGTGGAGTAGTACTGGCATCACGCATTGAAGAGGATTGAACCCCCAGTTTCGGCTCAGCAGGTGACCTTTGTGCTTTGGGGTGGAGTAGTACTGGCATCACGCATTGAAGAGGATTGAACCCCCAGTTTTGGCTCAGCATGTGACCTTTGTGCTTTGGGGTGGAGTAGTACTGGCATCACGCATTGAAGAGGATTGAACCCCCAGTATCGGCTCAGCACGTGACCTTCGTGCTATGGGGTGTAGTAGTACTGGCATCACGCATTGAAGAGGATTGAATCCCAGGTATCGGCTAGGCAGGTGATCTTCGTGCTTTGGGGTGGAGTAGTACTGGCTTCACGCATTGAAGAGGATTGAACCCCAGTATCGGCTCAGCAGGTGACCTTCGTTCTATGGGGTGGAGTAGTACTGGCATCACGCATTGAAGAGGATTGAATCCCCAGTATCGGCTCTGCAGGTGACCTTTGTGCTTTGGGGTGGAGTAGTACTAGCAACACGCATTGAAGAGGATTGAATCCCAGGTATCGGCTAGGCAGGTGATCTTCGTGCTTTGGGGTGGAGTAGTACTGGCTTCACGCATTGAAGAGGATTGAACCCCAGTATCGGCTCAGCAGGTGACCTTCGTTCTATGGGGTGGAGTAGTACTGGCATCACGCATTGAAGAGGATTGAATCCCCAGTATCGGCTCTGCAGGTGACCTTTGTGCTTTGGGGTGGAGTAGTACTAGCAACACGCATTGAAGAGGATTGAATCCCCAGTATCGGCTCAACTGGTGACCTTCATGCTTTGGGGTGGAGTAGTACTGGCATCACGCATTGAAGAGGATGGAACCCCCAGTTTCGGCTCAGCAGGTGATCTTCATGCTTTGGGGTGGAGTAGTACTGGCATCATGCATTGAAGAGGATTGAACCCCAGTATCGGCTCAGCAGGTGACCTTCTTGCTTTGGGGTGGAGTAGTACTAGCATCATGCATTGAAGAGGATTGAACCCCAGTATCGGCTCTGCAGGTGACCTTCGTGCTTTGGGGTGGAGTAGTACTGGCATCACGCATTGAAGAGAGGATTGAACCCCCAGTATAGGCTCCGCAGGTGGCCTTCGTGCTTTGGGGTGGAGTAGTACTGGCATCACGCATTGAAGAGGATTGAACCCCCAGTATCAGCTCCGCAGGTGACCTTCGTGCTTTGGGGTGGAGTAGTACTGGCATCACGTAATGAAGAGGATTGAACCCCTAGTATCGGCTCCGCGGGTGACCTTCGTGCTATGGGGTGGAGTAGTACTGGCATCACACATTGAAGAGGATTGAACCCCTAGTATCGGCTCAGCAGGTGACCTTCGTGCTTTGGAGTGAAGTAGTACTGGCATCACGCATTGAAGAGGATTGAATCCCCAGTATCGGCTCAGCAGGTGACCTTCGTGCTTTGGGGTGGAGTATTACTGGCATCACGCATTGAAGAGGATTGAATCCCCAGTATCGGCTCAACTGGTGACCTTCATGCTTTGGGGTGAAGTAGTACTGGCATCACGCATTGAAGAGGATGGAACCCCCAGTTTCGGCTCAGCAGGTGACCTTCATGCTTTGGGGTGGAGTAGTACTGGCATCACGCATTGAAGAGGATTGAACCCCCAGTTTCGGCTCAGCAGGTGACCTTTGTGCTTTGGGGTGGAGTAGTACTGGCATCACGCATTGAAGAGGATTGAACCCCCAGTTTAGGCTCAGCATGTGACCTTTGTGCTTTGGGGTGGAGTAGTACTGGCATCACGCATTGAAGAGGATTGAACCCCCAGTATCGGCTCAGCACGTGACCTTCGTGCTATGGGGTGTAGTAGTACTGGCATCACGCATTGAAGAGGATTGAATCCCCAGTATCGGCTCAACTGGTGACCTTCATGCTTTGCGGTGGAGTAGTACTGGCATCACGCATTGAAGAGGATGGAAACCCCAGTTTCGGCTCAGCAGGTGACCTTCATGCTTTGGGGTGGAGTAGTACTGGCATCATGCATTGAAGAGGATTGAACCCCAGTATCGGCTCAGCAGGTGACCTTCGTGCTTTGGGGTAGAGTAGTACTGGCATCACGCATTGAAGAGGATTGAACCCCCAGTTTCGGCTCAGCAGGTGACCTTTGTGCTTTGGGGTGGAGTAGTACTGGCATCACGCATTAAAGAGGATTGAACCCCCAGTATCGGCTCAGCACGTAACCTTTGTGCTTTGGGGTGGAGTAGTACTGGCATCACGCATTGAAGAGGATGGAACCCCCAGTATCGGTTCAGCAGGTGACCTTCGTGCTTTGGGATGGAGTAGTACTGGCATCACACATTGAAGAGGATGGAACCCCAAGTATCGGCTCAGCAGGTGACCTTTGTGCTTTGGGATGGAGTAGTACTGGCATGACGCATTGAAGAGGATGGAACCCCCAGTATCGGATCAGCAGGTGACCTTCGTGCTTTGGGGTGGAGTAGTACTGGCATCACGCATTGAAGAGGATGGAACCCCCAGTATCAGCTCCACAGGTGTCCTTCCTGCTTTGGGGTGGAGTAGTACTGGTATCAAGCATTGAAGAGGATGGAACCCCCAGTATCGGCTGTGCAGGTGACCTTCGTGCTTTGGGGTGGAGTAGTACTCACATCACACATTGATGAGGATTGAACCCCAGTATCGGGACCGCAGGTGACCTTCCTGCTTTGGGGTGGAGTAGAACTGGCATCACGCATTGAAGAGGATTGAACCCCCAGTATTGGCTCAGCAGGTGACCTTCGTGCTTTGGGGTGGAGTAGTACTGGCATCACGCATAGAAGAGGATTGAACCCCAGTATCGGCTCAGCAGGTGACCTTCGTGCTTTGGGATGGAGTAGTACTGACATCACGCATTGAAGAGGATTGAACCCCAGTATCGGCTCAGCAGGTGACCTTCGTGCTTTGGGGTGGAGTAGTACTGGCATCACGTATTGAAGAGGATTGAACCCCAGTATCGGCTCAGCAGGTGACCTTCGTGCTTTGGGGTGAAGTAGTACTGGCATCACGCATTGAAGAGGATTGAATCCCAAGTATCGGCTCAGCAGGTGACCTTCGTGCTTTGGGGTGGAATAGCACTGGCTTAACGTATTGAAGAGGATTGAACCCCAGTATGGGCTCCGCAGGTGACCTTCGTGCTTTGGGGTGGAGTAGTACTAGCATCACGCATTGAAGAGGATTGAACCCCCAGTATCGGCTCCGCAGGTGACCTTCGTGCTTTGGGGTAGAGTAGTACTGGCATCATGCATTGAAGAGGATTGAACCCCAGTATCGGCTCTACAGGTGACCTTCGTGCTTTGGGGTGGAGTAGTACTGGCATCACGCATTGAAGAGGATTGAACCCCAGTATCGGCTCAGCAGGTGACCTTCGTGCTTTGGGGTGGAGTAGTACTGGCATCACGCATTGAAGAGGATTGAACCCCAGTATCAGTTCAGCAGGTGACCTTCGTGCTTTGGGGTGGAGTAGTACTGGCATCATGCATTGAAGAGGATTGAACCCCCAGTATCAGCTCCGCAGGTGACCTTCGTGCTTTGGGGTGGAGAAGTACTGGCATCACGCAATGAAGAGGATTGAACCCCCAGTATCAGCTCCGCAGGTGACCTTCGTGCTTTGGGGTGGAGAAGTACTGGCATCACGCAATGAAGAGGATTGAACCCCTAATATCGGCTCCGCGGGTGACCTTCGTGCTATGGGGAGGAGTAGTACTGGCATCACGCATTGAAGAGGATTGAACCCCTAGTATCGGCTCAGCAGGTGATCTTCGTGCTTTGGGGTGAAGTAGTACTGGCATCACGCATTGAAGAGGATTGAACCCCCAGTATCGGCTCAGCAGGTGACCTTCATGCTTTGGGGTGGAGTATTACTGGCATCACGCATTGAAGAGGATTGAATCCCCAGTATCGGCTCAGCAGGTGACCTTCGTGCTTTGGGGTGGAGTAGTACTGGCATCACGCATTGAAGAGGATTGAACCCCAGTATCGGCTCAGCAGGTGACCTTCGTGCTTTGGGGTGGAGTAGTACTGACATCATGCATTGAAGAGGATTGAACCCCAGTATCTGCTCAGCAGGTGACCTTCGTGCTTTGGGGTGAAGTAGTAGTGTCATCACACATTGAAGAGGATTGAATCCCAGGTATCGGCTAGGCAGGTGATCTTCGTGCTTTGGGGTGGAGTAGTACTGGCTTCACGCATTGAAGAGGATTGAACCCCAGTATCGGCTCAGCAGGTGACCTTCGTTCTATGGGATGGAGTAGTACTGGCATCACGCATTGAAGAGGATTGAATCCCCAGTATCGGCTCCACAGGTGACCTTTGTGCTTTGGGGTGGAGTAGTACTAGCAACACGCATTGAAGAGAGGATTGAACCCCCAGTATAGGCTCCGCAGGTGACCTTCGTGCTTTGGGGTGGAGTAGTACTGGCATCACGCATTGAATAGGATTGAACCCTCCAGTATCAGCTCCGCAGGTGACATTCGTGCTTTGGGGTGGAGTAGTACTGGCATCACGCAATGAAGAGGATTGAACCCCTAGTATCGGCTCTGCAGGTGTCCTTCGCGCTTTGGGGTGGAGTAGTACTGGCATCACGCATTGAAGAGGATTGAACCCCTAGTATCGGCTTAGCAGGTGATCTTCGTGCTTTGGGGTGAAGTAGTAGTGGCATCACGCATTGAAGAGGATTGAACACCCCAGTATCGGCTCAGCAGGTGACCTTCGTGCTTTGGGGTGGAGTAGTACTGGCATCACGTATTGAAGAGGATAGAACCCCCAGTATCGGCTCAGCAGGTGACCTTCATGCTTTGGGGTGGAGTAGTACTGGCATCATGCATTGAAGAGGATTGAACCCCAGTATCGGCTCAGCAGGTGACCTTCGTGCTTTGGGGTAGAGTAGTACTGGCATCACGCATTGAAGAGGATTGAACCCCCAGTTTCGGCTCAGCAGGTGACCTTTGTGCTTTGGGGTGGAGTAGTACTGGCATCACGCATTGAAGAGGATGGAACCCCCAGTATCGGCTCCGCAGGTGACCTTCCTGCTTTGGGGTGGAGTAGTACTGGCATCACGCATTGAAGAGGATGGAACCCCCAATATCGGCTCCGCAGGTGACCGTCCTGCTTTGGGGTGGAGTAGTGCTGGCATCACACATTAAAGAGGATGGAACCCCCAGTATCGGGTCCGCAGGTGACCTTCCTGCTTTGGGGTGGAGTAGTACTGGTATCAAGCATTGAAGAGGATGGAACCCACAGTATCGACTGTGCAGGTGACTATCGTGCTTTGGGGTGGAGTAGTACTGACATCACGCATTGATGAGGATTGAACCCCAGTATCGGCTCCGCAGGTGACCTTCCTGCTTTGGGGTGGAGTAGTACTGGCATCACGCATTGAAGAGGATTGAACCCCCAGTATTGGCTCAGCAGGTGACCTTCGTGCTTTGGGGTGGAGTAGTACTGGCATCACACATAGAAGAGGATTGAACCCCAGTATCGGCTCAGCAGGTGACCTTCGTGCTTTGGGATGGAGTAGTACTGGCATCACGCATTGAAGAGGATTGAACCCCAGTATCGGCTCAGCAGGTGACCTTCGTGCTTTGGGGTGGAGTAGTACTGGTATCACGTATTGAAGAGGATTGACCCCAGTATCGGCTCAGCAGGTGACCTTCGTGCTTTGGGGTGAAGTAGTACTAGCATCACGCATTGAAGAGGATTGAATCCCAGGTATCGGCTCAGCAGGTGACCTTCGTGCTTTGGGGTGGAGTAGCACTGGCTTCACGCATTGAAGAGGATTGAACCCCAGTATGGGCTCCGCAGGTGACCTTCGTGCTTTGGGGTGGAGTAGTACTAGCATCACGCATTGAAGAGGATTGAACCCCCAGTATCGGCTCCGCAGGTGACCTTCGTGCTTTGGTGTGGAGTAGTACTGGCATCATGCATTGAAGAGGATTGAACCCCAGTATCGGCTCTGCAGGTGACCTTCGTGCTTTGGGGTGGAGTAGTACTGGCATCACGCATTGAAGAGAGGATTGAACCCCCAGTATCGGCTCCGCATGTGACCTTCATGCTTTGGGGTGAAGTAGTACTGGCATCATGCATTGAAGAGGATTGAACCCCCAGTATCAGCTCCGCAGGTGACCTTCGTGCTTTGGGGTGGAGTAGTACTGGCATCATGCAATGAAGAGGATTGAACCCCTAGTATCGGCTCTGCAGGTGACCTTCGTGCTTTGGGGTGTAGTAGTACTGGCATCACGCATTGAAGAGGATGGAACCCCCAGTATCGGCTCCGCAGGTGACCGTCCTGCTTTGGGGTGGAGTAGTACTGGTATCAAGCATTGAAGAGGATGGAACCCCCAGTATCGGCTGTGCAGGTGACCTTCGTGCTTTGGGGTGGAGAAGTACTGGCATCACGCATAGAAGAGGATTGAACCCCAGTATTGGCTCAGCAGGTGACCTTCGTGCTTTGGGGTGGAGTAGTACTGACATCACGCATTGAAGAGGATTGAACCCCAGTATCGGCTCAGCAGGTGACCTTCGTGCTTTGGGGTGGAGTAGCAATGGCTTCACGCATTGAAGTGGATTGAATCCCCAGTATCAGCTCTGCAGGTGACCTTCGTGCTTTCGGGTGGAGTAGTACTAGCATCACGCATTGAAGAGAATTGAACCCCAGTATCGGCTCCGCAGGTGACCTTCGTGCTTTGGGGTGTAGTAGTACTGGCATCACGCTTTGAAGAGGATTGAATCCCCAGTATCGGCTCAGCAGGTGACCTTCGTGCTTTGGGGTGTAGTAGTACTGGCATCACGCATTGAAGAGGATTGAACCCCAGTATCGGCTCAGTAGGTGACCTTCGGCATTTGGGGTGGAGTAGTACTGGCATCACGCATTGAAGAGGATTGAACCCCTAGTATCAGCTCCACAGGTGACCTTCGTGTTTTGGGGTGGAGTAGTACTGGCATCACGCATTGAAGCGGATTGAACCCACAGTATCGGCTCTGCAGGTGTCCTTTGTGCTTTGGGGTAGAGTAGTACTGGCATCACACATTGAAGAGGATTGAACCCCTAGTATCGGCTCCGCAGGTGACCTTCGTGCTATGGGGTGGAGTAGTACTGACATCATGCATTGAAGAGGATTGAACCCCCAGTATCGGCTCTGCAGGTGACCTTCGTGCTTTGGGGTGGAGTAGTACTGGCATCACGCATTGAAGAGGATTTAACCCCCAGTATCGGCTCCGCAGGTGACCTTCGTGGTTTGTGGTGGAGTAGTACTGGCATCACGCATTGAAGAGGATTGAACCCCCAGTATTGGCTCCGCAGGTGACCTTCGTGCTTCGGGGTGGAGTAGTACTGGCATCATGCATTGAAGAGGATTGAACCCCTAGTATCGGCTCAGCAGTTGATCTTCATGCTTTGGGGTGAAGTAGTACTGGCATCACGCATTGAAGAGGATTGAACCCCCAGTATCGGCTCAGCAGGTGACCTTCGTGGTTTGGGGTGGAGTAGTACTGGCATCACGCATTGAAGAGGATTGAACCCCCAGTATCGGCTCAGCAGGTGACCTTCCTGCTTTGGGGTGGAGTAGTACTGGCATCTCGCATTGAAGAGGATTGAACCCCAGTATCAGCTCAGCAGGTGAACTTCGTGCTTTGGGGTGAAGTAGTACTGGCATCACGCATTGAAGAGGATTGAACCCCCAGTATCGGCTCAGCAGGTGACCTTCGTGCTTTGGGGTGGAGTAGTACTGGCATCACGCATTGAAGAGGATGGAACCCCCAGTATCGGCTACGCAGGTGACCTTCCTGCTTTGGGGTGGAGTAGTACTGGCATCTCGCATTGAAGAGGATTGAACCCCAGTATCAGCTCAGCAGGTGACCTTCGTGCTTTGGGGTGGAGTAGTACTGGCATCACGCATTGAAGAGGATTGAACCCCCAGTATCGGCTTAGCAGGTGACCTTCGTGGTTTGGGGTGGAGTAGTACTGGCATCACGCATTGAAGAGGATTGAACCCCCAGTATCGGCTCAGCAGGTGACCTTTGTGCTTTGTGGTGGAGTAGTACTGGCATCACGCATTGAAGAGGATTGAATCCCCAGTATCGGCTCAGCAGGTGACCTTCGTGCTTTGGGGTGGAGTAGTACTGGCATCACGCATTGAAGAGGATTGAACCCATAGTATCGGCTCAGCAGGTGACCTTTGTGCTTTGTGGTGGAGTAGTACTGGCATCACGCATTGAAGAGGATTGAATCCCCAGTATCGGCTCAGCAGGTGACCTTTGTGCTTTGGGGTGGAGTAGTACTGGCATCACGCATTGAAGAGGATTGTGTTAGGGAGAATTCTCTCTTTAGGCTGATTTTCCTAACCTAGTGAGTCCCCCAGCAGCTTTGCTGGATTTCTCGAGTTAGTTTTTTTCTCCTGCCAAGAGTGAGACTCTTTTTCTCCCACTCTTGCACATGATTTATGGTGTATCTTTGACTAATGTGTTTTATGGGCTATGGGGTCCTTTACTCCATAGGGTCTCATGTGTTTTTACTATGTGTGTTACACAGCACCCTCTGGCAGTGACACAGGGGTGTCATAGTGACACCCCACCATAGACTCCATACCCTGGGACTGACTACTGTCTCCCAGGGCATGTAAAGTCACAATTTGCTTTACCAGTTGTTAAAATGGATTTCTGAACTCTGTCCTGGGGGGACGAGGTTCAGAAGGCCAGCCTAGTTTCTTGGAACAGGGTAACCTCTGGATGTTAGGCAGAAACCTGTGCAGTTCCCTTTGGGAACACTCCAAAAGATTTAGGACTACAGGTGTTAGCAGTAAACCCACTTGGTAGCAGACTGTACCACCCAGATTTACCTGGTAGCTGTGGCTGAGCAGTCAGACTTCCCTCAAGAAGAGTTAGGCAGTATGCAAAGTATA
Organism: Ambystoma mexicanum; assembly: GCF_040938575.1. Classification (NCBI taxonomy): domain Eukaryota; kingdom Metazoa; phylum Chordata; class Amphibia; order Caudata; family Ambystomatidae; genus Ambystoma; species Ambystoma mexicanum. The sequence goes on from NC_090937.1 coordinate 1,679,034,175, forward strand.
CACAATAGGCACTCAGATACAATAATACAAGCAAACACTGACCAGAGCTTCGGTATCAAATTATATAATTATTTATTTAAAAACACACTGTTTGAAACACTCCAGCACTCTTATTGTAAGACACTCTAAACACAGTTACTATTATTATATATACAACCCTTATTCCTTATCAGATCAGTCTTAGTTAACACCACTTATTTCCAGACAGAGGTGAGCGCTTCACTATAGATGGCACTCCAATAAGTTCATGAAGAAGGGAGGGAAAAAGACAGAATATGGAAAGATACACCACTCTAAGATTTAGGAACACTTTTAGCAAGGCAGAAGAGCAAAAGTCACATGTGAGCCAAAGTCCATAGGCTGGGCCCACGCTTAGAGAGAGCGGAGCACAAATGCGCCCAATATCACACAGTTACACTAGGCTTTGAAAGTCTTGCAGAGAGTTCGAAAAGAGTTTAGAGAGGCTCAGAAAAGTTTAGCCAGGGTGTCCCAGGCTAACCCAGGTTCGAAAGCCGGGGCTAAATCTACCCCGTACAGTCGGTGGCAAGGGAAGCCAGGCGGGACTTGGTACATTAAGTGGGAAGGATCCTCCAGCGGTGGCAGTTGTTCCTGGCAGCGGGTGCAAGTCTCGGCGTCGTCCAGGGGAAGAGAAGATCTCGACTTGGAGGAAAGCTGAAGGTCGTTGCTCTGCCAGGGAAGAAACAAGCCGCGGAGTTTTCCGGTTAAAGGTATTACCCTTTATTTCGCGGTCGTGGTAAAACGTGGTATTCCGGTTTCCGGGTGCTTGGCACAGGCAAGGCGGCCACGAGATGCATCGGGAAGGCGAAAAGACGGTGAAACTGGTTATCCCCACCAGTCAAAGGAAGAAGACTCTCCGGCGGGAGATCTCCTCTGTCGTTGGGAAAAGTGGTGAGATGGTCCAGCAGGGCTCCACCGGTGGTGTCGTCGTGGCAGGTCGGCTCAGCTTCTCCCTCGTCGGATTCTTAGGTCCTGTGGCGACTTCTGAAGTTCCAGTCCCCAAAGCCCTGCTTTATGCAGAAAACCCCCATTCACTCAGCCTAGCTGTCACTCAAACATGCTAAGTGGTGAGCCGGCCGGCTCACCACTTGGGCCAATCAGGACGGAGTGCGACTTGAGTTGCCTAGGCAACTCAGTCCAGGGTGCCTAAATCCCCCTCCACCCCTCCTAAGTACCCCAGACAGTGGCACCACTTTGGAGGGCTTCTGTGGAGAAGCCCGCCAAAAAGTGGAACAAAGGGCTCGACTTGGGTTGGAGTCACAGAAGAGAACACAAACGGCATTTTAGAACCGAGTTTTGGCAAAAAATACCAACCGGAGAATTAATAATAATTAAATAAACTGGCGGTATGTTCGAGGCTATCGTAATTAAATAAATAAAGATAGTAGCCTCGAACAATGGGAAAATCCCATAGAGAAATATTCGCGGTTGAATATAAAAAGTAGTATCCATTGCCACCAGCCAAAACTCGATCAGGGGGGACGGAGACGTGCCCCCTCGACTAACAGACCCCGGGGCCATCGAATTGCCCCAGCCAGTACGTCCACAATATGATGGTTTGTACTGGTTCTGTTCAGAATTCAAGACTAGTAAAGTCAATGGTGACTTTACATGCCCTGGGAGACAGTAGTCAGTCCCAGGGTATGGAGTCTATACTGGGGGGTCATTATGACACCCCTGTGTTACTGCACTGAGGCTGCTGTGTAACACACATCACAAAAACACAAGAAGCCCTATGGAGTAAAAGACCCCATAGCCCATTAAACACATCTAGAGTCAAAGGAACACACTCAAATCATGTCCAAGAGTGAGGGTAAAAGAGTCTCACTCTTGGCAGGAAAAAAATTAAACCCCAAAAATCCAGCAAAGCTGCTGGGGGACTCACTAGGTTAGGAAATTCAGCCTAAACAGAGAATTCTCCCTAAGACTGGACAAGCCAGACCAATCAGCGTAGCGATCGCGGCGGTCAAGACTAGGGGCCTCATTACACGGAAGGCGGTGATCCAGGGTGCTATTAGCACCCTGGACCATGCCGGTAAATTACCGGCACCGCCTTGGCAGAAAGGGGATTTACCGCCCCATTCCAAGGTTGGTGGGGCGGTAAATCCCCCTTCCGCCATTGCCCTTCCCCATTCCCATTTCTGCCCCATAGGGCTCTATGGGAATGGGGAAGGCGCTAATTACGGCACCGCAATTTTGCGGTGCCGTAATTAGCTCCGAGGTCCCTTAGCGGGTTGGTTTTTAACTCCTGCAAAAAGCAGGCGTTAAAGCACCAACCCGCGAAGGGACCTCGTAGTAAGGCGGTAATGGTTAACGGTCACCGTTACCATTAATGGTGGCCGTTAACCATTACCGCCTTCCGTGTAATGAGGCCCTACGTCTCAAGAGGGGTGAGGGTGACTGAAAGCCCGCAATGAGCACACAAAGCAAGGACACTTACAAATTACTCCCAACAGGCGTTATATTAAAAATATATACACATTTATTACAAGGCCTTTGTAACATTGACCGTAGCGAGAAATCACAATAAAACTCAAGTAAACCAACACATACCAAACCAATACAATATATATACAAATACAAACGAGTCTAATGAGTTAGACGCACAAAATGTGTAGACCACCTAGATGGGGAGGAAAACAGGTAGTGCGAATAATAATTAGACCCAGTCTGCCTTCAGAGGCACCTAACTAAAAGGAAGCCCTACGAAGAGTGGAGCCTTGTGCTCAAAAGTACCTGCACACGCTGGTGCCAACGGGCAAAAAGGGGAGTCTCTTCGAGGGAATCAGGCAGTTTAGTTCGATGAACAATTGAAGATGAACAGAGCTCCACGACTCCAGCGCAGCCTCCACTGTGGGCTGAAGCAGAGCGTGAGTACGGAAAGGCGTGCTGTTAGACACAGCGGGGAAAAGCGATGGGCTACTGCAGGAGGGCGACCAGTTCCTAGCGATGCTACTCACCAGTCCCCGATGCAGGCAGACCCGTCTTCTCCGTGTCAGTTTCAGTGCTGGCAGGTTCAGGTACGAGCAGGGGACGTCCCGGCGTCGTGTAGATTCCGCAGCAGCAGATGTTGAGTTGAGAATGTCCCAAACGCAGTGAACCCGCACAGTTTGTTACCATAGCAGGGCAACGGAGCGGCCATGTGTATTTCAGCCCAAAGTACACTACTCACTTCAGACCGGGGAATGCCAAGTTTACGAATCGTGTGAGAGTGACAAGGACTCGTAATACAACACAACCTGACGGCGGTTACAGAGCAAGACACCTAGGTAGGCTGGTCAGTCTGCTGGATGGCCCAGAGACACTTCCGAAGGCTTACGTGCAGGAGATGGTGAAGATGCCGAGAATAGTTGTTCCCACTATTCCAAGGGTCGAAGTACCAGTACAGGCCTTCTCATTCGATCCGGGATAGAAAGGGTTTCACAAGGCGACAGCAGTGCAGAGGAGCAGTCCTTCAGCGGGTAACCAGCGATTCCTCGGTTCAGCCTCGTGGTTGCAGGATACTTGGCTCCTGTATTCCTTTGTTCGTGAGAACTCAGGAGATCGACATGGTAGTGGCGTTTCCAGCCCCCTCTTAGCCACGGTTCCCTTCGCGCCAAAACGGAGGGGGCCCAATGGGAGATCCGCTCATAAAACACTCACACCATATGTGGACCTTATCACGGACCACGGGAGTCCCAGGCATTCACACCACCCTAGACTCTCTGGCGCCCAGGATGTGTATTGGGACCAGACGTCCCAGCCCCCATCCTGGAGGCACACACAAGGCCTGTAGAAGCCAGCGAAAGCATCTGTGTTTCGCGGGAAAGTACATGCACAAATAAGGAAGGCCCCGGGTCGGCTCGACCTGGGGGAGGTGAAGGGGGCAAGACGGTCAGCGGACAGGACAAAGAGCCTCGTGGTCTGGTCATTTTGGGAGCCAGGCCACCATTTTGGGCTAAGCGCGAGAAACGCGCTTAAAACGCCAAAAGGAGCTCAAAAACACAAACGATCGCTGCCACCAATCCCGTCCGTGATTCATTTGCACCGTTCATTTACAATCCAAAGATACTATCTAGGGCCTGCAGAAGACTAGAGACCCAAGAGAGCAGTAACTTAGCTTACGGTGCTCTCTTGTGCCATGTTGCGCGAAAGCTGCAACATGATAAAGAAACTATGGAAAACAACGTTTCCCGGTACGGACTGTCTTAAGGGCATGTCAGTTTCCCCGTAAGAATGGAGCGATAGCCCAGAGGAGTGCGGCAGAAGGCTGCACTTCTCTGGCAAAGTCTAGATCATGGTGAAAACAACAGCAAAAAGTTTAGGGGTTGCCACATGGAAGGAAAATTACCCACAATTAAGAAATCTTTCCTAACACTAGTCCCAATTTTTTTAACAGAAACCGGTACAAACCATCATATTGTGGACGTACTGGTCAGGGCAATTCGATTGCCCCGGGGTCTGTTAGTCGAGGGGGCACGTCTCCGTCCCCCCTGATCGAGTTTTGGCTGGTGGCAGTGGATACTACTTTTTATATTCGACCGCGAATACATCCCTATGGGATTTTCCCATTGTTCGAGGCTACCAACTTTAATTATTTTATTCTCATAGCCTCGAACATACCACCGGTTTAATTATTTAATATTAATTCGCCGGTTGGTATTTTTTGCCAGGACTCGATTCTAAAATGGCGTTTGTGTCCTCTTCTGTAACTCCAACCCAAGTCGAGCCCTTTGTTCCACTTTTTGGCGGGCTTCTCCACAGAAGCCTCCAAAAGTGGTGCCACTCTGTCTGGGTACCACAGGGGGTATGGGAGGGGGTTTAGGCACCCTGGACTGAGTTACCTTGGTAACTCAAGTCGCACTCTTGTGTGATTGGCCCAAGTGGTGAGCCGGCCGGCTCACCACTAGTATGTTTGATTGACAGCTAGGCTGAGTGAATGGGGGTGTACAGCATAAAAGCAGAGCTTTGGGGACTGGAACTTCAGAAGTCGCCACAGGACCTGAGAATCCGACGAGGGAGAAGCTGAGCCGACCTACCACGACGACACCACCGGTGGAGCCCTGCGGAATCGACTCACCACTTCCCGACGACAGAGAAGATCTCCCGGCTGCAGAGGCTTCTTCCCCTAACTGGTGGATACAACCAGTTTACCTTCTTGTTTTCGCATCCTAGGCCGTCTTGTGGTCGAATTGCCTGTGCTAAGCACCCCGGCAACCGGATAGCCACTTAGCACTGGACCGCGAATAAAAGGACCGCTCCTTTTACCTGAGAACTCCGCGGCTGGTTTCTTCCCTGGCAGTGCACCAGACTCCTGTCTTCCTCCCCGACGAGATCCTCTCTTCCCCCGGACGAAGCACCAACTTGCATCCGCTGCCAGGAACAACTGCCCCCGCTGGAGTATTCTCACCACTTTAAGGTACCGTGTCCGCCAGGCCTCCCTTTCTAAAGATTGCTACAAGGTAATAATAATCCCTTAACCTTCTGGACTGGGTTGGCCACCTTGACCTTCTAACAGGTCCCTTTCTTTTGGTCCAACTCTTTCTTGAACATTTACAAGACTCTTGTGCACTTCAACCGTGTGACCTTGGACACATTTCGTTCTGATCCTCTAAAAGTGGAACCGGCCTTCTGAACTCTAACTTCACGGTTTTACTTGCCACCCTCTCTTGTGTTGTTCTTATGAAAAGGGTTGGGATCTGTTTCATATTATACTCTGCTTTTCTCTCCCTTTTAAAACGAAGTATTAGAGTGCCATCGGCGTTAAGCGCTCACCGCTGTCTGAAAATAAGTGGGGCTTTACTTTAGACTTGTCTAAAATTCTTCTAAGGGAGTGTATATCTTTTAATGACCGTGTTTTTGAATTGCTTACTATTAGTGCCTGTGTGTTTTTCTAGATGTGGTTTTAAATAAATAATTATATCTCTTTTACACCAAGCTCCGTCAGTGTTTACTTGTTCGACTGTGCTCTTCTGACCTATTGTGAATACTCTGTATACTGCCTAACTCTTCTTGAAGGAAGTCTGACTGCTCAGCCACAGCTACCAAGTGAATCTGTGTGGTACAGACTGCTACCAAGTGGGTGTACTGCCAAACACCTGCAGTCTTAAATCTTTTGCAGTGGTCCCAGAGGGAACTGCACAGGTTTCTGCCTAACAGATTGAACCCCAGTATCGGCTCAGCAGGTGACTTTCGTGCTTTGGGGTGGAGTAGTACTGGCATCACGCATTGAAGAGGATGGAACCCCCAGTATCGGCTGTGCAGGTGACCTTCGTGCTTTGGGGTGGAGTAGTACTGGCATCATGAATTGAAGAGGATTGAACCCCAGTATCGGTTCAGCAGGTGACCTTCATGCTTTTGGGGTGGAGTAGTACTGGCATCACGCATTGAACCCCCAGTTTCGGCTCAGCAGGTGACCTTCGGGCTTTGGGGTGGAGTAGTACTGGCATCACGCATTGAAGAGGATGGAACCCCCAGCATCGCCTCCGCAGGTGACCGTCCTGCTTTGGGGTGGAGTAGTGCTGGCATCACGCATTGAAGAGGATTTAACCCCCAGTATCGGCTCCGCAGGTGACCTTCGTGCTTTGGGGTGGAGTAGTACTGGCATCACGGATTGAAGAGGATTGAACCCCCAGTTTCGGCTCAGCAGGTGACCTTCAGGCTTTGGGGTGGAGTAGTACTGACATCACGCATTGAAGAGGATTGAACCCCCAGTATCAGCTCCGCAGGTGACCTTCGTGCTTTGGGGTGGAGTAGTACTGGCATCACGCATTGAAGAGGATTGAACCCCCAGTATCGGCTCAGCAGGTGACCTTCGTGCTTTGGGGTGGAGTAGTACTGGCATCACGCATTGAAGTGGATGGAACCCCCAGTATCGGCTCAGCAGGTGACCTTCGTGCTTTGGGGTGGAGTAGTACTGGCATCATGCATTGAAGAGGATTGAACCCCAGTATCGGTTCAGCAGGTGACCTTCGTGCTTTGGGGTAGAGTAGTACTGGCATCACGCATTGAAGAGGATTGAACCCCCAGTTTCGGCTCAGCAGGTGACCTTCGTGCTTTGGGGTGGAGTAGTACTGGCATCACGCATTGAAGAGGATTGAACCCCCAGTATCGGCTCAGAACGTGAGCTTTGTGCTTTGGGGTGGAGTAGTACTGGCATCACGCATTGAAGAGGATGGAACCCCCAGTATCGGCTCAGCAGGTGACCTTCGTGCTTTGGGATGGAGTAGTACTGGCATCACGCATTGAAGAGGATGGAACCCCCAGTATCGGCTCAGCAGGTGACCTTTGTGCTATGGGGTGGAGTACAACTCGCATCACGCATTGAAGAGGATGGAATCTCTAGTATCGGCTCCGCAGGTGACCTTCCTGCTTTGGGGTGGAGTAGTACTGGCATCATGCAATGAAGAGGATTGGACCCCCAGTTTCGGCTCAGCAGGGGACCTTCCTGCTTTGGGATGGAGTAGTACTGGCATCACGCATTGAAGAGAGGATTGAACCCCCAGTATCGGCTCCGCAGGTGACCTTCGTGCTTTGGGGTGGAGTAGTACTGGCATCACGGATTGAAGAGAGGATTGAACCCCCAGTATCGGCTCCGCAGGTGACCTTCGTGCTTTGGGGTGGAGTAGTACTGGCATCACACATTGAAGAGGATTGAACCCCCAGTATCAGCTCCGCAGGTGACCTTTGTGCTTTGGGGTGGAGTAGTACTGGCATCACGCAATGAAGAGGAGTGAACCTCTAGTATCGGCTCTGCATGTGATCTTCGTGCTTTGGGGTGAAGTAGTACTGGCATCACGCATTGAAGAGGATTGAACCCCCAGTATCGGCTCAGCAGGTGACCTTCGTGCTTTGGGGTGGAGTATTACTGGCATCACGCATTGAAGAGGATTGAATCCCCAGTATCGGCTCAGCAGGTGACCTTCGTGCTTTGGGGTGGAGTAGAACTGGCATCACGCATTGAACCCCCAGTTTCGGCTCAGCAGGTGACCTTCGGGCTTTGGGGTGGAGTAGTACTGGCATCACGCATTGAAGAGGATGGAACCCCCAGTATCGCCTCCGCAGGTGACCGTCCTGCTTTGGGGTAGAGTAGTGCTGGCATCACGCATTGAAGAGGATTTAATCCCCAGTATCGGCTCCGCAGGTGACCTTCGTGCTTTGGGGTGGAGTAGTACTGGCATCACGCATTGAAGAGGATTGAACCCCCAGTTTCGGCTCAGCAGGTGACCTTCAGGCTTTGGGGTGGAGTAGTACTGACATCACGCATTGAAGTGGATGGAACCCCCAGTATCGGCTCAGCAGGTGACCTTCGTGCTTTGGGGTGGAGTAGTACTGGCATCATGCATTGAAGAGGATTGAACCCCAGTATTGGTTCAGCAGGTGACCTTCGTGCTTTGGGGTAGAGTAGTACTGGCATCACGCATTGAAGAGGATTGAACCCCCAGTTTCGGCTCAGCAGGTGACCTTCGTGCTTTGGGGTGGAGTAGTACTGGCATCACGCATTGAAGAGGATTGAACCCCCAGTATCGGCTCAGGACGTGAGCTTTGTGCTTTGGGGTGGAGTAGAACTGGCATCACGCATTGAAGAGGATGGAATCTCTAGTATCGGCTCGGCAGGTGACCATCCTGCTTTGGGGTGGAGTAGTACTGGCATCATGCAATGAAGAGGATTGGACCCCCAGTTTCGGCTCAGCAGGTGACCTTCCTGCTTTGGGGTGGAGTAGTACTGGCATCACGCATTGAAGAGAGGATTGAACCCCCAGTATCGGCTCCGCAGGTGACCTTCGTGCTTTGGGGTGGAGTAGTACTGGCATCACGCATTGAAGAGGATTGAACCCCCAGTATCAGCTCCGCAGGTGACCTTCGTGCTTTGGGGTGGAGTAGTACTGGCATCACGCAATGAAGAGGAGTGAACCTCTAGTATCGGCTCTGCAGGTGATCTTCGTGCTTTGGGGTGAAGTAGTACTGGCATCACGCATTGAAGAGGATTGAACCCCCAGTATCGGCTCAGCAGGTGACCTTCGTGCTTTGGGGTGGAGTATTACTGGCATCTCGCATTGAAGAGGATTGAATCCCCAGTGTCGGCTCAGCAGGTGACCTTCGTGCTTTGGGGTGGAGTAGAACTGGCATCACGCATTGAAGAGGATGTAACCCCCAGTATTGGCTCAGCAGGTGACCTTCGTGCTTTGGGGTGGAGTAGTACTGGCATCATGCATTGAAGAGGATTGAACCCCCAGTATCGGCTCAGCTGGTGACTTTCATGCTTTGGGGTGGAGTAGTACTGGCATCATGCATTGAAGAGGATGGAACCCCCAGTATCAGCTCAGCAGGTGACCTTCATGCTCTGGGGTGGAGTAGTACTGGCATCATGCATTGAAGAGGATTGAACCCCAGTATCGGCTCAGCAGGTGACCTTCGTGCTTTGGGGTAGAGTAGTACTGGCATCACGCATTGAAGAGGATTGAACCCCCAGTTTCGGCTCAGCATGTGACCTTTGTGCTTTGGGGTGGAGTAGTACTGGCATCACGCATTGAAGAGGATGCAACCCCCAGTATCGGCTCAGCACGTGACCTTCGTGCTTTGGGGTGGAGTAGTACTGGCATCACGCATTGAAGAGGATGGAACCCCCAGTATCGGCTCAGCAGGTGACCTTCATGCTTTGGGATGGAGTAGTACTGGCATCACGCATTGAAGAGGATGGAACCCCCAGTATCGGCTCAGCAGGTGACCTTCGTGCTTTGGGATGGACTAGTACTGGCATCACGCATTGAAGAGGATGGAACCCCCAGTATCGGCTCCGCAGGTGACCTTCCTGCTTTGGGGTGGAGTAGTGCTGGCATCACGCATTGAAGCGGATGGAACCCCCAGTATCGGCTCCGCAGGTGACCGTCCTGCTTTGGGGTGGAGTAGTGCTGGCATCACGCATTGAAGAGGATGGAACCGCCAGTATCGGCTCCGCAGGTGACCTTCCTGCTTTGGGGTGGAGTAGTACTGGTATCAAGCATTGAAGAGGATGGAACCCCCAGTATCGGCTGTGCAGGTGACCTTCGTGCTTTGGGGTGGAGTAGTACTGACATCACGCATTGATGAGGATTGAACCCCAGTATCGGCGCTGCAGGTGACCTTCTTGCTTTGGGGTGGAGTAGTACTGGCATCACGCATTGAAGAGGATTGAACCCCCAGTATTGGATCAGTAGGTGACCTTCGTGCTTTGGGGTGGAGTAGTACTGGCATCACGCATAGAAGAGGATTGAACCCCAGTATCGGCTCAGCAGGTGACTTTCGTGCTTTGGGGTAGAGTAGTACTGACATCACGCATTGAAGAGGATTGAATCCCCAGTATCGGCTCAGCAGGTGACCTTTGTGCTATGGGGTGGAGTAGAACTGGCATCACGCATTGAAGAGGATGGAATCTCTAGTATTGGCTCCGCAGGTGACCTTCCTGCTTTGGGGTGGAGTAGTACTGGCATCATGAAATGAAAATGATTGGACAACCAGTTTCGGCTCAGCAGGTGACCTTCGTGCTTTGGGGTGGAGTAGTACTGGCATCACGCATTGAAGAGAGGATTGAACCCCCAGTATCGGCTCCGCAGGTGACCTTCGTGCTTTGGGGTGGAGTAGTACTGGCATCACGCATTGGAGAGAGGATTGAACCCCCAGTATCGGCTCCGCAGGTGACCTTCATGCTTTGGGGTGGAGGAGTACTGGCATCACGCATTGAAGAGGATTGAACCCCCAGTATCAGCTCCGCAGGTGACCTTCGTGGTTTGGGGTGGAGTAGTACTGGCATCATGCAATGAAGAGGATTGAACCCCTAGTATCGGCTCTGCAGGTGTCCTTCGTGCTTTGCGGTGGAGTAGTACTGGCATCATGCATTGAAGAGGATTGAACCCCTAGTATCGGCTCCGCGGGTGACCTTTGTGCTATGGGGTGGAATAGTACTGGCATCACGCATTGAAGAGGATTGAACCCCTAGTATCGGCTCAGCAGGTGATCTTCATGCTTTGGGGTGAAGTAGTACTGGCATCACGCATTGAAGAGGATTGAACCCCCAGTATCGGCTCAGCAGGTGACCTTCGTGCTTTGGGGTGGAGTAATACTGGCATCACGCATTGAAGAGGATTGAATCCCCAGTATCGGCTCAGCAGGTGACCTTCGTGCTTTGGGGTGGAGTAGTACTGGCATCACGCATTGAAGAGGATTGAATCTCAAGTATCGGCTCCGCAGGTGACCTTCGTGCTTTGGGGTGGAGTAGTACTGGCATCACGCATTGAAGAGGATGGAACCCCCAGTATCGGCTCAGCAGGTGACTTTCGTGCTTTGGGGTGGAGTAGTACTGGCATTACGCATTGAAGAGGATGGAACCCCCAGTATCGGCTCAGCAGGTGACCTTTGTGCTATGGGGTGGAGTAGAACTCGCATCACGCATTGAAGAGGATGGAATCTCTAGTATCGGCTCCGCAGGTGACCTTCCTGCTTTGGGGTGGAGTAGTACTGGCATCATGCAATGAAGAGGATTGGACCCCCAGTTTCGGCTCAGCAGGTGACCTTCCTGCTTTGGGGTGGAGTAGTACTGGCATCACGCATTGAAGAGAGGATTGAACCCCCAGTATCGGCTCCGCAGGTGACCTTCGTGCTTTGGGGTGGAGTAGTACTGGCATCACGGATTGAAGAGAGGATTGAACCCCCAGTATCGGCTCCGCAGGTGACCTTCGTGCTTTGGGGTGGAGTAGTACTGGCATCACGCATTGAAGAGGATTGAACCCCCAGTATCAGCTCCGCAGGTGACCTTTGTGCTTTGGGGTGGAGTAGTACTGGCATCACGCAATGAAGAGGAGTGAACCTCTAGTATCGGCTCTGCATGTGATCTTCGTGCTTTGGGGTGAAGTAGTACTGGCATCACGCATTGAAGAGGATTGAACCCCCAGTATCGGCTCAGCAGGTGACCTTCGTGCTTTGGGGTGGAGTATTACTGGCATCACGCATTGAAGAGGATTGAATCCCCAGTATCGGCTCAGCAGGTGACCTTCGTGCTTTGGGGTGGAGTAGAACTGGCATCACGCGTTGAACCCGAAGTTTCGGCTCAGCAGGTGACCTTCGGGCTTTGGGGTGGAGTAGTACTGGCATCACGCATTGAAGAGGATGGAACCCCCAGTATCGCCTCCGCAGGTGACCGTCCTGCTTTGGGGTGGAGTAGTGCTGGCATCACGCATTGAAGAGGATTTAACCCCCAGTATCGGCTCCGCAGGTGACCTTCGTGCTTTGGGGTGGAGTAGTACTGGCATCACGCATTGAAGAGGATTGAACCCCCAGTTTCGGCTCAGCAGGTGACCTTCAGGCTTTGGGGTGGAGTAGTACTGACATCACGCATTGAAGAGGATTGAACCCCCAGTATCAGCTCCGCAGGTGACCTTCGTGCTTTGGGGTGGAGTAGTACTGGCATCACGCATTGAAGAGGATTGAACACCCAGTATCGGCTCAGCAGGTGACCTTCGTGCTTTGGGGTGGAGTAGTACTGGCATCACGCATTGAAGTGGATGGAACCCCCAGTATCGGCTCAGCAGGTGACCTTCGTGCTTTGGGGTGGAGTAGTACTGGCATCATGCATTGAAGAGGATTGAACCCCTGTATTGGTTCAGCAGGTGACCTTCGTGCTTTGGGGTAGAGTAGTACTGGCATCACGCATTGAAGAGGATTGAACCCCCAGTTTTGGCTCAGCAGGTGACCTTCGTGCTTTGGGGTGGAGTAGTACTGGCATCACGCATTGAAGAGGATTGAACCCCCAGTATCGGCTCAGCACGTGAGCTTTGTGCTTTGGGGTGGAGTAGAACTGGCATCACGCATTGAAGAGGATGGAATCTCTAGTATCGGCTCGGCAGGTGACCATCCTGCTTTGGGGTGGAGTAGTACTGGCATCATGCAATGAAGAGGATTGGACCCGCAGTTTCGGCTCAGCAGGTGACCTTCCTGCTTTGGGGTGGAGTAGTACTGGCATCACGCATTGAAGAGAGGATTGAACCCCCAGTATCGGCTCCGCAGGTGACCTTCGTGCTTTGGGGTGGAGTAGTACTGGCATCACGCATTGAAGAGGATTGAACCCCCAGTATCAGCTCCGCAGGTGACCTTCGTGCTTTGGGGTGGAGTAGTACTGGCATCACGCAATGAAGAGGAGTGAACCTCTAGTATCGGCTCTGCAGGTGATCTTCGTGCTTTGGGGTGAAGTAGTACTGGCATCACGCATTGAAGAGGATTGAACCCCCAGTATCGGCTCAGCAGGTGACCTTCGTGCTTTGGGGTGGAGTATTACTGGCATCTCGCATTGAAGAGGATTGAATCCCCAGTGTCGGCTCAGCAGGTGACCTTCGTGCTTTGGGGTGGAGTAGAACTGGCATCACGCATTGAAGAGGATTGAACCCTAGTATCGGCTCAGGAAGTGACCTTCGTGCTTTGGGGTGGAGTAGTACTGGCATCACGCATTGAAGAGGATGTAACCCCCAGTATTGGCTCAGCAGGTGACCTTCGTGCTTTGGGGTGGAGTAGTACTGGCATCATGCATTGAAGAGGATTGAACCCCCAGTATCGGCTCAGCTGGTGACTTTCATGCTTTGGGGTGGAGTAGTACTGGCATCATGAATTGAAGAGGATGGAACCACCAGTATCAGCTCAGCAGGTGACCTTCATGCTCTGGGGTGGAGTAGTACTGGCATCATGCATTGAAGAGGATTGAACCCCAGTATCGGCTCAGCAGGTGACCTTCGTGCTTTGGGGTAGAGTAGTACTGGCATCACGCATTGAAGAGGATTGAACCCCCAGTTTCGGCTCAGCATGTGACCTTTGTGCTTTGGGGTGGAGTAGTACTGGCATCACGCATTGAAGAGGATGCAACCCCCAGTATCGGCTCAGCACGTGACCTTCGTGCTTTGGGGTGGAGTAGTACTGGCATCACGCATTGAAGAGGATGGAACCCCCAGTATCGGCTCAGCAGGTGACCTTCATGCTTTGGGATGGAGTAGTACTGGCATCACGCATTGAAGAGGATGGAACCCCCAGTATCTGCTCAGCAGGTGACCTTCGTGCTTTGGGATGGACTAGTACTGGCATCACGCATTGAAGAGGATGGAACCCCCAGTATCGGCTCCGCAGGTGACCTTCCTGCTTTGGGGTGGAGTAGTGCTGGCATCACGCATTGAAGCGGATGGAACCCCCAGTATCGGCTCCGCAGGTGACCGTCCTGCTTTGGGGTGGAGTAGTACTGGTATCAAGCATTGAAGAGGATGGAACCCCCAGTATCGGCTGTGCAGGTGACCTTCGTGCTTTGGGGTGGAGTAGTACTGACATCACGCATTGATGAGGATTGAACCCCAGTATCGGCGCTGCAGGTGACCTTCTTGCTTTGGGGTGGAGTAGTACTGGCATCACGCATTGAAGAGGATTGAACCCCCAGTATTGGATCAGTAGGTGACCTTCGTGCTTTGGGGTGGAGTAGTACTGGCATCACGCATAGAAGAGGATTGAACCCCAGTATCGGCTCAGCAGGTGACTTTCGTGCTTTGGGGTAGAGTAGTACTGACATCACGCATTGAAGAGGATGGAACCCCCAGTATCGGCTCAGCAGGCGACCTTTGTGCTATGGGGTGGAGTAGAACTGGCATCACGCATTGAAGAGGATGGAATCTCTAGTATTGGCTCCGCAGGTGACCTTCCTGCTTTGGGGTGGAGTAGTACTGGCATCATGAAATGAAAATGATTGGACAACCAGTTTCGGCTCAGCAGGTGACCTTCGTGCTTTGGGGTGGAGTAGTACTGGCATCACGCATTGAAGAGAGGATTGAACCCCCAGTATCGGCTACGCAGGTGACCTTCGTGCTTTGGGGTGGAGTAGTACTGGCATCACGCATTGGAGAGAGGATTGAACCCCCAGTATCGGCTCCGCAGGTGACCTTCATGCTTTGGGGTGGAGGAGTACTGGCATCACGCATTGAAGAGGATCGAACCCCCAGTATCAGCTCCGCAGGTGACCTTCGTGGTTTGGGGTGGAGTAGTACTGGCATCATGCAATGAAGAGGATTGAACCCCTAGTATCGGCTCTGCAGGTGTCCTTCGTGCTTTGCGGTGGAGTAGTACTGGCATCATGCATTGAAGAGGATTGAACCCCTAGTATCGGCTCCGCGGGTGACCTTCGTGCTATGGGGTGGAATAGTACTGGCATCACGCATTGAAGAGGATTGAACCCCTAGTATCGGCTCAGCAGGTGATCTTCATGCTTTGGGGTGAAGTAGTACTGGCATCACGCATTGAAGAGGATTGAACCCCCAGTATCGGCTCAGCAGGTGACCTTCGTGCTTTGGGGTGGAGTAATACTGGCATCACGCATTGAAGAGGATTGAATCCCCAGTATCGGCTCAGCAGGTGACCTTCGTGCTTTGGGGTGGAGTAGTACTGGCATCACGCATTGAAGAGGATTGAATCTCAAGTATCGGCTCCGCAGGTGACCTTCATGCTTTGGGGTGGAGTAGTACTGGCATCACGCATTGAAGAGGATGGAACCCCCAGTATCGGCTCAGCAGGTGACTTTCGTGCTTTGGGGTGGAGTAGTACTGGCATCATGCATTGAAGAGGATAGAACCCCCAGTATCGGCTCAGCTGGTGACCTTCATGCTTTGGGGTGGAGTAGTACTGGCATCACGCATTGAAGAGGATTGAACCCCAGTATCGGCTCAGCAGGTGACCTTTGTGCTTTGGGGTGGAGTAGTACTGGCATCACGCATTGAAGAGGATTGAACCCCCAGTATTGGCTCAGCACGTGAGCTTTGTGCTTTGGGGTGGAGTAGTACTGGCATCACTCATTGAAGAGGATGGAACCCCCAGTATCGGCTCAGCAGGTGACCTTCATGCTTTGGGGTGGAGTAGTACTGGCATCACGCATTGAAGCGGATTGAACCCCAGTATCGTCTCAGCAGGTGACTTTTGTGCTTTGGGGTGGAGTAGTACTGGCATCACGCATTGAAGAGGATTGAACCCCCAGTATCGGCTCAGCACGTGACCTTCGTGCTTTGGGGTGGAGTAGTACTGGCATCACGCATTGAAGAGGATGGAACCTCCAGTATCGGCTCAGCAGTTGACCTTCGTGCTTTGGGATGGAGTAGTACTGGCATCATGCATTGAAGAGGATGGAACCCCCAGTATCGGCTCAGCAGGTGACCTTCATGCTTTGGGATGGAGTAGTACTGGCATCACGCATTGAAGAGGATGGAACCCCCAGTATCGGCTCAGCAGGTGACCTTTGTGCTATGGGGTGGAGTAGAACTGGCATGACGCATTGAAGAGGATGGAATCTCTAGTATTGGCTCCGCAGGTGACCTTCATGCTTTGGGGTGGAGGAGTACTGGCATCACACATTGAAGAGGATTGAACCCCCAGTATCAGCTCCGCAGGTGACCTTCGTGGTTTGGGGTGGAGTAGTACTGGCATCATGCAATGAAGAGGATTGAACCCCTAGTATCGGCTCTGCAGGTGTCCTTCGTGCTTTGGGGTGGAGGAGTACTGGCATCACGCATTGAAGAGGATTGAACCCCCAGTATCAGCTCCGCAGGTGACCTTCGTGGTTTGGGGTGGAGTAGTACTGGCATCATGCAATGAAGAGGATTGAACCCCTAGTATCGGCTCTGCAGGTGTCCTTCGTGCTTTGCGGTGGAGTAGTACTGGCATCATGCATTGAAGAGGATTGAACCCCTAGTATCGGCTCCGCGGGTGACCTTCGTGCTATGGGGTGGAATAGTACTGGCATCACGCATTGAAGAGGATTGAACCCCTAGTATCGGCTCAGCAGGTGATCTTCATGCTTTGGGATGAAGTAGTACTGGCATCACGCATTGAAGAGGATTGAACCCCCAGTATCGGCTCAGCAGGTGACCTTCGTGCTTTGGGGTGGAGTAATACTGGCATCACGCATTGAAGAGGTTTAAATCCCCAGTATCGGCTCAGCAGGTGACCTTCGTGCTTTGGGGTGGAGTAGTACTGGCATCACGCATTGAAGAGGATTGAACCCTAGTATCGGCTCAGCAAGTGACCTTCGTGCTTTGGGGTGGAGTAGTACTGGCATCACGCATTGAAGAGGATTGAATCTCAAGTATCGGCTCCGCAGGTGACCTTCGTGCTTTGGGATGGAGTAGTACTGGCATCACGCATTGAAGAGGATGGAACCCCCAGTATCGGCTCAGCAGGTGACCTTCGTGCTTTGGGGTGGAGTAGTACTGGCATCATGCATTGAAGAGGATATAACCCCCAGTATCGGCTCAGCTGGTGACCTTCATGCTTTGGGGTGGAGTAGTACTGGCATCACGCATTGAAGAGGATTGAACCCCAGTATCGGCTCAGCAGGTGACCTTTGTGCTTTGGGGTGGAGTAGTACTGGCATCACGCATTGAAGAGGATTGAACCCCCATTATCGGCTCAGCACGTGAGCTTTGTGCTTTGGGGTGGAGTAGTACTGGCATCACGCATTGAAGAGGATGGAACCCCCAGTATCGGCTCAGCAGGTGACCTTCATGCTTTGGGGTGGAGTAGTACTGGCATCACGCATTGAAGAGGATTGAACCCCAGTATCGGCTCAGCAGGTGACCTTTGTGCTTTGGGGTGGAGTAGTACTGGCATCACGCATTGAAGAGGATTGAACCCCCAGTATCGGCTCAGCACGTGACCTTCGTGCTTTGGGGTGGAGTAGTACTGGCATCACGCATTGAAGAGGATGGAACCCCCAGTATCGGCTCAGCAGTTGACCTTCGTGCTTTGGGATGGAGTAGTACTGGCATCACGCATTGAAGAGGATGGAACCCCCAGTATCGGCTCAGCAGGTGACCTTCGTGCTTTGGGATGGAGTAGTACTGGCATCACGCATTGAAGAGGATGGAACCCCCAGGATCGGCTCAGCAGGTGACCTTCGTGCTTTGGGATGGAGTAGTACTGGCATCACGCATTGAAGAGGATGGAACCCCCAGTATCGGCTCAGCAGGTGACCTTCGTGCTTTGGGGTGGAGTAGTACTGGCATCGCGCATTGAAGAGGATGGAACCCCCAGTATCAGCTCCGCAGGTGACCTTCCTGCTTTGGCGTGGAGTAGTACTGGCATCTTGCATTGAAGAGGATGGAACCCCCAGTATTGGCTCCGCAGGTGACCGTCCTGCTTTGGGGTGGAGTAGTACTGACATCACGCATTGATGAGGATTGAACCCCAGTATCGGCTCAGCAGGTGACCTTTGTGCTTTGGGGTGGTGTAGTACTGACATCACGCATTGAAGAGGATTGAACCCCAGGTATCGGCTCAGCAGGTGACCTTCGTGCTTTGGGGTGGAGTAGCACTGGCTTCACGCATTGAAGAGGATTGAACCCCAGTATGGGCTCAGCAGGTGGCCTTCGTTCTATGGGGTGGAGTATTACTGGCATCACGCTTTGAAGAGGATTGAATCCCCAGTATCGGCTCAGCAGGTGACCTTCATGCTATGGGGTGGAATAGTACTGGCATCACGCATTGAAGAGGAATGAACCCCTAGTATCGGCTCAGCAGGTGATCTTCATGCTTTGGAGTGAAGTAGTACTGGCATCACGCATTGAAGATGATTGAACCCCCAGTATCGGCTCAGCAGGTGACCTTCGTGCTTTGGGGTGGAGTAGTACTGGCATCACGCATTGAAGAGGATTGAACCCTAGTATCGGCTCAGCAAGTGACCTCGTGCTTTGGGGTGGAGTAGTCCTGGCATCACGCATTGAAGAGGATGGAACCCCCAGTATCGGCTCAGCAGGTGACCTTCATGCTTTGGGGTGGAGTAGTACTGGCATCACGCATTGAAGAGGATGGAACCCCCAGTATTGGCTGTGCAGGTGACCTTCGTGCTTTGGGGTGGAGTAGTACTGACATCACGCATTGATGAGGATTGAACCCCAGTATCGGCTCCGCAGGTGACCTTCCTGCTTTGGGGTGGAGTAGTACTGGCATCACGCATTGAAGAGGATTGAACCCCCCGTATTGGCTCAGCAGGTGACCTTCGTGCTTTGGGGTGGAGTAGTACTGGCATCACGCATAGAAGAGGATTGAACCCCAGTATCGGCTCAGCAGGTGACCTTAGTGCTTTGGGGTGGTGTAGTACTGGCATCACGCATTGAAGAGGATTGAACCCCAGTATCGGCTCAGCAGGTGACCTTAGTGCTTTGGGGTGGTGTAGTACTGGCTTCACGCATTGAAGAGGATTGAACCCCAGTATGGGCTCAGCAGGTGGCCTTCGTTCTATGGGGTGGAGTATTACTGGCATCACGCTTTGAAGAGGATTGAATCCCCAGTATCGGCTCAGCAGGTGACTTTCGTGCTTTGGGGTGTAGTAGTACTGGTATCACGCATTGAAGAGGATTGAACCCCAGTATCGGCTCAGCAGGTGATCTTCGGCATTTGGGGTGGAGTAGTACGGGCATCACGCATTGAAGAGGATTGAACCCCCAGTATCACCTCCGCAGGTGACCTTCGTGCTTTGGGGTAGAGTAGTACTGGAATCACACATTGAAGAGGATTGAACCCCTAGTATTGGCTCCGCAGGTGACCTTCATGCTATGGGGTGGAGTAGTACTGACATCATGCATTGAAGAGGATTGAACCCCCAGTATCGGCTCTGCAGGTGACCTTCATGCTTTGGGGTGGAGTAGTACTGGTATCATGCATTAAAGAGGATTTAACCCCCAGTATCGGCTCCGCAGGTGACCTTCGTGCTTTGTGGTGGAGTAGTACTGGCATCACGCATTGAAGAGGATTGAACCCACAGTATTGGCTCCGCAGGTGACCTTCGTGCTTTGGGGTGGAGTAGTACTGGCATCACACATTGAAGAGGATTGAACCCCTAGTATCGGCTCAGCAGGTGATCTTCGTGCTTTGGGGTGAATTAGTACTGGCATCACGCATTGAAGAGGATTGAACCCCCAGTATCGGCTCAGCAGGTGACCTTCGTGCTTTGGGGTGGATTAGTACTGGCATCCCGCATTGAAGAGGATGGAACCCCCAGTATCGGCTACGCAGGTGACCTTCCTGCTTTGGGGTGGAGTAGTACTGGCATCTCGCATTGAAGAGGATTGAACCCCAGTATCGGCTCAGCAGGTGACCTTCGTGCTTTGGGGTAGAGTAGTACTGGCATCACGCATTGAAGAGGATTGAATCCCCAGTATCGGCTCAGCAGGTGACCTTCGTGCTTTGTGGTGGAGTAGTACTGGCATCACGCATTGAAGAGGATTGAATCCCCAGTATCGGCTCAGCAGGTGACCTTCGTTCTTTGGGGTGGAGTAGTACTGGCATCACGCATTGAAGAGGATTGAACCCTAGTATCGGCTCAGCAAGTGACCTTCCTGCTTTGGGGTGGAGTAGTACTGGCATCACGGATTGAAGAGGATTGAATCTCAAGTATCGGCTCAGCAGGTGACATTTGTGCTATGGGGTGGAGTAATACTGGCATCACGCATGGAAGAGGATTGAATCTCAAGTATCGGCTCCGCAGGTGACCTTCCTGCTTTGGGGTGGAGTAGTACTGGCATCACGCATTGAAGAGGATTTAACCCGCAGCATCGGCTCCGCAGGTGACCTTCGTGCTTTGGGGTGGAGTAGTACTGGTATCACGCATTGAATAGGATTGAACCCCTAGTATCGGCTCAGCAGGTGATCTTCTTGCTTTGGGGTGAAGTAGTATTGGCATCACGCATTGAAGAGGATGGAACCACCAGTATCGGCTATGCAGGTGACCTTCGTGCTTTGGGGTAGAGTAGTACTGACATCACGCATTGATGAGGATTGAACCCCAGTATCGGCTCCGCAGGTGACCTTCCTGCTTTGGGGTGGAGTAGTACTGGCATCACGCATTGAAGAGGATTGAACCCCCAGTATTGGCTCAGCAGGTGACCTTCGTGCTTTGGGGTGGAGTAGTACTGGCATCACGCATAGAAGAGGATTGAACCCCAGTGTCGGCTCAGCAGGTGACCTTCATGCTTTGGGGTGGAGTAGTACTGACATCACGCAATGAAGATGATTGAACCCCAGTATCGGCTCAGCAGGTGACCTTCTTGCTTTGGGGTGGAGTAGTACTGGCATCAAGCATTGAAGAGGATTGAATCCCAGGTATCGGCTCAGCAGGTGACCTTCGTGCTTTGGGGTGGAGTAGCACTGGCTTCACGCATTGAAGAGGATTGAACCCCAGTATGGGCTCAGCAGGTGGCCTTCGTTCTATGGGGTGGAGTATTACTGGCATCACGCTTTGAAGAGGATTGAATCCCCAGTATCAGCTCAGCAGGTGACCTTCGGCATTTGGGGTGGAATAGTACGGGCATCACGCATTGAAGAGGATTGAACCCCCAGTATCGGCTCCGCAGGTGACCTTCGTGCTTTGGGGTGGAGTAGTACTGGCATCACGCATTGAAGCGAATTGAACCCACAGTATCGGCTCTGCAGTTGACCTTCGTGCTTTGGGGTGGAGTAGTACTGACATCACGCATTGATGAGGATTGAACCCGAGTATCGGCTCCGCAGGTGACCTTCCTGCTTTGGGGTGGAGTAGTACTGGCATCACGCATTGAAGAGGATTGAACCCCCAGTATTGGCTCAGCAGGTGACCTTCGTGCTTTGGGGTGGAATAGTACTGGCATCACACATAGAAGAGGATTGAACCCCAGTATCGGCTCAGCAGGTGACCTTCGTGCTTTGGGGTGGAGTAGTACTGATATCACACATTGAAGAGGATTGAACCCCAGTATCGGCTCAGCAGGTGACCTTCGTGCTTTGGGGTGGAGTAGTACTGGCATCACGCATTGAAGAGGATGGAACCCCCAATATCAGCTCCGCAGGTGACCTTCCTGCTTTGGGGTGGAGTAGTACTGGCATCACGCATTGAAGAGGCTGGAACCCCCAGTATCGGCTCCGCAGGTGACCGTCCTGCTTTGGGGCGGAGTAGTGCTGGCATCATGCATTGAAGAGGATGGAACCCCCAGTATCGGCTCCGCAGGTGACCTTCCTGCTTTGGGGTGGAGTAGTACTGGTATCAAGTATTGAAGAGGATGGAACCCCCAGTATTGGCTGTGCAGGTGACCTTCGTGCTTTGGGGTGGAGTAGTACTGACATCACGCATTTATGAGGATTGAACCCCAGTATCGGCTCCGCAGGTGACCTTCCTGCTTCGGGGTGGAGTACTACTGGCATCATGCATTGAAGAGGATTGAACCCCCAGTATTGGCTCAGCAGGTGACCTTCGTGCTTTGGGGTGGAGTAGTACTGACATCACGCATTTATGAGGATTGAACCCCAGTATCGGCTCCGCAGGTGACCTTCCTGCTTCGGGGTGGAGTAGTACTGACATCACGCATTGATGAGGATTGAACCCGAGTATCGGCTCCGCAGGTGACCTTCCTGCTTTGGGGTGGAGTAGTACTGGCATCACGCATTGAAGAGGATTGAACCCCAGTATCGGCTCAGCAGGTGACCTTCGTGCTTTGGGGTGGAGTAGTACTGATATCACACATTGAAGAGGATTGAACCCCAGTATCGGCTCAGCAGGTGACCTTCGTGCTTTGGGGTGGAGTAGTACTGGCATCACGCATTGAAGAGGATGGAACCCCCAATATCAGCTCCGCAGGTGACCTTCCTGCTTTGGGGTGGAGTAGTACTGGCATCACGCATTGAAGAGGCTGGAACCCCCAGTATCGGCTCCGCAGGTGACCGTCCTGCTTTGGGGCGGAGTAGTGCTGGCATCATGCATTGAAGAGGATGGAACCCCCAGTATCGGCTCCGCAGGTGACCTTCCTGCTTTGGGGTGGAGTAGTACTGGTATCAAGTATTGAAGAGGATGGAACCCCCAGTATTGGCTGTGCAGGTGACCTTCGTGCTTTGGGGTGGAGTAGTACTGACATCACGCATTTATGAGGATTGAACCCCAGTATCGGCTCCGCAGGTGACCTTCCTGCTTCGGGGTGGAGTAGTACTGGCATCATGCATTGAAGAGGATTGAACCCCCAGTATTGGCTCAGCAGGTGACCTTCGTGCTTTGGGGTGGAGTAGTACTGGCATCATGCATAGAAGAGGATTGAACCCCAGTATCGGCTCAGCAGGTGACCTTTGTGCTTTGGGGTGGTGTAGTACTGACATCACGCATTGAAGAGGATTGAACCCCAGTATCGGCTCAGCAGGTGACCTTCTTGCTTTGGGGTGGAGTAGTACTGGCATCACGCATTGAAGAGGATTGAATCCCAGGTATCGGCTCAGCAGGTGACCTTTGTGCTTTGGGGTGGAGTAGCACTGGCTTCACGCATTGAAGAGGATTGAACCCCAGTATGGGCTCAGCAGGTGGCCTTCGTTCTATGGGGTGGAGTATTACTGGCATCACGCTTTGAAGAGGATTGAATCCCCAGTATCGGCTCAGCAGGTGACCTTCGTGCTTTGGGGTGTAGTAGTACTGGCATCACGCATTGAAGAGGATTGAACCCCAGTATCAGCTCAGCAGGTGACCTTCAGCATTTGGGGTGGAGTAGTACGGGCATCACGCATTGAAGAGGATTGAACCCCCAGTATCGGCTCCGCAGGTGACCTTCGTGCTTTGGGGTGGAGTAGTACTGGCATCACGCATTGAAGCGGATTGAACCCACAGTATCGGCTCCGCAGGTGACCTTCGGGCTTTGGGGTGGAGTAGTACTGGCATCATGCATTGAAGAGGATTGAACCCCTAGTATCGGCTCTGCAGGTGTCCTTTGTGCTTTGGGGTAGAGTAGTACTGGCATCACACATTGAAGAGGACTGAACCCCTAGTATCGGCTCCGCAGGTGACCTTCGTGCTATGGGGTGGAGTAGTACTGACATCACGCATTGAAGAGGATTGAACCCCTAGTATCGGCTCAGCAGGTGATCTTCATGCTTTGGGGTGAAGTAGTACTGGCATCACGCATTGAACAGGATTGAACCCCCAGTATCGGCTCAGCAGGTGACCTTCGTGCTTTGGGGTGGAGCAATACTGGCATCACGCATTGAAGAGGATTGAATCCCCAGTATCGGCTCAGCAGGTGACCTTCGTGCTTTGGGGTGGAGTAGTACTGGCATCACGCATTGAAGAGGATTGAACCCTAGTATCGGCTCAGCAAGTGACCTTCGTGCTTTGGGGTGGAGTAGTACTGGCATTACGCATTGAAGAGGATTGAATCTCAAGTATCGGCTCCGCAGGTGACCTTCGTGCTTTGGGGTGGAGTAGTACTGGCATCACGCATTGAAGAGGATGGAACCCCCAGTATAGGCTCAGCAGGTGACCTTCGTGCTTTGGGGTGGAGTAGTACTGGCATCATGCATTGAAGAGGATAGAACCCCCAGTATCGGCTCAGCTGGTGACCTTCATGCTTTGGGGTGGAGTAGTACTGGCATCACGCATTGAAAAGGATGGAACCCCCAGTATTGGCTCAGCAGGTGACCTTCATGCTTTGGGGTGGAGTAGTACTGGCATCACGCATTGAAGAGGATTGAACCCCAGTATCGGCTCAGCAGGTGACCTTTGTGCTTTGGGGTGGAGTAGTACTGGCATCACGCATTGAAGAGGATTGAACCCCCAGTATCGGCTCAGCATGTGACCTTCGTGCTTTGGGGTGGAGTAGTACTGGCATCATGCATTGAAGAGGATGGAACCCCCAGTATCGGCTCAGCAGGTGACCTTCGTGCTTTAGGGTGGAGTAGTACTGGCTTCACGCATTGAAGAGGATTGAACCCCAGTATGGGCTCAGCAGGTGGCCTTCGTTCTATGGGGTGGAGTATTACTGGCATCACGCTTTGAAGAGGATTGAATCCCCAGTATCGGCTCAGCAGGTGACCTTCGTGCTTTGGGGTGTAGTAGTACTGGCATCACGCATTGAAGAGGATTGAACCCCAGTATCAGCTCAGCAGGTGACCTTCCTGCTTTAGGGTGGAGTAGTACTGGTATCAAGCATTGAAGAGGATGGAACCCCCAGTATTGGCTGTGCAGGTGACCTTCGTGCTTTGGGGTGGAGTAGTACTGACATCACGCATTGATGAGGATTGAAGGCCAGTATCGGCTCCGCAGGTGACCTTCCTGCTTTGGGGTGGAGTAGTACTGGCATCACGCATTGAAGAGGATTGAACCCCCAGTATTGGCTCAGCAGGTGACCTTCGTGCTTTGGGGTGGAGTAGTACTGGCATCACGCATAGAAGAGGATTGACCCCAGTATCGGCTCAGCAGGTGACCTTCGTGCTTTGGGGTGGTGTAGTACTGACATCACGCATTGAAGAGGATTGAACCCCAGGTATCGGCTCAGCAGGTGTCCTTCGTGCTTTGGGGTGGAGTAGCACTTGCTTCACGCATTGAAGAGGATTGAACCCCAGTATCGGCTCAGCAGGTGACCTTCGTGCTTTGGGGTGGAGTAGTACTGGCATCACGCATTGAAGAGGATGGAACCCCCAGTATCAGCTCCGCAGGTGACCTTCCTGCTTTGGGGTGGAGTAGTACTGTCATCACGCATTGAAGAGGATGGAACCCCCAGTATCGGCTCAGCAGGTGACCTTCGTGCTTTGGGGTGGAGTAGTACTGGCATCACGCATTGAAGAGGATAGAACCCCCAGTATCGGCTCAGCAGGTGACTTTCGTGCTTTGGGGTGTAGTAGTACTGGTATCACGCATTGAAGAGGATTGAACCCCAGTATCGGCTCAGCAGGTGATCTTCGGCATTTGGGGTGGAGTAGTACGGGCATCACGCATTGAAGAGGATTGAACCCCCAGTATCACCTCCGCAGGTGACCTTCGTGCTTTGGGGTAGAGTAGTACTGGAATCACACATTGAAGAGGATTGAACCCCTAGTATTGGCTCCGCAGGTGACCTTCATGCTATGGGGTGGAGTAGTACTGACATCATGCATTGAAGAGGATTGAACCCCCAGTATCGGCTCTGCAGGTGACCTTCATGCTTTGGGGTGGAGTAGTACTGGTATCATGCATTAAAGAGGATTTAACCCCCAGTATCGGCTCCGCAGGTGACCTTCGTGCTTTGTGGTGGAGTAGTACTGGCATCACGCATTGAAGAGGATTGAACCCACAGTATTGGCTCCGCAGGTGACCTTCGTGCTTTGGGGTGGAGTAGTACTGGCATCACACATTGAAGAGGATTGAACCCCTAGTATCGGCTCAGCAGGTGATCTTCGTGCTTTGGGGTGAATTAGTACTGGCATTACGCATTGAAGAGGATTGAACCCCCAGTATCGGCTCAGCAGGTGACCTTCGTGCTTTGGGGTGGATTAGTACTGGCATCCCGCATTGAAGAGGATGGAACCCCCAGTATCGGCTACGCAGGTGACCTTCCTGCTTTGGGGTGGAGTAGTACTGGCATCTCGCATTGAAGAGGATTGAACCCCAGTATCGGCTCAGCAGGTGACCTTCGTGCTTTGGGGTAGAGTAGTACTGGCATCACGCATTGAAGAGGATTGAATCCCCAGTATCGGCTCAGCAGGTGACCTTCGTGCTTTGTGGTGGAGTAGTACTGGCATCACGCATTGAAGAGGATTGAATCCCCAGTATCGGCTCAGCAGGTGACCTTCGTTCTTTGGGGTGGAGTAGTACTGGCATCACGCATTGAAGAGGATTGAACCCTAGTATCGGCTCAGCAAGTGACCTTCCTGCTTTGGGGTGGAGTAGTACTGGCATCACGGATTGAAGAGGATTGAATCTCAAGTATCGGCTCAGCAGGTGACATTTGTGCTATGGGGTGGAGTAATACTGGCATCACGCATGGAAGAGGATTGAATCTCAAGTATCGGCTCCGCAGGTGACCTTCCTGCTTTGGGGTGGAGTAGTACTGGCATCACGCATTGAAGAGGATTTAACCCGCAGCATCGGCTCCGCAGGTGACCTTCGTGCTTTGGGGTGGAGTAGTACTGGTATCACGCATTGAATAGGATTGAACCCCTAGTATCGGCTCAGCAGGTGATCTTCTTGCTTTGGGGTGAAGTAGTATTGGCATCACGCATTGAAGAGGATGGAACCACCAGTATCGGCTACGCAGGTGACCTTCGTGCTTTGGGGTAGAGTAGTACTGACATCACGCATTGATGAGGATTGAACCCCAGTATCGGCTCCGCAGGTGACCTTCCTGCTTTGGGGTGGAGTAGTACTGGCATCACGCATTGAAGAGGATTGAACCCCCAGTATTGGCTCAGCAGGTGACCTTCGTGCTTTGGGGTGGAGTAGTACTGGCATCACGCATAGAAGAGGATTGAACCCCAGTGTCGGCTCAGCAGGTGACCTTCATGCTTTGGGGTGGAGTAGTACTGACATCACGCAATGAAGATGATTGAACCCCAGTATCGGCTCAGCAGGTGACCTTCTTGCTTTGGGGTGGAGTAGTACTGGCATCAAGCATTGAAGAGGATTGAATCCCAGGTATCGGCTCAGCAGGTGACCTTCGTGCTTTGGGGTGGAGTAGCACTGGCTTCACGCATTGAAGAGGATTGAACCCCAGTATGGGCTCAGCAGGTGGCCTTCGTTCTATGGGGTGGAGTATTACTGGCATCACGCTTTGAAGAGGATTGAATCCCCAGTATCAGCTCAGCAGGTGACCTTCGGCATTTGGGGTGGAATAGTACGGGCATCACGCATTGAAGAGGATTGAACCCCCAGTATCGGCTCCGCAGGTGACCTTCGTGCTTTGGGGTGGAGTAGTACTGGCATCACGCATTGAAGCGAATTGAACCCACAGTATCGGCTCTGCAGTTGACCTTCGTGCTTTGGGGTGGAGTAGTACTGACATCACGCATTGATGAGGATTGAACCCGAGTATCGGCTCCGCAGGTGACCTTCCTGCTTTGGGGTGGAGTAGTACTGGCATCACGCATTGAAGAGGATTGAACCCCCAGTATTGGCTCAGCAGGTGACCTTCGTGCTTTGGGGTGGAATAGTACTGGCATCACACATAGAAGAGGATTGAACCCCAGTATCGGCTCAGCAGGTGACCTTCGTGCTTTGGGGTGGAGTAGTACTGATATCACACATTGAAGAGGATTGAACCCCAGTATCGGCTCAGCAGGTGACCTTCGTGCTTTGGGGTGGAGTAGTACTGGCATCACGCATTGAAGAGGATGGAACCCCCAATATCAGCTCCGCAGGTGACCTTCCTGCTTTGGGGTGGAGTAGTACTGGCATCACGCATTGAAGAGGCTGGAACCCCCAGTATCGGCTCCGCAGGTGACCGTCCTGCTTTGGGGCGGAGTAGTGCTGGCATCATGCATTGAAGAGGATGGAACCCCCAGTATCGGCTCCGCAGGTGACCTTCCTGCTTTGGGGTGGAGTAGTACTGGTATCAAGTATTGAAGAGGATGGAACCCCCAGTATTGGCTGTGCAGGTGACCTTCGTGCTTTGGGGTGGAGTAGTACTGACATCACGCATTTATGAGGATTGAACCCCAGTATCGGCTCCGCAGGTGACCTTCCTGCTTCGGGGTGGAGTACTACTGGCATCATGCATTGAAGAGGATTGAACCCCCAGTATTGGCTCAGCAGGTGACCTTCGTGCTTTGGGGTGGAGTAGTACTGACATCACGCATTTATGAGGATTGAACCCCAGTATCGGCTCCGCAGGTGACCTTCCTGCTTCGGGGTGGAGTAGTACTGACATCACGCATTGATGAGGATTGAACCCGAGTATCGGCTCCGCAGGTGACCTTCCTGCTTTGGGGTGGAGTAGTACTGGCATCACGCATTGAAGAGGATTGAACCCCAGTATCGGCTCAGCAGGTGACCTTCGTGCTTTGGGGTGGAGTAGTACTGATATCACACATTGAAGAGGATTGAACCCCAGTATCGGCTCAGCAGGTGACCTTCGTGCTTTGGGGTGGAGTAGTACTGGCATCACGCATTGAAGAGGATGGAACCCCCAATATCAGCTCCGCAGGTGACCTTCCTGCTTTGGGGTGGAGTAGTACTGGCATCACGCATTGAAGAGGCTGGAACCCCCAGTATCGGCTCCGCAGGTGACCGTCCTGCTTTGGGGCGGAGTAGTGCTGGCATCATGCATTGAAGAGGATGGAACCCCCAGTATCGGCTCCGCAGGTGACCTTCCTGCTTTGGGGTGGAGTAGTACTGGTATCAAGTATTGAAGAGGATGGAACCCCCAGTATTGGCTGTGCAGGTGACCTTCGTGCTTTGGGGTGGAGTAGTACTGACATCACGCATTTATGAGGATTGAACCCCAGTATCGGCTCCGCAGGTGACCTTCCTGCTTCGGGGTGGAGTAGTACTGGCATCATGCATTGAAGAGGATTGAACCCCCAGTATTGGCTCAGCAGGTGACCTTCGTGCTTTGGGGTGGAGTAGTACTGGCATCATGCATAGAAGAGGATTGAACCCCAGTATCGGCTCAGCAGGTGACCTTTGTGCTTTGGGGTGGTGTAGTACTGACATCACGCATTGAAGAGGATTGAACCCCAGTATCGGCTCAGCAGGTGACCTTCTTGCTTTGGGGTGGAGTAGTACTGGCATCACGCATTGAAGAGGATTGAATCCCAGGTATCGGCTCAGCAGGTGACCTTTGTGCTTTGGGGTGGAGTAGCACTGGCTTCACGCATTGAAGAGGATTGAACCCCAGTATGGGCTCAGCAGGTGGCCTTCGTTCTATGGGGTGGAGTATTACTGGCATCACGCTTTGAAGAGGATTGAATCCCCAGTATCGGCTCAGCAGGTGACCTTCGTGCTTTGGGGTGTAGTAGTACTGGCATCACGCATTGAAGAGGATTGAACCCCAGTATCAGCTCAGCAGGTGACCTTCAGCATTTGGGGTGGAGTAGTACGGGCATCACGCATTGAAGAGGATTGAACCCCCAGTATCGGCTCCGCAGGTGACCTTCGTGCTTTGGGGTGGAGTAGTACTGGCATCACGCATTGAAGCGGATTGAACCCACAGTATCGGCTCCGCAGGTGACCTTCGGGCTTTGGGGTGGAGTAGTACTGGCATCATGCATTGAAGAGGATTGAACCCCTAGTATCGGCTCTGCAGGTGTCCTTTGTGCTTTGGGGTAGAGTAGTACTGGCATCACACATTGAAGAGGACTGAACCCCTAGTATCGGCTCCGCAGGTGACCTTCGTGCTATGGGGTGGAGTAGTACTGACATCACGCATTGAAGAGGATTGAACCCCTAGTATCGGCTCAGCAGGTGATCTTCATGCTTTGGGGTGAAGTAGTACTGGCATCACGCATTGAACAGGATTGAACCCCCAGTATCGGCTCAGCAGGTGACCTTCGTGCTTTGGGGTGGAGCAATACTGGCATCACGCATTGAAGAGGATTGAATCCCCAGTATCGGCTCAGCAGGTGACCTTCGTGCTTTGGGGTGGAGTAGTACTGGCATCACGCATTGAAGAGGATTGAACCCTAGTATCGGCTCAGCAAGTGACCTTCGTGCTTTGGGGTGGAGTAGTACTGGCATTACGCATTGAAGAGGATTGAATCTCAAGTATCGGCTCCGCAGGTGACCTTCGTGCTTTGGGGTGGAGTAGTACTGGCATCACGCATTGAAGAGGATGGAACCCCCAGTATAGGCTCAGCAGGTGACCTTCGTGCTTTGGGGTGGAGTAGTACTGGCATCATGCATTGAAGAGGATTGAACCCCAGTATGGGCTCAGCAGGTGGCCTTCGTTCTATGGGGTGGAGTATTACTGGCATCACGCTTTGAAGAGGATTGAATCCCCAGTATCGGCTCAGCAGGTGACCTTCGTGCTTTGGGGTGTAGTAGTACTGGCATCACGCATTGAAGAGGATTGAACCCCAGTATCAGCTCAGCAGGTGACCTTCCTGCTTTAGGGTGGAGTAGTACTGGTATCAAGCATTGAAGAGGATGGAACCCCCAGTATTGGCTGTGCAGGTGACCTTCGTGCTTTGGGGTGGAGTAGTACTGACATCACGCATTGATGAGGATTGAAGGCCAGTATCGGCTCCGCAGGTGACCTTCCTGCTTTGGGGTGGAGTAGTACTGGCATCACGCATTGAAGAGGATTGAACCCCCAGTATTGGCTCAGCAGGTGACCTTCGTGCTTTGGGGTGGAGTAGTACTGGCATCACGCATAGAAGAGGATTGACCCCAGTATCGGCTCAGCAGGTGACCTTCGTGCTTTGGGGTGGTGTAGTACTGACATCACGCATTGAAGAGGATTGAACCACAGGTATCGGCTCAGCAGGTGACCTTCGTGCTTTGGGGTGGAGTAGCACTTGCTTCACGCATTGAAGAGGATTGAACCCCAGTATCGGCTCAGCAGGTGACCTTCGTGCTTTGGGGTGGAGTAGTACTGGCATCACGCATTGAAGAGGATGGAACCCCCAGTATCAGCTCCGCAGGTGACCTTCCTGCTTTGGGGTGGAGTAGTACTGTCATCACGCATTGAAGAGGATGGAACCCCCAGTATCGGCTCAGCAGGTGACCTTCGTGCTTTGGGGTGGAGTAGTACTGGCATCACGCATTGAAGAGGATGGAACCCCCAGTATCAGCTCCGCAGGTGACCTTCCTGCTTTGGGGTGGAGTAGTACTGGCATCACGCATTGAAGAGGATGGAAGCTCCAGTATCGGCTCCGCAGGTGACCGTCCTGCTTTGGGGTGGAGTAGTGCTGGCATCACACATTGAAGAGGATGGAACCCCCAGTATCGGCTCCGCAGGTGACCTTCCTGCTTTAGGGTGGAGTAGTACTGGTATCAAGCATTGAAGAGGATGGAACCCCCAGTATTGGCTGTGCAGGTGACCTTCGTGCTTTGGGGTGGAGTAGTACTGACATCACGCATTGATGAGGATTGAAGGCCAGTATCGGCTCCGCAGGTGACCTTCCTGCTTTGGGGTGGAGTAGTACTGGCATCACGCATTGAAGAGGATTGAACCCCCAGTATTGGCTCAGCAGGTGACCTTCGTGCTTTGGGGTGGAGTAGTACTGGCATCACGCATAGAAGAGGATTGACCCCAGTATCGGCTCAGCAGGTGACCTTCGTGCTTTGGGGTGGTGTAGTACTGACATCACGCATTGAAGAGGATGGAACCCCAGGTATCGGCTCAGCAGGTGACCTTCGTGCTTTGGGGTGGAGTAGCACTTGCTTCACGCATTGAAGAGGATTGAACCCCAGTATGGGCTCAGCAGGTGGCCTTCGTTCTATGGGGTGGAGTATTACTGGCATCACGCTTTGAAGAGGATTGAATCCCCAGTATCGGCTCAGCAGGTGACCTTCGTGCTATGGGGTGGAATAGTACTGGCATCACGCATTGAAGAGGATTGAACCCCTAGTATCGGCTCAGCAGGTGATCTTCATGCTTTGGGGTGAAGTAGTACTGGCATCACGCATTGAAGATGATTGAACCCCCAGTATCGGCTCAGCAGGTGACCTTCGGGCTTTGGGGTGGAGTAGTACTGGCATCATGCATTGAAGAGGATTGAACCCCTAGTATCGGCCCTGCAGGTGTCCTTTGTGCTTTAGGGTAGAGTAGTACTGGAATCACACATTGAAGAGGATTGAACCCCTAGTATTGGCTCCGCAGGTGACCTTCATGCTATGGGGTGGGTTAGTACTGACATCACGCATTGAAGAGGATTGAACCCCCAGTATTGGCTCTGCAGGTGACCTTCATGCTTTGGGGTGGAGTAGTACTGGCATCACGCATTAAAGAGGATTTAACCCCCAGTATCGGCTCCGCAGGTGACCTTCGGGCTTTGTGGTGGAGTAGTACTGGCATCACACATTGAAGAGGATTGAACCCCTAGTATCGGCTCAGCAGGTGATCTTCGTGCTTTGGGGTGAAGTAGCACTGGCATCACGCATTGAAGAGGATTAAACCCCCAGTATCGGCTCAGCAGGTGACCTTCGTGCTTTGGGGTGGATTAGTACTGGCATCCCACATTGAAGAGGATGGAACCCCCAGTATAGGCTACGCAGGTGACCTTCCTGCTTTGGGGTGGAGTAGTACTGGCATCTCGCATTGAAGAGGATTGAACCCCAGTATCGGCTCAGCAGGTGACCTTCGTGCTTTGGGGTAGAGTAGTACTGGCATCACGCATTGAAGAGGATTGAACCCCCAGTATCGGCTCAGCAGGTGACCTTCGTGCTTTGTGGTGGAGTAGTACTGGCATCACGCATTGAAGAGGATTGAATCCCCAGTATCGGCTCAGCAGGTGACCTTCGTTCTTTGGGGTGGAGTAGTACTGGCATCACGCATTGAAGAGGATTGAATCCTAGTATCGGCTCAGCAAGTGACCTTCGTGCTTTGGGGTGGAGTAGTACTGGCATCACGCATTGAAGAGGATTGAATCCCAAGTATCGGCTCAGCAGGTGATCTTTGTGCTATGGGGTGGAGTAATACTGGCATCACGCATGGAAGAGGATTGAATCTCAAGTATCGGCTCCGCAGGGGACCTTCATGCTTTGGGGTGGAGTAGTACTGGCATCACACATTGAAGAGGATTTAACCCCCAGTATCGGCTCCGCAGGTGACCTTCGTGCTTTGGGGTGGAGTAGTACTGGTATCACGCATTGAATAGGATTGAACCCCTAGTATCGGCTCAGCAGGTGATCTTCGTGCTTTGGGGTGAAGTAGTATTGGCATCACGCATTGAAGAGGATGGAACCACCAGTATCGGCTACGCAGGTGACCTTCGTGCTTTGGGGTGGAGTAGTACTGACATCATGCATTGATGAGGATTGAACCCCAGTATCGGCTCCGCAGATGACCTTCCTGCTTTGGGGTGGAGTAGTACTGGCATCACGCATTGAAGAGGATTGAACCCCCAGTATTGGCTCAGCAGGTGACCTTCGTGCTTTGGGGTGGAGTAGTACTGGCATCACACATAGAAGAGGATTGAACCCCAGTATCGGCTCAGCAGGTGACCTTCATGCTTTGGGGTGGAGTAGTACTGACATCACGCATTGAAGAGGATTGAACCCCAGTATCGGCTCAGCAGGTGACCTTCTTGCTTTGGGGTGGAGTAATACTGGCATCACGCATTGAAGAGGATTGAACCCCAGGTATCGGCTCAGCAGGTGACCTTCGTGCTTTGGGGTGGAGTAGCACTGGCTTCACGCATTGAAGAGGATTGAACCCCAGTATGGGCTCAGCAGGTGGCCTTCGTTCTATGGGGTGGAGTATTACTGGCATCACGCTTTGAAGAGGATTGAATCCCCAGTATCAGTTCAGCAGGTGACCTTCGTGCTTTGGGGTGTAGTAGTACTGGCATCACGCATTGAAGAGGATTGAACCCCAGTATCGGCTCAGCAGGTGACCTTTGGCATTTGGGGTGGAGTAGTACGGGCATCACGCATTGAAGAGGATTGAACCCCCAGTATCGGCTCCGCAGGTGACCTTCGTGCTTTGGGGTGGAGTAGTACTGGCATCACGCATTGAAGCGAATTTTACCCACAGTATCGGCTCTGCAGGTGACCTTCCTGCTTTAGGGTGGAGTAGTACTGGCATCACGCATTGAAGAGGATTGAACCCCCAGTATTGGCTCAGCAGGTGTCCTTCGTGCTTTGGGGTGGAATAGTACTGGCATCACACATAGAAGAGGATTGAACCCCAGTATCGGCTCAGCAGGTGACCTTCGTGCTTTGGGGTGGAGTAGTACTGATATCACGCATTGAAGAGGATTGAACCCCAGTATTTGCTCAGCAGGTGACCTTCGTGCTTTGGGGTGGAGTAGTACTGGCATCACGCATTGAAGAGGATGGAACCCCCAGTATCACCTCTGCAGGTGACCTTCCTGCTTTGGGGTGGAGTACTACTGGCATCATGCATTGAAGAGGATGGAACCCCCAGTATCGGCTGTGCAGGTGACCTTCGTGCTTTGGGGTGGAGTAGTGCTGGCATCATGCATTGAAGAGGATGGAACCCCCAGTATCGGCTCCGCAGGTGACCTTCCTGCTTTGGGGTGGAGTAGTACTGGTATCAAGCATTGAAGAGGATGGAACCCCCAGTATCGGCTGTGCAGGTGACCTTCGTGCTTTGGGGTGGAGTAGTACTGACATCACGCATTGATGAGGATTGAACCCCAGTATCGGCTCCGCAGGTGACCTTCCTGCTTCGGGGTGGAGTAGTACTGGCATCACGCATTGAAGAGGATTGAACCCCCAGTATCGGCTCAGCAGGTGACCTTCGTGCTTTGGGGTGGAGTAGTACTGGCATCACGCATAGAAGAGGATTGAACCCCAGTATCGGCTCAGCAGGTGACCTTCGTGCTTCGGGGTGGAGTAGTACTGGCATCACGCATTGAAGAGGATTGAACCCCAGTATCGGCTCAGCAGGTGACCTTCGTGCTTTGGGGTGGTGTAGTACTGACATCACGCATTGAAGAGGATTGAACCCCAGTATCGGCTCAGCAGGTGACCTTCTTGCTTTGGGGTGGAGTAGTACTGGCATCACGCATTGAAGAGGATTGAATCCCAGGTATCGGCTCAGCAGGTGACCTTCGTGCTTTGGGGTGGAGTAGCACTGGCTTCACGCATTGAAGAGGATTGAACCCCAGTATGGGCTCAGCAGGTGGCCTTCGTTCTATGGGGTGGAGTATTACTGGCATCACGCTTTGAAGAGGATTGAATCCCCAGTATCGGCTCAGCAGGTGACCTTCGTGCTTTGGGGTGTAGTAGTACTGGCATCACGCATTGAAGAGGATTGAACCCCAGTATCAGCTCAGCAGGTGACCTTCAGCATTTGGGGTGGAGTAGTACGGGCATCACGCATTGAAGAGGATAGAACCCCCAGTATCGGCTCAGCTGGTGACCTTCATGCTTTGGGGTGGAGTAGTACTGGCATCACGCATTGAAGAGGATGGAACCCCCAGTATTGGCTCAGCAGGTGACCTTCATGCTTTGGGGTGGAGTAGTACTGGCATCACGCATTGAAGAGGATTGAACCCCCAGTATCGGCTCAGCAAGTGACCTTCGTGCTTTGGGGTGGAGTAGTACTGGCATCACGCATTGAAGAGGATGGAACCCCCAGTATCGGCTCAGCAGGTGACCTTCGTGCTTTGGGGTGGAGTAGTACTGGCATCACGCATTGAAGAGGATGGAACCCCCAGTATCGGCTCTGCAGGTGACCTTCCTGCTTTGGGGTGGAGTAGTGCTGGCATCACGCATTGAAGAGGATGAAACCCCAGTATCGGCTCCGCAGGTGACCGTCCTGCTTTGGGGTGGAGTAGTGCTGGCATCACGCATTGAAGAGGATGGAACCCCCAGTATCGGCTCCGCAGGTGACCTTCCTGCTTTGGGGTGGAGTAGTACTGGTATCAAGTATTGAAGAGGATGGAACCCCCAGTATTGGCTGTGCAGGTGACCTTCGTGCTTTGGGGTGGAGTAGTACTGACATCACGCATTGATGAGGATTGAACCCCAGTATTGGCTGTGCAGGTGACCTTCGTGCTTTGGGGTGGAGTAGTACTGGCATCACGCATTGAAGAGGATGGAACCCCCAGTTTCGGCTCAGCAGGTGATCTTCATGCTTTGGGGTGGAGTAGTACTGGCATCACGCATAGAAGAGGATTGAACCCCAGTATCGGCTCAACAGGTGACCTTCGTGCTTCGGGGTGGAGTAGTACTGGCATCACGCATTGAAGAGGATTGAACCCCAGTATCGGCTCAGCAGGTGACCTTCGTGCTTTGGGGTGGTGTAGTACTGACATCACGCATTGAAGAGGATTGAACCCCAGTATCGGCTCAGCAGGTGACCTTCTTGCTTTGGGGTGGAGTAGTACTGGCATCACGCATTGAAGAGGATTGAATCCCAGGTATCGGCTCAGCAGGTGACCTTCGTGCTTTGGGGTGGAGTAGCACTGGCTTCACGCATTGAAGAGGATTGAACCCCAGTATGGGCTCAGCAGGTGGCCTTCGTTCTATGGGGTGGAGTATTACTGGCATCACGCTTTGAAGAGGATTGAATCCCCAGTATCGGCTCAGCAGGTGACCTTCGTGCTTTGGGGTGTAGTAGTACTGGCATCACGCATTGAAGAGGATTGAACCCCAGTATCAGCTCAGCAGGTGACCTTCAGCATTTGGGGTGGAGTAGTACGGGCATCACGCATTGAAGAGGATAGAACCCCCAGTATCGGCTCAGCTGGTGACCTTCATGCTTTGGGGTGGAGTAGTACTGGCATCACGCATTGAAGAGGATGGAACCCCCAGTATTGGCTCAGCAGGTGACCTTCATGCTTTGGGGTGGAGTAGTACTGGCATCACGCATTGAAGAGGATTGAACCCCCAGTATCGGCTCAGCAAGTGACCTTCGTGCTTTGGGGTGGAGTAGTACTGGCATCACGCATTGAAGAGGATGGAACCCCCAGTATCGGCTCAGCAGGTGACCTTCGTGCTTTGGGGTGGAGTAGTACTGGCATCACGCATTGAAGAGGATGGAACCCCCAGTATCGGCTCCGCAGGTGACCTTCCTGCTTTGGGGTGGAGTAGTGCTGGCATCACGCATTGAAGAGGATGAAACCCCAGTATCGGCTCCGCAGGTGACCGTCCTGCTTTGGGGTGGAGTAGTGCTGGCATCACGCATTGAAGAGGATGGAACCCCCAGTATCGGCTCCGCAGGTGACCTTCCTGCTTTGGGGTGGAGTAGTACTGGTATCAAGTATTGAAGAGGATGGAACCCCCAGTATTGGCTGTGCAGGTGACCTTCGTGCTTTGGGGTGGAGTAGTACTGACATCACGCATTGATGAGGATTGAACCCCAGTATCGGCTCCGCAGGTGACCTTCCTGCTTTGGGGTGGAGTAGTACTGGCATCACGCATTGAAGAGGATTGAACCCCCAGTATTGGCTCAGCAGGTGACCTTCGTGCTTTGGGGTGGAGTAGTACTGGCATCACGCATTGAAGAGGATGGAACCCCCAGTATCGGCTCCGCAGGTGACCTTCCTGCTTTGGGGTGGAGTAGTACTGGTATCAAGCATTGAAGAGGATGGAACCCCCAGTATTGGCTGTGCAGGTGACCTTTGTGCTTTGGGGTGGAGTAGTACTGACATCACGCATTGATGAGGATTGAACCCCAGTATCGGCTCCGCAGGTGACCTTCCTGCTTTGGGGTGGAGTAGTACTGGCATCACGCATTGAAGAGGATTGAACCCCCAGTATTTGCTCAGCAGGTGACCTTCGTGCTTTGGGGTGGAGTAGTACTGGCATCACGCATAGAAGAGGATTGAACCCCAGTATCGGCTCAGCAGGTGACCTTCGTGCTTTGGGGTGGAGTAGTACTGGTATCAAGCATTGAAGAGGATGGAACCCCCAGTATTGGCTGTGCAGGTGACCTTCGTGCTTTGGGGTGGAGTAGTACTGACATCATGCATTGATGAGGATTGAACCCCAGTATCGGCTCCGCAGGTGACCTTCCTGCTTTGGGGTGGAGTAGTACTGGCATCACGCATTGAAGAGGATTGAACCCCCAGTATTGGCTCAGCAGGTGACCTTCGTGCTTTGGGGTGGAGTAGTACTGGCATCACGCATAGAAGAGGATTGAACCCCAGTATCGGCTCAGCAGGTGACCTTCGTGCTTTGGGGTGGTGTAGTACTGACATCACGCATTGAAGAGGATTGAACCCCAGGTATCGGCTCAGCAGGTGACCTTCGTGCTTTGGGGTGGAGTAGCACTGGCTTCACGCATTGAAGAGGATTGAACCCCAGTATGGGCTCAGCAGGTGGCCTTCGTTCTATGGGGTGGAGTATTACTGGCATCACGCTTTGAAGAGGATTGAATCCCCAGTATCGGCTCAGCAGGTGACCTTCGTGCTATGGGGTGGAATAGTACTGGCATCACGCATTGAAGAGGATTGAACCCCTAGTATCGGCTCAGCAGGTGATCTTCATGCTTTGGGGTGAAGTAGTACTGGCATCACGCATTGAAGATGATTGAACCCCCAGTATCGGCTCAGCAGGTGACCTTCGTGCTTTGGGGTGGAGTATTACTGGCATCACGCATTGAAGCGGATTGAACCCACAGTATCGGCTCCGCAGGTGACCTTCGGGCTTTGGGGTGGAGTAGTACTGGCATCATGCATTGAAGAGGATTGAACCCCTAGTATCGGCTCTGCAGGTGTTCTTTGTGCTTTGGGGTAGAGTAGTACTGGAATCACACATTGAAGAGGATTGAACCCCTAGTATTGGCTCTGCAGGTGACCTTCGTGCTATAGGGTGGAGTAGTACTGACATCACGCATTGAATAGGATTGAACCCCCAGTATCGGCTCTGCAGGTGACCTTCATGCTTTGGGGTGGAGTAGTACTGGCATCACGCATTAAAGAGGATTTAACCCCCAGTATCGGCTCCGCAGGTGACCTTCGTGCTTTGTGGTGGAGTAGTACTGGCATCACGCATTGAAGAGGATTGAACCCACAGTATTGGCTCCACAGGTGACCTTCGTGCTTTTGGGTGGAGTAGTACTGGCATCACACATTGAAGAGGATTGAACCCTCAGTATCAGCTCCGCAGGTGACCTTCCTGCTTTGGGGTGGAGTAGTACTGGTATCAAGCATTGAAGAGGATGGAACCCCCAGTATTGGCTGTGCAGGTGACCTTCGTGCTTTGGGGTGGAGTAGTACTGACATCACGCATTGATGAGGATTGAACCCCAGTATCGGCTCCGCAGGTGACCTTCCTGCTTTGGGGTGGAGTAGTACTGGCATCACGCATTGAAGAGGATTGAACCCCCAGTATCGGCTCAGCAGGTGACCTTCGTGCTTTGGGGTGGAGTAGTACTGGCATCACGCATTGAAGAGGATGGAACCCCCAGTATCGGCTCCGCAGGTGACCTTCCTGCTTTGGGGTGGAGTAGTACTGGTATCAAGCATTGAAGAGGATGGAACCCCCAGTATTGGCTGTGCAGGTGACCTTCGTGCTTTGGGGTGGAGTAGTACTGACATCATGCATTGATGAGGATTGAACCCCAGTATCGGCTCCGCAGGTGACCTTCCTGCTTTGGGGTGGAGTAGTACTGGCATCACGCATTGAAGAGGATTGAACCCCCAGTATTGGCTCAGCAGGTGACCTTCGTGCTTTGGGGTGGAGTAGTATTGGCATCACGCATAGAAGAGGATTGAACCCCAGTATCGGCTCAGCAGGTGACCTTCGTGCTTTGGGGTGGTGTAGTACTGACATCACGCATTGAAGAGGATTGAACCCCAGGTATCGGCTCAGCAGGTGACCTTCGTGCTTTGGGGTGGAGTAGCACTGGCTTCACGCATTGAAGAGGATTGAACCCCAGTATGGGCTCAGCAGGTGGCCTTCGTTCTATGGGGTGGAGTATTACTGGCATCACGCTTTGAAGAGGATTGAATCCCCAGTATCGGCTCAGCAGGTGACCTTCGTGCTATGGGGTGGAATAGTACTGGCATCACGCATTGAAGAGGATTGAACCCCTAGTATCGGCTCAGCAGGTGATCTTCATGCTTTGGGGTGAAGTAGTACTGGCATCACGCATTGAAGATGATTGAACCCCCAGTATCGGCTCAGCAGGTGACCTTCGTGCTTTGGGGTGGAGTATTACTGGCATCACGCATTGAAGCGGATTGAACCCACAGTATCGGCTCCGCAGGTGACCTTCGGGCTTTGGGGTGGAGTAGTACTGGCATCATGCATTGAAGAGGATTGAACCCCTAGTATCGGCTCTGCAGGTGTTCTTTGTGCTTTGGGGTAGAGTAGTACTGGAATCACACATTGAAGAGGATTGAACCCCTAGTATTGGCTCCGCAGGTGACCTTCGTGCTATAGGGTGGAGTAGTACTGACATCACGCATTGAATAGGATTGAACCCCCAGTATCGGCTCTGCAGGTGACCTTCATGCTTTGGGGTGGAGTAGTACTGGCATCACGCATTAAAGAGGATTTAACCCCCGGTATCGGCTCCGCAGGTGACCTTCGTGCTTTGTGGTGGAGTAGTACTGGCATCACGCATTGAAGAGGATTGAACCCACAGTATTGGCTCCACAGGTGACCTTCGTGCTTTTGGGTGGAGTAGTACTGGCATCACACATTGAAGAGGATTGAACCCTCAGTATCAGCTCCGCAGGTGACCTTCCTGCTTTGGGGTGGAGTAGTACTGGTATCAAGCATTGAAGAGGATGGAACCCCCAGTATTGGCTGTGCAGGTGACCTTCGTGCTTTGGGGTGGAGTAGTACTGACATCACGCATTGATGAGGATTGAACCCCAGTATCGGCTCCGCAGGTGACCTTCCTGCTTTGGGGTGGAGTAGTACTGGCATCACACATTGAAGAGGATTGAACCCCCAGTATCGGCTCAGCAGGTGACCTTCGTGCTTTGGGGTGGAGTAGTACTGGCATCACGCATTGAAGAGGATGGAACCCCCAGTATCGGCTCCGCAGGTGACCTTCCTGCTTTGGGGTGGAGTAGTGCTGGCATCACGCATTGAAGAGGATGGAACCCCAGTATCGGCTCCGCAGGTGACCGTCCTGCTTTGGGGTGGAGTAGTGCTGGCATCACGCATTGAAGAGGATGGAACCCCCAGTATCGGCTCCGCAGGTGACCTTCCTGCTTTGGGGTGGAGTAGTACTGGTATCAAGTATTGAAGAGGATGGAACCCCCAGTATTGGCTGTGCAGGTGACCTTTGTGCTTTGGGGTGGAGCAGTACTGACATCACGCATTGATGAGGATTGAACCCCAGTATCGGCTCCGCAGGTGACCTTCCTGCTTTGGGGTGGAGTAGTACTGGCATCACGCATTGAAGAGGATTGAACCCCCAGTATTGGCTCAGCAGGTGACCTTCGTGCTTTGGGGTGGAGTAGTACTGGCATCACGCATAGAAGAGGATTGAACCCCAGTATCGGCTCAGCAGGTGACCTTCATGCTTTGGGGTGGTGTAGTACTGACATCATGCATTGAAGAGGATTGAACCCCAGGTATCGGCTCAGCAGGTGACCTTCGTGCTTTGGGGTGGAGTAGCAATGGCTTCACGCATTGAAGAGGATTGAACCCCAGTATGGGCTCAGCAGGTGGCCTTCGTTCTATGGGGTGGAGTATTACTGGCATCACGCTTTGAAGAGGATTGAATCCCCAGTATCGGCTCAGCAGGTGACCTTCGTGCTAT
Organism: Ambystoma mexicanum; assembly: GCF_040938575.1. Taxonomy (NCBI): domain Eukaryota; kingdom Metazoa; phylum Chordata; class Amphibia; order Caudata; family Ambystomatidae; genus Ambystoma; species Ambystoma mexicanum. The sequence continues at coordinate 1,679,076,267 of NC_090937.1, forward strand.
GGGGTGGAATAGTACTGGCATCACGCATTGAAGAGGATTGAACCCCTAGTATCGGCTCAGCAGGTGATCTTCATGCTTTGGGGTGAAGTAGTGCTGGCATCACGCATTGAAGATGATTGAACCCCCAGTATCGGCTCAGCAGGTGACCTTCGTGCTTTGGGGTGGAGTATTACTGGCATCACGCATTGAAGCGGATTGAACCCCAGTATCGGCTCCGCAGGTGACCTTCCTGCTTTGGGGTGGAGTAGTACTGGCATCACGCATTGAAGAGGATTGAACCCCCAGTATTGGCTCAGCAGGTGACCTTCGTGCTTTGGGGTGGAGTAGTACTGGCATCACGCATTGAAGAGGATGGAACCCCCAGTATCGGCTCCGCAGGTGACCTTCCTGCTTTGGGGTGGAGTAGTACTGGTATCAAGCATTGAAGAGGATGGAACCCCCAGTATTGGCTGTGCAGGTGACCTTCGTGCTTTGGGGTGGAGTAGTACTGGCATCATGCATTGAAGAGGATTGAACCCCTAGTATCGGCTCTGCAGGTGTCCTTTGTGCTTTGGGGTAGAGTAGTACTGGAATCACACATTGAAGAGGATTGAACCCCTAGTATTGGCTCCGCACGTGACCTTCGTGCTATAGGGTGGAGTAGTACTGACATCACGCATTGAATAGGATTTAACCCCCGGTATCGGCTCCGCAGGTGACCTTCCTGCTTTGGGGTGGAGTAGTACTGGTATCAAGCATTGAAGAGGGTGGAACCCCCAGTATTGGCTGTGCAGATGACCTTCGTGCTTTGGGGTGGAGTAGTACTGACATCACGCATTGATGAGGATTGAACCCCAGTATCGGCTCCGCAGGTGACCTTCTAGCTTTGGGGTGGAGTAGTACTGGCATCACGCATTGAAGAGGATTGAACCCCCAGTATTGGCTCAGCAGGTGACCTTCGTGCTTTGGGGTGGAGTAGTACTGGCATCACGCATTGAAGAGGATGGAACCCCCAGTATCGGCTCCGCAGGTGACCTTCCTGCTTTGGGGTGGAGTAGTACTGGTATCAAGCACTGACTAGGATGGAACCCCCAGTATTGGCTGTGCAGGTGACCTTCGTGCTTTGGGGTGGAGTAGTACTGACATCACGCATTAAAGAGGATTGAACCCCAGTATTGGCTCAGCAGGTGACCTTCGTGCTTTGGGGTGGAGTAGTACTGGCATCACGCATAGAAGAGGATTGAACCCCAGTATCGGCTCATCAGGTGACCTTCGTGCTTTGGGGTGGAGTAGTACTGGTATCAAGCATTGAAGAGGATGGAACCCCCAGTATTGGCTGTGCAGGTGACCTTCGTGCTTTGGGGTGGAGTAGTACTGACATCACGCATTGATGAGGATTGAACCCCAGTATCGGCTCCGCAGGTGACCTTCCTGCTTTGGGGTGGAGTAGTACTGGCATCACGCATTGAAGAGGATTGAACCCCCAGTATTGGCTCAGCAGGTGACCTTCGTGCTTTGGGGTGGAGTAGTACTGGCATCATGCATAGAAGAGGATTGAACCCCAGTATCGGCTCAGCAGGTGACCTTCGTGCTTTGGGGTGGTGTAGTACTGACATCACGCATTGAAGAGGATTGAACCCCAGGTATCGGCTCAGCAGGTGACCTTCGTGCTTTGGGGTGGAGTAGCACTGGCTTCACGCATTGAAGAGGATTGAACCCCAGTATGGGCTCAGCAGGTGGCCTTCGTTCTATGGGGTGGAGTATTACTGGCATCACGCTTTGAAGAGGATTGAATCCCCAGTATCGGCTCAGCAGGTGACCTTCGTGCTATGGGGTGGAATAGTACTGGCATCACGCATTGAAGAGGATTGAACCCCTAGTATCGGCTCAGCAGGTGATCTTCATGCTTTGGGGTGAAGTAGTACTGGCATCACGCATTGAAGATGATTGAACCCCCAGTATCGGCTCAGCAGGTGACCTTCGTGCTTTGGGGTGGAGTATTACTGGCATCACGCATTGAAGCGGATTGAACCCACAGTATCGGCTCCGCAGGTGACCTTCGGGCTTTGGGGTGGAGTAGTACTGGCATCATGCATTGAAGAGGATTGAACCCCTAGTATCGGCTCTGCAGGTGTTCTTTGTGCTTTGGGGTAGAGTAGTACTGGAATCACACATTGAAGAGGATTGAACCCCTAGTATTGGCTCCGCAGGTGACCTTCGTGCTATAGGGTGGAGTAGTACTGACATCACGCATTGAATAGGATTGAACCCCCAGTATCGGCTCTGCAGGTGACCTTCATGCTTTGGGGTGGAGTAGTACTGGCATCACGCATTAAAGAGGATTTAACCCCCGGTATCGGCTCCGCAGGTGACCTTCGTGCTTTGTGGTGGAGTAGTACTGGCATCACGCATTGAAGAGGATTGAACCCACAGTATTGGCTCCACAGGTGACCTTCGTGCTTTTGGGTGGAGTAGTACTGGCATCACACATTGAAGAGGATTGAACCCTCAGTATCAGCTCCGCAGGTGACCTTCCTGCTTTGGGGTGGAGTAGTACTGGTATCAAGCATTGAAGAGGATGGAACCCCCAGTATTGGCTGTGCAGGTGACCTTCGTGCTTTGGGGTGGAGTAGTACTGACATCACGCATTGATGAGGATTGAACCCCAGTATCGGCTCCGCAGGTGACCTTCCTGCTTTGGGGTGGAGTAGTACTGGCATCACGCATTGAAGAGGATTGAACCCCCAGTATCGGCTCAGCAGGTGACCTTCGTGCTTTGGGGTGGAGTAGTACTGGCATCACGCATTGAAGAGGATGGAACCCCCAGTATCGGCTCCGCAGGTGACCTTCCTGCTTTGGGGTGGAGTAGTGCTGGCATCACGCATTGAAGAGGATGGAACCCCAGTATCGGCTCCGCAGGTGACCGTCCTGCTTTGGGGTGGAGTAGTGCTGGCATCACGCATTGAAGAGGATGGAACCCCCAGTATCGGCTCCGCAGGTGACCTTCCTGCTTTGGGGTGGAGTAGTACTGGTATCAAGTATTGAAGAGGATGGAACCCCCAGTATTGGCTGTGCAGGTGACCTTTGTGCTTTGGGGTGGAGCAGTACTGACATCACGCATTGATGAGGATTGAACCCCAGTATCGGCTCCGCAGGTGACCTTCCTGCTTTGGGGTGGAGTAGTACTGGCATCACGCATTGAAGACGATTGAACCCCCAGTATTGGCTCAGCAGGTGACCTTCGTGCTTTGGGGTGGAGTAGTACTGGCATCACGCATAGAAAAGGATTGAACCCCAGTATCGGCTCAGCAGGTGACCTTCATGCTTTGGGGTGGTGTAGTACTGACATCATGCATTGAAGAGGATTGAACCCCAGGTATCGGCTCAGCAGGTGACCTTCGTGCTTTGGGGTGGAGTAGCACTGGCTTCACGCATTGAAGAGGATTGAACCCCAGTATGGGCTCAGCAGGTGGCCTTCGTTCTATGGGGTGGAGTATTACTGGCATCACGCTTTGAAGAGGATTGAATCCCCAGTATCGGCTCAGCAGGTGACCTTCGTGCTATGGGGTGGAATAGTACTGGCATCACGCATTGAAGCGGATTGAACCCCAGTATCGGCTCCGCAGGTGACCTTCCTGCTTTGGGGTGGAGTAGTACTGGCATCACGCATTGAAGAGGATTGAACCCCCAGTATTGGCTCAGCAGGTGACCTTCGTGCTTTGGGGTGGAGTAGCACTGGCTTCACGCATTGAAGAGGATTGAACCCCTAGTATCGGCTCAGCAGGTGATCTTCATGCTTTGGGGTGAAGTAGTACTGGCATCACGCATTGAAGATGATTGAACCCCCAATATCGGCTCAGCAGGTGACCTTCGTGCTTTGGGGTGGAGTATTACTGGCATCACGCATTGAAGCGGATTGAACCCCAGTATCGGCTCCGCAGGTGACCTTCCTGCTTTGGGGTGGAGTAGTACTGGCATCACGCATTGAAGAGGATTGAACCCCCAGTATTGGCTCAGCAGGTGACCTTCGTGCTTTGGGGTGGAGTAGTACTGGCATCACGCATTGAAGAGGATGGAACCCCCAGTATCGGCTCCGCAGGTGACCTTCCTGCTTTGGGGTGGAGTAGTACTGGTATCAAGCATTGAAGAGGATGGAACCCCCAGTATTGGCTGTGCAGGTGACCTTCGTGCTTTGGGGTGGAGTAGTACTGGCATCATGCATTGAAGAGGATTGAACCCCTAGTATCGGCTCTGCAGGTGTCCTTTGTGCTTTGGGGTAGAGTAGTACTGGAATCACACATTGAAGAGGATTGAACCCCTAGTATTGGCTCCGCACGTGACCTTCGTGCTATTGGGTGGAGTAGTACTGACATCACGCATTGAATAGGATTTAACCCCCGGTATCGGCTCCGCAGGTGACCTTCCTGCTTTGGGGTGGAGTAGTACTGGTATCAAGCATTGAAGAGGGTGGAACCCCCAGTATTGGCTGTGCAGATGACCTTCGTGCTTTGGGGTGGAGTAGTACTGACATCACGCATTGATGAGGATTGAACCCCAGTATCGGCTCCGCAGGTGACCTTCTAGCTTTGGGGTGGAGTAGTACTGGCATCACGCATTGAAGAGGATTGAACCCCCAGTATTGGCTCAGCAGGTGACCTTCGTGCTTTGGGGTGGAGTAGTACTGGCATCACGCATTGAAGAGGATGGAACCCCCAGTATCGGCTCCGCAGGTGACCTTCCTGCTTTGGGGTGGAGTAGTACTGGTATCAAGCACTGAATAGGATGGAACCCCCAGTATTGGCTGTGCAGGTGACCTTCGTGCTTTGGGGTGGAGTAGTACTGACATCACGCATTAAAGAGGATTGAACCCCAGTATTGGCTCAGCAGGTGACCTTCGTGCTTTGGGGTGGAGTAGTACTGGCATCACGCATAGAAGAGGATTGAACCCCAGTATCGGCTCATCAGGTGACCTTCGTGCTTTGGGGTGGAGTAGTACTGGTATCAAGCATTGAAGAGGATGGAACCCCCAGTATTGGCTGTGCAGGTGACCTTCGTGCTTTGGGGTGGAGTAGTACTGACATCACGCATTGATGAGGATTGAACCCCAGTATCGGCTCCGCAGGTGACCTTCCTGCTTTGGGGTGGAGTAGTACTGGCATCACGCATTGAAGAGGATTGAACCCCCAGTATTGGCTCAGCAGGTGACCTTCGTGCTTTGGGGTGGAGTAGTACTGGCATCATGCATAGAAGAGGATTGAACCCCAGTATCGGCTCAGCAGGTGACCTTCGTGCTTTGGGGTGGTGTAGTACTGACATCACGCATTGAAGAGGATTGAACCCTAGGTATCGGCTCAGCAGGTGACCTTCGTGCTTTGGGGTGGAGTAGCACTGGCTTCATGCATTGAAGAGGATTGAACCCCAGTATGGGCTCAGCAGGTGGCCTTCGTTCTATGGGGTGGAGTATTACTGGCATCACGCTTTGAAGAGGATTGAATCCCCAGTATCGGCTCAGCAGGTGACCTTCGTGCTATGGGGTGGAATAGTACTGGCATCACGCATTGAAGAGGATTGAACCCCTAGTATCGGCTCAGCAGGTGATCTTCATGCTTTGGGGTGAAGTAGTACTGGCATCACGCATTGAAGATGATTGAACCCCCAGTATCGGCTCAGCAGGTGACCTTCGTGCTTTGGGGTGGAGTATTACTGGCATCACGCATTGAAGCGGATTGAACCCACAGTATCGGCTCCGCAGGTGACCTTCGGGCTTTGGGGTGGAGTAGTACTGGCATCATGCATTGAAGAGGATTGAACCCCTAGTATCGGCTCTGCAGGTGTTCTTTGTGCTTTGGGGTAGAGTAGTACTGGAATCACACATTGAAGAGGATTGAACCCCTAGTATTGGCTCCGCAGGTGACCTTCGTGCTATAGGGTGGAGTAGTACTGACATCACGCATTGAATAGGATTGAACCCCCAGTATCGGCTCTGCAGGTGACCTTCATGCTTTGGGGTGGAGTAGTACTGGCATCACGCATTAAAGAGGATTTAACCCCGAGTATCGGCTCCGCAGGTGACCTTCGTGCTTTGTGGTGGAGTAGTACTGGCATCACGCATTGAAGAGGATTGAACCCACAGTATTGGCTCCGCAGGTGACCTTCGTGCTTTTGGGTGGAGTAGTACTGGCATCACACATTGAAGAGGATTGAACCCCCAGTATCAGCTCCGCAGGTGACCTTCCTGCTTTGGGGTGGAGTAGTACTGGTATCAAGCATTGAAGAGGATGGAACCCCCAGTATTGGCTGTGCAGGTGACCTTCGTGCTTTGGGGTGGAGTAGTACTGACATCACGCATTGATGAGGATTGAACCCCAGTATCGGCTCCGCAGGTGACCTTCCTGCTTTGGGGTGGAGTAGTACTGGCATCATGCATTGAAGAGGATTGAACCCCCAGTATTGGCTCAGCAGGTGACCTTCGTGCTTTGGGGTGGAGTAGTACTGGCATCACGCATTGAAGAGGATGGAACCCCCAGTATCGGCTCCGCAGGTGACCTTCCTGCTTTGGGGTGGAGTAGTACTGGTATCAAGCATTGAAGAGGATGGAACCCCCAGTATTGGCTGTGCAGGTGACCTTCATGCTTTGGGGTGGAGTAGTACTGACATCAAGCATTGATGAGGATTGAACCCCAGTATCGGCTCCGCAGGTGACCTTCCTGCTTTGGGGTGGAGTAGTACTGGCATCACGCATTGAAGAGGATTGAACCCCCAGTATTGGCTCAGCAGGTGACCTTTGTGCTTTGGGGTGGAGTAGTACTGGCATCACGCATAGAAGAGGATTGAACCCCAGTATCGGCTCAGCAGGTGACCTTCGTGCTTTGGGGTGGTGTAGTACTGACATCACGCATTGAAGAGGATTGAACCCCAGGTATCGGCTCAGCAGGTGACCTTCGTGCTTTGGGGTGGAGTAGCACTGGCTTCAAGCATTGAAGAGGATTGAACCCCAGTATGGGCTCAGCAGGTGGCCTTCGTTCTATGGGGTGGAGTATTACTGGCATCACGCTTTGAAGAGGATTGAATCCCCAGTATCGGCTCAGCAGGTGACCTTCGTGCTATGGGGTGGAATAGTACTGGCATCACGCATTGAAGAGGATTGAACCCCTAGTATCGGCTCAGCAGGTGATCTTCATGCTTTGGGGTGAAGTAGTACTGGCATCACGCATTGAAGATGATTGAACCCCCAGTATCGGCTCAGCAGGTGACCTTCGTGCTTTGGGGTGGAGTATTACTGGCATCACTCATTGAAGCGGATTGAACCCACAGTATCGGCTCCGCAGGTGACCTTCGGGCTTTGCGGTGGAGTAGTACTGGCATCATGCATTGAAGAGGATTGAACCCCTAGTATCGGCTCTGCAGGTGTCCTTTGTGCTTTGGGGTAGAGTAGTACTGGAATCACACATTGAAGAGGATTGAACCCCTAGTATTGGCTCCGCAGGTGACCTTCGTGCTATAGGGTGGAGTAGTACTGACATCACGCATTGAATAGGATTGAACCCCCAGTATCGGCTCTGCTGGTGACCTTCATGCTTTGGGGTGGAATAGTACTGGCATCACGCATTAAAGAGGATTTAACCCCCGGTATCGGCTCCGCAGGTGACCTTCGTGCTTTGTGGTGGAGTAGTACTGGCATCACGCATTGAAGAGGATTGAACCCACAGTATTGGCTCCGCAGGTGACCTTCGTGCTTTTGGGTGGAGTAGTACTGGCATCACGCATTGAAGAGGATTGAACCCCCAGTATCGGCTCAGCAGGTGACCTTCATGCTTTGGGGTGGATTAGTACTGGCATCCCGCATTGAAGAGGATGGAACCCCCAGTATCGGCTACGCAGGTGACCTTCCTGCTTTGGGGTGGAGTAGTACTGGCATCTCGCATTGAAGAGGATTGAACCCCAGTATCGGCTCAGCAGGTGACCTTCGTACTTTGGGGTAGAGTAGTACTGGCATCACGCATTGAAGAGGATTGAACCCCCAGTATCGGCTCAGCAGGTGACCTTCGTGCTTTGTGGTGGAGTAGTACTGGCATCACTCATTGAAGAGGATTGAATCCCCAGTATCGGCTCAGCAGGTGACCTTCATTCTTTGGGGTGGAGTAGTACTGGCATCACGCATTGAAGAGGATTGAACCCTAGTATCGGCTCAGCAAGTGACCTTCGTTCTTTGGGGTGGAGTAGTACTGGCATCACGCATTGAAGAGGATTGAATCTCAAGTATCGGCTCAGCAGGTGACCTTTGTGCTATGGGGTGGAGTAATACTGGCATCACGCATGGAAGAGAATTGAATCCCCAGTATCGGCTCCGCAGGTGACCTTCATGCTTTGGGGTGGAGTAGTACTGGCATCACGCATTGAAGAGTATTTAACCCCCAGTATCGGCTCCGCAGGTGACCTTCGTGCTTTGGGGTGGAGTAGTACTGGTATCACGCATTGAATAGGATTGAACCCCTAGTATCGGCTCAGCAGGTGATCTTCGTGCTTTGGGGTGAAGTAGTATTGGCTTCACGCATTGAAGAGGATTGAACCCCAGTATGGGCTCAGCAGGTGGCCTTCGTTCTATGGGGTGGAGTATTACTGGCATCACGCTTTGAAGAGGATTGAATCCCCAGTATCGGCTCAGCAGGTGACCTTCGTGCTATGGGGTGGAATAGTACTGGCATCACGCATTGAAGAGGATTGAACCCCTAGTATCGGCTCAGCAGGTGATCTTCATGCTTTGGGGTGAAGTAGTACTGGCATCACGCATTGAAGATGATTGAACCCCCAGTATCGGCTCAGCAGGTGACCTTCGTGCTTTGGGGTGGAGTATTACTGGCATCACGCATTGAAGCGGATTGAACCCACAGTATCGGCTCTGCAGGTGACCTTCGGGCTTTGGGGTGGAGTAGTACTGGCATCATGCATTGAAGAGGATTGAACCCCTAGTATCGGCTCTGCAGGTGTCCTTTGTGCTTTGGGGTAGAGTAGTACTGGAATCACACATTGAAGAGGATTGAACCCCTAGTATTGGCTCCGCAGGTGACCTTCGTGCTATAGGGTGGAGTAGTACTGACATCACGCATTGAAGAGGATTGAACCCACAGTATTGGCTCCGCAGGTGACCTTCGTGCTTTTGGGTGGAGTAGTACTGGCATCACACATTGAAGAGGATTGAACCCCCAGTATCGGCTCCGCAGGTGACCTTCCTGCTTTGGGGTGGAGTAGTACTGGTATCAAGCATTGAAGAGGATGGAACCCCCAGTATTGGCTGTGCAGGTGACCTTCGTGCTTTGGGGTGGAGTAGTACTGACATCACGCATTGATGAGGATTGAACCCCAGTATCGGCTCCGCAGGTGACCTTCCTGCTTTGGGGTGGAGTAGTACTGGCATCACGCATTGAAGAGGATTGAACCCCCAGTATTGGCTCAGCAGGTGACCTTCGTGCTTTGGGGTGGAGTAGTACTGGCATTACGCATTGAAGAGGATTGAACCCCAGTATCGGCTCCGCAGGTGACCTTCCTGCTTTGGGGTGGAGTAGTACTGGCATCACGCATAGAAGAGGATTGAACCCCAGTATCGGCTCAGCAGGTGACCTTCTTGCTTTGGGGTGGAGTAGTACTGGCATCACGCATTGAAGAGGATTGAATCCCAGGTATTGGCTCAGCAGGTGACCTTCGTGCTTTGGGGTGGAGTAGTACTGGCAACACGCATTGAAGAGGATTGAATCCCAGGTATTGGCTCAGCAGGTGACCTTCGTGCTTTGGGGTGGAGTAGCACTGGCTTCACGCATTGAAGAGGATTGAACCCCAGTATGGGCTCAGCAGGTGGCCTTCGTTCTATGGGGTGGAGTATTACTGGCATCACGCTTTGAAGAGGATTGAATCCCCAGTATCGGCTCAGCAGGTGACCTTCGTGCTATGGGGTGGAATAGTACTGGCATCACGCATTGAAGAGGATTGAACCCCTAGTATCGGCTCAGCAGGTGAGCTTCGTGCTTTGGGGTGAAGTAGTACTGGCATCACGCATTGAAGATGATTGAACCCCCAGTATCGGCTCAGCAGGTGACCTTCGTGCTTTGGGGTGGAGTATTACTGGCATCACGCATTGAAGCGGATTGAACCCACAGTATCGGCTAAGCAGGTGACCTTCGGGCTTTGGGGTGGAGTAGTACTGGCATCATGCATTGAAGAGGATTGAACCCCTAGTATTGGCTCTGCAGGTGTCCTTTGTGCTTTGGGGTAGAGTAGTACTGGAATCACACATTGAAGAGGATTGAACCCCTAGTATTGGCTCCGCAGGTGACCTTCGTGCTATAGGGTGGAGTAGTACTGACATCACGCATTGAATAGGATTGAACCCCCAGTATCGGCTCTGCAGGTGACCTTCATGCTTTGGGGTGGAGTAGTACTGGCATCACGCATTAAAGAGGATTTAACCCCCGGTATCGGCTCCGCAGGTGACCTTCGTGCTTTGTGGTGGAGTAGTACTGGCATCACGCATTGAAGAGGATTGAACCCACAGTATTGGCTCCGCAGGTGACCTTCGTGCTTTTGGGTGGAGTAGTACTGGCATCACACATTGAAGAGGATTGAACCCCCAGTATCGGCTCCGCAGGTGACCTTCCTGCTTTGGGGTGGAGTAGTACTGGTATCAAGCATTGAAGAGGATGGAACCCCCAGTATTGGCTGTGCAGGTGACCTTCGTGCTTTGGGGTGGAGTAGTACTGACATCACGCATTGAAGAGGATTGAACCCCCAGTATTGGCTCAGCAGGTGATCTTCGTGCTTTGGGGTGGAGTAGTACTGGCATCACGCATTGAAGAGGATTGAACCCCCAGTATTGGCTCAGCAGGTGATCTTCGTGCTTTGGGGTGGAGTAGTACTGGCATCACGCATTGAAGAGGATGGAACCCCCAGTATCGGCTCCGCAGGTGACCTTCCTGCTTTGGGGTGGAGTAGTACTGGTATCAAGCATTGAAGAGGATGGAACCCCCAGTATTGGCTGTGCAGGTGACCTTCCTGCTTTGGGGTGGAGTAGTACTGACATCACGCATTGATGAGGATTGAACCCCAGTATCGGCTCCGCAGGTGACCTTCCTGCTTTGGGGTGGAGTAGTACTGGCATCACGCATTGAAGAGGATTGAACCCCCAGTATTGGCTCAGAAGGTGACCTTCGTGCTTTGGGGTGGAGTAGTACTGGCATCACGCATAGAAGAGGATTGAACCCCAGTATCGGCTCAGCAGGTGACCTTCGTGCTTTGGGGTGGTGTAGTACTGACATCACGCATTGAAGAGGATTGAACCCCAGGTATCGGCTCAGCAGGTGACCTTCGTGCTTTGGGGTGGAGTAGCACTGGCTTCACGCATTGAAGAGGATTGAACCCCAGTATGGGCTCAGCAGGTGGCCTTCGTTCTATGGGGTGGAGTATTACTGGCATCACGCATTGAAGATGATTGAACCACCAGTATCGGCTACGCAGGTGACCTTCGTGCTTTGGGGTGGAGTAGTACTGACATCACGCATTGATGAGGATTGAACCCCAGTATCGGCTCCGCAGGTGACCTTCATTCTTTGGGGTGGAGTAGTACTGGTATCACGCATTGAATAGGATTGAACCCCTAGTATCGGCTCAGCAGGTGATCTTCGTGCTTTGGGGTGAAGTAGTATTGGCATCACGCATTGAAGAGGATGGAACCACCAGTATCGGCTACGCAGGTGACCTTCGTGCTTTGGGGTGGAGTAGTACTGACATCACGCATTGATGAGGATTGAACCCCAATATCGGCTCCGCAGGTGACCTTCATTCTTTGGGGTGGAGTAGTACTGGCATCACGCATTGAAGAGGATTGAACCCTAGTATCGGCTCAGCAAGTGACCTTCGTGCTTTGAGGTGGAGTAGTACTGGCATCACGCATTGAAGAGGATTGAATCTCAAGTATCGGCTCAGCAGGTGACCTTTGTGCTATGGGGTGGAGTAATACTGGCATCATGCATGGAAGAGGATTGAATCCCCAGTATCGGCTCCGCAGGTGACCTTCGTACTTTGGGGTGGAGTAGCACTGGCATCACGCATTGAAGAGGATTTAACCCCCAGTATCGGCTCTGCAGGTGACCTTCGTGCTTTGGGGTGGAGTAGTACTGGTATCACGCATTGAATAGGATTGAACCCCTAGTATCGGCTCAGCAGGTGATCTTCGTGCTTTGGGGTGAAGTAGTATTGGCATCACGCATTGAAGAGGATGGAACCACCAGTATCGGCTACGCAGGTGACCTTCGTGCTTTGGGGTGGAGTAGTACTGGCATCACGCATAGATGAGGATTGAACCCCAGTATCGGCTCCGCAGGTGACCTTCCTGCTTTGGGGTGGAGTAGTACTGGCATCACGCATTGAAGAGGATTGAACCCCCAGTATTGGCTCAGCAGGTGACCTTCGTGCTTTGGGGTGGAGTAGTACTGGCATCACGCATAGAAGAGGATTGAACCCCAGTATCGGCTCAGCAGGTGACCTTCATGCTTTGGGGTGGAGTAGTACTGACATCACGCATTGAAGAGGATTGAACCCCAGTATCGGCTCAGCAGGTGACCTTCTTGCTTTGGGGTGGAGTAATACTGGCATCATGCATTGAAGAGAATTGAATCCCAGGTATCGGCTCAGCAGGTGACCTTCGTGCTTTGGGGTGGAGTAGCACTGGCTTCACGCATTGAAGAGGATTGAACCCCAGTATGGGCTCAGCAGGTGGCCTTCGTTCTATGGGGTGGAGTAATACTGGCATCACGCTTTGAAGAGGATTGAATCCCCAGTATCAGCTCAGCAGGTGACCTTCGTGCTTTGGGGTGTAGTAGTACTGGCATCAAGCATTGAAGAGGATTGAACCCCAGTATCGGCTCAGCAGGTGACCTTCGGCATTTGGGGTGGAGTAGTACGGGCATCACGCATTGAAGAGGATTGAACCCCCAGTATCGGCTCCGCAGGTGACCTTCGTGCTTTGGGGTGGAGTAGTACTGGCATTACGCATTGAAGCGAATTGAACCCACAGTATCGGCTCTGCAGGTGACCTTCGGGCTTTTGGGTGGAGTATTACTGGCATCATGCATTGAAGAGGATTGAACCCCTAGTATCGGCTCAGCAGGTGATCTTCGTGCTTTGGGGTGGAATAGTACTGGCATCACACATAGAAGAGGATTGAACCCCAGTATCGGCTCAGCAGGTGACCTTCATGCTTTGGGGTGGAGTAGTACTGATATCACGCATTGAAGAGGATTGAACCCCAGTATCGGCTCAGCAGGTGACCTTCGTGCTTTGGGGTGGAGTAGTACTGGCATCACGCATTGAAGAGGATGGAACCCCCAGTATCAGCTCCGCAGGTGACCTTCCTGCTTTGGGGTGGAGTAGTACTGGCATCACGCATTGAAGAGGATGGAACCCCCAGTATCGGCTCCACAGGTGACTGTCCTGCTTTGGGGTGGAGTAGTGCTGGCATCACGCATTGAAGAGGATGGAACCCCCAGTATCGGCTCCGCAGGTGACCTTCCTGCTTTGGGGTGGAGTAGTACTGGTATCAAGCATTGAAGAGGATTGAACCCCCAGTATTGGCTGTGCAGGTGACCTTCGTGCTTTGGGGTGGAGTAGTACTGACATCACGCATTGATGAGGATTGAACCCCAGTATCGGCTCCGCAGGTGACCTTCCTGCATCGGGGTGGAGTAGTACTGGCATCACGCATTGAAGAGGATTGAACCCCCAGTATTGGCTCAGCAGGTGACCTTCGTGCTTTGGGGGGGAGTAGTACTGGCATCACGCATAGAAGAGGATTGAACCCCAGTATCTGCTCAGCAGGTGACCTTCGTGCTTTCGGGTGGTGTAGTACTGACATCACGCATTGAAGAGGATTGAACCCCAGTATCGGCTCAGCAGGTGACCTTCTTGATTTGGGGTGAAGTAGTACTGGCATCACGCATTGAAGAGGATTGAATCCCAGGTATCGGCTCAGCAGGTGACCTTCGTGCTTTGGGGTGGAGTAGCACTAACTTCACGCATTGAAGAGGATTGAACCCCAGTATGGGCTCAGCAGGTGGCCTTCTTTCTATGGGGTGGAGTATTACTGGCATCACGCTTTGAAGAGGATTGAATCCCCAGTATCGGCTCAGCAGGTGACCTTCGTGCTTTGGGGTGGAGTAGTACTGGCATCACGCATTGAAGAGGATTGAACCCCAGTATCAGCTCAGCAGGTGACCTTCGGGCTTTGGGGTGGAGTAGTACTGGCATCATGCATTGAAGAGGATTGAACCCCTAGTATCGGCTCTGCAGGTGTCCTTTGTGCTTTGGGGTAGAGTAGTACTGGGGTCACACATTGAAGAGGATTGAACCCCTAGTATCGGCTCCGCAGGTGACCTTCGTGCTATGGGGTGGAGTAGTACTGACATCACGCATTGAAGAGGATTGAACCCCCATTATCAGCTCAGCAGGTGACCTTCGTGCTTTGGGGTGGATTAGTACTGGCATCACGCATTGAAGAGGATGGAACCCCCAGTATCGGCTACGCAGGTGACCTTCCTGCTTTGGGGTGGAGTAGTACTGGCATCTCGCATTGAAGAGGATTGAACCCCAGTATCGGCTCAGCAGGTGACCTTCGTGCTTTGGGGTGGAGTAGTACTGGCATTACGCATTGAAGAGGATTGAACCCCAGTATCGGCTCCGCAGGTGACCTTCCTGCTTCGGGGTGGAGTAGTACTGGCATCACGCATAGAAGAGGATTGAACCCCAGTATCGGCTCAGCAGGTGACCTTCGTGCTTTGTGGTGGTGTAGTACTGACATCACGCATTGAAGAGGATTGAACCCCAGTATCGGCTCAGCAGGTGACCTTCTTGCTTTGGGGTGGAGTAGTACTGGCATCACGCATTGAAGAGGATTGAATCCCAGGTATCGGCTCAGCAGGTGACCTTCGTGCTTTGGGGTGGAGTAGCACTGGCTTCACGCATTGAAGAGGATTGAACCCCAGTATCGGCTCCGCAGGTGACCTTCCTGCTTTGGGGTGGAGTAGTGCTGGCATCACGCATTGAAGAGGATGGAACCCCAGTATCGGCTCCGCAGGTGACCGTCCTGCTTTGGGGTGGAGTAGTGCTGGCATCACGCATTGAAGAGGATGGAACCCCCAGTATCGGCTCCGCAGGTGACCTTCCTGCTTTGGGGTGGAGTAGTACTGGTATCAAGTATTGAAGAGGATGGAACCCCCAGTATTGGCTGTGCAGGTGACCTTTGTGCTTTGGGGTGGAGCAGTACTGACATCACGCATTGATGAGGATTGAACCCCAGTATCGGCTCCGCAGGTGACCTTCCTGCTTTGGGGTGGAGTAGTACTGGCATCACGCATTGAAGAGGATTGAACCCCCAGTATTGGCTCAGCAGGTGACCTTCGTGCTTTGGGGTGGAGTAGTACTGGCATCACGCATAGAAGAGGATTGAACCCCAGTATCGGCTCAGCAGGTGACCTTCATGCTTTGGGGTGGTGTAGTACTGACATCATGCATTGAAGAGGATTGAACCCCAGGTATCGGCTCAGCAGGTGACCTTCGTGCTTTGGGGTGGAGTAGCAATGGCTTCACGCATTGAAGAGGATTGAACCCCAGTATGGGCTCAGCAGGTGGCCTTCGTTCTATGGGGTGGAGTATTACTGGCATCACGCTTTGAAGAGGATTGAATCCCCAGTATCGGCTCAGCAGGTGACCTTCGTGCTATGGGGTGGAATAGTACTGGCATCACGCATTGAAGAGGATTGAACCCCTAGTATCGGCTCAGCAGGTGATCTTCATGCTTTGGGGTGAAGTAGTGCTGGCATCACGCATTGAAGATGATTGAACCCCCAGTATCGGCTCAGCAGGTGACCTTCGTGCTTTGGGGTGGAGTATTACTGGCATCACGCATTGAAGCGGATTGAACCCCAGTATCGGCTCCGCAGGTGACCTTCCTGCTTTGGGGTGGAGTAATACTGGCATCACGCATTGAAGAGGATTGAACCCCCAGTATTGGCTCAGCAGGTGACCTTCGTGCTTTGGGGTGGAGTAGTACTGGCATCACGCATTGAAGAGGATGGAACCCCCAGTATCGGCTCCGCAGGTGACCTTCCTGCTTTGGGGTGGAGTAGTACTGGTATCAAGCATTGAAGAGGATGGAACCCCCAGTATTGGCTGTGCAGGTGACCTTCGTGCTTTGGGGTGGAGTAGTACTGGCATCATGCATTGAAGAGGATTGAACCCCTAGTATCGGCTCTGCAGGTGTCCTTTGTGCTTTGGGGTAGAGTAGTACTGGAATCACACATTGAAGAGGATTGAACCCCTAGTATTGGCTCCGCACGTGACCTTCGTGCTATAGGGTGGAGTAGTACTGACATCACGCATTGAATAGGATTTAACCCCCGGTATCGGCTCCGCAGGTGACCTTCCTGCTTTGGGGTGGAGTAGTACTGGTATCAAGCATTGAAGAGGGTGGAACCCCCAGTATTGGCTGTGCAGATGACCTTCGTGCTTTGGGGTGGAGTAGTACTGACATCACGCATTGATGAGGATTGAACCCCAGTATCGGCTCCGCAGGTGACCTTCTAGCTTTGGGGTGGAGTAGTACTGGCATCACGCATTGAAGAGGATTGAACCCCCAGTATTGGCTCAGCAGGTGACCTTCGTGCTTTGGGGTGGAGTAGTACTGGCATCACGCATTGAAGAGGATGGAACCCCCAGTATCGGCTCCGCAGGTGACCTTCCTGCTTTGGGGTGGAGTAGTACTGGTATCAAGCACTGAATAGGATGGAACCCCCAGTATTGGCTGTGCAGGTGACCTTCGTGCTTTGGGGTGGAGTAGTACTGACATCACGCATTAAAGAGGATTGAACCCCAGTATTGGCTCAGCAGGTGACCTTCGTGCTTTGGGGTGGAGTAGTACTGGCATCACGCATAGAAGAGGATTGAACCCCAGTATCGGCTCATCAGGTGACCTTCGTGCTTTGGGGTGGAGTAGTACTGGTATCAAGCATTGAAGAGGATGGAACCCCCAGTATTGGCTGTGCAGGTGACCTTCGTGCTTTGGGGTGGAGTAGTACTGACATCACGCATTGATGAGGATTGAACCCCAGTATCGGCTCCGCAGGTGACCTTCCTGCTTTGGGGTGGAGTAGTACTGGCATCACGCATTGAAGAGGATTGAACCCCCAGTATTGGCTCAGCAGGTGACCTTCGTGCTTTGGGGTGGAGTAGTACTGGCATCATGCATAGAAGAGGATTGAACCCCAGTATCGGCTCAGCAGGTGACCTTCGTGCTTTGGGGTGGTGTAGTACTGACATCACGCATTGAAGAGGATTGAACCCCAGGTATCGGCTCAGCAGGTGACCTTCGTGCTTTGGGGTGGAGTAGCACTGACTTCACGCATTGAAGAGGATTGAACCCCAGTATGGGCTCAGCAGGTGGCCTTCGTTCTATGGGGTGGAGTATTACTGGCATCACGCTTTGAAGAGGATTGAATCCCCAGTATCGGCTCAGCAGGTGACCTTCGTGCTATGGGGTGGAATAGTACTGGCATCACGCATTGAAGAGGATTGAACCCCTAGTATCGGCTCAGCAGGTGATCTTCATGCTTTGGGGTGAAGTAGTACTGGCATCACGCATTGAAGATGATTGAACCCCCAGTATCGGCTCAGCAGGTGACCTTCGTGCTTTGGGGTGGAGTATTACTGGCATCACGCATTGAAGCGGATTGAACCCACAGTATCGGCTCCGCAGGTGACCTTCGGGCTTTGGGGTGGAGTAGTACTGGCATCATGCATTGAAGAGGATTGAACCCCTAGTATCGGCTCTGCAGGTGTTCTTTGTGCTTTGGGGTAGAGTAGTACTGGAATCACACATTGAAGAGGATTGAACCCCTAGTATTGGCTCCGCAGGTGACCTTCGTGCTATAGGGTGGAGTAGTACTGACATCACGCATTGAATAGGATTGAACCCCCAGTATCGGCTCTGCAGGTGACCTTCATGCTTTGGGGTGGAGTAGTACTGGCATCACGCATTAAAGAGGATTTAACCCCCGGTATCGGCTCCGCAGGTGACCTTCGTGCTTTGTGGTGGAGTAGTACTGGCATCACGCATTGAAGAGGATTGAACCCACAGTATTGGCTCCACAGGTGACCTTCGTGCTTTTGGGTGGAGTAGTACTGGCATCACACATTGAAGAGGATTGAACCCTCAGTATCAGCTCCGCAGGTGACCTTCCTGCTTTGGGGTGGAGTAGTACTGGTATCAAGCATTGAAGAGGATGGAACCCCCAGTATTGGCTGTGCAGGTGACCTTCGTGCTTTGGGGTGGAGTAGTACTGACATCACGCATTGATGAGGATTGAACCCCAGTATCGGCTCCGCAGGTGACCTTCCTGCTTTGGGGTGGAGTAGTACTGGCATCACGCATTGAAGAGGATTGAACCCCCAGTATCGGCTCAGCAGGTGACCTTCGTGCTTTGTGGTGGAGTAGTACTGGCATCACTCATTGAAGAGGATTGAATCCCCAGTATCGGCTCAGCAGGTGACCTTCATTCTTTGGGGTGGAGTAGTACTGGCATCACGCATTGAAGAGGATTGAACCCTAGTATCGGCTCAGCAAGTGACCTTCGTTCTTTGGGGTGGAGTAGTACTGGCATCACGCATTGAAGAGGATTGAATCTCAAGTATCGGCTCAGCAGGTGACCTTTGTGCTATGGGGTGGAGTAATACTGGCATCACGCATGGAAGAGAATTGAATCCCCAGTATCGGCTCCGCAGGTGACCTTCATGCTTTGGGGTGGAGTAGTACTGGCATCACGCATTGAAGAGTATTTAACCCCCAGTATCGGCTCCGCAGGTGACCTTCGTGCTTTGGGGTGGAGTAGTACTGGTATCACGCATTGAATAGGATTGAACCCCTAGTATCGGCTCAGCAGGTGATCTTCGTGCTTTGGGGTGAAGTAGTATTGGCTTCACGCATTGAAGAGGATTGAACCCCAGTATGGGCTCAGCAGGTGGCCTTCGTTCTATGGGGTGGAGTATTACTGGCATCACGCTTTGAAGAGGATTGAATCCCCAGTATCGGCTCAGCAGGTGACCTTCGTGCTATGGGGTGGAATAGTACTGGCATCACGCATTGAAGAGGATTGAACCCCTAGTATCGGCTCAGCAGGTGATCTTCATGCTTTGGGGTGAAGTAGTACTGGCATCACGCATTGAAGATGATTGAACCCCCAGTATCGGCTCAGCAGGTGACCTTCGTGCTTTGGGGTGGAGTATTACTGGCATCACGCATTGAAGCGGATTGAACCCACAGTATCGGCTCTGCAGGTGACCTTCGGGCTTTGGGGTGGAGTAGTACTGGCATCATGCATTGAAGAGGATTGAACCCCTAGTATCGGCTCTGCAGGTGTCCTTTGTGCTTTGGGGTAGAGTAGTACTGGAATCACACATTGAAGAGGATTGAACCCCTAGTATTGGCTCCGCAGGTGACCTTCGTGCTATAGGGTGGAGTAGTACTGACATCACGCATTGAAGAGGATAGAACCCACAGTATTGGCTCCGCAGGTGACCTTCGTGCTTTTGGGTGGAGTAGTACTGGCATCACACATTGAAGAGGATTGAACCCCCAGTATCGGCTCCGCAGGTGACCTTCCTGCTTTGGGGTGGAGTAGTACTGGTATCAAGCATTGAAGAGGATGGAACCCCCAGTATTGGCTGTGCAGGTGACCTTCGTGCTTTGGGGTGGAGTAGTACTGACATCACGCATTGATGAGGATTGAACCCCAGTATCGGCTCCGCAGGTGACCTTCCTGCTTTGGGGTGGAGTAGTACTGGCATCACGCATTGAAGAGGATTGAACCCCCAGTATTGGCTCAGCAGGTGACCTTCGTGCTTTGGGGTGGAGTAGTACTGGCATTACGCATTGAAGAGGATTGAACCCCAGTATCGGCTCCGCAGGTGACCTTCCTGCTTTGGGGTGGAGTAGTACTGGCATCACGCATAGAAGAGGATTGAACCCCAGTATCGGCTCAGCAGGTGACCTTCTTGCTTTGGGGTGGAGTAGTACTGGCATCACGCATTGAAGAGGATTGAATCCCAGGTATTGGCTCAGCAGGTGACCTTCGTGCTTTGGGGTGGAGTAGTACTGGCAACACGCATTGAAGAGGATTGAATCCCAGGTATTGGCTCAGCAGGTGACCTTCGTGCTTTGGGGTGGAGTAGCACTGGCTTCACGCATTGAAGAGGATTGAACCCCAGTATGGGCTCAGCAGGTGGCCTTCGTTCTATGGGGTGGAGTATTACTGGCATCACGCTTTGAAGAGGATTGAATCCCCAGTATCGGCTCAGCAGGTGACCTTCGTGCTATGGGGTGGAATAGTACTGGCATCACGCATTGAAGAGGATTGAACCCCTAGTATCGGCTCAGCAGGTGAGCTTCGTGCTTTGGGGTGAAGTAGTACTGGCATCACGCATTGAAGATGATTGAACCCCCAGTATCGGCTCAGCAGGTGACCTTCGTGCTTTGGGGTGGAGTATTACTGGCATCACGCATTGAAGCGGATTGAACCCACAGTATCGGCTAAGCAGGTGACCTTCGGGCTTTGGGGTGGAGTAGTACTGGCATCATGCATTGAAGAGGATTGAACCCCTAGTATTGGCTCTGCAGGTGTCCTTTGTGCTTTGGGGTAGAGTAGTACTGGAATCACACATTGAAGAGGATTGAACCCCTAGTATTGGCTCCGCAGGTGACCTTCGTGCTATAGGGTGGAGTAGTACTGACATCACGCATTGAATAGGATTGAACCCCCAGTATCGGCTCTGCAGGTGACCTTCATGCTTTGGGGTGGAGTAGTACTGGCATCACGCATTAAAGAGGATTTAACCCCCGGTATCGGCTCCGCAGGTGACCTTCGTGCTTTGTGGTGGAGTAGTACTGGCATCACGCATTGAAGAGGATTGAACCCACAGTATTGGCTCCGCAGGTGACCTTCGTGCTTTTGGGTGGAGTAGTACTGGCATCACACATTGAAGAGGATTGAACCCCCAGTATCGGCTCCGCAGGTGACCTTCCTGCTTTGGGGTGGAGTAGTACTGGTATCAAGCATTGAAGAGGATGGAACCCCCAGTATTGGCTGTGCAGGTGACCTTCGTGCTTTGGGGTGGAGTAGTACTGACATCACGCATTGAAGAGGATTGAACCCCCAGTATTGGCTCAGCAGGTGATCTTCGTGCTTTGGGGTGGAGTAGTACTGGCATCACGCATTGAAGAGGATTGAACCCCCAGTATTGGCTCAGCAGGTGATCTTCGTGCTTTGGGGTGGAGTAGTACTGGCATCACGCATTGAAGAGGATGGAACCCCCAGTATCGGCTCCGCAGGTGACCTTCCTGCTTTGGGGTGGAGTAGTACTGGTATCAAGCATTGAAGAGGATGGAACCCCCAGTATTGGCTGTGCAGGTGACCTTCCTGCTTTGGGGTGGAGTAGTACTGACATCACGCATTGATGAGGATTGAACCCCAGTATCGGCTCCGCAGGTGACCTTCCTGCTTTGGGGTGGAGTAGTACTGGCATCACGCATTGAAGAGGATTGAACCCCCAGTATTGGCTCAGAAGGTGACCTTCGTGCTTTGGGGTGGAGTAGTACTGGCATCACGCATAGAAGAGGATTGAACCCCAGTATCGGCTCAGCAGGTGACCTTCGTGCTTTGGGGTGGTGTAGTACTGACATCACGCATTGAAGAGGATTGAACCCCAGGTATCGGCTCAGCAGGTGACCTTCGTGCTTTGGGGTGGAGTAGCACTGGCTTCACGCATTGAAGAGGATTGAACCCCAGTATGGGCTCAGCAGGTGGCCTTCGTTCTATGGGGTGGAGTATTACTGGCATCACGCATTGAAGATGATTGAACCACCAGTATCGGCTACGCAGGTGACCTTCGTGCTTTGGGGTGGAGTAGTACTGACATCACGCATTGATGAGGATTGAACCCCAGTATCGGCTCCGCAGGTGACCTTCATTCTTTGGGGTGGAGTAGTACTGGTATCACGCATTGAATAGGATTGAACCCCTAGTATCGGCTCAGCAGGTGATCTTCGTGCTTTGGGGTGAAGTAGTATTGGCATCACGCATTGAAGAGGATGGAACCACCAGTATCGGCTACGCAGGTGACCTTCGTGCTTTGGGGTGGAGTAGTACTGACATCACGCATTGATGAGGATTGAACCCCAATATCGGCTCCGCAGGTGACCTTCATTCTTTGGGGTGGAGTAGTACTGGCATCACGCATTGAAGAGGATTGAACCCTAGTATCGGCTCAGCAAGTGACCTTCGTGCTTTGAGGTGGAGTAGTACTGGCATCACGCATTGAAGAGGATTGAATCTCAAGTATCGGCTCAGCAGGTGACCTTTGTGCTATGGGGTGGAGTAATACTGGCATCATGCATGGAAGAGGATTGAATCCCCAGTATCGGCTCCGCAGGTGACCTTCGTGCTTTGGGGTGGAGTAGCACTGGCATCACGCATTGAAGAGGATTTAACCCCCAGTATCGGCTCTGCAGGTGACCTTCGTGCTTTGGGGTGGAGTAGTACTGGTATCACGCATTGAATAGGATTGAACCCCTAGTATCGGCTCAGCAGGTGATCTTCGTGCTTTGGGGTGGAGTAGTACTGGCATCACGCATAGAAGAGGATTGAACCCCAGTATCGGCTCAGCAGGTGACCTTCATGCTTTGGGGTGGAGTAGTACTGACATCACGCATTGAAGAGGATTGAACCCCAGTATCGGCTCAGCAGGTGACCTTCTTGGTTTGGGGTGAAGTAGTATTGGCATCACGCATTGAAGAGGATGGAACCACCAGTATCGGCTACGCAGGTGACCTTCGTGCTTTGGGGTGGAGTAGTACTGACATCACGCATTGATGAGGATTGAACCCCAATATCGGCTCCGCAGGTGACCTTCATTCTTTGGGGTGGAGTAGTACTGGCATCACGCATTGAAGAGGATTGAACCCTAGTATCGGCTCAGCAAGTGACCTTCGTGCTTTGAGGTGGAGTAGTACTGGCATCACGCATTGAAGAGGATTGAATCTCAAGTATCGGCTCAGCAGGTGACCTTTGTGCTATGGGGTGGAGTAATACTGGCATCATGCATGGAAGAGGATTGAATCCCCAGTATCGGCTCCGCAGGTGACCTTCGTGCTTTGGGGTGGAGTAGCACTGGCATCACGCATTGAAGAGGATTTAACCCCCAGTATCGGCTCTGCAGGTGACCTTCGTGCTTTGGGGTGGAGTAGTACTGGTATCACGCATTGAATAGGATTGAACCCCTAGTATCGGCTCAGCAGGTGATCTTCGTGCTTTGGGGTGGAGTAGTACTGGCATCACGCATAGAAGAGGATTGAACCCCAGTATCGGCTCAGCAGGTGACCTTCATGCTTTGGGGTGGAGTAGTACTGACATCACGCATTGAAGAGGATTGAACCCCAGTATCGGCTCAGCAGGTGACCTTCTTGGTTTGGGGTGGAGTAATACTGGCATCATGCATTGAAGAGAATTGAATCCCAGGTATCGGCTCAGCAGGTGACCTTCGTGCTTTGGGGTGGAGTAGCACTGGCTTCACGCATTGAAGAGGATTGAACCCCAGTATGGGCTCAGCAGGTGGCCTTCGTTCTATGGGGTGGAGTAATACTGGCATCACGCTTTGAAGAGGATTGAATCCCCAGTATCAGCTCAGCAGGTGACCTTCGTGCTTTGGGGTGTAGTAGTACTGGCATCAAGCATTGAAGAGGATTGAACCCCAGTATCGGCTCAGCAGGTGACCTTCGGCATTTGGGGTGGAGTAGTACGGGCATCACGCATTGAAGAGGATTGAACCCCCAGTATCGGCTCCGCAGGTGACCTTCGTGCTTTGGGGTGGAGTAGTACTGGCATTACGCATTGAAGCGAATTGAACCCACAGTATCGGCTCTGCAGGTGACCTTCGGGCTTTTGGGTGGAGTATTACTGGCATCATGCATTGAAGAGGATTGAACCCCTAGTATCGGCTCAGCAGGTGATCTTCGTGCTTTGGGGTGGAATAGTACTGGCATCACACATAGAAGAGGATTGAACCCCAGTATCGGCTCAGCAGGTGACCTTCATGCTTTGGGGTGGAGTAGTACTGATATCACGCATTGAAGAGGATTGAACCCCAGTATCGGCTCAGCAGGTGACCTTCGTGCTTTGGGGTGGAGTAGTACTGGCATCACGCATTGAAGAGGATGGAACCCCCAGTATCAGCTCCGCAGGTGACCTTCCTGCTTTGGGGTGGAGTAGTACTGGCATCACGCATTGAAGAGGATGGAACCCCCAGTATCGGCTCCACAGGTGACTGTCCTGCTTTGGGGTGGAGTAGTGCTGGCATCACGCATTGAAGAGGATGGAACCCCCAGTATCGGCTCCGCAGGTGACCTTCCTGCTTTGGGGTGGAGTAGTACTGGTATCAAGCATTGAAGAGGATTGAACCCCCAGTATTGGCTGTGCAGGTGACCTTCGTGCTTTGGGGTGGAGTAGTACTGACATCACGCATTGATGAGGATTGAACCCCAGTATCGGCTCCGCAGGTGACCTTCCTGCATCGGGGTGGAGTAGTACTGGCATCACGCATTGAAGAGGATTGAACCCCCAGTATTGGCTCAGCAGGTGACCTTCGTGCTTTGGGGGGGAGTAGTACTGGCATCACGCATAGAAGAGGATTGAACCCCAGTATCTGCTCAGCAGGTGACCTTCGTGCTTTCGGGTGGTGTAGTACTGACATCACGCATTGAAGAGGATTGAACCCCAGTATCGGCTCAGCAGGTGACCTTCTTGATTTGGGGTGAAGTAGTACTGGCATCACGCATTGAAGAGGATTGAATCCCAGGTATCGGCTCAGCAGGTGACCTTCGTGCTTTGGGGTGGAGTAGCACTAACTTCACGCATTGAAGAGGATTGAACCCCAGTATGGGCTCAGCAGGTGGCCTTCTTTCTATGGGGTGGAGTATTACTGGCATCACGCTTTGAAGAGGATTGAATCCCCAGTATCGGCTCAGCAGGTGACCTTCGTGCTTTGGGGTGGAGTAGTACTGGCATCACGCATTGAAGAGGATTGAACCCCAGTATCAGCTCAGCAGGTGACCTTCGGGCTTTGGGGTGGAGTAGTACTGGCATCATGCATTGAAGAGGATTGAACCCCTAGTATCGGCTCTGCAGGTGTCCTTTGTGCTTTGGGGTAGAGTAGTACTGGGGTCACACATTGAAGAGGATTGAACCCCTAGTATCGGCTCCGCAGGTGACCTTCGTGCTATGGGGTGGAGTAGTACTGACATCACGCATTGAAGAGGATTGAACCCCCATTATCAGCTCAGCAGGTGACCTTCGTGCTTTGGGGTGGATTAGTACTGGCATCACGCATTGAAGAGGATGGAACCCCCAGTATCGGCTACGCAGGTGACCTTCCTGCTTTGGGGTGGAGTAGTACTGGCATCTCGCATTGAAGAGGATTGAACCCCAGTATCGGCTCAGCAGGTGACCTTCGTGCTTTGGGGTGGAGTAGTACTGGCATTACGCATTGAAGAGGATTGAACCCCAGTATCGGCTCCGCAGGTGACCTTCCTGCTTCGGGGTGGAGTAGTACTGGCATCACGCATAGAAGAGGATTGAACCCCAGTATCGGCTCAGCAGGTGACCTTCGTGCTTTGTGGTGGTGTAGTACTGACATCACGCATTGAAGAGGATTGAACCCCAGTATCGGCTCAGCAGGTGACCTTCTTGCTTTGGGGTGGAGTAGTACTGGCATCACGCATTGAAGAGGATTGAATCCCAGGTATCGGCTCAGCAGGTGACCTTCGTGCTTTGGGGTGGAGTAGCACTGGCTTCACGCATTGAAGAGGATTGAACCCCAGTATCGGCTCCGCAGGTGACCTTCCTGCTTTGGGGTGGAGTAGTGCTGGCATCACGCATTGAAGAGGATGGAACCCCAGTATCGGCTCCGCAGGTGACCGTCCTGCTTTGGGGTGGAGTAGTGCTGGCATCACGCATTGAAGAGGATGGAACCCCCAGTATCGGCTCCGCAGGTGACCTTCCTGCTTTGGGGTGGAGTAGTACTGGTATCAAGTATTGAAGAGGATGGAACCCCCAGTATTGGCTGTGCAGGTGACCTTTGTGCTTTGGGGTGGAGCAGTACTGACATCACGCATTGATGAGGATTGAACCCCAGTATCGGCTCCGCAGGTGACCTTCCTGCTTTGGGGTGGAGTAGTACTGGCATCACGCATTGAAGAGGATTGAACCCCCAGTATTGGCTCAGCAGGTGACCTTCGTGCTTTGGGGTGGAGTAGTACTGGCATCACGCATAGAAGAGGATTGAACCCCAGTATCGGCTCAGCAGGTGACCTTCATGCTTTGGGGTGGTGTAGTACTGACATCATGCATTGAAGAGGATTGAACCCCAGGTATCGGCTCAGCAGGTGACCTTCGTGCTTTGGGGTGGAGTAGCAATGGCTTCACGCATTGAAGAGGATTGAACCCCAGTATGGGCTCAGCAGGTGGCCTTCGTTCTATGGGGTGGAGTATTACTGGCATCACGCTTTGAAGAGGATTGAATCCCCAGTATCGGCTCAGCAGGTGACCTTCGTGCTATGGGGTGGAATAGTACTGGCATCACGCATTGAAGAGGATTGAACCCCTAGTATCGGCTCAGCAGGTGATCTTCATGCTTTGGGGTGAAGTAGTGCTGGCATCACGCATTGAAGATGATTGAACCCCCAGTATCGGCTCAGCAGGTGACCTTCGTGCTTTGGGGTGGAGTATTACTGGCATCACGCATTGAAGCGGATTGAACCCCAGTATCGGCTCCGCAGGTGACCTTCCTGCTTTGGGGTGGAGTAGTACTGGCATCACGCATTGAAGAGGATTGAACCCCCAGTATTGGCTCAGCAGGTGACCTTCGTGCTTTGGGGTGGAGTAGTACTGGCATCACGCATTGAAGAGGATGGAACCACCAGTATCGGCTACGCAGGTGACCTTCGTGCTTTGGGGTGGAGTAGTACTGACATCACGCATTGATGAGGATTGAACCCCAATATCGGCTCCGCAGGTGACCTTCATTCTTTGGGATGGAGTAGTACTGGCATCACGCATTGAAGAGGATTGAACCCTAGTATCGGCTCAGCAAGTGACCTTCGTGCTTTGAGGTGGAGTAGTACTGGCATCACGCATTGAAGAGGATTGAATCTCAAGTATCGGCTCAGCAGGTGACCTTTGTGCTATGGGGTGGAGTAATACTGGCATCATGCATGGAAGAGGATTGAATCCCCAGTATCGGCTCCGCAGGTGACCTTCGTGCTTTGGGGTGGAGTAGCACTGGCATCACGCATTGAAGAGGATTTAACCCCCAGTATCGGCTCTGCAGGTGACCTTCGTGCTTTGGGGTGGAGTAGTACTGGTATCACGCATTGAATAGGATTGAACCCCTAGTATCGGCTCAGCAGGTGATCTTCGTGCTTTGGGGTGAAGTAGTATTGGCATCACGCATTGAAGAGGATGGAACCACCAGTATCGGCTACGCAGGTGACCTTCGTGCTTTGGGGTGGAGTAGTACTGGCATCACGCATAGATGAGGATTGAACCCCAGTATCGGCTCCGCAGGTGACCTTCCTGCTTTGGGGTGGAGTAGTACTGGCATCACGCATTGAAGAGGATTGAACCCCCAGTATTGGCTCAGCAGGTGACCTTCGTGCTTTGGGGTGGAGTAGTACTGGCATCACGCATAGAAGAGGATTGAACCCCAGTATCGGCTCAGCAGGTGACCTTCATGCTTTGGGGTGGAGTAGTACTGACATCACGCATTGAAGAGGATTGAACCCCAGTATCGGCTCAGCAGGTGACCTTCTTGCTTTGGGGTGGAGTAATACTGGCATCATGCATTGAAGAGAATTGAATCCCAGGTATCGGCTCAGCAGGTGACCTTCGTGCTTTGGGGTGGAGTAGCACTGGCTTCACGCATTGAAGAGGATTGAACCCCAGTATGGGCTCAGCAGGTGGCCTTCGTTCTATGGGGTGGAGTAATACTGGCATCACGCTTTGAAGAGGATTGAATCCCCAGTATCAGCTCAGCAGGTGACCTTCGTGCTTTGGGGTGTAGTAGTACTGGCATCAAGCATTGAAGAGGATTGAACCCCAGTATCGGCTCAGCAGGTGACCTTCGGCATTTGGGGTGGAGTAGTACGGGCATCACGCATTGAAGAGGATTGAACCCCCAGTATCGGCTCCGCAGGTGACCTTCGTGCTTTGGGGTGGAGTAGTACTGGCATTACGCATTGAAGCGAATTGAACCCACAGTATCGGCTCTGCAGGTGACCTTCGGGCTTTTGGGTGGAGTATTACTGGCATCATGCATTGAAGAGGATTGAACCCCTAGTATCGGCTCAGCAGGTGATCTTCGTGCTTTGGGGTGGAATAGTACTGGCATCACACATAGAAGAGGATTGAACCCCAGTATCGGCTCAGCAGGTGACCTTCATGCTTTGGGGTGGAGTAGTACTGATATCACGCATTGAAGAGGATTGAACCCCAGTATCGGCTCAGCAGGTGACCTTCGTGCTTTGGGGTGGAGTAGTACTGGCATCACGCATTGAAGAGGATGGAACCCCCAGTATCAGCTCCGCAGGTGACCTTCCTGCTTTGGGGTGGAGTAGTACTGGCATCACGCATTGAAGAGGATGGAACCCCCAGTATCGGCTCCACAGGTGACTGTCCTGCTTTGGGGTGGAGTAGTGCTGGCATCACGCATTGAAGAGGATGGAACCCCCAGTATCGGCTCCGCAGGTGACCTTCCTGCTTTGGGGTGGAGTAGTACTGGTATCAAGCATTGAAGAGGATTGAACCCCCAGTATTGGCTGTGCAGGTGACCTTCGTGCTTTGGGGTGGAGTAGTACTGACATCACGCATTGATGAGGATTGAACCCCAGTATCGGCTCCGCAGGTGACCTTCCTGCATCGGGGTGGAGTAGTACTGGCATCACGCATTGAAGAGGATTGAACCCCCAGTATTGGCTCAGCAGGTGACCTTCGTGCTTTGGGGGGGAGTAGTACTGGCATCACGCATAGAAGAGGATTGAACCCCAGTATCTGCTCAGCAGGTGACCTTCGTGCTTTCGGGTGGTGTAGTACTGACATCACGCATTGAAGAGGATTGAACCCCAGTATCGGCTCAGCAGGTGACCTTCTTGATTTGGGGTGAAGTAGTACTGGCATCACGCATTGAAGAGGATTGAATCCCAGGTATCGGCTCAGCAGGTGACCTTCGTGCTTTGGGGTGGAGTAGCACTAACTTCACGCATTGAAGAGGATTGAACCCCAGTATGGGCTCAGCAGGTGGCCTTCTTTCTATGGGGTGGAGTATTACTGGCATCACGCTTTGAAGAGGATTGAATCCCCAGTATCGGCTCAGCAGGTGACCTTCGTGCTTTGGGGTGGAGTAGTACTGGCATCACGCATTGAAGAGGATTGAACCCCAGTATCAGCTCAGCAGGTGACCTTCGGGCTTTGGGGTGGAGTAGTACTGGCATCATGCATTGAAGAGGATTGAACCCCTAGTATCGGCTCTGCAGGTGTCCTTTGTGCTTTGGGGTAGAGTAGTACTGGGGTCACACATTGAAGAGGATTGAACCCCTAGTATCGGCTCCGCAGGTGACCTTCGTGCTATGGGGTGGAGTAGTACTGACATCACGCATTGAAGAGGATTGAACCCCCATTATCAGCTCAGCAGGTGACCTTCGTGCTTTGGGGTGGATTAGTACTGGCATCACGCATTGAAGAGGATGGAACCCCCAGTATCGGCTACGCAGGTGACCTTCCTGCTTTGGGGTGGAGTAGTACTGGCATCTCGCATTGAAGAGGATTGAACCCCAGTATCGGCTCAGCAGGTGACCTTCGTGCTTTGGGGTGGAGTAGTACTGGCATTACGCATTGAAGAGGATTGAACCCCAGTATCGGCTCCGCAGGTGACCTTCCTGCTTCGGGGTGGAGTAGTACTGGCATCACGCATAGAAGAGGATTGAACCCCAGTATCGGCTCAGCAGGTGACCTTCGTGCTTTGTGGTGGTGTAGTACTGACATCACGCATTGAAGAGGATTGAACCCCAGTATCGGCTCAGCAGGTGACCTTCTTGCTTTGGGGTGGAGTAGTACTGGCATCACGCATTGAAGAGGATTGAATCCCAGGTATCGGCTCAGCAGGTGACCTTCGTGCTTTGGGGTGGAGTAGCACTGGCTTCACGCATTGAAGAGGATTGAACCCCAGTATCGGCTCCGCAGGTGACCTTCCTGCTTTGGGGTGGAGTAGTGCTGGCATCACGCATTGAAGAGGATGGAACCCCAGTATCGGCTCCGCAGGTGACCGTCCTGCTTTGGGGTGGAGTAGTGCTGGCATCACGCATTGAAGAGGATGGAACCCCCAGTATCGGCTCCGCAGGTGACCTTCCTGCTTTGGGGTGGAGTAGTACTGGTATCAAGTATTGAAGAGGATGGAACCCCCAGTATTGGCTGTGCAGGTGACCTTTGTGCTTTGGGGTGGAGCAGTACTGACATCACGCATTGATGAGGATTGAACCCCAGTATCGGCTCCGCAGGTGACCTTCCTGCTTTGGGGTGGAGTAGTACTGGCATCACGCATTGAAGAGGATTGAACCCCCAGTATTGGCTCAGCAGGTGACCTTCGTGCTTTGGGGTGGAGTAGTACTGGCATCACGCATAGAAGAGGATTGAACCCCAGTATCGGCTCAGCAGGTGACCTTCATGCTTTGGGGTGGTGTAGTACTGACATCATGCATTGAAGAGGATTGAACCCCAGGTATCGGCTCAGCAGGTGACCTTCGTGCTTTGGGGTGGAGTAGCAATGGCTTCACGCATTGAAGAGGATTGAACCCCAGTATGGGCTCAGCAGGTGGCCTTCGTTCTATGGGGTGGAGTATTACTGGCATCACGCTTTGAAGAGGATTGAATCCCCAGTATCGGCTCAGCAGGTGACCTTCGTGCTATGGGGTGGAATAGTACTGGCATCACGCATTGAAGAGGATTGAACCCCTAGTATCGGCTCAGCAGGTGATCTTCATGCTTTGGGGTGAAGTAGTGCTGGCATCACGCATTGAAGATGATTGAACCCCCAGTATCGGCTCAGCAGGTGACCTTCGTGCTTTGGGGTGGAGTATTACTGGCATCACGCATTGAAGCGGATTGAACCCCAGTATCGGCTCCGCAGGTGACCTTCCTGCTTTGGGGTGGAGTAGTACTGGCATCACGCATTGAAGAGGATTGAACCCCCAGTATTGGCTCAGCAGGTGACCTTCGTGCTTTGGGGTGGAGTAGTACTGGCATCACGCATTGAAGAGGATGGAACCCCCAGTATCGGCTCCGCAGGTGACCTTCCTGCTTTGGGGTGGAGTAGTACTGGTATCAAGCATTGAAGAGGATGGAACCCCCAGTATTGGCTGTGCAGGTGACCTTCGTGCTTTGGGGTGGAGTAGTACTGGCATCATGCATTGAAGAGGATTGAACCCCTAGTATCGGCTCTGCAGGTGTCCTTTGTGCTTTGGGGTAGAGTAGTACTGGAATCACACATTGAAGAGGATTGAACCCCTAGTATTGGCTCCGCACGTGACCTTCGTGCTATAGGGTGGAGTAGTACTGACATCACGCATTGAATAGGATTTAACCCCCGGTATCGGCTCCGCAGGTGACCTTCCTGCTTTGGGGTGGAGTAGTACTGGTATCAAGCATTGAAGAGGGTGGAACCCCCAGTATTGGCTGTGCAGATGACCTTCGTGCTTTGGGGTGGAGTAGTACTGACATCACGCATTGATGAGGATTGAACCCCAGTATCGGCTCCGCAGGTGACCTTCTAGCTTTGGGGTGGAGTAGTACTGGCATCACGCATTGAAGAGGATTGAACCCCCAGTATTGGCTCAGCAGGTGACCTTCGTGCTTTGGGGTGGAGTAGTACTGGCATCACGCATTGAAGAGGATGGAACCCCCAGTATCGGCTCCGCAGGTGACCTTCCTGCTTTGGGGTGGAGTAGTACTGGTATCAAGCACTGAATAGGATGGAACCCCCAGTATTGGCTGTGCAGGTGACCTTCGTGCTTTGGGGTGGAGTAGTACTGACATCACGCATTAAAGAGGATTGAACCCCAGTATTGGCTCAGCAGGTGACCTTCGTGCTTTGGGGTGGAGTAGTACTGGCATCACGCATAGAAGAGGATTGAACCCCAGTATCGGCTCATCAGGTGACCTTCGTGCTTTGGGGTGGAGTAGTACTGGTATCAAGCATTGAAGAGGATGGAACCCCCAGTATTGGCTGTGCAGGTGACCTTCGTGCTTTGGGGTGGAGTAGTACTGACATCACGCATTGATGAGGATTGAACCCCAGTATCGGCTCCGCAGGTGACCTTCCTGCTTTGGGGTGGAGTAGTACTGGCATCACGCATTGAAGAGGATTGAATCTCAAGTATCGGCTCAGCAGGTGACCTTTGTGCTATGGGGTGGAGTAATACTGGCATCACGCATGGAAGAGAATTGAATCCCCAGTATCGGCTCCGCAGGTGACCTTCATGCTTTGGGGTGGAGTAGTACTGGCATCACGCATTGAAGAGTATTTAACCCCCAGTATCGGCTCCGCAGGTGACCTTCGTGCTTTGGGGTGGAGTAGTACTGGTATCACGCATTGAATAGGATTGAACCCCTAGTATCGGCTCAGCAGGTGATCTTCGTGCTTTGGGGTGAAGTAGTATTGGCTTCACGCATTGAAGAGGATTGAACCCCAGTATGGGCTCAGCAGGTGGCCTTCGTTCTATGGGGTGGAGTATTACTGGCATCACGCTTTGAAGAGGATTGAATCCCCAGTATCGGCTCAGCAGGTGACCTTCGTGCTATGGGGTGGAATAGTACTGGCATCACGCATTGAAGAGGATTGAACCCCTAGTATCGGCTCAGCAGGTGATCTTCATGCTTTGGGGTGAAGTAGTACTGGCATCACGCATTGAAGATGATTGAACCCCCAGTATCGGCTCAGCAGGTGACCTTCGTGCTTTGGGGTGGAGTATTACTGGCATCACGCATTGAAGCGGATTGAACCCACAGTATCGGCTCTGCAGGTGACCTTCGGGCTTTGGGGTGGAGTAGTACTGGCATCATGCATTGAAGAGGATTGAACCCCTAGTATCGGCTCTGCAGGTGTCCTTTGTGCTTTGGGGTAGAGTAGTACTGGAATCACACATTGAAGAGGATTGAACCCCTAGTATTGGCTCCGCAGGTGACCTTCGTGCTATAGGGTGGAGTAGTACTGACATCACGCATTGAAGAGGATTGAACCCACAGTATTGGCTCCGCAGGTGACCTTCGTGCTTTTGGGTGGAGTAGTACTGGCATCACACATTGAAGAGGATTGAACCCCCAGTATCGGCTCCGCAGGTGACCTTCCTGCTTTGGGGTGGAGTAGTACTGGTATCAAGCATTGAAGAGGATGGAACCCCCAGTATTGGCTGTGCAGGTGACCTTCGTGCTTTGGGGTGGAGTAGTACTGACATCACGCATTGATGAGGATTGAACCCCAGTATCGGCTCCGCAGGTGACCTTCCTGCTTTGGGGTGGAGTAGTACTGGCATCACGCATTGAAGAGGATTGAACCCCCAGTATTGGCTCAGCAGGTGACCTTCGTGCTTTGGGGTGGAGTAGTACTGGCATTACGCATTGAAGAGGATTGAACCCCAGTATCGGCTCCGCAGGTGACCTTCCTGCTTTGGGGTGGAGTAGTACTGGCATCACGCATAGAAGAGGATTGAACCCCAGTATCGGCTCAGCAGGTGACCTTCTTGCTTTGGGGTGGAGTAGTACTGGCATCACGCATTGAAGAGGATTGAATCCCAGGTATTGGCTCAGCAGGTGACCTTCGTGCTTTGGGGTGGAGTAGTACTGGCAACACGCATTGAAGAGGATTGAATCCCAGGTATTGGCTCAGCAGGTGACCTTCGTGCTTTGGGGTGGAGTAGCACTGGCTTCACGCATTGAAGAGGATTGAACCCCAGTATGGGCTCAGCAGGTGGCCTTCGTTCTATGGGGTGGAGTATTACTGGCATCACGCTTTGAAGAGGATTGAATCCCCAGTATCGGCTCAGCAGGTGACCTTCGTGCTATGGGGTGGAATAGTACTGGCATCACGCATTGAAGAGGATTGAACCCCTAGTATCGGCTCAGCAGGTGAGCTTCGTGCTTTGGGGTGAAGTAGTACTGGCATCACGCATTGAAGATGATTGAACCCCCAGTATCGGCTCAGCAGGTGACCTTCGTGCTTTGGGGTGGAGTATTACTGGCATCACGCATTGAAGCGGATTGAACCCACAGTATCGGCTAAGCAGGTGACCTTCGGGCTTTGGGGTGGAGTAGTACTGGCATCATGCATTGAAGAGGATTGAACCCCTAGTATTGGCTCTGCAGGTGTCCTTTGTGCTTTGGGGTAGAGTAGTACTGGAATCACACATTGAAGAGGATTGAACCCCTAGTATTGGCTCCGCAGGTGACCTTCGTGCTATAGGGTGGAGTAGTACTGACATCACGCATTGAATAGGATTGAACCCCCAGTATCGGCTCTGCAGGTGACCTTCATGCTTTGGGGTGGAGTAGTACTGGCATCACGCATTAAAGAGGATTTAACCCCCGGTATCGGCTCCGCAGGTGACCTTCGTGCTTTGTGGTGGAGTAGTACTGGCATCACGCATTGAAGAGGATTGAACCCACAGTATTGGCTCCGCAGGTGACCTTCGTGCTTTTGGGTGGAGTAGTACTGGCATCACACATTGAAGAGGATTGAACCCCCAGTATCGGCTCCGCAGGTGACCTTCCTGCTTTGGGGTGGAGTAGTACTGGTATCAAGCATTGAAGAGGATGGAACCCCCAGTATTGGCTGTGCAGGTGACCTTCGTGCTTTGGGGTGGAGTAGTACTGACATCACGCATTGAAGAGGATTGAACCCCCAGTATTGGCTCAGCAGGTGATCTTCGTGCTTTGGGGTGGAGTAGTACTGGCATCACGCATTGAAGAGGATTGAACCCCCAGTATTGGCTCAGCAGGTGATCTTCGTGCTTTGGGGTGGAGTAGTACTGGCATCACGCATTGAAGAGGATGGAACCCCCAGTATCGGCTCCGCAGGTGACCTTCCTGCTTTGGGGTGGAGTAGTACTGGTATCAAGCATTGAAGAGGATGGAACCCCCAGTATTGGCTGTGCAGGTGACCTTCCTGCTTTGGGGTGGAGTAGTACTGACATCACGCATTGATGAGGATTGAACCCCAGTATCGGCTCCGCAGGTGACCTTCCTGCTTTGGGGTGGAGTAGTACTGGCATCACGCATTGAAGAGGATTGAACCCCCAGTATTGGCTCAGAAGGTGACCTTCGTGCTTTGGGGTGGAGTAGTACTGGCATCACGCATAGAAGAGGATTGAACCCCAGTATCGGCTCAGCAGGTGACCTTCGTGCTTTGGGGTGGTGTAGTACTGACATCACGCATTGAAGAGGAT
The DNA here is from genome assembly GCF_040938575.1 of Ambystoma mexicanum. Classification (NCBI taxonomy): domain Eukaryota; kingdom Metazoa; phylum Chordata; class Amphibia; order Caudata; family Ambystomatidae; genus Ambystoma; species Ambystoma mexicanum. The sequence continues at coordinate 1,679,111,875 of NC_090937.1, forward strand.
TGAACCCCAGGTATCGGCTCAGCAGGTGACCTTCGTGCTTTGGGGTGGAGTAGCACTGGCTTCACGCATTGAAGAGGATTGAACCCCAGTATGGGCTCAGCAGGTGGCCTTCGTTCTATGGGGTGGAGTATTACTGGCATCACGCATTGAAGATGATTGAACCACCAGTATCGGCTACGCAGGTGACCTTCGTGCTTTGGGGTGGAGTAGTACTGACATCACGCATTGATGAGGATTGAACCCCAGTATCGGCTCCGCAGGTGACCTTCATTCTTTGGGGTGGAGTAGTACTGGTATCACGCATTGAATAGGATTGAACCCCTAGTATCGGCTCAGCAGGTGATCTTCGTGCTTTGGGGTGAAGTAGTATTGGCATCACGCATTGAAGAGGATGGAACCACCAGTATCGGCTACGCAGGTGACCTTCGTGCTTTGGGGTGGAGTAGTACTGACATCACGCATTGATGAGGATTGAACCCCAATATCGGCTCCGCAGGTGACCTTCATTCTTTGGGGTGGAGTAGTACTGGCATCACGCATTGAAGAGGATTGAACCCTAGTATCGGCTCAGCAAGTGACCTTCGTGCTTTGAGGTGGAGTAGTACTGGCATCACGCATTGAAGAGGATTGAATCTCAAGTATCGGCTCAGCAGGTGACCTTTGTGCTATGGGGTGGAGTAATACTGGCATCATGCATGGAAGAGGATTGAATCCCCAGTATCGGCTCCGCAGGTGACCTTCGTGCTTTGGGGTGGAGTAGCACTGGCATCACGCATTGAAGAGGATTTAACCCCCAGTATCGGCTCTGCAGGTGACCTTCGTGCTTTGGGGTGGAGTAGTACTGGTATCACGCATTGAATAGGATTGAACCCCTAGTATCGGCTCAGCAGGTGATCTTCGTGCTTTGGGGTGAAGTAGTATTGGCATCACGCATTGAAGAGGATGGAACCACCAGTATCGGCTACGCAGGTGACCTTCGTGCTTTGGGGTGGAGTAGTACTGGCATCACGCATAGATGAGGATTGAACCCCAGTATCGGCTCCGCAGGTGACCTTCCTGCTTTGGGGTGGAGTAGTACTGGCATCACGCATTGAAGAGGATTGAACCCCCAGTATTGGCTCAGCAGGTGACCTTCGTGCTTTGGGGTGGAGTAGTACTGGCATCACGCATAGAAGAGGATTGAACCCCAGTATCGGCTCAGCAGGTGACCTTCATGCTTTGGGGTGGAGTAGTACTGACATCACGCATTGAAGAGGATTGAACCCCAGTATCGGCTCAGCAGGTGACCTTCTTGCTTTGGGGTGGAGTAATACTGGCATCATGCATTGAAGAGAATTGAATCCCAGGTATCGGCTCAGCAGGTGACCTTCGTGCTTTGGGGTGGAGTAGCACTGGCTTCACGCATTGAAGAGGATTGAACCCCAGTATGGGCTCAGCAGGTGGCCTTCGTTCTATGGGGTGGAGTAATACTGGCATCACGCTTTGAAGAGGATTGAATCCCCAGTATCAGCTCAGCAGGTGACCTTCGTGCTTTGGGGTGTAGTAGTACTGGCATCAAGCATTGAAGAGGATTGAACCCCAGTATCGGCTCAGCAGGTGACCTTCGGCATTTGGGGTGGAGTAGTACGGGCATCACGCATTGAAGAGGATTGAACCCCCAGTATCGGCTCCGCAGGTGACCTTCGTGCTTTGGGGTGGAGTAGTACTGGCATTACGCATTGAAGCGAATTGAACCCACAGTATCGGCTCTGCAGGTGACCTTCGGGCTTTTGGGTGGAGTATTACTGGCATCATGCATTGAAGAGGATTGAACCCCTAGTATCGGCTCAGCAGGTGATCTTCGTGCTTTGGGGTGGAATAGTACTGGCATCACACATAGAAGAGGATTGAACCCCAGTATCGGCTCAGCAGGTGACCTTCATGCTTTGGGGTGGAGTAGTACTGATATCACGCATTGAAGAGGATTGAACCCCAGTATCGGCTCAGCAGGTGACCTTCGTGCTTTGGGGTGGAGTAGTACTGGCATCACGCATTGAAGAGGATGGAACCCCCAGTATCAGCTCCGCAGGTGACCTTCCTGCTTTGGGGTGGAGTAGTACTGGCATCACGCATTGAAGAGGATGGAACCCCCAGTATCGGCTCCACAGGTGACTGTCCTGCTTTGGGGTGGAGTAGTGCTGGCATCACGCATTGAAGAGGATGGAACCCCCAGTATCGGCTCCGCAGGTGACCTTCCTGCTTTGGGGTGGAGTAGTACTGGTATCAAGCATTGAAGAGGATTGAACCCCCAGTATTGGCTGTGCAGGTGACCTTCGTGCTTTGGGGTGGAGTAGTACTGACATCACGCATTGATGAGGATTGAACCCCAGTATCGGCTCCGCAGGTGACCTTCCTGCATCGGGGTGGAGTAGTACTGGCATCACGCATTGAAGAGGATTGAACCCCCAGTATTGGCTCAGCAGGTGACCTTCGTGCTTTGGGGGGGAGTAGTACTGGCATCACGCATAGAAGAGGATTGAACCCCAGTATCTGCTCAGCAGGTGACCTTCGTGCTTTCGGGTGGTGTAGTACTGACATCACGCATTGAAGAGGATTGAACCCCAGTATCGGCTCAGCAGGTGACCTTCTTGATTTGGGGTGAAGTAGTACTGGCATCACGCATTGAAGAGGATTGAATCCCAGGTATCGGCTCAGCAGGTGACCTTCGTGCTTTGGGGTGGAGTAGCACTAACTTCACGCATTGAAGAGGATTGAACCCCAGTATGGGCTCAGCAGGTGGCCTTCTTTCTATGGGGTGGAGTATTACTGGCATCACGCTTTGAAGAGGATTGAATCCCCAGTATCGGCTCAGCAGGTGACCTTCGTGCTTTGGGGTGGAGTAGTACTGGCATCACGCATTGAAGAGGATTGAACCCCAGTATCAGCTCAGCAGGTGACCTTCGGGCTTTGGGGTGGAGTAGTACTGGCATCATGCATTGAAGAGGATTGAACCCCTAGTATCGGCTCTGCAGGTGTCCTTTGTGCTTTGGGGTAGAGTAGTACTGGGGTCACACATTGAAGAGGATTGAACCCCTAGTATCGGCTCCGCAGGTGACCTTCGTGCTATGGGGTGGAGTAGTACTGACATCACGCATTGAAGAGGATTGAACCCCCATTATCAGCTCAGCAGGTGACCTTCGTGCTTTGGGGTGGATTAGTACTGGCATCACGCATTGAAGAGGATGGAACCCCCAGTATCGGCTACGCAGGTGACCTTCCTGCTTTGGGGTGGAGTAGTACTGGCATCTCGCATTGAAGAGGATTGAACCCCAGTATCGGCTCAGCAGGTGACCTTCGTGCTTTGGGGTGGAGTAGTACTGGCATTACGCATTGAAGAGGATTGAACCCCAGTATCGGCTCCGCAGGTGACCTTCCTGCTTCGGGGTGGAGTAGTACTGGCATCACGCATAGAAGAGGATTGAACCCCAGTATCGGCTCAGCAGGTGACCTTCGTGCTTTGTGGTGGTGTAGTACTGACATCACGCATTGAAGAGGATTGAACCCCAGTATCGGCTCAGCAGGTGACCTTCTTGCTTTGGGGTGGAGTAGTACTGGCATCACGCATTGAAGAGGATTGAATCCCAGGTATCGGCTCAGCAGGTGACCTTCGTGCTTTGGGGTGGAGTAGCACTGGCTTCACGCATTGAAGAGGATTGAACCCCAGTATCGGCTCCGCAGGTGACCTTCCTGCTTTGGGGTGGAGTAGTGCTGGCATCACGCATTGAAGAGGATGGAACCCCAGTATCGGCTCCGCAGGTGACCGTCCTGCTTTGGGGTGGAGTAGTGCTGGCATCACGCATTGAAGAGGATGGAACCCCCAGTATCGGCTCCGCAGGTGACCTTCCTGCTTTGGGGTGGAGTAGTACTGGTATCAAGTATTGAAGAGGATGGAACCCCCAGTATTGGCTGTGCAGGTGACCTTTGTGCTTTGGGGTGGAGCAGTACTGACATCACGCATTGATGAGGATTGAACCCCAGTATCGGCTCCGCAGGTGACCTTCCTGCTTTGGGGTGGAGTAGTACTGGCATCACGCATTGAAGAGGATTGAACCCCCAGTATTGGCTCAGCAGGTGACCTTCGTGCTTTGGGGTGGAGTAGTACTGGCATCACGCATAGAAGAGGATTGAACCCCAGTATCGGCTCAGCAGGTGACCTTCATGCTTTGGGGTGGTGTAGTACTGACATCATGCATTGAAGAGGATTGAACCCCAGGTATCGGCTCAGCAGGTGACCTTCGTGCTTTGGGGTGGAGTAGCAATGGCTTCACGCATTGAAGAGGATTGAACCCCAGTATGGGCTCAGCAGGTGGCCTTCGTTCTATGGGGTGGAGTATTACTGGCATCACGCTTTGAAGAGGATTGAATCCCCAGTATCGGCTCAGCAGGTGACCTTCGTGCTATGGGGTGGAATAGTACTGGCATCACGCATTGAAGAGGATTGAACCCCTAGTATCGGCTCAGCAGGTGATCTTCATGCTTTGGGGTGAAGTAGTGCTGGCATCACGCATTGAAGATGATTGAACCCCCAGTATCGGCTCAGCAGGTGACCTTCGTGCTTTGGGGTGGAGTATTACTGGCATCACGCATTGAAGCGGATTGAACCCCAGTATCGGCTCCGCAGGTGACCTTCCTGCTTTGGGGTGGAGTAGTACTGGCATCACGCATTGAAGAGGATTGAACCCCCAGTATTGGCTCAGCAGGTGACCTTCGTGCTTTGGGGTGGAGTAGTACTGGCATCACGCATTGAAGAGGATGGAACCCCCAGTATCGGCTCCGCAGGTGACCTTCCTGCTTTGGGGTGGAGTAGTACTGGTATCAAGCATTGAAGAGGATGGAACCCCCAGTATTGGCTGTGCAGGTGACCTTCGTGCTTTGGGGTGGAGTAGTACTGGCATCATGCATTGAAGAGGATTGAACCCCTAGTATCGGCTCTGCAGGTGTCCTTTGTGCTTTGGGGTAGAGTAGTACTGGAATCACACATTGAAGAGGATTGAACCCCTAGTATTGGCTCCGCACGTGACCTTCGTGCTATAGGGTGGAGTAGTACTGACATCACGCATTGAATAGGATTTAACCCCCGGTATCGGCTCCGCAGGTGACCTTCCTGCTTTGGGGTGGAGTAGTACTGGTATCAAGCATTGAAGAGGGTGGAACCCCCAGTATTGGCTGTGCAGATGACCTTCGTGCTTTGGGGTGGAGTAGTACTGACATCACGCATTGATGAGGATTGAACCCCAGTATCGGCTCCGCAGGTGACCTTCTAGCTTTGGGGTGGAGTAGTACTGGCATCACGCATTGAAGAGGATTGAACCCCCAGTATTGGCTCAGCAGGTGACCTTCGTGCTTTGGGGTGGAGTAGTACTGGCATCACGCATTGAAGAGGATGGAACCCCCAGTATCGGCTCCGCAGGTGACCTTCCTGCTTTGGGGTGGAGTAGTACTGGTATCAAGCACTGAATAGGATGGAACCCCCAGTATTGGCTGTGCAGGTGACCTTCGTGCTTTGGGGTGGAGTAGTACTGACATCACGCATTAAAGAGGATTGAACCCCAGTATTGGCTCAGCAGGTGACCTTCGTGCTTTGGGGTGGAGTAGTACTGGCATCACGCATAGAAGAGGATTGAACCCCAGTATCGGCTCATCAGGTGACCTTCGTGCTTTGGGGTGGAGTAGCACTGGCATCACGCATTGAAGAGGATTTAACCCCCAGTATCGGCTCTGCAGGTGACCTTCGTGCTTTGGGGTGGAGTAGTACTGGTATCACGCATTGAATAGGATTGAACCCCTAGTATCGGCTCAGCAGGTGATCTTCGTGCTTTGGGGTGAAGTAGTATTGGCATCACGCATTGAAGAGGATGGAACCACCAGTATCGGCTACGCAGGTGACCTTCGTGCTTTGGGGTGGAGTAGTACTGGCATCACGCATAGATGAGGATTGAACCCCAGTATCGGCTCCGCAGGTGACCTTCCTGCTTTGGGGTGGAGTAGTACTGGCATCACGCATTGAAGAGGATTGAACCCCCAGTATTGGCTCAGCAGGTGACCTTCGTGCTTTGGGGTGGAGTAGTACTGGCATCACGCATAGAAGAGGATTGAACCCCAGTATCGGCTCAGCAGGTGACCTTCATGCTTTGGGGTGGAGTAGTACTGACATCACGCATTGAAGAGGATTGAACCCCAGTATCGGCTCAGCAGGTGACCTTCTTGCTTTGGGGTGGAGTAATACTGGCATCATGCATTGAAGAGAATTGAATCCCAGGTATCGGCTCAGCAGGTGACCTTCGTGCTTTGGGGTGGAGTAGCACTGGCTTCACGCATTGAAGAGGATTGAACCCCAGTATGGGCTCAGCAGGTGGCCTTCGTTCTATGGGGTGGAGTAATACTGGCATCACGCTTTGAAGAGGATTGAATCCCCAGTATCAGCTCAGCAGGTGACCTTCGTGCTTTGGGGTGTAGTAGTACTGGCATCAAGCATTGAAGAGGATTGAACCCCAGTATCGGCTCAGCAGGTGACCTTCGGCATTTGGGGTGGAGTAGTACGGGCATCACGCATTGAAGAGGATTGAACCCCCAGTATCGGCTCCGCAGGTGACCTTCGTGCTTTGGGGTGGAGTAGTACTGGCATTACGCATTGAAGCGAATTGAACCCACAGTATCGGCTCTGCAGGTGACCTTCGGGCTTTTGGGTGGAGTATTACTGGCATCATGCATTGAAGAGGATTGAATCCCAGGTATCGGCTCAGCAGGTGACCTTCGTGCTTTGGGGTGGAGTAGCACTGGCTTCACGCATTGAAGAGGATTGAACCCCAGTATCGGCTCCGCAGGTGACCTTCCTGCTTTGGGGTGGAGTAGTGCTGGCATCACGCATTGAAGAGGATGGAACCCCAGTATCGGCTCCGCAGGTGACCGTCCTGCTTTGGGGTGGAGTAGTGCTGGCATCACGCATTGAAGAGGATGGAACCCCCAGTATCGGCTCCGCAGGTGACCTTCCTGCTTTGGGGTGGAGTAGTACTGGTATCAAGTATTGAAGAGGATGGAACCCCCAGTATTGGCTGTGCAGGTGACCTTTGTGCTTTGGGGTGGAGCAGTACTGACATCACGCATTGATGAGGATTGAACCCCAGTATCGGCTCCGCAGGTGACCTTCCTGCTTTGGGGTGGAGTAGTACTGGCATCACGCATTGAAGAGGATTGAACCCCCAGTATTGGCTCAGCAGGTGACCTTCGTGCTTTGGGGTGGAGTAGTACTGGCATCACGCATAGAAGAGGATTGAACCCCAGTATCGGCTCAGCAGGTGACCTTCATGCTTTGGGGTGGTGTAGTACTGACATCATGCATTGAAGAGGATTGAACCCCAGGTATCGGCTCAGCAGGTGACCTTCGTGCTTTGGGGTGGAGTAGCAATGGCTTCACGCATTGAAGAGGATTGAACCCCAGTATGGGCTCAGCAGGTGGCCTTCGTTCTATGGGGTGGAGTATTACTGGCATCACGCTTTGAAGAGGATTGAATCCCCAGTATCGGCTCAGCAGGTGACCTTCGTGCTATGGGGTGGAATAGTACTGGCATCACGCATTGAAGAGGATTGAACCCCTAGTATCGGCTCAGCAGGTGATCTTCATGCTTTGGGGTGAAGTAGTGCTGGCATCACGCATTGAAGATGATTGAACCCCCAGTATCGGCTCAGCAGGTGACCTTCGTGCTTTGGGGTGGAGTATTACTGGCATCACGCATTGAAGCGGATTGAACCCCAGTATCGGCTCCGCAGGTGACCTTCCTGCTTTGGGGTGGAGTAGTACTGGCATCACGCATTGAAGAGGATTGAACCCCCAGTATTGGCTCAGCAGGTGACCTTCGTGCTTTGGGGTGGAGTAGTACTGGCATCACGCATTGAAGAGGATGGAACCCCCAGTATCGGCTCCGCAGGTGACCTTCCTGCTTTGGGGTGGAGTAGTACTGGTATCAAGCATTGAAGAGGATGGAACCCCCAGTATTGGCTGTGCAGGTGACCTTCGTGCTTTGGGGTGGAGTAGTACTGGCATCATGCATTGAAGAGGATTGAACCCCTAGTATCGGCTCTGCAGGTGTCCTTTGTGCTTTGGGGTAGAGTAGTACTGGAATCACACATTGAAGAGGATTGAACCCCTAGTATTGGCTCCGCACGTGACCTTCGTGCTATAGGGTGGAGTAGTACTGACATCACGCATTGAATAGGATTTAACCCCCGGTATCGGCTCCGCAGGTGACCTTCCTGCTTTGGGGTGGAGTAGTACTGGTATCAAGCATTGAAGAGGGTGGAACCCCCAGTATTGGCTGTGCAGATGACCTTCGTGCTTTGGGGTGGAGTAGTACTGACATCACGCATTGATGAGGATTGAACCCCAGTATCGGCTCCGCAGGTGACCTTCTAGCTTTGGGGTGGAGTAGTACTGGCATCACGCATTGAAGAGGATTGAACCCCCAGTATTGGCTCAGCAGGTGACCTTCGTGCTTTGGGGTGGAGTAGTACTGGCATCACGCATTGAAGAGGATGGAACCCCCAGTATCGGCTCCGCAGGTGACCTTCCTGCTTTGGGGTGGAGTAGTACTGGTATCAAGCACTGAATAGGATGGAACCCCCAGTATTGGCTGTGCAGGTGACCTTCGTGCTTTGGGGTGGAGTAGTACTGACATCACGCATTAAAGAGGATTGAACCCCAGTATTGGCTCAGCAGGTGACCTTCGTGCTTTGGGGTGGAGTAGTACTGGCATCACGCATAGAAGAGGATTGAACCCCAGTATCGGCTCATCAGGTGACCTTCGTGCTTTGGGGTGGAGTAGCACTGGCATCACGCATTGAAGAGGATTTAACCCCCAGTATCGGCTCTGCAGGTGACCTTCGTGCTTTGGGGTGGAGTAGTACTGGTATCACGCATTGAATAGGATTGAACCCCTAGTATCGGCTCAGCAGGTGATCTTCGTGCTTTGGGGTGAAGTAGTATTGGCATCACGCATTGAAGAGGATGGAACCACCAGTATCGGCTACGCAGGTGACCTTCGTGCTTTGGGGTGGAGTAGTACTGGCATCACGCATAGATGAGGATTGAACCCCAGTATCGGCTCCGCAGGTGACCTTCCTGCTTTGGGGTGGAGTAGTACTGGCATCACGCATTGAAGAGGATTGAACCCCCAGTATTGGCTCAGCAGGTGACCTTCGTGCTTTGGGGTGGAGTAGTACTGGCATCACGCATAGAAGAGGATTGAACCCCAGTATCGGCTCAGCAGGTGACCTTCATGCTTTGGGGTGGAGTAGTACTGACATCACGCATTGAAGAGGATTGAACCCCAGTATCGGCTCAGCAGGTGACCTTCTTGCTTTGGGGTGGAGTAATACTGGCATCATGCATTGAAGAGAATTGAATCCCAGGTATCGGCTCAGCAGGTGACCTTCGTGCTTTGGGGTGGAGTAGCACTGGCTTCACGCATTGAAGAGGATTGAACCCCAGTATGGGCTCAGCAGGTGGCCTTCGTTCTATGGGGTGGAGTAATACTGGCATCACGCTTTGAAGAGGATTGAATCCCCAGTATCAGCTCAGCAGGTGACCTTCGTGCTTTGGGGTGTAGTAGTACTGGCATCAAGCATTGAAGAGGATTGAACCCCAGTATCGGCTCAGCAGGTGACCTTCGGCATTTGGGGTGGAGTAGTACGGGCATCACGCATTGAAGAGGATTGAACCCCCAGTATCGGCTCCGCAGGTGACCTTCGTGCTTTGGGGTGGAGTAGTACTGGCATTACGCATTGAAGCGAATTGAACCCACAGTATCGGCTCTGCAGGTGACCTTCGGGCTTTTGGGTGGAGTATTACTGGCATCATGCATTGAAGAGGATTGAACCCCTAGTATCGGCTCAGCAGGTGATCTTCGTGCTTTGGGGTGGAATAGTACTGGCATCACACATAGAAGAGGATTGAACCCCAGTATCGGCTCAGCAGGTGACCTTCATGCTTTGGGGTGGAGTAGTACTGATATCACGCATTGAAGAGGATTGAACCCCAGTATCGGCTCAGCAGGTGACCTTCGTGCTTTGGGGTGGAGTAGTACTGGCATCACGCATTGAAGAGGATGGAACCCCCAGTATCAGCTCCGCAGGTGACCTTCCTGCTTTGGGGTGGAGTAGTACTGGCATCACGCATTGAAGAGGATGGAACCCCCAGTATCGGCTCCACAGGTGACTGTCCTGCTTTGGGGTGGAGTAGTGCTGGCATCACGCATTGAAGAGGATGGAACCCCCAGTATCGGCTCCGCAGGTGACCTTCCTGCTTTGGGGTGGAGTAGTACTGGTATCAAGCATTGAAGAGGATTGAACCCCCAGTATTGGCTGTGCAGGTGACCTTCGTGCTTTGGGGTGGAGTAGTACTGACATCACGCATTGATGAGGATTGAACCCCAGTATCGGCTCCGCAGGTGACCTTCCTGCATCGGGGTGGAGTAGTACTGGCATCACGCATTGAAGAGGATTGAACCCCCAGTATTGGCTCAGCAGGTGACCTTCGTGCTTTGGGGGGGAGTAGTACTGGCATCACGCATAGAAGAGGATTGAACCCCAGTATCTGCTCAGCAGGTGACCTTCGTGCTTTCGGGTGGTGTAGTACTGACATCACGCATTGAAGAGGATTGAACCCCAGTATCGGCTCAGCAGGTGACCTTCTTGATTTGGGGTGAAGTAGTACTGGCATCACGCATTGAAGAGGATTGAATCCCAGGTATCGGCTCAGCAGGTGACCTTCGTGCTTTGGGGTGGAGTAGCACTAACTTCACGCATTGAAGAGGATTGAACCCCAGTATGGGCTCAGCAGGTGGCCTTCTTTCTATGGGGTGGAGTATTACTGGCATCACGCTTTGAAGAGGATTGAATCCCCAGTATCGGCTCAGCAGGTGACCTTCGTGCTTTGGGGTGGAGTAGTACTGGCATCACGCATTGAAGAGGATTGAACCCCAGTATCAGCTCAGCAGGTGACCTTCGGGCTTTGGGGTGGAGTAGTACTGGCATCATGCATTGAAGAGGATTGAACCCCTAGTATCGGCTCTGCAGGTGTCCTTTGTGCTTTGGGGTAGAGTAGTACTGGGGTCACACATTGAAGAGGATTGAACCCCTAGTATCGGCTCCGCAGGTGACCTTCGTGCTATGGGGTGGAGTAGTACTGACATCACGCATTGAAGAGGATTGAACCCCCATTATCAGCTCAGCAGGTGACCTTCGTGCTTTGGGGTGGATTAGTACTGGCATCACGCATTGAAGAGGATGGAACCCCCAGTATCGGCTACGCAGGTGACCTTCCTGCTTTGGGGTGGAGTAGTACTGGCATCTCGCATTGAAGAGGATCGAACCCCAGTATCGGCTCAGCAGGTGACCTTCGTGCTTTGGGGTGGAGTAGTACTGGCATTACGCATTGAAGAGGATTGAACCCCAGTATCGGCTCCGCAGGTGACCTTCCTGCTTCCGGGTGGAGTAGTACTGGCATCACGCATAGAAGAGGATTGAACCCCAGTATCGGCTCAGCAGGTGACCTTCGTGCTTTGTGGTGGTGTAGTACTGACATCACGCATTGAAGAGGATTGAACCCCAGTATCGGCTCAGCAGGTGACCTTCTTGCTTTGGGGTGGAGTAGTACTGGCATCACGCATTGAAGAGGATTGAATCCCAGGTATCGGCTCAGCAGGTGACCTTCGTGCTTTGGGGTGGAGTAGCACTGGCTTCACGCATTGAAGAGGATTGAACCCCAGTATCGGCTCCGCAGGTGACCTTCCTGCTTTGGGGTGGAGTAGTGCTGGCATCACGCATTGAAGAGGATGGAACCCCAGTATCGGCTCCGCAGGTGACCGTCCTGCTTTGGGGTGGAGTAGTGCTGGCATCACGCATTGAAGAGGATGGAACCCCCAGTATCGGCTCCGCAGGTGACCTTCCTGCTTTGGGGTGGAGTAGTACTGGTATCAAGTATTGAAGAGGATGGAACCCCCAGTATTGGCTGTGCAGGTGACCTTTGTGCTTTGGGGTGGAGCAGTACTGACATCACGCATTGATGAGGATTGAACCCCAGTATCGGCTCCGCAGGTGACCTTCCTGCTTTGGGGTGGAGTAGTACTGGCATCACGCATTGAAGAGGATTGAACCCCCAGTATTGGCTCAGCAGGTGACCTTCGTGCTTTGGGGTGGAGTAGTACTGGCATCACGCATTGAAGAGGATTGAACCCCAGGTATCGGCTCAGCAGGTGACCTTCGTGCTTTGGGGTGGAGTAGCAATGGCTTCACGCATTGAAGAGGATTGAACCCCAGTATGGGCTCAGCAGGTGGCCTTCGTTCTATGGGGTGGAGTATTACTGGCATCACGCTTTGAAGAGGATTGAATCCCCAGTATCGGCTCAGCAGGTGACCTTCGTGCTATGGGGTGGAATAGTACTGGCATCACGCATTGAAGAGGATTGAACCCCTAGTATCGGCTCAGCAGGTGATCTTCATGCTTTGGGGTGAAGTAGTGCTGGCATCACGCATTGAAGATGATTGAACCCCCAGTATCGGCTCAGCAGGTGACCTTCGTGCTTTGGGGTGGAGTATTACTGGCATCACGCATTGAAGCGGATTGAACCCCAGTATCGGCTCCGCAGGTGACCTTCCTGCTTTGGGGTGGAGTAGTACTGGCATCACGCATTGAAGAGGATTGAACCCCAGTATCGGCTCCGCAGGTGACCTTCCTGCTTTGGGGTGGAGTAGTACTGGCATCACGCATAGAAGAGGATTGAACCCCAGTATCGGCTCAGCAGGTGACCTTCTTGCTTTGGGGTGGAGTAGTACTGGCATCACGCATTGAAGAGGATTGAATCCCAGGTATTGGCTCAGCAGGTGACCTTCGTGCTTTGGGGTGGAGTAGTACTGGCAACACGCATTGAAGAGGATTGAATCCCAGGTATTGGCTCAGCAGGTGACCTTCGTGCTTTGGGGTGGAGTAGCACTGGCTTCACGCATTGAAGAGGATTGAACCCCAGTATGGGCTCAGCAGGTGGCCTTCGTTCTATGGGGTGGAGTATTACTGGCATCACGCTTTGAAGAGGATTGAATCCCCAGTATCGGCTCAGCAGGTGACCTTCGTGCTATGGGGTGGAATAGTACTGGCATCACGCATTGAAGAGGATTGAACCCCTAGTATCGGCTCAGCAGGTGAGCTTCGTGCTTTGGGGTGAAGTAGTACTGGCATCACGCATTGAAGATGATTGAACCCCCAGTATCGGCTCAGCAGGTGACCTTCGTGCTTTGGGGTGGAGTATTACTGGCATCACGCATTGAAGCGGATTGAACCCACAGTATCGGCTAAGCAGGTGACCTTCGGGCTTTGGGGTGGAGTAGTACTGGCATCATGCATTGAAGAGGATTGAACCCCTAGTATTGGCTCTGCAGGTGTCCTTTGTGCTTTGGGGTAGAGTAGTACTGGAATCACACATTGAAGAGGATTGAACCCCTAGTATTGGCTCCGCAGGTGACCTTCGTGCTATAGGGTGGAGTAGTACTGACATCACGCATTGAATAGGATTGAACCCCCAGTATCGGCTCTGCAGGTGACCTTCATGCTTTGGGGTGGAGTAGTACTGGCATCACGCATTAAAGAGGATTTAACCCCCGGTATCGGCTCCGCAGGTGACCTTCGTGCTTTGTGGTGGAGTAGTACTGGCATCACGCATTGAAGAGGATTGAACCCACAGTATTGGCTCCGCAGGTGACCTTCGTGCTTTTGGGTGGAGTAGTACTGGCATCACACATTGAAGAGGATTGAACCCCCAGTATCGGCTCCGCAGGTGACCTTCCTGCTTTGGGGTGGAGTAGTACTGGTATCAAGCATTGAAGAGGATGGAACCCCCAGTATTGGCTGTGCAGGTGACCTTCGTGCTTTGGGGTGGAGTAGTACTGACATCACGCATTGAAGAGGATTGAACCCCCAGTATTGGCTCAGCAGGTGATCTTCGTGCTTTGGGGTGGAGTAGTACTGGCATCACGCATTGAAGAGGATTGAACCCCCAGTATTGGCTCAGCAGGTGATCTTCGTGCTTTGGGGTGGAGTAGTACTGGCATCACGCATTGAAGAGGATGGAACCCCCAGTATCGGCTCCGCAGGTGACCTTCCTGCTTTGGGGTGGAGTAGTACTGGTATCAAGCATTGAAGAGGATGGAACCCCCAGTATTGGCTGTGCAGGTGACCTTCCTGCTTTGGGGTGGAGTAGTACTGACATCACGCATTGATGAGGATTGAACCCCAGTATCGGCTCCGCAGGTGACCTTCCTGCTTTGGGGTGGAGTAGTACTGGCATCACGCATTGAAGAGGATTGAACCCCCAGTATTGGCTCAGAAGGTGACCTTCGTGCTTTGGGGTGGAGTAGTACTGGCATCACGCATAGAAGAGGATTGAACCCCAGTATCGGCTCAGCAGGTGACCTTCGTGCTTTGGGGTGGTGTAGTACTGACATCACGCATTGAAGAGGATTGAACCCCAGGTATCGGCTCAGCAGGTGACCTTCGTGCTTTGGGGTGGAGTAGCACTGGCTTCACGCATTGAAGAGGATTGAACCCCAGTATGGGCTCAGCAGGTGGCCTTCGTTCTATGGGGTGGAGTATTACTGGCATCACGCATTGAAGATGATTGAACCACCAGTATCGGCTACGCAGGTGACCTTCGTGCTTTGGGGTGGAGTAGTACTGACATCACGCATTGATGAGGATTGAACCCCAGTATCGGCTCCGCAGGTGACCTTCATTCTTTGGGGTGGAGTAGTACTGGTATCACGCATTGAATAGGATTGAACCCCTAGTATCGGCTCAGCAGGTGATCTTCGTGCTTTGGGGTGAAGTAGTATTGGCATCACGCATTGAAGAGGATGGAACCACCAGTATCGGCTACGCAGGTGACCTTCGTGCTTTGGGGTGGAGTAGTACTGACATCACGCATTGATGAGGATTGAACCCCAATATCGGCTCCGCAGGTGACCTTCATTCTTTGGGGTGGAGTAGTACTGGCATCACGCATTGAAGAGGATTGAACCCTAGTATCGGCTCAGCAAGTGACCTTCGTGCTTTGAGGTGGAGTAGTACTGGCATCACGCATTGAAGAGGATTGAATCTCAAGTATCGGCTCAGCAGGTGACCTTTGTGCTATGGGGTGGAGTAATACTGGCATCATGCATGGAAGAGGATTGAATCCCCAGTATCGGCTCCGCAGGTGACCTTCCTGCTTTGGGGTGGAGTAGTACTGGTATCAAGCACTGAATAGGATGGAACCCCCAGTATTGGCTGTGCAGGTGACCTTCGTGCTTTGGGGTGGAGTAGTACTGACATCACGCATTAAAGAGGATTGAACCCCAGTATTGGCTCAGCAGGTGACCTTCGTGCTTTGGGGTGGAGTAGTACTGGCATCACGCATAGAAGAGGATTGAACCCCAGTATCGGCTCATCAGGTGACCTTCGTGCTTTGGGGTGGAGTAGCACTGGCATCACGCATTGAAGAGGATTTAACCCCCAGTATCGGCTCTGCAGGTGACCTTCGTGCTTTGGGGTGGAGTAGTACTGGTATCACGCATTGAATAGGATTGAACCCCTAGTATCGGCTCAGCAGGTGATCTTCGTGCTTTGGGGTGAAGTAGTATTGGCATCACGCATTGAAGAGGATGGAACCACCAGTATCGGCTACGCAGGTGACCTTCGTGCTTTGGGGTGGAGTAGTACTGGCATCACGCATAGATGAGGATTGAACCCCAGTATCGGCTCCGCAGGTGACCTTCCTGCTTTGGGGTGGAGTAGTACTGGCATCACGCATTGAAGAGGATTGAACCCCCAGTATTGGCTCAGCAGGTGACCTTCGTGCTTTGGGGTGGAGTAGTACTGGCATCACGCATAGAAGAGGATTGAACCCCAGTATCGGCTCAGCAGGTGACCTTCATGCTTTGGGGTGGAGTAGTACTGACATCACGCATTGAAGAGGATTGAACCCCAGTATCGGCTCAGCAGGTGACCTTCTTGCTTTGGGGTGGAGTAATACTGGCATCATGCATTGAAGAGAATTGAATCCCAGGTATCGGCTCAGCAGGTGACCTTCGTGCTTTGGGGTGGAGTAGCACTGGCTTCACGCATTGAAGAGGATTGAACCCCAGTATGGGCTCAGCAGGTGGCCTTCGTTCTATGGGGTGGAGTAATACTGGCATCACGCTTTGAAGAGGATTGAATCCCCAGTATCAGCTCAGCAGGTGACCTTCGTGCTTTGGGGTGTAGTAGTACTGGCATCAAGCATTGAAGAGGATTGAACCCCAGTATCGGCTCAGCAGGTGACCTTCGGCATTTGGGGTGGAGTAGTACGGGCATCACGCATTGAAGAGGATTGAACCCCCAGTATCGGCTCCGCAGGTGACCTTCGTGCTTTGGGGTGGAGTAGTACTGGCATTACGCATTGAAGCGAATTGAACCCACAGTATCGGCTCTGCAGGTGACCTTCGGGCTTTTGGGTGGAGTATTACTGGCATCATGCATTGAAGAGGATTGAACCCCTAGTATCGGCTCAGCAGGTGATCTTCGTGCTTTGGGGTGGAATAGTACTGGCATCACACATAGAAGAGGATTGAACCCCAGTATCGGCTCAGCAGGTGACCTTCATGCTTTGGGGTGGAGTAGTACTGATATCACGCATTGAAGAGGATTGAACCCCAGTATCGGCTCAGCAGGTGACCTTCGTGCTTTGGGGTGGAGTAGTACTGGCATCACGCATTGAAGAGGATGGAACCCCCAGTATCAGCTCCGCAGGTGACCTTCCTGCTTTGGGGTGGAGTAGTACTGGCATCACGCATTGAAGAGGATGGAACCCCCAGTATCGGCTCCACAGGTGACTGTCCTGCTTTGGGGTGGAGTAGTGCTGGCATCACGCATTGAAGAGGATGGAACCCCCAGTATCGGCTCCGCAGGTGACCTTCCTGCTTTGGGGTGGAGTAGTACTGGTATCAAGCATTGAAGAGGATTGAACCCCCAGTATTGGCTGTGCAGGTGACCTTCGTGCTTTGGGGTGGAGTAGTACTGACATCACGCATTGATGAGGATTGAACCCCAGTATCGGCTCCGCAGGTGACCTTCCTGCATCGGGGTGGAGTAGTACTGGCATCACGCATTGAAGAGGATTGAACCCCCAGTATTGGCTCAGCAGGTGACCTTCGTGCTTTGGGGGGGAGTAGTACTGGCATCACGCATAGAAGAGGATTGAACCCCAGTATCTGCTCAGCAGGTGACCTTCGTGCTTTCGGGTGGTGTAGTACTGACATCACGCATTGAAGAGGATTGAACCCCAGTATCGGCTCAGCAGGTGACCTTCTTGATTTGGGGTGAAGTAGTACTGGCATCACGCATTGAAGAGGATTGAATCCCAGGTATCGGCTCAGCAGGTGACCTTCGTGCTTTGGGGTGGAGTAGCACTAACTTCACGCATTGAAGAGGATTGAACCCCAGTATGGGCTCAGCAGGTGGCCTTCTTTCTATGGGGTGGAGTATTACTGGCATCACGCTTTGAAGAGGATTGAATCCCCAGTATCGGCTCAGCAGGTGACCTTCGTGCTTTGGGGTGGAGTAGTACTGGCATCACGCATTGAAGAGGATTGAACCCCAGTATCAGCTCAGCAGGTGACCTTCGGGCTTTGGGGTGGAGTAGTACTGGCATCATGCATTGAAGAGGATTGAACCCCTAGTATCGGCTCTGCAGGTGTCCTTTGTGCTTTGGGGTAGAGTAGTACTGGGGTCACACATTGAAGAGGATTGAACCCCTAGTATCGGCTCCGCAGGTGACCTTCGTGCTATGGGGTGGAGTAGTACTGACATCACGCATTGAAGAGGATTGAACCCCCATTATCAGCTCAGCAGGTGACCTTCGTGCTTTGGGGTGGATTAGTACTGGCATCACGCATTGAAGAGGATGGAACCCCCAGTATCGGCTACGCAGGTGACCTTCCTGCTTTGGGGTGGAGTAGTACTGGCATCTCGCATTGAAGAGGATTGAACCCCAGTATCGGCTCAGCAGGTGACCTTCGTGCTTTGGGGTGGAGTAGTACTGGCATTACGCATTGAAGAGGATTGAACCCCAGTATCGGCTCCGCAGGTGACCTTCCTGCTTCGGGGTGGAGTAGTACTGGCATCACGCATAGAAGAGGATTGAACCCCAGTATCGGCTCAGCAGGTGACCTTCGTGCTTTGTGGTGGTGTAGTACTGACATCACGCATTGAAGAGGATTGAACCCCAGTATCGGCTCAGCAGGTGACCTTCTTGCTTTGGGGTGGAGTAGTACTGGCATCACGCATTGAAGAGGATTGAATCCCAGGTATCGGCTCAGCAGGTGACCTTCGTGCTTTGGGGTGGAGTAGCACTGGCTTCACGCATTGAAGAGGATTGAACCCCAGTATCGGCTCCGCAGGTGACCTTCCTGCTTTGGGGTGGAGTAGTGCTGGCATCACGCATTGAAGAGGATGGAACCCCAGTATCGGCTCCGCAGGTGACCGTCCTGCTTTGGGGTGGAGTAGTGCTGGCATCACGCATTGAAGAGGATGGAACCCCCAGTATCGGCTCCGCAGGTGACCTTCCTGCTTTGGGGTGGAGTAGTACTGGTATCAAGTATTGAAGAGGATGGAACCCCCAGTATTGGCTGTGCAGGTGACCTTTGTGCTTTGGGGTGGAGCAGTACTGACATCACGCATTGATGAGGATTGAACCCCAGTATCGGCTCCGCAGGTGACCTTCCTGCTTTGGGGTGGAGTAGTACTGGCATCACGCATTGAAGAGGATTGAACCCCCAGTATTGGCTCAGCAGGTGACCTTCGTGCTTTGGGGTGGAGTAGTACTGGCATCACGCATAGAAGAGGATTGAACCCCAGTATCGGCTCAGCAGGTGACCTTCATGCTTTGGGGTGGTGTAGTACTGACATCATGCATTGAAGAGGATTGAACCCCAGGTATCGGCTCAGCAGGTGACCTTCGTGCTTTGGGGTGGAGTAGCAATGGCTTCACGCATTGAAGAGGATTGAACCCCAGTATGGGCTCAGCAGGTGGCCTTCGTTCTATGGGGTGGAGTATTACTGGCATCACGCTTTGAAGAGGATTGAATCCCCAGTATCGGCTCAGCAGGTGACCTTCGTGCTATGGGGTGGAATAGTACTGGCATCACGCATTGAAGAGGATTGAACCCCTAGTATCGGCTCAGCAGGTGATCTTCATGCTTTGGGGTGAAGTAGTGCTGGCATCACGCATTGAAGATGATTGAACCCCCAGTATCGGCTCAGCAGGTGACCTTCGTGCTTTGGGGTGGAGTATTACTGGCATCACGCATTGAAGCGGATTGAACCCCAGTATCGGCTCCGCAGGTGACCTTCCTGCTTTGGGGTGGAGTAGTACTGGCATCACGCATTGAAGAGGATTGAACCCCAGTATCGGCTCCGCAGGTGACCTTCCTGCTTTGGGGTGGAGTAGTACTGGCATCACGCATAGAAGAGGATTGAACCCCAGTATCGGCTCAGCAGGTGACCTTCTTGCTTTGGGGTGGAGTAGTACTGGCATCACGCATTGAAGAGGATTGAATCCCAGGTATTGGCTCAGCAGGTGACCTTCGTGCTTTGGGGTGGAGTAGTACTGGCAACACGCATTGAAGAGGATTGAATCCCAGGTATTGGCTCAGCAGGTGACCTTCGTGCTTTGGGGTGGAGTAGCACTGGCTTCACGCATTGAAGAGGATTGAACCCCAGTATGGGCTCAGCAGGTGGCCTTCGTTCTATGGGGTGGAGTATTACTGGCATCACGCTTTGAAGAGGATTGAATCCCCAGTATCGGCTCAGCAGGTGACCTTCGTGCTATGGGGTGGAATAGTACTGGCATCACGCATTGAAGAGGATTGAACCCCTAGTATCGGCTCAGCAGGTGAGCTTCGTGCTTTGGGGTGAAGTAGTACTGGCATCACGCATTGAAGATGATTGAACCCCCAGTATCGGCTCAGCAGGTGACCTTCGTGCTTTGGGGTGGAGTATTACTGGCATCACGCATTGAAGCGGATTGAACCCACAGTATCGGCTAAGCAGGTGACCTTCGGGCTTTGGGGTGGAGTAGTACTGGCATCATGCATTGAAGAGGATTGAACCCCTAGTATTGGCTCTGCAGGTGTCCTTTGTGCTTTGGGGTAGAGTAGTACTGGAATCACACATTGAAGAGGATTGAACCCCTAGTATTGGCTCCGCAGGTGACCTTCGTGCTATAGGGTGGAGTAGTACTGACATCACGCATTGAATAGGATTGAACCCCCAGTATCGGCTCTGCAGGTGACCTTCATGCTTTGGGGTGGAGTAGTACTGGCATCACGCATTAAAGAGGATTTAACCCCCGGTATCGGCTCCGCAGGTGACCTTCGTGCTTTGTGGTGGAGTAGTACTGGCATCACGCATTGAAGAGGATTGAACCCACAGTATTGGCTCCGCAGGTGACCTTCGTGCTTTTGGGTGGAGTAGTACTGGCATCACACATTGAAGAGGATTGAACCCCCAGTATCGGCTCCGCAGGTGACCTTCCTGCTTTGGGGTGGAGTAGTACTGGTATCAAGCATTGAAGAGGATGGAACCCCCAGTATTGGCTGTGCAGGTGACCTTCGTGCTTTGGGGTGGAGTAGTACTGACATCACGCATTGAAGAGGATTGAACCCCCAGTATTGGCTCAGCAGGTGATCTTCGTGCTTTGGGGTGGAGTAGTACTGGCATCACGCATTGAAGAGGATTGAACCCCCAGTATTGGCTCAGCAGGTGATCTTCGTGCTTTGGGGTGGAGTAGTACTGGCATCACGCATTGAAGAGGATGGAACCCCCAGTATCGGCTCCGCAGGTGACCTTCCTGCTTTGGGGTGGAGTAGTACTGGTATCAAGCATTGAAGAGGATGGAACCCCCAGTATTGGCTGTGCAGGTGACCTTCCTGCTTTGGGGTGGAGTAGTACTGACATCACGCATTGATGAGGATTGAACCCCAGTATCGGCTCCGCAGGTGACCTTCCTGCTTTGGGGTGGAGTAGTACTGGCATCACGCATTGAAGAGGATTGAACCCCCAGTATTGGCTCAGAAGGTGACCTTCGTGCTTTGGGGTGGAGTAGTACTGGCATCACGCATAGAAGAGGATTGAACCCCAGTATCGGCTCAGCAGGTGACCTTCGTGCTTTGGGGTGGTGTAGTACTGACATCACGCATTGAAGAGGATTGAACCCCAGGTATCGGCTCAGCAGGTGACCTTCGTGCTTTGGGGTGGAGTAGCACTGGCTTCACGCATTGAAGAGGATTGAACCCCAGTATGGGCTCAGCAGGTGGCCTTCGTTCTATGGGGTGGAGTATTACTGGCATCACGCATTGAAGATGATTGAACCACCAGTATCGGCTACGCAGGTGACCTTCGTGCTTTGGGGTGGAGTAGTACTGACATCACGCATTGATGAGGATTGAACCCCAGTATCGGCTCCGCAGGTGACCTTCATTCTTTGGGGTGGAGTAGTACTGGTATCACGCATTGAATAGGATTGAACCCCTAGTATCGGCTCAGCAGGTGATCTTCGTGCTTTGGGGTGAAGTAGTATTGGCATCACGCATTGAAGAGGATGGAACCACCAGTATCGGCTACGCAGGTGACCTTCGTGCTTTGGGGTGGAGTAGTACTGACATCACGCATTGATGAGGATTGAACCCCAATATCGGCTCCGCAGGTGACCTTCATTCTTTGGGGTGGAGTAGTACTGGCATCACGCATTGAAGAGGATTGAACCCTAGTATCGGCTCAGCAAGTGACCTTCGTGCTTTGAGGTGGAGTAGTACTGGCATCACGCATTGAAGAGGATTGAATCTCAAGTATCGGCTCAGCAGGTGACCTTTGTGCTATGGGGTGGAGTAATACTGGCATCATGCATGGAAGAGGATTGAATCCCCAGTATCGGCTCCGCAGGTGACCTTCGTGCTTTGGGGTGGAGTAGCACTGGCATCACGCATTGAAGAGGATTTAACCCCCAGTATCGGCTCTGCAGGTGACCTTCGTGCTTTGGGGTGGAGTAGTACTGGTATCACGCATTGAATAGGATTGAACCCCTAGTATCGGCTCAGCAGGTGATCTTCGTGCTTTGGGGTGAAGTAGTATTGGCATCACGCATTGAAGAGGATGGAACCACCAGTATCGGCTACGCAGGTGACCTTCGTGCTTTGGGGTGGAGTAGTACTGGCATCACGCATAGATGAGGATTGAACCCCAGTATCGGCTCCGCAGGTGACCTTCCTGCTTTGGGGTGGAGTAGTACTGGCATCACGCATTGAAGAGGATTGAACCCCCAGTATTGGCTCAGCAGGTGACCTTCGTGCTTTGGGGTGGAGTAGTACTGGCATCACGCATAGAAGAGGATTGAACCCCAGTATCGGCTCAGCAGGTGACCTTCATGCTTTGGGGTGGAGTAGTACTGACATCACGCATTGAAGAGGATTGAACCCCAGTATCGGCTCAGCAGGTGACCTTCTTGCTTTGGGGTGGAGTAATACTGGCATCATGCATTGAAGAGAATTGAATCCCAGGTATCGGCTCAGCAGGTGACCTTCGTGCTTTGGGGTGGAGTAGCACTGGCTTCACGCATTGAAGAGGATTGAACCCCAGTATGGGCTCAGCAGGTGGCCTTCGTTCTATGGGGTGGAGTAATACTGGCATCACGCTTTGAAGAGGATTGAATCCCCAGTATCAGCTCAGCAGGTGACCTTCGTGCTTTGGGGTGTAGTAGTACTGGCATCAAGCATTGAAGAGGATTGAACCCCAGTATCGGCTCAGCAGGTGACCTTCGGCATTTGGGGTGGAGTAGTACGGGCATCACGCATTGAAGAGGATTGAACCCCCAGTATCGGCTCCGCAGGTGACCTTCGTGCTTTGGGGTGGAGTAGTACTGGCATTACGCATTGAAGCGAATTGAACCCACAGTATCGGCTCTGCAGGTGACCTTCGGGCTTTTGGGTGGAGTATTACTGGCATCATGCATTGAAGAGGATTGAACCCCTAGTATCGGCTCAGCAGGTGATCTTCGTGCTTTGGGGTGGAATAGTACTGGCATCACACATAGAAGAGGATTGAACCCCAGTATCGGCTCAGCAGGTGACCTTCATGCTTTGGGGTGGAGTAGTACTGATATCACGCATTGAAGAGGATTGAACCCCAGTATCGGCTCAGCAGGTGACCTTCGTGCTTTGGGGTGGAGTAGTACTGGCATCACGCATTGAAGAGGATGGAACCCCCAGTATCAGCTCCGCAGGTGACCTTCCTGCTTTGGGGTGGAGTAGTACTGGCATCACGCATTGAAGAGGATGGAACCCCCAGTATCGGCTCCACAGGTGACTGTCCTGCTTTGGGGTGGAGTAGTGCTGGCATCACGCATTGAAGAGGATGGAACCCCCAGTATCGGCTCCGCAGGTGACCTTCCTGCTTTGGGGTGGAGTAGTACTGGTATCAAGCATTGAAGAGGATTGAACCCCCAGTATTGGCTGTGCAGGTGACCTTCGTGCTTTGGGGTGGAGTAGTACTGACATCACGCATTGATGAGGATTGAACCCCAGTATCGGCTCCGCAGGTGACCTTCCTGCATCGGGGTGGAGTAGTACTGGCATCACGCATTGAAGAGGATTGAACCCCCAGTATTGGCTCAGCAGGTGACCTTCGTGCTTTGGGGGGGAGTAGTACTGGCATCACGCATAGAAGAGGATTGAACCCCAGTATCTGCTCAGCAGGTGACCTTAGTGCTTTCGGGTGGTGTAGTACTGACATCACGCATTGAAGAGGATTGAACCCCAGTATCGGCTCAGCAGGTGACCTTCTTGATTTGGGGTGAAGTAGTACTGGCATCACGCATTGAAGAGGATTGAATCCCAGGTATCGGCTCAGCAGGTGACCTTCGTGCTTTGGGGTGGAGTAGCACTAACTTCACGCATTGAAGAGGATTGAACCCCAGTATGGGCTCAGCAGGTGGCCTTCTTTCTATGGGGTGGAGTATTACTGGCATCACGCTTTGAAGAGGATTGAATCCCCAGTATCGGCTCAGCAGGTGACCTTCGTGCTTTGGGGTGGAGTAGTACTGGCATCACGCATTGAAGAGGATTGAACCCCAGTATCAGCTCAGCAGGTGACCTTCGGGCTTTGGGGTGGAGTAGTACTGGCATCATGCATTGAAGAGGATTGAACCCCTAGTATCGGCTCTGCAGGTGTCCTTTGTGCTTTGGGGTAGAGTAGTACTGGGGTCACACATTGAAGAGGATTGAACCCCTAGTATCGGCTCCGCAGGTGACCTTCGTGCTATGGGGTGGAGTAGTACTGACATCACGCATTGAAGAGGATTGAACCCCCATTATCAGCTCAGCAGGTGACCTTCGTGCTTTGGGGTGGATTAGTACTGGCATCACGCATTGAAGAGGATGGAACCCCCAGTATCGGCTACGCAGGTGACCTTCCTGCTTTGGGGTGGAGTAGTACTGGCATCTCGCATTGAAGAGGATTGAACCCCAGTATCGGCTCAGCAGGTGACCTTCGTGCTTTGGGGTGGAGTAGTACTGGCATTACGCATTGAAGAGGATTGAACCCCAGTATCGGCTCCGCAGGTGACCTTCCTGCTTCGGGGTGGAGTAGTACTGGCATCACGCATAGAAGAGGATTGAACCCCAGTATCGGCTCAGCAGGTGACCTTCGTGCTTTGTGGTGGTGTAGTACTGACATCACGCATTGAAGAGGATTGAACCCCAGTATCGGCTCAGCAGGTGACCTTCTTGCTTTGGGGTGGAGTAGTACTGGCATCACGCATTGAAGAGGATTGAATCCCAGGTATCGGCTCAGCAGGTGACCTTCGTGCTTTGGGGTGGAGTAGCACTGGCTTCACGCATTGAAGAGGATTGAACCCCAGTATCGGCTCCGCAGGTGACCTTCCTGCTTTGGGGTGGAGTAGTGCTGGCATCACGCATTGAAGAGGATGGAACCCCAGTATCGGCTCCGCAGGTGACCGTCCTGCTTTGGGGTGGAGTAGTGCTGGCATCACGCATTGAAGAGGATGGAACCCCCAGTATCGGCTCCGCAGGTGACCTTCCTGCTTTGGGGTGGAGTAGTACTGGTATCAAGTATTGAAGAGGATGGAACCCCCAGTATTGGCTGTGCAGGTGACCTTTGTGCTTTGGGGTGGAGCAGTACTGACATCACGCATTGATGAGGATTGAACCCCAGTATCGGCTCCGCAGGTGACCTTCCTGCTTTGGGGTGGAGTAGTACTGGCATCACGCATTGAAGAGGATTGAACCCCCAGTATTGGCTCAGCAGGTGACCTTCGTGCTTTGGGGTGGAGTAGTACTGGCATCACGCATAGAAGAGGATTGAACCCCAGTATCGGCTCAGCAGGTGACCTTCATGCTTTGGGGTGGTGTAGTACTGACATCATGCATTGAAGAGGATTGAACCCCAGGTATCGGCTCAGCAGGTGACCTTCGTGCTTTGGGGTGGAGTAGCAATGGCTTCACGCATTGAAGAGGATTGAACCCCAGTATGGGCTCAGCAGGTGGCCTTCGTTCTATGGGGTGGAGTATTACTGGCATCACGCTTTGAAGAGGATTGAATCCCCAGTATCGGCTCAGCAGGTGACCTTCGTGCTATGGGGTGGAATAGTACTGGCATCACGCATTGAAGAGGATTGAACCCCCAGTATCGGCTCAGCAGGTGACCTTCGTGCTTTGGGGTGGAGTATTACTGGCATCACGCATTGAAGCGGATTGAACCCCAGTATCGGCTCCGCAGGTGACCTTCCTGCTTTGGGGTGGAGTAGTACTGGCATCACGCATTGAAGAGGATTGAACCCCCAGTATTGGCTCAGCAGGTGACCTTCGTGCTTTGGGGTGGAGTAGTACTGGCATCACGCATTGAAGAGGATGGAACCCCCAGTATCGGCTCCGCAGGTGACCTTCCTGCTTTGGGGTGGAGTAGTACTGGTATCAAGCATTGAAGAGGATGGAACCCCCAGTATTGGCTGTGCAGGTGACCTTCGTGCTTTGGGGTGGAGTAGTACTGGCATCATGCATTGAAGAGGATTGAACCCCTAGTATCGGCTCTGCAGGTGTCCTTTGTGCTTTGGGGTAGAGTAGTACTGGAATCACACATTGAAGAGGATTGAACCCCTAGTATTGGCTCCGCACGTGACCTTCGTGCTATAGGGTGGAGTAGTACTGACATCACGCATTGAATAGGATTTAACCCCCGGTATCGGCTCCGCAGGTGACCTTCCTGCTTTGGGGTGGAGTAGTACTGGTATCAAGCATTGAAGAGGGTGGAACCCCCAGTATTGGCTGTGCAGATGACCTTCGTGCTTTGGGGTGGAGTAGTACTGACATCACGCATTGATGAGGATTGAACCCCAGTATCGGCTCCGCAGGTGACCTTCTAGCTTTGGGGTGGAGTAGTACTGGCATCACGCATTGAAGAGGATTGAACCCCCAGTATTGGCTCAGCAGGTGACCTTCGTGCTTTGGGGTGGAGTAGTACTGGCATCACGCATTGAAGAGGATGGAACCCCCAGTATCGGCTCCGCAGGTGACCTTCCTGCTTTGGGGTGGAGTAGTACTGGTATCAAGCACTGAATAGGATGGAACCCCCAGTATTGGCTGTGCAGGTGACCTTCGTGCTTTGGGGTGGAGTAGTACTGACATCACGCATTAAAGAGGATTGAACCCCAGTATTGGCTCAGCAGGTGACCTTCGTGCTTTGGGGTGGAGTAGTACTGGCATCACGCATAGAAGAGGATTGAACCCCAGTATCGGCTCATCAGGTGACCTTCGTGCTTTGGGGTGGAGTAGCACTGGCATCACGCATTGAAGAGGATTTAACCCCCAGTATCGGCTCTGCAGGTGACCTTCGTGCTTTGGGGTGGAGTAGTACTGGTATCACGCATTGAATAGGATTGAACCCCTAGTATCGGCTCAGCAGGTGATCTTCGTGCTTTGGGGTGAAGTAGTATTGGCATCACGCATTGAAGAGGATGGAACCACCAGTATCGGCTACGCAGGTGACCTTCGTGCTTTGGGGTGGAGTAGTACTGGCATCACGCATAGATGAGGATTGAACCCCAGTATCGGCTCCGCAGGTGACCTTCCTGCTTTGGGGTGGAGTAGTACTGGCATCACGCATTGAAGAGGATTGAACCCCCAGTATTGGCTCAGCAGGTGACCTTCGTGCTTTGGGGTGGAGTAGTACTGGCATCACGCATAGAAGAGGATTGAACCCCAGTATCGGCTCAGCAGGTGACCTTCATGCTTTGGGGTGGAGTAGTACTGACATCACGCATTGAAGAGGATTGAACCCCAGTATCGGCTCAGCAGGTGACCTTCTTGCTTTGGGGTGGAGTAATACTGGCATCATGCATTGAAGAGAATTGAATCCCAGGTATCGGCTCAGCAGGTGACCTTCGTGCTTTGGGGTGGAGTAGCACTGGCTTCACGCATTGAAGAGGATTGAACCCCAGTATGGGCTCAGCAGGTGGCCTTCGTTCTATGGGGTGGAGTAATACTGGCATCACGCTTTGAAGAGGATTGAATCCCCAGTATCAGCTCAGCAGGTGACCTTCGTGCTTTGGGGTGTAGTAGTACTGGCATCAAGCATTGAAGAGGATTGAACCCCAGTATCGGCTCAGCAGGTGACCTTCGGCATTTGGGGTGGAGTAGTACGGGCATCACGCATTGAAGAGGATTGAACCCCCAGTATCGGCTCCGCAGGTGACCTTCGTGCTTTGGGGTGGAGTAGTACTGGCATTACGCATTGAAGCGAATTGAACCCACAGTATCGGCTCTGCAGGTGACCTTCGGGCTTTTGGGTGGAGTATTACTGGCATCATGCATTGAAGAGGATTGAACCCCTAGTATCGGCTCAGCAGGTGATCTTCGTGCTTTGGGGTGGAATAGTACTGGCATCACACATAGAAGAGGATTGAACCCCAGTATCGGCTCAGCAGGTGACCTTCATGCTTTGGGGTGGAGTAGTACTGATATCACGCATTGAAGAGGATTGAACCCCAGTATCGGCTCAGCAGGTGACCTTCGTGCTTTGGGGTGGAGTAGTACTGGCATCACGCATTGAAGAGGATGGAACCCCCAGTATCAGCTCCGCAGGTGACCTTCCTGCTTTGGGGTGGAGTAGTACTGGCATCACGCATTGAAGAGGATGGAACCCCCAGTATCGGCTCCACAGGTGACTGTCCTGCTTTGGGGTGGAGTAGTGCTGGCATCACGCATTGAAGAGGATGGAACCCCCAGTATCGGCTCCGCAGGTGACCTTCCTGCTTTGGGGTGGAGTAGTACTGGTATCAAGCATTGAAGAGGATTGAACCCCCAGTATTGGCTGTGCAGGTGACCTTCGTGCTTTGGGGTGGAGTAGTACTGACATCACGCATTGATGAGGATTGAACCCCAGTATCGGCTCCGCAGGTGACCTTCCTGCATCGGGGTGGAGTAGTACTGGCATCACGCATTGAAGAGGATTGAACCCCCAGTATTGGCTCAGCAGGTGACCTTCGTGCTTTGGGGGGGAGTAGTACTGGCATCACGCATAGAAGAGGATTGAACCCCAGTATCTGCTCAGCAGGTGACCTTCGTGCTTTCGGGTGGTGTAGTACTGACATCACGCATTGAAGAGGATTGAACCCCAGTATCGGCTCAGCAGGTGACCTTCTTGATTTGGGGTGAAGTAGTACTGGCATCACGCATTGAAGAGGATTGAATCCCAGGTATCGGCTCAGCAGGTGACCTTCGTGCTTTGGGGTGGAGTAGCACTAACTTCACGCATTGAAGAGGATTGAACCCCAGTATGGGCTCAGCAGGTGGCCTTCTTTCTATGGGGTGGAGTATTACTGGCATCACGCTTTGAAGAGGATTGAATCCCCAGTATCGGCTCAGCAGGTGACCTTCGTGCTTTGGGGTGGAGTAGTACTGGCATCACGCATTGAAGAGGATTGAACCCCAGTATCAGCTCAGCAGGTGACCTTCGGGCTTTGGGGTGGAGTAGTACTGGCATCATGCATTGAAGAGGATTGAACCCCTAGTATCGGCTCTGCAGGTGTCCTTTGTGCTTTGGGGTAGAGTAGTACTGGGGTCACACATTGAAGAGGATTGAACCCCTAGTATCGGCTCCGCAGGTGACCTTCGTGCTATGGGGTGGAGTAGTACTGACATCACGCATTGAAGAGGATTGAACCCCCATTATCAGCTCAGCAGGTGACCTTCGTGCTTTGGGGTGGATTAGTACTGGCATCACGCATTGAAGAGGATGGAACCCCCAGTATCGGCTACGCAGGTGACCTTCCTGCTTTGGGGTGGAGTAGTACTGGCATCTCGCATTGAAGAGGATTGAACCCCAGTATCGGCTCAGCAGGTGACCTTCGTGCTTTGGGGTGGAGTAGTACTGGCATTACGCATTGAAGAGGATTGAACCCCAGTATCGGCTCCGCAGGTGACCTTCCTGCTTCGGGGTGGAGTAGTACTGGCATCACGCATAGAAGAGGATTGAACCCCAGTATCGGCTCAGCAGGTGACCTTCGTGCTTTGTGGTGGTGTAGTACTGACATCACGCATTGAAGAGGATTGAACCCCAGTATCGGCTCAGCAGGTGACCTTCTTGCTTTGGGGTGGAGTAGTACTGGCATCACGCATTGAAGAGGATTGAATCCCAGGTATCGGCTCAGCAGGTGACCTTCGTGCTTTGGGGTGGAGTAGCACTGGCTTCACGCATTGAAGAGGATTGAACCCCAGTATCGGCTCCGCAGGTGACCTTCCTGCTTTGGGGTGGAGTAGTGCTGGCATCACGCATTGAAGAGGATGGAACCCCAGTATCGGCTCCGCAGGTGACCGTCCTGCTTTGGGGTGGAGTAGTGCTGGCATCACGCATTGAAGAGGATGGAACCCCCAGTATCGGCTCCGCAGGTGACCTTCCTGCTTTGGGGTGGAGTAGTACTGGTATCAAGTATTGAAGAGGATGGAACCCCCAGTATTGGCTGTGCAGGTGACCTTTGTGCTTTGGGGTGGAGCAGTACTGACATCACGCATTGATGAGGATTGAACCCCAGTATCGGCTCCGCAGGTGACCTTCCTGCTTTGGGGTGGAGTAGTACTGGCATCACGCATTGAAGAGGATTGAACCCCCAGTATTGGCTCAGCAGGTGACCTTCGTGCTTTGGGGTGGAGTAGTACTGGCATCACGCATAGAAGAGGATTGAACCCCAGTATCGGCTCAGCAGGTGACCTTCATGCTTTGGGGTGGTGTAGTACTGACATCATGCATTGAAGAGGATTGAACCCCAGGTATCGGCTCAGCAGGTGACCTTCGTGCTTTGGGGTGGAGTAGCAATGGCTTCACGCATTGAAGAGGATTGAACCCCAGTATGGGCTCAGCAGGTGGCCTTCGTTCTATGGGGTGGAGTATTACTGGCATCACGCTTTGAAGAGGATTGAATCCCCAGTATCGGCTCAGCAGGTGACCTTCGTGCTATGGGGTGGAATAGTACTGGCATCACGCATTGAAGAGGATTGAACCCCTAGTATCGGCTCAGCAGGTGATCTTCATGCTTTGGGGTGAAGTAGTGCTGGCATCATGCATTGAAGATGATTGAACCCCCAGTATCGGCTCAGCAGGTGACCGTCGTGCTTTGGGGTGGAGTATTACTGGCATCACGCATTGAAGCGGATTGAACCCCAGTATCGGCTCCGCAGGTGACCTTCCTGCTTTGGGGTGGAGTAGTACTGGCATCACGCATTGAAGAGGATTGAACCCCCAGTATTGGCTCAGCAGGTGACCTTCGTGCTTTGGGGTGGAGTAGTACTGGCATCACGCATTGAAGAGGATGGAACCCCCAGTATCGGCTCCGCAGGTGACCTTCCTGCTTTGGGGTG
This sequence comes from Ambystoma mexicanum, assembly GCF_040938575.1. Taxonomy (NCBI): domain Eukaryota; kingdom Metazoa; phylum Chordata; class Amphibia; order Caudata; family Ambystomatidae; genus Ambystoma; species Ambystoma mexicanum. The sequence goes on from NC_090937.1 coordinate 1,679,142,895, forward strand.
GAGTAGTACTGGTATCAAGCATTGAAGAGGATGGAACCCCCAGTATTGGCTGTGCAGGTGACCTTCGTGCTTTGGGGTGGAGTAGTACTGGCATCATGCATTGAAGAGGATTGAACCCCTAGTATCGGCTCTGCAGGTGTCCTTTGTGCTTTGGGGTAGAGTAGTACTGGAATCACACATTGAAGAGGATTGAACCCCTAGTATTGGCTCCGCACGTGACCTTCGTGCTATAGGGTGGAGTAGTACTGACATCACGCATTGAATAGGATTTAACCCCCGGTATCGGCTCCGCAGGTGACCTTCCTGCTTTGGGGTGGAGTAGTACTGGTATCAAGCATTGAAGAGGGTGGAACCCCCAGTATTGGCTGTGCAGATGACCTTCGTGCTTTGGGGTGGAGTAGTACTGACATCACGCATTGATGAGGATTGAACCCCAGTATCGGCTCCGCAGGTGACCTTCTAGCTTTGGGGTGGAGTAGTACTGGCATCACGCATTGAAGAGGATTGAACCCCCAGTATTGGCTCAGCAGGTGACCTTCGTGCTTTGGGGTGGAGTAGTACTGGCATCACGCATTGAAGAGGATGGAACCCCCAGTATCGGCTCCGCAGGTGACCTTCCTGCTTTGGGGTGGAGTAGTACTGGTATCAAGCACTGAATAGGATGGAACCCCCAGTATTGGCTGTGCAGGTGACCTTCGTGCTTTGGGGTGGAGTAGTACTGACATCACGCATTAAAGAGGATTGAACCCCAGTATTGGCTCAGCAGGTGACCTTCGTGCTTTGGGGTGGAGTAGTACTGGCATCACGCATAGAAGAGGATTGAACCCCAGTATCGGCTCATCAGGTGACCTTCGTGCTTTGGGGTGGAGTAGTACTGGTATCAAGCATTGAAGAGGATGGAACCCCCAGTATTGGCTGTGCAGGTGACCTTCGTGCTTTGGGGTGGAGTAGTACTGACATCACGCATTGATGAGGATTGAACCCCAGTATCGGCTCCGCAGGTGACCTTCCTGCTTTGGGGTGGAGTAGTACTGGCATCACGCATTGAAGAGGATTGAATCTCAAGTATCGGCTCAGCAGGTGACCTTTGTGCTATGGGGTGGAGTAATACTGGCATCACGCATGGAAGAGAATTGAATCCCCAGTATCGGCTCCGCAGGTGACCTTCATGCTTTGGGGTGGAGTAGTACTGGCATCACGCATTGAAGAGTATTTAACCCCCAGTATCGGCTCCGCAGGTGACCTTCGTGCTTTGGGGTGGAGTAGTACTGGTATCACGCATTGAATAGGATTGAACCCCTAGTATCGGCTCAGCAGGTGATCTTCGTGCTTTGGGGTGAAGTAGTATTGGCTTCACGCATTGAAGAGGATTGAACCCCAGTATGGGCTCAGCAGGTGGCCTTCGTTCTATGGGGTGGAGTATTACTGGCATCACGCTTTGAAGAGGATTGAATCCCCAGTATCGGCTCAGCAGGTGACCTTCGTGCTATGGGGTGGAATAGTACTGGCATCACGCATTGAAGAGGATTGAACCCCTAGTATCGGCTCAGCAGGTGATCTTCATGCTTTGGGGTGAAGTAGTACTGGCATCACGCATTGAAGATGATTGAACCCCCAGTATCGGCTCAGCAGGTGACCTTCGTGCTTTGGGGTGGAGTATTACTGGCATCACGCATTGAAGCGGATTGAACCCACAGTATCGGCTCTGCAGGTGACCTTCGGGCTTTGGGGTGGAGTAGTACTGGCATCATGCATTGAAGAGGATTGAACCCCTAGTATCGGCTCTGCAGGTGTCCTTTGTGCTTTGGGGTAGAGTAGTACTGGAATCACACATTGAAGAGGATTGAACCCCTAGTATTGGCTCCGCAGGTGACCTTCGTGCTATAGGGTGGAGTAGTACTGACATCACGCATTGAAGAGGATTGAACCCACAGTATTGGCTCCGCAGGTGACCTTCGTGCTTTTGGGTGGAGTAGTACTGGCATCACACATTGAAGAGGATTGAACCCCCAGTATCGGCTCCGCAGGTGACCTTCCTGCTTTGGGGTGGAGTAGTACTGGTATCAAGCATTGAAGAGGATGGAACCCCCAGTATTGGCTGTGCAGGTGACCTTCGTGCTTTGGGGTGGAGTAGTACTGACATCACGCATTGATGAGGATTGAACCCCAGTATCGGCTCCGCAGGTGACCTTCCTGCTTTGGGGTGGAGTAGTACTGGCATCACGCATTGAAGAGGATTGAACCCCCAGTATTGGCTCAGCAGGTGACCTTCGTGCTTTGGGGTGGAGTAGTACTGGCATTACGCATTGAAGAGGATTGAACCCCAGTATCGGCTCCGCAGGTGACCTTCCTGCTTTGGGGTGGAGTAGTACTGGCATCACGCATAGAAGAGGATTGAACCCCAGTATCGGCTCAGCAGGTGACCTTCTTGCTTTGGGGTGGAGTAGTACTGGCATCACGCATTGAAGAGGATTGAATCCCAGGTATTGGCTCAGCAGGTGACCTTCGTGCTTTGGGGTGGAGTAGTACTGGCAACACGCATTGAAGAGGATTGAATCCCAGGTATTGGCTCAGCAGGTGACCTTCGTGCTTTGGGGTGGAGTAGCACTGGCTTCACGCATTGAAGAGGATTGAACCCCAGTATGGGCTCAGCAGGTGGCCTTCGTTCTATGGGGTGGAGTATTACTGGCATCACGCTTTGAAGAGGATTGAATCCCCAGTATCGGCTCAGCAGGTGACCTTCGTGCTATGGGGTGGAATAGTACTGGCATCACGCATTGAAGAGGATTGAACCCCTAGTATCGGCTCAGCAGGTGAGCTTCGTGCTTTGGGGTGAAGTAGTACTGGCATCACGCATTGAAGATGATTGAACCCCCAGTATCGGCTCAGCAGGTGACCTTCGTGCTTTGGGGTGGAGTATTACTGGCATCACGCATTGAAGCGGATTGAACCCACAGTATCGGCTAAGCAGGTGACCTTCGGGCTTTGGGGTGGAGTAGTACTGGCATCATGCATTGAAGAGGATTGAACCCCTAGTATTGGCTCTGCAGGTGTCCTTTGTGCTTTGGGGTAGAGTAGTACTGGAATCACACATTGAAGAGGATTGAACCCCTAGTATTGGCTCCGCAGGTGACCTTCGTGCTATAGGGTGGAGTAGTACTGACATCACGCATTGAATAGGATTGAACCCCCAGTATCGGCTCTGCAGGTGACCTTCATGCTTTGGGGTGGAGTAGTACTGGCATCACGCATTAAAGAGGATTTAACCCCCGGTATCGGCTCCGCAGGTGACCTTCGTGCTTTGTGGTGGAGTAGTACTGGCATCACGCATTGAAGAGGATTGAACCCACAGTATTGGCTCCGCAGGTGACCTTCGTGCTTTTGGGTGGAGTAGTACTGGCATCACACATTGAAGAGGATTGAACCCCCAGTATCGGCTCCGCAGGTGACCTTCCTGCTTTGGGGTGGAGTAGTACTGGTATCAAGCATTGAAGAGGATGGAACCCCCAGTATTGGCTGTGCAGGTGACCTTCGTGCTTTGGGGTGGAGTAGTACTGACATCACGCATTGAAGAGGATTGAACCCCCAGTATTGGCTCAGCAGGTGATCTTCGTGCTTTGGGGTGGAGTAGTACTGGCATCACGCATTGAAGAGGATTGAACCCCCAGTATTGGCTCAGCAGGTGATCTTCGTGCTTTGGGGTGGAGTAGTACTGGCATCACGCATTGAAGAGGATGGAACCCCCAGTATCGGCTCCGCAGGTGACCTTCCTGCTTTGGGGTGGAGTAGTACTGGTATCAAGCATTGAAGAGGATGGAACCCCCAGTATTGGCTGTGCAGGTGACCTTCCTGCTTTGGGGTGGAGTAGTACTGACATCACGCATTGATGAGGATTGAACCCCAGTATCGGCTCCGCAGGTGACCTTCCTGCTTTGGGGTGGAGTAGTACTGGCATCACGCATTGAAGAGGATTGAACCCCCAGTATTGGCTCAGAAGGTGACCTTCGTGCTTTGGGGTGGAGTAGTACTGGCATCACGCATAGAAGAGGATTGAACCCCAGTATCGGCTCAGCAGGTGACCTTCGTGCTTTGGGGTGGTGTAGTACTGACATCACGCATTGAAGAGGATTGAACCCCAGGTATCGGCTCAGCAGGTGACCTTCGTGCTTTGGGGTGGAGTAGCACTGGCTTCACGCATTGAAGAGGATTGAACCCCAGTATGGGCTCAGCAGGTGGCCTTCGTTCTATGGGGTGGAGTATTACTGGCATCACGCATTGAAGATGATTGAACCACCAGTATCGGCTACGCAGGTGACCTTCGTGCTTTGGGGTGGAGTAGTACTGACATCACGCATTGATGAGGATTGAACCCCAGTATCGGCTCCGCAGGTGACCTTCATTCTTTGGGGTGGAGTAGTACTGGTATCACGCATTGAATAGGATTGAACCCCTAGTATCGGCTCAGCAGGTGATCTTCGTGCTTTGGGGTGAAGTAGTATTGGCATCACGCATTGAAGAGGATGGAACCACCAGTATCGGCTACGCAGGTGACCTTCGTGCTTTGGGGTGGAGTAGTACTGACATCACGCATTGATGAGGATTGAACCCCAATATCGGCTCCGCAGGTGACCTTCATTCTTTGGGGTGGAGTAGTACTGGCATCACGCATTGAAGAGGATTGAACCCTAGTATCGGCTCAGCAAGTGACCTTCGTGCTTTGAGGTGGAGTAGTACTGGCATCACGCATTGAAGAGGATTGAATCTCAAGTATCGGCTCAGCAGGTGACCTTTGTGCTATGGGGTGGAGTAATACTGGCATCATGCATGGAAGAGGATTGAATCCCCAGTATCGGCTCCGCAGGTGACCTTCGTGCTTTGGGGTGGAGTAGCACTGGCATCACGCATTGAAGAGGATTTAACCCCCAGTATCGGCTCTGCAGGTGACCTTCGTGCTTTGGGGTGGAGTAGTACTGGTATCATGCATTGAATAGGATTGAACCCCTAGTATCGGCTCAGCAGGTGATCTTCGTGCTTTGGGGTGAAGTAGTATTGGCATCACGCATTGAAGAGGATGGAACCACCAGTATCGGCTACGCAGGTGACCTTCGTGCTTTGGGGTGGAGTAGTACTGGCATCACGCATAGATGAGGATTGAACCCCAGTATCGGCTCCGCAGGTGACCTTCCTGCTTTGGGGTGGAGTAGTACTGGCATCACGCATTGAAGAGGATTGAACCCCCAGTATTGGCTCAGCAGGTGACCTTCGTGCTTTGGGGTGGAGTAGTACTGGCATCACGCATAGAAGAGGATTGAACCCCAGTATCGGCTCAGCAGGTGACCTTCATGCTTTGGGGTGGAGTAGTACTGACATCACGCATTGAAGAGGATTGAACCCCAGTATCGGCTCAGCAGGTGACCTTCTTGCTTTGGGGTGGAGTAATACTGGCATCATGCATTGAAGAGAATTGAATCCCAGGTATCGGCTCAGCAGGTGACCTTCGTGCTTTGGGGTGGAGTAGCACTGGCTTCACGCATTGAAGAGGATTGAACCCCAGTATGGGCTCAGCAGGTGGCCTTCGTTCTATGGGGTGGAGTAATACTGGCATCACGCTTTGAAGAGGATTGAATCCCCAGTATCAGCTCAGCAGGTGACCTTCGTGCTTTGGGGTGTAGTAGTACTGGCATCAAGCATTGAAGAGGATTGAACCCCAGTATCGGCTCAGCAGGTGACCTTCGGCATTTGGGGTGGAGTAGTACGGGCATCACGCATTGAAGAGGATTGAACCCCCAGTATCGGCTCCGCAGGTGACCTTCGTGCTTTGGGGTGGAGTAGTACTGGCATTACGCATTGAAGCGAATTGAACCCACAGTATCGGCTCTGCAGGTGACCTTCGGGCTTTTGGGTGGAGTATTACTGGCATCATGCATTGAAGAGGATTGAACCCCTAGTATCGGCTCAGCAGGTGATCTTCGTGCTTTGGGGTGGAATAGTACTGGCATCACACATAGAAGAGGATTGAACCCCAGTATCGGCTCAGCAGGTGACCTTCATGCTTTGGGGTGGAGTAGTACTGATATCACGCATTGAAGAGGATTGAACCCCAGTATCGGCTCAGCAGGTGACCTTCGTGCTTTGGGGTGGAGTAGTACTGGCATCACGCATTGAAGAGGATGGAACCCCCAGTATCAGCTCCGCAGGTGACCTTCCTGCTTTGGGGTGGAGTAGTACTGGCATCACGCATTGAAGAGGATGGAACCCCCAGTATCGGCTCCACAGGTGACTGTCCTGCTTTGGGGTGGAGTAGTGCTGGCATCACGCATTGAAGAGGATGGAACCCCCAGTATCGGCTCCGCAGGTGACCTTCCTGCTTTGGGGTGGAGTAGTACTGGTATCAAGCATTGAAGAGGATTGAACCCCCAGTATTGGCTGTGCAGGTGACCTTCGTGCTTTGGGGTGGAGTAGTACTGACATCACGCATTGATGAGGATTGAACCCCAGTATCGGCTCCGCAGGTGACCTTCCTGCATCGGGTGGAGTAGTACTGGCATCACGCATTGAAGAGGATTGAACCCCCAGTATTGGCTCAGCAGGTGACCTTCGTGCTTTGGGGGGGAGTAGTACTGGCATCACGCATAGAAGAGGATTGAACCCCAGTATCTGCTCAGCAGGTGACCTTCGTGCTTTCGGGTGGTGTAGTACTGACATCACGCATTGAAGAGGATTGAACCCCAGTATCGGCTCAGCAGGTGACCTTCTTGATTTGGGGTGAAGTAGTACTGGCATCACGCATTGAAGAGGATTGAATCCCAGGTATCGGCTCAGCAGGTGACCTTCGTGCTTTGGGGTGGAGTAGCACTAACTTCACGCATTGAAGAGGATTGAACCCCAGTATGGGCTCAGCAGGTGGCCTTCTTTCTATGGGGTGGAGTATTACTGGCATCACGCTTTGAAGAGGATTGAATCCCCAGTATCGGCTCAGCAGGTGACCTTCGTGCTTTGGGGTGGAGTAGTACTGGCATCACGCATTGAAGAGGATTGAACCCCAGTATCAGCTCAGCAGGTGACCTTCGGGCTTTGGGGTGGAGTAGTACTGGCATCATGCATTGAAGAGGATTGAACCCCTAGTATCGGCTCTGCAGGTGTCCTTTGTGCTTTGGGGTAGAGTAGTACTGGGGTCACACATTGAAGAGGATTGAACCCCTAGTATCGGCTCCGCAGGTGACCTTCGTGCTATGGGGTGGAGTAGTACTGACATCACGCATTGAAGAGGATTGAACCCCCATTATCAGCTCAGCAGGTGACCTTCGTGCTTTGGGGTGGATTAGTACTGGCATCACGCATTGAAGAGGATGGAACCCCCAGTATCGGCTACGCAGGTGACCTTCCTGCTTTGGGGTGGAGTAGTACTGGCATCTCGCATTGAAGAGGATTGAACCCCAGTATCGGCTCAGCAGGTGACCTTCGTGCTTTGGGGTGGAGTAGTACTGGCATTACGCATTGAAGAGGATTGAACCCCAGTATCGGCTCCGCAGGTGACCTTCCTGCTTCGGGGTGGAGTAGTACTGGCATCACGCATAGAAGAGGATTGAACCCCAGTATCGGCTCAGCAGGTGACCTTCGTGCTTTGTGGTGGTGTAGTACTGACATCACGCATTGAAGAGGATTGAACCCCAGTATCGGCTCAGCAGGTGACCTTCTTGCTTTGGGGTGGAGTAGTACTGGCATCACGCATTGAAGAGGATTGAATCCCAGGTATCGGCTCAGCAGGTGACCTTCGTGCTTTGGGGTGGAGTAGCACTGGCTTCACGCATTGAAGAGGATTGAACCCCAGTATCGGCTCCGCAGGTGACCTTCCTGCTTTGGGGTGGAGTAGTGCTGGCATCACGCATTGAAGAGGATGGAACCCCAGTATCGGCTCCGCAGGTGACCGTCCTGCTTTGGGGTGGAGTAGTGCTGGCATCACGCATTGAAGAGGATGGAACCCCCAGTATCGGCTCCGCAGGTGACCTTCCTGCTTTGGGGTGGAGTAGTACTGGTATCAAGTATTGAAGAGGATGGAACCCCCAGTATTGGCTGTGCAGGTGACCTTTGTGCTTTGGGGTGGAGCAGTACTGACATCACGCATTGATGAGGATTGAACCCCAGTATCGGCTCCGCAGGTGACCTTCCTGCTTTGGGGTGGAGTAGTACTGGCATCACGCATTGAAGAGGATTGAACCCCCAGTATTGGCTCAGCAGGTGACCTTCGTGCTTTGGGGTGGAGTAGTACTGGCATCACGCATAGAAGAGGATTGAACCCCAGTATCGGCTCAGCAGGTGACCTTCATGCTTTGGGGTGGTGTAGTACTGACATCATGCATTGAAGAGGATTGAACCCCAGGTATCGGCTCAGCAGGTGACCTTCGTGCTTTGGGGTGGAGTAGCAATGGCTTCACGCATTGAAGAGGATTGAACCCCAGTATGGGCTCAGCAGGTGGCCTTCGTTCTATGGGGTGGAGTATTACTGGCATCACGCTTTGAAGAGGATTGAATCCCCAGTATCGGCTCAGCAGGTGACCTTCGTGCTATGGGGTGGAATAGTACTGGCATCACGCATTGAAGAGGATTGAACCCCTAGTATCGGCTCAGCAGGTGATCTTCATGCTTTGGGGTGAAGTAGTGCTGGCATCACGCATTGAAGATGATTGAACCCCCAGTATCGGCTCAGCAGGTGACCTTCGTGCTTTGGGGTGGAGTATTACTGGCATCACGCATTGAAGCGGATTGAACCCCAGTATCGGCTCCGCAGGTGACCTTCCTGCTTTGGGGTGGAGTAGTACTGGCATCACGCATTGAAGAGGATTGAACCCCCAGTATTGGCTCAGCAGGTGACCTTCGTGCTTTGGGGTGGAGTAGTACTGGCATCACGCATTGAAGAGGATGGAACCACCAGTATCGGCTACGCAGGTGACCTTCGTGCTTTGGGGTGGAGTAGTACTGACATCACGCATTGATGAGGATTGAACCCCAATATCGGCTCCGCAGGTGACCTTCATTCTTTGGGGTGGAGTAGTACTGGCATCACGCATTGAAGAGGATTGAACCCTAGTATCGGCTCAGCAAGTGACCTTCGTGCTTTGAGGTGGAGTAGTACTGGCATCACGCATTGAAGAGGATTGAATCTCAAGTATCGGCTCAGCAGGTGACCTTTGTGCTATGGGGTGGAGTAATACTGGCATCATGCATGGAAGAGGATTGAATCCCCAGTATCGGCTCCGCAGGTGACCTTCGTGCTTTGGGGTGGAGTAGCACTGGCATCACGCATTGAAGAGGATTTAACCCCCAGTATCGGCTCTGCAGGTGACCTTCGTGCTTTGGGGTGGAGTAGTACTGGTATCACGCATTGAATAGGATTGAACCCCCAGTATTGGCTCTGCAGGTGACCTTCATGCTTTGGGGTGGAGTAGTACTGGCATCACGCATTAAAGGGGATTTAACCCCCAGTATCGGCTCCACAGGAGACCTTCTTGCTTTGGGGTGGAGTAGTACTGGCATCACGCATTGAAGAGGATTGAATCCCAGGTATCGGCTCAGCAGGTGACCTTCGTGCTTTGGGGTGGAGTAGCACTGGCTTCACGCATTGAAGAGGATTGGACCCCAGTATGGGCTCCGCAGGTGGCCTTTGTTCTATGGGGTGGAGTAGTACTGGCATCACGCATTGAAGCGGATTGAACCCACAGTTTCGGCTCCGCAGGTGACCTTCGGGCTTTGGGGTGGAGTAGTGCTGGCATCATGCATTGAAGAGGATTGAACCCCTGGTATCGGCTCTGCAGGTGTCCTTTGTGCTTTGGGGTAGAGTAGTACTGGCATCACACATTGAAGAGGATTGAACCCCTATTATCGGCTCCGCAGGTGACCTTCGTGCTATGGGGTGGAGTAGTACTGACATCACACATTGAAGAGGATTGAACCCCAGGTATCGGCTCAGCAGGTGACCTTCGTGCTTTGGGGTGGAGTAGCACTGGCTTCACGCATTGAAGAGGATTGAACCCCAGTATGGGCTCAGCAGGTGGCCTTCGTTCTATGGGGTGGAGTATTACTGGCATCACGCTTTGAAGAGGATTGAATCCCCAGTATCGGCTCAGCAGGTGACCTTCGTGCTATGGGGTGGAATAGTACTGGCATCACGCATTGAAGAGGATTGAACCCCTAGTATCGGCTCAGCAGGTGATCTTCATGCTTTGGGGTAAAGTAGTACTGGCATCACGCATTGAAGATGATTGAACCCCCAGTATCGGCTCAGCAGGTGACCTTCGTGCTTTGGGGTGGAGTATTACTGGCATCACGCATTGAAGCGGATTGAACCCACAGTATCGGCTCCGCAGGTGACCTTCGGGCTTTGGGGTGGAGTAGTACTGGCATCATGCATTGAAGAGGATTGAACCCCTAGTATCGGCTCTGCAGGTGTCCTTTGTGCTTTGGGGTAGAGTAGTACTGGAATCACACATTGAAGAGGATTGAACCCCTAGTATTGGCTCCGCAGGTGACCTTCGTGCTATAGTGTGGAGTAGTACTGACATCACGCATTGAATAGGATTGAACCCCCAGTATCGGCTCTGCAGGTGACCTTCATGCTTTGGGGTGGAGTAGTACTGGCATCACGCATTAAAGGGGATTTAACCCCCAGTATCGGCTCCACAGGAGACCTTCGTGCTTTGTGGTGGAGTAGTACTGGCATCACGCATTGAAGAGGATTGAACCCACAGTATTGGCTCCGCAGGTGACCTTCGTGCTTTTGGGTGGAGTAGTACTGGCATCACACATTGAAGAGGATTGAACCCCTAGTATCGGCTCAGCAGGTGATCTTCGTGCTTTGGGGTGAAGTAGTACTGGCATCACGCATTGAAGAGGATTGAACCCCCAGTATCGGCTCAGCAGGTGACCTTCGTGCTTTGGGGTGGATTAGTACTGGCATCCCGCATTGAAGAGGATGGAACCCCAAGTATCGGCTACGCAGGTGACCTTCCTGCTTTGGGGTGGAGTAGTACTGGCATCTCGCATTGAAGAGGATTGAACCCCAGTATCGGCTCAGCAGGTGACCTTCGTGCTTTGGGGTAGAGTAGTACTGGCATCACGCATTGAAGAGGATTGAACCCCCAGTATCGGCTCAGCAGGTGACCTTCGTGCTTTGTGGTGGAGTAGTACTGGCATCACGCATTGAAGAGGATTGAACCCTAGTATCGGCTCAGCAAGTGACCTTCGTGCTTTGGGGTGGAGTAGTACTGGCATCACGCATTGAAGAGGATTGAATCTCAAGTATCGGCTCAGCAGGTGACCTTTGTGCTATGGGGTGTAGTAATACTGGCATCACGCATGGAAGAGGATTGAATCCCCAGTATCGGCTCCGCAGGTGACCTTCATGCTTTGGGGTGGAGTAGTACTGGCATCCCGCATTGAAGAGGATTTAACCCCCAGTATCGGCTCCGCAGGTGACCTTCGTGCTTTGGGGTGGAGTAGTACTGGTATCACGCATTGAATAGGATTGAACCCCTAGTATCGGCTCAGCAGGTGATCTTCGTGCTTTGGGGTGAAGTAGTATTGGCATCACGCATTGAAGAGGATGGAACCACCAGTATCGGCTACGCAGGTGACCTTCGTGCTTTGGGGTGGAGTAGTACTGACATCACGCATTGATGAGGATTGAACCCCAGTATCGGCTCAGCAGGTGACCTTCTTGCTTTGGGGTGGAGTAATACTGGCATCATGCATTGAAGAGAATTGAATCCCAGGTATCGGCTCAGCAGGTGACCTTCGTGCTTTGGGGTGGAGTAGCACTGGCTTCACGCATTGAAGAGGATTGAACCCCAGTATGGGCTCAGCAGGTGGCCTTCGTTCTATGGGGTGGAGTATTACTGGCATCACGCTTTGAAGAGGATTGAATCACCAGTATCGGCTCAGCAGGTGACCTTCGTGCTTTGGGGTGTAGTAGTACTGGCATCACGCATTGAAGAGGATTGAACCCCAGTATCAGCTCAGCAGGTGACCTTCAGCATTTGGGGTGGAGTAGTATGGGCATCACGCATTGAAGAGGATTGAACCCCCAGTATCGGCTCTGCAGGTGACCTTCGTGCTTTGGGGTGGAGTAGTACTGACATCACGCATTGAAGAGGATTGAACCCCCATTATCAGCTCAGCAGGTGACCTTCGTGCTTTGGGGTGGATTAGTACTGGCATCACGCATTGAAGAGGATGGAACCCCCAGTATCGGCTACGCAGGTGACCTTCCTGCTTTGGGGTGGAGTAGTACTGGCATCTCGCATTGAAGAGGATTGAACCCCAGTATCGGCTCAGCAGGTGACCTTCGTGCTTTGGGGTGGAGTAGTACTGGCATTACGCATTGAAGAGGATTGAACCCCAGTATCGGCTCCGCAGGTGACCTTCGTGCTTTGTGGTGGTGTAGTACTGACATCACGCATTGAAGAGGATTGAATCCCAGGTATCGGCTCAGCAAGTGACCTTCGTGCTTTGGGGTGGAGTAGCACTGGCTTCACGCATTGAAGAGGATTGAACCCCAGTATGGGCTCAGCAGGTGGCCTTCGTTCTATGGGGTGGAGTATTACTGGCATCACGCTTTGAAGAGGATTGAATCCCCAGTATCGGCTAAGCAGGTGACCTTCATGCTTTGGGGTGTAGTAGTACTGGCATCACACATTGAAGAGGATTGAACCCCAGTATCAGCTCAGCAGGTGACCTTCAGCATTTGGGGTGGAGTAGTACGGGCATCACGCATTGAAGAGGATTGAACCCCCAGTATCGGCTCAGCAGGTGACCTTCGTGCTTTGGGGTGGAGTAGTACTGGCATCACGCATTGAAGCGGATTGAACCCACAGTATCGGCTCCGCAGGTGACCTTCAGGCTTTGGGGTGGAGTAGTGCTGGCATCATGCATTGAAGAGGATTGAACCCCTGGTATCGGCTCTGCAGGTGTCCTTTGTGCTTTGGGGTAGAGTAGTACTGGCATCACACATTGAAGAGGATTGAACCCCTATTATCGGCTCCGCAGGTGACCTTCGTGCTATGGGGTGGAGTAGTACTGACATCACGCATTGAATAGGATTGAACCCCAGGTATCGGCTCAGCAGGTGACCTTCGTGCTTTGGGGTGGAGTAGCACTGGCTTCACGCATTGAAGAGGATTGAACCCCAGTATGGGCTCAGCAGGTGGCCTTCGTTCTATGGGGTGGAGTATTACTGGCATCACGCTTTGATGAGGATTGAATCCCCAGTATCGGCTCAGCAGGTGACCTTCATGCTATGGGGTGGAATAGTACTGGCATCACGCATTGAAGAGGATTGAACCCCTAGTATCGGCTCAGCAGGTGATCTTCATGCTTTGGGGTGAAGTAGTACTGGCATCACGCATTGAAGATGATTGAACCCCGAGTATCGGCTCAGCAGGTGACCTTCGTGCTTTGGGGTGGAGTGTTACTGGCATCACGCTTTGAAGAGGATTGAATCCCCAGTATCGGCTCAGCAGGTGACCTTCATGCTATGGGGTGGAATAGTACTGGCATCACGCATTGAAGAGGATTGAACCCCTAGTATCGGCTCAGCAGGTGATCTTCATGCTTTGGGGTGAAGTAGTACTGGCATCACGCATTGAAGATGATTGAACCCCCAGTATCGGCTCAGCAGGTGACCTTCGTGCTTTGGGGTGGAGTATTACTGGCATCACGCATTGAAGCGGATTGAACCCACAGTATCGGCTCCGCAGGTGACCTTCGGGCTTTGGGGTGGAGTAGTACTGGCATCATGCATTGAAGAGGATTGAACCCCTAGTATCGGCTCTGCAGGTGTCCTTTGTGCTTTGGGGTAGAGTAGTACTGGAATCACACATTGAAGAGGATTGAACCCCTAGTATTGGCTCCGCAGGTGACCTTCGTGCTATAGTGTGGAGTAGTACTGACATCACGCATTGAATAGGATTGAACCCCCAGTATCGGCTCTGCAGGTGACCTTCATGCTTTGGGGTGGAGTAGTACTGGCATCACGCATTAAAGAGGATTTAACCCCCAGTATCGGCTCCACAGGTGACCTTCGTGCTTTGTGGTGGAGTAGTACTGGCATCACGCATTGAAGAGGATTGAACCCACAGTATTGGCTCCGCAGGTGACCTTCGTGCTTTTGGGTGGAGTAGTACTGGCATCACACATTGAAGAGGATTGAACCCCTAGTATCGGCTCAGTAGGTGATCTTCGTGCTTTGGGGTGAAGTATTACTGGCATCACACATTGAAGAGGATTGAACCCCCAGTATCGGCTCAGCAGGTGACCTTCGTGCTTTGGGGTGGAGTAGTACTGGCATCCCGCATTGAAGAGGATGGAACCCCCAGTATCGGCTACGCAGGTGACCTTCCTGCTTTGGGGTGGAGTAGTACTGGCATCTCGCATTGAAGAGGATTGAACCCCAGTATTGGCTCAGCAGGTGACCTTCGTGCTTTGGGGTAGAGTAGTACTGGCATCACGCATTGAAGAAGATTGAACCCCCAGTATCGGCTCAGCAGGTGACCTTCGTGCTTTGTGGTGGAGTAGTACTGGCATCACGCATTGAAGAGGATTGAATCCCCAGTATCGGCTCAGCAGGTGACCTTCGTTCTTTGGGGTGGAGTAGTACTGGCATCACGCATTGAAGAGGATTGAACCCTAGTATCGGCTCAGCAAGTGACCTTCGTGCTTTGGGGTTGAGTAGTACTGGCATCACGCATTGAAGAGGATTGAATCTCAAGTATCGGCTCAGCAGGTGACCTTTGTGCTATGGGGTGGAGTAATACTGGCATCACGCATGGAAGAGGATTGAATCCCCAGTATCGGCTCCGCAGGTGACCTTCATGCTTTGGGGTGGAGTAGTACTGGCATCACGCATTGAAGAGGATTTAACCCCCAGTATCGGCTCCGCAGGTGACCTTCATGCTTTGGGGTGGAGTAGTACTGGTATCACGCATTGAATAGGATTGAACCCCTAGTATCGGCTCAGCAGGTGATCTTCGTGCTTTGGGGTGAAGTAGTATTGGCATCACGCATTGAAGAGGATGGAACCACCAGTATCGGCTACGCAGGTGACCTTCGTGCTTTGGGGTGGAGTAGTACTGACATCACGCATTGATGAGGATTGAACCCCAGTATCGGCTCCGCAGGTGACCTTCCTGCTTTGGGGTGGAGTAGTACTGGCATCACTCATTGAAGAGGATTGAACCCCCAGTATTGGCTCAGCAGGTGATCTTCGTGCTTTGGGGTGGTGTAGTACTGGCATCACGCATAGAAGAGGATTGAACCCCAGTATCGGCTCAGCAGGTGACCTTCATGCTTTGGGGTGGAGTAGTACTGACATCACGCATTGAAGAGGATTGAACCCCAGTATCGGCTCAGCAGGTGACCTTCTTGCTTTGGGGTGGAGTAATACTGGCATCATGCATTGAAGAGAATTGAATCCCAGGTATCGGCTCAGCAGGTGACCTTCGTGCTTTGGGGTGGAGTAGCACTGGCTTCACGCATTGAAAAGGATTGAACCCCAGTATGGGCTCAGCAGGTGGCCTTCGTTCTATGGGGTGGAGTATTACTGGCATCACGCATTGAAGAGGATTGAACCCCAGTATCGGCTCAGCAGGTGACCTTCGGCATTTGGGGTGGAGTAGTACGGCCATCACGCATTGAAGAGGATTGAACCCCCAGTTTCGGCTCCGCAGGTGACCTTCGTGCTTTGGGGTGGAGTAGTACTGGCATCACGCATTGAAGCGAATTGAACCCACAGTATCGGCTCTGCAGGTGACCTTCGGGCTTTTGGGTGGAGTAGTACTGGCATCATGCTTTGAAGAGGATTGAACCCCTAGTATCGGCTCAGCAGGTGATCTTCGTGCTTTGGGGTGAAGTAGTATTGGCATCATGCATTGAAGAGGATGGAACCACCAGTATCGGCTATGAAGGTGACCTTCATGCTTTGTGGTGGAGTAGTACTGACATCACGCATTGATGAGGATTGAACCCCAGTATCGGCTCCGCAGGTGACCTTCCTGCTTTGGGGTGGAGTAGTACTGGCATCACGCATTGAAGAGGATTGAACCCCCAGTATTGGCTCAGCAGGTGACCTTCGTGCTTTGGGGTGGAATAGTACTGGCATCACACATAGAAGAGGATTGAACCCCAGTATTGGCTCCGCAGGTGACCTTCGTGCTATAGTGTGGAGTAGTACTGACATCACGCATTGAATAGGATTGAACCCCCAGTATCGGCTCTGCAGGTGACCGTCCTGCTTTGGGGTGGAGTAGTGCTGGCATCACGCATTGAAGAGGATGGAACCCCCAGTATCGGCTCCGCAGGTGACCTTCCTGCTTTGGGGTGGAGTAGTACTGGTATCAAGCATTGAAGAGGATGGAACCCCCAGTATTGGCTGTGCAGGTGACCTTCGTGCTTTGGGGTGGAGTAGTACTGACATCACGCATTGATGAGGATTGAACCCCAGTATCGGCTCCGCAGGTGACCTTCCTGCATCGGGGTGGCGTAGTACTGGCATCACGCATTGAAGAGGATTGAACCCCCAGTATTGGCTCAGCAGGTGACCTTCGTGCTTTGGGGTGGAGTAGTACTGGCATCATGCATAGAAGAGGATTGAACCCCAGTATCTGCTCAGCAGGTGACCTTCATGCTTTCGGGTGGTGTAGTACTGACATCACGCATTGAAGAGGATTGAACCCCAGTATCGGCTCAGCAGGTGACCTTCTTGATTTGGGGTGAAGTAGTACTGGCATCACGCATTGAAGAGGATTGAATCCCAGGTATCGGCTCAGCAGGTGACCTTTGTGCTTTGGGGTGGAGTAGCACTGACTTCACGCATTGAAGAGGATTGAACCCCAGTATGGGCTCAGCAGGTGGCCTTCGTTCTATGGGGTGGAGTATTACTGGCATCATGCTTTGAAGAGGATTGAATCCCCAGTATCGGCTCAGCAGGTGACCTTCGTGCTTTGGGGTGTAGTAGTACTGGCATCACGCATTGAAGAGGATTGAACCCCCAGTATTGGCTGTGCAGGTGACCTTCGTGCTTTGGGGTGGAGTAGTACTGACATCACGCATTGATGAGGATTGAACCCCAGTATCGGCTCCGCAGGTGACCTTCCTGCATCGGGGTGGCGTAGTACTGGCATCACGCATTGAAGAGGATTGAACCCCCAGTATTGGCTCAGCAGGTGACCTTCGTGCTTTGGGGTGGAGTAGTACTGGCATCATGCATAGAAGAGGATTGAACCCCAGTATCTGCTCAGCAGGTGACCTTCATGCTTTCGGGTGGTGTAGTACTGACATCACGCATTGAAGAGGATTGAACCCCAGTATCGGCTCAGCAGGTGACCTTCTTGATTTGGGGTGAAGTAGTACTGGCATCACGCATTGAAGAGGATTGAATCCCAGGTATCGGCTCAGCAGGTGACCTTCGTGCTTTGGGGTGGAGTAGCACTGACTTCACGCATTGAAGAGGATTGAACCCCAGTATGGGCTCAGCAGGTGGCCTTCGTTCTATGGGGTGGAGTATTACTGGCATCATGCTTTGAAGAGGATTGAATCCCCAGTATCGGCTCAGCAGGTGACCTTCGTGCTTTGGGGTGTAGTAGTACTGGCATCACGCATTGAAGAGGATTGAACCCCAGTATCAGCTCAGCAGGTGACCTTCAGCATTTGGGGTGGAGTAGTACGGGCATCACGCATTGAAGAGGATTGAATCCCCAGTATCGGCTACGCAGGTGACCTTCGTGCTTTGGGGTGGAGTAGTACTGGCATCACGGATTGAAGCGGATTGAACCCACAGTATCGGCTCCGCAGGTGACCTTCGGGCTTTGGGTTGGAGTAGTACTGGCATCATGCATTGAATCGGATTGAACCCCTAGTATCGGCTCTGCAGGTGTCCTTTGTGCTTTGGGGTAGAGTAGTACTGGGGTCACACATTGAAGAGGATTGAACCCCTAGTATCGGCTCCGCAGGTGACCTTCATGCTATGGGGTGGAGTAGTACTGACATCACGCATTGAAGAGGATTGAACCCCCATTATCGGCTCAGCAGGTGACCCTTCGTGCTTTGGGGTGGATTAGTACTGGCATCACGCATTGAAGAGGATGGAACCCCCAGTATCGGCTATGCAGGTGACCTTCCTGCTTTGGGGTGGAGTAGTACTGGCATCTCGCATTGAAGAGGATTGAACCCCAGTATCGGCTCAGCAGGTGACCTTCGTGCTTTGGGGTGGAGTAGTACTGGCATTACGCATTGAAGAGGATTGAACCCCAGTATCGGCTCCGCAGGTGACCTTCCTGCTTCAGGGTGGAGTAGTACTGGCATCACGCATAGAAGAGGATTGAACCCCAGTATCGGCTCAGTAGGTGACCTTCGTGCTTTGGGGTGGAGTAGCACTGGCTTCACGCATTGAAGAGGATTGAACCCCAGTATGGGCTCAGCAGGTGGCCTTCGTTCTATGGGGTGGAGTATTACTGGCATCACGCTTTGAAGAGGATTGAATCCCCAGTATCGGCTCAGCAGGTGACCTTCGTGCTTTGGGGTGTAGTAGTACTGGCATCACGCATTGAAGAGGATAGAACCCCAGTATCAGCTCAGCAGGTGACCTTCAGCATTTGGGGTGGAGTAGTACGGGCATCACGCATTGAAGAGGATTGAACCCCCAGTATCGGCTCCGCAGGTGACCTTCGTGCTTTGGGGTGGAGTAGTACTGGCATCACGCATTGAAGTGGATTGAACCCACAGTATCGGCTCCGCAGGTGACCTTCGGGCTTTGGGGTGGAGTAGTGCTGGCATCATGCATTAAAGAGGATTGAACCCCTAGTATCGGCTCTGCAGGTGTCCTTTGTGCTTTGGGGTAGAGTAGTACTGGCATCACACATTGAAGAGGATTGAACCCCTATTATCGGCTCCGCAGGTGACCTTCGTGCTATGGGGTGGAGTAGTACTGACATCACGCATTGAAGAGGATTGAACTCCCAGTATTGGCTCTGCAGGTGACCTTCGTGCTTTGGGGTGCAGTAGTACTGGCATCACGCATTGAAGAGGATTGAACCCCCAGTATCGGCTCAGCAGGTGATCTTCATGCTTTGGGGTGAAGTAGTACTGGCATCACGCATTGAAGAGGGTTGAACCCTCATTATCGGCTCAGCAGGTGACCTTCGTGCTTTAGGGTGGATTAGTACTGGCATCACGCATTGAAGAGGATGGAACCCCCAGTATCGGCTACGCAGGTGACCTTCCTGCTTTGGGGTGCAGTAGTACTGGCATCACGCATTGAAGAGGATTGAACCCCCAGTATCGGCTCAGCAGGTGACCTTCGTGCTTTGGGGTGGAGTAGTACTGGCATTACGCATTGAAGAGGATTGAACCCCCAGTATCGGCTCAGCAGGTGACCTTCGTGCTTTGGGGTGGAGTAGTACTGACATCACGCATTTGTTAGGGAGAATTCTCTGTTTAGGCTGAATTTCCTCACCTAGTGAGTCCCTCAGCAGCTTTGCTGGATTTCTGGAGTTTGTTTTTTTCCATCCTGCCAAGAGTGAGACTCTTTTTTCCCACTCTTGGACATGTATTTGTGTAATTCCTTTGAAATGTCAATGTGTTCGATGGGCTATGGGGTCTTTTACTCCATAGGGTCTCATATGTTTTTCTATGTGTGTTACACCGCACCCTACGTGTCGTAACACGGGGGCGCCATAGCGGGTCCCGCACCATAAACTCCATACCCGGGGACTGACTCCTGTCTCCCCGGGCATGTAAAGTCACCATTGACTTTACTAGACCTAAATTTACTAACAGAACTAGTACCAACCATCTTATTGTGGACGTACTAGTAGGGGTAATTCGATTACTCCTGGATCTGTTACTCGAGGGGGCACTGTCCCGTCCCCCCTCGTCGAGTTTTGGCTAATGGCAGTGGAAACTACTTGTTATGTTCAACCCGAGCATAACCCTATGGGATTCGTCACATTGTTGGAGATTGATACTTTTTCTCATTTATCTCTGACGTACCACCGATCTACTTATCTTAAATAAGTTTATCGGATGGTATTTTCTGCCAGAACTCGGTTTTAAAATGGCGTCTGTGTTTGTCTCTGTGACTCCTAAACCAAAGGTTGAGCCCTTTGTTCCACTTTTGGCGGGCCTGTGGACAGAGACCCTCCAAAGTGGTGCCATTCTGTCTGGGTTACCTCAGGGGTTTGGGAGGGGGTTTAGGCACCCTGGATCGAGTTGCCTTGCCAACTCAGGTCGCACTCTGGAGTGATTGGCCCAGGTGGTGAGCCTTCCCGCTCACCACTTAGCATGTGTTGATTGACAGCTAGGCTGAATGAATGGGGGTTTTCTGCATAAAAGCAGGGCTTTTGGGACTGGATCTTCAGAAGTCGCCACAGGACCTAAGAATCCGACGAGGGTAACGCTGAGCCGACCTGCACGGCGACACCTCCGGTGGAGCCCTGCGGAACCAACTCACCACTTCCCGACGACAGAGGAGATCTCCCTGCCGGAGAGTCTCTTCCCCTGACTGGTGGGAACAACCAGTCCCCTTTGCTTTTTATTCGCCTCAGGACGCAATGGTCGAATTGCCCGTGCAGAGCACCTCGGCAACCGGATAGCCACTACCCCTGTACCGCGACCAAAAGGTGGTGCCTTGTGACGGAGCACTCCGCGGCTGGTCTCTTCCCTGGTGGTGCACCGGACTTTACTTTCCTTCGATGACGAGATCATCTCTACTCTTGGCCAAGACCCGACGTGCATCCACCACCAGGAACAACTGCCCCCGCCGGAGCTGCCCTCCACAACAAGGTACCGTGTCCGCCTCGCTTCCCTTTCGGTCGGTTCGAGTGAGGTGTCTTAATCCTCTCCGTTCCGCTGGGTCGCCTCCAAGCTTTGCTCATTCTTTGTTCTGAACTGGTTCGATCTGCCGATAACAATTTGCTATAAAGACTTGAATGCATCTCCACTAGAGACTTTTTGGGACATCGCGCCTTGCCTCTCTCCGAGTGGGCCTGGCCTCTGAACTTTACAAATCTATTGCGATTCTTGCCTTCCTGCCTTGCATTTTATCCGCATGACTGAACTGTGTTGATTTCGTAACCTGCCGATCTTTTTCTCTCTCGTCCTATCTAATATTCATGTGTCATCTAGGTTGAGGTATACACCTCTGTCTGAAAATAAGTGGTACCGGTAGAACCTAGAGTTGTCGATATCTTGCTAGGGGGATTGATCGTTTTCTATTCCGTAGAGTAATTGTGTTTGATTTGTTTGCCGTGATTTGCTTTAGTGTTTTCCATAGATGTTGTGTTATAAATAAATAACTTACTATCTTTACACTAAGCCTCGTTGTGTGTTTGCTTGTCTTGCTGTGAAGAATTGCCCTATGTTGTATACTCCACATACTGACCAACTTTTCTTGAGAGAAGTCTGACTGCTCAGCCACAGCTACCAAGTGAATCTGTGTGGTACAGACAGCTACCAAGTGGGTTCACCGCCAACGCCTGTAGTCCTAAATCTTTTGCAGTGGTCCCAGAGGGAACTGCACAGGTTTCCGCCTAACACTGGTGTACAGCGGTGGGATCGGTATCGAGTATACAGTTTAGAGTGCTTTTCGACGCTGTAGGATAACTAACCACAAAACTTTGCACTAAAAGCAACTTTCAAAAACATGTCTACGATGGAAACTTACAGTCAAGAATCTTTGTCAGGTGAAAATACTGAGAGTTTGCGAGCTCTCTGTAGGCAAGAGAATCTTTCTGTAAGAGGCAAGAAGTTAGAACTAATAGAGAGATTGCTGGCGAACCAAAGTCTGGGTACTGGTTCAGAGGAACCAATCTCTCCAGCAACTGTAGATAACAGTAATGGTGGTGATCTGAATCGTAATTCTGATGATAGCGATGAAGAGGCTGACGAGGACGGAGAGGCTAACGAAACTGTCTCCCCCGCTCCTCTACCTGCCTTACCAGCTGTGCCTACGGGGCCCATACCAGGTTCCACAAGTAACCCTGCTTATTTTGAACTTGAAAAAATGAAGCTCGAACTGCGGCAAGTTATCATGCGGTGCATCACAAAATAATTTGAAGTACTTATGTCAAAATAAAGAGGGATAAAATCAGAGGCTTTTGTAGCGGCGACATGGCACTAATCGCGCTATATAAAGGACATTTGCAGAATACACAGCATAGAGACACGTGATGTGACGGCACATTATTGCGTGCGCACATCATGTGATACTAATAGAGCCACCATAAAAGACGGACCAACCCGCCAGTAGGCTCGCTACACTGCTGGGAAGCAGTTGTCATCCGCGAGTGGGACGGAAGGTTGCAGTTTAAACGCTGAGGTAAGAGACAGGCATTATGCATATGTTTAGTCATGAGGCACTAAGAAGCGAAACATACTTTTATTTTTGCCCCCTTCTTTGTTGTTCATTGCTATGATTTAGATCACGCTCAGCACAGCCACGCTAAGAGCGAAGAAAGACGAAGCTCTTCTCGTTTAAATCGAAACAATTTGAAGATAGAAAAATCTTATGGGTAAGCTGCATCCTGATTGCAAAGATGTTGAAGACGCACTTTTTCTCTCAAGTAAGAATTTTTGAGGTGATTATTGATAAACAACATAGAGCCTTGTTTCTATTACAGATTAAGATTGTGTATTAAACAAAAGACGGTTTGCCTTGGTCTGTGACAAAGGATAAATTTGGGAGGCAACTTCGCCTATAGGGCAGACACGTAAGCAATTCCAATAAGAACATAAAAGCTGAAGAGTCAACAAAAGGTGAGCACTTGGGAAGTGTGACTCACAAATGAGGGAGAAATAAGTACAAAGGTACACTTGATCAGTGGAGGTTTAAAACAATCGCATAAGTGTTGCCCTAACGATAGGCTAGAGTGACAAACCGCTCTTGTTCAAAAAATGTTGGACTAATGACAGGTAAAGAATGTTGGATTTATGAAATGTAAACTTTAGAGGGAGAATGTGTAATTATAGACACTGGATATAAATAGAGTAAATCACATCTAATGTTATAGAAACGTGTGAAAGTGATTAATAATGATACCATTTAAGAACGAATATATCCCTGCTGCTCAAACAACAGAGATGAAGTTGTTGTAGATGTTTCACAGTATTCTTTTGCACAAAAAGTTGAATACCATGTTTCTAAGCGTAGTTTGTTTGTTTTTTGCCTTTTAGAGAGATTGCAAATTGTGGTGCACCATTTAATGTGTGAAAACCAGAACATGAATTAAGCCTGAGTGCCCCGAGGACAGGACCAACAGGATACGCAATAGGGAACATTGGCCGTGCTTATCTGTCAAGAGATACATCTCCATGTTGCTTCTAGAAACACACTCTTGTATCAAGTGTTGGCACATTCCTTTTTTGCCCGTATAGATTGGGAAGGGCATGAACAAGAACAGTGGCTCCTTGTGGAGTATCCACCACAGTAAGGCATAACTAAGATTTCTTATTTCTTTGGTTTGTACGCCTTCAGTGGAAATGCACACACAATAATATGTGGCTAAATCTATGTACTGTTTTAACATTGTGTATTTAATATGTTGTGATAAATATTAAAATATGTATATTTTATCAACATCTACATGGTTAAGAGCCCTTGTTTTGGGGTAAAAAAATGCAAAGAACTAAATGTGTATACATCTAGGATAGCTCACTCGTAGCGGTAAGGGAAGGAAGCTGATTTGTGGGACTCTTTCTGATTTTGTGTTTGATTATCCTCACCCACTCAGCCCCTAAAAAGAGGATCATTGTGGCTCATGAAAATTTGATCGACCCATCACCTCAATCTCCCAATCTCGATCATCACCACCCTCCCCCTGCCTGAAACCCATCTCCCTTGAATTCTCACCAACCACAACTGAAACTCCAAACCCTCCACACCCCACCTTCAAATCCCCTGACCCAAATCCAACCAAACCGACACACCCGTCCAACCACTCCCCCCCACACCCACCACCTCGACCGCCCGCCTACTCTTCACATCGACATCTGACCACTCCCTCTCTCTCTCACTCCAGCTTCCACTCTCTCCCGCCACCCCCCCACCGACCCCGCCCATCACCCCACCAAACCACTGCCCCTCCCTCCCATCCTGCACCTCTGCTACTCCCACATCATCCTCCTGTGCCGAAGTAAGATGCATCCTTTTTAATGCCCAATCTGTAGCAAATAACAGACAGCATCTTTGACCTCCTCGCCTCTGACAAACCGGACCTGGTCTTTATCACGGAAACCTGGTTCTCTGATGACTTTGCCCCTATCACCAATGAAGCCTTCCCCCCAGACTACTCCCTCATCCCACTAAACCAACCCTCGAGAGGAGGAGGAATAGCGATCACCTTCAAGTCACACTTCTCCGCCTCAATCATCGACAACCAGCTAACCATCCCTTCCTGCCAATCGCTTCTCGTAAAACTATCCCCCCCCCCCCCCTCGTTCTCCCACAGCTTCCTAATCATCTACAGACCTCCTGGCTATGACAGACAATTCTCAAACAACCTCTGTGACTCGTTAGCCACCCTCCAATTAAACCATCCCATCCTCACCCTTCTAGGAGATTTTAATATCTGGCTCGACATCCCCACCAACCCTATGACCCCACCCTCTGGTTGACTGCCTAGACGCGATTTACCTCCATACCCACATGAACGGGCCAACTCACTATAAAGGACACACCCTTGATGCCATCTTCAGCTCCCACGACCAGATACATCTAAACCCCCCGCCCCTATCATCTGGTCCGATAATTTCATTGTCTCTTTCACCATTCACTCACCCACCCCGCTCCCCATACCCGAACCAGAACCTCCAAATCTACGCAAATCCTGGAAGAAACTAAAAATCCTTCCCGACCTAGCTGACGCGCTCCTTCAGTCTCCTCCCCCTACCTTCCCACCCGATGAACACCTAACCTTTGACTCATGGCTCACTACCTCATTAATCCCACTCACCCCCACTTGGAAACCATCAGCTCACAATGGCCCTTTTCCTAGATGGTTTACACCAGAACTGAAGACCACAAAATAACTATATAAATCCCTCAAACGCAAATGGTGGAAAGACAAAACCACCCTGATCAGATCCACCTTGGCCCGGCACCATCGCCACTACAAAGCCGAAATCTGGAAAGCAAAAAAAGCCCATTACAACTCTGAATTCTGAACTGTGAAAACCCCAGCAAAGAACTCCACAAAATCACCTCCGAATTCACCAAACCATCATGTACCACCTCCCAATCGACCCCCTCACAATCACTCTGCGACTCACTCTCTCTCCACTGCTACACCACTGCTCTCGAAAGAACAAATTGGCCCTCTTGCACCCACCACACAATCCACCCACCCTACCTGCCATCCCACCGCCTGCAACTGCTACCCACCCGACCTTCGACTCCTTCACTCCAATATCAACTGACCAATTTCTCAAACATCTCTCCGCCTGCAAACCATCCGGCTCCCCGCTAGACCACTGCCCAGCCACAACCCTCAAAGAAATATTTGCATCTACCTGCGCAGGAGAACACGCAAGAACCATCATAAACTACTCCCTCTCCTCAGGAATCTTTCCCGATGCGTTAAAAAATGCTCATGTCAAACCTCTTCTAAAAAACCTTCCCTCGAACCTCTCGACCCCAAAAACTACCACCCCATCTCAAACACCAGGTTCCTTGCTAAACTCATTGACCGAACCGACAACTCCCAACTAAATGCCTTTGTCGTAGCCAACAATCTCCTAGACCCCGCTCAATCAGGTTTCAGACCCTGACACAGAACTGAAACCACCCTAACCTCTATCTGGGATGACCTTAAAAACACTGCAGATTCTGCGGGATGCGCCGCACTAATCCTTCTTGACCAATCCGCCGCCTTTGACACAATCAACCACTCAATCTTCCTTGACCGCCTCCACTCCCTAGGAATCTGGTGAAACGCTCTCAAATGGATAGCATCCTTCCTCAACAATAGGAACCAAATAACCTTACTCTCCGCCTATGCTTCCCCCACCCGACCAGTCAATAACGGAGTTCCACAAGGAGCATGCCTATCAGCCCTCCTGTTCAACCTCTATATGACCACCGTCCCATGAATAATCCGCTCGCACAATATCCTGTGCTACAACTACGCCGATGACACCCAACTAATCCTAATATTCCTAAACTTAAAACCCAACTACCAACTTGACCTCGCTGCCTGCCCTCTTGACATAGATCATTGGATGACCACAAACCACCTCCTGTTAAACCCCTCCAAAACTGAAATCATAGTGTGTGGCAACACCAAACTTCTTCCGCACCCCCTTCCCTGGCCATCTGCCATGGGCAATTCCCCGAAAACCTCAAACTCAGTAAAAAACCTTGGATGCACTCTCGACTCTGACCTAACCCTCTCACTCCAAGTCAACAACATCTCAAAGTCCTGCCACTACCACCTCAAAATTCTTAGCCGCATTTTTCCATACCTCTCCTTTCCCAACAGACTCTCTGCGGTCCAATCAATTGTAATGTCAATACTGGACTATGCTAACCCCCTCTACCTCGGAGTCCATGCGTACCACCTGACTAAACTACAAAGAGCACAAAATGCCACGGCGAAGCACTTGGCCCAAGAGATCACATCTCCCCAGCTCTCAAAACTCTGCATTGGCTTCCGGTTGCCCAAAGGTTGACCTTCGAAACCTTATGCATCTCTCACCGAGCAATGCATACAACCGGACCTCAATATCTTCAAGACAAACTAAAACCTTACCATCCACCACGCACTCTAAGATCAAGCTCTGCCCGCCTCCTAGTGATACCAAAAACCAACTCAGTCAGGTTAGGTGGTTCATCATTCTCAGCCCTGGCCCCCACTCTGTGGAACTCACTTCCACCCCACATCCGACACACGAGGACCTCATGTCTTTCTGCAAATTACTGAAAACGTGGCTCTTCTCCTAAAAATAGACTCTTAACGCAAACAGTATAACAGCAACAACAGTCAGCAGCCCAAGGTTGCTGTATCAAAAATAACAATCCAGCATCGAGACCCGATCGAGAAAAATTAAAACTAAAACTGCTAATGTAAACTAAAACGAATAAACTGAATAGAATGAATGAAGTAGATGCAGTGGGTGAAACGAATGCAGCGGATGAAATGGATGCAGCGGATAAAACAGATGAAGCAGATGAAGCAGATGCACTAGGTGTAACAGATGAAGCGGATGGAAGGGATGAAGTGGACGGAAGGGATGAAGTGGACGGAACAGATGGAACCGATGAAGTGGATGGAGCGAATGAAGTGGATGGAACGATGAAATAGACTGAGCAAATGAAGTGGATGGAATGGATGGAGCAGACGGAATGGATGGAACGGATCGAACTGACAAAGTAGATGGATCGGACAAAGTGCATGGATCAGATGGAACAGATGAAGTGGATGAAACGGAACAAGTGGATGGAACGGAACAAGTGGATGGAACATAAGAAGTGGTTGGAACATAAGAAGTGGACAAAACGGAAGAATGAATTAGATAGAATGGAAGAATGGATTAAAAGAAGTATCGTGAATAGATGAAATGTAATGAACAGATGAGATATAAAGTACAGACCATGTATACGAAACAGAAAAGTAGATCGAACACATGGAAAGGATGGAGTGACAGACAAAATGGACAAAGGAATGAAATGGATGAAAAGGTGACTTAATTGAGCAGAGAGAATAGATGGAACAGATGGAGTTGACAGAAAGGATAGAGCAGATGGAACACACAGAATGAATCAAACCGATAAAGTGAATGGAAAAATGGAACAAAGTACTAGCGGGAATAAGTCTCCCTGTCGAAACAAACGTATGAAGTAGATGGAACAGATAAATCAGATGGAACGGAGTAAACGTACTGGCTAGCAGAGCAAATGGAACAGACGAAACACGTAGAGTGATTAGAACAGATGGAGTGGGTGGAACGGATGGAGTGGGTGGAACGGATGGAGAGGGTGGAGTTGGCTACACACCATTTTGTCTCCTCATACCACGTAAACACCAAGTACGCATGGAGCTCGGAGTAGATCAGAGCCATTGATAATAGAACACTACCACTGCCAAATAGCACGCACAAGTAGTTGTTCACCACCACAGCCAGGAATGGCGTTAGATGCACGTTAAATATAAGTGTAGACAATTCCCTCATATCTCACCAGATAATTATTATCTTCTTCAACAGCTACTTAGCTTAAGACCAGATCCTAGATATACAGGATCAAATCATACAAAGCGCACAGAAGGCGCTTGGAGTGAAGAACTCGAATCAGATTCTTCACCAACCTGGGACACTGAAAAGCAACGGCTCAGGTAGGATCCTGTCCAGCACACTTCCCAGGCACCATTGTCCCTGTAGACACACACCCATGTTCTAATTTTTACCTCTTTACCTTTTTAGATGTTCCAACTCTGCGGTACATCGGTGACAATACCCAGTCCACTACAATCGTCCCGAAGACGGCACTAGAACACCAGCCACCTACTATGTGCCAGAAACACCATTTAGTGTCGACTAGAGAGATGGGAGGTCAACCCGATCACATACATGTACTAACCCACACTGCAAAAAAATGTAATGCAAAGAATCAATGTATGAGATTTTTTTGAGATGCCTTAAACAGTGTATATCCCTGGTAACTACGGGCAGGAACAAGGTTTGATGATAGCTTTGTCATGCTATTTTTAAATCACATGAATAAAAAGTGTT
Source organism: Ambystoma mexicanum (assembly GCF_040938575.1). NCBI lineage: Eukaryota > Metazoa > Chordata > Amphibia > Caudata > Ambystomatidae > Ambystoma > Ambystoma mexicanum. The sequence continues at coordinate 1,679,171,662 of NC_090937.1, forward strand.
ACTGTGCTACATGCATATTGGGTGCTCTCTTATGTACAGACCACTTGCTGTGATCTGTTAATAGTGTGCTGGATCCATTCCCGGCAAGCGTTTTTCTCAAATTGAATGGATGGAACAGACAGAATGGATGGTGGGAGTCAAATAAAACGGATGAGTGGATTGAACGGGTGAGACTACCGAGCAGACTGAAAGAATGGAAAAATGACTAGCTTTAACAAATGGAACTGATCAAATGGACTGAACAGATGCAATGGATGAAAACAGATACAGTAGACAGTATAGATGCAGTTGATTAAACAAATGGAGCGGACGGAACAGATGGAGTGGATCAATCTCATGGAGTAGATGGAATAGATGAAGTGAATGGAACAGGTAGAGTAGATGAGACCAGTAGAATCGATGGAACTGATGAGTGGATGGAACAGATGGAATGGATGGAACAGATGGAGTGTATGTAACAGATGGAGTGGATGGACCAGAAGGAGTGGATGGAGCAGAAGGAGTGGATGCAACACAAGGAGTGGATGCAACAGAAGGAGTGGATGAAACAGATGGAATAGTTGGAACTGATGGAGTTGAACGGAAAGTTGGAATGGATAGAACAGATAGGGCAGATAGAACAAACAGGGCGGACTGGAGTGGATGGAACAGATGAAGTAGATGGAATAGATGGAACAGGTGAAGTGTATAGAACAAATGGAGTAGATAGAACAGAAAGACCAGATAGAATGAATAGAGCAGATGGAACAAACCAAGTGAATCGAACTGACGGAGTGGATGGAACAGATGGAGTGGATGGAATGGAGGGAGTAGATGGAACGGAGGGAGTAGATGGAACGGAGGGAGTAGGTGGAAGGGATGGAGTAGATTGAACGGATAGAATGGATGGAGTGGATGGATCGGTTGGAGTGGATGGATCGGTTGGAGTGGATGGAGCGTATGGAACGGATAGAATGAATGGAACGGATAGAGTGGATGGAACCGATAGATAAGATGGAATGGATGGAATGGATAAAACGGAAGTTATGGAAGGAACGGCTGGAGTGGATGGAACGGATGAAGCGTTTGGAACAGATGGAGTCCATGGAACAGATAGCACGGATAGAGTGCACGGAATGTATGGAGTGCACGGAATGGATGGAGTGCACGGAATGTATAGAGTGCATGGAATGGACATAGTGCATGGAACGGATGGAGTAGACGGAACGGATGGAGTAGACGGAATGGACAGAACGGATGGAGTGCATAGAACCAATGGAATGCACGGAACCAATGGAGTGCACGGAACGGATGGAGTGCCCGAAACGGATGGAGTGCATGGAACGGATGAGGCGGGTGGAACTGATGAAGTGAGTAAAATACATGGAACAAATCGAATGAATAAAAAGGATGGAACAGACGGAACAAGAAAGATGGGAAGGATGAAACAGATCAACAGACTGGATGTTGTAGTTTATGTAGATGAAGGATCGAATGATGGAATGAATGGAAAGACCTGTAAACTAAATGATGAACCAGACGAAATGTACGAACAGACAAAGCTGAATGAATGGACAGAGTGAATAAAACGGATAGAATAGATGGTAGAGATCAGCACTCGATCTTAAGTACCTTACTGAAAACCACCATATCACACCACCACGCTTACTCTCTCCTATACACCACCACTCAACTAGAACACAGTGATACTATGACACATTTGTTATAGCTGTTCTCATACTAACACCCCCCTCATACTCTGTATCATCCTAAGTAAACACAGCTAGCTCAGCATACACTGCTAGCCTAAGCGTCTCCTCAGGTCCTAACACAGCCAGAAGTCAGTCTGGGTATCAACCCACCAGAATGAACACATATTCCTGACCCCCCAACCACCATACCAACCGCTAAGAAGCAGCTATCATGCAAGTGCCACACCAGCTGCACACATATCCAGTGCACCCATGCACCTTTGGACTCTCTCTATCTCTCTCCCTCTACTGACTTGAACTACGGTTCCCGAGGGCATTCAACCTACCAGCGCTTTGAGATCATACCAATGATACATAAGGTGCTATATAAATGAAAAATAACAGAACAGAACATAACATGAAGAGCAGTAGGTGTGCAGAGAGGTGAGAAAGTGGATACAGCAGCATGTACGAGGATACCAGGCGGTCAGAAGGGCAGTGGTTGCTAAAGGTGTAGCAGCAGAGGCTCTTAGAGAGGAAACCCAGGCATCGAGAGAACCAAAGAGGCTCACAAGACGTCGGAAAGAAGAACCACTGGGCCACGCAGCTAACAGTAGCAAGTGTGCCTCAGAAGAGACACAGGGCACTCAGGCGCTTCATAGCATTTATGGCTCCCACAACGGAGTTACAGGGAGCCCCAGAGCAAAGGGACATAAGGAGGGGGTGGAAAGAGTTGGGTGAATGCCTAATCAAACCCCTTAACAGGCGAGATGTTAAAGTGCAAAAAGGGCACAATTCTCCTTTCATGAGAAGTCAACTTGGGGGAAACTGAAACCCACATTGCCACTAAAGAGATCAACTGTAGTAGTAGGAGTTTTCTTCCTGGCAGGAGAGTAAAGCAGGAAAGGCACCATTTATAGCTAGTCCTGGCAGGCGAGTAGACCAGGAAAGAAACACTTCAATCGAAGAAATGTGGTTGTGGTCAAAATAAAAAGTGTTGTGGAGAGACATTTATAACTTTATATTTTTTTTTACAAAGTGCTGCTTCTTCAAAAGTTATGGTTGTGCTATCCTGACTAAAGCAAAAAATACTTGTGATGTGGGAAGAGTTACTTTGAAACCTGAGAAAGAAATTTTTGTGAAGGAAAATAATTGCCTTGGTTTATGAACTAGTGTTTATGAAAGAGACATTGGGCCTCATTAAGAGTGTGGTAGCTGCGGAATGAACGGCGACGGTAAAGGACCGGCACCGTTCATTCTGGGCTGCCACATTACGAGGTCAGCAGCGGGTCCCGCTCTTCACGCCTGGTCAGACCAGACGTGCATAGGGGGACCCGCTAGCAGACCAGGATGCTAACAACAGGCCCATCATTAACGGGCCTGTTGTTAGCATCCTCCTCATTCCCATTGAGCCCTATGGGGTCTCAAATGTGAATGGGGATGTACCGGGTCCAGGTCCTGCGAAAGGGAATTACCGGGCCCTCCAAGGTCGGAATGGCCCGATAAATCCCCTTTTGCGGGACCCGGACCCGAGTTTGGAGGTAGCCATGCCGCTAAAAAAGGCATGGCTACCTCCAAACTCGTAATGAGGCCCATTGGCCTTATCAAGAAGGACATTGTGGAGGAAAAGTACTGCTTTAGTTTGGAACAACTGTTTATGGAAAATGCAATTTGATTTACCAAGTGGAAAGACGCAGAAGAAGGAAAAGTTTGTGTTGAATTGAACAGATTCTTATTAAATCAGAACTTGTCTAAGGGTATTCCTGAATTGATCAAGGGGAAGGGAGCCCAAACCTGGTCACAAAATGTACGTTCTAAAAACTATAAGTTTGAATTTTTACCTTGGTTTGTTGAACTGAAGGTAGCCAAATATTTCGTATACAATTGTGTTGTATGTATTAGTGTGAGGGTAAGATGCTTTTTGGACACTAGGTCATCTTTCTTTAGTTTTAGTTTGCTGGGTAGGAACATTCTCATTAGGGTAGGGAAAGGTAGGCGTTTATCTAACCCTTTTTATTTTAATAAAATGGCAAACACTCAAAAAATGATACCTTTGAGTCATCTTGCATTTCTGACCCTTCACATATGCTGTAAGTTGGGGGATCGGATTCCATTGATATAAATTGGGGAGCCCTTACATTTGAGAAACTTAGTAAAAGAGCCACTGATCCTACCACTGCTACTGCGCACGCTATGGGATTTCATATATATAGTAGTAGAGGTGATTTACTTCAACCAGGAGAAAGAGCATTAATATCCACAGACTTGGTTCTTGTCCCTCCACCTGACACTTACATCAGACTCCCTTCTAAGTCAGGCCTGGCGCTATGACGTAGATGTGTTGGTTGGAGTGGGATAACAGGAAAAAGCCCTAAAAAATTAAAGCAGGAGAAAGAATAGCACAAGGGATATCGAAGAAGGCTCTGTTTACGATACCCCAAGAAATTGAGAATGGTAATAAAACTGAGAAAGGAACTCAGGGTTTTGCAGAAGCAGATGTAGAACCTCCTCATGATTCAATAATTAAACCCATCCCCATTGCAGATGCAAACGCTGGGGTTGTTGCAGATTTAGCTCTTGTCCAAAGAAATGATCCCATGCTAGCAAGCCATTTCTTAAGGTATTGCCGGAAGGGACAAAAAATTGGCCATTTCTTTTCTAAAATCTGGACTGTTATATAGGGGAGATGTTGGACCAGTAGGTATTCCTAGGTCACAGATCATGGTACCTAAAAGCCATAAGAATATTGTTGTAGAGATTGTTCACGCTCATTTAACAGGGAGACATCTAGGAAAAGCAAAAACGGAGGTGCAAATTGTAAATCGATTCTACTGGCCAGGAATGTATGCAGATATAAAGAGTTTTATCAGTACTTGTGCCATATGTCAGAAGACCAGTACTCAAATTCCTCCTACAGTTCCCTTACAGCCCTTGCCAATTGTAGATGCACCCTTTTCACAGATAGGTGTTGATACAAGTGGGTACCATAGAAACCTCAAAACTAGCGATATATACTTGTGATATTAGATCATGCTACTCATTAACCTGAGGCTTTTCCTTTACAGAATAATACTTCACAACAGGTCCTAAAACACCTACTTCCATTTTTCTCTAGAATTGGGATTCCAATAGAGATTTTGACAACTCAAGGGGCCATGTTTATGAGTACATTTATGGCAGAGGGTAAGGAGATCCTTCAGATTAAAACTTTATGTTCCTCCATTTACCTTCCTCAAACTGACGGTTTGGTTGAAAGGTTCAATCAAACTTTGAAACGCATCTTAAAGAAATTAGTAGATGGAAAGAACTGGGACATGATTGTCATGGTGCATGCCCCCAAAACCCTGAAACCCACGACCCCAACCCAGATTCTGGCTTCCTTGGGGACTTCCCAGGCCCCAGCTAGGCTCACCTGGGCTAAGTCCTGGTGCCGCTGGCGCCAGGCTCATGGTAAGCATTAAATTCATGGTCCTTTTATTGGGCTCTGAGATGCTAAGCCATTCAGTACAGGGTGTGGCTTGGGACTACTTTAATTGAGAGACAGAATACGATTAAAGGGACTATTTTCCTGGAACTACTTGGAAGGCTATTTAAACCGCACCTTGCAAACGGAACACGCTTCGCGTTATTCTGCACTCCTGCAGCGTAACGCTCACTGTGTCACTTCTTGCTTCCTTTCTGCCACACCCGTCCAGAGTCTTCTATTCGTCGGCACCTGTGAAAATAGAAGAACAGGAGTTATTCACACATTGAAGGCCTTACCTGCAGAACATCGGGACCTCGCCTATCTGCTTACCCACGGACCGCCGCATCTGTAGAAGAGCAGAACAGAAGGTACCCTCTCAGGTAGCGACGCCCCTGACACAGCCTCCTCCAGGTACTCCATCGAGCAGTTCTCCATCATTCTGCATCGGGCCGCATCTCGACACCGTCAGTCGAATCTTCATCTTCCCTGGAAAAACAGCGCTGCACCTGCTGAACCGAAAAGACAAAGCAGGTTAGTCGCACACAGCAAGAAGGCTAAAATAAAGCGAACTATTAGCGCACCTCACACAGCGCTATACTTACTGGCAGGAATCCTGCACGTTATGGTCAGGAGAACCATCCATCATCCGAAAGCCGCTTTAGTACCGCACCTGAAAGACAAGAATGAACATTACATATCTTGCATACAAGGAATTAAGGCAGCTATTTCAAGGAGTTATTGGAATAGAGGGCCTCATTACGACCCTGGCGCTAATGGTTTAACGGCGCCGTAAAGAACGTCGGCGCCGTTAAACCATTAGCGCCTGATTACAAGGTCCCTTAGCGGGTTGGAGGCTTTAACGCCTGCTTTTTGCAGGCGTTAAAATCCAACCCGCTAAGGGACCTTGGAGCTAATTACGGCAACCGTAATTAGCGCCTTCCCCATCCCCATTATGCCCTAAAATGGGAATGGGGAAGGGCAAATGGTGAATGGGGAATTACCGCCCCTGCCAACCTTGTGATGGGGCGGTAATTCCGCCATCCACCATGCCAGAGACCGGCATGGACCCTGGTGCTAATAGCACCATGGTCCAGCGCCAGGGTCGTAATGAGGCTGAGAGACTTACCTGCTTACTCCGGTCCACCCACTTCAGCAACCTCCATCGGATCAGTGAAGTAACTCGATCCTGGAACTACAGAGTAACCGCGCCCCTGCCAGAGAGTGTGCAGGACAGAGATCTCACTCATTAATAAACCAAGGTGAGCCAAAGAAAGAGAAGGAGAACACGGAAGGAGGTGAAAAACAAGACCAGCTCCACACAGTTGGCCAATATCTTCTTTCAACTTGCAGACAAACATCTGCTGAGGCAAGACAGATGGGAAGACGCAAGCAGGCCCTCATTGAGCAGAACAACAATGCAGACATCATCCTTCGTACACGAACACGCCCCCGTGGAGACCAGGTGAACGTGACAATGATAGCATGGGCCCTATTTGCCATTAAGCAGCCACCACAGTCTTCTACTGGAGCCTCCCCATTCGAGCAATTGTAGGGGAGAGAACCAAGAGATGCACACCATATTTTATGGGAAACATGGGAAGAGAGAGCTACCCTGCTCTCATCTCAAACCGCTCAGCTATTGAAGGAACATATGGCAGCGTTTCAAGCAGTAGTACAGCCTAGAATGGCCAAAATCCAAGAACATCAGAAAGAGTAGTATAAGAAAGCAGTGACAAGATCTTTTTCTGGGGGTCAAAAGGTATTAGTTTTACTTCCCTCCTCCGAAAACAAAATGCTTTCTAGGTGGCATGGACCTTATGAGGTCAGAAAACAAACAGGACCTTCTAATTCTTGAATATCCCGGCCTGATGGAAACATTTGCTCGCATTTACATTAACCTTTTCGAAAAGTAGGAATAAAATCCCGTTCAAGACACTAAAGTAATGTTAACCAGTCTGTGGTTGATGAAAACGACACTAATATGTTAATTTCTCCAGATTTGGCACAAAACCAAAAACAAGATTTAATGGACCTCTTACAACAATTTCATGATGTATTTAGAACTGAACCAGGGAGGGTTCAGGGAGTGTACCATTATATGTGTACCTTTACAGGGAAGGTTGTACATCTAAAGCCTTACCAAATTCCTGAGAGTAGGAAAATAATTATTGAAGTAGTTAGAAGCCATGTTGAACATATATATTATCGAACAGTCACAAAGCCCTTGGTCCTCTCTTTTTGTGTTGGTTGCAAAACCAGACCAAACATGGAGATTGTGTATTGACTTTAGAAAGGTTAATGAAGTATCACAATTCAAAAAGTTATCCCATCAGACCACCAGGGGGCGTGGAACATGCTGGACGTGTAAGTCCTGCGCTCCTGAATGCACCGCAGGGCCTAGTGGATGCGGCCAGTCCCTGGCCTGGATTACCGAGCCCAGCCAGTGGTGAGCCCCTCTGCATGCAGCGGGCCCCACCCCGAGACCCGCAGTGAGGACCTTCTGTGGTGAGACCGGAAGCGGAGCCCCAAGAAAGGCCCACAGAGCGCTCCCCAGCACCGGAGGCTAGTGTGCACCGGAGACGCCAGAGGCCCCAGACACCGTGGGCGGCCGATCCCGCGGCACCGCGACAAGGACTAGTGGAGCCGTGCGCCCCCCACCCTGCGCTCACGACCTGTGCCAGACGGTCGGGTCTCAGAGGAGGCGCGGCGACATAGGAGGTACGGGACTACGGTCCCTCATCGAGATAGAGGGCCGCGGGCTCTGGAGAAGTGCTTCCCGGGCCCCCGCCTTGCAACGACGTACGGGGGACGATGAGGAACGGAAGAGCGCCCACCAGCACACCAAGGGGAGCCCCATTCCTGGGAGGCCCAGGGCCCCTCCCCTCCCGAGCTCCCGTAGAAACACGGAGGCCCACATGAGGACCCGCTGACGGCCACCCCCGCAGGAGTAAACGGCCAACCCAGGATACCGGCCCAGAGCACCACCGAGGGAGGCAGGGGGCGAGGACCCTCCACACGTGATCCCTGCCGACACGGGGCACCGGACGGGTGTCGCGGACTCCGGGGGACGTGGCCCAGGCCCCCACTGGCTACGGAGAGGAGCAGTTGAGCGCCAGCCAGCACGCCAGAGATAGCCCACCCAGAGCCCCATCTATCGCAGCCTGAGCCAAATTGTCGGCCCTGGACCCCCCACTGTGACTGTGAAGTGAGGAGATGAGGAGAGCGTGGGCGGGAATAGACAGACTGGATGCAGTGAAAGCGGGCTCCCCTCCCGCGCAACCTTTCCCGTGCGGCGCCCCGGCTCCCCACCTAGCTGGGGAGTAGGCCAGAGGGACCGAAGGTGCCGGGGATTGGATACCCTACCCCCCGAAGGCCCCACCTGATGACACGGCACAGCCCCCCCCATAGAGCTGCTACCCAACACGAGGCGCTCCACGCAAGACCTTAGCACACCAGGCACGGGGAGGGCCTTGGGCCGTGGTGTACTCGTGTTGTACACCACAGGGTCCCCCGCGAGAGGGCCCCGGACAGAGGCACCACCCCTGGATGCGTCAAGACACCCAGACCCTGGAGAGCACGCCGATATTGGGGGCGATCTCGTCTCTCCAGCGCTTCCGACGGCCTCACTCAGCCACGAGGGAGGCCCCCAGAGACACCATGCCCTCAGGCGGCGAACCCCCCCCGCGCCACTCACGAAGGAGGATCTCAAGGTCATCCTCCACGAGATCAAGGGAATCCGGACAGATATACAAGCGTCCATAGTGGATCTCAAGGGGAGGGTGACACCTTAGAGGAGAAAATGGAGGGGATGGAAAACAACCACCTCCAGACGGACCTCCTGGACATGAAATACGAGGCGAGGCTAACGGACCTAGAGATAAGAGATGAGGACATAACCTTGAAGATGGACGATTTGGAAAACAGAGAGCACCGGAACAACCTGCGTATCATGGGTGTGTCGCAGGAGAGACGGGAGACAGCGGCGGATGTGGGGAGGAAGGTCCAGGGCCTGATAAACCAGCTCTTCGCGTTAGAGGGGGGCAAAGAGGTCCAGCTGGAGAGAGCGCATCGAGGTGGAGGGGGTGCGGGTGGAGGCCCAAAGTCCATCGTGGTGAGGTTCCTCCGCTACAGGGAGAAAATGGAGGACCTGGAGAAGGCAAAGAGGCTGGGGAGCTTTATTTTTGAAGGCGACACAATTAAGATTTACCAGGACTTATCATATCTTACGCTCACCCGCAGAAGAGAATGTCGTCCGCTCACCCAGTGGCTTACTGCTCAAGACATAAGATACAGATGGTCCTTCCCCTTCTCCCTGTCCTTCGAACGTGCTGGGGTGGACTACAGAGTGACCAGTGGCAAGGAAGCCTCGCAAGTGCTGCAGGTGATCAAGGGGGTCGCCCTGGGTGAGGAAGATGAGGTGGGCACCCAAGCATCGGGTGACACCAGGAGAGAACCGGTTGGCCCTTGGGCCACGAAGAAGAAGACAAAGGGCAGAAGGAAATTTAGGAAACCAAACACCCCGACATCGGAGGCCGAAGGGGACTAGGTGAAGTAAGACAAACCTACTGGAAGATCAAGATTAGTTTGTTAGCAACCCCGGCCGGGGACGCGAGTTTCATCAAGAGAACTGCGGTGCAGGAACACGCTCACACCCTGGTGGCTTGCCCGTTGGCAGGTGTCATGCAAGAGGGAGAGAAAAGGGAGGGGGGAGGCGAGGGGATGGGGGACAAAGACCTTGGGGCACAGGACATATCCAGCTTGGTAAAGAAGCGGGGCAGCTCTCACAGGACCGGGAAAACAATTAATCCATCAGAGAGAAGCAATGGAAGACAATGAAGTAAGGGGCCGCTCCTTCTAGGAGGGAAAATGAGAAACGGGAGAGTGGATATTATGTTTGTACAAGAAACCAGGACGGTGAGGGGGGAGGAGAGGGCCATCCCTGGACCACACGTGGGTCAGACCTTCTGGGCATCCGGCCACATAAAGAAAGGAGGAGTCGGTATCCTGCTTCATAGGAATCAGAAATTAATGGAAGTGTCCACTTGGGAGAGGGAGGATGGGAGGGCCCTGGTAGTGTCGGGTAATTTACATAATACCAGAGTCACCCTTGCAGCAATATATTTCCCCAACACGGGTCAGAGGGAATTCGTTCAAGAGGCCCTGGGGGAGGTGATGGCTAAAGCAGATGGCCTTTTGCTCCTGGGGAGGGACTTTAATATGTGGGCAGACCGAGAGCTGGACCATAGTGGGAACACAGGCCCTCCGAATAGCAGTGGGGGGACGCCTCACGGGGCGCTGCGGGAAATAATGTGGGAGCAGGGGCTGGTGGACATATGGCGGGAGCTGCACCCGAGGCGCAAGGGATACACCTTCTACTCTGCGGCCCACGGCACCAGAACTAGAATAGATTATCTTTTCATTGGAAACCAGCACATGAGCAGAATAGAGGCCTGTGAGATTCGGCCCGTTAGCTGGTCAGACCACGATATGGTCTGGTCGGACGTCTGTATGGCGGGCCTGAAACCCAGGGAATCTCTATGGAAATGCAACGATTTCCTGTTGAGAGACGTGGTCTTTAAGGAAGAAATGGCAACAGCGATCAGAGAATTCTTTGAGGTAAATGACACGAGGGAAGTCAACAGGGAGATTGTGTGGGAAGCGGCAAAGGCAACTTGGAGGGGTAGGCTAATTAGTGAAGGGGCCTCCAAAAAAAGGGTTAGGACCCTCCTGACCCACAGATTAAGATCAGAGACAATTTTGTTAGAAAGGTCGGAGGGGAAGATGGAGACAGAGAGAGAGAGGGACTTGGGCATCGCAAGGGAAAAGAGACAAGAATTGCAGGAAATGGAGATGGGCAAGATTGTAGCGGGACTCCAACATTTACGTCAAAAATACTATGAAAAAGGGTACAAGGCGGACGCCATGCTGGCAGCAAAACTTCGAGGCCAGAGGGCGGATAGATGGGTGGCGAGGTTAAGTAGTGGGGAAGAAGGGGACGTATCCGACCCGGAAGAGATTGCAGAGAAATTTGCGTCCTTTTATGAGGCCCTTTATGGGAGAGAGGGGGAGACGGAAAAGGAAGCCTTGGATGATTATCTCAAGGGGGTCACCCTCCCGGCTCTTGAACCCCTAGAAGCATCAATCCTCGACACCCCGATAACGGAGGAGGAGGTACTAAGAGCTATAGCGGGCCTGAAGAGGGGTAGGGCCCCAGGAGAGGATGGGTTCACGGCAGGCTTTTACAAGGCCTTCTCGGGCCTCCTGGCAGGGTTCCTGGCGGGTCTCTTCTCACACATAATGGAGACAGGCAGAGCGCCCACATCCTTTGGCAAAGCACTAATTACAGTAATCCCGAAGGAGGGGAAGGACCCGGCGGATAGCCGCTCCTATAGACCTATTTCCCTCCTGAATGTGGATGCAAAGCTATTCACCAGGATCATTGCTACTAGGCTGGACGGTCATATGCCGAGGCTAATTCACCCCAATCAGGTGGGTTTTATACAGGGTAGGCAGGGGGCCGACACAATGCGGAAGACCATACATCTGATGAGGGAGGCAGCGCCGAGGGGGGGAAATCCGGTTTTGGTCTCGATCGACGCAGAGAAGGCGTTCGACCGGGTCGATTGGGATTCCTCCAGGGGGTACTCAAGAAACTGGGGCTTGGAACTGGGATTATACGAGCGAACAAAGCCTTATATGTGTCACCAACTGCCAGAGTCACAGTCAATGGGTGTCTGTCACAAGTTTTCCACCTCCAAAGAGGTACGAGGCAGGGCTGCCCTCTTTCCCCACTCCTCTTCGCCATGACAATGGAAGTATTGGCAGAATATATCAGGGGCTCACCAGGGGTTCAGGGAATTGAGGTGGGGGAACGTACCTTTAAACTGGGTCTTTACGCAGATGATATCTTGCTCCATCTCCGGGAACCGACAAGGTCAGTCCCGGCAGCCCTGCAGGAAATTGAACGGTACGGTCGATTCTCAGGCTTTAAGGTGACTATTAGCAAGTCCATGATTTTTCCATTTGCTTCTGATATGGATAGAAATGTTACTGAACTTATCCCACTACGCCTGCAGATCTGTACAGAAGGGATAAAATACCTGGGGATCAACATAGTACGCCCCGGAGAGGATCTGAACCAGGCCAACTACCCCCCACTATTCGATAAACTGTTCAGAGAAATGGAGAGCTGGGGGAAGGGGCAGATCTCCTGGATGGGAAGGATAAATGCCATAAAAATGAACCTGCTCCCCAGAGTGCTGTATGTCTTCCAGATGCTCCCCTTGGAAGCCCCAGACACATACCTCAGAGAAGCCAAGAGGCGCATAATGAAGTTTATATGGCAGGGCCGGAGACACAGAATAGGGTATGAGACCCTCACCCTCCCCAAAGATAGAGGGGGGGTTGCTTTGCCGGACTTGACGGTCTACCACAGGGCAGCCCAACTCAGGGCCTTGGCCCCACATCTTAGAGAGGACCCCAATAAACAATGGGTATACATTGAAAACTACTACCTGCACCCGGTCACCGTAGGCGAATGGCTATGGGTCCCTTTAAATAAGCTCCCCAAAAGAATCAGGGATCTCCCGATACTGGGTACAATGTGGAAAGCGCTAGCGGGGAAGGGAAATAAAGAGAAAGTCACGACATGGCCCTCGCCCCTGAGCCACATCTGGTCCACTCCAGTGCTAGAGGAGATCCCAGGCCACGAACACTATCAGTCATGGTTCGACGCAGGCCTCTGCAGGGTCGGCCAACTGGTGAGGGAGGACACCTTCATAAGCATTCAGGAGCTCGAGGAGGCTCTGGGAATTGGCAGGCTCTCCCCACTTCTTTACCTTCACCTTAAGGGAATTCTCATGAAACCAAAGCTAAAGCCCTGCATACAAAGAAAGCTCACCCCGGTCGAGAAAATCCTAGACTCCCACACGGAAATGAAAGGCCTCATCTCTCTCCTGTATGGAGCTCTCTTAATCCCCCGTGAGGGATCGATTAAAAGTCTTAGAGGAAAATGGGAAAGGGACCTGGGCTGGGACATTGGGGATGGGCTCTGGTGGAAATTATGTAGCAGGGCATTCAAGACATCTATTTCCTGCCAGTACAAGACACATGCCATCAAACTTCTTCATAGGTGGCAATATGACCCGATCACCCTCTCCAGGATGTTCCCAGACGTTGCCCTGTTGTGTTGGCACGGTTGCGGAGAGAGGGCCAACTATTGGCACATGTGGTGGTCCTGCGAGAAGGTCCAAGTTTATTGGTTGGAGGTGCTCAGTTGGCTTAAGGACGCGGGAGAAGGGGTCTATCCATTGGAGCCACTCACACTATTATTTGGGCTACAGCAAAAGGATGAGCACTGGGAGAAGCTCCCGGACTTGACACACTCCTTACTCTTAGCAGCTAGGGCTGCACGGGCCAGGACATGGAAGAGAGCAGCACTCCCCTCAAGGAGAGAATGGGTGACAGTGGCCAAGGACATTTATTTTATGGATAGACTAACAGCAGCACTTCATGGCTCCAGCTCGCAGCTCGAGGCCGACTAGTTACAATTCATGGAGGTGTTCGCCAGCACAAACTGCGAGCCAGAAAGGTGATGTGGCCACTCCACCCGGCCGAAACCAGTTTCAGGATTGAACTTATTGTACGCTTCTCAGGAAAAGCTGATTCATTGTGCCTGTTTATAAGCCCGGTCGACGCTGCCAGAAGAAATTATCCACGGAAACGTGGAGCCTGTGCCCCAAGAAGGGGGAATTCGAGGGGGGGGGGAGGGTGAATACAGTGGAGAGTTACGGTTCTTGTTCGAAGTTGATATGGGCATGTGCCCTAATGTAATCGTTTTTCAGAGCTCTTTGTTGTTCAGAAAATCAATAAAAATATATTTTTTTAAAAAAAAGTTATCCCATGCACAGGATAGACAATCTCACTGATAGGTTGGGGGATGTGGTACGCCTTTCCACAATTGATTTGACCAAAGGATATTGGCAAGATCCAGTCAACCCAGCTGATAAACCAAAAACTGTCTTTCCCACCCAGATCGGTCTATTTCAATTCAAGGTTTTACCCTTTGGTTTACATGAGGCCCCGGCCACCTTTCATAAACTGATGGACCAAGTTCTTCATCCATATGCTTTTTTTTGGTGGACCTTATATTGATATTATCATCTGCAGTAAATCAAAGGTAAAACATATGTCCCATTTATATCTGGTGACTCGAGCTTTAAGAAAAAGTTGACTCACTGCCAACCCAAATAAATGCCACCTAGCCAGATCTGCAGTGAAATATCTATGCACCATTGTGGGCAATGGGTTGGTTCAGCCCAAAACTGAAACGGTTAGAGCCATTGCCCGTGCCCCTAAGACCAAGAAAGAACTAAGGGCCTATCTGGGCTTTCGTCGTCTATTATAGGCAATTAATTCCTAACTTTGCCTCCATCACTTCCCTTCAAACAAACTTAGGAATGCAGAACCCCAGAAGCTCAAATGACGCTCTGCTAGTCAAGTGTGTTTTAATACATTGAAACAAATCTTGTGTAGGGAACCAGTCTGGAAGGAGGCAAACTTCAACAGGGAATTTATTCTACAGACTCATGCATCACATACTGCTCTAGTGGCACTGTTCTCCCAATGTCATGATGGTATAGAACTATCCTATATATCAGTGGGAAACTATTCCCTCGAGAAAAGAAATATACAACTCTTGAGCTTGAAGCCTTAGCTAACAAGTGGGCTGTGACCTATTTAAAATACTATCTAACGGGTAGGAAGTTCTGACTTGTTACATATCATGCCCCCCTTAAATGGCTAAGCCTTCGAAAAGGCACAAATGCCAGAGTCATATGCTGGGTTTGGGATTTACAGCCCTATTGTTGTTCTGTCGAACATCGGAAATCGAAATAACAGCATATGTAGATTTCCTTTCTCGATTTCCATAGAGTCTGTGAAAACCGGTGACATTAGGGGAAGGGTATGTGATAAATCTAGTGAGATCAGTGAGACCCCTGTATGGGTCTCTTCTTATGTGGCCAGGGGAAGGCAGCCACTACCTGATCCCGGGGGCGGTATTATGAGGGAGGATCACATTGGAGGGTCTCATACCAGGGGTAATTGGTGACCTATTTAACTCATGATTCCCCTATCCTGCTAGAATTATTGATGGCATGTTGTAGAGGAAAGCAATGTGACAGCTATGCACTTAATATCTCCTAATATTAATCACATTCAATTAAATAAAACACACAAATAGACCTAAAAGACTTGCAGGGTAATTCATATAATTTCCCACAAAAGTGGCGCACGCGGCTGGTGCACAGTGTGCGCGTGCGAATGTCTGCGCCAGCAGCGTATTCATGGATTTCAGCCTCCAAAACCAGCCGTGGCGCAGAGTGGCGCAGCGACCCTGCAGCTGCGCCAGTTACACCCCGAAGAACGCCCTCGCGGAAGGAAAAGCCATCAAAAAGCAGGTGTTAAAAGCGCCATGGCGCTAGGGGACCTCGTAATTGGCGGTAAGGGGTCGGCGCAGCTAACGCTGGCGTAAACCCCTTACCGCCAGGGTCGTAATGAGGCCCCATGACACGCATGAAACCAATGAGATAATACCACACATCGAAGTATGAACAAAAAAATGTATTAAAAGCAACATGAATGGAATAAAAAACAAACAAACGATAGAGGGAATTAAAAACGAAAAGCTGCATGTCCGTAAAATAATGAAAAACAACAAATCATAATCCAAAGGAAAGGTGTCCAAAGTCACAGTTCAAAAAATGAAATCCATGGGAAAACCATTGCTCCATGGGGAAATAAAATAATAAAGATGAATCCAAGGTCCATGATCCCAACTGAAGAAATGAAAAACTATATGCAGAAAGGTGGTGCATTGTCCAAGCGCAACCAAAAAAAACAAAGGAAACCTAACACTATCTAACTATTTACAAGGGCAGCGGGCAAGTCCAACAGCTCACATGTTGATGTTCCGGGCCAGGGCATCATCGAACTCCTGCTCGATGTCCCGCAGGCAGTCCTCTTCCATGGCCCCGAGGGTTCGCAGGGACGATGACATCTGGAACTCCAGGTCCCTGCGAATGGCCTCGAGGCACTCGGCCCGCCTCAGGGCCCTACGCATGGAGTTCTCTGCCCTGACCATCGTGAGCTGTGCCTCTTCCGCCCGCTGCCGCTCCGCATCTATCGCATGGCCCAACCGCTGCAACACGGAAGACACTTCCCGTCCAGGGTCCTCCTGCCCTCCGGCCGATGCCTGCCACTCCGATGATGAAGGCCCCAAGCCATCATGGCTCCCACCTTGTTGCTGCTGCTGCTGTGCCTCTGCTTGTGCCCTGGCTCCTGCTGCCTGCACATCCTCCTCCAGCTGGGGTGCAGTTGTTGAGGTGCCCACCCCTGCTGGACGTCTGACTCCCGACTGTGGCAGGGATGTGTCCTCCACCAGCCTGGCCGCAGGGTCAGAGGCCGCTCCACAGGGCACCCAGGTGACACATGGGTGGGAAGATGGCACGGAGGAAGACTGGCGCATAGGGGATTCAGTTGAGTAGGGGGTCGGAAC
The DNA here is from genome assembly GCF_040938575.1 of Ambystoma mexicanum. Classification (NCBI taxonomy): domain Eukaryota; kingdom Metazoa; phylum Chordata; class Amphibia; order Caudata; family Ambystomatidae; genus Ambystoma; species Ambystoma mexicanum. Next base: position 1,679,188,355 of record NC_090937.1, read on the forward strand.
AAGGTCCACAAAACTGAGGAATCCGGCCTTGGTGAGCTGTCCCAGTGGGTCAACGCGGTCAACGAGCCATGCGAGAACACGTGCAGTCTCCTCATGAAAAGACTGCAGGTCAGCTCGCATGGCACGTTGACGCAACGCCACCCCACCCAGGACAGGCTCAACCCAGTGCCGGATAGCCACATCCCCAGGGAGAAAAAGGCCAGTTGGTGTAAGCCAATACCCTCCCTGAGAACGGGTCTGGACGTAGGTATCCCTGCTGGTGCAAGATGATGCAGTCACAGGATTGGGGACAGGATTACACACAGGCACCTCCGCGGCGGTCTGTGCTGCCTCCTGTCCCTGCCCCTGCACTGCATCACTAGCACCAGTGGAATCCCCACCTCCAGACCCTGTCTCTGTCCCTTGCACGGCCTCCTCCTCCACCAAACCCCCCACCAACCTGGATGACTCTGTGCCATTTTCCTCCTTGGGCCCTGTGGGGTCTCAGCTGCCCCTTCGGCTGCCGAGGAGTCCAACTCCAACCTCCGCCTCTTGGACCTCCCCCTGGCAGCTGCGGCCTGGGACGCGGCACCGGACTCCTCACGCCCCGACGAGATGACAACCTGGGAGGGGAGCCGGGCCTTGCGTCTCTGGCTGGCGGTGCGATCCCTGCCGCTGTGCTCCACAGCACCTTCTCCGCCCTCTTCATCAGTTGACGCTGCAGACAGAGAGAAATAAAACATAGGCATCAGGGCACTGTACAATGGACTCATACACACATGACAGTTGTACATGAGTGGCATTGTCAAACTTCAGACATGCCATCACAATCCCCAACACACATGTCATTGCAACTCACACACATGAGCTATTCCACAGCCATATTGCAACAGCCAGCAGTGTTAGGGAGAATTCTCTGTTTAGGCTGAATTCCCTAACCTAGTGAGTCCCCCAGCAGCTTTGCTGGATTTCTGGAGTTTGTTTTTTTCCATCCTGCCAAGAGAGAGACTCGTTTTCTCCAACTGTTGGACATGAATGTGGTTAATTCCTTTGAATGTCAATGTGTTCTATGGGCTATGGGGTCTTTTACTCCATAGGGTCTCATATGTTTTACTATGTGTGTTACAACGCACCCTCCGTGCCGTAGCACTGGGGCATTTTAGCGGACCTCCATCATAGACTCCATACCCGGGGACAGACTACTGTCTCCCCGGGCATGTAAAGTCACCATTGGCTTTACTAGACCTAAATTTACTAACAGAACTAGTACAAACCATCCTATTGTGGATGTACTAGTAGGGGTAAATCGATTACTCCTGGGTCTGTTATTCGAGGGGGCACTGTCCCGTCCCCCCTCGTCAAGTTTTGGCTGGTGGCAGTAGAAACTACTTGTTATATTCGACCCCGAATATAACCCTATGGGATTCTTCCCATTGTTGGAGATTAATACTTTTACTCGTTAATCTCTAACATACCACCGGTTTACTTATCTTAAATAAGTCTATCGGATGGTATTTTCTGCCAGAACTCGGTTTTTAAAATGGTGTCTGTGTTCGTCTCTGTGACTCCTAAACCAAAGGTTGAGCCCTTTGTTCCACTTTTGGCAGGCTTCTGTACAGAGACCCTCCAAAGTGGTGCCATTCTGTCTGGGTTACCACAGGGGTGTGGGAGGGGGTTTAGGCACCCTGGACTGAGTTGCCTTGCCAACTCCGGTCGCACTCTGGTGTGATTGGCCCAAGTGGTGAGCCACCCTGCTCACCACTTAGCGTGTTTTGATTGACAGCTAGGCTGAATGAATGGGGGTTTTCTGCATAAAAGCAGGGCTTTTGGGACTGTATCTTGAGAAGTCGCCACAGGACCTAAGAATCCGATGAGGGTAAAGCTGAGCCGACCTGCAACGACGACACCTCCGGTGGAGCCCTGCGGAACAGACTCACCACTTCCCGACGACAGAGGAGATCTCCCTGCCGGAGAGTCTCTTCCCCTGACTGGTGGGAACAACCAGTCCCCTTTGCTTTTTCTTCACTTCAGGACGCAGTGGTCGAATTGCCCGTGCAGAACACCTCGGCAACCGGATAGCCACTACCCCTGTACCGCAACCAAAAGGTGGTGCCTTGTGACGGAGCACTCCGCGGCTGGTCTCTTCCCTGGTGGTGCACCGGACTTCACTTTTCTTCGACGACGAGATCATCTCTACTCTTGGCAAAGACCCGACGTGCATCCACCACCAGGAACAACTGCCCCCACCGGAGCTGTCTCTCCACAAACAAGGTACCGTGTCCGCCTGGCTTCCCTTTCTGCCGGATAGAGTGAGGTGTCTTAATCCTCGCCTTTCCCTTGGGTCGCCTCCAAGCTTTCTTTAACTTGCTGTTCTGAACTGGTCCAATCTTTCCATAACAATTTTGCGATAAAGACTCGAAGCGCATTTCCACTTTCTGGGACATATCGCCTTGCCTCTCGCCGAGTGGGCCTGGCCTCTGAACTTTGTGATCTGCAGTAGACCCTGCCTTACTTGCCTTGCTTTTGTCCGTAAAGTATTGGTACCAAGTTGATTTCATAACCTGCCTTATTTTTCTCTCCCTTTCCTAATAAATACTAGAGTGCCATCTAGGTTAAAGCATACACCTCTGTCTGCAAATAAGTGATGCCGGTGAACCTAGACTTGTCGAACTATTGTTAGGGGGATTGATCTTTTTCTTCGTATAGTAATTGTGATTGAAGTTGTTTGCCGTATTAGTGCCAGAGTGTTTTCTATAGATGTGTTGTTATAAATAAATACCTTTATATCTTTACACCGAAGCCTTGTTCCGTGTCTGCTTGTTCTACGGTGTAAATTGCCCTATCTTGTATACTCCACATACTGCCTAACTCTTGTTGAGGGAAGTCTGACTGCTCAGCCACAGCTACCAAGTGAATCTGTGTGGTACAGACTGCTATCAAGTGGGTTTACTGCCAAACACCTGTAGTCCTAAATCTTTTTCAGCGGTCCCAGAGGGAACTGCACAGGTTTCCGCCTAACACTGGTGTACAGCGGTGGGATTGGTATCGAGTATACAGTTTAGAGTGATTTTCAACACTTTAGGATAACTAACCACAAAGCTTAGCACTAAAATGCAATTTTCAAAAACATGTCTACTATGGAAGCTTACAGTCAAGAATCCTTGTCAGGTGAAAATACTGAGAGTTTGAGAGGTCTCTGTAGGCAAGAGAATCTTTCTGTAAGGGGCAAGAAGTTAGAACTAATAGAGAGATTGCTAGCAAACCAAAGTCTGGGTACTGGTTCAGAGGAACCAACTTCTCCAGCAAATGTAGATAACAGTGATGGTGTTGATCTAAATCATAATTCTGATGATAGTGATGAAGAGGCTGAAGAGGAAGGAGAGGCTAACAAGACTGTCTCCCCTGCTCCTCTACCTGCCTTACCAGCTGTACCTATGGGGCCCATACCAGGTCCCACATGTAACCCTGCTTATTTTGAACTTGAAAAAATGAAGCTCGAATTAGAATACAAACGGTTCTTGGCTCAATCTGAAAGAAACCAAGAGCTCGAGTTCAGACGGATGAATGCCCAGGCTGAACAGAAGCAAGCTGAGTTAAGGCTCAGGGAAATGGAACTTGATCACGAATTAGAGATGAAAAAGTTGTCTGTGGAAAATGCTTCTCTCTCCTCTGGTTCCTCTAGGAGCTCCAGTCCCAAAGGACCCCGGATGCCAAAGGAATTAGTGGGTATGTATGAACCGAGATTGGATGTGTTGGATTGGTTAAAACTGTTTGAGTACAATCATGGGCTCCAGGACATCACCGGGAATGATTCACTTCCCTGGTTGTTCTCTAGGCTCCCCCCTGTTGCGACTTATGTGGTAATGGAGTTGGGGGAGGCGGATAAGATGGATTACAAAAGTGTGAAACTAGCTTTGATAGCTAGATTTGGGAAGACCCCTTCCCAGTATCTTAAGAGGTTTAGAACCCTCAAACAGCATGATGGTACCCCTTGGGCTACCTGGGTGAGTGAAGGGTTGAAAAACTTAGAGGGATGGATTAAGGGTTACAAAGTGAACACTTATGAGGGTATGAAGAATCTTTTTATGTTGGAGTCTATTTATGATGCCTGTTCTCCTGAGCTCAGACAGCACTTGGCTGATTCGAAGGAATTGGATTCCCAGAAGCTGGCTAAGGCTGCTGACTTATGTGTTGCCAACAGGGCTACTCATAAGGATTCTGGGGCAAATCAGAAGAAGGATGAGGGAAAACAGCCTAAAAAAGACTCAAAAGAGAATTCGAATAACTCAAATTCCAAAGAGGGCCCCAAACAAAACCCGCAGGGTAAGCCACAAGGAAAACCGCAGCAGAATAGTGTGTCTTCTGGTGCCAAACCGGAAGGAGGCCAGAACAAGCCACCATTCCAGAAAGCATTCGGTAAATGCTTTGTGTGTGGCTCGACTGACCACGTGAAAGGAGATCCCAGATGTAAGGGTAAACCTTCAGGGGTCCAGCTTGTCTCCTTAGCCTTCGCTCCAGAGGAGGAAGTCCAAATGGCAAGTGGAAACTTTCTACTGCTAGCTGACAAACCCATTGGAGTCTCAGCCAGCGTTTCTTTAGTATCTCTGGGGTTGTGGGAACAACAGAATTTAGATGTCTATAATTCTATCCCCGATAATACTAAAGAGTATTATAAGGACAGTGTCCAGGTGAATGGTCAGGAGACGCCTGCCATTAGGGACACTGAGGCCAGCATAACTGTGGTGGATAAATCGTTTTTTCAGGCTGAGGATGTTGCTAAGGCACCCAAACGCCTCACCAAGTTATCTGGAGGGCCTGTGCAGATGCTTCTCCAATTACCAGTTCTCATCCAGTGTAACAACATGACTGTGAAGATACCTGTCAGCATACAGAGTGAGGTACCAGGACGCGTACTGTTGGGTAACGATTTGAAAACTCTCGGAGTTGTATCGCATACTCCCAGACCTCCTAGTAAACGGTTACAGGAGCTAACCAGACCTGCAAGAGAGAGGACCATGCGTGGTACTCTCCCAGAGATGATGAAGAAAGAAATCACTCCTGCTCCACTGGAATTGTCGGCCGCTGTCTCGAAGAAAACAGAAGCAAAAGGGAAACCTAAGACTTCTACCCCGAAACCAGCAGCCAGCATTTCAGTACAGCCAACAAGGACTTCCCTGTGGTTGTCCAAAAATACACCCGTAACTCCACCTTCAGCTGAGGCTGAGAGGGAGGTACAACCCTGTGTGGTAGAATTAGACTCTGAGGAAGAGCTAATGGAAGGCCAGGAACTCATTGGAGATCTGGATCCTGTTGACCATCCTGAGCTGCAGTCATTACTGGCAGAAGGTGGACCCAGCAGGGCAGACTTCAGTAAGGGACAGAGAGAATGTCCAACTCTGGAAGGTCTTCGCCACCAGGCAGAAGCTCAGGCTGAAGGGCAAGAGCCTGGGAAATACAGGTTGCACTGGGAAGATGGCCTCTTCTACAGTGAACCGACCGAGTCTGCACCTGGAGACTACAAGCGGCTTGTAGTACCCCAAGAGAACAGACCACAGTTCTTGCAGTTAGCCCACGAGATTCCTTTGGCTGTTCACTTGAGTTTCAAAAAGACTAAGGAAAGGCTATCTCTCTACTTCTATTGGCCAAAGATGGGGGGAGAAGTAGAAAAACACTGCAGGAGCTGCCACACCTGCCAGACCTCTCGTAAGGTTTGCTCCAAGAATGTGGCACCTTTAGTGCCTCTCCCAGTTGTGGGAGTCCCGTTTGAGAGAGTAGGGATTGACATTGTTGGTCCCCTTGATCCTCCAACCTCCTCAGGCAACAGATTTATACTTGGTGTAGTAGACCATGCTACTAGGTATCCTGAGGCAATTCCTATGAGGACTGTTACAGCTCCGGCTGTAGCTAAGGCCCTCCTTGGTATTTTTACCAGGGTCGAGTTTCCTAAGGAAGTAATCTCTGACAGGGGGTCAAACTTTATGTCCCACTACATGAAGGCCATGTGGACAACCTGTGGAGTTACTTACAAGTTCTCAACAGCTTACCACCCACAACCAATGGGTTGGTAGAACGGTTCAACCGAACCATGAAGAGCATGATAGGTGCTTTAGAGGAACCCCTTAAGCATAAGTGGGACCTTCTACTGCCATGCCTTCTCTTTGCTTATAGAGAAGTCCCTCAGGAGGGATTAGTTTATTCTCCCTTCGAGCTTCTCTATGGTCATCCCATCAGAGGTCCATTGGCCCTGATTAAGGAGGGGTTGGAGAGTGCTCCTTCCCCCAAGCCAGTCAGAGTGACTGACTACGTGATAGGTCTCCGGAGGAGAATGTCACACATGATGACAGAAGCAAGCGATAACTTGAAAGCTGGACAAGCATTGGTCAAGCACTGGCACGATCAAAAGGCTAACATGGTTGAGTTCGCGCAAGACCAGCTCGTTCCCGTTATGATCCCAACAAGGCAGAGGGCCTTGCAAGACAAATGGATGGGACCCTTCAGAGTTGTGGGTAAACTCGGAGAGGTTAACTATCTGGTGGACTTGGGCAATCCCAAGGAGACTCCGACCGTCTTCCACACCAACCGACTCAAAGAGTATGTCTCCCGCCCTGATGTAGGAGCGTTGCTTCTAGCATCATCCGAGGAAGAAGAAGAGAGTGAAGCTCTTCCGGATCTCCTCAGAGGCTTACCTTTGGATGAAAAAATTGAAGGAGTAAATCTTGCTTCAAATCTGACACCCGAGAAACAAGAAGAGTGCAAATCTATGTTAAATCAGTTTGCCTCTCTGTTCTCGCTCTCACCAGGCTTGACCCCTTGGGGCCAGCATAACATACTCACTGGTGACTGTCTGCCGTCAAAAGCAGAGGATACCGAATGTCAGAAAATGTACGAACCCACATCAAAGGTGAGGTCAGCAAGATGCTCGATCTCGGGGTAATAGAGCCCTCTACTAGTCCATGGTCTAGCCCAGTTGTGTTAGTACCAAAGGCCGGATCTAAAGAGCTTAGATTCTGCGTGGATTATAGAGCTCTTAATGCAGTCACCAAGACTGATGCCCACCCTTTGCCAAGAACAGATGAGTTGGTGGATAAACTTGGCGCCGCCAAGTTCCTCAGCACATTTGACTTGACGTCAGGCTATTGGCAAAAAGCCCTGACAGACCATGCCAAGGAGAAAACTGCATTTTCTACCCCCGTTGGCTTATACCAGTTTAAGGTAATGCCTTTCGGATTGAAGAATGCACCTGCTACGTTTCAACGGATGGTAAACCAGGTTCTGAATGGGATGGAGGACCTCTGCATGGCATACTTGGATGACATAGCAGTGTTCAGCAATTCCTGGGAAGAACATGTAACCCACCTGAGAGATGTTTTGCAGGCTCTTGGACGAGCCAATCTGACCATAAAGGCGAGTAAATGCCAAATTGGACAGAGTAAGGTAGTCTATCTTGGACATGAGGTAGGAGGTGGAGAAATAAGGCCTTTGCTCAGTAAGATTGAAGGTGTGCAAAATTGGACAACACCTACTGCTCAAACCCAAGTGAGAGCCTTCCTAGGCCTCACTGGGTATTACAGGAATTTCATCGAGAACTATGGGACCATAGCCTCTCCACTGAATGTCATCTCCTCACCCACATTTCCTAAAAAGGTTAGATGGAACGAGGAGCGCAATCAGGCTTTTGAAAACCTGAAAAAGGCTCTTTGCCAAGCCCCAGTACTCAGAGCTCCTGATTACCGCCAACACTTCATTGTGCAGACAGATGCTTCAAATGTAGGAATAGGTGCCGTACTCAGTCAACTGGATGGGAAAGGTAGGGAGCACCCCATTTGCTTCATCAGCCGCAAGCTGAAGGATCCTGAAACAAGGTGGGCAACAATCGAAAGAGAGTGCTTTGCTATCGTGTGGGCTCTGAAGAAGTTTAGGCCGTACTTGTATGGTTCTACTTTTGTCATTCAGACTGACCACCAACCCTTGGGATGGTTAATGCAAATGAAAGGGGAAAACCCAAAACTATTGAGATGGTCGATCTGCCTGCAAGGGTTTGATTTCACCATTGAGCACAGGTCAGGGTGTCACCACCAAAATGCTGATGGTCTCTCTAGGATGTATGTCATCGACTAGAGGTATGAGATTCATCCAGGAGTGGATTAAATCCTCCTGCCCCTTAGTCTGGGGGAGGCGAGTGTTAGGGAGAATTCTCTGTTTAGGCTGAATTTCCTAACCTAGTGAGTCCCCCAGCAGCTTTGCTGGATTTCTGGAGTTTGTTTTTTTCCATCCTGCCAAGAGTGAGACTCGTTTTCTCCCACTCTTGGACATGAATGTGTGTAATTCCTTTGAATGTCAATGTGTTCTATGGGCTATGGGGTCTTTAACTCCATAGGGTCTCATATGTTTTACTATGTGTGTTACAACGCACCCTCCGTGCCGTAGCACTGGGGCGTCCTAGCAGACCTCCATCATAGACTCCATACCCGGGGACTGACTACTGTCTCCCCGGGCATGTAAAGTCACCATTGGCTTTACTTGACCTAAATTTACAGAACTAGTACAAACCATCCATTTGTGGACGTACTAGTAGGGGTAATTCGATTACTCCTGGGTCTGTTATTCGAGGGGGCACTGTCCCGTCCCCCCTCGTCGAGTTTTGGCTGGGGCCAGTGGAAACTACTTGTTATATTCGACCCCGAATATAACCCTATGGGATTCTTCCCATTGTTGGAGATTAATACTTTTTCTCGTTAATCTCTAACGTACCATCGATCTACTTATCTTAAATAGGTTTATCGGATGGTATTTTCTGCCAGAACTTAGCATGTGTTGATTGACAGCTAGGCTGAATGAATGGGGGTTTTCTGCATAAAAGCAGTGCTTTTGGGACTGGATCTTCAGAAGTCTCCACAGGACCTAAGAATCCGACGAGGGTAATGCTGAGCCGACCTGCACGACGACACCTCTGGTGGAGCTCTGCGGAACCGACTCACCACTTCCCGATGACAGAGGAGATCTCCCTGCCGGAGAGTCTCTTCCCCTGGCTGGTGGGTACATCCAGTCCCCTTTGCTTTTTATTCGCTTCAGGACGCAGTGGTCGAATTGCCCGTGCAGAGCACCTCGGCAACCGGATAGCCACTACCACTGTACCGCGACCAAAAGGTGGGGCCTTGTGATGGAGCACTCCGCGGCTGGTCTCTTCCCTGGTGGTGCACCGGACTTCACTTTTCTTCGACGACAAGATCATCTCTACTCTTGGCAAAGACCCGACGTGCATCCACCACCAGGAACAACTGCCCCCGCCGGAGCTGCCCTCCACAACAAGGTACCGTGTCCGCCTGGCTTCCCTTTCGATCGGTTCGAGTGAGGTGTCTTAATCCTCTCCTTTCCGTAGGGTCGCCTCCAAGCTTTCTCACGTATTGTTCTGAACTGGTTCAATCTGCCGATAACAATTTGCTACAAAGACTTGAATGCATCTCCACTAGAGACTTTTTGGGACATATCGCCTTGCCTCTCTCCGAGTGGGCCTGGCCTCTGAACTTTATGATCTATTGTGGTTCTTGCCTTCTTACCGTACATTTTGCCCGTGAAGTATTGAACTGTGTTGATTTCGTAACCTGCCTATCTTTTTCTCTCCCGTCCTAACTAATATTAGAGTGCCATCTAGGTTGAGGCATACACCTCTGTCTGCAAATAAGTGGTGACGGTAGAACCTAGACTTGTCGAAATATTGCTAGGGGGATTGATCGTTTCTTCTTCGAAGAGTAACTGTGTTTGATTTGTTTGTCGTGATAGTGCCAAAGTGTTTTTGCTAGATGTTCATTATAAATAAATACCTTAATATCTTTACACTGAGTCTCGTTGCGTGTTTTCTTGTCGTACTGTGAAGAATTGCCCTATCTTGTATACTCCACATACTGCTTAACTCTTCTTGAGAGAAGTCTGACTGCTCAGCCACAGCTACCAACAGTGAATCTGTGTGGTACAGACTGCTACCAAGTGGGTTTACTGCCAAACACCTGTAGTCCTAAATCTTTTGCAGTGGTCCCAGAGGGAACTGCACAGGTTTCTGCCTAACAGTGTGCATGGGACATGAGTGGGGGCCTGCTGGCACGTGCCCCGCACTGCTGGAGGGTGGGTGTGCAAGGAGACATGAGTGGCGGCCTGCTGGCAGGTGCCCCGCACTGCTGGGGGGTTGGTGTGCAAGGGGACACGAGTGGGGGGCCTGCTGGCAGGTGCCCCGCACTGCTGGGGGGTGGGTGTGCAAGGGGACATGAGTGGGGGCCTGCTGGCAGGTGCCACGCACTGCTGGGGGTTGGGGGTGCAAGGGGACACGGGGTGGGGGTCTGCTGGCAGGTGCCCTGTACTCCTGGGGGGTGGGGGTCCACGGAACATGAGTGGGGGCCTGCTGGCAGGTGCCTGTACTGCTGGGGGGTGGGGGTGCAAGGGGACATGAGTGGGACATGAGTGGGGGCCTGCTGGCAGGTGCCATGCACTGCTGAGGGGTGGGGGGGCAAGGGGACATGCGTGGGGGCCTGCTGGCAGGTGCCCTGCACTGCTGGGGGTTGGGGGGTCAAGAGGACATGAGTGGGACATGAGTGGGGGCCTGCTGGCAGGTGCCCCGCACTGCTGGGGGGTGGGTGTGCAAGGGGACATGAGTGGTGGCCTGCTGGCAGGTGCCCCGCACTGCTGGGGGGTTGGTGTGCAAGGGGACACGAGTGGGGGGCCTGCTGGCAGGTGCCCCGCACTGCTGGGGGGTGGGTGTGCAAGGGGACATGAGTGGGGGCCTGCTGGCAGGTGCCACGCACTGCTGGGGGTTGGGGGTGCAAGGGGACACGGGTGGGGGTCTGCTGGCAGGTGCCCTGTACTCCTGGGGGGTGGGGGTCCACGGAACATGAGTGGGGGCCTGCTGGCAGGTGCCTGTACTGCTGGGGGGTGGGGGTGCAAGGGGACATGAGTGGGACATGAGTGGGGGCCTGCTGGCAGGTGCCATGCACTGCTGAGGGGTGGGGGGGCAAGGGGACATGCGTGGGGGCCTGCTGGCAGGTGCCCTGCACTGCTGGGGGTTGGGGGGTCAAGAGGACATGAGTGGGACATGAGTGGGGGCCTGCTGGCAGGTGCCCCGCACTGTTGGGGGGTGGGTGTGCAAGGGGACATGAGTGGTGGCCTGCTGGCAGGTGCCCCGCACTGCTGGGGGGTGGGTGTGCAAGGGGACGTGAGTGTGGGCCTGCTGGCAGGTGCCGTGCACTGCTGGGGGGTGGGTGTGCAAGGGGACATGAGTGGGGGCCTGCTGGCAGGTGCCCTGCACTGCTGGAAGGGTGGGGGTGCAAGGGGACATGAGTGGGACATGAGTGGGGGCCTGCTGGCAGGTGCCCTGCACTGCTGGGGGCGTGGGGGTGCAAGGGGACATGAGTGTGGACCTGCTGGCAGGTGCCCCGCACTGTTGGGGGGTGGGGGTGCAAGGGGACATGAAAGGGGGCCTGCTGGCAGGTGCCCCGCACTGCTGGGGGTGCAAGGGGACATGAGTGGGGCCTGCTGGCAGGTGGCCCGCACTGCTGGGAGGTGGGGGTGCAAGGGGACATGAGTGTGGGCCTGCTTGGCAGGTGCCCTGCACTGCTGGGGGGTGGGTGTGCAAGGGGACATGAGTGGGGTCCTGCTGGCAGGTACCCCACACTGCTGGGGCTGGATGTGCAAGGGGACATGAGTGGGGGCCTGCTGGCAATGGCCCCGCACTGCTGGGGGGTGGGTGTGCAAGGGGACATGAGTGGGGGCCTGCTGACAGGTGCCCCGCACTGCTGGGGGGTGGGTGTGCAAGGGGACACGATTGTTGGCCTGCTGGCAGGTTCCCTTCAGTGCTGGAGGGGTGGGGGTGCAAGGGGACATGAGTGGGACATGAGTCAGGGCCTGCTGACAGGTGCCCTGCACTCCTGGGGGGTGGGTGTGCAAGGGGACATGAGTGGGGCCCTGCTGGCAGGTGCCCCGCACTGCTGGGGGGTGGGTGTGCAAGGGGACATGTGCGGGGGCCTGCTGGCAGGTGCCCCTCACTGCTGGGGGGTGGGTGTGCAAGGGGACATGAGTGGGGGACTGCTGGCAGGTGCCCCGCACTGCTGGGGGTTGGGGGTGCAAGGGGACATGGGTGGGGGTCTGCTGGCAGGTGCCCTGTGCTGCTGGGGGGTGGGGGTGCAGGGGACATGAGTGGGGGCCTGCTGGCAGGTGCCCTGCACTTCTGGGGGTGGGGGTGCAAGGGGACATGAGTGGGGGCCTGCTGGCAGGTGCCCTGCACTGCTGAGGGGTGGGGGTGCAAGGGGACATGCGTGGGGGCCTGCTGGCAGGTGCCCCACACTGCTGGGGGGTGGATGTTCAAGGGGACATGAGTGGGGGCCTGCTGGCAGGTGCCCTACACTGCTGGGGGGGTGGGGGTGCAAGGGGACATGAGTGGGACATGAGTGGGGGCCTGATGGCAGGTGCCCCCTACTGCTGGGGGGTGGGTGTGCAAGGGGACATGAGTGGTGGCCTGCTGGCAGGTGCCCCGCACTGCTGGGGGGTGGGTGTGCAAGGGGACATGAGTGGGGGCCTGCTGCAGGTGCCACGCACTGCTGGGGGTTGGGGGTGCAAGGGGACACGGGTGGGGGTCTGCTGGCAGGTGCCCTGTACTCCTGGGGGGTGGGGGTCCAGGGAACATGAGTGGGGGCCTGCTGGCAGGTGCCTGTACTGCTGGGGGGTGGGGGTGCAAGGGGACATGAGTGGGACATGAGTGGGGGCCTGCTGGCAGGTGCCATGCACTGCTGAGGGGTGGGGGGGCAAGGGGACATGCGTGGGGGCCTGCTGGCAGGTGCCCTGCACTGCTGGGGGTTGGGGGGTCAAGGGGACATGAGTGGGACATGAGTGGGGGCCTGCTGGCAGGTGCCCCGCACTGCTGGGGGTGGGTGTGCAAGGGGACATGAGTGGTGGCCTGCTGGCAGGTGCCCCGCACTGCTGGGGGGTGGGTGTGCAAGGGGACGTGAGTGTGGGCCTGCTGGCAGGTGCCGTGCACTGCTGGGGGGTGGGTGTGCAAGGGGACATGAGTGGGGGCCTGCTGGCAGGTGCCCTGCACTGCTGGAAGGTTGGGGGTGCAAGGGGACATGAGTGGGACATGAGTGGGGGCCTGCTGGCAGGTGCCCTGCACTGCTGGGGGCGTGGGGCTGCAAGGGGACATGAGTGTGGACCTGCTGGCAGGTGCCCCGCACTGTTGGGGGGTGGGGGTGCAAGGGGACATGAAAGGGGGCCTGCTGGCAGGTGCCCCGCACTGCTGGGGATGCAAGGGGACATGAGTGGGGCCTGCTGGCAGGTGGCCCGCACTGCTGGGAGGTGGGGGTGCAAGGGGACATGAGTGTGGGCCTGCTTGGCAGGTGCCCTGCACTGCTGGGGGGTGGGTGTGCAAGGGGACATGAGTGGGGTCCTGCTGGCAGGTACCCCACACTGCTGGGGGGTGGATGTGCAAGGGGACATGAGTGGGGGCCTGCTGGCAATGGCCCCGCACTGCTGGGGGGTGGGTGTGCAAGGGGACATGAGTGGGGGCCTGCTGGCAGGTGCCCCGCACTGCTGGGGGGTGGGTGTGCAAGGGGACACGATTGTTGGCCTGCTGGCAGGTTCCCTTCAGTGCTGGAGGGGTGGGGGTGCAAGGGGACATGAGTGGGACATGAGTCGGGGCCTGCTGACAGGTGCCCTGCACTCCTGGGGGGTGGGTGTGCAAGGGGACATGAGTGGGGTCCTGCTGGCAGGTGCCCCGCACTGCTGGGGGGTGGGTGTGCAAGGGGACATGTGCGGGGGCCTGCTGGCAGGTGCCCCTCACTGCTGGGGGGTGGGTGTGCAAGGGGACATAAGTGGGGGACTGCTGGCAGGTGCCCCGCACTGCTGGGGGTTGGGGGTGCAAGGGGACATGGGTGGGGGTCTGCTGGCAGGTGCCCTGTACTGCTGGGGGGTGGGGGTGCAGGGGACATGAGTGGGGGCCAGCTGGCAGGTGCCCTGCACTTCTGGGGGTGGGGGTACAAGGGGACATGAGTGGGGGCCTGCTGGCAGGTGCCCTGCACTGCTGAGGGGTGGGGGTGCAAGGGGACATGCGTGGGGGCCTGCTGGCAGGTGCCCCACACTGCTGGGGGGTGGATGTTCAAGGGGACATGAGTGGGGGCCTGCTGGCAGGTGCCCTACACTGCTGGGGGGGTGGGGGTGCAAGGGGACATGAGTGGGACTTGAGTGGGGGCCTGCTGGCAGGTGCCCCGCACTGCTGGGGGGTGGGTGTGCAAGGGGACATGAGTGGTGGCCTGCTGGCAGGTGCCCCGCACTGCTGGGGGGTGGGTGTTCAAGGGGACATGAGTGTGGGCCTGCTGGCAGGTGCCCCGCGCTGCTGGGGGGTGGGTGTGCAAGGGGACATGAGTGGGGGGCTGCTGGCAGGTGCCCTGCACTGCTGGAGGGATGGGGTGCAAGGGGACATGAGTGGGACATAAGTGGGGGCCTGCTGGCAGGTGCCCTGCCTTGCGGGGGGGCGGGGGGTGCAAGGGTACATGAGTGTGGGCCTGCTGGCAGGTGCCCCGCACTGATGGGGGGTGGGTGTGCACGGGGACATGAGTGGGGGCCTGCTGGCAGGTGCCCCGCACTGCTGGGGGGTGGGTGTGCAAGGGGACATGAGTGGGGGCCTGCTGGCAGGTGCTCCGCACTGCTGGGGGGTGGGGGTGCAAGGGGAAATGAGTGGGGGCCTGCTGGCAGGTGCCCTGCACTGCTGGGGTGTGGGGGTGCAAGGGGAAATGAGTGGGGGCCTGCTGGCAGGTGCCCTGCACTGCTGGGGGGTGGGGGTGCAAGGGGACATGAGTGTGGGCCTGCTGGCAGGTGCCCTGCACTGCTGGGGGGGTGGGGGTGCAATGGGACATGAGTGTGGGCCTGCTGGCAGGTGCCCCGCACTGCTGGGGGGTGGGTGTTAAAGGGGACGTGAGTGTGGGCCTGCTGGCAGGTGCCCTGCACTGCTGGGGGGGTGGGGGTGCAAGGGGACATGAGTGTGGGCCTGCTGGCAGGTGCCCCGCACTGCTGGGGGGTGGGTGTGCACAGGGACATGAGTGGGGGCATGCTGGCAGGTGCCCCGCACTGCTGGGGGGTGGGGGTGCAAGGGGACATGAGAGGGGGCCTGCTGGCAGGTGCCCCGCACTGCTGGGGGGTGGGGGTGCAAGGGGACATGAGTGGGGGCCTGCTGCCAGGTGGCCCACACTGCTGGGGGGTGGGGGTGCAAGGGGACATGAGTGGGGGCCTGCTGGCTGGTGCCCCGCACTGCTGGGGGGTGGGGGTGCAAGGAGACATGAGTGGTGGCCTGATGGCAGGTGCCCCGCACTGCTGGGGGGTGGGTGTGCAAGGGGACATGAGTGGGGGCCTGCTGGCAGGTGCCCCATACTGTTAGGGGGAGGGTGTGCAAGGGGACATGAGTGGGGGCCTGCTGGCAGGTGCCCCGCACTGTTGGGGGGTGGGTGTGCAAGGGGACATGAGTGCGGGCCTGCTGGCAGGTGCCCTTCACTGCTGGAGGGGTGGGGGTGCAAGGGGACATGAATCGGACATGAGTGGGGGCCTGCTGGCAGGTGCCTTGCACTGCTGAGGGGTGGGGGTGTGGGGGACATGCGTGGGGACCTGCTGCAGGTACCCCGCACTGCTGGGGGGTGGGTGTGCAAGGGGACATGAGTGGGGGCCTGCTGGCAGGTGCCCTTCACTGCTGGAGGGGTGGGGGTGCACGGAGACATGAGTGGGACATGAGTGGGGGCCTGCTGGCAGGTGCCCTGCACTGCTGGGGGGTGGGTGTGCAAGGGGACATGAGTGGGGCCCTGCTGGCAGGTGCCCTGCACTGCTGGGGGGTGGGTGTGCAAGGGGACATGTGCGGGGGCCTGCTGGCAGGTGTCCCTCACTGCTGGGGGGTGGGTGTGCAAGGGGACATGAGTGGGGGCCTGCTGGCAGGTGCCCCGCACTGCTGGGGGGTGGGGGTGCAAGGGGACATGAGTGGGGGCTTGCTGGCAGGTGCCCCGCACTGCTGGGGGGTGGGTGTGCAAGGGGACATGAGTGGGGGCCTGCTGGCAGGTACCCTTCACTGCTGGAGGGTTGGGGGTGCAAGGGGACATGAGTGGGACATGAGTGGGGGCCTGCTGGCAGGTGCCCCGCACTGCTGGGGGGTGGGTGTGCAAGGGGACATGTGCGGGGGCCTGCTGGCAGGTGCCCTGCACTGCTGTGGGGTGGGTGTGCAAGGGGACATGAGTGGGGGCCTGCTGGCAGGTGCCCTGCACTGCTGGGGGGTGGGTGTGCAAGGGGACATGAGTGGGGGCCTGCTGGCAGGTGCCCCACATTGCTGGGGCTTGGGGGTGCAAGGGGACATGGGTAGGGGTCTGCTGGCAGGTGCCCTGTACTGCTGGGGGGTGGGGGTGCCCCACACTGCTGGGGCTTGGGGGTGCAAGGGGACATGGGTAGGGGTCTGCTGGCAGGCGTCCTGCACTGCTGGCGGGTGGGGGTGCAGGGGGACATGAGTGGGACATGAGTGGGGGCCTGCTGGCAGGTGCCCTGCACTGCTGAGGGGTGGGGGTGCAAGGGGACATGCGTGGGGGCCTGCTGGCAGGTGCCCCACACTGCTGGGGGGTGGGTGTGCAAGGGGACATGAGTGGAGGCCTGCTGGCAGGTGCCCTGCACTGCTGGGGTTGTGGGGGTGCAAGGGGACATGAGTGGGACATGAGTGGGGGCCTTCTGGCATGTGCCCCGCACTGCTGGGGGGTGGGTGTGCAAGGGGACATGAGTGGTGGCCTGCTGGCAGGTGCCCCGCACTGCTGGGGGGTGGGTGTGCAAGGGGACATGACTGTGGGCCTGCTGGCAGGTGCCCCGCACTGCTGGGGGGTGGGTGTGCAAGGGGACATGAGTGGGGGCCTGCTGGCAGGTGCCCTGCACTGCTGGAGGGGTGGGGGTGCAATGGGACATGAGTGGGAAATAAGTGGGGGCCTGCTGGCAGGTGCCCCGCACTGCTGGGGGGTGGGTGTGCACGGGGACATGAGTGGGGGCCTGCTGGCAGGTGCCCCGCACTGCTGGGGGGTGGGTGTGCAAGGGGATATGAGTGGGGGCCTGCTGGCAGGTGCTCCGCACTGCTGGGGCGTGGGGGTACAAGGGGACATGAGTGGGGGCCTGCTGGCAGTTGCCCCATATTGCTAGGGGGAGGGTGTGCAAGGGGACATGAGTGTGGGCCTGCTGGTAGGTGCCCCGCACTGCTGGGGGGTGGGTGTGCAAGGGGACATGAGTGGGGGCCTGCTGGCAGGTGCCCCGTACTGCTAGGGGGAGGGTGTGCAAGGGGACATGAGTGGGGGCCTGCTGGCAGGTGCCCCGCACTGCTGGGGGGTGGGTGTGCAAGGGGACATGAGTGTGGGCCTGCTGGCAGGTGCCCTTCACTGCTGGAGGGGTGGGGGTGCAAGGGGACATGAGTGGGACATGAGTGGGGGCCTGCTGGCAGGTGCCCTGCACTGCTGGGGGGTGGGTGTGCATGGGACATGAGTGGGACATGAGTGGGGGCCTGCTGGAAGGTGCCCCGCACTGCTGGGGGGTGGGGGTGCAAGGGGACATGAGTGGGGGCCTGCTGGCAGGTGCACCGCACTGCTGGGGGGTGGGTGTGCAAGTGGACATGAGTGTGGGCCTGCTGGCAGGTGTCCCGCACTGCTGGGGGGTGGGTGTGCAAGGCGACATGAGTGGGGGCCTGCTGGCAGGTGCCCGCACTGCTGGGGGGTGGGTGTGCAAGGGGACATAAGTGGGGTCCTGCTGGCAGGTGCCCCGCACTGCTGGGGGGTGGGTGTGCAAGGGGACATGAGTGGGGGCCTTCTGGCAGGTTCCCCTGCACTGCTGGGGGGTGGGTGTGCAAGGGGATATGAGTGGGGGCCTGCTGGCAGGTGCCCCGTACTGCTAGGGGGAGGGTGTGCAAGGGGACATGAGTGGGGGCCTGCTGGCAGGTGCCCCGCACTGCTGGGGGGTGGGGGTGCAAGGGGACATGGGTGGGGGCCTGCTGGCAGGTGCCCTGCACTGCTGGGGGTTGGGGGTGCAGGGGACATGAGTGGGGGCCTGCTGGCAGGTGCCCTGCACTGCTGGGGGTGGGGGTGCAAGGGGACATGAGTGGGACATGAGTGGGGGCCTGCTGGAAGGTGCCCCGCACTGCTGGGGGGTGGGGGTGCAAGGGGACATGAGTGGGGGCCTGCTAGCAGGTGCACCGCACTGCTGGGGGGTGGGTGTGCAAGTGGGCATGAGTGTGGGCCTGCTGGCAGGTGTCCCGCACTGCTGGGGGGTGGGTGTGCAAGGCGACATGAGTGGGGGCCTGCTGGCAGGTGCCCCGCACTGCTGGGGGGTGGGTGTGCAAGGGGACATAAGTGGGGTCCTGCTGGCAGGTGCCCCGCACTGCTGGGGGGTGGGTGTGCAAGGGGACATGAGTGGGGGTCTGCTTGCAGGTGCCCTGCACTGCTGGGGGGTGGGGGTGCAAGGGGGCATGGGTGGGGGCCTGCTGGCAGGTGCCCTGCACTGCTGGGGGGTGGGTGTGCAAGTGGACATGAGTGGAGGCCTGCTGTCAGGTGCCCTGCACTGCTGGGGGGGGTGGGGGTGCAAGGGGACATGAGTGGGACATGAGCGGGGTCCTGCTGGCAGGTGCCCTGCACTGCTGGTGGGGTGGGGGTGCAAGCGGACATGAGTGGGGGCCTGCTGGCAGGTGCCCCGCACTGCTGGGGGGTGGGTGTGCAAGGAGACATGAGTGGGGGCCTGCTGGCAGGTGCCCCGCACTGCTGGGGGGTGGGGGTGCAAGGGGAGATGAATGAGGGCCTGCTGGCAGGTGCCCTGCACTGCTGGGGGGTAGGGGTGCAGGGGGACATGAGTGGGGGCCTGCTGGCAGGTGCCCTGCACTGCTGGGGAGTGGGGGTGCAAGGGGACATGAGTGGGACATGAGTGGGGGCCTGCTGGCAGGTGCTCTGCACTGCTGGGAGGGTGCGGGGTGCAAGGGGACATGAGTGGGACAGGAGTGGGGGCCTGCTGGCAGGTGCCCTGCACTGCTGGTGGGGTGGGTGTGCAAGGGGACATGAGTGGGGGCCTGCTGGCAGTTTCCCCGCACTGCTGGGGGGTGGGTGTGCAAGGGGACATGAGTGGGGGCCTGCTGGCAGGTTCCCCTGCACTGCTGGGGGGTGGGTGTGCAAGGGGACATGAGTGGGGGCCTGCTGGCAGGTGCCCCGTACTGCTAGGGGGAGGGTATGCAAGGGGACATGAGTGGTTGCCTGCTGACAGGTGCCCCGCACTGCTGGGGGGCGGGTGTGCAAGGGGACATGAGTGCGGGCCTGCTGGCAGGTGCCCTTCACTGCTGGAGGGGTGGGGGTGCAAGGGGACATGAATGGGACATGAATGGGACATGAGTGGGGGCCTGCTGCAGGTGACCCTCACTGCTGGGGGGTGGGTGTGTGTTAGGCGGAAACCTGTGCAGTTCCCTCTGGGACCACTGCAAAAGTTTAGGACTACAGGCGTTGGCGGTGAACCCACTTGGTAGCAGTCTGTACCACACAGATTCACTTGGTAGCTGTGGCTGAGCAGTCAGACTTCTCTCAAGAAAAGTTGGTCAGTATGTGGAGTATACAACATAGGGCAATTCTTCACAGCAAGACAAGCAAACAAGCAACGAGGCTTAGTGTAAAGATATTAAGGTATTTATTTATAACACAACATCTATGGAAAAACACTAAAGCAAATCACGGCAAACAAATCAAACACAATTAAACTACGGAGTAGAAAACGATCAATCCCCCTAGCAAAATATCGACAACTCTAGGTTCTACCAGCACCACTTATTTTCAGACAGAGGTGTATACCTCAACCTAGATGACACTCGAATATTAGTTAGGACGGGAGAGAAAAAGATAGGCAGGTTATGAAATCAACACAGGTAAATCCTATGCGGATAAAATGCAAGGCAGGAAGGCAAGAATCACAATAGATCGTAAAGTTCAGAGGCCAGGCCCACTCGGAGAGAGGCAAGGCGCAATGTCCCAAAAAGTCTCTAGTGGAGATGCATTCAAGTCTTTATAGCAAATTGTTATCGGCAGATTGAACCAGTTCAGAACAAAGAATGAGCAAAGCTTGGAGGCGACCCAGCGGAACGGAGAGGATTAAGACACCTCACTCGAACCGACCGAAAGGGAAGCCAGGCGGACACGGTACCTTGTTGTGGAGGGCAGCCCCGGCGGGGGCAGTTGTTCCTGGTGGTGGATGCACGTCGGGTCTGGACCAAGAGTAGAGATGATCTCGTCATCGAAGGAAAGTAAAGTCCGGTGCACCACCAGGGAAGAGACCAGCCGCGGAGTGCTCCGTCACAAGGCACCCCCTTTTGGTCGTGGTACAGGGGTAGTGGCTATCCGGTTGCCGAGGTGCTCTGCACGGGCAATTCGACCACTGCGTCCTGAGATGAATAAAAAGCAAAGGGGACTGGTTGTTCCCACCAGTCAGGGGAAGAGACTCTCCGGCAGGGAGATCTCCTCTGTCGTCGGGAAGTGGTGAGTCGGTTCCGCAGGGCTCCACCGGAGGTGTCGTCGTGCAGGTCGGCTCAGCGTTACCCTCGTCGGATTCTTAGGTCCTGTGGCGACTTCTGAAGATCCAATCCCAAAAGCCCTGCTTTTATGCAGAATACCCCCATTCATTAAGCCTAGCTGTCAATCAACACATGCTAAGTGGTGAGCGGGAAGGCTCACCACCTGGGCCAATCACTCCAGAGTGCGACCCTGAGTTGGCAAGGCAACTCGGTCCAGGGTGCCTAAACCCCCTCCCACACCCCTGAGGTAACCCAGACAGAATGGCACCACTTTGGAGGGTCTCTGTACAGAGGCCCGCCAAAAGTGGAACAAAGGGCTCAACCTTTGGTTTAGGAGTCACAGAGACGAACACAGACGCCATTTTAAAACCGAGTTCTGGCAGAAAATACTACTCGATAAACTTATTTAAGATAAGTAGATCGGTGGTACGTCAGAGATTAATGAGAAAAAGTATCAATCTCCAACAGTGGGACGAATCCCATAGGGTTATGTTCGGGATCGAACATAACAAGTAGTTTCCACTGCCACCAGCCAAAACTCGACGAGGGGGGACGGGACAGTGCCCCCTCGAGTAACAGATCCAGGAGTAATCGAATAACCCCTATTAGTATGTCCACAATATGATGGTTGGTACTAGTTCTGTTAGTAAATTTAGGTCTAGTAAAGCCAATGGCGACTTTACATGACCGGGGAGACAGTAGTCAGTCCTCGGGTATGGAGTCTATGGTGGGGGACCCGCTAGGGCACCCCCGTGTTACGACACGTAGGGTGCGGTGTAACACACATAGAAAAACATATGAGACCCTATGGAGTAAAAGACCCCATAGCCCATCGAACACATTGGCCCTCATTACGACCCTGGCGGAAATGGGAAAACGATGGCGGAAATGCAATACCGCCATCGAATAGCGCTCGGTGCGACTATGACCCGTCACCGCAAAGTACGAAGCCATTAGCGACACCGTAGTGAACGCCAACGCTAACTGCACTAGGCACGCGCGCGCGCGCCATGCCAAACCGCAAACACCACCATGGTGCAACGGTACGCCAATTCCGACCCTAGCGGACATGTACCTAACGCCATCAGGCATGGCGGAATGGACCATTCCGCCATGGTGAGAAGTACGGCATCGCGAATCAACCGTAAACGGCCCCACTGAGTGCCTGTACACCGCTCCCTGCCCACAAAGTACAACTCCCTGTAGGTGCAAAGAAGTCACAATGCAACCATTGAAAAGTACAAAGCACCCATGCATGCCAACGAACAAAAGCAACACAAGAGGTGCCAATGGGAGCTGCAGGGCACAGATGGCACGAATACAGAAGCCATCCCAATGGACATGACCACAGTCCCCCACCAAGAAACGCACGCAAACACAGGCACCTGTGCCCAGCAACAATCCGAAAACACATCATTCCACCAGTCCACCTGGCTGACCGGCATCTGTTACACAAAACCCAATCCCCCGCCCCTGAGCATGACAACATTCAAACTGTCACATTGGCAGCCCCCATCCCTGACCTCACGGGCTCAGTAGGCAAACGCGCCCAGTACAGTACCACGCAACTAAACCCCGAAGCAGGAACCCAATGCAGATCTCCTCACAATACATCGCCCCACAAATAGGCACATGCCACATCACTTGCAAAGAAAAACGCTACACGGGCCAAATCCGATCAGAAATTTAATGCACAACTAAATCACCAAGCCCATACAGCCATCAGGCCACGAACTCAAAAACACATGTCACCATTGAGGGCTGCATCCGCAAGAAATGACCATCCACCACTTGTGTGACGCCCTGTTCCAGCATGGTACACAGAGCCACATTCACGTACGAAAAGGCTACATGGAAGCGCACACAACCGCAGGGCCGTCCCAATGTGGAGGCACTAGTCCAGCTGAAAGGCCGAAATGTTGCTCCGAGCCACCAGTACTGCGTAAGGGCATGTGGGCCACTGGCGATCGTCCCATAAGATCGTAATGCTGCTCCACCGATTAACACGAAGCAGCAGGTGTTGGGAGTAAAATCCATCTGCAGGAGTGGCATACAGATGGCAGTGGCAAAAGGGGAGGAGATACCTGTCAACCAAAAGAAAAGAACAAGAACAGAATGGCCATCAGAACCACATACGAACAACTCACTTCAATGAGCACACGAAATCCACAGCCATATGCATGCTAGCCCACTCCAAAGGATCATCACCACCCCAAAACCACTTGCGACTTATAACTCTCTATATCGAGGTGTAAACACCATCACAAACGAGTGTACCTGTGCATGCGTCTGCCATAACAGAATCCATCAGAGGGGAATGTTAACGTGCATGGACACAAGTGGCTGAGTGCGCGTCGAGACAGGGAGGGCTCAACAAGGCCAGATAGACGATGGGCCCACTATGGCAGCCCTGCATCACATAGCGTAGGGGAGGCAGATAGACCCCAAGAAGCCCTGTACAAGGGAAACTCTGCATCAAATCACCTGCCCATGCATCCATTCATCATACCCTCATCCAGGAATCAAAACGCCTGAATAATTACTCACATGACATTAGAAACATCCATTGAGTCTGTGCGTAATGCAGCCTGCTAAATCCACAGTGCCCCAGCCCGTAAATCCAGTGTTGTGAAGTAACATGTATTTGGGAATGCCCGGCCTCATCGCCCACGTAGCTATTGCGCATCCCAAACTATTCATATCAATCATTGCTCCCTCGCCATGGGCCCTGTCTCAAGGACATAGAACAAAAGAACGTTATATTTGCAGACAGACCTGTGGGCATCTCCTCGCCGCTAGCCGGAAACCGAAAGCGCCGCCCTTCGAATTCCTCATTTTCAACATCACGTCGAAAAGGCATCTGTGGCCGTTTGAAATCACTAATTATTCCATCGAGTGCGGCTGTGCGTGAAAATGGCAACTGCCTTCACCCACGAATGGGAAGCCACGCCCGTCGTTGCTACTCGGTACAGTGATGCATGAGGGCCCACCGTTACTCGAGTACTACGTTCCACTGACCCTTCACAAGTCCGTTCGCGACTGCACAGATAGTATGGGAAACAATGGGACCACAGCAGAATGAACATATCAACCAATCTTACACGGCCATCGGGTACAAATACATGAATGCAATAGCAAGATACAAATACCCGATTAGCAGCGTCGTGCGCGGGACATGCTCGGCCAAAGGGGAGAGCAGTTGGCACAGGTGGAATCAATCACCACAGGTGGAGGCCATACAGCCTGGAAACACATAAATTGCACAGCCAGTCTCCTCCCACAACCACAGCGAAATGCTACCGGCAGGACTCGCGATGTTGGCCCTGGGGGACCTGATAGCACTGCAAGTGCTCCGACTCCAAGAGGAAGACGAACATCAACTACAACCAGCCGCACGGAGGAGACGCAGGAGGAGGAGGAGGCCAAGGCAGGGCCAGCAAGGCCCACCAGCACAGCCACTACCACCACGCAGGCAGCCCGCAATCCCACGCCTCCGAGCACATCCGTTCAACCTCACTGATGAGCAGATCCACACCCTCTACCGTCTGGACCGGGACACCATAGCCGCCATTGTGGACATGACACAGGCTGACCTAGTCAGCATGATAGATAGCCCAACCGCCATCCCACCCCTACTGAAGGTGGTGTCTGTACTACACTTCCTGGCCACTGGCACCTACCAGCACACAGTCGGACAGTTGCATGGCATTTCTCAGCCACTGTTCTCACGGACACTATTCCAAGTGCTCGATGCCCTCCTGCAGCACGCAGACGACTACATCTCTCTACCACGCTCGGAGCAGGAAATAACCAACACAAAAGTGGGATTCCATGCACTTGCCGGCATACCGGGTTGCATTGGTGCCATCGACTGCACCCATGTTGAATTGGTCGTCCCACATGCCATGGAGGCCCAGTACCGCAACCGAAAACAATTTCATTCCCTGAATGTACAAATGGTGTGTGACTCCAACAGGATCATTACGCATTGTTGTGCCCGATTCCCTGGATCAACCCATGATTCCATGGTCTTGAGGAACTCTACCATACCACGCTACATGGAGCGACACGCAGGGAACAGATCCTGGCTACTCGGTGAGTCTCATTGCATGCATGATGATGTGGGGTATGTGATTTGGCAATGTACTGGCAGGAAGGGGGGGGGTGTGCGTACGTATCAATGGCATTCCACATCCTACGTTTCTCGTCCACATACAGGTGATGCTGGATATCCACTGAAGAGATGGCTCCTCACACCAGTCCGGAACCCACGGGACCAGCATGAGGAGGACTACAACCATGCCCACTCACGTACCCGTGTAGTCATAGAACAGGCATTCGGCCTACTGAAGACTCGTTTCCGCTGCCTGAGCAGGTCTGGCGGGGCACTCCTGTACCGCCATGAGAAGGTTGCAAAGATGGTCATGGCATGTGTCATGCTCCACAACATGTGCGTACGTAGAAATGTGCCCATGCCCCCTGACGCAGAACTGCAAGCACCTGATGATGGTCATGATGAGGGTGGGGATGTGGCAGCACCTCATGGAGTCTGCGAGGCACCGGAGGCCCGTGACATCCGTCAGCATCTCATTGATGTATGCTTCTAGCACTCACGCCTGGTGGCTGATACATGGACACGGGACTCGTGGCACTGCGTGTGTCTGGGACATGCACAATATGGACTATACGCCTATGATGGCCTAGTACACATAGATCAATGTCCACACATCTCATTTGTTGATCGTGCACTTTTTATGGCATATGTGATATCATGTTGAACACCCTATCGACCCGCCACCCAAGTGAGCCCAACACACCCCCTCCACCCTCCTACCTCCCCCCCGAATACCAGTGTCCAAAGATGCTCATTGTCAGTGGCCTGTCGCTATTGCAAGCCCCCTCTGCGGGTATCAGGGGCACCCCTGCCTGTGGAGCGCAGGTTCCTCCCTGATCTACGTTGGGGGCTGCCCTGGACGGAACTTGCAACGGATGATGTGTCTGCCTGCTCATGTCCATGCATGTCCCTAAGGGTTTGCGAGAGCTCAGTGAGCACACGGCGCACTGCGGCAAGTTCGGCACATACGTCTTTGGACGTCGCATGCAGTTCCCCCCTCAGGCTCTCGGTGCTTCTCTCCATTTGGACTCTCAGGCTCTCGGTGCTACTCTCCGTTTGGACTCTCAGGCTCTCGGTGCTACTCTCGATTTGTGCCCTTAGCGTCTCAGTACCTCTCTCCATTTCTGCCCTAAGTGTCTCTGTTGATGTTTCTATGTCTGCCTTGGTGCCCCCACATTCATCGGCATGGCCCTTGAGGAGTGTGGCCATTTGCTGCTGTTGGACGATTAACTTGTCGAGGGACTGTTGCCTCTGCTGGGCCATGGCCATTTGCGGTGGTGTCACAGAGGGGCTGTTGTCCTCATGTTGCCTTGCCACAGGGCTTGGGGGGGATGGCCAGTCGTCGTCTTGTGGCTGCACCTGCGTGGTATCCTCATGTTGTACGGGATGGGACAGACAGGGGGATTGGGACAGGTCATGGATGGATCTGACCTCGACATCCCCGTCTTCTGT
Organism: Ambystoma mexicanum; assembly: GCF_040938575.1. Lineage (NCBI taxonomy): Eukaryota > Metazoa > Chordata > Amphibia > Caudata > Ambystomatidae > Ambystoma > Ambystoma mexicanum. The sequence continues at coordinate 1,679,214,466 of NC_090937.1, forward strand.
GTCCGAGCATGCTGCCATCAATGGGGTGTCACCTATGGTGCTGCTGCCACCAGAGGCAGTGCCTTCTGTGGCATCCGTTGGGGGGACCTGTGGTGGTGGTGTGGTGGCCATGCTGGCTGCTGGGGTGCCTGTTGATGTTCCCTCCTCTGTGCTGCCACCTGATTTGTGCTGCTGCCGTGTCTTGATGCGTGCAGCTGAGGTGGAGGGTCTCTGGCCGTTGGTCTTGGCCCTCTTTGCAGGTGTGCTGGTAGGGGTGTCCTGTAGCTCGTCGTTTGGATCGGACCCTGTGGTGGAGTAAAGGAGGGCGAGGGTTATTGATGGGTCTGTGGGAATTGGAATGGCATTGTATCACATGCTTTGGGGTGGTACCTGAGGGTGATTTGGGTCGGGGACTTGGAGGTGCTTTGATTTGTGTGTGGAGTGAGGGTGCAGTTGTTTGGCAGCCTGCAGTTTGGGTGTGCCTGCTGCACGTGTAGTGTGTGTATTAGGGGTTTTTAATTATTTATGTATTTATTGTGGATTTTAACGTGCGCTATCAGGCCGATGTGTGTGGACGTTCTCCTGGACATGTGTTTCTGTTGCACTATGTGGACGCATGGTACTTCACATGGATGGACTGTGTGGATTGTTATATCTGGCCCACCTACCTGAATCTTCGGATGTCTGCACTCCTTTCTCCATCCCTCCGACTCCCTCAATGCTCTCCATTCCGATGGTGGAGGCACAGATTTCTTCCCAGGGGGTCAACTTGATGGGTGATTCAGGACCTCCCCCGGTGGCTGTGGCAATGTTGCGGTTGGCGGAGAGTATGCTGCGGACGCGTATCCGCAGGTCGTCCCATCGCTTGCGGCATTGCTGTGGGGTGCGGTCCCCACCGCACTTACACGCTGTGCCACCAGAGCCCATATGGCCTTCTTGTTTGCAAGTGCCGTCCTGGTCATTTGCGTGCTGAAGACGACGGCAGCATTCTCCTGGAGGGTCTCTGTTAGCACGGTGAGTTCCTCGCGGGAGAAGTGGACCTGCCGCTTGCGATCGCACGCTTTCTTCGCTACTTTTCCCATTTTTCTTGGTTTCGCTAGGGTGGTTGACGGGGTGGGGTGTGTCTCAGGGTAGTGTTTTTAGTGGTTGTGTGGTTTTAGTGTATTTATAGGTGTACGCCGGGATGTTTCCCGTTCCGGCCCCGTGTTTTGACTTCCGTTTCCGTATATTTCCGGCCACCGTACTTTCCGGTAGGCGCACACTGCGGTGACCGCTAAGAGGGGTGGCGGTATTGCACCTGGGGCGCCGTACGGCGGCGGTGTGGGCCGTTTTGGGGTCATTTCCGCCATCGCGGACTTTGCACTTCCGCCATGCCGTGGTGCTCGTGCTCGATGGGTCGGAATGGGCCGCAGTTTGCTCCTTCGTGCTATGGCGGAAACGCTATTTACGCTGTGGCGGTCCGGTCAGTCGCTTTCCGCAAGGGTCGTAATGAGGGCCATTGACATTTCAAAGAAATTACTCACATACATGTCCAAGAGTGGGAGAAAAGAGTCTCACTCTTGGCAGGATGGAAAAAAACAAACTCCAGAAATCCAGCAAAGCTGCTGAGGGACTCACTAGGTTAGGAAATTCAGCCTAAACAGAGAATTCTCCCTAACAGTTTGCAAGGAGACATGAGTAGGGGCCTGCTGGCAGGTGCTCTTCACTGCTGGAGGGGTGGGGGTGCAAGGGGACATGAGTGGGGGCTAGCTGGCAGGTGCCCTGCACTGCTGGGGGGTGGGTGTGCAAGGGGACATGAGTGGGGGCCTGCTGGCAGGTGCACCGCACTGCTGGGGGGTGGGTGTGCAAGGGGCATGAGTGGGGGCCTGCTGGCAGGTGCCCCGCACGGCTGTGGGGTGGGTGTGCAAGGGGTCATAAGTGGGGGCCTGCTGGCAGGTGCCCCGCACTGCTGGGGGGTGGGTGTGTAAGGGGACATGGGTGGGGGCCTGCTTGCAGGTGCCCTGCACTGCTGGGGGGTGGGGGTGCAAGGGGACATGAGTGGGACATGAGTGGGGGCTAGCTGGCAGGTGCCCTGCACTGCTGGGGGGTGGGTGTGCAAGGGGACATGAATGGGGGCCTGCTGGCAGATGCACCGCACTGCTGGGGGGTGGGTGTGCAAGGGGCATGAGTGGGGGCCTGCTGGCAGGTGCCCCGCACGGCTGTGGGGTGGGTGTGCAAGGGGACATAAGTGGGGGCCTGCTGGCAGGTGCCCCGCACTGCTGGGGGGTGGGTGTGTAAGGGGACATGGGTGGGGGCCTGCTTGCAGGTGCCCTGCACTGCTGGGGGGTGGGGGTGCAAGGGGACATGGGTGGGGGCCTGCTGGCAGGTGCCCTGCACTGCTGGGGGGGTGGGTGTGCAAGTGGACATGAGTGGAGGCCTGCTGGCAGGTGCCCTGCACTGCTGGGGGGGTGGGGGTGCAAGGGGACATGAGTGGGACATGAGTGGGGGCCTGCTGGCAGGTGCCCTGCACTGCTGGTGGGGTGGGGGTGCAAGGGGACATGAGTTGGGGACTGCTGGCAGTTGCCCCGCACTGCTGGGAGGTAGGTGTGCAAGGGGACATGAGTGAGGGCCTGCTGGCAGGTGCCCCGCACTGCTGGGGGGTGTGTGTGCAAGGGGACATGAGTGGGGGCCTGCTGGCAGGTGCCCGGCACTGCTGGGGGGTGGATGTGCAAGGGGACATGAGTGGGGGCCTGCTGGCAGGTGCCCCGCACTGCTCGGGGGGTGGGTGTGCAAGGGGACATGAGTACGGGCCTGCTGGCAGGTGCCTTGCACTGCTGGGGGGTGGGGGTGCAAGAGGACATGAGTGGGACATGAATGGGGGCCTGCTGGCAGGTGCCCTGCACTGCTGGGGGGTGGGTGTGCAAGGGGACATGAGTGGGTGCCTGCTGGCAGGTGCCCCACACTGCTGGGGGGTGGGTGTGCAAGGGGACATGAGTGGGGGCCTGCTGGAAGGCACCCCACACTGCTGGGGGGTGGGTGTGCAAGGGGACATGAGTCGGGGCCTGCTGGCAGGTGCCTTACACTGCTGGGGGTGGGGGTGCAAGGGGACATGAATGGGGGCCTGCTGGCAGGTGCCCTGCACTGCTGGGGGGTGGGGGTGCAGGGGGACATGAGTTGGGGCCTGCTGGCAGGTGCCCTGCACTGCTGGGGGGTGGGGGTGCAAGGGGACATGAGTGGGACATGAGTGGGGGCCTGCTGGCAGGTGCTCTGCACTGCTGGGGTGTGGGGGTGCAAGGGGACATGAGTGGGACATGAGTGGGGGCCTGCTGGCAGGTGCCCTGCACTGCTGGTGGGGTGGGGGTGCAAGGGGACATGAGTGAGGGACTGCTGGCAGTTGCCCCGCACTGCTGGGGGGTGGGTGTGCAAGGGAACATGAGTGGGGACCAGCTGGCAGGTGCCCCGCACTGCTGGGGGGTGGGTGTGCAAGGGGACATGAGTGGGAGCTTGCTGGCAGGTGCCCCGCACTGCTGGGGGGTTGGTGTGCAATGGGACATGAGTGGGGGCCTGCTGGCAGGTGCCCAGCACTGCTGGGGGGTGGGTTGTGCAAGGGGACATGAGTGAGGGCCTGTTGGCAGGTGCCCCGCACTGCTGGGGGGTGGGGGTGCAGGGGACATGAGTGGGGGCCTGCTGGCAGGTGCCCTGCACTGCTGAGGGTTGGGGGTGCAGGCGACATGAGTGGGGGCCTGCTGGCAGGTGCCCTGCACTGCTGGGGGGTGGGGGTGCAAGGGGACATGAGTGGGACATGAGTGGGGGCCTGCTGGAAGGTGCCCTGCACTGCTGGGGGGTGGGGGTGCAAGGGGACATGAGCGGGGGCCTGCTGGCAGGTGCCCCACACTGCTGTGGGGTGGGTGTGCAAGGGGACATGAGTGGGGGCCTGCTGGCAGGTGCACCGCACTGCTGGGTGGTGGGTATGCAAGTGGACATGAGTGTGGGCCTGTTGGCAGGTGTCCCGCACTGCTGGGGGGTGGGTGTGCAAGGGGACATGAGTGGGGGCCTGCTGGCAGGTGCCCCGCACTGTTGGGGGGTGGGTGTGCACGGGGACATGAGTGGGGGCCTGCTTGCAGGTGCCCCGCACTGCTGGGGGGCGGGGGTGCAAGGGGACATGGGTGGGGGCCTGCTGGCAGGTGCCTCGCACTGCTGGGGGGGTGGGTGTGCAAGGGGACATGAGTGGAGGCCTGCTGGCAGGTGCCCTGCACTGCTGGGGGGTGGGGGTGCAAGGGGACATGAGTGGGACATGAGTGGGGGCCTCCTGGCAGGTGCCCGGCACTGCTGGTGGGGTGCAGGTGCAAGGGGGCATGAGTGGGGGCCTGCTGGCAGGTGCCCCGCACTGCTGGGGGGTGGGGGTGCAAGGGGACATGAGTGGAGGCCTGCTGGCAGGTGCCCTGCACTGCTGGGGGGTGGGTGTGCAAGGCGACATGAGTGGGGACCTGCTGGCAGGTGCCCCGCACTGCCTGGGGGTGGATGTGCAAGGGGACATGAGTGGGGGCCTCCTGGCAGGTGCCCCGCACTGCTGGGGGGTGGATGTGCAAGGGGACATGAGTGGGGGCCTGCTGGCAGGTGCCTTACACTGCTGGGGGGGTGGGGGTGCAAGGGGACATGAGTGGGACATGAGTGGGGTGTGCAAGGGGACATGAGTGGGGGTCTGCTGGCAGGTGCCCCGCACTGCCTGGGGGTGGATGTGCAAGGGGACATGAGTGGGGGCCTGCTGGCAGGTGCCTTGCACTGCTGGGGGGGTGGGGGTGCAAGGGGACATGAGTGGGACATGAGTGGGACATGAATGGGGGCCTGCTGGCAGGTACCCTGCACTGCTGGGGGGTGGGTGTGGAAGGGCACATGAGTGGGGGCCTGCTGGCAGGTGCCCTGCACTGCTGGGGGGTGGGTGTGCAAGGGTACATGAGTGGGGGCCTGCTGGCAGGTGCCCCGCACTGCTGGGGGGTGGGTGTGCAAGGGGACATGAGTGGGGGCCTGCTGGCAGGTGCCCCGCACTGCTGGGGGGTGGGGGGCAAGGGGACATGATTGGGGGCCTGCTGGCAGGTGCCCTGCACTGCTGGGGGGTGGGGGTGCAGGGGGACATGAGTGGGGGCCTGCTGGCAGGTGCCCTGCACTGCTGGGTGGTGGGGGTGCAAGGGGACATGAGTGGGGGCCTGCTGGCAGGTGCCCTGCACTGCTGAGGGGGGTGGGGGTGCAAGGGGACATGAGTGGGACATGAATGGGGGCCTGCTGGCAGGTACCCTGCACTGCTGGGGGGTGGGTGTGCAAGGGCACATGAGTGGGGGCCTGCTGGCAGGTGCCCTGCACTGCTGGGGGGTGGGGGTGCAAGGGGACATGAGTGGGACATGAGTGGGGTGTGCAAGGGGACATGAGTGGGGGCCTGCTGGCAGGTGCCCCGCACTGCCTGGGGGTGGATGTGCAAGGGGACATGAGTGGGGGCCTGCTGGCAGGTTCCCCGCACTGCTGGGTGGTGGGTGTGCAAGGGGACATGAGTGGGGGCCTGCTGGCAGGTGCCTTGCACTGCTGGGGGGGTGGGGGTGCAAGGGGACATGAGTGGGACATGAGTGGGACATGAATGGGGGCCTGCTGGCAGGTACCCTGCACTGCTGGGGGGTGGGTGTGCAAGGGCACATGAGTGGGGGCCTGCTGGCAGGTGCCCTGCACTGCTGGGGGGTGGGTGTGCAAGGGTACATGAGTGGGGGCCTGCTGGCAGGTGCCACGCACTGCTGGGGGGTGGGTGTGCAAGGGGACATGAGTGGGGGCCTGCTGGCAGGTGCCCCGCACTGCTGGGGGGTGGGGGGCAAGGGGACATGATTGGGGGCCTGCTGGCAGGTGCCCTGCACTGCTGGGGGGTGGGGGTGCAGGGGGACATGAGTGGGGGCCTGCTGGCAGGTGCCCTGCACTGCTGGGTGGTGGGGGTGCAAGGGGACATGAGTGGGGGCCTGCTGGCAGGTGCCCTGCACTGCTGGGGGGGTGGGGGTGCAAGGGGACATGAGTGGGACATGAGTGGGGGCCTGCTGGCAGGTGCTCTGCACTGCTGGTGGGGGGCAAGGGGACATGAGTGGGGGACTGCTGCCAGTTGCCCCGCACTGCTGGGGCGTGGGTGTGCAAGGGGACATGAGTGGGGCCTGCTGGCAGGTGCCCCACACTGCTGGGGGGTGGGTGTGCAAGGGGACATGAGTGGGGGCCTGCTGGCAGGTGCCCCACACTGCTGGGGGGTGGGTGTGCAAGGGGACATGAGTGGGGGCCTGCTGGCAGGTTCCCCGCACTGCTGGGTGGTGGGTGTGCAAGGGGACATGAGTGGGGGCCTGCTGGCAGGTGCCTTGCACTGCTGGGGGGGTGGGGGTGCAAGGGGACATGAGTGGGACATGAGTGGGGTGTGCAAGGGGACATGAGTGGGTGCCTGCTGGCAGGTGCCCCGCACTGCTGGGGGATGGGTGTGCAAGGGGACATGAGTGGGGGCCTGCTGGCAGGTGCCCCGCACTGCTGGGGGGTGGGTGTGCAAGGGGACATGAGTGGGGCCTGCTGGCAGGTGCCCCGCACTGCTGGGGGTGGGGGTGCAAGGGGACATGAGTGGGGGCCTGCTGGCAGGTGCCCCGAACTGCTGGTGGTGGGGGTGCAAGGGGACATGAATGGGGACCTTCTGGCAGGTGCCCCGCACTGCTGGGGGGTGGGGGTGCAGGGGGACATGAGTGGGGGCCTGCTGGCAGGTGCCCTGCACTGCTGGGGGTGGGGGTGCAAGGGGACATGAGTGGGACATGAGTGGGGGCCTGCTGGCAGGTGCCCTGCACTGCTGGTGGGGTGGGGGTGCAAGGGGACATGAGTGGGGGACTGCTGGCAGTTGCCCCACACTGCTGGGGGGTGGGTGTGCAAGGGGACATGAGTGGGGGCCTGCTGGCAGGAGCCCCGCACTGCTGGGGGGTGGGGGTGCAAGGGGACATGAGTGGAGGCCTTCTGGCAGGTGCCCCGCACTGCTGGGGGGTGGCTGTGCAAGGGGACATGAGTGGGGGCCTGCTGGTAGGTCCCCCGCAGTGCTGGGGTTTGGATGTGCAAGGGGACATGAGTGGGGGCCTGCTGGCAGGTGCCCCGCACTGCTGGGAGGTGGGTGTGCAAGGGCACATGAGTGGGACATGAGTGGGTGTTAGGGAGAATTCTCTGTTTAGGCTGAATTTCCTAACCTAGTGTGTCCCCCAGCAACTTTGCGGATTTCTGGAGTTTGTTTTTTCCATCTTGCCAAGAGTGAGACTCTTTTTCTCCCACTCTTGGACATGAATGTGTGTAATTCCATCGATTGTCAATGTGTTCTATGAGCTATGGAGTCTTTTACTCCATAGGGTCTCATATGATTTTCTATGTGTGTTACACCGCAACCTACGTGCCGTAATACTGGGGCGTCCTAGCGGACCTCCATCATTGACTCCATACCCGGGGACTGACTACTGTCTCCCCGGGCATGTAAAGTCACCATTGGCTTTACTAGACCTAAATTTACTAACAGAACTAGTAAAAACCATCCTATTGTGGACGTACTAGTAGGGGTAATTCGATTACTCCTAGGTCTGTTATTCGAGGGGGCACTGTCCCGTCCCCCCTCGTCGAGTTTTGGCTGGTGGCAGTGGAAACTACTTGTTATATTCGACCCCGAATATAACCCTATGGGATTCTTCCCATTGTTAGAGATTGATACTGTTTCTCGTTAATCTCTAACATACCACCGGTTTACTTATCTTAAATAAGTCTATCGGATGGTATTTTCTGCCAGAACTCGGTTTTTAAAATGGCGTCTGTGTTCGTCTCTGTGACTCCTAAACCAAAGGTCGAGCCCTTTGTTTCACTTTTGGCGGGCTTCTGTACAGAGACCCTCCAAAGTCGTGCCATTTTGTCTGGGTTACCACAGGGGTGTGGGAGGGGGTTTAGGCACCCTGGACTGAGTTGCCTTGCCAACTCCGGTCGCACTCTGGTGTGATTGGCCCAAGTGGTGAGCCTCCCCGCTCACCCCTTAGCATGTTTTGATTGACAGCTAGGCTGAATGAATGGGGGTTTTCTGCATAAAAGCAGGGCTTTTGGGACTTGATCTTCAGAAGTTGCCACAGGACCTAAGAATCCGACGAGGGTAAAGCTGAGCTGACCTGCAACGACGACACCTCCGGTGGAACCCTGCTGAACTGACTCACCACTTCCCTACGACAGAGGAGATCTCCCTGCCGGAGAGTCTCTTCCCCTGACTGGTGGGAACAACCAGTCACCTTTGCTTTTTATTCGCCTCAGGACGCAGTGGTCGAATTGCCCGTGCAGAGCACCTCGGCAACCAGATAGCCACTACCCCTGTACCGCGACCAAAAGGTGGTGCCTTGTGACGGAGCACTCCGCGGCTGGTCTCTGCCCTGGTGGTGTACCGGACTTCACTTTTCTTCGACAACGAGATCCTCTCTACTCTTGGCAAAGACCCGAAGTGCATCCACCACCAGGAACAACTGCCCCCGCCGGAGCGGTCTCTCCACAATCAAGGTACTGTGTCCGCCTGGCTTCCCTTGTTGCCGGATAGAGTGAGGTGTCTTAATCCTCGCTTCTCCATAGGGTCGCCTCCAAGCTTTCTCTAGCGTGTTGTTCTGAACTGGTCCAATCCTCCAATAACAATTTGCTTCAAAGACTCAAACGCATTTCCACTAAGATACTTTTGGGACATATCGCCTTGCCTCTCTCCGAGTGGGCCTGGCCTCTGAACTTTATGATCTATTGTGGTTCTTGCCTTCTTACCGTACATTTTTTAGGCGTGAAGTATTGAACTGTGTTGATTTCTTGACCTACTGATTTTTCTCTCCCGTCCTAACTAATATTCGAGTGCCATCTAGGTTGAGGTATACACCTCTGTCTGCAAATAAGTGGTGCTGGTAGAACCTAGACTTGTCGAACTATTGTTAGGGGGATTGATCTGTTCTCTTCGTAGAGTAATTGTAATTGAAGTGTTTGCCGTGATAGTGCCAAAGGGTTTTCTATAGATGTGCCGTTATAAATAAATACCTTTATATCTTTACACTGAAGCCTTGTTGCGTGTTTGCTTGTCTTACTGTGAAGAATTGCCCTATCTTGTATACTCCAGATACTGCTTAACTCTTCTTGAGAGAAGTCTGACTGCTCAGCCACAGCTACCAAGTGAATCTGTGTGGTACAGACTGCTACCAAGTGGGTTTACTGCCAAACACCTGTAGTCCTAAATCTTTTGCAGTGGTCCCAGAGGGAACTGCACAGGTTTCCGCCTAACAGTGGGGGCCTGCTGGCAGGTACCCTGCACTGCTGGGGGGTGGGTGTGCAAGGGGACATGAGTGGGTGCCTGCTGGCAGGTGCCCCACACTGCTGGGGGGTGGGTGTGCAAGGGGACATGAGTGGGGGCCTGCTGGCAGGTGCCCCGCACTGCTGGGGGGTGGGTGTGCAAGGGGATATGAGTGGGGGCATGCTGGCAGGTGCCCCGCACTGCTGGGGGGTGGGGGTTCAAGGGGACATGAATGGGGGCCTGCTGGCAGGTGCCCGGCACTGCTGGGGGGTGGTGGTGCAGGGGGACATGAGTGGGGGTCTGCTGGCAGGTGCCCTGCACTGCTGGGGTTGGGGGTGCAAGGGGACATGAGTGGGACATGAGTGGGGGCCTGCAGGCAGGTGCCCTGCACTGCTGGGGGGGTGGCGGTACAAGGGGACATGAGTGAGACATGAGTGGGGGCCTGCTGGCAGGTGCCCTGCACTGCTGGGGGGTGGGGGTGTAGGGGGTCATGCGTTGGTGATCAGTAGTGCAAGCTGACATGTGGCTTGCTTGGGGGGCATGCCCATGGTGGATGGGCTGCCTGCGGGACATGATGTCCCCTGTGGTCAGGGCTGCCTGCAGGGGCCTTAGAGGGTGTAGAGGGAACACCTGGGAGGACCCACACTGCCAATTCACGTGTAGGACTCCCCTGCACCCCAGATATACACATTCCCCACTCACACAGTGCCTGTCGCGTGTGAGAATTCACGCGCACCCCCGAAATACACGTACCCCGCTCGACCAAGGCCAATCGCGTGTGAAACTTCCCGCGCACCCCAGATTTACACGTACCCAGCCCAATCGCGTGTGAAACTTCACGCGAACCCCAGAAATACACGCACCCCACTCGCACAGGGCATATCGTGTGTGAGACTTTCCGTGAACCCGAGATTCACACGTACCCAGGCCAATTGCATGTGCAACTGCATCCGAACCCCAGGAATACACGCACCCCACTCTCACAGGGCCTATCGCGTTTGAAACTTCCCGCAAACCCCTGGAATACACGTATCCCGCTCCCCCAGGCACGATCGCATGTAGAACTACACGCGCACCCCTGAAATACACGTACCCCGCTCCCCCAGGCCCGATCGTGTGTAAAACGTCCCGCGCACACACGAAATACACGCACAAGCTAATTTTTCACACAGCGGGTGTTGCTGTTTGTCGCGTACCCCTTTGCACGTCATTTGTTCTAGGGGGCCACAGTATGGGACATTCATCAGAGCTGTATATTCGTGCTTTTTGGTAGCGCACATTTTGGCGCACATTTTTTTCCAGCGCAGGGACACTACCGCCTGCCTTCGTGTGGCGGATGGGTTTGGGTCAGTGCGCGTCTTTGCCTGTGCGCTGGTTTGCCCTATTCGATTCCATGAATACGTGTTGTAGGCGAGCGTGTGGGCGTTCCGCGCACTTGCCTCCTGTACTTCCCCCGTGACGCCCACATTTTCACGAGTTGTTCCCCATTCCGAGTGTTACGCCCCGTGTTCCGCCTACTTTTGTTATGTGCGCCGCACTAAGTGCGCTTTCGCTGTGGCCTTAGCGCACGCCGTTAGATGACCTGTGCGCCGGCGTGCACCGCGCACTTTTTCAGCGCACATCCCTGATTTTACTTGCGCAAGGACTTCCATGAATAGATGTGCGCTGGTTTCCCTGCGATATTCGCACTTGCACTGCGATTTTCACTCTTTCACTGCAAATTGCACGTTTTCGCACGCTTGCGCCAACATTTTTGGCCCACATTAATTCCATGAATCGGCCTGTCAATATCATTTTGACTCCAAGATCCCCAATGCCTGTGGTACTGGGATGAGGAAGAAGGACCAGAAGTTAATGAGGATCAAAAGTGCCACTGAAGAAAATGTGTAGTCTAGTTGTTGGGAGGCAAAGTACTGAGTGGGACACTTAAATTTCCGAGTATATCACAGCTGTGTGGTGGAAGTGGAAGAAGGAGGAGCAGGAGAGACATTACCCTCCCCGGCTGCGGCTTGAGTAGTGTGCAGAGCATCAGGTGTGCGGAGAGGTAAGAAGCAGAACGCCAGCGAGTGCGAGGAGACCAGGAGGTCGGGAGAGCTATGGTCACTGAAGGTGAAGCAGAAGAGGCTCCTAGAGAGACCCAGACGGCGACAGAACTGAAAAGGCTCCTGAGACGCTGAAATGCTGAAGGAAGAACCGCTGGGACACGCAACACTGGGAAAGTTGCATACAGTAACCAGTGTGCCCCAAAAGAGACACAGGGCACTAGGGAGCTTGGTAGCATTTACGGCACATGCTATTGAGTAACGGGGCGTAAGAGAGCAAAGTGACGTAAAGTGGGGTGGTAAAGAAAGCTGGATGAATGCCAAATCAAACCCCTTTATTGGTGAGATGTGAAAGTGCAAGAAGGGAGCAATTCTCCATTCATGAGAAGTCAACTTGGGCAAACCTGTAACCCACATTGCCAGTAGCCAAAAGGCTATCTAAAAGAAGGAGCAAGACTGCAAAAAGGGTGCAATTCTCCATTTATGAGATGTCAATCTGGGGAAATCTGTAACCCATATTCCCATTTAAGAAGAGATCGACTGTAGTAGTAGGAGTTTTCTTCCTGGCAGGAGAGTGAACCAGGAATGGGACCATTTATAGTTAGTCCTGGCAGGTGAGTAGACCAGGAAAGAAACCGTTGAATGAAAGAAATGTAGTTGCAGTAGAAATGTGCTGTGGAGAGAGACATTGATAACTATAGCATATGGTTAAAAAGTGCTGCATCTTCAAAATTAATGGTTGTGCTATCCTGACAAAAGCATAGCATTGGAAGAATACTTGTGATGAGATAAGATTTGCTTTGAAACCTGAGAAAGACATTTTTGTTAAGGAAAACAATTTCCTTGGTTTATTAGTGTTTATGAAAGAGACATTGGCCTTATCAAGAAGGATACTGTGGAGGAAAACTACTGCTTTAGTTTGGAATGACTGTTTGTGGAAAAGACATTTCCTTTGCCAAGTGGAAAGACACATAGGATGGAAAAGACATTGTTGCATTGAATTGAACGGATCCTTGTTAAATCAGAACTTATCTAAGGGTATTCCTGAATTGAACCAGGGGAAGGGAGCCCAACCCTGGTCACAAGGAGTACTTTCTGAAAACTAAGTTTGAACTTTTGCCGTGGTTTGTTGAACTGAAGATAGCCAAACATTCCTTGTACATTTGTGATTTATATGTATTAGTGTGTGGGTCAGATGCATTTTGGACACTAGGTCATCTTTCTTTCTTTCTTTCTTTCTTTAGTTTTAGTTTGCTAGGTAGACACATTCTCGTTAGGATAGGAAAGGATAGGTATTTATCTCACCCCTTTTTATTTTAATGAATGGCAAACTTTGAGAAAACTGATCCTGAGGGGAAGAATGCTCCACTAGAGATAGGCAATAGTGTTATACACTAGAGGGGACGCTGAAGGGAAGAGTGCTCCACTAGAGATAGGCAATAGTGTAATACACTAGAGGGGATCCTGAGGAGAAGAGTGTTCCACTAGAGATAGGCAATAGTGCAATACACTAGAGGGGATCCTGAAGAGAAGAGTGTTCCACTAGAGACAGGCAATAGTGTAAAACACTAGAGGGAGTCCGGGGGAGAAGAGTGTTCCACTATAGATAGGAAATAGTGTAATACACTAGAGGGGGTCCTGAGGAGAAGAATGCTCCACTAGAGATAAGCAATAGTGTAATACACTAGAGGGATCCTGAGAAGAATGATCCACTAGAGATAAGCAATAGTGTAATACACTAGAGGGATCCTGAGAAGAATGATCCACTAGAGATAGGCAATAGTGTAACACCCTAGGGGGGACCCTGAGGCGAAGTGTGTTCCACTAGAGAAAGGCAATAGTGTAATACACTAGAGGGGATCCTGAGGAGAAGAGTATTCCACTAGGGATGGGCAATAGTGTAATACACTCGAGGGGGTCCAGAGGAGAAAAGCATTCCACAATCCAAGTGTTCTAACAGTAGAATCTGTAGGAGTAGATGGGTCTGGCCAGGGGCAGAACATAAAATGTCAAGTATAGGGTACAAGGTGGAACTCTGGGGCATGCTACATAATGTTAAGCAGGTACTCCGATATCAAATGAGGCATGATACCTGTAAAACGGAGTAAGCAGAGCCCTTGATACAGAGGCCCATTAAAATGAAGCTCTTCCACATTCAGCGCACATATGAGGTTTTTCACCTGTATGTCTTGTTACATTATATAAATTTGTAAAGCGCAACGACCACCCAAAGGCATCTTGGGACGAAATGTGTTCTCTGGTGGATAGTTAGAGCTCCCTTCTCAGCAAACACTTTCCGACATCCAGTGCACTCATGAGGTTCCTCACCTGTCTGTGTGCTCTAGTGTTTGTTTGTTTTGTTTATTTATTAATAAAGCACATTTTGCATAATAACAGATAATAACAATTATTTACAACATAGTATCACACAGTGTAACTGGCTTTCCAAAGAATTACAAAGCTTTGAATTACAGTACAGTAAAAGAGATATTTTACAAAAATATATATAGGCAGGCAGAGTATTCAGGATATGAAATACTGACTGGTAGTTGTGGCCATATTTATACATTGAGGGAGAACAGACACGTTTTAGTTTCTTTCCTAAACGTGTAGTGAGATGGGGGAACAGCCATGTTTTAGTTTCTTTCCGAAACGTGTAGTGAGAAGGGACGGCTCTTACAGCTTCAGGCAGGGAGTTCCACACCTGTGCTGTCATGACTGGGAAACTACTCCCCCCTGCTTTCGTAAGCTTGAATTTTGGGACCTTGAGGCAGTTGGCATGCAAGGGTCCGATAGGACGTTCAGAAGTATGTTTAGCAAATGTATCCACTAAATATTTTGGGGCCAGGTTAGAACGACATTTATAGGTAAGGGTTAAGGATTTGAATTTGATTCTATCCTTCATGGCGAGCCATTTAGTGGTGCGCCTGGCGTTCGAAATGTGCTGCCTTCTTGGGATACTTGGCACCGTTCTTAGGGCATTATTTTGGTGTGTTTGCAGTTTGCTAATATTATGTTTGCTAGTTGCTAGATAGAGTGCATTACAGTAGCCTAATTTAGACAGAATGAGAGCTCTTGCTAATGTAATGCAACTATCAGTAGGAAGAAACGGTTTACCAGCATTAATACATTTACATGTATAACTTGTGGCTGAGGCAGTGGCATTGACTTGTTTGTTCAAGTTCAGTGTTGAGTCCCGGTAGAAGCCTAAAGTCTTAACCTCTTTGGAGACTTTGTTTATACCATCAAAGTCGACTGATTTAAAGTAGTTGCAAAGTTTGTTGAGTTTGCCTGATGAACCAATGAGCAAGAGCTCTGTCTTATCATCATTAAGACAGAGGTCGTGTGTGGCCATCCAAGCTTGTATAGTAAGGTACATTTGGTTGATCCGTGCCACATCAATGCCGTAGTCACCTGAAATAGGAATGAGAATCTGAGTGTTATCCGCATAGTTAGTGTAGGAGACACCCAGATTATCTAGGTCATCAATCAGAGGCTTAGTGAAAATATTGTACATGGTAGGGGAGACGCAGGAGCCCTGGGGTCCTCCACAAATAACTGGTACTGGTTCTGCTGATGACGTGGGAGAGAACACTCTCATAGAGAGATTATCTAAGAAGGATTGGATCCAAGAAGTGGCTTCAGTCGAGAAATGGGCAGCTGAGGTCAGATGGTTGAAAAGCACTTTGTGATCCACCAAATCGAAAGCGGCGCACAGGTCTAGGAGAAGAATGGCTAAATCTCCTTTGTCCATCAGCTCATCGATTTTTGTTTTTTCAAGTCAATGAGTGCCGATTCTGTACCGTGTCTCGGTCTAAACCCTGATTGGTGGAGTCCTAACAAATTGTTGTTTTCAAGGTAAGTTTTGAATCTGGAGGTATGCTGCCTTGTCTAATATTTTCCATAGAAATGGTACCATAGTTATCGGTCTATAATTTGTAGGAATGCTAGGGTCTTGGTTGGGTTTCTTTAAGAGGGGGAGTACCCAAGCATTTTTAAGATTGGTTGGGACTGTGCAGGTCTCGAAGGAGGAGTTAATTAGAGTGGAGATGAAAGGCGCTAGATCCCTGGCTGCCTCTTTGATTATAGATGCTGATTATAGATGCTGGGCAGGAGTCGTCTAGATGGTTTAAGTGACGTTATTATATTCTCCACTTCGTGGGCAAATTTAAACTGATTAACCTGTTTATTTGGAATCCTAAGAGCTTCCTGCAACTGAAGGTCGTTGGGTGGGAGGCTTGCTTTATTGGCTTTGATTTATTCTTGAAACAGTGATATTTTGTTAGAAAGCACATCTTGGAAATTAGTGCACTAAGTTTTGTCTTTAATGCAGGTATCAGTTGGAGAAGCGCGAGTTTGAAGTTCTCTTAAGATAGTAAAGAGTTCCCTTGTACTAGAGTTGGCTTTGATAATTCTCTTGTTGAAGGAGTCTCCTTTAGTTTGGAGGATCTCCGGTCCTAGCAGATATCTTAGTGAGATTTTCCTTATTCTGGTCCGAGGTGTTGTTTTTCCACAGGGATTCTGCGTGCCTTTTTTTCATTCCGTGTCACTTTAAGATTGGGAGTTGAGGTGAGCTCGTAGTTTCCTTTTGCATCATTTAGGGGAACTATTTTATCAATAGCTTGGTTGATTGTTAAGTTGTAAATCTCTACTAGCACTACTGGGTCTGTACTAAGATTTCTAGTGTTTGTGATAGTGTGGAGAAGAGGTAATAAGTTGTTAACAGTTATATTACGCTTGTTTATGGTTAAGGCTGGCAGGGCCATATGAGGGGTAGAGTTGAGTTGTAGATTATCTTGAATGGGGAAGGAAATAAGATGGTGATCAGTCCATGCACAGTTTTCAATGGATGTTATTGAGGTCTTGCAGTTGAGGTCAGCAAACCAATCTAGTGTGCGACCTTTGATATGAGTAGGCAGGTTGATCCTATAGGTAAGGCCTACCTCCGAAATGGTATTGCAAGAGTAGAAGCATTTACATCATTCAGATCATTCAGAACGAGGTTGAAGTCTCCAAGTATTATAATTCGCGAGACAGTTTTCATATTAGTGATGAGTAAGGCATTTATGTCTTCCTCAAATGTGGAGATGGGGCCAGGCGGTCTATATACGAGGTGCATGGTGACTGTACGGGATGCTAATAGTAGCCGTTTTACTGACAGGAGTTCACCAGATGGGAACGGTGGATGCTGTATGATCCTTAGTCCCAGTTGAGTTTTAACAATGAAGGCAATGCCGCCTCCTCTCAAATGTTCTCTATCTGCTCGGCTGTTAAACACTCCTCTGACATCTTCCACCTCCTGGAAGAACTTGACCTTGATGTCCTTGGTCTCACCGAGACGTGGTTCACGGCCAGCTGTGTCATGAGTTTTGACACTCTGCTCCCCAATGGCTAGAAGATCCTCTCAGCCCCCAGACCCAACGCCCCGGCCTGGAGGGGGCGTAGTCCCGATCATCCCTGAGGGGATTCCTGCCTCTCTCATTCCCACTCAGATTTACTCATCTTTTGAATGCCTAGTCTGCAGGCTTTCTCTTGGTATTGTAACTGGGGGTAGTCCTACCCTCTAAAATTCAAATATTTGCAAAACAGTTTAAATGCAAGTTTGTTTGAACCCTTGTGAACAACCATCTAAATGGAGCATTCACCATTTGGACCAAAAGCAAGCTACTTATGAAAACACATAACATTCATATGTAGTACCACAGCTTTTTATTAATTAGCTGATACCTCAGCTTTTTTCTATTTAAAAAAAAGATCTTTATAGAGAACAATTAGTGATATGCATAGTTGTGAAACAATTAGTGTTCAACACAGTTGTGCCCAAAAAACAGTACACAAACATGATAATTTCAAGGCGTAATGGATGAGCTTAAACATATGGAAGACAACTCATAAGTAAGTGAAAAACAACATGAAGCTGAATTCAGTGAACACAGTATTAGAGTTAAGAGAGGGAGATTTTGATTAAGGGTCTCCTACGCCCGGCTAGAATCTGACCTCGTAGTTGGTCTAAGTCTAAATAGAATGTTAGAAATATCAGTGCAGCCATTAAAGAGAGCCCATGAGAGTATGGGCATAGGTGCTGCTGACGTTTCGGCTGAGGTGATGGAAGCCTTCTTCCTGGGCCATGAGAGTCAGGTCACTCTGTGTACAAGTAAAAAGAGTGAACAATGTGTTAAAAAAGCAGCTAGGTGCTTGAGGGGGTAAGAGGTAAAGATCTAAACATATTGACAGATCCAGTGTAGTTCCAGATACCAAAACAACTCACCGAAAGTAATGCTGGGAGCGTTACTTGGTGCTTGACTGGAGTTGCAGCTGGGCAGGTAATGAAGGGGAGGTCCAAAAGAGGACTACTGGCTCAGTTGTAGCCAGATTGAGGGGGGTGATTGATCTTACTCTGACCTAGCTATACTTAAACATAAGTGTAGGGCGGCAAAGAGGAAATAGAGGGCTTCTTGTTCATCCTCTGACAAACTGCCTGCCATCTGCTCCAAAGGCAATACCGACTCGCTGTCCACACCAAGAAGTCCACATACAAGCCTGCGTCTCTGCGGCATCTAACAATTCAGCTGAACTCTTCAAAATCTGCAAGGAACTGGCCAACCCTGCTGCAGTCTCCACCCCTCCTCTCGCATCCCAGGCTCTTTGCAATGCCCTTGCCTCTCACTTTCTCTCTAAAGCCCAGGACATCTTGCCACCCTCTCGTCCGTTCGCCCTCCTCCTCCATCTCTTTCTCGGCTTGCTGACTCTCCCTCAGCCGGCTCCCTCCCTCTTTTCTCCCCTGATGTGGTAGCTATACAAGTTTAATCTATGAAAACCTCATCAAAATAGGTCCATCGCTGTTCCTCTAAAACCATTAAGGACCACACAGACACCCTTGCTTAGGCCCTTGCTGGTTTCTGTAACCTCTCATTTGCCTCTGGCTCTGTTTGTACGCACCCTGTCTCAGACATGCAAGAAAAAACTAAAGACTCTCCCCAGGCAGGGAATAAGACGAAGAGAGCAGGCTTGCGAGAGTTCAAGGAAAGTTTATCTAGAATCTCTGAGAGCGCTCTGAACATGTTACATTTACAATACATTTATATAGGAACAAGGGGTGTCTAACATATAATACTATGCTGGATCTGGGTTGGTTGACTGGTGTGGTGCCTTAGGTGTGGGCATCATCTTATCCTCCTGGTTGGCTGCTGGAGTTGGCGGGAGGATGAATGTCAGTCACTTGTGCTCCGGATGGGTGAAGGTCAGGTTGTTGTGACGTAGAGTGGTCACTATCTAACTAATAGACACATTCTAAATTATACATGCACTAAATAATATCAACTCAAGGCTTTTGATAATATACCATTGTCTCTATAACTGTCACATCACAGGCGTTAGTTTTAGATTACACAAGTCATAGGTTATGGGTCTTGACCACTATAATACAATGGGCCTCATTCCGAGTATGGCGGTAAGGGATAGCGGCCACCGGTAACGAGACCGGTGGCGGTAATCCCTTACCGCCATACTCCGAGTTCCCTCTGCGCCCTCGCCCTTAACGCCTGCTTTGAGCAGGTGTTAAAGTCGAGGGCGCAAAGGGGCCTCCAAGCCAATAACGGTGACCGTAATGAACGGTCACCATTATTTGCATCGTCCCCATTCCCATTGAGCCCTATGGGGGCTAATTTGGGAATGGGGAAGAGCCTTGGTGAATGGGGAATTACCGCCCCACCAACCTTGGAATGGGGCGGTGATTCCGCCATCCACCAAGGTGCTGCCGGTCCGGGTAGGGCGTCAACCAAGGCGTTAATAGCGCCATTGGTTAGCGCCGTACTCGGAATGAGGACCAATGACCCTCGAGTAGGCTTATGTATACAAGAATTTCAGATATGTGGCATGTGTTAGTATTGGACACAATATACTGCAGCAAAGGTCTAATGTTAGTCGAGGGTCTGCTGGGTGGGCATCACGGCCTGGTCAAGGATCTGGCACATGAAAGGAATACCTGGTGGGGACACAGGGTCGGAATGGCAGTAAGTTTCTGCTGGCAAGGGTGTGGGGGTAGGACACTTTTGTGGTGATGAACGGGCTATGGTCTTAGCTCATGTCGGTTCACATGCCGGGCAGTGATCTCAGAGGAAGAGTGATGTGCTACATTTATTAGTTGTTGCAAATACCTCCGGCTTCAGCATGAGAATGGAGCCACAGAGTTTTCCAGTTGGAGTGGGAACGAGGGTGGGGGCCGTGTGCTCCATGCGCTTCATGTGTGTGCTTGACCACTGTGAAAGGGAGAGATGCATTTTGTACTATCACAGTGAGGCCTTGTTACCAAGATGGAGTCGAAAAAGGGGTACAGAAATGGATGCCCTGTGTCCTGCTCAGTCATCCAATCTACGTGAAAGTCACCCAATGTTAACATCGCATAAGGGCAAGGGGTGTACCCACAACTGGAGGCACTTGGTCCAAATCTTGCACTGGAACATGAAGGTTGGAGGGGCCTGTTGGTCCCTCGCTCCCACACAGCTCGTTCCCCTCCCCTCTTAAGCACTCCCTTGTGTATCCACTCCTCAGGAAATCCATAGCTGATCCATCATGTCCGGACAACTATCGGCCAGTTTCCATTACTCCCTTTTTAGGTAAGCTCCTGGAAAAGCTGGCCATCTCTCAGCTTAATCTTCATTCCGACTCTGTTGGCTTTCTCAACGACCACCAATCTGGCTTCAGATCTGCCAGAAGCACGGAAACTGCTCTCCTGAACATCCGTGAAGACCTGATCTCCAATCTCGACTCTAACATTCCCTCTGTCCTCATCCTACTTGATCTCTCCTTTGCCTTTGACATGGTCAACCATACCACCCTGCTCAATCGTCTCTGTGACAACCTGGGCATCACTGATCAGGCCCTGGCCTGGCTGCCCTCTTTTCTTTCTGATCAACCCCCCCAGGTACAACTTGGGTACTTCCTATCTTCTTTCTCCGTCTTCAACTGGCTTTTGAACCAATATCTGGTGACGCTCGCCTACTGCATTTCCATTTTCTGCTCAACTTTCTAGTGCTATGATAACACCCAACTCATTTTCAGGCTTCCTTCAGCCACCTCCTCTCTCTCCTTCCCTCATCTCTGATTGTCTAATAGCCATTCAAAATTGGTGTGCTGCCAGCGATCTTTGTCTAAATGCCAACAAGACTGAGATCCTCCTCATCGGCACACCATCTCCATACCTTCCTCTCACTCTCTGACCAGCCTCCCTTGGCCCTCCTCCTCCTACCCCCATCTGCGTGCCTAAGAACCTCAGAGTTATCTTTGACTCCACACTTTCCTTCTCCGCACACATCTCTGATGTCTCTAAAAAGTCAGATTTATTACTGCACCTCCTTAGAGGTACTCTTCTTTCCTCTCCTTCCCTCAAAGGCTCCCTGTCTCCCAAGCTCTGGTTCCCTCCAGGCTGGATTACTGTAACAGCCTCTTTCTAAATGTACCTGCCTCTACTCTTCGCCCTCTGCAACTAATTCAGAACAGGACTGCAAGACTTGTCCTTGGCCTCAAGCCCTGGGATTGTATCTCTCCAGCTCTGAAATCCCTTCATTGGCTCCCAGTGGATGCAAGGATTAAATTTAAAACCCTCTGCATTGTCCACAAGGCTTTCTGGAGCCTGGGTCCAAAATACCTTCAACTATCCCTCCGTAAATACCTCCCCACTTGAGCCCTTCGCTCCTCTACCTCTAACCCCCTCAGGGTTAGTTGTTTTGCAGAGAAATGGGCTGGGGGTAGATCTCTGTCTTCAGCTGGGGCCTCCTTTGGAACAGCCTCCCGGCCACCTTGAAACTTGAGGAAAACCATCACCAGTTCCGGAAGCACCTCAAGACCCTCCTCTTTGCCTCTGCCTTTGCCCCCCTTCTCCCCTGTTGATCTGTTTCTTCTCTTGGCATTGTGCACCTGGCCACCCTCTGTCATTCAGGCCCAGGTACCTGCTCACCCTGCCACCCTCCTGCACTGTCACCAGGCCATCACCTGCACTGGGGTTCTGTATCTGTACCCATACAGTCCCCCTCCCACTTTTTGTCTGCACTTATCAGATATACATTATCTGAGTAAACTTTCACCTGCCACTTGCTGGCTGCTCTACTGTGGTTTATTGCCTTATTTATTTACTTACTTATTTATTTTTTCTAGTATTTATTCTGTTCTCTCCACTGTTCCGCACTTTCTCCCTTTTCCATGCACTTGCGCTTTCTTAAATGTCACTGGGCCTAGTAAGATTGCTGGGTTTTTTTTTTTTTATTTCTCCCTTGTTCCCCTCCCTTTTTGCATGGTCGGGCTCTGAAACACTTGTGTACAAGCGCAATGAAAATGAAATATCATTCATTCATTCATATCTAATCTGAGGATAGAATAATTCTCAGGAATTTTTATAGATAAGGTGGGTTCTTCTGCTGGGTGAAGCCAGGTCTCAGTTATGGCTATGAAATCTAGCTGATTTGCCATGATGAGGTCAGCGATGTCTGTAGCGTGGGCTACCATCGATCTAGCATTGATAAGCGCACCTTTAATCACTGGCAGGTTTGTCATCTTGACGGTCAGGTAGGCAAGATTGTTGTTGTGGTGCAGACTGATTGATAGGGTCTGGCTTAGGTTTAGGTTTGGCTCTAGTCTTAAGTGGCCAATGTAGGTTCAGTATATTGCTTACAGTAGGGTGAGCTGGGGGAGTTTTATTAAACCTAGAAAAGAGGCCTGTGATTTGTGAGGCTTATAGGGCATTGTTGATTAGGCGTAGGTTTAGAGGCAAATTGTTTAATCCATTGGGAAGCGGTCAGTAGGGAAGTTGGGCTGGTAACTGTAAGGCCCCATGATGTTGGATTAGCCAGAGTGGGAAACAATGGAGGCAAGACATACCTAGGTCTGATCTAACTTAGGTAGGAGCCGAAATCTGGTAAGATGGGGAGTGGTCATTCTAACGCCGTAGAAGATGAAAGGTTAGCCTTGGAATTAAGGGTAAGTTCCGCTAGCAGGTAAAGCAGAGGGAGCAGGTTACTAAGGCTATGGCTACAACCTTTATAGAGCCTCAGAACATGATTTAAGTGATGTGGGGATCCACTTACGTGTGTGTTCTTGAAATACATGCAATAGAGGCTGATAGGCAGTTATAAAGATCACCGGCAGCTAGGAGGTAGATTAAGCATGTCATGTGAAGTTGCACGATAGGTGGTCTAAGCACATTTGAAAGGTAACCTAGGAAATGGCTTTCACACCGTCAAGTCACAAGTATCAGCCCTAATAGAGCATGTGTATGGTATTGTATTGTTCTAGTTACGCTACACAGAGAGAACAATATCACGTGTCATAAAGTTACCATTAACGTTAGCAAACACAGTGAGAGGCATATACAATAAGCTAATCTGCCGAAGTGAGGCTAAGTAAGCTTCGGTGCATGGCATCGGCTATACATCTCAATTAGATTAAACACAATGCGAGATGATAGAGTAGCGTTAGCACAGATGACAGTCGAGAACAAATATCCGGCAAAAGTGCAAGGAGGTTGCTGGTGTTAGCTGACCGGTGTCAGCCACGTTGGCACCTAGTATATGTGCATGAAGACACTGTAATACAGATGGCAAATTACATGTATTATCGTAATTCGATGATGGTGATAGGTAATTTATGACATTATAAACAAATGTGAAGAGAAGACTACGGTTTTCATATGTGCCTGGTTCTTATAGGAGCATACAGACTAGGAAGTTCATACAAAAATCAAAGTTAGGAGTCGCAAATAGCTACAGGCAGAGCGTGTTGTAGCTTGGTTTGGTGTCTTACCCTCTGTGGTAGTGTCACAACATCGCAGCGATGAGCTCATTCACAGCGGTGCGGGTGGGCCCTTTGAGTGGTAAGGCAGTCTTTGCGTAGCAGGATGTACCAATGGAGAGGCAACCGTATATGGCCCTTTCGGCCCGTACAGGCACAGACAGGCCCTTAATCTATGGCCCTTTGTCGTTCGGCCGGCTTCTGCCTAACGGGGCAGGCTATTGGGAGATAAGGCCGTGCTCGGCCAATCAGGAAGCAGAATAGGTGAGTCAGGAAATGCAGAAAAATTCCAATCTAGGCTGCAATCACGGCGGCCATTCTGCCGTCGCCTTGTAGCTGGGCGAAGCCTTGCCGTGGAGAGAAACCAACGGCTATAGTGCACCAAGATAAGGTGCTGTAGGCAGCAAAGTAACCACTGCCGTTTCTTCGGATGTAAAGCAATAAAACAAAAACAGATCAGAGTGATTTTTCAGAGCTTATCAGCTCTATGCTGGGTATCCTGTAAGTACTGCAGGAGGAGCAGGGTGATCCAGGTGGGTCATCGAGGCAGCGGACCTGGAAGGGAGAGTGCTCCTGCCCTCCCTCATAGACGACGATGCTGATACTGAGGAATCGATAGTGAGATCTCCCTTCTCAGCAAATCTTTTCCCACATCCAGTACACTGATGAGTTTTCTCACCTTTGTGTGTTCTCTGGTGTTGAAAAAGATATCTTTTCCGAGCAAACTCTTTCCCACATTCAGGGCACTCATATGGTTTCCCACCTGTATGTATTCTCTGGTGGCAAATAAGCTCTCCCTTTGCAGCAAACGTTTTGCCACATTCAGTGCACGTATGAGGTTTCCCACCTGTATGGGTTCTCTGATGGATAGTAAGATATCCCTTCTCAGAAAATCCTTTCCTACATTCAATGCACTTATGAGGTTTCCCACCTATCTGTGTTCTCTGATGGCTAGAAAGAGCTCTCTTCTAAACAAACCCTTTCCCACATTCACAGCACTCATGAGGTTTCCCACCTGTATGTGTTCTCTGGTGGATAGCAAGATGGTCGTTCTCAGAAAATCCTTTCCCACATTCAGAGCACACATGAGGTTTTTTACCTGTATGGCTTCTGTGGTGGATAGTAAGATATCTCTTACGAGCAAATCCTTTCCCACATTCAGTGCACTTGTGAGGTTTCTCACCTGTATGCATTCTCTGGTGGTGAATAAGTTGTACCTTCTCAGAAAACTCTTTCCCACATTCAGTGCACTCATGAGCTTTCTCACCTGTATGCGTTCTCTGGTGGTGAATAAGTTGTACTTTCTGAGCAAACCATTTGCCACATTCAGTGCACTCATGAGGTTTCCCATCTGTATGTGTTCTCTGGTGGCGAGTAAGGTTTCCCTTCTCAGCATACCGTTTCCCACATTCAGTGCACTTGTGTGGTTTTTCGCGTGTATGTGTTCTCTGGTGGCGAATAAGATGTTCCTTCTGCGCAAACCCTTTCCCACATTCAGTGCACTCATGAGGTTTCTCACCTGTATGCGTTCTCTGGTGGTGAATAAGTTGTACCTTCTGAGCAAACCATTTGCCACATTCAGTGCACTCATGAGGTTTCTCACCTGTATGCGTTATCTGGTGGGTAGTAAGATTTTGCTTCTCCGCAAACCATTTCCCACATTCCGTGCACTCATGAGGTTTCTCACCTGTATGTGTTCTCTGGTGGATAGTAAGATTTCCCTTCTGAGCAAACCCTTTCCCACATTCAGTGCATACATGAGGTTTCTCACCTGTATGTGTTCTCAGGTGGCCAGTAAGATGATGCTTCACAGCAAACCCTTTCCCACATTCTGTGCACTCATGAGGTCTCTCACCTGTATGTGTTCTCTGGTGGATAGTAAGCATTCCCTGGTGAGCAAACTCTTTCCCACATTCAGTGCACACATGACGTTTCGTAACTGTATGTATTTTCTGTTGGCAGATAAGTGTATCATGGATATGGATGCTATTCTCATTGCACTGATAAGGATTTTCACCTATGTCCTCATGTGGGGAATGTGTATGTTCTTGAGATGGGAACATTTCCCCCATCATGTGCATATTTAAGGTTTCACCCCTGTTTATTTTGTCAGTTGCTTAAAAAAAGGACCCTTTCCACTGAACCTTTTCCCAGATTCAGAGTGCAGATTAGATTTCTCGTGTGTGGGTCACTTCTGGTGACAAACAAGATTTTACCTCTGACTGAAACTTGCAAAATAGTCAGTGCATGGGCGCGGTTTGCCCATTCATATTTAAAGGTGTTTTGAAAATTCTCTTAGAGAAACTACCCTTAGATTCAGAATGTGTGTAAAATAGCGCTCACACGTGTTCTATCATGAATAACAGGCAAGGCACAAAGGCCAGTCTTACTGCACATAAAGCACTGCTGTTTTCATGCCAGACTTCCCGTGCACCCAGGACTGACAGAAAGAACACGCTTGGGTGCTGGGTTGCCTGCACCGATGCCATCATGTATCCATCCAATAGGCTTCTCAACCCCAGTTCCTGAATCCTCTGAAAAGACAACGGCACCCCAAACCTGTATCCTTCTACGATGTTTGGAAGTTGCACATTCTAATAATGACGCTTTGCAGGGCATTAGTCCAGAGAACGTATCAATCGCTGCTGTTGCATTTCTGGGGCATCAATCACCTATTGAAATAAAAGGAGATGCACATTATTAGTTTCAACACATTCACTATCGCAGGCATCACAAGTAACAGGCAGACTGGTTCTCAGTAGTAATGACGTGCACTAGTTATTTACTCACGTAGTAACTAATGAGACTTTGAAGTACCATCTATTCAGGAAAGGCCCCCTAATAGGTGGCAGAGAAGTAGTAGTGCTCCATTAATAAAATCTGATGTCACAGAGGCGACATGCGGCAGAAACAGCGCAACTCATTTTAGCAAGAACATTTTAGCATCCAGGAGCACGAGGGGGGGAAAAACACAGCTGGGGTGAAGACACATTAAATAGATACTTTAATCAACAGGGCCTTGATACCATTTATTTACTTCAGAAATGACTAAACTTATATTGATCACCTTGGGAAAAGTCATGCCAGCGGATAATTGCTCATATTGTTTGGTTCTGTAATTGTTATTATTGTTATGTCATTTATTGAGCACGGTCCTGGCTTTGAGAATCAATGGAGTGCATTGCAGAGGTAACAACAGATATACAGAGGGGCACAGAGAAGGGGTACAGCTGTACCGGGTGGCGGGGAGGAGAGTGGCGGGCAGCATATAGCGAATCAGGAGGCGTGAGGGGCCACGTGATGGCCTAGGTGTTGGGGAGGAGAGACTCCTTGAAGAGGTGGGCCTTGAGTTCTTGTCTGAATTGTAGCAGCGTGGGGACCAGTCTGTTGCCGACAAGGAGGAGGTTCCATAGTCTTGCGGCATATGCAGAGAACGCTTGTTTTCTGGTCCTTTCCTTTTTGAGCAGCAGATTTCAAATCTGCACGTATCCTGGTTTCTGCTAGTGTGCTGTCCGCCAGAGATGCAGAGTTTTTCTGTGAGGTACATGGATGACTTTAGAGCGACTACCTTATAGATGATGCAGCAAGAATTCAAGGCAATTTGTGCATTGAGTGGGAGCCAATGAAGGTCAATGAGGTCCTGGGTGATATGGCCGTATCTGCGTAGATTCTTGATAAGGTGTGCAGCCTTGTAAAGGCCACTTCTAAGGGGCAATAGGGGGGATTACAGCTTCAAATCTCTCAGGACCTCGACTTGAAATACTAGAAGGATTCTGTCACTGTCAACCAGACCAAGTGTCTGCCAATGGCTCAAAATGTTTTGACCTGGGAGAAACTGGATGGTATTCTCCCTCCTAGACCCCTAGGATCCTCTGAGCAGGTGGCCAGGGAAAGGCCATCGCTATTGGATCCCGACCCTGGGGGTGGACAAGCGAGGGAGGATCGCCTGACTGGGGGGTCTTTGGTGGGATACCCTTAGGCGAGACATGGTATCCCCTTTCCCTATTGACAGACAATCACATATTCTCCCATCTTCTATGGGCTGTTACAAGCAAATTCATCATTATTCCACACACATCTAACTGCACTGAGATGAAGAAGAGGCGACCCGGAGTAGTGAAGATTACCTCCCTTTACCACTAAGGTATTGAGACGAGGAAGCTGCATCCCAAACACTTGGAAACCAGGCATGTCTGCCTAACTATGGTTAGGCAAATCCAATTGACCAAGCACACATGCAGCCTGTTAGAAGGATACAGCTGTATAAAAGGAGAGGTGAGAGGCAGAAGAGAGAGGTCAGCCGAGAAGACCACAGAGACCCCAGCAGAGAAGCCAGAGAAGACCCTGCAAGGAGAACCGCGCAGGAGAAGCAGGGGACCCGCTCTTCGTGGGAGCAGCCGTGTTGGGACTGGAAGCCAAACCAGGAAGTGCAGAGGACGCTGTCCATGTCTGTGAGAATCCCATCCCAGAAGTGGAACAGAGACAGCCGCAGAAGCCGTCAGGAGCCGAGCACCAGTGAGAGGGACACGCCAGACCTGGGGAGCTCTGAACAGGACCGCAGGCAAGAGGAGCAGCCTGCCGGTGAGTGTCAGAGGGACACTCCAGAACCGGGGAGCTCCATTCAGGACCGCAGGCAAGAGGAGCAGACTACCAGTGAGTTTCAGAGGGATTCGCCAAAAATGGAGATCTCTGAACAGGACCGCAAGCAAGTGCCCATCCATATATATTGAATACCGAACTGTTTAAAAACATAACAAGAAAGCAATGTATACTGAATACCGAACTACATGGAAACTTGTTACCAGAAACACTGATATACTGAGTACCGAACGTTATGAAACTTTCCCCCTGAAATAAAATGAATGCCTATTTAATACCACATTACAGGGACACTTACCATTGAAGCAAAGAAGCACATTGAACAGGGAACTCCAAAATGATTAAACCTTAAGACCACATGAGTGATCCTTAATATCTAATAAAGAAAGATAGGAACACCTTTGAACTAAAACTTAAATCATGGAAAACCTATGCTACACAACAAATTACATATAACCTTACAGTTGACTACATTGAAGGCTAAAGAAAGCCGTGAACAGTGAACTTTAAAGAGTGAATACAGTGTGGCAAGGGGATCATCTTGGAAAAGGGGGTGTGCTACACGGTGGCAGGACCACGAGACAACCAAGGATAAGACGAAGAAATTGCACCTGAAAGCCAGGAGGCAAATACAAGGAGTCAAGTAACTGGTGACTGGACCCGAAAGCCAGGAGGCCAGTACACAGAGTGAAGTAACTGGTGTCTGGACCCGAAAGCCAGGAGGCCAGTACACTGGAGTCAAGTAACTGGTGACTTGACCCAAAAGCCAGGAGGCCAGTACAGAAGAGTCAAGTAACTGGTGACTTGACCCGAAAGCCAGGAGGCCAGTACAGAGGAGTCAAGTAACTGGTGACTTGACCCGAAAGCCAGGAGGCCAGTACACAGGAGTCAAGTAACTGGTGACTTGACCCGAAAGCCAGGAGGCCAGTACCGAGGAGTCAAGTAATGGTGACTTGACCCGAAAGCCAGGAGGCCAGTACACAGGAGTCAAGTAACTGGTGACTTGACCCGAAAGACAGGAGGCCAGTACAGAAGAGTCAAGTAACTGGTGACTTGACCCGAAAGCCAGGAGGCCAGTACACAGGAGTCAAGTAACTGGTGACTTGACCCAAAAGCCAGGAGGCCAGTACAGAAGAGTCAAGTAACTGGTGACTTGACCCGAAAGCCAGGAGGCCAGTACACAGGAGTCAAGTAACTGGTGACTTGACCCGAAAGCCAGGAGGCCAGTACACAGGAGTCAAGTAACTGGTGACTTGACCCGAAAGCCAGGAGGCCAGTACACAGGAGTCAAGTAACTGGTGACTTGGCGCACAGGAGCAAGCACCAAGGAACTTGTGTGTGGGGCTGCATCATCTCCATTCTCTATTGCAGTCTTTAGCAAGTCACTCAAGTGTTACCCTATTGTCCACTTCCTCCTGGAGGTCCCCTGTGCTGAGAGGGAACCCAGAGCCATCAGTTCTAGCGCTGCATCTCATCCCCCCCACTTGATCCCACATCAGATGTATAATACACATTCGTATACAAGATGCTGTTAGGAAAGATTTCTCAGAATGCAACTGTCCCTCCATTTATGAACCATACGCCCGCAAAACCTTTTTGTTACAGTGTCCTGACCTGACTTTCGCCAGTGGAGCACAGCCTTCAGTTGCACTACACTGGGCTTTCGCTCATTGTTACAGGGAAACTAACACGTCCTTCAGGCTGTCAGTAATGAGAAGTTTTGCTTCTCTTGGTCTTTTGACTTTGTTGCCACTTTGTTAATATTTTGTGATTGCGCAAAGTACATTACTGCACTGCACAATAGGGTCCTTGTATTTTCTGGCCGTAGTTATCCGTAAGGAATTTTTGGTGATTGGACTGCGTGCCTAGGAAAAAACTGGTGACAGCAGAAACTTTTTCTTGTATTTTTACAACTTTTTACTGAGCCATACCGCGCTTACAGCGCTTACAGCGCTTGGCTCATGACTGAGGCTAGTGTCCATCATGGCCATGCCGCAAGGTGTTTTGTCTGTTCCTCTGCCCATTTCTTTCCCCCTGGTCTTTGTGACTCGCGACTTACTTAGTTGGGCATGAAGTTGCCTGTGAAAGCCGCTTCTTTTGCAGATTACTGCAGGTCACATGTGGGTTTGGACTGTCTGGTCCCAATCCACACTAGAGCCAGGATGTCTGATGTGCACCAGAGCATGAGAACCACAGTGGTCCCTGATTGGGCTACTGCTAGTGTGCATGAGTCGGGCAGATTTTCTCATTGGCTGACGAGGTGCGAGCACCTGCCAGACCTTTAGATATGAGGAGGGGTCCCAAACACAGACAGGCAGATCAACAATAGGCCCTTATCGACCTGTAGACAAAGCCAAGTATCCAGAAGAGCAGAGCAGATCCAAGGACTACCCGGAACCGTGGTTGGCTGTGTCCCGGTAGAGCCCTGCTTTGCACTCGATCTCAGAAAACATGCAAAGGTGCTTCAAACCTATGGATGGAGTGGTGGGACCAATCACTCTCAATGTCTCCTGGTTGCCCAGCAAAAGAGTCTGTACGGAAGTGTCGCTGGGCCACCCGGGGGATGGTCCAGCTCAAATCTTGGCCACCAAGCAGGGGCGTCACTGTTTCGTGTTTTGACTTCAAACTTGGGTGAATCCTAACTTGCACTGTACAGAGAGAGAAGGCGGCTTCAGATTGCAAGAGTCTGGTGCCCCTGCAACACTGTGTGACAGCAACGGTCGTTGAAGGTGGTTTTTCTGTGTTCCTTCTTCTGCCCTGAGACCAGCTGCATTGGTGTTTCCTTTGCTCTACAACCAAATTAAGAGATACAGCTCATGTTGAAAACCCAGAGCCGCATCCGCACCCTCAGCGCCTGTGCACTTTGAAGCTGAACTGAGGGTGGGGAATCGACCCTCTGACAACCCCTTCCAGACCTGCCAAGTTTCGACCAGAACTGAGCTAAGCGCGGTGAGTACTGAAACCATTTACCGGTGGCCAAGGGTTCATCCATATCATTTGACGCACAGAGGATCCCTTGTGGTCCTCCCTTTGACTTGCGTTGCCTGCTACAAAAGTTGGGAATAGCTTTGTTCATCACAGCAGATCCTCCCTGACTCTTGAACCTCGTTTTTCACCCTTCACAATTCTGTCCCTAATTTTTCCAGTGCTCTAAAAGGGCACTTTTTGACTTTTACGCATGTCTCAGCGCTTTTACTCACGCATCGGACCTTGAGAACAAGGCTCCATTCATCATAGGGCCGGACTTACAAAGTTAGAGTTTTCACTTCTGAAGTTAGTCTATGCTCTGAAGGTTATTTGGTCTTTTCTTTGCCGGTATCGGTGGAGTTATTAACTTGATCGCATTTGACTCCAGTGACTATGGGCCTCATTACACGGATGGCAGTAAGGATTTACCGGTACCGGTAAAATATCGGTACCGGTAAATCCTTACCGCCTTACTACGAGGTCCCTTTGCGGGTTGGGGGATTTAACGCCTGCTTTTTGCAGGCGTTAAAAACCAACCCACAAAGGGATTTTTGGTGCTAATTACGGTACCGTAATTAGCGCCTTCCCCATTCCCATTATGCCCTATGGGGCAAAAATGGGAATGGGGAAGGGTAATGATGGAAGGGGGAATTACCGCCCCGCCAACCTTGAAATAGGGCGGTAATTCCCCTTTCACCAAGGCGGTATCGGTATTTTACCGGCATGAACCATGGCGCTAATAGCGCCATGGTTCACCGCCATCCGTGTAATGAGGCCCATGGTTTCACAAGTATGACAGTGGGCCTCATTACACGGTAGGCGGTAAGGGTTTACCGGTACTGGTATTTTACCGGTACCGGTAAATCCTTACCGCCTTACTACGAGGTATTTAACGCCTGCTTTTTGCAGGTGTTAAAAATCAACCCGCAAAGGGACCCAGGGAGCTAATTATGGTACCGCAATTTGCGGTGCCGTAATTAACGCCTTCCCCATTCCCATTATGCCCTATGGGGCAAAAATGGGAATGGGGAAGGGCAATGGTGGAAGGGGGAATTACCACCCCGCCAACCTTGGAATGGGGCGGTAATTACCCTTTCCACCAAGGCGGTGCCGGTATTTCACCGGCATGAACCATGGCGCTAATAGCTGAGGCCCAGTGACACAGTGGGTGCAATTTGTAAAATCTTTATTGAAATGGTTGGGGTTGGAGAAACTTCTATTTCTGCCATATAACTAAGATAGGAGTAGTTTCAACCATCAAATAATAAATAATGCAGCCGAGAGAAGTGTGTCAAATCAAAATGGCGTGTGTTAACAAAACCTAATGCCTGCCCTATCTCTTGTACATTAAAGCGTAATAAAGAGAAATGTATGCAAAAGGAAAAACCAGTGTTCAAATGAATAAATGTGGTTGAACCAGCTCTCCTCCCCACGTTAGACCTCATGGATTAAGGCTGTCCCTGTAGGCAGGATGACAAACTCTGGCTCAGCTTCTAACACAATAAATAGTACCAACACGTGGATCGAGGCTCGTCTGGCCTTCCATGTTTAAGCCTCTTTTCTTTGTCTTCAAAAATAATGTTTAATAAAAAACAGTTCACAAAGATCCCCACCTCTCAGGCTCAGACCGTGTACCACACAGTTCTTGTAGGTCCCCCCCCCATCAGGTGCTCAGACCTCTCGAATTAAAGTTCAACACAAACAAGCAAGGGGGCTCCCTTCGGTCTCAGACCCCTTTTGGATGTCAAAGATTTTAGAATGTGGGTGGTTTCCTTCTTAGACCACAGCAGGACCACTTTGACTAAATGCTCACAGTTCAACTTTCACTTTCCACATTCTCTGGGAGTTAACTTCTTTATTTCACTTTTCAAACGCCTTATAGATTTAAACAATTCACGTTTCACTGAGACTTTCGAGTGGGCTACTTTCGTTCACAGGACCACTCCGATACTTAGTATTGCTGTCTTCCCAGTTGTCTTTTATTTCAAAGTTCATTCACAGGTCTGCCTTTCCTCGCGTTTCATTCACACGTGCGTAGACTCCACTTGCGATATATTGCCGCTATCTCAAACTTTTAACACACCAGTCTTTTTGTCTGTTTCTCTTGGAGCATTGTTTCGGTCCCTTTTCATTAAGATTTGGCTGGTGGCAGTTGTACCGCAGTTATCTTAAGTAACCTTGGTATTCTTTTAGGCTATCTTGGTAGCCTCGAACTTAAACACGCTAGACCATATACATTTTTATACGGTTCCGGCTGTGTTTATTCGCCATTTCTTTTTGAAAATGTCTTTCTCGTGTTTTACTCTGCGCTTCAAACCATGTTTGGTTCCTTTGTTCACCGTCCTTTTGCGGGATTCTACACAGACGCACTCCTTAGGCACCTGTATATCTGGGGGAGACAGGGTGTGATGGAGGGGTTTAGGACTCCCTGCGCAGGGTCTCCTTGGAGACCCATGTCACACTGTGATCTGATTGGTTGTGGTGACTGTCCCAGCAGGACAGCGACCCTGCTCTGTGATTTACAGCCAGGCTGTGTGAATGGGTGAAAACTGCATAAAAAGCAGGTCTCTGGGGCTGGAAAGGCAGAGTCGCCACCGGAATGAAAGAACCGAAGAGGAGCTGACAGAAGTGGACCCCTGCAACGACAACCACTCGGTGAAGCCCTGCTGCAGGTCTGAATCTTCATACTCCAACGACCGGGAAGATCTTCGAGGAATATTCTCCCCTTGAGCTGGTGGGACCAACCAGTTCACCTAAACTCCAAGCCAGGCCTCCCTCCTCTGGTCGAATTTGCTGTGCAGAGCTACAGTGAACCAGATAGCCAGGAGGAACAGATCCTGCTTGCGTTTTAAGGAACACCCCTTTTATTCATTGCTTTGCTCTGCTGCTGGTTTCTTCCTTGGGCAGTGCAAGACCCTCCAGTCTTCCTACTTAGTGTCAGTCCGACAGTCGCTTCAGGAACCGTGAGCCTGCTGGACCTGCCAGGAACGTTCACCTCAGCTACAGCTGCTTCTCCATTTTAAGGTACTGTACGAATCCGGTTGTTCATTTCGTCCAGCCGCAGTGAAGGTGTGTGAAACCTTTCGCCAATCCGAGGGCTTGTCCTTCTCTACTCTTTAAACTAACTTTTCAGCCAACCAACCCTGTCCGGAACTCTTGGCAAAGACTTAACCGCAAACTACCCAGAACTGTGTGATCTTGAGCAAAAGACTTTTGTCCTATTGACTTTGGCCCTAAGCCTTTTTCATTTGATTCCCTCACTGTAGTTCCTTTTTCTAGATTGCCCTGCATACTTACCTGTTGGTGCTGCTCAATTTCCCTTTTAACTTATTGAAGTGCCATTTTGCTCACACTTCATTTTTGAGCTTAACTTGTCCAGAATCTATTGGGAGTGGTGTGGTGTATTAAGAGTGTGATTTCTCAACTACTTTACGTTAGTGAAATGTTTTACAACCGATGTGTAAATAAATGTATATTCTTTTACTCAGCAACCTTGAGTCAGTGTTTGCCTGAATCATAGTAATTGCTGTCCTTTGTGTAACTATTGATACTGCTCACTTGATCTTGAGATAGGTCTGGCTGCTCAGCCATCGCTACCACTTTACTGTGTAGTACGGGCTTGTACCAAAGGTGAATTTGTACTGTCACTTGTAGTCTTAATTGTGTGTGGTGTTCCCAAAGGGTACTGCATATAATTCTGCCTAACACTGGTGTACAGCGGTGAGAATCAAGTATAGTAATTACACTTAGAGTGCTGCTATTACCTTGCATCAACTAACCACAAGGCTAAACATCACTAAAAAAAAAAAGAAATATTAATCATGTCTGCTATGGAAAGCTACAGTCAGGAGGCCCTCCTTAGTTACACTGTGGATTATCTAAAAAATCTGTGTAGAGAAAGGAATCTCTCTGTTAAAGGCAAAAAGTCTGAATTGATTGAAAGGTTGTTAGATAAACAAAGTCTGGAGGGTGGGTCTGAAATACCTGACCCCTCAGCAAATGTGGAAAATGATAGGATGATAATGTGTCTATTATTGATGAGTTAGAAGAGGCAGAGGAGTCTCATAATGTAGGCCTCATTGCACCATTACCTGCTCAGCAACCTCAACCTTTGTCCACTGGGACCCAACCAGGTCCTACACTCAGCCCTGAATTCACTGCTCTAGAAAAGATGATGCTTGAATTGGAATTTAAACGGTTAATTGATCAAACTAAACAAAAGCATCAAGAACTTAAGCTCAGAGAAATGGAGTTGAATCATGAACTAGAAATGAAAAAAGTTATCTCTTGAGAATGCTTCTCTCCCAGTGTCTTCTAGGTCTTCCAGTCCTAGGAGACCCTGTATGCCTAAAGAAATTGTGGGTATGTATAAGCTTGATATTTTTGTTTGGTTGGCAATGTTTGAGTATAACCATGGGATTCAAGACAGTACAGGGAATCCGTTGCTTCCTTGGCTCTTCTCTAGGCTACCCACTGTTGCATCTGATTTTGTGATGGAGTTGGGGAAGGTGGATTGGATGGATTATGAGTGTGTGAAGATAGCTTTAATTGCTAGATTTGGGAAGACCCCTTCCCAGTACCTTAAGAGGTTTAGGACCCTCAAAAAGCATGATGGTACCCCTTGGGCTACCTAAGTATGTGAATGTTTGAAAAACTTAGATGGTTGGGTTAAGGGTTACAGAGTAAACACTTATGACGGTATGAGAAATCTTGTTATGTTGGAGTCAATTTATTTTTTTTAATAACACATTTTTATTGATTTTATAACATACAACCACTGGGCTCCCTGTGGCTAGCCTTTAGACAATGACATTACTAATGATAATAGAAATAAAAGTAACATTGGATGGAAAAAGAAAAACTCACATATGGAACACATACTACATGCTTACATTTAACCTCCGATACACAGCGTAATGGGTTTTGGCACAGTAACAAGTTACTTGCTGTAATGTCCACAACTCCTGATACCTGATATCATGATATTAGCGGTTCAGCAGGTCACATCGTGTCTTCCCAGCGCTGCCAAACTTTATCTGCTTTTTCAGGACAGCCCCTGGCTCTGTAAACCCTCCTTTCTATCGCGATGCAAATTTCTACATCATTTATCCACTGCTCCACTTGCGGAGGTTCCGCAGCTCCCCATAGGCGTGCTATGTTCCTTTTGCATATTGCTGTTGTAGTCATGAGACAGAGTTTCTCATATTTTGACAAGTTTATCTCGCTGTCTACTCCCAGTATCAGGAGTTTGGGCTCTCTGGGAATCGTCTGGTGCAGTACCCTCGACAGCACATCGCAGCATTGCTGCAAATATTGACAGATCACCGGGCATTCCCACAGTATATGAAAGAAGGTTCCTCCTTCCTCCCGGCATCGTAGACAGTTGGGCTCAGCTATTTTGCCCCACTGGTACAGAGCTGCTCTTGGATAATAAATCCTGTGTAGTATCTTCAGTTGTACTAGGCGTAGTCTGGTTGATATGGTGACTTCCCTGGGGTACATTAGGATCTGGACCCAGTCTTCAGGCATAATTTCGCCAACGTCAGCCTCCCATCTCAACTTTAGTCGCTCCAGTTCTGGCGTGGCAAAGGAGGTGATGACACTATATATGACAGTAGTGACTTTGGCTGGGATACGGTCTACCACTATGTTCCTCTCCAGCGGGGTAGAGTCTGCCATGTCAGAGAGGGCTGGGAGGTACTGCTGTAGAGCATGCCGAAGCTGTGTGTAGTGGTATCTCTCTGTTTCCGGAAGGCCGAAGGTCGAGACTAGTTTATCAAAAGGTGTTACGACTCCCTCCTTCAGAATGTCCTGTACTTTTTCTATACCGTGTCTCTTCCACGCTGGCCATTTCGGTAGTTTAGTTACTTCAGAGAGGTTCCTATTATTCCACAATGGCTGCAGTGGAGTGATTTTGTCTCCCCAGCCTATAAAGGTATGTGAGTCTGCCCAGATGCGTGGTATATGTGAGGTCATGTCTCTAGGGGTCGTTCTACGTGTTCCTGCGTACAGTTCCATGGGGCGGGACGTTCTCACATGTGGTAGTGTTGGGTTGCCGTGTAAAGCATCGTTTATTATCGCCATCTGGCTGGCCCAATAGTACGTCTGCAATCTTGGTAGACCGATGCCTCCTTCCCAAATCGACCTTTGTAATGTTTGAAGGGCTATTCTCGGGTGTCCGCCTCCCCACAGTAGTTGCCTGAGCACACGATCTATCTCCTGGAACGTCCTGGTCGGTATGTGCAGTGGAGCAGCCTGTAGTACATACAAGTACCGTGGAAGTGTTAGCATCTTGAACAGTGCAGCGCGCCCTAAAAGGGTCAAGGGTAGGGACTTCCAATGTTGCACGTCCCTTGTGAACCTGTCTGTAATAGGTTGCAGGTTGTTTAATGTGTAGTCGTCAAGATTTCTTGTGATCTGGACACCCAGATATCGGAACTGTTCATGCGCGATTTTGTATGGGCAGGGCTCAAGGGTCTCGTTTCCAAGATGATTCAAAGCCAACAATGTAGATTTAGATCGGTTCACCCTCAGGCCACTAAATGTTCCGTATTCCTGCAGTCGCTTCGTTACCACTGGGCATGCTGTTTTAGGATGTTGGAAGTATATCAGTAGGTCATCCGCATATAGTGAGACTCTGTCTTCCCATTCTGTTCCTCCAGGGATGCCATCCCAAGTTCGCGTATCCCGCAGCCATTGGGCGAGTGGTTCCATGGCCAGTGCGAAAAGGAGGGCCGATAGTGGACAGCCTTGTCGCGTCCCCTTCCCTAGTGCAAAGGATCGCGATGTCCAACCATTCACCCTCATCTCTGCCATCGGTGCCTCATATAGCAGTTGGACCCAGGTGATGAAGCGTTCGCAAATCCCCATTTTACGCATGATCGCCTAGAGCGCCTCCCAGTGGACCGAGTCGAAGGCCTTCTCAAAGTCCACTGCGAATACACCCACAGGGGCATCCAGTGTCCGGGCACGCTCAATGGCCAGGTGTAGTCTGCGTATGTTCATTCTCGTGGATCTACCAGGCATAAAGCTACATTGATCTGGGTGTATTAGGGATGTTATGAACTGCTGCAGTCGTGTGGCCAGCAGCTTCGCTAGTATCTTTGTCTCGTTGTTTATCAGAGATATTGGCCGATAGGAGCTGCAGTCGTCCAGAGGTTTGTCTGCTTTGGGTAAAACAATTATTGTCGCCTTCCTTAAATCTGCTGGTAAGCTGCCTTCGTCTCGGGCCCGTAGATACAATTTAAATAGATGTGGGGCCACCTCAGTTGCACCTATCTTCTTCCAAGTTTCAATGGGGAAGCCGTTCGGACCAGGTGTCTTTCCTGATTGAAGGTGCATCATAGCTGCCACTATCTCGTCTTCTGTGATTTCCACTTCCAGCATGGCTGTTTGTTCTGCAGTGAGAGAAGGGAGGACGATCCCATCCAGCACAGAAGTTTCGGTGGGAAGCTGGGGTGCGCTGTATAGCTTCTCATAATACTTAGCAAATTCCTACGCGATGTCTGCATCTGTTGACTTTATTTCAGCGTTTTGTGTTTTGATCGCTCTCACTTGATTGTGGCCCTCGTCCCTTCGCTCAAGCCACGCTAGCATCTTCCCAGCTTCATCTCCTGTCTCGTAAATTCTGCCTCTCATCGCTCCGTGTGCCTCTTTAGCATTGTCCAGAGCGATATTCTGTAGTTTTTTCTGAGCAAGGGTCAGGGCTCTATTCGTGTCAGGGTTGTCCTGGATTAGATGCGTTTCTTCCGCTGATATGACAGTTGCTTCTGCCTCCCTTGTCGATTGCAAGTGTGCTTTCTTTTGTGCCGAGGTCCAGGAGATAATTTCTCCACGAATCACAGTTTTGTAAGCTTCCCACATAGTGATGGGGGAGTCCACAGTGCCTTCATTCACTTCAAAGTATGTCGTGCTAGCGTTCTGTAGTCGTTCCACCAGTTCCGGGGATCCCAGATAGTAATTGTTCAATCTCCATACTGAAGGTGGGAGTGGTTTGTATGTTGCAATGGACATGAGCAGGGGGGAGTGATCCGAGATGCCTCTTGGGAGGTATTCCGCCTGCGTCGCTGTATGAATTATTGCTGCCGGTATAAAAAAGTAGTCCAGGCGTGACAGGAACGCATGTACCACAGAGTGGTAGGAGAATTCCCTGCCTTCTGGGTGAAGATCCCGCCACACGTCTCTGATTCCAAAGGCTTCTACAAAGCTGGCTAGGTTAGTCCGGCGATTCGGATCTCTACTGCGCAGGTGTGTGCGATCTTGAGCATTATCCATTACGTCGTTGAAATCTCCTCCCATGATCAGGAGGTCTGCCGTGTCCATCGTCAGCAGTGGTGTTATATCTGCTATCAGCGTGGCTTGTAGTGCGGGTGGTGCATAGATCGCCAGTAGGGAGATCGTTTTGTTCCATAGCGTGCCCGTGACATACGTGTACCTGCCACCAGTGTCTTGATTCGTGCTCGTGAGTATGAGGGGAAGCCTTTTGTGTATCAGGATTATTACCCCTCTGGCTCCCATCGTGAATCCTGCCTGTATTGCCGTACGGTAATTGGATCGTTTGAATAGAGCATTGGTTGTGCCAGCTAGGTGTGTTTCTGTTAGGAAAGCTATGTCTGGGCTGTGTCTGTTGAGAAATTGCCGCACTAATCGTCTTTTCAGACTGCTTCCCAGACCATTTACGTTCCAGGTGAGGAGTTTTAAAGTCCGAGTTTTAGTGGCTTGTGAGTTCATTTAAGCGTTCGTGGATAAGTGGCGACGGTGTTCCGTTGATACTGATCCTTGTGTGCATGCGTGCCGTGACATACAGCAACTGCCCATTTCGTTCTACATTCTGTGTTCTGAGTATTTTGATGTTCCATTGCGTTTGTCCATCCTTCAAACATAAAAACAAATACCCAACTCCCCCCTCCCTATACTTCACCCCCAACTGAAGCATCTGTCGCCCAATAGTAACTCAAACTCAAACTAGCTTCTAAATAAGTTTTAGGAGAGGGTCCTTCTCGGGGGGGGGGTAGCCCCTCTTGCTTGCGCCGAATGTTAGTGTTTTGCATAGTGAGGTGGATCACATGCTACAGCTTGTGGTGTAGCAACAGAGCGTTTATATAGTTTCGTGGGGCATTCCGTTTCTTCACTGCAGATTGTTGCTTTGTTCAGTGCACTACCGGTTCCGCAGCAGGGTCTGGAGCCTCTTGTTCGTTTCGTTCCGGATTTCTCCTTGGGGATGCCCGTTGTGGTCCAGGCCTGGGTCTTCTTCTTCTTGTTCTTAGTCTTGTGGACCAGTCTCCTTCGATATGGGCCTCGGCCCATTTCCAGGCCTCCTGCGGGTCTGTGGAATGACCCGTCGATCCCTTGTGATAGATCTTGAGTTGGGCTGGGAAAAGCAGGCCGTATTTCAGTTTCATCTGCGCCAATTGCCTCTTCAGTGGCTCAAAGGATTGTCTTGCGCGTTGCACCTCCCGGGTATAGTCTGGGAAAAATTCGTGATCCATTGTGTGTGACTGACCCATGTGAGCGCGACATTTGCAAGAGAGCGTCTCTGTCGCGGTAGTTTAGAAACCTAGCTATTATTGTCCGAGGCGGGGTACCTGGGGCCGGTTTGCCAGATGGCATTCTGTGGGCTCTCTCTACAGAGAAAAACTTCGAGAAAGATTGGGGGTCAAAAATATCAGTCAACCACTGTTCAAGAAATAACTCCAGACACGGCCCTTCTTCCCCTTCCGGCAGGCCCAAGATACGGACGTTATTGCGGCGAGACCTTCCTTCTCCTTCATCCACTCTGGTTTCCAGGGTTTTTAAGCGGGACATGGCTTGGGACAGCTGTCTGTTTATCCCACTGATGTTGTCTTCCGCTTCTGAAATACGGTGCTTGGCTTCAACGGTTCTGGATGTTAGTTTCTGTAAGTCATGTCGCAGGAAGGAGACATCCGCTGCGATACTGTCCATCTTGATTTCCATGGCAGAGCGGGAGCTAGCGATGGCAGCCATGACGTCTCGTAAAGAGAGGGGTGCTTCATCTAGCAGGGCGGTCGGTTGTGCAACCACTCCCGTCTGAGACGGTGTGGCAGCGACCGCAAATTGGTCCATGCTGCTTTGGGTTGATGTTTTCTTTTGTCTGTCTTTGCCCATCTCAGCGTGCGTTTGGCGTTGCGGTGGAGGGTTCAATACCGCATGGACAGTCCCAGCGTAGTCGCCGGCCTCCAGCTGGGATCGGTGTCCTCACTGGTTCCTCCACCGCGTGGTCTCTCCTTCGTTATGCAGTGTGTTTGTGGCTTGTCTCTCACCGGGAGTAGCCGGTAGGTGGGATATGTGTTACAGAAACACCACTCATCTGGGATTGTAAGTGACCTCGGTCCACACCCGCACCAGACGGCGCGGTGTATCACTAGTCTTCAGCCGGGCCCAGCCCTTACTACTGTGCTGTAGGGCCCCTCCGCTTCCCACACCTCCTCCTACGTGGGGAGAGAACACCCCCTTTCGCTGGGTATTGATCTTTCAGGAGGTTCGAGAGCGTCTAAGGGGGGGAGAGGAGGTCCCACTTACTTGTTGCGCCTTTGGGTTGTCTCCAGTGCACTCGCCGATCTCCCCCCACAAACCGTTCTGCACGTGGTAGCGCAGGGAGGAGGGTAGGGCTAGCCACGGGATCGTCACCAGGCCTTGGCCGCCAACCCGTATACAAAACGTGGGCCAGCGGCTCACAGCGTGTGTTTCTCTGGGCCTTCTATTCCCACGGCGTGTTATAGGTGCTCAATCAGTCAATGGTACCAGTTGTTTTGCATATAGCTTGTGGGTCCCACATGTGTCAGCGGGCGGGTTTGTTGCCGGGAAGGGAGAAAGCACCGACCGCCACAGTCGGAGTCCGCCAGGAGGATCCTTCTCACCTCCGGTCTCCACCTCTGTCCCTCCAGCCATCAGGGCCGCAGTCCACAACGATCACGGCTGACGCCGCTCTCCACATCTACCACCGCCGGCCCCCGCGGCCCGACAGGCAGCACCGGTTCCCAGCCGGCGAGGATGACTTCACCTCCGCTCCTCGGGCACACAGCTCCTCCGATCCCACAGGCCGCCACTGGAGGTCCCCGCCTTCCGAATCCAGGGAGGCCCCGGTCGCAGCCTCAGCGCGCTTCTCTTCCAGCGGACAGGCACGGGGAGTTGGCTCTGCATGCCGCGCATCAGCCGCCGGTCGGAGGTAGCAGTTACCGCTCGTTCCGTTTCACTGCGACACAGCACAGGCAATCTCCCCCACTGCAGGCGCCAAGGGGTTCTGTCCGTTAGTAGAGACGCATCGTGGCGGCCGTCTTGGAGGCGCTCTTCGCGCTTCCCGCGCTGAGACTATTACTCGCTTTAAAACCACAAGACATAGGTTTTGCGGGCCAAAACTTCACCCGGAGCTGCTTCACATATTCACCCAAATATACTGCAAAATTCAGGTCGTTATGACCCGCCAGACAGGATAATGTTGTCAGGATGTTGTCGGCGGCAAGAGGAGCTTACGGGACTCACGTCTTCCGAGCTCGCATGCTGGCCACGCCCCCCGTTGGAGTCAATTTATGATGCCTGCTCTCCTGAGCTCAGACAACACCTGGCTGATTCTAAGGAGATAGATCCAAAGAAGTTAGCTAAGGCTGCTGACTTGTGGGTTGCCAACAGGGCTAGTCACAAGGATTCTGGAGCACCTCAGAAGAAGGATGAGGTAAAGCAGCCAAAGAAAGATAACAAGGAGAATTCTAATACCTCTAATCCAAAAGAGGGCCACAAACAACAACATAAGGGTAAACCACAAGGGAAACCGAATCAGGCTAGTATACCATCTGGACCCAAACCAGATGGGGGTCAGAGCAAACCCCCATTCATCAAGACATTTGGGAAATGTTTGTGGGTCAACTGACCATGTGAAAGAGGATCCCAGATGTAAGGGTAAACCTTCAGGGGTCCACACCGTCTCCTTAGCCTTCTCCCCAGAGGAAGAAGTACCTATGGCAAGTGGAAACCTTCACCTACTGGCTGATGAACCCAGCTAGTGTTTCTTTAGTGTCCCTGGGCTTGTGGGAACAACATAATTTAGATGTCTATAATTCCATCCCAGATAATACTAAAGAATATTATAAAGATAGTGTTCTTGTGAATGGTCAGGAGACTCCTGCATCAGAGACACTGGAGCCAGCATAACTGTGGTGGATGAATCATTTTTCAAGGTGGAGGATGTTGCTAAGGCACCCAAACGCCTCACCAAGTTAGCTGGAGGGCCTGTGCAGATGAGTCCCCAGTTACCAGTTCTCATCCAGTGTAATGATATGACTGTCAAAATACCTATAGTGGGGAGAGTGAAGTACCTGAGAGAGTCCTGTTGGGTAATGACCTGAAAACTCTTGGAGTTGTGTCAAGTACCCCCAGGCCTCCAAACTATACTAAAACACTCCTTTTCAACGTTTGCCCACCTAAGTTCTCTACCCTTGAGTTTCTTACTGATGAATATGATCGGATGTTCTCTTCCTTTGTCATCTAACTGGGACAAGACAGTTCCAATTCCAGTGTCGCAAGCATCAGTTTTTATACGATAAAGGGTTTGCTCTAATCAGGCGCACACAACACAGGTGCCCTACACAGACTCTCGTTCAAGCCAGTAAAGGCCCTCTGACAGTCTTCCGTCCAGTTAACCTTGCTCGGTTGCTTGGGTGAAGTCAGAGCTGTCAGAGGTGCAGCTATGGTTCCATAGTCCGCCATGAAATCGCGATAATACCCAGTGTGGCCCAAAAAGACCAAGGAAAGGCTCTCCTTATACTTCTACTGGCCTAAGATGGGTTCGGACGAAGATGACAAATTCTGTAGGAGCTGTCACACTTGCCAAACCTCTGGCAAGAGTGGAGCCAAGAATGTGGCACCCATGGTGCCTCTCCCAGTGGTGGGAGTTCCTTTTGAGAGGGTAGGGATTGACATAGTTGGCCCCCTTGATCCCCCACATCTTCAGGGAACAGGTTTATCCTGGTTGTAATAGACCATGCTACAAGATACCCAGAAGCGATACCTATGAAGACTGTTACGGCTCAGGCTGTGGCTAAGGCTCTACTTGGTATTTTTACCAGAGTAGGGTTTCCTAAGGAAGTGATAT
The DNA here is from genome assembly GCF_040938575.1 of Ambystoma mexicanum. Classification (NCBI taxonomy): domain Eukaryota; kingdom Metazoa; phylum Chordata; class Amphibia; order Caudata; family Ambystomatidae; genus Ambystoma; species Ambystoma mexicanum. The sequence continues at coordinate 1,679,258,240 of NC_090937.1, forward strand.
CCAACAGGGGATCCAATTGTATTTCCCACTACATGCAAGCCATGTGGAAAAACTGTTGTGTCACATACAAGCTCTCTACAGCCTACCATACACAGACAGATGGACTGGTAGAGAGGTTTAATCAAACTTTGAAGAGCATGATAGGTACTTTAGAGAAACCCCTTAAAAGAAAGTGGGACCTTCTACTGCCATAAAAACAAACAAAGCCTGTTAGACGCTAACAGGAATCCCAACAATGCACTCCTATGGGGATATAAGTCATCCCAAGGTATTTTAGAGGAACCCCTTAAAAGAAAGTGGGACCTTCTACTGCCATGCCTTCTCTTTGCTTATAGAGAAGTCCCTCAGGAGGGAATTGGTTACAGTCCCTTTGAACTTCTCTATGGCCATCCAGTCAGAGGTCCCTTGTCCCTGATTAAGAAGGGGTTGGAGAGTGTTCCTTCCCCCAAGCCAGTCAGTGTGACTGACTATGTGATAGGTCTCCGGAGGAGAATGTCACACATTATGGCAGAAGCTAGTGATAATTTAAAAGCAGGTCAGGCTCTGGTCAAACATTGGCATGACCAGAAGGCCAGCATGGTTGAGTTTACTCAAGACCAGCTTGTATTAGTTATGGTACCAACAAGGCAGAGGGCCTTGCAGGACAAATGGATAGGACCCTTCAAGGCTGTGGTCAAACTTGGAGAGGTGAACTATTTGGTGGATTTAGGCAGATCTAAGGAGGCTCCCAGAGTTTTTCACATCAACCGTTTGAAGGCATATGTCTCAAGACCTGAAGTGGAAGCTTTGTTTCTAGCTTCAGCTCAAGAGGAGGAGGAGAGTGAACCTCTACCTGACCTCCTCAGAGGCCAACCTTTGGATGAGAACATAGAAGGAGTCAATCTCTCTTCTCAGCCGACATCTGAACAACAGGAGGAGTGCAAAGTTCTGTTGAATCAGTTTGCCTCCCTGTTTTCACTTTCACCAGGCCTGACCCCTTGTGGCCAGCATGATATTCTCACTGGTGACTGTTTACCTGTGAAAAGTAGATGTTACAGAATGTCAGAACATGCAAGATCCCACATCAAAGGAGAGGACAACAAGATGCTTGATCTCAGGGTTATAGAGCCATCTACAAGTCCATGGTCTAGTCCAGTTGTTCTAGTACCAAAGGCAGGATCCAAGGAGTTGAGATTTTGTGTGGACTATAGAGCTCTAAATGCAGTCACAAAGACTGATGCCCATCCTTTGCCAAGGACAGATGAAATGCTGGATAGACTTGGTTCAGCCAAGTACCTCAGTACATTTGATCTGACGTCAGGCTATTGGCAAATAACCCTGACAGACCATGCCAAGGAGAAAACTGCATTCTCAACCCCAGCAGGCCTCTACAAGTTTAAGGTTATGCCTTTTGGACTAACAAATGCAACTGCTACATTCCAAAGGATGGTTAATCAAGTTCCGAATGGGATGGAGGACGTCTGCATGGCATACTTGGATGACATTGCAGTGTTCAGCCCTACATGGAAAGAACATGTTGATCACTTAGGATATGTTTTGCAGGCTCTTGAGCAGGGCCATCTGACCATAAAGGCAACAAATGTCAAATTGGTCAGAGTAAAGTGGTCTACCTTGGTCATGAGGTAGAAGGAGGTGAAATAAGGCCATTGCCCAGCAAAGTACAAGCTGTGCAAAACTGGGCCACCACTACTACTCAAACCCAAGTGAGAGCCTTCCTATGTATCACTGGGTACCACAGGAATTTCATAGAGAACTATGGGACCATAGCTTCTCCCTTGAATGTAATCTCCTCTCCAAAATTCCCTAAAAAGGTTAGATGGAATGAGGAGTGCACTCAAGCCTTTGAAAGCCTGAAGAAAGCCCTTTGTTAAGCTCCAGTCCTAAGAGCTCCTGATTATCACCAACCCTTCATTGTGCAGACAGATGCCGCCAATATAGGTATAGGTGCAGTCCTTAGTCAACTGAATGAGAAAGGTAGGGAGCACCCCATTTGCTTCATAAGTAGGAAACTGAAGGAACCAGAAACAAGGTGGGCAACCATAGAGTGTGAATGTTTTGCCATTGTGTGGTCTCTGAAGAAGTGTAGACCATACTTGTATGGATATACTTTTGTGATTCAAACAGACCACCAACCCTTGAGATGGTTAATGCAAATGAAAGGGGAAAACCCAAAACTTCTAAGATGGTCAATCTGCCTGCAAGGGTTTGATTTCACCATTGAGCACAGAGCAGGATGTCACCACCAAAATGCTGATCGTCTCTCTAGGATGTTTTTAACTGACTAGAGGAAGAGATTCATCCAGGAGTGGATTAAATCCTCCTGTCCCTTAGTCTGGGGGAGGGCGAGTGTTTAGGGAGAATTCTCCAGCATGGCTAATTTCCCTAATCTACTGAGTCCCTTAGCAGCTTTGCTGGATTTCTAGGATTTATTTTTTTCACCTGGTAAGAGTGTGAGCCATTTTTCCCACTCTTACATGTGTTTTGCTGTGTGGGTTTTACATTTTCGTGTGTTCATAGACTGTGGAGCCTCACCTACTCCACAGGCATCATCTTTTTACTGCGTGTTACACAGCACCTTCAGTGCAGTGGCACAGGGTTGTCTTTTAGACTTCCCAAATCAGACTCCATTTTCTGGGACTGACTACTGTCTCCCAGAACATGTAAAGTTGCCATTGACTTTATTAATCTCTTTTAAAACTCACAGACCCAGTACAAACTATCTTACATAGAGTTAATACTTATCCCTTTTTGTCTCTTTCTCTTGGAACATTGTTTTGTTCCCTTTTCATTAAGACTTGGCTGGTGGCAGTTTTCCTACCGTGGTTATCTTAAACAGCACTGGTATTTTTTTAGGCTATCTTGGTAGCCTCGAACTTAAACCCGCTGGACCATATACGTTTTTATACGGTACCAGCTGGGTTTATTCGCCATTTCTTTTTGAAAATGTCTTTCTCATGTTTACTCTGCGCACCAAAGCAGGTTTGGTTCTTTGTTCACCATCCTTTCGCAGGCTTCTTATGCAGAAGCCCTCCATAGGTGCCTGTATGTCTGGGGGGGACAGGATGTGAGGGAGGGGTTTAGGACTCCCTGCACAGGGTCTCCTTGGGGACCCTTGTCGCACTCTGATCTGATTGGTTGTGGTGATTGTCCCGGCGGGACAGCCACCCTGCTGTGTGATTGACAGCCAGGCTGTGTGAATGGTGGGAAAACTGCATAAAAAGCAGGTCTATGGGTCTGGAAAGGCAGAGTCGCCACTGGAACGAAAGAACCGAAGAGGAGCTGACAGAAGAGGACCCCTACAATGACTGAACAGCCCGGTGAATCCTTGCTCCAGGTCTGAATCTTCATACTCCAACGACAGGGAAGATATTCAAGGAATCTTCTCCCCTTGAGCTGGTGGGAACAACCAGTTTACCAACTGCTTGCCAGGCCTCCCTTCTCTGGTCGAATTTGCTGTACAGAGCTACAGTGAACCGGATAGCCAGGAGGAATGGACCCTGCTTGCGTTTTAAGGAACGCACCTTTTATTTGTTGCTTTGCTCTGCTGGTTTCTTCCCTGGGCAGTGCAGAACCGTCAAGTCTTCATCCTTCTTGTCAGTCTGACAGTCGCTTCAGGATCCGTGAGCCTGCAGGACCTGCCAGGAACGTCTGCCTCAGCTACAGCATTCTTTTGCTTTAAAGGTACTGTGCTTACCCGGTAGTTCGTTTCGTCCAGCCGCAGTGAAAGTGTGTGAAACTTTTCGCCAATCCGAGGGCTTGTCCTTCTCTACTCTTTAAACTAACTTTTCTGCCGAGCAACCCTGTTCGGAACTCTTGGCAAAGACTTAACCGCAAACTACCTAGAACTGTGTGACCTTGAGCAAAAGACTTTTGTCCTATTGACTTTGGCCCTAAGCCTTTTTGATTTGATTCCTTCACTGTAGTTCCTTTTTCTAGATTGCCCTGCATACTTACCTGTTGGTGCTACTCAATTTTTGTCTAACTTTGTCTTTCCCTCCCTTTTAAATTATTGGAGTGCCATTTTGCTCACACTTCATTTTTTAGCTTAACTTGTCCAGAATCTATTGGGAGAGGTGTGGTGTATTAAGAGTGTGATTTCTCAACTACTTTACTGTAGTGAAATGTTTTAAAAATGATGTGTAAATAAATGTATATTCTTTTACTCCGAAACCTTGAGTAAGTATTTGCTTGAATCATAGTAATTGCTGTCCTTTGTGTAACTATTGATACTGCTCACTTTACTCTTGAGATAAGTCTGGCTGCTCAGCCATCACTACCACTTTACTGTGTAGTACAGGCTTGTACCAAAGGTGAATTTGTACTGTCACTTGTAGTCCTAATTGTGTGTGGTGTTCCCAAAGGGTACTGCATATAATTCTGCCTAACAATCCCCATCTCCGGTCGGCAGCTTTTCGAGGGTCTGACTTCCAGGGAACCTTGGTGAAGATTAGCTGGTGAACGATGGTCCCTCGAAGCTCAAAAAGAGGTCTCCTAGCCAGGTCCTCTCTTGGATCAGTTCCATGACAGTCACGCAGCTTTCGATGAGCGAAGGACAGCATCATTGAGAGGTCCCCAGATATACTGTTGGTTTCTCATTCACTCTGCTGGATCACACTCAGGCAACCAATCATTTAGAAGGGCATTCAGGCAGGCAGGCTGGCAGGCAGCCAGCCATTCAAGCCATTTTTCTCCATCCAGACCCTCACTACACGGAATGTGGATTCGGACAAGCACCCAACCATTCATCACTCCACATTTGCATTCATACCATTTTCGGGCAGGGGCTGTCTCAGTCATTGGGCCTCATTACACGTAGTGCGGTAAGGGTTTACTGTTACCGGTAAACCCTTACCGCCTTACTACGAGGTCCCTTTGCGGGTTGGTACTTTAATGCCTGCTTTTTAGCAGGTGTTAAAGGGACCTCGTAGTAAGGCGGTAAGGGTTAACTGTGACCGTTAACCCTTACCGCCGTCCGTGTAATGAGGCCCATAGTTTTTTTGTAGGCCGAAATGAGTACAGTCAAACAGGATCACCTCATCGGCAAATGCGAGCCAACTAATTCGCAATGCCCCTAGTTTGACCGGAAAAGAATCAGCGTGTGCCGACAGGTTGTCAATATCAGCGAGATACAGGTTAAATAGTATGGAAGCTAAATTGCATCCCTGTTTTATACCTATATGCGTGGGTAACGGGTCAGTTAAAAGCCCGGATTGATCGATTCTCACCCTATAATTTGTGTTGTTGTGCAATAAGGCAATCATGGCAGTAATATGAGATGGAATCTGAAAGGATTGCATTTTTTCCTAAAAGATTCCCCTAATGACACCATCAAATGCTGAGGAGAGATCTAATAGTGCCATTAAGATCAGACCTTTGACCGTCTGACGAGAGGAAAACAACAAATGTGCTAGAATTGTGGCATTCAATTGAGTTCCCATTCCTTTCCTGAATCCTGTTTGAAAGCGCAACAGAATTTGATGGAGGAAGATAAAATGATTCAGCTCTCTAAGAATTAGAGAAGCAAATCCTTTTGCAGCTATATCCCGCAGCGCAATGGGTCTAAAATTACCCGGGTCGTCTATAGCACCCTTTTTGTGAAGAGGAATAACTATGGCGGTCGACCAAGAATCCGACAACCTTTTTGTTTGGTAGATGTAGTCATATCAGCGCTTCAAAAAGGCAGCCCAAAATTTTGGGTCGTTCTTTAGAACGCACAGAGGAATGCCGTCAGGACCTGCCGCCTTGGACACTTTCAAATTCCTGATGACCTCCTCAATCTCTTCCACGGGCCAAGGACACTGAACAGGCAGAAATTACACTAAGGTTTGTGACTCCCTGCTAGTGAATTTCTGCGGCATAGAGTACTTATTTTGAAAAAACTCTACCCAGATCTGCCCACTCACTGCAGAACGCATTGCAACCGGTTCTTTCGCCAAAGGGTCTCTTAAGATAGCCCAAATTTCCAGAGTTTTTTTAGTCATTAAAAGACTAATCATTTTTTGATTCTTTTTTAAATGATTATCAAATTTGAGGACTTTAAGGTCATTTTTGTATTTTACTAAAATTGCTTTTTTTGCATTTCTGTAATCAATTGAATGAATTGAGGTTGTTAGCATAGCACGGATTGCAACATTTAGTTGTCTTTTCTTTTACAGCAATTACAGAATTAAATAACCCAAAGGATTCATCAGCTTGAGAGGGCGCTTTCACGGCTACAAGATGCTTCAAGTGCTCATGAATCATCTGTTCATTCTGAAGATCGAAAAAACTGCATTCGCCGGCAGACATTTGTGGGCCTCATTCCGAGTACGGCGCTAACCAATGGCGCTATTAACGCCTTGGTTGACGCCGTACCCGGACCGGCAGCGCCTTGGTGGTTGGCGGAATTACCGCCCCATTCCAAGGTTGGCGGGGCGGTAATTCCCCAATCCCCATTTACCCTTCCCCATTCCCATTCTCGCCCCATAGGGCATAATGGGAGTGGGGAAGGCGTCAATTACGCCACCGTAAATTACGGTGGCGTAATTAACATCAAGGTCCCTTAGCGCCATGGTATTTAACGCCTGCTAAAAGCAGGTGTTAAAAGCACCATGGCGCTAAGGGAACTCGGAGTATGGCGGTAAGGGATTACCGCCACCGCTCTCGTTAGCGGTGGCCGCTATCCCTTAACGCCATACTCGGAATGAGGCCCATTGATGCTTAACACGTCACGCTTAACCAGAACGGCCAATTGCCTACACAGCACTGGATTCCACCTAATTGATAAAACATGCCTGTCGATTTCCGGTAATACCAGAGGTTTTATTAGTTTGTACATTGGGAAAGAAATATCAATGGAGCACTCTAACATACAATGGTCACTAAGTCTGAGATCCATTGTTGCACACAAAGATGTTATATCAGCCAAACTGCTCGACATGGCAACGTAGTCTATTGTGGAGCAATTTGCTTCCCGAGACCATGTCACGGGAGAGTCGTTGGCATTAAGGGGGATAATTTGCATATCCCACGCTTCAAGAAACTTCACATAAAGTTGGCCTCTCTCATGAGAGGCAGTAGCATATTGGAGATTTTGATTAGAAGGGTACTGAGTATTTTGCACAATTAGGGCCTCATTACGACCCTGGCGCTAAGGGATTACCGGCACCGGTAAGGGTACCCGCTTTTAGCAGGGGTTAAAAACCAACCCGCAAAGGGACCTTGGTGGTAAGTACGGTGCCGCATACTTTCCACCTTTCCATTGAGCCCTATGGGGCAAAAATGGGAATGGGGAAGGGCGATGGCGGCATGGGGAATTACCGCCCCGCCAACCTCGAAATGGGGCGGTAATTCCCCATTCCGCCATGGCGGAGTCGATAAGTTACCGGCATGGACCATGGTGCTATTAGCACCATGGTCCAACGCCAGGGTCGTAATGAGGGCCTTAGTTTGAATTAAAGTCCCCCCCTATTATTATTTGAACATTCGAGGCCTCAACAACAATTAGTCCATCTAAATGCATGAGTCAAGGTTAGTACCAGAGGCTTGACCTTGCCTCTCCAGCTCTGGTGTTCACCCGGGAGGATCGCTGGCATCCTTGGAACACAATGCAATCTTCACTTGTGGGATCTGGTCTCCTCCAAGTGTTTTGTCCTACCTTGAACCCTTCCCTTGCCTCATTGCGCACTTAAACACGTGTCTATGGGCACGATATAAATCAAATATCATATATCATGCCGAATGAGGCTGTCCATATTGAATTGGGATTTGGCCTTTTAGAAGATGAGTTTCTGCTTGAACTACTGTTACATTGGTTGCATATTTGGTCTACTCCCAAGGCTAACCTTACGCAGAGGAAACACTTGGAGGAGACCAGATCCCACAAGTGAAGATTGCATTCCAGCGGGTCGGGGGTAACAACATCCAGTAAGGAACTCTGAGGTTTTCAGACCCACGGCTCCTGGCCCTTGGTCCATTGATCTGCTCCAGTAGGTTTGCCTTCATCTCGGACGCCCTGCTCATACTCGTGTTCCGCCTTGCTCAGAGTGTGTCTTTGGGTGCTGCCTTTTATTCATGTGAGGAGAGCTAATTGATATCATGTCTATGCACTTAGCATCAAGTGCTTGACTTTGCCTGACACGATTAGAGGGACATGTCCAGTACGATGTGTGTAAGTGGATGTTGTTACTCTCAGTCACCTCTTCCTGAGCTAAAAGATGAACAAGTTACTTACCAACTGTAACGTTCTTTTGACTGGATGTTCCTCCCACGTGTTCCTTATCTTTGATATATCCATATCCCAGCATGCTGCTCTCTGGAAACTTTTCTCCAGTAGAGGGCGCTACGCATCGATGAATGTCGAGTCGATGTCCCTCGAAGGCCTCCGTCTCGACGTCGACGTCATCACTGGTATAAATAGTCACGCACAGCGTCCATTGCTCAGTTCCATTTTGGAGAGCTAATTATTGTGCAGGATGAGGCGGTTACTACCCCTGATGGAGCGCAGACTGCAACTACAAGGGATGTTTTACTGCAGGGAAGGATGGGAGGGGCGATAAGGAATACGTGGGAGGAACATCTGGTTGAAAGAACGCTACAGTTGGTAAGTAACTTGTTCTTTGAATGGATTGTGTCCTCCCACGTATTCCTTATCTTTGCTAGATTCCCAAAGCAGTAATGTGTACCGGAGCAGGAGTAAAAAATGTGTACGTTTTAGGTGTGCACAGAGTGCAATACAGCTTTTCCAAATTTGGTCTCTTGGCTAGTGGTGGAGTCTAGACTATAGAATCTGGTGAAGGTGTGTGCAGACAACCATGTGGTAGCTGCACAGATGTCTTTTATTGGAACTCCCCTATGGGGAGCTGACGAAGCTGCGATACCCCTGGTTGAATGTTAGGGTATCATCTGTTTTAGTGTATATGTTGCACAGAACCCTCAGTGCACTAACACAGGGGTGTCATAGTGACCCCCACACATAGGGCCTCATTACACAGAAGGCGGTAAGGGTTAACGGTCACCGGTAATGGTACCGGTGACCGTTAACCCATACCGCCTTACTACGAGGTCCCCTTGCGGGTTGGTACTTTAACGCCTGCTTTTTAGCAGGCGTTAAAAACCAACCCGCAAAGGGACCAGGTTGCTAATTACGGTACCGCAATTTGCGGTACCGTAATTAGCACCTTCCCCATTCCCATTATGCCCTATGGGGCAAAAATGGGAATGGGGAAGGGCAATGGGGGAAGGGGGAATTACCGCCCCGCCAACCTTGGAATAGGGCGGTAATTCCCCTTTCCTCCAAGGCGGTGCCGGTATTTTACCGGCATGGACCAAGGTGCTTATAGCACCTTGGTCCACCGCCTACTGTGTAATGAGGCCCATAGACTCCATACCCTGGGACTGACTACTGTCTCCCAGGGCATGTAAAGTCACCATTGGCTTTATTAGTCCAAAATTGTGAACAGAACCAGTACAAACCATCATATTGTGGAAGTACTGGAAGGGGTTAATTAGATTGCCCCTGGGTCTGTTTCCAAGGCGGCACTGTCCAGTCCCCCCTTGTGGAGTTTCTGGCTGGTGGCAGTGGTTACCACGCGAAATATTTCACCAGAATATTTCCTATGGGATTTTCCCATTGATTTGAAACACACCACTTTTTTGGTGCAATGTTAAAGATACCGCCGGTTTATTTATTTAATATAAAATCACTGGTTGGGTCTTTTCGCCAGAACTCTTTTCCAAAATGGCGTATGTGTCCGTCTCTGTAACTCCAACCAAGGTGGGGCCCTTTGTTCCACTTTTTGGGGGGCTTCTCCACAGAAGCCCTCCAACTGGTGCCACTCTGTCTGGGTTCCACAGGATGTGTGGGTGGGGGAATTGGCACCCTGGACTGCGTTGCCTTAGCAACCCAAGTCACACTCTGTTCTGAATGGCCCAGTGGTGAGCTGCCCGGCTCACCACTTAGCATGTATGAGTGACAGCTAGGCTGATGACTGGGGGTTGTTCTGCATAAAAGCAGGGCTTTGGGGACTGGAACTTCAGAAGTCGCCACAGGCCCTAAGAAATCCGAAGAGGGGAGAAGCTGAGCCATCTGCAACAACAACCCCACCGGTGGAGCCCTGCTGCAACGACCTCACCACATTCCCGACGACAAGAGAAGATCTTCTGCTGTAAGAGTCTTCTCCCTTTGAGCTGGTGGGAACAACCAGTTTGCCATTCGCCTTCCAGGACGTCCCTTGGTCGAATCGCCAGTGCCAAGCACCCCGGCGGCCGGATAGCCAAGCTTCAGTCCACTGGGGCCGCGAATAAAAGCAACGCATCTTTTAACCGAACGAACTCCGCGGCTAGTGTCTTCCCTGGGGAGTGCAACGAAACCAAGTTTCCTCCTCGACGAGATCTTCTCTTCCCCTGGTCGAAACCACGAACTGCACCCGCTGCCAGGAACAACTGCCACCGCTGGGACTACCTCACTTTTAAAGGTACTGTGTTCCACCTGGCCTCCCTTTCCACGGATTGCTAAAGGTGACCCTTAAATCCTTGGCTTTCCAACTGGGTTGACCCCCAGACCTTCTAACTTTACCTTCTGAATCAAACCAACCTCTTTTGAACATTTTTACAAAGACTTTAATGCATTCCTAAACTGTGTGATCTTGGGCACATTTCGCCTTGCTCCATTTAAAGTGGCCCTGGCCTATGAACTTTGGCTCTACAGTAGACTCTGCCTTCACTAATTTGTTTTGGTCTTTCGAAAAGTGTTGGGAACTGTTTTATTTTCATTACCTGCCTTTTTCTCTCCCTTTAACTTAATTATTGGAGTGCCATCTAGGTTAAGCGCTCGCATCTGTTTTTACAAATAGTGGTGTTTTGACTTAGACTTGTCTAATAATTATTAAGGGAGGTGTGTATACTTTTCTGATTGTGTTTGAACTTGCTTTGATCTATAGTGCTTAGTGTATTTCCTAAAGTGTGTTTTAAATAAATAATTATATACTTTTGATACCAAGCTCTGGTCAGTGTTTGTTTGCTTCACTGGCCCTCATTACGACCCTGGCGCTAAGGGGTCTGCGCCAGCGTTAGCTGCGCCGACCCCTTACCGCCAACTACGAGTTCCCGGAGCGCCATGGTCATTTTTCCGCCCGCTTTTTGCGGGCGGAAAAATCCATGGCGCTCTGGGACCTTGGTGTTAATTACGCCACCGTATTTTACGGTGGCGTAATTAACTCCTTCCCCACTCCCATTATACCCTATGGGGCCGAAATGGGAATGGGGAAGGGTAAATGGGTCAATGGGGACTTACCGCCCCGCCGACCTCGGAATGGGGCGGTAAGTCCGCCATCCGCCATGGCGTAAAGGGACTTTGCGCCATGGCGGAGAAGTCCGCCGATGGCGGAAAAAATCCGCCAGGGTCGTAATGAGGGCCACTGTGTTTTTAGCCCTATTGTGTATATTCTATATACTGCCCTACGCTTCTTGAGAGAAGTCTGACTGCTCAGCCACAGCTACCAGGTACATCTGGGTGGAGCAGACTGCTACTAATTGGGTTTACTGCTTACTCCTGTAGTCTTGATCTTCTTGCAGTGTCCTCCAAGGGAACTGCACAGGATTCTGCCTAACAACTCCTTCTAGGCACCTCAAAGAAAAACAAATACATTGTAATTGCACACAACAAGGTCCTGAGAGCAGCACTAGGTATCAATAGAAGGGACCACATATCACAGTACAGGAGAGAGGCCCATTGGCTGCCCATAGAAGCAGGAATACTTCATAAAACCCTCACCATCACACACAAATGTGTCACCTCAAATGCCCCTATTTACCTCCAGCAATGCCTCACACTCAAATCAGCAGCCAGAACACTGTGATCCAACGCCAACACACACCTACTCATCCCCCGCTTCAAAAACGATAGAACTGGTAGCTCCAGCTTCCCTGTAGCAGCCGTCAGAATCTGGAACTCACTCCCCACCAACATTTGCAACAAGCCTACCCACCCAAAATGCAAGAATCTATTAAAAACTTGGTTCTTTAATAAATTCTAATCCTACTACTGACACTGTTTATGACATTGGCTGGTCCTCCTGGCCTCCAGCTCTGAACCCATGTATATTATTGTGAATAACTCATTATCTATATTCCAACCATGTCTACCGTGCAAAACTGGAAATCTTGTAACTATCCTTGTAACCAGCTCTAAATCACTCCCCCATGCAACCAATAATCTTGTAAGCCTTCTTTTTTACTGCTTTTATCGTGTAACCATTAAGATTGTAAGTATGCCTGTAACCTACGCCGTGATACCCCCGGGTTCAGGCGTATATCCAAATGCAATAAATAAAATAAATAAATAAATACTGCCCTATTGCAGGTCTTCCTTGGCCTGGAAACATTCTAGAAAAGACGCCACCATACAATTTCAAGACTGTATCGAAAGAGAGGGCTTTCTAGACCCCCTACAATCAGGATGTCAGCCTAAATATGGTGTCCAGTCATAATATCGAAAAAAACATTTCGAATGTCAAAAAAGTCGAATCAAAAATGTCGAAAAAAAAAATGTCGAATTATTTTTTTTTTCGATATTTTTGTTTGGGCTCTAGTTTATATTTAAAAAAAAGGTAAAAACAAAAAAAAAAAAAAAAAACGGGGGTTGGGGGGGGAACCCCCCCATTTCGAAAAAAAAACGTCATAAAAAATAAATTCGACATTATTTTTTTCGACATTTATTTTTCGACTTTTTGACTTTCGAAATTTTTGATTTCGAAATTATGTCTATAAACCCTAAATATGATACAGAAACGGCATTAATCACGGTGTGGGACGAGTTATTGCAAGGGGGAGATGATGGTAAACTATCCCTGCTCGTAATGCTCGACCTATCTGCGGCTTTCGACACTGTGGATCACAATGTTCTATTGGAATGTTTGAAAACCACTAGAATTGTCTCAGATAGTGCTCTTAAATGGTTTACTTCTTTCCTGAATGGGCGCAGACAATGGGCCTCATTACACGGTAGGCGGTAAGGGTTTACCGGTACCGGTATTTTTCCGGTACCGTTAAATCCTTACCGTCTTACTACGAGGTCCCTTTGCGGGTTGGGGAATTTAACGCCTGCTTTTTGCAGGCGTTAAAAACCAACCCGCAAAGGGACCAGGGAGCTAATTACGGTACCGTAATTTGCGGTACCGTAATTAGCGCCTTCCCCATTCCCATAGAGCCCTATGGGGCAAAAATGGGAATGGGGAAGGGCAATGGTGGAAGGGGGAATTACCGCCCCGCCAACCTTGGAATAGGGCAGTAATTCCCCTTTCCACCAAGGTGGTGCCGGTATTTTACTGGCATGAACCATGGCGCCAATAACGCCATGGTTCACCGCCATCTGTGTAATGAGGCCCAATGAGTGCAATGGGGGGGCATGGGGCTTGGAGTTCCTGTTTTAAACGCTCCCACAATTTTGCGGGGTCCGACAGGGCTCCACACTTTCACAACTGTTTAATCTGTATCACCGCCCACTGATGGACATTCCGAGAAAACATAACGTCAGTTTCCAATTTTACGCTGACGATACTCAGCTGTACATAAGGATTGATGACATAGACGACTCCCTCATCAGAGTGGGTAAGTGTTTGGAAAAAAAATAGGGGCATGGATGGGGTCTAATTGGCTGCAACTCAATCCAAGCCAGACCAAGGTGATCCTTTTTGGAACAAAATATTTACTGGAGGAGTATAGAAGCCCCACTCCTCCATTTTTGGGCTCAAAAATGAAGTATGTGTCCAAAGTAAAAAACTTGGGGTGCATTTGATAGAGCGGTATGGATTGTGACGGGCAAGGTTCAGCAAAAGTCCAGGCAGTATTTTATAATCTGCGGCTGCTGCGACAGGCTCTTCCTTACGTCTGAAAAGGATTGTGCCACAGTGCAAGGAACCCTAGTGAACTCAAAGCTGGACTACTGTAATGGATTACTCCCTGGGGCTCCTGCTAAACAAATCCATTGGTTACAAAAAGCACAGAATGCAGCCGTTAGATTAGTCTTTGGGGTATCAAAATGTACCCCAATTTCTGGCCTTCTTCGCTCCCTCAATTGGCTAGCGGCGGAGGATCGTATTAACTTTAAAACTGGATGTCTTATATTAAAGTGTCTTAATGGCCTGGCACCACGATATTTGAGGGTCAAGTTAATAGAATTTCAACCAACGCAGTCCTTAAGATCAGAAGACAAGCACCTGCTTATTATTCCTACGACAAGACGTGTTTTTAGGAGAGATTGTGGTTACTCCGTTTTTTTGGGCTCAAACATTGGAACAGATTTCCAACGGAACTAAGAAAAGCAGAATCTCTGTCCACGTTTCGAATAGTGCTGAAAATGTAACTCGTTAAGTAAACCCTTTTTACTACTGCAGGTCACTGTCGATATATGACTGATGATGGGTTCTTTATATTATGATGTATGTCAACCGCCCAGAATTCTATTAAGTTGGTTGCGTGCGTGCTCGAAATCCCTCACTAAAAAAAAGAAAAAACACCGTTGGCTTGTGTACAGAAGGCATTCCATCAAAGTACTACATTTCTGAAAGTGAATACCAGAGAACAGTATTTTATTTTCAAAAATAATCATCAATTACTCTAGAAAAGAATGCAGGTAAAAACATCACAATGGCCACGCACAAGGAATAGGACAAGAAAAGGAAAAGTGACAACTCATTCTCTCCCAAACAACATACAAACTTTCCTACTGCACGCATCCAATACAAATTCAGCAATCACAATAACACAATTTACAGATTAACAATGTACCCACAAAACATTTAGGGCCTCATTACACGGACGGCGGGGGACCTGGTCCATGCCGGTAAAATACTGGCACCGCCTTGGAGGAAAGGGGAATTACCGCCCTATTCCAAGGTTGGTGGGGCGGTAATTCCCCCCTTCCCCCATTGCCCTTCCCCATTCCCGTTTTTGCCTCATAGGGCTTAATGGGAATGGGGAAGGTGCTAATCACGGCACCGCAAATTGCGGTACCGTAACTAGCTCCCTGGTCCCTTTGCGGGTTGGTGTTTAACGCCTGCAAAAAGCAGGCATTAAAGTCTCCAACCCGCAAAGGGACCTCGTAGTAAGGCGGTAAGGGTTAACGGCCACCGGTACCATTAACGGTGACCGTTAACCCTTGCCGCCGTCCGTGTAATGAGGCCCTAATCTAATAAGAACAATAATCCACAATAAATGGGTCTTTCTTTTTTCATTTGTGTTCTATCATGGAATTAATCTAAGTTATTGGGGGTCATAATAAGTTTGCCAGTCCAAGAACTACAGTACCCGTAAACTTACTGGTACCATAGTTCCCGGACCGGCAAACTACGAGCTCTGCATAAGGCAGCCTTTGTGGCCGCCAGGTCAGACCTGGCTGCTGTACCGGCACCCGCAAGCAGAGTGTGTCAGATGCACCGGCGCCATTCACGAATGGTGCCGGTGCATCCGGCTTCCCCATTCCCATTGAGCCCTATGGGGCTCAATGGGAATGGGGAAGAATATTTTCTGGTGCCCGGGAATGGGCGATTACCGGGTCCAGCAAGGCTGTAATGACCCAGTATTTGCACATTCCTGGGCGCGGAAAAGAAATGACCCCGGCGGCAGCTGTGTCTATATTACAGGCATGGCTACCGCCGATGTCATAATGAGGCCCATAGTCCGATATTATGGCATTTCCAAGACTCAAACAGGACCAACCGGTTTCGACGTAGGGGTGTTTTTTCACCACGTCTTCATCAGGGGGTTAAAAAGACATTCTAGAACAAAACAAAAAAAAAAACTGAAAAATATATATACATGACCACATGAGTCAAAAAGTGTGGATGAAAAATGGAGACTACCTTTGATAACCGAATGGCAATATTCTTCATTCCACACATGATTGACAATCAATACCTTGGTAGAATGCCCCATGCTTAGACACACCTCCCTAATGTCAGCTGAATCCATAGTAAATGGGGGGGCCCATAGTACCCATCCCTTCAGCCACCAATGGTGAAGCAAAATGAAATGGGGCCAACACCATACCTTAGTGAGAATGAACAATAAATATGAGCATAATTAAAAGAAGGAAACACGAGACCCCAAAGGAGACAAAAAACTACCTTTATGAGTTGCCAGTATCTGCTTCTAACTCAATTCAATTTTCTCGAAGTATACACGCCTGCACACGGGTCTCAAGTAGAGACTGTTCTCTAGCTGTTCCATTCCAAGGAATCACAGCTTATTCCATGTTGGAACTTGCCCCATAGCGAGTTTGGCGATAGTCGTGCCGTTAAAACCGTCAAACTTGTGAAAATACCGGCACCCGGCAATGGGAAATTACAGGGTATTCCGACTCCGCCGGACCCGGTAATTACCCATCGCCGGCTGCCGGTACTCATTACTCCCCATTCCTATTTGAGCCCCATAGAGCTCAATGGGAATGGGGAGGCCGGATACACCGGTCAACCACTCATGAATGGTGCTGACGCATCCTTCGAGTTGTGCTCGCGGGTGCCGGTCTGCTAGCCAGGTCAGACCTGGCGGGCTGACCGGCACCCTCAAGCACAACTCGTAGTTTGCTGGTCCAGTAGCAACCCTGCCGGTAGCTTACTGGCACCGTTACTACCGTACCGGCAAACTTGTAATGAGGCCCAATGACTTAATAAGTCTATTCATCAGTACATCTGAAAAGTGGGCTGCACCAACTGCAGTCTGCTGGCTAAATTCCAACACAATCGCATCACTTACTCTTGTTCATCCGTCTTAGATTTAGCAGACATGGCTGTCATCATCTGCCTCCAAAACACACACAGCGCCGGAGAAGCATGCAGGAATCAACCGTGAATCTCCTGAAACAAAAGCGAAATGTAGTTGTGATTAACCACCCAAGTAATCCAACTGCTGAAGCCATCCAAAGTGTAAAAGAACATATAGCCTCCAATAGTTGAAGGATGAATTGTGCTATGGAGACACGCTAATCAACGAATAGCCGGGATGTATAACGGTATTGCGTGACTTAGATTGGTCACTACAAATCCATTAGCTATGCCTGTGCATTAGAATATACAAAAGTCCTCCAACATGGCCTCCACTTAAGAACACTCTGGGCCAACCAACAGGGCTGACAATTTGGCCATAGACATCAATGTTGATATGCTGTCTAGTTTGCATGGATGGGCCTCCTATTTAAGCTAAACCCATGCGTGCAGCCTCGCTTCGCGTTGTACTGCTTCTGCTAGCGGAAACACTTATCATCGGCCCCAGGCTCTGTGAGCCTTTGCAGTGTATCCAGAACTCAGCGTTTACTTACTGTGAAGTCCTCAAGCAGCCGGCTTCCTCCTACAGCTGTTGTGGTTCAATGGAGAAGATAGTATTCCGGTCTGTGCCCGCCACCCTGATCTCCGATTCTGGATCGACAAAGAAAGCAAGAGAGAACAAGGTCAGCTGTTGCCCACGATTCCGTGCAGCAAAATACACATTTTGGAACCATTAACGCGCTCGCTAGCACTGCACATACACTGACAAGATGAAAAGAGACACTTCAAGGCGGCACCCATGCACTCGCTAGCAACGCGCAGTACGGACAAGGTTCAAAAGTTACTGGGGTGCTTGTCATTCATCGTGAAATACCAACTTTAAATAGTCTGTGCAAACACCTAACAAAAGCCCAGGAGAATGACTCCCTTCTACTGGAACCCTTTTCAGGCCACTTCATTTTCAACAGGATATTCTCGAATCGTCTCTGTCTATTCCTCATAACCGTTTCTTCGAGGAATCAGACTAGACCCGTGTAGTCTTATGGTCTAAACCCTTCCAGTGTTTTCTTTGCACATTTATATAGGTTGATGCAGTCTCTGTTTGATTGACAGGGATGAATAGGATTAGTCTCTTCTTGGTTCTCACACTCTTGCTATCTTTCCCCTGATTTGGGATTAACATTCAGATTCCCTGAGGGATCTCTATTCCTCTGACTCCTTTGCCAATCACTGTGACATGTAGGCAGGTCCTCCGACTGATCTTCACCCTTCTTATACCTTGACCATTTACTGGGACGAGTACACAGGGTCTTCACTCTTCAAATAACATTGGCTATCACTGGTATGAGTATGCAGGGCACCCCAAGTAATCCTCACTCTTCACCGCTCAAACCACGGTCTCCAGCTCTTTTACTTTTAGTTACTGTGGTCTGCATAACTGTCAGCATTTTTTACTTCTTCGTATGTGGTCAGGATGTTTCTCTCCTCGTTTGCCCCTATTTCGACTCACTTCTGTGTTTCTCTGCAGTCTCAGTGGTGAAATGGTTGTTCCTTTGTTTCCCTTCCACGCCACCCCCTCTCACTCTCAGTTTTCTACTTGCACTTTCTTTCCACACACAGATTGTCTTGAATCTGTGTTTGGCATACAGAGCCTTCGTCACACCAACCACAGGGGTTTCCTCCCCTACAGGGACTCTCACCACCTCTCTCTGGTTTGTTAGATGAACAGCACACTTCTGGTGTTTCTTCTCCATGGTTGCTTCTTCCCGTGCGAAGCAGCGTTTTGCTCGTTTCCTGGCCTCCTCGATCCAGCTTGTTTAAAACTCCCAGGCTTCACTTCCCTCTTTTATGACACATTCCTGGTGTCCTCCTGCTTTTCATAAGAGTCAGTCCTGTGTGTCAGTTCACCACTCGTTATGGCTCTTTTTGGCTTCTTCATTACAGTGTTTAATGGACAGTCTTCATTACTCCTACTTTCTTACCCGTCATAGTACCATATTGACATTGGCCTATTATATTGCAATAACAGATGCAAGTGTTTGTCAGTCAATGGAGTTTTGGGGGGACAGTGCAAAGGAAGTTCCTCATCAGAAAGGGAGTCCATATCCCCAAGAGGGGAGCCTCTCCCCGTGAGGTCCCACTTACTGCCACCTCTCGTAAAAATGCTGCCTAGCAGGCTTACCTCCCTAGCCTCACAGGAAGAGTCTCCCCTCTTGGGGTAAGTGACTGAATCCCTTAATTAGTCACACACAGAGAGGGGTGTCTCCCGACTGCATTCATTTATGTCGCTGCCCCATGAGATGGGTTATAGCGGCACTGTGTCCTAGAACGGAACTGGTATATCTCAGGAAAGCTCTGCATAGACATATATGTCCAGTAGCTTGCCATGCCCCAGAGCCATGTCTGCCTGCAATGATGGACATGCGCAGTGTCTGTCTATGCAGGCTTTCTGTGTATAAATATACACTGCACAGAATGTTGATTTATACCACACATCGTTACCATTTGAATAGTTTCCAGGTGATCGCGCAGCTCTGTAAGAAAGTGGGTCGGGCAGGTTAGTGAGCGAAGAGGGACAGGTTAGAGGTTCTGCAGGTGCTTGTAGAACCAGGAGAAACTGGCATCTGTATGTGTGTTGGCTTTTTGAGTGTCTTCGGATTGTGTGCATATAATTCCATGTGTCGACGGGGGGGGGGGGGGGGCAACGTGCAGTGTTTGGCTTGTTTGTGGCAGTTTGTTCTTTGGTGGCTGTGCAAGTTATGTGTTTTTATGAGGTTGGGCTGGACTCATTTTTGTGTGGAGTATGTGTGGGGTATGTTGGAGAGGAGCGAGGAACAGGGATGCTTAGTGGTTAGTTGTTATTTCCTGTATCCATGCTTCCAGCTGAACATCTTGGGTCAAAGGTGATTTTGTGGGAAGTGCCCATATTTGTGCTACCCTCACTTTTTGCTGTACAGGAGGACACCCCAATGAGAAAGCAAGTATTATCATATGACTGATGCCTGTACAACACGAACGATGCTCATGAGCGACTCCCAGCATGTGCATGGCTGCTGTGGCTGCTGGAGCGTGGAATGCAGTGGGGGTAGAGCTGGGATGGGGCTGGGATGGGGCTGGAATGGGAGGAGAGGAAGGAGAGGAAGGAAGGCAGGCGGTGGATATGGATGAATAGAGAAGCATAGATGTGCTCACCGCCTCCTGGGATCCTCCACTGGAACTAGAGCTGTATAATGCAGGTAAGGGCAATGTGCCAAGGAGGAGCCCTATATACCCCCCACCCCCCATGGCGCGCGCTGCCAGGGGAGGGGGGGGGCAGGGACAGGCCACCACCAGAGAGAGCAAGAAGCGCCCGTCACTCACCTGCAGGGAATTAGGCATGAATTACTGCTGCTCCATAGTTTGCGCTGCATTTTCCATTTTTTAATTCATCTTTTGAGGAGGAAATGCGCGCAGGACCGGGCAGGAGGTCCCGGGAACACGTCCCCCTCTCAGAGCCCCCCAGAGGGACTGTGATACCAGGGTATGGGTTTCAGCGGCAGGGCCGGGAAACAGACATGCGCAGTGCAGAGACACACTCAACAGAGCATGCGCAGAATGACCAAGAAACACGAGCCATGGCTTCAGTAGCAAACCCGGGAAACAGACATGCGCAGTGCAGAGACGCTCCATCAGAGCATGCGCAGAGTAACCAAGAAAAACGTGCTATGGCTCCAGTAGCAGAGCCGGGATACAGACATGCGCAGTGCAGAGAAACTTTCATCAAAGCATGCGCAAAGTGACCGAGACAAACGAGCCATGGCTTCAGTACAGTGCCGGGAAACAGACATGCGCAGTGCAGATATATTTTCATTACGGCATGCGCAGAGTGACCAAGAAACACGAGCCATGGCTTCAGCTACAGACCCGGGAAACGGACATGCGCAGTGCAGAGAAGCCTTCATCAAAGCATGCGCAGAGTGACCGAGAAACCCGAGCCATGGCTTCAGTAGCAGTGCCGGGAAACAGACATGCGCAGTGCAGGGGCACGCCGTTAGAGCATGCGCAGAGTGACCAAGAAACACGAGCCATGGCTTCAGCAGCAGGGCCGGACAACAGACATGCGCAGTGCAGAGATAGTTTATTACAGCATGCGCAGAGTGACCGAGAGCCCGGGGCTATGGGCTTCGTCAGCAGAGTCGGTAAACAGACATGCGCAGCAGCGTGATACCAATCATCAGAGCATGCGCAGAGTAACCGAGATTTCCGCGCCGAGCTTTGGTAGAACGGCTGGGAAACAGACATGC
Source organism: Ambystoma mexicanum (assembly GCF_040938575.1). Taxonomy (NCBI): domain Eukaryota; kingdom Metazoa; phylum Chordata; class Amphibia; order Caudata; family Ambystomatidae; genus Ambystoma; species Ambystoma mexicanum. The sequence goes on from NC_090937.1 coordinate 1,679,279,262, forward strand.
GCATTGCAGAGATACTTAGCAAGGCATGCGCAGAAGTAGACACGGCTCATCGGAGCATGCGCCGAGGGAAGAGCGCAGTCTAAGACACTAATCATTCCAGCGTCCTGAAATAAAGAGGCACAAAGTGTGGGAGAAGAGAAGAGCTTTATTCGAGGCCCCCAGGTAGCTGCAGTGGAAGCATCAACTGGCGAGGCACTCTCAAATGGAATCTACATGCACAAGGTTCTAAGGAGACCTTTGCATGTATTACCATAACATCTCCCCCACGTGAGGCAAAAGAAAAAGGAAAAACAGGTGGGGGAAAAGCGGGAAAGTGAAAGGGAAAAAAAAGGGTGTCAAGTGGGAGAGGCAGAGGGAAGATGGGTAAACTGGGGTACATTAGTAATAAACATAGTCATTGTTGAAGTTTTGGATGATTTTGCGGTTCCTTCTGGACGTTCTTCCAGTGGGGACTCCTTGATGCATGGAGTGAGGTCTGTCATTGTCCACATGTTCACAGAGGGATTCTCTTGGGGAATGTGAGGTGTGTTGTGATGGTTTGTCAGGACTGTTGTCCTTAGATATGCTGGTCTCTTGGATGTCTTTTGTTACTTTTATGAGATAATCTCCAGACCATCTCTTTCCATCATCGAGGATGACAGACTTCCCATGACAACTCACAACTCTCTGTGGAGGTCTGAAGATGGATTCACCCTTGAGAGTTTTCTTCGGTTCTTTGACACGTACCCAGTCTCCTTCACGAACCATCATCTCTTTTACTCCATGTCTGGAGTTGTATTGTCTTTTGTATTTTGCTTGTTTTTCTCTTACTGTCTTTTGAAGTAGATCCATGTTCACCCTTGCTTCTCCCGTGTATAAGAACATCCACGCCGGTCTAAATCTGTTAGTTGCAACCCTACCTCGCATGAGGGTGAAGGGCTCTATGTTCGTGGTGGTGTGTGGGGTAGTTCTATAGGCATGCAAAGCTTCTTTGAGGGTTTCTCTCCACGGGAGGTTGTTGGCCGTGGCCAGTTGGACTACGCTCTTCACAAGCCTGTTCATGCGTTCCACAAGTCCGTTGGACATTGGATGGTACAAAGATGTTGTTATGTGGCTGATGGACCTTTTCTTGAGGAAATCAGCAAATTCCATAGATATGAACTGAGACCCGTTGTCCGAAACCAATTCCTTGGGGTCTCCCTCCCTGCTGAAGATCTCTGTCAGGAAATCTATGACTTTCTTTGAGTTCACATTGTCCTCAGCTATTCCCCATTCTGTCCATTTAGAGGTGTAATCGACAAGTACTATGATATATACTTTGACTGTTTTGAGGTTCTCGAATGGACCCATGATGTCGATTGCCAGTTTAGACCACACATGTTTGGGAGGTTCAATAGGCTGTAAGGGGGTCTTTCTTAAGATCTTGGACTTGTCACTCATGGCACACGTGGAGCAATTTTTGACCAGTTCTTCTGCTTCTTTCCACATTCCTGGCCACCAATAGTTGTTTCTCAACTTGTTTTTCGTCAAGCTTCTTCCTAGGTGACCTTCGTGTGCCAGTTGGAGTACTTTTTTTCTGAGTTGGGTGGGTGGGATTACTCGATCGCCTCTGAAGATATGCTCATCGTCCATGGATAATTCTTCCTTGAAGGGAATGAAGGTTGTTAAAGCCTCTCCCGTTTCCACCCAGTCATTAGCTATCGCTTCCCTGATTTCTCGCTGTTCCGGATCAGTATTGGCATTAATTTTCCATTCATCTCTCGAGATGGCAGGGTTTACGACAGCTATGATGTCCTCATCGGGAGATGCAATCTCAGTGTCGATGTTGGTCAATGATCTGGAAAGACAATCTGCTACTTGGTTTTGTGGACCAGGAGTATAGCATAGTTGGAGGTTGTATTGCATGATGTCGAGGAACCAACATCTTATTCTCGGTGATATAAGGTGAGGAGTTTTGGACTGAAGGACATTTACTAGAGGTTTATGGTCTGTTTTCAGTATGACGGGTAAGCCCCAAATTAGGTTCCTGAAATGCTGAAGAATCCACCTCAGACCCAGAGCTTCTCTCTCAATGGTGGAATAGTTTAGTTCGGCTCCCCTCAGTACTCTCGATGCGAATGCGATCGTCACGATGTCCTTATCTTGTTGCTGTTCTAGGACACCACCCAGTCCGGTTTTACTTGCATCTACGGATATGATGGTTTTAGCTTTACAATCGAACATTCCTAAGGCTGGGGCTTGGTTAATTTGAAATTTGATTTCTTCGAATTCGTTCTTGCATTCAGTGGACCATATGAATTTGGTTGCCTTCTTCAAGATGTTTCTCATGTTTTCGGTCTTATCGGCATAGTTGCTTATAAACTTGGAGTAGTATTCTGTCATCCCGAGGAAACTCCTTAATTGGTCTTTATTTTGAGGCTCGGCGATATTCATTATGGTGTCCATGAGTTTCCTCTTGGGGCTGATGCCGTTGGCGTCAATGGAATGGCCCAGGTATGAAACTCGGTCGCACTTTATGTTGCATTTCTCTAATTTGAGTGTGAGCCCACTTTTTTGTATGACCTGTAGGACACCCACAAGTTTTGCGTTGTGCTCTTCTTCTGTACTGGCTGATATGAGGATATCATCTTGGAAGCAGTGTATGCCATCAAGTCCTCCAAATAGATGTGACATGAGTCTCTGAAAGACTGCTGCGGCTGAAGCGAGTCCGAATGGCATTCTGTTAAACATGAATGCACCGAGAGGTGTGACAAAAGATGTTAGGTTCTTTGAGCTCTCTTCCAAAGCAATCTGGTGATAGGCTGAGGAGAGGTCCAGAGTTGTAAAGTATTTTGCAGGTTTCATGGTCGATAGGAGTTCAGATATATTGGGAAGTGGGTGTCTGTCAACCCATATGTTTTTGTTTAGGTCTCTCAAGTCGACGCACATTCTTATGGAATCGTCCGTTTTTTTTACTAAGACAATTGGGGCAAGCCATTCTGAACTTTCGATGGGCTGTATGATATTTTCATCGTAGAGGCGCTTAAGTTCTTTCTTCAACGCCTCTTTTGTTCCAAAGGGAAGACTGCGGACTCGGTGGGCCACTGGGACAGCACTTCTTTTGAGGATTATTCTGTGTTGGAAACCTTTTAGGAGTCCAATCTTGTCGCAGAACACCTTGGGGAATTGTTTTGCTAGATTAGATTTGATGTCCATATCATTATTGAGCACACTCAGCAGAGGGATTTCTTCTCCAGGGTGTATTCTTACTCGAAGAGCGGCTTGTTCTTCCCATCCCACAACGGAGGAGCCATCTTTGGCTACAAAGAGTTTGCAATATGTTTCTCTGTCATGTAACTTGAGGTTCACCCACACATATCCCATTATCTCGATGGGCGTTTTTCCATAACCGGTAGCTCTTACACAAGTGCTTCGCAGGTCATGTATCTTGCCAGAGAGTACACTCAAAAAGGTCTTGAGATCCACGATGGTGTAGGGGGAGCCAGTGTCTACCATTACAGGTAATGATATGCCGTTGATTTGCATTTTGACCCAGGGACCGTTGCTCTGTTGTTGGGATGTTACAGTGAGTATTTGTACCTTTTGTTGCATTGGACTGATAGATAACATGTCATTGTGCTCTTGGTTGCTTTCGATTACTCTCACAGAGGACGGTCTGATGAAAGGTCGCCTGGTGAGATTGCCATATCTGGTTGTCTTTCCCCATGTGTTCTTGCAGACTTTGGCAAAGTGTCCAATCTGGCTGCACTTATAACACTCCACAGCGATGGCGGGGCATTCTTTGTCAGGATTTGCATGCTTGTACCATCCGCACCTCTGGCAGCGCGTTGGATTCTGGGAGTTGTATGGCCTCGCTCTGCTTGAGCCAAAATGGAAACTACATGCACAAGGTTCTAAGGAGACCTGTGCATGTATTACCATAACACGTCCATACAAAGGGGGTCAGAAGTGTGTTCATCTGGCCATGTGGCTGTTTTCTGTGTGTGTGTTTGTCTCTGCCTGGATTATTGGGTAAGGAGTGTTCTGGTTGGAATGTTATGATGGGAGTGCCTGTGTTCCAGAACAGTCAGATGGGGACTTATGCTGGCACAGGGGGACCGGTAGATGTTTCTATCCCCTAGACCTGTCCTATGTTTGCCCTACCTTTCCCTGTGTACTTACCTGTGACCCAAAGAACCAAGTAAAGACCACTTGAACTACTCATAACCCCAACAACCTCTCGTGTAGCCTAGACGGTGTGTGGACGTCCGCTGTTAGCTGCCAGTGTATCGCACATATCACAGCCTTGGGAGCACGGATGACAGTTGGTGCCTGGAGCTTAGTGCAGGTCCAAGCTCCGTTCAAGAATGGTGACGTCGCCATGCTCCGCCGGGTATCAGCCATGTTTGGCTGCTGAGAGAATTCTGAAGCAAACGTTCTTGAGGACTGAAACAATGGCATGTACTGTGTAACAGTCGTATCGTCATCATGACACCTGAGCCAGCAGGTAAGTTATATGGGTTTATTAGTTACATATACAGCAGGAAACACCGGCACATCCTTGCCAGCCAGCTCTCTATCTCCAACTGTCCCCCATGGAACACACATTCAGATGACAACACTCTAAGCACAGTGACCTCACCACATTCCACTGACATCACCACTGCAGGGAAGACTCAGGAGGGAAGACACTCATTATAACATACTGCGGTGTGAGAGAGGTTGGAGCAAAGAACCCTCCAACGTGACAAACATTCACTGGAAGAGTTGGAATTACGCATCTGCGTGTTACAAGGAATTAAAAGAAAATAATTTTCCAATGCGTGTGTAACTTCAGCGCCCCAGACTGGTTTTAGACATTTCAGTTACACGATTGGATCATCAAGGATGTGTAATTTAAACCAGATCTTGTTACAGGATGCTCGTGTTCTATAAATGAGCTGGCTTTTGAATTTCTACAATTTTATTTTTTGTCGACGGTTGATTTTCAATCCGTCCATCCGTGTCTTGGATCAAAATGCTGATAGTAATTTAGTGCTGAAATGTTGTGCTATTTTACCAATGTTGTTCCTTCTCATGGGGGTGACTGTAACGCACCGTATTACTGCAATGTTTTGTTTTGTTAATAGTGTCTAGAAAAGGTAAGATGTGCGCCCTTTTGGTGTTTTATTTAATGTTTATCACGGAGGTCACCTATGGGTGCATTAATCAAGTGGCTGTGCATGTAGTATGCAGTTTGACTTGCTGTTGTTTTTGGCTCTGGTTATGTGTTTGTCCAAATGGCATGCAGTGGACAGGTTTACAGGGGGAAATTGGTTCCTGGTTTAGGTAGTACCTTATTATTTGGCATGTGATGGCTCCATGGTGAGCAGTTCTTGTGTTGGAGCCGTATGGTGATGTGGTGCCTAGTTAAGAGGTGTTTTGGTAGTGCCCATGTGTTTTTGGTGATTCATGGTGCCAATGTGTTGTTGGCAAGTTTTTGAGAACTGTGTGGACCTAATGCAACCATAGGAAATGTTCAGTAATGTTTTTAATTGCACTAACCTAACCATTTTTCCCACAGGTACTTTCCAACATGGACTCCACAAGCATAACATTTGTGGGACTTTTGTGTGGCGCAACCTAAATTCCGTTTACCATATTTTTGTTGCTGAATTCGTCCAGTTGGTTTGGGTGGAGAATGCGTGTGGGTCATGGTGTGAGTGAGGGTTAGAGCGTTGGTGATTTTGGTCAAATTCCTGTGTATTTGGACTTACTGCATTTCTAGGTAATGTTCAGCCATGCTATGCCTTACATTAACCTAACAATTTCTCCACCGTTATGTTCCAAGTGGACTCTGCAAGCATGAACTTTGGGACTCTTTCATGGTGTAACTTAACATTTTTCTTTTACCAAATTTTAATGCTGAATTCGTTCATTTGGTTTGGTTAGGGGAATGTGCGTGGGTAATGATGTAAGGTCAGTTGTGAGAATGTGGTTGTTCAGTTGTGAACATCTGGTTGCTGGAGTGAGTATTGGTTGCTCAATGGTGAGCATGGGTTGCTCAGGTGGGAGCACTTGGTCGCTCAGGTGGTGCTTACATTGGTGCCAATGGTAGAGTGCCCAGTTGCAAGCATTTGGTCACTCAGGTTTGGTGTCTTGGGTCATGCCAATGGTAGTGTGGGTTGGATGCCGGTTTTATTGTTGGTTCACTATTAGTGTCAATGTGGTGGTATGTTTATGCTGACATGTTGGGTTGTGCCAATGTTGGTGTTATGGGATACCGACAGTTTGGTTGGTGCCCAAGAGGATGTTTTGAGTACGCCCAGTGTGGAGTTAAGATGTGTTATACGCTTTAGGCGATTAGTGAGGTTTAACCCTGTTGTTTTTGTTAGCACAACATGTTGTTGGTGAATGATGATGCAGGGTTATTGTTGAGATGTGAGTTATGGTACGGGTGGTTGTTCTGAGAATGGTTTAGCCATTGTAGCTACACTAAGGATTTGGAAGAGAATAGCTTTATGTTCTTAGCAGTTCGCTGGATGGGTACTGGGAAGGATGGTTGTTTGTAGTCTACACATTTTCTTCGTAACTACTGCCTTCTGTTTCTTCCTTTTATTGTTGTTATGTAAGGGGGGAGATGTGTTGGGTTTTACCTAATCAGGCCATGTGGCTATTTTCTGTGTGTGTGTTTGTCTCTGCCTGGAATATTGGGTAAGGAGTGTTCTGGTTGGAATGTTATGGTGTGAGTGCCTGGAATGTTATGATGAGAGTGCCTGTGTTCCAGTCAGTTGGGGACTCATGCTGGCACAGGGGGACCGGTAGATGTTTCTATCTTTCTATCCCCTAGACCTATCCTATGTTTGCCCTACCTTTCCCTGTGTACTTACCTGTAACCCAAAGAACCTAGTAAAGACCACTTGAACTACTCATGACTCCTGAGCATCTGTGAAACCCCAACTTCCTTAAATGTAACAAAGGAGCATGCACACTTCTGACAGGTTCACCAAGCATGCGCAGAAAGGGGATAGAAAGAGCTGCACAATGATGATCTACTCCCAAGGCAGACGCAGAAATGTGCAGCCCACGTGCAAGCCCGGAGAAGAAACACAAATACAATAACAGCACCCAATTATCATTTCAATTGTGTCCATGTTTTAGAATAAAGTTTCCTGTGTGGATTAGAGTAATTTCATGTTTCTCAGCACAGGGTCTGAATGCCCATAGGGATGTGTCATGTTGTCACATGTTTAGTTATGTTCCATGTTGCTTCCACATTTTTATGTAGGAGGCTGGGTTTGGGATGGAAGCTGGAGGAAGGGAAGTGACAGGGTCTGGAGTTAGGAAGGTGCAGTGAATAGAATAAGGGAGTTGAGACCAGTACTGCCATGTGGGCCTCCTCATTGTGTGAATGATGCAAGAATGCTGACACAGCAACGAGCCGTGTGTATGAGAGCACCATTCCCTTTGACACTACTGACGAGGAAGACACTCCCTCTGAGCCTCATTTTCCCTGCTCGGAGCAGAAGCACAAGGCACCTCCACCGGACCTAGGGCAGAGATGGTGATTCCACTCCGAATGGTGTAGCCGCAGTGATTGGCGGTCCTCACAGCAGGCCCTCAGCCCAGGCCACGGCAGTGAATCTCAACGCAATATGGCCAGTGCAGCGATAAGCATGAAGTCATGAAACATGAGGAGTGGAAACGCCTTGGCCTGAAGGACCCCCCTGGAGAGCATGCATCTCATGGCAAGCAGGCCCGGGAGACGTCCACCTGTTTAGAACGTTGGGGTGAGGCCCACCCGCTTACGATCAGCACAAAATCAGCATTCCAGACAGCAGGGAGAAGCTCAGTGTGACCAACAATGTCAGAGGAGGACATCCCGGCCACTGTGCCTGCTGGACTTTCAGAGGCTTTTCCACGTGGTCACGGTAACATTACCCCATGGCAACTACCCAGGTATTTGACCTCAGAGTCCCAAGTAAAATGGGGCCCCGGTGGGTCAGATGGATGAAAGACTTCAAGGTGTATGTGGGGTCAATGGTCCCCATTGATGAAGAAAGAAGAAAAAACATTCTTAGCGGTGGGGGTCGCTGTGAGAGATATCCTCTACGAATTGGTGACATGGAAAAGGCAACATACCAGGAAATTCGAGAGGCGCTTGATACCAACTTTGCCCTACACATCAACGTGGACTATGAGAGACATATATTTCATACGACCATGCAAGAGAAAAGGGAAACCATGGACAACTATTTCATACGGGTACGCATTCGCATGCATCACTGTACCTTCCATCGGTACTCAAATGACAGAGCCCTACGCTGCCAAGTCATTAGAGGTTGCGAATCTGCAGCGTCAAATGCAAATTGCTCCAAAAACAGATGACCATCTATGAAATCCTAGCAATGTCCCGTACTGACTCAGTAGTCACGCAGCAGGTGGTCGGCTTAGGATGAGTAAAGTTCTCATTAGACACAAGGGACCAGGAGGTCCTCAAGAAACTAATGCCAACCATACCGGACAAACCAAGTCAGTTAGCGAAATCATGCTACAGGTGCGGCTACGAATCCCCCCACAAGGGCACGTGCCCGGCAATTGGCCAGAAGTGCGCAGCATGCATGGGTGACAACCACTTCAAGGTGGTCTGCAGAAATGCCGTGTCTGCTGTCCAGGCTGCCTCTCTGAGGAGTACCGTACGCCATCCCAATTACTGCCCAGACGACAGACCAAGCCGTGAACACATGAGAAACTGCCCCGTGGAAGGAGAGAGCAGCTGTCAACAGCCCAGGAGATCGCTCCTGTCCCCAGACAGAATTATCTACAGACCACAAAGGAGCACCTACTATGTGGTGATACGCTCACCATCTTGCAGCAATTCCTCGTCCTCGCACGACATCCAGAGGAGAAACAGATACATGTAGGCACTTGGAAATGAGATGGCACAGCCCCATTCTGACACTTCAGGTACACAACATACCAAAAAAATGTCTCATTGACACAGGGGCTACTGTCAATGTACTGAGCGTGGAGGCATACAATCGCCTCCCACACCTGCCAAAATTGCGGCCCCACAGTCAACATTTTCCCATACGACTCAAACTCTCCTCTGCCATGCAAGTGTACTTTTACCACAGTCTGCGCACACAAATCGCATACAGCCCGCATACGGCTGCATGTCCTCTCTACAAACAGAAGCCAACAGAGAATGCATTTCGAGGTTCAAAATGGCCGTCAACATGGGACTCGTCCATATCTTAGCTGCGTGACTGCAAAGTAAACTGCACATTGACCCAGAATTCAAGCCATTCACGCAGCACTACAGAGGCATCCCGATTAATATTCAAAACATATGGAGGAAGAACTACAGCGGCTACAAAACCTCCATATCATCGAGCCTGTGGTGCGACTCACCCCATGGGTCTCCCCAACCATACCTGTTCCCAAGAAATTCGCAGAAGGCTCCATCCGCTTGTGCGTAAATCTATTTGTATTTTGTTTCTTTGTAAAGCGCACCAAGTCACTGGACGCATTTCTTTAGTACATAAGGTAACGTATTTACATTACAGTTACAAGATTTGGTCAAATATTTACATTACATGAATTGCATATCTACATTATACATTAATTACATATTACAAGATTTACAGTGTGCAGTTCAACTGGGAAATTGGGCATGATGAATTTGTTAGACAAGAGCGTCGAAGGTGGGTGAGCTGATGTTCTTGCGCTAGTAACCAGTTTTTGATTTTGCTTCTAAAGGTATGATAGGAGGGTTCAGATTGATAGATTTTGGTAATGTATTGCACAATTTAGCGGCAAGTACTGGGAAGCTGCTGCCCCCGCCTTCTGAAGTTTGAACCTTGGGATCTTGAGGCAATGAGCTTGTGCGACTCTGACTGGTCTGTCAGATATGTTGCGTGAGACTAAATTGCACAAGTAGCTCGGTGCAGAGACAGTGATTTAAAGGCAATTCTTTGGTTGACAGATAGCCAGTTGAGACTGGTATCTGAAATGTGTTGGGTTCTGGGGATATTCATAGCGGCCCTGGTGGCATTATTTTGTATTACTTGAAGCTTGTTGGTATTCTGATGGCTAGTCCGTAGGTAAAGCACATTACAGTAATCGAGTTTTGATAGGACAAGTGCTGTAGCTAAGGTGGTGCAGTTGTTGGTGGTTAGAAATGGTCTGCATGCTGTGATAAGTTTACACATATATGCCGTTGAAGACGTTATTGCATTTGTTTGTCTGGCTAAGGTTAGAGTGGACTCTATGTGGATGCTAAGAGTTTTTACATCTTTCGAGACCTTGATGGGATTGCTGTCTATGATGAAGGAGTCGAAGCTGGCATCTAACTTACTGAGTTGATGAGAAGATCTCAGAAGGAGTAGCTCTGTCTTATCGTCGTTGAGACAGAGCCCATGTTGTGCCATCCACGCCTGAATGACAAGGTAAATGTTGTTGAGTGCTTTGTAGTCAGCCGTGTGCTGCGGAGATGAGGTGGTTACATAAGACCTGGTGATTGACCAAGTCGAATGCAGCCGACAAGTCAAGCTGTAGGAGGAGGGCAAGTTTGACATTGGCCCTCATTACAACTCAGGCGGTAAGGGGTTTTCGGCGCCGTAAACAGCGCCGACCCTTACCGCCTGAGTACGAGGTCCCTTAGCGCCATGGTGTTAAAATCCATGGCGCTAAGGGACCATGGAGTTAATTACGCCACCGTAATTTACGGTGGCGTAATTAACGCCTTCCCCACTCCCATTATGCCCTATGGGGCAAAAATGGGAATGGGGAAGGGTAAATGGGGATTGGGGACTTACCGCCCCGCCAAGGTCGGAATGGGGCGGTAAGTCCGCCAACCACCATGGTGTAAACGTAGTTTACGCCATGGTGGTAAAGTCACGGCCCAGGCGGTAACTTACCGCCTGGGTCGTAATGAGGCCCATTGTCTTTTAGCTCTTCGATTTGGGTTTTCAAGTCAATGGTCCTCATTACAAGTGAGGCGGAAAGGGGTAACGGCCGCTGCAAAAGGAGGCGGACCCGTAAAACCCGTTCCGCCTCATTACAAGCTCCCCTCACGTGACCCGGTAAGTAACGCCTGATCAAACCAAGCGGGCTTACCGGGTCCCGCGAGGGGAAGAGGGAGCAAACAACGGGCCGCTCGTAACCGGCCCGTTGTTTGCTCCCTCCCCCATTCCCATTCAGCCCTATGGGGGCTGAAATAGGAATGGGGAAGGTTCCTGGAGGGAGGAATTTACGGGAACTCCGAACTCGGAATGGCCCGGTAATTCCCCATTCTGGGAACCCGAACCCGATTTCGGCGGCAGCCATGCCGCCAATAGCGGGATGGCTACTGCCAAAATCGTAATGAGGCCCAATATCTGTCCAGTGCCTGGGTCTAAAGCCTGATTTCCTGAGGCCGAGGAGGTTGTTAGTTTCTAGCGGCTCCTGGATATGCAAGTAGGCTGTGCTATCCAGGATTTTCAAGAGAAAGGGGACCGTGGTAAGGGGCCTGTAGTTAGTGGGGATACTGGGGTCTAATGAAGGTTTCTTGAGTAAAGGGAGAACCCAGGACTCTTTTAGATTATTGGGGACTATGTTAATATTGAAAGAGGCATTGATAAATGAGATGATAAAAGGAGCCAGTTCTTTGGTTGCCTCCTTAATGATGGGGACTGGGCAAGTATCACCCTGGCAACTGGATGGTTTCAGTTTGAGAATTATGTTTTCTACATCTTGAGATGAGAGTGGGGAAAAGTTGAATAGCTTTTGGGTGTTCTGGTAGGCGGCTTGAATGGTACTTTGTGGAGAGGCGAGTAAAAGACTTGTTTTCTTGGATTCCATTTTTTCTTAGAGCATAGTCAGTTTACCCAGGAGTGCCTTTTGAATGTTGGAGCACCAAGTGATGTCTTTGGCACAGGTGTCAGGGGTAGCTGAAGGGGATTCCAATTCTTTGAGTATATTAAAGAGTTCTTTAGTGCTCGATTTAGCTTGGATAATCCGGTTATTGTATGTGTCTTTTTTGGCCTGTAGGATCGCCTCTTTATAATTGAAGGAAGCTACCAGAAGATTGCCCTTATTGGTTGCTGTGGAGAATTGGAGAATTTGCCAAAGGGCCTCAGCATTTCACAATTTCTCTTTTTTTGTGTAGGGCTCTGATGTGAGGTGTAAACCATGAATTGAGATGCGCATTGGGTTTAGGTTTGCGCAGTTTAATGGGACGATGGTATTAATAGCCTTGAGGAGGGTTTGGTAATAGATATCCACTAAAGCAGTGGGGTCTGTGTGGGATTTGGTAGGACTGTTGAGTATGGGTAGAAGTTTGTCCCTGTTGTTCCTTGTACATATTGGGGCGGGGCAGGTTCTGCCTGGGGCATTGGTTATCATATTTTATAGTAAATGAGATTAGATGATGGTCTGACCAGGCACAAGGCGTGTTAGGACGTTGATGTTGCAGTTGAGGTCTGCCAGCCAATCAAGGGTCCAGCCTTTGATGTGAGTGGGTGGGTCTAGCATGCGATGAGTGAAGCCCAGGTCTGATACCATGTTAGCGACGTCCAGGGCTCTAGCGTCCTTGGTGTCTTGGTTGCCCAATAGAATCATCTGAGAACTTATCTTAAGGGTAGTAATGTCTTCTTTGCATGTGGATACTGGCCCTGGTGGTGTAGATGGGGTGCATATTGAGTGTTTGGGTGGCAGAGACTGGGGGCTTGACAGACAGTAGTTCTGCCGTGGGCAAAGGTTGGCTAGGTAAAGGTCTGAGGCCTAAGGAGGTTTTTGAGATGAAGGCGACACCCCCGCCTTTGGTTTGGTTGGAGTCTCTGTCACATCAGGTAATGGAATATTTGTTGAGAATGGCGAGAGAGAGAGAGAGGGCCCAGTTGTGCCATGTAGCCAGGTCTCTAGTATAGCTAAGAAGTCAAGATTGTGCGTTATAATGTAGTCTGTGATGTCTAGAGCGTGAGCAGGGAGTAATCTGGCGTTTATTAAAGCGCCCTTGATAGGAGGGATGGTCTTATCAAGACTGTGGGCCTCATTACACGGTAGGCGGAGGACCAAGGTGCTAATAGCACCTTGGTCCATTCCGGTAAAATACCGGCACCGCCTTGGTGGAAAGGGGAATTACCGCCCTATTCCAAGGTTGGCGGGGCGGTAATTCCCCCTTCCACCATTGCCCTTCCCCATTCCCATTTTTGCCCCATAGGGCATAATGGAAATGGGGAAGGTGCTAATTACGGTACCGCAAATTTGCGGTGCCGTAATTAGCACCAAGGTCCCTTAGCGGGTTAGCAGGCATTAAAGTATCAACCCGCTAAGGGACCTCGTAGTAAGGAGGTAAGGGTTAACGGTCACCGGTACCATTACCGGTGACCGTTAACCCTTACCGCCTACCGTGTAATGGGGCCCTGTGTTTGTTGTGGGAAGGTGTGGTGGTTACGCATGGTGAGTTGCCTTTGGTGAGTAGCTTCTTGGGGCGGTCTACTAGTTTGACAATAATGGTCTGAGATTTGGTTGAGATAGTGGTTTTGGTAGAAGGGGTAGGTAGGAATCTGGAGCCTAGTCTATCATTCCTATATTTTAGTGCGCAGGGTATATTTGGTGTGGGTTTCATGGTATAGTGTTTGAGCCAGAGGGCTGGAGTGTCTAAGGGTTATGTGGCGAGGATGTGATGATAGGTGTGGTTATGGACCCAGGATGTATGCTGGGGGGCAGGAAGGCTGGGAGGGGGATACTGTCAGATGATGGGAGCCTGGTGCTCATGGACAGGGTGGTGTAGTTGGTGTTAGGCATGTTATTAGCCGTACAGGTAGGCTGTGAGGTGCAGTTCCTGGTGTTATTTGTTTCCAGGATGGGCTGTAACTCAGTGCAGGGTAGTAGCTGAAAGTAGTGAAGTGTGTGGAGGAGACACAGAATGTGAGGAGGGAGGTGAGAGACTGTGTTCAGTATGATGGCTGTTGGGGGGATAAACTGGTAGAGCTTAAGTATGGTCAGCGTGTCGTGCTGGCTGTTAGTGGTAATGCAGATGCCCTATATTGCCGTGGGGGGGCAGTAACAGGGTTATACCTGGTGGTGCAGTAGAGATAGGCGGCGCGATTGAGTGGGCTATTACTTGTTAAGAGTAGGGAAATTGAGCTGGATAGCTAAGCATGGAGTGACATGAGTAAAATGGCTGCCTCAATATAATGGTCAAGAAGAGAACATGGCCAGTCTAAGCAAGCAAGTCAACGGGGCATGCGGTATTGCGAAATGGGGCCGCCCCAACTTGGCCATCCAGCGTGAACGTCATCAAGCCCCGAGAATAATTAACATGATCCACCTCCTCAATGGGGCAACCGTATTTTCGAAGCTCAACCTCAACAAGGGCTACTATCAGCTGGAGCTAGCCCAGGAGTCCAGGTAAATCACCACATTTGTGACTCACATGGGGCTATATCGTTACAAGCACCTAAATTTTGGCATATTTTCGGCGGCAGAGATTTTCCAGGAGGCGATCCACCAAATGTTCATGCACATCCCAGGGTATCTGAACTACAGCAACGACATCCTGGTGTTTGGCAAGTCAACCCAAGGACACAACGAAAATCTTCACAAGGTGGGCAGGGCCCTAGAGGTTGCAAATGTCACACTCAACAAGGACAAGTGTGAGTTTGGCAAGCAAACTCTGACATTCCTTGGCCACATATTTTTAGACCAAGGGATGCGGCCGGCTGCAAAAAAGATAGAATAAGTAAAATAAGTTGAACATGATCAAAACATGGATAAAGGTGCTGTAAAATGCACCCTTTTACCTGCATCCAAACTCTCAGTTGGGGGTGGGGTTACTTGTTATGCTTCTTTGCTCAGTGCAACATGGGGCTACTTTTGGTTCCTAGTCCACCCATGGGTACAAGGGGAGGAAAAGAAGTAGAGACAGGAAATAGGGGGCAGGGAGCGCAATGGGTATGCGTGTCAGGAGACAGAAGCAAAGAGAAACATGTGAAGAGAAGCAGACATATATCACAGCAGTTATTTACCTTTTGAAGCCTTTGCTCCTTACCTTTTACTGAACACGAGGACACACCAAGGTCTGCAGAAAGCAAGGATTATCATATGATTAATTCATCTACAATAAGAATGATCTAAATGAACTACTCCAATCATTTGTATGACACAGAAAATATAGATCAGAAATGTCCAAAGAAAGAGCTGCCAATCTCACTGCAACTCCCTCCACCACCATTTATACAACAGAATGGCTTAACGGAAGGTACTGGAAGGAAAATCAGAACCAAGACAATATTTCTCCCGAAAACACTTGTTTCTCACCACAAGAGAGGGGAATAGCTGCATGTGACTCACCTACAGTAAATTATGCCTTAACTGCTGCTGCACGGTTTGTGCTGCATTTTCCATTTCAAAATGTATCTTTTGAGATGTGAATGAGCAAGAGACGGGGCAGAAGGTCCCAGGAACACGTCCCCGGCTCAGAGCCTCTCAGAGTGACTGAGATACCCGAGCTATGGCTTCAGCAGCAGAGTCAGACTGCATAGCTGGGAAACAGACATGGCAGTGCAGAGACACTGATCATCAGAGCATGCACAGAGTGACTGAGGTACCCGAGCCATGTTTTTACCTGCAGAGCTGGGAACGGACACACCAATTATAAGAGCATGTGCAGAAACGGTGTAGTCGAAAGGGCATGTGCAAGATATATGTGAGCAGAGCATGCGCAGAGGAACACATCCATCACTAAGCCTTACAGAGTGACCAAAGATACCCAGCCTTTCTCTTCAGTAGCAAAGCCGGGCTGCAGAGCTGGTGAACAGAAATGCGCAGTGCAGAGACACCTAGTCAGAGCATGCGCAGAAAGGGATATACCTTTTTAAACACATTCAGTATAGGACACACTTATTCTTGGGATGTAAAACCAAAGGTTACTTTTGGATTACATTCAGTAATACCAGGGTAGTAGACCGTATCAGTTGTACCGTGACGCTCAGCAAGAAATCACACACTCATATCAACTGGACAATATACTTTTCTAATCTAGTGAAACACAGATGCTAGGAACAGTATAAACCTATAACTCTGATTCAGGATGACACAGTTATTGTAAAGAAGTTGGAACTTGGGGTGTAATATTCAATTACAGTTTACTTTCAGTTCACAGACTGTGGGAAGCAATAACTCTACCTTATTTTAGGATAATACAGTTATACTCAAGGTAGGTAAAACCTAGACACTTTTTTTGCAGGAGCTACAAGCAACTTAAAGGCAGGTGTAAACCTAAGATTCATTTTGCGTCTGTTTAAAACAGACCACGGGCTGCAAAACCCAATGTTACACTTAATGAATGACTCAAAGTTATTCTAGGCAGGTAAAACCTAATGCAGACTTATTCTGGACAGGCTAACAGCAGGTCTGGGCAAGCAAGACCCAGTTGGGGAACACGGATACATATATTCTAACAGGGATAGTGAAGTCAAACCAACAGCATTACGTTTGGGGAAGAGGCACAACAAATTCCCAGGTGAGTAAAATAACCTTATATCTACCTTTCAGAATGGCAGAACATTTTTAAGGTAAGTAATAACCTTTGTAACTGTTCATCCTCAGAGTTACAGTTACAAACCAACTCTTTTACAAGTGGTCACTTTTAACCACGTATTCTCTTTTCTAGGTAAAAGGGCAAATCCTTTAAAAGTATTTCCCTTATTCTTGGAGCATGAGTGTTCTCAGTGGCAGAAGGGGGTCACTAGAGTCTAGTGTCCAGTAGGCAGTGTCAGGATAGGTTCTTAAGTAGAAAAAGTCAGAGTCCCCAAGGAAGACTGTTCAAACAGGTGAGTGTTTTACTTGAGAGTTAGTTGAGGGTCCAGGGGCTTCACAGAAGCCACCCTAGGATGATTCCAGCAGTGGGCATGGGTGAACTGGACGAGAGACCTCCCAATCACAGAAAACACCCCAAAACTAGACAGGAATCACAAGAGACTTAAGGTAAGTCCCAACCCAGCACAGTAGCTCAGCACAGAAGACGATTTTGCAGCAGGAGGACTTCAGGATCTGCAGCCAAAAGCCTGGTCGGTGGATTCCTTGTTGTGGTGACTAAAAACAGGACCTTGGAAGGAATTTTCCAGCAGGGATCAACAGGGAAGGCACTAGACAAGGTTTCCCTTGTGCCTGGCTGTGGCTCTGTGCATTTGGCACCTTTTCAGGAGCACAGAAGAAGACAGAATATCGCAGCCCGGATTATTGTTGTTACAAAGGTCCAGCACTCTGTTGAGGAGACTTTTCAGACCTGAATCGTGCCTCTGGAAATCCAGCGGGATGCCCACGAAGTTTCAGCAAGATTCAGAATTCCGAAGACCGCGCAGCGCACAATGGCTGGAGGTCCTAGGGTATTGGGGTATTGCAGTCCTGCAAGGTCGCAGCACTGCATGGGATGGCTCAAAATGCAGGTCTTCTTGAGTCTAGTGGATCTCACCAGGCTCTGGGTCGTCATTTTTGGAGTCCCGAGGTCGATTGGAAGGAAGGGCTGCAGCAGGCTCAGGTTACACAGCAAGCTCTCTGGTCACTGGAAATCGTCTCAGCTGCTTTTCCTTCATCATCCTCTTTGGTTTTGGCTCCAATGGTCGACTTATCTTCAGCTTCTTGGTTTGCAGTATTTAACAGGAAGTACAGCACAACATCTGCATTATCTCCCTGCATTTTACAACAAGAGGTGGTCTGGTTTCTGCCTTCACAGACATACTTGAGCCTGGGCGGGGAGTCCAGGGGACTCCCGCTGAAGATAAAAATGACACAAAGGAATTTCCTGCCCTGCATGTTAGGGGATGGAAGAAGGAAGGACAGGGAACACTAAAATGGTGAAAGGACAAGACACAGGCCATTTTAGTAAAGTGAGCACCCTTCGGTGCCTTTACTGCAGCTGTGAACACAGCCCATGGTAAAGGTGCTGTAACGCTCACCTGGTATCCACAGGGACGTCACTCAGCCTGTTCTGACCTCTTACGACCTCGAACCCTTCCCTGGAGTCTACTCGACTGGAGACTGGGCCTGAAACACAGGATTAGTAGAGTTGAACTCCCTATTGTCTCTGTGTGCTTGAACCCCTTCTTCCCCAGGATCCAACCCTTCCCTTTGATCCACAGCTCACCTTGTTTTCTTGGAAAGTGTGCTCTCCTTCCTGCTTTCAGCGCAGAGGCGCGTTGATTGATGCAGGCTCGCTGCTGCCTAGTTACTTCACTGGCAAGAGTCCGACAGGTAAGTATAATGAATCTTTTGAACAGTTCTCTAAATTCGTTCCTTTTCTTCCTTTGATGATGGCTGGCGTCCGGGGATGGCGACGTGCTGCTGAGATGAGTAGCGCTGAAGGTGAGTGAGAGCGCGATGTGACCCTTTTGTATTTGTATTGAACTGAGTTATTTTTCTGTATCTTTTAGGTGCCGTGACGTTTACAGCATGGATGCTGGTTATGAAGAAGAAATGCAGTGAGTAAGCGCGGTATGCAGCGCCTCTAGATGTTTCCACGCTAACCTGGAGTTTTCGCTCTTGCAGATGGATGAGAAGTTCCGGTGACAGAGTTCCACCAGAGCGGCTGGGATTCAGGTAAGCGTACAGTCTTTTAAAATAAGCGAAGATTTACTGAATGCTTACTAATGCCTTTTTTCTGTTCTTTTCCCTTTTCCTTAGGAAGCGGCGTGCCGGGATGGGAATGACACTGCCGAAGATGCCGGCAGAACAGAAGAAGCGGTGAATGATGGGCAGAAGCGCCGCAAGGTAAGGCTGTTCCTAACGGTGTTCTTGTTCTTGCAGGAGCTGAGCGCAGAAGAAAGATGCAGGCCTACTGGAGACCGATCCGAACACGGTGAGTGTCACGCTGCAGGTGCAGAAAACACAAAGCATGTTTCTCAGCCTGGGCGTGGCTTAAATAGTCTCTGGGTATCCCAAGTGTCGCTGGGCTGAACTACACCCAAAAGACTAGACTGCACACGCAGTTCTGGGAACCGAAATATGTGGGGGCATCC
The DNA here is from genome assembly GCF_040938575.1 of Ambystoma mexicanum. Classification (NCBI taxonomy): domain Eukaryota; kingdom Metazoa; phylum Chordata; class Amphibia; order Caudata; family Ambystomatidae; genus Ambystoma; species Ambystoma mexicanum. Next base: position 1,679,298,203 of record NC_090937.1, read on the forward strand.
ATCTTGTCCCCATCAAAGCACTACAAGTCCAATCCCCAATGTTATCCTATGGGAGTGAGTGAGTCTGGTGCCACAAGCGCCAAGTCTGACTCCAAGTGGGTCTTTGGAGGGATGGAGAGGCCCTTGGGGGCCATGCAGGTGATTGTGGCCTGGATCCAGCCTGACATCTTGGAGGGCTGGGGACATGAAGGACAGGAATCAGCACTCCCCCCCCAAGTCCCCTCTCAAGGTGGCTCTTCTGTCTGGTCCTGTCTGGTTCTGGTTTGTTTGGATGGTTTTGATGAAATCGTCTAAGCAAGCGAGGTGCATGGATGTATTCACAAGGCTCCCATGTCCTGTCTTGTGGACCATACCCCTTCCAGTCTACTAAGTAGTATAATTTGGATCTGACGTACTTTGAATCCAGGATGTCCTTGACTTCGAATTCTGGCTCCCCGGCGACTACTACTGGCTGCGGTGGTGTTGCTACCCGGGTCCCAGGTTGAACAGATTTAAGGAGAGACACGTGAAACACAGGATGAATCTGCATTTTTGATGGCAAAGCTAGTCTGACCGCCACAGGATTTATCACGGAGGTGACGGTGAATGGACCCAGGTATCTTGGACGGAAAGTTCGGGCTCCTTTAATGGACACGTGTTTAGACGCCAGCCAGACTTTGTCTCCCACTTGGTAGTTGGGGGCCTTTGCTCGGTGTTGATCAGCAAACTTCTTTTGGCGATTCTTAGCTTGAAGTAGGTGTTCAGCTGCCCTTTTAAAGGTTTGAGAAATGGTTGTGTGCAAGGTTTTGACTGCTGGCATTTCAAGGGTTGTAGGAATGTCTAACTCAGAAGTACGTGGGTGCCTGCCATACATGGTATAAAAGGGTGTCTGCCCAGTGCTGGTGTGTAGGGAATTATTATAAGCATATTCAGCTATCCATAATAGGTCGAACCAGCTTCCTTCAGCTTGGTGTAACTGTCATGATGCCTACCCCCAGGCAACCGGACCAAGCCCATCAGCCCCGGGTGCAGGCATCTAGACATTTAATAAAACCTCAGCAGCCCTGGCTAGGGGCTATCTGGGTTCAGTCCTGGCGCCTTAGGTGCCAGGCTCATAGTAGGAATCATTCCTGGCGCCTAAGGCGCCAGGCTCATAGTCATTACTTACCTCAGGCAGACCATGCTGCAAATGACTCCAATCCAACATGAAGCCTGAAAGGGAGTATTTTTTACTCGGGTGTGGTTCTAGGGACTTCTTACCTGGGACTACTTTTGAGGCTATTTAAACCACGCCCGACCAGCAACACACGCTTCGCGTTATTCTGCATCCAGCAGCGTAACACTCACCGTGCCTGCAGCCTGCATCCAGTCTTCTGCCACGCCCGCCTCGAATCCGGAGCTCCTAAAACAAAGAGGAAAGAAAGGGACAAGGTTAGAAAACTAACTTATTTCTATTCCACTCCTGATTCTGGATCCATCTCGTCTCCGGACCTGTAAAGAACATCATTTCTGCACGCGCCGCACCTCCAGCTGCAGCGCCGCGCCATACTCACCATGTCTTCACAGCATCCTTCGAGTCGGCGCTGTCTCCATCATTTCTTCGCCGAACTTCGGCACCTAGGAGACAAAAGAAAACCACAAGGTGAGCCGAGGGAACCAACAAATATAATTCTGACCACCATAGACTTACCTGATTTACCACCGGAGGCATCCTTTTGTGACTCTCCATATTTTCACATGCCCCATCTGTAAAGAGAGACAAAACAACACGTTATCCTCGTGCAACATTTATCGGACAGCGCCGGGTAATACAGACTCTTACCTGAGCGCCACCAGCTGCCACAAGAGCATCTTTTCACGAGCCAGCTGCAAGACAAGAAAGGAAGGGGGGAACAAGAGTGAACATCGGACATATTGAACTCTATGAACTTAATACTTACCGGTCCTCACCAGGAACCTCAGAGTCAATACTCTCCGGAACTCTCCCGAGCTTTCTAACCAGTGAAGTAACTGGAATCAACACGCCTCTGCAAATCCACACAGGATGGAGAGCTCATCTTTCAAGAATATAAGGTGAGATTGCTGTGAGGGCATTTCGGAGGTGATTAGTTGCGGAGGACTGTGGGGGTGCCATCACTTGAATCCACAAGTGGCTAAATCCATCTCTCCACTTACAGGAGAATATTTCTACGGGTTAAGCAGACAAGATTAGGAGGGCAGATCCAGTCAGTCATCGCTGCACTATGCATCACGTGGGTGGAGACCACAGCTGTCCGGGTCCGACCGACGCCCCTGTGGGAGCCAGGTGAGCGTAACAGAACGCGAAGCCGATCTACAAATCCCCACCTGGGCGTTATGGAAACCTCAGAAACCGACCAACTAGCCCTATTGTTAGGGGAACTTAGGGCAGAAGTGCACTCCGTGCACCAAGAGACTAATGCCCTAAGGAGAGAACTGATTGTGTCAAAGGAGCGCACTGATGATCTTGCTAGACAATTACTGCAAAACCAAGCTGGGCAAACACCATTACCTGGACTCGGGGGGAATCCAACTCCTGTTTCATCGAGCCATCCTGTGCAAGTGGTTCTACCAGGGAGCATTCCTTTAGCTCCACCCGAACGTTTTTCTGGGGACCCAAAGAAGTTTGCCGTGTTTATGAACCAATGCCGCTTGCACTTTTTATGCAGACCTGGAGCTTTTCCGAACGACCAAACCAAAGTAGCCTTTGTACTATCATATCTTAGTGGCAGCGCAGCGGATTGGTCAATTCCATTAGTTTACCAGGATGACCCTCTTCTTTGGGATTTTCCCGGTTTTCAATTGAGCATGGAAAGACTATTTGCCAGACATTCACAGGGACAGGCCCTGGATAACAAACTTTTGTCATTACTACAAGGTAACCAGGATCTACTAACCTATATCGCCACTTTCAATAGCTTAGTGGTGGAAACCGGATGGCCAGAGCTAAAACGAATTACATTATTTCATCGTGGACTTCGGGGTGAACTCAAAGACGTTTTGGCCCAAGTTGTGAACCCACCTCAGGATTGTGCAGAATATATAGGGCCTCATTACACGGATGGCGGTGAACCATGGCGCTATTAGCGCCATGGTTCATGCCGGTAAAATACTGACACCGCCTTGGTGGAAAGGGGAATTACCGCCCTATTCCAAGGTTGGCGGGGCGGTAATTCCCCCTTCCACCATTGCCCTTCCCCATTCCCATAGTGCTCTATGGGAATGGGGAAGGCGCTAATTACGGTACCGCAAATTGCGGTACCGTAATTAGCTCCCTGGTCCCTTTGCGGGTTGGTTTTTACCGCCTGCAAAAAGCAGGCATTAAATTCCCCAACCTGCAAAGGGACCTCGTAGTAAGGCGGTAAGCCATCCGTGTAATGAGGCCCATAGACTTAGTGGTCCAGTTAGACCACCGACTTCAGAATCAGCAGCCATCACATATGCATGCAGTGAGGGCATACATTGATAGCAGGGCCATAGGAAACTATGTGAACCACGAGTTGGCTTCTAGGATGAATCTATCTCTCTGCAAAAAGACCACTTCGGGTGTCATCACCACAGTCGATGAAACTGAAATTGCCTCTGGGCCTGTAACTCATTCCACCGCAGAGATGACACTATTGGGTCAGGATGGGCATTGAGAGACTATTGTGTTTGATTTAATCAAAGCCCCACAGTTCCAAATAATACTGGGGATACCTTGGTTGGAAACACATAATCCTTGTATTGATTGGCGAGAGAAGAGAATAACCTTCCCGGATTGTGCACATACTTGTTACCCAAAAAAAACCTTGAATCAAGGCCTGGCCACAGTCGCTACTCCAGTCGTGCAGTTACCTCAGGAATATCAAGAATTCCAAGATGTTTTTTAAAAGGAACAGGCAAACACCCTACCACCTCACAGATCATACGATTGTCAAATCGATCTCATACCCGGTGCACAACCTCCATGTAGAAGGATCTACGCCCTTACGGAACCCGAAAACCTTCACCTACGACAATACTTGGACCAATACCTTGCTAATGGCTTCATTCGTCCATCCAAGTCCCCTGCATCTTCAGCTTTGTTCTTCGTGCCTAAAAAGGAAGGTGACCTCAGAACGTGCATAGACTACCGCGCATTAAATCAGATCACGGTTAAGAACCGATACCCATTGCCTCTGATCCCCGAATTACTAGACCAAGTAAAGGACGCTTGCATCTACACTAAATTAGATCTCTGAGGGGCATATCATCTGGTACGTGTAAAGAAAGGCGACAAATGGAAGACTGCTTTTCGCACTAAGTACGGGTTATTCAAATACCAGGTGATGCCGTTCGGGTTGTGCAATGCACTAGCAGCCTTCCAGTATTTTATGAACGATGTCCTTCGTGAACTCATTGACGTCTGTGTTGTTGTATACATAGACGATATTCTAGTGTACTCCGCTTCAGAATCAGACCATGTGAAGCACGTTCGTGCAGTCTTTGAGAAACTACGCCAGCACAAGTTATATGCAAAATTGGAAAAATGCGTTTTTCATGCTACGGAAGTTGAATTCCTTGGATTTATCCTGACTCCAAAAGGATTCCGAATGGACTCTCGAAAGGTGGACGCAATCCTCAAGTGGCCATCACCCAGTTCAGTTAAAGGGGTACAAAGCATGCTTGGATTTGCTAATTTCTACCGCAGATTCATTCCAGATTTCTCAGATGTTGTACACCCTATCACAGCACTTTTGCGAAAAAACAAACGCTTCTTGTGGACCGAAGAAGCTGAAAAGGCCTTCCAAGAGCTGAAAGCGAAATTCACGTCTGCACCTGTCTTAAAGCATCCACGCCCCGAACTTCCATACATAGTTGAAACTGATGCATCCAGTTTAGCCATGGGAGCTGTCCTGTCCCAGAAGGATCCTGAAACCGGTCAACTTCACCCAGTAGCATTTTGGTCCAGAAAATTCACGGCACCCGAGTTAAACTATGCAGTTACCGATAAAGAATCATTAGCCATCAAATTCGCCCTCAAGGCTTGGCGGCATTATCTTCTCGGTGCCAGGCATACCATTACGGTAATCACCGATCACCGGAACTTGCAGCATTTAAAAACTGCCAAGGCCCAATCGTCGCGTCAACTTCGATGGGCATTGTTCTTTGCCGAGTTCGATTTCGTGATCACTTATCGACCAGGTTGTAAAAATGGCAAGGCAGATGCCTTATCCCGAATAGAGATGGGAGAAGCATATGCGAACCCGGAACCGGTGCCTATAATTTCAGAACAAAGAATTCTTGGCATAACCACTCTACAGACACTAGAGGATATTCAAGTAAAGATCCAACAACTCTTCGATCCAACAGCCCTGCAGGACTGGGTGAAGAAAGGCCCGGACTACTCAGTCATCAATGACCTACCTTATTATCAAGGGCGACTATTTCTACCACACAAGGAACTAAAAGAACTAGTCCTCTCCAATTATCATGACACCCTGATGGAAGGACACCCAGGTATAGCAAAAACTGAAGCTAAAATTAAGAGACGATTCTGGTGGCCCACCTGGCGAAAAGACGTAAAGTCATTTGTAATGTCTTGTGGCATTTGCGCCCAAAACAAAAGTCAGAAGAAAAAACCCGCTGGCCTTTTACAACCTTGGGATATTCCACCTACACCATGGCACACCTTATTTTTAGACTTTATTACAGATCTACCTCCATGTAATAGATTTAACACCATTCTAGTTATTGTGGATCTTTTTTCCAAGATGGCCCACTTTATTCCTCTAAAGGGATTACCTTCTGCTTCAATTCTGGCCAAGGAGTTCCTCGAAAAAATTGTTCGAATACACGGATTTCCTTCCGTATTGGTCTCTGACCGAGGTAGTCAATTCATTTCACATTTTTGGAAGAAATGTTGCCAACTGGCGCAAATCAATGTGAGGTTAACAACCAGTGACCCTCCCCAGACCGATGGTCATACGGAGAGGACCAACCAGACCCTTGAACAGTGCCTACGTTGCATGCTATACCAGACCAAAAGTAATTGGAAAGATATTTTATGGATTTCCGAGTATGCATACAATAACTCTGTACATTCAGGAACCGGACAAAGCCCCTTTTATACCATATATGGACATCACCTTCGAACCTCAGAACTAGATTCGCCTCAGCATTTAGAAATGCCTGCAGTTAGTCATTTGCATTCTACTATTACACAAGCCTTTAAAGAGGCAACAGAACATTTGAAACAAGCAAAAGAGAAATATAAGAAAAATGCTGATCAACATAGAAGTGAAACTCCACAATACCAGTTTGGGGATCAAGTTTGGCTGGCTACAAAACACATACCTCTGAAGGGAACTTGGACTTTTAACCCTAGATATTTGGGACCTTAAACCATTAAGGCCCTTATCAACCCGGTAGCCGTCAAATTGGAATTACCCTCTAATATGTGCATTCATCCTGTCTTTCATGTTTCACTTTTAAAACCAGTTCAACCAGGAACAATATTAACCAAACCACCCAACCCCATCTTGATAGAGGGGGAACCTGAATTCGAGGTAATAAATATCCTGGACTCCAAGATGGTTAAATCAAAACTTTTTTATTCAATCGATTGGAAGGGCTACGGACCACAAGAAAGGTCATGGGAACCTAGTGACCACGTCCATGCACCTCGGTTGGTGAAAAGATTCCATCAGAACTTCCCAAACAAACCAGGGCCCAGGGGAAGAACAACTTTAGGAGGGGCCTTGGGGGGGAGTGCTGTCATGATGCCTACCCCCAGGCATCCGGACCAAGCCCATCAGCCCCGGGAGCAGGCATCTAGAGTTTTAATAAAACCTCAGCAGCCCCGGCTAGGGGCTATCTGGGTTCAGTCCTGGCGCCTAAGGCGCCAGGCTCATAGTCATTACTTACCTCAGGCAGACCATGCTGCAAATGACTCCAATCCAACATGAAGCCTGAAAGGGACTATTTTTCTACATGGACTATTTTTTACTCGGGTGTGGTTCTAGGGACTTCTTACCTGGGACTACTTTTGAGGCTATTTAAACCACACCCGACCAGCAACACACGCTTCGCGTTATTCTGCATCTAACAACGTAACACTCACCGTGCCTGCAGCCTGCATTCAGTCTTCTGCCACGCCCGCCTCAAATCCGGGGCTCCTTAAACAAAGAGGAAAGAAAGGGACAAGGTTAGAAAACAAACTAATTTCTATTCCACACCTGATTCTGGATCCATCTCGTCTCCGGACCTGTAAAGAACATCATTTCTGCACGCGCAGCACTTCCAGCTGCAGCGCCGCGCCATACTCACCAGTCTTCACAGCATCCTTCGGGTCGGCGCTGCCTCTATCATTTCTTCGCCGAACTTCGTCACCTAGGAAACAAAAGAAAACCACAAGGTGAGCCAAGGGAACCAACAAAAATAATTCTTACCACCATAGACTTACCTGATTTACCACCGGAGGCATCCTTTTGTGACTCTCCATATTTTCACGTGCCGCATCTGTAAAGAGAGACAAAACAACACGTTTTTCTCATGCAACATTTACCAGACAGCGCCGGGTAATACAGACTCTTACCTGAGCGCCACCAGCTGCCACAAGAGCATCTTTTCAAGAGCCAGCTGCAAGACAAGAAAGGAAGGGGGGAACAAGAGTGAACATCGGACATATTGAACTCTATGAACTTAATACTTACCGGTCCTCACCAGGAACCTCAGAGTCAATACTCTCCGGAACTCTCCCGAGCCTTCAAACCAGTGAAGTAACTGGAATCGACGCGCCCCTGCAAATCCACGCAGGATGGAGAGCTCATCTTTCAAGAATATAAGGTGAGATTGCTGTGAGGGCATTTCGGAGGTGATTAGTTGGGGAGGACTGTGGGGGTGCCATCACTTGAATCCACAAGTGGCTAAATCCATCTCTCCACTTGCAGGAGAATATTTCTACGGGTTAAGCAGACAAGATTAGGAGGGCAGATCCAGTCAGTCATCGCTGCACTACGCATCACGTGGGTGGCCCCTGTGGGAGCCAGGTGAGTGTAACAGTAACATTAAACTCAGATACTGCTCGAGCGTCTGATTTGTCCTCTCTGTTTGACCATCCGTTTGGGGATGGTGACTGGTGGATAGCCGGATGTCGATCTGGGCCATAAAGAAGCAGCATTTTCTCCAGAAGTTAGATACGAATTGAGTACCTCGGTCTGAGTCTAAAACTGAAGGAAACCCATGGAGCCATACGATGCCTTCAAGAAATACCTTTGCCAGAGTGGAAGCATTTAGGAGCCCCTTAAGAGGAATGAAATGTGCCATTTTTGAAAATAGGTCCACGACTACAAGAATAGTGTTAAACCCTTGACTGGGTGTTAAGTCAGTAATACAATCGAGGGACAACCTGTGCCAGGGTGCTGCTGGGATTTCCAATGGTTGTAATAGCCCAGCCGGTTTCTGCTTGGATGACTTGTTTTGAGCACAGACTCCACAACATAGGATGAATTGGAAAATGTCTTTATGCCATTTGGGCCACCAATAATTTCATTTTACCTTGGCTAGGGTTTTAGTGATTCCAGGGTGGCCCTCGATCAAAGAATCATGATAACCGGACATGACTTATTCTCGTAGTTCTTGGTTTGGTAAGAATAAACGATTCCTGAAGTAGGGCAAATGATCTTTTATCATGTAATGTTCTCCTTATGCACTCCACGCTTGTAATTGCTCCGGACTCATCAGGTTTTGGATTTCTTCATGTAATTCTTTCTGAGTTATGGTTGCTGTGATTCCTAGGAGCTTGTCACTCGGGATGATTGCTATTGGGTCAGGGGTCTGATCCCTTGCTCTTCAACCCCCATACGGGAAAGGGCATCGGCCTTCCCGTTTTTCACCCCTGGTCGAAATGTAATCACGTAGTCCTATTCAACAAAAAAAGTGCCCAACGTAGTTGTCGTGAGGATTGGGCTTTTGCCGTTTTTAGGTACTGGAGGTTACAGTGGCCAGTTATTACGGTGATTGTGTGTCTGACGCCCAAGAGGTAGTGCCGCCATGCCTTAAAGGCTGACTTAATGGCCAGGAGTCCTTTGTCTGTGATAGCGTAATTGAGTTCAGGGGGTGTGAATTTACGTGACCAGAAGGCAACAGGGTGTAACCTGCCCATTTTGGGGTCCTTTGTGAGAGGGAGGCTCCCATAGCCATGCTTCAGGCGTCCGTTTCCACCAGGTATGGGAGATCAGGGCGAGGGTGGTGTAAGATTGGGGCAGATGTAAATCTTGCTTTGAGTTCCTGGAAAGCTTCCTCGGCTTCTGTTGTCCACTGGAACTTTTTGTTGCTTTTCCTTAGCAATGACGTGATGGGATGCACGATTTGCGAAAATCCTGGGAGGAACCGGCGGTAGAAGTTTGCAAAACCCAGCATACTTTGAACCCCCTTGAATGAATTTGGGGATGGCCAGTTCAGGATAGCATCTACCTTGTGTACATCCATTCGGATTCCATTCGGGCTGAGAATAAAGCCCAGGAATTCCTTCTCGGAGACGTTGAATGAGCCCTTTTAGAGCTTGGCGTAGAGCTGGTGTTGACAGAGTTTCTCCAATACGGATCGGACGTGTTTAACCTGGTCCTGCTTTGATGCGGAATATACAAGAATATCATCGATGTACACTAGAGCACAGACATCAATCAATTCCCGTAGGACATCGTTCATGAAGTATTGAAATGCTGCAGGTGTGTTGCAAAGGCCAAAGGGCATTACTTGATATTCGTACAAACCGTATTTGGTGCGAAAAGCAGTTTTCCATTCGTCCCCCTGTTTTACGCGAACAAGGTGATATGCCCCCCTCAGGTCTAGTTTTGTGTAGATTTGGGCATCTTTGACTTGATCAAGCAATTCTTGGATCAGTGGCAGGGGGTAGCGTTTTTTTACGGTAATCTGGTTCAGTGCGCGATAGTCGATGCACGTTCTCAAGTCCCCCTCCTTTTTCGGTACGAAGAATAGAGGACTGACTGCTGGAGACTTCGAGGGACGGATAACCCCGTTGGCCAGGTATTGGTCAAGATAAGCCTTCGGGTGCTGGTTTTCTGGTTCCGTGAGTGCGTAAATTCGCCCACAAGGGATTTGTGCGCCGGGTATCAGGTCGATTTGGCAATCGTATGGTCTATGCGGTGGCAGGGTATTAGCCTGTTCTTTCTGAAAGACATCTTGAAAGTCCTGGTATTCACTTGGGAGGGTGCTGATTGCCACAGTCGCAAGCGTGGAGGTTCTGGTGTCTATTGGTTGTTTCTCTTGGCGATAACATGTGTGGGCGCAAGTCTCGGGAAAGGCCAATTCTGTTGCTCGCCAATCGATTTGAGGATTGTGAGCTACCAACCATGGCATTCCCAAAATCAACCGGAACTGTGGTGCCTTAATGAGGTTGAAAACGATAGATTCTTGGGGCCTCATTACACGGAATGAGGTTAGGGTTTACCGGTACCGGTAAGGGCACCGGTACCGGTAAACCCTTACCGCCTTACTACGAGGTCCCTTTGCGGGACCCGACCTTAACGGCTGGTATAGATCAGCCATTAAAGTTGGGACCCGCAAAGGGACCTTGGTGCTAATTACGGTACCGCAATTTGCGGTACCGTAATTAGCTCCTTCCCCATTCCCATTGAGCCCTATGGGGCATAAATGGGAATGGGGAAGGGCCATGGAGAAAGGGGGAATTACCGCCCCGCCAACCTAGGAATGGGGTGGTAATTCCCCTTTCATCCATGGTGGTACCGGTATGGTACCGACGGCTACCATGGTGCTAATAGCACCATGGTTTACCGCATTCTGTGAAATGAGGCCCTTGGTGTCCATCCTGGCACAGAAGGGTTAAAGCTGCAGTGCATTGGGATTCTGGACCAGAAGCAATTTCCGTGCCGTCGACAGTGGTAACAGGATCAGTGGTTGATTTAGGGCGTAACGGAAGCCCCATCTTTGCCGCAAGATCCTGATTGATGTAATTCCCAACGGCTCCACTGTCAATGTACGCTCTTACTGCGTACGCTCTTACTGCGTGCATCCGAGATGGTTGTTGGTGATTGATCAAGACCACAGATAGTGCAAAATGGGAGGTCTGTAGTTCACTTTCTTCGCTCGACAAGTGGACCCCTAAACTTGCCGGGCTGGGAGTTTTCTGATTCCTTCATGGTATCTTCCTTGTCCGTGGCCACTACCGTCCTCCTCGGTGGCTTCACAGGGCACTCTTTAAGGAAATGACCTGATCTTCCACAGTACAGACATAACTGCTGCTGTCTCCTTTTATCCCTTTCCACTTTAGTCAAGGGGTATCTGACCCCCCCTGATTTGCATTGGTTCTCCTGAGCCTTCCGTTGTTCGGGCAATATTGTCCTTTGAACGCACATACGTAGGGCAAGGGTCCAGTCTGGTTCGATCTGCTCTTCGATCCTGCAACCTATGATCCAGTTGAACAACAAGGTCAATGAATTCTGAGCAGTCTTTCGGGGGGTTCACTACTTGTGCGAGAACATCCTTGAGCTCCCCCCGCAACCCCTGATGAAATAACGTGGTTCTCTTCTCCACTGGCCATTCTGCTTCAACTACGAGTCTATTGAACGTGGCCATGTATGTTAATAGGTCTTGATTCCCATGAGTACGACGGGCGAACAGCTTTTCCATCTCCTGCTGAAAGCCCCTGAAGTCATGCAGCAAAGGATCATCTTGGGCCACAAAGGGTACAGACCAATCCGCGGCGCTACCACTCAGATAGGATAGCACAAAAGCGACCCGTGATTGGTCATCCGGAAAGGCCCCTGGCCTATAAAGGAAGTGCAGGCGGCACTGGTTCATGAACGTTGCAAACCTCTTGGGATCCCCCATAAATCGTTCGGGCTAGGCCAAGGGAACTGCCCCAGGAAGGGTTATCTGAACGGGATTGGCTGATGGTGCTGGCATCGAGGGCACGTTTCCCGGCAATTTTGCATGCCCTGCTTGTGACTGGAGACGTTGCCGGCTTAAATCATCAGTGTGTTCTTTGGCTACTATCAGCTCTCTCCTCAGGGTGTTGTTCTCCTGCCTGGCTGCATGTACTTCGGAACGTAGCTGCCCCAACATGTGGGCTTACTGGTCGGTTTCTGACGTTTCCATGACGCCCAGGTGGATTTTGATGTGAGGCTTTGTGTTCTGTAATGCTCACCTGGTATCCAAGGGGACGTCACTCAGCCTGCTCTGACCTCTAACGACCTCAAACCCTTCCCTGGAGTCTACTTGACTGGAGACCGGGCCTGAAACACAGGATTGGTAGAGTTGAACTCCCTATTGTCTCTGTGTGCTTGAACCCATTCTTCCCCGGGGTCCAACCCCTCCCTTTGATCCACAGCTCACCTTGTTTTCTTGGAAAGTGTGCTCTCCATCCTGCTTTCAGCCCAGGGGCGCCTTGATTGATGCAGGCTCGCTGCTGCCTAGTTACTTCACTGGCAAGAGTCCGACAGGTAAGTATGAGTCTTTTGAACAGTTCTCTAACTTCGTTCCTTTCCTTCCTTAGATGATGGCCGGCATCCGGGGATGGCGACGTGCTGCTGAGATGAGTAGCGCTGAAGGTGAGTAGGAGCGCGATGTGACCCTTTCATATTTGTATTGAATTGAGTTCTTTTTCTGTGTCTTTTAGGTGCCGTGACGTTTTCAGCATGGATGCCGGTTATGAAGAAGAAATGCAGTGAGTAAGCGTGGTATGCGGCGCTGCTAGATGTTTCCATGCTAACCTGGAGTGTCTTTTCCCTCTTGCAGATGGATGAGAAGTTCCGGAGACAGAGTTCCCCCAGAGTGGCTGGGACTCAGGTAAGCGTTTGAAGCTCGTAGAGTCTTTGAAAATAAGTGAGATTTGCTGAATGCTTACTAATGCCTTTTTTCTGTTCTTTTCCCTTTTCCTTAGGAGGCAGCGTGCCGGAATGGGAATGACACCGCCGAAGATGCCCGCAGAACAGAAGAAGCGATGAATGATAGGCAGAAGCGCCGCAAGGTCTGTTCCTAACAGTGTTCTTGTTCTTGCAGGAGCTGAGCGCAGAAGAAAGATGCAGGCCTACTGGAGACCGATCCGAACACAGTGAATGTCATGCTACAGGTGCAGAAAGCACAAAGCATGTTTCTCTCATGCCTGCGCCATGGGCGCATACATTGGCGATCATTATGGACGAATTGTTATTCATTTATCGACAGAAAACTCTTGGATCAACCTCTATTCATTTTTTGGACCTTATTTCCCATTTGCGAGACTTCGGTGCCTTTTTATTTTTCTCAACTAACTACAAGTACCACAATGCACTTTGCCATAACTATCTATTTCTGGCCATTCCTATTCGTCATCATCGGAACTACAATCCCCAGAAGCCCTAGGGATCAGCTCTGCTTCCACCAGCTCAGGAACAGAGAGGGAGGAGGCAGATTGTATTCAGGTGTGCTGATCCAGGTGCGGCCAATTAGCCTGCCTCTGTGCTGGGCAGGGCGGTATAAAAGCTGCTGCCTGCAGGGGCTCAGTTTGTTGCATTAAGAGTCCTTCCAGCACCTTTTTGCTTCGAGCTACGAAAATTTGTATGCTGTTCCTGCTTACTCTTGCTTTTGATCCAGTGCCCTGCCGGGCTTTCTGCATTGCAGCCGATCACACTCTGCTGCCTTCTACCTTCCGCCCTGGCCCTTCTGGGCTCCCTGTATCAGCCCTGCTCCTCTGGGCGTCCAGCCTTGCAGCCTGCTACACCCTGGTGCCTACAGCCCTAGCCTTTTGGGCTCCCTTCCTCAGCCCTGTTCCTCTGGGCGTCCAGCCTTGCAGCCTGCTATACCCTACTGCCTACAGCCCTAGCCTTTTGGGCTCCCTGCCTCAGCCCTGCTCCTCTGGGCGTCCTGCATTGCAGCCTGCTATACCCTGCTGCCTACAGCCCTAGCCTTTTGGGCTCCCTGCCTCAGCCCTGCTCCTCTGGGCGTCCTGCCTTGCAGCCTGCTACACCCTGCTGCCTACAGCCCTAGCCTTTTGGGTTCCCTGCCTTGCAGTCTGTATCTCTCTGCTGCTTACACCCCTTGTCCTCTGGAACCCCTGTCTTGCGCTAGCTACACCCTTCTGTCTTCAGCCCTTGTCTTTTGGGCTCCTTGCCTACAGCCCTTGTCCTTTAGGCTCCTTGCCTTACAGCCTGCTTCATTCCGCTACCTACAGGCCTTTTCCTCTGGGCTCCCTTCCTTACAGCCCTGCTCCTCTGAGCTCTCTACCTTGCACCCTACAGTCCTCTGCAATCCACAACAGTTTACCTGCATTTATTACTTTCAGTTATTGCAGCCCCCTGTTTCCTAACTGCTGCTCCCTTGCTTTCTTCCTCGTTTTCAACCCTCAATTCTTTATCCCTGTCCAATTCAGTTATACTGCTTTCCTTTCATTTCCTTCTGCTAGTTTGCTCATCGACTTCCCTTTTCCTGGATTTGTCTGTTATTGTCTTCTCTTGTATCGTTTGTAGACCCCTTTGTACAGGGCTTGTCTGTTGGTTTCCGGCAGGCAACCTCTGCCCCTTCCCTTGTCCAGTTTCTGTGTTACAGACACCCACAGCTGTTGTTCCCAGCCATGAGAAAACAGTGTGGGCCTCTGTTATAGCAAACTGTGCAGAAGGCTAGAGTTTTTCCTAAGGTCCGTGGAACACTCTTCCCCATATCTGCATACACCCCACAAGGGAATCCATTCTGTTGTACCTTATTTCCTTGCTAGACTTGCCTACTCTTTGTTCTCTATCTGTGTGTGTACTTATCTGTCCACCTTACTTTGGCACAACCACCCAAACCCTACCTGGGTGCCCTGTGCCACTCTTAACAGAGTGCCATCCATGACAGTTTCTCAGCCTGGGCGTGGCTTAAATAGTCTCTGGGTATCCCAAGTGTCGCTGGGCTGAACCACACCCAAAAGACTAGACTGCACATGCAGTTCTGGGAACCAAAATATGTGGGGGCATCCATCTTGTCCCCATCAAACCACTACAAGTCCAATCCCCAATGTCATCCTATGGGGGTGAGTGAGTCTGATGCCACAAGCGCCAAGTCTGACTCCAAGTGGGTCTTTGGAGGGATGGAGAGGCCCTTGAGGTCGTAATGAGGCCTCTTGTATTAATTTGGTGCACATGTCATGATTCCTGCCCCTCATGTCCCCAGACCTCCAAGATGTCAGGCTGGAGCCAGGCTCAAATGGGAATGGGGAATGGTTTACTGAATGGGGACTTACCTGGTCCTCCAGGGTCGGAATGACCCGGTAAGTCCCCATTTAGCCAGACCGGACCCAGACCCGGTATTGGAGGCAGCCATGGCTACCTCCAATCTGTGAATGACCCCCATTGTATCTCCCCAGCGCTCCACATAGAGTGGGGTGTGCTGGTTTGGTTTCACCAAATGAAATGTAAAAGGGATCCAAAGATCCTTTCTACCTTTGGGAACTGTAGTTCTCTCAAGGTTAGCCAGAGAAAGTTAAAAGGAGAGCCCCTAGGACAACCCAGCAACAACAGGCACTGATTGCCAAAAAGTTGTCAAAGAGGATAACATTAAAAAGTCACTATGGAGAGTCATACAAATGACACACATAATAAGAGTAAAAGGCTCTGTAAGTGTGGAAAAAGGTTCCCACTCACGGAGGTATACGGAAAAATAATCCACCATTAAAGCAAAAGGTTCTGAGGTTGAAACAGGTCAAGAAGACATATCATTACCTAACACTTGTCCCTCCCAGACTAAAGAACAGGAGGATCTAATCCTCACCAGGATGGATCTCGTGTTTTAAGTCGGTTAATCTGGCTGCGGGGTCAACCAGCAATCCTTTTGTAACTCTTTGCTGTGATACCTTTTAATATTAGTTATCATTTGCAAACTATATGACCTAAAAGTAGTGTTGGGCACTTAACTCTTATCTAAAGTATAGGGGATCTGATTTAACAGACCCTCAGAGGTTGGAACAACTTCTCAACGTACAATAGACTTTTAAAAGGGGTTCTTATAAAGAAATCCCTTAGACCTAGAGGGGTCCCCATGATTCCTCACCACCATTCCCTCAGGACCAGGTTGGGTCTCAGGTATCTTGTTTGGAGTTCTGGTGGCAGCGCATTGTACATGCCTCCACTTCCTCTCAGATCTAGTTTTACCTTAGTTAGAGGTTTCCTTCCTAACACTAGGATTTACACTGGATTCTTCAGCAGAACATCCCACAGTCTCAAGCCTTAGATTTAGGTTTCCTGGATTTCCACCAGTTTTGAGCATAACCAGTCCTCAAAGCGCTAGATAGGTTTCCAACTTGTCTATCCACCTCTTCCTCAGAAGCTGTGTGGGTCAAAGCCTTTACACGTGGACTTGAAATGGTAGAGCTTAGTTTAGGCTCCCATTTCCCTAATATTATAGATTTTGATTTGCCTTTGTTAGAGGTTTCCCTGCTAACAATATGACTTACAGTAGGATTCTCTCTAGAGGATCCCACAGGGTTAGAGTGGTCTCTTGAAACAGAGACCCTAGCCTTGTCAGAACACCTATCCATCTCTCCTGTAGGAGTAGTTGGAGTCAAAGGCTTTTTATTAGAAGGCCTAGTAAGAAAGCTATTCTTAGACCTTTTATTGCTCTTTTTGTATTTCAGTTTTTGGGCCTAGAAGTTTCCTTCTGGGCACTCAGAACTAAAGGAGAAAAACTTAATTTTTACTTTTGGGTCAAGGACACTCCTTGCCTTCTTAGTTTTGTTAAAAATGCCTATGTTCTTTACCTCCATCTGGATCAGCTCCACTGTAGGTGGGCTTTTAGGTTTACCCAGTTTTCGAATTTTAGGAACCACTTCCACTTGCATTGTCAAGGGGTTCCTCCTCTTCAGATTTACTGAAGGGGCCTTTAGTCTAAAGGACATACACCACACAGGGTGTGTGACAGGAACACCAAGATTCTTGTCAGCCCTATGTATTTATTTATTGTATTTATTTATTTATTTGTAGGCCAGTGAAGCCCGCAGGCATCATAGAAGCTGGCGGGTTCTATTTCTGAGAGGCATGACTGTAAAGAGCATTAGTTGAAGAGGATTGTTTTAAATCTCTGGCGGAAAGGGATTGTATTCCTTTATCAGCCTGAGCTCCAACGGCAAGGCATTCCAGATTTCTGTGGCCTGGATGGGAAAGCACCTGCCTAGATAACTGGAGAGAGCAAATTTAGGGATGTTGACCAGTGCCAAAGCAGAGGAGCGCCGCTTCCTTTGTGGCTCATAACAGGACACCAGTTCTTTAATATTGACTGGAGCAGAACCATATATAGAACTATGGGATAGAGAGTCAGCCTTACATTCCAGCCTGGAGGTCACAGGGAGCCAATGGAGATCTTGCTGCACATCGGAAACATGATCCCTTCTAGTTTTCTACGTGATAATGCAAACTGCATCATTTTGAAGAGTCTGGAGGGAATGGATGTTTTTCTTGTTGGCCCCAATTAATAATGAATTGCCATAATCCAGTCTGGACATCACAACCGCACGGGCCACTGGGAAGCAGCAAGATGCCGACAGAAATGGACGCAGGTTTATCAGCAGCCTAAAGTAGTAAGAGACATTTATTACTGTGTAGTTGATATGGGCTTCCACACTAAGGGCCTCATCACGACTTCGGCGGTAACCTTTAAATCCGGCAGTCGCGCTATTACCTCCGGATTTAAGGGTCCGACGAATCAGGGCTTCGGCGAATTTCGCCCCAGCTCTGAGCTGGGGGGAAATCTGCCAAAAATGTGCGCTATTACCGCCGGCGGGAAATCCGCCGGTGGTAAGAGCGCGAAAATTTCCCATTGAGCCCAATGGGGAATGGGGCATTCCCGAATGGGCTCAATGGGGAATGGGGAATTACTTTACTGCCGAACTTGTGATCCGGCGCTATTAGTGCCGGGGAGTTCGGCGGTAGGGCTATTACCGCCAGCGGTAATACTGCCGGCAGTAGCGCCCAAGTCGTGATGAGGCCCTAAGTAGAGGGTTGAGTGAGAACCACTGAGTTTTAACACTCTGTTAGATCGAGATTGGACAGCCGTGGATGGAGAATGATTGGTAGCTGGGGTATAATTTTGCTTGAGCATGCTTTGGTGCCAAAACCCATCAGCTTGGTCTTATCCCCTTTCAAACACAACCAGTTGTTGCTCATCCAGGTCTCAACGTGAAAATAGATGGTCTGAAGAGGGACAACATCTTTGGCATAGTCCCCTGATAACTCAAGCACTAGCTGGGTGTCATCAGCATAGTCAGAGAAGTTCACTCCAAGCTCATACAACAGGTAACAGAAAACTTGAATATAAAGGACACAAAGTAGGGGGGACATGCATGCTCCCTGAGGGATCCCACAGGAAATGGGGGAAGAGAGAGAAGTGGCTTCACCCCAACGTACTTGAGATGTACGATTCTGGAGAAATGATATCACCCATAGAATTGAGTCAGGACTGCAACAACCATGTTTCTCCAAGGCCAGCAGGAGTTGATCATGATCAAGAAGATGAAAAGCCGCTGACAAATCCAGCACAACCAGCATGCCAGAGCGACCTCCATCCGAGATTCTCAACATGTGCGTCCATAGATCTAAGATAGTGGTCTTGGTACCGTGGAGTGGTCTGAAGCCAGACTGTCTTGGATGTAAAATGATTGTCTTCTCAACAAAAGCTTGTCGTTGGTTGGTAGCACATTCATAACGCACCTTGAGGAGGAAATGACAGTTGGAGGTGGGACGCAGGTTACCACAGACGCTTGTGTCCAGACCTGTTTTTTTGACCAGCGGGGTGATAGTGGCTTTCTCTATGGAGTCGGGGACTTGATTATTGAAAAAAGAGGAGTTGACAAATCTTAACAAAAAGGATGCATGTATATCCTTGTAGTCCAAGAAGAAGTTAGGGGAAATGGTGTCCTCTGGACATTGAGAGGGGTGCATGGTAGAGAGGGTGGCCATCATGTCGGCAAGAGAGACAGGAGCAAAACTAAACATCTGCTCTGATTAATGGATCAGAGGAACAAGAAGAGGACAGAGAGGTAGATGTTTGGCTAAATTTGGCCAAAAGTTTAGCTCTGTTTCTATCCTGCACCTTGCCCACCTTGGCTTCAAAGGCAGTCTGTATATCAACACAGATTTGGTCCGTAGGAGCTATAGCGATGGAACGAGTACTGGGTTTCTCTAAGGACTTCACAATCTCAAAAAGTTTTTTAGAACTTTTGATTGCTTCCTCTATTTGGATTTTTTAGAATTTCTTGTAGCTTCGTTAATAGCTATCCTGTAGTCTTTGTCTAAGATCTTCCAATGGGCTTTGTTATCTACTGATGGGCTTTTAAGCCATTTGGTCTCCGGCTGACGTTTCTGAATTTTCATTTGGCACAGATCCTGTGTGAACCATTTCTGGTGAGAAGGATTATCTTTAACCAGTTTACTCCTAACCGATGCTACATGATTCAACGTAAAGAGGATAAGGTTATTAAAGGTGTCAGTACGAGTAGAAGGAGGGTCCAGATCAGATGTGGCCGAAAAAATGCTGTCAAGGCAGTCTTTTGGTCCAGCTGCGTAATCTTCTTAAAGTTCCGATTCATAACTTTTTCCGGAGGGTTTACTGGTTTAGTAGATGGGCCAGGAGTAAGAATTGTAAAGGAGACATGATAGTGGTTGGACCAAATGCAAGGGAGAGTGTCCATCGTATTGACTTCGAGATTATTTACTACAACTCAGTCAAGGGAGTGACCCCTAATATGAGTGGGCGACTATTAAGTCAAGGTTATTTAATGCCTCCTCTAGAATGGTTGCTTGCTGCTCAGTGATGTCATCACGCCAACGGTTGAAGTCCCCAACTAGCAAAGTGGATAGTTAGGTCCTTGTGATTTATTGAGAAGGTGGACGAGATCTTCATCAAAATTAGGTGTTTCAGCCGGAGGAGGATAGATCAGGACACAGGTAATGCACCTATTCATTGCCTGTGTCAGTATGAGATGCAAAACCTTGCGATCCTTAAAGGAGCAAAGTGATTGGACGAGATGAAGCTAATGTGTTGCTATAATAGCTAATCCCTCCTTGGCCAGAAAGGTGATTCTGACAGAAGGTTCTGTAGCCATCTGGGGTAGCCAGCTCTATCCGTGGGCCACTAGCTTCATGTAGCCATGACTCTGCAAGTCATAAGTCCAAGGGCCTCATTACACAGATGGCGTTAGGGATTTACCGGTACCAGTAAAATACCGGTACCGGTAAATCCCTACCGCCTTACTACGAGGTCCCTTAGCGGGTTGGGGGATTTAACACCTGCTTTATGCAGGCGTTAAAATCCAACCCGCTAAGGTACCTCGGAGCTAATTACGGCACCGCAAAATATCCACCAATGATGCGCAACCCTCGAGGCCGCAGGAAACGAACCAGGTAAAATACCCTCCTATACCTATTTCCATTTGGCTAAATTTGCCCTTTCCAAAGTACAAGTATCATCGATCTCCAAAGGAGTCTCCTATGTCCCTACACACCAAACCGACTGGTTTAATACAGAGATGGAGATGCGCACATTTTTTTGTACTCTGCGACTAAAAGTCTTTTTTTTGACGATCAAGACTATGAAGATACTGACCCAGATTCAGGGCCACCCTCTGATTTTTGTCCCCAGTACCACCAGGTACCCCCTGAAATTATCACCTTTGAGAAGTGTGTCCTTAAAGATCTACATAAATTAGAAAAAGAAAAATCCAATTACCATCATAATTTATCTAGAGAAGAAAACAGAGCAATCATGGAGCTATCCAAAAACCGCTCGCTGGTTATTAAACCAGCGGACAAAGGCGGCGGCATTGTTCTGATGACACCCACCCAATATTTACTTATGGTCAATGGTCTCCTAGCTGACAATAAAGACAAGATCGTCCAAAAACATCTTTGTTGAGATTATTGAGATTCCCAGCTATGCCAGAGACAGAGACTGGATTACCAAGAAAGAATTTGACTTCTTGACCAACAACCAAGGGAGGGTACCTACCATCATGCCCTCCCTAAGATTCACAAAAGTAGTGAAAACCCACCAGGTCGGCCAATTGTGTCTGGGTGTGGATCCACCCTTGAACAGAAACCCATGAGTGTCCGGACCCCCAATATTTACGTGACTCTACACATACCATCCAAACCTTCAAAGGCTTCTCCTTTGATCCGGCTTTACATCTGCTAGTAACCATGGACATAAAATCCTGGGGTCCTCCGCAAATAACTGGTACTGGTTCTGCTGATGACGTGGGAGAGAACACTCTCATAGAGAGATTATCTAAGAACGATTGGATCCAAGAAGTGGCTTCAGTCGAGAAATGGGCAGCTGAGGTCAGATGGTTGCAAAGCACTTTGAGATCCACCAAATGGAAAGCGGCGCACAGGTCTAGGAGAAGAATGGCTAAATCTCCTTTGTCCATCAGCTCATCCATTTTTGTTTTTTCAAGTAAATTAGTGCCGATTCTGTACCGTGTCTCGGTCTAAACCCTGATTGGTGGAGTCGTAACACATTGTTGTTTTCAAGGTAAGTTTGAATCTGGAGGTATGCTGCCTTGTCTAATATTTTCCATAGAAATGGTACCATAGTTATCGGTCTATAATTTGTAGGAATGCTAGGGTCTTGGTTGGGTTTCTTTAAGAGGGGGAGTACCCAAGCATTTTTGAGATTGGTTGG
Organism: Ambystoma mexicanum; assembly: GCF_040938575.1. Lineage (NCBI taxonomy): Eukaryota > Metazoa > Chordata > Amphibia > Caudata > Ambystomatidae > Ambystoma > Ambystoma mexicanum. Next base: position 1,679,319,830 of record NC_090937.1, read on the forward strand.
GACTGTGCAGGTGTCGAAGGAGGAGTTAATTAGAGTGGAGATGAAAGGCGCTAGATCCCTGGCTGCCTCTTTGATTATAGAGGCGGATTATAGATGCTGATTATAGATGCTGGGCAGGAGTCGTCTAGATGGTTTAAGTGACGTTATTATATTCTCAACTTCGTGAGCAAATTTAAACTGATTAACCTGTTTATTTGGAATCCTAGGAGCTTCCTGCAACTGAAGGTCGTTGGGTGGGAGGCTTGCTTTATTGGCTTTGATTTATTCTTGAATCAGTGATATTTTGTTAGAAAGCACATCTTGGATATTAGTGCACTAAGTTTTGTCTTTAATGCAGGTGTCAGTTGGAGAATCTCGAGATTGAAGTTCTCTTAGGATAGTAAAGAGTTCCCTTGTACTAGAGTTGGCTTTGATAATTCTCTTGTTGAAGGAGTCTCCTTTAGTTTGGAGGATCTCCGGTCCTAGCAGATATCTTAGTGAGATTTTCCTTATTCTGGTCCGAGGGGTTGTTTTTCCAAAGGGATTCTGCGTGCCTTTTTTTCATATTGTGTCACTTTAAGATTGGGAGTATACCAAGAGTTGAAGTGAGCTCAAGGTTTCCCTTTGTATCGCTTAGGGGAGCTATTTTATCAATAGCTTGGTTGAGTGTTAAGTTGTAAATCTCTACTAGCACTACTGGGTCTATACTAAGATGTCTGGGGTTTGTGATAGTGTGGAGTAGCGGTAATAAGTTAGCACTTATATTACGCTTGTTTATGGTTAAGGCTGGCAGGGCCATATGAGGGGTAGAGTTTAGTTGTAGATATTCTTGAAGGGGGAAGGAAGTAAGATGGTGATCAGTCCATGCACAGGGTTCAATGGATGTTATTGAGGTCTTGCAGTTGAGGTCAGCAAACCAATCTAGTGTGCGACCTTTGATATGAGTAGGCAGGTTGATCCTATGGGTAAGGCCTACCTCCAAAATGGTATTGGCAAGAGTAGAAGCATTTACATCATTCAGAACGAGGTTGAAGTCTCCAAGTATTATAATTTGCGAGCCAGGTTTCATATTAGTGATGAGTAAGGCAGTTATGTCTTCCTAAAATGTGGATATGGGGCCAGGCGGTATATATTAGGTGCATGGTGATCGTACGGGATGCTGATAGTGGCCGTTTTACTGACAGGAGTTCACCAGATAGGAACGGTGGATGCTGTATGATCCTTAGTCCCAGTTGAGTTTTAACAATGAAGGCAATGCCGCCTCCTCTCAAATGTTCTCCATCTGCTCGGCTGTTAAACACTCCTCTGACATCTTCCACCTCCTAGAAGAACTTGACCTTGATGTCCTTGGTCTCACCGAGACGTGGTTCACGGCCAGCTGTGTCATGAGTTTTGACACTCTGCTCCCCGATGGCTACAAGATCCTCTCAGCCCCCAGACCCAACCGGCCTGGAGGGGGTGTAGTTCTGATTTTCCCTGAGGGGATTCCTGCCTCTCTCATTCCCATTCAGATTTACTCATCTTTTGAATGCCTAGTCTGCAGGCATTCTCTTGGTATTGTAACTGGGGGGTAGTCCTACCCTCTAAAATTCAAATATTTGCAAAACAGTTTAAATGCAAGTTTGTTTGAACCCTTGTGAACACCCATCTAAATGGGGCATTCGACTGTTGGACCAACAGCAAGCTACTTATGAAAACACATAACATTCATATGTAGTACCACAGCTTTTTATTAATTAGCTGATACCTTGGCTTTTTTTCTTTTTTTAAAAAAAAGATTTTTATAGAGAACAATTAGTGATATGCATAGTTGTGAAACAATTAGTGTTCAACACAGTTGTGCCCAAAATACAGTCCTCAAACATGATAATTTCAAAGCGTAATGAATGCGATAAAACATATGGAAGACAACTCATAAGTAGGTGAAAAACAACATGAAGCTGAATTCAGTGAACACAGAGTATTAATGAGAGTTAAGAGAGGGAGACTTTGATTAATGGTCTCCTACGCCCGGCTAGAATCTGACCTCCTAGTTGGTCGACATCTAAATAGAACGTTAGAAATATCAGTGCAGCCATTAAAGAGAGCCCAGGAGAATATGGGCATAGGTGCTGCTGACGTTTAGGCTGAGGTGATGGAAGCCTTCTTCCTGGGCCATGAGAGTCAGGTCACTCTGTGTAGAAGACAAGTAAAAAGAGTGAACAATGTGTCAAAAAAGCAGCTAGGTGCTTGAGGGGGTAAGAGGTAAATATCTAAACATATTGACAGATCCAGTGTAGTTCCAGATACCAAACCAACTCACCGAAAGTAATGCTGGGAGCGTTGCTTGGTGCTTCACTGGAGTTGCAGCTGGGCAGGTGATGAAGGGGAGGTCCAAAAGGGGACTACTGGCTCGGTTGTAGCCAGATTGAGGGGGTGATTGGTATTACTCTGACCTAGCTATACTTAAACATAAATGTAGGGCGGCAAAGAGGAAATGAAGGGCTTCTTGTTCATCCTCTGACAAATTGGCCTGCCGTCTGCTCCAAAGGCAATACTGACTCGCTGTCCACACCAAGAAAAGAGTCCACATACAAGCCTGCGTCTCTGCGGCATCTAACAATTCAGCTGAACTCTTCAAAATCTGCAAGGAACTGGCCAACCCTGCTTCAGTCTCCTCCCCTCCTCTCGCAGCCCTTGCCTCTCACTTTCTCTCTAAAACCCAGTACATCTTGTCTACTCTCTCCTCCGCTCCCCTTCCTCGTCCCTCTCTTTCTCGGCTTGCTGACTCTCCCTCAGCCGGCTCCCTCGACCTTTTCTCCCCTGGTGAGGTAGCTAGATAAGTCTAATCTATGAAAACCTTATCAAAATAGGTCCATCCCTGTTCCTCTAAAACCATTAAGGACCACATAGACACCCTTGCTCAGGCCCTTGCTGATTTCTGTTACCTCTTCTTTGCCTCTGGCCCTTTCCCCTCCCCTCTTAAGCACTCCCTTGTACATCCACTCCTCAAGAAATCCACAGCTGATCCATCATGTCCGGGCAACTCTCGCCGAGTTTCCATTACTCCCTTTTTAGGTAAGCTCCTGGAAAAGCTGGCCATCTCTCAGCTTAATCTTCATTCCGACTCTGTTTGCTCTGGCTTCAGAGCTGCCAGAAGCATGGAAACTGCTCTCCTGAACATCCGTGAAGACCTGGTCTCCAACCTCGACTAACATTCTCTGTGTCCTCTTCCTACTTGATCTCTCCTTTGCCTTTGAGACGGTCAACCATACCACCCTACTCAATCGTCTCTGTGACAACCTGGGCATCACTGATCAGGCCCTGGCCTGGCTGACCTGTTTTCTTTCTGATCGACCCTCCCAGGTACAACTTGGGTACTTCCTATCTTCTTTCTCCATCTTCAACTGGCTTTTCAACCAATATCTGGTGACTCTTGCCTACTGCATTTCCATTTTCTGCTCAACTTTCTAGTGCTATGATAACACCCAACTCATTTTCAGGCTTCCTTCAGCCACCTCCTCTCTCTCCTTCCCTCATCTCTGATTGTCTAATAGCCATTCAAAATTGGTGTGCTGCCAGCGATCTTTGTCTAAATGCCAACAAGACTGAGATCCTCCTCATCGGCACACCATATCCATCCCTTTCTCTCACTCTCTGACCAGCCTCCCTTGGCCCTCCTCCTCCTACCCCCATCTGCGTGCCTAAGAACCTCAGAGTTATCTTTGACTCCACACTTTCCTTCTCTGCACACATCTCTGACGTCTCCAAAAAGTAAAACTTTTTACTACAACTTAGAGGCACTCTGTTTTTCCTCTCCTTCCCTCAAAGGCTCACTGTCTCCCAAGCTCTGGTTCTCTCCAGGCTGGATTACTGTAACAGACTCTTTCTAAATCTACCTGCCTCCACTCTCTGCCCTTTACAACTAATCCAGAACAGGACTGCAAGACTTGTCCTTGGCCTCAAGTCCTGGGATCATATCTCTCCAGCTCTGAAATCCCTTCATTGGCTCCCAATGGATGCAAGAATTAAATTTAAAACCCTCTGTATAGTCTGCAAGGCTTTCTGGAGCCTGGGTCCAAAATACCTTCAACTATCCCTCCGTAAATACCTCCCCTCTTGAGCCCTTCGCTCCTCTACCTCTAACTCCCTCAGGGTCAGTCGTTTTGCAAAGAAACAGGCTAGGGATAGATCTCTGTCTTCAGCTGGGGCCTCCTTTGGAACAGCCTCCCGGCCACCTTGAAACTTGAGGAAAACCATCACCAGTTCCGGAAGCACCTCAAGACCCTCCTCTTTGCCTCTGCCTTTGCCCCTTCCTCCCCTGTTGATCTGTTTCTTCTCTTGGCATCGTGCACCTGGCCACCCTCTGTCATTCAGGCCCAGGTACCTGCTCACCCTGCCACCCTCCTGCACTGCGGTTCTGCCTCTGTACCCATATAGTTCCCCTCCCACTTTTTGTCTGACTTTATCAGATATACATTATCTGAGTAAACTTTCACCTGCCACTTGCTGGCTGCACTACTGTGGTTTATTGCTTTATTTATTTACTTATTTATTTTTTCTAGTATTTATTCTGTTCTCTCCACTGTTCCGCACTTCCCCCCTTTTCCCTTTTCCATGCACTTGCGCTTTCTTAAATATCACTGGGCCTAGTAAAATTGCTGTTTTTTTTATTTTTTTTTTATTTCTCCCTTGTTCCCCTCCCTTTTTGCATGGTCGGGCTCTGAAACACTTGTGTACGAGCGCAATGAAAATGAAATATCATTCATTCATTCATATCTAATCTGAGGATAGAATAATTCTCAGGAATTGTTATAGATAAGGTGGGTCCTTCTGCTGGGTGAAGCCAGGTCTCAGTTATGGCTATGAAATCTAGCTGATTTGCCATGATGAGGTCAGCGATGTCTGTAGCGTGGGCTACCATCGATCCGGCATTGATAAGCGCACCTTTAATCACTGGCAGGTTTGTCATCTTGACGGTCAGGTAGGCAAGATTGTGGTTGTGGTGCAGACTGATCGTTAGGGTCTGGCTTAGGTTTAGGTTTGGCTCTAGTCTTAAGTGGCCAATGTAGGTTCAGTATATTGCTTACGGGAGGGTGAGTTGGGGGAGTTTTATTAAACCTAGAAAAGAGACCTGTGCATTTTAAGGCTTATAGGGCATTGTTCATTAGGTGTAGGTTTAGAGGCAAATTGTTGAATCCATTGGGAAGCGGTCAGTAGGCAAGTTGGGCTGGTGACTGTAAGGCCCCATGATGTTGGATTAACCAGAATGGGAAACAATGGAGGCAAGACATACCTATGTCTGATCTGATCTAACTGAGGTAGGAGCCGAAATCTGGTAAGATGGGGAGTGGCCATTCTAACGCCGTAGGAGACAAAAGGTTAGCCTTGGAATTAAGGCCAATTCCTGCTAGCAGGTAAAGCAGAGGGAGCAGGTTACTAAGGCTATGGCTACAACCTTTATAGAGCCCAGTACATGACTGAAGTGATGTGGGGATCCACCTACTTGTATGCTCTTGAAATACATGCGATAGAGGCTGATAGGTAGTTATAAAGATCACCGGCAGCTAGGAGGCAGATTAAGCATGTCAGGAGAAGTTGCGGGTGATAGGTGGTCTAGGCACATTTGAAAGGTAACCTAGGAGATGGCTTTCACACCGTCAAGTCACAAGTAACAGCCCTAATAGAGCATGTGTATGGTATTGTATTGGTTCTAGTTACGCTACACAGAGAGAACAAGATCACGTGTCATAAAGTTACCATTAACATTAGCAAACGCAGTGAGAGGCATATACAATAAGCTAATCTGCCGAAGTGAGGCTAAGTAAGCTTCGTTGCATGGCATCGCCTATACATCTCAATTAGATTAAACACAATGCGAGATGATAGAGTAGCGTTAGCATAGACGACAGTCGAGAACAAATATCCGGCAAAAGTGCAAGGAGGGTACAAAGCTTTGATGGTGTTAGCTGACTGGTGTTAGCCACGTTGGCACCTAGTATATGTGCATGAAGTCACCATAATACAGATGGCAAATTACATGTACTATCGTAATTCGATGATGGTGATAGGTAAATTATGACATTATAAACAAATGTGAAGAGAAGACTACGGTTTTCATATGTGCCTGGTTCTTATAGCAGCATACAGGCTAGGAAGTTCATACAGAAATCAAAGTTAGGAGTCGCGAATAGCTACAGGCAGAGCGTGTTGCATCTTGGTTTGGTGTCTTACCCTCTGTGGTCAGTGTCACAAGAACGCATCGATGAGCTCCTTCAAAGCAGTGCGGGTGGTCCCTTTGAGGGGTAATACAGTCTTTGCGTCGCAGGATGTACCAATGGAGAGGCAACCGAATATGCCCCTATGGCCCTTTCGGCCCGTACAGGCACAGACAGGCCCTTAATCTACGGCCCTTTGTCATTCGGCCGGCTTCTGCCTAACGGCACAGGCTATTGGGAGATAAGGCCGTGCTCGGCCAATCAGAAAGCAGAATGGGTGAGTCAGGAAATGCAGCAAAATTCCAATCTAGGCTGCAATCACGGCGGCCATTCTGCCGTCGCCTTGTAGCTGGGCGAAGCGGTGCCATGGAGAAAAACCAACGGCTATAGTGCACCAAGATAAGGTGCTGTAGGCAGCGAAGTAACCACCGCCGTTTCTTCAGATGTAAAGTAATAAAACAAAAACTGATCACAGTGATTGTTCAGAGCTTATCAGCTCTGTGCTGGGGGTCCTGTAAGTACTGCAGGAGGAGCAGGGTGATCTAGGTGGGTCATCGAGGCAGCAGACCTGGAATGGAGAGTGCTCCTGCCCTCCCTCATAGACGACGATGCTGATACTGAGGAATAGATATTGAGATCTCCCTTCTCAGCAAATCCTTTCCCACATCCAGTACACTGATGAGGTTTCTCACCTTTGTGTGTTCTCTGGTGTTGAAAAAGATATCTTTTCCGAGCAAACTCTTTCCCACATTCAATGCACTGAGGTTTCTCGCCTGTATGGGTTCTCCAGTGGTAAAAAAGATGTTCCTTCCGAGCAAACCCTTTTCCACATTCACTGCACTCATGAGGTTTCTCACCTGTATGTGTTCTCTGGTGGCGAGTAAGGTCTCCCTTCTCAGCAAACCCTTTCCCACAATCAGTGCACTTGTGTGGTTTTTCACAAGTATGTGTTCTCTGGTGGCGAATAAGATGTTTCTTCCGAGCAAACCCTTTCCCACATTCAGTGCACTCATGAGGTTTCTCACCTGTATGTGTTATCTGGTGGGTAATAAGATTTCGCTTATCAGCAAACCATTTCCCACATTCCGTGCACTCATAAGGTTTCTCACCAGTATGAGTTCTCTGGTGGCGAGTAAGGTCTCCCTTCTCAGCATACTGTTTCCCACATTCAGTGCACTCATGAGGTCTCTCACCTGTATGTGTTCTCTGGTGGCGAATAAGATGTTCCTTCCGAGCAAACCCTTTCCCACATTCAGGGCACTCATTAGGTTTCTCACCTGTATGCGTTCTCTGGTGATGAATAAGTTGGACCTTCTGAGCAAACCATTTGCCACATTCAGTGCACTCATGAGGTTTCTCACCTGTATGTGTTATCTGGTGGGTAGTAAGATTTCGCTTATCAGCAAACCATTTCCCACATTCTGTGCACTCATGAGGTTTCTCACCTGTATGAGTTCTCTGGTGGCGAGTAAGCTCTCCCTTCTCAGCATACAGTTTCCCGCATTCTGTGCACTCATGAGGTCTCTCACCTGTATGTGTTCTCTGGTGGATAGTAAGATGTCCCTTCTGAGCAAACCCTTTCCCACATTCAGTACAGACATGAGGTGTCTCACCTGTATGTGTTCTCAGGTGGCCAGTAAGATGATGCTTCACAGAAAACACTTTCCCACATTCTGTGCACTCATGAGGTCTCTCACCTGTATGTGTTATCTGGTGGGTAGTAAGACTTCGCTTCTCAGCAAACCATTTCCCACATTCCGTGCACTCATGAGGTTTCTCACCTGTATGAGTTCTCTGGTGGCGAGTAAGGTCTCCCTTCTCAGCATACCGTTTCCCACATTCTGTGCACTCATGAGGTCTCTCACCTGTATGTGTTCTCTGGTGTATAGTAAGATTTCCCTTCTGAGCAAACCCTTTCCCACATTCAGTACAGACATGAGGTTTCTCACCCGTATGTGTTCTCAGGTGGTAGGTAAGATGATGCTTCATAGCAAACCCTTTCCCACATTCTGTGCACTCATGAGGTCTCTCACCTGTATGTGTTCTCTGGTGGATAGTAAGAATTCCCTTGTGAGCAAACTCTTTCCCACATTCAGTGCACACATGACGTTTCATACCTGTATGTATTTGCTGTTGGCAGATAAGTGTATCATGGATATGGAGGCTATTCTCATTGCACTGATAAGGATTTTCACCTATGTCCTCATGTGGGGAATGTGTATGTTCTTGAGATGGGAACATTTCCCTCATCATGTGCATATGTAAGGTTTCTCCCCTGTTTATTTTGTCAGTTGCTTAAAAAAAGGACCCTTTCCACTGAACCTTTTCCCAGATTCAGAGTGCAGATTGGATTTCTCATGTGTGGGTCACTTCTGGTGACAAACAAGATTTTACCTCTGACTGAAACTTGCAAAATAGTCAGTGCATGGGCGCGGTTTGCCCATTCATATTTAAAGGTGTTTTGAAAATTCTCTTAGAGAAACTACCCTTAGATTCAGAATGTGTGTAAAATAGCGCTCACACGTGTTCTATCATGAATAACAGGCAAGGCACAAAGGCCAGTCTTACTGCGCATAAAGCAATGCTGTTTTCATGCCAGACTTCCCGCGCACCCAGGACTGATAGAAAGAACACGCTTGGGTGCTGGGTTGCATGCACCGATGCCATCATGTATCCATCCAATAGGCTTCTCAACCCCAGTTCCTGAATCCTCTGAAAAGACAACGGCACCCCAAACCTGTATCCTTCTAAGGTGTTTGGAAGTTGCACATTCTAATAATGACGCTTTGCAGGGCATTAGTCCAGAGAACGTATCAATCGCTGCTGTTGCATTTCTGGGGCATCAATCACCTATTGAAATAAAAGGAGATGCACATTATTAGTTTCAACGCATTCACTATCGCAGGCATCACACGTAACAGGAAGACTGGTTCTCAGTGGCAGTGATGTGCACTAGTTATTTACTCACGTAGTAACTAATGAGTCTTTGAAGTACCATCTATTCAGGAAAGGCACCCTAATAGGGGGCAGATAAGTAGTAGTGCTCCATTAATAAAATCTGATGTCACAGAGGCGACATGCGGCAGAAACAGCGCAATTTATTTTAGCAAGAACATTTTAGCATCCAGGAGCATGAGGGGGGGAAAAACACAGCTTGGGTGAAGACACATTAAATAGATACTTTAATCAACAGGGCCTTGATACCATTTATTTACTTCAGAAATGACTAAACTTATATTGATCACCTTGGGAAAAGTCATGCCAGCGGATAATTGCTCATATTGATTGGTTCTGTAATTGTTATTATTGTTATGTCATTTATTGAGCACGGTCCTGGCTTTGAGAATCAATGGAGTGCTTTACAGAGGTAACAACAGATATACAGCGGGGGTTAGGATACAGAGGGGCACAGAGAAGGGGTACAGCTGTACCGGGTGGCGGGAAGGAGAGTGGCGGGCAGCATATAGCGAGTCAGGAGGGGTGAGGGGCCACGTGATGGCCTAGGTGTTGGGGAGGAGAGACTCCTTGAAGAGGTGGGCCTTGAGTTCTTGTCTGAATTGTAGCAGCGTGGGGGCCAGTCTGTTGCCGACAGGGAGGAGGTTCCATAGTCTTGTGGCATATGCAGAGAACGCTTGTTTTCTGGTCCTTTCCTTTTTGCAGCAGCAGATTTCAAGTCTGCACGTATCCTGGTTTCTGGTAGTGTGCTGTCCGCCAGAGATGCAGAGTTTTTCTATGAGGTACCTGGATGACTTTAGAGCGACTGCCTTATAGATGATGCAGCAAGACTTCAAGGCAATTTGTGCGTTGAGTGGGAGCCAATGAAGGTCAATGAGGTCAGGGGTGATATGGTCGTATCTGCGTAGATTCTTGATAAGGTGTGCAGCCTTCTAAAGGCCACTTCTAAGAGGCAATAGGGGGGATTACAGCTTCAAATCTCTCAGGACCTCGACTTGAAATACTAGAAGGATTCTGTCATTGTCAACCAGACCAAGTGGCTGCCAATGGCAAAAACTGTTTTGACCTTGGAGAAACCGGATGGTATTGACCCCTAGGATCCTCTGTGCAGGTGGCCAGGGAAAGGCCATCGCTATTGGATCCCGACCCTGGGGGTGGACAAGCGAGGGAGGATCGCCTGACTGGGGGGTTTTTGTTGAGGAAAACCTTAGGCGAGACATGGTATCCCCTTTCCCTATTGACAGTCACATATTCTCCCATCTTCTATGGGCTGTTACAAGCGAATTCCTCATTATTCCACACACATCTAACTGCACTGAGAATGAAGAAGAGGCGACCCAGAGCAGTGAAGATTATCTCCCTTTACCACTAAAGTATTGAGATGAGGAAGCTGCATCCCAAACACTAACTATGGTCAGGCAGATCCAATTGACCAAGCACATATGCAGCCTGTTAGAAGGATACAGCTGTATAAAAGGAGAGGTGAGAGGCAGAAGAGAGAGGCCAGCCGAGAAGACCACAGAGACCCCAGCAGAGAAGCCAGAGAAGACCCTGCAAGGAGAACCGTGCAGGAGAAGCAGGGGACCCGCTCTTCGTGGGAGCAGCCGTGTTGGGACTGGAAGCCAAACCAGGAAATTCAGAGGACGCTGAAAGATATCGGCAAAGACCTTGACACCTTCATGGCAACAACCTTAGAAAAAAAGCATAAAAAACTTGCGAAGGAAGTCAAGAAGACCAAATATGAGGGCAGACTTTAGCCGGGCATAGGAGACTGATTTCCAACGTCTCTTCCATCTGAACTTTTATCCTGTGTTTTCTACACTCACTGGCATGAAACATTTTTTCTCACTAACAAACTGCCAGTTAAAATGTACAAATGAATGCTGTATTTACCATGCCTTTGGGCCTCATTACGAGTCCGGCGTTAACCGAGGCGGTAAAACCGCCTGGTTAATGCCGGACTTGTATTACCATTCCGCCTCCGTGATTCCCAGAATTACCGGGGCATTACAACCCCGGTTTTCCGGGAATCACGGAGGCGGAATGGTGTAAATCCCCATTCCCATTGAGTCCTATGGTACTCGATGGAAATGGGGATCATGGAAACACCGGCAGCATCTCGTAATGCTGCCGGCGTTTCCTCGTCTGCCTGCATGCGGGAGGTGTTAAACCCGCCAGGTCAGACCTGGCGGGAACATCACCTCTAGCCTGCAGGGGTCGGACTCAGGCGGTCCGGAAACAACGTGGCGGCGGGTTTACCGCCACCGTTATTTCCGGACCGCCTGGGTCGTAATGAGGCCCTTTGACTTTTACATTGATGTCATAGTGAATGTTTAACTATGCTTCTGTGTTCCACAATGGACATTATAGATATATATAAAAAAATCTACTAAAATGCTTTGCACAAAGAAAATAAGCATCAGCTAAATTAATAAAAAGCTGCAAATTTTGTATAAAAGAATTGGAATTTTGTACATGATTACTGTTTTAGAGATATCTGTTTGACAGCAGCAAGCATGCTTTTTCCTCCAACTGTTGCCCAAACTGCACAGGCACCCATAAGGGTCTAAAACCAGTGTGCACTGAATCCACCCTGCGCACCCCTAAGATCCATAGAGGGTAGGACAACCCCCCTTTTATAGCCACATCTGTGAGAAAGCAGCAGGGCTTGCATTGGCGATGTTCCCCATCCCAGAAGTGGAACGGAGACAGCAGCAGAAGCCGTCAGGAGCAGACTGCCAGTGAGTTTCAGAGGGACACACCAGACCTGGGGAGCTCTGGACAGGACCGCAGGCAAGAGGAGCAGACTGCCGGTGAGTGGGGAGCTCCATACAGGACCGCAGGCAAGTGCCCATCCATATATATTGAATACCGAACTGTTTAAAAGCATAACAGGAAAGCAAGGTATACTGAATACCGAACTACATGGAAACTTGACGTTACCAGAAACACTGATATACTGAATACAGACCTATATGAAACTTTCCCCCTGAAATAAAATGAGTGCCTATTTAATACCACATTACAGGGACACTTCCCATTGAAGCAAAGCAGCACATTGAACAGGGAACTCCAAAATGCTTATACCTTAAGACCACATGAGTGATTTTTAAAATCTAATAAAGCAACATAGGAACACCTTTGAACTTTGAACTGAAACTTAAATCCTGGAAAACCTATGCTACACAACGAATTACATACAACCTTACAGTTGACTACATTGAAGGCTAAAGAAAGCCATGAACAGTGAACTTAAATGAGTGTATACAGTGTGGCAAGGCAACAGCTTGGCAAAGGGGGTGTGATACACGGTTGCAGGACCACGAGGCAACCAAGGATAAGACGAAGAATTTGCACCCGAAAGCCAGGAGGCCAGTACAGTGGAGTCAAATAACTTGTGATTTTAACCTGAAAGCCAGGAGGCCAGTACAGAGGAGCCAAGTAACTGCTGACTTGACCCAAAAGCCAGGAGGCCAGTACAGAGGAGCCAAGTAACTGCTGACTTGGCCCGAAAGCCAGGAGGCCAGTACAGAGGAGCCAAGTAACTGCTGACTTGGCCCGAAAGCCAGGAGGCCAGTACAGAGGAGCCAAGTAACTGCTGACTTGGCCCAAAAGCCAGGAGGCCAGTACAGAGGAGCCAAGTAACTGCTGACTTGGCCCAAAAGCCAGGAGGCCAGTACAGAGGAGCCAAGTAACTGCTGACTTGGCCCGAAAGCCAGGAGGCCAGTACAGAGGAGCCAAGTAACTGCTGACTTGGCCCGAAAGCCAGGAGGCCAGTACAGAGGAGCCAAGTAACTGCTGACTTGACCCAAAAGCCAGGAGGCCAGTACAGAGGAGCCAAGTAACTGCTGACTTGGCCCAAAAGCCAGGAGGCCAGTACAGAGGAGTCAAGTAACTGGTGACTTGACCCAAAAGCCAGGAGGCCAGTACAGAGGAGCCAAGTAACTGCTGACTTGACCCAAAAGCCAGGAGGCCAGTACAGAGGAGCCAAGTAACTGGTGACTTGACCCAAAAGCCAGGAGGCCAGTACAGAGGAGCCAAGTAACTGCTGACTTGGCCCGAAAGCCAGGAGGCCAGTACAGAGGAGCCAAGTAACTGCTGACTTGGCCCGAAAGCCAGGAGGCCAGTACAGAGGAGCCAAGTAACTGCTGACTTGGCCCGAAAGCCAGGAGGCCAGTACAGTGGAGTCAAATAACTTGTGATTTTAACCTGAAAGCCAGGAGGCAAATACAGAGGAGCCAAGTAACTGCTGACTTGGCCCGAAAGCCAGGAGGCCAGTACAGAGGAGCCAAGTAACTGCTGACTTGGCCCGAAAGCCAGGAGGCCAGTACAGAGGAGCCAAGTAACTGCTGACTTGGCCCGAAAGCCAGGAGGCCAGTACAGTGGAGTCAAATAACTTGTGATTTTAACCTGAAAGCCAGGAGGCAAATACAGAGGAGCCAAGTAACTGCTGACTTGGCCCGAAAGCCAGGAGGCCAGTACAGAGGAGCCAAGTAACTGCTGACTTGGCCCGAAAGCCAGGAGGCCAGTACAGAGGAGCCAAGTAACTGCTGACTTGACCCAAAAGCCAGGAGGCCAATACAGAGGAGCCAAGTAACTGCTGACTTGACCCAAAAGCCAGGAGGCCAATACAGAGGAGCCAAGTAACTGCTGACTTGACCCAAAAGCCAGGAGGCCAGTACAGAGGAGTCAAGTAAATGGTGACTTGACCCAAAAGCCAGGAGGCCAATACAGAGGAGCCAAGTAACTGCTGACTTGACCCAAAAGCCAGGAGGCCAGTACAGAGGAGTCAAGTAACTGGTGACTTGACCCAAAAGCCAGGAGGCCAATACAGAGGAGCCAAGTAACTGCTGACTTGGCCCGAAAGCCAGGAGGCCAGTACAGTGGAGTCAAATAACTTGTGATTTTAACCTGAAAGCCAGGAGGCAAATACAGAGGAGCCAAGTAACTGCTGACTTGGCCCGAAAGCCAGGAGGCCAGTACAGAGGAGCCAAGTAACTGCTGACTTGGCCCGAAAGCCAGGAGGCCAGTACAGAGGAGTCAAGTAACTGGTGACTTGGCCCGAAAGCCAGGAGGCCAGTACAGAGGAGTCAAGTAACTGGTGACTTGGCCCGAAAGCCAGGAGGCCAGTACGGAGGAGTCAAGTAACTGGTGACTTGGCCCGAAACCCAGGAGGCCAGTACAGAGGAGTCAAATAACTGGTGATTTTAACCTGAAAGCCAGGAGGCCAGTACAGAGGAGTCAAGTAACTTGTGACTTGACCCGAAAGCCAAGAGGCCAGTACGGAGGAGTCAAGTAACTGGTGACTTTACCCGAAAGCCAAGAGGCCAGTACGGAGGAGTCAAGTAACTGGTGACTTGGCGCACAGGAGCAAGCACCAAGGAACTTGTGTGTGGGGCTGAGAAGTCCAGGGACCCCGGTATCGTGACCTCTGATGGGTGGGCCGTGTGGTGGGCCGTGTGGTATGACAACAGCGCCTAAACCAGATAATCCTAAATGTTGAAAGTTGAAGACATCGCAAGACTAGCTCAACAAAATCACTGTAGCACTTTCGAAGTATACTTTTCATCTTGGGAACATAGTCCTGAGACCCTTTCGTTTTGGATTGTACTATTGAGAACTTGGGCAAGGAAACCCGGGGGATTGGTCACAAACTATATTGCCTTGAACTGGACAAGGTAACCTTTAAGACTTTTTCTTTCAGGGAACTTTCTTATGCCTGGCGAAGGGGGGCCGAGAAAAAGATGTGAGCTGGAAGAAACTCAGAACTTTGAGTTAAACACTGTTTCTTTTGAGTTTGATATCCCTGCACATGGCTTTACTATAGTTGTGGCCAAGGATAGGTTTTGGACAGTTTCATTCAGATGGGAAAACCTACAGTAGTACAGGGGAAGTTAGGCCTTCAACCATCCTGACATTCCAGTCTTTTGTTAAAACTTGAAGTCTGTTGTATGTGTCGGACTTCACGATGCCTTCACAGCCCTCCGAACTCAATCGCTGGAACGCTGCCCTCAAACTGCACAGAGCTCCCATTTTGAACCGACTCGACCCTAGTTTGCCGCTTGGGCCAGCACAATGCAACCTTGGTACAACCCGCAAGGACAGCATCCCAGAGCGTGTTTCAATGCCCTCGACCTGCCAAGAACCGAAGGCCCCTTATCCCTTGGATCACTTTTGTGGCATATTCTTTTTGCTTACATTATTTGCAATGTATTGCCTTTCACCCCTACAACACTACCCACTATGCTTGCATCATCTCCATTCTCTATTGCAGTCTTTAGCAAGTCACTCAAGTGTTACCCTATTGTCCACTTCCTCCTGGAGGTCCCCTGTGCTGAGAGGGAACCCAGAGCCATCAGTTCTAGCGCTGCATATCATCCCCCCCACTTGATCCCACATCAGATGTATAATACACATTCGTATACAAGATGCTGTTAGGAAAGATTTCTCAGAATGGAACTGTCCCTCCATTTATGAACCATACGCCCGCAAAACCTTTTTGTTACAGTGTCCTGACCTGACTTTCGCCAGTGGAGCACAGCCTTCAGTTGCACTCCACTGGGCTTTCGCTCATTGTTACAGGGAAACTAACACATCCTTCAGGCTGTCAGTAATGAGAAGTTTTGCTTCTCTTGGTCTTTTGACTTTGTTGCCACTTTGTTAATATTTTGTGATTGCGCAAAGTACATTACTGCACTGCACAATAGGGTCCTTGTATTTTCTGGCCGTAGTTATCCGTAAGGAATTTTTGGTGATTGGACTGCGTGCCTAGGAAAAGACTGGTGACAGCAGAAACTTTTTCTTGTATTTTTACAACCTTTTACTAAGCCATACCGCGCTTACATCGCTTACAGCGCTTGGCTCATGACTGAGGCTAGTGTCCATCATGGCCATGCCGCAAGATATTTTGTCTGTTCCTCTGCCCATTTCTTTCCCCCTGGTCTTTGTGACTCGCGACTTACTTAGTTGGGCATGCAGTTGCCTGTGAAAGCCGTTTCTTTCTCAGATTACTGCAGGTCACATGTGGGTTTGGACTGTCTGGTCCCAATCCACACTAGTGCCAGGATGTTTGGTGTGCACCAGAGCATGAGAACCATAGCGGTCCCTGATTGGGCTCCTGCTGGTGTGCATGAGTGGGGAAGATTTTCTCATTGGCTGACGAGGTGCGAGTGCCTGCCAGACGTTTAGATATGAGTAGGGGTCCCAAACACAGGCAGATCAACAATAGGACCTAATCGACCTGTAGACAGGGCCAAGTATCCAGAAGAGCAGAGCAGATCCAAGGACTATCCGGAACTGTGGTTGGCTGCCGTCCCGTTAGACCCCTGCTTTGCACTCGATCTCAGAAAACATGCTTCAAACCTATGGATGGAGTGGTGGGACCAATCACTCAATGGGCCTCATTACACGAATGGCGTTAGGGATTTACCGGTACCGGTAAATCCCTAACGCCTTACTACGAGGTCCCTTAGCAGGTTGGGGAATTTAACGCCTGCTTTTTGCAGGCGTTAAAATCCATCCCGCTGAGGGACCTCGGAGCTAATTACGGCACCGCAAAATTGCAGTGCCGTAATTAGCGCCTTCCCCATTCCCATAGAGCCCTATGGGGCAGAAATGGGAATGGGGAAGGGCAATGGCGGAAGGGGGATTTACCGCCCCTCCAACCTTGGAATGGGGCGGTAAATCCCCTTTCCGCCAAGGCGGTGCCGGTATTTTACCGGCATGGCTCACCGCCTTCCGTGTAATGAGGCCCAATGTCTCCTGGTTGCCCAGCAAAATAGAGTCTGTTCTGAAGTGTCGCTGGGCCACCCGGGGGATGGTCCAGCTCAAATCCTGGCCACCATGCAGGGGCGTCACTGTTTCGTGTTTTAACTTGAAACTTGTGTGAATCCTAACTTGCACTGTACAGAGAGAGAAGGCTGCATCAGATCGCAAGAGTTTGGTGCCCCTGCAACACTGTGTGACAGCAACGGTCGTTGAAGGTGGTTTTTCTGTGTTCCTTCTTCTGCCCCGAGACCAGCTGCATTGGTGTTTCCTTTGTTCTACAACCAAATTGAGACATACAGCTCCTGTTGCAAACCCGGACCCGCATCCGCACCTTCAGCGCCTGTGCACTTTGAAGCTGAACTGAGGGCGGGGAATCGACCCTCTGACAACCCCTTCCAGACCTGCCAAGTTTGGACCAGAACTGAGCTAAGCGCGGTGAGTACTGAAACCATTTACCAGTGGCCAAGGGTTCATCCATATCATTTGACGAACAGAGGATCCCTTGTGGTCCTCTGTTAGGAAAGATTTCGTAATTATAGGTAATTTTCCTTCCGTGTGGCAACCCCTAAACTTTTTGCTGTTGTTTTTCACCTTGTTCTTGACTTTGCCAGAGAAGTGCAGCTGTCTGCCGCACTCCTCTGGGCTTTCGCTCCTTTCTTACGGGGAAACTGACATGCCCTTAAGACAGTCAGTACCGGGGAACGTGGTTTCCCGTAGTTTCTTTTATCATGTTGCGGCTTTAGTGCAACATGACACAAGAGGGCACTGTAAGCTAAGTTACAGCTCTCTTGGGTCTCTAGCCTTCTACAGGCCCTAGATACTCGTTTAGGATTGTATTTGATCGGTGCAAGTGATTCAGGGACGGGAATGGTGGCAGTGATCGTTTCTTTGTATTTTGAGCTCCTTTTGGCATTCTAAGCGCGTTTTCTGCGCTTAACCCAAAATGGTGGCCTGGCTCCCAAAATGGCCAGACCACGAGGCTCCTTTGTCCTGTCCGCTGACCGTCTTGCTCCCTTCACCTTCCCCAGGTCGAGCCGACCCGGGGCCTTCCTTATTTGGGCATGTACTTTCCCGCGAAACACGGATGCTTTCGCGGGCTTCTACATGTCTTTTGTGTGCCTCCAGGGTGTGGGCTGGCATGTCTGGTCCCAAAACACATCCTGGGTGCCAGAGAGTATAGGGTGGTGTGAATGCCTGGGACCACCGTGGTCCGTGATTGGTCCACGAATGGTGTGAGTGTTGATGAGCGGATCTCCCGCTGGGTCCCCTCCGTTTTGGCGCGAAGGGAACCGTGGATAAGAGGGGGCTGGAAACACCACTACCATGTCGATCTCCTGAGTTCTCACGAACGAAGGAATACAGGAGCCAAGTATCCTGCAACCAAGAGGCTGGACCGAGGAATCGCTGGTGACCCGCTGAAGGACTCCTCCTCTGCACTGCTGTCGCCTTGTGAAACCCTTTTCACCTTTGATCGAACCAGAAGGCCTGTACTGGTACTTCGACCCTTTGTAATAGCGGGAACAGCTATTCTCGGCATCTTCACCATCTCCTGCCAGTAAGCCTTCGGAAGCGTCTCTGGGCCATCCAGTTGACTGACCAGCTTACACGGGAGTCTTGGTCTGTAACCGCCGCCAGGTTGTGTAGTATTTCGAGTCCTTGTCACTCTCACACGCTTCGTACACTTGGCATTGCCAGGTCGGAAGTGAGTAGTGTACATTTGGCTCAGATACACACGGCCGCTCCGTTGCCCTGCTGTGGTGACAAAACTGTGCAGGTTTCTTCGATTGGGACGTCTTTTTACTCAACACGACGAGGAGGCGTTCCCTGCTCTTCTGAACCTGCCAGCTGCTGAAACTGACGCGGAGAAGCCTGGGTCTGCTTGCATCGGGGACCGGCGAGTAGTTTAGCTAGGATCGGGTCGCCCTCCTGCAGGAGCCCATTGCTTTTCCCCGCTGTGTAAAACAGCACCCTTTGCCGTACTCGCGCTCTGCTTCTGCCCACTGTGGAGGCCGCGCTTGAGTCGCGGAACTTGTTCTTCTTCTGTAAGCACTAAACTGAACTGCCTGACTTCCTTCGAAGAGCTTCTCCTTTTGCCCGTTGGCACCAGCGCGTGCAGGTACTTTGAGCACAAGGCTCCACTCTTCGCAGGGCTCGGACTTCCATCTAGTTAGGTGCCTCTGAAGGCGAACTGAGTCTAAAGCATTGTATCGCACTGCCTGTTTTCCTTCCCTTGCAGGTGGACTACACATTTCGTGCATATAACGCTTGCGACTGTCGTATTTGTATATATATTGTGTTTATATGATATGTGTTGGTTTAATATTGTGATACTGTGATTTTCTCGCTACGGTCATTGTTTTAAAGGCCTTAAAATAAATGTGTATATATTTTTTGATATAACAACTGTTTGGAGTAGTTTGTAAGTGATCTTGCTTTGTGTGCTCATTGCGGGCTTTCAGTCACCCTCACCCCTCTTGAGACCTAGTCTTGACCGCCGCGATCGCTACCTTGATTGGTCTGGCTCGTCCAGAGGTTACCCTGTTCCAAGTAATTAGGTTGGCCTTCTGAACTTCTGCGCCACCAGGACAGAGTTCAGAAATCCGTCTTAACATATTGGTGTACAGCGGTGGGATACGACTGAAGGTATCCAGTGTTGCGCACGAACTAAGGCATTTCAGGTTATTCCAACCAGGACACGTAGTGAATTGTTGTAGTATAACTTTAAAAAGGCCATAGTCCTATCTAACAGTATGGAAACAAATACCTTGTTAACTTTAAATGCTTCCAAATCAGAAATATTGAAGAAGATGTGTGCGGAGAGAGGTGTTTCCTCTCAAGGCACGAAATTGGAAATGATCCAAAGAATCGTGGCGTGGCAAGAAGCGCAGCTTGACGCTATAACTTCTGAGGACAGTGCGGAAGGTGGTGGGGCTGCTCTCACTGGTAGAACCGACGGTTCTGCCGCCGCACTGATCCATCGCGACCACGAGGACAGGGAGGACGAGATGTCTAATGTTTCCTCTGCCAGTGCTGATGGGGAGGCTATGCTTGAATTCAAGAAGCAAGAGCTGCGGTTTAGGCAGCAGGAGCTTGAATTCAGCATAGCCAAACTAAAAATCGGACAGGCAGAAAAACAAAAAGACAGGGATCACCAGTTGGAACTGGCCAAGCTTCAGTTTGCAAATGGGTCCAAGGGTCCTGGACATGGGTCTCATCCACGGTTTCCGAAAGATCTGCTCAGTGTGTATGAAGAAAGGAATGACATTATGGACTGGCTGAATGCGTTTGAGTATGCATGCGAAGTTCAACAAGTTGACAATGCTGATAAGATTGCCTGGTTACTCAGCAGACTGCCCCATTCTGGCTGTAGTGCCATTATGGAAATGTCGAAGGCTGAGCGAGCTGATTTTGCAATGTTAAAGCAAACTCTCATTTTAAAGTTTGGGAAGACTCCGGCCCAATATTTGAAACGTTTCAGAGAGTATAAGAAAAAGGAAGGTGGTACTTGGGTATCTTAGGTCACTGAATCCTTGAAAAACTTAACTGGCTGGGTCGAAGGTTATAAGGTTTCTACCTTCGAAGGCATGATAAATCTTGTCATGCTGGAACACATTTTTGCTTCTTCTTCCCCGGAGCTTAAGCAGCATTTGGCCGATTCGAAGGAGATAGATCCTAAGAAGCTGGCCATTGCAGCAGACTTATGGGTGTCACATCGAGTGTCCCATAAGGACAAAACTCATCCTGGTAAGCAGGAGGAAGGGAAAAAGTCCAAAGATATGGAGGGTGGAGAATCTGCTAAATCTTCTTCTCATAAGGGCCACAAAAAGAAAAGTAAGGGTAAGACACAAGAGAACTCACAGGGTAGTGGAGGTCAGCCTCCGAGACAAAACTCTGGTTACAATAAGCCTCCCTATGTAAACAGACCCAATGGATCTTGTTTTGCTTGTGGAACAACTGACCATGTGAAGGGGGATCCCGGTGTAAGGTTAGACCTTTGGGGGTCCACTCCGCTAATCTGGCCTTCTCCTCCTTCGAGGAAGAAGAGATTACAGGAGCATCCTTCTCCTCAGACTCATTTCCCAGCGGGATAGAGGCTGAGGTAGTTTTAGTGTCCCTGGGTTCCTGGGAGCCTAAAGTCGCAGAGGTTTATGCTAGGATTCCGGATAATACCAAGCACTACTTTAAAGACAGTGTGCTGATCAATGGAGTAGATACTCCAGCTCTTCGGGATAGTGGGTGCAGTCGCACTGTAGTGGATTCTACCTTGGTAGACTCAGAGGAAGCTGCCAGAGCTACTCTGATGCCCACTAAGTTGGCTGACGGCCCCCTCCGTATGTTTCCAGTAATACCTGTACATCTTACTTTAAATGGTACAGCAGTCAGGATTCCAGTGAGCATTCAGAGAAACATCCCGGGAAAGGTCTTGTTAGGTAATGATCTCAGAGCTTTAGGGCTCGTAGGAGACACTGCCGAAAGACCCTACACACGGTCTCAAGCACGGGCAGCATTGGCCAAGTCCAATACGCCGCCCCAGCCGAAGGGGAAACCTAAGGCGAAAGGAGTCGACAAGTCACGACGAGGGAAAGAGAATATTCCCCCCGAGCTCGCCTACCACTGCGGTGGAGGAAGTTGGTCAATCGCCCGGGCCTGACGAGGAGGTGGCGATGCCTGAAGTATTCGACCCCAACGATCATCCTGAACTAAAAGACTTGTTAGTTGAAGGAGGTCCTGATAGGGACGAATTCAGTAAAGGCCAACGTGAGTGCCCATCTCTGGAAGGTCTAAGGAGACAGGCCTGCTCCCAGCTTGAGGGTGAACCTCCTGGGACGCATAGGATTTATTTGGAAGGTGGACTCCTGTATAGTGAGCCCACAGAGTCTACAGAAGGAGACCATAGGAGGTTGGTGGTTCCCCTTGCTGTTAGGCCCTTCCTCCTGCAGTTGGCGTATGAAGTTCCCCTTGCTGGTCACCTTGGTATGAAGAGGACCAAGCAAAGGTTATCCATGCACTTCTACTGGCCCAAGATGGGGGTGCAAGTAGACCCACAAACATCCTCAGGCAATAGGTTTATCCTGGTGCTGGTCGACCATGCAACCAGGTATCCTGAGGCCATCCCATTGAAAACTGTAACTGCCAAGTCAGTTGCAAAAGCTTTACTTGGCATATTTACTAGGGTTGGTTTCCCTAAAGAAGTTGTGTCAGATCGTGGCAGCAACTTTATGTCGAAATTTATGCAGGCTATGTGGAAAGAATGTGGGGTCACCTACAAGTTCTCTTCTGCATACCACCCCCAGACCAATGGTCTGGTGGAACGTTTCAACAGAACGTTAAAGAGCATGATTGGGGCTCTGGAGGAACCTCAGAGAAGAAAATGGGATCTTCTTTTACCATGCTTACTGTTTGCCTACCGAGAGGTACCACAGGAGGGTGTTGGCTTCAGCCCCTTCGAACTTCTGTTCGGTCATCCCGTACGGGGACCCTTAGCCATCGTCAAAGAGGGATGGGAGATGCCCACTCCCCCTGTTACTACCAACGTAGTTGATTATGTGCTAGGGCTCCGAAAACAGATGGTACTTCTGATGGGCTTGGCTAGTGATAAATTGAAGGCAGGACAAGCGCTGGTGAAACATTGGTACGACCAGAAAGCTTCCCTCATCAACTTTACACCTGGTCAGCAAGTCCTGATCATGAATCCCATAAGGCCTCGAGCTTTACAGGACAAGTGGTCAGGCCCTTACACAGTGGTGGAGCCCCTGGGTGAGGTCAACTATTTAGTGGACCTTGGAAGGCCTGGACAGGCTCCAAAAGTGTTTCCCGTGAATAGGCTGAAGGCTTTCGTCCCAAGAGTCGAAATCGCAGCACTGCTACTGGCTTCAGATGTTGAGGAAGAGGAGTCTGAACCTCTCCACGACCTGTTCCAAAGCGGTCCTTCAGATAGCTCCTTTGAGGGTGTCCGAGTGGCCCCTCACCTGACTTCTGATCAGCAGGCTGAGGTGAAAAGTTTGCTTAGGCAGTTTTCCCCCCTGTTTTCACAGTCGCCTGGTTTGACACCTTGGTGCAAACATAACATTGACACAGGAGACAGTGTACCTACCAAAAGTAGGGGATACAGGATGTCAGACAAAGTACGGTCTTATATTAAGACCAAGGTCAACAAGATGTTAGACCTTGGGGTGATTGAACCCTCTAGTAGTCCTTGGTCCAGCCCTGTGGTTTTGGTTCCAAAGGCAGGCACTTCTGAATTGAGGTTCTGCGTGGATTACAGGGCTCTGAATGCTGTCACCAAGACAGATGCACACCCCTTGCCTCGAACAGATGCGCTGGTGGATACTTTGGGTGCCTCCAAGTACCTCAGCACGTTTGACCTCACTGCTGGCTATTGGCAAATAGCTTTAGCAGAACATGCCAAGGAGAAGACAGAATTTTCTACTCCAGATGGCCTCTACCAATTCCGGGTAATGCCGTTCGGGTTGAAGAATGCACCTGCCACTTTCCAGAGGCTTGTGAATCATGTGTTGAATGGGTTGGACGAATTCTGTCTTGCATATCTGGACGATATAGCAGTTTTCAGTGCCACCTGGGAAGACCACGTGAAACACCTCGGGATTGTGCTCCAGGCTCTTCAGAAAGCCCACTTGACCATAAAGGCTAGTAAATGCCAGATTGGACAAGGCTCAGTGGTTTACCTTGGACATGAAGTAGGTGGAGAAAGGATACAGCCTCTTCACAGTAAAGTACAAGCAGTACAAGACTGGCCTACCCCCACTACGCAAACCCAAGTGAGAGCCTTCTTAGGACTCACGGGGTATTACCGCAATTTTGTGGCAGACTATGGCACCATAGCTGCCCCTCTGACTGCCCTCACCACTCCGAAGAAACCCAAGAAGGTAACTTGGACCGACAAGTGTGAGAAGGCCTTCAATGGCTTAAAAGACTGTCCTCAGGGCCCCTGATTATCAAAGACCTTTTATCGTGCAGACGGACGCCTCTGACACGGGGATAGGAGCTGTACTATCACAAGTAGAAGAGAAGGGTAAGGAACACCCTATCGGTTTTATTAGTCGCCAGCTTAAGGACAGAGAGCTCAGATGGTCCACGGTAGAGAAAGAATGTTTCTCTGTTGTGTGGGCCCTAAGGAAGCTGCGGCCCTACCTCTATGGGACCCACTTCACTGTGCAAACTGACCATAAGCCGTTAAAGTGGCTAATGAACATGAAGGGGGAGAATCCAAAGTTGCTTAGGTGGTCCATAAGTCTACAAGGCTTCGACTTCACTATTGAGCATAGGCCAGGTGTCCAACATAGCAATGCTGATGGGTTGTCCAGAATGTTTAACCGACCTGAACAAGAGACTCATCCAGGGGTGGATTAGTTCCCCCTGTCCATAGTCTGGGAGGGGCGAGTGTTAGGAAAGATTTCGTAATTATAGGTAATTTTCCTTCCATGTGGCAACCCCTAAACTTTTTGCTGTTGTTTTTCACCTTGTTCTTGACTTTGCCAGAGAAGTGCAGCCTTCTGCCGCACTCCTCTGGGCTTTCGCTCCTTTCTTATGGGGAAACTGACATGCCCTTAAAACAGTCAGTACCGGGGAACGCCGTTTCCCGTAGTTTCTTTTATCATGTTGCGGCTTTAATGCAACATGACACAAGAGGGCACTGTAAGCTAAGTTACAGCTCTCTTGGGTCTCTAGCCTTCTACAGGCCCTAGATACTCATTTAGGATTGTATTTGATCGGTGCAAGTGATTCAGGGATGAGAATGGTGGCAGCGAACGTTTCTTTGTATTTTGAGCTCCTTTTGGCGTTCTAAGCGCGTTTTCTGCGCTTAACCCAAAATGGTGGCCTGGCTCCCAAAATGGCCAGACCACGAGGCTCCTTTGTCCTGTCCGCTGACCGTCTTGCTCCCTTCACCTTCCCCAGGTCGAGCCGACCCGGGGCCTTCCTTATTTGGGCATGTACTTTCCCGCGAAACACGGATGCTTTCGCGGGCTTCTACATGTCATTTGTGTGCCTCCAGGGTGTGGGCTGGGATGTCTGGTCCCAATACACATCCTGGGTGCCAGAGAGTCTAGGGTGGTGTGAATGCCTGGGACCACCGTGGTCCGTGATTGGTCCACGAATGGTGTGAGTGTTGATGAGCGGATCTCCCATTGGGTCCCCTCCGTTTTGGCGCGAAGGGAACCGTGGATAAGAGGGGGCTGGAAACACCACTACCATGTCGATCTCCTGAGTTCTCACGAACGAAGGAATACAGGAGCCAAGTATCCTGCAACCAAGAGGCTGGACCGAGGAATCGCTGGTGACCCGCTGAAGGACTCCTCCTCTGCACTGCTGTCGCCTTGTGAAACCCTTTTCACCTTTGATCGAACCAGAAGGCATGTACTGGTACTTCGACCCTTTGGAATAGCGGGAACAGCTATTCTCGGCATCTTCACCATCTCCTGCCAGTAAGCCTTCGGAAGCGTCTCTGGGCCATCCAGTTGACTGACCAGCTTACACGGGAGTCTTGCTCTGTAACCGCCGCCAGGTTGTGTAGTATTTCGAGTCCTTGTCACTCTCACATGCTTCGTACACTTGGCGTTCCCAGGTCGGAAGTGAGTAGTGTACATTTGGCTCAGATACACACGGCCGCTCCGTTGCCCTGCTGTGGTGACAAAACTGTGCAGGTTTCTTCGATTGGGACGTCTTTTTACTCAACACGACGACGAGGCGTTTCCTGCTCTTCTGAACCTGCCAGCTGCTGAAACTGACGCGGAGAAGCCTGGGTCTGCTTGCATCGGCGACCGGTGAGTAGTTTAGCTAGGATCGGGTCGCCCTCCTGCAGGAGCCCGTTGCTTTTCCCCGCTGTGTAAAACAGCACCCTTTTGCCGTACTCGCGTTCTGCTTCTGCCCACTGTGGAGGCTGTGCTTGAGTCGCGGAACTTGTTCTTCTTCTGTAAGCACTAAACTGAACTGCCTGACTTCCTTCGAAGAGCTTCTCCTTGAGCCCGTTGGCACCAGCGCGTGCAGGTACTTTGAGCACAAGGCTCCACTCTTCGCAGGGCTCGGACTTCCATCTAGTTAGGTGCCTCTGAAGGCGAACTGAGTCTAAAGCATTGTATCGCACTGCCTGTTTTCCTTCCCTTGCAGGTGGACTACACATTTCGTGCATATAACGCTTGCGACTGTCGTATCTGTATATATATTGTGTTGATATGGTATGTGTTGGTTTAATATTGTGATACTGTGATTTTCTCGCTACGGTCATTGTTTTAAAGGCCTTAAAATAAATGTGTATATATTTTTTGATATAACAACTGTTTGGAGTAGTTTGTAAGTGATCTTGCTTTGTGTGCTCATTGCGGGCTTTCAGTCACCCTCACCCCTCTTGAGACCTAGTCTTGACCGCCGTGATCGCTACCTTGATTGGTCTGGCTCGTCCAGAGGTTACCCTGTTCCAAGTAATTAGGTTGGACTTCTGAACTTCTGCGCCACCAGGACAGAGTTCAGAAATCCGTTTTAACAAATTTCCCTTTGACTTGGGTTGCCTGCTACAAAAGTTGGGAATAGCTTTGTTCATCACAGCAGATCCTCCCTGACTCTTGAACCTCATTTTTCACCCTTCACAATTCTGTCCCTAATTTTTCCAGTGCTCTAAAAGGGTACTTTTTGACTTTTACGCATGTCTGAGCGATTTTACTCACGCATCGGACCTTGAGAACAAGGCTACATTCATCATAGGGCCGCACTTACAAAGTTAGAGTTTTCACTTCTGAAGTTAGTTAGGGTACAATTTGTAAAATCTTTATTGAAATGGTTGGGGTTGGAGAAACTTCTATTTCTGCCATATAACTACGATGGGCATAGTCTCAACCATCAAATAATAAATAATGCAGCCGAGAGGAGTGTGTCAAATCAAAATGGCTTGTGTTAACAAAACCTAATGCCTGCCCTATCTCTTGTACATTAAAGCGTAATAAAGAGAAATGTATGCAAAAGGAAAAACCAGTGTTCAAATGAATAAATGTGGTTGAACCAGCTCTCCTCCCCACGTTAGACCTCATGGATTAAGGCTGTCCCTGTAGACAGGATGGCAAACTCTGGCTCAGCTTCTAACACAATACACAGTTCCAATACGTGGATCAAGGCTCGTCTGGTCTTCCATGTTTAAGCCTCTTTTCTTTGTCTTCAAAAATAATGTTGAATAAAAACTGTTCACAAAGATCCCGCCCTCTCAGGCTCAGACCTTGTACCACACAGTTCTTGTAGGTCCCTCCTGCCAGGCGCTCAGACCTCTCGAATTAAAGTTCAACACAAACAAGCAAGGGGGCTCCCTTCCCCAAGCTTATCTCACTTCGGTCTCGGACGTGTTTTGGATGTCAAAGATTTTCGAATGTGGGTGGTTTCCTTCTTAGACCACAGCAGGACCACTTTGACTAAATGCTCACAGGTCAACTTTCACTTTCCACATTCTCTGGGAGTTAACTTCTTTATTTCACTTTTCATATGCCTTATCGATTTAAACAATTCATGTTTCACTGAGACTTTCCAGTGGGCTACTTTCGTTCACAGGACCACTCCGTTACTTAGTATTGCTGTCTTCCCAGTTGTCTTTAACTTCAAAGTTCATTCACAGGTCTGCCTTTCCTCACGTTTCATTCACACGTGCGTAGCCTCCACTTGTGATATATTGCTGCTATCTCAAACTTTTAACACACTGGTCTTTTGGGTCGCTTTGTCAACTCACCAGCTTTGTGTGTTTCTTTTTGGCTTTTTCGATTCACGAGTCAAGGTTTGTACCACAGGCTGGACCTCGGCTTCCCAACTCTGCCGTTCGCACGCGAGGGTCGCCGGCATCCTTGGAAAACAATGTAATTTTCACTTGTGGGATCTGGCCTTCTCCACATGTCTTTTGCAGCCTGTCGGAGTGTAAAGACTGGAGGGGGGTTTCTGTACTCCTGCCCTTTATATGGCAGACTATAAGCACAGAGGACACCAGCCAAGATTTTCTATTGTTATGATATGATATGATATGATATGGCATTTGTAAAGCGCCTATACACAAGTGTTTCAAGGTGCGACGAGGCACGGGGGTGGGGGACAAGGGGAGAACAGACAACGCTGCTACTAGGCCAGGTGTCATTCCGATCGCACAAGGGTAGGGGGCCTGGGAAAGGTGCAAGGGGAAGGGGAGAGGGGAAGTGCAGTACATGGTTAGTAGAATACAAGATAAATAATAGGGCCAGCTGGTGGCAAGTGCGAGGTAAGTGCCGGGAGAAGGGGCTGTAGGATACAGAGACAGTCCCGTAGTGCAGGTAGGCAGTGCAGGGAAGAGTGGCAGGGCCAAGGACCGAGATCGGTGAGTGGCCAGTTGCAGATTCAGTGCAGGTTCAGGGATTTTAGCAGGAGAGAGAGGGAGAGAAAGCGGAGGCAAAGAGGAAGGTTTTGAGGTGATTCCGGAACCAGAGATGGTTCTCCTCAAGTTTCAGGGAGGCAGGAAGGCTGTTCCAGAGGGAGGCCCCTGCTGCGGAGAGAGATCTACCCCCAGCTCGTTGCTTGGAGAAGCGGCTGACCCTGAGGTAGTTGGAGGTGGATGAGCGAAGAGCTCGAGAAGGAAGATATTTAGGAAGAGAGAGTTGAAGGTATTTTGGCCCAAGGCCCCAGAAGGCCTTGTGGACAATGTAGAGGGTTTTGAACGTAATGCTCGCGGCCACTGGGAGCCAGTGTAGCGATTTCAGTCCTGGAGAGATGCGGTCCCTGGGCTTGAGGCCAAGGACAAGTCTCGCAGTCCTGTTCTGGATGAGTTGCAAAGGGCGGAGAGTAGAGGCAGGAATATTTAGATAGAGGCTGTTACAGTAGTCCAGCTTCGAGAGAACCAGGGCTCTGGAGACAGTGAGCTTCTGGGGGAAGGAGAGGAAAGGAAGGATACCTCTGAGGAGGTGTAGCTGGTAGTGTGACGTCTTAGAGACGTCAGATATGTGAGGAGAGAAAGAGAGTGCGGAGTCGAAGATGACCCCGAGGTTTTTTGCCTTGTAGGTAGGAGTAGGAAGAGGGCCAAGGGAGGCCGGCCAGAGAGATGCAGGGAAGGAGGGAGTTGGTGGGTGTGCTGATAAGTAGAATCTCAGTCTTACTGGCATTAAGGCAGAGGTCGTTGGCGGCACACCATTCCTGGGTAGCAGAAAGACAGTCGGAGATGAGGGAAGGGGAAGAGGAGGCCGAGGGTAGCCTGAAAATGAGCTGGGTATCATCCGCATAGCACTGGAAGTTGGGACAGAGAGCGGCGATGCGGTGAGCAAGAAGTGCCAGGTACTGGTTGAACAGCCAGGGGGAAAGGTTAGATCCCTGGGGGACACCACAGGTGGAGAAAAAGATGTCAGAGAGGAAGTAGGTAGCAATGGACGAGCAATCAAGACTTAGCTCTCAGGAGGTGATGCGGGCTGGTTCTTAAGTACAGTGCGCTACCCAAGCACCAACAAAGCAATGTCCACACACTATGTTAGTGATAACACAGTTCTTTATATAAATAGGGTTCAAGTTAAATACACACAAAATAACACACTTTGTGCTCAGGCAATTCTATCATGTTAAATATATACAGTATCTCTTTGGTACCACAATTCACTCTCAACTTCTTTAAAATGTACGGACCGGTGACAGTTGCCCTAACATACAAGTCTAATAGTAATGCGAACCAACATCAGGAGTGAAACAAGTAGTTAAACAGCTGGCCGAATACTGGGCCCCTTAACCTGGGTACGGTTCTGTGTGGCATCTCCCCCACATGGGCAACCTATCAATATGATATACTGACAAGCCCAGTCCATATATTGTTTAGCAGAGTCTTGTTCCCTTCTAAATGTTCTACTACCCCAATGTACCCGTTTGGTTTGTTTGTTTGTTTATTTTATTTAAATAGCGCACCTGACCCAGGGGTATCTGGGCGCTAGTAGTTAAAGTTACAAGTTGCAGTACTTGGAAGAGTTACAGATGTTACTTAGTACAGGTTATAGTCATTTTGGAAGGTGCAAAGGTCACTAGTATAGATCATACAGTGTAATACATGAGTGTGGATGACACTCAGAGGCCGATTCATGGAATAATTAGCGCGGCGCAAGTGGGCAAAAACGTGCGAATCGCAGTGGAATAGCGAAAATCGCAGTGCAAGTGCGAAAATCGCACGAAAAGCAGCGCACGTCGATTCATGGAAGGCCGTGCGCGAGAAAACCAGCGGATGTGCGATAAAAAAGTGCGCGGCGCACGTTGGCGCACAGGCCATCTAACAGCGTGCGCCAGGTCACAGCGAAAATCGCACAGGCCACAGCGAAATTCGCACATAGCGCGGCGCACGCAATAAAAGTAGGCGGAACACGGGCGTAACACTCGGAATGGGGAACAACTTGGGGAAGTACAGGGCACAAGTGCGCGGAACGCCCACACGCTCGCCTACAACACGTATTCATGGAATAGAATAGGGGAAAAAAGCGCACGCTCAAACCAGCGCACAGGCACAAACACGACCGCCACAAGAAAGGAGGCGGTAGCGTCTCTGCGGCTGTAAGAAATGTGCGCCAACAAATAGCACCTATATACTGCCATGATGAATGTCCCATACTGTGGCCCTCCAGGAAAAATGACGTGCAAAGGGGTACCCACAAACACGGACACCCGCTGACAGAAAATACGTGTGCATGTATACCGGGGTGCGCGGGAAGTGTCACAAGCGATTTGCAGGGTCACAGGGGTT
Organism: Ambystoma mexicanum; assembly: GCF_040938575.1. NCBI lineage: Eukaryota > Metazoa > Chordata > Amphibia > Caudata > Ambystomatidae > Ambystoma > Ambystoma mexicanum. Next base: position 1,679,350,448 of record NC_090937.1, read on the forward strand.
CGCGTGAAGTTATCCACGCGATCGGGCCTGGGGGAGCGGGCTACGTGTATCACAGGGGTTCGCGTGAAGTTCCTCACGCGATCGGGCCTGGGGGAGCGGGCTACGTGTATTACAGGGGTTCGCGTGAAGTTCCTCACGTGATCGGGCCTGGGGGAGCGGCCTACGTGTATTTCAGGGGTTCGCGTGAAGTTCCTCACGCGATCGGGCCTGGGGGAGCGGGCTACGTGTATTACAGGGGTTCGCGTGAAGTTCCTCACGCGATCGGGCCTGGGGGAGCGGGCTACGTGTATTTCAGGGGTTCGCATGAAGTTTCACACGCGATCGGGCCTGGGGGAGCGGGCTACGTGTATTACAGGGGTTCGCGGGAAGTTCCACACGCGAATAGCCTGGGCGCATGAATTTCAGGGGTGCGCGGGAAGTTCCACACGCGAATAGCCTGGGCGCGTGTATTTCAGGGGTGCGCGGGAAGTTCCACACGCGAATAGCCTGGGCGCGTGTATTTCAGGGGTGCGCGGGAAGTTCCACACGCGAATAGCCTGGGCGCGTGAATTTGAGGGGTGCGCGGGAAGTTCCACAAGCGAATAGCCTGGGCGCGTGTATTTCAGGGGTGCGCGGGGAGTTCCATACGCGAATAGCCTGGGTGCGTGTATTTCAGGGGTGCGCGGGAAGTTCCACACGCGAATAGCCTGGGTGCGTGTATTTCAGGGGTGCGCGGGAAGTTCCACACGCGAATAGCCTGGGCGCGTGTATTTCAGGGGTGCACGGGAAGTTTTACACGCGAATAGCCTGGGCGCGTGTATTTCAGGGGTGCGCGGGACGTTCCACACGCGAATAGCCTGGGCGCGTGTATTTCAGGGGTGCGCGGGAAGTTTTACACGCGAATAGCCTGGGCGCGTGTATTTCCGGGGTGCGCGGGAAGTTTTACACGCGATTTCTGCACGGTACGTGTATTTCAGGGGTGCCAGGGAGTCCCACATGTGATTTGACAGTGTGGGTCCTCCCAGGTGTACTCTGTACACCCTCCACGGCCCCTGCAGGCAGCCCACACCACAGGGGACTACCCTGCATCCCTGGTCATGTCCCGCAGGCAGCCCACCCAACATGGGCATGCCCCCCAGCAAAGGCACATGTCTCCTTGAACTAATGAACACCAACACATGTCCCCTTGCACCCCCACCCCCCAGCACTGTGGGGCACCTGCCAGCAGGCCCCCACCCATGTCCAACTCATGTCCCCCACCACCCCCACCCCCAGCACTGTGGGGCACCTGCCAGTAGGCCCCCACCCATGTCCAACTCATGTCTCCCACCACCCCCACCCCCCAGCCACCAGGGTCACCCTCCACCAGGCCCCCACTCATGTCACCCACCACCCCCACCCCCCAGCCACCAGGGTCACCCTCCACCAGGGCCCCACTCATGTCTCCCACCACCCCCACACCCCAGCAGTGCAGGGGCACCCTCCACCAGGCCCCACTCATGTCTACCACCACCCCCACACCCCCAGCCACCAGGGGCACCCTCCACCAGGCCCCCACTCATGTCACCCACCACCCCCACCCCCCAGCCACCAGGGTCACCCTCCACCAGGGCCCCACTCATGTCTCCCACCACCCCCACACCCCAGCAGTGCAGGGGCAGCCTCCACCAGGCCCCCACTCATGTCTCCCACCACCCCCACACCCCAGCAGTGCAGGGGCAGCCTCCACCAGGCCCCCACTCATGTCACCCACCACCCCCACCCCCCACCATCCAGGGGCAACCTCCACCAGGCCCCCACTCATGTCTCCCACCACCCCCACCCCCCAGCAGTGCAGGGGCAACCTCCACCAGGCCCCCACTCATGTCCCCTATCACCCCCACCCCCCACCATCCAGGGGCAACCTCCACCAGGCCCCCACTCATGTCTCCCACCACCCCCACCCCCCAGCAGTGCAGGGGCAACCTCCACCAGGTCCCCACTCATGTCCCCTATCACCCCCACCCCCCACCATCCAGGGGCAACCTCCACCAGGCCCCCACTCATGTCTCCCACCACCCCCACCCCCCAGCAGTGCAGGGGCAACCTCCACCAGGCCCCCACTCATGTCCCCTATCACCCCCACCCCCCACCATCCAGGGGCAACCTCCACCAGGCCCCCACTCATGTCCACTATCACCCCCACCCCCCACCATCCAGGGGCAACCTCCACCAGGCACCCACACATGTCCCCCTGGCCCCAGGTCCTGACGATACACAATCATGGCAGTAATGGGCAGCATACCCAGCACAAACACCCAGGCAAGGATAGCATCCACCCACATAGTGAATGCAATTACATGATACAACCCCAATGGCAACAATGTAAATGGACACATGCCCGACACACACACATACACAATGGGTGCAAGTGAATGTCAAAACACATATCATGACATGTATGAAACCAATGAGAAAATAACACAAGTGAAAGTAAAAATAAAAAATGTATTATAGATTAAAAATAAGTAAACGAATCAAACATACAACTATGTGGATAAGCAAATTAATGGTCCATGTCCGAGAACAAAAGTCATAATAAAAAAAACAAAGGAATAAAAAAAAATTGTCGTCCAAAGCAATATCATGTAGTATGAAAAAATATGACCATTTCCTCATGGTGAACACAATAAGAAATGAAAAAGAAGTATCTACAAAAAGCAAACTATATACAGGAATGTTCCAGGGTCAATGAGCCCAACACCATAAATGAAACCTACTACTACCTAATCTAAAAAATATATACTAAAAAGTGGCCATTGTCCGAGCGGTCCAAAACAATAAAACAAAATAAAGGAAACCTAACACTAACTAACTAAATAACTATATACAAAGGCAGCGGGCAAGTCCTGCGGCTCACTTGTTGATGTTGCTGGCCAGGGCATCATCGAACTCCATGTCGATGTCCTGGAGGCGGGACTCTGTCCAGGCCCCGAGGTCTCGCAGGGATAACCCCATGTTCAGCTCAAACTCCCTGCGAGCTTCCTCGAGGCACTCAGCCCGCCTCAATGCCCGACGCATGGAGAACTCCGCCCTGACCATGGCGAGCCGCTCCTCTTCCGCCCGCTGCCGCTCCGCACCTATCCGCTGGACCAACTCCTCCCACACGGAAGACACCACCATCCCAGGGTTGCCCTGCCCTCCGGCCGATGGCTGCCCCTCTGATCTTGATGGCCCCGAGCCATTATGCCTCCCACGTCGAGCCCGCTGCTGCCTCCGACGCCACTGCCTCTGCCAGCACGACGGCATCCAGGCTGATGGAAACCACCGACGCCGTCGTGCACGTGCCCTGCCTTATGATGCTGTCACATCTTCCATCTGCTGGGGTCCAGTTGCAGTGTTGTCCACCCCTGCTGGACCTCCGACTCCCAACTGTGGCAGGGATGGGATCCCCACCGAGCTGGCTGCATTGGTCGGGGCAGGTCCACAGGGGGCCCTGGTGGCATCTGGCCCGGAAGACGGCAAGGAGAACGACTGGTGGATAGCCTGCACAGAGGAGGAGAGGGCCGCCACATTGGCCAACACATGCAGGAAACCCCCGAACATGGCCGATCCCAATTGGGCCACGTCGGCACGGTGCACTTCGTGATTACGTGCGTGCTCCTCCCGGGAAGCACGCACGGCATCACGAATCACAGCCGTGCGCATCGCGACCCCAATCAGGACCTTCTCCACACGGCCAGGGGTTCCCACGTCCGCAGGTGGAGGGGAGTCAGGTGACATGGACATCCCCACTACCTGCGGACGGGCCTGGGACGGGGCATCCCTGCTGGTGCATGGTGGTGCACTCACAGGGTCAGGGACAGCGACATGCACAGGCCCCTCCACGGTGACCTGTGTTGCCTCCTGCCCCTGGCCCTGGAATGCACCACTTGCACCAGCAGGGATGCCCCCACCAGGCCCCATGTGTGCCCCAGTGGCGGCCTCCTCCTCCTCTGTGCAAACCACCAACCTGGATGGCTCCTCACCGTCTCCCGCCGCAGCAGGCCCCTGTGGGGGCTCACCCACCCCTTCGGCTGCAGCCGTGGGTGCATCCCCGCCGCCTTGCTCCACAGCGCCGTCTCCGCCCTCTTCTTCACTAGCCGCTGCGTAGAGGGAGACAAAGAACACAAGCATCAGGGTACTGCACAATGGTCCCCTAGACAGGAAGCAATAGCAGATGAGCACCACTGTCAAAGTACACTTCCATCATGTCCCTCCACAACACATGGGTCAGTCCAGGCAAAACACACACAGTAACAGGCATGCTGCATGCCATGGATATTTCCATGCATGTCCAATGGACTCTTGAAACATTCAATGATATGCAACTCACATGCATCATGGCTCATGCATATCACATGCACACACTTCACCTCAGTCACATCCATCTGGCCCCAAACACAACAAACACAGCCAAAACAAGGGTAAGTTGGCTGCTTCACTGAATCTGTGCATTGTCACACACATGTGTCATGCATCCATGGCATGCACAAGTCACAGACACGCAGGTCAGGCACACAGACATGGCTACCATATATGTACCTGCCATCAGCACCCATCCCTCACCCCCACCCATGTCCAGGTACAGGTACAGAGACTGGCATGCTCTCATGTTCAAAATCTGCATAGGGCTCCCCATGCCGCATTTGGACACATGCAACAACCACGTGGGTCACACATCACTGGTCGCACATGCATTACCATGATGTCCCTGCACACATACATGCATACATGGCCTATGGCACACATACAGGCAAGTATCATAGAACCAGCACACCGCAACATGCCCTGTCTCACACAGTAATGCTTGGACACTTACCGCTCAACTCCAGACGGGCCTCCCTCTCAAGGATCTGGGCGTGGAGCGCTGGGCGTACGCGTTCCAGGACCCTCTTCTGGATGGAACTCATGTGGCCCCGGCCCCCCTCCACGAGGCGCCGGGCCTTCACAAGGGTCCTGGACCTCAAGTCCTCCCAGCGCTTCTTGATCTTCTGGACGTTGCGGGTTGCCACCCCCTCCGCGTTGATGGCAACCACACAGTCGGCCCAGATCCTCTCCCGTCCTTCCTTGCTGGCGCGGGACGATCCAAAGAGGGCATCATACTGCCCCAGGACATGCTCCACCAGGACACCAACTTCGGTGGCAGTGAAGCTGGTGCCCCTCTGCCCCTCTGGCCTGGGGTTGCCACTGGTGCCAGATGTGGAAGTGCCCGACATGGCAACCCCAGAGGCAGGTGTGGGTGGGCAACTGGGTCCTGGGGCTGGGCTGTGGAGCGATGTAATCCCAGTTGGGAGTCTTCAGTTCCAGCAGGGGTGGACACAGCAACTGGACCCCTGCAGATGGCTGATGTGCAGGCACCAAATGGCAGGGCACGGTGGCAGCAGGCAGGCAGGCAGGCAGCAGCAGATGGCACGTGGGAGGCTGCTCGGGGCACTGGGGGGCAGTAACTCGGCCTTCTGGGCAGGAGCGTGGTCTTCCGTGTGTTTTCGGGTGGCCAGCTTGATACGGAGTGATTTGGCACGTGAAAATCCTGCACGTCAGCGTGAAATCCGAGGAAAGGCCCTTAGCGCGTAAGCGCGTCAGCACGCATACGCGATTCTATTGGACCAGAGTCCCTCAGCGCGTAAGCGCGTCTGTGACGTGACCCGCACGGGTGTTCCCCACTCAGCACGTGATGACGGAGCGCACGTGAAAATACTGCACGTCCGAGTGTCATCGCGTGTAATTGGACAAAAGTGCGCTTACACGCGATTGGCCTATGTACGTGTATTTCAGGGGTGCGCGGGCACTTACACACGCAAGTACGTCAGCGCACCTGTATCCCGTGGTGCGTGGGAATTTCCACACGCTATTGGACTGGGAACTAGATTCCAGGGGTGCGCGGGTCACACGCTCGCCTAGTACACGCGCAAAGCATTAATTTGCGCACTTATCAAATGACAAGCCAGATGCCAGGATGAACATACCGTTCCTAGCAGCAGTGGCAGTGGGCTACCAAAGGAGGAGGAGGAGGAGAGTCAGGGCCAGAATATTCACACCCAGAACCAGCCTGTTCGGGATGCCTGATGACCAGGTGTATGGAAGGTACAGGTTTCCACCACACATAATACTGGACCTGGTGAGTGAGTGGGAGGATGACCTCACATCACCCACCCTGTGCTCCCAGGCACTCAGCCCCCTGGAGAAGGTCCTCAATGTACTGCACTTCTTAGCCACTGGATCATTTCAGCGGACAAGTGCCATAGTGGGTGGGGTGTCACAGGCCACCCAGTCACGCTGCCTGCACCAGGTCTTGGACATCATCACTGCACGCCCATCAGTCCGCAGGCACATATACCTGCCCAGAACACCTGCAGAAAGGCATGCTGCGGCCCAGGATTTTTACGGTGTGGCAAGATTCCCCAAAGTGCTAGGTGCCATCGACTGCACCCATGTGGCTCTACGTCCCCCCAGGGCATCAGAGCACATCTATAGGAACCGCAAGCACTGGCATTCCATCAACGTGCAGGTAGTATGTAATGCCAAGGGAATCATCACCTCAGTATATGCCAACTATCCCGGGTCCACCCACGACAGCTTCATTTACCGAATGTCCACCCTATGCCGGGACATAGATGCTGGGCGGCATGGCGATACATGGCTGCTTGGTGAGTATGTATGCCACTGCACATGCATGCATGTTGGATACTGAGCAAGGTCACAACCCCACCAATGATACCAATCACCACCTCCACAGGGGACAGTGCCTACCCTCTCAGCCCCCACATGATGACGCCAATTCGGAACCCCACCACGCCACCCCAGGTAAGATATAACACAGCCCACATTACAACCCGGGGCATAGTGGAGCGCACATTCGGAGTGCTAAAGTCACGCTTTCGCTCCCTTGACCGTTCTGGCGGGCAGCTGTTATACGCTCCCCCAGTAGTGTGCAGGATCATAGTGGCAGCATGTGTCCTGCACAACGTTGCAACACGCCGGGGCCTGCCCGTGGACATGGTGGTGGCCCCACATCCCCAACCACATGCACAGCCGCTGCGCATGGGAGGGGAAAGGGCACGGGGGGAGGCAGCCCGTACACAGCTAGTGGCTAATTACTTCACATAGTATTCACTCCCCTGTGGAGTGCACACTGGCCTGGCACATTCCATCTGACAGTCAATGATGACTCAACCTGAAACTGATCCTGAATGTCTGGAGATTCAACCGTGAAAAGCATATCAGCCTGAGATTGTTCACCTGGAAGTGTTACAATGTGTGCATCCCTACCCACACACAACACCAATGCAGTTTTGTGAAGAAACACATTCAAGCAGCCAAAATGAATACCCACTTGCTAAATGCAACAAGAGGACAGTGCCATGTCACCCAACCCATCCCCAGCACCGCCACACAACACACCGTGCCATGTCATGCTATGTGCAGGTAAACAAAGTAATCCCCACAACATGACAAGTGTTGCAATGTACAGTGTCCCCAATTGAAACTTCCTACACCTGAAATGCTCACTGTAATGCAGGACCAACAACAAACTTGAGCAGGTACTACCATTAACATGACTTCAGTAATGTAATAAATCAGTTGTCTCACCACCTGGATATGCCTGCACTCCCACCACTTCCAACTGAACAGTGTTGGTGCCATGTAGAGTTGTAGGTGCACTGCTGCCAACAAGGACCCCATCTCCAGACTAGAGGGCCTTGTGTAGACATGAGGAAGGGACCTGCAAATTGGGAGGCAGACACAGATGATGAGTTACACATCAATGCAACATGCAGTGTACAACACAACAGCAATATGCACAAGGAATGTATACACAGTATTGACTAGACTACCCACACATGTCTTGGGAGTCCAATGTCACCATGTACTTCAATGTCACTTGGGCACACCCTTTGCAAGCCCATGGAAACGGGAAGCAGGAGGGGTGTGTGTGACTCAAACCCAGGCATCTGAACCTAATACATGACAAGCCTGCATGTGCCCAGCCACAATGCAGCGTATGCCCACAGGAACCACGGAAGCCAACAAATTGTCCCAAAAAAATTGGGAAAAATATAAAAATAAATATTAAAAATAATAATTAAAATAAAAAAAAATAAAAAATGGCCATTAAAGGGCCCGGGGGGGTTGGGGAGGCCACCCAGGAGGTCCGAGGTCAGGGTGCACACCAGAAACCACCTGTGTGGATCCTGGGAAAAAAAAACACCTCCATGGGCTCATGACCCACACGGCTACCCTATTGTGGGAGTATCACTGCTGTCGCTATTATCACCCTGTGCAGCTGCATCCGGAGGTGGTTGCACTATGGGAGGCAGCCCACGCAAGGCCCTACTCTGTTGCTCCATGGCTGCAAGCATGCGGGTGTGGTAGGTCTCGTTCTGGAGGATGAGGGTGCGGAGGTCCCCATGCAACAACTCACGGGATGCCCGGACCTCCGCCCTCGTTGCTTGCATCTCAGCTGAGAGCGTACGGGTAAGACACTCCAGCTGCTGTTCTGTCCTTTGGTGTGTTGAAGCCTCAAGCTCAACTAGAGTCGTCCTGAGTTGATGTAGCTCCTGCCTCAGGGCTTCCCTGTGGCCCTGGGACTCTATGGAGATGGCCTCCTGCAGAGTCGCCAGTGCCGCCCGCCTGTCCCTGTTGGACGCCAACATGTCCTCCCTGTGTGACTGGCAGATGGAGTCGGTTGCCTGCTCTAGTCGCTCCATCAGCCTTTCAGGGGGGACAATGGAAGTGGCCACCCCATCCATGGCCTGAGCCATCATCTCGGATGATGCTGCCTGTTGGGTAGCCATACCGTAAATGGATTGCTCCCATGCGGTATTGCCAGGTGGCGTACGGCCACCACATCGGCGGGCACCACACCTGTCTGGGGCAAGGCGGACTGGGCCTTGCTGTGCCGGCACTGCCTGAGGCTGCAGGACTGCATTCCCCCTCTGATCTGCTGGCCCAGGAACAGGATCAGATGTCGCGGAGTGTGACCCTGCATCCGTAACCACCAAAGGCCTAGCTGCCAACACTGACATCCCCATTGAGGGTTCTGACCCTGGTGCAGGTGGGTGGGACAGAACAGATTCCCTCCCTGGAACACTCACCTGCGACGGCACGTAGGTCTCATCATCCGAGTCAACAGCTGAGTACAGCTCGGGGGAGGTGCAGCCAGAGACACCCCTTGAGAGCACAACCTGTAGCACTTGTGGGTTTTCACCCACCAGCACACCACGTCCCTCACTGGTGGTTGGTCGGCCCTCGGACCCCTCCTGGCTCTGCACCATCTCCACAACCCCAGCAGTATCAGGTGCGTCTTCCCCTGCAATGACATAAAAACAAAGAAATGGAAACCCGCATTAGCACCATGGCACACAATGAGGGCTGAGAAGCAAGAGAACCAGTACTTGATTGACACATGTCCCACATGACTAAGACCCTCCCATGCATGCACCCTCACTGCGTATGAAGGGCAGGCAAATGGCACACACTCATTACACAAAGATGGAAGATGAACACAATTTCTGCATGCTGCCTGGCAGTGGCATCACACATTGCCCTGTGATTGCCAGGTGACACACACATGCCATCACACAGATGGCATGTGCCATTGCTATTGAGTGTAGATGGAGAGGAGGGCAGCACTTATTCATTCTGTCCAGTTCCCACATGCAATAGCTTTTCTAATTGAAACAGGTCTGCACCTGGAGCTGCCAGTCCAATATGGTCCAATTGCACAGGGACATGTGTGAACATATGATATCCAGGTAACAAAGTCACTCCACTTTACCATGGCCATGCCAGACATGTGACTAGAGGACTGAGGAATGCCTAGTATAAGTGGTGGAATGCATACAATCTGTCTGATTGAACATAGGAAAATAAGCAACAATGTTGTGGCAAGGTGACACTTCAAGGGCAACTGGGGTGCTGTTGGGCTAGATGTCTACTGTTGGCAGAAGGGATACTGCAATGGCCAATTGCAGCTGTGCAGGATGTATTGCATGAAGCACATGGCTGACACATTCGACTCAGGCGCACACACTCTCACCTGGCACACAAACAGATGCCCTCACACACACACCATGCACATGGATGACACACACATGCATGTGCACTCACCGGACAATGCCTCGTAATCAGGCAGATCTCCCACGCCTTGGATCTGTTCCTCCGTGACGTAGGTCCCAGCGACTGACTCATGTGGAGTGAGTTCCATGTCTTCTACTGGAGACCCACCTCCAGTCACTAGAGTTGCGGCATGACTTGAGGCCAGCTTCTTCTTTGCCCTGCGCTTTAGGTCATTCCAGCGCTTGTAGCAATCATTGGCTGTGCGCCTCACGATTCCAAGGGCACTTACGATGTCCGCAACGGTCTGCCAGTGTGCCTGGCGTTGTGCAGGTGTGGTCTTTGATCCTGCAACAATGACCATCTCGTTATCATGTCCGGACACATACTCGACAAGTGCATTCAGTTCGTCATCCGTGAAGCTGGGCTTCCTCGACGGACCGGACTGTGTAGCCGTGTCTGGGGCATCAGCCTGTGCCGGACGAGCACTCTTCCTCTTCCGCTTGGAAGGTGGTGGTGATCCTGAGTGTCCTGCGCCGCTCTGGACACTAAGGGCAGGAGCCCTGGTGGGCTTTGTATCAGGTGTGTGGGATTGCACACTCAGCATGGGAGTTGGTGCAGGCATTGGCTCAAGTGTACTGGTGTCATGGGGAATGTCAGCAGAATGGACTAGGACGGACACTGTCCTGGCTGGGTGTGTGAGAGCTGGGGTGGATGGAGCCGCAGCTGCCCCTGCAGCCTCTCCGCCCTGCCTACTTGGGGCAGCAGATGACCTTGCTGCCCCAGATCCACGTGGCATGATGGCATCAACGTGCACCAGCGCACGTGTGGTAGCCCTGCTGACCTGGAAGTCAGCCATGGAGTCAGCCAGGTGTGGTGCCACAATGGGCTGGTCCAACAAGGGCTGAGCATGGATGGTGTCAGCCACATCAGCCTCAACGGGAGGGGGGGGGGATAATGGGTGCCCTTGACTGGTCCTCCGCACATGGGGGGACAGGCTCACCCTGCAAGTTACGACCACGTCCCCTACCGGATCCACCGCGGCCACCACGTGTGGCTCTTCCACCTTTGCCACCCTTACGGAATCCTCGCCTCCCAGCCATGGCACTGATATTAATGTGCGTATGGGAGTGGCTGTAGACTATAGTCCTGGGCAATTGGGGGTCAAAGGGGTTGGGTACCAGATGGTAATTGTACCCTAGTGCTCTAGCAAGGCTGATTGTAACCCCTGGGGAAAGATGACGGGTCACGCAACGCACAGGAGGCCCAAAAAAGGGAGATGACGTGCACGCAACCCCTCCTAGACCACGTGTGCAGAAAGAAAAACCTGCACTACGCTGTGGCACCCAGTAACACAAGAATGAACGTATGCGTGTCACACGCAGCCTAGAATGACCTCTGAAGGGGTAGGCTACACACGGGGCAAGCACAGAAGTTAGATACGTGCGTTACTCACCGTCTGCCAGGTAAAAGAGCGTGAAAAATGAGCGCGTTTGGTTGGCAACACCCCCGCCAAAAGAAGATATGTACACTGTCTGAGGAGACAGGACAACAGTAGAAGGGGACACTGTTTGAGGGAACAGGCCCAGGTAAACCAGTACGAGAGAAAAAAGAGAAAAAGCTGTCAGAGGTAACGGAGTACGAACTGGAAACGCCGTGAAGTAAATCGCGTGTGAAACGACAAGAAGTACAGAATTCACCCACTCGCTCTCCACGAAAAGCACGTACAAGAAATGGTGTTCTACACGTACCTTATATACAGGCCCACACGTACAGCGTCACTTACGCGGCGTGTACGTGCTAGGCCCATTTTCACCAATCACACGCTTTGTCACTTCTGCGTGTAGATCCATTTTCACCAATCACACGCTTTGTCATTTCTGCGTGTTGATCCATATTCACCAATCACACGCTTTGTCACTTCTGCGTGTAGGTCCATTTTAACCATTTACACGCTTTGTGACTTCTGCGTGTAGGTCTATTTTCTCCAATCACACGCTTTGACACTCGGACGTGTCACGCAACATTTTCCTGCACGCGCATATGCTGTTGATGGGTTTACGCGCTAAGGGCCTTTCTTCGATTCACACGCAGACGTGTGGGATTTTCACGTGCAAAATCACTCCCTATCAGGCTGTCCACGCGTTCACACACGAAAGACCACGCTCCTGCCCAGGAGGCCAAATTACTGCCCCCCAGAGCCCTGAGCACGCTCCCACCTGCCATCTGCTGCTGCCTGACTGCCTGCTGGCCACGTGCCCTGCCATTTGCTGCCTGCACATCAGCCAGGGGTGCTGTTGCTGTGACCACCCCTGCTGGAACCAAAGGCTCCCGACTGTCACCCCACAGGCCAGCACCAGGACCCAGTTGCCCACCCACTCCTGCCTCTGGGGTTGCCATGTCGGGCACTATGACATCTGGCACCAGTGGCAACCCCCGGCCAAGGAGGCAGAGGGGCACCAGCTTCAGTGCCAGGGAAGTTGTTGTCCTGGTGGAGCATGTCGTGGGGCAGTATGATGCCCTCTTCGGAAGGTTGCGCGCCGATGGACGTCGTGACTGCCATCAACGCGGAGGAGGTGGCAGTCCGCGACTACTAATGTGTCAGGAAGCGCTGGGAGGACTTCAGGTCCAGCACCCTCAACAAGGCCCGGCGCCTCATGATGGCGGCAGATGCTAAGGGGCGGGCGGGGCCACTTGTCGGAAGATCAGATGAGGGTCCTGGAACGCATATCCCCTGCGCTCCACATCCATGTCCTTGAGAAGCAGACCCGTCTGGAGTCGAGCGGTAAGTGTACATGCATACTGATAGTAAGTTGTGCGTGTGGTGGTGTGCCAGGAGTGTGCAGGTTGAACATGTATTTTTATGTGGCCAAGTAGGGGGGGTGTACAGGGCTGTGAGGGTGACACATGCGAGGGGTCTCATGTGTGACACATGGATGGTGCTTGTGTGTGTGGGCTTGCATGGCACAGGATGTGGAGGAATGATTGTCAGGTGTGACATGGATGTCGATGGAGACACTGCGACAGTTGGCGGAGGTGTACACATGCATGCAGGTTTGGTGTTGTGTGTGCATGTGTAGTGTACTCCCTATGTTGCATGTGATGTGTGGATGACCTTTGGCTGCACATGCTGTTGAATGTGAATGGATGGTGCTGGCTGTTGCATCATGGCTGTGGTATGGCTCATGTGTGCAAGTTGAAATGACATGTGTGTTGGAGATTGTGATGCCATGTCTGAGGTTTACCAATGCCACTCATGTATAACTGTCATGTGTGTATGTGTGTATGGGTCCATTTTACAGTGCCCTGATGCCTGTGTTTTCTTTCTCCCTGTCTGCACCGTCAACTGATGAAGAGGACGGAGCAGGTGCTGTGGAGCACAGCGGCAGGGGTCGCACCACCAGCCGGAGACGCAAGGGCCAGATCCCCTCCCAAGTTGTGATCTCGTCGGGGAGTGAGGAGTCTGGTGCCGCGTCCCAGGCCGCAGCTGGCAAGGGGAGGTCCAAGAGGCGGAGGTCGGAGTTGGACTCCTCAGCAGCAGAAGAGGCAGCTGGGACCCCACAGGGCCCAACGAGGGAAGATGGCACGGAGTCATCCAGGTTGGTGGGGTGTATGGTGGTGGGTGCCCCTGCACTGCTGGGGGGTGGGGGTGGTGGGAGACATGAGTGGGGGCCTGGTGGTGGGTGCCCCTGGTGGCTGGGGGGTGGGGATGGTGGGTGACATGAGTGGGGGCCTGGTGGAGGGTGCCCCTGGTGGCTGGGGGTGTGGGGGTGGTGGTAGACATGAGTGGGGCCTGGTGGAGGGTGCCCCTGCACTGCTGGGGGGTGGGGTGGTGGGAGACATGGGTGCGGGCCTGGTGGAGGCTGCCCCTGGTGACTGGGAGGGTGGGGGTGATAGGGGACATGAGTGGGGGCCTGGTGGGGGCTGCCCCTGGTGACTGGGGGGGTTGGGGTGGTGGGAGACATGAGTGGGGGACTGGTGGAGGGTGCCCCTGGTGACTGGGGGGGTGGGGGTGATAGGGGACATGAGTGGGGGCCTGGTGGGGGCTGCCCCTGGTGACTGGGGGGGTGGGGGTGATAGGGGACATGAGTGGGGGCCTGGTGGGGGCTGCCCCTGGTGACTGGGGGGGTGGGGGTGAAAGGGGACATGAGTGGGGGCCTGGTGGGGGCTGCCCCTGCACTGCTGGGGGGTGGGGGTGGTGGGAGACATGGGTGGGGGCCTGGTGGAGGCTGCCCCTGGTGACTGGGGGGGTGGGGGTGATAGGGGACATGAGTGGGGGCCTGGTGGGGGCTGCCCCTGGTGACTGGGGGGGTGGGGGTGGTGGGAGACATGAGTGGGGGCCTGGTGGAGGCTGCCCCTGGTGACTGGGGGGGTGGGGGTGGTGGGAGACATGAGTGGGGGCCTGGTGGAGGGTGCCCCTGGTGACTGGGGGGGTGGGGGTGATAGGGGACATGAGTGGGGGCCTGGCAGGGGCCGCCCCTGGTGACTGGGAGGGTGGGGGTGATAGGGGACATGAGTGGGGGCCTGGTGGGGGCTGCCCCTGGTGACTGGAGGGGTGGGGGTGATAGGGGACATGAGTGGGGGCCTGGTGGGGGCTGCCCCTGCACTGCTGGGGGGTGGGGGTGGTGGGAGACATGGGTGGGGGCCTGGTGGAGGCTGCCCCTGCACTGCTGGAGGGTGGGGGTGGTGGGAGACATGAGTGGGGGCCTGGTGGAGGGTGCCCCTGGTGACTGGGGGGGTGGGGGTGATAGGGGACATGAGTGGGGGCCTGGTGGGGGCTGCCCCTGGTGACTGGGGGGGTGGGGGTGATAGGGGACATGAGTGGGGGCCTGGTGGGGGCTGCCCCTGGTGACTGGGGGGGTGGGGGTGATAGGGGACATGAGTGGGGGCCTGGTGGGGGCTGCCCCTGCACTGCTGGGGGGTGGGGGTGGTGGGAGACATGGGTGGGGGCCTGGTGGAGGCTGCCCCTGGTGACTGGGGGGGTGGGGGTGATAGGGGACATGAGTGGGGGCCTGGTGGGGGCTGCCCCTGGTGACTGGGGGGGTGGGGGTGGTGGGAGACATGAGTGGGAGCCTTGTGGAGGCTGCCCCTGGTGACTGGGGGGGTGGGGGTGATAGGGGACATGAGTGGGGCCCTGGTGGGGGCTGCCCCTGGTGACTGGGGGGGTGGGGGTGATAGGGGACATGAGTGGGGGCCTGGTGGGGGCTGCCCCTGCACTGCTGGGGGGTGGGGGTGGTGGGAGACATGGGTGGGGGCCTGGTGGAGGCTGCCCCTGGTGACTGGGGGGGTGGGGGTGATAGGGGACATGAGTGGGGGGGGCCTGGTGGGGGCTGCCCCTGGTGACTGGGGGGGTGGGGGTGATGGGAGACATGAGTGGGGGCCTGGTGGAGGCTGCCCCTGGTGACTGGGGGGGTGGGGGTGGTGGGAGACATGAGTGGGGGCCTGGTGGAGGGTGCCCCTGGTGACTGGGGGGGTGGGGGTGATAGGGGACATGAGTGGGGGCCTGGTGGGGGCTGCCCCTGGTGACTGGGGGGGTGGGGGTGATAGGGGACATGAGTGGGGGCCTGGTGGGGGCTGCCCCTGGTGACTGGGGGGGTGGGGGTGATAGGGGACATGAGTGGGAGCCTGGTGGGGGCTGCCCCTGCACTGCTGGGGGGTGGGGGTGGTGGGAGACATGGGTGGGGGCCTGGTGGAGGCTGCCCCTGCACTGCTGGAGGGTGGGGGTGGTGGTTCGACATGAGTGGGGGCCTGGTGGAGGGTGCCCCTGGTGACTGGGGGGGTGGGGGTGATAGGGGACATGAGTGGGGGCCTGGTGGGGGCTGCCCCTGGTGACTGGGGGGGTGGGGGTGATAGGGGACATGAGTGGGGGCCTGGTGGGGGCTGCCCCTGGTGACTGGGGGGGTGGGGGTGATAGGGGACATGAGTGGGGGCCTGGTGGAGGCTGCCCCTGCACTGCTGGAGGGTGGGGGTGGTGGGAGACATGAGTGGGGGCCTGATGGAGGGTGCCCCTGGTGACTGGGGGGGTGGGGGTGATAGGGGACATGAGTGGGGGCCTGGTGGGGGCTGCCCCTGGTGACTGGGGGGGTGGGGGTGATAGGGGACATGAGTGGGGGCCTGGTGGGGGCTGCCCCTGGTGACTGGGGGGGTGGGGGTGATAGGGGACATGAGTGGGGCCCTGGTGGGGGCTGCCCCTGGTGACTGGGGGGATGGGGGTGATAGGGGACATGAGTGGGGGCCTGGTGGGGGCTGCCCCTGCACTGCTGGGGGGTGGGGGTGGTGGGAGACATGGGTGGGGGCCTGGTGGAGGCTGCCCCTGGTGACTGGGGGGGTGGGGGTGATAGGGGACATGAGTGGGGGCCTGGTGGGGGCTGCCCCTGGTGACTGGGGGGGTGGGGGTGGTGGGAGACATGAGTGGGGGCCTGGTGGAGGCTGCCCCTGGTGACTGGGGGGGTGGGGGTGGTGGGAGACATGAGTGGGGGCCTGGTGGAGGGTGCCCCTGGTGACTGGGGGGTTGGGGGTGATAGGGGACATGAGTGGGGGCCTGGTGGGGGCTGCCCCTGGTGACTGGGGGGGTGGGGGTGATAGGGGACATGAGTGGGGGCCTGGTGGGGGCTGCCCCTGGTGACTGGGGGGGTGGGGGTGATAGGGGACATGCGTGGGGGCCTGGTGGGAGCTGCCCCTGCACTGCTGGGGGGTGGGGGTGGTGGGAGACATGGGTGGGGGCCTGGTGGAGGCTGCCCCTGCACTGCTGGAGGGTGGGGGTGGTGGGAGACATGAGTGGGGGCCTGGTGGAGGGTGCCCCTGGTGACTGGGGGGTGGAGGTGATAGGGGACATGAGTGGGGGCCTGGTGGGGGCTGCCCCTGGTGACTGGGGGGGTGGGGGTGATAGGGGACATGAGTGGGGGCCTGGTGGGGGCTGCCCCTGGTGACTGGTGGGTGGGGGTGATAGGGGACATGAGTGGGGGCCTGGTGGGGGCTGCCCCATCACTGCTGGGGGGTGGGGGTGGTGGGAGACATGGGTGGGGGCCTGGTGGAGGCTGCCCCTGCACTGCTGGAGGGTGGGGGTGGTGGGAGACATGAGTGGGGGCCTGGTGGAGGGTGCCCCTGGTGACTGGGGGGGTGGGGGTGATAGGGGACATGAGTGGGGGCCTGGTGGGGGCTGCCTCTGGTGACTGGGGGGGTGGGGGTGATAGGGGACATGAGTGGGGGCCTGGTGGGGGCTGCCCCTGGTGACTGGGGGGGTGGGGGTGATAGGGGACATGAGTGGGGGCCTGGTGGGGGCTGCCCCTGCACTGCTGGGGGGTGGGGGTGGTGGGAGACATGGGTGGGGGCCTGGTGGAGGCTGCCCCTGGTGACTGGGGGGGTGGGGGTGATAGGGGACATGAGTGGGGGCCTGGTGGGGGCTGCCCCTGGTGACTGGGGGGGTGGGGGTGGTGGGAGACATGAGTGGGGGCCTGGTGGAGGCTGCCCCTGGTGACTGGGGGGGTGGGGGTGGTGGGAGACATGAGTGGGGGGCCTGGTGGAGGGTGCCCCTGGTGACTGGGGGGGTGGGGGTGATAGGGGACATGAGTGGGGGCCTGGTGGGGGCTGCCCCTGGTGACTGGGGGGTGGGGGTGATAGGGGACATGAGTGGGGGCCTGGTGGGGGCTGCCCCTGCACTGCTGGGGGGTGGGGGTGGTGGGAGACATGGGTGGGGGCCTGGTGGAGGCTGCCCCTGCACTGCTGGAGGGTGGGGGTGGTGGGAGACATGAGTGGGGGCCTGGTGGAGGGTGCCCCTGGTGACTGGGGGGTGGAGGTGATAGGGGACATGAGTGGGGGCCTGGTGGGGGCTGCCCCTGGTGACTGGGGGCGTGGGGGTGATAGGGGACATGAGTGGGGGCCTGGTGGAGGCTGCCCCTGGTGACTGGGGGGGTGGGGGTGGTGGGAGACATGGGTGGGGGCCTGGTGGAGGCTGCCCCTGCACTGCTGGGAGGTGGGGGTGGTGGGAGACATGAGTCGGGCATGAGTGGGGGCCTGGTGGAGGCTGCCCCTGCACTGCTGGGGTGTGGGGGTGGTAGGAGACATGGGTGGGGGCCTGGTGGTGGGTGCCCCTGGTGGCTGGGGGGTGGGGGTGCAGGGGGACATGAGCAGGTGTGCAGGGTAGTCCCCTGTTTTGTGGGCTGCCTGCAGGGGCCGTGGAGGGTGTACAGGGAACACCTGTGAGGACCCACCCAGCCTAATCGCGTGTGATAATTCCCACGCACCCCTGTAATACACGTACCCAGCAAATTGGCGTGTGATAATTCCCACGCACCCCTGTAATTCACGTACCCTGCCAAATCGCGTGTGATAATTCCCGCGTACCCCTGTATTACACGTGCCCTGGCTAATCGCATGTAAGACTTCCCGCGTACCCCTGTAATACACGTTCCCTGGACAATTGCGTGTTGAACTTCCCGCGTACCCCTGTAATACACGTTCCCTGGACAATCGCGTGTTGAACTTCCCGCGTACCCCTGTAATTCACGTTCCCTGGACTATCGCGTGTTGAACTTCCCGCGTACCCCTGTAATACACGTTCCCTGGACAATCGCGTGTTGAACTTCCCGCATACCCCTGTAATTCACGTTCCCTGGACTATCGCGTGTTGAACTTCCCGCATACCCCTGTAATACACGTTCCCTGGACTATCGCGTGTTGAACTTCCCGCGCACCCCTGAAATACACGTACCCTGGCACCCTGGCTAATCGCGTGTATAACTTCACGCGTACCCCTGATATGTACGTTACCCGCTTTGCGTTCCTTGTTTGGCAGCCCTGTAAACTGGTCCAGGGTTAGCGCAGCCCTTTGCGATGATTTAGCGATTTTGATGGCTTTTCCTTGCGCGAGGGCGTTCTTGGGGGCGTTACTGGCGCTGCTGCAGGGCCGCTGCGATACTCTGCGCCACGGCTGGTTTGGGAGCCTAAAATCCATGAATACACTGTGCGCGGAAATCAGTTTTAGCGCACGTGCCTGGCGCAGACAATCGCACGCGGACACTCTGCGCCAGCCGCTTGCGACACTTTTCTGCGAAATTCTATGAATTACCCTGTTAATACAGATCATACAGGAAGGGACATAGAATACATGGCATTAAGTTCAACACTGTGCAGTCTTACAGACATAGGTATAGTCATACGTGAGCAGTGTGGGTGCATGAGACTGCAAGCGGAAATAGGGTTAGTTTTTATTAAGTAGCCAGGTGATGGCACAGTTTCTGAACTTGTCGACTACTTGGATTGTTTTTATGTCCTGTGGGAGTGTGTTCCATAGTTGTGCAGCCAGTACCGGGAAACTGGAGCCACCTGCTCTTTTGAGGTTGTATCTTGGTACCATTTGGCAGGAGGTGTTAGAGGATCTTGTGGTAGAGGGTCTCAGGGTTAATTTGTCAGTCAGGTAGGGTGGGGCTCTGTGGTTCAGTGCTTTGTGGGTGAGGCAGAGAGTTTTCAAATTGATTTTATCTTTAATGGAGAGCCCCTTGCAAGGTTTTCTAGTTGCTGATATGTGCTCTCTTCTGGGTATGTTTAGGGCGGCTTTGAGACCCTTATTTGCAGTATCTGAAGTTTGTTCAGGATGGACTTATTGGCAGCTAGGTAGAGACCGTTACAGTAGTCCAGTTGGACTGTATAAGTGCCCTAGCTAGTATAAGACAGCTATTGGGTTACAAGAGGGGTCTACACGCCCTGATCAAATTGGCTGTGTAGGCAGTGGCTGAAGCGGTTATAGTTACGTGTTTAGTTAGTTTGGAATTTGCATCGAAGTAACCGCCTAGAGTTTTTACATCTTTGGCAATGGGTATGTAGTTCCCATATATGCAAATACTGGTATAGTTTGGACTGAGTTTCTGTAGCTTGGTATGTGATCTGACCATTAGAATCTCAGTCTTATCATCATTCAGGCAGAGGCCGTGGAAGGCCATCCATGCCTGAATGATGGTGTAGATTGTGTTAATCCGCAATACATCTGTGTTGTAGGTGCCTGATAGGGGTATGAGTATCTGGGTGTTGTCTGCGTAATTGGTGTAGATGACACCCAGAAGGTCCAGTATATCAAATAGGGGCTTTGTAAAGATATTATACAAAGTAGGAGAGACACATGATCCTTACGGCACGCCACAGGTGATGGGAATGGGCTCAGCAGCTGCCGTGAGTGAGAAGACATGCATGGTCCTGTTGTTAAGGAATGATTGAATCCATGTGATGGCTGAACTCGAAAAGTGAGCTGCTGATGCGAGGTGGTCACAAAGTACCTTGTGGTCGACCAGGTTGAATGCCGCCGACAAGTCCAGGAGGAGTAGGATGGCCACTCTGCCTTTATCTTTTAGTTCGTCAATCTGGCTTTTGAGGTCAACCAGTGCTGTTTCGGTTCCATGTTGCGGTCTAAAGCCAGACTGTCATGATCCAAGTTGTTTTTTAGTCTCAAGATAGTGTTGGATTTGCAGGTATGCAACCCTATCTAGGATTTTTAATAGAAAAGGGACTGTTGTGATTGGTCTGTAGTTTGTAGGTATAGATGGATCTAACGTTTGTTTCTTGAGTAATGGGAGCACCCATGATTCCTTTAGTTTGCCTGGTACGGAGTTGCTGGAGAATGATGAGTTGATTAATTTGGTGATAAAAGGAGCCAAATCTCTGGCTGCATCTTTTATGATCTGAGCTGGGCAACTCTCCCTTGCAGTTAGAGGGTTTCAATGAGGCTATCATTGTTTGTACCTCTGGTACTGATACATTGGTGAATTTTAAAACCTGAATTAAGGTTTATGGGGGTGGACGTTATCAGACTGTTTTGATTACCGGTGATTAGTCGGTGCCGTTTGTTGGCTATTTTAGTCTGGAGACCAGTGATTTTATTGGTAAGTGCATTTTGGATGCAAGTTTTATCCTTGTCGCAAGTGTCTGCAGGTGTGTTAGGATTTTCCAGCTCTCTTAAGATGTTAAACAATTCTTTGGAACTGGAGCTTGCTTGGTTTATCCTGTCATTGAAAGTTTCTTTTTAAGTGCGGATAATGTCACTTTTGTAAGTAGCAGTGATGTTTGCTAGGTTGGTTTTGTTCTCAGTGGAAGGAGTGTTCTTCCAGAGCGTTTCAAGTTTCCTCTTTTCTGTGCGTAGTAGTTTGAGTTCAGATGTGCTCTTGGTGTCCCACTGCGCAGTTTTAGTGGGGCGATTGCATCTCTGGCTTTGGTCATAGATTCATTGTACACGTCTAGCATCAGATTCGGGTCATTCGTGGGAGGTAAAGCATTGAGTGTGGGAATTACTATGGGGAGGATGGCCTCAGCTGTGATGTCGCGTTTGTTTCTAGTCAGACAAGGTGGTGCAACTGGGCTTTTTATCAATTCTAGATTGTTGATGTTGAGCTCAAAGGCTAGGAGGTGGTGGTCCGCCCATAATAAGGGTGAAGACTTCTTTATTGTAATACTGCAGTTTAAATCCGCTACCCAATCGAGTGTTCTGCCTTTCTCGTGAGTAGGTTGGGTGAATTTTTGTAGGAAGCCATGTTCTGATAAGGGATTAGCTGCCGATATGGCAGGTAAGGCATTTGGGCCCTCATAGCCGAGGTTATAGTCTCCTAGGATAATGATTTGCGCTGTGAGTTTAGTGTTGTAAGCTGCTATAGCAGAAATGTCTTCTTCAAATGATCCTAAGAGACCTGAAGGCCAGTATAACAGGTGGATGGTGATCGTATTTTTGGGTGAAGTTTGGAATTTGACTGTTAAGACTTCGCAAAAGGTGACAGGAGCCGAGGTGGCTATTCTCATGTCAAGTGTAGATCTAAAGATGATGGCAGTGCCTCCTCCTCTAAAGTTAGGTCTATCGGCTCTAAGAATGTAATAATTATCGGGGACCGCTAGGGCAAGGGCTGGGCCAGCTGCATCATGCAGTCAAGTTTCCGTTACTGCAAGGAAGTCAAGATTATTTGATAAAATAATGTCTGCAACTTCGGTTGCGGGGGCTATGAGGGACCTGGCATTTAGTAGAGCCCCTTTTATTGGATGCGGTATATTGGGTGAGGTGAGGATTCTTTATGTCTGACATCTCTTTCGGTTTACCTTGGTATCTTTTGCGGTTTAAAATTTCTGGTCATTGGGTTCCGTAGGTGGTTTATTGGTAGTCTTAGGGTTGCGTTTAGCTAGTCGGCTATGGTCTGTAGGGAGCCTAGCTCTTAGTCTGTTGTTTCTGACAATCGTTTCAGGGTAGGTAGTAGGTAAACCTATAAAAGGGTTGGATACATTTTTGTCAGTGGTAAAGGTAGTGGGAGTATCATTATTGTTCCACAATGAGTTTGTGTGTAGGGTAGGTAGTAATGGAGTGGGCCTGATTCTTGAGTCTCTACTGAAGGTACTCAGTGCAGGTAAGAATGGGGTGGCCTTGATCATAGGGGTGAGAGTTGTGGTAGAACTTTGGTTGGTGTCCTGCAGATGCTCCATCGGGACAGTGTTACAAATGTAGGTGTCAAGCCAGGTGGTGCTAAGTGACAATAGGATAAGGCAAAGTAAGCTGATCATGGTGTGTAGGTTATTGCTGTGAGGCAGTGTGGTGTGCCGAGACACCTATCAAATAGGCTGCTTCATCAATTGTGCAGATGATCATTAATGAAGTAAATATTAGCAATAGCTACAGTCCAGCAGTAGGTCTTAGCGGGGCTAAGCAACAGAAAGGGCAGGTCCAGAACAATAGTGGGTGCAAAAATCAGCAGCAGGTCCTAACTAACTGTACGCCAAGGTGGGGGCTAGGCAGCAGGATGGATAAGATCAGGAAAGCAATGCTAGGTGCAGTCTAGCGGAATACCTTGGTAGGGTTTAGGCAAGAAGAGGCTGGGTATCAATATTAACAATATTTGACAAATGTTGGGTGCAGGCACTATGTCTAGGGTAAATCTAAAAGAACTACGAACCAAAAAACGTAAAGCCCTAAACTTATGGCAAAAAGCGCCCAACGCCTCCTCACTATCGTCCTTCAAATCACTGGCCACACAATACAAAAAAAGCATCACAGCAGCTAAATCTGCATCCTACAATGAAAGAATCTCCAACGCCACCTCAGAATCCAAAGAGCTCTTCGCCATCTTCAAGGAACTCTCCACACCGGCCACTAAGTCCCAAGAGATTGTCAAGGACCAAGCCTGGTGTAGCACCATACAATCCGGCCCTCCTAAACAAATTGAACTCCTCCAAGCTAAAATCCTAGACCATCACAAAAATCTCACTCTGCAAATCTTAGCTGCATCCCATAAGGAAACAGTGACTGAGAACAAAAAGATAAGTCACATTACACCTTTTAAATTTAGAGAAGTCTCAGAAAAAGAGGTAATCAATATCGTCAACAGAATCAAACCCTCCAATTGTAAAGGCGACGCCTGCCCCACCAAATTAGTCAAAGATTGCTTTGAAACACTAGCACCATTCCTCAATTCCTTCATCAATGCATCCTTCAACTCAAACTCAGTCCCAACCAGCCTAAAAGAAGCTTGGGTGCACCCTCTTCTCAAGAAACCCACTCTAGATCGAGAAAACGCCAAAAACTATAGACCCATCACAACCGTTCCCTTCCTGCTCAAGATCCCCGACAAAGTCGCCTACTCACAAATACAGCACTACCTCAAAGAAAATTGCATCTTAGGCAAAAGGCAATCGGGCTTCTGCCCGGGCCATGGGACCGAATCGGCCCTATTAGACCTTAAAATTCAACTTAATGACATCATGGACAAAGGCAAACCGGCACTCCTCCTACTATTAGACCTATCTGCTGCCTTCGACCTGGTCAACCATGACATTCTAGGCACGCAACTCAAAAATGAAGCTCACTTCTCGCCTGAAGCTGTCTCCTGGGTCAAATCCTTCCTTGAGGGTCGACTTATGAAAGTCTTTTCTGAATCTGCAAACGCTACCCCAACCACCATCCATTGTGGCGTCCCACAAGAATCCTGCACTGCACTCACCTTATACAACATTTTCACCCTCCCACTGTTCAATGATCTCGACCAACGCCACATAGCTTACACCAACTATGCTGACGACACACAAGTCCTGCTCCCCCTTACTGGGGTATATGAACAAGACGCTGCAGCACTAACTAAAATATACACAGCCATTCAAACCTGGATGGCAGCCAACGGCCTCTGCCTTAATGGGGACAAAACAGATCCTACTAGTTGGCACCAAAGAAACACTAAACAAACTCGCGCCTCTATACAAATCCTTTAACGTTGATAACTCCACCATCACAGTCTCCACTGCAGTAAAAACACTAGGAGTATATCTTGACTCCACTCTCTCTATGACACAGCAAGTCAATGCCGTAGCCTCTTCTGCTGCACTCACCACTAAGGTAATCAATGCCTTTAAACTCTTCCTATCCTCGAAAAACTGCCTGAAGGTAGTCAGAGCCACAGTAGGTACCAAACTGGACTACTGCAACGCCCTCTTCCTGGGCACGTCTGCACAAAACATTAATAAAATGCAAGTCACACAAAACAATGCTCTAAGAGCAGCCCTAAGCATTCCAAAAAGGGAGTAAATCTCCCAAGCCAGAAAAGAAGCACACTGGTTACCTTTAAAAGAGCGCATACTATTCAAATCCATGTCCATCACCCGCAGATGCCTCTCTGCCAATGCCCCCACCCTATCTTTCTGAAAGGATCACCCTCAATACTTCCACTAGACCTACCAGGTCACACCTGACTAACCAGACCCATGTACCCACATTCAAAAGAAGCAAAGCCGGAGGGTCCAGCTTCCAACACCTAGCACCCAAAAACTGGAACGCACTCCCCACCGCCTTAAGGAATGAAAAATCATACCATGCCTTCCGTAGACTACTCAAAACCACGCTGTTCAACTAACCCTGCTTCACCTGTCCTATTGTATTTTCACCACTGTAGGTAAATAACAGCAAATGTATGAAAATATGCTTCTATGCCCTGCTGTGTATCTGTATATTCACCATGTAGGCCTGTAACAACTAAGACCTCTTTAGCGCCACGATGCTCACGGGCAGATGTGCGCTTTACAAATCCAAATAATTAAAATAAAAAAAATAAAAATCCTAACAACAAGATAGGCAAGTTTAATCCTAGGATGGGTCAGTACATTTCGAAAGCTAGGTACATTTAATAGTGGGCACGTGCACATGTAGGCAGTAAACTATGCAGGTTGTACCGCAATGCAGTAAACCCATTAGACTTCAGATAAATGACAGCGTACATGAAGTTTGGCAGTAGGGTTTACGCTAACTACTGGATGACGAGATGGCAGGCAAATTTTAGTAGGTATCAAAGGCTAAGTAAACATCGGTGCGACGCATTGCACAGGATGGCGACAGATTAGCATGGAACACTGTGTAACTGAATGCAGCATAGCACGGTACACTGATTTCAGCAGTAATATGACAAAGCATTCTGGATAGCAGGTGGGTACTTATAGTGCCAGAAGTGGTGATTATCTAGGCATAGAGTGCAGTTAGCGGTATATTGGCAGAGTAGTCAGAGTGAAACATTGTACAAAATAATTACAACACCAGTACAGTAATGCAGCAACGAGTGATCGGGTGGCACGATGCTCAAAATAAACAGTGAAGTAGTGCAGCACCGTGAGTATCAGCTGTGTTGTTTACCAAGGCAAATGGGGAGATTGTCTGGGCGGCGCAGATGGGAACAGGAAGTGGCTGCATGGTGCATTACATGAATTAAGCATTCAAAGACATACAATGTAGGGACATTTTTCCAAACACTTGTGGGATCGCTATTAGGTCATGTGCGCTATTTACCACCAAAAATTTTTTGAAAAGAACCGGGTCGGCAGCAAGTTATATCTTACCCTCAAACTTCCCACAAAGTTTGTAACAATGATACAAATTGAAAAATTGGTTCGGGAAGATATCTCGCGCTCACACCTGTATTTTAACAAGATTCCTCTACAATTTGTGATCAGAACAACATCAGTTTAAAACCATCAAAATAATGATTCCCAAAGAATGTTTTTTGATTTATCAAAGAAAAAAGCAGCCTTTAATTTGTCAGAGAAAGAACAGCCAAACAGCCGACACGTGTTTCGACCTTAGGTCGTTATCAAGGCCCATTTGCAAATCTCTAGAATTCTCCTGTGTTGAAGTGTAACAAATCACTCGATTATTCCTGGTCCTGGGTTGTCAATTCAATTATTCAAATCAGCTTTTAACGATTTAAACTTCCTGAAAGAATTCTTATATATAGCTGAATGCTATCACCAAACTTTTGAACACATAAATGTGTATCTGATAAACAAAGTTCACCATTCAAGGGGTTCGATCCCACGTTTATTGTTATTCCAATGTAGGGACATTGGCTGCGCCCACATGGCAGTGAAAGTGAGCGAAATAGCGCGTTGTGCAGATTAAAATGAAGGTGTCACACTACACAGATAAGCAAGGGTCACGAGCATACAAAGTGGGAGTGGGTAATTACGTAGGTGAACGTTTCATCGAGGAAAAGTATTCTGTGGGATGAGTTTGAACAGTGAGTCCACATGAATTCGGATATGGATAACCTCAGTTAATTTGGTGTGACAAATGGGGTTTCCCTTTGAGAATCACCCGGTGAAAAGGGCAAACAGGATGGCCTTTATCTTTCCTTCGTCAGGCCACCGGCTTAACGCCTGCCAGCGGATGTTGTTAGTTGAAATAGTCGAGGCGTTGCTTAGCAACAGATTCAAGCCTCGCTTTCGTGCTGTGAGACGCCTGGCATTTTGTATTCACGCAATTCAGATGAAATTAGCTGTTTCAGGACCGAAAGCAGCTTAAAGGTGTAGAGGCAAGTGAGGGGGACCAAATAGGAGGATCAAGGCAGCGAATACTGGCAATGCAGTGCGGGCCTCACTGTGGAAGGTGTCTGCTGCTGCAGTTGGTCTGCATGGTCAATCCGACGTAGTCGCCTGGCATCAGGGGTTCTCTGTGGCTGCAGGTGAGGTGTTGGTGGGGGCTTCTGCCGTCGCCACCTCGCTCGCTGGTTTAGCAGAGTTCTTCGATGAGTCATCAACGGATCCTTCTTGAGTGAATTCCCTTTAAAGGATAGTTCCGGGACTTTTTTTTTATTGTCCCTACGGTTCGGCCATGTGTTTTTAAGCATAACTCGGTAGATCGTAGAAAACTTTCCTATGGACCTTACCCAACTTTTCGTCCATTATCGCACTCGAAATCAGCCGCCATTTTATGATAATCCTATCATTTCCCCCCATCGCCCTGGCTCACCTGCTTTTGCGGCACTAAATCAAATCCCCCGCCCCTGAGCCTGACATCAGCAGACGCTTACCGCCCATTTCCCAACGCCAAAGCACGTTTTGTGTCAACAATCGCTGCGCTTCAGCTAATGAAGTGTCGCCATGGAAATGGCAGGACGCCTCTTTCCTCAATAAGTATAAACACACCGTTTCACAACACACAGCAGCAGATTTTCGATTCCATTCTTCTCTCTGTGCTACTTTGAGTATTCTGTGACTCGTTTCTGTGCTCTGGTCAGCTACCTTCGCCGCTTCTAGGCCTTGTGAACACCTGTATCATCTCTGTAAATTATTTTACTTTCTTTACCACACAATGGCTACAATAATGCCGTATATGTACGAGCCCGAGTACACCGAGGAAGAACTACTGGAAAGGCAAGCATGCGAAAACGATGGGGATTCGGACGGCAGTTGGGAGGACCAGTCAACGGATGAAGAGCCTGGACCATGTCGCATGGACGGCGTCTCCACCTGGTGCACGTGCAATCGGTGCAAGCTAATGCCAACTGAGGAGGAGAACTGCTGCTGCCGTGAAAATTCCGGGTGCTTGGCCTACATTTCGGAAGGCGAGCCAAGTCCGCAATGCATCACCGAGCTGCCAGAGTTCAGGGAAGCCTGCCTCTCACGGACCGTGTTGAGGATGATGATGGTGCTTATGCACGAACTTCGCGGCACTGTTCGTCCGCGTAATCCGAGTAACGAGTAGGTATACTCTGGTTGTGATGTCAGTGATGCCACTACTATTTCATGGTCGTCTCCCACATATAAAATTACATCTACATATCATTCGAACGCATGTAAATTGGTTCCATATTGTGCATTTTCTAGATAGAATTTTTTTCAAAGCAGAATGACATTTTTTACCTGAATCGACAGTGATAAGAAAGTTTTGTCATTTTAATACAGTTTGCATCTTTCATTTTCACAGGTGATACAGGCTGGTGGCCTATCGTTGCTTCACTTGGTGGCTTCACGGGAGGCTCGGACACCGCGTTCGGAGAGTAATACCTGCCTGTGCGGTACTTGCCATTAGACAACATTTCCCCAGCGACAGTGGACAATACCGCGGATTTTCCCTGGATGTGCTGCAACCGGAACTTTACAATGTGTAATGTTTATTATTTATGTTCAATTGAAATTAAGATCTAAAATAAAACCCAACATATATTTTAACAATGGTTGTTTTGATTTTTTAAATGAATCTAGTGTGTCTCCATTGAATAGTCTTCCTGTGCCTTGTCTTGTCACACCACATGTCTCTGGCCAGCATCCTCCATCACGCTGGCCGCCCACCTTCAATCCACATAACCGTTGAACCCATATGCAGCAGACATACATATGTTATTTTGCGGGTTGGCATCAAGCCTCCCGGCCTTGCCTCCTCCCCCAAAAATACTTACCACACCACTTTGTTCAAGCGTTGGCAATAAAAGGCTGTTGGATTTTATTGATACAAAACATGGTTATAGGTAAATAATCAATATGGTTGATCATAATAAATCATCCTTTTGGGCACCGGGTACAGAGATGACCCCCTCTGGCCCGTGCCGCCTTGCCACCACAGGCCAGCCTGCTGCTGACTAACTGCCTAGGCATCCAGGGTCTCCAGGGTGACCTGCACCCATATATTCTCCTGGGAGGGTGAGGTATTTATAAACTCACCCCCCTGCCTTCCATGTACTAGATCCTGCAGCCTGCCTCTTACATGCAGTTAGATGGCCTCTCCTTGGTGAGGCCCTGCGGCAAACGAGTTTTGTCTGCACGACCACCGCCCCAATCCACCCCCCCGCCCTATCAAAGGCAGTTCGCACCGGGGTACTTGTGCTGGCAAGTGGAGCTGTCGGGGAGCGATAAAGGCCAAGAGGTGCCAAAGACCATGTACACTTCAAAGTGCTCTATAGAGCATGGGTTGTTGTTCCCATGTCTACCTCCAGACCCCGTGTCTCCTGCCAAGCATCCCCTTCATGCTGGACGGCCCCCTGCAATCCACATGAGTGTGTCTCCATTCAGGAGTCTTCCTGTGTCTTGTCTGCACGACCACCGCCCCAATCCACCCCCCGCCCTATCAAAGGCAGTTCGCACCGGGGTACTTGTGCTGGCAAGTGGAGCTGTCAGGGAGCGATAAAGGCCAAGAGGTGCCAAAGACCATGTACACTTCAAAGTGCTCTATAGAGCATGGGTTGTTGTTCCCATGTCTACCTCCAGACCCCGTGTCTCCTGCCAAGCATCCCCCTCACGCTGGACGGCCCCCTGCAATCCACATAAGTGTGTCTCCATTCACGAGTCTTCCTGTGTCTTGTCTGCACGACCACTGCCCCAATCCACCCCCCGCCCTATCAAAGGCAGTTCGCACCGGGGTACTAGTGTTGGCAAGTGGAGCTGTCAGGGAGCGATAACGGCCAAGAGGTGCCAAAGACCATGTACATTTGAAAGTGCTCTATAGAGCATGGGCTGTTGTTCCCATGTCTACCTCCAGACCCTGTGTCTCCTGCCAAGCATCCCCCTCACGCTGGATGGCCCCCTGCAATCCACATAAGTGTGTCTCCATTCACGAGTCTTCCTGTGTCTTGTCTGCACGACCACCGCCCCAATCCACCCCCCGCCCTATCAAAGGCAGTTCGCACCGGGGTACTTGTGCTGGCAAGTGGAGCTGTCAGGGAGCGATAAAGGCCAAGAGGTGCCAAAGACCATGTACACTTCAAAGTGCTCTATAGAGCATGGGTTGTTGTTCCCATGTCTACCTCCAGACCCCGTGTCTCCTGCCAAGCATCCCCCTCACGCTGGACGGCCCCCTGCAATCCACATAAGTGTGTCTCCATTCACGAGTCTTCCTGTGTCTTGTCTGCACGACCACCGCCCCAATCCACCCCCCGCCCTATCAAAGGCAGTTCGCACCGGGGTACTTGTGCTGGCAAGTGGAGCTGTCAGGGAGCGATAAAGGCCAAGAGGTGCCAAAGACCATGTACACTTCAAAGTGCTCTATAGAGCATGGGTTGTTGTTCCCATGTCTACCTCCAGACACCGTGTCTCCTGCCAAGCATCCCACTCAAGCTGGACGGCCCCCTGCAAACCACATAATGCCACGACATATACACGTCATTCATTCACAAACCCACCCCTGTTTCGAATTCTTTATAACCCACTTCATATTTCTAATGAGAACTTCTTTGCGCTTTGCTAGTCAACCCGTGAAGGTGCTGGTTATCTGCTGTTCGTCTCTGTGAACTTCCGTGACCACTTCGAGGAAACTCGCCAGTTTGCAACCTGTGAACTGCTCCCTGTTCTACGACAAGAAACTACTCTGATCCCGGAATCTAACTGTTTGTTCGTCAAGGTAAGGCCATGTACCATAATCATTTTGCGTCCAATTTCTTTTCGTTCAAGACAGTACATGCAAGGAACTAGTCACATGTTCTGAGTTTAGTCAAATTATTTTTCTATTTTTTTAAAGTTTTTCAAATACTTATCCGCATGTGAATAACGTGTATAGTTCCAAGAACCAAAACGAACCTTGCATTGAACCTTTTATGTGTCATTTAATTTTTTAACACATTGGTATTCATAGAGAATTGTTGATCTTTACTTTTCAGAACTTTCCACAATGCCTGCCTGTTCCATTGGCGGTTGCCCTTCGAAGACCCATAATAAATCTGAAGGTACTATAATGCATGTTTTCCCTAAGACAATAGATCAGATAAGGGAATGGGTCCGATATTGCGGATATCCACCGTCTGAGCTTGAAAGTAGAGTCCTAGAAGTCTTTGCGGACAAGAGGGCTGATCGATACCGCATCTGCAGCAGGCACTTTACCTCTGACATGTACTCCACATCATTGCTAATAAAGAAGAACACACCGCGAGCGAGGCGAAAATTGCTCTCAACCGCTATTCCCACTCTATTCGTCCACATCCCTCCACTGGTGAGTCAAGTTTACGTATTTATCTCTCGGCCTTGCGGTAGTGTGTAACATTAGCTAACAATAATTTCCCCATTTATGTATCCACTCAATATGAAGGCGGAAGATTCTCCATCCGTATCGTTATTGCAGTCATCAGCCACTTCAAGCGCCTATCGGGTAATCTTACTTGGCTATTCTGCCACTGACTTGTTTTAGGCATGTAAATCAATAGTTTTAATTTATCGTGTAATTATTTTACCTAATGGTACACCCTTGTACTCGTCCTCTAGTCTTTGTTTTCAGTTATAATTATTGTTATCCAAAATAATGCAAGTACGGTCTTTCAGGGAGATGCTGAGGAGTCCAACGTATTGACGACAACCGTAGATGTCACTCAGATGCTCGAGGTACGTTTCCGGACAGTTCCATCGATGGAGATCATCAGATCTTGCATTCTTGTAGCGTGATTGTTACACACAATGTTTCTTTCATTTTTAGCCATTGATATGTCCTTCT
This sequence comes from Ambystoma mexicanum, assembly GCF_040938575.1. Classification (NCBI taxonomy): domain Eukaryota; kingdom Metazoa; phylum Chordata; class Amphibia; order Caudata; family Ambystomatidae; genus Ambystoma; species Ambystoma mexicanum. The sequence continues at coordinate 1,679,382,189 of NC_090937.1, forward strand.
GTCGTCGCCCTCCTATGTGTCTTCTTTTTTCAATATTGTGTTCATTACTAATGAAAGTCCTATGTTTCAGGGAGTCGATGGAGCATTATTCCAAGAAGAAGGGGGAGCATGCAGTTACGGGTCGGCGCAACAGCTTGCAGAAGTGTGCACCGCAGTTACATCGTCCCTTGATGTTCTTATGCATTTCGAGGTATGGATACTGACAGTTCGATCAAGCGAGATCATATGACGTGATTACATCCGCTATACTTCCTTCTTTATTAACGCAAGTACTATGTTTCAGGGAGATGACGGAGCTTCTTCTACAAGAACATCACCCCTAGTAGTTGATGCAGATTTCTGGGTGGTGACACTTCCAACGATCGAGCAAATCGAATCATATTTAGATATCCATTATTTATTTTAGACAACTGATCATTTGTGCAGGTCTATTTCGATGAGCCGTTGACGCCTGCACAAAGTGTATGTTCTTTTTAACAAAATAGAAAACCATACTAATGCAATTACTGCGTTTCAGGGAGTTACTGACGCATCATCTTCAATAATATCATCAATGGAAGTCTATGAGGAGCCCGAGATATGGATCTTGACAGTTCCATCTAACTAGATCAACAATGCGTGAATAATTGTCGTTTGAATGTTCTACACAATGCGTTCATTCGTGTTTTGCTATTGAGATGTACGTGGGTATTGGTCCCCAAGTACATTTTGTGTTTTCGATATTATTATACATACTAATGAAAGTTCTATGTTTCAGGGAGTCGATGGAGCGTCAGTGCGTGATGGATGTGCTTATCATGAAAATATAGTCGTTGCAGCGCAAGAGGAAGTGAAGACATGCACACACGAGTCGGAGCAACAGCGTCCTGATGTTGAAGTTCGAGGCAAGAAAGTTTCAAAGAAAAGAAAGCAAAAGAAGGTTAGTGTCCTGGTCACTATATTATGTTGTTTTTCACTGTTAATAGTTCAATACTGTAAGTTGTGTTTAAACTGAACATCCCTTTTCCAATCTGTCCTCTAGTTGCGAGTGGGTGTACGAACTTGATCTACACAGACAGTGAAGCGAACGAGAGATGTTGCTTGTCAAACCTTTTGGCAGGGACTGGAGACTGGAGATGCATCGTGCCAATGGGAAGAATATGAAGTGATTGACAACGGAGCTATACCACCACCAGCCATTGATAGTGAATGTCCTCCTGGTAGTTCGGATGCAGTCGGAGATCAATTCACAGAATCCACACCCGCAAAAACTAAGACAGCGAGAAAGTTGAAGAAATTGTTTTATTCACCCATCGCCGGAGAAGGAACAGATGTTGCAATGGAAGAGAATGAAGTGGACGACAATGAAACACCATCAATATCACTGAACATAGCGGAAGACGATATCAGAGATTCTACCTTTCATGTGAGTGACATGTCCTCAACGTTACAGGCCGAACCAGCTGGGATGCAGAGTGACCTTATAAGGAAAGAGGCCAAATTCATTGTATTCGATAGTTGTTTGATTGATATTATTATTCGGATGAAATGTGGGCATTCGGTTGGTGGGGAAGTATGTGGGGAGCCATTGATTAATGTGACTCGTGCAATTCGAGGCACTAACCTTAAAATACATGCCACCTGTACAAAATATCATCCTTTCTCATGGTCTGCACAACCCATGCTGGGGCAACTGCTAGCAGGCAACCTACTTTGTGCAGCGGCTGCACTTTTTAGTGGTTCAAGTTTTAAAAAGTTAGAGTCTTTCTTTCAGTTTGTGGGAATCCATTTCATTGCGAAAACTCAGTTCTACAAATACCAAACCGATTATCTATTTCCAGCCATTAGCGAAGCTTGGAGAATGGAAAAAATGTCTATTGATAGTACATTCGCGGGCAAACGGTTCAGGCTAGCCGGTGATGGACAGTGCGACAGCCCAGGATTTTCAGCCAAGTACTGCACCTACCACTTTCAGGACATGGAAAGTAAGAAAATTGTGAGTTTGGTGGTCGTGCAGGTGTCACAAAGTACATCCTCAGTGGCCATGGAGAAAGTTGGCTTTGTAGCATCATTGCAAGAACTACAATCGCGGGGAATGGTGATCGACCTGATAGCCACGGACAGACACGTTTCAATTGCCAAGACAATGAGAGAAGAGTACAAAAATATAAATCACCAATTTGACGTTTGGCAACTTGCAAAAACAATCAATAAAAAAATGTCGGCTGCAGGTAAAAAAAAAAATATGCAAGGTATTTCACAGTGGTCCAAGTCAATCAGCAACCATCTTTGGTGGAGCTCAAAAACATGTGGAGGGTCGTTGGAAATTCTACTGGAAAAATGGCGGTCAGTAATGCTACACTGTAGCAACGTTCACCGCTGGACCACAAACCAACATTTCCACAATTGTGAACATGGCCATTTGTCCACAGAGGAGGCACGGAAGAAGAAGTGGTTGATTCCTTCATCACCCACTCACAAAGCCATTGAAAAGATTGTATTTGATAAAACTATAACAAGAGATTTGAGGGGACTCACGGAATTCTGCCACACAGGAGATTTGGAGGTGTTCCACAATATGTACCTAAAGTACAGGCCAAAACGATTGCATTTTGGCATGGAGGGCATGATAAATCGGACTCTTCTAGCGGTCTTGGCACATAACCATAATGTTGGCCGTCAACAAAGTAGGACGACCGGAACTTTAGGGACGCTTCGCTACAATAAGGCCTTCACTAAAAGAAGTAAACAATGGGTGATCAAACCAGTGTTTGAGGATATGCAATATGAGTTTATTGAGAGACTTATTGTTGATGTCCTAGATAGGCACATACATGGAGTTGTGAACGAACCTGTGCAGGGGACAACTGCATTGCCACCCAACATTGCCTCTGTTCCATGTCCACCTAAAGCAGAGCTCATTGAGAAATACACATCGCGGTTTAAATGATTGTAATTTGATTGTCTGTTCTCTCGAGTCTCCTCATGTCGCAGGCCCATTGAATATGTGTATCTATGTAATGTGTAAATAAAAGTGATTGCTCAGTGTACATGCAATGTGTCTCTCCACCCTTGCCCCTCCCTTCACCGTGCAGTAGTGCGAACCACCCGGGTGTCACCTGTGACTTTGCTCTCGAGTCTCCTCATGTCGCAGGCCCATTGAATATGTGTAGCTATGTATTGTGTAAATAAAAGTGATTGCTCAGTGTACATGCAATGTGTCTATCCAACCTTGTTCATTTGCGCATTAAATTAAACCAAACAGTAATATAAATCATTTTTCAAAAAATATAGAATGTCTCCGTATTTATGGTTCTCTGGGGCTGCAAAGCACGCAGACAAAATGCAAAGATGGAGTGTAAATTTCAAGTCCTGTGAGATGGCCTTACACTGAATGTAGCTAACTAGGAATGTGTGCTCGTTCAAAGTGAAGGTCAGCTGCTTTGATTTTTTGCTCGGGTGCCGGAATGGCCCACGACTCAGTATAAGGTTCTATTGTTATTTGACCTTGACAGGCCGGGACCATCCCGAAAGACTTCTTTTTGGGGGTGTGGTGCAATAACGTAAGAAACGATAATGAATTAAATTTCAGAAACGAAAGCCATTTAATGTTCGTTCATTAGAAGAAATATCGTCGGCATAGAAGGAGTGGTATTTCGGGGCTGCCCTACGCACAGACACAATGGAAAATGCAAATATAATGTAAGTAACTCTTTAGATGAGTTTATACCGCAATTTAATTACTATACAGTAGCTTTAAAGACGGGTTAAGTTGTACTTGTTCGTTCTATGTGGCATATTGTTTTGAACCGCGCACTATCTTGAGGAGACCCATCTCCTTTTACGGAAGCACCTCAAAACCTTCCTCTTTGCTTCTGCTTTCTCTCTCCCTCTCCCCTGCTACAACTGGTCCACTGTCTGCGACCTCGGTCCTGGGCCCTTCCACTCTCCACCTGCACTGCCTCCCTGTCAACCCCTGCACTGGGGGACTGTCTCAGTATCCTACAGCCCCCCCTTGACGTATAATACCCAGTTGCACTGTCCTAGCTATGAAATAATTTCCTGACCTAATATATAAAATGAATAATTTTAATAAAGATCTGATGGTGAGACTAATTTCATTTTTTATGTTTTTCAAACAGGTACATCATTCATTATTGTATGTGTCACGAGTACCAGACACCGGCGGATGGTTTTTTTAACCGCCAGTTGCTTCTCCGCGTGAACAACGTTACCACCCTGACCATTTTATGGGACGATCGCCAAGTACAAGTATGCCCTTACGCGGTACTAACGGCTAGATGCAACATACAGACCGTTGTGGTGGCCTAGTGCCTCGTTGTTGGAACAGCCATGCGATTATCAGTGCGACCGAAGAGCTTATTTTATCGTAAACCAACACCCTCTGTTACTGCACACGAACATCGCTTGCCTCAAGACGAACTATTTTGGATCGAGAGCAAAGAAAAATGCAAATCGCTGAATATTCTCTAAACATCTGATGTCCAATAAATGTACTTTGCCAAATGTACAATCTTGCCGTTTGCTTTTAAACCACAGTTTCATATTCCGAATTGTGGCGCTGTATTTTGAGATGATCTAAGACCCTGTGTACAGCAAAGGAACATCGCGTGACTCAAAACGAACTTTTTGGAACGTGAGCAAATAAAAATGAAAATCGCTGAATATTCTCAAAACATTTGATGTCAAATAAATGTACTTTACCAAATTTACAATCTTGCGGTTTGATTTAAAAGTACAGTTTCATATTCCGAATTGTGGCGCGCTGTGTTGTGAGCTAATCTGTGTTGATTTCCGGGTTCTGTGTGGAGTCGCGTAGAAGACGCCTGGGCGCGTTTGCCTACGCAGCACAGTCACGTCACGGAGAGAGGCGGGGAATATGAATGTTTTGATAAAGTGCCGCAAAAGCAGGTGAGCCAGGTCGATGGGGGGAAATGATAGGATTATCAGAAAATGGCGGCTGATTTCGAGTGCGATAATGGACGAAAAGTCGGGTAAGGTCCATAGGAAAGTTTTCTACGATCTACCGAGTTATGCTTAAAAACACATGGCCGAACCGTAGGGACAATTAAAAAAAAGTCCCGGAACTATCCTTTAAGGCAGCAGCCACAGATCGTCGGGATTTCTTGAAGAAGAGGTGAACAATGTTGTCGAGGCAGCAGCTTCGGTACTTGTGGTGCTCGTTGACAATCAGTGGAAAACGTCCTGCAACAGTGAGGCGTGCAGTGCACCTCGATGACAAGTGTTTGTTGCTGCAAAGGGAAGACAATAAATAACTGTATTCCCAGCAACGGGGTTGGGTTGTTAATGTCTGGCGTTGGCGAACGTGACTCGACCCAGCTGGCTTCCGGATTTTCATCGCCATCTTTTTGGTCTTCGGGTGGCGGGAAACCCACCGGCAGATTCCCCTCGGTCGTCGACGACCTTGACCTTCTCCGGCAGGACGTAAGTAGTCGACAGTGATGAGCAAGAAAGTCCTTGATTCAAAGTGTCTTAGGCAATAGAGTGTTGCTGCTCCGGTCAATGAGGTTACAGCGTTACCTCCGAATCTCAGTCGATGATGATGGACTTCAATGTCCGGGCGCTTCACTTCAGTCTTCTAGGCTATCCCCGTCTCTGGGCGGCAGCCTTTCGAGGGTCTGACTTCCAGGGAGCATTGGTGAAGATTAGCTGGCGCACTGTTAGGGAGAAATCTCCAGAATGGCTAATTTCCCTTACCTACTGAGTCCCTCAGCAGCTTTGCTGGATTTCTAGGATTTATATTTTTCACCTGGTAAGAGTGCAAGCCTTTTTGTCCCACTCTTGCATGTGTTCTGCCAGATAATACTAAAGAATATATATTTATTTTTTTATTTGTATCAGTTGAAATTAATCAACCTTTCAAATACAATTACATATTATATACACATATAACACTTTATAGGGAAAAGTAGGGAGAAGGAAAGAGCAATGAACAAATTAACATAGGATCAATATATACAAATTATGAATCTTCCGCTTGACCTTTAAATGAACTTTAAAACAAACAATAAAAGAAAACTTATGAGAAATACAAGATTGTAAAACTTAGGTTTCGACTTCAAATAGAATGCATGAGAGACGAATATTGTCAATTAGTTTCAAGTTTTAAACTGGATAAAAAATGTACAGTGGCAATCTGTAGTGGTAAGTAGCCCGAGCCTAGTATTAGTGACCAGGTCACGTCTTGAGAAGCGAGACCTAGGTAGTTACAATGGGCCTCATTACACGGTAGGCGGAGAACCATGGCGCTATTAGCGCCATGGTTCATGCCGGTAAAATACCGGCACCGCCTTGGTGGAAAGGGGAATTACCGCCCCATTCCAAGGTTGGCGGGGCGGTAATTCCCCCTTCCACCAATTCCCTTCCCCATTCCCATTTTTGCCCCATAGGGCATAATGGGAATGGGGAAGGCGCTAATTACGGCACTGCAAATTGCGGTACCGTAATTAGCTGCCTGGGTCCCTTTGCGGGTTGGTTTTTAATGCCTGCAAAAAGCAGGCGTTACATTCCCCAACCCGCAAAGGGACCTCGTAGTAAGACGGTAAGGATTTACCGGTACCGGTAAAATACCGGTACCGGTAAACCCTTACCGCCTACCGTGTAATGAGGCCCAATGTCTCGCAAAATTAATTTCTCGCAACGGTCGAAGGACTTTACATTCCGTGATAAGATGCATCAAGGTTTCACGAGTGTCCATCGAGTTACAGTAACGGCAAAAATTCATTGTAATGCTCAGTAGTCTCCTTTTAACTTTTAACTCTCGAGTGACCCACAGGTTGAATCGTAATCTTAAAATATTATTCCGGTATTTTTGAGATGGACATCGAATTAAATATGCTGATAATGTGCGCATTTTTTTTATGTGGAAATCGAAATTCATCGGCATCTTGATATGCAAGACATGTAATTCGGGTAAGAATCCAGTCTGTGCGATATATTTTTAGTTTAGCTTTGTCCGGATTTTGCAATAAAAGATCTAATGATACCTCTGCCAAAATTAGCACGCGATAGACACTCGTCAACCAAGATGTGATGAACGGCTGTTTTGATGAAAACATATATGATAAAACATGTTTTAGCAAACCTTGGGATGTCGTTGACAGCAGCCATTTTCGAAAAAAGGAGCATTGACGCCAGTTGAAAATTGCCTGCATTGAGACTAAGCCGAGTTCATACCTTATCCAGGCAACTGGGGTGCAGGTTGGCAGATGTAATACTCAGCGCCAATATTTTGCCTCCCATTTTGTCAGTTGGAAGGAAGGGATTTCATGAAAAATGTCCAGCCCATATAATAATGCCAGAATGGTTTTCGCGGTCCAAAAATGCCGTGCTGGCAAAATTGAGAATTTACCATATTTATGCATTAAAATGCTGGCTTGTGATATAAATTATGTTAATCTTGTTTCAAGATGTATCAAGTGCCCTGTTGGTTGAATAAGACTCTCAAAAACCATGCCGAGATAGTTGTAATGAGGCACCCTATTTATAGGGGTTTGATTGAGGTTCCACACATAAGAAAGCGGACATCGCCTTTTCGGGGAATACACTACGATTTGTGTTTTGGATAGATTTATTTTTAGTTCGTTAATCTGTGTGTAAAGGAAAAAGGCGTTCAACAGACGTTGTAAACCCACTTGTGTTTTGGAAATAAGTACCAAATCATTGGCATATAAAAGGGTTTGGATTGGATGGCCATTCAATTTCGGGGAGTCTGAAATCACAATAGAGAGGTCATGTCTCACATCTTGAATATAGTAATTAAAGATGGCTGAAGCTAAGAGACAACCTTGTTTAAGGCCACGTGATGTATGAATCTGTTTTGACAACAAGCCGTCCAATGTCAATCGAACTCTGATCGATGTTTTGGAATGTAAAGCATATATCACATCCAGTAGAGTTGCAGGACAGTGATCTCTCTGCCATTTTGCTAATAGGAGGACGCGGCTCACTGAGTCAAATGCAGAATTGAGGTCAATGAACGAATAGAAGACTCGTCGTTTCTGCAGATGACATTGCAACTTGATTGAATTTAATGCAAATAAATTGATCGTTGTACCCATACCCGCAACGAAACCCGTTTGATGGGGATCATGGAAGTGTGAGTGCAGAGTCCAGTCATTGAATTTTGCAAGGATCATTTTGGCAAAAACTTTTCGTGGGGCGTCAAGCAAGGCGATCGGCCGATAGTTAGCTGGGAGGCAGCAATTGCCCTTCTTGAAGATCGGGATGATGGATGTTTTCCAGGAGCTTGGAATCTTGCGAGTGAGTAAGATATCTTTGAAAATGAGATAGAGAATGTGTGCCCATTCGTCCGGATGTGCCTTAAACATACGGTTCGAGAGCCCGTTGGGACCTTGCGCTCTTGATGAGCTAATTTGCATAATAATGGACCGAATTGATCTTTCAGACAGCTGTAATCGCCAGGGAGAGTCGGTGGCGGGGATATATTTGAAATTCTCAAACGCTGAATCAGCATATAAAGCGGAAAAATGTGTGATCCAATCAGCTTCCAAGACGCCATTCATTTGTGCGTCGCCCTGTAGATTCTGCTTATGGTTATTTAATAACTGCCACATATGTGCCAAATTTTTATCGGACATTGCAGCTTGCATTGAGATACTATCACGCTGGAACTGTGACGATTTCCTGCTCCTAAGCCAGTTTTTATAGCAGCATTTAGCAGTTTTTAGGAGTTGCCAACGTGAAGGATCGTTCAAGAAAATTGTTTCCTGATTTTCCGATATGCGCCTTTCATGACCTTAATTTCGGGATCAAAAGTGTGTAAATGGCAAACACGATTGTGCTGCAGAGTGGTTAGATTTTGCAAAAGGGTTTTAGGAGGTCCGGATATTGTGCACCATTGTCATGCCACTCATTTGCTTCTAAGATGTTTGCAAAAGACTGAATCTTGCCAATATTCCTTCTAAGGCGATTTCTTGCAGTGTTTATTGTTGCTACAGAATGTAAGACTCGACTACTGAGAACATGCTCAAAATTCCATGTGAGCTGTGCAACTAACACACATTGATCACTATTGGGGTGAGCACTGATAGAAAGATGTTGAACACTTTGTAACAGATTTGGACTCATGTAGATGTAGTCCAGAGTACTAGTACTGGATCCAAGGTGCCAAGTGTAATTTGAGGGGACAACACCTGTAACAGAGCCATTTAAGCTGAATAGATTGCGATCTAACATAATACTTATCCATTTCTGTGCGGACCAAGAGTAATCAGATATGTCTCGACAATCCAAGTTAAGGTCTCCCGCAACAATGGTATGAGTGATGGAGGGTTTGAAAATTGTAAGGTCTAAGATTGTAATCAGACCATCGTAGAATATGTCATCGGCCATGGTGGTGGTATTGCGATAGACATTTATCAGTGCCAGTTCTTGGGAATGTCCCAGAATAAGAACTAATTGAATCTGGGCTCCAACCGAGGCCCAAGGTGTGATAGAAAAGCCACTGGCTTTGTGTACACCCACTAAAAGGCCAGAGGAGGGGCGACCACTGCTCGGGATTGTAGGAAGAAAGGAGATCTCATAACCATCCTAGTCCGGGCACGTGATAAGCCAGGTTTCTTGTAAGGCTATCAAATGATGGAGATTGGCGAAATTGGCAATGGAGGAATACAAGTGGGAGTGGCCCCTTGTGTTCCAACTTAAAAGCCAAATCAAATCTTTAGCACATGTTAATGGTTACTGATAATTGGAGGTTTCGCTTTGTACCTCTGCGGACTGCCTCCGAATTCCATGATAGATGTTAGATTTCGTAGTAAGGTGTTGAATTTTTAAAGGTACTTTCTCAGGTTCTTCTGCTAAGAGAAAGCCCATGCTAAACAGTTGCATCCTGCATTGCCAACTAGAGTCTCGGACTAGACCAGAAGGAATCCACAACCTGACAACTGCGCATGTCATTTCTGAGACAAATTCAATTTGCTCTATGTCATTAGATGCCAGATTTCTTAAGTCATCAATATCTCTGAAAATATTTAGGACCCTTTGCCGGTTCAAGTCGTAACATGGGAACTTTCCTTCTCTACATTTTAAGATGAGAGTGAAAAATTGCTCACGTCGAGGATTTAAATGACGTGAGGCTATCTGAGTGTTGGCCCTTTCTGGAGCCCATTGCAATTGAGGGTTGTTGCTGTCATTGCTGGCATGAGTGCGGTAACCTCCTTCTTGATCTGCTTGTCGTGTGGGCATTGGTTTCTGAGTAGGTTGGACTTCAGAGACAGCTGCAGCTGAAGCAAGAGTTTTGTGCTTTTGCTAAACTGATTGCCAGGTATTCGTCTATTTTTTGTCTAAAATTCTCAAGTTGAGTCAAGGTTGTAGGATCATCAACGGTAACTGGCAATTTCTGCTGACTTTGAAGACTGTTGGCCTCATTACGTCCCAGGCGGAGGACCATGGTGCTATTAGCACCATGGTCCATGCCGGTGTCTGCCATGGCGGAATGGGAATTACCACCCCATTCCGAGGTTGGCGGGGCAGTAATTCCCCATGCCGCCATGGCCCTTCCCCATTCCTATTTTTGCCACATAGGGCTCAATGGGAATGGGGAAGGCGCTAAGTGCGGTGCCGCAAATTGCGGCACCGTACTTAGCACCAAGGTCCCTTTGCAGGTCCCTACTTTAACGGCTGGTAAAACCAGCCGTTAAGGTCGGGTCCCGCAAAGGGACCTCGTAATTAGGCGCTAATAGGTTAACGGCGCCGCAGCCTTTTATGACGCGGTTAACCCATTAGCGCCTGGGTCGTAATGAGGCCCTAGATATTTTAGCAGAAGCCACAACGAAAGGAGTTGGCGATTTGACAGGATAGGCACCTTCTATTATTTGGTTATTTGTGGTGTTGTCAGTGGAGGGCCTATTGGTGTGGAAGTGTGAGCGTTCGCAAAAAACCTCATGTGGGCAGCATTTTGTGCTTTCAGAGCAGCTAGTTATTTATCTGCCTCGATGTTGCGATCTATAGATGAAACTAGCTGCGACAATGGAGACAATGGGGCGTGAACTTGAGTGACAATATCCTGTTTGGCTATTCTCGAAGGCATGAAAAAGGGCCCAACAGGTAAGTTTGAAAGGACTGGGTAGAACGAGTCTTGCGTCAATGTATTCCTTGTCATGTCAGCCAAGACTGATGAAGGCAGGCGAAGGGTTCTCGCAGAAAGAGGTGGCAAAGCTGGTCGAGCCATCTCTTATAGAGGCCCATCCGAGGACATGCTGGTCGACACACGATTGCAAATGAGAGGGTGGAAAAACATTAGCCTGTGTCGGAGGAATGATTGCATTATCTTTTAAAGCAGTAGATTTGCCCGGAGCCATAAAGAAAGAATTCAAAGGGCCTCATTACACGGTAGGCGGTAAACCATGGCGCTATTAGCGCCATGGTTCATGTCGGTAAAATACCGGCACCGCCTTGGTGGAAAGGGAAATTACTGCCCTATTCCAAGGTTGGCGGGGAGGTAATTCCCCCTTCCACCATTGCCCTTCCCCATTCCCATTTTTGCCCCATAGGGCTCTATGGGAATGGGGAAGGCGCTAATTACGGTACCGCAAATTGCGGTACCGTAATTAGCTCCACTGGTCCCTTTGCGGGTTGGTTTTTAACGCCTGCAAAAAGCAGGCGTTAAATTCCCCAACCCGCAAAGGGACCTTGTAGTAAGGCGGTAAGGATTTACTGGTACCGGTAAAATACTGGTACCGGTAAACCCTTACCGCCTACCGTGTAATGAGGCCCAAAGTCTTTTTAGTTTGCTTAAGATTTGCCATGTTCTTTGTTTTTTTTAATGCAAGGGGCTTTTGTGATGCAACTTTTGGATTTCTTACTTTTAGCGCATCTAGAAATGCACGTGCACCAGTCTTATAGGCAGGCTTCTCGATGAGCCAATAGGAGAAGCAGGGGGCGGATCAGTGAGGTGGGATTGTTTGATGCAAGTGACGCAAGTTCCGTGTTTCAGAACGCTCAGCCTTTCTCTTGCTGACTCGAGCGTTGGTGCTGGTGCTGTTGAAGCGGATCCACGGAGCAAGTTCTTTGTCGATGGCACACAGTCACACGAAGCAGACAGCCGGGGGAACAGCCCAACAGCCGACACAATTACAGACACTACCGGATGCGCCTTTTATTCTTGTGAGGAGAGCTAATTGGTATCAGGTGAATGCACTTAGCAACCTTTGCCTGACCCAATTAGCGGGAAAAGTCCAGTACGATGTGTGTAAGTGGATGTTGTTACACTCAGTCTCCCTCCTCTTCCTCGGCCCATTGTTTGCGTAGAAAAGGGAGGGGGTTGGGACCTCGGAGCATCCGAAAGCATACGATGGGTTGGATAAACAAAATAAGGAGGAATACCATGTTTCGCCATTGGTTATCTCACCCCCTCTCGCTGAAGACCCCTCACTCAGGTGATCCTCCACCGCTGGTCCACCCCCAGGAACTGGATCCAAAAGAGATGGCTGTGTCCTGGCCACCTGGATGACAAGTCCCCGAGGACTAGCGGGTGAGGCATACTTTGGTTTCTCACATATCCTTCCCCTATGCGAGGTGGATAGGTTTGTTCTTACCCAAAGTCCTCTAGTTTGAGGGCTCGGGAAAGGACTAGTGGAAGTTCTATCCTGGGACTCTTGCATATTCACAAAGTTTCTTTTTGGTTCTTCTGGTTGGGGCTTGTCTTAACTTTAGTTGTGAGTAGCCTATTAACTGTGATTGAGGGATTTTGATACCCATACTGTCTCTATGAGGGTCTGTACCTGTCCATTCCCCTTTCAGATGTAATTTGACATAAACTTACAAGGGGGATCCCTTCCCTGAGTTTTTCTCATTTTGGGTTTCCCTCTGTCGGGCTCTGACCTCTTTCGGATATCGAAGACTTTCAAATGTGCGTGGTTTCCTTCTCAGGCCACAGCAGAACCACTTCGATTAAATGTTCACAGTTCAACTTTCACTTTCCGCCTTCTCTGGGAGTGAACTTCTTTATTTCACTTTTTGTTGTTCATACGCCTTATCGCTTTAAACAATTCACTTTTCACTGAGACTTTCGAGTGGGCTACTTACTTTCACCAGACCACTCTGCTACTTAGTATCGCTGTCTTCCCAGTCGTCATTTACTTCAAAGTTCATTCACAGGTCTGCCTTTCCTTGCGTTCCATTCGCACGCGGGCAGGATCCACTTGCATTATATTGCTGCTATCTCAAATTTTTAACACACACCAGTCTCTCAGGTTGCTTTGGCAACTCACCGGCTGTGTGTGTTTCTTGTTTGCTTTTTTGATACACAATTCATGAGTCAAGGTTAGTGCCACAGGCTTGACCTTGCCTCTCCAACGCTGGCTTTCACCCGGGAGGATCGCTGGCATCCTTGGAACACAATGCAATCTTCACCTGTGGGATCTGGTCTCCTCCAAGTGTTTTGTCCTACCTTGAACCCTTCCCTTGCCTCATCACACCCTGAAACACGTGTCTATGGGCACGATATAAATCAAATATATATCATGCCGAATGATGCTGTCCATATTGAATTGGGATTTGGCCTTTTAGAAGATGAGTTTCTGCTTGAACTACTGTTACATTGGTTGCGTATTTGGTCTACTCCCAAGGCTAACCTTACGCAGAGGAAACACTTGGAGGAGACCAGATCCCACAAGTGAAGATTGCATTCCAGCGGGTCGGAGGTAACAACATCCAGTAAGGAACTCTGAGGTTTTCAGACCCACGGCTCCTGGCCCTTGGTCCATTGTTCTGCTCCAGTAGGTTTGCCTTCATCTCGGACGCCCTGCTCATACTCGTGTTCCGCCTTGCTCAGAGTGTGTCTTTGGGTGCTGCCTTTTATTCATGTGAGGAGAGCTAATTGATATTATGTCTATGCACTTAGCATCAAGTGCTTGACTTTGCCTGACCAGATTAGAGGGACATGTACAGTACAATGTGTGTAAGTGGATGTTGTTACTCTCAGTCACCCTCTTCCTCAGTTAAAAGATGAACAAGTTACTTACCAACTGTAACGTTCTTTCGACTGGATGTTCCTCCCACGTATTCCTTATGTTTGATATATCCATATCCCAGCTTTCTGCTCTGGAAACTTTTTTCCAGGAGAGGACGCTACGCGTTGATGACTGTCGAGTTGATGTCCCTCGAAGGCCTCCGTCTCAACGTCGACGTCATCACTGGTGTAAATAGTCACGCACAGCGTCCTTTGCTCAGTTCCGTTTTGGAGAGCTAATTATTGTGCAGGATGAGGCAGTTACTACCCTTGATGGAGCCCAGACTACAACTACAAGGGAAGTTTTACTGCGGGGAAGGATAGGAGGGGCGATAAGGAATACGTGGGAGGAACATCCAGTCGAAAGAACGTTACAGTTGATAAGTAACTTGTTCTTTGAATGGATTGTGTCCTCCCACATATTCCTTATCTTTGATAGACTCCCAAAGCAGTAATGTGTACCGGAGCAGGAGTAAAAATGTGTAAGTTTTAGGTGTGCATAGAGTGCAATACAGCTTTTCCAAATGTGGTCTCTTGGCTAGTGGAGGAGTCTAGACTATATGATATATGACAGGTTATTTATAACACGCTTAATACCCAGAGGTTTCTAAGCGCAGAACCGGGGGATCGAACCTGTGGTGCTCCGAGGCGTCTTGCTTCCAAGGCGGGCACGTTGCCCCTGAGCTACTGTCCCGAGAATATGGTGAAGGTGTGTGCAGGCGACCATGTGGCAACTGCACAGATGTCTTTTATTGGAACTCCCCTCTGGAGAGCTGACGAAGCTGCGATACCCCTGGTTGAATGAGCCCTCAGATGTTGAGGAGGGTCTTTGCCTGCCAATTTATAGCATTCTAGAATAGTTAGAATTATCCATCTTGAAATGTTTTGTTTAGTGTTGGCAGTGCCTAGCTTATCCCCTGCGTATCCCACAAACAATTGGTCTGTTTGCCTAAGTCTTGCAAGTCTGCTGATGTAGGAACTCAAAGCACGCTTTGGGTCAAGTCTGTGCAGTCTTTCTTCCTCTTTCCCCAGATGAGGAGGAGGGTAAAATGAAGGTAAGGTTATCTTTTGTGTAATATGAAATTCTGACACAACCTTTGGGAGAAAATTTGGCTTCACCTGTAGAACAACTTTGTGCCTCATTAAGAGTTTGCCGGTAGCCGTGCCGGTAAAAGCACTGTGGCTGCCGCCAAACTCGTGAATTTAACGGCACCCAGCATTGGGGACGAACGTGGGCATTCCAACCTTGGTGGACCCATAGGTCTCAATGGGAATGGGGAGGTCGGATGCACCGGCACCATTTATGAATGGTGCCGGTGCATCAGACGTGTTGTGTTCGCGGGTGCCTGTGTGCACGCCAGGTCAGACATGGCAGGCACACAGGCACCCGCGAGCACAACTCGTAGTTTTCCGGTCCCAGTACTACGGTACCGGCAATATTACCAGTAACGTATTTCCCAGACAGGCAAACTCGTAATGAGGATCTTTGGGCATCATTCCGAGTTTGGAGGAAGCCATGGTGCTATTAGCACCATGACTGCCTCCAAAATCGGTCCGGGTTCCTTGAATGGGGACTTACCGGGTCATTCCAACCTAGGAGGACCCGCTAAGTCCCTATTCAAAAAACCAATCCCCATTCCCATTTGAGCCCCCATAGGGCTAAATGGGAATGGGGAGGGAGCTAATAGCGGGCCTGTTATTTGCTCCCTGGTCCCTTAGCAGCTCCCGCTAAAGGAAAACCAGCTGCCCTTAGAGGGACCCGCTAAGGGACCTCGTAGGGGGTTAACGGCACCAGCATTCTTACTGGTGCCGTTAACCCCCTACCACCAGGGTTGGAATGACCCCCTTTGTCTTTAAGAAAGCCGATGTGAGGAGGTTTGCAAGATAAAGCTTATAAATCACTCACCCGCCGGCTAGATGTTATTGCTACCAGAAAAATAGTTTTAAAGGTAAGAAATCTCAGTGGGCACGAATGAAGGGGTTCAAAAGGGGTACCCATTAGGAATTTCAAGACTAAGGGCCTCATCACACGGAAGGCGGTAACGGTTAACGGCCACCGTTAATGGTAACGGTGACCGTTAACCATTACCGCCTTACTACGAGGTCCCTTAGCGGGTTGGTGCTTTAACGCCTGCTTTTTGCAGGCGTTAAAAACCAACCCGCTAAGGGACCTCGGAGCTAATTACGGCACCGCAAAATTGCGGTGCCGTAATTAGCGCCTTCCCCATCCCCATAGAGCCCTATGGGGCAGAAATGGGAATGGGGAAGGGCAATGGCGGAAGGGGGATTTACCGCCCCACCAACCTTGGAATGGGGCGGTAAATCCCCTTTCCGCCAAGGCGGTGCCGGTAATTTACCGGCATGGTCCAGGGTGCTAATAGCACCCTTGATCACCGCCTTCCGTGTAATGAGGCCCTAAGTTTAGGTCCCAGATGGGGACTTTAAATGGAGTTGGAGGGTAAACATTCATTAACCCTTTCAAAAGTTGAACAACCAAGGGTATTTTGAAGTATGAGGGTTGCTCAGCAGTGCGTTTAAAAATAGACAGCGCTACAAGGTAACCCTTGACTGTACCGATCTGGAATCCTGAATTCGCTAGGTGTAAAAAGAAAGATAACACCATTGGTGTATTACATGAAAAGGGGTCAACATTTTTGTCCCTATACCAGCTGCAGAATTTGTTCCAACGGCAGCGGTATAGTGACTTGGTTGCTGATCTTCTGGTCAAAAAGCAACACCTCCATTACGTTATCCGGGAGGTCCCAATCTTTGTAACACAGCCTTTCAGAAACCATGCGTTAATACTGAGAGTCCTGATATCCGGATGTAGAACCTGACCCTCCTCTTGCGAGAGAAGATCCTCTCTTTGTGGAAGACGAATCAGAGGACAGATGGACATGTCCAGAAGGTCTGGGTACCACATTCTCCTGGCCCAATCCAGGGCATGACGATTGTTAGGGAGATTTCTCAGAAAGGTGCTAATTCCTCTCTACCTTAGAGACCCCTAGTTATTTTGCTGGACTCTAGGACTTTTACATATTGAACCTGGAGAAAGTGAGACATTTTTCTCTCTCTCTTGTGTATTTTTCTGATTGTTAACTCTGTTTCCTTGTGTTTTTGGAGTCTGACGAACTCCATAGGCATCATTTTGCATTGTGGCGCACAGCACCTTTATTGCAGTGACACAGGGAAGTATTTCAGATTTCCCAAGGTTTAAATACCTTACTCATGGATTAACTAATGTTATCAAGAGTTATCAAGAGCAGTAAAGTGACATTGACTTGACTTACATTTTAAATTCCTAGACCCAGCACACACTATCTTACAATAGGGTGCTGGAGGGATTACTTAGTAACCCCTTTGTCTAGCTTCTCATGTAACATTTGTTATGTTATCCTTAACACATTTAATGGCTGGTGGCAGTGGTTACCTTTTACTACTGTGTTGTCTTTTTACTGTGTGCTGCGTTCGCAGCTACAGTAAAGCACCCAGTTTTCTTTTTTCACCATTTCTTGTTGTTTTGGTCCTTCCTGAGATTTACTCTGCGCGCCAAACCAGGTTTGGTCCCTTTGTTTGTTTTGTCTTTGGCGGGCTTCACGAGTGAAACCCGCCTCTGGCTCCAGAGAGTCTGGTGGGTGCAGTAAGTGAGGGAGGTGCCCGAAACTCCCTGTGCTTAGTCTCCTAGGAGACAGAAATGCACTCCTTTGTGATTGGCTGGCTGGCTATCCGACTACGACAGCCACCCTACTGTGTGACTGACAGCTAGGCTGGAACGAATGGGAGAAACCTGCATAAAAGGTGAGGCCTTTTGGCTGGAAGGCAGAGCCGATCACTGGACGAAGGAATCCAAAGAAGAACTTGAAGAGGACGCCTGCTGCAACTCCTGGACTGTTGGTTTGCGCGGTGAAGCCCTGCTGCTGTGCTGAAGCTCCAAGTTCGCCTCGACAGAGAAGCCCTGCGAAGACGACTTCTCCCCTTGAGTTGGTGGGACCGATCAACTCCCAAGTAAGCCACCTGGACATCCGCCTCGGAGTCAGTTGAATTTCCAGAGTGATGCTGGAAACCCTAGAGCCAGGCACAGGAACACCAGTTTGTGTGCGTTACTTTAAGTTGGCCAAGAGACTCCAGCAAGATCCTCCGGACTCCCAGGAAGCAGGACTGACTGAGCCTGAGCCCCCCCAACAGAGTGCGGGACCCCAGATGCAAGGAAGGTCTATCTCGACAGCCAGAAACCACGGTGGTGCTGTTTGCGGTAGACGCAAGGAGCTGAAACTCTGAAGAGCCACTGATTTGAAGTTTGCCGGTTGCGGTTGGCGACGATCCCGTTGTGGTGCAGGAGTCCCCAGGAGTCCTTCCTCTTGTCCCCACGACTGAGGCCCAGGAACGACAGGATCTGCAGAGCTGCACAGGAACCAGGATCACCAGCTGCATCTTTTCTTCAAACCAAAGGTACTGTAAAATCTGAGGGAACTTACCTCTCACTGTAGATTTGCTTGTAGCTTCTACTTCACAAGTCTCCCGGCTTGTGGCCCTACATTTGATTCTTCTTTTGTCTTCAAAGAACTTTAAAAACAGTGTGCAGAGACTTTTTACTCACCTTCAAGAAGTGCTTCAGTTAACAAGACTTGTGCCCATTGACATTGGTTTAGCCTAGTTCCCTGAAGGACCCTTCTCTCCTCTGTTGCTTCCTTCCAGGAAGTGGTTAGACTATTCTGCAGTGGGGGGGTTCAAAAGTATCTGCCTTGTTTACTAAGTGCATTTGAGGTCTCTTGTTTATTCTGCTGAATCTTTCTTTTTACATTCTCTCTGCCTACTCTAGGTGTAACAGTAATATATGAATGCCAACAGCATCCTAGTTATTTAAGTCACCTGATGGTGTAGGAATTGTCTGTGTCATCCCCAATGGGAAATACTGAATCTAAAGAAACCTAAGAGTGTGGAATTTTTAAGTGTATTTGAGTGTTGCTTTTATATTGCTACCTTCTGAAGAAGGCTTGTTTAAATGACTGGTAAATAAATTCATTATTTTTATCAAGAAATCTTGAGTATCAGTGTTTATTTGAATGCTTGTCACTGTGAATCGCTCTGTAACTGCATTACTGCTCACATTGAACCCTCTTGAGCTAAGCCTGGCTGCTAGGTCACACTACCAACCTGTATATATATATATCATATTAGGTCCAGGGACAATTAGAGTAAGTGCATACAAGAAAGTAAGGGGAGGAATAGAGAACAGAAAGTAAGCAGTTAAAAAGAGTGGAGAAGCAAGAGGGGAGAGCGAATACAATTGCAAAAGTCAGTAGTAACACATAATGTTGCAAGCCAGGATACAAGATGAAGATGGGAACAGCATGATTCAGGGACACCATGAGTACAAGATGCAAAGGAAGTCCAGCATGAAAGTTGAGAAAGGGTGACGCACCGTGAACGAATGAAGTCCATAACAGTAAAATCCAGCATTGGCCACAATACGGTGATGGTGAAACCAGAATGCATCAGGACGGACTCCTGCAGAAGTAGGATAGAAGAATAAAGCAAAACAGGCAACACCTGTGTGCGCGAAGGGGGGGCACAAGGGAACATCACAGGGGAACCAGAGGGGGTAACACATGTTGGTGCATGCTTACCTGCTGTCTGAGCAGGGGGTCGGGCCTGGGTGCTCCTGGCCCAAACAGGATTTGCTCTTTTCTTCGTCTGCCCTTCACTGCAGACGCCTGAGCAAGAGACGCCCTTGATCTAATAGTTAAGAGCAGTAAGGAAGAGGCAGGGCTAAGAAGGTGGGCGGGGCTTAGGCCAGGTGACCTAGATACACTTGCACCTGCTCCCCATCTGCAAAGGAAAAGAAGCTGGAGGGCTCCTTAAGTAGGGAAAAGAGCAGCAAGCAGGAAGGCACCAGGGCGGCGGGGCTTACTAAGTGGTGAAAAAGAGCAGCAAGCAGGAAGGCACCAGGTGGGCGGAGCTTGCTAATTGGTGAAAAAGAGCGGCAGGCAGGAAGGCACCAGGTGGGTGATGCTTAGTCCAGGTGACCTAGATCCCCTTGCACCTGCTCCCCATCTGCAAAGGAAAAGAGGCTGGAGGGCTCCTTAAGCAGGGAAAAAGAGTGGCAAGTAGGAAGGCACCTGGTGGGTTGCCAGGAGGCTAAGGTTGTTGTAGTGCACCCTAAGGGTAATACCCCAAATCTTTACCTAACAAGGATCATGGTTCTTCTGAACTTTCTCAACCTCCTGATTACATGAGGAATCACGGGGACTGGAGGAAACGCGTAAAGGAGTGGATGTTCCCAGTCCACCAAAAACGCATCTCCTAGAGCTCCTCTCGGGGGAAATTCCCTGGAGCAGTACAAATCACACTTCCTGTTGGCACTGGTCGCAAACAGATCCACTAGAGGGGTTCCCCAAAGTGCGAAGATCTCCTGAAGGACTTCATGAGCTAGTTCCCACCCGTGGGAGACAGCGCTCTGCCTGCTCAGAGCGTCTGCCGCTGTGTTCCTCTCTCTGGCTAGGTGAACTGCTGACAGAGAGATTGCCTCTTGAATTGACCAGAACCAGAGCTGCATTGCCTCTCTGCACAGTGGTAGTGACCCTACACCTCCTCTCTTGTTGAGGTAGTACATGGCCACTGTGTTGTCCGTCATTATCAGGACATTCTTTCCCCGTACAGAGGCCAAAAAGGCCTTGAGCGCTAGTCTGATTGCCATCAGCTCTGAAAGGTTGATGTGTAGTTTGGACTCCGATGGAGACCAACGACCGCTGTTGGTCAAATCGTTGTTGGGCTTCCCACCCCGTGAGTGTCACTACCGTTATCTCTGGCCATGGTTGCCAAAACAGTTCTCCCTTCACGATGTTTTCTGAAGAAGCCCACCATTGAAGGTCCAGAGCAACTCTATTCGGTATTTGATGGAGATCTGACATCCTTCCCGAGAATTGCGACCACTGGGTCCTGAGAGCCCACAGGAGAGATCTCATTCTCAGGCGGGCCTGAGGCACCAAAAAGATGCAGGATGCCATCAGGCCGAGCAACCTCAGAAAGTCGAAGGCTGGGAGATATTGGGCATTCTAGAACATGTCTTGAGCCCTCACCTCTGGTGGCGAGGCTTTTCCAAGGGATGTGTCCAGTATTGCCCCAATAAATTGGAGCTTTTGGGATGGTATCATATGGGACTTCTTGAAGTTGAGGGAGAAGCCCAGCTTGTGGATGGAGTGGCAAACATGATTTAGGTGATGTTGAGCTTGTTCCGGGGAACTCGCTCTGATCATCCAATCATCCAGGCAGGGGTAGACGTGAATCCCCCCTCTCCTGACACTCGCTGCCACAACCGCCATCAGCTTGGTGAAGACCCTCAGGGCGGATGTTAACCAAAATGGCAGAACCCGAAACTGATATTGAGAGCTGCCAATGTCGAACCTCAGGCACTTTCTGTGCTTTCGCTGGATTGGCACATGAAAGTAAGCATCCTGAAGGTCCAGAGATACCAAGCAATCCTGGAGTTAGAGGGCCTGAAGGATCTGAGAAAGAGTCACCATCTTGAACTTGTCTTTTCTTAGGAATTTGTTCAATTCCTGAAAGCCTAAAATGGGTCTCATTCCTCCGTCATTTTTCGGAATTAGAACATATGGGGAGTACCAACCATTGTTCCTCTCCGCTACAGGTACCGGTTCCATAGCACCTTTCTCTAGCAGGTCCAAAATCTCCTGCATAAGGAGCAGGTCTGGAAACATCAAAGATCTGTTCCCCGGTCGATGACTCTGAGGAGTGTGTAGGAAAAGCAGGCAGTAACCTGGGGCAACTGTCTCCAATGGCCAAGCATCTGATCTAATAGCCTGCCATTCTGTCAGATGTTGAGTTAATCTGCCTCCTACTGGTGTCTTGTGTAGTAAGACCTCAGATGGGTTTTGGGGCAGCTGACGCAGATGCTGAAGGCAAGGCAGCACCTGCGGATGCAGACTTGGTAACTTTGCACCATCCACTACGGGTGAATCATCTCTGGCCCCTTTGAGCTGTCTGTCCTCTGCCTTTTCTGACTGGAGAGTAATAGTAAAAGGACCTACCTCGCCAGGGCATACCTGAGGGGTGGTTTGGAGTATGTCTAATTGCAGCTCCAAGGGATATGGCCACCGCTTTGGAAGTTTGCAACTTCTCCAAACTGTCATCAGATTTTTTACCAAAAAGATGGGGCTGTCAAAGGGCATATTCAGAAGTCTGGATTGCACATCAGGAGCAAAGCCAGATTTCCACAACCACGCAAATCTGCGGATTGTGGTACTAGCCGCCATGGCTCTGCTGATGATGTCAACAGAGTCGAGAGCAGTTTGGAGGGATTCACACATCGCATCCTTCCCGTCCTTGATAATGTTCAAGAATGCCTGGGACCATCGAAGCACACTCCCAAAGGGTACGGCGGTATCTCGCCAGCGTGCATGTGGCGTTTGCATACTTAAGGGCCATGCTACATGGCGAGAAGACCTTCTTGGCCATGGCGTCAACTTTTTCGTCATCACGATCCCGGGGGCATGTGGGATATGCTGTTTGTCTTCCTGATGAATTTTCCGCCTGAACAACCAAGCTTTCAGGGGTTGGATGTTTGTACAAGTATGGTGGGTCTGCAGATGAAGCTCTATATTCCGCAGACAGCTTCTTACTAACTGCTGGAATGACTTCCGGCGTTTCCCAATTAGTGGACACTTTTCTGTAGAGCCGTGTGAAAAGGAACTATAGGGTCCTCTAGTGGAGTTCTATGCATATGTTTGTTGCATGCATTTGGGCTGCATGCGGGCTGTGGCCACAAGTTCTAAGATGGCGCTGACCTTTTCGTCATGATGCGGGACGAGTTGAGGAGATTCCATTAGTTAATTGGTCAACACTTTAATTGTAACCCATATTGGAATACATACCTCCGGGACAAGCTCAGATGAAATGACCCTAAAACGGAGCACTAAACAGTCAATGAATTGCAAACAGGACGCTAGTTTATTGTCTATTGCTTAGCCATGCCTAGAGATACATGGATAGCTCCTGAAGCTCTAGGTTTTCCGGAACGCATGAGTTAAAGACGCCCATCCCTGTAGCAATATAGAAGTAATCACAAGCTGTCCCGTCCAGTAGGACCGACATATTGGGGATCGAAAAAATCAGGATAAGACATGTAACACACCCTCTCCTGTTTAACCTTTAAAGCATGGGTGCACAACATACAGCCCGCGGGCCAGTTGCGGCCCGCCATGCCTTTTTGTCCGGCTTGCGAGGCACAAACACTTAATGGAGTGCGGCCCGCAAGCAGCATCGGCTGCCCTCCATTAGGAAAGTCTTTGTTGTCTTCCGGGCCAGATAAAACACTGGCCCTCAGTGGCTCAGGGCACATGCACCACGTGGCTCCTACGAGTCACGTAGTGCGTGTGTGCTGCACCAATGGAGGGCCAGCACTACGGCTGGCGTGGCCAGTAAGGCTTCATGCCGGAAGGCATTTCAGCCTTGCCACGCCCACGCCAGTCGTAGTGCCAGAGACCTTACCAGCATTCCGGCTAGCCTGCCTTCCAGCACATCCGGTAAGTGGTCTGTTTGTTTGTGTGTTGGGTCTGTTCTGCTGTATGTTTGTGCTGTGTTTGAGAGGGTGGCGGGTGTCGGGTGTGCATGAATGTTTATTTTTGTAAGTTTGTGTTGTGCATGTTGAGCTGCAGGGGTGGGGGGTGTCGGTGCGCATGAATGTTTGTTTTTGTAACTTTGTGTTGTGCATGTTGAGCTGCAGGGGTGGGGGGTGTCGGGTGCGCATGAATGTTTGTTTTTGTAAGTTTGTGTTGTGCATGTTGAGCTGCAGGGGTGGGGGGTGTCGGGTGCGCATGAATGTTTGTTTTTGTATGTTGGTGTTGTGTTTGTTGCGATGCAGGGGTGGGGGGGGTGTTGGGTGTACATGAATGTCTCTGTATGGTTGTGTTTGTTGTGATGCGGGTGTGGGGTGGGGGGGGTTCGGGTGTGCATAAATGTTTGTTTTTGTATGTTTGTGTTGTGCATGTTGAGCTGCGGGGGTTGGGGTGGTCGGGTGTGCATGAATGTTTGTTTTTGAATGTTTGTGCAGTGTTTGAGCTGCGGGGGTGGGGGGTGTCTGGTGTGTATGAATGTTTGTGTTGTGCATGTTGAGCTGCGGGGGTGGGGGGGTGTTGGGTGTGCATGAATGTTTGTGTTTGTATGTTTGTGCGGTGTATGTTGATATGCAGGGTCTGTATGGGTGCATGCTTGCTAGTTTGTATGCTGAGTTGAGGGGTGGGGGGTTCGGGTCTGTATGGGTGCATGTTTGAGAGTTTGTGTGCCGAGTTGGGGGGTGGGGGTTTGGGTCTGTATGGGTGCATGTTTGAGAGTTTGTATGCTGAGTTGGGGGGTGGTGGGGGTTTGGGTCTGGTATGGGTGCATGTTTGAGAGTTTGTGGGCTAGGGGGTTGGGGTCTGTATCGGTGCATGTTTGAGAGTTTGTATGCTGAGTTGGGAGGTGGGGGGTTTGGGGCATAGTGTTTGGTTGTGGGTGAGGGGGGCATGGGGCATAGTGTTTGGTTGGGGGTGAGGGGGCCATGGGCATAGTGTTTGGTTGGGGGTGAGGGACATGGGGCATAGTGTTTGGTTGGGGGTGGGAGCTATGGGGCATAGTATTTGGTTGGGAGTGAGGGACATGGGGCATAGTGTTTGGTTGGGGGTGGGAGCCATGGGGCATAGTGTTTGGTTGGGGTGAGGGACATGGGGCATAGTGTTTGCTTGAGGGGTGGGGGCCATGGGGCATAGTGTTTGGTTGGGGGTGAGGGGGCAATGGGGGTGAGGGGCCATGGGGCATAGTGTTTGGTTTGGGGTGGGAGCCATGAGGCATAGTGTTTGGTTGGGGGTAAGGGGGCCACGGGGCATAGTGTTTGGTTGGGGGTGAGGGGGCCATGGGGCATAGTGTTTGGTTGGGGGTGGGAGCCATGGGGCATTGTGTTTGGTTGGGGGTGAGGGACATGGGGCATAGTGTTTGGTTGGGGATGAGGGGGACATGGGGCATAGTGTTGGTTGGGGGGTGAGGGGGACATGGGGCATAGTGTTGGTTGGGGGGTGAGGGAGCCATGGGGCATAGTGTTTGGTTGGGGGTGAGGGGGCCATGGGTCATAGTGTTCGGTTGGGGGTGAGGGACATGGGCATAGTGTTTGGTTGGGGGTGAGGGACATGGGGCATAGTGTTTGGTTGGGGATGAGGGGGACATGGGGCATAGTGTTGGTTGGGGGGTGAGGGGGACATGGGGCATAGTGTTGGTTGGGGGGTGAGGGAGCCATGGGGCATAGTGTTTGGTTGGGGGTGAGGGGGCCATGTGGCATAGTGTTTGGTTGGGGGTGAGGGACATGGGCATAGTGTTTGGTTGGGGGTGAGGGACATGGGGCATAGTGTTTGGTTGGGGGTGGGGGACATGGGGCATAGGGTTTGGTTGGGGGTGAGGGACATGGGGCATAGTTTTTGGTTGTGGGTGAGGGACATGGGGCATAGTGCTTGGTTGGGGGTGGGAGCCATGGGGCATAGTGTTTGGTTGGGGGTGAGGGACATGGGGCATAGTGTTTGTTTGGGGGTGAGGGGGACATGGGCATAGTGTTTGGTTGGGGGTGAGGAGGCCATGGGGGTGAGGGGGCCATGGGGCATAGTGTTTGGTTGGGGGTGGGAGCCATGGGGCAATAAAATATAATCAATGAAACATAATTTATTTCTATTTAACTATTGTATATCGTCTGTTTAATTAAATTATATATAACAATGGAAAATGTGTAGTACAAAATGTAAGTTTGAAATACAAATAAAAATCGTTAATCCTCAAAAACATTCTTTTTCCATGTGTTTAATACAAATTGGGGGTTGAAAAAGCCTCCTGCCACGCCACGCCTACCGTCCTGCCCACATTGACTTTTCGGCCCACTATAGCCATCATGTAAGGTACTTTCGGCCCTCTGTCAAAATCAGTTGTGCACCCCTGCTTTAAAGGGATGGTAGCAACAGGAATTCAGACACAATAGTGTATATTGATATACATTTGTGTCTTCCCCATTCACCCCGTCCCTCGTTTCCTTCCATCAGCAGGTGGGATTTTTCGCATAACAACAAAAGTAGATGCTGCAAGCAACCTCAAAGACGGCACACCATACAATGCTGTGCATTTATCTTTAGTCTGATGAAAGTGGTAGACTCTAAATACACCACTGAAAACGGAAGGAATAATTCCACCTGGAAGAAAGAGAAGAAGCAGCAACATGGTGAATGGTCACAGATGTATCCTCTTATAAACCACAGAAGACGAAGGACATATACTCCACACTGTAAAAAAAGTGCTAAAAAATCTAAAGACTCTGTTATAGTGTGTGGGGGTAATACACTGAGACTTCTAAGTCTGTGGTTTACTGTGATCTTATAGAAAACACAGAGACTGGCAACAATTTTAGCAGACTTCCTAAATATCTGCTTTACATAGAAAACAAATATAATTGAAACCATTTAATTTGTAAAGCAGACGACACGTGTTGTAATCAATAGGACATGTGTCTTTTAACAAAATCTTAATAACTCCATTAGACAAGTGATAGGGCAAGCTTCGATACCTATTTCCTCGCCCTAGACAGGCGGACCATCAGCGCTACCTAGGGGTAGATAATACATGAGGGTTTAGTTGTGTTTTATGTAGTTGAGTTTAGTTTTAAAGGCAGGCAAGACAATTCGGCCTTTTCAGCAGCACCAACAAAGGACACGGATCGCCCAGTCAATCTTCTTCGCTTCCCACACTCTGGGTAGGGGTCTGGGCAAGTTGGATCGGATCTCTGGAGTGTCCTTACAGGCTCAGCACAGATGTGGACGGATTCAGGCCTTTCCACAACGATGCACTCGAAATGGGCAGCAGGTCTGCCGGTATTGTGGTTCTGCATTTCTGGAAGCTCCTAGGACCGCAGGAAATGGCTTGTTTCAAAGTTCGCCTTGGGACTGGTTGTACCCACCAACCAAAGGGAAGGAGGCGTACTCTTTGGAGCTCCTCTGGCGCATACAAAACACGGTCAGGACAGCAGTGGTCGCTTCACAGTCTTGCAAAGGGTTTGCAGGCATCCCTGGTCCTCGCCTTCTGTGGTCGACTTGCTTTACACTCCAGATGCCTCCCCTTTTTATACAGTCCCAGCACACACTCCTCTGCGATCTCTCTCAGCATTTTACAGAAAGGGGCATTTAGCTGTCCATTCAGAACAGCCAGACCCCCTGTGGGAGCTGGTCCTATTCAGGCACACTGGCAGACAAAGGGCAGGGGTGTTGGAGACTCGTCTCCGACTTCCTGCCGGCCCAGACACTCTGGAACCTAGATAGGGATACCTACGGATTCCTGCCAAAGGCAAAACACACACACATAACTCCCCCCTCCCAGAAAGGTAGAAGAAGGGCTAACAAAGAACAACCACGCTATAATGGTGAAAAAAGAAGGGAGGCCCCAAGTTGGTACGTGGGTGGCGCTATTGTGCACTGCCGAGACTATGCACATTGCCTGTGGTACAGAAAATACACAATAGTTGGTAGAACACGTCCACTGCCACCAGCCATAACAAGGTGATTGTCCATGTGACTAAAATTTCACAGGAGCAGAGAGAAGGGGGCTACTAAGTATCTCTTTGGCACTTCACTGAAGCTGGTGTGTGCCAATCTCTCAGACTATAGAGTTTTGGGGGAGATATTAAGAATCTCTCTATCCTTAAGAACTGTCGTTTACTTAAGGATATTTAAAGGAGGACCCTAAGGGTCCCCAGCAACACTGTCCTTAAGGAGCTGTGTGCTGCAGTAGTAAAACACAGGTGCCTTTAAGAGCTATGGAGCAGACAGACTCCAGAGTACAGGTAGAGTACAAAGAATAGAGTTCCAACAGATCGAGCGCACAAGAATGAATGAGTAGAAAAAGGCTCCACTCATTCAGGATTGGAAGAAAAAGGTCCAGAGGTCCAGCAAGAAGTGCTGGGAGTCTCACTAGGAGAGGGGATGAAGCATACACATGATACATCCCCCGAACAAGTAGTAAAAGCAGTTGGGCTACATTGATTGTGCTTTCTGTTAATCTTACTATGTCACATGCGTCCCCGGCCTGGGGGGTTTTCTGTTAATCTTACTATGTCACATGTGTCTCCGGCCTGGGGGGCTTTCTGTTAATCTTACTATGTCACATGCGTCTCCGGCCTGGGGGGCTTTCTGTTAATCTTACTATGTCACATGCGTCTCCGGCCTGGGGGGCTGTTAATCTTACTATGTCACATGCGACTCCGGCCTGGGGGGCTTTCTGTTAATCTTACTAGGTCACATGCGTCCCCGGCCTGGGGGGCTTTCTGTTAATCTTACTATGTCACATGCGTCTCCGGCCTGGGGGGCTTTCTGTTAATCTTACTATGTCACATGCGTCTCTGGCCTGGGGGCTTTCTGTTAATCTTACTATGTCACATGCGTCTCCGGCCTGGGGGGCTTTCTGTTAATCTTACTATGTCACATGCGTCTCCGGCCTGGGGGGCTTTCTGTTAATCTTACTATGTCACATGCGTCCCCGGCCTGGGGGGTTTTCTGTTAATCTTACTATGTCACATGCGTCTCCGGCCTGGGGGGCTTTCTGTTAATCTTACTATGTCACATGCGTCTCTGGCCTGGGGGCTGTTAATCTTACTATGTCACATGCGTCTCCGGCTGGGGGGCTTTCTGTTAATCTTACTATGTCACATGCGTCTCCGGCCTGGGGTGCTTTCTGTTAATCTTACTATGTCACATGCGTCTCCGGCCTGGGTTTTTTTTCTAATGGTATCATTCATTCAGGTTGAAAATGGACAAATGTTTAGGCCACATATAAAAAAGAAACAATGGCCCTCATTATGTCTTTGCCGGTTTGGAAACAACGGTGGCGGTAAGCCCACTGCCACTGTTGTTTCCGGACCGGCAAAGTACAAGTTTGCGGCTGTATGGCATTACACCCACCAGGTCTGACCTGGCGGGCGTAATGCCACACAGCAGCAGACGGTCGGGGAAACACCGGCACCATTATCTCATGGTGCCGGTGTTTCCGTGGTCCCCATTCCTGCGGAGTACTATGGGACTCCACGGGAATGGGGAGTAACAGAATTGCCGGCACCATTGTTAGGTAGAAATTTGGAGTAGTACATTTGGGTGCACTACAGCAACTTCAGCCTCCTGGCAATGGGGACCCAACCTTTGGTATAAGTCTGAACTACACAGGTTGGTAGTGTGGCCTAGCAGCCAGGTTTATCTCAAGACGGGTCAATGTGAGCAGTAATGCAGTTACACAGAGATTCACAGTGACAAGTATTCAAATAAACACTGATACTCAAGGTTTCTTGATAAAGCAATTAATTTATTTACCGGTCATTTAAACAAGGGAAGGAGCAATATAAAAGCAACACTCAAATGCACTTCGGAAATACACACTCTTAGGTTTCTCAGAATCAGTAAAGACCCTTTGGGGATGGCACACAGACACCTCCTACACCCTCAGGTGACATAAATAACTAGGGACTGTGGATATATATTACTGTTGCATTCAGAGTAGGCAGAGAGAATGTCAAAGAAAAGGGTTATTTAGAATAAACAAGAGATCACAAATATTCTTTAAGCAGCCAAATACTTTTTGGTCCCCCAATGTATAACAGAGGAGCAAAGAGTCATTCACGGAACCGGGCTAAGCCAAAGTCAATGGGCAAAAGACTATGGGCCTCATTACGACTCAGGCGGTAAGGGGTTTACGGCGGCGTAAACAGCGCCGACCCTTACCGCCTGATTCCGAGGTCCCTTAGCGCCATGGAGGTTTTAACACCTGCTTTTAGCAGGTGTTAAAATCTATGGCGCTAAGGGACCTTGATGTTAATTATGCCACCGTAATTTACGGTGGCGTAATTAACGCCTTCCCCACTCCCGTTATGCCCTATGGGGCAAAAATGGGAATGGGGAAGGGTAAATGGGGATTGGGGACTTACCGCCCCGCCAACCTCGGAATGGGGCGGTAAGTCCGCCAACCACCATGGCGTAAACGTAGTTTACGCCATGGTGGTAAAGGTACGACCCAGGCGGTAACTTACCGCCTGGGTCGTAATGAGGCCCTATGTAGCTGAAGCACTTCTGGAAGGTGAGTAAAAGTCTTTTCACAATGTTTTTAGAAGTCTTTGGTGAAAGAGAGAATCAAATGAAGGGCCACAAGCTGGGAGACTTGTGAAGTAGAAGAGCAAGCAAATCTAGAGTGAAAGGTAAATTCTCTCAGACGTTACAGTACCTTTAGTTGGAAGAAAAAGATGCAGCTGGTGACTTCTGTTCCTGTGCAGCTCTGCAGCTCTGCAGATCCTGTCATTCCTGGGCCTCAGTCGTGGGGACAAGAGGGAGGACTTCTGGGGACTCCTGCACCACAACGGGACTGTCTCCGACTGTAACCGGCAAACTTCGGACAAGTGGCACTTCGGTGTTTCAGCTCCTCGAGTCTACCGCAAACAGCACCACTGCAGTTTCAGGCTGTCGAGATGGGCTTTCCTTGCATCTGGGGTCCAGCACTCTGTTGAGGGGGCTCAGGCTCGGTCAGTCCTGCTTCCTGAGAGTCCGGAGGATCTTCCTG
This sequence comes from Ambystoma mexicanum, assembly GCF_040938575.1. Classification (NCBI taxonomy): domain Eukaryota; kingdom Metazoa; phylum Chordata; class Amphibia; order Caudata; family Ambystomatidae; genus Ambystoma; species Ambystoma mexicanum. The sequence goes on from NC_090937.1 coordinate 1,679,412,793, forward strand.
GAGTTCTTGGCCAACTTAAAAGCAATGCACAAAAACTGGTGTTGCTCTCTCTGGATATTCAGTTCCAGCAGCGACTTCAATGGAAATTCAACCAGCTCTGAGAAGGATGTCCAGGTGACTTACTTTGGAGTTGATTGGTCCCACCAACTCAAGGGGATAAGTCGTCTTCGCAGGGCTTCTCTGTTGAGGCGAACTTGGAGTTTCAGCAAAGCAGCAAGGTTTCACCAGGCTAACCAACGGTCCAGGAGATGCAGCAGGCATCCTCTTCAAGCTCTTCTTCGGATTTCTTCGTCCAGTGGTTGACTCTGCCTTCCAAGCCAAAAAAGCCTCGCCTCTTATGCAGGTTTCGCCCATTCATTCCAGCCTAACTGTCAGTCACCAGCAGGGTGGCTGTCCTTGCCGGACAGTCAGCCAACCAATCACTAGAGAGTGCATTTGGGTCTCATAGGAGACTAAGCGCAGGGAGTTTCGGGCACCTCCCTCACTTTCTTCCCCAACCAGACATACTGGAGCCAGAGGCGGGTTTCACTTGTGAAGCCTGCCAAAGACTGTTAGGCAGAAACCTGTGCAGTTCCCTTAGGGACCACTGCAAAAAGTTTAAGACCACAGGAGTAAGCAGTAAACCCAATTGGTAGCAGTCTGCACCACCCAGATTTACCTGGTAGCTGTGGCTGAGCAGTCAGACTTCTCTCAAGAAGAGTTAGGCAGTATGTAGAGTATACACAATAGGGCTCAAAATACAGTAGTACAAGCAAACACTGACCAGAGCTTTGGTATAAAAGTATATGGGATACATTACTCACCGTAATCGTATTTCTGATGCTTGTATCTGCTTAGATTCACATGCTGTGCATAGGCCGACATCTATTGGAAGCTGTGGCGTATTACAGTTTGTTTTTCGAAACTCGAAAATGGGCGTCGACACAGGGCGTGCCAGTAATACTATCCCTAGTGTGACGTCCACTGTACCCATGATCCCTCACGCGTCTAGGACCCTCAGATTGTATTTTTTCTGACATGAGGTAGCATGAGGAGTAGCGCGAGTACAGATAATCCAAGCAGATAGATAGAAAGGTAAGACTACAAGCATCCATGCGCCTTCTCTCAGAGGGGACGAAGGGTGGGTCGCATTTGAATCTAAGCAGATACAAGCATCAGAAATACGATTACGGTGAGTAATGTATCCCTTCTGAGGCTTGTGGAATCTGCTTAGATCACATGCTGTGCCTAGATTAGCGAGTAGTGTTAGAAGAAGGAGGTGGGATGTGAGAAGGGTCATGAGCAAATAAATGTCTTAGAACCGCTGGTCCCACTTGGGTATCTGTCTTGGAATGGGTGTCAATGCAGTAGTGCTGAGTAAAAGTGTGAATAGAGCTCCAAGTAGCTGCTTTGCAAATGGTGTCAAGGGGTACATTTGCAATGAAAGTCAGAGTGGCCCCAATGCCTCTTGTAATAATAATAATAATAATAATTTAGCATTTATATAGCGCTACGAACCCTCAGGTATCTGAGCGCTGCTTATTATTACCCACGGTGTGTGGTGCTCATTTATCGACCTCGGAAGGATGAAAGGCTGAGTTTGGCCCCGCCGGGATTCGAACCTGCGTCAGCAGGCTTTGCACAGATGTCAAAGCGAGTGCTCTACTCGCTGTGCCACTTGACCGGCTTGTAGAGTGGGCTCTCGGCGTGAAAGGCATTCAGAAAGGGAGTAACACAGCTGGATACAGTAAATAATCCACTTAGAGATGGCACCTTTAGAGACACGATCCCCCTCTCTGCCAGTAGCTACGGAGACAAACAGCTGGTCTGTTTTCCTTAGCGGTCTGGTCTTGTTTACATAGTAGAGGCCCGCCCTACGCACATCTAGGGTGTGTAGTTTCACCTCAGCCGAGCTTTGTGTATCTTGGAAGAAAGCCGGAAGCTCGATGGACTGGTTCACGTGGAATTTGGAAATAAACTTAGGTGAGAACCTAGAGTGTGTGCGTAAAACCAGTTTATCTTTATGGACAGTAAAGAAGGGATCTTGCACTGACAGAGCCTGAATTTCACTGACCCCTCTTATAGATGTAATTGTGTTTGAGACTGCTTTTATGCATGGGCCCGAATGGGGGGCCCATGAGTTTAGATAGCACCACGTTAAGGTCCCATCCTGGTGGTGGGTTTGAAATAGGAGGGTGAAGTCTCTTTACTCCTTCCATGAAGGCTTTAACTACTGGTACTTTCCACCACGACACCTTGTTATGGGAAGTGGTGTATGCCGACAGAGCTGCCAGGGGTACCTTCAGTGTGTTAAAAACCAGTCCTGCATCCAGCAGGTGGAGCATTAATGGAACAATAGTGGAAGGAGTGCAATAAACTGGGTTGCTTTGTTTATTCTGGCACCAGATAACAAATCTCTTCCATTTGTCAAAGTAGCAGTGCCTCGTGTTTGGCTTCCTAGATTCTTTTAGGATGTCCATACACCTCTGTGGTAAATTGAGATGTCCGAACTCTATGACCTCAGGAGCCGTTCTGTCAGGTTCATTGAGTTGGGTTGAGGATGCACTGTTTGACCTTGGTGCTGGGACAGTAGGTTGTACCAGCCCGGAAGTTTGATGGGTTCGCACACCGCTAATCTGCGTAAGTGTGGGAACCATGGTTGTCTCGCCCACATGGGAGCAACCAGGATGAGCGTCATCGATTCTCTGTTCATCTTGTTGACCACCTTCCTGATGAGGGGAGTTGGTGGAAAAGCGTACGCAAACATTCCTGACCAGTTCATCCACAGGGCGTTCCCCTGGGAGTCTGGTTGGGGGAACCTGGATGCAAATCCTGGGCATTGTCTGTTTTCGCTTGTGGCAAATAGGTCTATAGTGGGGAAACCCCACTGAGGGAAGATATCTTCTACGACTTCTCTGTGTAGACACCATTCGTGTTCCTCTGGGAGGGGGTCTCTGCTCAGAGCATCCGCTAGAGAATTGAGATCCCCTGGAACATGTTGCGATGACAGGAAGATGTTCCGTCTGAGTGCCCATATCCAAATTCTCTGGGCAAGCTTGGACAGATTTGGCGAACGAGTCCCTCCTTGCTTGTTCAGGTAAAACATGGCTGTAGTGCTGTCCGTCCGGATTTGCACTGACAGATTTAGCAGGTAGGGCTTGAACGCTTGAAGCGCTCTGAATAATGCCAGAATCTCTAACAGGTTGATGCGATTCTTAGCCACTGAGTGAGACCAGAGACCCTGAGCTGTGTGGTGGAGATGGTGAGCTCCCCACCCTGTCAGGCATGCATCGGTTGTGACTACCGCCTGTATCTCGGGATCGTAAAAGGGTTTCCCCTTGGACAGATTTTCTCTTGTCCACCAGTGAAGGCTTTGTATAAGTGTTGGCGAAACGACCACTAGATCATCCCACTGGCCGCTTGCCTGAGACCACTGTTTCGCCAACCATTCCTGCATGGGACGCATGCGCAGGCATGCGCGGGGGACCAGGTAAATACATGACGCCATCATGCCCAGCAAACGCATTGCTTTGCGTACCGTTATATGGCGACCGGACTGATATTGCGGAATTTTCAGCAGTATATTCCAAATTCTTTCCTCGGAAGGAAAGGTCAACCCCTCTTGAGTGATTAGGATAGCTCCTACGAACTGTTTGGAGGTGCTTGGCACCAGACTTGACTTTTTCTCGTTTATTGAGAAGCCCTATTCGAAGAGGAGGTTGATTGTCCTTTGAATGTTTGTTCTGCAAATTACTGGGGTCTCCCCCGTGATGAGCCAGTCGTCCAGGTGAGGGTACACTGGGATTGCCTCCCTGCGTAGGTGTGCTGCCGCCTGTAACGCTCACCTGATTCTCGCAGAGGCGCCGGTCTTGACTGGGCGACTACCGTATCTTCAAAGGTGATGTGTAGCACCCGGTTGGCTCTTTGGGCTGGACCTCTGTGCACTGTATGCCTGACTTCAAGAGTAAGATGTCTGCAGACAGAAAATATGGGATTAATGAACTGGGGTTATTGGGGTGTCCCTATCTCTTCCCTTTTTTGCTCTCCTGTAGACCCCCAAAGGTTAACGCTCTCACCTTAGGTAAGTGAATGCCGAGCTCTCCATCTGCCTCGGGGCAGGGTGCTGTAACCAGTTTCTTCACTGGATCGGTAGCGCAGGCCTCTTGACTTCAGAGGACTGCTGTCCGTCGTTTACTGCACGAACGGTAAGTTTCGAGTAATTCTATTGTCTTTAAAGTCTTTAGCAATGATGTCTCTTGTTTTGCAGGTTCCGGCGATGGCGGATGACGGGCTGAAGTGAGTTGAAGATGGAGTCCGTATGATGAATAGAAGCGCTTGGAAGCACGTAAGTAAGCGCTTGTTGCCTGCTTCACGATGCGCTCTAACTGTCTTTTATTTTGCAGGTACGAGTTCGGAGCGGCTGCAGGGTGCCGGAATACCCACTGGGGTTGATGTGGAAAGGAGTAATGGCACGTGAGTATCAAAGTTCCCCAATGTCTTTAAACGCACCTTGTTTTGTCTTTCAGATGCAGGATGCAGCGCCGAAGGCCTCCGGAGCGCACGAAGAGTAGGTAAGCCTTTGTCTTTCAGATGCCGGAATGCTAACCTGTTCTTTCTTGTCTTTATAGGTGTTGCTGAAGACTAGATTCAGGATGGTAAGCCTTTTTCCTTAGGCCCAGGATCCGATGCAGAAGACACGATAAGCGTTCTGCTGCAGAGGATGCAGAATAACGCAAAGCAAGATTCATCCACCGGGTGTGGTTTAAATAGCCTCCTGTAGTGCTTAGGTGTCTCCTTCCACAGCCACGCCTAGGTAAGAAAAGAGTTCCTGCTTTCCAGAAGAGTTCCAGTGTTCTGAATCTAGGGAGTGGCTCCTGCCCCACCCAACAGGAAAAGTAGTTCCAAACAGAAGAGGATCAGAGGCTCAGCTGGCAGGCAAGTAAGCAGCATGGTCTGCTGCAGGTAAGTCCACCCAAGCATCATGAGCCCGGCGCTTCAAGCGCTGGGACTGGGCACATTTATGAGCCTGGTGCCACTGGCGCCAGGACTGGGTCCAAAAGGTCCCAATTGGGACTGGTTGGCCCTCAGAACCTGGGTTATGGATCTGCTTCCAAGGGAGTTGGGAAAACCCTGACCTTTTGGAAGCAGAGATCATGACAGTACCTCCCCTCAAGGCCCCTCCCAAACGAGGCTTCTCCGGGGGTTTTGGCTTGTCAGGAAATGTTCGGTGAAATCTTTTGATTAGGCGAGGAGCGTGGACATATTCAGCAGGTTCCCAGGATCTCTCTTGGGGGCCGTAGCCTTTCCAGTCAATTAGGTAAAATAGTTTAGATTTGGAGATCTTGGAGTCCAGAATGCTTTTGACTTCAAACTCGAGTTCTCCATCAACTAGGATGGGTTTTGGAGATTTAGTTAGTCGGGTTTGAGGTTGCACGGGTTTTAATAGAGAGACGTGGAAGACCGGATGTATCTTCATGTGAGGGGGCAAGTCCAACTTGACCGCTACTGGGTTTATTATGGTAGTGATGGAATAGGGACCAAGGTATCTTGGGTTGAATGTGCGTGGCCCTTTTAGAGGTAGATATTTGGTGGATAACCAGACTTGGTCACCTACTTGATATTGAGGGGCTTCCTTCCGATGTTGATCTGCTCCTTTCTTGTATTGTTCTTTAGCCCTTTGAAGGTGAGAAACAGCTTCCTTAAAGGCTTGGGTGATTGTAGAATGCAGGTAGTCTACTGCTGGTGTTTCAAGATCTTGGAGGGGATCCAACTCCGAGGTTCGAGGGTGACTGCCGTACAAAAGAAAAAACGGTGTTTTCCCAGTTCCCGAATGGACAGAGTTATTGTAGGCATATTCGGCTATCCAAAGGATGTCTTTCCAAGTTTTTTCAGTTTGTTGCAGCATGCAGCGTAAATACTGTTCCAGAGTTTGATTGGTCCTCTCGGTTTGTCCGTCGGTCTGAGGGTGGTGACTGGTCGATAGTCTCACATCAATTTGAGCCGACCGACAGCAACTTCGCCAAAAATGAGAAATAAATTGACTACCTCGATCCGAAATTAGAACCGAAGGAAAACCGTGTAGTCGGGCGATGTTTTCGAGAAATTCTCGGGCCAGAGTTGCTGCTGTTGGCAAGCCTTTGAGCGGAATGAAATGCGCCATCTTGGAGAATAAGTCCACGATTACTAGAATCGTACTGTATCCGGAGCATGGAGGTAGATCGGTGATGAAGTCCATAGAAAGCGTATGCCAAGGGCGAGGTGGGATGTCAATAGGGCGTAAGAGGCCTGCTGGTCTTTCCTTTTGACTCTTGTTTTGGGCGCATACTCCACAAGACATTATAAAGTCTCTAATATCTTTTTTCCAAGACGGCCACCAGAAGTAGCGCTTGATCTTTTCTGAGGTCTTGGCCATACCGGGATGACCTTCCATTAAAGAATCGTGATAACAGGAGATTACTTTTTTCTGTAAATCTGTGCTGGGTAGGTATAATCGTTCTTGAAAGTACAATAAGTTGTCCTTTACTGCAAAGTCCTTTCCCTGCAGATGCCAATTCTGTATGTCTGCTGGAGTTACAAGTTGCCTGGCTTTATCCTTAACTTCCTCTATGGATTCTGTGGCGATTACACCCAGAATTCTTTGTTCGGGAATGATTGGTACAGGTTTAGGGTTGATCAAGTGTTCTTCCACTCCCATCTGAGAAAGGGCATCAGCTTTACCGTTCTTTGTACCAGGTCGATAGGTAATTATGAAGTCAAACTCGGCAAAGAATAATGCCCAACGGAGTTGTCTAGAGGATTGGGCTTTTGCGGTTTTCAAATATTGCAGGTTTCGGTGATCCGTAATCACAGTAACGGTGTGTCGGGCCCCCAGCAGATAATGCCGCCAAGCCTTAAAGGCAGACTTGATAGCCAGAAGTTCCTTGTCAGTAATCGTGTAATTGATTTCAGGAGGCGAGAATTTGTGGGACCAAAATGCCACGGGATGCAACTGATTGGTTACCGGTTCCTTTTGTGATAGAACTGCCCCCATGGCAAGGCTTGAAGCATCAGTTTCCACGATGTAGGGGAGTTCGGGGCGAGGGTGTTTTAAGATTGGTGCAGAGATAAATTTAGTCTTCAAATCCTGGAAAGCTTGTTCCGCCTCGGTAGACCATTCAAAACGTTTGTTTTTCTTTAACAAGGCAGTGATGGGCTGGACTATTCGAGAGAATTCGGGGATAAACCTGCGGTAAAAGTTAGCGAAGCCTAACATGCTTTGCACACCTTTTACGGAGGATGGTGATGGCCATTTGAGAACTGCATCGACCTTCTTTGAATCCATACGTACTCCGCCAGGTGATAATATGAATCCCAAGAATTCAACTTCAGTCACGTTTTAAAACACATTTTTCCAACTTAGCGAAAAGTTTGTGTTGACGCAATCTTTCGAGGACCATTTTCACGTGTTTCCGATGTTCAGATTCCGATGAAGAATAAACGAGGATGTCGTCAATGTAAACAACAACACACACATCTATGAGCTCTCTGAGGACATCGTTCATAAAATATTGAAAGGCGGCCGGGGCATTGCAAAGTCCGAAGGGCATGACCTGATATTCAAATAGCCCATACTTGGTGCGGAAGGCAGTCTTCCATTCATCGCCCTCTTTTACTCGTACCAAGTGGTAAGCTCCTCGAAGATCCAGCTTTGTATATATGCATGCTTTTCTGACTTGGTCCAGGAGTTCAGGGATCAAAGGTAGCGGATATCTATTCTTAACGGTGATCTGGTTCAGGGAGCGATAATCGATACAAGTTCTAAGGTCTCCTTCCTTTTTTGGAACGAAGAACAAAGCTGAAGAAGCAGGGGACTTGGAAGGACGAATAAACCCATTCGCCAGGTATTGATCCAGGTATTGTCGAAGGTGAAGGTTCTCAGGCTCGGTGAGGGCATAAATTCTACTACAAGGAGGAGTAGATCCAGGTATCAGGTCTATCTGGCAGTCATAACACCTATGAGGAGGTACAGTGTTAGCCTGATCCTTCCGGAAAACATCTTGGTATTCAAGGTATTCGGGAGGTAACTGGGGAGTCTCTGAAGAAATTGCTGCCAGTGCAACACCAGGTGGAGGGTGACAAGTAGAGACACATTCTGGAAACTAGACCGTTCTTGCTCGCCAATCGATCAGAGGATTGTGTTTCTCTAACCAAGGTATTCCTAGAATAATCTGAAACTGAGGGGCCTTGATCACATCGAACACGATCTTCTCATGGTGTCCATCTTGACTTACTAGCGTCACCTCTTGAGTGGTATGCGTTACTGGCCCGGAGGCTATCTCCGTACCATCCACTGTAGTAATGACGTCCTTTACAGCCTTGGGACAAAGAGTTAGATTCATCCTCAAAACCATTTCATGATCCACATAATTGCCGATGGCACCGCTGTCGACGTAAGCTTCAATTGCATGTAATCGATCCGGATTATCAGGGCTAATGAGGACCATAGGTATCACGAAATGCGAGGTCACGGAACTGGTTTTCACGCTCGGCAAGAGGACCTCTATTCTTGTCGGGCGAGGTCGTTTCCCTGCTCAGAGTTTGTAACTTTGGTAACTGCAGCTCCTACTGCCTTCTTGGCAGGTTTCACCGGACAGTCTCGAAGAAAGTGCCCTGAGTTTCCGCAATATAGGCATAATTGCAACTGTTTTCTCCTTTCCCGCTCCTTTTGTGTTAGAGGACCTTTCAGACCCCCGATTTGCATGGGTTCCCCGGAGTCTACTCCTTTGGAAGGAGTTGGCGGTTTGGAAAATACTCGAGCATCAAACTTGGAACGGTCGGCCTTCCTGTTCTGCAGTCTATGATCTATTTGAACGACCAAGTCTATATAATCCGAACAGTCTTGTGGGGGATTCACTACTTGGGCTAAAACGTCTTTGCGTTCTGTAACGCTCACCTGATTCTCGCAGAGGCGCCGGTCTTGACTGGGCGACTACCGTATCTTCAAAGGTGATGTGTAGCACCCGGTTGGCTCTTTGGGCTGGACCTCTGTGCACTGTATGCCTGACTTCAAGAGTAAGATGTCTGCAGACAGAAAATATGGGATTAATGAACTGGGGTTATTGGGGTGTCCCTATCTCTTCCCTTTTTTGCTCTCCTGTAGACCCCCAAAGGTTAACGCTCTCACCTTAGGTAAGTGAATGCCGAGCTCTCCATCTGCCTCGGGGCAGGGTGCTGTAACCAGTTTCTTCACTGGATCGGTAGCGCAGGCCTCTTGACTTCAGAGGACTGCTGTCCGTCGTTTACTGCACGAACGGTAAGTTTCGAGTAATTCTATTGTCTTTAAAGTCTTTAGCAATGATGTCTCTTGTTTTGCAGGTTCCGGCGATGGCGGATGACGGGCTGAAGTGAGTTGAAGATGGAGTCCGTATGATGAATAGAAGCGCTTGGAAGCACGTAAGTAAGCGCTTGTTGCCTGCTTCACGATGCGCTCTAACTGTCTTTTATTTTGCAGGTACGAGTTCGGAGCGGCTGCAGGGTGCCGGAATACCCACTGGGGTTGATGTGGAAAGGAGTAATGGCACGTGAGTATCAAAGTTCCCCAATGTCTTTAAACGCACCTTGTTTTGTCTTTCAGATGCAGGATGAAGCGCCGAAGGCCTCCGGAGCGTGCGAAGAGTCGGTAAGCTTTTGTCTTTCAGATGCCGGAATGCAGTGTGAAGACCTCCGGAGCGCACGAAGAGTAGGTAAGCCTTTGTCTTTCAGATGCCGGAATGCTAACCTGTTCTTTCTTGTCTTTATAGGTGTTGCTGAAGACTGGATTCAGGATGGTAAGCCTTTTTCCTTAGGCCCAGGATCCGATGCAGAAGACACGATGAGCGTTCTGCTGCAGAGGATGCAGAATAACGCAAAGCAAGATTCATCCACCGGGTGTGGTTTAAATAGCCTCCTGTAGTGCTTAGGTGTCTCCTTCCACAGCCACGCCTAGGTAAGAAAAGAGTTCCTGCTTTCCAGAAGAGTTCCAGTGTTCTGAATCTAGGGAGTGGATCCTGCCCCACCCAACAGGAAAAGTAGTTCCAAACAGAAGAGGATCAGAGGCTCAGCTGGCAGGCAAGTAAGCAGCATGGTCTGCTGCAGGTAAGTCCACCCAAGCATCATGAGCCCGGCGCTTCAAGCGCTGGGACTGGGCACATTTATGAGCCTGGTGCCACTGGCGCCAGGACTGGGTCCAAAAGGTCCCAATTGGGACTGGTTGGCCCTCAGAACCTGGGTTATGGATCTGCTTCCAAGGGAGTTGGGAAAACCCTGACCTTTTGGAAGCAGAGATCATGACACCGCCAGTACCTTGGTGAATACCCTTGGAGCCGAAGCTATCCCGAAGGGCAGTACCTTGAACTGGTAGTGCCGACTGTCCACCTTGAAGCGCAAGTGCTTTCTGTGCGCTGGGAACATGGAAATATGAAAATAGGCATCTTTCATGTCCAATGTTGACATGTAATTCCCCTTTTTTAGGAGGGGGATTACCTCCTGGAGACTAGTCACACGAACTTTTGGGGCTTCACATACTTGTTTGCAGGCCGTAAGTCCAATACTGGGCGCATTGTTAAATCTTTTTTTGGCACAAGGAAGTAAGTTGAATAAATACCCTTGTTTACCTGGTGTCCCGGGACGTGTTCTATCGCGTCCTTTGCTAGCAGATTGACGATCTCCTCGAGGAGGATCTTCTGGTGGTCCAAAGAATGTATTTTTTTCGTGGAGGATGGTTTCGGGGACGCTCTAACAGTTCTATGCAGTACCCTGCGGATACTGTGGACAGCACCCATCTGTCTGATGTAATCCCTTCCCAAGCTTGGGTGAAGTTGGAAATGCGTCCCCCTACTGGGGTTGCGTGAGAAGGGACCCTGAACGGAGCGTCACTGTTTTGGTGGAGGCGTGCCCCCTCCTCTACTGGGGCTGCCTCTACCTTTCCCACGTCCTCTTATATTACCCCTGCCGTAACCCTGGGTAGACTGTTGGTTATTATTGCTCCACGGTGTACCCTGCCCCTGGGAATAGTTAGATCCTCTCTGGAAATTTTGGCCGTGTGAGCGACGAAAATTGCCATTCCCTCTCTGATTAGGGGGTTTATTGGTTAGTTGGCCTAGGGATTTGAGTGTCTCATACTCGTCCTTGGCATTTTTCAGCGCGTCCTCGACCGCCTTACCAAACAACAGATCCGGCTCCACCGGTTTATCTAACAATGATGCTTGGGTTTCAGCTTTGAATCCAGACTGCCGTAACCAAGCGTGTCTCTTGATAACAGTTCCTTCTGCTATCAATCTGCCGGCATTATCCGCGGCATCAAAGGTTGCTTTTAAAATGCAACCGGACACGGCTCTTCCCTCCGGCGAAACTCGTGCCAACTGGCTCTTTAAGGGTTCTGGGGCGGAGTCTATGAGTGCCGCGACTTCTTCCCACTGATGGCAGTTGTAGCTGGCCAACAGGGTAGTGGAGTTGGCAATCCTTGCCTGGTAGGCGGAAGTGGAGGCTACTTTCCTGCCCAAACCATACAGTTTCTTGCTCTCCTTGTCGGGAGGAGCTTCGGACAATGACAAGGGTGTTCCAGCCCTCTTACGGGTGTTTGTAACAACCAGGGAGTCCGGCTTCAGATGTCCCCTTATATACAGTGGGTCTGATTGGGCTGCTCTGAAAAGTTTCTCAATCCTGGGGTTCACTGCCCTGGTGAGGTTAGGATTTACAAGTGAAGGGTCTATTCTTCTCTGAATAGACTTAAGGATAGGGATGGCCTGAGCAACAGGCCTCCTTTCTCCCACTAACTCCTCAGCAAAGTCTCTCTCCTCTTGAGCACCCTGGGTGTCAATGTGGAAATGTTCTGCTGCTCGAGACAGAACTTCATTCAGGAGAGGTTGGTTGTCGACAGGGGAGTCGGTAACCGGGGGTTCCCTTCTCTACCGGGGAATCTACTCTGTAGGTTTCAGGGTCTTCCTCTTCCTCTTCTTGGTCCTCATCATCCCCATAGTAGCCCGTACCAGTTTGCTCTTCCAACATGCCCAAATCTGATCCTCACAAAAGGATGTCTCTCCTTGATACTGAGAGTAGGGCTGTACATAGAAGGGGTCCGAAGACCGTGTTGGTGTTTCAAACCGGGACTTTCTACTTGGAGGCATTGGATCCTTAGAGCCTGAGGGTGCTGACCCGTCGGGAGTATAAGAGAGAAAGTGTTCAGGGTTCTTTGCGTAAAAATCTGCCAATGATGTCATCACTAGACCATTCTCTAGAACTGGGAATGACTCTTTCTGGAAGTTTCTCTGACTTATCCTGACTAGACTTGCTGGTCTGAGCTGGGGTCTTTGTGATAGCAGAAGACTTGGACCTGTCTGTCTGTTTATGAGGAGTGGAAAGAGGCTGAGGCTGCTTCCTTTGTTGTTTTTCCCCCTCCCCGTGAGTGAAAGAGTTTTCCCTGCTTTTTCGCCTCTTCGGAGCCTTTCGACGCCTGGCGTCGAGGTTCGGGGGTAGTGTCCCTATCCTTCGAACGTGGAGGTAGGGGCTCAGGAGCCGCCGTAACATGGTCTGCGGGTGCCGACTCCTGGAGTGCGGTCTGGGGATGGAAGTCGGCTTCATCCTCCGACGATCGAACTTCCGTTACCTTGGGGAGCAAGGCACTCTTGGCAACAGTGGATGATTGCCTGGAGTCATGCAGCGATCTAGATCGAGAACACCCAGAGGACGCCGATTCGGACCGTTCTCTATGTGCCTCGTTCCGAGAACTCGACGTGTGCGTTGAGTCCCGGTTGGACTTCATGTGTTTTGTGGAAGTGCTGTGGGAAGCGCCTGTGTCGCCGGGGGTCTTCCCCATAACCGCCCTGCCGGACGACCTTCCGAGGTCAGGGACTTGCGCTCGGCTGTCTTTCAACGCTATAGTGCCCTCGCCGTCCGAAAGCACAGCGTCGCTGCCATCGCTGAAGGCGCCCTCCGCCGCCATGGCCTCCTGACGCCTGGCATGGTGGGCCCAATGCTTGATCGAACGGTCCTTAAGTGTTTTTGGTATAAACCTTTTACACACTCTGCAGTTCGCCTCGGGGTGGTCCCTCGGCAAGCAGAGATTGCACGTGGCGTGCCTGTCGACCCAAGGGTACTTGTGGTTGCACTTGGGGCAGAATTGGAAAGGGGTGCCCTCCATACGCACCTTGTGGCAGCGGGCTGGTAAGTGTAGGAATATATAAGAATGTACCTATATAGCAAAAGAGTGTAGAGTATGTCCACCCCCACTCTCCCTACTTGCAGGGCCGAGGCCAGAGGCCTTCCAAGGCCCGGGCCGAGGCCAGAGGCTTTCCGAGGCCCAAATCCGTTGTGCAGCTGTTGACAGTCGAATTCTTCTCCGGGCCGGCGTCGAGTGTGGAAGTTCGGTGACTCGACGTTGGGGTGGAGAAATGGGTAAATATAATAATATTTAGCAAAAGAATGGCTAAGGCCAGGGAACTTCGCGAAATGCTTCCGACCAGTAACAATCTCAGGGTCCTAGACGCGTGAGGGATCATGGGTACAGTGGACGTCACACTAGGGATAGTATTACTGGCACGCCCTGTGTCGACTCCCATTTTCGAGTTTCGAAAAACAAACTGTAATACTCTGCAGCTTCCACTAGATGTCGGCCTATGCACAACATGTGATCTAAGCAGATTCCACAAGAATCAGAAAATTATTTATTTAAAAACACACTTATGAGAAAACACTGGCACTAATATATCAAGCAAGTTCAAACACAGTCACTATAAGTATATACACCTCCCTAGTTAATTATTCGACAAGTCTAGGTTAAGACACCACTTATTTAGCAAAACAGGGGTGAGCGCGTAACCGTAGATGGCACTCCAATAATTCGTTTAAAAAGGGAGAGAAAAGGCAGAGTAGGAAAATAACACAGTAACAACACTTTTAAGAAACCACAGCAAGTCAAGAAAGGCAGGGTCTACTGTAGAGCAAAAAGTTCATAGGCCAGGCCCACTCTTGGAGAGAGCAAGGCAGAATGTGCCCAAGATCACACAGTGGAAATGCACTCAAAGTCTTTGCAGCAAAGTCAAAAAAGAGGTTGGATCAGTTCAGAAAAGCAGAGTTAGCAGGTCAAAGGTCAACCCAGTTAGAAAGTCAAGGCTTTACGGGACACCTTCAACAATCTGTTGCAAGGGAGACAAGGTGGGACACAGTACCTGAAATGGTGAGAAAGCTCCAGCGGTGGAAGTTGTTCCTGGCAGCGGGTGCAAGTCGTGGCTTCAACCAGAGGAAGAGATGATCTCGACGAGGAAGAAAGCTGGAAGTCGTTGCACTGCCAGGGAAGAAACCAGCCGCGGTCTTCCCGATTAAAAGGTACAACACTTTTATTCGCGGTAGTGGTGAAGCGTGGCTATCCGGCCGCCGGAGTGCTTGGCACGGGCGATTCGACCACGAGACGTTCAGGAACGTGAAAAAGGCAAACTGGTTGGTCCCACCAGCTCAAAGGGAAGAAGACTCTCCTGGAAGAAGGTCTCCTCTGTTGTCGGGGGAAGTGGTGAGTTTGCACAGCAGTGCTCCACCGGTGGCGTCGTCGTTGTAGATGGTTCAGCTTCTCCCCTCTTCGGATTCTTTAGGTCCTGTGGTGACTTCTGAAGTTCCAGTCCCCAAAGCCCTGCTTTTATGCAGAACAACCCCCAGTCATCAGCCTAGCTGTCACTCAAACATGCTAAGTGGTGAGCCGGGCGGTTCACCACTGGGCCAATCACACAAGAGTGCGACTTGAGTTGCCAAGGCAACTCAGTCCAGGGTGCCTAATCCCCCTCCCACACATCCTGTAGACCCCATACAGAGTGGCACCATTTGGAGGGCTTCTGTGGAGAAGCCCCCCAGAAAGTGGAACAAAGGGCTCGACTTGGGTTGGGCGAACACAAATGCCATTTTAATACCGAGTCCTGGCAAAAAGACCCAACCGGGGAATAAATATTAAATAAATAACCAGGCGGTATCTTTAACATTGCACTAAAAAGTGGTGTGTTTAAAATCAATGGGAAAATCCCATAGGAAATATTCCGGTGGAATATTTTGCGTGGTATCCACTGCCACCAGACAGAAACTTGACAAGGGGGGACTGGACAGTGCCTCCTTGGAAAACAGACCCAGGGGCAATCGAATTACCCTTAACAGTACTTCCACAATATGATGGTTTGTACTGGTTCTGTTCACAATTTGAGACTAGTAAAGCCAATGGTGACTTTACATGCCCTGGGAGACAGTCAGTCCCAGGGTATGGAGTCTATGTTTGGGGGTCACTATGACACCCCTGTGTTACTGCACTGAGGGTGCGGTGTAACACACATACCAAAAACACATGAAGCCCTATGGAGTAAAAGACCTCATAGCCCATAAAACACATTTACAGTCAAAGGACATACTCAAATCATGCCTAAGAGTGGGAGAGAAAGAGTCTCACTCTTAGCAGGAGAAAAAAATAAACCCCAAAAATCCAGCAAAGCTGCTGGGGGACTCACTAGGTTTGGGAAATTAGCCTTAACAGATAATTCTGCCTAACACTTGCCCCCCCCCCCAGACTAAGGGACAGGAGGATTTAATCCACTCCTGGATGAATCTCATACCTCTAGTAGATGACATACATCCTAGAGAGACCATCAGCATTTTGGTGGTGACACCATGACCTGTGTTCTATGGTCAAATCAAAGGTTTTCCTTTGTAAGCTATATGACCTACAAACCCTTTGAGGAACATGAATCTTTTTAAAACTATAGGGGATCTGGTTGACCAGTCCCTCAGAAGTTGGTACAACTTCTGAACCTGTGATAGGCTTTTTCAAGGGGCCCTTATAAAGGGTTCCCTTAGATCTAGAGGGGCCTACGGAGGTCCTCACCACCTCTCTGTTGGGAGAAGGTTGGGTCTTAGGCCTCTTCATTGGAGGGGGTGGAGATAAGCAAGGTACAGGCTTCTCCTTCCTCTTAGATCTAACCTTACCTACTTTAGGAGCTTCACTCCAAATACCAGGAGTTGAGATGGAGTCTTCAGTAGAAGGTCGCTTTCATGATGCCTACCCCCGGGCATCAGGACCAAGCCCATCAGCTCCGGGAGCAGGCATCCAGATACTTATTAAAACCCCAACAGCCCCGGCTGGGGGCTGTTTGGGTTCAGTCCTGGCGCCTTAGGCACCAGGCTTCAACATAGAAATCAGTCCTGGCGCCAGAGGTGCCAGGCTCATAGGGCCTCATTACGACCCTGGTTCTAATGGGTTAACGGCGCCGTAAAAGGCTGCAGCGCCGTTAACCCATTAGTGCCTAATTACAAGGTCCCTTTGCGGGACCCGACCTTAACGGCTGGTTTTACCAGCCGTTAAAGTAGGGACCCGCAAAGGGACCTTGGTGCTAAGTACAGTGCCGCAATTTGCGGCACCGTACTTACCGCCTTCCCCATTCCCAGTGAGCCCTATGGGGCAAAAATGGGAATGGGGAAGGGCCATGGAGGAAGGGGGAATTACCGCCCTGCCAACCTTGTAATTGGGTGGTAATTCCCACTTTTTCCATGGCGGAGTCAGTAAGTTACCGGCATGGACCATGGTGGTAATAGCACCATGGTTTTCCGCCAGGGTCATAATGAGGCCCATAGACTTTACTTACCTGATGCAGATCATGCTGCTAGTGAGTTCAAGCCAGCGTGAGGCCTGGATGGGATTATTTTATTACAGGGACTATTTTTTACTCGGGCGTGGTTCTAGGGAACTTCTTACCTGGAACTACTTTGGAGGCTATTTAAACCACGCCCGAACAGCAGCACACGCTTCGCATTATTCTGCATCCAGCAGAGTAACGCTCACCGTGCCTGCAGTCTGCATCCAGTCTTCTGCCACGCCCGCCTCGAATCTGGAGCTCCTGAAACAAAGAGGAAAGAAAAGGACAAGGTTAGAAAAACAACTATTTTCAAATTCCTCACCTGATTCCGGATCCATCTCGCCTACGGACCTGGAAAGAACATAATTTCTGTATGCGTCGCATCTCCAGCTGCAGCGCCATGCCATACTCACCAGTCCTCCCAGCATCTTTCGATTCGGCGCTGCCTCCATCATTTCTTCGCCGAACTCCGGCACCTGAGGGACAAAAGAAAACAACAAGGTGAGCTGAGAAAACCATCAAATATAACTCTTATTACCATAGACTTACCTGATTTACCACCAGAGGCATTATTCTATAACTCTCCACATCTTCATGTGCCGCACCTGCAAAGAGAGAGAAAACAACACGTTAAACACGTGCAACATTTACCGGACGGGCGTCGGGTAATACAGACTCTTACCTGAGCGCCACCAGCTGCCACGAGGGCATCTTCTCAAGATCTCAACTGCAAGACAAGGAAGGAAGGAAGGGGGGACAAGAGTGAAACATCGGACATATTGAACTGTATGAACTTGATACTTACTGGACCTTGCCAGGCACCTCAGAGTCAATACTCTCCGGAACTCTCCCACGCCTTCAAACCAGTGAAGTAACTGGCATCAACGCGCCCCTGCAATCCATGCAGGATGGAGAGCTCATCTTTCAAGAATATAAGGTGAGATTGCTGAGAGGGCACTTCGGAGGTGATTAGTTGGGAGGACTGTGGGGGGTGCCATCACTTGAGTTCACAGGTGGCTAAATCCATCTCTCCACTTGCAGCAGAATACTTCTACGGGTCACGCAGACAAGATTAGGAGGGCCAGTCCAGTCAGTCATCTCTGCACTACGCATCACGTTGGTGGAGACCGCAGCCGTCCGGATCCGACCGACGCCCCTATGGGAGCCAGCTGAGCGAAACAGAACGCGAAGCCTCTCTATAAATCCCCACCCGGGTGTTATGGAAACCTCAGAAACTGACCAACTTGCCCAATTATTGAGGGAATTTAGGGCGGAAGTGCACTCCGCTCGCCAAGAGACTAATGCCCTCAGGAGAGAACTGATTGTCTCAAAGGAGCGCACTGACGATCTGGCTAGGCAACTGCTGCAAAACCAAGCAGGGCAAAGACCTTTACCAGGACTCGGGGGGAATCCAACTCCTGTTTCATCGAGCAATCCGGTGCAAGTGGTTTTACCAGGGGCTATTCCTTTAGCTCCACCTGAACGCTTTGCTGGGGACCCAAAAAGGTTAGCCGTGTTTATGAACCAATGTCACTTGCATTTTTTATGCAGACCTGGAGCTTTTCCAAATGACCAAGCCAAAGTAGCTTTTGTATTATCATATTTGAGTGGCAGTGCAGCTGACTAGTCGATTCCACTAGTCAATCAGGATGACCCTCTTCTTCGGGACTTTCAGGGTTTTCAAATGAGCATGGAAAGACTATTTGCCAGACATTCCCAGGGACAGGCCCTGGATAACGAACTTTTATCCCTACGACAAGGTAACCAGGATCTGTTAACCTATATTGCAACCTTCAATAGGTTGGTGGTGGAAACTGGATGGCCAGAGGTAAAACGAATTACACTATTTCATCGTGGACTTCGGGGAGAACTTAAAGATGTTTTGGCCCAAGTTGTGAACCCACCCCAGGATTGTGCAGAATATATAGACTTAGTGGTCCAGTTAGACCACCGACTTCAGAATAGAAAGGCTGACCGAGCTAAGTTCGAGAATCGGGTATTGGTGAAACCCAATGTCACCCCCAAAGGAACAGATGCAACAGAACCTATGCAGATCGGGGGGGTTAAGGGACCCTTAACTCAAAAGGAGAGAGAAAGGAGACGGCAGATGCAATTGTGTCTATACTGTGGGGCCTCAAGACATTTTCTACGGGATTGCCCTCTAAAACCATCCAAGAAAGTAGTCGGAGTTGCTGATAGAAATCAAAAAGAACCTGATTCGGGAAACGACCATGCCCGACAAGCGTAGAGGTCCACTTGCCGAGCTTGAAGAAGGACACTCAGACCTCGCACCTAATCATACCAATGGTCCTTATTGATCCAAGGCAGCCATCACGTATGCACGCAGTAAGGGCATACATGGATAGCGGGGCCGTAGGAAACTATATGGACCACGAATTGGCTTCTAGGATGAATCTACCTTTCTGCAAAAAAACATCTTTGGATGTCTTCACCACAGTTGATGGAACTGAAATTGCCTCTGGGCCTGTAACTCATTCCACCACAGAGATGACACTGTTGGGTCAAGATGGGCATCGAGAGACTATTGTGTTTGATTTAATCAAAGCCCTGCAGTTCCAAATAATACTGGGGATACCTTGGTTGGAAACACATAATCCTAGTATTGATTGGCGAGAGAAGAGAATAACCTTCCGGGATTGTGCACACACCTGTTACTCGGAAAAAACCTTGAACAAAGGCCTGGCCACAGTCGCTAATCCAGTCGTGCAGTTACCTCAGGAATATCAAGAATTCCAGGATGTTTTTCAAAGAGAACAGGCAAACACCTTACCACCTCATAGATCATACGATTGTCAAATCGACCTCATATCCGGTGCACAACCTCCATGCAGTAGGATCTACACCCTTACGGAACCAGAAAACCTTCACTTACGACAATACTTGGATCAATACCTTGCTAATGTCTTCATTCGTCCATCAAAGTCCCCTGCATCCTCAGCTTTATTCTTTGTGCCTAAAAAGGAAGGTGACCTCAGAACGTGCATAGACTACCGCGCAATAAATCAGATTACGTTGAAGTACCGATACCCATTGCCTCTGATCCCTGAATTACTAGACCAAGTAAAGGATGCTTGCATCTACACCAAATTAGATCTCCGAGGGGCATATCATCTGGTACGTGTAAAGAAAGGAGATGAATGGAAGACTGTCTTTTGCACCAAATACGGATTATTCGAATATCAGGTGATGCCCTTCGGGTTGTGCAATGCACCAGCAGCCTTCCAGTATTTTATGAACAATGTCCTTCGTGAACTCATTGACGTCGGTGTTGTTTTATACATAGATAATATTCTAGTGTACTCCTCTCCTCAGAATCAGACCATGTTAAGCACGTGCGTGCAGTCCTTGAGAAACTACGCCAGCACAAGTTATATGCAAAATTGGAAAAATGCGTTTTTCATGCTACGGAAGTTGAATTCCTTGGATTTATCCTGACTACAAAAGGAGTCCGGATGGACTCTCGAAAGGTGGACGCAATTCTCAAGTGGCCATCACCCAGTTCAGTTAAAGTGGTACAAAGCATGCTCGGATTTGCTAATTTCTACCGCAGATTCATTCCGGATTTCTCACATGTTGTACACCCTATCACAGCACTTTTGCGAAAAAACAAACGCTTCTTGTGGACCGAAGAAGCTGAAAAGGCCTTCCAAGAGCTGAAAGCGAAATTCATGTCTGCACCTGTCCTAAAGCATCCACACCCCAAACTTCCATACATAGTTGAAACTGATGCATCCAGTTTAGCCATGGGAGCTGTCCTGTCCCAGAAGAATCCTGAAACCGGTCAACTTCACCCAGTAGCATTTTGGTCCAGAAAGTTCTCGGCACCAGAGTTAAACTATGCGGTTACCAATAAAGAGTTGATAGCCATCAAATCCGCCTTCAAGGCTTGGCGGCATTATCTTCTCGGTGCCAGGCATACCATTACTGTAATCACCGATCACCGGAACTTGCAGTATTTAAAAACAGCCAAAGCCCAATCGTCGCGTCAACTTCGATGGGCATTGTTCTTTGCTGAGTTCGATTTCGTGATCACTTATCGACCAGGCTGTAAAAATGGCAAGGCAGATGCCTTATCCCGAATATGGATGGGAGAAGCATATTCGAACCCGGAACCGGTGGCCTATATTTTCAAAACAAAGAATTATTGGCATAACTACTCTACAGACACTAGAGGATATTCAGGTAAAGATCCAACAACTCTTCGATCCAACAGCCCTGCAGGACTGGGTAAAGAAAGGCCCAGACTACTCTGTCATCAATGACCTACCTTATTATCAAGGGCGTCTATTTCTACCACACAAGGAACTAAAAGAACTAGTCCTCTCCAATTATCATGACACCCCGATAGAAGGGCACCCAGGTATTGCAAAAACTGAAGCTAAAATTAAGAGACAATTCTGGTGGCCCACCTGGCGAAAAGACGTTAAGTTATTTGTAATGTCGTGTGGCATTTGCGCCCAAAACAAAAGTCAGAAGAAAAAACCTGCTGGCCTTTTACAACCCTTGGATATTCCACCTACACCATGGCACACCTTATTGTTAGACTTTATTGCAGATCTACCTCCATGTAATAGATTTAACACCATTCTAGTTATTATGGATCTTTTTTCCAAGATGGCCCACTTTATTCCTTTAAAGGGATTACCTTCTGCTTCAATTCTGGCCAAGGAGTTCCTCGAAAACATTGTTTGAATACACTGATTTCCTTCTGTATTGGTCTCTGACCGAGGTAGCCAATTCATTTCACATTTTTGGAAGAAATGTTGTCAATTGGCGCAAATCGACATGAGGTTATCAACCAGTCACCATTCCCAGACCGATGGTCAGACGGAGAGAACCAACCAGACCCTTGAACAGTACCTACATTGCATGCTACACCAGACCGAAAGTAATTGGAAAGATATTTTATGGATCTCCAAGTATGCATACAATAACTCTGTACATTCAGGAACCGGACAAAGCCCCTTTTATACCATATATGGACATCATCCTCGAACCTCAGAGCTCGATTCGCCTCAACACTTAGAAATGCCTGCAGTGAATCATCTGCACTCTACTATTACACAAGCCTTTAAGGGAGCAACAGAACATTTGAAACAAGCAAAAGAGAAATATAAGAAAAATGCTGATCAACATAGAAGTGAAACTCCACAATACCAGATTGGGGATTAAGTTTGGCTGGCTACAAAACACATACCTCTGAAGGGAACTCAGACTTTTAACCCTAGATTTTTGGGACCTTACACTATTAAGGCCATTATCATCCCGGTAGCTGTCAAATTGGAATTACCCTCTAATATGCGCATTCATCCTGTCTTTCATGTTTCACTTTTAAAACCAGTTCAACCAGGAACAAGATTAACCAAACTACCCAACCCCATCTTGATAGATGGAGAATCTGAACTCGAGGTAAAAAATATCCTGGACTCCAACATGATTAAATCAAAACTTTATTTAATCGATTGGAAGGGCTACAGACCAAAAGAAAGGCCATGGGAGCCTAGTGACCACGTTCATGCACCTCGGTTGGTGAAGAGATTCCATCGGGACTTCCCAGACAAACCAGGGCCAAGGGGAAGAACAACTTTAGGAGGGGCCTTGGGGGGAGTGCTGTCATGATGCCTACCCCTGGGCATCAGGACCAGGCCCATCAGCTCTGGGAGCAGGCATCCAGATACTTATTAAAACCCCAACAGCCCCGGCTCACCTGGAACTACTTTGGAGGCTATTTAAACCACGCCCGAACAGCAGCACACGCTTCGCGTTATTCTGCATCCAGCAGCGTAACGCTCACCGTGCCTGCAGTCTGCATTCAGTCTTCTGCCACGCCCGCCTCGAATCTGGAGCTCCTGAAACAAAGAGGAAAGAAAAGGACAAGGTTAGAAAAACAACTATTTTCAAATTCCTCACCTGATTCTGGATCCATCTCGCCTCTGGACATGGAAAGAACACAATTTCTGTACGCGTCGCATCTCCAGCTGCAGCGCCGCGTCATATTCACCAGTCCTCGCAGCATCTTTCGATTCGGCGCTGCCTCCATCATTTCTTCGCCGAACTCCGGCACCTGAGGGACAAAAGAAAACAACAAGGTGAGCCGAGAAAACCAACAAATATAACTCTTATCACCATAGACTTACCTGATTTACCACCAGAGGCAATATTCAATAACTCTCCACATCTTCATGTGCCGCACCTGCAAAGAGAGAGAAAACAACACGTTAAACACGTGCAACATTTACCGGACAGAGTCGGGTAATACAGACTCTTACCTGAGCGCCACCAGCTGCCACGAGGGCATCTTCTCACGATCTCAGCTGCAAGACAAGGAAGTAAGGGGGGACAAGAGTGAAACATCGGACATATTGAACTCTATGAACTTGATACTTACTGGACCTTGCCAGGAACCTCAGAGTCAATACTCTCCGGAACTCTCCCACGCCTTCACACCAGTGAAGTAACTGGCATCAACGCGCCCCTGCAATCCATGCAGGATGGAGAGCTCATCTTTCAAGAATATAAGGTGAGATTGCTGAGAGGGCAATTCGGAGGTGATTAGTTGGGAGGACTGTGGGGGGTGCCATCACTTGAGTTCACGGGTGGCTAAATCCATCTCTCTACTTGCAGGAGAATACTTCTACGGGTCACGCAGACAAGATTAGGAGGGCGAGTCCAGTCAGTCATCTCTGCACTATGCATCACGTTGGTGGAGACTGCAGCCGTCCGGATCCGACCAACGCCCCTGTGGGAGCCAGGTGAGCATAACAGTCCAACAGTCTGAAGGTTTTTGGCCTAAGACTTTTCTTTTCTGGTTTTCCACCAGCACTGAGAATTACCAGTTCTCTTAGGTCTAGTTAGGGGTCCAGTTGTTCTATCCACCTCTTGCTCAGAAGCAGGGGGAGTCACAGACTCTAAAACTGGGGGAATAATGATGGAGCCTGGTTCGGGCTCCCATTTCCCTAATATTTTAGCCTGAAATTTGCTGGGTCAGAAGTCAACTTACCAACACCAGGGCTTGTAGTGGGGTTCTCTGTAGAGGTTCCCACAGGCTTAGAGTGGTTCCTTAAGGTGGCCTCTCTAGCCAATTTGGTTTGGTTCTGGGTCTCCATACTGGGAGGCCTGGGGGTACTGGATACTACTCCTAGAGTTCTTAGATCATTCCCCTACAGGACTCTCCCAGGCACCTCAGTCTGAACACTGACAGGGATCATCACTGTCATGTTGTTACACTGTATGAGGGCTGGTAGAATTGGAACCATTTGGACAGAACCTCCAGAAAGTTTAGTGGGACCTTTGGGTGCCTTAGCAACATCCTCAGGCCTGAAAAAACTTTCATCCACTACTGTTCTGCTGCCCCCAGAGTCTCGCCTGGCAGGGGTATCCTGGCCATTGACAAGAACACTGTCCATGTAATAAACTTCAGAGTTTTCTGGTATGGAGTCATACACACTCCTATTCTGATTACTAACCAGATCCATGGACCCTAATGTTACACTTGCTTGAAGAACCAAAGGTTCTTCAGCAAAGACTTCAAAGTGAGCACTAGTCATTTGGACTTCCTCCTCAGGAGTGAAGGCTAAGGAGACTGTGCTGATCCCTGCAGGTTTACCCCTTCATTTGGGATCTCATTTGATATGGTCAGTTGCCTTACAGACATAGCATATACCAAATGCTATCTGGAATGGTGGCTTGTTCTGACCTGCTTCTGGTTGGTGACCAGATGGTACACTAGCCTGATGGGGCTTACCTTGGGGCTTACCCTGGTTATTTTGTTGTTTGGGGCCCTCTTTGGTTTGGGAGGTATTAGAAGTCTCTTGGTTCCATTTTGGTGGCTGCTTTCCCTCATCCTTTTTCTGAGTGACCCCTGAATCCTTGTGAGTAGCCCTGTTGGCAACCCACAAGTCAGCAGCCTTAGCTAGCTTCCTGGAATCTAATTCCTTTGAATCAGCCAAGTGCTGTCTGAGCTCAGGAGAGCAGGCATCATACATTGACTCCAACATCACAGGATTTCTCATTCCCTCATAAGTGTTCACTCTGTAACCCTTAATCCATCCCTCTAAGTTTTTCAAACACTCATTCACCCAGGTAGCCCAAGGGGTACCATCATTCTTTTTGAGGGTCCTAAACCTCTTATGGTACTGGGAAGGGGTCTTCCCAAATCTAGCTATCAAAGCTAGCTTCACACATTCATAGTCCCTTCTATCCACCTCCCCCAACTCCATTTCCACATCAGTTGCAACAGGGGGGAGCCTAGAGAACAACCAGGGAAGTAACTCATTCCCTGAGATGTCCTGGAGCCCATGATTATACTCAAACATAGCCAACCAATCTAACACATCCAACTTAGGCTCATACATACCCACAATCTCTTTAGGCATCCGGGGTCTTTTGGGTCTGGAACTCCTAGAGGATCCGGAGAGAGAAGCATTTTCAACAGACAATTTCTTCATCTCTAGCTCATGCTTGAGCTCATTTCTCTGAGCCTTAGTTATTGGTTTAGTTCTTGTGCCTTTGTTCTGCTTGAGCATTAAGTCTCTTAAACTCCAATTCAAGCTTCGTTTTCTCTAGTTCCATACATTGAGGACTAAATGTGGGACCTGGCAAAGGTCCAGTAGGTACAGCTGGTAGAGCAGACAGAGGCCCAGGGGGGACAACTACAACAGCCTCACCCTCCTCTTCTGACTCTGCCTCAAGATTATCAATACTTTGATCAATATCAATATCATCACTGTTATCTACATTTTCTGGGAGTGTAGGTTCCTCTGAACCATCCCCCAGACTTTGGTTTGCTAACAATCTTTCTATTAGCTCCATTTTCTTGCCTTTAGTCAGGAGATTCTTATGCTTACAGAGACCTCTTAAACAATTAGCAGTTTTTGTAGCAAGGGACTCTTAACTATAACTTTCCAATCGTGCGCCTCATCCGGTAGATCTATCCTGAAATAATCCAAAGTCGCAACCTACCCACGGTCGACTTTGCTCTGTCAGCACTGTATATTATATTGTCATGTATAACTCACACTATTACAAATGCAACTGCAACTGCATGATAAGCTTGCCTAGGTGAATTCTAGGCCATGCATGTGAACCGCTGCTTTTAGCCTTATTACTAAAATCTGAACCTTGATGGGTTACTGCCCTGGTATTTGAGTTATTGCCTCTTTAGCCCCAGTGCTAAACCGAACCCGGATGTGCTACTACCCCTGTACTGGACTTTTACCTGTTAGACCTCAGTGCTAAACCTGCCTCTATGTGTGTTACTACACACGTAACAAACTACGGATTGTTAGACCTTTAATGTTAAAACTGAATCTAGGAGTGCTACTGCTGCTGTATCTGAACTGCTGCCTCTCAGACCCTAGTGATAAATCAAATCTAGGTATATCGAATCTGTTTATCAGACTTTAGTGATAAATCGAATCTAGGTGTGCTAATGCCCATGTATTTAACTGCTGTTTATCAGACTTTAGTGATAAATCGAATCTAGGTGTGCTAATGCCCATGTATTCAACTGCTGTTTATCAGACATTAGTGATAAATCGAATCTAGGTGTGCTAATGCCCATGTATTCAACTGCTGTTTATTAGACTTTAGTGATAAATCGAATCTAGTTGTGCTAATGCCCATGTATTTAACTGTTGTTTATCAGACTTTAGTGATAAATCAAATCTAGGTGTGCTAATGCCCATGTATTTAACTGCTGTTTATCAGACTTTAGTGATAAATCAAATCTAGGTGTGCTAATGCCCATGTATGTAACTGCTGTTTATCAGACTTTAGTGATAAATCGAATCTAGGTGTGCTAATGCCCATGTATTTAACTGCTGTTTATCAGACTTTAGTGATCAATCGAATCATAGATTTTAGTGATAAATCGAATATGCCCATGGGCCTCATTCCGGGTTTGGAGCTAACCATGGAGTAATTAGCTCCATGGTTGCCTCCAAAATCGTCCCAAATCCGACATGGTGAATGGAGTAATTACCGGTCCATTCCAGGGTTGGAGGGACCGGTAATTCCCATTCACCTTTTGCCCTTCCCCATTCCCATTTCTGCCCCATAGGGCTCAATGGGAATGGGGAAGGAGGTAATTACGGCACCGTAAATTACGGTGCCGTAATTACCTCCGAAGTACCTTTGCGGGTCCCGTACTTACCTTCTGCTGAAAGCAGGAGATAAGGAAGGACCCGCAAAGGGACCTCGGAATACGGACGTAAGGGAGTACCGGCATCGGCACCCTTACTGGTGCCGGTAATTCCTTACCTCCAACCTCGGAATGACCCCCCCATGTATTTAACAGCTGTTTATCTGACTTTAGGGATATAACTGAATTTAGGAGTGCTACTGCCCTGCATTTGAACTGCTGCCTCCTCTGACCCAGGTGTTATACGATTGCATGCCTACCGCCAATAACTACCCTGCACTAACCTTATCCTGCCCACACATACAATGTATCTCCATATGCTCTACACTGTGCTACTAAGATCACTTCTCTATACCATGAATATCCAATACCCGATCTCGCCAGTTAACTAATTCGCACACGAGGCCCCCACCTAATTCTAACAAACTTTTGTTAATTCTAAAAAACCTACTGACATGACCACCACACCCTGCACTGTCCTCCAGAGGAACCTCAAACTAGGTGCAAGGCTCCCAAGGCTCTATGACCCTTTAACCAAAGTAGCTCACAGTAATTTTGATTCATTTCTTACGCGCACCAAGCAAGCAATTGCATTTGGGCGCAGATGTTAACTATATGTTATATGTTTAGCTGTGGAGGCTTAGGGTCACCATGGTTACTTAAGTTCATTTGAATAGGAATGTTTTTAATTTCTTTCTGAACGATGCCAGTGTAGTGCATGAACGAATGCCAAAAGGCAGCTGATTCCACAGCTTGGGGCCGAACACGGAGAACCTCCTGTCTCCTTTAGAGGTGTATTTTGTCTGAGGGACACATAGCAGGAGTTTGTCTCCTGAACGGAGGTCTCTGGTAGGGTAATACTGGTGGATTCTCATGTTCAGGTATCTGGGTGCGAGTTTGTGGTAACATTTATAAACCAGACACGCCACCTTGAATTTAATATGGTCCTCCACCATCAGCCAGTGGAATGCTTTCCGAGATGTAGAAACGTGATCTCTTTTGCCCAGGTGGGCAGTTAACCTCACTGCCGCATTCTGGGCCTTTTGTAGTCTTGACATTTGGTTTATAGGAATCCCTGTCATGAGACTGTTACAATAGTCAAGATGGGCATTTACCAAGGCTCCCACCACCACTGGCTGATCTTGGGGTGTTAAAAAAGGAAGTGCGTTCCTAAGCAAGCGCACGGCGTAATATAGTGCTTTTATTTTTGCCCCAACTTGTGCTTCACTGGCCAAGTTTTCTTGCCAGATGCAACCAAGATTTATTACTTTACTAGAGAACAGGATGTTTTCAGTTAAGATCTGTGGAGTTATGTGGGTTCCTTCCTCTCTGTTTTTGTTCTCTGATCTGAACAGGATTACCTCCGTTTTGGCTGCATTGAGCTGTAACTGGTTGCAAGCCATCCATTTTTTGACATCTTGCATACACCGGTCTATCCTTTCAAATGCCTCCGGTAGATTATCTGTCTCCACATAGATCTGCGTATCGTCGGCATAGGAGTGGAAACGTAGACAGTGTTTCTTCAGGATGTCAAACAGTGGTCGAATATATAGGTTGAAAATCAGAGGTGAAAGCGCTGAGCCTTGGGGGACTCCACATCTCAGTTGTATTAACTCTGTGAGGAAGGCTCCCAGGGCCACCTGTTGAGTTCTGTCTTGTAGGAAGGAATCAAACCAATCCACCACAACTTTAGCTGCTCTGCCTATACTTCCGATCTGTTGGAGTATAATTTTGTGGTTGATTGTGTCGAATGCTGCCGACAGATCGAGCATCAACAGTATTGTGTTGCTTCCTCTGTCCGCATGCTTCTAGTAGGTCATCCTAGGCTGCCTGTAAGGCAGTCTCTGTCCCATGATTAGGGCGAAATCCTGATTGGTGTTCGTCCAAGATGTCTCTATTGTCGACGAACTGCTGGAATTGGCTAGTTGTAGTAAGGCTACCACTAGCCCCCAAAGCCCCTCCCAGAACCCGCTCCAACTAAACAGTAGACTCTATCGCGAGTCCATTCGTGCCCAGAAAAGCACGCATAAATCCCTGGTACCACTCTCGAAATCAGCACAACTTGGGACCAAGGGAGCACTGATAAATGCCCGCTCTATGGTAGCCCACGCAACAGACATTGACGACCTACTCCACAATGAAGACCTGGACTTCTTAGCAGTTACTGAATCATGGCTACACCTAACAGCAGGCCCTGCAATTATGCTAGCTATTCCAGAGGACTATACTCTACTACGACTTGATCGTACCTCCTCTCGAGGCGGAGGTCTTGCCATTATAGCTAAAACTAAATTCCCCCTGATTATTGAGACACCATCCAATGCAGGATCTTGTGAATCCTTAACTGCAAAACTAACCATATCCAACATACAATCCATCTCCATCAACCTTATTTACCAACCTCCGGGCCCCTTAGGGTCATTTGAAGAAGACCTTACAAATATACTATCTAATAATCTCAAGAACTCCTCACAAAGCATTTTATTAGGAGACTTTAACCTGGGTTTTAGTGACCCCGCAGATGCTAATGCTACAATAATTAATAATACCTTAGAAGAACTGGGTTTTACCCAGAAGATTACGGAGCCTACTCACACCAAAGGTAGAACTTTGGACTGGCTAGCTACACACAATTGCCCAGTCCTGATCTCTTCTATACTTCCTCAGCCTTGGACAAACCACTACTTGATCTCGTGTACCCTAGAGGCGACACCAGCGCAAATTGACAGCATAGCTCCAGCTGTCCAGACCAGAAATAAAAAGAACATTAGCCCTGAAAATCTGATCCCATTGATCGCACCTACATTGAACGCCATCCGGGACCACACAGATCCCCACATGATGGTAGACATATACAACAAAGTCATGCTCTCATCTCTTGATGTCATTGCCCCATTGCAGCTAAAAAAGAGCAAACCTCGAAAACATATCAACTCTTGGTTCTCTCCCCCATCTTAAAGCCCTCAGACAGGAAAAGCGACGGTATGAAAAAATCTGGAGATCACAGCCCTCAGAAAAAAATAAGAATATCCCGAGTAGACGAGCCTCCCAATACAAAAAAAAGAAATTATCCTGGCCAAACAAATGTCTTACAGCACCCAAATCCTACAAGCCAAATCTAACACCAGAGAGCTCTTTACTATACTAAAAGAAGTTGAATCTCCTGTCCAAGCTCCTGATTCGTGCCTCAAGGATAAAAACTGGTGCACGGGGATACAAAATGCCTTAGCCAACAAAATCTCCTGCCTCAAGACAAAGATAAACATTAAAACAAGATTCCCTTCTCTCTTCTACTAAACCTAGTAGTCTCACCCCCAAAAAGACCCCTAGTAGTCTCACCCCTAAAAAGACTCACCCCACTCAGGCGCACCCCCAGACGCAAATTTCCCACTTTAACTTCCACAAAGTATCTACTAAAGAGGTAGAAAAGGTAATTCTCACTCTCAAACCTCCGAACTGCCACGGGCACCTATGCCCCGCACAAATGATTAAGGACGCGGCTTGTGATCTTGCACCATTTATTACCAAACTAATAAATGTGTCATTCACTTCAGGCACCGTACCTAATAATTTGAAACAATCTTGGATCCTCCCCCTGCTCAAAAAACCGAATCTAGACCCCTCTACAACCACTAATTAGTGCCCCATTACCACAGAACCGTTCCTTCTTAAAATCCTTGACAAAATAGCATACCAACAAATCCAACATCACCTCGAGCACTTCCAGCTTTTAGGAGTCAGACAATCGGGCTTCAGGCCACAACATGGCACCGAGACTGCACTCATAGACCTCAAGGCACAGATAGATGAGCTGAGAGATCGGGGCCTGACTGCACTACTGCTACTCCTTGATCTCTCAGCTGCCTTCGACCTGGTTGACCACAAGATCTTATGTGACCACCTTCAAAAAGCAGCCCACTTCTCTCAAGAGGCTACTGACTGGATCCAATCCTTTCTAAATAACCGTACGATGAGAGTTTTTTCCCTACTAGCA
Source organism: Ambystoma mexicanum (assembly GCF_040938575.1). Lineage (NCBI taxonomy): Eukaryota > Metazoa > Chordata > Amphibia > Caudata > Ambystomatidae > Ambystoma > Ambystoma mexicanum. The sequence goes on from NC_090937.1 coordinate 1,679,443,544, forward strand.
GCAGCCGACCCAACGCCCATCACATGTGGCCTGCCCCAGGGATCATGCGTTTCCCAGACACTGTACAACATATTCACGAAGCCCCTTTTTGATGATCTAGATGGTCTGGGTATCACCTACACTAATTATGCCGATGATACCCAGATCCTCATCCCGTTGACGGGGATTACGACAAGGATTTGGCCTTCGTCAATAGAGTATACCTCATCATTCAGGCATGGATGGCCTCACACGGTCTATGCCTGAATGATGATCCTCACATAACCTTAGCAAATTAAACCAAAATTACTCCTCCTTCATAATCGACAACAATAAGATTATGGTAGCCAAGGAGGTCAAAACCCTCGGCTTCTACTTAGATTCCACTCTTACCTTCAAAAAACAGGTTAATGCTATGGCTTCCGCCACATCCTACACATGCAAACTCATCAGAGCAGCTAAACCTTTTCTCTCTCCATCCAATTGCATCACACTAGCCAGGGCGTTGATCCTGTCCAAGCTGGACTATTGCAAGGCACAATATGTAGGCTGCAACAAATATATCACTAACAAAATACAGATCCTCCAAAATAATGCCCTTAGAGCGGCCCTCAGTATCCCGAAGAAAGCCCACATTTCTGACTCTAGAAGATCCGTCAATTGGCTATACACTAAAGACAAAATATTCCTCAAATCGGTTTCCCTGACTCACAAATGCCTCCACCAAGCAGCCCCTCAATACCTTATCACTAGATTCACCAGACCAACTTCCTCTCACCCCTCTAGAATGGCCAACTCCAATCTCCTCCTGGTACCTAGATTTAAACGTACAATGGGCCTCATTACACGGAAGGCGGTGAGCCATGGCGCTATTAGCGCCATGGCTCATGCCGGTAAAATACCGGCACCGCCTTGGCGGAAAGGGGATTTACCGCCCCATTCCAAGGTTGGAGGGGCGGTAAATCCCCTTTCCGGCATTGCCCTTCCCCATTCCCATTTCTGCCCCATAGGGCTCTATGGAAATGGGGAAGGCGCTAATTACGCCACCGCAATTTTGCGGTGCCGTAATTAGCTCCGAGGTCCCTTAGCGGGTTGGATTTTAACGCCTGCAAGAAGCAGGCGTTAAATCCTCCAACCCGCAAAGGGACCTCGTAGTACGGCGGTAAGGGTTAACGGTCACCGTTGCCATTAACAGTGACCGTTAACCCTTACCGCCGTCCGTGTAATGAGGCCCAATGTCTGGAGGGAACAGCTTTCCGGTAAAAGCAGCACAACTCTGGAACTCCCTTCCTCCTACCTGCAGGGAGGACCTCCCCTACCGCCAATTTAGATCTAAGACCATCCATTGGCTCAAGGCTCACGACACATAATGACCGCCTGCTCCCTCGCTGCCCTGATGTCCCACACCACTATGTTTGTAAATATGTACATTTAGGCGTCAACTGCTAGGCATAGATACCTCTCATGAGACAACCGGCATCTTGTATAATGTTTATACTGTTTTTTCGCTGTATCCTATACCTTTTCGGCGTGCATTGTCTATTCTTGACGCGTCCAGCACTGTAACCATAGCTAGGCCCCACACCTCTGTATGTAATCAAGCTTTGCAATCCTCTTGATGCCTCTGCGCCTTGCTACCTCTGGGTTAGGTGCGCAATATAAATAAATAAAATACTAAATACTAAAATACTTGACAGGTTAGAAAATAAACTTTTTAGTGCTAAGCTTTGTGGTTAGTTGCACTAAGGTATTTAAAAGCACACTAAATTGTATACTCAATACAAATCCCACCGCTGCCACCAGTGTTAGGCAGAAATCTGTGCAGTTCCCTTAGGGACCATTGCAAACAGTTTAAGACCACAGGAGTAAGCAGTAAACCAAATAGGTAGCAGTTTGCACCACCCAGATTTACCTGGTAGCTGTGGCTGAGCAGTCAGACTTCTCTCAAGAAGAGTTAGGCAGTATATAGAGTATACACAATAGGGCTAAAAATACAGTAGAGCCAGCAAACACTGACCAGAGCTTTGGTATAAAAGTATATAATTATTTATTTAAAAACACACTTATGAGAATACACTGGCACTAATATATCAAGAAAGTTCAAACACAATCACTATAAGTATATACACCTCCCCAGTTAATTATTCGACAAGTCTAGGTTAAGATACCACCTATTTAGCAAAACAGGGGTGAGCGCGTAACTGTATATGGCACTCCAATAATTTGTTTAAAAAGGGGGAGAAAAGGCAGAGTAGGAAAATAACACAGTACCAACACTTTTAAGAAACCACAGCAAGTCAAGAAAGGCAGGGTCTACTGTAGAGCAAAAGGTTCATGGGCCAGGCCCACTCTTGGAGAGAGCAAGGCGGAATGTGCCCAAGATCACACAGTGGAAATGCACTCAAAGTATTTGCAGCAAAGTCAAAAAGAGGTTGGATCAGTTCAGAAAAGCAGAGTTAGCAGGTCTGAGGTCAACCCAGTTAGAAAGTCAAGGATTTACGGGACACCTTGGACAATCTGTTGCAAGGGAGACCAGGCGGGACACAGTACCTGAAATGGTGAGAAAGCTCCAGCGGTGGAAGTTGTTCCTGGCAGCGGGTGCAAGTCGTGGCTTCAACCAGAGGAAGAGATGATCTCGACGAGGAAGAAAGCTGGAGGTCGTTGCACTGCCAGGGAAGAAACCAGCCGCGGAGTTCCCGATTAAAAGGTAGGACCCTTTTATTTGCGGTAGTGGTGAAGCTTGGCTATCCAGACGCCGGGGTGCTTGGCACGGGCGATTCGACCTCGAGACGTCCAGGAAGGCGAAAAAGGCGAACTGGTTGGTCCCACCAGCTCAAAGGGAAGAAGACTCTCCTGGAAGAAGATCTCCTCTGTCGTCGGGGAAGTGGTGAGTTCGCACAGAAGGGCTCCACCGGTGGTGTCGTCGTTGTAGATGGTTCAGTTTCTCCCCCTCTTCGGATTCCTTAGGTCCTGTGGCGACTTCTGAAGTTCCAGTCCCCAAAGTCCTGCTTTTATGCAGAACAACCCCCATTCATCAGCCTAGCTGTCACTCAAACATGCTAAGTGGTGAGCCGGGCGGCTCACCACTGGGCCAATCACACAAGAGTGCGACTTGAGTTGCCAAGGCAACTCAGTCCAGGGTGCCTAATCCCCCTCCCACACATCCTGTAGACCCCAGACAGAGTGGCACCATTTGGAGGGCTTCTGTGGAGGAGCCCGCCAAAAAGTGGAACAAAGGGCACGACTTGGGTTAGAGTTTCAGAGGCGAACACAAACGCCATTTTAAAACCGAGTCCTGGCAAAAAGACCCAACCGTGGAATAAATATTAAATAAATAACCCAGCGGTATCTTTAACATTGCACCAAAAAGTGGTGCGTTTAAAATCAATGGGAAAATCCCATAGAAAATATTCCGGTGGAATATTTCGCGTGGTATCCACTGCCACCAGCCAGAAACTCGACAAGGGGGGACTGGACAGTGTCCCCTTGGAAAACAGACCCAGGGGCAATCGAATTACCCCTACTAGTACTTCCACAATATGATGGTTTGTACTGGTTCTGTTCACAATCTGAGACTAGTAAAGCCAATGGTGACTTTACATGCTCTGGGAGACAGTAGTCAGTCCCAGGGTATGGAGTCTATGGTGGGTTGTCACTATGACACTCGTGTGTTACTGCACTGAGGGTGCTATGTAACACACATATCAAAACACATGAAGCCCTATGGAGTAAAAGACCTCATAGCCCATAAAACACATTTACAGTCAAAGGACATACTCAAATCATGCCTAAGAGTGGGAGAGAAAGAGTCTCACTCTTGGCAGGAGAAAAAAATAAACCCCAAAAATCCAGCAAAGCTGCTGGGGGACTCACTAGGTTTGGGAAATTAGCCTTAACAGAGCATTCTCCCTAACAAAGACAATACGAACAAAGGGACCAAACCTGGTTTGGTGTGCAGATTAAATCTCAAGAAGGACCACAACAACAAGAAATGGCGAAAAAAGAAGACCTGGGCCATGTTGCCAAAAATGGCACCCATGGGTGCATTAATGTGGCTGAAAAAGCAGCCCCCAATAAAAATACAACACGGTTGAGAATCAATGCTGTAATGCCCCGGTAATTCCGGCAAGTCCGATGCCGGTAATTCCCTACGGGTCCGGAAGCAGCCTGCTGGTTTTACTGGCACGGCTGCCGCCGGACTCGTAATGAGCCCAAATATACATAGTTAATAAAAATCTTTGGGCTTCATTACAAGTAGGGCGCAAAGGGATACCGGGCACCGCTAATGACACCGGTACCGGAAATCCCTTTGCGCCCTATTCCGAGTTCCCTTTGCGGGTCCTTCCTTAACGCCTAGTTTTAGCAGTTGTTAAGGACGGGACCCGCAAAGGGACATCGGGTTCAATAACGGTACCGTAATTCACGGTACCGTTATTGCCGCCTTCCCATTGAGCCCTATAGGGCCTCAAATGGGAATGGGGAATGGGGAATGGCCCTGGTGAATGGGGAATTACCGGTCCCTATACTCCATTCACTAGTCCGGAGTCGGACCGATTTTGGAGGCAGCCATGCCGCAAATAGCGGCGTGGTTACCTCCAAAGTCGGAATGAGGCCCTTTGAGTGCAATCCAATCATTCATTGCGATGTGAGCGGATCCTCAATGTTTTTAGTAAATAGGAGAACAAAGCCCAAGCTACCACCAGAGATTCAGGCTTTAATTAAAGAAAATAGAGTGCAGGGCAACACTGTGCATACCGTGCACCTCTTAAAGTCTGTAGTGAAGTTGACTGTCTAAGGGCAAAAAATGAGAAAGTGCAATAAAGCTACCAAATCTGTAGCACGACATGCATTCATGCTGATGTCTAGAACCAGCCCATACAGCTAGAACAGCTCCCTGCTGGGTGCAGAAGGTTACATCTTTGCATAAGTGGAGGAGGCAGTGTAAGAGATATATATCATTATAGGACTATTCTAAAAAGAACACGCATTCCTTTGATTTATTTAAGAAAAGGAATAGCAGCAGGCCCCATTTTGCAGATGTTAGTGCTCAAGAATTGCGTCAGATTAGCCTCGGGGGTAGACCAAAGACGCACCCACTGCAACAGTTGTTAAAAAGCCCAATCCCAATTCTATATGGACAGCATCATTCGGCCCATAGACATGTGTTTCAGGGGGCGACGAGGCAAGGGAGGGGTTCAAGGTAGGGTAAAACAATGGTCTTACTAGGCCCCGTGACATTGAGAATGCACAAGTGCAGGGGAGAGGGAAGGGGGAAAGTGCAAGGGGGAGGTGAGGAGTGGAAAGTGCTGAACACATGATAAAAAACAACAGGTAGTGCGGCCAGCAAGTGGCAAGTGCAAGAATAAAGCACTGACAACGGGTGTCTAATAAGTGCAGGTAGGGGGACTGTAGGGCTGCAGAAACAGACCCAAGTGCAAGGGTTGCCAGGAGGCAGTGAGGGTATGCAGTTGGGTGGGCAGGGATCTGGGTCTGAACAGAGGGTAGCCAGGAGCCCAGTGCAAAAACTGTTCGAGATCAGCAGGGGAGAGGAAGGGAGAAGGCAGAAGAAAAGAGGAAAGTCTTGAGGTGCTTCCGGAACCGAAGACGGTTCTCCTCGAGTTTCAAGCGGCAGGGAGGCTGTTCCAACGGGATGCCCCTGCCGAGGAAAGAGATCTACCACAACTCGTTACTTTGAGAAGCGACTGACCCTGAGGGAGTTGGAGGAGCGAAGAGCTTGGGTAGGAAGGTATTTAGAGAGGGAGAGTTGAAGGTATTGTGGACCCAGGCCCCAGAAGGCCTTTTGGACAATGCAGAGGGTGTTGAACTTAATCCTCGCAGCCACTGGGAGCCAGTGTAACGATTTCAGTCCTGGAGAGATACGGTCCCTGGGCTTGAGGCCAAGGACAAGTCTTGCAGTCCTGTTCTGGATGAGTTGCATAGGGAGGAGAGTATTGACAGGCAGATTTAGAAAGCAACTGTTGCAATAGTCCAGCCTAGAGAGAACCAGAGCTCTAGAGACAGTGAGCTTGGTATACCGAGAAATGTATTCAAAAGATAATTTTCAATCGTTGAAGCAAGATAGGATTTGTAAAGGCCCATTAAGAGGCACCATACTTGGCATGTCAACCTTTCAGATCATATTAATATTTACATTTTTAATTTTATTGGATATTTGTAAGGTGCCTGTACAACAAATGCTGTTTCAAGGCACCACAAGACCAAAGAGGGATGGGAAATAAGAAAGAAAGATAACAATAACGGTCTGACAAGGTCTTGTGACATTCGGATCGTGCAAGGGCAGTAACAAGAAGTGCAAGGGGGGTACCGGTCTGCACAAAATGCAAAGTGCTAAATTCTGAAGGGAATTGCAGGGTAAAGGGGAGAGAGTGCACGTGAAAGGGGAGGTAGAGAGAGGGGAGGCACAGGGGCTAGCTGGGTGCTAAAGGGTGGCCAGGAGGGCAAGTGCTAGTGATTGCATGGGGTGAGGGTCCATGTGGTATGTGCAAGGAGCGGGTGGCAGGGCTGGGTCCTTTGCCCTGTAGGATTCAGAGGGAACCGTGCAGCCAGTCACTGTGGCAGACAGGGGTGTTAGCAGGGGATGGGGGTGGGAAGGAAGAAGAGAAAAGGAGGGTCTTGAGAAACTTCTGGGACTTAAGGAGATCCGGCTCCAGCCTGAGAGGGGCAGGGAGGGCATTCCAGAGGGAGGTTCCTGCAGCGGAGAGAGATCTACCCCCCCCCCCACTCTCTGCTTAGAGAAGCGTCTGATCTGCAGAGAGCTGGAGCTAGATGTCTAGCAGGGAGGTATTTAGGGAGAGAGATTTGGATGTAGCAGATATCAGGCCTCAGAAAGCCTTGTGGATAATGCATACGGTCTTGAACTTGATCCTAGCAGCAACCAGGACCCAGTGACGAGGTCGGTCTTTGAACGATTTTGTAAATTGCGAGATTCCACTCAATGATTGCTTCATTCTAACAGCTGCCATTAGACATCCAGAGACACAAATGCCCAGATACAAACTCCTGCACCTGTGGAATACAACAATGATTGCAGAACATTTTTGGATTTTAATATTTTCCTTGCCAGAGACCAACCCAGTATTGCAGACTTAGTTCATAAAACAGTACATGCATTAATAAGATGGTGTATGGCTCTGGGAGCTCATGGCAGTAGCAGAGGATCATTTGCATAGGCTAATAATAATAATTATTTGGCACTTATATAGCGCTACGAACCCTCAGGTATCTGAGCGCTGCTTATTATTACCCACGGTGTGTGGTGCTCATTTATCACCTCGGAAGGATGAAAGGCTGAGTTTGGCCCTGCCGGGATTCGAACCTGCGTTAGCAGGCTGTGCACGGATGTCAAAGCGAGCGCTCTACTCGCTGTGCCACTTGACCGGCTAGCGTGCGGAAGGACATGTGCCCTATTTTGTGACATCTGCAACCCAGCAATGCTTCATAAAGGCTATGCCCGACACCAGATTCATTCAGGAAAAAAGAGACATGCAGTGTCCATTACTTCCACTCCTAGCGCACGTCTTATCCTGATGATTGACCCTTCGATGTCCAAGACACCGTACGGACTCTTCGATGACACAAGTACCTGCCGACAGTTAGATTAATTTACCTTATCGAAGGTGGTGCTCAGGTCCATGAAGGCCAGATCAATCGGTTCATTCTCCACAAACAAGGAGCGTGCAGTTAATAAATAACGGCTTAGTGCAACCTCAGACGTCCCCAAACCCTTCAGCCAATAAGCCTTTGATCTTCCACAATTTCTCTTTAATTATTGGGAAGATGACTGCTTTTTTCACCAGGATAGTGGATAAATAGTAGTGAGTAGAGGTGCTGACACTTCAATATGTTCTTGATAAACATCAGCGGGAACTCAGTCAGGCTGGAAATCAGTTATGGGCCTGTAATTTAATGGCTTCCATCACCGCAATTAAGGAAAATGTCAATGGGGTGCAGTCACCTGCTGTAGATTATTAATAAATGAACTGCCCAGATTTGGCGAGGATCGTGCGTCGTCTTCATATATATCAGGCTCTCTATACAGGAATTGCAAATACTCCCTCCATTCCTGCTCTTGAGCGTTTACTTCAAGGTCTGTGCTTCTGAGGTTATAAAGTGGTTCTTGTGCCACTATATCCTTTTTTTGGATTGTCCTCTAGGTAAGCTGCCTTCAAGTATAAGCAGGGCAAGTTGAAGCATAAGCAGGGCAAGTTGAAGTATAAGCAGGGCAAGTTGTTCAATTCAGTTTCACGTTTTGCTAGAGAACCATTGTAATTAGCTCAAGCAGCTGATCTGTTAAGCTTTATTGCTTCCGAGTTCTTTACACACATAATTAATTCAGTTTTAGCTGAGTTATATTGGTTATCAAGCCACTCCCTTGCTTTTTTTTTTTTTTACTATGCCGGGACGAGCTAACTTAGAATATTTTAGTCAACTTTAGTAAGAGAGGGTCAAAAGTAGACAGAATAAGATCCGTTCCACATGCTCTTTCAATAACATTGAAAAGTATTTGGGGGTTGCATGCAAATATCTTTTGGTTGATTATGTCTTATTCAATGAGGCCCCTCCTAGGCCTTTTAGTTTGATTACCTAAATGTTTTACGTCCATCAAATGAGGTAAATTGGCTCCAAGCTATAAGTTGGCTTGGCATTTAATTATATGTTTTATTGGGTGATGATCACTGAATACGTCTGTGATTACCATAAACTGCACCAGCGTGCAGCCAATATAGAGAAGTCGTGAAATGAAGAATTCCCATGGTGGCACCTGAAGGGAAAACACTGCGGACAGTCATCAATAGAGCCGGGCCATTAAGCAAGTATAGAACATTAGCGCCTTAGTACACAAACAGGGAACTAATAGCTCATCTATATGGCTTTTGATACTGAGCAAGCTGTTCCAGCTGTTCAGCATCTGGGGCTACTACAGATGTGCAAGAGCCTCTAAGATTGCCCATTACCAAAGAGCAATTCAAACACTTGCATACAGTTTGCCTTATTGTTATAAAAAGGCTTTACATTGTAGCTTAAGTAAGATTTCATGAATGTAGCCATTCCTCCAATGTGTCTCCCTCAGGGATTCTGATCTGCTTTCATTTGGTACATAGAATAAGCATCCAACACCAGCTCCTCTACAGCCCAAGTTTCCTGCAGCAATATTATGTCAAACCTCTTCAAATGGAGTTGCATATCACCGGGAGGAGCAAACAGGTGAGCCACTCATGAGAGACACAATGGCAGTGCTATGCAATCTAAAGCACAACAAAGTCTCACATAGCACACAACTGGCGACTGAGGAAGTAGGGGAGAGGTGTTCCCTGAGATACCCGGGAAACACCTGAGAAATCAAGATGCATGTACAATAATCCAGTATGGCGTACCAGGAGCAGAGAGCTGGTGGAACAATATAAACCCTGGTTACTTTGAGCCGATTGGTCCATAACCTCCTACTTCGGCTGCTGATCTCCTAAGAGAGTCTCTAAAGCTTGGTACACTGGCCAGCTACTACAGTTAAAGAAAATATACGAAGGACTTGAGAGAAGATGGCATCCCACCAAATTGCCTGAATATGCCGAAATGGCAAATGCAGTCCTAACAAGATATATAAATGCTATTTTTAAAGGCAAAATCGGATTTCTTAGCAGGAAAGATTACAGCAGCGGCTAATCACTCTCAAGAACTTTTTAGAGTGATAGCCAACTTTGTGTGTCGCACCAAGATACTTCCCGCAAAGCAATCGTCGACCGAACAGGCTGATGCCTTTAATATTTTCTTTATGGATAAGATCAAAACGATCCTGTAAAGTATTAAACCTCAAAGAGAATCAGAAAACAATTATTCCCCCCCCCACCATCTGGACACAAGGACGATGTCGAGGTGAGGAGAGAGCCTCAACATTTCACCTTTTCCTTTTAAGCCAGTGTCAGAAGAGAAGATTCATGCTCCCCTCTAAAACCTACTAATAACACACTCCCCCCCCCCCTCACCGCATGTGCAACAAAGCGTGCATGGTCTCGAACCTAGCAACTTTTGTGACAAATTTTATAAATGCGTGATTTAACCAGGCGACTTTTCCAGCGGAATTGAAACTGAAGAAGCCAAACCTGGACCCGGACAACCTTCAGACGTACTGGATTTATAAGACCAGATGGACGCCATCAGAGATACAGGGAACCTAATCACCCCACTACCACTTGCCCTGTCCCCGGCATTTGATTTATTGGACCATAATAAATGATGCCCAACACTAGCAAAGAACGTTCACTTCTCTAAGGAAGCCACCTCCTGGATCAAATCATTCTTGGCTGACGGCACCTCTTGAGTAGCCATCAGCAATGTAGTAGCTGATCCCATAACAGTCCCACAAGGATCCTGCCTCTCCCCCACGCTCTACAATGCTTACACCAAACTCCTCTTCGCTGCCCTGGATGCCATGGGGGTAATATATACCAACTTCGCAGATGATACTCAGATACTCAGCCCAATCACAGGCAATCTTGAACAGGACACCATCTGTGTAAACAAATCTACTCACTAATCCAGAACTGGATGGCGACCAACAGCTTCTACCTCATTGGAGAAAAAATAAATCCTCATAGTAGGTGCCCCCGCCTAAGCAAGCTTCACCCAGAGTACACTTACATTTTCATAAATGGCACCCCAATCACCATCTCAAACCATGTCAAAACTCTAGGGGGTATGCCTGAACTCCTGCCTTAGCATATGCAAACACATAAACTCACTTGCCTCCTCCACGGCTTACAAACGTATTGCCCTGAGTCGACCTTTCCTCACACCCCAGAACTGCATCACACTTGCAAGAGCCCTCATTCTCACCAAGCTAGACTACTGCAAAGTACTCCTTCTAGGCACCTCAAAGAAAAACAAATAAATTGTAATTGTACACAACAAGGACCTGAGAGCAGCGCTAGGTATCAATAGAAGGGACCGCATATCACAGTACAGGAGAGAGGCCCACTGGCTGCCCATACAAGCAGGAATACTTCATAAAAACCCTCACCATCACACACAAATGTGTCACCTCAAAAGCCCCTATTTACCTTAAGCAACGCCTCACACTCAAAACAGCAGCCAGAACACTCCAATCCAACGCCAACACACACGTACTCATCCCCTGCTTCAAAAAACGCTAGAACCGGTAGCTCCAGCTTCCCTGTAGCAGCCCTCAGAATCTGGAACTCAGTCCCTACCAACATTTGCACCAAGCCTAGCCACCCAAAATTCAAGAAAGTATTAAAAACTTGGTTCTTCAATAAATTCTAATCCCACAACTGACACTGGGCCTCATCACGAGTTGGGCGGTAACGCCGGCGCTATTAGCGCCGGCGCTATCTGCCTTACCGCCAAACCCCCCGGCGCTATTAGCGCCGGATCACGGGTTTGGCAGTAATGGAATTCCCAATTTCCCACTGAGCCCATTCGGGAATGCCCCATTCCCCATTGGGCTCAATGGGGAATTTTCACGCTCATACTGCCGGCGGATTTCCCGCCGGCAGTATGAGCGCAAATTTTTGGCGGATTTCCCCCCAGCTCAGAGCTGGGGAGAAATCCGCCGAAGCCCTGATTTGGCGGAGCCTTAAATCCGGCGGTAATAGCGCGACCGCCGGATTTAAGGGTTACTGCCAAACTCGTGATGAGGCCCACTGTATCTGACACCGGCTCGTCCTCCTGGCCTCCAGCTCTGAACCCATGTATATTATTGTCAATAACTCATATTATCTATATTCCAACCATGTCTACCGTGCAAAACTGGAAATCTTGTAACTATCCTTGTAACCAGCTCTAAATCACTCCACCATGAAACCAATAATCTTGTAAGCCGCCTTTTTTACTGCTTTTATCGTGTAACCATTAAGATTGTAAGTATGCCTGTAACCTACGCCGAGATACCCCCGGGTTCAGGTGTATATCCAAATGCAATAAATAAATAAATAAATAAATACTGCCCTATTGCAGGTCTTCCTTGGCCTGGAAACATTCTAGAAAAGACGCCACCATACAATTTCAAGACTGTATCGAAAGAGAGGGCTTTCTAGACCCCCTACAATCAGGATGTCAGCCTAAATATGGTACATAAACAGCATTAATCGCGGTGTGGGATGAGTTATTGCAAGCGGGAGATGATGGTAAACTATCCCTGCTCGTAATGCTCGACCTATCTGCGGCTTTCGACACTGTGGATCACAATGTTCTATTGGAATGTTTGAAAACCACTAGAATTGTCTCAGATAGTGCTCTTAAATGGCTTACTTCTTTCCTGAATGGGCGCAGACAATGAGTGCAACGGGGGGGGGCATGGGGCTTGGAGTTCCTGTATGAAACGCTCCCACAATTTTGGGGGGTCCCACAGGGCTCCACACTTTCACAACTCTTGTTTAATCTGTATCTCCGCCCACTGATGGCCATTCAGAGAAAACATAACGTCAGTTTCCAATCGTACGCTGACGATACTCAGCTGTACATAAGGCTTGATGACGTAGATGACTCCCTCATCAGAGTGGGTAGGTGTTTGGAAAAAAATAGGGGCATGGATGGTGTCTAATTGGCTGCAACTCAATCCAAGCCAGACCGAGGTGATCCTTTTTGGAACAAAATATTTACTGGAGGAGTATAGAAGCCCCACTCCTCCATTTTTGGGCTCAAAAATGAAGTATGTGTCCAAAGTAAAAAACTTGGGGTGCATTTGGCAGAGTGGTATGGATTGTGACGGCCAAGGTTCGGCAAAAGTCCAGGCAGTGTTTTATAATCTGCAGCTGCTGCGACAGGCTCTTCCTTACGTCTGAAAAGGATCGTGCCACAGTTCAAGGAACCCTAGTGAACTCAAAGCTGGACTACTGTAATGGATTACTCCCTGGGGCTCCTGCTAAACAAATCCATTGGTTACAAAAAGCACAGAATGCAGCCATTAGATTAGTCTTTGGGGTATCAAAATGTATCCCAATTTCTGGCCTTCTTCGCTCCCTCAACTGGCTAGCGGCGGAGGATCGTATTAAGATTAAACCTGGATGTCTTATATTTAAGTGTCTTAATGGCCTGGCACCACGATATTTGAGGGTCAAGTTAATAGAATTTCAACCAACTCGGTCCTTAAGATCAGAAGACAAGCACCATGTTATTATTCCTTTGACAAGACCTATTTTTAGGAGGGATTGTGGTTACTCCGTTTTTTTGGGCACAAACTTTGGAACAGATTTCCACCGGAACTAAGAAAAGGCGAATCTCTGTCCACGTTTCAAAAAGTGCTGAAAATGTACCTCTTTAAGTAAACCCTTTTTACTACTGCAGGTCACTGTCGATATATGACTGATGATGGGTTCTTTATATTATGATGTATGTCAACCGCCCACAATTCGATTAAGTTTGTTGCGTGCATGCTCGAAATCCCTCACTAAAAAAAGAAAAACCACTGTGGGCTTGTGTACGGAAGACATTCCATCAAAGTACTACATTTCTGAAAGAATACCAGAGAACAGTATTTTTGTTTTTTACTTAGATATCAAAAATATTTATTTAAATTGATACATAATCATAAACTGCAAAAATAATCATCAATTAATCTAGAAAAGAACAATTGTATACAGGTAAAAACACCACAATGGCCACGCACAAGGAATAGGACAAGAAAAGGAAAAGTGACAACTCATTCTCTCCCAAACAACATACAAACTATCCTGTTGCATGCATCCAATACAAATTCAGCAATCACAATAACACAACTTACAGATTAACAATGTATCCACAAAACATTTCATCTAATAAGAACAATAGTCCACAATAAATAGGTCTTTCTTTTTTCATTTTTGTTCTATCATGGAATTAATCTAACTTATTGGGGGTCATAATACGTTTGCCAGTCCGAGAACTACAGTACCGGTATGCTTGCTGGTACCGTAGTTCCCGGACCGACAAACTACGAGCTCTGCATGCGGCAGCCTTTGCGGCTGCCAGGTCTGACCTGGCGGCTGTACCAGCACCAGCAAGCAGAGCGTGTCGCATGCACCGGCACCATTTACGAATGGTGCCGGTGCATCCGGCTTCCCCATTCCCATTGAGCCCTATGGGGCTCAATGGGGCTATCCGGCTTCCCCATTCCCATTGAGCCCTATGGGGCTCAATGGGAATGGGGAAGAATATTTTCCGGTGCCCGGGAATGGGCGATTACTGGGTCCAGCAAGGCTGTAATGACCCAGTATTTGCGCATTCCTGGGCGCAGAAAAGAAATGACACCAGCGGCAGCTGTGCCTGTATTACAGGCATGGCTACCGCCAATGTCATAATGAGGCCCATTGTCCGATATTATGGCATTTCCAAGACTCAAACAGGACCGACCGGTTACGACGTAAGTGAGTTTTTTTGCCACGTCTTCATCAGGGGGTTAAAAAGACATTCTAGAACAAAACAAAAAAAACAATGAGTCAAAAAGTGTGGATGGAAAATTATACTACCTGTGATAACCGGATGACAGTAGTCTACATTCCAGACATGATTAACAATCAATACCTTGGTAGAATGCCCCATGCTTAGACACACCTCCCTAATGTCAGGTGAATCCATAGTAAATGGGGGGGCCCATAGTACCCATCCCTTCAGCCACCAATGGTGAAGCAAAATGAAATGGGGTCAACACCATACCTTAGTGAGAATGAACAATAAATATGAGCATAATTAAAAGAAGGAAACACGAGATCCCAAAGGAGACAAAAGACTCCCTTTATGAGTTGCCAGTATCTGCTTCTATCAATTCAATGTTCTCGAAGTATACACGCCTGCACACGGGTCTCATGTAGAGACTGTTCTCTAGCTGTTCCATTCCAAGGAATCACGGCTCATTCTATGTTGGAACTTGCCCCATAGCGAGTTTGGCGATAGCCATGCCGTTAAAACCGTCAAACTCGTGAAAATATTGGCACCCGCCAATGGGAAATTACGGGGTATTCCGATCACACCGGACCCGGTAATTACCCATCGCCGGCTGCCAGTACTCATTACTCCCCATTCCTATTTGAGCCCTATAGGGCTCAATGGGAATGGGGAAGCTGGATGAACCGGTCAACCATTCATGAATGGTGCCGATGCATTCGTCAAGTTGTGCTCACGAGTGCCGGTCTGCCCGCCAGGTCAGACCTGGCGGGCTGATAGGCACCAGCGAAGACAACTCATAGTTTGCTGGTCGAGTAGCAACGCTGCCGGTAGCTTACCAGCACCGTTACTACCGGACCGGAAAGCTTGTAATGAGGCCCAATGACTTAATAAGTCTATTCATCAGTACATCTGAAAAGTGGGCTGCACCAACTGCAGTCTGCTGGCTAAATTCCAACACAATCGCATCACTTACTCTTGTTCATCCGTCTTAGATTTAGCAGACATGGCTGTCATCATCTGCCTTCAAAACACACACAGCGCCGGAGAAGCATGCAGGAATCAACCGTGAATCTCCTGAAACAAAAGCGAAATGTAGTTGTGATTAACCAACCAAGTAACCCAACTGCTGAAGCCATCCAAAGAGTAAAAGAACATATAGCCTCCAATAGTTGAAGGATGAATTGTGCTATGGAGACACGCTAATCAACGAATAGCCGGGATGTATAACGGTATTGCGTGACTTAGATTGGTCACTACAAATCCATTAGCTATGCCTGTGCATTAGAATATACAAAAGTCCACCAACATGGCCTCCACTTAAGAACACTCTGGGCCAACCAACAGGTCTGACAATTTGGCCATAGACATCAATGTTGATATGCTGTCTAGTTTGCATGGATGGGCCTCCTATTTAAGCTAAACCCATGCGTGCAGCCTCGCTTCGCGTTGTACTGCTTCTGCTAGCGGAAACACTTATCATCGGCCCCAGGCTCTGTGAGCCTTTGCAGTGTATCCAGAACTCAGCGTTTACTTACTGTGAAGTCCTCAAGCAGCCCGCTTCCTCCTACAGCTGTTGTGGTTGAGTGGAGAAGATAGTATTCCGGTCCGTGCACGCCCCCTGATCTCCGACTCTGGATCAAAAAAGAAAGCAAGAGAGAACAAGGTCAGCTGTTGCCCGCGATTCCGGGCAGCAAAATACACATTTTGGAACCATTAACACGCTCGTTAGCACTGCACATACACTGACAAGGTGAAAAGAGACACTTCAAGGTGGCACCCATGCACTCGCTAGCAACGGGCAGTACGGACAAGGTTCAAAAGTTACTGGGGTGCTTGTCATTCGTCGTGAAATACCAACTTTAAATAGCCTGTGCAAACGCCTAACAAAAGCCCAGGAGAATGACTAACTTCTACTGGAACCCTTTTCAGGCCACTTCCTTTTCAACAGGATATTCTCGAATAGTCTCCGTCTATTCCTCATAACCGTTCCTTCGCGGAATCAGACTAGACCCGTGTAGTCTTATGGTCTAAACCCTTCCAGTGTTTTCTTTGCACATTTATATAGGTTTATGCAGTCTCTGTTTGATTGACAGGGAGGAATATGATTAGTCTCTTCTTGGTTCTCACACTCTTGCTATCTTTCCCCTGATTTGGGATTAACATTCAGATTCCCTGAGGGATCTCTATTCCTCTGACTCCTTTGCCAATCACTGTGACATGTAGGCAGGTCCTCCGACTGATCTTCACCCTTCTTACACCTTGACCATTTACTGGGACGAGTACACAGGGTCTTCACTCTTCAAATAACATTGGCTATCACCGGTACGAGTATGCAGGGCACCCCAAGTAATCCTCACTCTTCACCGCTCAAACCACAGTCTCCGGCTCTTTTACTTTTAGTTACTGTGGTCTGCATAACTGTCAGCATTTTTGACTTCTTTGTATGTGGTCAGGATGTTTCTCTCCTCGTTTGCCCCTATTTCGACTCACTTCTGTGTTTCTCTGCAGTCTCAGTGGTGAAATGGTTGTTCCTTTGTTTCCCTTCCACGCCACCCCCTCTCACTCTCAGTTTTCTACTTGCACTTTCTTTCCACACACAGGTTGTCTTGAATCTGTGTTTGGCATACAGAGCCTTCGTCACACCAACAACAGGGGTTTCCTCCCCTACAGGGACTCTCACAACCTCTCTCTGGTTTGTTAGATGAACAGCCCACTTCTGGTGTTTCTTCTCCATGGCTGCTTCTTCCCTTGCGAAGCAGCGTTTTGCTCGTTTCCTGGCCTCCTCGTTCCAGCTTGTTTAAAACTCCCAGGCTTCACTTCCCTCTTTTATGACACATTCCTGGTGTCCTCCTGCTTTTCATAAGAGTCAGTCCTGTGTGTCAGTTCACCACTCGTTATGACTTTTTTTGGCTTCTTCATTACAGTGTTTAATGGACAGTCTTCATTATTCCTACTTTCTTACCCGTCATAGTACCATATTGACATTGGCCTATTATATGGCAATAACAGATGTAAGTGTTTGTCAGTCAATGGAGTTTTGGGGGGACAGTGCAAAGGAAGTTCCTCATCAGAAAGGGAGTCCATATCCCCAAGAGGGGAGCCTCTCCCCGTGAGGTCCCACTTACTGCCACCTCTCGTAAAAATGCTGCCTAGCAGGCTTACCTCCCTAGCCTCACAGGAAGAGTCTCTCCTCTTGGGGAAAGTGATTGAATCCCTTAATTAGTCACACACAGAGAGGGGTGTCTCCCGACTGCATTCATTTATGTCGCTGCCCCATGAGATGGGTTATAGCGGCACTGTGTCCTAGAACGGAACTGGTATATCTCAGGAAAGCTCTGCATAGACATATATGTCCAGTAGCTTGCCATGCCCCAGAGCCATGTCTGCCTGTAATGATGGACATGCGCAGTGTCTGTCTATGTAGGCTTTCTGTGTATAAACATACACTGCACAGAATGTTGATTTATACCACACATCGTTACCATTTGAATAGTTTCCAGGTGATCGCGCAGCTCTGTAAGAAAGTGGGTCGGGCAGGTTAGTGAGCGAAGAGGGATAGGTTAGAGGTTCTGCAGGATGTGTGTTGGCTTTTTGAGTGTCTTCGGATTGTGTGCATATGATTCCCTGTGTCAACGGGGGGGGGGGGGAGCAACGTGCAGTGTCTGGCTTGTTTGTGGCAGTTTGTTCTTTGGTGGCTGTGCAAGTTATGTGTTTTTATGAGGTTGGGCTGACCTCATTTTTGTGTGGAGTATGTGTGGGGTATGTTGGAGAGGAGCGAGGAACAGGGATGCTTAGTGATTAGTTGTTATTTCCTGTATTCATGCTTCCAGCTGAACATCTTGGGTCAAAGGTGATTTTGTGGGAAGGGCCCATATTTGTGCTACCCTCACTTTTTGCTGTACAGGAGCACACCCCAATGAGAAAGCAAGTATTATCATATGACTGATGCCTGTACAACACGAACGATGCTCATGAGCGACTCCCAGCATGTGCATGGCTGCTGTGGCTGCTGTGGCTGCTGTGGCTGCTGTGGCTGCTGTGGCTGCTGTGGCTGCTGTGGCTGCTGTGGCTGCTGGAGCGTGGAATGCAGTGGGGGTAGGGCTGGGATGGGGCTGGAATGGGGCTGGAATGGGAGGAGAGGAAGGAGAGGAAGGAAGGCAGGCGGTGGATATGGATGAATAGAGAAGCATAGATGTGCTCACCGCCTCCTGGGATCCTGCACTGGGACTAGAGCTGTATAATGCAGGTAAGGGCAATGTGCCAAGAAGGAGCCCCCACCGGGATCCCCCCCATGGCGCTCGCTGCCAGGGGAGAGGGGGGGGGCAGGGACAGGCCACCACCAGAGAGTGGCAGAAGCGCCCGGCACTCACCTGCAGGGAATTAGGCATGAATTACTGCTGCTCCATAGTTTGCGCTGCATTTTCCATTTTTTAATTCATCTTTTGAGGAGTAAATGCGCGCAGGACCGGGCAGGAGGTCCCGGGAACACGTCCCCCTCTCAGAGCTCCCCAGAGGCACCGTGTTACCAGGGTATGGGTTTCAGCGGCAGTGCCGGGAAACAGACATGCGCAGTGCAGAGACGCCCTCATCAGAGCATGCGCAGAGTGACCAAGAAACACGAGCCATGGCTTCAGTAGCAGAGCCGCGAAACAGACATGCGCAGTGCAAAGATACAATCATCAGATCATGCGCAGAGTGACCGAGAAATCCGAGGTATGGCTTCAACATCAGGGCCGGACAACAGACATGCGCAGTGCAGATATGTTTTCATTACGGCATGCGCAGAGTGACCGAGAGCCCAGGGCTATGGGCTTCGTCAGCAGAGTCGGTAAACAGACATGCGCATTAGCGTGATACGAATCATCGGAGCATGCGCAGAGTGACCGAGATTTCCACGGTGAGCTTCGGTAGAATGACCGGGAAACAGACATGCGCATTGCAGAGATACTTAGCGAGGCATGCGCATGCGCAGAAGTAGGCACGGCTCATCGGAGCATGCGCCGAGGGAAGAGCGCAGTCTAAGACACTAATCATTCCAGCGTCCATACAAAGGGGGTCAGAAGTGTGTTCATCTGGCCATGTGGCTGTTTTCTGTGTGTGTGTTTGTCTCTGCCTGGATTATTGGGTAAGGAGTGTTCTGGTTGGAATGTTATGATGGGAGTGCCTGTGTTCCAGAACAGTCAGCTGGGGACTCATGCTGGCACAGGGGGAGCGGTGGATGTTTCTATCCCCTAGACCTGTCCTATGTTTGCCCTACCTTTCCCTGTGTACTTACCTGTGACCCAAAGAACCAAGGAAAGACCACTTGAACTACTTTTAACTCCAACGACCTCTCGTGTAGCCTCAACGGTGTGTGCGGGCGTCCGCTGTTCGCTGCCAGTGTCTCGCACATATCACAGCCCTGGGAGCACGGATGACAGTTGGTGCCGGGAGCTCAGTGCAGGTCCAAGCTCCGTTCAAGAATGGTGACGTCGCCATGCTCCGCCGGGTATCAGCCATGTTTGGCTGCTGAGAGAATTCTGAAGCAAACGTTCTTGAGGACTGAAACAATGGCATGTACTGTGTAACAATGTCGTATCGTCATCATGACACCTGAGCCAGCAGATAAGTTATATGGGTTTATTAGTTACATATACAGCAGGAAACACCGGCACATCCTTGCCAGCCAGCTCTCTATCTCCAACTGCCCCCCATGGAACACACATTCAGATGACAACACTCTAAGCACAGTGACCTCGCCACATTCCACTGACATCACCACTGCAGGGAAGACACTCATTATAACATACTGCGGTGTGAGAGAGGTTGGAGCAAAGAACCCTTCAACGTGACAAACATCCACTGGAAGAGTTGGAATTACGCATCTGCGTGTTACAAGGAATTAAAAGAAAATAATTTTCCAATGCGTGTGTACCTTCAGCGCCCCAGACTGGTTTTAGACATTTCAGTTACACGATTGGATCATCAAGGATGTGTAATTTAAACCAGATCTTGTTACAGGATGCTCGTGTTCTATAAATGAGCTGGCTTTTGAATTTCTACAATTTTATTTTTTGTCGACGGTTGATTTTCAATCCGTCCATCCGTGTCTTGGATCAAAATGCTGATAGTAATTTAGTGCTGAAATGTTGTGCTTTTTTACCAATTTTGTTCCTTCTCATGGGGGTGACTGTAACGCACCATATTACTGCAATGTTTTGTTTTGTTAATAGTGTCTAGAAAAGGTAAGATGTGCACCCTTTTGGTGTTTTATTTAATGTTTATCACGGAGGTCACCTATGGGTGCATTAATCAAGTGGCTGTGCATGTAGCATGCAGTTTGACTTGCTGTTGTTTTTGGCTCTGGTTATGTGTTTGTCCAAATGGCATGCAGTGGACAGGTTTACAGGGGGAACTTGGTTCCTGGTTTAGGTAGTACCTTATTATTTGGCATGTGATGGCTCCATGGTGAGCAGTTCTTGTGTTGGAGCCGTATGGTGATGTGGTGCCTAGTTAAGAGGTGTTTTGGTAGTGCCAATGTGTTTTTTGGTGATTCATGGTGCCAATGTGTTGTTGGCAAGTTTTTGAGAACTGTGTGGACCTAATGCAACCATAGGAAATGTTCAGTAATGTTTTTAATTGCACTAACCTAACCATTTTTCCCACAGGTACTTTCCAACATGGTCCAACATGGACTCCACAAGCATAACATTTGTGGGACTTTTGTGTGGCGCAACCTAAATTCCGTTTACCATATTTTTGTTGCTGAATTCGTCCAGTTGGTTTGGGTGGAGAATGCGTGTGGGTCATGGTGTGAGTGGTCAAATTCCTGTGTATTTGGACTTACTGCATTTCTAGGTAATGTTCAGCCATGCTATGCCTTACATTAACCTAACCATTTCTCCACCGTTATGTTCCAAGTGGACTCTGCAAGCATGAACTTTGGGACTCTTTCATGGTGTAACTTAACATTTTTCTTTTACCAAATTTTAATGCTGAATTCGTTCATTTGGTTTGGTTAGGGGAATGTGTGTGGGTAATGATGTAAGGTCAGTTGTGAGAATGTGGTTGTTCAGTTGTGAACATCTGGTTGCTGGGGTGAGTATTGGTTGCTCAATGGTGAGCATGGGTCGCTCAGGTGGTGCTTACATTGGTGCCAATGGTAGAGTGCCCAGTTGCAAGCATTTGGTCACTCAGGTTTGGTGTCTTGGGTGATGCCAATGGTAGTGATCCGCATGCTTCTCGGAAGGCACCCAACATCAGCTGTTCGTATTTCTTTGTTGTGCCACGCTACGAGCACCAGCGCCTGACCCAATATGGCCGGCGCTGTGCGGCACCAAAACGAGGCTGCATCCCGTTGCTGAGCAACCGGGAGCCTCATCCTCCAATCCTCGCCACCGACAGGCGGAAGCCGGCCTGCGGAGCAAGGCCGAGGTTTAAGGCTTCCTGTTTGCCGCCTGTTCGCCGATCTGAGCCACAAACCTATATTCTAAAGAGGACTGTAATCTCTATCCAAATCTTTATGACAACTTGCAAGCTAATTGCTGGTTCCATTGCCCACACGACGTCGTCCGGGAAGGCGTGCTGGAGCCCCTCCCTTACCCCCTGCCTAGGATACCACAAGCCGATGCATCTACCCACCTAAGCCGGTGGCCCGCCCACCTAGGCCCGGCTCCTAAGGCCCATCGACTGTCTGCGGGCTGCCCGCGGATGATCGCGGTCCTGATGCCAAATATCCTGAGGTCAGCGCTAATCACATGGACAACCTCTAAGGTAATCTACTGCGCCATAACCTAGCGCCCCACGTTTGCACGCCTACCCAGGGTTACCCCTCATTATCCCTGCAGCACCACACAGTAGCATGCCTGCCTTTAACCACTTTTATTAGCAGCAGCAAGAGCACCCACCTTAGCAAGAAGCATGTATATCTGCACTGAGGCTGGCTCTCGCTTCAATGTGGCCTACTGACCACAGTGACTATTGTGTTGTGCCTTATGGTCGCCTACAGACCACATTGATTATTGTGATGTGCCTTATGGTCGCCTACTGACCACATTGATTATTGAGATGTGCCTTTTGGTCGCTTACTGACCACACTGATCATTGTGATGTGCCCTATGGTCGCCTACAGACCACATTGACTATTGCTGTGCCTCCTAGTTGACCTCACTGATTGCTGTGGCACGCCCTATACTCGTATACAGACCATTTTTAATCGCTGTGTTGCTCCCTAAGTCTATCCCCTGACCACATTGAATCAACCTGTGTTGTGCTTCTGGTCGTTAACAGACCACACCTGCTACCCTGTGTACTAGCGACGTCACCCACATCATGTATTGTTGCTTATCAACCCTCATCCACCTACTGTTTACATACAGTAAACACTGGACTAGCCAACCCAACCCTCGCTCTAATCAAGACTCATTCACTAGCTCCTGTATGGGAACTACCACCCTCTCCTCGTGGCCCAGCACCATGACACCTGCAAATCCGTACTTGGATGATCCAGCACTCTGGATACGCCACTTTACTACCAGACCAACACCTAACCAACCTTGCACTACCGTTATGAGAAACACCAGATTGAATTCGAGAACTAGCCCACCTTCCTCTCCTGACTCTTGCCAGCCCGTCAGTCATACCTGCCATGATACTATCAACACTGAACCTTGCACGACACTCAGCAGAAACTCGAGGCTTGGTTCTCGCCTGCGCCTTGTATCCCAGCGCATACCCGCTGCAACTATTAACACAGCCACTTGCACTAGCTACTACGCTATGCGTCCCACCGCATCTCTGACCTACAATCCCGACGACGACATCATACAGTCTCACCACGCTACATCATCTGCGGCTACACAACCGAGCCTACCCTGTGCCTTATCGATCAGGAACCAAAAATTAGTATCTAGATGCACACACTGGTCTTACCACACTAACAGCACTGTATCAGGCAACACCTGCAACTCCAGCCCTCACATACCACAACTTCTCTTGACTCCTACCTCCAATACACAAGACAACGCTACTACGGCCCCTAAGCTCAAAGGTGCTCTCATAAATGCACGATCTATCCAAGCTCATGCCCTTGATATTGCTGATCTCATTGTCTCAGAAAACTTGGACTTACTTGCAGTCACGGAAACTTGGCTGCACGCGGCCTCTGGTCCCTCTCTGACACTTGCCATCCCTGACAACTATACCATAATCAGGTGCGATAGAGATACCAACCAAACTAAAGGCGGTGGCTTAGCCGTCATATTTAGGAATACGCTCAACATCAGAATTGCGAACAGCCTTCAGTTACACTCAGCTGAATCGCTTTCTCTCAAACTACCTATCTCGCCCAAGCGCACAGCCACTGTTCACCTCATTTACAGGCCCCCTGGTCCTACATCTTCCTTTGTTGAAGACATCTCCTCTATCCTAGCATCCAGTGCTAAGCCTAGCTCCCAAATTATTATCCTGGGCGACTTCAACTTGGGATACCTGGACAAGAATGACACCAAAGCTTCTGATCTTGCAAATGTCCTGACTGACTTCGGTTTCACACAACATATCACAGAGCCCACCCACATTAAGGGTCGCATTCTTGACTGGATCGCCGATATGAACTGTGCCATCAAGGATATCTGTTTCCCCTTGCGCATGGTCCGACCACCTTCTAATTTCTTTCTCCATTTGCACCAGCCCTCCCGAGGACCCTCAAAACCTCGCACCACCCACGCTCACACGGAATAAAAAAGACATCACTGTTGAGAAACTTCTACCTCTCATCCTCCCATTGTTGAACACAGCTGCAGAGTCTTGCACTGACCCTACAGCATTAGTAGACACTTATAACCGTGTCATGCTAAAAGCCCTCAACACTATTGCCCCCATCAAATTGCGTAAACAAAAACCGCGGACCCACCTGAACTCCTGGTTCACACCGCAACTACGCGACCTATGCAAAGAAAAAAGAAAAGCCGATGCCTTATGGAAAAGTGTCCCTTCCCTAGCCAACAAAAATAACCTCACGTCAGCCACCCTTGCCTACAAAGAAGCCATCCTAGCGGCCAAAAAGGAAGCTTACAATATAAGAATCACCCAAGCCCGTTCTAACACTAAGGAACTCTTTAAGATACTTAAGGAACTGGAATCCCCTATTGCTCCTCTCGATAAGTGTACTCCGGACACTGATTGGTGCTCAAATATCCAAAAAGCTTTACTAGACAAAATTACCACTCTCCAAACTAAAATCAATGCTAAAAAAAACCACCTTTCAAGCTCAACGAGCGCCGCCATGAATTATAAAATACAAGCTCCTAAACACGATCTCAAACCATTCAGCTTCTCCCCCCTCTCCATCAAGGAAGTAGAAAACATTATAACTAAACTAAAACCATCCAATTGCCAAGGTGATGCATGCCCTGCCGTCATCATTAAGGAAGCCGCTCCCAAGCTCGCCCCATTTATTACCTCCTTCATAAATGCCTCCTTTGAATCAAGCACCGTGCCTAACAACCTCAAAGATGCCTGGGTCATACCATTAATTAAAAAAGCCAATCTGGACCCTAACAACCGTTCAAACTACAGGCCCATCACCACTGTGCCTTACCTGCTTAAAATCCTCGATCGCGCAGCCTATCTCCAAATCCAGGAGTATCTCGAAAGCAATAATCTACTAGGGCTTAGACAATCCGGTTTCCGTCCCAGGCATGGCACTGAGACTGCATTACTAGATCTAAAAACCCAAATCGAGGACTTGAAAGACAAGGGCAAAATGGCACTCCTGCTCCTCCTTGATCTTTCAGCAGCCTTCGACTTGGTCGACCACCAAATCCTCTGTCACCACCTCAAAATTGCCGCCCACTTCTCGGACGCAGCTACTTCCTGGATCAGCTCATTCCTTGCCAACAGAACCATGAGGGTTTTCTCTCCACTGGCAGCGGCCGACCCTTCCCACGTCCCTTGTGGAGTCCCACAAGGATCTTGTGTATCGCCCACACTTTACAATGTGTTCACTAAACCACTCTTCGATATCCTTGACTTTCTGGGTGTCTCCTACACTAATTATGTGGATGACACCCAGATACTCATCCCTATCACTGGTGATTTTGTAACCGACTCTAAATCCCTCAACATGGTCTACACCGTCATCCAGGCTTGGATGGCTAATCATGGGCTCTGCCTTAATGACGAAAAAACGGAGTTAATCATCCTGGGCTCCCAATCTAAACTCTCGAAACTCGACGCTAACTACAAATCCTTCACTATTGATGGGATTGACATCAAAGTGGCCAATGTCACCAAAACCCTAGGAATCTACCTCGACTCCACCCTTTCTCACACGCGACAAACCAATGCAGTTGTCTCTGCATCTTCCTACACCTGCAAATTGATCACAGCCTGCAGGCCATTCCTGACTCCGGATAATTGCTTGACCCTGGCGAGAACCCTCATCTTATCCAAAATCGACTACTGTAACGCCCTCTACCTTGGGACTAGCCAAAGAAATCTAGACAAACTCCAGGTCACACAAAACAACGCCATAAGGGCAGCACTCAACTTACCTAGACGGAATCACATCTCCAATATTAGACGCAACATCCAGTGGTTACCTATCTCGCACCGCATATCACTCAAATCACTTGTGCTCACACACAAGGCACAGAACAATGCAGCTCCTGCCTACTTAGTATCACGCTTCTCGCAACACACAACCACTAGACCCTTGAGAGCCGCCCAGGTGCACACACTGGATATCCCCAGATTCAAACTACGTTCGGCAGGAGGGTCGAGTTTTCCGGTCCTTGGTGCCAAGCTCTGGAACTCACTTCCCAATGCCCTAAGGAACATTCTGCAATACCACGCATTCAAAGCCAAAGCTAAACTTTGGTTACGGGAACAAGGCAGCTTGTAACTTATAACTGCACACAGCTCGTA
Organism: Ambystoma mexicanum; assembly: GCF_040938575.1. NCBI lineage: Eukaryota > Metazoa > Chordata > Amphibia > Caudata > Ambystomatidae > Ambystoma > Ambystoma mexicanum. The sequence goes on from NC_090937.1 coordinate 1,679,469,827, forward strand.
CCCCTATTCTGTAACCTCCGGGTACTGCTACTTTGTTGTTACTATCTATGTTACTTGCATCTGTAATGGTATACTGTATCACCCTGTCTGTAACCTGAAACGTCCTCTCTGTAACTTGCTACTGCCTACCAAACATGCGCCCGCAAGCCTTTGGGCAAGGAGCGCAATACAAATAAATAAAATACAAATAGTGTGGGTTGGATGCCCGGTTTTATTGTTGGTTCACTATTAGTGTCAATTTGATGGTATGTTTATGCTGACATGTTGGGTTGTGCCAATGTTGGTGTTATGGGATACCGACAGTTTGGTTGGTGCCCAAGGGGATCTTTTGAGTACGCCCATTGTGGAGTTAAGATGTGTTATACGCTTTAGGCGATTAGTGAGGTTTAACCCTGTTGTTTTTGTTAGCACAACATGTTGTTGGTGAATGATGATGCAGGGTTATTGTTGAGATGTGAGTTATGGTACTGGTGGTTGTTCTGAGAATGGTTTAGCCATTGTAGCTACACTAAGGATTTGGAAGAGAATAGCTTTATGTTCTTAGCAGTTCGCTGGATGGGTACTGGGAAGGATGGTTGTTTGTAGTCTACACATTTTCTTCGTAACTACTGCCTTCTGTTTCTTCCTTTTATTGTTGTTATGTAAGGGGGGAGGTGTGTTGGGTTTTACCTAATCAGGCCATGTGGCTATTTTCTGTATGTGTGTTTGTCTCTGCCTGGAATATTGGGTAAGGAGTGTTCTGGTTGGAATGTTATGGTGTGAGTGCCTGGAATGTTATGATGAGAGTGCCTGTGTTCCAGAAAAGTCAGTTGGGGACTTATGCTGGCACAGGGGGACCGGTAGATGTTTCTATCCCCTAGACCTATCCTATGTTTGCCCTACCTTTCCCTGTGTACTTACCTGTAACCCAAAGAACCTAGTAAAGACCGCTTGAACTACTCATGACTCCTGAGCATCTGTGAAACCCCAACTTCCTTAAATGTAACAAAGGAGCATGCACACTTCTGACAGGTTCAACAATCATGCGCAGAAAGGGGATAGAAAGAGCTGCACAATGATGATCTACTCCCAAGGCAGACGCAGAAATGTGCAGCCCACGTGAAAGCCCAGAGAAGAAACACAAATACAATAACAACACCCAATTATCATTTCAATTGTGTCCACGTTTTAGAATAAAGTTTCCTGTGTGGATTAGAGTCATTTCATGTTTCTCAGCACAGGGTCTGAATGCCCATAGGCATGTCCCATGTAGTCACATGTTTAGTTATGTTCCATGTTGCTTCCACATTGTTATGTAGGAGGCTGGGTTTGGGATGGAAGCTGGAGGAAGGGAAGTGACAGGGTCTGGAGTTAGGAAGGTGCAGTGAATAGAATAAGGGAGGTGAGACCAGTACTGCCATGTGGGCCTCCTCATTGTGTGAATGATGCAAGAATGCTGACACAGCAACGAGCCGTGTGTATGAGAGCACCATTCCCTTTTGACACTGGTGACGAGGAAGACAGACTCCGCTCAGTCCCTCTGAGCCTCATTTTCCCTGCTCGGAGCAGAAGCGCAAGGCACCTCCACTGCCCACCTGGACCCAGGGCAGCGATGGTGATTCCACTCCGAATGGTGTAGCTGCAGTGATTGGCGGTCCACACAGCAGGCCCTCAGCCCAGGCCACGGCAGTGAATCTCAACGCAATATGGCCAGTGCAGCTCCCCCAGTGGCCATGCAGGGATAAGCATGAAGTCACGAAACATGAGGAGTGGAAGCGCCTTGGCCTGAAGGACCCCCCTGGAGAGCATGCATCTCATGGCAAGCAGGTCCGGGAGACGTCCACCTGTTTAGAACGTTGGGGTGAGGCCCACCCGCTTACGATCAGCACAAAATCAGCATTCCAGACAGCAGGGAGAAGCTCAGTGTGACCAACAATGTCAGAGGAGGACATCCCGGCCACTGTGCCTGCTGGACTTTCAGAGGCTTTTCCACGTGGTCACGGTAACATTACCCCATGGCAACTACCCAGGTATTTGACCTCAGAGTCCCAAGTAAAATGGGGCCCCGGTGGGTCAGATGGATGAAAGACTTCAAGGTGTATGTGGGGTCAATGGTCCCCATTGATGAAGAAAGAAGAAAAAACATTCTTAGCGGTGGGGGTCGCTGTGAGAGATGTCCTCTACGAATTGGTTGACATGGAAAAGGCAACATACCAGGAAATTCGAGAGGCGCTTGATACCTACTTTGCCCTACACACCAACGTGGACTATGAGAGACATATATTTCATACGACCATGCAAGAGAAAAGGGAAACCATGGACAACTATTTCATACGGGTACGCATTCGCATGCATCACTGTACCTTCCATCGGTACTCAAATGACAGAGCCCTACGCTGCCAAGTCATTAGAGGTTGCGAATCTGCAGCGTCAAATGCAAATTGCTCCAGAAACAGATGACCATCTATGAAATCCTAGCAATGTCCCGTACTGACTCAGTAGTCACGCAGCAGGTGGTCGGCTTAGGACGAGTAAAGTTCTCATTAGACACAAGGGACCAGGAGGTCCTCAAGAAACTAATGCCAACCATACCGGACAAACCAAGTCAGTTAGCGAAATCATGCTACAGGTGCGGCTACGAATTCCCCCACAAGGGCACGTGCCCGGCAATTGGCCAGAAGTGCGCAGCATGCATGGGTGACAACCACTTCAAGGTGGTCTGCAGAAATGCAGTGTCTGCTGTCCAGGCTGCCTCTCTGAGGAGTACCGTACGCCATCCCAATTATTGCCCAGACGACAGACCAAGCCGTAAACACATGAGAAACTGCCCCGTGGAAGAAGAGAGCAGCTGTCAACAGCCCAGGAGATCGCTCCTGTCCCCAGACAGAATTATCTACAGACCACAAAGGAGCACCTACTATGTGGTAATACGCTCACCATCTTGCAGCAATTCCTCGTCCTCGCATGACATCCAGAGGAGAAACAGATACATGTGGGCACTTGGAAATGAGATGGCACAGCCCCATTCTAACACTTCAGGTACACAACATACCAAAAGAATTTCTCATTGACACAGGGGCTACTGTCAACGTACTGAGCGTGGAGGCATACAATCGCCTCCCACACCTGCCAAAATTGCGGCCCCACAGTCGACATTTTCCCATACGACTCAAACTCTCCTCTGCCATGCAAGGGTACTTTTACCACAGTCTGCGCACACAAATCGCATACAGCCCGCATACGGCTGCATGTCCTCTCTACAAACAGAAGCCAACAGCGAATGCATTTCGAGGTTCAAGATGGCCGTCAACATGGGACTCGTCCATATCTTAGCTGCGTGACTGCAAAGTAAACTGTACATTGACCCAGAATTCAAGCCATTCACGCAGCACTACAGAGGCATCCCGATTAATATTCAAAACATATGGAGGAAGAACTACAGCGGCTACAAGACCTCCATATCATCGAGCCTGTGGTGCGACTCACCCCATGGGTCTCCCCAACCATACCTGTTCCCAAGAAATTCGCAGAAGGCTCCATCCGCTTGTGCGTAAATCTATTTGTATTTTGTTTCTTTGTAAAGCGCACTGAGTCACTGGACGCATTTCTTGGGTACATAAGGTAACGTATTTACATTACAGTTACAAGATTTGGTCAAATATTTACATTACATGAATTGCATATCTACATTATACATTAATTACATATTACAAGATTTACAGTGTGCAGTTCAACTGGGAAATTGGGCATGATGAATTTGTTAGACAAGAGCGTCGAAGGTGGGTGAGCTGATGTTCTTGCTCTAGTAACCAGTTTTTGATTTTGCTTCTAAAGGTATGATAGGAGGGTTCAGATTGATAGATATTGGTAATTTATTGCACAATTTAGCGGCAAGTACTGGGAAGCTGCTGCCCCCGCCTTCTGAAGTTTGAACCTTGGGATCTTGAGGCAATGAGCTTGTGCGACTCTGACTGGTCTGTCAGATATGTTGCGTGAGACTAGATTGTACAAGTAGCTCGGTGCAGAGTTCATAAGACATTTGTGCGTGAGAGACAGTGATTTAAAGGCAATTCTTTGGTTGACAGATAGCCAGTTGAGACTGGTTTATGAAATGTGTTGGGTTCTGGGGATATTCATAGCGGCCCTGGTGGCATTATTTTGTATTACTTGAAGCTTGTTGGTATTCTGATGGCTAGTCCATAGGTAAAGCACATTACAGTAATCGAGTTTTGATAGGACAAGTGCTGTAGCTAAGGTGGTGCAGTTGTTGGTGGTTAGAAATGGTCTGCATGCTGTGATAAGTTTACACATATATGCCGTTGAAGACGTTATTGCATTTGTTTGTCTGGCTAAGGTTAGAGTGGACTCTATGTGGATGCTAAGAGTTTTTACATCTTTCGAGACCTTGATGGGATTGCTGTCTATGATGAAGGAGTCGAAGCTGGCATCTAACTTACTGTAACGCTCACCTGATTCCCGTAGAGGCGCCGGTCTTGACTGGGCGTATACCGTATCTTCAAAGGTGATGTGTAACACACGGCTGGCTCTTTGGGCTGGACCTCTGTGCACTGTATGTCTGACTCGAAGGGTAAGATGTCTGCAGATAGAAAATATGGGATTAATGAACTGGGTTATTGAATGTCTCTCTCTTCTTCCCTTTCTCTTCTCCTGTAGAACCCCAAAGGTTAACGCTCTCACCTTAGGTAAGTGAACGCCGTGCTCTCCATCTGCCTCGGGGCAGGGTGCTGTAACCAGTTTCTTCACTGGATAAGGGGAGCAGGCCTCTTGACTTCAGAGGACTGCTGTCCGTCGTTTACTGCATGAACGGTAAGTTTCGAGTAATTCTAATGTCTTTAAAAGTCTTTAGTAATGATGTCTCTTGTTTTGCAGGGTTCCGGCGATGGCGGATGACGGGCTGAAGTGAGTTGAAGATGGAGCCCATGTGATGAATAGAAGCGCCTGGAAGCACGTAAGTAAGCGCTTGTTGCCTGCTTCACGATGCGCTCTAACTGTCTTTTTATTTTGCAGGTACAAGTTCGGAGCGGCTGCAGGGTGCCGGAATACCCACTGGGTTAGATGTGGAAAGGAGTAATGGCACGTGAGTATTAAAGTTCCCCAATGTCTTTAAACGCACCTTGTCTTGTCTTTCAGATGCGGGATGCAGCGCCGAAGGCCTTCGGAGCGTGCGAAGAGTTGGTAAGCTTTTGTCTTTCAAATGCCGGAATGCAGTGCGAAGACCTCCGGGGCGCACGAAGAGTAGGTAAGCCTTTGTCTTTCAGATGCCGGAATGCAGAGCGAGGCGTTGGTGACAGCCGATGGACCAGGTAAGTGAAGCGCTGTCACTGAAGACCGTAATGCTAACCTGTTCTTTCTTGTCTTTATAGGTGTTGCTGAAGACTGGATTTAGAATGGTAAGCCTTTTTCCTTAGGCCCAGGATCAGATGCAGAAGACACGATGAGCGTTCTGCTGCAGAGGATGCAGAATAACGCAAAGCAAGATTCATCCATCGGGTGCGGTTTAAATAGCCTCCTGTAGTGCTTAGGTGTCTCCTTCCACAGCCACGCCTAGGTAAGAAAAGAGTTCCTGCTTTCCAGAAGAGTTCCAGTGTTCTGAACCTAGGGAGTGGCTCCTGCCCCACCCAACAGGAAAAGTAGTTCCAAACAGAAGAGGATCAGAGGCTCAACTGGCAGGCAAGTAAGCAGCATGGTCTGCTGCAGGTAAGTCCACCCAAGCATTATGAGCCCGGCGCTTCCAGCGCTGGGACTGGGCATATTTATGAGCCTGGTGCCACTGGCGCCAGGACTGGGTCCAAAAGGTCCCAATTGGGACTGGTTGGCACTCGGAACCTGGGTTATGGATCTGCTTCCAAGGGAGTTGGGAAAACCCTGACCTTTTGGAAGCAGAGATCATGACAGTACCCCCCCTCAAGGCCCCTCCCAAACCGGGCTTCTCCGGGGGTTTTGGCTTGTCAGGAAATGTTCGGTGAAATGTTTTGATTAGGCAAGGAGCGTGGACATATTCAGCAGGTTCCCAGGATCTCTCTTGGGGGCCGTAGCCTTTCCAGTCAATTAGGTAAAATAGTTTAGATTTGGAGATCTTGGAGTCCAGAATGCTTTTGACTTCAAACTCGAGTTCTCCATCAACTAGGATGGGTTTTGGAGATTTAGTTATTCGGGTTTGAGGTTGCACGGGTTTTAATAGAGAGACGTGGAAGACCGGATGTATCTTCATGTGCGGGGGCAAGTCCAACTTGACCGCTACTGGGTTTACTATGGTAGTGATGGAATAGGGACCAAGGTATCTTGGGTTGAATGTGCGTGGCCCTTTTAGAGGTAGATATTTGGTGGATAACCAGACTTGATCCCCTACTTGATATTGAGGGGCTTCCTTCCGATGTTGATCTGCTCCTTTCTTGTATTGTTCTTTAGCCCTTTGAAGGTGAGAAACAGCTTCCTTAAAGGCTTGGGTGATTGTAGAATGCAGGTAGTCTACTGCTGGTGTTTCAAGATCTTGGAGGGGATCCAACTCCGAGGTTCGAGGGTGACTGCCGTATAAAAGAAAAAACGGGGTTTTCCCAGTTCCCGAATGGACAGAGTTATTGTAGGCATATTCGGCTATCCAAAGGATGTCTTTCCAAGTTTTTTCAGTTTGTTGCAGCATGCAGCGTAAATACTGTTCCAGAGTTTGATTGGTCCTCTCGGTTTGTCCGTCGGTCTGAGGGTGGTGACTGGTCGATAGTCTCACATCAATTTGAGCCGACCGACAGCAACTTCGCCAAAAATGAGAAATAAATTGACTCCCTCGATCCGAAATTAGAACCGAAGGAAAACCGTGCAGTCGGACGATGTTTTCGAGAAATTCTCGGGCCAGAGTTGCTGCTGTTGGCAAGCCTTTGAGCGGAATGAAATGCGCCATCTTGGAGAATAAGTCCACGATTACTAGAATCGTATTGTATCCGGAGCATGGAGGTAGATCGGTGATGAAGTCCATAGAAAGCGTATGCCAAGGGCGAGGTGGGATGTCAATAGGGCGTAAGAGGCCTGCTGGTCTTTCCTTTTGACTCTTGTTTTGGGCGCATACTCCACAGGACATTATAAAGTCTCTGATATCTTTTTTCCAAGACGGCCACCAGAAGTAGCGCTTGATCTTTTCTGAGGTCTTGGCCATACCGGGATGTCCTTCCATTAAAGAATCGTGATAACAAGAGATTACTTTTTTCTGTAAATCTGTGCTGGGCAGGTATAATCGTTCTTGGAAATACAATAAGTTGTTCTTTACTGCAAAGTCCTTTCCCTGCAGATGCCAATTCTGTATGTCTGCTGGAGTTACAAGTTGCCTGGCTTTATCCTTAACTTCCTCTATGGATTGTGTGGCGATTACACCCAGAATTCTTTGTTCGGGAATGATTGGTACAGGTTTAGGGTTGATCAAGTGTTCTTCCACTCCCATCCGAGAAAGGGCATCAGCTTTACCGTTTTTTGTACCAGGTCGATAGGTAATTATGAAGTCAAACTCGGCAAAGAATAATGCCCAACGGAGTTGTCTAGAGGATTGGGCTTTTGCGGTTTTCAAATATTGCAGGTTTCGGTGATCCGTAATCACAGTAACGGTGTGTCGGGCCCCCAGCAGATAGTGCCGCCAAGCCTTAAAGGCAGACTTGATAGCCAGAAGTTCCTTGTCAGTAATCGTGTAATTGATTTCAGGAGGCGAGAATTTGCGGGACCAAAATGCCACGGGATGCAACTGATTGGTTACCGGGTCCTTTTGTGATAGAACTGCCCCCATGGCAAGGCTTGAAGCATCAGTTTCCACAATGTAGGGGAGTTCGGGGCGAGGGTGTTTTAAGATTGGTGCAGAGATAAATTTAGTCTTCAAATCCTGGAAAGCTTGTTCCGCCTCGGTAGACCATTCAAAACGTTTGTTTTTCTTTAACAAGGCAGTGATGGGCTGGACTATTCGAGAAAATTCGGGGATAAACCTGCGGTAAAAGTTAGCGAAGCCTAACATGCTTTGCACACCTTTTACGGAGGATGGTGATGGCCATTTGAGAACTGCATCGACCTTCTTTGAATCCATACGCACTCCGCTAGGTGATAATATGAATCCCAAGAATTCAACTTCAGTCACGTTGAAAACACATTTTTCCAACTTAGCGAAAAGTTTGTGTTGACGCAATCTTTCGAGGACCATTTTCACGTGTTTCCGATGAAGAATAAACGAGGATGTCGTCAATGTAAACAACAACACAACCATCTATGAGCTCTCTGAGGACATCGTTCATAAAATATTGAAAGGCGGCCGGGGCATTGCAAAGTCCGAAGGGCATGACCTGATATTCAAATAGCCCATATTTGGTGCGGAAGGCCGTCTTCCATTCATCGCCCTCTTTTACTCGTACCAAGTGGTAGGCTCCTCTAAGATCCAGCTTTGTATATATGCATGCTTTTCTGACTTGGTCCAGGAGTTCAGGGATCAAAGGTAACCGATATCTATTCTTGACGGTGATCTGGTTCAGGGAGCGATAATCTATACAAGTTCTAAGGTCTCCTTCCTTTTTTGGAACGAAGAACAAAGCTGAAGAAGCAGGGGACTTGGAAGGACAAATAAACCCATTTGCCAGGTATTGATCCAGGTATTGTCGAAGGTGAAGGTTCTCAGGCTCGGTGAGGGCATACATTCTACTACAAGGAGGAGTAGATCCAGGTATCAGGTCTATCTGGCAGTCATAAGACCTATGAGGAGGTAGAGAGTTAGCCTGATCCTTCCGGAAAACATCTTGGTATTCTAGGTATTCGGGAGGTAACTGGGGAGTCTCTGAAGAAATTGCTGCCAGTGCAACACCAGGTGGAGGGTGACAAGTAGAGACACATTCTGGAAACTGGACCGTTCTTGCTCGCCAATCGATCAGAGGATTGTGTTTCTCTAACCAAGGTATTCCTAGAATAATCTGAAAATGAGGACCCTTGATCACATCGAACACGATCTTCTCGTGGTGTCCATCTTGACTTACTAGCGTCACTTCTTGAGTGGTATGCGTTACTGGTCCGGAGGCTATCTCCGTTCCATCCACCGTAGTAATGACGTCCTTTACAGCCTTGGGACAAAGAGTTAGATTCATCCTCAAAACCATTTCATGATCCACATAATTGCCGATGGCACCGCTGTCGACGTAAGCTTCAATTGCATGTAATCGATCCGGATTATCAGGGCTAATGAGGACCATAGGTATCACGAAATGCGAGGTCACGGAACTGGTTTTCACGCTCGGCAAGAGGACCTCTATTCTTGTCGGGCGAGGTCGTTTCCCTGCTCAGAGTTTGTAACTTTGGTAACTGCAGCTCCTACTGCCTTCTTGGCAGGTTTCACCGGACAGTCTCGAAGAAAGTTCCCTGAGTTTCCGCAATAGAGGCATAATTGCAACTGTTTTCTCCTTTCCCGCTCCTTTTGTGTTAGAGGACCTTTCAGGCCCCCTATTTGCATGGGTTCCCCGGAGTCTACTCCTTTGGAAGGAGTTGGCGGTTTGGAAAATACTCGAGCATCAAACTTGGAACGATCGGCCTTCCTGTTCTGCAGTCTGTGATCTATTTGAACGACTAAGTCTATATAGTCCGAACAATCTTGTGGGAGATTCACTACTTGGGCTAACACATCTTTGAGCTCTCCACGTAGACCTCTATAAAACAGCGTAATCCTTTTGTCCTCAGGCCATTGAGTTTCCACTATCAGTCTGTTGAAAGACGCAATATAAGCCAAAAGGTCTTGATTACCTTGTCGCAACGAAAGAAGCTCATTGTCCAAGGCCTGCCCCTGTGAATGTCTTGCGAACAGTTTTTCCATACTGAGCTGAAAAGCTTGAAAATCATGGAGGACCGGATCATCTTGATTTACTAGAGGGATCGACCAGTCTGCCGCATTGCCACTAAGGTACGAAAGCACGAAAGCTACTTTAGCTTGATCAGTTGGAAAGGCTGCTGGCCGGCATAAGAAATGCAACCGGCACTGATTGATAAATACTGCAAACCTCTTTGGGTCACCAGAAAATCGTTCGGGCGGAGCCAGAGGTACATTCCCAGGTAGGTTGATCTGCACTGGATTCATAGAGGATGTAGAAGGAAGATTTCCCCCAGATGCGGGTAACGGGGTCTGTCCGGCTTGTGACTGTAGCAATTGTCTAGCGAGATCATCTGTTCGCTCCTTGGAAATAATCAGTTCCCTTCTTAGAGCGTTCGTTTCCTGACGGGCTGCATGCACTTCTGCCCTTAGTTCCCCAAGTAACTGGGCTAGCTGGTCGGTATCCAAGGTTTCCATAGCGCCTGGACGGGAGTTTTGCGGTAGGCTTTGCGTTCTGTAACGCTCACCTGATTCCCGTAGAGGCGCCGGTCTTGACTGGGCGTATACCGTATCTTCAAAGGTGATGTGTAACACACGGCTGGCTCTTTGGGCTGGACCTCTGTGCACTGTATGTCTGACTCGAAGGGTAAGATGTCTGCAGATAGAAAATATGGGATTAATGAACTGGGTTATTGAATGTCTCTCTCTTCTTCCCTTTCTCTTCTCCTGTAGAACCCCAAAGGTTAACGCTCTCACCTTAGGTAAGTGAACGCCGTGCTCTCCATCTGCCTCGGGGCAGGGTGCTGTAACCAGTTTCTTCACTGGATAGGGGAGCAGGCCTCTTGACTTCAGAGGACTGCTGTCCGTCGTTTACTGCACGAACGGTAAGTTTCAAGTAATTCTAATGTCTTTAAAAGTCTTTAGTAATGATGTCTCTTGTTTTGCAGGGTTCCGGCGATGGCGGATGACGGGCTGAAGTGAGTTGAAGATGGAGCCCGTGTGATGAATAGAAGCGCCTGGAAGCACGTAAGTAAGCGCTTGTTGCCTGCTTCACGATGCGCTCTAACTGTCTTTTTATTTTGCAGGTACAAGTTTGGAGCGGCTGCAGGGTGCCGGAATACCCACTGGGTTAGATGTGGAAAGGAGTAATGGCACGTGAGTATTAAAGTTCCCCAATGTCTTTAAACGCACCTTGTCTTGTCTTTCAGATGCGGGATGCAGCGCCGAAGGCCTCCGGAGCGTGCGAAGAGTTGGTAAGCTTTTGTCTTTCAGATGCCGGAATGCAGTGCGAAGACCTCCGGAGCGCACGAAGAGTAGGTAAGCCTTTGTCTTTCAGATGCCGGAATGCAGCGCGAGGCGTTGGTGACAGCCGATGGACCAGGTAAGTGAAGCGCTGTCACTGAAGACCGTAATGCTAACCTGTTCTTTCTTGTCTTTATAGGTGTTGCTGAAGACTGGATTTAGAATGGTAAGCCTTTTTCCTTAGGCCCAGGATCAGATGCAGAAGACACGATGAGCGTTCTGCTGCAGAGGATGCAGAATAACGCAAAGCAAGATTCATCCATCGGGTGTGGTTTAAATAGCCTCCTGTAGTGCTTAGGTGTCTCCTTCCACAGCCACGCCTAGGTAAGAAAAGAGTTCCTGCTTTCCAGAAGAGTTCCAGTGTTCTGAACCTAGGGAGTGGCTCCTGCCCCACCCAACAGGAAAAGTAGTTCCAAACAGAAGAGGATCAGAGGCTCAACTGGCAGGCAAGTAAGCAGCATGGTCTGCTGCAGGTAAGTCCACCCAAGCATTATGAGCCCGGCGCTTCCAGCGCTGGGACTGGGCATATTTATGAGCCTGGTGCCACTGGCGCCAGGACTGGGTCCAAAAGGTCCCAATTGGGACTGGTTGGCACTCGGAACCTGGGTTATGGATCTGCTTCCAAGGGAGTTGGGAAAACCCTGACCTTTTGGAAGCAGAGAGTTGATGAGATGATCTCAGAAGGAGTAGCTCTGTCTTTTCGTCGTTGAGACAGAGCCCATGTTGTGCCATCCACGCCTGAATGACAACGTAAATGTTGTTGAGTGCTTTGTAGTGAGCCGTGTGCAGCGGAGATGAGGTGGTTACATAAGACCTGGTGATTGACCAAGTCGAATGCAGCCGACAAGTCAAGCTGTAGGAGGAGGGCAAGTTTGACATTGGCCCTCATTACGACCCTTGCGGAAATCGAAAAACGATGGCGGAAATGCAATACCGCCATCGAATAGCGCTCGGTGCGATTATGACCCGTCACCGTAAAGTACGATGCCATTAGCGACACCGTAGTGAACGCCAACGCTAACTGCACCAAGTACGCGCGCGCGCGCCATGCCAAACCGTAATTAGCACCATGGCGCAAGGGTACGCGAATTCCGACCCTAGCGGACATGTACTTAACGCCATCAAGCACGGCGGAAAGTACCATTCCGCCATGGTGAGAAGTACGGCATCGCGAATCAACCGTAAACGGCCCCACTGAGTGCCTGTACACCGCTCCCTGGCCACATAGTACAACTCCCCGTAGGTGCAACGAAGTCACAATGCAACCAGTGAAATGTACAAGTCACCCATGCATGCCAACGAACAAAAGAATCACAAGAGGGGCCAATGGGAGCTGCAGGGCACAGATGGCACGAATACAGAAGCTATACCAATGGACATGACCTCAGTCTCCCACCAAGAAACGCACGCAAACACAGGCACCTGTGACCAGCAACATTCCGATAATCACATCATTCCACCAATCCACCTGGCTGACCGGCATCTGTTACACAAAACCTAATCCCCCGCCCCTGAGCATGACATCATTCAAACAGTCATATTGGCAGCCCTCACCCCTGACCTCACTGGGCTTCGTAGGCAAACGCGCCCAGCACAGTACCACGCAACTATACTCCGAAGCTGGAACCCAATGCAGATCTCCTCACAATACATCGCTCCCCAAATAGGAATATGCCACATCACTTGCAAAGAAGAACGCCACACGGCCCATATCAGAATAGAAATTTAATGCACAACAAATTCACCAAGCCCATACAGCCATTAGGCCATGAACTCCAAAACACATTTCACCATTGTGGGCTGCATCCGCAATAAATGACCAGCTACTTCTTGTGTGACGCCCTGTTCCTTCATGGTACACAGGGGCTACATTCTCGTACGAAAAGGCAACATGGAAGCGCCTAGAACCGCAGGGCCGTCCCAATAGGGAGGCACTAGTCCAGCTGAAAGGCCGAAATGTTGCTCCGAGCCACTAGTACAGCGTAAGGGCATGTGGCCCATTGGCGATCGTCCCATAAGATCGTAATGCTGCTCCACTGATTAACACGAAGCAGCAGGTGTCGGGAGTAAAACCCATCTGCAGGAGTGGCATACAGATGGCAGTGGCAAAAGGGGAGGAGATACCTGTCAACCAAAAGAAAAGAAAAAGAATAGAATGGCCATCAGAACTACATTCGAACAACTCACTTCAATGATGACACTAGATCCACAGCCATCTGCATGCTAGCCCACTCCAAAGGATCATCACCACCCCAAAACCACTTGCGACTCATAACTATCCATATCGAGGTGAAAACACCATCACAAACGAGTGTACCTGTGCATGCTTCTGTGAAAACAGAATCCATCAGATGGGATTGGTAACGTGCATGGACACAAGTGTCTGAAGGCGCGTCGAGACAGGGAAAGCTCAACAAGGCCAGATAGACGATGGTCCCACTATGGCAGCCCTGCATCACATAGCGCAGGGGAGGCGGACAGATTCCAAGAAGCCCTGTACATGGCAAACACCGTATCAAATCATCTGTCCATGCATCCATTCATCATTCCCTCATCCCGTAATGAGAACGCCTGTTTCCATACTCACATAACATGTGAGAATTCCATTGAGTCTGTGCGTTATGCAGCCTGCAAAATCCACTGTGCCCCAGCCCGTAATTCCAGTGTTGTGAAGTAACATGTATTTGGGAACGTCCGGCCTCATCATCCACTTCGCTATTGCGCATCCCAAACTATTCATATCAATCATTGCATCCTCGCCATGGCCCCTGTCCCAAGGACACTGAACAATAGAACGTTATATTTGCAGTCAGACCTGTGGGCATCTCCTCGCCGCTAGCTGAAGACCGAAAGCGCCGCCCTTCGAATTCCTCATTTGCAACATCACGTCGAAAAGGCATCTGTGGCCGCTTGAAATCACAAATTAATCCATCTAGTGCGGATGTGTGTGAAAATGGCAACTGCCTTCACTCACAAATGGGAGGCCCCGCCCGTCGGTGAACCTCGGTACAGTGATGCATGAGGGTCCACCGTTACTCGAGTACTACGTTCCACTGACCCTTCACAAGTCTGTTCGCGACTGCAAAGAATGCATGTGAAACAATGGGACCATAACCGAATGAACATATCAACCAATGTTACACGGCCATCGGGTACTAATACATGATTGTAATAGCAAGATGCCATTCCTCGAATTGCAGCGTTGTGTGCGGGACGTGCTCGCCCAAAGGGGAGAGCAGCTTGCACAGTTGGAATGAATCACCACAGGTGGAGGCCATACAGCCTGAAAACACATAAATTGCACACCCAGTCTCCTCCCACAACCACACCCACTCCGAAATGCTACCGGCAGGACTCGCGATGTTGGCCCTGGGGGACCTGATAGCACTGCAAGTACTCCAACTCCAAGAAGAAGACGAACACCAACTACAACCGGCCGCACGGAGGAGACGCAGGAGGAGGAGGAGGGCAAGGCAGGGCCAGCAAGGGCTGCCAGCACAGCCACTACCACCACGCAGGCAGCCCGCAATCCCACGCCTCCGAGCACATCCGTTCAACCTCACTGATGAGCAGATCCACACCCTCTACCGTTTGGACCGGGACACCATAGCCGCCATTGTGGACATGACACAGGCTGACCTTGTCAGCATGATAGATAGCCCAACCGCCATCCCACCCCTACTGAAGGTGGTGTCTGTACTCCACTTCCTGGCCACAGGCACCTACCAGCACACAGTCGGACAGTTGCATGGCATTTCTCAGCCACTGTTCTCACGGACACTATTGCAAGTGCTCGATGCCCTCCTGCAGCACGCAGACGACTACATCTCTCTACCACGCTCGGAGCAGGAAATAACCAACACAAAAGTGGGATTCCATGCACTTGGCGGCATACCGGGTTGCATTGGTGCCATCGACTGCACCCATGTGGAATTGATCGTCCCACATGCCATGGAGGCCCAGTACCGCAACCGAAAACAATTTCATTCACTGAATGTACAAATGGTGTGTGACTCCAACAGGATCATTACACATTGTTGTGCCCGATTCCCTGGATCAACCCATGATTCTATGGTCTTGAGGAACTCTACAATACCACGCTACATGGAGCGACACGCAGGGAACAGATCCTGGCTACTCGGTGAGTCTCATTTCATGCATGATGATGTGGGGTATGTGATGCGGCAATGACCTGGCAGGAAGGGGGGGGGGTGCGTACGTAGCAATGGCATTCCACATAATTCGTTTATCGTCCACATACAGGTGATGCCGGATATCCACTGAAGAGATGGCTCCTCACACCAGTCCGGAACCCACGGGACCAGCATGAGGAGGACTACAACCATGCCCACTCACGTACCCGTGTAGTCATTGAACAGGCATTCGGCCTACTGAAGACCCGTTTCCGGTGCCTCAGCAGGTCTGGCGGGGCACTCCTGTACCGCCATGAGAAGGTTGCAAAGATGGTGATGGCATGTGTCATGCTCCACAACATGTGCGTACGTAGAAATGTGCCCATGCCCCCTGACGCAGAACTGCAAGCACCTGAAGATGGTCATGATGAGGGTGGGGATGTGGCAGCACCTCAAGGAGTCTGCGAGGCACAGGAGGGCCGTGTAATTCGTCAGCATCTCATAGATGCATGCATCTAGCACTCACGCCTGGTGGCTGATACATGGACACGGGACTCGTGGCACTGTGTGTGTCTGGTACATGCACAATATGGACTGTACGCCTATGATGGCCTAGTACACAAAGATCATTGTCCACACATCTCATTGTTTGATCGTGCATTGTTTATGGCATATGTGATATCATGTTGAACACCCTATCGACCCGCCACCCAAGTGAGCCCAACACACCCCCTCCACCCTCCTACCTCCCCCCCGA
This sequence comes from Ambystoma mexicanum, assembly GCF_040938575.1. Classification (NCBI taxonomy): domain Eukaryota; kingdom Metazoa; phylum Chordata; class Amphibia; order Caudata; family Ambystomatidae; genus Ambystoma; species Ambystoma mexicanum. Next base: position 1,679,485,830 of record NC_090937.1, read on the forward strand.
ACACCAGTGTCCGAAGATGCTCATTGTCAGTGGGCAGTCGCTATTGCAAGCCCCCTCTGCGGGTATCAGGGGCACCCCTGCCTGTGGAGCGCAGGTTCCTCCCAGATCTACGTTGGGGGCTGCCCTGGACGGAACTTGCAACGGATGATGTCTCTGCCTGCTCACGTCCATGCATGTCCCTAAGGGTTTGTGAGAGCTCAGTGAGCACACGGCGCACTGCGGCAAGTTCGGCACATACGTCTTTGGACGTCGCATGCAGTTCCCCCCTCAGGCTCTCGGTGCTACTCTCCATTTGGACTCTCAGGCTCTCGGTGCTACTCTCCATTTGGACTCTCAGGCTCTCGGTGCTACTCTCCATTTGGACTCTCAGGCTCTCGGTGCTACTCTCCATTTGTGCCCTAAGTGTCTCAGTTGATGTTTCTATGTCTGCCTTAGTGCCCCCACATCCATCGGCATGGTCCTTGAGGAGCGTGGCCAGTTGCTGCTGTTGCACGATTAACTGGTCGAGGGACTGTTGCCTCTGCTGGGCCATGGCCATTTGCGGTGGTGTCACAGAGGGGCTGTTCGCCTCATGTTGCCCTGCCACAGGGCTTGTGGGGGATGGCCAGTCGTCGTCTTGTGGGTGCCCCTGCGTGGTATCCTCATGGTGTACGGGATGGAACAGACAGGGGGATTGGGACAGGTCATGGATGGATCTGACTTCGACATCCCCGTCTTCTGTGTCGGAGCATGCTGCCATTAATGGGGTGTCACCTATGGTGCTGCTGCCACCAGAGGCAGTACCTTCTGTGGCATCCATTGGGGGGACCTGTGGTGGTGCTGTTGTGGGCATGCTGGCTGCTGGGGTGCCTGTTGATGTTCCCTCCTGTGTGCTGCCACTTGATATGTGCTGCTGACGTGTCTTGATGCGTGCAGCTGAGGTGGAGGGTCTTTGGCTGTCGGTATTGGCCCTCTTTGCAGGTGTGCTGGTAGGGGTGTCCTGGAGCTCGTCGTTTGGATCGGACCCTGTGGTGGAGTAAAGGAGGGCGAGCGTTATTAATGGGTCTGTGGGAATTGGAATGGCAATGTATCACATGCATTGGGGTGGTACCTGAGGGTGATTTGGGTCGGGGCCTTGGAGGTGCTTTCATTTGTGTGTGGAGTGAGGGTGCAGTTGTTTGGCAGCCTGCAGTTAGGGTGTGCCTGCTGCACGTGTAGTGGGTGTTTTTGGGGTTTTTACTTATTTATGTATTTATTGTGAGTTTTAAAGTGCGCTATCAGGCCAATGTGTGTGGACGTTCTCCTGGCCATGTGTTGCTGTTGCGCTATGTGGACACATGTGAGTCACATGATTGGACATTGTGGATTTGGCATGGTTTTATTTGGGCCACCTACCTGATTCTCCGGATGTCTGCACTCCTTTCTCCATCCCTCCGACTCCCTCTATGCTCTCCATTCCAATGGTGGAGGCACAGATTTCTTCCCAGGGGGTCAACTTGATGGGTGATTCCGATCCTCCCCCGGTGGCTGTGGCAATGTTGCGGTTGGCAGAAAGTATGCTACGGACGCGTATCCGCAGGTCGTCCCACCGCTTCCTGCATTGCTGTGGGTTGCGGGGTGCGGTCCCCACCGCACTTACCCGCTGTGCCACCAGGGCCCATATGGCCTTCTTGTTTGCAAGTGCCGTCCTGGTCATTTGCGTGGAGAAGACGGCGGCGGCATTCTCCTGGAGGGTCTCTGTTAGCACGGTGAGTTCCTCACGGGAGAAGTGGACCTGCCGCTTGCGGTCGCACGCTTTCTTCGCTACTTTTCCCATTTTTCTTGGTTTCACTAGGGTGGATGACGGGTTGGGATGTGTCTCAGGGTGGTGTTTTTAGTGGTTGTGTGTATTTTGTGGTTTTATAGGTGTACGGGGTGTTGTTTCCCGTTCCGGGCCCATGTTTTTACTTCCGTTTCCGTATATTTACGGTCACCGTACTTTCCGGTTGGCGCTCACTGCGGTGTCCGCTATGATGGGTGGCGGTATTGCACCTAGGGCGCCATACGGCGGCGGTGTGGGCCGTTTTGGGGTCATTTGCGCCATCGCGGACTTTGCACTTCCGCCATGGCGTGGTGCTCGTGCCCGATGGGTCGGAATGGGCCGCACTTTGCTCCATCGTGCAATGGCGGAAACGCTATTTACGCTGTGGCGGTCCGGTCAGTCACTTTCCGCCAGGGTCGTAATGAGGGCCATTGTCTTTTAGCTCTTCGATTTGGGTTTTCAAGTCAATGGGCCTCATTACAAGTGAGGCGGAAAGGGGTAACGGCCGCTTCAAAAGGAGGCGGACCCGTAAAACCCATTCCGCCTCATTACAAGCTCCCCTCGCGTGACCCGGTAAGTAACGCCTGATCAAACCAAGCGTGCTTACCGGGTCCCGCGAGGGGAAGAGGGAGCAAACAACGGGCCGCTCGTAACCGGCCCGTTGTTTGCTCCCTCCCCCATTCCCATTCAGCCCTATGGGGGCTGAAATAGGAATGGGGAAGGTTCCTGGAGGGAGGAATTTACGGGCACTCCGAACGGCCCGGTAATTCCCCATTCTGGGAACCCGAACCCGATTTCGGCGGCAGCCATGCCGCTAATAGCGGGATGGCTACCGCCAAAATCGTAATGAGGCCCAATATCTATCCAGTGCCTGGGTCTAAAGCCTGATTTCCTGAGGCCGAGGAGGTTGTTAGTTTCTAGGGCTCCTTGATTTGCAGGTAGGCTGCTCTATCCAGGATTTTCAAGAGAAAGGGGACCGTGGTAATGGGCCTGCAGTTAGTGGGGCTACTGGGGTCTAATGAAGGTTTCTTGAGTAAAGGGAGAACCCAGGACTCTTTTAGATTATTGGGGACTATGCTAATATTGAAAGAGGCATTGATAAATGAGGTGATAAAAGGAGCCAGTTCTTTGGTTGCCTCCTTAATGATGGGGACTGGGCAAGTATCACCCTGGCAACTGGATGGTTTCAGTTTGAGAATTATGTTTTCTACATCTTGAGATGAGAGTGGGGAAAAGTTGAATAGCTTTTGGGTGTTCTGGGAGGCGGCTTGAATGGTACTTTGTGGAGAGGCGAGTAAGAGACTTGTTTTCTTGGATTCCATTTTTTCTTAGAGCATAGTCAATTTACCTAGGAGTGCCTTTTGAATGTTGGAGCACCAAGTGATGTCTTTGGCACAGGTGTCAGGGGGAGCTGAAGGGGATTCCAATTCTTTGAGTATATTAAAGAGTTCTTTAGTGCTCGATTTAGCTTGGATAATCCGGTTATTGTATGTGTCTTTTTTGGCCTGTAGGATCGCCTCTTTATAATTGAAGGAAGCTACCAGAAGATTGCCCTTATTGGTTGCTGTGAGGAGAATTTGCCAAAGGGCCTCAGCATTTCAGCATTTCTCTTTTTTTGTGTAGGGATCTGATGTGAGGTGTAAACCATGAATTGAGATGCGCATTGGGTTTAGGTTTGCGCAGTTTAATGGGACGATGGTATTAATAGCCTTGAGGAGGGTTTGGTAATAGATATCCACAAAAGCAGTGGGGTCTGTGTGGGATTTGGTAGGTCTGTTGAGTATGGGTAGAAGTTTGTCCCTGTTGTTCCTTGTACATATTGGGGCGGGGCAGGTTCTGCCTGGGGCATTGGTTATCATATTTTATAGTAAATGAGATTAGATGATGGTCTGACCAGGCACAAGGCGTGTTAGGATGTTGATGTTGCAGTTGAGGTCTGCCAGCCAATCAAGGGTCCAGCCTTTGATGTGAGTGGGTGGGTCAAGCATGCGATGAGTGAAGCCCAGGTCTGATACCATGTTAGCGACGTCCAGGGCTCTAGCGTCCTTGGTGTCTTGGTTGCCCAATAGAATCATCTGAGAACTTATCTTAAGGGTAGTAATGTCTTCTTAGCATGTGGATATTGGCCCTCGTGGTGTAGATGAGGTACATAGTGAGTGTTTGGGTGGCAGACACTGGGGGCTTGACAGACAGTAGTTCTGCCGTGGGCAAAGGTTGGCTAGGTAAAGGTCTGAGGCCTAAGGAGGTTTTTGAGATGAAGGCGACACCCCCGCCTTTGGTTTGGTTGGAGTCTCTGTCACATCAGGTAATGGAATATTTGTTGAGAATGGCGAGAGAGAGAGAGGGCCCATTGTGCCATGTGGCCAGGTCTCTAGTATAGCTAAGAAGTCAAGATTGTGTGTTATAATGTAGTCTGTGATGTCTAGAGCGTGGGCAGGGAGTGATCTGGCGTTTATTAAAGCACCCTTGATAGGAGGGATGGTCTTATCAAGACTGTGGGCCTCATTACACGGTAGGCGGTGGACCAAGGTGCTAGTAGCACCTTGGTCCATGCCGGTAAAATACCGGCACCACCTTGGTGGAAAGGGGAATTACCGCCCTATTCCAAGGTTGGCGGGGCGGTAATTCCCCCTTCCACCATTGCCCTTCCCCATTCCCATTTTTGCCCCATAGGGCATAATGGAAATGGGGAAGGTGCTAATTACGGTACTGCAAATTTGCGGTGCCGTAATTAGCCCCAAGGTCCCTTAGCGGGTTAGCAGGCGTTAAAGTATCAACCCGCTAAGGGACCTCGTAGTAAGGCGGTAAGGGTTAACGGTCACCGGTACCATTACCGGTGACCGTTAACCCTTACCGCCTACCGTGTAATGAGGCCCTGTGTTTGTTGTGGGAAGGTGTGGTGGTTACGCATGGTGAGTTGCCTTTGGTGAGTAGCTTCTTGGGGCGGTCTACTAGTTTGACAATAATGGTCTGAGATTTGGTTGAGATAGTGGTTTTGGTAGAAGGGGTAGGTAGGAATCTGGAGCCTAGTCTATCATTCCTATATTTTAGTGTGCAGGGTATATTTGGTGTGGGTTTCATGATATAGTGTTTGAGCCAGAGGGCTGGAGTGTCTAAGGGTTATGTGGCGAGGATGTGATGATAGGTGTGGTTATGGACCCATGATGTATGCTGGGGGGCAGGAAGGCTGGGAGGGGGATACTGTCAGATGATGGGAGCCTGGTGCTCATGGACAGGGTGGTGTAGTTGGTGTTAGGCATGTTATTAGCTGTACAGGTAGGCTGTGAGGTGCAGTTCCTGGTGTTATTTGTTTCCAGGATGGGCTCTAACTCAGTGCAGAGTAGTAGCTGAAAGTAGTGAAGTGTGTGGAGGAGACACAGAATGTGAGGAGGGAGGTGAGAGACTGTGTTCAGTATGATGGCTGGTGGGGGGATAAACTGGTAGAGCTTAAGTATGGTCAGCGTGTCGTGCTGGCTGTTAGTGATAATGCAGATGCCCTATATTGCCCTGGGGGGGCAGTAACAGGGTTATACCTGGTGGTGCAGTAGAGATAGGCGGCGTGATCGAGTGGGCTATTACTTGTTAAAAGTAGGGCAATTGAGCTGGATAGCTAAGCATGGAGTGACATGAGTAAAATGGCTGCCTCAATATAATGGTCAAGAAGAGAACATGGCCAGTCTAAGCAAGCAAGTCAACGGGGCATGCGGTATTGCGAAATGGGGCCGCCCCAACTTGGCCATCCAGCGTGAACGTCATCAAGCCCCAAGAATAATGAACATGATCCACCTCCTCAATGGGGCAACCGTTGTGACTTGAACGGTACCCTTGGCTGAGTCCTCCCTGGGCACACGCTCTCCTCACCTGAGCTTTCCGAGTCGATGGTATCTTGCAGGCCTCGACGTGTCAGGTAGTCTCTCTCCTTCTTCTGGTGCGTGGGCTTGTCACGGAGAGAAGCCACTGTGGCCGCTGGGTGAGAACAGCGGCACAGTGACCTCCTTTCCGGAATCAAGCCAGAAAATACAGGGAAAAAACCTGCAAGGGGAAAAAAACCCTGATAAGAGGTGTCAAGACTTGTCTCAGAAGGCCAGTTGTTCACAGATGAAGAAGGAAGCAAAGGATCTCCAACACTGAGGGTAGTGGCCCTCAAAACGTCCAAGTCCAATGGTAGCACTAGGCCCGAAGAGCAGGCGGAGAAGGCAGCAGCTGACGGCTGAGGTGGCGGTAGTAACACTTCCAAGAAAGCACTGCGGGGAAGCACGGGAGAAAACCCCACGCTGTCTGGACTCAAAGAGCAAGGGAAAGAAAAAGGGTGAGAGAGAGAGAGAGAGAGAGAGAGAGAGAGAGAGAGAGAGAGAGAGATAGCCCGACCGCCTGAGAAAAAGGCACAGCTAGCGCCGCCCAGGGAAGGCGGCGGAGAGAAACGGAAACAAAAGTGCAGTGTTCCGGGGACAGGAACACCGGAGAAAGTAACCACGGGGAAACACTCCTCAGTAATTCCAAAGCGAGGTGCAGAGGAAGAGCGAAGGACCCAGAGTCGAAAGGTAAACAACAGAGGGGGTTGCAACGCAACGACCTGCCGGGAGGCGGGGATTTAAATACTCTCGGCAGCGTTGCGTCCTGCGTTTGGAGCGGCTGCGAACACAGAAAAGGGACTAAAGTAACCTTCCTCTGCGTCTCCTCAAACTCCAACGCGGAAGAAATCGCCAGTCACGGCGATGGCCGCGAATGCGAGTGACAGTATGCCCCCCCCTAGAGTGCAACCACCCAGGCTTACTCGGGTGCAAGCGATGGAACCTGGCCAACAGCTGAGGGGCATGTACTTGGGAAGCTGGCTCCCAGGAATCCTCCGATACCGGGTAACCCTTCCATGACAGGAGGTATTCCAACCGACCACGAAGGAGTCTAGAATCAAGAATGGCAGAAACTTCGTATTCTTCCTGGTCGGCTGCAGTGACAGGAAGATTCCGGTTGAGAGGCCGGCGATGTGGATCTGAATAGTAGGGTTTAAGAAGAGAGGCGTGAAAAACAGGGTGTATGCGTCTGAGAGATGGAGAGAGTTGTAGACGATAGGCAACATGATTGACCTTGGAGAGAATGGGGAAAGGTCCCAAGAAACGTGGAGACAGTTTAGAAGGTCTTGTCCATCTGGGAAGGAATCTGGTGGACAACCACACCTTGTCCCCAAGTTTCCATGAAGGTGCTTCCCTGCGATGTTTGTCTGCTTCAATCTTATTCCGCTGTCTACTATTCACCAAACTTAGCAATGCATTGTCCCTGGCCTCCTTGATATTTCTTAGCACCTCTTCAGCAGTTGGAGAGTTGGAGAAACCGGGCACCTCGGGCATTAAATAACGCGGGTGAACACCGTAGGTACAAAAAAAAAGGGGATAGGCCTGTGGCAGTGTGCCTGGAATTGTTGTAAACAAATTCGGCAGTAGGGAGTAGAGAAACCCAATTATCTTGATGCTGGGAAATAAAGCATCGCAAGTACTGCTCCAGGGTTGCGTTGAGTCGTTCCGTTTGGCCGTTTGTCTGTGGGTGAAAACCAGAGGAAAGGGCCCTTTCCACTCCCAATCGAGTACATAAAGCCGTCCAGAATTTGGAAATGTACTGGCTTCCTCGATCGGATATTATCTTGTCGGGGAGGCCATGAAGCTTGAAAATATCTCGGGCAAATGTTTCTGCCATCTTGGTGGCAGAAGGGAGTCCCGGAAGAGGAGAGAAATGGGCTAACTTGGATAAAGCGTCCACCGTAACCATGATACATGTGCATGACTCAGAATGAGGAAGCTCCACTATGAAGTCCGTGGAGATGAGTCCCCACGGGCGAGTCGGCATCTCCACTTGGGTGAGAAGTCCTAGGGGTTTACCCGAGGCATATTTGACTCTGGCACAAGTCGGGCAGGTCTTTACGTAGTTGAACACGTCTCTCCTGATGTTGGGCCAAAGAAACGACCTCGAGATAAGTTCCAACGTACCATTTCCACTTCTGTGTCTGCCTAGACGTGAGTCGTGACACCATTTTAGGACTTTCTGGCGCAGCGACCCTTCAGGGATATACCACCTCTTCTTGTAGAAGACCCAACCGTCCTTGATTTTGGAAAGGGGAATCAGCGGAAAAAGAGATATGAGGAGCCTCTTGTGCGACAGCAGCCTTGACTTCCTGAAGGAAAGAACCCACCGTAGCTAGGATCCGATTTCTGTGGAACAATGGCTCAGACTTGACAGCTACCGTTTCCAAGTGAGAATCCTTGCGAGACAAAGCGTCAGCTAGACAATTGAGAGACCCAGGGATGTACGTGATCTGGAAGTCGTACTGCGAAAATAGGTAGGCCCATCTAGCCTGCCTGGAGTTCGAACATTCCATGTCCTGTAAGGCCTTTGGGTTCTTATGGTCGGTGCGAATGAGGAACCGATGACGGGCACCCATGAGAAGGTGCCTCCATTCCTCACAAGCTAACTTCATTGCCAACAATTCCTTCTCCAGAACCGAATAGTTGAGTTGGCTGGGAGAAAGAGTCTTAGAGAGATAGGCGACAGGATGCTCCACCATGTTGATGGACTGAAGCAACACAGCTCCGACAGCTATAGCGGAGGCGTCCGTCTCCAGAATAAATGGAAGAGTTTGGTTGGGATGCTGCAGAATCGGGGCAGAGCAGAAGAGGGTTTTCAGGTGACAGAAACTTCCTTCCGCCTCAGTGGACCAGGAAAAAGGATAGGCTGTCTTCTTGAGTAGACGGGTGATGGGAAACACCACCTCCGAAAAGTTTGGAATGAATCTCCTGTAGTAATTCGAAAGACCCAAGAACCTCTGGACCTCCCGGACGGAGGTCGGGGCCGGCCAGTCAAGAATAACGTGCACCTTGTCAGGATCCATGGCGATCCCTCCTTCTGACAGAACATATCCCAGATAATGTACCGAAGGTACAGCAAATCTGCACTTCTCCTCCTTGACCAGTAGATTGTTCTCCTTAAGACGCTCCAAAACTCGTCGTACTTGTTCAATGTGTTCTCTCATGTTAGGGGAAAAAACCAAGATATCATCTAAATAGATGATGACAGAGATGGAAAGCATGTCAGAGAACATTCGGTCCATGAACCTCTGGAATACCGCTGGGGCGTTCACCAAACTGAACGGCATAACCTTATACTCAAATAAGCCCAGAGGAGTACGAAATGCGGTTTTCCATTCGTCACCCTTGGCAATCTGCAACAGATGGTATGCGTTGCGAAGATCCAGTTTGGTAAAGACTCGAGCACCTTGCACCGCCTCAATAATGTCCGTGATAAGGGGCATAGGATACCGGTCACGGACTGTCACTGTATTTAGGCCCCTGTAGTCAATGCAGGGTCTAAGGTCGGCGGAATCTCTTTTCTTGATGAAAAACAAAGGGGCTCCTGCTGGAGACTTTGAAGGTTGGATGAGACCATTCTCCATGTTGGTATCCAAGTATCTCCGAAGAACTTGTCTCTCGGTTTGGGTGAGAGCGAACATCCGTCCGAATGGAACCAAGGCATTGGGCTCCAGATCGATGGTGCAGTCCTCTGGCCGATGGGGTGGAAGTCTGGCATGGAGGCACTCCTGAAAAACCTCTGAAAACCCAGAGCAGAAATTGGGTAAAGCATGGACACCCACATGGTTGTTGGGAAACACTTTGACTGGCTGAAGATCAGCTCGACCTTCCAGTGAAAAACAGTTGGTTGCGCAATACAGGGAACTGAAACGTATCTGATTCTCGGTCCAGTTAATCAGAGGATTATGTCGACGGAACCATGTAATGCCCAAGATGATGGGGAAATGGGCAGCCCTGATAATATCAAAACACAAAACTTCCTTATGTTGGTTGATCGTCAAGGAGAGATCCTCAGTGGTATGGGTGATGGGACCTGAAGACAAAGGCGAACCGTCCACACCTTCCACCTTCTCACCTTCTGCCCGGGGGATCCGACGGAGACCCACCCTGTCTGCCCACAGGGTGTCGACGAAGTTCCCTGCCGCGCCACAGTCCAATAGAGCCAGTGTTTCCACCTGATGGTTTCCAAGGTTGAGTTGTACTGGAATGACCATCAGCCTGGAGTCCTCCTTAGATTCGGAAGAGGTCACTGACAGAGAGACATAGGGACGATGAAGATTGCTCGAAGACCCTCGGTCGCTTGTCCCTACTGACGCCGAGGGTAGTCGTTTCCCGACCTCTTGCTTGGCAGTTCTGTACAGTCTCTGAGAAGATGTTGCTCTGATCCGCAGTAGGCACACAGCCCTTTCTCTCTTCTGTGACGTCTTTCAGCTGCGGACAAGGGCGCCCTGGTGGCACCAATCTGCATTGGTTCTTCGGTAATAATGTTAGTAGAGCGACCAGGGAGAAAGGGTACAGAGGGGTCGGAGGTATAGCCAGGAGTCCTTTGCTTACGACGTTCAACTCGTCTCTCTTGAAGGCGATACTCAATATGAAGGGCAGCAGAAAGGATTTCTGAGAAAGTAGGAGAACGAGGGGATCTGGCCAGCTCGTCTTTAATTTCCTCCTTCAGTCCTCTTCTGAAAATGGCATACTGCCCTGTCTCGGGCCATCCTGCTCCGGCTCCTAATGTTTTGAAAGAGGAGATGTATGACAAAACGTCTAGCGAGCCTTGTCTGACATCCAACAGGTCTTCGCAGGCTGTAAAGGAGAGCTCTGGTCGTTCGAAGGTCTGCTTGAGAAGATTTTGAAACCCCGAATAGTCCTGCAGAATGGCGTTTCCACTAGTCACCAATGGGGTGGCCCAGGACAGAGCGTTTCCAGTCATGTTGGATATTAGGAAACCCACCCGGGCCTGATCTGTAGCAAAGGTACGGGGTCTGAATGTGAAATGAACCAAGCATGCTTCAAGAAACTCCTTCACCTTCTTGGGGGAGCCATCAAATTTCCCAGAGGACAGCGCCATGGGTGGTAATTCCGAGGGAGTCGGTTCCCTAGCCGCAACCATTTGTTTAAGCAAAGCGTTCTCAGTTTTGACACCTTGTAGCTCCTGGGACATAGCCTGAAAAGCCTTCCACAGCTCTTGGACCTGTTCCTCAGCTGACATCGTGATACTCTTTGGCGTTGCAATCTGTGACTTGAACGGTACCCTTGGCTGAGTCCCCCCTGGGCACACGCTCTCCTCACCTGAGCTTTCCGAGTCGATGGTATCTTGCAGGCCTCGACGTGCCAGGTAGTCTCTCTCCTTCTTCTGGTGCGTGGGCTTGTCACAGAGAGAAGCCACTGTGGCCGCTGGGTGAGAACAGCGGCACAGTGACCTCCTTTCCGGAATCAAGCCAGAAAATACAGGGAAAAAACCCGCAAGGGGAAAAAAACCCTGATAAGAGGTGTCAAGACTTGTCTCAGAAGGCCAGTTGTTCACAGATGAAGAAGGAAGCGAAGGATCTCCAACACTGAGGGTAGTGGCCCTCAAAACGTCCAAGTCCAATGGTAGCACTAGGCCCGAAGAGCAGGCGGAGAAGGCAGCAGCTGACGGCTGAGGTGGAGGTAGTAACTCTTCCAAGAAAGCACTGCGGGGAAGCACGGGAGAAAACCCCACGCTGTCTGGACTCAAAGAGCAAGGGAAAGAAAAAGGGTGAGAGAGAGAGAGAGAGAGAGAGAGAGAGAGAGAGAGAGCCCGACCGCCGGAGAAAAAGGCATAGCTAGCGCCGCCCAGGAAAGGCGGCGGAGAGAAACGGAAAACAAAAGTGCAGTGTTCCGGGGACAGGAACACCGGAGAAAGTAACCACGGGGAAACACTCCTCAGTAATTCCAAAGCGAGGTGCAGAGGAAGAGCGAAGGACCCAGAGTCGAAAGGTAAACAACAGAGAGGGTTGCAACGCAACGACCTGCCGGGAGGCGGGGATTTAAATACTCCCGGCAGCGTTGCGTCCCGCGTTTGGAGCGGCGGCTGCGAACACAGAAAAGGGACTAAAGTAACCTTCCTCTGTGTCTCCTCAAACTCCAAAGCGGAAGAAATCGCCAGTCACGGCGATGGCCGCGACTGCGAGTGACAACCGTATTCTCGAAGCTCAACCTCAACAAGGGCTACTATAAGCTGGAGCTAGCCCAGGAGTCCAGGTAAATCACCACGTTTGTGACTCACATGGGGCTATATCGTTACAAGCACCTAAATTTTGGCATATTTTCGGCGGCAGAGATTTTCCAGGAGGCGATCCACCAAATGTTCATGCACATCCCAGGGTATCTGAACTACAGCAACGACATCCTGGTGTTTGGCAAGTCAACCCAAGGACACAACGAACATCTTCACAAGGTGGGCAGGGTCCTAGAGGTGGCAAATGTCACACTCAACAAGGACAAGTGTGAGTTTGGCAAGCAAACTCTGACATTCCTTGGCCACATATTTTTAGACCAAGGGATGCGGCCGGCTGCAAAAAAGATAGAATAAGTAAAATAAGTTGAACATGATCAAAACATGGATAAAGGTGCTGTAAAATGCACCCTTTTACCTGCATCCAAACTCTCAGTTGGGGGATGGGTTACTTGTTATGCTTCTTTGCTCAGTGCAACATGGGGCTACTTTTGGTTCCTAGTCCACCCATGGGCACAAGGGGAGGAAAAGAAGTAGAGACAGGAAATAGGGGGCAGGGAGCGCAATGGGTATGCATGTCAGGAGATAGAAGCAAAGAGAAACATGTGAAGAGAAGCAGACATATATCACAGCAGTTATTTACCTTTTGAAGCCTTTGCTCCTTACCTTTTACTGAACACGAGGACACACCAAGGTCTGCAGAAAGCAATAATTATCATATGATTAATTAATCTACAATAAGAATTATCTAAATGAACTACTCCAATCATTTGTATGACACAGAAAATATATATCAGAAATGTCCAAAGAAAGAGCTGCCAATCTCACTGCAACTCCCTCCACCACCATTTATACAACAGAATGGCTTAACGGAAGGTTCTGGAAGGAAAATCAGAACCAAGACAATATTTCTCCCGAAAACACTTGTTTCTCACCACAAGAGAGTGGAATAGCTGCATGTGACTCACCTACAGTAAATTATGCCTTAATTGCTGCTGCACGGTTTGTGCTGCATTTTCCATTTCAAAATGTATCTTTTGAGATGTGAATGAGCAAGAGACGGGGCAGAAGGTCCCAGGAACACGTCCCCGGCTCAGAGCCTCTCAGAGTGACTGAGATACCCGAGCTCTGGCTTCAGCAGCAGAGTCAGACTGCATAGCTGGGAAACAGACATGGCAGTGCAGAGACACTGATCATCAGAGCATGCACAGAGTGACTGAGGTACCCGAGCCATGTTTTTACCTGCAGAGCTGGGAAACGGACACACCAATTATAAGAGCATGTGCAGAAACGGTGTAGTCGAAAGGGCATGTGCAAGATATATGTGAGCAGAGCATGCGCAGAGGAACACATCCATCACTAAGCCTTACAGAGTGACCAAAGATACCCAGCCTTTCTCTTCAGTAGCAAAGCCGGGCTGGAGAGCTGGTGAACAGAAATGCGCAGTGCAGAGACACCTAGTCAGAGCATGCGCAGAAAGGGATATACCTTTTTAAACACATTCAGTATAGGACACACTTATTCTTGGGATGTAAAACCAAAGGTTACTTTTCGATTACATTCAGTAATACCAGGGTAGTAGACCGTATCAGTTGTACCGTGACGCTCAGCAAGAAATCACATACTCATATCAACTGGACAATATACTTTTCTAATCTAGTGAAACACAGATGCTAGGAACAGTATAAACCTATAACTCTGATTCAGGATGACACAGTTATTGTAAAGAAGTTGGAACTTGGGGTGTAATATTCAATTACAGTTTACTTTCGGTTCACAGACTGTGGGAAGCAATAACTCTACCTTATTTTAGGATAATACAGTTATACTCAAGGTAGGTAAAACCTAGACACTTTTTTTGCAGGAGCTACAAGCAACTTAAAGGCAGGTGTAAACCTAAGATTCATTTTGCGTCTGTTTAAAACAGACCATGGGCTGCAAAACCCAATGTTACACTTAATGAATGACTCAAAGTTATTCTAGGCAGGTAAAACCTAATGCAGACTTATTCGGGACAGGCTAACAGCAGGTCGGGGCAAGCAAGATCCAGTTGGGGAACACGGATACATATATTCTAACAGGGATAGTGAAGTCAAACCAACAGCATTACGTTTGGGGAAGAGGCACAACGAATTCCCAGGTGAGTAAAATAACCTTATATCTACCTTTCAGAATGGCAGAACATTTCTAAGGTAAGTAATAACCTTTGTAACTGTTCACCCTCAGAGTTACAGTTACAAACCAACTCTTTTACAAGTGGTCACTTTTAACCACGTATTCTCTTTTCTAGGTAAAAGGACCAAATCCTTTAAAAGTATTTCCCTTATTCTTGGAGCATGAGTGTTCTCAGTGGCAGAAGGGGGTCACTAGAGTCTAGTGTCTAGTGTCCAGTAGGCAGTGTCAGGATAGGTTCTTAAGTAGAAAAAGTCAGAGTCCCCAAGGAAGACTGTTCAAACAGGTGAGTGTTTTACTTGAGAGTTAGTTGAGGGTCCAGGGGCTTCACAGAAGACACCCTAGGATGATTCCAGCAGTGGGCATGGGTGAACTGGACGAGAGACCTCCCAATCACAGAAAACACCCCAAAACTAGACAGGAATCACAAGAGACTTAAGGTAAGTCCCAACCCAGCACAGTAGCTCAGCACAGAAGACGATTTTGCAGCAGGAGGACTTCAGGATCTGCAGCCAAAAGCCTGGTCGGTGGATTCCTTGTTGTGGTGACTAAAAAGAGGACCTTGGAAGGAATTTTCCAGCAGGGATCAACAGGGAAGGCTCTAGACAAGGTTTCTCTTGTGCCTGGCTGCGGCTCTGTGCATTTGGCGCCTTTTCAGGAGCACAGAAGAAGACAGAATATCGCAGCCCGGATTATTGTTGTTACAAAGGGCCAGCACTCTGTTGAGGAGACTTTTCAGACCTGAATCGTGCCTCTGGAAATCCAGCGGGATGCCCACGAAATTTCAGCAAGATTCAGAATTCCGAAGACCGCGCAGCGCACAATGGCTTGAGGTCCTAGGGTATTGGGGTATGCAGTCCTGCAAGGTCGCAGCACGGCATGGGATGGCTCAAAATGCAGGTCTTCTTGAGTCTAGTGGATCTCACCAGGCTCTGGGTCGTCATTTTTGGAGTCCCGAGGTCGATTGGAAGGAAGGGCTGCAGCAGGCTCAGGTTACACAGCAAGCTCTCCGGTCGCTGGAAATCGTCTCAGCTGCTTTTCCTTCATCATCCTCTTCGGTTTTGGCTCCAATGGTCGACTTATCTTCAGCTTCTTGGTTTGCAGTATTTAACAGGAACTACAGCACAACATCTGCATTATCTCCCTGCATTTTACAACAAGAGGTGGTCTGGTTTCTGCCTTCACAGACAGACTGGAGCCTGGGCGGGGAGTCCAGGGGACTGCCGCTGAAGATAAAAATGACACAAAGGAATTTCCTGCCCTGGATGTTAGGGGATGGAAGAAGGAAGGACAGGGAACACTAAAATGGTGAAAGGACAAGACACAGGCCATTTTAGTAAAGTGAGCACCCTTCGGTGCCTTTACTGCAGCTGTGAACACAGCCCATGGTAAAGGTGCTGTAACGCTCACCTGGTATCCACAGGGACGTCACTCAGCCTGTTCTGACCTCTTACGACCTCGAACCCTTCCCTGGAGTCTACTCGACTGGAGACTGGGCCTGAAACACAGGATTAGTAGAGTTTAACTCCCTATAGTCTCTGTGTGCTTGAACCCCTTCTTCCCCAGGATCCAACCCTTCCCTTTGATCCACAGCTCACCTTGTTTTCTTGGAAAGTGTGCTCTCCTTCCTGCTTTCAGCGCAGGGGCGCGTTGATTGATGCAGGCTCGCTGCTGCCTAGTTACTTCACTGGCAAGAGTCCGACAGGTAAGTATAATGAATCTTTTGAACAGTTCTCTAACTTCGTTCCTTTTCTTCCTTAGATGATGGCTGGCGTCCGGGGATGGCGACGTGCTGCTGAGATGAGTAGCGCTGAAGGTGAGTGAGAGCGCGATGTGACCCTTTTGTATTTGTATTGAACTGAGTTCTTTTTCTGTATCTTTTAGGTGCCGCGACGTTTACAGCATGGATGCTGGTTATGAAGAAGAAATGCAGTGAGTAAGCGCGGTATGCGGCGCCTCTAGATGTTTCCACGCTAACCTGGAGTTTTCGCTCTTGCAGATGGATGAGAAGTTCCGGTGACAGAGTTCCACCAGAGCGGCTGGGATTCAGGTAAGCGTACAGTCTTTAAAAATAAGCGAAGATTTGCTGAATGCTTACTAATGCCTTTTTTCTGTTCTTTTCCCTTTTCCTTAGGAAGCGGCGTGCCGGGATGGGAATGACACTGCCGAACATGCCGGCAGAACAGAAGAAGCGATGAATGATGGTCAGAAGCGCCGCAAGGTAAGGCTGTTCCTAACGGTGTTCTTGTTCTTGCAGGAGCTGATCGCAGAAGAAAGATGCAGGCCTACTGGAGACCAATCCGAACACGGTGAATGTCACGCTGCAGGTGCAGAAAACACAAAGCATGTTTCTCAGCCTGGGCGTGGCTTAAATAGTCTCTGGGTATCCCAAGTGTCGCTGGGCTGAACTACACCCAAAAGACTAGACTGCACACGCAGTTCTGGGAACCGAAATATGTGGGGGCATCCATCTTATCCCCATCAAAGCACTACAAGTCCAATCCCCAATGTTATCCTATGGGAGTGAGTGAGTCTGGTGCCACAAGCGCCAAGTCTGACTCCAAGTGGGTCTTTGGAGGGATGGAGAGGCCCTTGGGGGCCATGCAGGTGATTGTGGCCTGGATCCAGCCTGACATCTTGGAGGGCTGGGGACATGTAGGACAGGAATCAGCACTCCCCCCCCAAGGCCCCTCTCAAGGTGGCTCTTCTGTCTGGTCCTGTCTGGTCCTGGTTTGTTTGGATGGTTTTGATGAAATCGTCTAAGCAAGCGAGGTGCATGGATGTATTCACAAGGCTCCCATGTCCTGTCTTGTGGACCATACCCCTTCCAGTCTACTAAGTAGTATAATTTGGATCCGACGTACTTTGAATCCAGGATGTCCTTGACTTCGAATTCTGGCTCCCCGGCGACTACTACTGGCTGCGGTGGCGTTGCTACCCGGGTCCCAGGTTGAACAGGTTTAAGGAGAGACACGTGGAACACAGGATGAATCTGCATGTTTGACAGCAAAGCTAGTCTGACCGCCACAGGATTTATCACGGAGGTGACGGTGAATGGACCCAGGTATCTTGCACGGAAAGTTCGGGCTCCTTTAATGGACACGTGTTTAGACGCCAGCCAGACTTTGTCTCCCACTTGGTAGTTGGGGGCCTTTGCTCGGTGTTGATCAGCAAACTTCTTTTGGCGATTCTTAGCTTGAAGTAGGTGTTCAGCTGCCCTTTTAAAGGTTTGAGAAATGGTTGTGTGCAAGGTTTTGACTGCTGGCATTTCAAGGGTTGTAGGAATGTCCAACTCAGAAGTACGTGGGTGCCTGCCATACATGGTATAAAAGGGTGTCTGCCCAGTGCTGGTGTGTAGGGAATTGTTATAAGCATATTCAGCTATCCATAATAGGTCAAACCAGCTTCCTTCAGCTTGGTGTAACTGTCATGATGCCTACCCCCAGGCAACCGGACCAAGCCCATCAGCCCCGGGCGCAGGCATCTAGACATTTAATAAAACCTCAGCAGCCCCGGCTAGGGGCTATCTGGGTTCAGTCCTGGTGCCTTAGGCGCCAGGCTCATAGTAGGAATCAGTCCTGGCGCCTAAGGCGCCAGGCTCATAGTCATTACTTACCTCAGGCAGACCATGCTGCAAATGACTCCAATGCAACATGAAGCCTGAAAGGGACTATTTTTCTACAGGGACTATTTTTTACTCGGGTGTGGTTCTAGGGACTTCTTACCTGGGACTACTTTTGAGGCTATTTAAACCACGCCCGACCAGCAACACACGCTTCGCGTTATTCTGCATCCAGCAGCGTAACGCTCACCGTGCCTGCAGCCTGCATCCAGTCTTCTGCCACGCCCGCCTCGAATCCAGAGCTCCTAAAACAAAGAGGAAAGAAAGGGACAAGGTTAAAAAACAAACTTATTTCTATTCCACACCTGATTCTGGATCCATCTCGTCTCCGGACGCGCCGCACCTCCAGCTGCAGCGCGGCGCCATACTCACCAGTCTTCACAGCATCCTTCGGGTCGGCGCTGCCTCCATCATTTCTTCGCCGAACTTTGTCACCTAGGAGACAAAAGAAAACCACAAGGTGAGCCGAGGGAACCAACAAATATAATTCTTACCACCATAGACTTACCTGATTTACCACCGGAGGCATCCTTTTGTGACTCTCCATATTTTCACATGCCGCATCTGTAAAGAGAGACAAAACAAGTTATCCTCGTGCAACATTTATCAGACAGCGCCGGGTAATACAGACTCTTACCTGAGCGCCACCAGCTGCCACAAGAGCATCTTTTCACGAGCCAGCTGCAAGACAAGAGAACAAGAGTGAACATCGGACATATTGAACTCTATGAACTTAATACTTACTGGTCCTCACCAGGAACCTCAGAGTCAATACTCTCCGGAACTCTCCCGAGCCTTCTAACCAGTGAAGTAACTGGAATCAACACGCCTCTGCAAATCCACTCAGGATGGAGAGCTCATCTTTCAAGAATATAAGGTGAGATTGCTGTGAGGGCATTTCGGAGGTGATTAGTTGCGGAGGACTGTGGGGGTGCCATCACTTGAATCCACAAGTGGCTAAATACATCTCTCCACTTACAGGAGAATATTTCTACGGGTTAAGCAGACAAGATTAGGAGGGCAGATCCAGTCAGTCATCGCTGCACTACGCATCACGTGGGTGGAGACCGCAGCTGTCCGGGTCCGACCGACGCCCCTGTGGGAGCCAGGTGAGCGTAACGGAACGCGAAGCCTATCTACAAATCCCCACCCGGGCGTTATGGAAACCTCAGAAACCGACCAACTAGCCCTATTATTAGGGAAACTTAGGGCAGAAGTGCACTCCGCGCACCAAGAGACTAATGCCCTAAGGAGAGAGCTGATTGTGTCAAAGGAGCGCACTGATGATCTTGCTAGACAATTACTGCAAAACCAAGCTGGGCAAACACCATTACCTGGACTCGGGGGGAATCCAACTCCTGTTTCATCGAGCCATCCTGTGCAAGTGGTTCTACCAGGGAGCATTCCTTTAGCTCCACCCGAACGTTTTTCTGGGGACCCAAAGAAGTTTGCCGTGTTTATGAACCAATGCCGCTTGCACTTTTTATGCAGACCTGGAGCTTTTCCGAACGACCAAACCAAAGTAGCCTTTGTACTATCATATCTTAGTGGCAGCGCAGCGGATTGGTCAATTCTATTAGTTTACCAGGATGACCCTCTTCTTCGGGATTTTCAAGGTTTTCAATTGAGCATGGAAAGACTATTTGCCAGACATTCACAGGGACAGGCCCTGGATAACAAACTTTTATCATTACTACAAGGTAACCAGGATCTACTAACCTATATCGCCACTTTCAATAGGTTAGTGGTGGAAACCGGATGGCCAGAGGTAAAACGAATTACATTATTTCATCGTGGACTTCGGGGTGAACTCAAAGACGTTTTGGCCCAAGTTGTGAACCCACCTCAGGATTGTGCAGAACATATAGGGCCTCATTACACGGATGGCGGTGAACCATGGCGCTATTAGCGCCATGGTTCATGCCGGTAAAATACTGACATCGCCTTGGTGGAAAGGGGAATTACCGCCCTATTCCAAGGTTGGCGGGGCGGTAATTCCCCCTTCCACCATTGCCCTTCCCCATTCCCATAGTGCTCTATGGGAATGGGGAAGGCGCTAATTACGGTACCGCAAATTGCGGTACCGTAATTAGCTCCCTGGTCCCTTTGCGGGTTGGTTTTTACTGCCTGCAAAAAGCAGGCATTAAATTCCCCAACCCGCAAAGGGACCTCGTAGTAAGGCGGTAAGCCATCCGTGTAATGAGGCCCATAGACTTAGTGGTCCAGTTAGACCACCGACTTCAGAATCAGCAGCCATCACATATGCACGCAATGAGGGCATACATTGATAGCAGGGCCATAGGAAACTATGTGAACCATGAGTTGGCTTCTAGGATGAATCTATCTCTCTGCAAAAAGACCACTTCGGATGTCATCACCACAGTCGATGAAACTGAAATTGCCTCTGGGCCTGTAACTCATTCCACCGCAGAGATGACACTATTGGGTCAGGATGGGCATTGAGAGACTATTGTGTTTGATTTAATCAAAGCCCCGCAGTTCCAAATAATACTGGGGATACCTTGGTTGGAAACACATAATCCTTGTATTGATTGGCGAGAGAAGAGAATAACCTTCCCGGATTGTGCACATACTTGTTACCCAAAAAAAACCTTGAATCAAGGCATGGCCACAGTCGCTACTCCAGTCGTGCAGTTACCTCAGGAATATCAAGAATTCCAGGATGTTTTCCAAAAGGAACAGGCAAACACCCTACCACCTCACAGATCATACAATTGTCAAATCGATCTCATACCCGGTGCACAACCTCCATGTAGAAGGATCTACGCCCTTACGGAACCCGAAAACCTTCACCTACGACAATACTTGGACCAATACCTTGCTAATGGCTTCATTCATCCATCCAAGTCCCCTGCATCTTCAGCTTTGTTCTTCGTGCCTAAAAAGGAAGGTGACCTAAGAACGTGCATAGACTACCGCGCATTAAATCAGATCACGGTTAAGAACCGATACCCATTGCCTCTGATCCCCGAATTACTAGACCAAGTAAAGGACGCTTGCATCTACACTAAATTAGATCTCTGAGGGGCATATCATCTGGTACGTGTAAAGAAAGGCGACAAATGGAAGACTGCTTTTCGCACTAAGTACGGGTTATTCAAATACCAGGTGATGCCGTTCGGGTTGTGCAATGCACTAGCAGCCTTCCAGTATTTTATGAACGATGTCCTTCGTGAACTCATTGACGTCTGTGTTGTTGTATACATAGACGATATTCTAGTGTACTCCGCTTCAGAATCAGACCATGTGAAGCACGTTCGTGCAGTCCTTGAGAAACTACGCCAGCACAAGTTATATGCAAAATTGGAAAAATGTGTTTTTCATGCTACGGAAGTTGAATTCCTTGGATTTATCCTGACTCCAAAAGGATTCCGAATGGACTCTCGAAAGGTGGACGCAATCCTCAAGTGGCCATCACCCAGTTCAGTTAAAGGGGTACAAAGCATGCTCGGATTTGCTAATTTCTACCGCAGATTCATTCCGGATTTCTCAGATGTTGTACACCCTATCACAGCACTTTTGCGAAAAAACAAACGCTTCTTGTGGAACGAAGAAGCTGAAAAGGCCTTCCAAGAGCTGAAAGCGAAATTCACGTCTGCACCGATCTTAAAGCATCCACGCCCGAACTTCCATACATAGTTGAAACTGATGCATCCAGTTTAGCCATGGGAGCTGTCCTGTCCCAGAAGGATCCTGAAACCGGTCAACTTCACCCAGTAGCATTTTGGTCCAGAAAATTCACGGCACCCGAGTTAAACTATGCAGTTACCGATAAAGAATTATTAGCCATCAAATCCGCCTTCAAGGCTTGGCGGCATTATCTTCTCGGTGCCAGGCATACCATTACGGTAATCACCGATCACCGGAACTTGCAGTATTTAAAAACAGCCAAGGCCTAATAGTTGCGTCAACTTCGATGGGCATTGTTCTTTGCCGAGTTCGATTTCGTGATCACTTATCGACCAGGTTGTAAAAATGGCAAGGCAGATGCCTTATCCCGAATAGAGATGGGAGAAGCATATGCAAACCCGGAACCGGTGCCTATAATTTCAGAACAAATAATTCTTGGCATAACCACTCTACAGACACTAGAGGATATTCAAGTAAAGATCCAACAACTCTTCGATCCAACAGCCCTGCAGGACTGGGTGAAGAAAGGCCCAGACTACTCAGTCATCAATGACCTACCTTATTATCAAGGGCGACTATTTCTACCACACAAGGAACTACAAGAACTAGTCATCTCCAATTATCATGACACCCTGATGGAAGGACACCCAGGTATCGCAAAAACTGAAGCTAAAATTAAGAGACAATTCTGGTGGCCCACCTGGCGAAAAGACGTAAAGTCATTTGTAATGTCTTGTGGCATTTGCGCCCAAAACAAAAGTCAGAAGAAAAAACCAGCTGGCCTCTTACAACCTTTATATTCCACCTACACCATGGCACACCTTATCGTTAGACTTTATTACAGATCTACCTCCATGTAATAGATTTAACACCATTCTAGTTATTGTGGATCTTTTTTCCAAGATGGCCCACTTTATTCCTCTAAAGGGATTACCTTCTGCTTCAATTCTGGCCAAGGAGTTCCTCGAAAACATTGTTCGAATACACGGATTTCCTTCCGTATTGGTCTCTGACCGAGGTAGTCAATTCATTTCACATTTTTGGAAGAAATGTTGCCAACTGGCGCAAATCAATGTGAGGTTATCAACCAGTGACCATCCCCAGACCGATGGTCATACGGAGAGGACCAACCAGACCCTTGAACAGTGCCTACGTTGCATGCTACACCAGACCAAAAGTAATTGGAAAGATATTTTATGGATTTCTGAGTATGCATACAATAACTCTGTACATTCAGGAACCGGACAAAGCCCCTTTTATAACATATATGGACATCACCCTCGAACCTCAGAACTAGATTTGCCTCAGCATTTAGAAATGCCTGCAGTTAGTCATTTGCATTCTACTATTACACAAGCCTTTAAAGAGGCAACAGAACATTTGAAACAAGCAAAAGAGAAATATAAGTAAAATGCTGATCAACATAGAAGTGAAACTCCACAATTTTTTTTAATTTTTTTTTATTTATGTAAAGTGCATATTGGTTAATTAAAACCTTATACACTAACAAAATTAATTGCATCAAAAACAGAGAACATACATTAATTTCATATTATCCATACATAAGAAGGGAATATCGCACATCAAATCATGTAAATCATACAAGCAGGATATCACATTTTAAAATAAGATATTACAGGTTTTAAAAAGAAATTGCTCGCTTCCAAATATAAAAGGCTGCCCCAATAAAAACCTTAATTTCACCGTCATAAATTACTGACCAAAATTGATTAGATTCAATCATTTGGAGGTCACCGACTAAATTTGAGTATCCTTTATAATACCATTCTTTTAATTTAGTACACATAGTTAAAATGTGTCTTACTGTCTCCACCTCTAATTTACAATGCCTGCACAGTCTTTCAGCACGGGGTATATTTGCCCAAGCCCCAGTAATTTCATTACATGGGAGAGTATTCATACGTAGCTGTAAAATAAATCTCCTCAGAGTCCTATTACCCGTATTTAACAAATATTGTTTCGGAGTGGCTGGTTTAAGACCTTGAAGAGCATACATTGGCCCTCATTACGACCCTGGCGGAGTGGGTCTACGCCAGCGGTATTCGCGGCGGACCCGTCCGCCCTACTACGAGTTCCCGTAGCGCCATGGAGCGTTTTCCGCCTGGTTTTTCCGGGCGGAGAAATCCATGGCGCTACGGGACCTTGTTGTTAATTACGCCACCGTATTTTACGGTGGCGTAATTAACGCCTTCCCCACTCCCATTACACCCTATGGGGCAAAAATGGGAATGGGGAAGGGTAAAATGGGGAATGGGGATTTACCGCCCCGCCAAGGTCGGAATGGGGCGGTAAATCCGCCAACCCCCATGGCGCTATCGGCAGCTTTCCGCCGTGCTCCATGGTGCATTTTGCACCACGATTTCCGCCAGGGTCGTAATGAGGGCCATTGTGTATCGGGGGATATTATATAATTAGGACTGATTTTCACACAAATCCCAAATACATGTTTTTTCTTTGAGATTTTTCAAGATGCGTACTATATTGTCCTTCCCCGGGAGCTCATTAAAACCTAAAATTTCAAGAAAGGCTAGTACTATATTTTGTAAACTAATCATGTAGGGATTCTTAAACCTACCTTCGCTCTTATTTCTTCCTATGAGACCAAGAAGGCTTTCTTTCCCCTCTTTCCCCAATATTATTTTAAAATAAAGTTTACAACATCCTATTTTCCACCACGTGGAAAGGGAAATTATCCCCAACTCGCATCTTATTGCTTGTATAGGCACAGCTTTGGGCAACCCAAGGACTGGTCTCCAAAGCTTCCCTTCGAGTTGGTCTAATTTATCCAAATATTTACTTTCCACTGTTTCTATAGCGTACATAATTCCTGGAATAATACAACTCTTATATATTTCTAAGAAACCTTCAATGGACTGGCCACCCTTACTAGCCATGTATTTCCTTATCACATTCCATTTCTTCAAAATTTTTAAATTAACTGCCTCTTGGAAAAAATTAATACATGGTTTACTCAGGATGGGCATCCCCAAATACGGATAGGCATCAACAACTTCTAATTTAATATTATTAATATGCCATCTGGAAATAAGCCTTTTCTTTTCCTGTTTAGTAACTCCAAATGCCATAATTTTTGTTTTATTTATATTAATATTGAGGTTGTTGGACTCCGAGTAAGCAGATAAACCATTCAACATTCTTTGCAGTCCTATCAGAGTTTTATCCATAAGGATAGTATCATCTGCATACGTAAATCCACATATTGGTTTCCCAGCCACAATAGGTGGGAAGATGTTTAAGGTCTTAAAGCTCTCCCACATATCTAATACATATAGATTATACAGTATCAGATACCAGATTACCAGATTACCAGATTGGGGATCAAGTTTGGCTGGCTACAAAACACATACCTCTGAAGGGAACTCGGACTTTTAACCCTAGATATTTGGGACCTTACACTATTAAAGCCATTATCAACCTGGTAGCCGTCAAATTGGAATTACCCTCTCATATGCGCATTCATCCTGTCTTTCATGTTTCACTTTTAAAACCAGTTCAACCAGGAACAAGATTAACCAAACCACCCGACCCCATCTTGATAGAGGGGGAACCTGAATTCGAGGTAAAAAATATCCTGGACTCCAAGATGGTTAAATCAAAACTTTTTTATTCAATCGATTGGAAGGGCTACGGACCACAAGAAAGGTCATGGGAACCTAGTGACCACGTCCATGCACCTCGGTTGGTGAAAAGATTCCATCGGAACTTCCCAAACAAACCAGGGCCCAGGGGAAGAACAACTTTAGGAGGGGCGTTGGGGGGGGAGTGCTGTCATGATGCCTACCCCCAGGCATCCGGACCAAGCCCATCAGCCCCGGGAGCAGGCATCTAGAGTTTTAATAAAACCTCGGCAGCACCGGCTAGGGGCTATCTGGGTTCAGTCCTGGTGCCTAAGGCGCCAGGCTCATAGTCATTACTTACCTCAGGCAGACCATGCTGCAAATGACTCCAATCCAACATGAAGCCTGAAAGGGACTATTTTTCTACATGGACTATTTTTTTACTCGGGTGTGGTTCTAGGGACTTCTTACCTGGGACTACTTTTGAGGCTATTTAAACCACACCCGACCAGCAACACACGCTTCGCGTTATTCTGCATCAAACAACGTAACACTCACCGTGCCTGCAGCCTGCATCCAGTCTTCTGCCACACCCGCCTCGAATCCGGGGCTCCTTAAACAAAGAGGAAAGAAAGGGACAAGGTTAGAAAACAAACTTATTTCTATTCCACACCTGATTCTGGATCCATCTTGTCTCCGGACCTGTAAAGAACATCATTTCTGCACGCGCAGCACTTCCAGCTGCAGCGCCGCGCCATACTCACAAGTCTTCACAGCATCCTTCGGGTCGGCGCTGCCTCCATCATTTCTTCGCCGAACTTCGTCACCTAGGAGACAAAAGAAAACCACAAGGTGAGCCAAGGGAACCAACAAAAATAATTCTTACCACCATAGGCTTACCTGATTTACCACCAGAGGCATCCTTTTGTGACTCTCCATATTTTCACGTGCCGCATCTGTAAAGAGAGACAAAACAACACGTTTTTCTCGTGCAACATTTACCAGACAGCGCCGGGTAATACAGACTCTTACCTGAGCGCCACCAGCTGCCACAAGAGCATCTTTTCACGAGCCAGCTGCAAGACAAGAAAGGAAGGGGGGAACAAGAGTGAACATCGGACATATTGAACTCTATGAACTTAATACTTACTGGTCCTCACCAGGAACCTCAAAGTCAATACTCTACGGAACTCTCCCGAGCCTTCAAACCAGTGAAGTAACTGGAATCGACGCGCCCCTGCAAATCCACGCAGGATGGAGAGCTCATCTTTCAAGAATATAAGGTGAGATTGCTGTGAGGGCATTTCGGAGGTGATTAGTTGGGGAGGACTGTGGGGGTGCCATCACTTGAATCCACAAGTGGCTAAATCCATCTCTCCACTTGCAGGAGAATATTTCTACGGGTTAAGCAGACAAGATTAGGAGGGCAGATCCAGTCAGTCATCGCTGCACTACGCATCACGTGGGTGGAGACCGCCGCTGCCCGGGTCCGACCGACGCCCCTGTGGGAGCCAGGTGAGTGTAACAGTAACATTAAACTCAGATACTGCTCGAGCGTCTGATTTGTCCTCTCTGTTTGACCATCCGTTTGGGGATGGTGACTGGTGGATAGCCGGATGTCGATCTGGGCCATAAAGAAGCAGCATTTTCTCCAGAAGTTAGATACGAATTGAGTACCTCGGTCTGAGTCTAAAACTGAAGGAAACCCATGGAGCCATACGATGCCTTCAAGAAATACCTTTGCCAGAGTGGAAGCATTTAGGAGCCCCTTAAGAGGAATGAAATGTGCCATTTTTGAAAATAGGTCCACAACCACAAGAATAGTATTAAACCCTTGACTGGGTGGTAAGTCAGTAATACAATCGAGGGACAACGTGTGCCAGGGTGCTGCTGGGATTTCCAATGGTTGTAATAGCCCAGCCGGTTTCTGCTTGGATGACTTGTTTTGAGCACAGACTCCACAACATAGGATGAATTGGATAATGTCTTTATGCCATTTGGGCCACCAATAATTTCATTTTACCTTGGCTAGGGTTTTAGTGATTCCGGGGTGGCCCTCGATCAAAGAATCATGATAACCGGACATGACTTATTCTTGTAGTTCTTGGTTTGGTAAGAATAAACGATTCCTGAAGTAGGGCAAATGATCTTTTATCTTTTATCATGTAATGTTCTCCTTATGCACTCCACGCTTGTAATTGCTCCGGACTCATCAGGTTTTGGATTTCTTCATGTAATTCTTTCTGAGTTATGGTTGCTGTGATTCCTAGGAGCTTGTCACTCGGGATGATTGCTATTGGGTCAGGGGTCTGATACCCTTGCTCTTCAACCCCCATACGGGAAAGGGCATCGGCCTTCCCGTTTTTCACCCCTGGTCGAAATGTAATCACGTAGTCCTATTCAACAAAAAAAAGTGCCCAACGTAGTTGTCGTGAGGATTGGACTTTGGCCGTTTTTAGGTACTGGAGGTTACGGTGGGCAGTTATTACGGTGATTGTGTGTCTGACGCCCAAGAGGTAGTGCCGCCATGCCTTAAAGGCTGACTTAATGGCCAGGAGTCCTTTGTCTGTGATAGCGTAATTGAGTTCAGGGGGTGTGAATTTACGTGACCAGAAGGCAACAGGGTGTAACCTGCCCATTTTGGGGTCCTTTGTGAGAGGGAGGCTCCCATAGCCATGCTTCAGGCGTCCGTTTCCACCAGGTATGGGAGATCAGGGCGAGGGTGGTGTAAGATTGGGGCAGATGTGAATCTTGCTTTGAGTTCCTGGAAAGCTTCCTCGGCTTCTGTTGTCCACTGGAACTTTTTGTTGCTTTTCCTTAGCAATGACGTGATGGGATGCACGATTTGCGAAAATCCTGGGATGAACCGGCGGTAGAAGTTTGCAAAACCCAGCATACTTTGAACCCCCTTGAATGAATTTGGGGATGGCCAGTTCAGGATAGCATCTACCTTGTGTACATCCATTCGGATTCCATTCGGGCTGAGAATAAAGCCCAGGAATTCCTTCTCGGAGACGTTGAATGAGCCCTTTTAGAGCTTGGCGTAGAGCTGGTGTTGACAGAGTTTCTCCAATACGGATCGGACGTGTTTAACCTGGTCCTGCTTTGATGCGGAATATACTAGAATATCATCGATGTACACTAGAGCACAGACATCAATCAATTCCCGTAGGACATCGTTCATGAAGTATTGAAATGCTGCAGGTGCGTTGCAAAGGCCAAAGGGCATTACTTGATATTCGTACAAACCGTATTTGGTGCGAAAAGCAGTTTTCCATTCGTCCCCCTGTTTTACGCGAACAAGGTGATATGCCCCCCTCAGGTCTAGTTTTGTGTAGATTTGGGCATCTTTGACTTGATCAAGCAATTCAGGGATCAGTGGCAGGGGGTAGCGTTTTTTTACGGTAATCTGGTTCAGTGCGCGATAGTCGATGCACGTTCTGAAGTCCCCCTCCTTTTTCGGTACGAAGAATAGAGGACTGACTGCTGGAGACTTCGAGGGACGGATGAACCCGTTGGCCAGGTATTGGTCAAGATAAGCCTTCGGGTGCTGGTTTTCTGGTTCCGTGAGTGCGTAAATTCGTCCACAAGGGATTTGTGCGCCGGGTATCAGGTCGATTTGGCAATCGTATGGTCTATGCGGTGGCAGGGTATTAGCCTGTTCTTTCTGAAAGACATCTTGAAAGTCCTGGTATTCACTTGGGAGGGTGCTGATTGCCACAGTCGCAAGCGTGGAGGTTCTGGTGTCTATTGGTTGTTTCTCTTGGCGATAACATGTGTGGGCGCAAGTCTCGGGAAAGGCCAATTCTGTTGCTCGCCAATCGATTTGAGGATTGTGAGCTACCAACCATGGCATTCCCAAAATCAACCGGAACTGTGGTGCCTTAATGAGGTCGAAAACGATAGATTCTTGGGGCCTCATTACACGGAATGCGGTAAGGGTTTACCGGTAAGGGCACCGGTACCGGTAAACCCTTACCGCCTTACTACGAGGTCCCTTTGCGGGACCCGACCTTAACGGCTGGTGTAGACCAGCCGTTAAAGTTGGGACCCGCAAAGGGACCTTGGTGCTAATTACGGTACCGCAATTTGCGGTACCGTAATTAGCTCCTTCCACATTCCCATTGAGCCCTATGGGGCATAAATGGGAATGGGGAAGGGCCATGGAGAAAGGGGGAATTACCGCCCCGCCAACCTAGGAATGGGGTGGTAATTCTCCTTTCATCCATGGTGGTACCGGTATGGTACCGACGGCTACCATGGTGCTAATAGCACCATGGTTTACCGCATTCCGTGAAATGAGGCTCTTGGTGTCCATCCTGGCACAGAAGGGTTAAAGCTGCAGTGCATTGGGATTCTGGACCAGAAGCAATTTCCGTGCCGTCGACAGTGGTAACAGGGTCAGTGGTTGATTTAGGGCGTAACGGAAGCCCCATCTTTGCCGCAAGATCCTGGTCGATGTAATTCCCAACGGCTCCACTGTCAATGTACGCTCTTACTGCGTACGCTCTTACTGCGTGCATCCGAGATGGTTGTTGGTGATTGATCAAGACCACAGATAGTGCAAAATGGGAGGTCTGTAGTTCACTTTCTTCGCTCGACAAGTGGACCCCTAAACTTGCCGGGCTGGGAGTTTTCCGATTCCTTCATGGTATCTTCCTTGTCCGTGGCCCCTACCATCCTCCTCGGTGGCTTCACAGGGCACTCTTTAAGGAAATGACCTGATCTTCCACAGTACAGACATAACTGCTGCTGTCTCCTTTTATCCCTTTCCACTTTAGTCAAGGGGTATCTGACCCCCCCTGATTTGCATTGGTTCTCCTGAACCTTCCGTTGTTCGGGCAATATTGTCCTTTGAACGCACATACATAGGGCAAGGGTCCGGTCTGGTTCGATCTGCTCTTCGGTCCTGCAACCTATGATCCAGTTGAACAACAAGGTCAATGAATTCTGAGCAGTCTTTCGGGGGGTTCACTACTTGTGCGAGAACATCCTTGAGCTCCCCCCGCAACCCCTGATGAAATAACGTGGTTCTCTTCTCCACTGGCCATTCTGCTTCAACTACGAGTCTATTGAACGTGGCCATGTATGTTAATAGGTCTTGATTCCCTTGGCATAGGAAGTTCGTTGTCCAATGCCTGCCCATGAGTACGACGGGCGAACAGCTTTTCCATCTCCTGCTGAAAGCCCCTGAAGTCATGCAGCAAAGGATCGTCTTGGGCCACAAAGGGTACAGACCAGTCCGCGGCGCTACCACTCAGATAGGACAGCACAAAAGCGACCCGTGATTGGTCATCCGGAAAGGCACCTGGCCTATATAGGAAGTGCATGCGGCACATGGTTCATGAACATTGCAAACCTCTTGGGATCCCCCATAAATCGTTCGGGCTAGGCCAAGGGAACTGCCCCAGGAAGGGTTATCTGAACGGGATTGGCTGATGGTGCTGGCATCGAGGGCATGCTTCCCGGCAATAGTGCATGCCCTGCTTGTGACTGGAGAAGTTGCCGGCTTAAATCATCAGTGTGTTCTTTGGCTACTATCAGCTCTCTCCTCAGGGTGTTGTTCTCCTGCCTGGCTGCATGTACTTCGGAACGTAGCTGCCCCAACATGTGGGCTTACTGGTCGGTTTCTGATGTTTCCATGACGCCCAGGTGGATTTTGATGTGAGGCTTTGTGTTCTGTAATGCTCACCTGGTATCCACGGGGACGTCACTCAGCCTGCTCTGACCTCTAACGACCTCAAACCCTTCCCTGGAGTCTACTCGACTGGAGACTGGGCCTGAAACACAGGATTGGTAGAGTTGAACTCCCTATTGTCTCTGTGTGCTTGAACCCATTCTTCCCCGGGGTCCAACCCCTCCCTTTGATCCACAGCTCACCTTGTTTTCTTGGAAAGTGTGCTCTCCGTCCTGCTTTCAGCCCAAGGGCGCCTTGATTGATGCAGGCCCGCTGCTGCCTAGTTACTTCACTGGCAAGAGTCCGACAGGTAAGTATGAGTCTTTTGAACAGTTCTCTAACTTCGTTCCTTTCCTTCCTTAGATGATGGCTGGCATCCGGGGATGGCGACGTGCTGCTGAGATGAGTAGCGCTGAAGGTGAGTGAGGGCGCGATGTGACCCTTTCATATTTGTATTGAACTGAGTTCTTTTTCTGTGTCTTTTAGGTGCCGTGACGTTTTCAGCATGGATGCCGGTTATGAAGAAGAAATGCAGTGAGTAAGCGCGGTATGCGGCGCCGCTAGATGTTTCCACGCTAACCTGGAGTGTCTTTTCCCTCTTGCAGATGGATGAGAAGTTCCGGAGACAGAGTTCCCCCAGAGCGGCTGGGACTCAGGTAAGCGTTTGAAGCTCGTAGAGTCTTTGAAAATAAGTGAAGAATTGCTGAATGCTTACTAATGCCTTTTTTCTGTTCTTTTCCCTTTTCCTTAGGAGGCAGCGTGCCGGAATGGGAATGACACCGCCGAAGATGCCCGCAGAACAGAAGAAGCGATGAATGATAGGCAGAAGCGCCGCAAGGTCTGTTCCTAACAGTGTTCTTGTTCTTGCAGGAGCTGAGCGCAGAAGAAAGATGCAGGCCTACTGGAGACCGATCCGAACACAGTGAATGTCACGCTGCAGGTGCAGAAAACACAAAGCATGTTTCTGTCATGCCTGCGCCATGGGCGCATACATTGGCGATCATTATGGACGAATTGTTATTCATTTATCGACAGAAAACTCTTGGATCAACCTCTATTCATTTTTTGGACCTTATTTCCCATTTGCGAGACTTCGGTGCCTTTTTATTTTTCCCAACTAACTACAAGTACCACAATGCACTTTGCCATAACTATCTATTTCTGGCCATTCCTATTCGTCATCATCGGAACTACAATCCCCAGAAGCCCTAGGGATCAGCTCTGCTTCCACCAGCTCAGGAACAGAGAGGGAGGAGGCAGATTGTATTCAGGTGTGCTGATCCAGGTGCGGCCAATTAGCCTGCCTCTGTGCTGGGCAGGGCGGTATAAAAGCTGCTGCCTGCAGGGGCTCAGTTTGTTGCATTAAGAGTCCTTCCAATACCTTTTTGCTTCGAGCTACGAAAATTTGTATGCTGTTCCTGCTTACTCCTGCTTTTGATCCAGTGCCCTGCCGGGCTTTCTGCATTGCAGCCGATCACACTCTGCTGCCTTCTACCTTCCGCCCTGGCCCTTCTGGGCTCCAGCCTTGCAGCTGATCACGCTCTGCTGCCTTCTACCTTCCGCCCTGGCCCTTCTGGGCTCCCTGTATCAGCCCTGCTCCTCTGGGCGTCCAGCCTTGCAGCCTGCTACACCCTGGTGCCTACAGCCCTAGCCTTTTGGGCTCCCTGCCTCAGCCCTGCTCCTCTGGGCGTCCAGCCTTGCAGCCTGCTACACCCTGCTGCCTACAGCCCTAGCCTTTTGGGCTCCCTGCCTCAGCCCTGCTCCTCTGGGCGTCCTGCATTGCCATCTGCTATACCCTGCTGCCTACAGCCCTAGCCTTTTGGGCTCCCTGCCTCAGCCCTGCTCCTCTGGGCGTCCTGCCCTGCAGCCTGCTACACCCTGCTGCCTACAGCCCTAGCCTTTTGGGTTCCCTGCCTTGCAGTATGCATCTCTCTGCTGCTTACACCCCTTGTCCTCTGGAACCCCTGTCTTGCGCTTGCTACACCCTTCTGTCTTCAGCCCTTGTCTTTTGGGCTCCTTGCCTACAGCCCTACAGCCCTTGTCCTTTGGGCTCCTTGCCTTACAGCCTGCTTCACTCCGCTACCTACAGGCCTTTTCCTCTGGGCTCCCTTCCTTACAGCCCTGCTCCTCTGAGCTCTCTACCTTGCACCCTACAGTCCTCTGCAATGCAAATGCAAGTTTACCTGCATTTATTACTTTCAGTTATTGCAGCCCCCCTGTTTCCTAACTGCTGCTCCCTTGCTTTCTTCCTCGTTTTCAACCCTCAATTCTTTATCCCTGTCCAATTCAGTTATACTGCTTTCCTTTCATTTCCTTCTGCTAGTTTGCTCATCGACTTCCCTTTTCCTGGATTTGTCTGTTATTGTCTTCTCTTGTATCGTTTGTAGACCCCTTTGTACAGGGCTTGTCTGTTGGTTTCCGGCAGGCAACCTCTGCCCCTTCCCTTGTCCAGTTTCTGTGTTACAGACACCCACAGCTGTTGTTCCCAGCCATGAACAAACAGTGTGGGCCTCTGTTATAGCAAACTGTGCAGAAGGCTAGAGTTTTTCCTAAGGTCCGTGGAACACTCTTCCCCATATCTGCATACACCCCAAGAGGGAATCCATTCTGTTGTACCTTATTTCCTTGCTAGACTTGCCTACTCTTTGTTCTCTATCTGTGTGTGTACTTATCTGTCCACCTTACTTTGGCACAACCACCCAAACCCTACCTGGGTGCCCTGTGCCACTCTTAACAGAGTGCCATCCATGACAGTTTCTCAGCCTGGGCGTGGCTTATATAGTCTCTGGGTATCCCAAGTGTCGCTGGGCTGAACCACACCCAAAAGACTAGACTGCACATGCAGTTCTGGGAACCGAAATATGTGGGGGCATCCATCTTGTCCCCATCAAACCACTACAAGTCCAATCCCCAATGTTATCCTATGGGGGTGAGTGAGTCTGATGCCACAAGCGCCAAGTCTGACTCCAAGTGGGTCTTTGGAGGGATGGAGAGGCCCTTGAGGGCCATGTAGGTGATTGTGGCCTGGCTCCAGCCTGACATCTTGGAGGTCTGGGGACATGAGGGGCAGGAATCATGACAGGTGCACCAAATTAATACAAGAGGCCTCATTACGACCCTGGCGCTAATGGGTTAACGGCGCCGTAAAAGGCTGCGGCGCCGTTAACCCATTATCGCCTGATTACGAGGTCCCTTTGCGGGACCCGACCTTAACGACTGGTCTACACCAGCCGTTAAAGTAGGGACCCGCAAAGGGACCTTGGTGCTAAGTACGGTACCGCAATTTGCGGTATTGTACTTAGCGCCTTCCCCATTCCCATTGAGCCCTATGGGGCAAAAATTGGAATGGGGAAGGGCTATGGAGGAAGGGGGAATTACCGCCCCGCCAACCTTGTAATGGGGTGGTAATTCCCCCTTTCTCCATGGCGGAGTCGGTAAGTTACCGGCATGGACCATGGTGCTATTAGCACCATGGTTTTCCGCCTGGGTCGTAATGAGGCCCAAGGTATCACTGCCACCAATCATTGAGGGTAAGCTTGTCCCTGTAACAGAATTGTTACAATGTTAGTGTAAAAGGGGATAGATACTTTGGGGGTCATTCCGTGTTGGGCGGTAAGGGTTAACGTGCACCGGTGAGGATGGCGGTGCCGGTAAATCCTTACCGGCCGATTCCGAATTCCTTTAGCGGGTCCCAGCAGGAACGAGTGGTCTGACCACACGTTCTCTGAAGTTCCCCAACCCAGCAACAACAGGCACTGATTGCCAAAAAGTTGTCAAAGAGGATAACATTAAAAAGTCACTATGAAGAGTTATACAAGTGACACACATAAAAAGAGTAAAAGGCTCTGTAAGTGTGGAAAAAGGTTCCCACTCACGGAGGTATACGGAAAAATAATCCACCATTAAAGCAAAAGGTTCTGAGGTTGACACAGGTCAAGAAGACATATCATTACCTAACACTTGTCCCTCCCAGACTAAAGAACAGGAGGATCTAATCCTCACCAGGATGGATCTCGTGTTTTAAGTCGGTTAATCTGGCTGCGGGGTCAACCAGCAATCCTTTTGTAACTCTTTGCTGTGATACCTTTTAATATTAGTTATCATTTGCAAACTATATGACCTACAAGTAGTGTTGGGCACTTAACTCTTATCTAAAGTATAGGGGATCTGATTTAACAGACCCTAAGAGGTTGGAACAACTTCTCAACTTACAATAGACTTTTAAAAGGGGTTCTTATAAAGAAATCCCTTAGACCTAGAGGGGTCCCCATGATTCCTCACCACCTTTCCCTCTGGACCAGGTTGGGTCTCAGGTATTTTGTTTGGAGTTCTGGTGGCAGCGCATTGTACATGCCTCCACTTCCTCTCAGATCTAGTGTTACCTTAGTTAGAGGTTTCCTTCCTAACACTAGGATTTACACTGGATTCTTCAGCAGAACATCCCACAGTCTCAAGCCTTAGATTTAGGTTTCCTGGATTTCCACCAGTTTTGAGCATTACCAGTCCTCAAAGCGCTAGATAGGTTTCCAACTTGTCTATCCACCTCTTCCTCAGAAGCTGTGTGGGTCAAAGCCTTTACACGTGGACTTGAAATGGTAGAGCTTAGTTTAGGCTCCCATTTCCCTAATATTATAGATTTTGATTTGCCTTTGTTAGAGGTTTCCCTGCTAACAATATGACTTACAGTAGGATTCTCTCTAGAGGATCCCACAGGGTTAGAGTGGTCTCTTGAAACAGAGACCCTAGCCTTGTCAGAACACCTATCCATCTCTCCTGTAGGAGTAGTTGGAGTCAAAGGCTTTTTATTAGAAGGCCTAGTAAGAAAGCTATTCTTAGACCTTTTATTGCTCTTTTTGTATTTCAGTTTTTGGGCCTAGAAGTTTCCTTCTGGGCACTCAGAACTAAAGGAGAAAAACTTAATTTTTACTTTTGGGTCAAGGACACTCCTTGCCTTCTTAGTTTTGTTAAAAATGCCTATGTTCTTTACCTCCATCTGGATCAGCTCCACTGTAGGTGGGCTTTTAGGTTTACCCAGTTTTTGAATTTTAGGAACCACTTCCACTTGCATTGTCAAGGGGTTCCTCCTCTTCAGATTTACTGAAGGGGCCTTTAGTCTAAAGGACATACACCACACAGGGTGTGTGACAGGAACACCAAGATTCTTGTCAGACCTATGTATTTATTTATTATATTTATTTATTCATTTAATTGTAGGACAGTGAAGCCCGCAGGCATCATAGAAGCTGGCGGGTTCTATTTCTGAGAGGCATGACTGTAAAGAGCATTAGTTGAAGAGGATTGTTTTAAATCTCTGGCGGAAAGGGATTGTATTCCTTTATCAGCCTGAGCTCCAACGGCAAGGCATTCCAGATTTCTGTGGCCTTGATGGGAAAGCACCTGCCTAGACAACTGGAGAGAGCAAATTTAGGGATGTTGACCAGTGCCAAAGCAGAGGAGCGCTGCTTCCTTTGTGGCTCATAACAGGACACCAGTTCTTTAATATTGACTGGAGCAGAACCATATATAGAACTATGGGATAGAGAGTCAGCCTTACATTCCAGCCTGGAGGTCACAGGGAGCCAATGGAGATCTTGCTGCACATCGGAAACATGATCCCTTCTAGTTTTCTACGTGATAATGCAAACTGCATCATTTTGAAGAGTCTGGAGGGAATGGATGTTTTTCTTGTTGGCCCCAATTAATAATGAATTGCCATAATCCAGTCTGGACATCACAACCGCACGGGCCACTGGGAAGCAGCTAGATGCCGACAGAAATGGACACAGGTTTATCAGCAGCCTAAAGTAGTAAGAGACATTTATTACTGTGTAGTTGATATGGGCTTCCACACTAAGGGCCTCATCACGACTTCGGCGGTAACCCTTAAATCCGGCAGTCGCGCTATTACCTCCGGATTTAAGGGTCCGACGAATCAGGGCTTAGGCGAATTTCGCCCCAGCTCTGAGCTGGGGGGAAATCTGCCAAAAATGTGCGCTATTACCGCCGGCGGGAAATCTGCCGGTGGTAAGAGCGCGAAAATTTCCCATTGAGCCCAATGAGGAATGGGGCATTCCCGAATGGGCTCAATGGGGAATTACTTTACTGCCGAACTTGTGATCCGGCGCTATTAGTGCCGGGGAGTTCGGCGGTAGGGCTATTACCGCCAGCGGTAATACTGCCGGCAGTAGCGCCCAAGTCGTGATGAGGCCCTAAGTAGAGGGTTGAGTGAGAACCCCTGAGTTTTAACACTCTATTAGATCGAGATTGGACAGCCGTGGATGGAGAATGACTGGTAGCTGGGGTATAATTTTGCTTGAGCATGCTTTGGTGCCAAAAACCATCAGCTTGGTCTTATCCCCTTTCAAACACAACCAGTTGTTGCTCATCCAGGTCTCAACGTGAAAATAGATGGTCTGAAGAGGGACGACATCTTTGGTATAGTCCCCTGATAACTCAAGCACTAGCTGGGTGTCATCAGCATAGTCAGAGAAGTTCACTCCAAGCTCATACAACAGGTAACGGAAAACTTGAATATAAAGGACACAAAGTAGGGGGGACATGCATGCTCCCTGAGGGATCCCACAGGAAATGGGGGAAGAGAGAGAAGTGGCTTCACCCCAACGTACTTGAGATGTACGATTCTGGAGAAATGATATCACCCATAGAATTGAGTCAGGACTGCAACAACCATGTTTCTCCAAGGCCAGCAGGAGTTGATCATGATCAAGAAGATGAAAAGCCGCTGACAAATCCAGCACAACCAGCATGCCAGAGCGACCTCCATCCGAGATTCTCAACATGTGCGTCTGTAGATCTAAGATAGTGGTCTTGGTACCGTGGAGTGGTCTGAAGCCAGACTGTCTTGGATGTAAAATGATTGTCTTCTCAACAAAAGCTTGTCGTTGGATGGTAGCACATTCATAACGCACCTTGAGGAGGAAATGACAGTTGGAGGTGGGACGCAGGTTACCACAGACGCTTGTGTCCAGACCTGTTTTTTTGACCAGCGGGGTGATAGCTGCTTTCTCTATGGAGTCGGGGACTTGATTATTGAAAAAAGAGGAGTTGACAAATCTTAACAAAAAGGATGCATGTATATCCTTGTAGTCCAAGAAGAAGTTAGGGGAAATGGTGTCCTCTGGACATTGAGAGGGGTGCATGGTAGAGAGGGTGGCCATCATGTCGGCAAGAGAGACAGGAGCAAAACTAAACATCTGCTCTGATTTATGGATCAGAGGAACAAGAAGAGGACAGAGAGGTAGATGTTTGGCTAAATTTGGCCAAAAGTTTAGCTCTGTTTCTATCCTGCACCTTGCCCACCTTGGCTTCAAAGGCAGTCTGTATATCAACACAGATTTGGTCCGTAGGAGCTATAGCGATGGAACGAGTACTGGGTTTCTCTAAGGACTTCACAATCTCAAAAAGTTTTTTAGAACTTTTGATTGCTTCCTCTATTTGGATTTTTTAGAATTTCTTGTAACTTCGTTAATAGCTATCCTGTAGTCTTTGTCTAAGATCTTCCAATGGGCTTTGTTATCTACTGATGGGCTTTTAAGCCATTTGGTCTCCGGCTGACGTTTCTGAATTTTCATTTGGCACAGATCCTGTGTGAACCATTTCTGGTGAGAAGGATTATCTTTAACCAGTTTACTCCTAACCGATGCTACATGATTCAACGTAAAGAGGATAAGGTTATTAAAGGTGTCAGTACGAGTAGAAGGAGGGTCCAGATCAGATGTGGCCGAAAAAATGCTGTCAAGGCAGTCTTTTGGTCCAGCTGCGTAATCTTCTTAAAGTTCCGATTCATAACTTTTTCCGGAGGGTTTACTGGTTTAGTAGATGGGCCAGGAGTAAGAATTGTAAAGGAGACATGATAGTGGTTGGACCAAATGCAAGGGAGAGTGTCCATCGTATTGACTTCGAGATTATTTACTACAACTCAGTCAAGGGAGTGACCCCTAATATGAGTGGGCGACTATTAAGTCAAGGTTATTTAATGCCTCCTCTAGAATGGTTGCTTGCTGCTCAGTGATGTCATCACGCCAACGGTTGAAGTCCCCAACTAGCAAAGTGGATAGTTAGGTCCTTGTGATTTATTGAGAAGGTGGACGAGATCTTCATCAAAATTAGGTGTTTCAGCCGGAGGAGGATAGATCAGGACACAGGTAATGCACCTATTCATTGCCTGTGTCAGTATGAGATGCAAAACCTTGCGATCCTTAAAGGAGCAAAGTGATTGGACGAGATGAAGCTAATGTGTTGCTATAATAGCTAATCCCTCCTTGGCCAGAAAGTTGATTCTGACAGAAGGTTCTGTAGCCATCTGGGGTAGCCAGCTCTATCCGTGGGCCACTAGCTTCATGTAGCCATGACTCTGCAAGTCATAAGTCCAAGGGCCTCATTACACGGATGGCGTTAGGGATTTACCGGTACCAGTAAAATACCGGTACCGGTAAATCCCTACCGCCTTACTACGAGGTCCCTTAGCGGGTTGGGGGATTTAACACCTGCTTTATGCAGGCATTAAAATCCAACCCGCTAAGGGACCTCGGAGCTAATTACGGCACCGCAAAATATCCACCAATGATGCGCAACCCTCGAGGCCGCAGGAAACGAACCAGGTAAAAGACCCTCCTATACCTATTTCCATTTGGCTAAATTTGCCCTTTCCAAAGTACAAGTATCATCGATCTCCAAAGGAGTCTCCTATGTCCCTACACACCAAACCGACTGGTTTAATACAGAGATGGAGATGCGCACATTTTTTTGTACTCTGCGACTAAAAGTCTTTTTTTTGACGATCAAGACTATGAAGATACTGACCCGGATTCAGGGCCACCCTCTGATTTTTGTCCCCAGTACCACCAGGTACCCCCTGAAATTATCACCTTTGAGAAGTGTGTCCTTAAAGATCTACATAAATTAAAAAAAGAAAAATCCAATTACCATCATAATTTATCTAGAGAAGAAAACAGAGCAATCATGGAGCTATCCAAAAACCGCTCGCTGGTTATTAAACCAGCGGACAAAGGCGGCGGCATTGTTCTGATGACACCCACCCAATATTTACTTATGGTCAATGGTCTCCTAGCTGACAATAAAGACAAGATCGTCCAAAAACATCTTTGTTGAGATTATTGAGATTCCCAGCTATGCCAGAGACAGAGACTGGATTACCAAGAAAGAATTTGACTTCTTGACCAACAACCAAGGGAGGGTACCTACCATCATGCCCTCCCTAAGATTCACAAAAGTAGTGAAAACCCACCAGGTCGGCCAATTGTGTCTGGGTGTGGATCCACCCTTGAACAGAAACCCATGAGTGTCCGGACCCCCAATATTTACGTGACTCTACACATACCATCCAAACCTTCAAAGGCTTCTCCTTTGATCCGGCTTTACATCTGCTAGTAACCATGGACATAAAATCCTGGGGTCCTCCGCAAATAACTGGTACTGGTTCTGCTGATGACGTGGGAGAGAACACTCTCATAGAGAGATTATCTAAGAACGATTGGATCCAAGAAGTGGCTTCAGTCGAGAAATGGGCAGCTGAGGTCAGATGGTTGCAAAGCACTTTGAGATCCACCAAATGGAAAGCGGCGCACAGGTCTAGGAGAAGAATGGCTAAATCTCCTTTGTCCATCAGCTCATCCATTTTTGTTTTTTCAAGTAAATTAGTGCCGATTCTGTACCGTGTCTCGGTCTAAACACTGATTGGTGGAGTCGTAACACATTGTTGTTTTCAAGGTAAGTTTGAATCTGGAGGTATGCTGCCTTGTCTAATATTTTCCATAGAAATGGTACCATAGTTATCGGTCTATAATTTGTAGGAATGCTAGGGTCTTGGTTGGGTTTCTTTAAGAGGGGGAGTACCCAAGCATTTTTGAGATTGGTTGGGACTGTGCAGGTGTCGAAGGAGGAGTTAATTAGAGTGGAGATGAAAGGCGCTAGATCCCTGGCTGCCTCTTTGATTATAGAGGCGGATTATAGATGCTGATTATAGATGCTGGGCAGGAGTCGTCTAGATGGTTTAAGTGACGTTATTATATTCTCAACTTCGTGAGCAAATTTAAACTGATTAACCTGTTTATTTGGAATCCTAGGAGCTTCCTGCAACTGAAGGTCGTTGGGTGGGAGGCTTGCTTTATTGGCTTTGATTTATTCTTGAATCAGTGATATTTTGTTAGAAAGCACATCTTGGATATTAGTGCACTAAGTTTTGTCTTTAATGCAGGTGTCAGTTGGAGAATCTCGAGATTGAAGTTCTCTTAGGATAGTAAAGAGTTCCCTTGTACTAGAGTTGGCTTTGATAATTCTCTTGTTGAAGGAGTCTCCTTTAGTTTGGAGGATCTCCGGTCCTAGCAGA
The DNA here is from genome assembly GCF_040938575.1 of Ambystoma mexicanum. Lineage (NCBI taxonomy): Eukaryota > Metazoa > Chordata > Amphibia > Caudata > Ambystomatidae > Ambystoma > Ambystoma mexicanum. Next base: position 1,679,526,747 of record NC_090937.1, read on the forward strand.
TATCTTAGTGAGATTTTCCTTATTCTGGTCCGAGGGGTTGTTTTTCCAAAGGGATTCTGCGTGCCTTTTTTTCATATTGTGTCACTTTAAGATTGGGAGTATACTAAGAGTTGAAGTGAGCTCAAGGTTTCCCTTTGTATCGTTTAGGGGAGCTATTTTATCAATAGCTTGGTTGAGTGTTAAGTTGTAAATCTCTACTAGCACTACTGGGTCTATACTAAGATGTCTGGGGTTTGTGATAGTGTGGAGTAGCGGTAATAAGTTAACACTTATATTACGCTTGTTTATGGTTAAGGCTGGCAGGGCCATATGAGGGGTAGAGTTTAGTTGTAGATATTCTTGAAGGGGGAAGGAAGTAAGATGGTGATCAGTCCATGCACAGGGTTCAATGGATGTTATTGAGGTCTTGCAGTTGAGGTCAGCAAACCAATCTAGTGTGCGACCTTTGATATGAGTAGGCAGGTTGATCCTATGGGTAAGGCCTACCTCCAAAATGGTATTGGCAAGAGTAGAAGCATTTACATCATTCAGAACGAGGTTGAAGTCTCCAAGTATTATAATTTGCGAGCCAGGTTTCATATTAGTGATGAGTAAGGCAGTTATGTCTTCCTAAAATGTGGATATGGGGCCAGGCGGTATATATTAGGTGCATGGTGATCGTACGGGATGCTGATAGTGGCCGTTTTACTGACAGGAGTTCACCAGATAGGAACGGTGGATGCTGTATGATCCTTAGTCCCAGTTGAGTTTTAACAATGAAGGCAATGCCGCATCCTCTCAAATGTTCTCCATCTGCTCGGCTGTTAAACACTCCTCTGACATCTTCCACCTCCTAGAAGAACTTGACCTTGATGTCCTTGGTCTCACCGAGACGTGGTTCACGGCCAGCTGTGTCATGAGTTTTGACACTCTGCTCCCCGATGGCTACAAGATCCTCTCAGCCCCCAGACCCAACCGGCCTGGAGGGGGTGTAGTTCTGATTTTCCCTGAGGGGATTCCTGCCTCTCTCATTCCCATTCAGATTTACTCATCTTTTGAATGCCTAGTCTGCAGGCATTCTCTTGGTATTGTAACTGGGGGGTAGTCCTACCCTCTAAAATTCAAATATTTGCAAAACAGTTTAAATGCAAGTTTGTTTGAACCCTTGTGAACACCCATCTAAATGGGGCATTCGACTGTTGGACCAACAGCAAGCTACTTATGAAAACACATAACATTCATATGTAGTACCACAGCTTTTTATTAATTAGCTGATACCTTGGCTTTTTTTCTTTTTTTAAAAAAAAGATTTTTATAGAGAACAATTAGTGATATGCATAGTTGTGAAACAATTAGTGTTCAACACAGTTGTGCCCAAAATACAGTCCTCAAACATGATAATTTCAAGGCGTAATGAATGCGATAAAACATATGGAAGACAACTCATAAGTAGGTGAAAAACAACATGAAGCTGAATTCAGTGAACACAGAGTATTAATGAGAGTTAAGAGAGGGAGACTTTGATTAAGGGTCTCCTACGCCCGGCTAGAATCTGACCTCCTAGTTGGTCGACATCTAAATAGAACGTTAGAAATATCAGTGCAGCCATTAAAGAGAGCCCAGGAGAATATGGGCATAGGTGCTGCTGACGTTTAGGCTGAGGTGATGGAAGCCTTCTTCCTGGGCCATGAGAGTCAGGTCACTCTGTGTAGAAGACAAGTAAAAAGAGTGAACAATGTGTCAAAAAAGCAGCTAGGTGCTTGAGGGGGTAGGAGGTAAAGATCTAAACATATTGACAGATCCAGTGTAGTTCCAGATACCAAACCAACTCACCGAAAGTAATGCTGGGAGCGTTACTTGGTGCTTCACTGGAGTTGCAGCTGGGCAGGTGATGAAGGGGAGGTCCAAAAGAGGACTACTGGCTCAGTTGTAGCCAGATTGAGGGGGGTGATTGATCTTACTCTGACCTAGCTATACTTAAACATAAATGTAGGGCGGCAAAGAGGAAATAGAGGGCTTCTTGTTCATCCTCTGACAAACTGCCTGTCATCTGCTCCAAAGGCAATACCGACTCGCTGTCCACACCAAGAAGTCCACATACAAGCCTGCGTCTCTGCGGCATCTAACAACTCAGCTGAACTCTTCAAAATCTGCAAGGAACTGGCCAACCCTGCTTCAGTCTCCTCCCCTCCTCTCGCAGCCCTTGCCTCTCACTTTCTCTCTAAAACCCAGTACATCTTGTCTACTCTCTCCTCCGCTCCCCTTCCTCCTCCCTCTCTTTCTCGGCTTGCTGACTCTCCCTCAGCCGGCTCCCTCGACCTTTTCTCCCCTGGTGAGGTAGCTAGATAAGTCTAATCTAAGAAATACCTCATCAAAATAGGTCCATCCCTGTTCCTCTAAAACCATTAAGGACCACATAGACACCCTTGCTCAGGCCCTTGCTGATTTCTGTTACCTCTTCTTTGCCTCTGGCCCTTTCCCCTCCCCTCTTAAGCACTCCCTTGTACATCCACTCCTCAAGAAATCCACAGCTGATCCATCATGTCCGGGCAACTCTCGCCGAGTTTCCATTACTCCCTTTTTAGGTAAGCTCCTGGAAAAGCTGGCCATCTCTCAGCTTAATCTTCATTCCGACTCTGTTTGCTCTGGCTTCAGAGCTGCCAGAAGCATGGAAACTGCTCTCCTGAACATCCGTGAAGACCTGGTCTCCAACCTCGACTAACATTCTCTGTGTCCTCTTCCTACTTGATCTCTCCTTTGCCTTTGACATGGTCAACCATACCACCCTGCTCAATCGTCTCTGTGATAACCTGGGCATCACTGATCAGGCCCTGGCCTGGCTGACCTCTTTTCTTTCTGATCGAACCCCCCAGGTACAACTTGGGTACTTCCTATCTTCTTTCTCCATCTTCAACTGGCTTTTCAACCAATATCTGGTGACTCTTGCCTACTGCATTTCCATTTTCTGCTCAACTTTCTAGTGCTATGATAACACCCAACTCATTTTCAGGCTTGCTTCAGCCACCTCCTCTCTCTCCTTCCCTCATCTCTGATTGTCTAATAGCCATTCAAAATTGGTGTGCTGCCAGCGATCTTTGTCTAAATGCCAACAAGACTGAGATCCTCCTCATCGGCACACCATATCCATCCCTTTCTCTCACTCTCTGACCAGCCTCCCTTGGCCCTCCTCCTCCTACCCCCATCTGCGTGCCTAAGAACCTCAGAGTTATCTTTGACTCCACAATTTCCTTCTCTGCACACATCTCTGACGTCTCCAAAAAGTAAAAATTTTACTACAACTTAGAGGCACTCTGTTTTTTCCTCTCCTTCCCTCAAAGGCTCACTGTCTCCCAAGCTCTGGTTCTTTCCAGGCTGGATTACTGTAACAGTCTCTTTCTAAATCTACCTGCCTCCACTCTCTGCCCTTTACAACTAATCCAGGACAGGACTGCAAGACTTGTCCTTGGCCTCAAGTCCTGGGATCATATCTCTCCAGCTCTGAAATCCCTTCATTGGCTCCCAATGGATGCAAGGATTAAATTTAAAACCCTCTGTATAGTCTGCAAGGCTTTCTGGAGCCTGGGTCCAAAATACCTTCAACTATCCCTCCGTAAATACCTCCCCTCTTGAGCCCTTCGCTCCTCTACCTCTAACTCCATCAGGGTCAGTCGTTTTGCAAAGAAACAGGCTAGGGATAGATCTCTGTCTTCAGCTGGGGCCTCCTTTGGAACAGCCTCCCGGCCACCTTGAAACTTGAGGAAAACCATCACCAGTTCCGGAAGCAGCTCAAGACCTTCCTCTTTGCCTCAGCCTTTGCCCCCCTTCTCCCCTGTTGATCTGTTTCTTCTCTTGGCATCATGCACCTGGCCACCCTCTGTCATTCGGGCCCAGGTACCTGCTCACCCTGCCACCCTCCTGCACTGGGGTTCTGCCTCTGTACCCATACAGTTCCCCTCCCACTTTTTGTCTGCACTTATCAGATATACATTATCTGACTAAACCTTCACCTGCCACTTGCTGGCTGCACTACTTTGGTTTATTGCCTTATTTATTTACTTACTTATTTATTTTTTCTAGTATTTATTCTGTTCTCTCCACTGTTCCGCACTTCCCCCCTTTTCCATGCACTTGCGCTTTCTTAAATGTCACTGGGCCTAGTAAGATTGCTGGGTTTTTTTTTTTTTATTTCTCCCTTGTTCCCCTCCCTTTTTGCATGGTCGGGCTCTGAAACACTTGTGTACGAGCGCAATGAAAATGAAATATCATTCATTCATTCATATCTAATCTGAGGATAGAATAATTCTCAGGAATTGTTATAGATAAGGTGGGTCCTTCTGCTGGGTGAAGCCAGGTCTCCGATATGGCTACGAAGTCTAGCTGATTTGCCATGATGAGGTCAGCGATGTCTGTAGTGTGGGCTACCATCGATCCGGCATTGATAAGTGCACCTTTAATCACTGGCAGGTTTGTCTTCTTGACGGTCAGGTAGGCAAGATTATGGTTGTGGTGCAGACTGATCGTTAGGGTCTGGCTTAGGTTTAGGTTTGGCTCTAGTCTTAAGTGGCCAATGTAGGTTCAGTATATTGCTTACGGGAGGGTGAGGTGGGGGAGTTGTATTAAACCTAGAAAAGAGACCTGTGCATTTTGAGGCTTATAGGGCATTGTTCATTAGGTGTAGGTTTAGAGGCAAATTGTTGAATCCATTGGGAAGCGGTCAGTAGGCAAGTTGGGCTGGTGACTGTAAGGCCCCATGATGTTGGATTAACCAGAATGGGAAACAATGGAGGCAAGACATACCTAGGTCTGATCTGATCTAACTCAGGTAGGAGCCGAAATCTGGTAAGATGGGGAGTGGCCATTCTAACGCTGTAAGAGACAAAAGGTTAGCCTTGGAATTAAGGCCAATTCCTGCTAGCAGGTAAAGCAGAGGGAGCAGGTTACTAAGGCTATGGCTACAACCTTTATAGAGCCCAGTACATGACTGAAGTGATGTGGGGATCCACCTACTTGTATGCTCTTGAAATACATGCGATAGAGGCTGATAGGTAGTTATAAAGATCACCGGCAGCTAGGAGGCAGATTAAGCATGTCAGGAGAAGTTGCGGGTGATAGGTGGTCTAGGCACATTTGAAAGGTAACCTAGGAGATGGCTTTCACACCGTCAAGTCACAAGCAACCGCCCTAATAGAGCATGTGTATGGTATTGTATTGGTTCTAGTTACGCTACACAGAGAGAACAATATCACGTGTCATAAAGTTACCATTAACGTTAGCAAACGCAGTGAGAGGCATATACAATAAGCTAATCTGCCGAAGTGAGGCTAAGTAAGCTTCGTTGCATGGCATCGCCTATACATCTCAATTAGATCAAACACAATGCGAGATGATAGAGTAGCGTTAGCATAGACGACAGTCGAGAACAAATATCCGGCAATATCCGGCAAAAGTGCAAGGAGGGTACAAAGCTTTGATGGTGTTAGCTGACTGGTGTTAGCCACGTTGGCACCTAGTATATGTGCATGAAGACACCATAATACAGATGGCAAATTACGATAGATGATGGTGATAGGTAAATTATGACATTATAAACAAATGTGAAGAGAAGACTATGGTTTTCATATGTGCCTGGTTCTTATAGAAGCATACAGGCTAGGAAGTTCATACAGAAATCAAAGTTAGGAGTCGCGAATAGCTACAGGCAGAGCGTGTTGCATCTTGGTTTGGTGTCTTACCCTCTGTGGTCAGTGTCACAAGAACGCATCGATGAGCTCCTTCAAAGCAGTGCGGGTGGTCCCTTTGAGGGGTAATGCAGTCTTTGCGTTGCAGGATGTACCAATAGAGAGGCAACCGAATATGCCCCTATGGCCCTTTCGGCCCGTACAGGCACAGACAGGCCCTTAATCTACGGCCCTTTGTCATTCGGCCGGCTTCTGCCTAACGGCACAGGCTATTGGGAGATAAGGCCGTGCTCGGCCAATCAGAAAGCAGAATAGGTGAGCCAGGAAATGCTGCAAAATTCCAATCTAGGCTGCAATCACGGCGGCCATTCTGCCGTCGCCTTGTAGCTGGGCGAAGCGGTGCCATGGAGAAAAACCAACGGCTATAGTGCACCAAGATAAGGTGCTGTAGGCAGCGAAGTAACCACTGCCGTTTCTTCGGATGTAAAGCAATAAAACAAACACAGATCAGAGTGATTTTTCAGAGCTTATCAGCTCTGTGCTGGGGGTCCTGTAAGTACTGCAGGAGGAGCAGGGTGATCCAGATGGGTCATCGAGGCAGCGAACCTGGAATGGAGAGTGCTCCTGTCCGCCCTCATAGACGACGATGCTGATACTGAGGAATAGATAGTGAGATCTCCCTTCTCAGCAAATCCTTTCCCACATCCAGTACACTGATGAGGTTTCTCACCTTTGTGTGTTCTCTGGTGTTGAAAAAGATATCTTTTCCAAGCAAACTCTTTCCCACATTTAATGCACATGAGGTTTCTCGCCTGTATGGGTTCTCTGGTGGTGACGAAGATGTCCCTTCTGAGCAAACCCTCTCCCACATTCAGTGCACTCATATGGTTTCTCATCTGTATGTTTTCTCTGGTGGTGAATCAGATGTCCCTTCCGAGCAAACCCTTTCCCACATTCAGTGCACTCATTAGGTTTCTCACCTGTATGCGTTCTCTGGTGGTGAATAAGTTGGACCTTCTGAGCAAACCATTTGCCACATTCAGTGCACTCATGAGGTTTCTCACCTGTATGTGTTATCTGGTGGGTATTAAGATTTCGCTTATCAGCAAACCATTTCCCACATTCTGTGCACTCATGAGGTTTCTCACCTGTATGAGTTCTCTGGTGGCGAGTAAGCTCTCCCTTCTCAGCATACAGTTTCCCACATTCTGTGCACTCATGAGGTCTCTCACCTGTATGTGTTCTCTGGTGGATAGTAAGATGTCCCTTCTGAGCAAACCCTTTCCCACATTCAGTACAGACATGAGGTTTCTCACCTGTATGTGTTCTCAGGTGGCCAGTAAGGTGATGCTTCACAGCAAACACTTTCCCACATTCTGTGCACTCATGAGGTCTCTCACCTGTATGTGTTATCTGGTGGGTAGTAAGAATTCGCTTCTCAGCAAACCATTTCCCACATTCCGTGCACTCATGAGGTTTCTCACCTGTATGAGTTCTCTGGTGGCGAGTAAGGTCTCCCTTCTCAGCATACCGTTTCCCACATTCTGTGCACTCATGAGGTCTCTCACCTGTATGTGTTCTCTGGTGTATAGTAAGATTTCCCTTCTGAGCAAACCCTTTCCCACATTCAGTACAGACATGAGGTTTCTCACCCGTATGTGTTCTCAGGTGGCCAGTAAGATGATGCTTCATAGCAAACCCTTTCCCACATTCTGTGCACTCATGAGGTCTCTCACCTGTATGTGTTCTCTGGTGGATAGTAAGAATTCCCTTGTGAGCAAACTCTTTCCCACATTCAGTGCACACATGCCGTTTCGTACCTGTATGTATTTGCTGTTGGCAGATAAGTGTATCATGGATATGGAGGCTATTCTCATTGCACTGATAAGGATTTTCACCTATGTCCTCATGTGGGGAATGCGTATGTTCTTGAGATGGGCACATTTCCCTCATCATGTGCATATGTAAGGTTTCTCCCCTGTTTATTTTGTCAGTTGCTTAAAAAAAGGACCCTTTCCACTGAACCTTTTCCCAGATTCAGAGTGCAGATTAGATTTCTTCTGGTGACAAACAAGATTTTACCTCTGACTGAAACTTGCAAAATAGTCAGTGCATGGGCGCGGTTTGCCCATTCATATTTAAAGGTGTTTTGAAAATCCTCTTAGAGAAACTACCCTTAGATTCAGAATGTGTGTAATATAGCGCTCACACGTGTTCTATCATGAACAACAGGCAAGGCACAAAGGCTAGTCTTACTGCACATCAAATACTGCTGTTTTCATGCCAGACTTCCCGCGCCCCCAGGACTGACAGAAAGAACATGCTTGGGTGCTGGGTTGCATGCACCGATGCCATCATGTATCCATCCAATAGGCTTCTCAATCCCAGTTCCTGAATCCTCTGAAAAGACAACGGCACCCCAAACCTGTATCCTTCTAAGATGTTTGGAAGTTGCACATTCTAATAATGACGCTTTGCAGGGCATTAGTCCAGAGAACGTATCAATCGCTGCTGTTGCATTTCTGGGCATCAATCACCTATTGAAATAAAAGGAGATGCACATTATTAGTTTCAACACATTCACTATCGCAGGCATCACACGTAACAGGAAGACTGGTTCTCAGTGGCAGTGATGTGCACTAGTTATTTACTCACGTAGTAACTAATGAGACTTTGAAGTACCATCTATTCAGGAAAGGCACCGTAATAGGGGGCAGATAAGTAGTAGTGCTCCATTAATAAAATCTGATGTCACAGAGGCGACATGCGGCAGAAACAGCGCAATTCATTTTAGCAAGAACATTTTAGCATCCAGGAGCATGAGGGGGGGAAAAACACAGCTTGGGTGAAGACACATTAAATAGATACTTTAATCAACAGGGCCTTGATACCATTTATTTACTTCAGAAATGACTAAACTTATATTGATCACCTTGGGAAAAGTCATGCCAGCGGATAATTGCTCATATTGTTTGGTTCTGTAATTGTTATTATTGTTGTGTCATTTATTGAGCACGGTCCTGGCTTTGAGAATCAATGGAGTGCTTTACAGAGGTAACAACAGATATACAGCGGGGGTTAGGATACAGAGGGGCACAGAGAAGGGGTACAGCTGTACCGGGTGGCGGGAAGGAGAGTGGCGGGCAGCATATAGCGAGTCAGGAGGGGTGAGGGGCCACGTGATGGCCTAGGTGTTGGGGAGGAGAGACTCCTTGAAGAGGTGGGCCTTGAGTTCTTGTATGAATTGTAGCAGCGTGGGGACCAGTCTGTTGCCGAAAGGGAGGAGGTGCCATAGTCTTGTGGCATATGCAGAGAACGCTTGTTTTCTGGTTCTTTCCTTTTTGCAGCAGCAGATTTCAAGTCTGCACGTATCCTGGTTTCTGGTAGTGTGCTGTCCGCCAGAGATGCAGAGTTTTTCTATGAGGTACCTGGATGACTTTAGAGCGACTGCCTTATAGATGATGCAGCAAGACTTCAAGGCAATTTGTGCGTTGAGTGGGAGCCAATGAAGGTCAATGAGGTCAGGGGTGATATGGTCGTATCTGCGTAGATTCTGGATAAGGTGTGCAGCCTTGTAAAGGCCACTTCTAAGGGGCAATAGGGGGGGATTACAGCTCCAAATCTCTCAGGACCTCGACTTGAAATACTAGAAGGATTCTGTCATTGTCAACCAGACCAAGTGGCTGCCAATGGCAAAAACTGTTTTGACCTTGGAGAAACCGGATGGTATTGACCCCTAGGATCCTCTGTGCAGGTGGCCAGGGAAAGGCCATCGCTATTGGATCCCGACCCTGGGGGTGGACAAGCGAGGGAGGATCGCCTGACTGGGGGGTTTTTGTTGAGGAAAACCTTAGGCGAGACATGGTATCCCCTTTCCCTATTGACAGTCACATATTCCCCCATCTTCTATGGGCTGTTACAAGCGAATTCCTCAATATTCCACACACATCTAACTGCACTTAGATGAAGAAGAGGCGACCCGGAGCAGTGAAGATTATCTCCCTTTACCACTAAGGTAAAGGGATGAGGAAGCTGCATCCCAAACACTAACTATGGTCAGGCAGATCAAATTGACCAAGCACATATGCAGCCTGTTAGAAGGATACAGCTGTATAAAAGGAGAGGTGAGAGGCAGAAGAGAGAGGCCAGCCGAGAAGACCACAGAGACCCCAGCAGAGAAGCCAGAGAAGACCCTGCAAGGAGAACCGTGTAGGAGAAGCAGGGGACCCCGCTCTTCGTGGGAGCAGCCGTTTTTGGACTGGAAGCCAAACCAGGAAATTCAGAGGACGCTGAAAGATATCGACAAAGACCTTGACACCTTCATGGCAACAACCTTAGAAAAAAAGCATAAAAAACTTGCAAAGGAAGTCAAGCAGACCAAATATGAGGGCAGACTTTAGCCGGGCATAGGAGACTGATTTCCAACGTCTCTTCCATCTGAACTTTTATCCTGTGTTTTCTACACTCATTGGCATGAAACATTTTTTCTCACTAACAAACTGCCAGTTAAAATGTACAAATGAATGCTGTATTTACCATGCCTTTGGGCCTCATTACGAGTCCGGCGTTAACCGAGGCGGTAAAACCGCCTGGTTAACGCCGGACTCGTATTACCATTCCGCCTCCGTGATTCCCGGAATTACCGGGGCATTACAACCCCGGTTTTCCGGGAATCACGGGGGCGGAATGGTGTAAATCCCCATTCCCATTGAGTCCTATGGGACTCGATGGAAATGGGGATCATGGAAACACTGGCAGCATCTCGTAATGCTGCCGGTGTTTCCTCGTCTGCCTGCTTGCGGGAGGTGTTAAACCCGCCAGGTCAGACCTGGCGGGTACTCCCGCCTGCAGGGGTCGGACTCAGGCGGTCCGGAAACAACGGTGGCGGCGGGTTTACCGCCACCGTTATTTCCGGACCGCCTGGGTCGTAATGAGGCCCTTTGACTTTTACATTGATGTCATAGTGAATGTTTAACTATGCTTCTGTGTTCCACAATGGACATTATAGATATATATAAAAAAATCTACTAAAATGCTTTGCACAAAGAAAATAAGCATCAGCTAAATTAATAAAAATCTGCAAATTTTGTATAAAAGAATTGGAATTTTGTACATGATTACTGTTTTAGAGAGATCTGTTTGACAGCAGCAAGCATGCTTTTTCCTCCAACTGTTGCCCAAACTGCACAGGCACCCATAAGGGTCTAAAACCAGTGTACACTGAATCCACCCTGCGCACCCCTAAGATCCATAGAGGGTAGGACAACCCCCCTTTTATAGCCACATCTGTGAGAAAGCAGCAGGGCTTGCATTGGCGATGTTCCCCATCCCAGAAGTGGAACGGAGACAGCAGCAGAAGCCGTCAGGAGCAGACTGCCAGTGAGTTTCAGAGGGACACACCAGACCTGGGGAGCTCTGGACAGGACCGCAGGCAAGAGGAGCAGACTGCCGGTGAGTGGGGAGCTCCATACAGGACCGCAGGCAAGTGCCCATCCATATATATTGAATACCGAACTGTTTAAAAGCATAACAGGAAAGCAAGGTATACTGAATACCGAACTACATGGAAACTTGACGTTACCAGAAACACTGATATAGTGAAACAGACCTATATGAAACTTTCCCCCTGAAATAAAATGAATGCCTATTTAATACCACATTACAGGGACACTTCCCATTGAAGCAAAGCAGCACATTGAACAGGGAACTCCAAAATGCTTATACCTTAAGACCACATGAGTGATTTTTAAAATCTAATAAAGCAACATAGGAACACCTTTGAACTTTGAACTGAAACTTAAATCCTGGAAAACCTATGCTACACAACGAATTACATACAACCTTACAGTTGACTACATTGAAGGCTAAAGAAAGCCATGAACAGTGAACTTAAATGAGTGTATACAGTGTGGCAAGGCAACAGCTTGGCAAAGGGGGTGTGATACACGGTTGCAGGACCACGAGGCAACCAAGGATAAGACGAAGAATTTGCACCCGAAAGCCAGGAGGCCAGTACAGTGGAGTCAAATAACTGCTGACTTGGCCCGAAAGCCAGGAGGCCAGTACAGAGGAGCCAAGTAACTGCTGACTTGGCCCGAAAGCCAGGAGGCCAGTACAGAGGAGCCAAGTAACTGCTGACTTGACCCAAAAGCCAGGAGGCCAGTACAGAGGAGTCAAGTAACTGGTGACTTGGCCCGAAAGCCAGGAGGCCAGTACAGAGGAGCCAAGTAACTGCTGACTTGGCCCGAAAGCCAGGAGGCCAGTACAGAGGAGCCAAGTAACTGCTGACTTGGCCCGAAAGCCAGGAGGCCAGTACAGAGGAGCCAAGTAACTGCTGACTTGACCCAAAAGCCAGGAGGCCAGTACAGAGGAGCCAAGTAACTGCTGACTTGGCCCAAAAGCCAGGAGGCCAGTACAGAGGAGCCAAGTAACTGCTGACTTGGCCCAAAAGCCAGGAGGCCAGTACAGAGGAGCCAAGTAACTGCTGACTTGGCCCAAAAGCCAGGAGGCCAGTACAGAGGAGCCAAGTAACTGCTGACTTGGCCCAAAAGCCAGGAGGCCAGTACAGAGGAGCCAAGTAACTGCTGACTTGGCCCGAAAGCCAGGAGGCCAGTACAGAGGAGCCAAGTAACTGCTGACTTGACCCAAAAGCCAGGAGGCCAGTACAGAGGAGCCAAGTAACTGCTGACTTGGCCCGAAAGCCAGGAGGCCAGTACAGTGGAGTCAAATAACTTGTGATTTTAACCTGAAAGCCAGGAGGCAAATACAGAGGAGCCAAGTAACTGCTGACTTGGCCCGAAAGCCAGGAGGCCAGTACAGAGGAGCCAAGTAACTGCTGACTTGGCCCGAAAGCCAGGAGGCCAGTACAGAGGAGCCAAGTAACTGCTGACTTGGCCCGAAAGCCAGGAGGCCAGTACAGTGGAGTCAAATAACTTGTGATTTTAACCTGAAAGCCAGGAGGCAAATACAGAGGAGCCAAGTAACTGCTGACTTGGCCCGAAAGCTAGGAGGCCAGTACAGAGGAGCCAAGTAACTGCTGACTTGACCCAAAAGCCAGGAGGCCAGTACAGAGGAGCCAAGTAACTGCTGACTTGGCCCAAAAGCCAGGAGGCCAGTACAGAGGAGTCAAGTAACTGGTGACTTGACCCAAAAGCCAGGAGGCCAGTACAGAGGAGCCAAGTAACTGCTGACTTGACCCAAAAGCCAGGAGGCCAGTACAGAGGAGCCAAGTAACTGGTGACTTGACCCAAAAGCCAGGAGGCCAGTACAGAGGAGCCAAGTAACTGCTGACTTGGCCCGAAAGCCAGGAGGCCAGTACAGAGGAGCCAAGTAACTGCTGACTTGGCCCGAAAGCCAGGAGGCCAGTACAGAGGAGCCAAGTAACTGCTGACTTGGCCCGAAAGCCAGGAGGCCAGTACAGAGGAGCCAAGTAACTGCTGACTTGGCCCGAAAGCCAGGAGGCCAGTACAGTGGAGTCAAATAACTTGTGATTTTAACCTGAAAGCCAGGAGGCAAATACAGAGGAGCCAAGTAACTGCTGACTTGGCCCGAAAGCCAGGAGGCCAGTACAGAGGAGCCAAGTAACTGCTGACTTGGCCCGAAAGCCAGGAGGCCAGTACAGAGGAGCCAAGTAACTGCTGACTTGGCCCGAAAGCCAGGAGGCCAGTACAGTGGAGTCAAATAACTTGTGATTTTAACCTGAAAGCCAGGAGGCAAATACAGAGGAGCCAAGTAACTGCTGACTTGGCCCGAAAGCCAGGAGGCCAGTACAGAGGAGCCAAGTAACTGCTGACTTGGCCCGAAAGCCAGGAGGCCAGTACAGAGGAGTCAAGTAACTGGTGACTTGGCCCGAAAGCCAGGAGGCCAGTACAGAGGAGTCAAGTAACTGGTGACTTGGCCCGAAAGCCAGGAGGCCAGTACGGAGGAGTCAAGTAACTGGTGACTTGGCCCGAAACCCAGGAGGCCAGTACAGAGGAGTCAAATAACTGGTGATTTTAACCTGAAAGCCAGGAGGCCAGTACAGAGGAGTCAAGTAACTTGTGACTTGACCCGAAAGCCAAGAGGCCAGTACGGAGGAGTCAAGTAACTGGTGACTTTACCCGAAAGCCAAGAGGCCAGTACGGAGGAGTCAAGTAACTGGTGACTTGGCGCACAGGAGCAAGCACCAAGGAACTTGTGTGTGGGGCTGAGAAGTCCAGGGACCCCGGTATCGTGACCTCTGATGGGTGGGCCGTGTGGTGGGCCGTGTGGTATGACAACAGCGCCTAAACCAGATAATCCTAAATGTTGAAAGTTGAAGACATCGCAAGACTAGCTCAACAAAATCACTGTAGCACTTTCGAAGTATACTTTTCATCTTGGGAACATAGTCCTGAGACCCTTTCGTTTTGGATTGTACTATTGAGAACTTGGGCAAGGAAACCCGGGGGATTGGTCACAAACTATATTGCCTTGAACTGGACAAGGTAACCTTTAAGACTTTTTCTTTCAGGGAACTTTCTTATGCCTGGCGAAGGGGGGCCGAGAAAAAGATGTGAGCTGGAAGAAACTCAGAACTTTGAGTTAAACACTGTGGGCCTCATTACGACCCTGGCGGTAAGGGATTAACGCCAGCGTTAGCTGCGCCGACCCCTTACCGCCAACTACGAGGTCCCTTAGCGCCATGGCGCTTTTAACACCTGCTTTTAGCAGGTGTTAAAATCCATGGCGCTAAGGGACCATGGAGTTAATTACGCCACCGTAATTTACGGTGGCGTAATTAACGCCTTCCCCACTCCCATTATGCCCTATGGGGCAAAAATGGGAATGGGGAAGGGTAAATGGGGATTGGGGACTTACCGCCCCGCCGACCTCGGAATGGGGCGGTAAGTCCGCCAACCACCATGGCGTAAACGTAGTTTACGCCATGGTGGTAAAGTCACGGCCCAGGCGGTAACTTACCGCCTGGGTCGTAATGAGGCCCTGTTTCTTTTGAGTTTGATATCCCTGCACATGGCTTTACTATAGTTGTGGCCAAGGATAGGTTTTGGACAGTTTCATTCAGATGGGAAAACCTACAGTAGTACAGGGAAAGTTAGGCCTTCAACCATCCTGACATTCCAGTCTTTTGTTAAAACTTGAAGTCTGTTGTATGTGTCGGACTTCACGATGCCTTCACAGCCCTCCGAACTCAATCGCTCGAACGCTGCCCTCAAACTGCACAGAGCTCCCATTTTGAACTGACTCGACCCTAGTTTGCCGCTTGGGCCAGCACAATGCAACCTTGGTACAACCCGCAAGGACATCATCCCAGAGCGTGTTTCAATGCCCTCGACCTGCCAAGAACCGAAGGCCCCATATCCCTTGGATCACTTTTGTGGCATATTCTTTTTGCTTACATTATTTGCAATGTATTGCCTTTCACCCCTACAACACTACCCACTATGCTCGCATCATCTCCATTCTCTATTGCAGTCTTTAGCAAGTCACTTAAGTGATACCCTATTGTCCACTCCCTCCTGGAGGTCCCCTGTGCTGAGAGGGAACCAAGGGCCATCAGTTCTAGCGCTGCATCTCATCCCCCCGACCGGATCCCACATCAGGTTTATAATACACATTCGTATACAAGATGCTGTTAGGAAAGATTTCTCAGAATGCAACTGTCCCTCCATTTATGAACCATACGCCCGCAAAACCTTTTTGTTACAGTGTCCTGACCTGACTTTCGCCAGTGGAGCACAGCCTTCAGTTGCACTCCACTGGGCTTTCGCTCATTGTTACAGGGAAACTAACACGTCCTTCGGGCTGTCAGTACTGAGAAGTTTTGCTTCTCTTGGTCTTTTGACTTTGTTGCCACTTTGTTAATATTTTGTGATTGCGCAAAGTACATTACTGCACTGCACAATAGGGTCCTTGTATTTTCTGGCCGTAGTTATCCGTAAGGAATTTTTGGTAATTGGACTGCGTGCCTAGGAAAAAACTGGTGACAGCAGAAACTTTTTCTTGTATTTTTACAACTTTTTACTGAGCCATACCGCGCTTACAGCGCTTACAGCGCTTGGCTCATGACTGAGGCTAGTGGCCATCATGGCCATGCCGCAAGATGTTTTGTCTGTTCCTTTGCCCATTTCTTTCCCCCTGGTCTTTGTGACTCGCGACTTACTTAGTTGGGCATGCAGTTGCCTGTGAAAGCCGCTTCTTTTGCAGATTACTGCAGGTCACATGTGGGTTTGGACTGTCTGGTCCCAATCCACACTAGAGCCAGGATGTCTGGTGTGCACCAGAGCATGAGAACCACAGTGGTCCCTGATTGGGCTACTGCTAGTGTGCATGAGTGGGGCAGATTTTTTCATTGGCTGACGAGGTGCGAGTGCCTGCCAGACGTTTAGATATGAGGAGTGGTCCCAAACACAGGCAGATCAACAATAGGACCTAATCGACCTGTAGACAGGGCCAAGTATCCAGAAGAGCAGAGCAGATCCAAGGACTATCCGGAACTGTGGTTGGCTGCCGTCCCGGTAGACCCCTGCTTTGCACTTGATCTCAGAAAACATGCAAAGGTGCTTCAAACCTATGGATGGAGTGGTGGGACCAATCACTCAATGGGCCTCATTACACGGATGGCGTTAGGGATTTACCGGTACCGGTAAAATACAGGTACCGGTAAATCCCTAACGCTTTACTACGAGGTCCCTTAGCGGGTTGGGGGATTTAACGCCTGCTTCTTGCAGGCGTTAAAATCCATCCCGCTGCGGGACCTCGGAGCTAATTATGGCACCGCAAATTTGTGGTGCTGTAATTAGCGCCTTCCCCATTCCCATAGAGCCCTATGGGGCAGAAATGGGGAAGGGCAATGGCGGAAGGGGATTTACCGCCCCTCCAACCTTGGGATGGGGCGGTAAATCCCATTTCCGCCAAGGCGGTGCCGGTATTTTACCGGCATGAGCCATGCGGCTCACCGCCTTCCGTGTAATGAGGCCCAATGTCTCCTGGTTGCCCAGCAAAATAGAGTCTGTTCTGTAGTGTCGCTGGGCCACCCGGGGGATGGTCCAGCTCAAATCCTGGCCACCATGCAGGGGCGTCACTGCTTCGTGTTTTGACGTGAAACTTGTGTGAATCCTAACTTGCACTGTACAGAGAGAGAAGGCTGCATCAGATCGCAAGAGTTTGTTGCCCCCGCAACACTGTGTGACAGCAACGGTCGTTGAAGGTGGTTTTTCTGTGTTCCTTCTTCTGCCCTGAGACCAGCTGCATTGGTGTTTCCTTTGTTCTACAACCAAATTGAGACATACAGCTCCTGTTGCAAACCCAGACCCGCATCCGCACCTTCAGCGCCTGTGCACTTTGAAGCTGAACTGAGGGTGGGGAATCGACCCTCTGACAACCCCTTCCAGACCTGCCAAGTTTGGACCAGAACTGAGCTAAGCGCGGTGAGTACTGAAACCATTTACCGGTGGCCAAGGGTTCATCCATATCATTTGACGCACAGAGGATCCCTTGTGGTCCTCCCTTTTACTTGGGTTGCCTGCTACAAAAGTTGGGAATAGCTTTGTTCATCACAGCAGATCCTCCCTGACTCTTGAACCTCATTTTTCACCCTTCACAATTCTGTCCCTAATTTTTCCAGTGCTCTAAAAGGGTACTTTTTGACTTTTACGCATGTCTGAGCGATTTTACTCATGCATCGGACCTTGAGAACAAGGCTCCATTCATCATAGGGCCGCACTTACAAAGTTAGAGTTTTCACTTCTGAAGTTAGTCTATGCTCTGAAGGTTATTTGGTCTTTTCTTTGCCGGTATCGGTGGAGTTATTAATTTGATCACATTTGAAGCCAGTGTCTATATATATATTTGTCATAGTGTAGGGGAGTCATGGTTTCACAAGTATGACAGTGACACAGTGGGTACAATTTGTAAAATCTTTATTGAAATGGTTGGGGTTGGAGAAACTTCTATTTCTGCCATATAACTACGATGGGCGTAGTCTCAACCATCAAATAATAAATAATGCAGCCGAGAGAAGTGTGTCAAATCAAAATGGCGTGTGTTAACAAAACCTAATGCCTGCCCTATCTCTTGTACATTAAAGCGTAATAAAGAGAAATGTATGCAAAAGGAAAAACCAGTGTTCAAATGAATAAATGTGGTTGAACCAGCTCTCCTCCCCACGTTAGACCTCATGGATTAAGGCTGTCCCTGTAGGCAGGATGACACACTCTGGCTCAGCTTCTAACACAATACACAGTTCCAACACGTGGATCAAGGCTCGTCTGGTCTTCCATGTTTAAGCCTCTTTTCTTTGTCTTCAAAAATAATGTTGAATAAAAACTGTTCACAAAGATCCCGCCCTCTCAGGCTCAGACCTTGTACCACACAGTTCTTGTAGGTCCCTCCTGCCAGGCGCTCTGACCTCTCGAATTAAAGTTCAACACAAACAAGCAAGGGGGCTCCCTTCCCCAAGCTTATCTCACTTCGGTCTCGGATGTGTTTTGGATGTCAAAGATTTTCGAATGTGGGTGGTTTCCTTCTTAGACCACAGCAGGACCACTTTGACTAAATGCTCACAGGTTAACTTTCACTTTCCACATTCTCTGGGAGTTAACTTCTTTATTTCACTTTTCATATGCCTTATCGATTTAGATTTAAACAATTCATGTTTCACTGAGACTTTCGAGTGGGCTACTTTCGTTCACAGGACCACTCCGTTACTTAGTATTGCTGTCTTCCCAGTTGTCTTTTACTTCAAAGTTCATTCACAGGTCTGCCTTTCCTCACGTTTCATTCACACGTGCGTAGCCTCCACTTGCGATATATTGCTGCTATCTCAAACTTTTAACACACCGGTCTTTTGGGTCGCTTTGTCAACTCACCAGATTTGTGTGTTTCTTTTTGGCTTTTTCGATTCACGAGTCAACGTTTGTACCACAGGCTGGACCTCGGCTTCCCAACTCTGCCGTTCGCACGCGAGGGTCGCCGGCATCCTTGTAAAACAATGTAATTTTCACTTGTGGGATCTGGCCTTCTCCACATGTTTTTTGCAGCCTGTCGGAGTGTAAAGACTGGAGGGGGGTTTCTGTACTCCTGCCCTTTATATGGCAGACTATAAGCACAGAGGACACCAGCCAAGATTTTCTATTGTTATGATATGATATGATATGATATGGCATTTGTAAAGCGCCTATACACAAGTGTTTCAAGGTGCGACGAGGCACGGGGGGGACAAGGGGAGAACAGACAACGCTCCTACTAGGCCAGGTGTCATTCAGATCGCGCAAGGGTAGGGGGACTGGGAAAGGTGCAAGGGGAAGGGGAGAGGGGAAGTGCAGTACATGGTTAGTAGAATACAAGATAAGTAATAGGGCCAGCTGGTGGCAAGTGCAAGGAGAGTGCAGTACATGGTTAGTAGAATACAAGATAAATAATAGGGCCAGCTGGAGGCAAGTGCAAGGTAAGTGCCGGGAGAAGGGGCTGTAGGATACAGAGACAGTCCCGTAGTGCAGGTAGGCAGTGCAGGGAAGAGTGGCAGGGCCAAGGACCGAGATCGGTGAGTGGCCAGTTGCAGGTTCAGTGCAGGTTCAGGGATTTTAGCTGGGGAGAGAGGGAGAGAAAGCGGAGGCAAAGAGGAAGGTTTTGAGGTGATTCCGGAACCAGAGATGGTTCTCCTCAAGTTTCAGGGAGGCAGGAAGGCTGTTCCAGAGGGAGACCCCTGCTGCGGAGAGAGATCTACCCCCAGCTCGTTGCTTGGAGAAGCGGCTGACCCTGAGGTAGTTGGAGGTGGATGAGCGAAGAGCTCGAGAAGGAAGATATTTAGGAAGAGAGAGTTGAAGGCATTTTGGCCCAAGGCCCCAGAAGGCCTTGTGGACAATGTAGAGGGTTTTGAACCTAATCCTCGCGGCCACTGGGAGCCAGTGTAGCGATTTCAGTCCTGGAGAGATGCGGTCCCTGGGCTTGAGGCCAAGGACAAGTCTCGCAGTCCTGTTCTGGATGAGTTGCAAAGGGCGGAGAGTAGAGGCAGGAATATTTAGATAGAGGCTGTTACAGTAGTCCAGCTTCGAGAGAACCAGGGCTCTGGAGACAGTGAGCTTCTGGGGGAAGGAGAGGAAAGGAAGGATACCTCTGAGGAGGTGTAGCTGGTAGTGTGACGTCTTAGAGACGTCAGATATGTTAGGAGAGAAAGAGAGTGTGGAGTCGAAGATGACCCTGAGGTTTTTTGCCTTGTAGGTAGGAGTAGGAAGAGGGCCAAGAGAGGCCGGCCAGAGAGATGCAGGGAAGGAGGGAGTGGGTGGGTGTGCCGATAAGTAGAATCTCAGTCTTACTGGCATTAAGGCAGAGGTCGTTGGCGGCACACCATTCCTGGGTAGCAGAAAGACAGTCGGAGATGAGGGAAGGGGAAGAGGAGGCCGAGGGTAGCCTGAAAATGAGCTGGGTATCATCCGCATAGCACTGGAAGTTGGGACAGAGAGCGGCGATGCGGTGAGCAAGAAGTGCCAGGTACTGGTTGAACAGCCAGTGGGAGAGGTTAGATCCCCGGGGGACACCACAGGTGGAGAAAAAGATGTCAGAGAGGAAGTAGGTAGCAATGGACGAGCAATCAAGGCTTAGCTCTCAGGAGGTGATGCGGGCTGGTTCTTAAGTACAGTGCGCTACCCAAGCACCCACAAAGCAATGTCCACACACTATGTTAGTGATAACACAGTTCTTTATATAAATAGGGTTCAAGTTAAATACACACAAAATAACACACTTTGTGCTCAGGCAATTCTATCATGTTAAATATATACAGTATCTCTTTGGTACCACAATTCACTCTCAACTTCTTTAAAATGTACGGACCGGTGACAGTTGCTCTAACATACAAGTCTAATAGTAATGCGAACCAACATCAGGAGTGAAACAAGTAGTTAAACAGCTGGCCGAATACTGGGCCCCTTAACCTGGGTACGGTTCTGTGTGGCATCTCCCCCACATGGCCAACCTATCAATACGATATACTGACAAGCCCAGTCCATATATTGTTTAGCAGAGTCTTGTTCCCTTCTAAATGTTCTACTACCCCAATGTACCTGTTTGGTTTGTTTGTTTGTTTATTTTATTTAAATAGCGCACCTGACCCAGGGGTATCTGGGCGCTAGTAGTTAAAGTTACAAGTTGCAGTAGTTGGAAGAGTTACAGATGTTACTTAGTACAGGTTATAGTCATTTTGGAAGGTGCAAAGGTCACAAGTATAGATCATACAGTGTAATACATGAGTGTGGATGACACTTAATACAGATCATACAGGAAGGGACATAGAATACATGGCATTAAGTTCAACACTGTGCAGTCTTACAGACATAGGTATAGTCATACGTGAGCAGTGTGGGTGCATGAGACTGCAAGCGGAAATAGGGTTAGTTTTTATTAAGTAGCCAGGTGATGGCACAGTTTCTGAACTTGTCGACTACTTGGATTGTTTTTATGTCCTGTGGGAGTGTGTTCCATAGTTGTGCAGCCAGTACCGGGAAACTGGAGCCACCTGCTCTTTTGAGGTTGTATCTTGGTACCATTTGGCAGGAGGTGTTAGAGGATCTTGTGGTAGAGGGTCTCAGGGTTAATTTGTCAGTCAGGTAGGGTGGGGCTCTGTGGTTCAGTGCTTTGTGGGTGAGGCAGAGAGTTTTCAAATTGATTTTATCTTTAATGGAGAGCCCCTTGCAAGGTTTTCTAGTTGCTGATATGTGCTCTCTTCTGGGTATGTTTAGGGCGGCTTTGAGAGCCTTATTTGCAGTATCTGAAGTTTGTTCAGGATGGACTTATTGGCAGGTAGGTAGAGACCGTTACAGTAGTCCAGTTGGACTGTATAAGTGCCCTAGCTAGTATAAGACAGCTATTGGGTTACAAGAGGGGTCTACACGCCCTGATCAAATTGGCTGTGTAGGCGGTGGCTGAAGCGGTTATATTTACGTGTTTAGTTAGTTTGGAATTTGCATCGAAGTAAACACCTAGAGTTTTTACATCTTTGGCAATGGGTATGTAGTTCCCATATATGCAAATACTGGTATAGTTTGGACTGAGTTTCATTAGAATCTCAGTCTTCTCATCATTCAGGCAGAGGCCGTGGAAGGCCATCCATGCCTGAATGATGGTGTAGATTGTGTTAATCCGCAATACATCTGTGTTGTAAGTGCCTGATAGGGGTATGATTATCTGGGTGTTGTCTGCGTAATTGGTGTAGATGACACCCAGAAGGTCCAGTATATCAAATAGGGGCTTTGTAAAGATATTATACAAAGTAGGAGAGACACATGATCCTTACGGCACGCCACAGGTGATGGGAATGGGCTCAGCAGCTGCCGTGAGTGAGAAGACATGCATGGTCCTGTTGTTAAGGAATGATTGAATCCATGTGATGGCTGAACTCGAAAAGTGAGCTGCTGATGCGAGGTGGTCACAAAGTACCTTGTGGTCGACCAGGTCGAATGCCACCGACAAGTCCAGGAGGAGTAGGATGGCCACTCTGCCTTTATCTTTTAGTTCGTCAATCTGGCTTTTGAGGTCAACCAGTGCTGTTTCGGTTCCATGTTGCGGTCTAAAGCCAGACTGTCGTGATCCAAGTAGTTTTTTAGTCTCAAGATAGTGTTGGATTTGCAGGTATGCAACCCTATCTAGGATTTTTAATAGAAAAGGGACTGTTGTGATTGGTCTGTAGTTTGTAGGTATAGATGGATCTAACGTTTGTTTCTTGAGTAATGGGAGCACCCATGATTCCTTTAGGTTGCACGGTACGGAGTTGCTGGAGAATGATGAGTTGATTAATTTGGTGATAAAAGGAGCCAAATCTCTGGCTGCATCTTTTATGATCTGAGCTGGGCAACTCTCCCTTGCAGTTAGAAGGTTTCAATGAGGCTATCATTGTTTGTACCTCTGGTACTGATACATTGGTGAATTTTAAAACCTGAATTAAGGTTTATGGGGGTGGACGTTATTAGACTGTTTTGATTACCGGTGATTAGTCGGTGCCATTTGTTGGCTATTTTAGTCTGGAGACCAGTGATTTTATTGGTAAGTGCATTTTGGATGCAGGTCTTATCCTTGTCGCAAGTGTCTGCAGGTGTGTTAGGATTTTCCAGCTCTCTTAAAATGTTAAACAGTTCTTTGGAACTGGAGCTTGCTTGGTTTATCCTGTCATTGAAAGTTTCTTTTTAAGTGCGGATAATGTCACTTTTGTAAGTAGCAGTGATGTTTGCTAGGTTGGTTTTGTTCTCAGTGGAAGGAGTGTTCTTCCAGAGCGTTTCAAGTTTCCTCTTTTCTGTGCGTAGTAGTTTGAGTTCAGATGTGCTCTTGGTGTCCCACTGCGCAGTTTTAGTGGGGCGATTGCATCTCTGGCTTTGGTCATAGATTCATTGTACACGTCTAGCATCAGATTCGGGTCATTCGTGGGAGGTAAAGCATTGAGTGTGGGAATTACTATGGGGAGGATGGCCTCAGCTGTGATGTCGCGTTTGTTTCTAGTCAGACAAGGTGGTGCAACTGGGCTTTTTATCAATTCTAGATTGTTGATGTTGAGCTCAAAGGCTAGGAGGTGGTGGTCCGCCCATAATAAGGGTGAAGACTTCTTTATTGTAATACTGCAGTTTAAATCCGCTACCCAATCGAGTGTTCTGCCTTTCTCGTGAGTAGGTTGGGTGATTTTTTGTAGGAAGCCATGTTCTGATAAGGGATTAGCTGCCGATATGGCAGGTAAGGCATTTGGGCCCTCATAGCCGAGGTTATAGTCTCCTAGGATAATGATTTGCGCTGTGAGTTTAGTGTTGTAAGCTGCTATAGCAGAAATGTCTTCTTCAAATGATCCTAAGAGACCTGGAGGCCAGTATAACAGGTGGATGGTGATCGTATTTTTGGGTGAAGTTTGCAATTTGACTGTTAAGACTTCGCAAAAGGTGACAGGAGCCGAGGTGGCTATTCTCATGTCAAGTGTAGATCTAAAGATGATGGCAGTGCCTCCTCCTCTAAAGTTAGGTCTATCGGCTCTAAGAATGTAATAATTATGGGGGACCGTTAGGGCAAGGGCTGGGCCAGCTGCATCATGCAGTCAAGTTTCCGTTACTGCAAGGAAGTCAAGATTATTTGATAAAATAATATCTGCAACTTCGGTTGCGGGGGCTATGAGGGACCTGGCATTTAGTAGAGCCCCTTTTATTGGATGCGGTATATTGGGTGAGGTGAGGATTCTTTATGTCTGACATCTCTTTCGGTTTACCTTGGTATCTTTTGCGGTTTAATATTTCTGGTCATTGGGTTCCGTAGGTGGTTTATTGGTAGTCTTAGGGTTGCGTTTAGCTAGTCGGCTATGGTCTGTAGGGAGCCTAGTTCTTAGTCTATTGTTTCTGACAATCGTTTCAGGGTAGGTAGTAGGTAAACCTATAAAAGGGTTGGATACATTTTTGTCAGTGGTAAAGGTAGTGGGAGTATCATTATTGTTCCACGATGAGTTCGTGTGTAGGGTAGGTAGTAATGGAGTGGGCCTGATTCTTGAGTCTCTACTGAAGGTACTCAGTGCAGGTAAGAATGGGGTGGCCTTGATCATAGGGGTGACAGTTGTGGTAGAACTTTGGTTGGTGTCCTGCAGATGCTCCATCGGGACAGTGTTACAAATGTAGGTGTCAAGCCAGGTGGTGCTAAGTGACAATAGGATAAGGCAAAGTAAGCTGATCATGGTGTGTAGGTTATTGCTGTGAGGCAGTGTGGTGTGCCGAGACACCTATCAGATAGGCTGCTTCATCAATTGTGCAGATGATCATTAATGAAGTAAATATTAGCAATAGCTACAGTCCAGCAGTAGGTCTTAGCGGGGCTAAGCAACAGAAAGGACAGGTTCAGAACAATAGTGGGTGCAAAAATCAGCAGCAGGTCCTAACTAACTGTGCGCCTAGGTGGGGGCTAGGCAGCCGGATGGATAAGATCTGGAAAGCAATGCTAGGTGCAGTCTAGCGGAATACCTTGGTAGGGTTTAGGCAAGAAGAGGCTGGGTATCAATATTAACAATATTTGACAAATGTTGGGTGCAGGCACTATGTCTAGGTAAATCTAAAAGAACTACGAACCAAAAAACGTAAAGCCCTAAACTTATGGCAAAAAGCGCCCAACGCCTCCTCACTATCGTCCTTCAAATCACTGGCCACACAATACAAAAAAAGCATCACAGCAGCTAAATCTGCATCCTACAATGAAAGAATCTCCAACGCCACCTCAGAATCCAAAGAGCTCTTCGCCATCTTCAAGGAACTCTCCACACCGGCCACTAAGTCCCAAGAGATTGTCAAGGACCAAGCCTGGTGTAGCACCATACAATCCGGCCCTCCTAAACAAATTGAACTCCTCCAAGCTAAAATCCTAGACCATCACAAAAATCTCACTCAGCAAATCTTAGCTGCATCCCATAAGGAAACAGTGACTGAGAACAAAAAGATAAGTCACATTACACCTTTTAAATTTAGAGAAGTCTCAGAAAAAGAGGTAATCAATATCGTCAACAGAATCAAACCCTCCAATTGTAAAGGCGACGCCTGCCCCACCAAATTAGTCAAAGATTGCTTTGAAACACTAGCACCATTCCTCAATTCCTTCATCAATGCATCCTTCAACTCAAACTCAGTCCCAACCAGCCTAAAAGAAGCTTGGGTGCACCCTCTTCTCAAGAAACCCACTCTAGATCGAGAAAACGCCAAAAACTATAGACCCATCACAACCGTTCCCTTCCTGCTCAAGATCCCCGACAAAGTCGCCTACTCACAAATACAGCACTACCTCGAAGAAAATTGCATCTTAGGCAAAAGGCAATCGGGCTTCTGCCCGGGCCATGGGACCGAATAGGCCCTATTAGACCTTAAAATTCAACTTAATGACATCATGGACAAAGGCAAACCGGCACTCCTCCTACTATTAGACCTATCTGCTGCCTTCGACCTGGTCAACCATGACATTCTAGGCACGCAACTCAAAAATGAAGCTCACTTCTCGCCTGAAGCTGTCTCCTGGGTCAAATCCTTCCTTGAGGGTCGACTTATGAAAGTCTTTTCTGAATCTGCAAACGCTACCCCAACCACCATCCATTGTGGCGTCCCACAATAATCCTGCACTGCACTCACCTTATACAACATTTTCACCCTCCCACTGTTCAATGACCTCGACCAACGCCACATAGCTTACACCAACTATACTGACGACACACAAGTCCTGCTCCCCCTTACTGGGTATATGAACAAGACGCCGCAGCACTAACTAAAATATACACAGCCATTCAAACCTGGATGGCAGCCAACGGCCTCTGCCTTAATGGGGACAAAACAGAGATCCTACTAGTTGGCACCAAAGAAACACTAAACAAACTCCCGCCTCTATACAAATCCTTTAACGTTGATAACTCCACCATCACAGTCTCCACTGCAGTAAAAACACTAGGAGTATATCTAGACTCCACTCTCTCTATGACACAGCAAGTCAATGCCGAAGCCTCCTCTGCTGCACTTACCACTAAGATAATCAACGCTGTTAAACCCTTCCTATCCTCGGAAAACTGCCTGAAGGTAGTCAGAGCCACAGTAGGTACCAAACTGGACAACTGCAATGCCCTCTTCCTGGGCACGTCTGCACAAAACATTAATAAAATGCAAGTCACACAAAACAATGCCCTAAGAGCAGCCCTAAGCATTCCAAAAAGGGAGTACATCTCCCAAGCCAGAAAAGAAGCACACTGGTTACCTTTAAAAGATCACATACTATTCAAATCCATGTCCATCACCCGCAGATGCCTCTCTGCCAATGCCCCCACCCTATCTTTCTGAAAGGATCACCCTCAATACTTCCACTAGACCTACCAGGTCACACCTGACTAACCAGACCCATGTACCCACATTCAAAAGAAGCAAAGCCGGAGGGTCCAGCTTCCAACACCTAGCACCCAAAAACTGGAACGCACTCCCCACAGCCTTAAGGAATGAAAAATCATACTATGCCTTCCGTAGACTACTCAAAACCACGCTGTTTAACTAACCCTGCTTCACCTGTCCTATTGTATTTTCACCACTGTAGGTAAATAACAGCAAATGTATGAAAATATGCTTCTATGCCCTGCTGTGTATCTGTATATTCACCATGTATGCCTGTAACAAGTAAGACCTCTTTAGCGCCACGATGCTCCCGGGCAGATGTGCGCTCTACAAATCCAAATAATTAAAATAAAAAAAATAAAAATCCTAACAACAAGATAGGCAAGTTTAATCCTAGGATGGGTCAGTACATTTCGAAAGCTAGGTACATTTAATAGTGGGCACGTGCACATGTAGGCAGTAGACTATGCAGGTTGTACCGCAATGCAGTAAACCCATTAGACTTCAGATAAATGACAGCGTACATGAAGTTTGGCAGTAGGGTTTACGCTAACTACTGGATGACGAGATGGCAGGCAAATTTTAGTAGGTATCAAAGGCTAAGTAAACATCGGTGCGACGCATTGCACAGGATGGCGACAGATTAGCATGGAACACTGTGTAACTGAATGCAGCATAGCACGGTACACTAATTTCAGCAGTAATATGACAAAGCACTCTGGATAGCAGGTGGGTACTTACAGTGCCAGAAGTGGTGATTATCTAGGCATAGAGTGCAGTCAGCGGTATGTTGGCAGAGTAGTCAGAGTGAAACATTGTACAAAATAATTACAACACCAGTACAGTAACGCAGCAACGAGTGGTCGGGTGGCACGATGCTCAAAATAAACAGTGAAGTAGTGCCGCACCGTGAGTATCAGCTGTGTTGTTTACCAAGGCAAATGGGGAGATTGTCTGGGCGGCGCAGATGGGAACAGGAAGTGGCTGCATGGTGCATTACATGAATTAAGCATTCAAAGACATACAATGTAGGGAAATTGGCTGCGCCCACATGGCAGTGAAAGTGAGCGAAATAGCGCGCTGTGCAGATTAAAATGAAGGGGTTCTCTGTTGCTGCAGGTGAGGTGTTGGTGGGGGCTTCTGCCGTCGCCACCTCGCTCGCTGGTTAGCAGAGTTCTTCGATGAGTCATCAACGGATCCTTCTTGAGTGAATTCCCTTTAAGGCAGGAACCACAGATCGTCGGGATTTCTTGAAGAAGAGGTGAACAATGTTGTCGAGGCAGCAGCTTCGGTACTTGTGGTGCTCGTTGATGATCAGTGGAAAACGCCCTGCAACGGTGAGGCGCGCAGTGCACCTCGATGACAAGTGTTTGTTGCTGCAAAGGGAAGACAATAAATAACTGTATTCCCTGCAAGGGGGTTGGGTTGTTAATGTCTGGCGTCGGCGAACGTGACTCGACCCATCTGGCTTCCGGATTTTCATCGCCATCTTTTTGGTCTTCGGGTGGCGGGAAACCCACCGGCAGATTCCCCTCGGTCGTCGACGACCTTGACCTTCTCCGGCAGGACGTAAGCAGTCAACAGTGATGAGCAAGAAAGTACTTGATTCAAAGTGTCTTAGGCAATAGAGTGTTGCTGCTCCGGTCGATGAGGTTACAGCGTTACCTCCGAATCTCAGTCGATGATGATGGACTTCAATGTCCGGGCGCTTCACTTCAGTCTTCTAGGCTATCCCCGTCTCCGGGCGGCAGCCTTTCGAGGGTCTGACTGTTAGGGAGAAATCTCCAGAATGGCTAATTTCCCTTACCTACTGAGTACCTCAGCAGCTTTGCTGGATTTCTAGGATTTATATTTTTCACCTGGTAAGAGTGCAAGCCTTTTTGTCCCACTCTTGCATGTGTTCTGCCAGATAATACTAAAGAATATATATATATATTTTTTATTTGTATCAGTTGAAATTAATCAACCTTTCAAATACAATTACATATTATATATACATATAACACTTTATAGGGAAAAGTAGGGAGAAGGAAAGAGCAATGAACAAATAAACATAGGATCAATATATACAAATTATGAATCTTCCGCTTGACCTTTAAATGAACTTTAAAACAAACAATAAAAGAAAACTTATGAGAAATACAAGATTGTAAAACTTAGGTTTCGACTTCAAATAGAATGCATGAGAGACGAATATTGTCAATTAGTTTCAAGTTTTAAACTGGATAAAAAATTTACAGTGGCAATCTGTAGTGGTAAGTAGCCCGAGCCTAGTATTAGTGACCAGGTCACGTCTTGAGAAGCGAGACCTAGGTAGTTACAATGGGCCTCATTACACGGTAGGCGGAGAACCATGGCGTTATTAGCGCCATGGTTCATGCCGGTAAAATACCGGCACCGCCTTGGTGGAAAGGGGAATTACCGCCCCATTCCAAGGTTGGCGGGGCGGTAATTCCCCCTTCCACCATTGGCCTTCCCCATTCCCATTTTTGCCCCATAGGGCATAATGGGAATGGGGAAGGCGCTAATTACGGCACTGCAAATTGCGGTAACGTAATTAGCTGCCTGGGTCCCTTTGCGGGTTGGTTTTTAATGCCTGCAAAAAGCAGGCGTTAAATTCCCCAACCCGCAAAGGGACCTCGTAGTAAGGCGGTAAGGATTTACCGGTACCGGTAAAATACCGGTACCGGTAAACCCTTACCGCCTACCGTGTAATGAGGCCCAATGTCTCGCAAAATGAATTTCTCGCAACGGTCGAAGGACTTTACATTCCGTGATAAGATGCATCAAGGTTTCACGAGTGTCCATCGAGTTACAGTAACGGCAAAAATTCATTGAAATGCTCAGTAGTCTCCTTTTAACTTTTAACTCTCGAGTGACCCACAGGTTGAATCGTAATCTTAAAATGTTATTCCGGTATTTTTGAGATGGACATCGAATTAAATACGCTGGTAATGTGCGCATTTTTTTTATGTGGAAATCGAAATTCATCGGCATCTTGATATGCAAGACATGTAATTCGGGTAAGAATCCAGTCTGTGCGATATATTTTTAGTTTAGCTTTGTCCGGATTTTGCAATAAAAGATCTAATGATATCTCTGCCAAAATTAGCACGCGATAGACACTCGTCAACCAAGATGTGATGAACGGCTGTTTTGATGAAAACATATATGATAAAACATGTTTTAGCAAACCTTGGGATGTCGTTGACAGCAGCCATTTTCGAAAAAAGGAGCATTGACGCCAGTTGAAAATTGCCTGCATTGAGACTAAGCCGAGTTCATACCTTATCCAGGCAACTGGGGTGCAGGTTGGCAGATGTAATACTCAGCGCCAATATTTTGCCTCCCATTTTGTCAGTTGGAAGGAAGGGATTTCATGAAAAATGTCCAGCCCATATAATAATGCCAGAATGGTTTTCGCGGTCCAAAAATGCTGTGCTGGCAAAATTGAGAATTTACCATATTTATGCATTAAAATGCTGGCTTCTGATATAAATGATGTTAATCTTGTTTCAAGATGTATCAAGTGCCCTGTTGGTTGAATAAGACTCTCAAAAACCATGCCGAGATAGTTGTAATGAGGCACCCTATTTATAGGGGTTTGATTGAGGTTCCACACATAAGAAAGCGGACATCGCCTTTTCGGGGAATACACTACGATTTGTGTTTTGGATAGATTTATTTTTAGTTCGTTAATCTGTGTGTAAAGGAAAAAGGCGTTCAACAGACGTTGTAAACCCACTTGTGTTTTGGAAATAAGTACCAAATCATTGGCATATAAAAGGGTTTGGATTGGATGGCCATTCAATTTCGGGGAGTCTGAAATCACAATAGAGAGGTCATGTCTCACATCTTGAATATAGTAATTAAAGATGGCTGAAGCTAAGAGACAACCTTGTTTAAGGCCACGTGATGTATGAATCTGTTTTGACAACAAGCCGTCCAATGTCAATCGAACTCTGATCGATGTTTTGGAATGTAAAGCATATATCACATCCAGTAGAGTTGCAGGACAGTGATCTCTCTGCCATTTTGCTAATAGGAGGACGCGGCTCACTGAGTCAAATGCAGAATTGAGGTCAATGAACGAATAGAAGACTCGTTGTTTCTGCAGATGACATTGCAACTTGATTGAATTTAATGCAAATAAATTGATGGTTGTACCCATACCCGCAACGAAACCCGTTTGATGGGGATCATGGAAGGGTGAGTGCAGAGTCCAGTCATTGAATTTTGCAAGGATCATTTTGGCAAAAACTTTTCGTGGGGCGTCAAGCAAGGCGATCGGCCGATAGTTAGCTGGGAGGCAGCAATTGCCCTTCTTGAAGATCGGGATGATGATGGATGTTTTCCAGGAGCTTGGAATCTTGCGAGTGAGTAAGATATCTTTGAAGATAAGATAGAGAATGTGTGCCCATTCGTCCGGATGTGCCTTAAACATACGGTTCGAGAGCCCGTTGGGACCTTGCGCTCTTGATGAGCTAATTTGCATAATAATGGACCGAATTGATCTTTCAGACAGCTGTAATCGCCAGGGAGAGTCGGTGGCGGGGATATTTGAAATTCTCAAACGCTGAATCAGCATATAAAGCGGAAAAATGTGTGATCCAATCAGCTTCCAAGACGCCATTAATTTGTGTGTCGCCCTGTATATTCTGCTTATGGTTATTTAATAACTGCCACATATGTGCCAAATTTTTATCGGACATTGCAGCTTGCATTGAGATACTATCACGCTGGAACTGTGACGATTTCCTGCTCCTAAGCCAGTTTTTATAGCAGCATTTAGCAGTTTTTAGGAGTTGCCAACGTGAAGGATCGTTCGAGAAAATTGTTTCCTGATTTTCCGATATGCGCCTTTCATGACCTTAATTTCGGGATCAAAAGTGTGTAAATGGCAAACACGATTGTGCTGCAGAGTGGTTAGATTTTGCAAAAGGGTTTTAGGAGGTCCGGATATTGTGCACCATTGTCATGCCACTCATTTGCTTCTAAGATGTTTGCAAAAGACTGAATCTTGCCAATATTCCTTCTAAGGCGATTTCTTGCAGTGTTTATTGTTGCTACAGAATGTAAGACTCGACTACTAAGAACATGCTCAAAATTCCATGTGAGCTGTGCAACTAACACACATTGATCACTATTGGGGTGAGCACTGATAGAAAGATGTTGAACACTTTGGAACAGATTTGGACTCATGTAGATGTAGTCCAGAGTACTATTACTGGATCCAAGGTGCCAAGTGTAATTTGAGGGGACAACACCTGTAACAGAGCCATTTAAGCTGTATAGATTGTGATCTAACATAATACTTATCCATTTCTGTGCGGACCAAGAGTAACCAGATATGTCTCGACAATCCAAGTTAAGGTCTCCCGCAACAATGGTATGAGTGATGGAGGGTTTGGAAATTGTAAGGTCTAAGATTGTAATCAGACCATCGTAGAATATGTCATCGGCCATGGTGGTGGTATTGCGATAGACATTTATCAGTGCCAGTTCTTGGGAATGTCCCAGAATACGAACTAATTGAATCTGGGCTCCAACCGAGGCCCAAGGTGTGATAGAAAAGCCACTGGCTTTGGGTACACCCACTAAAAGGCCGGAGGAGGGGCGACCACTGCTCGGGATTGTAGGAAGAAAGGAGATCTCATAACCATCTTAGTCCGGGCACGTGATAAGCCAGGTTTCTTGTAAGGCTATCAAATGATGGAGGTTGGCCAAATTGGCAATGGAGGAATACAAGTGGGAGTGGCCCCTTGTGTTCCAACTTAAAAGCCAAATCAAATCTTTAGCACATGTTAATGGTTACTGATAATTGGAGGTTTCGCTTTGTACCTCTGCGGACTGCCTCCGAATTCCATGATAGATGTTAGATTTTGTAGTAAGGTGTTGAATTTTTAAAGGTACTTTTTCAGGTTCTTCTGCTAAGAGAAAGCCCATGCTAAACAGTTGCATCCTGCATTGCCAACTAGAGTCTCGGACTAGACCAGAAGGGATCCACAACCTGACAACTGCGCATGTAATTTCTGAGACAAATTCAATTTGCTCTATGTCATTAGATGCCAGATTTCTTAAGTCATCAATATCTCTGAAAATATTTAGGACGCTTTGCCGATTCAAGTCGTAACATGGAAACTTTCCTTCTCTACATTTTAAGATGAGAGTGAAAAATTGCTCACGTTGAGGATTTAAATGACGTGAGGCTATCTGAGTGTTGGCCCTTTCTGGAGCCCATTGCAATTGAGGGTTGTCGCTGTCATTGCTGGCATGAGTGCGGTAACCTCCTTTTTGATCTGCTTGTCGTGTGGGCATTGGTTTCTGAGTAGGTTGGACTTCATAGACAGCTGCAGCTGAAGCAAGAGAGTTTTGTGCTTTTGCTAAACTGATTGCCAGGTATTCGTCTATTTTTTGTCTAAAATTCTCAAGTTGAGTCAAGGTTGTAGGATCATCGACGGTAACTGGCAATTTCTGCTGACTTTGAAGACTGTTGGCCTCATTACGTCCCAGGCGGAGGACCATGGTGCTATTAGCACCATGGTCCATGCCGGTGTCCGCCATGGCGGAATGGGAATTACCACCCCATTCCGAGGTTGGCGGGGCAGTAATTCCCCATGCCGCCATGGCCCTTCCCCATTCCTATTTATGCCACATAGGGCTGAATGGGAATGGGGAAGGCGCTAAGTGCGGTGCCGCAAATTGCGGCACCGTACTTAGCACCAAGGTCCCTTTGCAGGTCCCTACTTTAACGGCTGGTAAAACCAGCCGTTAAGGTCAGGTCCCGCAAAGGGACCTCGTAATTAGGCGCTAATAGGTTAACGGCGCCGCAGCCTTTTACGGCGCAGTTAACCCATTAGCGCCTGGGTCGTAATGAGGCCCTAGATATTTTAGCAGAAGCCAAAACGAAAGGAGTTGGCGGTTTGACAGGATAGGCACCTTCTATTATTTGGTTATTTGTGGTGTTTGTCAGTGGAGGGCCTATTGATGTGGAAGTGTGAGCGTTCGCAAAAACCTCATGTGGGCAGCATTTTGTGCTTTCAGAGCAGCTAGTTGTTTATCTGCCTCGATGTTGCGATCTATAGATGAAACTAGCTGCGACAATGGAGACAATGGGGCGTGAACTTGAGTGACAATATCCTGTTTGGCTATTCTCGAAGGCATGAAAAAGGGCCCAACAGGTAAGTTTGAAAGGACTGGGTAGAACGAGTCTTGTGTCAATCTATTCCTTGTCATGTCAGCCAAGACTGATGAAGGCAGGCGAAGGGTTCTCACAGAAAGAGGTGGCAAAGCTGGTCGAGCCATCTCTGATAGAGACCCTTCCGAGGACATGCTGGTCGACACACATGATTGCAAATGAGAGGGTGGAAAAACATTAGTCTGTGTCGGAGGAATGATTGCATTATCTTTTAAAGCAGTAGATTTGCCCAGAGCCATAAAGAAAGAATTCAAAGGGCCTCATTACACGGTAGGCGGTAAACCATGGCGCTATTAGCGCCATGGTTCATGTCGGTAAAATACCGGCACTGCCTTGGTGGAAAGGGGAATTACTGCCCTATTCCAAGGTTGGCGGGGAGGTAATTCCCCCTTCCACCATTGCCCTTCCCCATTCCCATTTTTGCCCCATAGGGCTCTATGGGAATGGGGAAGGCGCTAATTATGGTACCGCAAATTGCGGTACCGTAATTAGCTCCACTGGTCCCTTTGCGGGTTGGTTTTTAACGCCTGCAAAAAGCAGGCGTTAAATTCCCCAACCCGCAAAGGGACCTTGTAGTAAGGCAGTAAGGATTTACCGGTACCGGTAAAATACTGGTACCGGTAAACCCTTACCGCCTACCGTGTAATGAGGCCCAAAGACTCTTTAGTTTGCTTAAGATTTGCCATGTTCTTTGTTTTTTTTAATGCAAGGGGCTTTTGTGATGCAACTTTTGGATTTCTTACTTTTAGCGCATCTAGAAATGCACGTGCACCAGTCTTATAGGCAGGCTTCTCGATGAGCCAATAGGAGAAGCAGAGGGCGGATCAGTTAGGCGGGACTAGGGAGAGAGGAAAGAAAAAAAAAAACAATGTCTTAAGTGACGCTCTTGCCACAGGCAACTGAGCACAAGCGTGCACCCACATGCGGGTGCGTGCGCCCCAGTCCAAATATTTACTTGTTTGATGCAAGTGACGCGAGTTCCGTGTTTCAGCACACACAACCTTCCTCTTGCTGACTCGTGAATTGGTTCTGGTGCTGTTGAAGCAGATCCACGAAGCAAGTTCTTTGTTGATGAACCACAGTCACACGAAGCAGACAGCCGGGGGAACAACCCAACAGCCGACACACTTACAGACACTGCCAGATGCGCGCGTGAGATGTGCATGTACCAGTCTTATGTGCAGGCTTCTCGATGAGCCAATAGGAGAAGCAGGGGGCGGATCAGTGAGGTGGGATTGTTTGATGCAAGTGACGCAAGTTCCGTGTTTCAGAACGCTCAGCCTTCTCTTGCTGACTCGAGCGTTGGTGCTGGTGCTGTTGAAGCGGATCCACGGAGCAAGTTCTTTGTCGATGGCACACAGTCACACGAAGCAGACAGCTGGGGGAACAGCCCAACAGCCGACACAATTACAGACACTACCGGATGCGCCTTTTATTCTTGTGAGGAGAGCTAATTGGTATCAGGTGAATGCACTTAGCAACCTTTGCCTGACCCAATTAGCGGGAAAAGTCCAGTACGATGTGTGTAAGTGGATGTTGTTACACTCAGTCTCCCTCCTCTTCCTCGGCCCATTGTTTGTGTAGAAAAGGGAGGGTGTTGGGACCTCGGAGCATCCTAAAGCATACGATGGGTTGGATAAACAAAATAAGGAGGAATACCATGTTTCGCCATTGGTTATCTCACCCCCTCTCGCTGAAGACCCCTCACTCAGGTGATCCTCCACCGCTGGTCCACCCCCAGGAACTGGATCCAAAAGAGATGGCTGTGTCCTGGCCACCTGGATGACAAGTCCTCGAGGACTAGCGGGTGAGGCATACTTTGGTTTCTCACATATCCTTCCCCTATGCAAGGTGGATAGGTTTGTTCTTACCCAAAGTCCTCTAGTTTGAGGGCTCGGGAGAGGACTAGTGGAAGTTCTATCCTGGGACTCTTGCATATTCACAAATTTTCTTTTTGGTTGTTCTGGTTGGGGCTTGTCTTAACTTTAGTTGTGAGTAGCCTATTAACTGTGATTGAGGGATTTTGATACCCATACTGTCTCTATGAGGGTCTGTACCTGTCCATTCCCCTTTCAGATGTAATTTGACATAAACTTACAAGGGGGATCCCTTCCCTGAGTTTTTCTCATTTTGGGTTTCCCTCTGTCGGGCTCTGACCTCTTTCGGATATCGAAGACTTTCAAATGTGCGTGGTTTCCTTCTCAGGCCACAGCAGAAGCACTTCGATTAAATGTTCACAGTTCAACTTTCACTTTCCGCCTTCTCTGGGAGTGAACTTCTTTATTTCACTTTTTGTTGTTCATACGCCTTATCGCTTTAAACAATTCACTTTTCACTGAGACTTTCGAGTGGGCTACTTACTTTCACCAGACCACTCTGCTACTTAGTATCGCTGTCTTCCCAGTCGTCATTTACTTCAAAGTTCATTCACAGGTCTGCCTTTCCTTGCGTTCCATTCGCACGCGGGCAGGATCCACTTGCATTATATTGCT
Source organism: Ambystoma mexicanum (assembly GCF_040938575.1). Lineage (NCBI taxonomy): Eukaryota > Metazoa > Chordata > Amphibia > Caudata > Ambystomatidae > Ambystoma > Ambystoma mexicanum. Next base: position 1,679,562,937 of record NC_090937.1, read on the forward strand.
GCTATCTCAAATTTTTAACACACACCAGTCTCTCAGGTTGCTTTGGCAACTCACCGGCTGTGTGTGTTTCTTGTTTGCTTTTTTGATACACAATTCATGAGTCAAGGTTAGTGCCACAGGCTTGACCTTGCCTCTCCAACGCTGGCTTTCACCCGGGAGGATCGCTGGCATCCTTGGAACACAATGCAATCTTCACCTGTGGGATCTGGTCTCCTCCAAGTGTTTTGTCCTACCTTGAACCCTTCCCTTGCCTCATCACACCCTGAAACACGTGTCTATGGGCACGATATAAATCAAATATATATCATGCCGAATGATGCTGTCCATATTGAATTGGGATTTGGCCTTTTAGAAGATGAGTTTCTGCTTGAACTACTGTTACATTGGTTGCGTATTTGGTCTACTCCCAAGGCTAACCTTACGCAGAGGAAACACTTGGAGGAGACCAGATCCCACAAGTGAAGATTGCATTCCAGCGGGTCGGAGGTAACAACATCCAGTAAGGAACTCTGAGGTTTTCAGACCCACGGCTCCTGGCCCTTGGTCCATTGTTCTGCTCCAGTAGGTTTGCCTTCATCTCGGACGCCCTGCTCATACTCGTGTTCCGCCTTGCTCAGAGTGTGTCTTTGGGTGCTGCCTTTTATTCATGTGAGGAGAGCTAATTGATATTATGTCTATGCACTTAGCATCAAGTGCTTGACTTTGCCTGACCAGATTAGAGGGACATGTACAGTACGATGTGTGTAAGTGGATGTTGTTACTCTCAGTCACCCTCTTCCTCAGTTAAAAGATGAACAAGTTACTTACCAACTGTAACGTTCTTTCGACTGGATGTTCCTCCCACGTATTCCTTATGTTTGATATATCCATATCCCAGCTTTCTGCTCCGGAAACTTTTTTCCAGGAGAGGACGCTACGCGTTGATGACTGTCGAGTTGATGTCCCTCGAAGGCCTCCGTCTCAACGTCGACGTCAACACTGGTGTAAATAGTCACGCACAGCGTCCTTTGCTCAGTTCCGTTTTGGAGAGCTAATTATTGTGCAGGATGAGGCAGTTACTACCCTTGATGGAGCCCAGACTACAACTACAAGGGAAGTTTTACTGCGGGGAAGGATAGGAGGGGCGATAAGGAATACGTGGGAGGAACATCCAGTCGAAAGAACGTTACAGTTGATAAGTAACTTGTTCTTTGAATGGATTGTGTCCTCCCACATATTCCTTATCTTTGATAGACTCCCAAAGCAGTAATGTGTACCGGAGCAGGAGTAAAAATGTGTAAGTTTTAGGTGTGCATAGAGTGCAATACAGCTTTTCCAAATGTGGTCTCTTGGCTAGTGGAGGAGTCTAGACTATATGATATATGATAGGTTATTTATAACACGCTTAATACCCAGAGGTTTCTAAGCGCAGAACCGGGGGATCGAACCTGTGGTGCTCCGAGGCGTCTTGCTTCCAAGGCGAGCACGTTGCCCCTGAGCTACTGTCCCGAGAATATGGTGAAGGTGTGTGCAGGCGACCATGTGGCAACTGCACAGATGTCTTTTATTGGAACTCCCCTCTGGAGAGCTGACGAAGCTGCGATACCCCTGGTTGAATGAGCCCTCAGATGTTGAGGAGGGTCTTTGCCTGCCAATTTATAGCATTCTAGAATAGTTAGAATTATCCATCTTGAAATGTTTTGTTTAGTGTTGGCAGTGCCTAGCTTATCCCCTGCGTATCCCACAAACAATTGGTCTGTTTGCCTAAGTCTTGCAAGTCTGCTGATGTAGGAACTCAAAGCACGCTAAGTCTGTGCAGTCTTTCTTCCTCTTTCCCCAGATGAGGAGGAGGGTAAAATGAAGGTAAGGGGCCTCATTAGGACCCAGGCGGTAAGGGGTTTACGGCGGCGTAAACAGCGCCGACCCTTACCGCCTGATTCCGAGGTCCCTTAGCGCCATGGAGGATTTAACACCTGCTTTTAGCAGGTGTTAAAATCCATGGCGCTAAGGGACCTTGTTGTTAATTACGCCACCATAATTTACGGTGGCGTAATTAACGCCTTCCCCACTCCCATTATGCCCTATTGGGCAAAAATGGGAATGGGGAAGGGTAAATGGGGGTTGGGGACTTACCGCCCCGCCAACCTCGGAATGGGGCGGTAAATCCGCCAACCACCATGGCGTAAACGTAGTTTACGCCATGGTGGTAAAGGTACGACCCAGGCGGTAACTTACCGCCTGGGTCGTAATGAGGCCCAAGGTTATCTTTTGTGTAATATGAAATTCTGACACAACCTTTGGGAGAAAATTTGGCTTCACCTGTAGAACAACTTTGTGCCTCATTAAGAGTTTGGCGGTAGCCGTGCCGGTAAAAGCACCGTGGCTGCCGCCAAACTCGTGAATTTAACGGCACCCAGCATTGGGGACGAACGTGGGCATTCCAACCTTGGTGGACCCATAGGTCTCAATGGGAATGGGGAGGTCGGATGCACCAGCACCATTTATGAATGGTGCCGGTGCATCAGACGTGTTGTGTTCGCGGGTGCCTGTGTGCACGCCAGGTCAGACATGGCGGGCACACAGGCACCCGCGAGCACAACTCATAGTTTGCCGGTCCCAGAACTACGGTACCGGCAAGATTACCAGTAACGTATTTCCCAGACAGGCAAACTCGTAATGAGGATCTTTGGGCATCATTCCGAGTTTGGAGGAAGCCATGGTGCTATTAGCACCATGACTGCCTCCAAAATCGGTCCGGGTTCCTTGAATGGGGACTTACCGGGTCATTCCAACCTAGGAGGACCTGCTAAGTCCCTATTCAAAAAACCAATCCCCATTCCCATTTGAGCCCCCATAGGGCTAAATGGGAATGGGGAGGGAGCTAATAGCGGGCCCGTTATTTGCTCCCTGGTCCCTTAGCAGCTCCCGCTAAAGGAAAACCAGCTGCCCTTAGAGGGACCCGCTAAGGGACCTCGTAGGGGGTTAACGGCACCAGCATTCTTACTGGTGCCGTTAACCCCCTACCGCCAGGGTTGGAATGACCCCCTTTGTCTTTAAGAAAGCCGATGTCAGGAGGTTTGCAAGATAAAGCTTATAAATCACTCACCCGCCGGCTAGATGTTATTGCTACCAGAAAAATAGTTTTAAAGGTGAGAAATCTCAGTGGGCACGAATGAAGGGGTTCAAAAGGGGTACCCATTAGGAATTTCAAGACTAAGTTTAGGTCCCAGATGGGGACTTTAAATGGAGTTGGAGGGTAAACATTCATTAACCCTTTCAAAAGTTGAACAACCAAGGGTATTTTGAAGTATGAGGGTTGCTCAGCAGTGCGTTTAAAAATAGACAGCGCTACAAGGTAACCCTTGACTGTACCGATCTGGAATCCTGAATTCGCTAGGTGTAAAAAGAAAGATAACACCATTGGTGTATTACATGAAAAGGGGTCAACATTTTTGTCCCTATACCAGCTGCAGAATTTGTTCCAATGGCAGCGGTATAGTGACTTGGTTGCTGATCTTCTGGTCAAAAAGCAACACCTCCATTACGTTATCCGGGAGGTCCCAATCTTTGTAACTCAGCCTTTCAGAAACCATGCGTTAATACTGATAGTCCTGATATCCGGATGTAGAACCTGACCCTCCTCTTGCGAGAGAAGATCCTCTCTTTGTGGAAGACGAATCAGAGGACAGATGGACATGTCCAGAAGGTCTGGGTACCACATTCTCCTGGCCCAATCCAGGGCATGAGGATTGTTAGGGAGATTTCTCAGAAAGGTGCTAATTCCTCTCTACCTTAGAGACCCCTAGTTATTTTTCTGGACTCTATGGGCCTCATTCCGAGTATGGCGGTAAGGGATAGCGGCCACCGCTAACGAGAGCGGTGGCGGTAATCCCTTACCGCCATACTCCGAGTTCCCTTAGCGCCATGGTGCTTTTAACACCTGCTTTTAGCAGGCGTTAAATACCATGGCGCTAAGGGACCTTGATGTTAATTACGCCACCGTAATTTACGGTGGCGTAATTGACGCCTTCCCCACTCCCATTATGCCCTATGGGGCAAGAATGGGAATGGGGAAGGGTAAATGGGGATTGGGGAATTACCGCCCCGCCAACCTTGGAATGGGGCGTTAATTCCGCCAACCACCAAGGCGCTGCCGGTCCGGGTACGGCGTCAACCAAGGCGTTAATAGCGCCATTGGTTAGCGCCGTACTCGGAATGAGGCCCAATGACTTTTAAATTTTGAACCTGGAGAGAGTGAGACCTTTTTCCCCACTATCTTGTGTATTTTTCTGATTGTTAACTCTGTTTCCTTGTGTTTTTGGAGTCTGACGAACTCCATAGGCATCTTTTTGCATTGTGGCGCACAGCACCTTTATTGCAGTGACACAGGGAAGTATTTCAGATTTCCCAAGGTTGATCATGGATTAACTACTGTTATCAAGAGTTATCAAGAGCAGTAAAGTGAAATTGACTTGACTTACATTTTAACTTCCTAGACCCAGCACACACTATCTTACAATAGGGTGCTGGAGGGATTACTTAGTAACCCCTTTGTCTAGCTTCTCATGTAACATTTGTTATGTTATCCTTAACACATTTAATGGCTGGTGGCAGTGGTTACCTTTTACTACTGTGTTGTCTTTTTACTGTGTGCTGCGTTCGCAGCTACAGTAAAGCACCCAGTTTTCTTTTTTCACCATTTCTTGTTGTTTTGGTCCTTCCTGAGATTTACTCTGCGTGCCAAACCAGGTTTGGTCCCTTTGTTTGTTTTGTCTTTGGCGGGCTTCACGAGTGAAACCCGCCTCTGGCTCCAGAGAGTCTGGTGGGGGCAGGAAGTGAGGGAGGTGCCCGAAACTCCCTGTGCTTAGTCTCCTAGGAGACAGAAATGCACTCCTTTGTGATTGGCCGGCTGGCTATCCGACTACAACAGCCACCCTGCTGTGTGACTGATAGCTAGGCTGGAACGAATGGGAGAAACCTGCATAAAAGGTGAGGCCTTTTGGCTGGAAGGCAGATCCGATCACTGGACGAAGGAATCCAAAGAAGAACTTGAAGAGGACGACTGCTGCAACTCCTGGACTGTTGGTTTGCGCGGTGAAGCCCTGCTGCTGTGCTGAAGCTCCAAGTTCGCCTCGACAGAGAAGCCCTGCGAAGACGACTTCTCCCCTTGAGTTGGTGGGACCGATCAACTCCCAAGTAAGCCACCTGGACATCCGCCTCGGAGCCAGTTGAATTTCCACAGAGTGATGCTGGAAACCCTAGAGCCAGGCACAGGAACACCAGTTTGTGTGCGTTACTTTAAGTTGGCCAAGAGACTCCAGCAAGATCCTCCGGACTCCCAGGAAGCAGGACTGACTGAGCCTGAGCCCCCCCAACAGAGTGCGGGACCCCAGATGCAAGGAAGGTCTATCTCGACAGCCAGAAACCACGGTGGTGCTGTTTGCGGTAGACGCAAGGAGCTGAAACTCTGAAGAGCCACTGATTTGAAGTTTGCCGGTTGCGGTTGGCGACGATCCCGTTGTGGTGCAGGAGTCCCCAGGAGTCCTTCCTCTTGTCCCCACGACTGAGGCCCAGGAACGACAGGATCTGCAGAGCTGCACAGGAACCAGGATCACCAGCTGCATCTTTTCTTCAAACCAAAGGTACTGTAAAATCTGAGGGAACTTACCTCTCACTGTAGATTTGCTTGTAGCGTCTACTTCACAAGTCTCCCGGCTTGTGGCCCTACATTTGATTCTTCTTTTGTCTTCAAAGAACTTTAAAAACAGTGTGCAGAGACTTTTTACTCACCTTCAAGAAGTGCTTCAGTTAACAAGACTTGTGCCCATTGACATTGGTTTACCTAGTTCCCTGAAGGACCCTTCTCTCCTCTGTTGCTTCCTTCGAGGAAGGGGTTAGACTATTCTGCATTGGGGGGGTTTCAAAAGTATCTGCCTTGTTTACTAAGTGCATTTGAGGTCTCTTGTTTATTCTGCTGAATCTTTCTTTTTACATTCTCTCTGCCTACTCTAGGTGTAACAGTAATATATTAATGCCAACAGCATCCTAGTTATTTAAGTCACCTGATGGTGTAGGAATTGTCTGTGTCATCCCCAACGGGAAATACTGAATCTAAAGAAACCTAAGAGTGTGGAATTTTTAAGTGTATTTGAGTGTTGCTTTTATATTGCTACCTTCTGAAGAAGGCTTGTTTAAATGACTGGTAAATAAATTCATTATTTTTATCAAGAAATCTTGAGTATCAGTGTTTATTTGAATGCTTGTCACTGTGAATCGCTGTGTAACTGCATTACTGCTCACATTGAACCCTCTTGAGCTAAGCCTGGCTGCTAGGTCACACTACCAACCTGTATATATATATCATATTAGGTCCAGGGACAATTAGAGTAAGTGCATAGAAGAAAGTAAGGGGAAGAATAGAGAACAGAGAGTAAGCAGTTAAAAAGAGTGGAGAAGCAAGAGGGGAGAGTGAACACAATTACAAAAGTCAGTAGTAACGCATAATGTTGCAAGCCAGGATACAAGATGAAGATGGGAACAGCATGATTCGCCTCATTACACGGTAGGCGGTGAGCCATGGCGCTATTAGCGCCATGGGCCATGCCGGTAAAATACCGGCACCGCCTTGGCGGAAAGGGGATTTACCGCCCCATTCCAAGTTTGGAGGGGCGGTAAATCCCCTTTCCGCCATTGCCCTTCCCCATTCCCATTTCTGCCCCATAGGGCTCTATGGGACTGGGGAAGGCGCTAATTACGCCACCGCAATTTTGCGGTGCCGTAATTAGCTCCGAGGTCCCTTAGCGGGTTGGATTTTAACGCCTGCAAGAAGCAGGCGTTAAATCCTCCAACCCACAAAGGGACCTCGTAGTACGGCGGTAAGGGTTAACGGTCATCGTTGCCATTAACGGTGACCGTTAACCCTTACCGCCGTCCGTGTAATGAGGCCCCATGAGTACAAGATGCAAAGGAAGTCCAGCATGAAAGTTGAGAAAGGGTGACACACCGTGAACGAATGAAGTCCATAACAGTAAAATCCAGCATTGGCCACAAGACGGTGATGGTGAAACCAGAATGCATCAGGACAGACTCCTGCAGAAGTAGGATAGAAGAATAAAGCAAAACAGGCAACACCTGTGTGCGCGAAGGGGGGGCACAAGGGAACATCACAGGGGAACCAGAGGGGGTAACACATGTTGGTGCATGCTTACCTGCTGTCTGAGCAGGGGGTCGGGCCTGGGTGCTCCTGGCCAAAACAGGATTTGCTCTTTTCTTCGTCTGCCCTTCACTGCAGACGCCCGAGCAAGAGACGCCCTTGATCTAATAGTTAAGAGCAGTAAGGAAGAGGCAGGGCTAAGAAGGTGGGCGCGGCTTAGGCCAGGTGACCTAGATCCACTTGCACCTGCTCCCCATCTGCAAAGGAAAAGAAGCTGGAGGACTCCTTAAGTAGGAAAAAGAGCAGCAAGCAGGAAGGCACCAGGGCGGCGGGGCTTGCTAAGTGGTGAAAAAAGCAGCAAGCAGGAAGGCACCAGGGGGGCGGGTCTTGCTAAGTGGTGAAAAAGAGCGGCAGGCAGGAAGGCACCAGGTGGGCAGGGCTTAGGCCAGGTGACCTAGATCTACTTGCACTTGCTCCCCATCTGTAAAGGAAAAGAGGCTGGAGGGCTCCTTAAGCAGGGAAAAGAGCAACAAGCAGGAAGGCACCAGGTGGGTCGGGCTTGCTAAGTGGTGAAATAGAGTGGCAGACAGGAAGGCACCAGGTGGGCGGGGCTTGCTAAGTGGTGAAATAGAGCAGCAAGCAGGAAGGCATCAGGTGGGCGGGGTTTGCTAAGTGGTGAAAAAGAGCAGCAAGCAGGAAGGCACCAGGTGGGCCGGGCTTGCTAAGTGGTGAAATAGAGCGGCAAGCAGGAAGGCACCAGGTGGGTGGGGCTTGCTAATTGGTGAAAAAGAGCAGCAAGCAGGAAGGCACCAGGTGGGCGGGGCTTGCTAAGTGGTGAAAAAGAGCAGCAAGCAGGAAAGCACCAGGTGGGCGGAGCTTGCTAATTGGTGAAAAAGAGCGGCAGGCAGGAAGGCACCAGGTGGGTGATGCTTAGGCCAGGTGACCTAGATCCACTTGCACCTGCTCCCCATCTGCAAAGGAAAAGAGGCTGGAGGGCTCCTTAAGCAGGGAAAAAGAGTGGCAAGTAGGAAGGCACCTGGTGGGTTGCCAGGAGGCTAAGGTTGTTGTAGTGCACCCTAAGGGTAATATCCCAAATCTTTACCTAACTACCTAACAAGGATCATGGTTCTTCTGAACTTTCTCAACCTCCTGATTACATGAGGAATCACGGGGACTGGAGGAAACGCGGAAAGGAGTGGATGTTCCCAGTCCACCACAAACGCATCTCCTAGAGCTCCTCTCGGGGGAAATTCCCTGGAGCAGTACAAATCGCACTTCCTGTTGGCACTGGTCGCAAACAGATCCACTAGAGGGGTTCCCCAAAGTGCAAAGATCTCCTGAAGGACTTCATGAGCTAGTTCCCACTCGTGGGAGACAGCGCTTTGCCTGCTCAGAGCGTTTGCCGCTGTGTTCCTCTCTCTGGCTAGGTGAACTGCTGACAGAGAGATTCCCTCTTGAATTGCCCAGAACCAGAGCTGCATTGCCTCTCTGCACAGTGGTAGTGACCCTACACCTCCTCTCTTTTTGAGGTAGTACATGGCCACTGTGTTGTCCGTCATTATCAGGACATTCTTTCCCCGTACAGAGGCCAAAAAGTTCTTGAACGCTAGTCTGATTGCCCTCAGCTCTGAAAGGTTGATGTGTAGTTTGGACTCCGATGGAGACCAACGACCGCTGTTGGTCAAATCGTTGTTGGGCTTCCCACCCCGTGAGTGTCACTACCGTTATCTCTGGCCATGGTTGCCAAAACAGTTCTCCCTTCACAATGTTTTCTGAAGAAGCCCACCATTGAAGGTCCAGAGCAACTCTGTTCGGTATTTGATGGAGATCTGACATCCTTCCCGAGAATTGCGACCACTGGGTCCTGAGAGCCCACTGGAGAGATCTCATTCTCAGGCGGGCCTGAGGCACCAAAAAGATGCAGGATGCCATCAGGCCGAGCAACCTCAGAAAGTTGAAGGCTGGGAGATATTGGGCATTCTAGAACATGTCTTGAGCCCTCACCTCTGGTGGCGAGGCTTTTCCAAGGGATGTGTCCAGTATTGCCCCAATAAATTGGAGCTTTTGGGATGGCATCATATGGGACTTCTTGAAGTTGAGGGAGAAGCCCAGCTTGTGGATGGAGTGGCAAACATGATTTAGGTGATGTTGAGCTTGTTCCGGGGAACTCGCTCTGATCATCCAATCATCCAGGCAGGGGTAGACGTGAATCCCTCCTCTCCTGAGACTCGCTGCCACAACCGCCATCAGCTTGGTGAAGACCCTCAGGGCGGATGTTAACCAAAATGGCAGAACCCGAAACTGATATTGAGAGCTGCCAATGTCGAACCTCAGGCACTTTATGTGGTTAGACGGATCGGCACATGAAAGTAAGCATCCTGAAGGTCCAGAGATACCAACAATCCGGGAGTTAGAGGCCCTGAAGGATCTGAGAAAGAGTCACCATCTTGAACTTGTCTTTTCTTAGGAATTTGTTCAATTCCTGCAAGCCTAAAATGGCTCTCATTCCTCCGTCATTTTTCGGAATTAGAACATATGGAGAGTACCAACCATTGTTCCTCTCCGCTACAGGTACCGGTTCCATAGCACCTTTCTCTAGCAGGTCCAAAATCTCCTGCATAAGGAGCTGGTCTGGAAACATCAAAGAGTTGTTCCCCGGTCGATGACTCTGAGGAGTGTGTAGGAAAAGCAGGCAGTAACCTGGGGCTACTGTCTCCAATGGCCAAGCATCTGATCTAATAGCCTGCCATTCTGTCAGATGTTGAGTTAACCTGCCTCCTACTGGTGTCTTGTGTAGTAAGACCTCAGAGGGGTTTTGGGGCAGCTGACGCAGATGCTGAAGGCAAGGCAGCACCTGCGGATGCAGACTTGGTACCTTTGCACCATCCACTACGGGTGAATCATCTCTGGCCCCTTTGAGCTGGCTGTCCTCTGCCTTTTCTGACTGCAGAGTAATAGCGAAAGGACCTACCTCTCCAGGGCATACCTGAGGGGTGGTTTGGAGTATGTCTAATTGCAGCTCCAAGGGATATGGCCACCGCTTTGGAAGTTTGTAACTTCTCCAAACTGTCATCAGATTTTTTACCAAAAAGATGGGGCCGTCAAAGGGCATATTCAGAATTCTGGATTGCACATCAGGAGCAAAGCCAGATTTCCACAACCACGCAAATCTGCGGATTGTGGTACTAGCCGCCATGGCTCTGCTGATGATGTCAACAGAGTCGAGAGCAGTTTGGAGGGATTCACACATCGCATCCTTCCCGTCCTTGATAATGTTCAAGAATGCCTGGGACCATCGAAGCACACTCCCAAAGGGTACGGCGGTATCTCGCCAGCGTGCATGTGGCGTTTGCATACTTAAGGGCCATGCTACATGGCGAGAAGACCTTCTTGGCCATGGCGTCAACTTTTTCGTCATCACGATCCCGGGGGCATGTGGGATATGCTGTTTGTCTTCCTGATGAATTTGCCGCCTGAACAACCAAGCTTTCAGGGATTGGATGTTTGTACAAGTATGGTGGGTCTGCAGATGAAGCTCTATATTCCGCAGACAGCTTCTTACTAACTGCTGGAATGACTTCCGGCGTTTCCCAATTAGTGGACACTTTTCTGTAGAGCCGTGTGAAAAGGAACTATAGGGTCCTCTAGTGGAGTTCTATGCATATGTTTGTTGCATGCATTTGGGCTGCATGCGGGCTGTGGCCACAAGTTCTAAGATGGCCCTGACCTTTTCGTCATGATGCGGGACGAGTTGAGGAGATTCCATTAGTAAATTGGTCAACACTTTAATTGTAACCCATATTGGAATACATACCTCCGGGACAAGCTCAGATGAAATGACCCTAAAACGGAGCACTAAACAGTCAATGAATTGCAAACAGGATGCTAGTTTATTGTCTATTGCTTAGCCATGCCTAGAAGTACATGGATAGCTCCTGAAGCTCTAGGTTTTCCGGTACGCATGAGTTAAAGACGCCCATCCCTGTAGCAATATAGAAGTAATCGCAAGCTGTCCCGTCCAGTAGGACCGACATATTGGGGATCGAAAAAATCAGGGTAAGACATGTAACACACCCTCTCCTGTTTAACCTTTAAAGCATGGGTGCACAACATACGGCCCGCGGGCCAGTTGCGGCCCGCCATGCCTTTTTGTCCGGCCCGCGAGGCACAAAGACTTAATGGAGTGCGGCCCGCAAGCAGCATCGGCTGCCCTCCATTAGGAAAGTCTTTGTTGTCTTCCGGGCCAGATAAAACACTGGCCCTCAGTGGCTCAGGGCACATGCACCACGTGGCTCCTACGAGTCACGTAGTGCGTGTGTGCTGCACCAATGGAGGGCCAGCACTACGGCTGGCGTGGCCAGTAAGGCTTCATGCCGGAAGGCATTTCAGCCTTGCCACGCCCACGCCAGTCGTAGTGCCAGAGACCTTGCCAGCATTCCGGCTAGCCTGCCTTCCAGCACATCCCGTAAGTGGTCTGTTTGTTTGTGTGTTGGGTCTGTTCTGCTGTATTTTTGTGCTGTGTTTGAGAGGGTGGGGGTGTCGGTGTGCATGAATGTTTGTTTTTGTAACTTTGTGTTGTGCATGTTGAGCTGCAGGGGTGGGGGGTGTCGGTGCGCATGAATGTTTGTTTTTGTAACTTTGTGTTGTGCATGTTGAGCTGCAGGGGTGGGGGGTGTCGGGTGCGCATGAATGTTTGTTTTTGTAAGTTTGTGTTGTGCATGTTGAGCTGCAGGGGTGGGGGGTGTCGGGTGCGCCTGAATGTTTGTTTTTGTATGTTGGTGTTGTGTTTGTTGCGATGCAGGGGTGGGGGGGGGTGTTGGGTGTACATGAATGTCTCTGTATGGTTGTGTTTGTTGTGATGCGGGTGTGGGGTGGGGGGGTTTCGGGTGTGCATAAATGTTTGTTTTTGTATGTTTGTGTTGTGCATGTTGAGCTGCGGGGGTTGGGGTGGTCGGGTGTGCATGAATGTTTGTTTTTGAATGTTTGTGCAGTGTTTGAGCTGCGGGGGTGGGGGGTGTCTGGTGTGCATGAATGTTTGTGTTGTGCATGTTGAGCTGCAGGGGTGGGGGGGTGTTGGGTGTGCATGAATGTTTGTGTTTGTATGTTTGTGCAGTGTATGTTGATATGCAGGGTCTGTATGGGTGCATGCTTGCTAGTTTGTATGCTGAGTTGAGGGGTGGGGGGTTCGGGTCTGTATGGGTGCATGTTTGAGAGTTTGTGTGCTGAGTTGGGGGGGTGGGAGGTTTGGGTCTTGTAGGGGAGGGGTGGTCCAAGGGACCCCCCCCCGGCCTGCATTTACACCCCAGGTGAGGGCCATGGCTCATCGGGCGTCCCCTCCTTACCACCAGGGCCCAGGTGGTGGATGGCTCACCTGCTGAAGACATTGCCCGCACGTATTAAATTTAGCTAGGCCTCAGAAACCATTTTTTGTCTGCTAGAGATGGTGTGAGCTCAGCGCGCTGTAGCGCGGCCCCCACCTTTAGAAAGTTTCAGTCCTCCCTGTCTCCGCAGCACCATGGTAGATCCGCTGCAAGCCCGCTCCCACGAACAAGACGGGCATGATCTAGCGTAATACATTAACATTGTAACAGTTCACCTTCCGCAGTGTATCACTGCTCCCACAATGACCCGGTCAGCAAGGCCTGGGCGATGGGAAGATCTGTAGAATGGTCATCTGCTGAAAGCAGACAGGTACCCAAATATGAATGTACGAAACCACTTTTAACACATGTACCCTCTCTATACAACCACTCTTACTAAAGAAACCTGTGAAATTGTGTAATTATCGTACATGACACCAGCCGTGAAGGACCCACACCCCTGCAGTGGTGTGCAAATGATAAAAGCATTTCCGGGGGATTATTCTTCATAAGTATCATCGAAAGCCCCACGCCCCGCGGTCCCGCGCCACAACTGAACTGATGCTGCTAGGGTACACAAGAAAACGAATGTAACCATACCACGGGCACATGTGAAGAGTGTGCGAGAATGCACTTGTCACAGATGTATGTCTAAGCCCCTCACGGGCCACCTCCGCCACGTACAGTGGCGAGTTACTTTCTATGTACCCCACCAACCCCCAATACTACCTCACTTACTGCAAATGTATATGCATATAACTAAATACTGTAGTTGTTAAAACGTAGTGTATGAATAAGGTGCTCAGACTGGGTATAATCGAGACACATCCAGCAAAGTTTAAATGCATGTTTCAAAATGATTTGAATAAGTATTATAGAGTGTTCAAATGTTTGTGATGTTTTTACCTAAAATCGGCAACACACGAGGGGGATACCTTTGTGAAATGCATGCAAGGCCATTCCCCCTCCCACCCTGCGAAGGCTGCCAAGACATGAGAGCAGAGGCCCGCGCTGCGCTACTCCGCCTCCCCCAACCAGACTGGAGCCGCTTCAAAGATTTGTAGCCCCCTCTGCAGCACCCAAGGCCACGGCCCGCCACCTGCATCATTTACAGCACAGCAGTAAACCTCTGCCTGAACACCCACTTCCAAAGGCGCCCCCTCGTAAACCCCATAACCCACCGGATCATCTTAGACCTATGGCCCTGTGCAATCAGGACACCCAACACTTTGACAACAGACAGCGGCACATCCATAACAACTTCTAACAAGACAGAAAGACCTGCACCGCCCGTCCCAGGCCCTGAAGCTTAGCACCTCGACCTATGGCCCCGGTCAACAGGACACTGGTAACCATGTCCTGACGTATTACCGCCAGACCCCTCACAAGGTACATTCCTCCTGTGTTGCATTAACCTGTAGAATACCCTATTGGAAGATTTACTAAAGAAGATAATATTGAAATGACTGAATGACTGCGGTGTGCATGGCCTAGGGCAAATAAGTCAGGAAAAGACATTCCTCTCTGACACTGGCCGCGATGGCACAACAACACCGCCCGGATGAACTCTGCCAACCTGCCAGGCCCAGCCCAACCCACGAGGCTGACCAGTGACGTTCTCCAGCCACGGCCAACCACATCGCAGCAGCACCTATAGTTAGTCGTCGCCACCCAATCCCATTGAACTTGTGCCCCCTATAGTGTGTAGGTTCTTATGACGTTTTTTGTAAATATATACGCCTGTCTTTGCGATTGTCAGACAGAGCGCTCTCGGAGTTTGCAGAGTTCTTTGCATGCCGTATTCTCATTGATAAACTCCCATTTAAGCTCACCCGCACTCTGTCTTGGCCTTATTCCCGATTTGGGAGAGTCCTTCATTGTCTCTCATTGTGGGGAGGATCGTGCTGGCTGGGGACGCATGCCTTCAGTGGTGACCCCGAAAGCGTGATAATTATTATTATTATTATTTCCGGACCTAACATTACCGTCCCCTTTTGGCACGAGAATCTCCGGTCGAAAAGGGATACGCACGGTGAGCCGGCTCCGGGAGGCTGCCTGCCAACGGCGACCGGTACACTAAGAAGTGCGCACTCAAAAGAGAGAGGGTACGGGATCCCGGTTGAAAAATCCCCTTTGAGTACCGCTCGCCGGAGCCGGGGCTGACTGTTGAGCTGACGGCGACACTGCCTGGACGGACCCAGTTTCGGAGACTATCGGTTCAAGACGGGCACGGGGGGAAGAGGTGTAGGACAGGGAACGAAGAGGGGGTACGCAGATCTACTAAGGATCATCCTAAAATTTTACTTGCTTTTTCTTTGCATATGGCCATTAGGATTAAGAGGTGAATAAGAGATAAAAGTGACGGGAACCTAGCTCCGAAAGGGGGTGGAAGGCGGCGCCGCATAGTGCTATCTTGACTAGTACTGGGAATATATGAAGAAGTGGAATATGAGATAAAAGTGTCCAGCAAAAGGGGGCACTGAGAGTATATTAGTGACCGCTATTACTTCTTTCTTTTCTTTTGGGTTAGGGGGAAAATAAACAGTGAGATTAACACAAACTTAAGGAGAAAGTAAGAGTCCTGCTAGAAAAGGGAAGAGCAGACTTATATATATATATATATGCGCATCCATAGATCCAAGTAAGACGAACAGGGACAGCCGGCTAGGGAGGAAAGGGAGGACGGCATGAATTGTGAATAGAGTGTTACCAAGAGGTGTGTGCACCTCGCATGTGTCAGACGACAAGTTGATGTTGTGAATGTGTAAAACAGCTGTGAATGTATAGTAGTTAAATGGTCATGGTAAGTGTGACCGGATAGAACTTTTGAAGACAAAAATGACACGGTGAAGTGAGTGGGTACCTTTTTGATTTCCGGGTTGATATTGTCAAAATAAATGATGGTTTGCTCTTGTATGTGCCCCCCAAAGAGAATAGAATAGAACCTGTGTACAGCCAGTTTTGTATTGCGCAGACAAGGGGGAGAGCACAAAGGAGCCCGTTATTGATTGTGAAGCAGAAAACGAAAAATAATATTGATAATACACCTACATTGTAGTTGCAGACACACAGAAACACACAAGTACTAGGAGGGCACAGGGATGGGGGCCGAAACACCCTTATCACATATTTGTAAGAATCTACCGGGGTACGCGGAGCGGATTAAGAAATATCACGACCAATGGATAACCGAGTTGAAGACAGAGGGGTTACCCCAGATATGGCCCGAGGGAGGGTCGTTTGATAAAAGTGTTCTGGATATGGTAGCCACATGCATTTGTTTGAAGTACAAGGGGAAGCAGTTGCAAAACAGGAGAGAAGTATTAGATCTCTGGAGGTTATTTGAAGAGATACCACCGCCTAAAACACCAGCATTAAATCCTGATCTCCCGTCCACCACAGACAACCCACTAATGATACAGAAAGATGTTAAAGAATTGTCAAGTGTAGCGCCACCAGTAGAGGTAATAAGTTTGTACCCGATATTAAACAAGCCTGTGCCCGCAGAAGGATACAGTGACCCCACATATGTGCCTCCCCCGACAACTACTACACCCCGCCGGCCCACGGCACCCCCTCCATATGAAAGTATAAGGGAGCGAGCCCAGGTAAGTACACAAAGAGCGGACATAGAGAAACTCACAGATGATTTACAATCAAGACTCTCAATAGCAAAAGATGAGCTCTCGAGGATAAAAGACATGTGCGAGCAAACAGCACTTAATGTGGCTCGATCAGGGCGCAAGTCTAGAGCGCCAGGTGAGAATAGAAAACCTGAAGAGGGGTGGAAAAAAGGTGAGATACTGTTCATAATTGAAGACGAACCGACACGAATAATCGAAATAGGGACACGAGAGGGAGATATCGACAATGAAGAAAGGCCAATGGGGGATACAGAGGAATTAATATGTGATATAAGGGACGAGTTAGAAGAAAGCGACAGGTTGAGCATGGCAATGGGAGGGGGAAGCGAAGGGGGGGATGGTACATGTTCGATGAGAACCCTGGATGATGAGTGGACGGGGCGATTAAGGAACAGAGTGGGGAAAATGGCATCACTGGGGACCTCAGCAGCCAAAATGGGTCCAGATGCAACGGTAAAAGGAAGGCTACAGCTCCCGTTGATACACAGGGGAGGAGGGAGGCCTAACTATATCCCATGGGCACAGATGGATAAAGCCAATTTATTAAAGCTATTGCCCCCGTTATCAGGAGGGGCAAGTAAGTGGATATACGCCTTTGAGAAACACACTGCTGGGGTACCCCTAGCAAGAGGAGATGTGAAGAGCTTGCTTGTATCAGCAGTGGGGGATCAGGCTGAGAGAGTATGGGTCAAGGCCGGTTTCCCGGGAGTAACATTAGACTGCGACCGCCATGATGGGGCCTCCTTTAACACAGTGTGTGCAAGGGTGTGGGATGCCTTGCGAGAAACGTTTCCAGATACGCCAGACTTACAGTCAGTAATGCAGTGTACAATGAATGACGGGGAGGAGGCTATGGATTACATTTTCCGGGTCCAAGAGATGTGGAGAGCAGAAACGGGCACGCCCTGGTATCAATCGACATCTTTATTTTACTTCATTATTAAAAGAGGGCTCCCCAAAGAAGTGCAAAAGGCGCTCGACAAAATAGCAGGTATTGAAGCGAAGGGATGGCCTGAGATTCAGAGCATAATAGTACACCATTGTAAGAGAATAAAAGAGAGGGAGAAGGAGGTGGCGCAGAAAAGATTGGCAGACGAGGCAAAGTTAGTACAGACAAAGTTGGTGAAGGTTGCAGCAGCAGTAGCCGCGCTCCCACACAGCAGGGAGGGAGAGGACGAGGAGGAGGGGCTGATCGCAATACAAGGAAGGGTGGCAACTAATTGGGCTGGAGCAGGACAGCGGCAGTGGAGTGAACAGGAGCAAGGCGGAGGTCTGCAGTGGCAAGAGTGGACCCCTCGAGGGGGACGAGGTGGGTACAGGGGCCGGAGAGGAGGTGGACAAGGGTATGGGGGAATGGGAGGAAATGGATGGCAGGGCCCTAGAGGCGCACAAGGGAGTTGCTGGAACTGCGGACGGTGGGGGCATTACTCTAGGGAGTGCAGAGCTAGACCCAACAGTGGGTTCCAAGAGGTAGAACAGTATGGCCACCCTCACCCGGGGAGCCCATATGGTCTTCCAATGGGACAACAACAGCTGAGAAACCCAGGCCGAGGTGATGCTGAGCAGCAACAGGGGCACCAGTATAGAACACAGAATCACCCCCAAAACAATGACAATATGCAGTATGCGCCAGGCAACCCCTTCGCGACAACAGCAAACGGGGCCCCCGTACCAGCACCTTACAACGGCATGTCAGTGGTTTCAGGAAGTGTTTTTAACCAGGGGGGAGCAATGAGACACCCCGCATAGGACAGCCCACAGAGAACACTTGCGTGTCCAGTTCTGTCTACAACCTACAATGCAGCAGAGGAACCATTGGTAGGGGCGCAGATAGGAGACAAGCAGTTCATATTCATGGTTGATGTGTACCCTAGCAGCATCAGTTCAG
Source organism: Ambystoma mexicanum (assembly GCF_040938575.1). Classification (NCBI taxonomy): domain Eukaryota; kingdom Metazoa; phylum Chordata; class Amphibia; order Caudata; family Ambystomatidae; genus Ambystoma; species Ambystoma mexicanum. The sequence continues at coordinate 1,679,580,961 of NC_090937.1, forward strand.
TTGTGGCGCGGGACCGCGGGGCGTGGGGCTTTCGATGATACTTATGAAGAATAATCCCCCGGAAATGCTTTTATCATTTGCACACTACTGCAGGGGTGTGGGTCCTTCACGGCTGGTGTCATGTACAATAATTACACAATTTCACAGGTTTCTTTAGTAAGAGTGCTTGTATAGAGAGGGTACATGTGTTAAAAGTGGTTTCGTACATTCATATTTGGGTACCCGTCTGCTTTGAGCAGATGACCATTCTACAGATCTTCCCATCGCCCAGGCCTTGCTGACCGGGTCATTGTGGGAGCAGTGATACACTGCGGAAGGTAAACTGTTACAATGTTAATGTATTACGCTAGATCATGCCCGTCTTGTTCGTGGGAACGGGCTTGCAGCGGATCTACCATGGTGCTGCGGAGACAGGGAGGACTGAAACTTTCTAAAGGTGGGGGCCGCGCTACAGCGCGCTGAGCTCACACCATCTCTAGCAGACAAAAAATGGTTTCTGAGGCCTAGCTAAATTTAATACGTGCGGGCAATGTCTTCAGCAGGTGAGCCATCCACCACCTGGGCCCTGGTGGTAAGGAGGGGACGCCTTCCGCCTTGCACATTACTTTTTCATCCTTCCACTTGTTATCAGAAAAAAGTGTCCCTTGTATTGCAAAAAACGGTTCTTTCAAACATATCACCCCTGCCGTCTTTGGATAGCACGTTTTCTCGTTCTGCAGCATTTGAAAAGTAACTTTGTGTGCCTGGAAGGTGTTCTTAATCCTGCATAACGTGAGATGAAGGAGACATTGGGCATCTATAATTGGCAACTCTTTGGGTAGCAATACTCTGGGTGTACCTGAAGCGTGAGGAATGGGGGAGCAGACATAGCAGCTCTCATTTGTTGTTTGCTTAGCTGTGGCACTCATATCTGCATACCATTTATTTGTTTGGTGGGGGTGTCGTGGGTCTTCCATCTTATCTAGACCTAGCCCATAGTACTCATCATACTTTCTCCTCCCTGCTTCCCTCCTCCGTCTGTTGTTCTTGTTCCTCATGTACTTCCCAACTCCCTGGGCGAGGGATAGAATAGACCCCCCTTTCCCATTCCCGCCCCCTGTGGCCCATGTATCATATAATATTTCGTGTATTGCTAGCAGCTTTTCTTTTTCGTCCCTGACGTTATCTTGCAGGTCATTTTTTAGGGTAGGGGCAGGTTGGCTGGTGGGGGTGTTATACAACCATGATATGGCAGACGGGCTTCGGTCATTTAAACTGCGAGCATTATACCTATACATCACTGGTGGAGATACTGTGTTGTTTTGCGTTCCACTCTGTGGCTCTTTCTTTTCTGATATGACAACATTGAATGGTGTGGTGCGATATCCCCATACAAGTTTAGCTCCGTCCCATACCAGAAAATCACCTTCCCTTACTGTGACACTTGCAGTTACATTGGTCATCGCATGCCTTCAGTTTGTATGGGTGCATGTTTGAGAGTTTGTGTGCCGAGTTGGGGGGTGGGGGTTTGGGTCTGTATGGTTGCATGTTTGAGAGTTTGTGGGCTAGGGGGTTGGGGTCTGTATGGGTGCATGTTTGAGAGTTTGTATGCTGAGTTGGGAGGTGGGGGGTTTGGGGCATAGTGTTTGGTTGTGGGTGAGGGGGGCATGGGGCATAGTGTTTGGTTGGGGGTGAGGGGGCCATGGGCATAGGGTTTGGTTGGGGGTGAGGGACATGGGGCATAGTGTTTGGTTGGGGGTGGGAGCTATGGGGCATAGTATTTGGTTGGGAGTGAGGGCCATGGGGCATAGTGTTTGGTTGGGGGTGGGAGCCATGGGGCATAGTGTTTGGTTGGGGGTGAGGGACATGGGGCATAGTGTTTGCTTGAGGGGTGGGGGCCATGGGGCATAGTGTTTGGTTGGGGGTGCGGGGGCCATGGGGGTGAGGGGCCATGGGGCATAGTGTTTGGTTTGGGGTGGGAGCCATGAGGCATAGTGTTTGGTTGGGGGTAAGGGGGCCATGAGGCATAGTGTTTGGTTGGGGGTGAGGGGGCCATGGGGCATAGTGTTTGGTTGGTGGTGGGAGCCATGGGGCATAGTGTTTGGTTGGGGGTGAGGGACATGGGGCATAGTGTTTGGTTGGGGATGAGGGGGACATGAGGCATAGTGTTGGTTGGGGGGTGAGGGGGACATGGGGCATAGTGTTGGTTGGGGGGTGAGGGAGCCATGGGGCATAGTGTTTGGTTGGGGGTGAGGGGTCCATGGGGCATAGTGTTTGGTTGGGGGTGAGGGACATGGGGCATAGTGTTTGGTTGGGGATGAGGGGGACATGGGGCATAGTGTTGGTTGGGGGGTGAGGGGGACATGGGGCATAGTGTTGGTTGGGGGGTGAGGGAGCCATGGGGCATAGTGTTTGGTTGGGGGTGAGGGGTCCATGGGGCATAGTGTTCGGTTGGGGGTGAGGGGGCCATGTGGCATGTGTTGGTTGGGGGTGAGGGACATGGGGCATAGTGTTTGGTTGGGGGTGAGGGACATGGGGCATAGTGTTTGGTTGGGGGTGGGGGACATGGGGCATAGGGTTTGGTTGGGGGTGAGGGACATGGGGCATAGTTTTTGGTTGTGGGCGAGGGACATGGGGCATAGTGCTTGGTTGGGGGTGGGAGCCATGGGGCATAGTGTTTGGTTGGGGGTGAGGGACATGGGGCATAGTGTTTGTTTGGGGGTGAGGGGGACATGGGCATAGTGTTTGGTTGGGGGTGGGAGCCATGGGGCATAGTGCTTGGTTGGGGGTGGGAGCCATGGGGCATAGTGTTTGGTTGGGGGTGAGGGACATGGGGCATAGTGTTTGGTTGGGGATGAGGGGGACATGGGGCATAGTGTTGGTTGGGGGGTGAGGGGGACATGGGGCATAGTGTTGGTTGGGGGGTGAGGGAGCCATGGGGCATAGTGTTTGGTTGGGGGTGAGGGACATGGGGCATAGTGTTTGGTTGGGGATGAGGGGGACATGGGGCATAGTGTTGGTTGGGGGGTGAGGGACATGGGGCATAGTGTTTGGTTGGGGGTGGGGGACATGGGGCATAGGGTTTGGTTGGGGGCGGGGGACATGGGGCATAGTTTTTGGTTGTGGTTGAGGGACATGGGGCATAGTGCTTGGTTGGGGGTGGGAGCCATGGGGCATAGTGTTTGGTTGGGGGTAAGGGACATGGGGCATAGTGTTTGTTTGGGGGTGTGGGGGACATGGGCATAGTGTTTGGTTGGGGGTGAGGAGGCCATGGGGGTGAGGGGGCCATGGGGCATAGTGTTTGGTTGGGGGTGGGAGCCATGGGGCATAGTGTTTGGTTGGGGGTGGGAGCCATGGGGCATAGTGTTTGGTTGGGGGTGGGAGCCATGGGGCATAGTGTTTGGTTGGGGGTGGGAGCCATGGGGCAATAAAATATAATCAATAAAACATAATTTATTTCTATTTAACTATTGTATATTGTCTGTTTAATTAAATTATATATAACAATGGAAAATGTGTAGTACAAAATGTAAGTTTGAAATACAAATAAAAATTGTTAATCCTCAAAAACATTCTTTTTCCATGTGTTTAATACAAATTGGGGGTTGAAAAAGCCTCCTGCCACGCCCCGCCTACCGTCCTGCCCACATTTACTTTTCGGCCCACTATAGCCATCATGTAAGGTACTTTCGGCCCTCTGTCAAAATCAGTTGTGCACCCCTGCTTTAAAGGGATGGTAGCAACAGGAATTCAGACACAATAGTGTATATTGATATACATTTGTGTCTTCCCCATTCACCCCGTCCCTCGTTTCCTTCCATCAGCAGGTGGGATTTTTCGCATAACAACAAAAGTAGATGCTGCAAGCAACCTCAAAGACGGCACACCATACAATGCTGTGCATTTATCTTTAGTCTGATGAAAGTGGTAGACTCTAAATACACCACTGAAAACGGAAGGAATAATTCCACCTGGAAGAAAGAGAAGAAGCAGCAACATGGTGAATGGTCACAGATGTATCCTCTTATAAACCACAGAAGACGAAGGACATATACTCCACACTGTAAAAAAAGTGCTAAAAAATCTAAAGACTCTGTTATAGTGTGTGGGGGTAATACACTGAGACTTCTAAGTCTGTGGTTTACTGTGATCTTATAGAAAACACAGAGAGACTGGCAACAATTTTAGCAGACTTCCTAAATATCTGCTTTACATAGAAAACAAATATAATTGAAACCATTTAATTTGTAAAGCAGACGACACGTGTCTTTTAACAAAATCTCAATAACTCCATTAGACAAGTGATAGGGCAAGCTTCGATACCTATTTCCTCGCCCTAGACAGGCGGACCATCAGCGCTACCTAGGGGTAGATAATACATGAGGGTTTAGTTGTGTTTTATGTAGTTGAGTTTAGTTCTAAAGGCAGGCAAGACAATTCGGCCTTTTCAGCAGCACCAACAAAGGACACGGATCGCCCGGTCAATCTTCTTCGCTTCCCACACTCTGGGTAGGGGTCTGGGCAAGTTGGATCGGATCTCTGGAGTCTCCTTACAGGCTCAGCACAGATGTGGACGGATTCGGGCCTTTCCACAACGATGCACTCGAAATGGGCAGCAGGTCTGCCGGTATTGGGGTTCTGCATTTCTGGAAGCTCGTAGGACCGCAGGAAATGGCTTGTTTCAAAGTTCACCTTGGGACTGGTTGTTCCCACCAACCAAAGGGAAGGAGGCGTACTCTTTGGAGCTCCTCTGGCGCATACAAAACACGGTCAGGACAGCAGTGGTCGCTTCACCGTCTTGCAAAGGGTTTGCAGGCATCCCTGGTCCTCGACTTCTTTGGTTACGTCTGTTTCCAGTGGTCGACTTGCTTTACACTCCAGATGCCTCCCCTTTTATACAGTTCCAGCACACACTCCTCTGCGATCTCTCTCAGCATTTTACAGAAAGGGGCATTTAGCTGTCCATTCAGAACAGCCGGACCCCCTCTGGGAAAACACACACACATAACTCCCCCCTTCCAGAAAGGTAGAAGAAGGGCTAACAAAGAACAACCACGCTATAATGGTGAAAACAGAAGGGAGGCCCCAGGTTGGTACATGGGTGCCCCTATTGTGCACTGCCGAGGCTATGCACATTGCCTGTGGTACAGAAAATACACAATAGTTGGTAGAACACGTCCACTGCCACCAGCCATAACAAGGTGATTGTCCATGTGACTAAAATTTCACAGGAGCAGAGAGAAGGGGGCTACTAAGTATCTCTTTGGCACTTCACTGAAGCTGGTGTGTGCCAATCTCTCAGACTATAGAGTTTTGGGGGAGATATTAAGAATCTCTCTATCCTTAAGAACTGTTGTTTATTTAAGGATATTTAAAGGAGGACCCTAAGGGTCCCCAGCAACACTGTCCTTAAGGAGCTGTGTGCTGCAGTAGTAAAACACAGGTGCCTTTAAGAGCTATGGAGCAGACAGACTCCAGAGTACAGGTAGATTACAAAGAATAGAGTTCCAACAGATCGAGCGCACAAGAATGAATGAGTAGAAAAAAGCTCCACTCATTCAGGATTGAAAGAAAAAGGTCCAGAAGTCCAGCAAGAAGTGCTGGGGGTCTCACTAGGAGAGGGGATGAAGCATACACATGATACATCCCCCGAACAAGTAGTAAAAGCAGTTGGGCTACATTGATTGTGCTTTCTGTTAATCTTACTATGTCACATGCGTCCCCGGCCTAGGGGGTTTTCTGTTAATCTTACTATGTCACATGCATCTCTGGCCTGGGGGCTTTCTGTTAATCTTACTATGTCACATGCGTCCCCGGCCTAGGGGGTTTTCTGTTAATCTTACTATGTCACATGCATCTCCGGCCTGGGGGGCTTTCTGTTAATCTTACTATGTCACATGCGTCCCCGGCCTGGGGGGTTTTCTGTTAATCTTACTATGTCACATGCGTCTCCGGCCTGGGGGGCTTTCTGTTAATCTTACTATGTCACATGCGTCCCCGGCCTGGGGGGCTTTCTGTTAATCTTACTATGTCACATGCGTCCCCGGCCTGGGGGGCTTTCTGTTAATCTTACTATGTCACATGCGTCTCTGGCCTGGGGGCTGTTAATCTTACTATGTCACATGCGTCTCCGGCCTGGGGGGCTTTCTGTTAATCTTACTATGTCACATGCGTCTCCGGCCTGGGGTGCTTTCTGTTAATCTTACTATGTCACATGCGTCTCCGGCCTGGGGTGCTTTCTGTTAATCTTACTATGTCACATGCGTCTCCGGCCTGGGGTGCTTTCTGTTAATCTTACTATGTCACATGCGTCCCCGGCCTGGGGGGCTTTCTGTTAATCTTACTATGTCACATGCGTCTCTGGCCTGGGGGCTGTTAATCTTACTATGTCACATGCGTCTCCGGCCTGGGGGGCTTTCTGTTAATCTTACTATGTCACATGCGTCTCCGGCCTGGGGTGCTTTCTGTTAATCTTACTATGTCACATGTGTCTCCGGCCTGGGGGGCTTTCTGTTAATCTTACTATGTCACATGCGTCTCCGGCCTGGGGGGGTTTCTGTTAATCTTACTATGTCACATGCGTCTCCGGCCTGGGGGGCTTTCTGTTAATCTTACTATGTCACATGCGTCTCCGGCCTGGGGGGCTTTCTGTTAATCTTACTATGTCACATGCGTCTCCGGCCTGGGGGCTTTCTGTTAATCTTACTATGTCACATGCGTCTCCGGCCTGGGGGGTTTTCTGTTAATCTTACTATGTCACATGCGTCTCCGGCCTGGGGGGCTTTCTGTTAATCTTACTATGTCACATGCGTCTCTGGCCTGGGGGCTTTCTGTTAATCTTACTATGTCACATGCGTCTCCGGCCTGGGGGCTTTCTGTTAATCTTACTATGTCACATGCGTCTCCGGCCTGGGTTTTTTTTCTAATGGTATCATTCATTCAGGTTGAAAATGGACAAATGTTTAGGCCACATATAAAAAAGAAACAATGGCCCTCATTATGTCTTTGCCGGTTTGGAAACAACGGTGGCGGTAAGCCCGCTGCCACTGTTGTTTCCGGACCGGCAAAGTACAAGTTTGCGGCTGTATGGCATTACACCCACCATGTCTGACCTGGCGGGCGTAATGCCACACAGCCGCAGATGGTCGCGGAAACACCGGCACCATTATCTCATGGTGCCGGTGTTTCCGTGGTCCCCATTCCTGCGGAGTACTATGGGACTCCACGGGAATGGGGAGTAACAGAATTGCCGGCACCATTGTTAGGTAGAAATTTGGAGTAGTACATTTGGGTGCACTACAGCAACTTCAGCCTCCTGGCAATGGGGACCCAACCTTTGGTATAAGTCTGAACTACACAGGTTGGTAGTGTGGCCTAGCAGCCAGGCTTATCTCAAGACGGGTCAATGTGAGCAGTAATGCAGTTACACAGAGATTCACAGTGACAAGTATTCAAATAAACACTGATACTCAAGGTTTCTTGATAAAGCAATTAATTTATTTACCGGTCATTTAAACAAGGGAGCTATATAAAAGCAACACTCAAATGCACTTCGGAAATACACACTCTTAGGTTTCTCAGAATCAGTAAAGACCCTTTGGGGATGGCACACAGACACCTCCTACACCCTCAGGTGACATAAATAAGAAAAGGGTTATTTAGAATAAACAAGAGATCACAAATATTCTTTAAGAAGCCAAATACTTTTTGGACCCCCAATGTATAACAGAGGAGCAAAGAGTCATTCAGGGAACCGGGCTAAGCCAAAGTCAATGGGCAAAACACTATGTAGCTGAAGCACTTCTGGAAGGTGAGTAAAAGTCTTTTCACAATGTTTTTAGAAGTCTTTGGTGAAAGAGAGAATCAAATGAAGGGCCACAAGCTGGGAGACTTGTGAAGTAGAAGAGCAAGCAAATCTAGAGTGAAAGGTAAGTTCTCTCAGACGTTACAGTACCTTTAGTTGGAAGAAAAAGATGCAGCTGGTGACTTCTGTTCCTGTGCAGCTCTGCAGATCCTGTCATTCCTGGGCCTCAGTCGTGGGGACAAGAGGGAGGACTTCTGGGGACTCCTGCACCACAACGGGACTGTCTCTGACTGTAACCGGCAAACTTCGGATAAGTGGCACTTCGGTGTTTCAGCTCCTCGAGTCTACCGCAAACAGCACCACTGCAGTTTCAGGCTGTCGAGATGGGCTTTCCTTGCATCTGGGGTCCAGCACTCTGTTGAGGGGGCTCAGGCTCGGTCAGTCCTGCTTCCTGAGAGTCCGGAGGATCTTCCTGGAGTTCTTGGCCAACTTAAAAGCAATGCAAAAAAACTGGTGTTGCTCTCTCTGGCTATTCAGTTCCAGCAGCGACTTCAATGGAAATTCAACCAGCTCTGAGAAGGATGTCCAGGTGACTTACTTTGGAGTTGATTGGTCCCACCAACTCAAGGGGAGAAGTCGTCTTCGCAGGGCTTCTCTGTCGAGGCGAACTTGGAGTTTCAGCAAAGCAGCAAGGCTTCACCAGGCTAACCAACGGTCCAGGAGATGCAGCAGGCATCCTCTTCAAGCTCTTCTTCGGATTTCTTTGTCCAGTGGTCGACTCTGCCTTCCAAGCCAAAAAAGCCTCGCCTCTTATGCAGGTTCCGCCCATTCATTCCAGCCTAACTGTCAGTCACCAGCAGGGTGGCTGTCCTTGCCGGACAGTCAGCCAACCAATCACTAGAGAGTGCATTTGGGTCTCATAGGAGACTAAGCACAGGGAGTTTCGGGCACTTCCCTCACTTTCTTCCCCAACCAGACATACTGGAGCCAGAGGCGGGTTTCACTTGTGAAGCCTGCCAAAGACTGTTAGGCAGAAACCTGTGCAGTTCCCTTAGGGACCACTGCAAAAAGTTTAAGACCACAGGGGTAAGCAGTAAACCCAATTGGTAGCAGTCTGCACCACCCAGATTTACCTGGTAGCTGTGGCTGAGCAGTCAGACTTCTCTCAAGAAGAGTTAGGCAGTATGTAGAGTATACACAATGGGCTCAAAATACAGTAGTACAAGCAAACACTGACCAGAGCTTTGGTATAAAAGTATATGGGATACATTACTCACCGTAATCGTATTTCTGATGCTTGTATCTGCTTAGATTCACATGCTGTGCATAGGCCCTCATCTATTGGAAGCTGTGGAGTATTACAGTTTGTTTTTCGAAACTCGAAAATGGGCGTCGACACAGGGCGTTCCAGTAATACTATCCCTAGTGTGACGTCCACTGTACCCATGATCCCTCACGCGTCTAGGACCCTCAGATTGTATTTTTTCTGACATGAGGTAGCATGAGGAGTAGCGCGAGTACAGATAATCCAAGCAGATAGATAGAAAGGTAAGACTACAAGCATCCATGCGCCTTCTCTCAGAGGGGACGAAGGGTGGGTCGCATTTGAATCTAAGCAGATACAAGCATCAGAAATACGATTACGGTGAGTAATGTATCCCTTCTGAGGCTTGTGGAATCTGCTTAGATCACATGCTGTTTATAGATTAGCGAGCAGTACCTGAAGAAGGAGGTGGGATGTGAGAAGGGTCATGAGCAAATAAATGTCTTAGAACCGCTTGTCCCACTTGAGTATCTGTCTTGGAATGGGTGTCAATGCAGTAGTGCTGAGTAAAAGTGTGAATAGAGCTCCAAGTAGCTGCTTTGCAAATGGTGTCAAGGGGTACATTTGCAATGAAAGTCAGAGTGGCCCCGATGCCTCTTGTAGAAAGGGAGTAACACAGCTGGATACAGTAAATAATCCACTTAGTGATGGCACCTTTAGAGACACGATCCCCCTCTCTGCCAGTAGCTACGGAGACAAACAGCTGGTCTGTTTTCCTTAGAGGTCTGGTCTTGTTTACATAGTAGAGGATCGCCCTACGCACATCTAGGGTGTGTAGATTCACCTCAGCCGAGCTTTGTGGATCTTGGAAGAAAGCCGGAAGCTCGATGGACTGGTTCACGTGGAATTTGGAAATAAACTTAGGTGAGAACCTAGGGTGTGTGCGTAAAACCAGTTTATCTTTATGGACAGTAAAGAAGGGATCTTGCACTGACAGAGCCTGAATTTCACTGACCCCTCTAATAGATGTAATTGTGTTTGAGACTGCTTTTATGCATGGGCTCGAATGGGGGGCCCATGAGTTTAGATAGCACCATGTTAAGGTCCCATCCTGGTGGTGGGTTTGAAATAGGAGGGTGAAGTCTCTTTACTCCTTCCATGAAGGCTTTAACTACTGGTACTTAACACCACAACACCTTGTTATGGGAAGTGGTGTATGCCGACAGAGCTGCCAGGGGTACCTTCAGTGTGTTAAAAACCAGTCCTGCATCCAGCAGGTGGAGCATTAATGGAACAATAGTGGAAGGAGTGCAATAAACTGGGTTGCTTTGTTTATTCTGGCACCAGATAACAAATCTCTTCCATTTATCAAAGTAGCAGTGCCTCGTGTTTGGCTTCCTAGATTCCTTTAGGATGTCCATACACCTCTGTGGTAAATTGAGATGTCCGAACTCTATGACCTCAGGAGCCATTCTGCCAGGTTCATTGAGTTGGGTTTGAGGATGCACTGTTTGACCTTGGTGCTGGGACAGTAGGTTGTACCAGCCGGAAGTTTGATGGGTTCGCACACCGCTAATCTGCATAAGTGTGTGAACCATGGTTGTCTCGCCCACATGGGAGCAACCAGGATGAGCGTCATCGATTCTCTGTTCATCTTGTTGACCACCTTCCTGATGAGGGGAGTTGGTGGAAAAGCGTACGCAAACATTCCTGACCAGTTCATCCACAGGGCGTTCCCCTGGGAGTCTGGTTGGGGGAACCTGGATGCAAATCCTGGGCATTGTCTGTTTTTGCTTGTGGCGAATAGGTCTATAGTGGGGAAACCCCACTGAGGGAAGATATCTTCTACGACTTCTCTGTGTAGACACCATTTGTGTTCCTCTGGGAGGGGGTCTCTGCTCAGAGCATCCGCTAGAGAATTGAGATCCCCTGGAACATGTTGCGATGACAGGAAGATGTTCCGTCTGAGTGCCCATATCCAAATTCTCTGGGCACGCTTGGACAGATTTGGCGAACGAGTCCCTCCTTGCTTGTTCAGGTAAAACATGGCTGTAGTGCTGTCCGTCCGGATTTGCACTGACAGATTTAGCAGGTAGGGCTTGAACGCTTGAAGCGCTCTGAATAATGCCAGAATCTCTAGCATGTTGATGTGATTCTTAGCCACTGAGTGAGACCAGAGACCCTGAGCTGTGTGGTGGAGATGGTGAGCTCCCCACCCTGTCAGGCATGCATCGGTTGTGACTACCGCCTGTATCTCGGGATCGTAAAAGGGTTTCCCTTGGACAGATTTTCTCTTGTCCACCAGTGAAGGCTTTGTACAAGTGTTGGCGAAACGACCACTAGATCGTCCCACTGACCGCTTGCCTGAGACCACTGTTTCGCCAACCATTCCTGCATGGGACGCATGCGCAGGTGCGCGTGGGGGACCAGGTAAATACATGACGCCATCATGCCCAGCAAACGCATTGCTTTGCGTACCGTTATATGGCGACCAGACTGATATTGCAGAATTTTCAGCAGTATATTCCAAATTCTTTCCTCGGAAGGAAAGGTCAACCCCTCTTGAGTGATTAGGATAGCTCCTACGAACTGTTTGGAGGTGCTTGGCACCAGACTTGACTTTTTCTCGTTTATTGAGAAGCCCAATTCGAAGAGGAGGTTGATTGTCCTTTGAATGTTTGTTCTGCAAATTACTGGGGTCTCCCCCGTGATGAGCCAGTCGTCCAGGTGAGGGTACACTGGGATTGCCTCCCTGCGTAGGTGTGCTGCCGCCAGTACCTTGGTGAATACCCTTGGAGCCGAAGCTATCCCGAAGGGCAGTACCTTGAACTGGTAGTGCCGACTGTCCACCTTGAAGCGCAAGTGCTTTCTGTGCGCTGGGAACATGGAAATATGAAAATAGGCATCTTTCATGTCCAATGTTGACATGTAATTCCCCTTTTTTAGGAGGGGGATTACCTCCTGGAGACTAGTCACGCAAACTTTTGGGGCTTCACATACTTGTTTGCAGGCCGTAAGTCCAATACTGGGCGCATTGTTCAATCTTTTTTTGGCACAAGGAAGTAAGTTGAATAAATACCCTTGTTTACCTGGTGTCCCGGGACGTGTTCTATCGCGTCCTTTGCTAGCAGATTGACGATCTCCTCGAGGAGGATCTTCTGGTGGTCCAAAGAATGTATTTTTTTCGTGGAGGATGGTTTCGGGGACGCTCTAACAGTTCTATGCAGTACCCTGCGGATACTGTGGATAGCACCCATCTGTCTGATGTAATCCCTTCCCAAGCTTGGGTGAAGTTGGAAATGCGTCCCCCTACTGGGGTTGCGTGAGAAGGGACCCTGAACGGAGCGTCAGGTGGAGCGTTTTGGTGGAGGCGTGCCGCCTCCTCTACTGGGGCTGCCTCTACCTTTACCACGTCCTCTTTTATTCCCCCTGCCGTAACCTGGGTAGACTGTTGGTTATTATTTTTCCACGGTGTACCTTGCCCCTGGGAAGAGTTAGATCCTCTCTGGAAATTATGGCCGTGTGAGCGACGAAAATTGCCATTCCCTCTCTGATTAGGGGGTTTATTGGTTAGTTGGCCTAGGGATTTGAGTGTCTCATACTCGTCCTTGGCATTTTTCAGCGCGTCCTCGACCGCCTTACCAAACAACAGATCCGGCTCCACCGGTTTATCTAACAATGATGCTTGGGTTTCAGCTTTGAATCCAGACTGCCGTAACCAAGCGTGTCTCTTGATAACAGTTCCTTCTGCTATCAATCTGCCGGCATTATCCGCGGCATCAAAGGTTGCTTTTAAAATGCAACCGGACATGGCTCTTCCCTCCGCCGAAACTCGTGCCAACTGGCTCTTTAAGGGTTCTGGGGTGGAGTCTATGAGTGCCGCAACTTCTTCCCACTGATGGCAGTTGTAGCTGGCCAACAGGGTGGTGGAGTTGGCAATCCTTGCCTGGTAGGCGGAAGTGGAGGCTACTTTCCTGCCCAAACCATACAGTTTCTTGCTCTCCTTGTCGGGAGGAGCTTCGGACAATGACAAGGGTGTTCCAGCCCTCTTACGGGTGTTTGTAACAACCAGGGAGTCCGGCTTCAGATGTCCCCTTATATACAGTGGGTCTGATTGGGCTGCTCTGAAAAGTTTCTCAATCCTGGGGTTCACTGCCCTGGTGAGGTTAGGATTTACAAGTGAAGGGTCTATTCTCCCTTGAATAGACTTAAGGATAGGGATGGCCTGAGCAACAGGCCTCCTTTCTCCCACTAACTCCTCAGCGAAGTCTCTCTCCTCTTGAGCACCCTGGGTGTCAATGTGGAAATGTTCTGCTGCTCGAGACAGAACTTCATTCAGGAGAGGTTGGTTGTCGACAGGGGAGTCGGTAACCGGGGCTTCCCTACTCTGTAGGTTTCAGGGTCTTCCTCTTCCTCTTCTTGGTCCTCATCATCCCCATAGTAGCCCGTACCAGTTTGCTCTTCCAACATGCCCAAATCTGATCCTCACAAAAGGATGTCTCTCCTTGATACTGAGAGTAGGGCTGTACATAGAAGGGGTCCGAAGACCGTGTTGGTGTTTCAAACCGGGACTTTCTACTTGGAGGTATTGGATCCTTAGAGCCTGAGGGTGCTGACCCGTCGGGAGTATAAGAGAGAAAGTGTTCAGGGTTCTTTGCGTAAAAATCTGCCAATGATGTCATCACTAGACCATTCTCTAGAACTGGGAATGACTCTTTCTGGAAGTTTCTCTGACTTATCCTGACTAGACTTGCTGGTCTGAGCTGGGGTCTTTGTGATAGCAGAAGACTTGGACCTGTCTGTCTGTTTATGAGGAGTGGAAAGAGGCTGAGGCTGAGGCTGCTTCCTTTGTTGTTTTTCCCCCTCCCCGTGAGTGAAATAGTTTTCCCTGCTTTTTCGCCTCTTCGGAGCCTTTCGACGCCTGGCGTCGAGGTTCGGGGGTAGTGTCCCTATCCTTCGAACGTGGAGGTAGGGGCTCAGGAGCCGCCGTAACGTGGTCTGCGGGCGCCGACTCCTGGAGTGCGGTCTGGGGATGGAAGTCGGCTTCATCCTCCGACGATCGAACTTCCGTTACCTTGGGGAGCAAGGCACTCTTGGCAACAGTGGATGATTGCCTGGAGTCATGCAGCGATCTAGATCGAGAACACCCAGAGGACGCCGATTCGGACCGTTCTCTATGTGCCTCGTTCCGAGAACTCGACGTGTGCGTTGAGTCCCGGTTGGACATCATGTGTTTTGTGGAAGTGCTGTGGGAAGCGCCTGTGTCGCCGGGGGTCTTCCCCATAACTGCCCTGCCGGACGACCTTCCGAGGTCAGGGACTTGCGCTCGGCTGTCTTTCAACGCTATATTGCCCTCGCCGTCCGAAAGCACAGCGTCCCTACCATCGCTGAAGGCGCCCTCCGCCGCCATGGGCTCCTGACGCCTGGCGTGGTGGGCCCAATGCTTGATCGAACGGTCCTTAAGTGTTTTTGGTTTAAACCTTTTACACACTCTGCAGTTCGCCTCGGGGTGGTCCCTCGGCAAGCAGAGATTGCACGTGGCGTGCCTGTCGACCCAAGGGTACTTGTGGTTGCACTTGGGGCAGAATTGGAAAGGGGTGACCTCCATACGCACCTTGTGGCAGCGGGCTGGTAAGTGTAGGAATATATATGAATGTACCTATATAGCAAAAGAGTGTAGAGTATGTCCATCCCCCACTCTCCCTACTTGCAGGGCCGAGGCCAGAGGCCTTCCAAGGCCTGGGCCGAGGCCAGAGGCTTTCCGAGGCCCAAATCCGTTGTGCAGCTGTTGACAGTCGAATTCTTCTCCGGGCCGGCGTCGAGTGTGGAAGTTCGGTGACTCGACGTTGGGGTGGAGAAATGGGTAAATATAATAATATTTAGCAAAAGAATGGCTAAGGCCAGGGAACTCCGCGAAATGCTTCCGACCAGTAACAATCTCAGGGTCCTAGACGCGTGAGGGATCATGGGTACAGTGGACGTCACACTAGGGATAGTATTACTGGCACGCCCTGTGTCGACTCCCATTTTCAAGTTTCGAAAAACAAACTGTAATACTCTGCAGCTTCCACTAGATGTCGGCCTATGCACAACATGTGATCTAAGCAGATTCCACAATAATCAGAAAATTATTTATTTAAAAACACACTTATGAGAATACACTGGCACTAATATATCAAGCAAGTTCAAACACAGTCACTATAAGTATATACACCTCCCTAGTTAATTATTCGACAAGTCTAGGTTAAGACACCACTTATTTAGCAAAACAGGGGTGAGCGCGTAACACTTTTAAGAAACCACAGCAAGTCAAGAAAGGCAGGGTCTTCTGTAGAGCAAAAAGTTCATAGGCCAGGCCCACTCTTGGAGAGAGCAAGGCAAAATGTGCCCAAGATCACACAGTGGAAATGCACTCAAAGTCTTTGCAGCAAAGTCAAAAAAGAGGTTGGTTCAGTTCAGAAAAGCAGAGTTAGTAGGTCAAAGGTCAACCCAGTTAGAAAGTCAAGGCTTTACGGGACACCTTCGACAATCTGTTGCAAGGGAGACCAGGTGGGACACAGTACCTGAAATGGTGAGAAAGCTCCAGCGGTGGAAGTTGTTCCTGGCAGCGGGTGCAAGTCGTGGCTTCAACCAGAGGAAGAGATGATCTCGACGAGGAAGAAAGCTGGAAGTCGTTGCACTGCCAGGGAAGAAACCAGCCGCGGTGTTCCCGATTAAAAGGTACAACACTTTTATTCGCGGTAGTGGTGAAGCGTGGCTATCCGGCCGCCGGAGTGCTTGGCACGGGCGATTCGACCACGAGACGTTCAGGAAGGTGAAAAAGGCAAACTGGTTGGTCCCAGCAGCTCAAAGGGAAGAAGACTCTCCTGGAAGAAGGTCTCCTCTGTTGTCGGGGGAAGTGGTGAGTTTGCACAGCAGTGCTCCACCGGTGGCGTCGTCGTTGTAGATGGTTCAGCTTCTCCCCTCTTCGGATTCTTTAGGTCCTGTGGTGACTTCTGAAGTTCCAGTCCCCAAAGCCCTGCTTTTATGCAGAACAACCCCCAGTCATCAACCTAGCTGTCACTCAAACATGGTAAGTGGTGAGCCGGGCGGTTCACCACTGGGCCAATCACACAAGAGTGCGACTTGAGTTGCCAAGGCTTCTGTGGAGAAGCCCGCCAAAAAGTGGAACAAAGGGCTCGACTTGGGTTAGAGTTTCAGAGACAAACGCAAATGCCATTTTAATACCGAGTCCTGGCAAAAAGACCCAACCGGGGAATAAATATTAAATAAATAACCAGGCGGTATCTTTAACATTGCACTAAAAAGTGGTGTGTTTAAAATCAATGGGAAAATCCCATAGGAAATATTCTGGTGGAATATTTCGCGTGGTATCCACTGCCACCAGCCAGAAACTCGACAAGGGGGGACTGGACAGTGCCTCCTTGGAAAACAGATCCAGGGGCAATCGAATTACCCTTACCAGTACTTCCACAATATGATGGTTTGTACTGGTTCTGTTCACAATTTGAGACTAGTAAAGCCAATGGTGACTTTACATGCCCCGGGAGACAGTCAGTCCCAGGGTATGGAGTCTATGTTTGGAGGTCACTATGACACCCCTGTGTTACTGCACTGAGGGTGCGGTGTAACACACATACCAAAAACACATGAAGCCCTATGGAGTAAAAGACCTCATAGCCCATAAAACACATTTACAGTCAAAGGACATACTCAAATCATGCCTTAGAGTGGGAGAGAAAGAGTCTCACTCTTAGCAGGAGGAAATAATAAACCCCAAAAATCCAGCAAAGCTGCTGGGGGACTCACTAGGTTTGGGAAATTAGCCTTAACAGATAATTATGCCTAACATTGCCCCCCCCCCCAGACTAAGGGACAGGAGGATTTAATCCACTCCTGGATGAACCTCATACCTCTAGTAGATGACATACATCCTAGAGAGACCATCAGCATTTTGGTGGTGACACCCTGACCTGTGTTCTATGGTCAAATCAAAGGTTTTCCTTTGTAAGCTATATGACCTACAAACCCTTTGAGGAACATCAGTCTTTTTAAAACTATAGGGGATCTGGTTGACCAGTCCCTCAGAGGTTGGTACAACTTCTGAACCTGTGTTAGGCTTTTTCAAGGGGCCCTTATAAAGGATTCCCTTAGATCTAGAGGGGCCTCCAGAGGTCCTCACCACCTCTCTGTTGGGAGAAGGTTGGGTCTTAGGCCGCTTGGTTGGAGGGGGTGGAGATAAGCAAGGTACATGCTTCTCCTTCCTCTTAGATCTAACCTTACCTACTTTAGGAGCTTCACTCCAAATACCAGGAGTTGAGATGGAGTCTTCAGTAGAAGGTCGCTTTCATGATGCCTACCCCCGGGCATCAGGACCAAGCCCATCAGCTCCGGGAGCAGGCATCCAGATACTTATTAAAACCCCCAACAGCCCCGGCTGGGGGCTGTTTGGGTTCAGTCCTGGCGCTTTAGGCACCAGGCTCAACATAGAAATCAGTCCTGGCGCCAGAGGTGCCAGGCTCATAGGGCCTCATTACGACCCTGGTGCTAATGGGTTAACGGCGCCGTAAAAGGCTGCAGCGCCGTTAACCCATTAGTGCCTAATTACAAGGTCCCTTTGCGGGACCTGACCTTAACGGCTGGTTTTACCAGCCGTTAAAGTAGGGACCCGCAAAGGGACCTTGGTGCTAAGTACAGTGCCGCAATTTGCGGCACCGTACTTACCGCCTTCCCCATTCCCATTGAGCCCTATGGGGCAAAAATGGGAATGGGGAAGGGCCATGGAGGAAGGGGGAATTACCGCCCCGCCAACCTTGTAATGGGGTGGTAATTTCCCCTTTTTCCATGGCGGAGTCAGTAAGTTACCGGCATGGACCATGGTGGTAATAGCACCATGGTTTTCCGCCAGGGTCAGAATGAGGCCCATAGACTTTACTTACCTGATGCAGACCATGCTGCTAGTGAGTCCAAGCCAGCGTGAGGCCTGGATGGGATTATTTTATTACAGGGACTATTTTTTTACTCGGGCGTGGTTCTAGGGAACTTCTTACCTGGAAGTACTTTGGAGGCTATTTAAACCACGCCCGATCAGCAGCACACGCTTCGCATCATTCTGCATCCAGCAGAGTAACGCTCACCGTGCCTGCAGTCTGCATCCAGTCTTCTGCCACGCCCGCCTCGAATCTGGAGCTCCTGAAACAGACCATGTTAAGCGCGTGCGTGCAGTCCTTGAGAAACTACGCCAGCACAAGTTATATGCAAAATTGGAAAAATGCATTTTTCATGCTACGGAAGTTGAATTCCTTGGATTTATCCTGACTACAAAAGGAGTCCGGATGGACTCTCGAAAGGTGGACGCAATTCTCAAGTGGCCATCACCCAGTTCAGTTAAAGTGGTACAAAGCATGGTCGGATTTGCTAATTTCTACCGCAGATTCATTCCGGATTTCTCACATGTTGTACACCCTATCACAGCACTTTTGCGAAAAAACAAACGCTTCTTGTGGACCGAAGAAGCTGAAAAGGCCTTCCAAGAGCTGAAAGCGAAATTCATGTCTGCACCTGTCCTAAAGCATCCACACCCCAAACTTCCATACATAGTTGAAACTGATGCATCCAGTTTAGCCATGGGAGCTGTCCTGTCCCAGAAGGATCCTGAAACCGGTCAACTTCACCCAGTAGCATTTTGGTCCAGAAAGTTCTCGGCACCAGAGTTAAACTATGCGGTTACCGATAAAGAGTTGTTAGCCATCAAATCCGCCTTCAAGGCTTGGCGGCATTATCTTCTCGGTGCCAGGCATACCATTACTGTAATCACCGATCACCGGAACTTGTAGTATTTAAAAACAGCCAAAGCCCAATCGTCGCGCCAACTTCGATGGGCATTGTTCTTTGCCGAGTTCGATTTCGTGATCACTTATCGACCAGGCTGTAAAAATGGCAAGGCAGATGCCTTATCCCGAATATGGATGGGAGAAGCATATTCGAACCCGGAACCGGTGGCCTATAATTTCAAAATAAAGAATTATTGGCATAACTACTCTACAGACACTAGAGGATATTCAGGTAACGATCCAACAACTCTTCGATCCAAAAGCCCTGCAGGACTGGGTAAAGAAAGGCCCAGACTACTCGGTCGTCAATGACCTACCTTATTATCAAGGGCGACTATTTCTACCACACAAGGAACTAAAAGAACTAGTCATCTCCAATTATCATGACACCCTGATGGAAGGGCACCCAGGTATCGCAAAAACTGAAGCTAAAATTAAGAGACAATTCTGGTGGCCCACCTGGCGAAAAGACGTAAAGTCATTTGTGATGTCTTGTGGCATTTGCGCCCAAAACAAAAGTCAGAAGAAAAAACCAGCTGGCCTTTTACAACCTTTGGATATTCCACCTACACCATGGCATACTTTGTCTTTAGACTTTATTACAGATCTACCTCCATGTAATGGATTTAACACCATTCTAGTTATTATGGATCTTTTTTCCAAGATGGCCCAGTTTATTCCTTTAAAGGGATTACCTTCTGATTCAATTCTGGCCAAGGAGTTCCTCGAAAACATTGTTCGAATACACGGATTTCTTTCTGTATTGGTCTCTGACCGAGGTAGCCAATTCATTTCACATTTTTGGAGGAAATGTTGTCAATTGGCGCAAATCGACATGAGGTTATCAACCAGTCACCATTCCCAGACCGATGGTCAGACGGAGAGAACCAACCAGACCCTTGAACAGTACCTACGTTGCATGCTGCACCAGACCGAAAGTAATTGGAAAGATATTTTATGGATCTCCGAGTATGCATACAATAACTCTGTACATTCAGGAACCGGACAAAGCCCCTTTTATACCATATATGGACATCACCCTCGAACCTCAGAACTAGATTCGCCTCAGCATTTAGAAATGCCTGCAGTTAGTCATTTGCACTCTACTATTACACAAGCCTTTAAGTAAGCCACAGAACATTTGAAACAGGCAAAAGAAAAATATAAGAAAAATGCTGATCAACATAGAAGTGAAACTCCACAAAACCAGATTGGGGATCAAGTTTGGCTGGCTACAAACTCGGACTTTTAACCCTAGATATTTGGGACCTTACACCATGAAGGCCATTATCAACCCGGCGGCCGTCAAATTGGAATTACCGTCTAATATGCAAATTCATCCTGTCTTTCATGTTTCACTTTTAAAACCAATTCAACCAGGAACAAGATTAACCAAACCACCCGACCCCATCTTGATAGATGGAGAATCTGAATTCGAGGTAAAAAATATCCTGGACTCCAACATGATTATATCAAAACTTTATTTAATCGATTGGAAGGGCTACAGACCAAAAGAAAGGCCATGGGAGCCTAGTGACCACGTTCATGCACCTCGGTTGGTGAAGAGATTCCATCGGGACTTCCCAGACAAACCAGGGCCAAGGGGAAGAACAACTTTAGGAGGGGCCTTGGGGGGAGTGCTGTCATGATGCCTACCCCCGGGCATCAGGACCAGGCCCATCAGCTCCGGGAGCAGGCATCCAGATACTTATTAAAACCTCAACAGCCCCGGCTCACCTGGAACTACTTTGGAGGCTATTTAAACCACGCCCGAACAGCAGCACACGCTTCGCGTTATTCTGCATCCAGCAGCGTAACGCTCACCGTGCCTGCAGTCTGCATTCAGTCTTCTGCCACGCCCGCCTTGAATCTGGAGCTCCTGAAACAAAGAGGAAAGAAAAGGACAAGGTTAGAAAAACAACTATTTTCAAATTCCTCACCTGATTCTGGATCCATCTCGCCTCTGGACCTGGAAAGAACATCATTTCTGTACGCGTCGCATCTCCAGCTGCAGCGCCGCGTCATACTCACCAGTCCTCGCAGCATCTTTCGATTCGGCGCTGCCTCCATCATTTCTTCGCCGAACTCCGGCACCTGAGGGACAAAAGAAAACAACAAGGTGAGCCGAGAAAACCAACAAATATAACTCTTATCACCATAGACTTACCTGATTTACCACCGGAGGCATTATTCTATAAATCTCCACATCTTCATGTGCCGCACCTGCAAAGAGAGAGAAAAACAACACGTTAAACACGTGCAACATTTACCGGACGGGCGTCGGGTAATACAGACTCTTACCTGAGCGCCACCAACTGCCACGAGGGGTATCTTCTCACGATCTCAGCTGCAAGACAAGGAAGGAAGGGGGGACAAGAGTGAAACATTGGACATATTGAACTCTATGAACTTGATACTTACTGGTCCTCGCTAGGAACCTCAGAGTCAATACTCTCCGGAACTCTGCCACGCCTTCACACCAGTGAAGTAACTGGCATCAACGCGCCCCTGCAAATCCACGCAGGATGGAGAGCTCATCTTTCAAGAATATAAGGTGAGATTGCTGAGAGGGCACTTCAGAGGTGATTAGTTGGGAGGACTGTGGGGGGTGCCATCACTTGAGTTCACGGGTTGCTAAATCCATCTCTCTACTTGCAGGAGAATACTTCTACGGGTCACGCAGACAAGATTAGGAGGGCGAGTCCAGTCAGTCATCTCTGCACTACGCATCACGTTGGTGGAGACTGCAGCTGTCCGGATCCGACCAACGCCCCTGTGGGAGCCAGGTGAGCATAACAGTCCAACAGTCTGAAGGTTTTTGGCCTTAGACTTTTCTTTTCTGGTTTTCCACCTGCACTGAGAATTACCAGTTCTCTTAGGTCTAGTTAGGGGTCCAGTTGATCTATCCACCTCTTCCTCAGAAGCAGGGGGAGTCACAGACTCTAAAACTGGGGGAATAATGATGGAGCCTGGTTCGGGCTCCCATTTCCCTAACATTTTAGCCTGAAATTTGCTGGGTCAGAAGTCAATTTACCAACACCAGGGCTTGTAGTGGGGTTCTCTGTAGAGGTTCTCACAGGCTTAGAGTGGTTCCTTAAGGTGGCCTCTCTAGCCAATTTGGTTTGGTTCTGGGTCTCCATACTGGGAGGCCTGGGGGTACTGGATACTACTCCTAGAGTTCTTAGATCATTCCCCTACAGGACTCTCCCAGGCACCTCAGTCTGAACACTGACAGGGATCATCACTGTCATGTTGTTACACTGTATGAGGGCTGGTAGAATTGGAACCATTTGGACAGAACCTCCAGAAAGTTTAGTGGGACCTTTGGGTGCCTTAGCAACATCCTCAGGCCTGAAAAAGCTTTCATCCACTACTGTTCTGCTGCCCCCTCGCCTGGCAGGGGTATCCTGGCCATTGACAAGAACACTGTCCATGTAATAAACTTCAGAGTTTTCTGGTATGGAGTCATACACACTCCTATTCTGATTACTAACCAGATCCATGGACCCTAATGTTACACTTGCTTGAAGAACCAAAGGTTTTTCAGCAAAGACTTCAAAGTGAGCACTAGTCATTTGGACTTCCTCCTCAGGAGTGAAGGCTAAGGAGACTGTGCTGATCCCTGCAGGTTTACCCTTTCATTTGGGATCTCATTTGATATGGTCAGTTGCCTTACAGACATAGCATATACCAAATGCTATCTGGAATGGTGGCTTGTTCTGACCTGCTTCTGGTTGGTGACCAGATGGTACACTAGCCTGATGGGGCTTACCTTGGGGCTTACCCTGGTTATTTTGTTGTTTGGGGCCCTCTTTGGTTTGGGAGGTATTAGAAGTCTCTTGGTTCCATTTTGGTGGCTGCTTTCCCTCATCCTTTTTCTGAGTGACCCCTGAATCCTTGTGAGTAGCCCTGTTGGCAACCCACAAGTCAGCAGCCTTAGCTAGCTTTCTAGGATCCATCTCCTTTGAATCAGCCAAGTACTGTCTGAGCTCAGGAGAGCAGGCATCATACATTGACTCCAACATCACAGGATTTCTCATTCCCTCATAAGTGTTCACTCTGTAACCCTTAATCCATCCCTCTAAGTTTTTCAAACACTCATTCACCCAGGTAGCCCAAGGGGTACCATCATTCTTTTTGAGGGTCCTAAACCTCTTATGGTACTGGGAAGGGGTCTTCCCAAATCTAGCTATCAAAGCTAGCTTCACACATTCATAGTCCCTTCTATCCACCTCCCCCAACTCCATTTCCACATCAGTTGCAACAGGGGGGAGCCTAGAGAACAACCAGGGAAGTAACTCATTCCCTGAGATGTCCTGGAGCCCAAGATTATACTCAAACATAGCCAACCAATCTAACACATCCAACTTAGGCTCATACATACCCACAATCTCTTTAGGCATCCGGGGTCTTTTGGGTCTGGAACTCCTAGAGGATCCGGAGAGAGAAGCATTTTCAACGGACATTTTCTTCATCTCAAGCTCATGCTTGAGCTCCATTTCTCTGAGCCTTAGTTATTGGTTTAGTTCTTGTGCCTTTGTTCTGCTTGAGCATTAAGTCTCTTAAACTCCAATTCAAGCTTTGTTTTCTCTAGTTCCATACATTGAGGACTAAATGTGGGACCTGGCAAAGGTCCAGTAGGTACAGCTGGTAGAGCAGACCGAGGCCCAGGGGGGACAACTACAACAGCCTCACCCTCCTCTTCTGACTCTGCCTCAAGATTATCAATACTTTGATCAATATCAATATCATTACTGTTATCTACATTTTCTGGGAGTGTAGGTTCCTCTGAACCATCCCCCAGACTTTGGTTTGCTAACAATCTTTCTATTAGCTCCATTTTCTTGCCTTTAGTCAGGAGATTCTTATGCTTACAGAGACCTCTTAAACAATCAGCAGTTTTTGTAGCAAGGAACTCTCGACTATAACTTTCCAATCTTGCGCCTGATCCGGTAGATCTATCCTGAAATAATCCAAAGTCGCAACCTACCCACGGTCGACTTTGCTCTGTCAGCACTGTATATTATATTGTCATGCATAACTCACACTATTACAAATGCAACTGCAACTGCATGATAAGCTTGCCTAGGTGAATTCTAGGCCATGCATGTGAACCGCTGCTTTTAGCCTTATTACTAAAATCTGAACCTTGATGGGTTACTGCCCTGTTATTTGAGTTATTGCCTCTTTAGCCCCAGTGCTAAACCGAACCCGGATGTGCTACTACCCCTGTACTGGACTTTTACCTGTTAGACCTCAGTGCTAAACCTGCCTCTATGTGTGTTACTACACATGTAACAAACTACGGATTGTTAGACCTTTAATGTTAAAACTGAATCTAGGTGTGCTACTGCCGCTGTATCTGAACTGTTGCCTCTCAGACCCTAGTGATAAATCAAATCTAGGTATATCGAATCTGTTTATCAGACTTTAGTGATAAATCAAATCTAGGTGTGCTAATGCCCATGTATGTAACTGCTGTTTATCAGACTTTAGTGATAAATCAAATCTAGGTGTGCTAATGCCCATGTATTTAACTGCTGTTTATCAGACTTTAGTGATAAATCAAATCTAGGTGTGCTAATGCCCATGTATTTAACTGCTGTTTATCAGACTTTAGTGATAAATCAAATCTAGGTGTGCTAATGCCCATGTATTTAACTGCTGTTTATCAGACTTTAGTGATAAATCAAATCTAGGTGTGCTAATGCCCATGTATTTAACTGTTGTTTATCAGACTTTAGTGATAAATCAAATCTAGGTATATCGAATCTGTTTATCAGACTTTAGTGATAAATCGAATCTAGTGATAAATCGAATCTAGGTGTGCTAATGCCCATGTATTTAACTGCTGTTTATCAGACTTTAGTGATAAATCAAATCTAGGTGTGCTAATTCCCATGTATTTAACTGTTGTTTATCAGACTTTAGTGATGCATCGAATCTAGGTGTGCTAATGCCCATGTATTTAACTGCTGTTTATCAGACTTTAGTGATAAATCGAATCTAGGTGTGCTAATGCCCATGTATTTAACTGCTGTTTATCAGACTTTAGTGATAAATCGAATCTAGTTGTGCTAATGCCCATGTATTTAACTGCTGTTTATCAGACTTTAGTGATAAATCGAATCTAGGTGTGCTAATGCCCATGTATTTAACTGTTGTTTATCAGACTTTAGTGATGCATCGAATCTAGGTGTGCTAATGCCCATGTATTTAACTGTTGTTTATCAGACTTTAGTGATGCATCGAATCTAGGTGTGCTAATTCCCATGTATTTAACTGCTGTTTATCAGACTTTAGTGATGCATCGAATCTAGGTGTGCTCATGCCCATGTATTTAACTGCTGTTTATCAGACTTTAGTGATAAATCGAATCTAGGTGTGCTAATGCCCATGTATTTAACTGCTGTTTATCAGACTTTAGTGATGCATCGAATCTAGGTGTGCTCATGCCCATGTATTTAACTGCTGTTTATCAGACTTTAGTGATAAATCGAATCTAGTTGTGCTAATGCCCATGTATTTAACTGCTGTTTATCAGACTTTAGTGATAAATCGAATCTAGTTGTGCTAATGCCCATGTATTTAACTGCTGTTTATCAGACTTTAGTGATAAATCGAATCTAGGTGTGCTAATGCCCATGTATTTAACTGTTGTTTATCAGACTTTAGTGATGCATCGAATCTAGGTGTGCTAATGCCCATGTATTTAACTGCTGTTTATCAGACTTTAGTGATGCATCGAATCTAGGTGTGCTAATGCCCATGTATTTAACTGCTGTTTATCAGACTTTAGTGATGCATCGAATCTAGGTGTGCTAATGCCCATGTATTTAACTGCTGTTTATCAGACTTTAGTGATGCATCGAATCTAGGTGTGCTAATGCCCATGTATTTAACTGCTGTTTATCAGACTTTAGTGATGCATCGAATCTAGGTGTGCAAATGCCCATGTATGTAACTGCTGTTTATCAGACTTTAGTGATGCATCGAATCTAGGTGTGCTAATGCCCATGTATTTAACTGCTGTTTATCAGACTTTAGTGATACATCGAATCATAGACTTTAGTGATAAATCGAATATGCCCATGGGCCTCATTCCGGGTTTGGAGCTAACCATGGAGTAATTAGCTCCATGGTTGCCTCTAAAATCGTCCCAAATCCGACATGGTGAATGGAGTAATTACCGGTCCATTCCAGGGTTGGAGGGACCGGTAATTCCCATTCACCTTTTGCCCTTCCCCATTCCCATTTCTGCCCCATAGGGCTCAATGGGAATGGGGAAGGAGGTAATTACGGCACCGTAAATTACGGTGCCGTAATTACCTCCGAAGTACCTTTGCGGGTCCCGTACTTAACTTCTGCTGAAAGCAGTAGATAAGGAAGGACCCGCAAAGGGACCTCAGAATACGGACGTAAGGGATTACCGGCATCGGCACCCTTACTGGTGCCGGTAATTCCTTACCTCCAACCTCGGAATGACCCCCCCATGTATTTAACAGCTGTTTATCTGACTTTAGGGATATAACTGAATTTAGGTGTGCTGCTGCCCTGCATTTGAACTGCTGCCTCCTCGGACCCAGGTGTTATACGATTGCATGCCTACCGCCAATAACTACCCTGCACTAACCTTATCCTGCCCACGCATACAATGGGCCTCATTACACGGAAGGCGGTAGTCCAGGGTGCTATTAGCACCCTGGACCATGCCGGTAAAATACCGGCACCGCCTTGGCGGAAAGGGGATTTACCGCCCCATTCCAAGGTTGGAGGGGCGGTAAATCCCCTTTCCGCCATTGCCCTTCCCCATTCCCATTTCTGCCCCATAGGGCTCTATGGGACTGGGGAAGGCGCTAATTACGGCACCGCAATTTTGCGGTGCCGTAATTAGCTCCGAGGTCCCTTAGCGGGTTGGTATTTAACGCCTGCAAAAAGCAGGCGTTAAAACTCCAACCCGCTAAGGGACCTCGTAGTACGGCGGTAAGGGTTAACGGTCACCGTTGCCATTAACGGTGACCGTTAACCCTTACCGCCGTCCGTGTAATGAGGCCCAATGTATCTCCATATGCTCTACACTGTGCTACTAAGATCACTTCTCTATACCATGAATATCCAATACCCGATCTCGCCAGTTAACTAATTCGCACACGAGGCCCCCACCTAATTCTAACAAACTTTTGTTAATTCTAAAAAATCTACTGACATGACCACCACACCCTGCACTGTCCTCCAGAGGAACCTCAAACTACATGCAAGGCTCCCAAGGCTCTATGACCCTTTAACCAAAGTAGCTCACAGTAATTTTGATTCATTTCTTACGCGCACCAAGCAAGCAATTGCATTTGGGCGCAGATGTTAACTATATGTTATATGTTTAGCTGTGGAGGCTTAGGGTCACCATGGTTACTTAGGTTCATTTGAATAGGAATGTTTTTAATTCCTTTCTGAACGTTGCCAGTGTAGTGCATGAACGAATGCCAAAAGGCAGCTGATTCCACAGCTTGGGGCCGAACACGGAGAACCTCCTGTCTCCTTTAGAGGTATATTTTGTCCGAGGGACACATAGCAGGAGTTTGTCTCCTGAACGGAGGTCTCTGGTAGGGTAATACTGGTGGATTCTCATGTTCAGGTATCTGGTTGCGAGTTTCTGGTAACATTTATAAACCAGACACGCCACCTTGAATTTAATATGGTCCTCCACCATCAGCCAGTGGAATGCTTTCCGAGATGTAGAAACGTGATCTCTTTTGCCCAGGTGGGCAGTTAACCTCACTGCCGCATTCTGGGCCTTTTGTAGTCTTGACATTTGGTTTATAGGAATCCCTGTCATGAGACTGTTACAATAGTCAAGATGGGCATTTACCGAGGCTCCCACCACCACTGGCTGATCTTGGGGTGTTAAAAAAGGAAGTGCATTCCTAAGCAAGCGCAGGGCGTAATATAGTGCTTTTATTTTTGCCCCAACTTGTGCTTCACTGGCCAAGTTTTCTTGCCAGATGCAACCAAGATTTATTACTTTACTAGAGAACGGGATGTTTTCAGTTAAGATCTGTGGAGTTATGTGGGTTCCTTCCTCTCTGTTTTTGTTCTCTGATCTGAACAGGATTACCTCAGTTTTGGCTGCATTGAGCTGTAACTGGTTGCAAGCCATCCATTTTTTGACATCTTGCCTACACCGGTCTATCCTTTCAAATGCCTCCGGTAGATTATCTGTCTCCACATAGATCTGCGTATCGTCGGCATAAGAGTGGAAACGTAGACAGTGTTTCTTCAGGATGTCAAACAGTGGTCGAATATATAGGTTGAAAATCAGAGGTGAAAGCGCTGAGCCTTGGGGGACTCCACATCTCAGTTGTATTAACTCTGAGAGGAAGGCTCCCAGGGCCACCTGTTGAGTTCTGTCTTGTAGGAAGGAATCAAACCAATCCACCACAACTTTAGCTGCTCTGCCTATACTTCCGATCTGTTGGAGTATAATTTTGTGGTTGATTGTGTCGAATGCTGCCGACAGATCGAGCATAAACAGTATTGTGTTGCTTCCTCTGTCCGCATGCTTCTAGTAGGTCATCCTGGGCTGCCAGTAAGGCAGTCACTGTCCCATGATTAGGGCGAAATCCTGATTGGTGTTCGTCCAAGATGTCTCTATTGTCGACGAACTGCTGGAATTGGCTAGTGGTAGTAAGGCTACCACTAGCCCCCAAAGCCCCTCCCAGAACCCGCTCCAACTAAACAGTAGACTCTATCGCGAGTCCATTCGTGCCCAGAAAAGCACGCATAAATCCCTGGTACCACTCTCGAAATCAGCACAACTTGGGACCAAGGGAGCACTGATAAATGCCCGCTCTATGGTAGCCACGCAACAGACATTGACAACCTACTCCACAATGAAGACCTGGACTTCTTAGCGGTTACTGAATCATGGCTACACCCAACAGCAGGCCCTGCAATTATGCTAGCTATTCCAGAGGACTATACTCTACTACGACTTGATCGTACCTCCTCTCGAGGCGGAGGTCTTGCCATTATAGCTAAAACTAAATTCCCCCCGATTATTGAGACACCATCCAATGCAGGATCTTGTGAATCCTTAACTGCAAAACTAACCATATCCAACATACAATCCATCTCCATCAACCTTATTTACCAACCTCCGGGCCCCTTAGGGTCATTTGAAGAAGACCTTACAAATATACTATCTAATAATCTCAAGAACTCCTCACAAAGCATTTTATTAGGAGACTTTAACCTGGGTTTTAGTGACCCCGCAGATGCTAATGCTACAATAATTAATAATACCTTAGAAGAACTGGGTTTTACCCAGAAGATTACGGAGCCTACTCACACCAAAGGTAGAACTTTGGACTGGCTAGCTACACACAATTGCCCAGTCCTGATCTCTTCTATACTTCCTCAGCCTTGGACAAACCACTACTTGATCTCGTTTACCCTAGAGGCGACACCAGCGCAAATTGACAGCATAGCTCCAGCTGTCCAGACCAGAAATAAAAAGAACATTAGCCCTGAAAATCTTATCCCATTGATCGCACCGACATTGAACGCCATCCCGGACCACACAGATCCCCACATGATGGTAGACATATACAACAAAGTCATGCTCTCATCTCTTGATGTCATTGCCCCATTGCAGCTAAAAAAGAGCAAACCTCGAAAACATATCAACTCTTGGTTCTCTCCCCATCTTAAAGCCCTCAGACAGGCAAAGCGACGGTATGAAAAAATCTGGAGATCACAGCCCTCAGAAAAAAATAAGAATATCCTGAGTAGACTAGCCTCCCAATACAAAAAAAAGAAATTATCCTGGCCAAACAAATGTCTTACAGCACCCAAATCCTACAAGCCAAATCTAACACCAGAGAGCTCTTTACTATACTAAAAGAAGTTGAATCTCCTGTCCAAGCTCCTGATTCGTGCCTCAAGGATAAAAACTGGTGCACGGGGATACAAAATGCCTTAGCCAACAAAATCTCTTCCCTCAAGACAAAGATAAACATTAAAAAAAGATTCCCTTCTCTCTTCTACTAAACCTAGTAGTCTCACCCCCAAAAAGACCCCTAGTAGTCTCACCCCTAAAAAGACTCACCCCACTCAGACGCACCCCCAGACGCATAATTCCCACTTTAACTTCCACAAAGTATCTACTAAAGAGGTAGAAAAGGTCATTCTCACTCTCAAACCTCCGAACTGCCACGGGCACCTATGCCCCGCACAAATGATTAAGGACGCGGCTCGTGATCTTGCACCATTTATTACCAAACTAATAAATGTGTCATTCACTTCAGGAACCGTACCTAATAATTTGAAACAATCTTGGGTCCTCCCCCTGCTCAAAAAACCAAATCTAGACCCCTCTACTCCCACTAATTACTGCCCCATTACCACAGTACCGTTCCTTCTTAAAATCCTCGACAAAATAGCATACCAACAAATCCAACATCACCTCGAGCACTTCCAGCTTTTAGGAGTCAGACAATCGGGCTTCAGGCCACAACATGGCACCGAAACTGCACTCATAGACCTCAAGGCACAGATAGATGAGCTGAGAGATCGGGGCATGACTGCACTACTGCTACTGCTTGATCTCTCAGCTGCCTTCGACCTGGTTGACCACAAGATCTTATGTGACCACCTTCAAAAAGCAGCCCACTTCTCTCAAGAGACTACTGACTGGATCCAATCCTTTCTAAATAACCGTACGATGAGAGTTTTTTCCCTACTAGCAGCAGCCGACCCAACGCCCATCACCTGTGGCGTGCCCCAGGGATCATGCGTTTCCCAGACACTGTACAACATATTCACGAAGCCCCTTTTTGATTATCTAGATGGTCTGGGTATCACCTACACTAATTATGCCGATGATACCCAGATCCTCATCCCGTTGACGGGGGATTACGACAAGGATTTGGCCTTCGTCAATAGAGTATACCTCATCATTCAGGCATGGAAGGCCTCACACGGTCTATGCCTGAATGATGATCCTCACATAACCTTAGCAAATTAAACCAAAATTACTCCTCCTTCATAATCGACAACAATAGGATTATGGTAGCCAAGGAGGTCAAAACCCTCGGCTTCTACTTAGATTCCACTCTTACCTTCAAAAAACAGGTTAATGCTATGGCTTCTGCCACATCCTAAACATGCAAACTCATCAGAGCAGCTAAACCTTTTCTCTCTCCATCCAATTGCATCACACTAGCCAGGGCGTTGATCCTGTCCAAGCTGGACTATTGCAACGAACAATATGTAGGCTGCAACAAATATATCACTAACAAAATACAGATCCTCCAAAATAATGCCCTTAGAGCGGCCCTCAGTATCCCGAAGAAAGCCCACATTTCTGACTCTAGAAGATCCGTCAATTGGCTATCCACTAAAGACAAAATATTCCTCAAATCGGTTTCCCTAACTCACAAATGCCTCCACCAAGCAGCCCCTCAATACCTTATCACTAGATTCACCAGACCAACTTCCTCTCACCCCTCTAGAATGGCCAACTCCAATCTCCTCCTGGTACCTAGATTTAAACGTACAATGTCTGGAGGGAACAGCTTTCCGGTAAAAGCAGCACAACTCTGGAACTCCCTTCCTCCTACCTGCAGGGAGGACCTCCCCTACCGCCAATTTAGATCTAAGACCATCCATTGGCTCAAGGCTCACGACACATAATGACCGCCTGCTCCCTCGCTGCCCTGATGTCCCACACCACTATGTTTGTAAATATGTACATTTAGGTGTCAACTGCTAGGCATAGATACCTCTCATGAGACAACCGGCATCTTGTATATAATGTTTATACTGTTTTTTCGCTGTATCCTATACCTTTTTGGCGTGCATTGTCTATTCTTGACGCGTACAGCACTGTAACCATAGCAACCATAGCTAGGCCTCACACCTCTGTATGTAATCAAGCTTTGCAATCCTCTTGATGCCTCTGCTCCTTGCTACCTCTGGGTTAGGTGCGCAATATAAATAAATAAAATACTAAATACTAAAATACTTGACAGGTTAGAAAATAAACTTTTAGTGCTAAGCTTTGTGGTTAGTTGCACTAAGGTATTTAAAAGCACACTAAATTGTATACTCAATACAAATCCCACCGCTGCCACCACTGTTAGGCAGAAATCTGTGCAGTTCCCTTAGGGACCACTGCAAACAGTTTAAGACCACAGGAGTAAGCAGTAAACCAAATAGGTAGCAGCCTGCACCACCCAGATTTACCTGGTAGTTGTGGCTGAGCAGTCAGACTTCTCTCAAGAAGAGTTAGGCAGTATATAGAGTATACACAATAGGGCTAACAATACAGTAGAACAAGCAAACACTGACCAGAGCTTTGGTATAAAAGTATATAATTATTTATTTAAAAACACAATTATGAGAATACACTGGCACTAATATATCAAGCAAGTTCAAACACAGTCACTATAAGTATATACACCTCCCTAGTTAATTATTCGACAAGTCTAGGTTAAGACACCACTTATTTAGCAAAACAGGGGTGAGCGCGTAACTGTATATGGCACTCCAATAATTTGTTTAAAAAGGGGGAGAAAACGCAGAGTAGGAAAATAACACAGTACCAACACTTTTAAGAAACCACAGCAAGTCAAGAAAGGCAGGGTCTACTGTAGAGCAAAAGGTTCATAGGCCAGGCCCACTCTTGGAGAGAGCAAGGCGGAATGTGCCCAAGATCACACAGTGGAAATGCACTCAAAGGGCCTCATTACACGGAAGGCGGTAATGGTTAACGGCCACCGTTAATGGTAACGGTGACCGTTAACCATTACCGCCTTACTACGAGGTCCCTTAGCGGGTTGGTGCTTTAACGCCTGCTTTTTGCAGGCGTTAAAAACCAACCCGCTAAGGGACCTCGGAGCTAATTACGGCACCGCAAAATTGCGGTGCCGTAATTAGCGCCTTCCCCATTCCCATAGAGCCCTATGGGGCAGAAATGGGAATGGGCAAGGGCAATGGCGGAAGGGGGATTTACCGCCCCACCAACCTTGAAATGGGGCGGTAAATCCCCTTTCCGCCAAGGCGGTGCCGGTATTTTACCGGCATGAGCCATGGCGCTAATAGCGCCATGGCTCACCGCCTTCCGTGTAATGAGGCCCAAAGTCTTTGCAGCAAAGTCAAAAAGAGGTTGGATCAGTTCAGAAAAGCAGAGTTAGCAGGTCTGAGGTCAACCCAGTTAGAAAGTCAAGGGGCCTCATTACAACCTTGGTGCTAAGTGCACCAACTTTACCACCATGGTGTAAACTCTGTTTACACCATGGTGGATGGCGGATTTACCGCCCCATTCCAAGGTGAGTGGGGCGGTAAATCCCCATTTCCCATTTTCCCTTCCCCATTCCCATTTTTGCCCCATAGGGCATAATGGGAGTGGGGAAGGCGCTAATTACGCCGCCGTAAATTACGGCGGCGTAATTAGCACCATGGCAGGTTAGCGCCATGGATTTTAACGCCTGCTAAAAGCAGGCGTTAAAATCAGAATCAGGCGTTAAGGGTTAACGGTGGCGTTAACCCTTAACGCCTGAGTTGTAATGAGGCCCAAGGATTTACTGGACACCTTGGACAATCTGTTGCAAGGGAGACAAGGCGGGACACAGTACCTGAAATGGTGAGAAATCTCCAGCGGTGGCAGTTGTTCCTGGCAGCGGGTGCAAGTCGTGGCTTCAACCAGAGGAAGAGATGATCTCGACGAGGAAGAAAGCTGGAGGTCGTTGCACTGCCAGGGAAGAAACCAGCCGCGGAGTTCCCGATTAAAAGGTAGGACCCTTTTATTTGCGGTAGTGGTGAAGCGTGGCTATCCAGCCGCCGGGGTGCTTGGCATGGGCGATTCGACCTCGAGACGTCCAGGAAGGCGAAAAAGGCGAACTGGTTGGTCCCACCAGCTCAAAGGGAAGAAGACTCTCCTGGAAAAAGATCTCCTCTGTCGTCGGGGAAGTGGTGAGTTCGCACA
The DNA here is from genome assembly GCF_040938575.1 of Ambystoma mexicanum. NCBI lineage: Eukaryota > Metazoa > Chordata > Amphibia > Caudata > Ambystomatidae > Ambystoma > Ambystoma mexicanum. Next base: position 1,679,614,824 of record NC_090937.1, read on the forward strand.
GCAGGGCTCCACCGGTGGTGTCGTCATTGTAGATGGTTCAGTTTCTCCCCTCTTCGGATTCCTTAGGTCCTGTGGCGACTTCTGAAGTTCCAGTCCCCAAAGTCCTGCTTTTATGCAGAACAACCCCCATTCATCAGCCTAGCTGTCACTCAAACATGCTAAGTGGTGAGCCCGGCGGCTCACCACTGGGCCAATCACACAAGAGTGTGACTTGAACTCAGTCCAGGGTGCCTAATCCCCCTCCCACACATCCTGTAGACCCCAGACAGAGTGGAGGAGCCCGCCAAAAAGTGGAACAAAGGGCACAACTTGGGTTAGAGTTTCAGAGGCGAACACAAACGCCATTTTAAAACCGAGTCCTGGCAAAAAGACCCAACCGGGGAATAAATATTAAATAAATAACCCGGCGGTATCTTTAACATTGCACCAAAAAGTGGTGCGTTTAAAATCAATGGGAAAATCCCATAGAAAATATTCCGGTGGAATATTTTGCGTGGTATCCACTGCCACCAGCCAGAAACTCGACAAGGGGGGACTGGTCAGTGCCCCCTTGGAAAACAGACCCAGGGGCAATCGAATTACCCCTACTAGTACTTCCACAATATGATGGTTTGTACTGGTTCTGTTCACAATCTGAGACTAGTAAAGCCAATGGTGACTTTACATGCCCTGGGGGACAGTAGTCAGTCCCAGGGTATGGAGTCTATGGTGGGTTGTCACTATGACACTCTTGTGTTACTGCACTGAGGGTGCTGTGTAACACGCATATCAAAACACATGAAGCCCTATGGAGTAAAAGACCTCATAGCCCATAAAACACATTTACAGTCAAAGGACATACTCAAATCATGCCTAAGAGTGGGAGAGAAAGAGTCTCACTCTTAGCAGGAGAAAAAAATAAACCCCAAAAATCCAGCAAAGCTGCTGGGGGACTCACTAGGTTTGGGAAATTAGCCTTAACAGAGCATTCTCCCTAACAAAGACAATACGAACAAAGGGACCAAACCTGGTTTGGTGTGCAGATTAAATCTCAAGAAGGACCACAACAACAAGAAATGCCGAAAAAAGAAGGCCTGGGCCATGTTGCCAAAAATGGCACCCATGGGTGCATTAATGTGGCTGAAAAAGCAGCCCCCAATAAAAATACAACACGGTTGAGAATCAATGCTGTAATGCCCCGGTAATTCTGGCAAGTCCGATGCCGGTAATTCCCTACGGGTCCGGAAGCAGCCTGCTGGTTTTACTGGCACGGCTGCCGCCGGACTCGTAATGAGCCCAAATATACAGAGTTAATTAAAATCTTTGGGCCTCATTACAAGTAGGGCGCAAAGGGATATCGGGCACCGCTAATGACACCGGTACCGGTAATCCCTTTGCGCCCTATTCCGAGTTCACTTTGCGGGTCCTTCCTTAACGCCTAGTTTTAGCAGTTGTTAAGGACGGGACCCGCAAAGGGACACCGGGGTCAAAAACGGTACCGTAATTCACGGTACCGTTATTGCCGCCTTCCCATTGAGCCCTATGGGGCCTTAAATGGGAATGGGGAATGGCCCTGGTGAATGGGGAATTACCGGTCCCTCCAACCTCGGAATGGACCAGTAAATACTCCAGTCACTAGTCCGGAGTCGGAACGATTTTGGAGGCAGCCATGCCGCAAATAGCGGCGTGGTTACCTCCAAAGTCGGAATGAGGCCCTTTGAGTGCAATCCAATCATTCATTGCGATGTGAGCGGATCCTCAATGTTTTTAGTAAATAGGAGAACAAAGCCCAAGCTACCACCAGAGATTCAGGCTTTAATTAAAGAAAATAGAGTGCAGGGCAACACTGTGCATACCGTGCACCTCTTAAAGTCTGTAGTGAAGTTGACTGTCTAAGGGCAAAAAATGAGAAAGTGCAATAAAGCTGCCAAATCTGTAGCACGACATGCATTCATGCTGATGTCTAGATCCAGCCCATATAGCTAGAACAGCTCCCTGCTGGGTGCAGAAGGTTACATCTTTGCATAAGTGGAGGAGGCAGATATATATATATATATATATATATATATCTGATATATATCATTATAGGACTATTCTAAAAAGAACACGCATTCCTTTGATTTATTTAAGAAATTACATGTTTAAGAAAAGGAATAGCAGCAGGCCCCATTTTGCAGATGTTAGTGCTCAAGAATTGAGTCAGATTAGCCTCGGGAGTAGACCAAATACGCACCCACTGCAACAGTAGTTAAAAAGCCCAATCCCAATTCTATATGGACAGCATCATTCGGCCCATAGACACGTGTTTCAGGGGGCGACGAGGCAAGGGAGGGGTTCAAGGTAGGGTAAAACAATGGTCTTACTAGGCCCCGTGACATTGAGAATGCACAAGTGCAGGGGAGAGGGAAGGGGGAAAGTGCAAGGGGGAAGTGAGGAGAAAGTGCTGAACACATGATAAAAAACAACAGGTAGTGCGGCCAGCAAGTGGCAAGTGCAAGAATAAAGCACAGACAACGGGTGTCTAATAGGTGCAGGTAGGGGGACTGTAGGGCTGCAGAAACAGACCCAAGTGCAAGGGTTGCCAGGAGGCAGTGAGGGTATGCAGTTGGGTGGGCAGGGATCTGGGTCTGAACAGAGGGTAGCCAGGAGCCCAGTGCAAAAACTGTTCGAGATCAGCAGGGGAGAGGAAGGGAGAAGGCAGAAGAAAAGAGGAAAGTCTTGAGGTGCTTCCGGAACCGAAGACGGTTCTCCTCGAGTTTCAAGCGGCGGGGAGGCTGTTCCAACGGGATGCCCCTGCCGAGGAAAGAGATCTACCACAACTCGTTACTTTGAGAAGCGACTGACCCTGAGGGAGTTGGAGGAGCGAAGAGCTTGGGTAGGAAGGTATTTACAGAGGGAGAGTTAGAGGGAGAGTTAAAGGTATTGTGGACCCAGGCCCCAGAAGGCCTTTTGGACAATGCAGAGGGTGTTGAACTTAATCCTCGCAGCCACTGGGAGCCAGTGTAACGATTTCAGTCCTGGAGAGATACGGTCCCTGGGCTTGAGGCCAAGGACAAGTCTTGCAGTCCTGTTCTGGATTAGTTGCATAGGGAGGAGAGTATTGACAGGCAGATTTAGAAAGCAACTGTTGCAATAGTCCAGCCTAGAGAGAACCAGAGCTCTAGAGACAGTGAGCTTGGTATACCGAGAAATGTATTCAAAAGATAATTTTCAATCGTTGAAGCAAGATAGGATTTGTAAAGGCCCATTAAGAGGCACCATACTTGGCATGTCAACCTTTCAGATCATATTAATATTTACATTTTTAATTTTATTGGATATTTGTAAGGTGCCTGTACAACAAATGCTGTTTCAAGGCACCACAAGACCAAAGAGGGATAGGAAATAAGAAAGAAAGATAACAATAACGGTCTGACAAGGTCTTGTGACATTCGGATCGTGCAAGGGCAGTAACAAGAAGTGCAAGGGGGGGTACCGGTCTGCACAAAATGCAAAGTGCTAAATTCTGAAGGGAATTGCAGGGTAAAGGGGAGAGAGTGCACGTGAAAGGGGAGGTAGAGAGAGGGGAGGCACAGGGGCTAGCTGGGTGCTGAAGGGTGGCCAGGAGGGCAAGTGCTAGTGATTGCATGGGGTGAGGGTCCACGTGGTATGTGCAAGGAGCGGGTGGCAGGGCTGGGGCCTTTGCCCTGTAGGATTCAGAGGGAACCGTGCAGCCAGTCACTGTGGCAGACAGGGGTGTTAGTAGGGGATGGGGAGAGGGAAGGAAGAAGAGAAAAGGAGGGTCTTGAGAAACTTCTGGGACTTGAGGAGATCCGGCTCCTTCCTGAGAGGGGCAGGGATGCCATTCCAGAGGGAGTTTCCTGCAGCGGAGAGAGATCTACCCCCCCCCCACTCTCTGCTTAGAGAAGCGTCTGATCTGCAGAGAGCTGGAGCTAGAAGTCTAGCAGGGAGGTATTTAGGGAGAGAGATTTGGATGTAGCAGATATCAGGCCTCAGAAAGCCTTGTGGATAATGCAGACGGTCTTGAACTTGATCCTAGCAGCAACCAGGACCCAGTGACGAGGTCGGTCTTTGAACGATTTTGTAAATTGCGAGATTCCACTCAATGATTGCTTCATTCTAACAGCTGCCATTAGACATCCAGAGACACAAATGCCCAGATAGAAACTCCTGCACCTGTGGAATACAACAATGATTGCGGAACATTTTTGGGATTTTAATATTTTCCTTGCCAGAGACCAACCCAGTATTGCAGACTTAGTTCATAAAACAGTCGATGCATTAATAAGATGTTGTATGGCTCTGGGAGCTCATGGCAGTGCACAGGATCATTTGCATAGACTAGCGTGCGGAAGGACATGTGCCCTATTTCGTGATATCTGCAACCCAGCAATGCTTCATAAAGGCTATGCCCGACACCAGATTGATTCAGAAAAAAAGAGACATGCAGTGTCCATTACTTCCACTCCTAGCGCACGCCTTATCCTGATGATTGACCCTTCGATGTCCAAGACACCGTACGGACTCTTCGATGACACAAGTACCTGCCGACATTTAGATTAATTTACCTTATCGAAGGCGGTGCTCAGGTCCATGAAGGCCAGATCAATCGGTTCATTCTCCACAAACAAGAAGCGTGCAGTTAATAAATAACGGCTTAATGCACCCTCAGACGTCCCCAAACCCTTCAGCCAATAAGCCTTTGATCTTCCCCAATTTCTCTTTAATTATTGGGAAGATGACTGCTTTTTTCACCAGGATACTGGAATTTTACCCATGTTCTGGATAGCATATAAATAGTAGTCAGTAGAGGTGCTCACACTTCAATATGTTCTTGATAAACATCAGCGGGAACTCAGTCAGGCTGGAAATCAGTTATGGGCCTGTAATTTAATGGCTTCCATCACCGCAATTAAGGAAAATGTCAATGGGGTGCAATCACCTGCTGTAGATTATTAATAAATGAACTGCCCAGATTTGGCGAGGATCGTGCGTCGTCTTCATATATATCAGGCTCTCTATACAGGAATTGCAAATACTCCCTCCATTCCTGCTCTTGAGCGTTTACTTCAAGGTCTGTGCTTCTGAGGTTATAAAGTGGTTCTTGTGCCACTATATCCTTTTTTTGGATTGTCCTCTAGGTAAGCTGCCTTCAAGTATAAGCAGGGCAAGTTGAAGTATAAGCATGGCAAGTTGTTCAATTCAGTTTCACGTTTTGCTAGAGAACCATTGTAATTAGCTCAAGCAGCTGATCTGTTAAGCTTTATTGCTTCCGAGTTCTTTACACACATAATTAATTCAGTTTTAGCTGAGTTATATTGGTTATCAAGCCACTCCCTTGCTTTTTTTTTTTTTTACTATGCCGGGACGAGCTAACTTAGAATATTTTAGTCAACTTTAGTAAGAGAGGGTCAAAAGTAGACAGAATAAGATCCGTTCCACATGCTCTTTCAATAACATTGAAAAGTATTTGGGGGTTGCATGCAAATATCTTTTGGTTGATTATGTCTTATTCAATGAGGCCCCTCCTAGGCCTTTTAGTTCGATTACCTAAAAGTTTTACGTCCATCAAATGAGGTAAATTGGCTCCAAGCTATAAGTTGGCTTGGCATTTAATTATATGTTTTATTGGGTGATGATCACTGAATATGTCTGTGATTACCATAAACTGCACCAGCGTGCAGCCAATATAGAGAAGTCGTGAAATGAAGAATTCCCATGGTGGCACCTGAAGGGAAAACACTGCGGACGGTCATCAATAGAGCCGGGCCATTAAGCAAGTATAGAACATTAGCGCCTTAGTACACAAACAGGGAACTAATAGCCCATCTATATGGCTTTTGATACTGAGCAAGCTTTTCCAGCTGTTCAGCATCTGGGGCTATTACAGATGTGCAAGAGCCTCTAAGATTGCCCATTACCAAAGAGCAATTCAAACACTTGCAAACAGTTTGCCTTATTGTTATAAAAAGGCTTTACATTGTAGCTTAAGTAAGATTTCATGAATGTAGCCATTCCTCCAAAGTGTCTCCCTCAGGGATTCTGATCTGCTTTCATTTGGTACATAGAATAAGCATCCAACACCAGCTCCTCTACAGCCCAAGTTTCCTGCAGCAATATTATGTCAAACCTGTTCAAATGGAGTTGCATATCACCGGGAGGAGCAAACAGGTGAGCCACTCATGAGAGACACAAAGGCAGTGCTTTGCAATTTAAAGCACAACAAACTCTCACATAGCACACAACTGGCGACTGAGGAAGTAGGGGAGAGGTGTTCCCTGAGAGACCCGGGAAACACCTGAGAAATCAAGAGGCATGTACAATAATCCAGTATGGCGTAGCAGGAGCAGAGAGCTGGTGGAACAATATACCCTGGTTACTTTGAGCCGATTGGTCCATAACCTCCTACTTCGGCTGCTGATCTCCTAAGAGAGTCTCTAAAGCTTGGTACACTGGCCAGCTACTACAGTTAAAGAAAATATACGAAGGACTTGAGAGAAGATGGCATCCCACCAAATTGCCTGAATATGCCGAAATGGCAAATGCAGTCCTAACAAGATATATAAATGCTATTTTTAAAGGCAAAATCGGATTTCTTAGCAGGAAAGATTACAGCAGCGGCTAATCACTCTCAACAACTTTTTAGAGTAATAGCCAACTTTGTGTGTCCCACCAAGATACTTCCTGCAAAGCAATCGTCGACCGAACAGGCTGATGCCTTTAATATTTTCTTTATGGATAAGATCAAAACAATCCTGTAAAGTATTAAACCTCAAAGAGAATCAGAAAACAATTATTCCCCCCCCCCCACCATCTGGACACAAGGACGATGTCGAGGTGAGGAGAGAGCCTCAACATTTCACCTTTTCCTTTTAAGCCAGTGTCAGAAGAGAAGATCCATGCTCCCCTCACAGCTCTAAAACCTACTAATAACACACTCCCCCCCCCCTCACCGCATGTGCAACAAAGCGTGCATGGTCTCGGACCTAGCACCTTTTGTGACAAATTTTATAAATGCGTCATTTAACCAGGTGTCTTTTCCAGCGGAATTGAAACTGAAGAAGCCAAACCTGGACCCAGACAACCTTCAGAAGTACTGGATTTCTTTTCCAGCGGAATTCAAACTGAAGAAGCCAAACCTGGACCCGGAAAACCTTCAGAAGTAGTGGATTTCTTTTCCAGCGGAATTGAAACTGAAGAAGCCAAACCTGGACCCGGACAAACTTCAGAAGTACTGGATTTCTTTTCCAGTGGAATTGAAACTGAAGAAGCCAAACCTGGACCCGGACAACCTTCAGAAGTACTGGATTTCTTTTCCAGCGGAATTGAAACTGAAGAAGCCAAACCTGGACCCGGACAACCTTCAGAAGTACTGGATTTATAAAACCAGATGGACGCCATCAGAGATACAGGGAACCTAATCACCCTACTACCACTTGACCTGTCCGCGGCATTTGATTTATTGGACCATAATAAATTATGCCCAACACTAGCAAATAACTTTCACTTCTCTAAGGAAGCAACCACCTGGATCAAATCATTCTTGGCTGACGGCACCTCTTGAGTAGCCATTAGCAATGTAGTAGCTGATCCCATAACAGTCCCACTGGGCGTCCCACAAGGATCCTGCCTCTCCCTCACGCTCTACAATGCTTACACCAAACTCCTCTTCGCTGCCCTGGATGCCATGGGGGTAATATATACCAACTTCGCAGATGATACTCAGATACTCAGCCCAATCACAGGCAATCTTGAACAGGACACCATCTGTGTAAACAAATCTACTCACTAATCCAGAACTGGATGGCGACCAACAGCCTCTGCCTCATTGGAGAAAAAATAAATCCTCATAGTAGGTGCCCCTGCCCGCCTAAGCAAGCTTCACCCAGAGTACACTTACATTTTCATAAATGGCACCCCATTCACTATCTCGAACCATGTCAAAACTCTAGGGGGTATGCCTGAACTCCTGCCTTAGCATATGCAAACACATAAACTCACTTGCCTCCTCCACGGCTTACAAACGTATTGCCCCGAGTCGACCTTTCCTCACACCCCAGAACTGCATCACACTTGCAAGAGCCCTCATCCTCACCAAGCTAGACTACTGCAATGTAGTCCTTCTAGGCACCTCAAAGAAAAACAGGAGAAAGGCCCACTGGCTGCCCATACAAGCAGGAATACTTCATAAACCCCTCACCATCACACACAAATGTGTCACCTCAAAAGCCCCTATTTACCTTAAGCAACGCCTCACACTCAGAACAGCAGCCAGAACACTCCGATCCAACGTCAACACACACTTACTCATCCCCTACTTCAAAAAACGCTTGAACTGGTAGCTCCAGCTTCCCTGTAGCAGCCCCCAGAATTTGGAACTCACTCCCCACCAACATTTGCACCAAGCCTAGCCACACAAAATTCAAGAAACTATTAAAAACTTGGTTCTTCAATAAATTCTAATCCCACTACTGACACTGGGCCTCATCACGAGTTGGGCGGTAACGCCGGCGCTATTAGCGCTGGCGCTATCTGCCCTACCGCCAAACCCCCCGGTGCTATTAGTGCCGGATCATGGGTTTGGCGGTAATGGAATTCCCCATTCCCCACCGAGCCCATTCGTGAATGCCCCATTCCCCATTGGGCTCACTGAGGAATTTTCATGCTCATACTGCTGGCGGATTTCTCGCCGGCGGTATGAGTGCAAATTTTTGGCTGATTTCCCCCCAGCTCAGAGCTGGGGAGAAATCCGCTGAAGCCCTGATTTGGCGGACCCTTAAATCCGGCGGTAATAGCGCGACCGCCGGATTTAAGGGTTACCACCAAACTCATGATGAGGCCCACTGTATATGACATCGGCTCATCCGCCTGGCCTCCAGTTCTGAACCCATGTATATTATTGTCAACAACTCATTTTATCTATATTCCAACCATGTCTACCGTGGACCGAGCAAAACTGGAAATCTTGTAACTATCCTTGTAACCAGCTCTAAATCACTCCACCATGAAACCAATAATCGTGTAAGCCTTCTTTTTTACTGCTTTTATCGTGTAACCATTAAGATTTTAAGTATGCCTGTAACCTACGCCGTGATACCCCCGGGTTCAGGTGTATATCCAAATGCAATAAATAAATAAATAAATAAATACTGCCCTATTGCAGGTCTTCCTTGGCCTGGAAACATTCTAGAAAAGACGCCACCATACAATTTCAAGACTGTATCGAAAGAGAGGGCTTTCTAGACCCCCTACAATCAGCATATGGGGCCAAAATATGGTACATAAACAGCATTAATCGCGGTGTGGGACGAATTATTGCAAGCGGGAGATGATGGTAAACTATCCCTGCTCGTAATGCTCGACCTATCTGCGGCTTTCGACACTGTGGATCACAATGTTCTATTGGAATGTTTGAAAACCACTAGCATTGTCTCAGATAGTGCTCTTAAATGGTTTACTTCTTTCCTGAATGGGCGCAGACAATGAGTGCAACGGGGGGGCATGGCGCTTGGAGTTCCTGCATGAAACGCTCCCACAATATTGGGGGGTCCCACAGGGCTCCACACTTTCACAACTCTTGTTTAATCTGTATCTCCGCCCACTGATGGCCATTCAGAGAAAACATAACGTCAGTTTCCAATCGTACGCTGACGATACTCAGCTGTACATAAGGCTTGATGACGTAGACGACTCCCTCATCAGAGTGGGTAGGTGTTTGGAAAAAAAATAGGGGCATGGATGGTGTCTAATTGGCTGCAACTCAATCCAAGCCAGACCGAGGTGATCCTTTTTGGAACAAAATATTTACTGGAGGAGTATAGAAGCCCCAACTCCTCCATTTTTGGGCTCAAAAATGAAGTATGTGTCCAAAGTAAAAAACTTGGGGTGCATTTGGCAGAGCGGTATGGATTGTGACGGCCAAGGTTCAGCAAAAGTTCAGGCAGTATTTTATAATCTGCGGCTGCTGCGACAGGCTCTTCCTTACGTCTGAAAAGGATCGTGCCACAGTGCAAGGAACCCTAGTGAACTCAAAGCTGGACTACTGTAATGGATTACTCCCTGGGGCTCCTGCTAAACAAATCCATTGGTTACAAAAAGCACAGAATGCAGCCATTAGATTAGTCTTTGGGGTATCAAAATGTATCCCAATTTCTGGCCTTCTTCGCTCCCTCAACTGGCTAGCGGCGGAGGATCGTATTAAGATTAAACCTGGATGTCTTATATTTAAGTGTCTTAATGGCCTGGTACCAGGATATTTGAGGGTCAAGTTAATAGAATTTCAACCAACTCGGTCCTTAAGATCAGAAGACAAGCACCTGCTTATTATTCCTTTGACAAGACCTATTTTTAGGAGAGATTGTGGTTACTCCGTTTTTTTGGGCACAAACTTTGGAACAGATTTCCACCGGAACTAAGAAAAGGCGAATCTCTGTCCACGTTTTGAAAAGTGCTGAAAATGTACCTCTTTAAGTAAACCCTTTTTACTACTGCAGGTCACTGTCGATATATGACTGATAATGGGTTCTTTATAGTATGATGTATGTCAACCGCCCAGAATTCGATTAAGTTTGTTGCGTGCGTGCCTGAAATCCCTCACTAAAAAAAGAAAAACCACCCTGGGCTTGTGTACGGAAGGCATTCCATCAAAGTACTACATTTCTGAAAGAATACCAGAGAACAGTATTTTTTTATTTAGGTATCAAAAATATTTATTTAAATTGATACATAATCATAAACTGCAAAAATAATCATCAATTAATCTAGAAAAGAACAATTGAATACAGGTAAAAACACCACAAAGGCCACGCACAAGGAATAGGACAAGAAAAGGAAAAGTGACAACTCATTCTCTCCCAAACAACATACAAACTATCCTATTGAACGCATCCAATACAAATTCAGCAATCACAATAACACAACTTATAGATTAACAATGTATCCACAAAACATTTCATCTAATAAGAACAATAGTCCACAATAAATGGGTCTTTCTTCTTTCATTTTTGTTCTATCATGGAATTAATCTAAGTTATTGGGGGTCATAATAAGTTTGCCAGTCCGAGAACTACAGTACCGGTAAGCTTGCTGGTACCGTAGTTCCCGGACCAGCAAACTACGAGCTCTGCATGCGGCAGCCTGACCTGGCTGCTGTCTGGCACCTGCAAGCAGAGTGTGTCGAATGCACCGGCACCAATCACGAATGGTGCCGATGCATCCAGCTTCCCCATTGCCATTGAGCCCTATAGGGTTCAATGGAATGGGGAAGAATATTTTCCGGTGCCCGGGAATGGGCGATTACCGGGTCCAGCAAGGCCGTAATGACCCCAGTATTTGCCCATTCTTGGGCGCAGAAAAGAAATGACACCGGCGGCAGCTGTGCCTGTATTACAGGCATGGCTACCGCCGATGTCATAATGAGGCCCACTGTCCGATATTATGGCATTTCCAAGACTCAAACAGGACCAAGCGGTTTCGACGTAGGGGTGTTTGTTCACCACGTCTTCATCAGGAGGTTAAAAAGACATTCTAGAACAAAACAAAAAAAAAAACTGAAAAATATATTTACATGGTCACATGAGTCAAAAAGTGTGGATGGAAAATGGAGACTACCTTTGATAACCGAATGGCAATATTCTTCATTCCACACATGATTGACAATCAATACCTTGGTAGAATGCCCCATGCTTAGACACACCTCCCTAATGTCAGGTGAATCCATAGTAAATGGGGGGGCCATAGTACCCATGCCTTCAGCCACCAATGGTGAAGCAAAATGAAATGGGGCCAACACCATACCTTAGTGAGAATTAACAATAAATATGAACATAATTAAAAGAAGGAAACACGAGACCCCAAAGGAGACAAAAAACTACCTCTATGAGCTGCCAGTATCTGCTTCTAACTCAATTCAATTTTCTCGAAGTATACACGGGTCTCATGTAGAGACTGTTCTCTAGCTGTTCCATGCCAAGGAATCACGGCTCATTCTATGTTGAAACTTGCCCCATAGCGAGTTTGGCGATAGCCGTGCCGTTAAAACCGTCAAACTCGGGAAAATATTGGCACCCGCCAATGGGAAACTACGGGGTATTCCGACCCCGTCCGGACCCGGTAATTACCCATCGCCGGCTGCCGGTACTCATTACTCCCCATTCCTATTTGAGCCCCATAGGGCTCAATGGGAATGGGGAGGCCGGATACACCGGTCAACCACTCATGAATGGTGCCGATGCATCCGTCGTGTTGTGCTCGCGGGTGCCGGTCTGCCCGCCAGGTCAGACCTGGCGGGCTGATAGGCACCAGCGAGGACAACTCGTAGTTTGCTGGTCCAGTAGCAACGCTGCCGGTAGCTTACCAGCACCGTTACTACCGGACCGGAAAGCTTGTAATGAGGCCCAATGACTTAATAAGTCTATTCATCAGTACATCTGAAAAGTGGGCTGCACCAACTGCAGTCTGCTGGCTAAATTCCAACACAATCGCATCACTTACTCTTGTTCATCCGTCTTAGATTTAGCAGACATGGCTGTCATCATCTGCCTTCAAAACACACACAGCGCCGGAGAAGCATGCAGGAATCAACCGTGAATCTCCTGAAACAAAAGCGAAATGTAATTGTGATTAACCACCCAAGTAATCCAACTGCTGAAGCCATCCAAAGTGTAAAAGAACATATAGCCTCCAATAGTTGAAGGATGAATTGTGCTATGGAGACACGCTAATCAACGAATAGCCGGGATGTATAACGGTATTGCGTGACTTAGATTGGTCACTACAAATCCATTAGCTATGCCTGTGCATTAGAATATACAAAAGTCATCCAACATGGCCTCCACTTAAGAACACTCTGGGCCAACCAACAGGGCTGACAATTTGGCCATAGACATCAATGTTGATAAGCTGTCTAGTTTGCATGGATGGGCCTCCTATTTAAGCTAAACCCATGCGTGCAGCCTCACTTCACGTTGTACTGATTCTGCTAGAGGAAACACTTATCATCGGCCCCAGGCTCTGTGAGCCTTTGCAGTGTATCCAGAACTCAGCGTTTACTTACTGTGAAGTCCTCAAGCAGCCCGCTTCCTCCTACAGCTGTTGTGGTTGAGCGGAGAAGATAGTATTCCGGTCCGTGCACGCCCCCCTGATCTCCGACTCTGGATCGACAAAGAAAGCAAGAGAGAACAAGGTCAGCTGTTGCCCGCGATTCCGGGCAGCAAAATACACATTTTGGAACCATTAACGTGCTCATTAGCACTGCACATACACTGACAAGGTGAAAAGAGATACTTCAAGGCAGCACCCATGCACTCGCTAGCAACACGCAGTACGGACAAGGTTCAAAAGTTACTTTTGAAAGCATGAATGCACTCACAAGCATCCCGCATACTTCAAAGTCTTCTCAGAAGCACCAACACTCTCTGCAGCAGCGCTGACACACGAAAAGGCATCAAAGACATAAATGGCCTCATCACGAGTTGGGCGGTACCCCTTAAATGCGGCGGTAACGCTATTATCGCCAAATGTAAAGGTACGCCCAAACATGAGTATGGCAGCATTTAAGCGCTGGAAATATTCCCATTTTTGTGCGCAATCATCTGGGTATCACCTGCACTAACTATGCAGATGATACCCAGATTCTCATACCACTTACTGGGGATTATGATAAGGATTTGGCCTTGGTAAATAAAATGTACCTCATCATCCAGGCATGGATGGCAGTCCATGGTCTATGCCTGAATGATGGAAAAACTGAACTCATCATTCTGAGAACTACGCCTAACCTCAATGAACTCAGTCATAAATACACCTCCTTTAATATTGATGGCAACACCATCAAGGTCGCCAAAGAGGTAAAAACCATAGGTTTTTACCTAGATTCTAGCCTCACCTTTGCCAAACAGGTTAATTCCATGCTCTCTGCCACGGCTTATACATGTAAATTGATTAGAGCAGGCAAACCATTCTTGTCTAATACTAGTTGTACTACTCTGGCCAGAGCTCTAATTTTGTCCAAACTGGACTATTGTAACGCCCTATACCTGGGCGCCAATAAGTCTATTGTCAGAAAAATCCAGACTCTACAGAACAACACTCTTAGAGCAGCACTGGGCATAGCCAGGAAAGAGCATATTGCTGAAATAAGGAGACAGAATAACTGGTTCTCCCCCAGCGACAAAATCCTAGTAAAAACTGCCTCACTTACTCACAGGTGCCTAAACAATGCTGCACCCTGCTATCCCATAGATAGAATTAATAGAAAATCCTCCAACCGGCCCACCAGAGCTGCTAACAGTAACTGCCTGCTGGTTCCAAGGTTCAAACTAATGAAAGCCGGTGGTAGCAGCTTCCCAGTCAAAGCTGCACAGCTCAGGAATTCCTTACCTCCCTTTCTGAGGGTGGACCAAACATACTCCAACTTCAGACAGAACATCATCAACTGGTTCAAAGAAAATTACCATTAAATACACGCCAGCTACCGTCCTACTATCCCACTCTTTTGCACTGTAAATAGACAATAAACAATAGACTGTAAATAGACTATAACCTGTTGAACCTCTTTCTCTATGTAATGTCTTCTAACCTTGCTTACTGTATGTATATATCTTGTTATTGTAATCGAATCTTCGACTGTATGATAATTGTGTGACATTGTAACTATGTAACCATAAGCTGAAAATATTCATGTACCTTCACCCTGATACCCTCGGGTCTGGCGCCCTTTACAAATAAACAATTAGCATTGCTCTATTGGGGCGCGGTAATTGCGGCAAAAATGCACCATTGGGTCCAATGGACCCAATGGGGAATAACCATTACCGCCCAACCCTTGATCCGGCGCTAATAGCGCAGGACCAGGTGGCGGCAACGCTATTAGCGCAGGCGGTATCCCAGCAGTAATACTGCTAGGATTCTGCCAAACTCGTGATAAGGCCTAAAGACATTCTACGGACACTGGTGCTACATTCCACTGCCGTGCAAGACAGTAGAACCAATTTGCCAATCTAACTGCTCTGAAGTTGAAGAGCAAGGAGTGTGAACAGCACTAAATCCTTAAAGGAAGAGAAGCAGCATAAAAAGTAGAAAACAATCAGCCACAGCAGGACTGGGCATCTCCAGTGAAGTTGTAACTCAAGCCACACACAGACAACAACCAAAACGACATGCCCCTTTGGGCGAAGATACATGGTAGTCACCAACACCCATGACACGCACATTCTTTTCCTAGGTGAGAACCCCTGCAGCAGCCCGAGGCCCAGAGGTATCAGTTGGTCATACTATGCACTACACAACCCAGCAAGGCATCATAAGTCCTGGTGCCCCCACAGAGTCCAAGGTAAGCGGTACAGAACGCGAGGCCCACATAATTACTCTGCCCGTGTATCATGGATTTTTTTTAAGTACACCAGTTGTCACAACTCTTGGGTGAGCTCAGGGCGAAGTGCATGCTGCCAGATCTGACACCAATGCCCTACGGCGGGAGTTGATAGTAAATAAAGAACGTACGGAGGAGCTAGCCAGGCAGATGCTCCAGGCTGAAGCAGGACAAATCCCACTACCAGGATCAGTTCCTGTTGCCGTTCTGCCGGCTCTGGTCCAAGTAGTCGTACCAGAGGCAGTTCCTCTGGCTCCACCCGAGCGATTCATGGGGGATCCCCAAAAATGTGCGTTTTTTATGAACCAGTGCAAGCTCCATTTTCTCTGCCGACCTGGAGTATTCCCCACCATTCAATCTAAGGTAGATGTCGTTCTGTCATACTTAGGAGGACATGCAGCTAATTGGTCCATCCCATTGGTAAATCGAGACAACCCTCTTCGGCGCAATTTCCAAGGGTTCCAGAGGAGCTGGAGAAGCTGTTTGCTCACCGGCATCAGGGGCAGGCCCACTACAACAAACTGCTTTCACTGCATCAGGGAAGCCAAGATCTGCAGTATTACGTCTCTACCGGCTGGTGGCAGAATCAAACTGGCCAGAGGAGAAACTAACCACCTTGTTTTATCGCAGCCTTTGCGGAGAACTGAAGGATTTCTAGGTCCAAGTAGTGAATCTGATGGAGGGGTGTGTGAATATATCGATTTGGTTTTGCCGCTGGATCGCTGTTTACAGTATTGAAAATCGGATCACAAGCAATCAGAGGGACGGTCTTTCTACATACGCTCAAAGGAAAACCCGGTACGCCCTAGTGAGAACCATCTGGAACCCATGCAACTGGAAGGTGTCCGAGGCCCACTCACTAAGGACGAACTGGAAAGAAGAAGACAATCACAGTTATGCCTGTATTTTGGGAAGGAGGGCCATTTCCTCTGCGACTGTCCTGTAAAACCCCTTAGAAAGACTGTAGGAGCTATGGACTCTACAGATCTACAGATCCAAATCTTTTGGTGGCATGGGAACCTACTACATCAAACTTTCTCTCCCTAAATATCTTCCTGCTAGAGTCCTCCAAACCTCTAACTCCAACTCTCTGCAGATCAGATGTTTCTCCAAGCAGAGAGTGGGTAGGGGTAGATCTCTTTCTTCGAAAGGAGCCTCCCTCCAGAACGGTTTTCCTACCCCCTCAAACTTGAGCCGGATCTCCGTAAGTTCCAGAAACTTCTTAAGACTTTCATTTTCTCCTCCTCCTTCCCTCGCCTCCTTTCTTGTTAATATCCCCTGCCTGTGACTGGTGCCTGGCCCTCAGGCTTAGTGATTAGTTGTTATTTCCTGTATTCATGCTTCCAGCTGAACATCTTGGGTGAAAGGTGATTTTGTGGGAAGTGCCCATATTTGTGCTACCCTCACTTTTTGCTGTACAGGAGCACACCCCAATGAGAAAGCAAGTATTATCATATGACTGATGCCTGTACAACACGAACGATGCTCATGAGCGACTCCCAGCATGTGCATGGCTGCTGTGGCTGCTGTGGCTGCTGTGGCTGCTGTGGCTGCTGTGGCTGCTGGAGCGTGGAATGCAGTGGGGGTAGGGCTGGGATGGGGCTGGAATGGGGCTGGAATGGGAGGAGAGGAAGGAGAGGAAGGAAGGCAGGCGGTGGATATGGATGAATAGAGAAGCATAGATGTGCTCACCGCCTCCTGGGATCCTCCACTGGAACTAGAGCTGTATAATGCAGGTAAGGGCAATGTGCCAAGAAGGAGCCCCCACCGGGATCCCCCCCATGGCGCTCGCTGCCAGGGGAGAGGGGGGGGGCAGGGACAGGCCACCACCAGAGAGTGGCAGAAGCGCCCGTCACTCACCTGCAGGGAATTAGGCATGAATTACTGCTGCTCCATAGTTTGCGCTGCATTTTCCATTTTTTAATTCATCTTTTGAGGAGTAAATGCGCGCAGGACCGGGCAGGAGGTCCCGGGAACACGTCCCCCTCTCAGAGCCCCCCAGAGGGACTGTGATACCAGGGTATGGGTTTCAGCGGCAGGGCCGGGAAACAGACATGCGCAGTGCAGAGACACACTCAACAGAGCATGCGCAGAATGACCAAGAAACACGAGCCATGGCTTCAGTAGCAAACCCGGGAAACAGACATGCGCAGTGCAGAGACGCTCCATCAGAGCATGCGCAGAGTAACCAAGAAAAACGTGCTATGGCTCCAGTAGCAGAGCCGGGATACAGACATGCGCAGTGCAGAGAAACTTTCATCAAAGCATGCGCAAAGTGACCGAGACAAACGAGCCATGGCTTCAGTACAGTGCCGGGAAACAGACATGCGCAGTGCAGATATATTTTCATTACGGCATGCGCAGAGTGACCGAGAGCCCAGGGCTATGGGCTTCGTCAGCAGAGTCCGTAAACAGACATGCGCATTAGCGTGATACAATCATTAGAGCATGCGCAGAGTAACCGAGATTTCCGCGCTGAGCTTTGGTAGAATGGCTGGGAAACAGACATGCGCATTGCAGAGATACTTAGCCGAGCATGCGCAGAAGTAGACACGGCTCATCGGAGCATGCGCCGAGGGAAGAGCGCAGTCTAAGACACTAATCATTCCAGCCTCCATACAAAGGGAGTCAGAGGTGTGTGAATCTGGCCATGTGGCTGTTTCCTGTGTGTGTGTTTGTCTCTGCCTGGATTATTGGGTAAGGAGTGTTCTGGTTGGAATGTTATGATGGGAGTGCCTGTGTTCCAGAACAGTCAGCTGGGGACTTATGCTGGCACAGGGGGGCCGGTGGATGTTTCTATCCCCTAGACCTGTCCTATGTTTGCCCTACCTTTCCCTGTGTACTTACCTGTGACCCAAAGAACCAAGTAAAGACCACTTGAACTACTCATGACTCCTGAGCATCTGTGAAACCCCAACTACCTCTCGTGTAGCCTCAATATGGCCAGTGCAGCTCCCCCAGTGACCATGCAGCGATAAGCATGAAGTCACGAAACATGAGGAGTGGCAGCGCCTAGGCCCGAAGGACCCCCCTGGAAAGCATCCATCTCAGAGCATGGCAAGCAGGTCCGGGAGAAGTCCACCTGTTTAGAACGTTGGGGTGAGGCCCACCCGCTTACGATCAGCACAAAATCAGCATTCCAGACAGCAGGGAGAAGCTCAGTGTGACCAACAATGTCAGAGGAGGACATCCCGGCCACTGTGCCTGCTGGACTTTCAGAGGCTTTTCCACGTGGTCACGGTAACATTACCCCATGGCAACTACCCAGGTATTTGACCTCAGAGTCCCAAGTAACATGGGGCCCTGGTGGGTCAGATGGATGAAAGACTTCAAGGTGCATGTGGGGTCAATGGCCCCCATTGATGAAGAAAGAAGAAAAAACATTCTTACCTTAGCGGTGGGTGTCGCTGTGAGAGATATCCTCTACGAGTTGGTTGACATGGAAAAGGCAACATACCAGAAAATTCAAGAGGTGCTTGACACCTACTTTGCCCTACACACCAACGTGGACTATGAGAGACATATATTTCATACGACCATGCAAGAGAAAAGGGAAACCAGGGACAACTATGTCATACGGCTACGCATTCGCATGCATCACTGTACCTTCCATATGTACTCAAGAGCCCTACGCTGCCAAGTCATCATAGGTTGCGAATCTGCAGCGTCAAATGCAAATTGCTCCAGAAACAGATGACCATCTATGAAATCCTAGCAATGTCCCGTACTGACTCAGCAGTCACGCAGCAGGTGGTCGGCTTAGGACGAGTAAAGTTCTCATTAGACACAAGGGACCAGGAGGTCCTCAAGAAACTAACGCCAACCATACCGGACAAACCCAGTCAGTTAGCGAAATCATGCTACAGGTGTGGCTACGAATTCCCCCACAAGGGCATGTGCCCGGCAATTGGCCAGAAGTGCGCAGCATGCATGGGTGACAACCACTTCAAGGTGGTCTGCAGAAATGCCCCAGTGTCTGCTGTCCTCTCTGAGGAGTACCATACGCCATCCCAATTACTGACCGGATGACAGACCAAGCCGTGAACACATGAGAAACTGCCACGTGGAAGGAGAGAGCAGCTGTCAACAGCCCAGGAGATCGCTCCTGTCACCAGACAGAACTACCTACAGACCACAAAGGAGCACCTACTATGTGGAGATACGCTCGCCATCATGCAGCAATTCCTCGTCCTCGCACGACATCCAGAGGAGAAAAGGATACATGTGGGCACTTGGAAATGAGATGGCGAGGCAACACAGCCCCATTCTGACACTTCAGGTACACAACATACCAAAAGAATTTCTCATTGACACAGGGGCTGCTGTCAACATACTGAGCGTGGAGGCATACAATCGCCTCCCACACCTACCAAAATTGCGGCCCCAAAGGTCGACATTTTCCCATACGGCTCAAACTCTCCTCTGCCATGCAAGTGTACTTGACATTGACCCAGAATTCAAGCCATTCGCGCAGCACTACAGAGGCATCCCGATTAATATTAATATTCAAAAACAGGTGGAGGAAGAACTACAGCGGCTTCAAGATCTCCATATCATCGAGCCCGTGGTGCGACTCACCCCATGGGTCTCCCCAACCATACCTGTTCCCAAGAAATTCGCAGAAGGCTCCATCCGCCTGTGCGTAGACCTATTTGTATTTGTATTTTGTTTCTTTGTAAAGCGCACCGAGTACTGGACGCATTTCTTGGGTACATAAGGTAACGTATTTACATTACAGTTACAAGAGTTGGTCAAATATTTACATTACATGAATTGCATATCAACATTATACATGAATTACATATTACAAGATTTACAGTGTGCAGTTGAACTGGGAAATTGGGCATGATGAATTTGTTAGGCAAGAGCGTCGAAGGTGGGTGAGCTGATGTTCTTGCGCTAGTAACCAGTTTTTGATTTTGCTTCTAAAGGTATGATAGGAGGGTTCAGATTGATAGATATTGGTAATGTATTGCACAATTTAGCGGTAAGTACTGGGAAGCTGCTGCCCACACCATCTGAAGTTTGAACCTTGGGATCTTGAGGCAATGAGCTTGTGCGACTCTGACTGGTCTGTCAGATATGTTGCGTGAGACTAGATTGCACAAGTAGCTCGGTGCAGAGTTCATAAGACATTTGTGCGTGAGAGACAGTGATTTAAAGGCAATTCTTTGGTTGACAGATAGCCAGTGGAGACTGTCTGGTTTCTGAAATGTGTTGGGTTCTGGGGATATTCATAGCGGCCCTGATGGCATTATTTTGTATTACTTGTTGGTATTCCAATGGCTAGTCCATAGGTAAAGCACATTACAGTAATCGAGTTTTGATAGGACAAGAGCTCTAGCTAAGGTGGTGCAGTTGTTGGTGGTTAGAAATGGTCTGCATGCTGTGATAAGTTTACACATATATGCCGTTGAAGACGTTATTGCATTTGTTTGTCTGGCTAAGGTTAGAGTGGACTCTAAGTGGATGCTAAGAGTTTTTACATCTTTCGAGACCTTGATGGGATTGCTGTCTATGATGAAGGAGTCGAAGCTGGCATCTAACTCACTGAGTCGATGAGAAGATCTGAGGAGTAACTCTATCTTATCGTCGTTAAGACAGTGCCCATGTTGTGCCATCCACGCCTGAATGACAAGGTAAATGTTGTTGAGTGCTTTGGAGTCAGCAGTATGCTGCGGAGATGAGGTGGTTACATAAGACCTGGTGATTGACCAAGTCGAATGCAGCCGACATGTTAAGCTGTAGGAGGAGGGCAAGTTTGACATTGGCCCCCATTAGGACTCCGGCGCTAAACCATGGTGCTATTAGCACCATGGTCCATGCCGGAGTCCGCCATGGAGAAAGGGGGAATTACCACCCCATTCCAAGGTTAGCAGGGCGGTAATTCCCCCTTTCTCCATGGCCCTTCCCCATTCCCATTTTTGCCCCATAGGGCTCAATGGGAATGGGGAAGGTGGCAATTACGGTACCGCAAACTGCGGTACCGTAATTGCCATCAAGGTCCCTTTGCGGGTCCCTACTTTAATGGCTGGTCCAGACCAGCCGTTAAGGTCGGGAGCCGCAAAGGGACCTCGTAGTAAGGCGTTAAGGGGTTAACGGCGCCGCAGCCTTATACGGCGCCGTTAACCCCTTAACGCCAGGGTCCTAATGAGGGCCATTGTCTTTTAGCTCTTCGATTTGGGTTTTCAAGTCAATGGGCCTCATTACAAGTGAGGCGGAACGGGTTAACGGGTGCCGCAAAAGGAGGCGGACCCGTAAAACCGCGTTTCGCCTCATTACAAGCTCCCCTCGCGGGACCAGGTACGTAACACCTGATCAAACGAGGCGTGCTTACCGGGTCCCGCGAGGGGAAGAGGGAGCAAACAACGTGCCGCTCGTAATCGGCCCGTTGTTTGCTCCCTCCCCTATTCCCATTCAACCCTATGGGGGCCTGCATTTATTACTTTCAGTTATTGCAGCCCCCCTGTTTCCTAACTGCTGCTCCCTTGCTTTCTTCCTCGTTTTCAACCCTCAGTTCTTTATCCCTGTCCAATTCAGTTATACTGCTTTCCTTTCATTTCCTTCTCCTAGTTTGCTCATCGACTTCCCTTTTCCTGGATTTGTCTGTTATTGTCTTCTCTTGTATCGTTTGTAGACCCCTTTGTACAGGGCTTGTCTGTTGGTTTCCGGCAGGCAACCTCTGCCCCTTCCCTTGTCCAGTTTCTGTGTTACAGACACCCACAGCTGTTGTTCCCAGCCATGAGCAAACAGTGTGGGCCTATGTTATAGCAAACTGTGCAGAAGGCTAGAGTTTTTCCTAAGGTCCGTGGAACACTCTTCCCCATATCTGCATACACCCCAAGAGGGAACCCATTCTGTTGTACCTTATTCCCTTGCTAGACTTGCCTACTCTTTGTTCTCTATCTGTGTGTGTACTTATCTGTCCACCTTACTTTGGCACAACCACCCAAACCCTACCTGGGTGCCCTGTGCCACTCCTAACAGAGTGCCATCCATGACAGTTTCTCAGCCTGGGCGTGGCGTAAATAGTCTCTGGGTATCCCAAGTGTCGCTGGCTGAACCACACCCAAAAGTCTAGACTGCACATGCAGTTCTGGGAAGCGAAATATGTGGGGGCATCCATCTTGTCCCCATCAAACCACTACAAGTCCAATCCCCAATGTTATCCTATGGGGGTGAGTGAGTCTGATGCCACAAGCGCCAAGTCTGACTCCAAGTGGGTCTTTGAGGGATGGAGAGGCCCTTGAGGGCCATGTAGGTGATTGTGGCCTGGCTCCAGCCTGACATCTTGGAGGTCTGGGGACATGAGGGGCAGGAATCATGACAGGTGCACCAAATTAATACAAGAGGCCTCATTACGACCCTGGCGCTAATGGGTTAACGGCGCCGTAAAAGGTTGCGGCGCCGTTAACCCATTATCGCCTGATTACGAGGTCCTTTTGCGGGACCCGACCTTAACGGCTGGTCTACACCAGCCGTTAAAGTAGGGACCCGCAAAGGGACCTTGGTGCTAAGTACGGTACCGCAATTTGCGTTATCGTACTTAGCGCCTTCCCCATTCCCATTGAGCCCTATGGGGCAAAAATTGGAATGGGGAAGGGCTATGGAGGAAGGGGGAATTACCGCCCCGCCAACCTTGTAATGGGGTGGTAATTCCCCCTTTCTCCATGGCGGAGTCGGTAAGTTACCGGCATGGACCATGGTGCTATTAGCACCATGGTTTTCCGCCTGGGTCGTAATGAGGCCCAAGGTATCACTGCCACCAATCATTGAGGGTAAGCTTGTCCCTGTAACAGAATTGTTACAATGTTAGTGTAAAAGGGGATAGATACTTTGGGGGTCATTCCGAGTTGGGCGGTAAGGGTTAACGTGCACCGGTGAGGATGGCGGTGCTGGTAAATCCTTACCGGCCGATTCCGAATTCCTTTAGCGGGTCCCAGCAGGAACGAGTGGTCTGACCACACGTTCTCTGCGGTTCCCGTTAAGGGACTTTGGAGCTAATAACGGTACCGTGATTTGCAGTACCATTATTAGCACCTTCCCCATTCCCATTGAGCCCTATGGGGGCTCAAATGGGAATGGGGAATGGTTTACTGAATGGGGATTTACCTGGTCCTCCAGGGTCGGAATGACCCGGTAAGTCCCCATTCAGCCAGACCGGACCCAGACCCGGTATTGGAGGCAGCCATGGCTACCTCCAATCTCTGAATGACCCCCATTGTATCTCCCCAGCACTCCACATAGAGTGGGGTGTGCTGGTTTGGTTTCACCAAATGAAATGTAAAAGGGATCCAAAGATCCTTTCTACCTTTGGGAACTGTAGTTCTCTCAAAGTTAGCCAGAGAAAGTTAAAAGGGGAGCCCCTAGGCCAACCCAGCAACAACAGGCACTGATTGCCAAAAAGTTGTCAAAGAGGATAACATTAAAAAGTCACTATGGAGAGTCATACAAATGACACACATAAAAAGAGTAAAAGGCTCTGTAAGTGTGGAAAAAGGTTCCACCTCACGGAGGTATACGGAAAAATAATCCACCATTAAAGCAAAAGGTTCTGAGGTTGACACAGGTCAAGAAGACATATCATTACCTAACACTTGTCCCTCCCAGACTAAAGAACAGGAGGATCTAATCCTCACCAGGATGGATCTAGTGTTTTAAGTCGGTTAATCTGGCTGCTGAGTCCACCAGCAATCCTTTTGTAACTCTTTGCTGTGATACCTTTTAATATTAGTTATCATTTGCAAACTATATGACCTAAAAGTAGTGTTGGGCACTTAACTCTTATCTAAAGTATAGGGGATCTGATTTAACAGACCCTAAGAGGTTGGAACAACTTCTCAACGTACAATAGACTTTTAAAAGGGGTTCTTATAAAGAAATCCCTTAGACCTAGAGGGGTCCCCATGATTCCTCACCACCTTTCCCTCTGGACCAGGTTGGGTCTCAGGTATCTTGTTTGGAGTTCTGGTGGCAGCGCATTGTACGTGCCTCCACTTCCTCTCAGATCTAGTTTTACCTTAGTTAGAGGTTTCCTTCCTAACACTAGGATTTACACTGGATTCTTCAGCAGAACATCCCACAGTCTCAAGCGTTAGATTTAGGTTTCCTGGATTTCCACCAGTTTTGAGAATAACCAGTCCTCAAAGCGCTAGATAGGTTTCCAACTTGTCTATCCACCTCTTCCTCAGAAGCTGTGTGGGTCAAAGCCTTTACACGTGTACTTGAAATGGTAGAGCTTAGTTTAGGCTCCCATTTCCCTAATATTATAGATTTTGATTTGCCTTTGTTAGAGGTTTCCCTGCTAACAATAGGACTTACAGTAGGATTCTCTCTAGAGGATCCCACAGGGTTAGAGTGGTCTCTTGAAACAGAGAGCCTAGCCTTGTCAGAACACCTATCCATCTCTCCTGTAGGAGTAGTTGGAGTCAAAGGCTTTTTATTAGAAGGCCTAGTAAGAAAGCTATTCTTAGACCTTTTATTGCTCTTTTTGTATTTCAGTTTTTGGGCCTAGATGTTTCCTTCTGTGCACTCAGAACTAAAGGAGAAAACTTAATTTTTACTTTTGGGTCAAGGACACTCCTTGCCTTCTTAGTTTTGTTAAAAACGCCTACGTTCTTTACCTCCATCTGGATCAGCTCCACTGTAGGTGGGCTTTTAGGTTTACCCAGTTTTTGAATTTTAGGAACCACTTGCATTGCCAAGGGGTTCCTCTTCAGATTTACTGAAGGGGCCTTTAGTCTAAAGGACATATACCACACAGGGTGTGTGACAGGAACACCAAGATTCTTGTCAGCCCTATGTATTTATTTATTGTATTTATTTATTTATTTGTAGGCCAGTGAAGCCCGCAGGCATCATAGAAGCTGGCGGGTTCTATTTCTGAGAGGCATGACTGTAAAGAGCATTAGTTGAAGAGGATTGTTTTAAATCTCTGGCGGAAAGGGATTGTATTCCTTTATCAGCCTGAGCTCCAACGGCAAGGCATTCCAGATTTCTGTGGCCTGGATGGGAAAGCACCTGCCTAGATAACTGGAGAGAGCAAATTTACGGATGTTGACCAGTGCCAAAGCAGAGGAGCGCCGCTTCCTTTTTGGCTCATAACAGGACACCAGTTCTTTAATATTGACTGGAGCAGAACCATATATAGAACTATGGGATAGAGAGCCAGCCTTACATTCCAGCCTGGAGGTCACAGGGAGCCAATGGAGATCTTGCTGCACATCGGAAACATGATCCTTTCTAGTTTTCTATGTGATAATGCAAACTGCATCATTTTGAAGAGTCTGGAGGGCATGGATGTTTTTCTTGTTGGCCCCAATTAATAATGAATTGCCATAGTCCAGTCTGGAAATCACAACCGCACGGGCCACTGGGGAGCAGCTAGATGCCGACAGAAATGGACGCAGGTTTATCAGCAGCCTAAAGTAGTAAGAGACATTTATTACCGTGTAATTGATATGGGCTTCCACACTAAGGGCCTCATCACGACTTCGGCGGTAACCCTTAAATCCGGCAGTCGCGCTATTACCGCCGGATTTAAGGGTCCGCCGAATCAGGGCTTCGGCAAATTTCGCCCCAGCTCTGAGCTGGGGGGAAATCTGCCAAAAATTTGCGCTATTACCGCCGGCGGGAAATCCGCCGGTGGTAAGAGTTCGAAAATTCCCCATTGAGCCCAATGGGGAATGGGGCATTCCCGAATGGGCTCAATGGGGAATGGGGAATTACTTTACTGCCAAACTTGTGATCCACCGCTATTAGTGCCGGGGAGTTCAGCGGTAGGGCTATTACCACCGGCGGCGCCCAAGTAGTGATTAGTCCCTAAGTAGAGGGTCGAGGTATAACCCCTGAGTTTTAACACTCTATTAGATCGAGATTGGACAGCCGTGGATGGAGAATGACTGGTAGCTGGGGTATAATTTTGCTTGAGCATGCTTTGGTGCCAAATACCATCAGCTCGGTCTAATCCCCTTTCAAGCACAACCAGTTGTTGCTCATCCAGGTCTCAAAGTGAAAATAGATGGTCAGAAGAGGGACGACGTCTTTGGCATAGTCCCCTGATAACTCAAGCACTAGCTGGGTGTCATCAGCATAGTCAGAGAAGTTCACTCCAAGCTCATCCAACAGGTAACAGAAAACTTGAATATAAAGGTCACAAAGTAGGGGGGACATGCATGCTCCCTGAGGGATCCCACAGGAAATGGGGGAAGAGAGAGAAGTGGCTTCACCCCAACGTACTTGAGATGTACGATTCTGGAGAAATGATATCACCCATAGAATTGAGTCAGGACTGCAACGACCATGTTTCTCCAAGGCCAGCAGGAGTTGATCATGATCAAGAAGATGAAAAGCCGCTGACAAATCCAGCACAACCAGCGTGCCAGAGCGACCTCCATCCGAGATTCTCAACATGTGCGTCTGTAGATCTAAGATAGTGGCCTTGGTACCGTGGAGTGGTCTGAAGCCAGACTGTCTTGGATGTAAGATGATTGTCTTCTCAACAAAAGCTTGTCGTTGGTTGGTAGCACATTCATAACGCACCTTGAGGAGGAAATGACAGTTGGAGGTGGGGCGCAGGTTACCACAGACGCTTGTGTCCAGTCCTAGTTTTTTGACCAGTGGGGTGATAGTGGCTTTCTCTATGGAGTCGGGGTCTTGATTATTGGCAAAAGAGGAGTTGACAAATCTTAACAAAAAGGATGCAGATATATCCTTGTAGTCCAAGAAGAAGTTAGGGGAAATGGTGTCCTCTGGACATTGAGAGGGGTGCATGGTAGAGAGGGTAGCCATCATGTCGGCAAGAGAGACAGGAGCAAAGCTAAACATCTGCTCTGATTTATGGATCAGAGGAACAAGAAGAGGACAGAGAGGTAGATGTTTATCAGCCAAAAGTTTAGCTCTGTTTCTATCCCGCACCTTGCCCACCTTGGCTTTGAAGGCAGTCTGTATATCAACACAGATTTGGTCCGTGGGAGCTATAGCGATGGAACGAGTACTGGGTTTCTCTAAGGACTTCACAATCTCAAAACGTTTTTTAGAACTTTTGATTGTTTCCTCTATTTGGATTTTTTAGAATTTCTTTTATCATCATTAATAGCTTTCCTGTAGCCTTTGTCTAAGATCTTCCAATGGTCTTTGTTATCTGCTGATGGGCTTTTAAGCCATTTGGTCTCCGACTGACGTTTCTGAATTTTCATTTGGCACAGATCCTGTGTGAACCATTTCTGGTGAGAAGTATTATCTTTAACCAGTTTACTCCTAACCGATGCTACACGATTCAACGTAGAGAGCATAAGGTTATTAAAGGTGTCAGTACGAGTAGAAGGTGGGTCCAGATCAGATGTGGCCGAAATAATGCTGTCAAGGCAGTCTTTCAGGTACAGCTGCGTAATCTTCTTAAAGTTCCGATTTATAACAATTTTCGGGGGGTTTAGTGGTTTAGTAGATGGGCCAGGATTAAGAATTGTAAAGGAGACATGATAGTGGTCGGACCAAATGCAAGGGAGAGTGTCCATCGTATTGACTTCGAGATTATTTACTACAACTCAGTCAAGGGTGTGACCCCTAATATGAGTCGTGACTATTAAGTCGAGGTTATTTAATGCCTCCTCTAGAATGGTTGCTTGCAGCTCAGTGACGTCATCACGCCAACGGTTGAAGTCCCCAACTAGCAAAGTGGATAATTAGGTCCTTGTGATTTGTGTCACACCATCACTGATGCCCTGCATCTCTTCTACCCCCCAGGCCCGATGAGGAAGAAGCAACCCAGGAGACCACCGCAAGGGCATCCACCTCACACCCTAAGAAGAGGGCTACCACCACCACCACCACCTCCGCTGCCAGTGTGCCTGTGCGAGCTGGGACACAGCCCGCAAAACCTGCTGCCAGTGTGCCTGACACACTACTGACCCAGTAGTCCACACCCACTCCTGTCGAAGGGGAGTCCCTGGAAGCACCCGCCTCCACTAGGGAAGAACTTGATGCCAGTGTGGAGCCTGAGGGAGACACAGAGGTGACATGCCCGGCCACCCCGAGCTCCGTGCCCACCCCCTCGCCCCAACACCTACAGTCACCCACCTGCAGTGAAGCTGATCCCTGCCTCCGTGACTGTGACCTACCTACCTCTGATGAGTACAGTCCCGAAAATGCCATCCACGTGACTGCACAACCCACCACTCCAGCCCCCTCCAAAACCCTGGAGACACGATTGTCGACGGTGGAGTCCCGACAGGAGGCCATGTTAGACCTACTCCGCCAGTACATAGCAGACGGCGAGGAAACCAGGCGGGGTATTGCCACAGCAATTGCGGGGACCACAGCGGCCATCGCAGCCAACACAGCCGCTGTTAATGCATCGGCTCGGCTAATGAGGGACTGTCTGGGGGCGGTGACACAGGTGCTGACTTCAATCTGCTCCATATGCAGCGGCCACGGCTTGCAGGAGGTGTGGAACCTGCCAGCGACTCACCTACTACCTCCACACCAGCTTCATCTGACCCCACCAGCCCAGTGGTAGGAGGCGCCAGACGCGTAGGAGTGCAAGGCACACTGAAATGCCGCCTCCGGACAGGAAGAAGTCCTGGAAGTAGTGTGTGCGGACAATGGGAGTGGGGCACAAGGTTGGGGGTGAAGGGGTGCATCTTGTGGAGTCTATTGGGGGTATTGGTGTTGGTTGGGAGGGTTTTGGAGTTTGTTGGGGGTTTTGGAGTTTGTTGGGGGTTTTGGAGTTTGTTGGGGGGGTCTGGGAGTTTGTTGGGGGGTCTGGGAGTTTGTTTGGGGTTAGGGAGGGGGGAGTGGGCACATTTTTGCTGTTGTAAATAATACACATGTTGTGATAAGAAAAATCCATGGCTGGACATTGTTATTTTCATGTGCATCCATTTAATGTGTACAGTGTTCAGTGCCCAACTCCCAACATTCCCTGTGTGCATGTCTACATTGGCCCAGTGTCTGACTGACACATGTCTTTCATAGTCCATGTGGGTCAGGAGTATTCGTGAATCTGTGCTTGGCGTACTGCATGGCCATCCCATGCATCATGTACTAGCAGGGGGGGGCTACTTCACCTCCGTCTCCATCCTCATCATCCTCACCCGGGGCATGCATGTCAATGTCAGGTGGCAGTGGTACATTTCTCCGGGCGCACATGTTGTGCAGCATGACACAGGCCATGGTGATCTTTGCCACCTTCTCAGGCCTAAAAAGGAGTGCTCCACCAGACCTGCTTAGGCAGTGGAAACGTGCATTCAACAGGCCAAAGGTCTGCTCAATCACAACACGGGTGCGGGTGTGCACACAAATGTACTCCTCTTCATGGCTGTTCTGCGGGTGCCGCACAGGGGTAAGTTGCCACGGCCTCAAGGGATATCCTCCGTCACCTGCAAGCAAATACAAATAGGTGTGTGTCACTCTGAGCTGGCACCTTCAGGATGCACAGTCATGGCGGCAGCTATTTGGTGTGGACATGCACATGTCCCTGTACGTATGCAAAATTGTCACCTAGATGCATTCTAAACTGTTATGAGGTGTGGTAGTCTGGATGGCGTTCAATAGATGATGCAGGGTGTAATCATGCATGCTGGGCAGATGTACTGTGGTAGTACGACAATGTTTAGCCTCCCATTCAAGCAGTTAGTTCTATGCATGGTCACACTATCCACATTGGCCCAGTTACCATCCTCTACAGTCATGCATTGCTTGCCATCAGCATGGTGGCGTGGTTGTGGCTCTTACTTGTTGTCATCAATATGCATTATTTGTTTAATTTGTGCCAGTGATGTGTCATGTTCCATTTGTGAGGTTCAGGTCTGGAGTGTTTAGCTCTGCATGCATTCTCCAATCACCGACAATTTCCAACCAGGTGGAGTATGCATCCCTACACATCAGTACCCCAGAGCACTGCCATGGCCCAGTTGTGCAACTCACCAAGCAGCCAGGCACGTGGTCCAGCATGTAGCTCCATGTGACGGGGTAGGGTGGAGTTGTGCAGTACCATGGCATCATGTGTTGATCCGGGATATCGGGCGCAGCAATGTGTGATGATCTTGCTGGAGTCACATGCCATTTGCACGTTGATGGAGTGGTATATCTTGCGATTGCAGTGCACCGCCTCTATGGCATGGGGGACTACCAATTCCACATGGGTGCAGTCGATGGCACTGACACAATTGGGCATGCCTGCCAGTGCATGGAAGCCTACTTTGGTGTCGGCTATCTCCTGGCCAGTCCATGGTAGGGATATGTGGGTGCTTGCATGCTTCAGGAGGGCATCCAGCACTTGGTTCAACATGCGTGAAAAAAAGTGTTTGTGAAATGCCATGCAGCTGCCCCACTGTGTGTTGATAGGTGCCTGTGGCCAGGTAGTGGAGCACGGACACCACCTTTAGTAGCGGGGGGATGGCAGTGCGTACTTCTATGAGGCTGCCTATGTCATTGTGTATCATGTCCACTATGGTGGTGATGGTGTCCCGGTCCAACCGGTACAGGGTGTGGATCTGCTCAGGGGTTAGGTTGAATGGGCTGGGTCTGGTGCGAGGGATTGGTGGCTGCCTACGAGGCACTGCTGGCTGCGCTGGTGGTATTTGCTGGGCCTGTCTCACCCTCCTTCTCCTCCTGCGTCTCCTCTGTGCTGCCTGTTGTTGCTGCTGTAGTTGTTGTTGTAGTTGGTGTTGTTGCTGTAGCAGTATTGGCATGTCCTCCAGCGCCATGAATGCAACAGCTAGTGGTGGCATTTTGGTGTTGGAAGGGGTGTGGTGTGTGGGTGTGCTCATTTTATACTGGCCCAGCCTCCAATGCCTCCACCTGTGGGGATTGTGTGCACCTGTGGCAGCTGGCTTGTTTCCTGATTGCTGTTTGCGGGTGGTCCGCGATGCCTGTATGGCCGGCATCGTGCAGTCCGTGATTACCGGCTTTGCTATGCCAGTATTTGCATGTCCGCGTGGGTTGGGATGTCCCCCTATTACCGGCATGCCGGTATTTGCTCCCCGACGGGGTGCGTGTACGCGCCCATGCCGCTATTAGCGGCACCGTTATTTAGGGTGCCGCTAATACCGGGTTGCCGGGTCAGAATACACCTTAGCGGTTTTTGCCTTACCGCCAACCTTGTAATGAGGCCCTTTGTGTTACTACTGACTTCTGCAATTGTATTCGCTTCTCCACTCTTTTTGACTGATTACTCTGTATTCTCTCCTCACCTCCCTTTCTCTCTTTTCCTGTCTCCTCCCCTTACTTTCTTCTATGCACTTACTCTATCAGAATTGTCCCTGGACCTAGTATGGTAGCAACCTCGTCTGTCTCCTCTCCCCTCTTCTTACTTTTCCCCCACCCCCAGCTATTAGGCAGAATTATATGCAGTACCATATGGGAACACCACACACAATTAGGACTACAAGTGACAGTACAAATTCACCTTTGGTACAAGCCTGTACTACACAGTAAAGTGGTAGCGATAGCTGAGCAGCCAGACTTATCTCAAGAGTAAGTGAGCAGTATCAATAGTTACACAAAGTACAGCAATTACTATGATTCAAACAAACACTGACTCAAGGTTTCTGAGTAAAAGAATATACATTTATTTACACATCAGTTATTAAACATTTCACTATGATCAAGCAGTTGAAAAATCACGATTCTAAACACTACACCACACCCAATAGATTCTGGACAAGTTAGGCACAAAATGAAGTGTGAGCAAAATGGCACTCCAGTAATAAAAAGGGAGGGAAAGAAAAAGTTAGACAAAAGATGAGCAGCACCAACAAGTAAGTAAGCAGGGCAATCTAGAAAAAGGAACTAGAGTGAGGAAATGAAAACAAGAGGCCAGGGCCAAAGTCAATGGACCAAAGTCTTTGCAGAGGATCACACAGTTCAGGGTAGTTTGCGGTTAAGTCTTTGCCAAGAGTTCAGAACAAAGTTGGTCAGATGAAAAGTTACTTTTAAAGAATGGAGAAGGACAAGCCCTCGGATTGGCGAAATATCACACACTTTCAACGCAGTCGGACGAAACAAACAACCGGGTTAGCACAGTACCTTTAGAGCAGAAGAATGCTGTAGCTGAGGCAGACGTTCCTGGCAGGTCCTGCAGGCTCATGGTTCCTGAAGCAACTGTCGGACTGACAAGAAGGAGGAAGACTGGAGGGTCCTGCACTGCCCAGGGAAGAAACCAGCAGCGGAGCAAAGCGACAAATAAAAGGTGCGCTCCTTAAAACCCAAGCAGGGTCTGTTTCTCCTGGCTATCCGGTTCACTGTAGCTGTGCACAGCAAATTCGACCAGCGGAGGGTGGCATGGCTTGCAGTTTGGTGAACTGGTTGTTCCCACCAGCTCAAGGGGAGAAGATTCCTTGCAGATCTTCCCTGTCGTCGAAGTTTGGAGATTTAGACCCATTCCAGTCCAGGGCTTCATCGGGAGGTTCAGTCGTGGTAGAGGTCCTTTTCTGTCAGCTTCTATTCGGTTCTCTCTATCCAGTGGCAACTCTGCCTTCTCAGTCCCAGAGACCTGTTTTTATGCAGTTTTCCCCCATTCACACAGCCTGGCTGTCAATCACACAGCAGGGTGGCTGTCCCGCCGGGACAGTCACCTCAGCCAATCATACCAGAGTGCGACATGGGTCTCCAAGGAGACCCTGTGCAGGGAGTCTCAAACCCCTCCCTCACATCCTGTCCCCCTCAGACATTCAAGCTTCTGTGCAGAAGCCCGCCAACGGTCGGCGAACAAAGGAATCAAACCTGGATTGGCGCGCAGAGTAAACCACGAGAAATACTTTTACAAAAAGAAATGGCGACTAAACCCAGACGGAAACATCTTATTTGGGAGACCAGATCTTCAGGGCATCCCCAGTTTTACAGTTTCCACCAGAGACGTTCGCTGTCAATGCTGTCAAAAGTTTTCTGAAAATCCACAAATGCCAAAAACAGCTTGCCCTTTGCGTTCAGAATTGTTTCCTTTAGGATAGAGATAATGCAGATCCCTAAACAAATTTGTCATGGAAGACGTCATATTGGACTGATTCTTGTATCCAACATTTTAGTCTCTTCAATAGCAGAGTAGAATAAATGTTACCAAGGGCATCCAATATACTTACTAGGGTCCTGTCTGTTCCCCTTTTTAAAAATTAGAATGATGTTGTCTAAGAAGTTGGGATCGACTGGGTGGAAATAACTATCTTCAGAATAATTTCAAGCACATTAGCCCACTCCTCTGGATTTTGTTTCAAAACTGCATTTGATAGCCCTCCAGGTCTGGTGCTCGGGAAGGGCTTGCACGTTTGATGCAGTAAATCAAGACTTCTTGGTCAATATCTAAGCACTGCGGTTTACTGGCCCTCGCGGTCAAGTTTAAACCAGGACCTGAGGTGGAAAATAGAGTTTCAAAGAATTCCAACCAGCCTACCTCTGAGACACCGTTTATCTGCAATAAGTTTGGGCCCAAAGATGCCTTCGATAGTAAACCCCACAATGCAGCTGAATTATTAGAGCTGATAGTTGCCATCATTTGTTCCGCATCTAATTGCAGCAATAAACTCTTATAGACTTTCTGCCAGTTTGAATAAGAGTTTTTTCTTTTTCTCACCATTGGTTTCCAGTCTTTCATGTACGATCTCCTTACTTGGCGGAGGCAGCCCTCATTCCCTTTTATGGGCTCGCTTCGGGTTATAGGTCTGCAGCTGAACTTCAGAGATCCTCTTCTTCATCTCATTGTTGACCAAAAATGGTGCCAAGGCATGTACATAGTTAATTCTTTCAAGGTCAACCTCAGATGAAGCAATTTCAATTTTCGTCCTGAGAGAATTGGATGCTTGAATTATCTGTCCTTTCCTCATTTGCAATCTGCAGCCATTGTTTGTCCATTGAATCTCTGTCGTCATGATTTGCCTACCCTTCACAGGCCGATGTCTACTGTACCAAGTCAATTTTAAGATGTTATGGTCGCTGGCATTAGAGGCCAATACTTCCAGCCCTTGAATCGCCTTGATCAAATCTCTTGTTAGAAACATGTAATTGATGACTGACGCCGGGCACCCTCTTTATCCATATGTTCTTACGGGGACCTTGTGGTTCAAAGTACCCATTGGTCATATTTAGGTTTCGACTTTTAACAAACAGCATCCAAGCGTGACCTCGCTTTGCTTGAGCCTTAGAGGACTCAGATAAGAGTTGTGAGCCACTGGGCCTCATTATGACCCTGGTGGCCTAGATGGTATGCCTCGTCGATTGCTGTTGTCACTGTCTGCAGCATTTCTTTTATTGCAGGATTTAGAGCAATGTAAAGCCATCCAGTGTCTAGCATTCGTGCAGTTACTGGTGTCCTGCAAGCACAACAAAGATGCGATGATCCTCTCGTATTCCAAGGTATAAAGGAGAGTGGCCTGTCACTCTTCGCTTGGAGGATTTCCTATTTGCTTTTGATGCATCTGTATATCAAAGGGTTGAAATCTATCAAGCCGCCCTAGCTGAACCTATGAATTATTTACACAGCCATATTTGGATTGTTCCCGCTCTCCCAGTTTCGTTATGTTTCCCGCCTCTGCAGTTTTCCATGCTTCATTGGTTTCCCTCTGCTACGGCTCTCTTTCCCATACTCAGTTACAAACAGCCCACAGTTCCACCTGAGCACTCCTACTGTGCTGCGCTGCTGTGCTGATCCAGTGAGTCTCCCAGTCCTAGGAGCAATGTCTTCCAGTGCTCCCTGCATGCATCCTCTTTGCTCACACACTCCTGAGTTATCTGAGTGCTTACTAAAGGCTTCTTTCTGGAGCGGCTACATCCCCCCTGTGAATACTCTATATCTGAAGCAGCTATTCCTTGGAGCTGCAGGGCTTTCTATACTATTTGTTCTATGTGGGACAAGGATGGGCAGGAGGGTGTCTGCCGGACGCAGTGTCCATGAGCCCTCTACCAGGTACGTCCTGTAGATACATCTCCTTTACTGTTGGCCCTCGCTGATTTATGCCGACAGTTATCTTGTGTTCGTTGGTGCTTCATAGTGACCCTGTGAAGACCCTGCTCCTGACCTTCCCTTGTTTGCTCTCCCCCTTTCTTCTGGACCTAAGGAACACT
Organism: Ambystoma mexicanum; assembly: GCF_040938575.1. Taxonomy (NCBI): domain Eukaryota; kingdom Metazoa; phylum Chordata; class Amphibia; order Caudata; family Ambystomatidae; genus Ambystoma; species Ambystoma mexicanum. The sequence goes on from NC_090937.1 coordinate 1,679,650,228, forward strand.
AGAGTATAATTTGTCCAGGAGCTCTAGGGTTGTGTGGGATGGTAGGGGTTGGTGCCCAAGTCAACGGAAACGACTTTCCATTTGTGACAGTCCACCATACCTGTTAATCTTGGAGGTTAAAGGGGTTCCAATGCAGAGTGACAAATGGTCTGGGATACTTGGGGATACTGGACAAGTATGACAATATCACCAGATACCAAACTGATATTAGCCTGTAGCATTCTATGAAAGGACTTGGCACCCTGTGGATCTTGTGAGGGGTCAGTAATGTTAGGTGGAAACTGCTTGTAGTTTCCTCAAAGTAAGACATTTTATTAAAGTTAAAGTTTGCAAATAAAGCCTTGCTTGCCCTACTCTACCGAGAGATTCCCTCCCTAGTCTAAGGCCGAGAGAACAATCTCTAGTAATGGACAACTGGCCCTCACTCTAAACTACAAACATTCAAATAAAGTGATAAAGCAACACAAGATAACAAACAATAAGGGAACAATATTGGGATGACCTTCACCTGCTCTGGGTAGATTCCTTCCCCAGTTTCAAAATGTTCAAAGGAAAAGAAAAGTCTTGAACAAGTTCTTAACAGTTCCATGTCAAACAACAGTTCATCAAACACAAATACCACTGGTAACAATTCTCTGGTTTTGGTTGAAAAGATCCCCTTCCAATTCCAGCAAAGAAAATAGCACCAATGGTAATCCTGGATCTCTACTTTCCAATCGTAATAGCCACAGTTCAGAGAAAAGGTATAAGACTTCTTCATCTACAACTTTACAATTGATTATGACCTCTGTAGTACTTTTGGTAAGTTTGTCAGGATGTCTCTCTTTTGGTTGCTGCTTTCCTCTTAACAACCACTCTTCTGTTACTGATACTATGAGAACAGTCACTCCTGTGCCACAGTTTACCGCTACTTTAAACCACTCTAATGTGACATCCACTGACAACTTTATACACCACCACAGTTCAGCTATTTCTACTTCTGCTTTGTACTTCAGAATCATTAGGCAAAATCTAACAAAACACCTCTTTAGGTAGTGTGAAGGCATTAGGAAGTAAGACACAGACAACAGATTCACTTTTCTACAAAAAGGTGTATTCTTCTTAAATGTCAGGATGGAGTATTGCCTAACTTACCCTATCCTAAGCAGGGGGTTCACTACCTAAAGAAACTAAGGGCAGTCTGTATCATTAAGTTTAACTCAAAGGGTGTCTGTGTCCAAAGCTTGCCCTCAAAACTAAAGATACACCTTGTGTATGGAAGTCAGCCACCAAAGAAACAGTGTTCCAAATAATGTTCTGAGCTTCTGCCAGCTCCTGGTGTACTTCCAGATCATCCTTCCCCAAGTTCAAGACAGTTCTAAAAGGTCTCAGGGTTCCCTTCACCAAGAATTCAACACAGTGCGCAACATTCTGGGGTTCCCTACCACCAGGGTTCAGCTCTTCCAGCTTTAGAACTACAAGCAGTTCCAACCTCTTGTCTTTCTCTAACAATTCCAGTTCAACTTGTGTGGAACCATCCAGGCGTTCAATAGTTCACAGAGTTCTTCCTTTCTTCAATCACTTTCTTTCAGTTTGGGCTGCATTTGTGGACAGGACCTTTTTCGTTTCTCCTGTGAACCATGCCTAGTGAATAGGCAGCTTTTACACCTTTTATGATGTTTGGAAAATACATTTCTGTTGTATATTTGTTTAGTTGGTTGGTTGTCAGCACTTTATAAACACAACAGCTTCTGTATCTTGACTTTCCTTGGTTCTTTTCAAGTGGGAGTTACTAAGTCTAAGCGCAGTTGTCGGACAACACAGTCCCCCCATTACAGGTCAAACACCCGATAACCCTGTTATGCTCTTGGCACTCTCTCTGGACATTCTTGCCAACACAGGCCTTCTTTCTGAACCTGTTTCCTTAGCCAACATACAGTTCTGTTTTTCCATGGCTGTCGCTTGACTTTACCATAACAGGTATTTCACACAACTCACTCTGTGGTGGTCATTATTTTCCAGCACCTTACTTTCACATTGTCCATTAGTGCTCGACACTTGCTTTGCACTTGCTTCACAAGTGCTCATTATCAGCTTTCACTTTCTTCATCAGTATTCTTTACTGGTTTTCACTTTGTTCATAAATACTCATGAATAGTTTTCACTGCACTCAGGATTGCACATCGCTTTCTTTCCACTCGTGCTGTATTTTCATACACTTTTCACATCCTTTCTTTGGTTCAGTACTTTGCAGCTTGTTCGGTAGTCAAGGTTTCTCAATTCGGTCTGCAAACCCACTTATTATACATTTCAGTTCGATCAGCATTTTCATATTCCCATTTCCAGCCCCTGAAGCATCCCGGTGTGAGTGTTCCCTTTCTTTCGCTCACCGGTGTATGGCGCCTCCTGCAGGTGCCTTTGTTCTCTTCTCTGGCTTCTGCTTGCTTTGCAAGTGCCCTTTGGGAGTCTTCTGTATCCCACATCTCCAGCTGTGGATACAGGGCACAGGGAACTGCAGGTGTCTTTACCCTCTCATGGCCCGCTCAGGCCCCAGCATCTCTCTCAAATCCTTTTGCAAGACAGAGCATCCTTCCTGCCAGCCCCTCACAAGCCTGCTCCACATCGAGAAGCCGCGTCCTCCTCCTTGGGCGGGTCTCACCTCTCTCTTTGCTGGTCTCCCTTTTTCTGCAAAACAGGGGGGTTCTGGAAGTCTCTCTACTGGGCTCAGTCACGGTGGAGTCTCAGCTAGATTTCTGAGCTCACTATCTCTTTCACAGAAGAGAAATATGCACAGCATACCAGTCTTTGTCCTGCCCAGGGTCAGCCCAGCACTGAAAGGCTAGGAAATTCTCTTCTTTTTAAAAAAATGACATTACAACAAGGATAGACATAGACAGTATCAGCAGCAACGAAGGCATTACATCATGGTCCTTGGTAGCAACTACACAATGGTTACAACATAGGATGCAATGAAAAGAAATACATCAATGAGCAGAACTGCGAATCAGGTGCAGAGAACAGAGGAACTACAACAGTGGGGTAAAGTTTAGGCTTCTTGTTCTTGATTTAGGGTTGACAGCAGGTAATCGTGGAAGGGGGACCATATATCTCTAGGTTTACAGTTTATGGGTTTCAACAAAGACCAATGTTCCTCCATATCAGAAGCCCATGTGACAGCTCACAACCGCTGTGCCACTGTGGGGCTAGTGGGACAAAGCCGGAATAGCAATACTCCTCGGATGGCAAGTAACAAATAGAGGCTGGCCAGTTTACAGGAAGTACCCTGCAGTTGTTCATATTGATGGAACAGACAGTTAGACAGGGGTTGGTTGTGTGTTTGTTTTATTCATTTGTAAAGCGCGCCAGACCCAACGGTATCAGGGCGCATGAGCAACAAGGATATTTTCAGCTTGGTTTCATTACTGTACAATAATTTACAAGTATATACATAGGTAGTACAGTTACAAGTACGAGGCAGATGCCCTAACTAGAGTTTACAAGATGTACATAGGGAGGCGTGGACGAGTGGGGTTAGTAGTCCTGTTCCTTTATCCAGTGAATGTAGTTGCGCCAGAAGTGAGGGTACGTTTGGCCTATTCTTAGTGACGGGGGCAAGGAATTCCAGTGTTGGGCCGCCTTCACCTGGAAGCTATTACCTCCTGTTTTGGAGCGTTTAAATCTAGGCACTGTGAGGAGGTTGGAATTCGCTGTTGTAGTAGATCGGTTGGGGCTGTATCTCTTGAATCTGTCTACAAGGTAGTGTGGGGCTGCATTATTGAGGCATTTGTGTGTGAGTGAGGCTACCTTCAGCAGGATTTTGTCCATTGTGGTGAGCCAGTTGTTGGCTCTCCTAGTGTTGGAGATATGCTCTTTTTTGGATATGCTCAGAGCTACTCTGAGAGCATTATTTTGCAAGATCTGGATTTTGTTTGTAACATATTTGTTGGCTGCAACATATAAGGCGCTACAATAATCCAGTTTTGATAGGATTAGGGCTCTGGCTAGAGTAATGCAGCTCTGGGTCGAGAGGAAGGGTTTAGCTGCTCTAATTAATTTACCGGTCTAGGCTGTCAAGGAGGCCATGAAGCTGACCTGTTTGCAGAAGGAAAGGGTGGCGTCAAGATAAAACCCTAGCGTTTTAACTTCTCTGGCTACATTAATAGAGTTACAGTCAATGATGAAGCTTGAGTATTTGTGATCAAGTTTTTTTTAAATTGAGGGTGGTGCGAAGGATAATAACTTGGTCTTGTCATCATGCAGGCATAGACTATGAGAGGCCATCCATGCCTGGATGATGAGGTACACTTTGTTCACCAAGGCCAAATCCTTATCGTAATCTCCCATCAGCGGGATACCAAGACTATCAAGATCATCGAACAGGGGCTTCCTGAACACATTGTACAGAGTGGGGGAGACGCATGAACCTTGGGGGACCCCACAGGTGATGGGGGATGGGGTCAGCGGAAGCTGAAGTAGAGAAGACACGCATAGACCTGTTGTTGAGGAAGGATTGAATCCAGCCGATTGCCTCTTGTGTAAAGTGGGCTGCCGAGTCTAGGTGGTTACAGAGTATTTTGTTTGTTTGTTTGTTTGTTTTATTATTTATAATGTGCATCATACCTGGGGGTAACAGGGTGCAGCAGTTACAAGTATATGCAAGGCTTAGTACAACAGAAAAGTTATAGAATCTACATACAGGTCATTAATTACAAAGAGGGTATATACAGATGGTGCCTATTTACAGGCGTCGGATACAAGAGGGGTATATACAGATGGTACCTATTTACAGGCATAGGATACAAGAGGGTATATACAGATGGTACCTATTTACAGGCGTAGGATACAAGATGGTATATACAGATGGTACCTATTTACAGGTGTCGGATACAAGAGGATATATACAGATGGTGCCTATTTACAGGCGTAGGATACAAGAGGGTATATACAGAAGGTACCTATTTACAGGCGTAGGATACAAGAGGGTATATACAGATGGTACCTATTTACAGGCATAGGATACAAGAGGGTATATACAGATGGTACCTATTTACAGGCGTAGGATACAAGAGGGTATATACAGATGGTACCTATTTACAGGCGTAGGATACAATAGGGGTATATACAGATGGTACCTATTTACAAGTGTAGGATACAAGAGGGGTATATACAGATGGTGCCTATTTAAAGGCATAGGATACAAGAGGGTATATATACAGATGGTACCTATTTACAGGCGTAGGATACAAGAGGGTATATACAGATGGTACCTATTTACAGTCGTAGGATACAAGAGGGTATATACAGATGGTACCTATTTACAGGCGTAGGATACAATAGGGGTATATACAGATGGTACTTATTTACAGGCATAGGATACAAAAGGGTATATACAGATGGTACCTATTTACAGGCGTAGGATACAAGAGGGGTATATACAGATGGTACCTATTTACAGGCATAGGATACAAGAGGGTATATACAGATGGTAACTATTTACAGGCGTAGGATACAAGAGGGTATATACAGATGGTACCTATTTACATACGTAGGATACAAGAGGGTATATACAGATGGTACCTATTTACAGGCGTAGGATGCAAGAGGGTATATGCAGATGGTACCTATTTACAGGCGTAGGATACAAGAGGGTATATACAGATGGTACCTATTTACTGGCGTAGGATACAAGAGGGGTATATACAGATGGTGCCTATTTACAGGCGTAGGATACAAGAGGGTATATACAGATGGTACCTATTTACAGGCATAGGATACAAGAGGGTATATACAGATGGTGCCTATTTACAGGCGTAAGATACAAGAGGGGTATATACAAATGATACAGACATATTACAGAAACAATATATACAAGGTTTATGGTGTTTATAGATATAACCAGGTTGGCGGAGATAAGTACAGGTATACAGGCAGCGAGTGGGGCAGTTGTAGTTACCTCAAGGGTAGCAGGTCGGGAGAAGCAAGGACGGAAGCACTCCATACAGGCATAAGGTACCGCAGTAGTGAGTCCTAGCTGCTTGCTGAGCAGGATCTGTGAGGCACACCACAGGTGACGGGAATGGGGTCGGCAGCTGCTAGGGGCGAAAACACCCTCATTGTTCTTCCATTTAAGAAGGATCTGATCCAGGTGACAGCGTCGTCGGAAAAGTGTGCTGCTTGGTCAAGGTGGATGCATGGAATAGTTTGGTCAACCAGGTCGAACGCAGTCGAGAGATCTATGAGGAGGAGTAGGGCTGATTTGCCATTATCTCTAAGCTCATCAACTTGGGTCTTGAGATCCCTGAGGGCAGTCTCCGTTCCATGTTGGGGACGGAAGCCTGATTGTCTGGCTCCTAGTAGGTGGTGCAATTCCAGGTGCTTTTGGATTTGTATATGAGCTACCTTGTCCAGAATTGTTATGAGGAAGGGCACTGTGGTAATTGGCATGTAATTGGTAGGTGTAGAAGGGTCGAGAGTAGGGTTTTTTAGGAGTGGGAGTACCCAGGATTGTTTACGGTTGGTAGGGATGATACCATTAGAGACGGACGCGTTGATAAGATGTGTTATGAAGGGTGATTGGTCTCGGCCCGCATCCTTGATGAGCTGCGCAGGGCAGAGATCGCCCTGGCAGTTGGAGGGTTTGAGTGACAGAATCATTCTTTCCACTTCAGGGATAGAAACTTTGGTGAAGTTGAATCGGGCGGATTCATCTGCATTGTATAGAGGAGGGTCATTTAGAGAAGCTCTTTTACAGGAAATTCTGTTTTGCAAAGTGGTTATTTTATTGGCTAAAGCATGTTGGATATCTGAACACCATTTTATATCTTTAGTGCATGTGTCAGGTAATGCTATGGGGGTCTCTATTTCTTTAAGAATGGTGAATAGTTCCTTTATGTTGGACTTGGCTTGGGATATGCGCATGTCAAAGGACATTCGTTTAGCTAGGCATATTTCTTTTTTATAGAGGGAGGACAGTTTGGTGAGTTTAAGTTTGTTTGCTTCTGAGGGTAGCTTTTTCCAGGCAGCCTCACAGTTATTTTTGTGTTGCCTTAGGTTTTTTAGGAAGGGTGTAAACCATTTATTGAAGTGAGTTTTCGGCTTGCTTGGTCTAAGTTTGAGGGGGGCGATCTGGTCCAATGAGGTGGTCATAATTTTGTTGTATTCCTCGACCAGGCTCTCGGGATCGGTGTTATCTGGGAGCAGGTTGAGGGTGGGAAGTAAGGCCGAGATAAGCCTATCCACAGTAATACTCTTTTTGTTTCTAGTTAGTGTGGGTGGAGCCCTAAGGACGGGTGGAGGTGGGGGTCTATTAGTAGAAAGCATAAATGACACAGGGTTGTGGTCAATCCAAGCTAGTGGTGAGATGGAGAGGATGTTGGCTTGACAGTTGTGGTCTGCCACCCAGTCAAGTATTCTACCTTTGTTATGAGTGGGGATTTACTTCTTTGGGTGAATCCAAGTTCTGAGAGGGTGTTTGCTGTAGTTAGGGCAAGCTGGTCTGATGGCTCATTAAAGCCCATATTAAAGTCTCCAAGTAGAAGTACTTGCGTTGAGCTTTTGAGATGACTAGACAGGATAGTGTTAATATCATCCTCAAATGATCCGGGAGGGCCCGGGGGGGGCGATATATCAGGTGGATATTAAGGGTTTGGGCATAGATAAGTGGCACTTTAACTGATAATAGTTCACATGAGTGAAGGTCGATTGGAGTGGCTAGTCTCGTAGAGAGGTTACTTTTGTAGATAATAGCGATGCCTCCTCCTCTGGATTTGGGTCTGTCTTGTCTCAATATAGCGTAGCCGTCAGGGATAGCTAGCATAAGCATAGGGCCTGCAGCGGGGTGTAGCCATGTCTCAGTGATGGTGTGGAAGTCTAGGTCGTCGCTCTGGATCAGATCGGAAATTTCCGTGGCATGTGCTACTAGGGATCTGGAGTTTATTAGAGCTCCTTTGATCTGAGGGCTCATACCAATAATTGTTGTCGGTTGGGGGGCTTGTGAAGGTTTGGGTTCACCGTACTTGGCTGTGCTGTTTATTGACCTAGGGCCACAGTTGTGAACTAGGTTCGTGCTTGTAGTCGTTTGACTAGGCAGAGTTTTGGGAGTCCTTATTCCTGTAATGGTAGGGAGAGAGCTGACAGGGGGCTCTTATATTTTAGCTAACCTAGCTCTAAGGCGTATGTTTCTAGCCGTAGTAGGGCAGGGATTGCTTAGTATGGGATTTTCAGTCTTTCATATCTATGGATAATTTAGTATTAGTATTAATCAAAATAGTGGAGGACGTCAAGGTGGGTGGAATCCCAAGGGTTAGTGTGTGTAATAACATGATGTAGAGTGTAATGCTTTGTATAAGGACTGTGATGTAGACAGTGTGAATGGTAGTTGTAGGGAGCATACTAGTATAGGGTGGAGATAAACATTCTATGGAATATGTAACTGAGGTAGATGGCGAACTGATTGAGGTATTAATGTTGGAGGCAGAGGATCACTCTAAAAAGGTGAAGTTAGTGCTTGGGACTCGTGTCAAATTTAGGATGATGGCGACTATCAAAAAGGGAGGCACATAGGGCTAAGTGCAGCAATCAAATGGAAGCAGCGTGTGGGCTAAATGCAGAAATCAAATGGAAGCAGCATGTGTGCTAAATGCAGCAATCAAATGGAAGCAGCATGTGGGCTAAATGCAGCAATCAAATGGAAGCAGCGTGTGGGCTAAATGCAGCAATCAAATGGAAGCAGCATGTGGGCTAAATGCAGCAATCAAATGGAAGCAGCGTGTGTGCTAAATGCAGCAATCAAATGGAAGCAGCATGTGTGCTAAATGCAGCGTTCAAATGGAAGCAGCATGTGGGCTAAATGCAGCAATCAAATGGAAGCAGCGTGTGGGCTAAATGCAGCAATCAAATGGAAGCAGCATGTGGGCTAAATGCAGCAATCAAATGGAAGCAGCGTGTGTGCTAAATGCAGCAATCAAATGGAAGCAGCATGTGGGCTAAATGCAGCAATCAAATGGAAGCAGCGTGTGTGCTAAATGCAGAAATCAAATGGAAGCAGCATGTGGGCTAAATGCAGCAATCAGATGGAAGCAGAATGTGGGCTAAATGCAGAAATCAAATGGAAGCAGCGTGTGGGCTAAATGCAGCAATCAAATGGAAGCAGCATGTGGGCTAAATGCAGCAATCAAATGGAAGCAGCGTGTGTGCTAAATGCAGCAATCAGATGGAAGCAGAATGTGGGCTAAATGCAGAAATCAAATGGAAGCAGCGTGTGTGCTAAATGCAGCAATCAAATGGAAGCAGCATGTGTGCTAAATGCAGCGTTCAAATGGAAGCAGCATGTGGGCTAAATGCAGCAATCAAATGGAAGCAGCGTGTGGGCTAAATGCAGCAATCAAATGGAAGCAGCATGTGGGCTAAATGCAGCAATCAAATGGAAGCAGCGTGTGTGCTAAATGCAGCAATCAAATGGAAGCAGCGTGTGTGCTAAATGCAGCAATCAGATGGAAGCAGAATGTGGGCTAAATGCAGAAATCAAATGGGGAGCCACCTAAGGCTAAATGCAGCAATCAGATGGAAGCAGCATGTGGGCTAAATGCAGAAATCAAATGGAAGCAGCGTGTGGGCTAAATGCAGCAATCAAATGGAAGCAGCATGTGGGCTAAATGCAGCAATCAAATGGAAGCAGCGTGTGTGCTAAATGCAGCAATCAAATGGAAGCAGCATGTGTGCTAAATGCAGCGTTCAAATGGAAGCAGCATGTGGGCTAAATGCAGAAATCAAATGGAAGCAGCGTGTGGGCTAAATGCAGCAATCAAATGGAAGCAGCATGTGGGCTAAATGCAGCAATCAAATGGAAGCAGCGTGTGTGCTAAATGCAGCAATCAAATGGAAGCAGCATGTGTGCTAAATGCAGCGTTCAAATGGAAGCAGCATGTGGGCTAAATGCAGCAATCAAATGGAAGCAGCGTGTGGGCTAAATGCAGCAATCAAATGGAAGCAGCATGTGGGCTAAATGCAGCAATCAAATGGAAGCAGCGTGTGTGCTAAATGCAGCAATCAAATGGAAGCAGCGTGTGTGCTAAATGCAGCAATCAAATGGAAGCAGCATGTGGGCTAAATGCAGCAATCAAATGGAAGCAGAATGTGGGCTAAATGCAGAAATCAAATGGGGAGCCACCTAAGGCTAAATGCAGCAATCAGATGGAAGCAGAATGTGGGCTAAATGCAGAAATCAAATGGGGAGCCACCTAAGGCTAAATGCAGCAATCAGATGGAAGCAGCATGTGGGCTAAATGCAGAAATCAAATGGTAAGTAGCATATGGGCTAAATGCAGCAATCAGATGGAAGCAGAATGTGGGCTAAATGCAGAAATCAAATGGTAAGTAGCATATGGGCTAAATGCAGCAATCCAATGGAAGCAGCATGTGGGTTAAATGCAGCAGTCAAATGGAAGCAGCATGTGGGCTAAATGCAGCAATCAAATGGAAGCAGCATGTGGGCTAAATGCAGCAATCAAATGGAAGCAGCATGTGGGCTAAATGCAGAAATCAAATGGGGAGCCACCTAAGGCTAAGTGCAGCAATCAGATGGAAGCAGCATGTGGGCTAAATGCAGCAGTCAGATGGTAGCACCAGTGTGTCTAATTGGTTACAATAGCAGTAGTTCAAGCACTGATGATGGGTGATATAGTGCATGGTACATATTACCAAGGCAAAATAGACAGAACCCCGTTGGATAGTACGATGCAATAGGGTAGAATAAACTCATAAGAATAGTGAGTGGTATAGAATAGAGCAGTTCTACACAACAATGTGGGGTCAAGTAGTAGGGGTTGCTAAATAGGCCAATATGTCTCTGAGCAGGTAGTGAGCTGTCCAATCATGGTAGCTAGGCAGCTAAAAGGTGCGGTCAGGAAAGTTACCACGGAAGCTGTTGCCCCTAAAGTGGTGGTGGGGATAGTATAGAATTATAGCAAGTACAAATGGGGCAGTGGTACTGGCACAGTCAGCAACATAGGCGAGGTCAGGGCTGGGAGGTAGGTGAAATGCTGCAAACCTACCACTCAGATGAGACACAAAATAAGTGCCAAACATAGGAGGTAGGCAGCAATGTGCTTTGAAGCAAAGCCGTATATAACAGGTAAAGAACTCGGCTGAGCAGGAGCATGGATTTCAGTAATAAGTGTAGCGATTTGGCGGCGGCAGAACACAGGCGTAGTGTGATACAGAGGGGCACAGAGGTAATAACAAAGCTACAATGAATGGTGTAATGGCACAAGTACAGATAAGCACGTAGTGATAGCTGAGCATCGGTTCCATGGCGCACATCAGTATGGACAGGGTGACAGCATGTCAATCAGTAGGAGACCGAAGTGGTGCTTACCAGACAGGTCGGAGGCAAGCAGCAATAGTCATAGGGCAAATAGTCATGGAAGGAAAAAGCACAGAGTTACTTGCCCTGGCCTCTGTCGACTCTGGACAGGCTCAGGACAGGGGCTGCCTTGTTGGTAGCCTTAGTGGGTGGGCCGGCATCTACTAAATCAAATGCCGCTGAAAGGTCAAGTAGAAGTAGTAGAGCAGTTTCCCCATTGTCTCTGTGAGTGTCGATTTGCGCCTTGAGGTCAATGAGAGCAGTCTCAGTCCCATGTTGTGGTCTGGAGCCCGACTGGCGAATTCCCAGGAGGTGGACTTTTTCTAGGTATTGTTGTATTTGCAGATACGCTGTCTTATCTAGTATTTTAAGCAGGAAGGGGACGGTGGTAATGGGTCTGTAGTTTGTGGGTATTGAAGGGTCTAAGGAGGGTTTTTTGAGTAGAGGGAGGACCCATGACTCTTTGAGGTTGCTGGGGATAGTGCCTGAGGAAAAGGAGGAGTTGATGAGCTTGGTGATGAAGGGTGAAAGGTCTCTGGCAGCATCTTTGATGATTTGTGAGGGGCGGTGGTCGCCTTGGCAGTTCGATGGTTTAAGGGTTAGAATTATATTTTCAACCTCTAATGTGGATACTTTGGAGAAGCCAAAGCGAAGGGGGGGTTTTGTTGTACATTTTTGAGAGGGAGGGGTGGTGTTGGCTGCATGGGCGGTGCAGAGGAGGGATTCTTTCTTATTGTTAATTTTGACTGGTAGGCCTGCCACTTTGTTGGAGAGGGCAGTTTGCATTCTAGTACACTATTGTTTGTCTTTCACACATGTGCTGGAGTTAGCTTGCGATATTCTAAAGTTGTAGGACTCTTGTTTGCCCATTATGATTTATTTTTTGTAGAGGGTGGTTATTTTGTTGAGGTTTGTCTTATTGTTATCTGAGAGTGATTGTCTCCATGCCTGTTCGCTTTTGCGTTTTTTGAGCAGCCCGGCAGAGCCCTGCATACTGCAACCATTGCTATGTCCGTTTACGCGGGGGCTCGGCAAGTCCTGGAAGGTAATAAAGGATTCCATACTATACATGCCACCCATTGTCGTGTATCCATCTGAAGCCCACTGTCTTGACGCTAACTTACTTATGCTGGGGAATGATGGGGAACAAGTTCCATAAAAGTTCCATAACGGAAGGTTTCTGTGGTATGTGCGGGGGAGTAAAAAATAAATCGCCCCCGGCCATAGCGGTGTTAGGCAGAATCCTGTGCAGTGCCCTTAGGGACCACTACACACAATTAAGACCACAAGTGGTAATACAAGTTCACCTTTGGTACAAGCCTGTACTGCACTGTGAAAGTGGTACAGTAGCGGAGCAGGCATACTTATCTCAAGAGCAAATGAGCAGTAGCAGAGACTACACAAAGGGACCACAATTACTGTGACTCAAGCAAACACTGACTCAAGGTTTCACGTAAAAAATATAAGTACATTTATTTCTAGACCATCTGTTTGCAAACCACTTCACTTCTATTAAATTAAAACCACACGTAAAATACACTACACACAACCAATTCACTTTGTGCAGCACAATTCAAGGTAAGTACCTTTGGTTTTGACAGACCGGTGTTGTGAAACAAAGACATTACCGGGGACAGGTGTGATCCCTTTTTGACAGTAATGACAGTTCAGTCTTACTAAAGATACACGTACCCGGGGGGAGAAATGTTACCGGAGTCAAAACACACTTAGCACATGAATCAACACATGAGAGTTGGGGATAAAAATCACAGGCAATACTTTTGTCAAGGCAGATAGAATCAGAGGACACTTCCATACAAGTGATTGAAAGTCAATAGGCCTGCGCCAGTGTCAAGTGGAACAGGGATCCTATTGCCGAGGATCACACGGTTAGTACAGTTCACAATTCGAGATTGCCAGGAGTACTTGGATATTGTCACAAGAGGAAGCAAAAGTTATAAGAGGGAAGGAAGATCAGGACAAGCCTTTAGTGAGGAAAAAAGGGATTCACCCTAGTTCCTCGAGGTCGAAACAGTACCTTATTCAAGTGAAGAAGAGCTGGTGCCACGGCGGTTGTTCCTGGTAGTTCCTCACGGTTCTGGTGACTTCAGTTGCGGGGACAAGAAGGAGGACATCTGGAGCGATCTGCACTACCCAGGGATGTGGCCAGCAGCAGCAAAAGCAACAGTGAATAAAAGGTGCGCTCCTTTAAAACAGGAGAGGCTCTTCCGATGGCTATCCAGACCACTACAGCTGTGTGCAGCGATTTCAACCAAGATAAGGATCCTCTGCCTGTTTAAGATGAGCTGGTTAATCCCACCAGCCTCAAGGGAAGAAGACTCCAGACTGGATCTTCTCTTGTCTTCGAAGGGTAGATAGCTCAGGACTGCAGCAGGGATCCACCGGCACTCGGTAGTTGCAGGAGCCGTCTTCTCCACTTCTCTTCGGTTCCTTGCAGTTCCAGTGGCGACTCTGACTTCCAGCCCAAGAGTCCTGCCTTTTATGCGAAAATCCCCCCATTCACACAGCCTGGCTGTCAATCACCCAGCATGGGGGGTTGTCCGGCACGGAAAACCACCTTAGCCAATCATGACAAAGTGCGACTTGGGCTTCCAGCTGTGCAGGGGGTGACTACACCCCTTCGTCACATTCAGCCCACCTAGACACCCAGGCACCAAAAGGAGGGCTTATGAGAGAAGCCCACCAAAAGACGGTGAACAAAGAAGGCAAACATGGTTTGCTGCGCAAAGTAAAACACAAGAAGGACTTTAACAAAAAGAAATGGTGAATAAACCTAACCGGAGCCAAAAGAAAGAGTATTTGGTCAAGCGGGTTTATATTCAAGGCTAATATGGTATCCTGGAACAGTACCATGTTTATATAATATAATCGCGGTAGAAAAGTTAGGGTAGATACCACTGCCACCAGCCAAGTCTAAATGTTAAAAGGCCAAAACAAAGCTCAGAGAGGCACAGACAAAAAGGGATAGGAGTTATCCCTTTCCAGTACATCATGTCAGATGTGGTGTACTGGGTCTGTAGTTTTAAATGACTATGTAAAGTAAATGGCAACTTTACCCGTTTTCTGGGGGACAGTAGTCAGCCCCAGCAAAATTGAGTCAGCGGGAAGTCTCAAAGACAATCCTGTAGTACTGCACGGAAGGTGCTGTGTAACGCACATGAAAAATGGGGTTCATGAAGTGGTGTCCTCCAGAGCCCACTATCACACAAACAGTAAAAATACACATGGCAAAACACATGTAAGAGTGGGAAAAAGGCTCACTAGGTGAGGGAAATTAGCCATAGAATGAGAATTCACCCTAACAAGCGGTATACATGAAAAATAGTATAGTAGCTTTGGTAGGATGATCATTCTAAGAAGTGATACACGGCCGGCCTGCCTGCCTGCCTGCCTGCCTGCCTGCCTGCCTGCCGAGTCTCGCCCAGGTTTGTAACTTGGCTTGCAGATAGGGTAGGTATACCCCATAGTTACAGAAATAGAGGGAGGTACTGTGACACGTTACGGTCACCCCTAAGTATTTTATTTCCGACGGAGACCAGGCAAAGCCCATACCTTCTGACAGCGGGGTGGCATCAATAAGAGGGAACAACTATGACTTGGCGCAGTTGACTCGTAGCCCCGACAGGGTACCAAAGGAGTACACTTCTTGCATAATAGGTGCCAAGTGCCTCACTGGATAAATGAAGAGTAGGGCATCATCAGCATATAGTGACATGATCTCCGGTTCACCTATCAAGCGGATTCCCAAAGGCTCCATTACTATAGTGAAGAGTAGGGGGGACAGTGGTCAGCTCTCTCGAGTCCAATTATGTATGTCAATGGGGAAGGGGTGAGAGTAGTCCATTAACTTTAACTCATGCTGTGGGCAGCGTGTATAGCAGTCAAACCCACGATATAAATCCCAGACCAAAATTGTACTTTTCCAACACTGTCCACATAAATTGCCAAGATACCGAGTCAAACGCCTTCTGTACGTCTAGGGCCGCGGCCACTGCCTGTGTACAGTGCTAAGCGCAACGCCTGAACCTTGGCGAATATTTTAACATCAGAATTTATTAGCGAGAGGGGTCGATAGGAGCCACATTGTTCCAGGGGTTTATCTGGCTTGAGCAAAATGGTGATCACTGCTCCTCTGAGCCTTGGGGGGTAGGGGGAAATCTCTATGGCGCATGCCACCTCCCCCAGTGCGGCCAAACTAGGAAGAAGGGAAGATTTAAAGTGTTTGAAGAATTCCATTTTAAGGCTGGAATATCTCTTCTAGAGTAATAGGGTGGTCTAGGTTTGTTCTGGTATTATCAGACAGTATCGACAGTGAGAGGCCATCTAGAAATGTCTCTATTTTGGGGAGGGTCACTGTGTCTGAGTCAGCATAAGCACTGAATAGAATGAGTGAAACAACTGGTTCACTTCAGTCGTAGTTTGGGCCACATGGCCCGATGTGTCCTGAACTGATGAGATGTGTGGAGTACCTTGTTCTTGCCTGACCAACCCAGCCAGTAACTTGGCGGGACGTCCACCTTCACCAGGGTTCACTTCAAAGTATTCATCTATCTGTTCACCCATTTCTGTGCCGTAAACAGGGTCTAAGAGTGATTGAGATTTGAGTCTCCACTGTCTGTTTCTTGCTGACATCTCTCCCAGTGATAACAAATGTAATTGGAGGGTGGTCTGAAAATATCCTGGGTAAAATATCGGTTATCGTAAGGCAGCCAATTAATGTATCAGACACCCACCATAGGTCTGTCCGGGAATGTGAGTCGTGGACTGTGGTATAAAAGGAGCATTTGCATAGTGTGGGGTTAAGGGTCCTCCAGGCGTCCTGTAACGCTCACCTGGTATCCACGTTGGCGTCACCCAGTCTGGACTGCTGCACTCGTGGACCTTTCCCCTTTGAGCCTCGTGTGGCTGAAGACCCGGTCTGAAATACAGGAGTAAAAATTAGCTTAATTGTTTCTGGTGGCCCAGGATTCGCCTCCCTTCCGGACCCTATTAAACCCCCTTGGCGCTTTTCTCACCTTGCTTCTTGATTTGAGGCGCTCTCCGTCCTGCCTCTCCGAGCAGGGGCGCGTTGGATTAGTTGTCGCTGCCTAGTTACTTCACTGGGACAACACTACGGGTCCAGGCCAGCTGCGACTCTGTTTCTTCAGGTAAGTCTGTCTTGTGAATGCGTTCTTGTTTTGTAATTGTCCCTTCTCTCATTTCCTTAAATGGTAGGTGTGGATGCTGTTCTTGTTTTGTAATTGTTCCCTTCTCTCTCTTCCTTATGTTGTAGGTGTGGATGCTGTTCTTATGATATCGCGCAGGTTTGTGCACAAGATGGTAAGTTAGCGCGAAGCGCAGTGCTATGTGCTTCTTTGTGAAAACCTTTTTGACTTTCGGCAGGTAGCAATGCTGTCCCGAATGTGTGTGCCGAGCTGATGAAGAGCGGTAAGTAAAGAGTGGACCGCTTGTTGGAACTCTGGATTTGGGCCCGGCCTTCCACTCAATGCAGGTAAGATATGTTGTCAGAATGTCCAAGTAAACACTAAGTTGCTTTTCTCTGTCTTTTCCTTTCTAGAGTAGCGGCTTTCTGATGGACGAGATCCGCAGAGATGTTGTCTGTTCAGGATCCTGGAGAGGAATGCTGATGCTGCTCCCAGGAGGTAAGCGAACTCTAATGATGTCTCCTTTTATTCTCGCAGATGATCAGGGCCGGCGTGTGGATAAAGATGCTGGCTGACTGCGGTGAACTTCACGCTGCCACAGGCAGAGCAACGCGAAGCATGTGCTGGAGTCTGGGCGTGGCTTATATAGCCTGCAGGTATCCCAGGTATCCCTGGGCCTGCCACACCCAAAATGCTAGACCGCATGGTTCAGTTCAGGAACGAGCCATGTGGAAGCTTCCATGTTGTTGAGCAATGCCCTATGGGCCCAGATTACTGTCTTATCACATAAGCCTGGTGCCACAGGCGCCAGGACTGACTCCAAGTGAGTCTGGGAGCGAATGTTAAGACCACTGAGGCCTTGATGGGGGTACTAGATGCAGCCCATCTGGTTAGGTAGTTCCGGCCAGGGGATGTGGTCATGACAGCACTCCCCCCCAAGGCCTCTCTCAAGGTGGTTCTTGTCTCTGGTCCAGGTTTAGCGGGGAAATCCTGATGAAAACGCTGAATCAGGCATGGAGCGTGGATGTAATCATGAGGTACCCCTTCCAGTCCACTAAATAGTATAGTTTCCGTCTGACATATTTTGATTCCAGAATGTTCTTTACTTCAAACTCTGGTTTCTTATTAACCATTACTGGTTCTGGTGGAATGGTTATTCGTGTTCCTGGTTATACTGGTTTTAAGAGGGACACGTGGAATACTGGATGAATTTGCATGTTAGCTGGCAAGGCTAATTTTACTGCGGCTGGGTTTATGATTGCCTTGACGGTGAAAGGTCCAAAATACCGTGGGCAAAATGTCTGTGTTCCTTTAATAGGCACATGTTTCGAAGCTAGCCAAACTTCATCCCCCACCTGGTAGTTAGGGGCTCTCTCACAATGTTGATCCGCGTATTTCTTCTGGCGATCCTTGGCTTGTTGTAGATGTTTGATGGCACTTTTAAAGGCCTGAGAAATATTTGTGTGCAAGGTTTCAATGGCCGGCATTTCCAGTGTCGTTGGAATGTCTAGTTCAGAAGTGCGTGGGTGTCGGCCATAAATCGTGAAGAATGGCGTCTGACCTGTACTGCTGTGCGGGGAGTTATTATACGCATACTCAGCTATCCATAAGAAGTCTTTCCAGCTTCCTTCGGCTTGGTGTAACATGCAGCATAGGTACTGTTCAAGCATCTGGTTCATTCTCTCTGTCTGACCATCAGTTTGGGGGTGATGGCTAGTAGATAGTCTAATGTCTATCTGGGCCATGGAACAGCATTTTTTCCAGAAGTTGGACACAAATTGGGTGCCTCGGTCGGAGATCAGTACAGATGGAAACCCCTGAAGGCGTATGATGTGTTCAAGAAAAACCTTAGCCAGACTGGATGCATTTGGGAGACCTGTAAATGGTAGAAAGTGGGCCATCTTTGAGAACAAGTCTACGACCACGAGAATTGTATTGTATCCCTGACTGGATGGTAAATCGGTGATAGAATCAAGAGACAAGGTATGCCAGGGTGTGGGTGGAATTTCTAATGGTTTGAGGAGCCCAGCTGGTTTCTGCTTAGATGATTTGTTTTGAGCACAGACCCCACATGAGGTGATGAATTGAATGACATTCTTATGCCATGTGGACCACCAATAACTTTGTTTTATTTTGTCTAAAGTTTTTGCAATTCCAGGGTGGCCTTTGAGTAAAGCGTCGTGATATCCCGAAATTATTTGGACCTGAAGTTCCTTTTTCAGAACAAACAAAGGGTTCCGAGGTATGGTAATTGGTCCTTGATTATGTAGGGTTCTCCCCGCGCATTCCATTCCTGTAACAACTCGTGAGTCATCTTGGTTTGGATCTCTTGCCGTAATTCTTCCTGAGTCATAGTGGTTGTAATGCCTAGGACTTTATCACTCGGAATGATAGCCACCGGATCGGGGGTCTGTACCCATGCAGGAAAGGGCGTCCGCTTTTCCATTCTTGACTCCTGGTCGAAAGGTGATGACATAATCATATTCTGCGAAGAAAAGGGCCCAGCGTAACTGTCGTGAAGATGGGCCCTAGCAGTCTTTAGATATTGCAGATTTCGGTGGTCTGTTATCACTGTGATAGTATGCCTGGCACCGAGAAGATAGTGCCGCCAGGCCTTGAAAGCCGATTTGATAGCCAGGAGTTCCCTGTCGGTGATTGCGTAATTAAGTTCTGGTGGCGAGAACCTACGGGTCCAGAAGGCTACTGAGTGAAACTGACCGGTTTAAAGGATCTCTTTGCGAAAGAACTTCGCCCATTGCCATACTAGAGGCATCTGTTTCCACCATGTAAGGTAGATCCGGTCAAGGGTGTCGTAAAATCGGGGTGGAGGTGAAACTCACCTTAAGTTCCTGGAAGGCCTTTTCTGCCTCTAGTGTCCACTGGAATTTCTTGTTGACTTTTTTCAATAAAGATGTAATCGGATGTACTATTTGAGAAAATCCTGGAATGAATCGGCGGTAAAAATTGGCAAAGCCCAACATGCTCTGGATTCCCTTGAATGAGTTTGGAGCTGGCCAGTTTAGGATAATGTCAACCTTATGTGCATCCATTTGGATTCCTTTTGGGATAAGAATGAAGCTGAGAAACTCCACCTCGGTGACATGAAACGAACATTTCTCGAGCTTGGCATAAAGATGATGTTGGCGTAGTTTCGCAAGAACGGAGCAGACATGTTTCATATGGTCTTGTTTCGAGGCCGAGTATACCAGAATATCGTCAATATAGACCAGGGCACAGACGTCAATTAATTCTCTTCGGACATCGTTCATAAAATACTGGAATGCCTTGGGGGCATTGCAGAGGCCAAACGGCAGTACCTGGTACTCGTACAGGCCATATTTCGTGCAAAACGCGGTCTTCCATTCATCTCCTTGTTTAACTCGCATGAGGTGGTATGCTCCTCTAAGATCCAGCTTGGTATAGATTTGGGCATCCTTGACCTGGTCCAGCAATTCTGGGATCAGTGGTGGGGGTAACGGTTCTTAATGGTGATTGGATTCAGTGCACAAAAGTCGATGCAGGTTTTCAGATCCCCTTCCTTCTTCGGTACGAAGAATAGGGGAAATGCTTCTGGGGATTTGAGGGGCGAATAAAACCATTGGCCAGGTATTGTTCAAGGTAGGTTTTTAAATGTTGGTTTTCAGGTTCCATAAGTGCACGGATTCTGCTACAAGGGATTTGAGCTCCAGGTATAATATCGATTTGGCAATCATAAGGCCTGTGTGGCGGTAGAGTATTAGCTTGTTCCTTTTGAAACACATCCTGAAAGTCCAGATATTCATCCGGTAAGGTGCCAACCATTCCCAGGGTCATTGCTGCGGTTCCATGGAGTGAAGGACTGGTAGTCGTTGCCTTATTCTCTTTGGGATAACATGTACGGAGGCACTCCTTTGAAAACACCAATTCACGAGCACGCCAGTCGATAAGCTGATTGTGTGCAACCAACCACGGCATTCCTAGGATCAACCGGAACTGGGGTGCCCTGATGACGTCGAAGGCAATCGATTCCCGATGGCCGTCTTGACACAGAAGAGTTAGAACGGTTGTGCACTGGGATACCGGGCCAGAAGCGATTTCTGTACCATCTACTGTGGTTACAGTTTCAGTGGTTGGCTTAGGTCATAGGGGTAGTCCCATCTTTGCTGCAAGATCCTAGTCCATATAATTCCCAACTGCCCTGCTGTCTATGTATGCCTTTAGGGCATGCATCTTAGACAGTTGTTGGTGGTTGATTAGAATCACGGGCAAAGCAAAATGGGAGGTCTGTAGTTGACTTTCTTTGCTCGACAAATGGACCCCTACATTTGCCGGGCCTGGTAGTTTTCCGACTCCTCACTAGTGGTCTCCTTGTCCGTGGTGCCCACTGTTCTTCTAGGCGGCTTTACTGGGCACTCTGAGAAAATGCCCTGCTTTTCCGCAGTATGACATAGCTGCAGTTCCCTTCTTTTATCTCTTTCCGCCTTAGTCACAGGTGTGGCTTATATAGCCTGCAGGTATCCCAGGGCCTGCCACACCCAAAATGCTAGACCGCATGGTTCAGTTCAGGAACTGAGCCATGTGGAAGCTTCCATGTTGTTGCGCAATGCCCTATGGGCCCAGATTACTGTCTTATCACATGAGCCTGGTGCCAAAGGCGCCAGGAGTGACTCCAAGTGAGTCTGGGAGCGAATGTTAAGGCCCCTGAGGCCTTGATGGGGGTACTAGATGCAGCCCATCTCATTAGGTAGTTCCGGCCAGGGGCTGTGGTCATGACACATCCGCATTCCCCCTTTCACTCAGGGCCTGCAGCAGGACCAGGGCTAATGTTGTCAATTGTCTGTGTTTGGATCGAGATCTGTCCAGGTCAATGTCTAATATAGTATTAAATTTGCCTCCACACAACACAGGTACTAAGGGGTAGAGTGCAATCAGTCCCACTAATTCCGTATAGAAATCGGGGTCAGCAATATTGGGACTGTATACATTTAGAAGAAGAATTTTGCGGCTGAAGAGGACGCCGCGAAGTAAAACATACCGTCCCAAGGGATCAAGGTGTGACTTCATGTGAGTGCATTGCAGGGACTTATTGATAATGGTCATGACTCCCCTGCACTGAGACGAGTATGAGGCGTAGTAACGTTGTGCGCCCCAGTTCTTGGTGAACCGCTCATTGCTCCCTGTGAATGGAAGAGTTTCTTCTAAGAACAGGATGTGTACCCTATGCCGTTCAATGTATAGCTGGAGACGGCGCATCTTCATCGGATTGCCAAGTCCCGCACATTCCAGCTCACAAAATGTACAGGTTCAACCGCTATTGGGCCAGAATATAAAGTAGTAGTCAACTTTCTTTGGGCTTGGCATTAGACTTTTGAGCGGACCCGATATCCAATTCTGTCGCTTGTTAGAAGCATATACATACACGTCAAGCTCATTTTCTTTAACTGTTTTTCAACACCACCACCTCCATCACCCACCCCTCCCCCAATCAGAGAAGTTAACAGCCCCCATTGAACTGCCCAACAACACTTGCAACCTTGCATGGGGGGCCTTGGGCTGACTGCAGCTCAGCATCAATTCAGCTTAAATTGCATATACATTACGTTAGCAGGTGCAAACTATTCCAATGTAGAGGCACCAAGTGAGCTGACAGCATAAATAGCTCTGTATTATAGTAGTTAGGATCTGCATACAGGGATTAAGCAAAAGAAATACACTACGGTCGAGGTCACCCCGGATAATGTTTGTCCATGAATCTCATAGCCTCCTCCGCCATACTGAAGATGTACACCTGCTTTCTATGTTCTATTCTGAGTTTCGCTGGGTAGAGCATGGCATCGGAGCCTCTCTTTGGCAGCCATGAAGGATTTGCCCTCCTGTTGTACATTTGCTGAAAAATCCAAGTACAGGTGGATCCTGTTGGAACCCAGCAGCAATTCACCTTTAATTCTTGCCGCCTGCTATTATCGGGTGGGGGGGCTCTGGGTTTAGGTTTAGGAGCGAGTGTATGGTGGGCACGCTCAATTGCAAAGTGTGGTGACAACTTATCGAGTAGTGATAGCAGGGTACACTCTACATAATCTTCCATCGGTTCTGCAATATTGTCCTCAGGCACCCCTATGATTCGTAAGTTGTTGCACCGGGACCTGGATTCAAGATCCTCATTGTTTTTACAGATGGATACCACTTGCTTCGGGAGGGCAACAACGTCTGATCTTAGTGCGCTGACCTCGTCTCCAGTAGTATCCACTCTGGTTTCTACCTCTGTAATATGAGTGTCTGATTTATCTATGTGAGAGTTTATCGAACTGATCATTCCACTTATATCATCCAACTTAGCATGCAGGGCGGTGAACCCCTCATGCATGTATTCCATCTTGGGGTGTAGCTTGCTGGGTTCATGTGGTGCAGACATGCCACCCGATGCCTCTGCAGTGTCGGCGCTATGCTCCGGGGTCTTAGGAGCAGACTTAGCAAACATATTGATGGAGCTCTGTTTTTTGGCAGCACCTTTTGTCATGGCGCCGGTTGCTGCAATCGTTGTGTGGTACTACAGTTGGTGTTGAAGGGAATTTGCAGTGGTACCACACGTTTGGCAGGGTCAGCGAGAGATGGAGCATACAATCATTCTGTTGCATGCCGATATCAGGTTGGTTCTAGGCGCTAGGTTTTGTTTATCATGAATTGTGTTGTGCGCAGTGGGTTGTGGTACTGTGTGTTTTGGGGTCCGGTCAGTCTTGGGGAGGGGTTGTGCAGTGGTAATGCTGTGCAGATCACTGAAGTTGTCCAGAGACGAGGCATCAGGGCGTAGTGGGCACTGGTTCAGGTCAGGGTGTGCAAGTGGGCAAATCTAAGTAATCCAACCGTGGCCGATTTTGCTGTGGCCGGAATGTTCGCATGAGAAAGGTGCGAACTACCAAAAGTTTACACCTTTCTCATGCAAACACACTTACATACTGTAAAGTGGGGTTGTGGGGGAATTCTCATAAATGGCTGATTGTCCTTACCTAATGAGTCCCTCAGCAGCTTTGCTGGATTTCTAGAGTTTATTTTCTTCACCTGGTAAGAGTGTGAGCCTTTTTCCCACTCTTACATGTGTTTTGCTGTGGGTGTTTTTCACTTTTTGTGTGATCTTGAGCACTGGGGCCTCTCCTACTCTATAGCCTCATAGTTTTCATGTGTGTTACACAGCAACTTCAGTGCAGGTACACATGGTTGTCTTGAAGACTTCCCTCTGACTCCATTTTCTGGAGCTGACTACTGTCTCCCAGAAAAGGTAAAGTTGCCACTAACTTTATTTTAGTCACTTTAAACCACAGACCCAGTACACCCCATCTTACTTGGACTATTGGAAAGGGTTAACTCTTATCACTTTTTGTCTGTGTCTCTTGGAGCATTGTTTCGCTCCCTTTACATTAAGACTTGGCTGGCGGCAGTGGTAACTAACCTAACATTTCTACCGCGATTATCTTATATAAACGTGGTATTGTTTTAGGCTATTATATTAGCCTCAAACATAAACCCGCTTGACCAAATACATTTTATTTTGGCTCCGGCTGGGTTTATTCGCCATTTCTTTTTGTTAAAGTCTTTCTCGGGTTTTTCTCTGCACGCCAAACCGGGGAAGATTCCTTTGTTTGCTGTCTTTTCTCAGGCTACTGCACAGAAGGCCTCCTTAAGGCGCCTGAAAGTCTAGGTAGGCAGGATGTGAGGAAGGGATCTTCGGACCCCTGCCATGGGTTCCCTTGGCAACCCAAGTCAGACTCCTGTTTGGTTGGCTGGGTGACTGTCCCCGCCTGGACCGCCACCCTGCTGTGTGATTGACAGCCAGGCTGTATGAATGGGGGAAAACTGCATAAAAAGCAGGTCTCAGGGACTGGAAAGGCAGAGTCGCCACTGGAACAAAAGAACCAACGAGGAGCTGACAAAAGAGGAATCCCTACAACGACTGAACCGCCCGGTGATGCCCTGCTGCAGATCTGAATCTTGAGCATCCGACGACAGAGAAGATTCTTCTCTTGAGCTGGTGGGACCAACCAGTTCACCCAAACTACAAGCCAGGACATCTCCTCTGGTCGAATTCGCTGTACAGAGCTACAGTGGGCTGGATAGCCAGGAAGGTCGGACCCTGCTGGGTTTTAAGGAGCGCACCTTTTATTTGTTGTTTTGCTCTGCTGCTGGTTTCTTCCCTGGGTGGCGTAGGACCCTCCAGTCTTCCTACTTTGTGTCAGTCCGACAGTCGACAGTCGCTTCAGGAATCGTGAGCCTGCAGGAACCACCAGGAACGTCCACCTCAGCTACAGCTCCCTCTCTGTTTTAAGGTACTGTGCAAATGCGGTTGTCTGTTTCGTTCAGCCGCGGTGAAAGTGTTTGAAATCTTTCTCCAAATCAAGGGCTTGTCCTTCTCTTCTCTTTGAACTAACGTTTTTTTATCAACCAACCTCGTCCGGAATCCGTGCCATGAACTTTACCGTGAACCACCACCCTGAACTGTGTGATCTTGAGCAAAAGACATTCGACCCATTAACTTTGGCCATAAGCCTTTTGTACCTGATTCTATCACTGTAGTTCCTCTTGTTCAATTGCCCTAGGTACCTACCTGTTGGTGTGATTTAATTTCTATTAACTTTGTCTTTCCCCTCCCTTTTAAATTGCTGGAGTGCTATTTTGCTCCCACTTCATTTTGTGAGCTTAACTTGAATGGAATTTAAGGGAAGTGGTGTGGTGTTAAGAGAGTGATTTTTGAACTGCTTATAATAGAGTAATGTTATACAACTGAAGAGTGAAATAAATGTATGTTCTTTTACTTGAGAACCTTTAGTCAGTGTTTGCCTGAATCATAGTAATTGCTGTCCTTTGTGTAACTATTTGATACTGCTCACTTACTCTTGAGATATGCCTGGCTGCTGAGCCATCGCTACCACTTAATCTGTGTAGTACAGGCTTGTACTAAAGCTGAATTTGTACTGTCACTTGTAGTCTTAATTGTGTGTAGTGTTCCCAAAGGGTACTGCATATAATTCTGCCTAACAGGTCATTACACGGTAGGAGGTAAGCATGGCGCAATTTGTGGCATGGTTACCCACTTACTGGGTACCTGGTCTGGGTTCCTTAAATGAGGAATTACCGGGCGATTCCAACCTTGGAGGGCCCGGTAATTGCTCATTCAGGGAACCTGGATCCGGAACATCCCCATTCCCATTGAGCCCCCATAGGGCTCAATGGGAATGGGGAGGATGCTAACAACGGGCCCGTTAATAACAGGCCTGTTAGCACTCAGGTCTGCTCGCGGGACCCGCTAAGGATGCCTGGTTTTACCAGGTGGCCTTACCGGGTCCCGCGAAGAGACCTCATAATAGGGCAGTAAGGGGTGGACGCGTTCGGCACCTTTACCGGCGTCATTAACCCCTTACCGCACAACTTGTAATGATATGATATGATATGATATGGCATTTGTAACGCGCCTATACACAAGTGTTTCAAGGCGCGACGAGGCAGGGAGGGGGGAACAAGGGGAGACAGACAGCGATCCTACTAGGCCAGGTGTCATTCAGATCGTGCAAGTGCATGGGTAGGGGGACGGGAAAAGTGCGAGGGAGAAAGGGAGAGGGGAAAGTGCAGTACAGGGTTAGTAACAAACAAGATAAATAAAAAGGGCCAGCTGGTGGCAAGTGCAAGATAAGTGCAGACAAGTGCTGGGAAGGGGGGCTGTAGGGATACAGAGACAGTCCCGCAGAGCAGGGGTTGCCAGGAAGGCAGTGCAGGGGAGAGTGGCTGGGCCAAGGACCGAGAATGGTGAGTGGCCCAGTTGCTGATTCAGTACAGTTTCAGTGATTTAGCAGGGGGAGGGGGAGAAAAAGCAGAAGCAAAGAGGAAGGTTTTGAGGTGCTTCCGGAACCGGAGATGGTTCTCCTCAAGTTTCAGGGAGGCAGGAAGGCTGTTCCAGAGGGAGGCCCCTGCTGCGGAGAGAGATCTCCCCCCCAACTCGTTGCTTGGAGAAGCGGCTGACCCTGAGGGAGTTGGAGGCGGATGAGCGAAGTGCTCGAGAAGGAAGATATTTAGGAAGGGAGTGTTGAAGGTATTTTGGCCCCAGGCCCCAGAAGGCCTTGTGGACAATACAGAGGGTTTTGAACTTAATCCTCGCAGCCACAGGGAGCCAGTGTAGCGATTTCAGTCCTGGAGAGATACGGTCCCTGGGCTTGAGGCCAAGGACAAGTCTCGCAGTCCTGTTCTGGATGAGTTGCAGAGGGCGGAGAGTAGAGGCAGGAAGATTTAGATAGAGGCTGTTACAGTAGTCAAGCTTCGAGAGAACCAGGGCTCTGGAGACAGTGAGCTTCTGGGGGAAGGAGAGGAAAGGAAGGATACCTCTGAGGAGGTGCAGCTGGTAGTGTGACTTCTTAGAAACGTCAGAAATGTGAGGAGAGAAGGAGAGTGTGGAGTCGAAGATGACCCCGAGGTTTTTTGCCTTGCAGGTAGGAGCAGGAAGAGGGCCAAGAGAGGCCGGCCAGAGAGCTGCAGGGAAGGAGGGAGTGGGTGTGCCGATGAGTAGAATCTTGGTCTTACTGGCATTAAGGCAGAGATCGTTGACGGCACACCATTTCTGGATAGCAGAAAAGCAGTCAGAGATGAGGGAAGGAGAAGAGGAGGCCGAGGGTAGCCTGAAAATGAGCTGGGTATCATCGGCATAGCACTGAAAGTTGGGGCAGAGAGCAGCAATGCGGTGGGCGAGAAGTGCCAGATACTGGTTGAACAGCCAGGGAGCGAGGTTAGAACCCTGGGGGACACCACAGGTAGAGAAAAAGATGTCAGACAGGAAAGACCCCAGTTGGACCTGGGAGGGTCGATTTGAGAGGAAAGAGGTCAGCCAAGCCAGAGCCTGACCAGTGATACCCAGGTTATCACGGAAACGGTTGAGCAGGATGGTATGGTTGACAGTATCAAAGGCAGAAGAGAGATCAAGCAAAATGAGAACACATGGAATGTTAGAGTCAAGGTTCGAGAGCAGGTCCTCACAGATGTTCAGGAGAGCAGTTTCCGTGCTTCTGGCAGCTCTGAAGCCAGACTGATGGTCATGAAGGCTGCCAACAGATTCGGCATGGAGATTAAGCTGGGAGATAGCAAGTTTCTCCAGGAGCTTGCCCAGGAAAGGAGTGATGGAGATAGGGCGATAGTTAGCTGGGCAGGACTGGTCGGAAGAGGGTTTCTTACGAAGGGGGTGCACAAGGGAGTGCTTGAGAGGGGATGGGAAGACTCCAAAGGCGAAGGAGTGATTGCAGAAGTCAGCAAGGGCAGGAGCCAAGGAGTCGATGTGGTCCTTAATAGTTTTGGAGGAGCAGGGGTGGACCTGTGTTGACGAGACTTTCATAGATCGGACTTGTCTCGAAACCTCATCAGCAGAAAAAAGGGGAAAGGCAGAGAAGGCGAGAGGAGGGGTGGCTGCAGAAGGGCCAGAGGACGGGCAGGGAATAGAGGGGGGGAGGTGATGGGAGGAGAGTGAGGACAGGATGTCCTGAGTTTTTGAAATGAAGTGAGAGGCCAATGCCGTACAGAGGGCCTGGGAGGGGACAGGTGAGGTAGAGACTGCAGCAGGGTTGGCCAGCTCCTTGCAGATTTGAAAGAGTTCAGCCGAATTGTTAGATGCCGCAGTGATGCGGGCTTGGATAAGGGCTCTCTTCTTGGTGAGAACGGAGAGCCGGTATTGCCTTTGGAGCAGGCGACAGGCCAGTTTGTCAGAGGATGAACATGAAGCACGCCATTTCCTCTCTGCCACCCTGCACTTGCGTTTAAGGGTGACGAGATCCGAGTCATACCAGGAGTTACATTTGGCTTTGGGCTTCAGGCGGATTCTCATGACAGGGGCAAGGATATCAAGAGTATCAGAAATAGCAGAGTGGAGCAAGGAGAGGGCTGTGTCAGGGTGCGAGTCAGCCGAGGGGGGAAGAGGGGGCAAGAAGGTGGCAGAGAAAGCCTCAACTCACACACGCTTCATGGGTCAGATGACCGAGAAGGAAGATGGCAGTGATGAGGGTGGCTTTGCCTGTGGGGTAGGGAGGGTAAGGTGGGAGGAGAGGAGAAAGTGATCACTCCAGGAGAGAGGAGTGGAGAGAGGGACAGAGAGGGGAAGGTCAGAAGAGATCAGGGCATCAAGAGTGTGCCCTGCAGAATGAGTAGGCCCAGACGGGAGAATAGAGAGTGAGAGAGAGTCGCAGAGGTCGCGAAAGAGTCCAGAGGGGGGACAGGAGGCATCCAGGTGGATGCTGAAGTCTCCAAGAAAGAGGAGTTGAGGGGTTGAGGACAGGAGTGAGAAGGAGAGGTCAACCCACTCGGAGAGTGACCCCCAATGTTTCCTGTACTCCATGAAACCAGAAAACCCCCGGAGTCTGAGATGCTCCCAAATACAGGAGCAGAACCTTAGACCAATTGGCCAGGTCTAGTTTTCTGGTGAAGTTGGTAAGCCCATTCGTGCCTGGTGCTCAGGTTTTTTACCTCTATTTATCAGGATCCCAATTTCCTCGTACTCTACCCTAAGTACCCAAGGGGAAGATGCAATATAAGTTTTATTAGAACCTTGGCCATCAATGTCTACAAAAAACTCAATCCATTGAGCTTCCGAAACTGAATTGAATTCATTAGTTTGGAATTCAGGGTCGCATGGGAATCATGTTTTATTAAGGTTTGGAGCATACACTCTGCATCAGACTGGAGTAGAACTGCCTTTATGGATTTACAAAAGTTCCTATATTTTTGTTTCAATTTCTTAATTTCGACAAAAGTGCTAAGTTGACCCCTACCCACTCGCTTCAGGGCACTAATTACTCTATGTAGTTTCCTTCTCGCATCCGCCAGTTCATTGTTATAAACATGGGTTGTTTTCCCCAACACATGGTTAGCAAAATTAGGGTTTAATTTAACTACTTCATTGAATTCCCCTGTGAAACTATCAAAGCCTATTGAATGAAAGACCCTCATTTTCTAATCCAATGGCGTGCCTCTGATGACCAGATCTAGTTCTTTATTCAAAATATCAATATTACGATCTGACCCTGGAAGGCGTTACCAGCACTAATTTGCTTCCACCTGCGCAATTCCCTTACGTTGGCCTAACTGAGTCAAGCAATTAAATTCAGCCCTCAGAAATGGCGTGGTCACTCCAATTATTAGTTACTACCAGGAGGTCCACACAAAAAATCAACAGATAAGAGTCAACAAAGTTATAGTCCGAGGTCGACACACTTTTTCCCCACTGCCATGTCGGTTGCCCCCCGGAGCCCCCCTGGGCAATTCTGTTAACAACAAACAAACCCAGAGCCTCCTTCGTCAAGCACCAGGACCAACCTTGCACCTTGCCGTCTTTAGGTAACATATCCCTGGTCACCTCCTCATTCCCGTCCATGATCTCTGGTAATATACAGTTCAAATTAAAATCTCACCCAATTTTAATTCTTCCATCAGGAAAGGAATTACCACATGAGTTGATACAATCAGAAATGCTTTCAGGAAACCATGCAGTTCAGTGATTGCAGAATGCCAATAAAGATGAAGTATCAGCAGGTTCTTAATGTCAAAGCGATGCCATAAACCCAAAGGGAAGATTCGGAAGCAAAGAAGCCCCCAAACCAAGGGTGTTTTCTACTGCCATGAGCAGGCCCCCCGAAGCCCCCCCCTTTACTGGGTATAGCCACCTGAGTGAACACCTGGTAGCCATCAAGGAGGAGGTTATCGAGCATCCAAGTCTCCTGGAGTAAGATAACATTTCCCTGTTTCAGCAACTGCATTGCTTCGATATTCCCAAACACATTTCGGCTTCTTCGAGAGTTCCACGACACAACTTTTAAAGTGAGTTCCTTGGCGACCCCCACTTCTAATGGATAAATGTTATGGAACCGATCTCTTCCACAGGGCAGATGTAACTAAATCCCAATTAGGCAGGGGGACATCCCCTTGTTCTCCACCCAGTTTAATTGATCTAGAGCCAGGATTCACTGAATTTATCATGATTTGCAAACCACCCAGGGCTCCCAAATCTTGCATACCTGTGGTACCCACCTCTGGCATGGGATGGATATCAAAACCCAATTCTTTAAATTTTTCCCTTTATGAAAGAACCAGCTGTTTCACCAAATTCGATCCAAAATGAAGGTGACAGTGATTAGTGTCTGCACGGTTCAGCAAGGCCATTCAATTTCCACAGAAGATATCAGGCCAAGTGTTGGAACTTCTGCAAACAAGGCAAGTACATTCCCCCTGTTTAAACATACCGGCACTTCCATACCCAACTGGGAACTCATACTCAATTTCCAATGGTTATTACCATGCCTAAGGTCCAAAAGCCCAGGTTGGGACTTGCCAACTTTGTTCTTTCTTACATTCAGCTCAAAGGCACCAAACAGGCCTACCCCCTCCTTAGCTTGTCCTAGCATACTGTAAGGTTTAGATCGAACATCTACCACCCCCTCACTTGAGACTACCCCCCATCTTTTACATTGCATTTATATAGTTTATCCAACAATTGCCCCCAAGTTCAACTTTGGGTACAGATTTGCAGGTAAGCTCTTCAGACATTCTTGTTTTTGTAAGCTGCAAGAGCCCCAAGCTTAAGCATGGTTCCACTGGATCAACTTCAAATCGTCATCAGTGATTTGTATACCCTGGTGAGAATTTCCCTAAGCACCTTTCTCTAGCTAGCTACCAATATTCTCAAATTGCTGAATAGCTAGACCTCCCTCGATGGGAGTCGAGCAACGCTGGAGACTTCAGTCCCGTCTGTTGTTTTGGCAGCAAACAAGCCCCATTTATTTTTGCATTTGTAAAGCGACTAGCAGCCCGGAGGCATTGAGGCGCTGTTTCAAGTAGGTGTCTTAGTTACATGATTTAAAAGGCAATGCGTTGGTTACAAGTGGCCTTATTGGGTGAGCTTTATTTTTTCCCTGATTAGAAATTTGAGGATCCCGAGGGAGCACCCCCAGTGTTGGTTTACCTGAACGAATGGGTTTTTTACAGGTCTTTTTCCCTGTCTTTCTTGCATTAAAGCAAAATGATGTGCACTTTCTATCCTGTTGGCCACTTATTTTTTCATACACTTGTAAGCCTTCTAGTTCACCCCCCAAAGGATGTAAGCATGTCACCGCAAATGCCTCACAAAATGGTTGGTCCCCAACCTGCTTACACAGAGATGGAGCCCACTTGGGTGGGTTCATAGACATTCTTAATTTTGCTTCGTTCCAAATTGGCAACTCCCATGCCATTAACGGAGTAGTCACTAATCACAGTGGGATCCGTGTTAAATGTCCCCTCAATCTGCCTGGGCCCCGCCTCCCCTAGATTACACTGTTGTGCCATTGTGTGACGATTGGACAAAAGATACCCTCCCCTATCGATTTTCTTCCCTGAGCCCATCAAAATGTGGTTGTGCTCCTTCAATGTGTTCCAAATATTGTCATATTGATTGACAAAGAAGCTTAAGACCATGTTCAGGGCTGACACCTCAGGGTGGGTTAGGAGGATCCGTTCATCCGCCTCATGCAGCGTGTGATGGAGTCCTGCTTCAGCTGAGGATTCCGGGCCCTGAGTTTGGGGTGAGGATATCACTTTTTCCCCATTAAGTCTGCCCTCCGCTGTAAGGTTATTCAAATGGGTGGGCGAGTTTGGGAATGAAGCATCACAAGTTTGCTGGATCACGCTCGTAAACTGACCCTCCTGACACAAGCCAGTACCCGCGTGGCCACCCATTTCTAAATCCACAAATTCAATGATACTTAGGTTCTGAATCTCCTTAAATTCGGTATTAAAAGTCATGTTAGATATAGCTGAGTGCTCAATGAATGTAGTTGTTTTAATTTAATAGGTGCAACCAATTTAATCTCCGTGTGGTACCAGTTATATTTACAAAGTAGGCATCAATAATTTTTTGGCCAACAATTGGAGACAGGATAAAGGTCTGGTTCATAGGGCCCTCTTTCGTCTTATATGGCAATTTTGATCTCCAAAGGTCACTTAAATAACTGGCTCCCCCCTCCCCTCCTCGTGGCATTTCTTTAAGGGTCAACTTCTGCCCAACGTTGCACATTGCCATGCCGTAAGGTAGATCCTTACTCACCACTTTATCCAAATAATCCATTGAGTTGGAAAAAGGTAAAGGGGAATTCCCTCCCTCTCCCCCTCCCCCCTGAGAGCTAATTACCAGAGCCATAAATTCCAAAGGAAAAGCTCCCATGTTAGGTTTTCTGCACAGAGTTAAAAGCAAAAAGGAGTGGTACATTCAGTGTCAGAACTCAGTTTAGTTCCTATGGCCTACAGAAAGGAAATTGAAAGGGAACTTGATTGTACAGTGAGAGAAGGTGTCATTGAGAAGGCAGAAGCATCCGAGTGGGTGAACCCAACTGTGGTGGTGAAGAAGGCCCATTCAGTGATCAGACTGTATTGATTTGAGAGAGGTGAACAAGAAGGTTGTCATAGAGAGATTCCCCTACCCAAACATAGATGAGCTGGTTTCTGATTTGGCAGGGTCGAATGTTTACTCTTTATCAGATCTTAGACCAGCATATCACCAGATACAGATGCCTCCAGCTTCGTATGATTTACTCACATTTACCACGCATATGGGATTGTTCAGATGTGTTCTATGCCCATTGGATTGATATCTGCAGCCAGTGTATTTCAGAGAGTCATGCATACTGTACTTTGCGACACGTATGGAATGAAATACTACCAAGATGATATTTTGGTGTGGGGAAGAGAGCATGACTTCCGCCTCAAAGAGCTTTGACGAAACTTGAGACAGCAGGGTTGCTCTTGATGTTGGAAAAATTTAGATCTGGTAGATCAGCTATAGACTACTTGGGGTATAGGTTGTCGGAGAAAGGAGTACATTGAATACTGTACCAAGTTTGTTAGAGGGCTGGCCAACAAAAGTTTCCTCCAGAACAGTTAAGGAGGTGGATCGTTGTTATTCAGGCATTGAGCTGGAGTCATTGGCAGTGTTATTGGCTATCAACAAGTTTAGAGTTTACTTGTATGGCAGATCGTTAGTGATAAGGACTGACCACATACCCCTGCCGGCAATTTTCAACAGCAAGGGTCTTGATGGCTGTTAGGGAGAATTCTCATTTATGGCTAATTTCCCTCACCTAGTGAGTCCCCCAGCAGCTTTGCTGGACTTCTGGAGTTTACTTTTTTCCACTTGGTAAGAGTGAGAGCTTTTCCCCCCACTCTTACCTGGGTTTTGCTATGTGTTTCTACCTGTTTTTGTGATTGTGGACACTGAAGTACCCCACTTCAGTAGCCCCCTTCTTTTTGTGTGTCACACAGCACCTTCAGTGCCGTGGCACAGGGTTGTCTTTGAGACTTCCCTCGACTCCATTTCTGAGGCGACTACTGTCCCCCAGAAAAGGGTAAAGTTACCATTAACTTTACTTAGTCAATCTACCACAGATCCAGTACACCCCATCTTCCATGGGGTACTTGAAAGGGTTAACTTGTATCCCTTTGTATCTGTACCGCCTAGAGCATTGTTTTGCTCTTTTAACATTTAGACTTGGCTTGTGGCAGTGGTATCTACAATAACTTTTTCTACCGCGATTATATTAGATAAATGTGGTACTGTTCTTGGCTATTATATTAGCCTCGAACATAAACCCGCTTGACCAAATCGTCTTTCTCTTGGCTCCGTTTGGGTTTATTCGCCAATTCTTTTTGTTAAAGTCCTTCTTGTATTTTACTTTGCGCAGCAAACTAGGTTCGCCTTCTTTGTTCACTGTCTTTTGGCGGCCTTTTGCCCAGAAGTCCTCCTCAAGGCGCCTGGGTGTCTAGGTGGGCTGAATGTGAGGGAGGGGTGTAGTCACCCCCAGCACAGGGTATCCTAGGAAACCCAAGTCGCACTTTGTCATGATTGGCCAATCCCCTGCTGGGAGATTGACAGCCAGGCTGCGTGAATGGGTTTTTTTCGCATAAAAGGCAGGTCTCTTGGGCTAGAAGTCAGAGAGTCGCCACTAGAACTACAAGGGACCGAAGAGAAGCGGAGAGAACGATGGCTGCTGCAACTACCCCGTCCCGGCGAAGCCCTGCTGCAGTCCCGAGCTATCTGCCCTTCAAGGGCTCAGAGAATTGCTGCACACTGCTATAGTGGCCCGGATAGCCATCTGAAGAGCCTCTCCTGTTTTTAAGGAGCGCCCCTTTTATTCCTTGTCGCTGCTGCCGGGTTCATCCCTGTGTGGTGCAGACCCCCTTCAGACGTCCTCCTTCACAACGAAGCTCCAGGAATCGTGGGTCTGCGGGAAAGCAACAGGAACAACTGCCAGGGCACCAGCTGCATTGTTGAAATAAAGTACTGTGCTCTACTCGAGGAAACTGGGTGAATCCCTTTTTCTTCATTTCCAAGGCTTGCCCTTGTCTTCCCTCCTTCTTATAGCTTTTGCTTCCGAACATTGACAATATTGAAGTACTTTTGGCTACGTTGAATCTTGAACTGTCTGACCGTGTGATCTTCGGCAACTGGCCCCGGTGTCTTTCGACCCTGGCTCTGGCCCTTTGACTTTTGACCTCCTGTCTCTGAGTGTTTCTCGATGCTGTCTGCCTAACCAAAATATTGCCTGTGATTTTTTGCCTCCAACTCCCTTTGGGTATCTCAGGTGCTAAGTGTGTTTTTGCCCCGGTAGCATTTCATGTCAC
Organism: Ambystoma mexicanum; assembly: GCF_040938575.1. Lineage (NCBI taxonomy): Eukaryota > Metazoa > Chordata > Amphibia > Caudata > Ambystomatidae > Ambystoma > Ambystoma mexicanum. The sequence goes on from NC_090937.1 coordinate 1,679,685,376, forward strand.
GGATATGCGTTTGTTTAGTAGACCGAACTGTCAAAAAGTGATCACAATCGTATTTGCGGTAACGTGTTTTGTTCATAACACCGGTTCATTCAAACACAGGGTACTTACCTTGAGACTTACTGTACAAAGTGAATTGGCTAGTTGAGTATATTGAACGTGTGGTTTTTATTGAAGTTTAATAGAAGTGTTGTGTTTATAATGAATGGTTTAAAAATAAATGTACTTATATTTTTCTACCTGAAACCTTGAGTCAGTGTTTGCTTGAGTCACCGTAATTGTGGTCCCTTTGTGTAATCTCTGCTACTGCTCATATACTCTTGAGATAAGCCTGGCTGCTCCGCCACTGCTACCACTCTGACATAGTAGTACAGGCTTCTACCAAAGGTAAAACTTGTATTGCCACCTGTAGTCTTAATTGTGTGTAGTGGTCCCTAAGGGCACTGCATAGGATTCTGCCTAACAATGGTGTGTCAAGGCGAATTTCAAGGTGGATTACTAGGCTACAGGGTTTGAACTTCACTGTTGAGCATGTGCAAGACAGAGACAATGTAGTGGCTGACGTCCTTTCGAGGAATTCTATAGCGGAGAAAGATGAGTTTGAGATGAGGCGGAGGATGTTGTTAGAGACATATTTGTAGTGGAGGAGAGTCTTTGAGAGAGGGAGTGGTTGGAAAAGTGTCAGGAGGATGAAGTGTATCACCAAGTTAAGGACTGGATCCAGAATAAGAGGAGAGAAGGGTTAATTCACCTAATGAGTGTCTGTGTGTATACAAGAGAGTGAAACAAGAACACAGTTTGGAAGGGGAATGTGTGTGCCGGGGTCAGAGATTGCTGGTGCCAAGTGGTAGGGGAGAGAGTATAGTAAATTGGGTGACAAAGCACGTATGGTCAGTTGTAGGACCAAATATCTGATTAGAATGGACTTCTGGTGGTCACACATGGATGAATTTATAGAAGCTTGAGTCAAGGGTTGTTTACAGTTTAGGGAGAGTGATAACGCATTAGAGACAAGAGTGCCTCCCATGGTCATTCCACAAGCACCTAAAGTACCCTGGGAGACCATCGCAGTGGATTTACTTGGGTTGCTTAATTTATGTGGCGCTGCAACAGTTATGTTATAGTTGTCATAGATTTGCTTTCTAAATGGCCCGAGGTAGGGTGATTAAGGATATCATGTCAAAGAATGTGATTACATTTCTTGAAAATGGGATTTGGAGGGAAGGATAGCCAGCAAACATTGTCAGTGACAATGGACCTTAGTTTATTTCCAATCAATTTCGTTTGGTTGAAGGAAAATGGAGTGGTACACAAGAGAACGGCACTCTACCATCCCCAAAGTAATGGATGTGTGGAGTGTTTTAATAGGACAACCATGGATTGATTGATTGAGGAATTTATATCGCACACGTAACAAGCCTAATCGTATCCCGGCGCAGTTGAAATAACATCATCATGTGATAATCCCATCACCAATCATATATCAACAGTAGCCTACAGTTAACAGGTCTTATTAAAAAGATGAGTTCTTTTTCAAAATATTGACAAACATTCTGCTATCCTTAATTCCAGTATGAGGCTGTTGCACAGTCTGGGCCCAAACACCAAAAATCTGCAATCTCCCCTGAAAACACATCTTGTCATGGGGATAGTGAGCAGGTGCTTGTCCTCTGATCTTAAAGACCGAGTTGGTTGATATTACATTAACTTATTAGAAAGCCAATTTTAAACTTAATGCAATCCTATACTGCTAACCGGGGAAGGGAACATCAAAGGCCAGAAATTGGGGGACATTTTTAAACCCCTAAAACTATTCTAACTGCTGTATTTTGGGCCTTTTGTAGCCAGTGGATTTGTTTGGCAGGAGCCCCAGCGAGAAAGCCATTACAATAGTCCAGCTTTGAGGTCAGTAGGGCTCCTACCACTATGGCACAATCATTCGCAGGCACATAAGGAAGAGCCTGTGACAGCAGCTGTAGGTTAAAAAATTCTGCCTGGACTTTGGCTGAAACCTGCCCATCACAGCCCATATCACTCTGCCAAATGCACCCCAAGTTTTTCACTTTGGACACATACTTCAGTTCTAAACCCAGAAATGAAGGAGGAGGTGGGCTGCTGTTCGCCTCCAACAAATGTTTTGGTCTGAAAAGGAACAGATCGGTCTTGCTTGGGTTAAATTGTAGCTAATTAGACACCATCCATGCCCCAATTTCTTGCAAACACCTACCCACCCTGATGAGCGAGTCTTCAACTTCGTCAAGCCTGATATACAGCTGAGTATCATTAGCATAAGATTGAAAACTGATGTTGTGTCTTCTAAGATGTCCATCATTGGGCAGAGATACAGGTTAAACAGAAGTGGTGAAAATGGACAGCACTGAAGGACCCCACAATTTAGTGGGAGAGTTTCCACCAAGAAGCCCCCCCAACTGCATCCCTTGTCTTTGCCGATTCAAAAAGGAGGCAAACCATTCAAGAACACTCCCTGAAGCATTTCCTGTGATTTATAGTCATTCTAATAGGACATTATGGTCCACAATATTGAATGCCGCGAATAGGTTGAGCATTAAAAGTAGGGATAGTTTACCTTCATCTTCTACTCGCAACAACTCGTCCCAAACCGCAGACAGAGCCGTTTCGGTACCAAATTTAGACCATACCCCTTATTGTAGGGGATCTAAAAGTCCTGCTCTTTCGATATATAATTTTGAAACTATATTGTGGCCACTTTTTCTAGAATTTCTCCAGGCCAAGGAAGACCTACAATAGGGCGGTAGTTATGAAGGTTGTCTGGGTCCAGGTTTGGCTTCTTCAGCAAAGGGGAGATCACCGACAGTTCAAGTTCTGTTGGAACTGCCCCCTGATTAAATGATACATTTATAAAATTAGTCACAAAGGGGCTTAGGTCTGAAGCCAGATGCTTTGCCGCGCATGCGGTAAGAGGAAAGAGACTGTCGTTTGTAGGTTTGAGGGCTGTTAATAGAGCAAACATATTCTCTTCTGAGACTGGCCAGAAAAATAAACGGTCAAATATTAGTTCCCTCCTTCCGTTTGCAAAGTCCTTGGGTCTGGAAAGTTGGGGGAATCCATTCCCTCCGATTCTCTTTGAAGTTTAATGCTTTCCTGGATAATTTTGATCTTATCCATGAAGAAAATATTAAAGAATTAGCCCGATCAACCGAAGGTTGCTTCGCAGGGACTGTCTTGTTGGACATACAAAGTCATTGGGCCTCATTACGGGTCTGGCGATAACTGTGTCGGTAAAACCGGCAGGTGGCCGCCGGACCCGTAATGTTTTACCAGCGTCCGGCAGCCGGGAAGTCATGCGCGGGCAATTTTGTAGTTCCCCATTCCCATTGAGTCACATAGGACTCAATGGGAATGGGGAACACAGAAGCACCGGCATTGTTAATAATGGTACCAGTGCTTCTGTGAAATTCTGCAGGCGGGGGCCGTTCCAACCCGCCAGGTCTGACCCTGGAGGGCGCGACGGCACCCACCCGCAGAGTCGTACAGTTCTGGTCTGGAAACACTGGTGTTTCCGGACCGTCACAGTCATAATGAGGCCCATTACCAGGGTCTTTCATTTTGCGTGTTAGAGCCACGCAGTTGGTCATAGATGACTGATTTTTGTGCTCAGTTAGATTAATTGAGAAAAGTCTGAGGTAATGGTCTGTCCAAGAAATTGGAAATGTATCCCTCATTGACATTCCATTCCCTCTGGCTAAAGCAACATCTAGACAGTGACCACATGTATGTGAGGCTGACGTTGATGTGACATCATGATGATTCATTATTTCCCAAAGCGGTTTAGAATCAGACTTTGTTTGATCCTCCAGCCAAATATTTAGATCGCCGATGCATAATAATTCCTTAGATTTTGCTTCTTATATTTGCCAAATATTGATCCAGTTCCTCTAAAAAGGCTGTAGCAGGACCTGGTGGCCTATATCTGAGCAGTATTTACAGGGAACAGTTTTGGGACATGGAGAGCATCATTCCACTGGATAGGTTCAAGGTGAGATCTGTAAATGACTGCAGATCCTCCCCCTGTCTTTAAGTGGCGGCTGATATTCTGGCAGCAAGTCATGTGGCGTAGCATGTGAAGTAACCCTGAACCATGTTTCTGTTAGAAAGAGAATGTGCAGATCATAGGCTTCAATGAGAATATTTAATTCTGTTGCAAGGGCTACTGCTAACCTGGGGTTCAATAGTGCAGCATTAATGGTAGTACCTTCAATGGATGGCATTTGAATGTCGATACCAAATGGAGGAGATTGGCAAAGGGAGATCCACTACAGGGTCACTCCCCATGCCTCTATTGGTGTGTCCACCCACAGTACATTGCTCACGCAAGGATGGTGAATACGGATCTTGGTAAAGTTCAGGAGAGGAGGAAGTAGTGTGGCGTGTCATCTAATGGTCAGTGCGATTTCAGGCATGGGTGCAGGTCTGGGGGTGTGAGTGTTGGTGAAGAAAGCAAGATAAAGATTCCTAGGTTGGTCTGGAAAGGGTTTCCAGGTTTTCTGAGCTTGTGGTGAAAGATTATGGAAATGCTGCGAGGCTAGAAGGGGGAGAGGTTTGTGTGAAAAACCAGAGGGTGATTCATAACCTAGTCCCTGGCGATCCCGTACTCAGATGCCCAGGGAAAGGCCTTCGCTTTTGGATCCCGACCCTGGGGAAGGACAATCGAGGGAGGATCATCTGGGAAGGGGGTCCTCGGGGAGTGGTGAAGTACCCAGTAGCAAGCCAGGGTATCCCCCTTTTTCCACAACCCATCTAACCCCTACCCCTGCTTATTTTATAGGAAACTCCAACTCCCATAATTCCCCCCCACTTTACCTTGACAAAAGTTCTGCACCAAGGAAGAGGAGGAATGAGGTTAGAAGGACTACCTCCCCTGACATGCATTGACCCTGGCCCTGTAACGAGGCCAGACAGAGACAGGCATGTAGCTCTAACAATGTGCACCTGCCACTTATTAACACTCCCTGTTGTAAGGAACTCATGGTGGCAACAGTAAAGACTGACCCAAGTGATGACAGTTCAAGGGTGTTTATTAAACTGTAAATGCAGGTTGGAAAAACACCTAATCTAAACCTATATCTAAGATGGGAGCAAGCGTCGACCATTAAATGAAAAATAAGGCAGTCCTAGTGGCATTGTGTCAAATAAATGGTCTATACTAAGAAAACCCTATTGCTAATCCTTACAACTAATACAAAAAGGGTGTGGGATTGATTTCAAGAAAGGAAAGAAGTGTTCACAAATAATATGTCGGGATGAGGTAGCCTAGTCCTCACTTCCTCATGTTTTGAGCACAGGGAAAGGCAGGATCTTGGAGCACAGTACACTCTCGAGCTTCTCCAGCACGAGACGACAGTTCTGTTTTCAGCTATCAGGGCCGTCGATGGCCAAGTCTCGTTTCTCTTAAAAGTCTCTTGCCTTCGAGGACCTGATGTAATCACGTTAACAAAATAATGTTCCTTTAACAAATGATAGTTAGTATTCTTATGATACTTAGGATGAGGGTTCCTCACCCCTGGTCCCCCTCTTCTGGGCGCTGACCCCTCCTGAATCTCAGCCTCCCTCCACGGCTACACTATGGCTTTTCTTGTTCATGATTCTCAATGGGCCTCTTTATGAAAGTTTGCGGTTCGGGAACTATGGTACCAGTAAGCTTGCTGGTACCGTAGTTCCCAGACTGGCAAACTATGAGTTGTGCTTACGGGTGCCTTTCTGCCCACCAGGTTGGACCTGGAGGGCAGAGCGGCACCCGCGAGCACTGTCGGATGCACTGGCACCATTATAAAAGGTGCCGGTGCATCCGACCTCCCCATTCCCATTCAGCCCTATGGGGCCGAATGGGGAGCATCTTTATTATGGCACCCGCAAATGGGCAATTACCAAGTTCGGCAGGGCCATAATGACCCGGTAATTGCCCATTCACGGGCACTGGAAAAAAAATTACATCGGCGGCAGCCGTGCCGATGTCCTAATGAGGCCCAATGGGCCTCATTACCAGTCTGACGGTAACCGAGCCTGAAAAACCATTGATTCCCGGAGTTACTGGGGCATTACGACCCCGGTGACCTGGGAATTCCGGAGGCAGAATTCTGTAAGTCCCCATTCCCATGGAGTCCCATAGGACTCCATGGGGATGGGGACCATGAAAACACCGGCTCTGTCTATGACAGAGCCGGTGTTTCCATGTCAGCCTGCAGGTGGATGGCGTTAAACCCGCCAGGTCAGACCTGGCGGGAGTGACACCTCCCGCCTGCAGGACTCTTAATCAGTCGGTCCAGAAAGAACGATGGTGGCGGATTTACCACCACCATTCTTTCCGGACCGGCAGGGTCGTAATGAGGCCCAATGTCTTTATAAACAGCTCCACTGGACATCTCTCTGCCGGGTTCAGCTTTGTCAACACACTGGGCCTCATTTCGAGGTTAGAGGTATCCCCCGAACTCGGGTCCGGCTCCGGGTCCTGCGAACAAGGCGTGCAGAGCGCCACCCGCAAGCAGAATCTGTAATGTGGCGGCATGGTAACAACGGCGCCGGTAGCACTACCGGCACCGTTGTTGCCTTACTGCCACAATAGTAATGAGGCCCACTGTTTCTTGGGAATTTAGACTTGGCCCATTTTTCGTCAGCATCCTTCCACCGGGTTAACTCAGCTTTTACACACAGTTCACTATGGGACTTTGTTAGGCAGAATTATATGCAGTACCCTTTGGGAACACCACACACAATTAAGACTACAAGTAACAGTACAAATTCACCTTTGGTACAAGCCTGTACTACACAGTTAAAGTGGTAGCGATGGCTGAGCAGCCAGACTTATCTCAAGAGTAAGTGAGCAGTATCAATAGTTACACAAAGGACAGTAATTACTATGATTCAAACAAACACTGACTTAAGGTTTTCAAGTAAAAGAATATACATTTATTTCACTCTTCAGTTGTATAACTAGACTTTTTGGCGCCTTAAGGAGGGCTTCTGTGCAGAAGCCTGCGAAAAGACGACGAACAAAGCAATCATCCACGGTTTGGCGTGCAGAGTAAAACACGAGAAAAACTTTAACAAAAAGAAATGGCGAATAAACCCAGCCGGAGCCAAAATAAAATGTATTTGGTCAAGCGGGTTTATGTTCGAGGCTAATATAATAGCTTAAAACAATACCATGGTTATATAAGATCACCGGGGTAGAAAAGTTAGGGTAGTTACCACTGCCACCAGCCAAGTCTTTATGTAAAGGGAGCGAAACAATGCTTCAAGAAACACAGACAAAAAGGGATAAGAATTAACCCTTTCCAATACTCCATGTAAAATGGGGTGTACTGGGTCTGTGGTTTAAAGTGACTAAAATAAAGTTAATGGCAACTTTACCTTTTCTGGGGGACAGTAGTCAGCCCCAGAAAATTGAGTCAGTGGCAAGTCTCAAAGGCAACCCTGTGTCACTGCACTGAAGGGACTGTGTAACAAACATGAAAAATATGAGGCCATGGAGTAGGTGAGGCTCCAGTGCTCAAGACCACACAAAACGTGAAAACACACACAGCAAAACACATGTAAGAGTGGGAAAAGGCTCACACTCTTACCAGGTGAAAAAAATCAACACTAGAAATCCAGCAAAGCTGCCGAGGGACTCATTAGGTAAGGGAAATCAGCCATTTAGGAGAATTCTCTATAACAGAATTTTAAACTTTGTCACTTTCCATTAGCATCCCTCTGCCGGGTTTCCTCTTGCCAACTTCAGTTTTGCTTTCAATGTTTGCGGGATTCACTTCCCGTGCTTTCTCTACAGTTCTTAGCTCAAAGGCTTTCGAGTGTACAGGGATTTTGCTAGACCTTCTGTATGACCACTTTGACCTGCCTTGGCAGCTCTCCTATGGCCTTCTGGTATCTGTAGTGTCATCAATATGGGATAAACCAGGGTTTCTCGAGACAGCACCCAAGTGGTGCCGGTCCCCTCTGCAGCTGGTCTTCCTTTAACAATTTGACAGTCTTTGAGTTTCTTCCAATATGCTACTTTGCGACTTTCATTCAACACAGCCAAGTTCTTATTGGTACGTCCCTCGACTCCCATGGCTGTGATTAACCGCTGGGCTTTCCTTGTATCTGGAGTCAAGGTCGGTACCATGCTAGAAGGAGTTTCCCTCGCTCGGGCTTATCTGCGTAGGCATTCCCTGTATACCGTTGACATCTGCTGCAAGACTGTAAAGCTATTGTCCTCGGGTTTATGTTTTCTTCCTTGAAGGTTTTGTGGGTTTGGGAAAGGGCAAGGTCGCTTCTCTCTTTGGCACCCCCTCAATTCTTGCCACCTTTCTCCTTCTCTTGAACTCTCGTAATAGATTAGGTGTCTCGTTGTGCTGTCTGCCTTGCTCGTACTGTGCTCTCTTGCTCCACCTTTTATCACTGTGGGGAAGGGAAAGAGCCGTCAGGTGTGTGCGTGATTCTGGTCAAGTGGCTGACTTATCCTGACCCTTGTATTGGGACATGTCAGGTAAATGGCTCTGGTGTTAGTCTGTTCTCTTGCGTGTTGTGCAAAAGTGTTCGAGTCAGAAAAGTGAGGGCAGCATTTTTTAACATCCTATGTGGTAAGATGGGGAAAAGGTGTTGAAAGTAAGGGGATACCGCATCTCACCCATCGGTGTCCCACTCCCCGAGGACCCCCCATCCAGGTGACCCTGCCTCCCTGGTCCACCCCCAGGAACTGGATCCAATAGCGATGGCTGTGTCCTGGCCACCTGGATGACAGATCCTCGGGGACTAGCTAGGGAGACACCTTCAGGTTCTCACACTATGAAGATAAAAGGTGGCACGCACAGACACACTTTGAACGAGGCTGGGTTTGAGAAGGAACAACTCTTCAGAGGCTGATGTGAACCAGGATGTGGAAGGTGGAAGGCCAAGGGCCTGATCGACAGTTGAGCAGATCAAGAGAAAGCCAGGCTAGATTTCCATGCTTTCGGGAGGCCTTGAGCATTTGATGAGCAAAGCCGAGCAAACCGAGGAAAGAAGCCTTTAAATTGCCATAAAGCGGCCTGCGACCCTCTCGGGTGTACGGCGGAGTTGGGGAGGAGCAGAAGAGGCATTGGTAACGGCCGTGAGCTGCAGGAAAATAAATGATGAACGAAATCCAGTTAACATAGCCTGTGAGTTATCGAGGGAAACAAAAGTCTGGTTGATGGTAAAGGAAAGTAACTCCTTTGAAGGTTGAAGGATGCGTGTGCCGATAAAATGCGAAAGAAGAGACCAATAATTGAAAGACAAGGATACAAAGCAGCAGAGTAGTCCTGCGAGATGAAGTCACACATTCGAAGGTCTTTGCGAAATGTTGTGAATTTTGAAAGATATTACAAGCAGAGATGAAAAGAAACCGCAATAAGGAAAGGAATTTGAATAAGTGGAAAGTGAAATTAGTGAACTGTGACAGATGCCAAGAGGGCAAACATAAAATATAAGAACTGTTGAGAAAGGCCAAGAAGGCAAGTGAGCGAGAACAAGAACTACAAGTACCAAGAGGCATTGGTGCTGCAAGAGAAGATTGTGATTTCAAGGATTGTTGAAAGAGATGTCGAAGTGGTCATGCAGAGGTCTATGTAAATTCCTTGACATTTCGAAAGTCTTCGACAGTGAAGGAGAGACAGGCTTGAGCACATAGAGGGAAGTCTGTGCAGAACTGTGAGACATTTGGAATATGTGAACTGAGTATTGATGACAAGGCGGGTGAAGCATAAAGAAGTGATTGAACTACCAGAAGTTGAGAGCCTAAGATTGAACTGTTGAATTGTTCCAGTAAGCCGAAGTGTGGAAGACTGACAGAACTGTGCCAGCCACCCATTCTTTGTTGTTGGAGAGCCTCTCTAGACCCCGTGCGGTCTAACCTGGTGAAGGGAGTTGGTGCTGAAGCCATTCTGACATTTCCTTTTGAGACACTATTTTCATTTTGTATTCCCTCAAAACATTTGTTATTCTAAGAAGGAGGCCAAGGTTAGGTTTTCTTTGTATAAGCCTTTTTATTTTGGCCAGACTGACTTAGCCGTATTTGTTATTGTTTAATGGTCGAGATTACTCCCGTTTTAGAGCTAGGGCCAGTTAGGAATTCTACCATCCCAAGCAAAAGTGTAAATAAAGGTTTTCGAAACTTGTATCCATTTTGTCTGTCTACTGTTCGATATATGTCTTCCTTAAAATTTGATAAAAGAGGGGAGTTGCAAGGGTTGGCAATGTTTAAGATGATGTAACAGCTTAGATGGTAATGCACATTCATAATTGTATTTCGGTATCATTTTCAAGCAATCTGCAAATGTTTGGTTAAGGTGTTTTCTTGTTTAATGTTTTTTCCCTCTTATCCATCTCCTCCGGCCAGGTTTGTTTTTTGTGTTCTAAGCAAAGGAAATGTGTTATATATGTTTGTGCACCACCAGGCCTTACAGGCCTGGAGGATGGAACACTGACTGGTACCAGAATGCAGAAGGGAGTTCCAGGCATGTGCCAGTTGGAGAAGGGCCGGAGGAGAGTGAACTGCATTCATGTTATGCTTCATCTGCCTTGTAGAGCTTCCAGTGCTGAGAGCTACAGATCATACCTAAACGTTCATAGTGCAGGCATTGGGGTAGTATTAGGCCAACTGGATGAGCAAGGCAGGGAGCACCCCATCTGAAGGGGCACCTGAGGGACCCTCGGATTTGGAAACAAGGCACAGTCACCACACATGAATAGATACGCCAGACACGAGGTTCCGTTCCCAAAATCTAGGGTTTATTGCAATACAAAATAGTCCCAATTGGCCAAATGGTCCCACGCCCCGCGACATGTGTCTAACAGACCTCGGGGGACGCAAGAGAGAGTGAAACGTACATCATACATATATACAAACCGAGCACCTTACAATCAGCAATGACACAGTATGACACATTTGATGCCGCCCCCAATTAATTTCCCTTTGAATTAGAGACGATGATTGACCAGTGTGACAAATATGACACCTTAGACCACCATGTTTAGTAACGGTTTGCAATCTTCAATTTTACAGACACCATTCTTTATTTGCGAGAACACAGCGTTACTGTTATTCATGGGCAAGCTGCGCGTAGGAGACTGGCACATACCAGACCTCTCTATCTCTTAGTTTCGATTTTCGCTCTAGAGGTCAGCCCGCTCTCCGGGGCCTCACTGGGCTCAGAAAGGGGGGCCGTAAAGAAGATCATAATTCAGCTCTCTAAATGCTAGTTTTGTATATTGCTATTCTTTCAGGAGACTCACTGGCATTCGTGAACTGATTAAATGCCTTGCTCCCTGTCTTCAAGGATATGTGAGGGAGGGAATCAGGCATTTCTGTTTGGCTCTCCAGTGTAATGTTTCAACATGTTTCTTAGCCTTGGACCATTGAAGCGAAATAATATCTACAGCAAAGAAGCTTTACTTTAGGCAAAGTGGCAACGTTAGAGAGAGCAGAGAGAGAAAACAAAATGGCGATTCTGGTCATCTTAAAATGGCTTCACTCTAGTTGAACTAATGACTAATGAATATATATTCTTACACTGTAAATGAGGCGGTTGGTCTTCGGCCAACCAATTATCATTAATTTCCAGACCCTCAAGGGGTGTGTGGTTTTTCTGCACTGACACACCTGCTTTATTAGTAGAACATTAAAAGGTAGAGAAACAAGGTGGGCAACTATAATGCGGGAGTGATTTGCCATTGTGTGGTTTGATGAATCCTACGGATCCATCACCAAACCCCTGACATAAGTCTCCTCCCAGGTGGCAAGAGAGCGGCATACGACTTCTGATCCTGACCTTGGGGGTGGTGTACTGTGGCAGGATCACCTGGGAGGAGAGAAAAGGCCCACGGGGCTCAGTGGAATCCGTGGGATGAGACACAGTATGGGGAGGATGGCTCTGCAATGCCCTAGCATATAATGGCATGCGGTAATAAACATCTCACTGTTCCGCAGGCCATGCATACAAATAGGAGAGAGCCCAATCATTCCCCCCTGGGCCTGTGGAGAAATCAAAGCCCTTCTAAAGTTCAGGAGACTTATAAAACTGAAAACCTCCTTAACACCAAAAGGCACAGTGAAAGGACATTTGAGAATAACATCAGCATAAAATAATTGCCTTCCCCTATAACATCAAAGTCAATGGAACAAACTGAAAAAAACCTGATTTTATTGTTAGGGACTTCAAGTTCCATCATTCCATAGATACTGGGACAAAGAAGGCGGCTGAAGATGCACAATGTTGCAGGAGTGGTCAGTTCATTAGAGCAGATGAGATGACCCACACCTGTGGGATTCTGAGAGGCTTAAAAGGCCTCCTCAGGTGCAGGCCAGAGAGTTGGCATTATTGATGGAGAGTAGAAGAAATCAGCAGCAGAAGCTGGAGGACGAGAAGACGCCAGGCCCATTGCTGGGCAGATATCAACTGCCAGCCCTGAGAGGGTCTGTACCCCCAAAAATCTGAAATGCAGAGATTGCACAGTGGAACGCATGTCAGAGGAATCCTTACCCCCTCGTCACCTGATCTGCAGAGGTGGCTTTGCAGGAAGCGTGCAGGAGACTGTCTCAGGTGCCTGGCCTCTCATCCGAAGATGAGACGCTGTATCTCCCCCTTTCCGGCGCATCCCTACCTGACATCCCCCCAACCTTTATGGGATATTCAAAACTAAGTCCCCACCCTACCCCAGCGCTTTCCCTTAAAGAGAAGAAGGCGAAAGCCTCATGGGAAACCGAAACCCATATATCCAAAACAACACATCTATTCCACCCTTTCTAACAATAACTTTCCCTCCCCTGCTGAGGGACACATAAACCCCATAATCCCTATTTTCTTATGGACGGTCTCAAATGACCTATTTTCAAAGTCTGCTAAACACAACATTTTCCAGAATTCCCTTCACTCATTCTATCCTTCAAGTACTGGGAGTCTGTGCTCCACTTCCTTGCAATGGTGCTGCGCAATTCCACGCTTTCCCGCTACATGGAACGTCACCCTGCATGAGGTGCCTGGCATCTGGATAAGTCCAACCACAGGGCCATGGAGGTTGTTGTGGGGGGGGGCACAAGCATACGTAACCTGTCTGCTGGATGGGCCATGGGGGTTGTTGTATGGGGTGGGGGGACCACAAGCATATGCCCCCTGTTTGCTGGCTGGGCCATGGGGGTTGTTGTTGGGGGGGGCACAAGCATATGTAACCTATCTGCTGGCTGGACCATGGGGTTTGTTGTTTGGGGGTGGGACACCGTCCTGGGTGCCAAACACTGTGACCCCAATGATAATGGCGGGATGCAAGAGACTAACAATGGATGCATTCATGCCATGGCCACACAGCTATGTGTAAATCCTAGCTACGCACACAGCATCCACCCCTGCACCTGTGCAAGGTACATCAGACCTGAGCCACAGGTACCACAATGCGCCAACCTGCAGTCACAATGCATTATTCACATGAGCGCAGCAAAGTACAGTGCAGGTCATGCAGACATGACTGAGCCTAATCCAACTGCCTCTCAGGGAATCCCCTGTAACTGCCCCTTCCCGACAGGTACACCACACACCACCATGCCATTTTCTGCACCTGAAGGGACACCCAAAAACCCAATGGGATATGGTTGTACAGAATAAACACGACTGACACATGTGCGACTGCTGCAGGACCAATGCACAGCACCTCACTTCCACCATGCCAGTGGACACCCAGCGCCATCACAGAACTGTCTCCCTGCACTGGCGGACCATACCACAAATTCCATTGTGCCATGGGTGAAGACGTTGACGGACATGTACATGGCGTCATCATTTATATGGAAGCATGATTGGCAAAACAACGTGTATCATGTTGTACATCAGGGAAAACCTTCATCCAGTGCCCTACCTGCATATTGGATTTAACACTGCAACACAGCAATCACATGTGAGCACATCATGGACCTACTGACTTCATCTGTGTGAGTGCTGTATCGGGTGTCAAGGTCCCTACAACCTGTATGTGACCCCTACTCCCCTACCATGGATCAACATCAAGTACACCAACCTGAGTGTTGCTCTAATTAAATGGCAATAGCTGGCAGCGATGATCTCTTACATTTCACCACAATGTACAGCCAGCGCACACGAGGAATGGCAAAAACCCTCACAATGATAACCTCAATTGCTCCCATACAGGTGATGCTGGGTATCTCCTGAAGCCGTGGCCCCTCACCCCTGTCAGGCATCCACTCAACAGGCATGAAGAGGACTACAATCGTGCACATGCACGCACTTGTGTGATGATTGAGCAGACTTTTGGGCTGTTGAAGGCACGGTCTCGCTACCTCAGCAGGTCTGGTGGGGCACTCGTATACGGCCCTGAGAAGGTGGGGAAGATTGTTTTGGTATGTGCCATGCTGCACAACATGTGCATTCGGCGCAAAGTACCCTGCCACCTGACATGGACGTAAATCCACCGGAAGATGAGGAGGATGATGGGGAAGATGCTGCATATCGGCCACAGCAGAATGTGCCCGAAAGACGTGCTGTATGCCAATCTTTGACTGCACAATATTACTAATGTACTGGGTAACACATGGCACTTTGAATGTTGGACACTGGGCTCTGTTGACAAATAAATTGACACACACTCAATGATCAATGTCCAGTCATGAGTTCCTCATGTGCACACCAGTTGTATTAAGGATAAGTAAACTGTGTACAAAACACAGATATAAATGTGCACCAAACACTTTTGTTGTTCTACAAAGTGCCCCCCACCCTCAACCCCATCCCTCAACTCCCCCACACACCCACACCCCCCACCCACAACCCCCATCCCTTAGCTCCCCCACACATCCATGTCCCTGCACCCAATACAAGTCCAACTAGACTCCTTCCTGCATGTATGTCCAGCTACCTACGCCCCCTTTTGGATGGAGGCTGTTGCTCCCTTGACCGGAACATGCTGCTTAGCGACCTACACACTGGGCTCGTCTGAGTTGAGCTTGCCGGGTTGGTGCTCGCTAATGGTGGGGGTTGTGGCTCGGCCGGTGTAGCATGACGTTGGGCCATGGTGGCAGCCAACTGTGTGAGCGCCTGCGTCACAGATTCCATGCCCTCACGCACCTGCCTGGCCACGCGGTACATGGCATGGGTGAGTGCATGGGTGAGTGCCTGGTTGTTGTCACGGTGGGCTTGGCGTGAGGCCTCCTCTTCTGCCAGGTATTGTCGCACCATATCCTGCATGGCCCATTGGCGCTCCTCCATGCGGGTCATGCAGCCCTCTAGGTCCTGTATGTTGTTTCCAGCTGGTGTTTGCACGGGAGCTGGAGTGGGACTCCTTTGAGGGCTGAAAACGTCTCCAGGCATCTCCTCCCCGGAGATGCGACCACCAGACCCATGTCCCAGGGAGTGCTGTGGGGTGGGCGGCAGATATGGTGTTTGCTCAATGTCCTCTGACATGCATTGCCTGCTGCGTCAGCCTCATCCTGTTAGCCATCCTCCTCTGTGCTATGTAGGACGGATTGGGCCGCCTCCCCTAGGTCACTTGTGGCCGCTGACTGCGGCCCCTCAGCATCACTGCCCGCTGGTGAACCCTCCTTGTCCACATGAGGTGGCTGCAGTGGGGAAGGGGTTGTCTTGTCAGTGGCTTTTGGGGCCGGTGTGCCTTGTGGCATGGGTGCCATAATGGCGCCAGTTTTCCCTGTCTGGGGCAAATTGCCAGGTGTCGGAGCTGGCTGCTCCTCAGGCCTTTGGGACCCGTTTGCCAGGCTGCTGTGGCTTGGGGGTAGTGGATCGCCTCGTGCCAGCGCTTGACCTGGACAGCCTGGTGCCGTCATCATCCCCTCTGCTCCTGTGTGCTGGTGTTGCCTTGGTTTCTTTGGTGGGCCCCACATCGCCATCTGATCCTGTGCCTGTGGGGGATGGAGAGGCAGGGCATGAGTCATGGGTGAAGGTACATCCTACATAATTGGTGTCTCTACATGTTGGGTCCTGTGCATTGCCGTCTGCATGTTGGAGGGGTAGTATTGTGCTTACAGGATTTGAGGGTGGGGAGCAGTGCCTGTGCATTCTTTTAGCGGGGCCATGTTGTACATGCTGTCTGTTGGGTGGCCTACGGGTGTGTCGTGGATTGCATGTGGTAGGCATGCCTGTCAAGCTTATAAGGGAATAGGGGTCTCAATCCCCACAGAAGCCAAATAGATTGACCCCTCCCACCGTGGTTGGCACGGGCGCCTGAAGACTGATATCACAGGAAGCCACGTGGCAGCCAATGGGGGTAAGATGAGTTAGGGAAAAGGGGATGGAGTGACAAAGGAAAGGAGGGGAACATACACAAGCAAATACATACAATATAGCGATATTTCTGAACCTGAACCTCTATTTCCTGAACGCCTAACCTGACCTCCTATACCTGTAATAAACTTGTTACATATGAATCATAATAGCTCTTTAAACTCCACTTTGCACCTCATATAATACAAGCGGATAACCTAGAACATAGACTTGGAACATAACATATGGATTGAACATAACGTAGGACTTGGACAGTCATTTCTTGAACACACATAGGTGTGCTTGCAAGCTAAATGGCACAAACAAAAGGGTGTCCCTTTTTATGAAGACACAAGACACATGGCCCGTCGGGCACAATGAAGCCACCAACAATGATTTAGGAAAAAAAGACACACACGAACATGCCCTTGTACGGTGTGGACCCATGCGTGTTCGTTACATAGTCTTTATATCCTTCCCAGTGCCCAGTTTTATCCGTTCAGAATTTTATAGCATGTTTCTCCACATGGCGTGTCTAATGCCTGGCATGTATCTTAGGGCGTGTTACCTCACACACCCACTACAGCGTTGAAGTAGTCAATTAATAAACAAGTAAGCATATAGCAACTCCAGAATATGAAAACACTTAACTGATGGTCCGGATGCCTCACAAGGACATCCGGACCCTGAAGAGCGATGCCCGAAGCTTATGGGAGCCCACTTCACCGCCGCAGCCCGTGGTTATTCAGCTGTTCGTCACCGTCGCGGCCCGGGGAAACTCCAAAAGTCCTTCGGTGTCTGAGAATTTCTGCATGCCTACTCCTAAACTGCCGTCGCCCGTGCTAACAATCATTAATTACCTGCACCGAGGCACGGGCGGCGGCAAGTTTTAACCGTTGCTGCTAATGAGCAGCTGTTGTAGCGCGTGATGGAAGAACTACACCTCTCCCACGCCTCATGGGAAATGTAGTTTATCGCCTCTTGCAAAGCAAGAAGCGCCGACCTGAAGCTTTCCTCAGATTCCTGACAATGCCTCAGGGTCTGCGTGCCATGTGCTGTGTGGTTGAGGCTCAGGTGTGCACTCGGTGATGGAGATGTCAGCGCCATGCAATGAGATGTCAAAGTGGCGAGGCCTGCATCTCTACGGTGATGCATATGTGTGACCTCATGCAGATGGCGCTTGTGTTTGCAATTGGGGCCTCATGTGGTTTGTGTCAGTGGGGTTGGTTGTGCGTTACCGTGACAAGAATGTGGCATTTCTGCTTGGCCAGACTTTAGGTGTGAGGTGATGGGCAATCTGCTCTCTTTCATCTACTTGCTATTTGGACTCCACCATTGTGTTTGGGGTGGTGTGTGTGTGTGTTCACTAATGTATTGTGCTAACGGTCACTCACCCTCATCAGCCGATGAGGAGACTCCCGGCTTTGCATGCCCTACCCCTTCGATGGCCTCCATGTGAATCACAGAGCTGCACGTTTCTTCCCACCGTGCTAGCTTAATGGGCGAGGATGGTCCGCCACCTGTTGCCTGGGCATGTGTACGGTTGGCTGACATTATGCTGCGGACACGCAGCCGCAGATCGTTCCACTTTACCTATTTCTGGGGGACAGTAGTCAGTCCCAGAAAATGGAGTCAGGGGGAAGTGTCAAAGACAACCCTGTGTTACGGCACTGAAGGTGGGCTCATGGAGTGGTGTGCTCCAGAGCCCAAGAACACACAAACAGTAGAAATACACATGGCAAAACACATGTAAGAGTGGGAAAAAGGCTCACACTCTTACCAGGTGGAAAAATAAACTCCAGAAATCCAGCAAAGCTGCCGGGGGACTCACTAGGTGAGGAAAATAAGCCATAGAATGAGGATTCTCCCTAACAGAGAGATTTTAGGGCTGGAGAGATGCAGTCCCTGGGCTTGAGGTCAAGGATAAGTCTCGCAGTCCTATTCTGGATTAGTTGAAGAGGGCAGAGGACAGAAAGAGGAAGGTTAAGGAAGAGGATGTTACAATAATGCAACCTGGAGAGAACCAGAGCTCTGGAGACATGGAATTTCTGGGGGAAAGTGAGGAAAGGGTAGAATGCCTCTGAGGAGGTGCAGCTGAGAGTGGTCCTTCTTGGCGAGGTCAGCGATGTGGGGTGAGAAGGAGAGAGAAGTCAAAGATGACACCCAGGTTTTATCCTCACAAGAGAGTGAGGTGAGGGGGCCCAAGACGGGTGTTCAAATGAGAAGGATCTCAGTCTTACTGGCATTAAGGCAGAGATTATCAGCACACCATTCCCGGATAGCAGTCAGTTGGGAAGGAGAGGGGGGAAGAGGAGGGAAGCTTGAAGGAAATCTGTGTGTTGTCAAGATAGCAATGGAGAGGAGGAGAGAAGGTGGAGATCAGGTTGGCAAGATAAAAGTTGAAAAGCGATGGCAATAGGATAGCGCCATGAGGGACGCCACAAGTAGAGAGCGAGATAAAAGAGAGAAAAGGGCAGAGTTGCACTTCAGGGGGCTGATTCAGGAGGAAAGAGGTCAACCAGTCCAGTACGCAGTCAGTGATGCCCAGGGTATCATAAAGCCCATTTATGAGGGTGAGGTGATTGACTGTGTCAAAGGCAGAGGACAGATCAACAAGAATAAGAACGAAGGGAGAGTTGGAGTCGAGGTTTCAAAGCAAGTGTTCATGTGTGTTAAGGAGAGCGGTTTACATACCTCTGGGTGCTTTGAATCCAGACTGTTGATTGTGGATAAAACCAACAGATTGAGTGTGATGGATAAGTTGGGAGATGACCAACTTTTCCAAGAGTTTTCCCAAAAAGCCAGTAGTTAGACTAGCAGGAAGCGTCTGTGGATGTCTTCTTTTAGGAGGGGGCAAACAAAGGGAGTGCTTGAGGGGTAATGGGAAGAAACCAGTGGGAAAACACATGGTTAAAGAACTCAACCAAGGAGGGAGCAAGAGAGGCAATATTGACCTTGATAGTTCTAGAGGAGCAGGGAACCACCTGGACTTTCATAGAACAGACTGTGTTGGCAACATCATCAGGTGATGCAGGAGAGAAGGAGCAGAGTAGAGAAGGAGCTGAGGTAGGCCTGTCTGCAGAGGTAGGGGAGTAGAGGAGAGATAGGACAGGATGTCCTGAGTTTTGGTAGTAAAATGGGAGTCCATTGGCGTGCAGGGGGCCTGGGAAGTTCCTTGCAGATTTTAAAAGGTTTGTCCATTGTTAGTGGCCCCAGAGATGCAGGCTTGTATATGGGCCCGCTTCTTGGAGCAGATGGAAAGTCTGTATTGTCTTTGGAGTAGGTGACAGGCCAGTTTATCAGAGGATGTGCTGGAAGCCAGCCACCTCCGTTCCACAGCTTTGTACTTGTGTTTCAGCAGGGCTAGGTCAGAATCATAGCAACTAACGTACTTGGTAGCAGGCTTCATGCAGATCCTCATGGCGGGGACAAGGATGTGAATGGTTTTGGAGATGGAGCAGTGAAGGTTACAAAGGGCTGAGTCAGTGTGAGTGTCAGTAGCAAGAGTAGGGGGAGAAGGAGGCAGCAAAAGTGATAACTGACACACGCGTCATCGGTCTAATGATGGAGAAGGAGATTGGCAGCGCGGGCCGCGGCTTAGCTGGGGAGCCAGGGAGCTTCAGATCGGAGGAAAGGAGAGGATAATCAGACCACGAGAGAGGAGTAGTGAGAGGGTTATAGAAGACGTCATCTGAGATAAGTGCCTGGCAGAGTGAGTTGGCCCAGAGCGAGGAATAGTGAAAGAGAGTCACAGAGGTTGCTGATGCGTTAAGTGGCTACATCACGAGAATCAAGATGTATATTGAAGTCTCAGAGGAGGAGAAGCTTAGAGGTAGAGGTCAGGAGAGAAGAGTTGAGGTCGGCCCACTCCGAAAGGAAGAGGGCGATCGGCCCAGGGGTCCTGGTGCTGCGAGGCAGTGGCAAGTCAGAGAGCACCCACGGGGGAACTTGCTGGTATTCTGTGGAACAAAGTGGAATGGGCTGAGACGTAGGGACAAGGGGCTGTATAATAGATGAGACTTACCGCTGCGGGGGAGAGCAAGCACGCTTTCTCGATCACTGTATTAGCAGGATTCGAACAGCATGTAATCTGGTACACTGCCAGCGAGCAGGGAGGGGGGCCCCGGACAGGCCCAGACAGGGTAAGCCTCACCCTTAGAGGGGGGGCCGGCATAGCCTGCCAGCTCCCTGTGTCTGCTGGGATGAGAGAGTCCCAAACACCAATAAAGCTGTCAGATATAGTCCAGTGGTGTACATAAGCACATTGCAGATATCCCAGCGGCCATGATGGAGAAGGCACAGGCTGATGCAAACAATGGGGCCTCAAGGCCACAAGGGTCTTTAAAAGGTACCCATTGATGGGGCTCCCTTTCCACTCAATGTGCCAGCCACTTGGTATCTAACAGCTGTTGCCGATGGTCTTCACACTCCAAGGATCCCCCTTGTAAAGTGAAAACACCAGTGATCCAGGGATCTTTTGCCCAAGGGGATCTCCGTTGCAGCAGTAACGGGACATCAGTACAGCCGTGACCACATTGATGTGGGAAACAAGCTGCCCAACATAGAAATTCAGGCTGGTCCTATCGATGGGTTTAGGGTGCACAGCTGGGGTTGATCATATTCCACTGGAGACTGGGCAGACGGCACTGCCTCGGGCAGCTGTACCATCACGGTCTTCTGGAAACCTGGGTAACAGCGCTCTGTACGTACGTGCAATCTAGTGGACGCAAGCATTTATGTTGCCAGTACCCGAGTGTTCTGCGAGTCCCGCATGACCTTCATTGTCCGCAGCAGAGTCAGGTAGCTGGATGGGAGGTTGTCTGGGTTGCTGAGGCTGGAAGACGCACGACCCCGTTACAGTACCTTTGGTGCATTGGCAGGCAAAGTGGCAGATTTTATTGACTTCACTCAACGGGACCCTTGAAGGATGGACCCCCCCTTTCCAAGAAGGAGCTGCTGGGATGCCGAGGCCAAGAGTAAAAGAGGAACCAGGTGCTTTCTGAAAGGCAGCAGTTGCGGTCTTCGCAGTCATCCTAGGAAGGTAAAACATGCGGTGGACTCTGAAAAAGGCCTGAAGAAGGCTGTTTGTATGAACCTGTACTCTGTAATCTTCCATTATGCAAGCATGCACTGTAAGACCCATGTAACTAAGTCGCTATCTCTTAAACAGCGCCTTGATGCCCCTCGGCTGGGGACCTTGGATGTCTTTTGGTGTTGACGGGTGCAGTGGCAGAAGTAGGTGTCAGGTTTCAGGATTTCGCAGTTCACCTTCTTTTGGATCTTCGATGCTGCCGCCGCAGAACAGATGTCTGGATAGCATCTGGTGACCTGGACTTGACTAATGGACTTGACCACACACCCTCACCGAGGCTGGACCCTCGGGATGTCTTCTTCAGATTTCACTGGCAGGAAACCTACCTTCCTCTGCACACAGCAAACTGGAATCTTCTTCGGCGGAAAAAAGTGGTCATATGTCATGTCAAGGGTGTCCCTTGAAGGATGTTTTGATTAGTTGGAACCTTTGCAGCTCCAGGTGTCAAAGCACTATGCCAGGGTACCCCCTCTTCTGGACGGTAGCCAGCAATCTGGTTTCCAGAGGTCATGAACACTCCTGCGGACCCTGGACAACACAATTGGACTTCTTTGATTCAAGCTGTCCAAGCACTTCTTTTCTGGACTCACAAAGACCCCTCCTCTGGACGGCAGCCACACAGGACTGACTTCCAGGGTACTTCTAATGAAGAGTAGCAAGTTCATGATAGTCCCTTGTAGCTCGGGAAGAGGTCTCCTTTGCAGGTCCTCTCTTGGATCAGTCCTTTGAAGAATACAGCAGCTTTTGGATTACATGAAGAAAATGCAGCAGCAGACTTCTTCCTCCAGCTGGGCTTCCATGGAACAGCTTCTTCTTGCTTTGGCTTCAGCTACTAAAGAAATTGGTGAGTGAGGTGTCCCCAGATATACACATCAGTTCCCCATTCACTCAGGCTGAGCCACGCTCAGTAGCCAATCACTCACAAGTGCATTCATGCAGCAAGGCAGGAAACCAATCAGGCTCACAGGCATTCAGGCCATTCACTACACCCATAACACTGAATGCGGATTGGAGTAAGCACCCAGCTTTTCAGCACACTAGACTGCATTCACTCCAGTTTCAGTCAGGGCTGTCTCAGGCATTGTGTCATATAACCCAAACCAGTCACCCATAATACAGAATTTGTTTTTTTGTCATACTCCATTCATACAGGTCCCGCCCCAAGGGTGTACCCACAACACAAAGCCTCTGGGAAGGCTCCAATTAGTCTGACGGGAGGCTGCACCACAGCCATATATGGTTCTTCCACCAAACAGCTGGTCAGGGAGAAGGGACAAAGTCAGGGCCTCCCAGGACTTTGGGAAACAAGGTGTAAAGGCAATAAAAACCAAAAGGCTACAGTGGCCATCTTGCCTTTCTTCAGTCATCCATTGATTCCTATGGCAGGGCCTGGGTGTCACAAAAATGGAGGACATTCAGAGCCACTGCCAAGTCAGCACGTAGCTGCCACCAGCCCATATCCTGCTCTGTGGGCAACCGACAGGGGCCCGAAAGCACACATAAGGGGTACAAGGGTATACCCCCACTCATGGGTGCCATAGGGTATTCCATGGGTGTTCAACAAAAAGGAAACAGGAAGATCAGCACTTGCAGAGGTCCAGGCTGGACCTCAGTGGCAGAAATCATAAGGAGAACACACACATAGAAGTTGTAGGACAAGGACTAGGAGGCCCTCTGCATCCAAAGGGCATTTCCTGCATCACAGCTTGATTTAGCATTCTCTTGGCTTGGGCAATGCTTGAATGGGTTCTCTTCTAACTATGTTGTCCTTTTAAAAATTGTTGGTGTTTCCGTATACTACTATTCACAACATTATAGTCTATTGGCTTTTGTTTAATATAGTTAAGTTATAGACTATGGTCCCATTTCCCTTCCAAATTGTTTACACAAATGCCCCATTCCCCTGCATTGTAGCTGAATAGCCAAAAGGGTACCACCTTTATTGCACTGCTCAAAACATCAGTGGGTAGTTTTGGGGCATGAAGACTCAGTTATATTGTTAAGGAGTGTGTGTAAATGGTCCCATTACTTTCCAGTTTCCCATAACTTGACCCCGAGAACTTATGTTTAATAGATTCTGATAATTGGACCCCTAGTTCATCCTCCACACCCCCTGTACCGTCTGTACTTTGACCAAGAACTCGCTAAATTATACAGTGAGAACTGCTTTCATCGGATCTCTGGTAACGAGTGGAGATGCAACTCCAAAATTGTTACTATCCAAGACCTCTGACACGTCATCATTTACTGCTTACACAGATTATTGCAGTTGATCTACTGTGCCAATTCCACACCCACAACCGTAGGGGAGTTTGCTCAACGGAATTCCAAAGGGCCATAATCTGAAAACGTCAAGTTGTTTGTGAGCAATATAGCATTATATTCTGGGATAAGATTTATTACGTGCAAATAACATGCCTAGTTGGTCACCACAAGATGAGCAAGCCACAAGTAAACCTGCGATATTGTATTTTGTAGTGAGTCTAGTGAGAACCACGGGAGCACAGGTGTTTTAGGTGCCCCATTACAATCTTCTCCCCTTTTTTGGCTTCCTCTTCCAGCAGCTCCCAAAAAAGGGTCTTATTAAATATGCATGTGTGTCAGCATTCCAAAAGACCTCCACCCCCTACTGACCTCGCACCCACTATCCTGATCATTCCTATCCTGTCCCTCACCCTCTCCAACCCCCTACCACCGAAACCCGGCGGTGCTCACAGCCAAAGCCCCACCGCACTGCTCACTGCCACTGCCCGCTAAGGTCCCGCCTGCAACCACCCTGTCAATGATCTCAGACGGATCTAGGGTGTTCGTAAGAACTGCATTCGCATGTTTCACTATTGCAAGTGTTTTGAGCATGCCTGTTCTGGGGAGC
This sequence comes from Ambystoma mexicanum, assembly GCF_040938575.1. Lineage (NCBI taxonomy): Eukaryota > Metazoa > Chordata > Amphibia > Caudata > Ambystomatidae > Ambystoma > Ambystoma mexicanum. Next base: position 1,679,709,593 of record NC_090937.1, read on the forward strand.
ACTGGGGAGTTGTTTACATGTTCCTCCATGTTTTCCCACTGGGCTCTTTAGCTATAAGGGCAGTACTGTTGGCTGTTCACATCTGGAAGGATGCAGAGGAAGCAACTTTCAGCAAAAGTGTAAATTCTCTTGCTTTCTTTGTCTGGCGGGGACTTCAGATGATGCTAAAGGGGTTCGAAGATAAACTGGAATGCAGCCCGTCACCCTGCCAATTAAAACAAATGATCTTCTGTTCCAGGAAGCAGTTTACCCAAAAGCAAAGTTAGAAAAAAAAGGTGTAACATACAATGGAGGTAGTACTAATAGTGTATTTATTTATTTTAACGCAAAATACCCGTTTGACTTATTTTCAATGTTCTTATTGTCAGCATTACATTCAGTTCATGGTACAGTTTAATTTCAACATGTCACCTTACCCAGGATCATTTGCTGAACATGTGACCATCGTTACTTCCTAGAATTCATAGAGAACCATTAAAAAAGTACATTACATTTTCAAATGTACACAAGCTATATAGCCTCACAGCTCAGTGAATATGTATATTCCATTTACATTTTCTACTCTATTCACAAACGGTCTTCCTTTGAAATAAAAGTCCAGATCACTTAATGGACACTCGCCATCTCTCCATGTCCTTCAAACCAAACTAATTAGCAGCTATATGCATGCCGTCTGCCAATCAGATTGCAGAGACAAGTAGGTCTGCCAGTATGAGCCGCTGAAACCTGCCCTGGCATGTTCCATCTCGTGCCATTTGCTTTTAAAGTAGTGCTGATCTTCATGATGGAATAGTACCTGGCCCAGGTCACCATATGGAGGTACAATCTACTAACCGTAAGTGCTCAAATAAAGATGGGCACTTGTGTCGGGTGGTCGCGAGGACTCTGTAAAAGGGTAACCACTGTAGCGGTAAGCTAAGAGGATGCTCTAGTGACTGATGCAAGTCTTGGAGATTGCAGGTTTATGGAGTCCATTCCCTAGCGTTGCCTTTACACGTGGCATGCCAAGCTTAGTCCAAGTACCATTGGAGGAAACCATCTTCTCCAATTGTAGTAAAGAGGGCTCCAGATAATGTAACATATTTCAATTACGAGATTTTTAAGTTGAAATTACTTTGGAGGGGTACCTGGGGTGTACAATTGTAACATTCCCAGGATTTCTTTTTACTTGTATTTATTTAAAACAGTGCACTTTGCCATTCACAATTCTTTGCACCGAGCAATTCATGTAAAAAAAAGGTACTGCACTAGACTACCTTCTGAAAGAACAAATCCTAATGTGTTGGGCTAGAACTAGATGTACTTAGGATACATTTGGAAGGATGGACTGCAGAAGGGACGGGTGTGGGGGGGATGTGCCCTACAAGTCACAATGAGCTACACGAAGCATCTTAAACCCAATCTGAGAGATTACAGGAAGACAGGGAAGATTGGAGCGCTTTAAAACACGTGTGTATAGGTGCTATAAAAATTAACTATCATATCATATCTAATGAAACAGTGGCTCGGACAAATGCTTCAAAGAAGACAGGCTGACACATTGTGCCACCTGATGTTTAGTAACATATCCGGACAGCCAGGACAAAATGGCATCCCCCAAAACATATGGGGAACATGTGCATTATGGCAGCTAATAGGGTATGAAGAATAAGACAAGTGAGGCTATTCTGCACAAACATAATGAGGAGTATAGAAGATTAGGGCTATTCTGCACAAACATAATGAGGAGTAAAACAGATTAGAAAAGTAGGACTATTCTGCACAAACATAATGAGTAAAAAAGATTAGAAAAGTAGGACTATTTTGCACAAACATAATGAGAAGTGTAGAAGATTAGAAGAGTGGGGCTATTCTGCACAAACATAATGAGGAGTATAGAAGATTAGAAGAGTAGGGCTATTCTGCACAAACATAACGAGGAGTAAAAAAGATTGGAAGAGTGGGGCTATTCTGCTAAAACATAATGAGGATTAAAAAAGATTGGAACCGGGGGGCTATTCTGCACAAACATAATGAGGAGTAAAACAGATTAGAAGAGTAGGGCTATTCTGCAAAAACATAACGAGGAGTAAAACAGATTAGAAGAGTGGGGCTATTCTGCACACAACATAATGAGGAGTGTAGAAGATTAGAAGAGGGGGGCTATTCTGCACAAACATAACGAGGAGTAAAAAAGATTAGAAGAGTAGGGCTATTCTGCACAAACATAAATGAGGATTAAAAAAGATTGGAAGCGGGGGGGCTATTCTGCACAAACATGATGAGGAGTAAAACAGATTAGAAGAGTAGGGCTATTCTGCAAAAACATAATGAGGAGTATAGAAGATTAGAAGAGTGGGGCTAATTCTGCACAAACATAATGAGGAGTAAAACAGATTAGAAGAGTGGAGCTATTCTGCACAAACATAACGAGGAGTATAGAAGATTAGAAGAGTGGGGCTATTCTGCACAAACATAATGAGGAGTAAAAAAGATTAGAAGAGTGGGGCTATTCAGCACAAACATAACGAGGAGTAAAAAAGGTTAGAAGAGTAGGGCTATTCTGCACAAACATAACGAGGAGTAAAACAGATTAGAAGAGTAGAGCTATTCTGCACAAACATAACGAGGAGTAAAAAAGTTTAGAAGAGTAGGGCTATTCTGCACAAACATAATGAGGAGTAAAACAGATTAGAAGAGTGGGGCTATTCTGCACAAACATAACGAGAAGTAAAAAAAGATTAGAAGAGTAGGGCTATTCTGCACAAACATAACGAGAAGTAAAAAAGAAGTAAAAAAGATTAGAAGAGTAGGACTATTCTGCACAAACATAATGAGGAGTATAGAAGATTAGAAGAGTAGGGCTATTCTGCACAAACATAATGAGGAGTAAAACAGATTAGAAGAGTGGGGCTATTCTGCACAAACATAACGAGAAGTAAAAAAGATTAGAAGAGTAGGGCTATTCTGCACAAACATAACGAGAAGTAAAAAAGATTAGAAGAGTAGGACTATTCTGCACAAACATAATGAGGAGTATAGAAGATTAGAAGAGTAGGGCTATTCTGCACAAACATAATGAGGAGTATAGAAGATTAGAAGAGTAGGGCTATTCTGCACAAACATAATGAGGAGTAAAAAAGATTAGAAGAGTGGGGCTATTCTACACAAACATAACGAGGGGTAAAAAAGATTAGAAGAGTAGGGCTATTCTGCACAAACATAATGAGGAGTATAGAAGATTAGAAGAGTGGGGCTATTCTGCACAAACAATGAGGAGTAAAAAAAGATTAGAAAAGTGGGGCTATTCTGCACAAACATAACGAGGAGTAAAAAAGGTTAGAAGAGTAGGGCTATTCTGCACAAACATAACGAGGAGTAAAACAGATTAGAAGAGTGGGGCTATTCTGCACAAACATAATGAGGAGTAAAAAAGATTAGAAGAGTGGGGCTATTCTGCACAAACATAACGAGAAGTAAAAAAGATTAGAAGAGTAGGACTATTCTGCACAAACATAATGAGGAGTATAGAAGATTAGAAGAGTAGGGCTATTCTGCACAAACATAATGAGGAGTATAAAAGATTAGAAAAGTGGGGCTATTCTGCACAAACATAATGAGGAGTATAAAAGATTAGAAGAGTAGGGCTATTCTGCACAAACATAATGAGGAGTATAGAAGATTAGAAGAGGGGGCTATTCTGCACAAACATAATGAGGAGTATAGAAGATTAGAAGAGGGGGCTATTCTGCACAAACATAATGAGGAGTATAGAAGATTAGAAGAGTAGGGCTATTCTGCACAAACATAATGAGGAGTATAAAAGATTAGAAAAGTGGGGCTATTCTGCACAAACATAATCAGGAGTACAAAAGATTAGAAGAGTGGGGCTATTCTGCACAAACATAACGAGGAGTAAAAAGATTAGAAGAGTAGGCCTATTCTGCACAAACATAATGAGGAGTATAGAAGATTAGAAGAGGGGGGGCTATTCTGCACAAACATAACGAGAAGTAAAAAAGATTAGAAGAGTCGGACTATTCTGCACAAACATAATGAGGAGTATATAAGATTAGAAGAGTAGGGCTATTCTGCACAAACATAATGAGGAGTATAGAAGATTAGAAGAGTAGGGCTATTCTGCACAAACATAATGAGGAGTATAGAAGATTAGAAGAGGGGGGCTATTCTGCACAAACATAATGAGGAGTATAGAAGATTAGAAGAGGGGGGCTATTCTGCACAAACATAATGAGGAGTATAGAAGATTAGAAGAGTAGGGCTATTCTGCACAAACATAATGAGGAGTATAGAAGATTAGAAGAGTGGGGCTATTCTGCACAAACATAATGAGGAGTAAAAAAGATTAGAAGAGTGGGGCTATTCTGCACAAACATAACGAGGAGTAAAAAAGATTAGAAGAGTAGGGCTATTCTGCACAAACATAATAAGGAGTATAGAAGATTAGAAGAGTAGGGATATTCTGCACAAACATAATGAGGAGTATAGAAGATTAGATGAGTAGGGCTATTCTGCACAAACAAAATGAGGAGTAAAAAAGATTAGAAGAGTGGGGCTATTCTGCAAAAACATAATGAGTAAAAAAGATAAGAGTAGGGCTATTCTGCACAAACATAATGAGGAGTGTAGAAGATTAGAAGAGGGGGGCTATTCTGCACAAACATAATGAGGAGTAAAAATGATCAGAAGAGTAATAATAATAATAATAATAATAATTTGGCATTTATATAGCGCTACGAACCCTCAGGTATCTGAGCGCTGCTTATTATTACCCACGGTGTGTGGTGCTCATTTATCGACCTCGGAAGGATGAAACGCTGAGTTTGGCGCTGCCGGGATTCGAACCTGCATTCGCAGTCTCTGCACTGATGTCAAAGCGAGCGCTCTACTCGCTGTGCCACTTGTAGGGCTATATGCAAATATAATGCCATTCACCAGTGTTTGAGGGACAAGTGAGAACTCCCTGTCAATTGTGACACCCATGAAGCTGCCTAGAGCACCAAGCTCAGAAGGAGGCCAGGGAAGCATGTCAAGTGCAAACCCAACAATCAATATAGCAGGTGTGTCAGAGTTCAGCTTTAGCCAGCAAGATCCCAGTCACTCGTTCATGGTTGCTGATCTCCAAACTAAGCCCAAGAGGATCCAAGTGTTGTCATCTTAGAATCTGAAAACGTAGTAATAGACTAGTCTGGCCAGGGACGGAACATAAAATGTCTCATCTTGTAAGCAGGGGCTTTCATATCAAAGAGGAATCATAGCTGCTTACATTCTATTAGCCTGGAGAGACTGAAAAAAAGGAATAGGCTGAGTACCTGATGCAGGCGTCTTTTAGACTAAGAGGGATCTAATGGTCAATATCATCAAAGGCAACCAAGAGAATACTAGAGGTTTCCCATATTTACTTCACCAATGCAGTCTCTCATCTGTATATGTTCTCTGGCACCATCTACACAAAAGATAACTCATTTAGTGCGAAGCAGTCTCGTGGTAAGGAATTCATCGAAAAGCACCTAGTATATCCAAAAGATCTACAGTTATTGACTCAACCACCATGTCTTGAGCTTTCAAAATATTGTTGCCAATTGTGTTCCATAGGATGTGTACCTAAGGTGCAGTTCAACTTCAGAATATTCCAGAAGACATGTATTTCAAGTGGTTTTGCCAATCATAAATCAGCCGCGATTTTTGTACCAAAGGAAACAGGGAACATATGTGGTGACAGTTTTTCCACAGTTTTGATGAAAAGCCATGCCAAACCCAGCACCACTGAAACAGTGCTCCTTCTGCTCAGAAGCTTCAACTGCAACAGAGATTTCACCAGAAGCATGTCCTCTCTCGTGGCAGATAAGAACCTCCTGCGTACTGAAGAATATCCCACATTCCCTGCACTGAAATGGACCCTCGCATATATGATTTGTCTGGGGGCTAATCAGGTTACTGTTCACACTGAAGCTTTTTCCGCAGTCCTCCCACTGATAGGTTTTCTCACCTGTATGTGTTCTTTGGTGGGACGTAAGGTGTGCCTTCAAACGGAAGCTCTTGCCACATTCAGTACACTCATAAGGTTTCTCACCTGTATGTGAGAATTGATGGTAAATAAGACCTTCCTGCCTAAAGAACCTTTTTCCACATTCAGTGCACGCGTAAGGTTTCTCACCTGTATGTGTTCTCTGGTGGATTGTAAGATTTAACTTCTTAAGGAACCTCTTTCCACACTCTGTGCACTCATGCGGTTTCTCACCTGTATGTGATAACTGATGGCAACTAAGGCCTCCCTTACGACTGAACCGTTTCCCACATTCAATGCACTCATAAGGTTTCTCACCGGTATGTGTTCTCTGGTGGCGAATAAGAACACTCTTCAAAATGAAACTCTTCCCACATTCCCTGCACTGAAATGGACCCTCGCATATATGATTTGTCTGGGGGCTAATCAGGTTACTGTTCACACTGAAGCTTTTTCCGCAGTCCTCCCACTGATAGGTTTTCTCACCTGTATGTGTTCTTTGGTGGGACGTAAGGTGTGCCTTCAAACGGAAGCTCTTGCCACATTCAGTACACTCATAAGGTTTCTCACCTGTATGTGAGAATTGATGGTAAATAAGACCTTCCTGCCTAAAGAACCTTTTTCCACATTCAGTGCACGCGTAAGGTTTCTCACCTGTATGTGTTCTCTGGTGGATTGTAAGATTTAACTTCTTAAGGAACCTCTTTCCACACTCTGTGCACTCATGCGGTTTCTCACCTGTATGTGATAACTGATGGCAACTAAGGCCTCCCTTACGACTGAACCGTTTCCCACATTCAATGCACTCATAAGGTTTCTCACCGGTATGTGTTCTCTGGTGGCGAATAAGAACACTCTTCAAAATGAAACTCTTCCCACATTCAGTGCACCCATGAGGCTTCTCACCTGTATGTGATAACTGATGGCAACTAAGACCTCCCTTACAACTGAACCTTTTCCCACATTCACTGCACTCATAAGGTTTCTCACCTGTGTGTGTTCTCAGGTGGCGAACAAGATCTCCCTTCCAAATGAAGCTCTTCCCACATTCCGTGCACGTATGAGGCTTTTCCCCTGTATGTGTTTTCAGGTGGCAAATAAGAGTTCCCCTACAAACGAAGCTTCTCCCACATTCTGTGCACCCATGAGGGGTCTCCCCTGTATGTGCTCTCTGGTGGCAAACAAGATCTCTTTTCCAAAGGAAGCTCTTATTGCATTCAGTGCACTTATGAGGTTTTTCATCTGTATGAATTCGCTTGTGAACTGTAAGATTGTCCTTCTTGTGGAAGCTCCTTCCACATTCAGTGCACTCATGGGGTTTCTCACCTGTATGTGTTCTCTGGTGAGAAACAAGACCACCCTGCTGACAGAATCTTTTCCCACACAGAGTGCACTCATAGGGTTTCTCACCTGTATGTGTTCTCTGGTGGAGTGTAAGATTTCCCTTCTTGAGGAACCTCTTTCCACATTCAGTGCACTCATGAGGCTTCTCACCTGTATGGGATAATTGATGGCAAATAAGATCTCCTGTGCGACTGAACTTTTTCCCACATTCAGTGCACTGATAAAGTTTCTCACCTGTATGCATTCTCTGGTGAAGTGTAAGACTTCCCTTCACACGAAACCTCTTTCCGCATTCAGTGCACTCATAAGGTTTCTCGCCAGTATGTGATAATTGATGGCAAATAAGATCTCCTTTGCGACTGAACCTTTTCTCACATCCAGGGCACTCATGAGGTTTCTCACCTGTATGTGTTCTCTGGTGGAATGTAAGGTTTCCCTTCTTGAGAAAGCGCTTTCCACATTCAATGCACTCATGCGGTTTTTCACCAGTATGTGTTCTCAGGTGGAGAGTAAGCTGTCCCTTTAGAGCAAACCCTTTCCCACATTCAGTGCACACATGAGGTTTCTCACCTGTATGTGTTCTCAGGTGGTCAGTAAGATGTCCCTTTAGAGCAAACCCTTTCCCACATTCAGTGCACACATGAGGTTTCTCACCTGTATGTGTTCTCAGGTGGAGAGTAAGCTGTCCCTTCTGAGCAAACCCTTTTCCACATTCAGTGCACTCATGAGGTTTTGCACCTGAATGTTTTCTCTGGTGGCAGATAAGTGTATCTTGCAAATGGAAGCTGTTGCCAATTTCAGTGCAGTGATATGGATTTTCACCTATGTTTTCATATGGGAAATAGGGAATTTCATTATATAGCACCGTTCCCCACATTCTGTGCATTTGTCAGGCTTATACGCCGTTTACGGTGTTCGGTGCTTGATTACAGGACTCTTCCAACTAAACCGTTCCACAAATTCTGAATTGGGATGAGCTTTCTCGTATGTCGGTCATTTCTGGTGACAAACAAGATTTCTAAAATATTCAGTGCATGGATATGGATTGTCCATTTACAAGAGTTTCAAAACATCATTTAAACAATCTTTAACTTCAGAATGCATATAAAAATAGCACTTTGAGTAACAGGTTAAGAAAAGGCTGGCTTCACTGCACAACAGCACTGTTGCTATCATTAGTCTATGCTGCTAGATGGGTTTTGTAGCTTTGTGCTGCTGGAAATTAATACGAATGTCTTCAATGGATGAAAACCATCATGTTTTCTATCAGCTTCTCAATTCCAGTTCCTGAATGATCTGAAAAGGCAAGTCAACTGGACCACAAACTTGCATCTTTTTTAGATGTCACGAAATCTGCGTCAGTCCAGAGAATGTTCCAATCACTTGCATTTTTTTGGGGCACCCATCACCTATTGAAATAAAAGGGGAAGCACATTAATTGCAACGTGCTGACAAATACAAGCATCATTAACAGACAGGTGCTCAGTAGTAGTGAAGTGTAGAAGTTACTATTTTATTTGGTCCTTTAGTTAAATAACTTTTGACCATTTTACAAAACAAAAAGAAGAGAAAAAGAAAATTCTATTCAGCTACAGTTCATACAAAATTCAGTTTGACAAGTATTGACATATAAACCCCAGTTAATACCATATACATGAAAAACACCATGAATTTATACATTAATACAATAAAAGTGAATTTAAGATGTCAACTGTTACAACTGTAAGCTGTCAAGGAAACTTCTCACTAGAGTTTACCATTGAGGTGGTCCAGCCTGCGAGATGAGATTTCCAAGATTATGTGCCATAAAAATCAAAGGGATTTCTCCCATGTATGCATTTCTGAACTAAGGTCACCCTTTAGCCTTGCAGAGTAGAACACTGCGCCACCAGGTGGATGAGGGATTCATTGCCACCATCATGTTTACTAGAACAGCAAAGCACTTTTCCTCCTGAAAGCTTTTGATATTTGCCAACAACCTCTCTAGTGAGATACAGATTCAATTTAAATTTTAGAAAAGACCTTCCAAAGTGTTGATTCGGGTAGCTCAGCAAATTATTAGACCTACTTTTTTATGCTCCATGTTTAAATGACTAAGGAAGTGGTAAGAATATGAGGGAGTGGTAAGAATCCATCCACAGATTGGTCCTTTGTGTCCTGTGTTGAAGGGCATAGCTCATGGCTGTGTCCCCTCCTGCTCGCTCCTTCAACAGCGAACACTGCTAGTGGGTAGACTCTCCACAAGCCTTCCTGGACCTTATTTTGTAGGCAAATTTAAAAATTGTACAAGGCCTCCAGCCCTGTCCTTACTCCCTCACCTTTCCCAACCCGCTTCGCCACTTCCTGACTCCCTTCCCTCCTCCCAGCCCACCCCCCTCGTCCACGGATTGGTCCAATCAGTGCTCTTCAACCACCTTCCCAGGGCAGCCCTCTGCTTGTGCATCGTGTCTGCAGGTGTCAGCAGGGGAAGCCAGTGGCCAGCCATCGACCAGCAGCATCTACTAAGTTAGGAGTGGCCTTGTTAAGGAATAGAGCACTCACTGTACCCTGAAATCCCTGCCACATAGCAACCTCACCTTCACTAGAATAATATGATTATTAGCCTGTTCCACGCTGGAATAGTGTTGCGATTATTGGCATAAACCGCACCCTCAGAGACTCAGGGACAGCGCTGTGAGTCGCATCTAGAGAGTACCACACTTGGATAGTACTGCTGAATTGTAATGTATACTGCATTGTGAAACCTAGGCCTCTCTCTCACTATACAGAACTCTCAGACCTAGGTGTGTTTTTCTCCCGTATTTAAAAAGCATTGTGAAAGTATTTATCGCGATCGTAACCGCGAATACCTGTTGTCTTTCCAATGCATGTTATAATTTTATGTGTCCTGTTAGGCCCTGCTCTCACTATTGACTGCCATATATGCGTAGCCTGCTGCACTCACGCCCTCCGTATAGCCATAGCAAACCATTTTACCCTGTATGCTCTGGACCTTATGCTTGCCCTCATTTCCATGCTACTTTGTGTAGCCTGAGACACCGAGCGTTGGTAATTGCCTGTGCCACTAATATGCATAGTGCTTAATTAATGTCATACATTGCCCTCGTTGTCTGTATGCTCTGTGCCTCTTGACTCATGCCCAGCCCCCACCTACATGCTGCATTGTTTAGGCTGACCTATGGTGTGCTTGTAATGCCCGAGCTACTACTATTTTGCCTAATATTCATCCTACTTTGCCTGTATGCTCTGTGACTCATGCCCAGCCCCTGCTCTCATTCTGCGATTAGGCTGCCCTTGTGCTCTACTACTATTGACCCCGCCGGATGCTCACTAGTGCGATCCACCCCTGCTGCCACCGACGTATTACAGTTAACCCGCCCTTACCTAATCATTTATGCAGTACCGCCTACCCAGCGACGGCTATCCTTACTCCGGCACCGCCACATACCGGCTACTATGCCCCGAGCACCACACTCTGCCCTGCGCCTCACCTTTATTACAGCAGCACTGCTTGGACTACTCATACAGAGGCATAACACCCCATCTGTAGCCTCAGCACTGACCTGCCCACACGCCCACTCTTCCTCATCTTGTGCATCTCAACCTCCCCGTCTGTAGCCTCAGCACTGACCTGCCCACACGCCCACTCTTCCTCATCTTGTGCATCTCAACCTCCCCGTCTGTAGCCTCAGCACTGACCTGCCCACACGCCCACTCTTCCTCATCTTGTGCATCTCAACCTCCCCGTCTGTAGCCTCAGCACTGACACGCCCACTCTTCCTCATCTTGTGCATCTCAACCTACCCCGTCTGTAGCCTCAGCACTGACCTGCCCACACGCCCACTCTTCCTCATCTTGTGCATCTCAACCTCCCCGTCTGTAGCCTCAGCACTGACCTGCCCACACGCCCACTCTTCCTCATCTTGTGCATCTCAACCTCCCCGTCTGTAGCCTCAGCACTGACCTGCCCACACGCCCACTCTTCCTCATCTTGCGCATCTCAACCTCCCCGTCTGTAGCCTCAGCACTGACCTGCCCACACGCCCACTCTTCCTCATCTTGTGCATCTCAACCTCCACGTCTGTAGCCTCAGCACTGACCTGCCCACACGCCCACTCTTCCTCATCTTGCGCCTCTCAACCTCCCCGTCTGTAGCCACAGAACTGACCTGCCCACACGCCCACTCTTCCTCATCTTGTGCATCTCAACCTCCCCGTCTGTAGCCTCAGCACTGACCTGCCCACACGCCCACTCTTCCTCATCTTGTGCATCTCAACCTCCCCGTCTGTAGCCTCAGCACTGACCTGCCCACACGCCCACTCTTCCTCATCTTGTGCATCTCAACCTCCCCGTCTGTAGCCTCAGCACTGACCTGCCCACACGCCCACTCTTCCTCATCTTGTGCATCTCAACCTCCCCGTCTGTAGCCTCAGCACCGACCTGCCCACACGCCCACTCTTCCTCATCTTGCGCATCTCAACCTCCCCGTCTGTAGCCTCAGCACTGACCTGCCCACACGCCCACTCTTCCTCATCTTGTGCATCTCAACCTCCCCGTCTGTAGCCTCAGCACTGACCTGCCCACACGCCCACTCTTCCTCATCTTGCGCATCTCAACCTCCCCGTCTGTAGCCACAGCACTGACCTGCCCACACGTCCACTCTTCCTCATCTTGTGCATCTCAACCTCTCCGTCTGTAGCCTCAGCACTGACCTGCCCACACGCCCACTCTTCCTCATCTTGTGCATCTCAACCTCCCCGTCTGTAGCCTCAGCACTGACCTGCCCACTCTTCCTCATCTTGTGCATCTCAACCTCCCCGTCTGTAGCCTCAGCACTGACCTGCCCACACGCCCACTCTTTCTCATCTTGTACATTTCAACCTGCACCCAACATGTCTCCTACCTTGCATGTGTCTTGCCTCAGCGACACTTCGGGTAGCACACAGCAGCAACACACTACTTCAATTACTACGGTTGACCATCCTACCAACCTGTACCTCAATGACCCGTCCCTCTGGCTCAAACACTTTGCCATGAAACCCACACCTAACCAACCCTGCATTGGCCCCATGAGGAACCTCAGACTTGGTTCCAGACTCTCCCACCGTCCAACCCCTACTCGCCGGCCAATCAAACCATTGCACCTTGAGACAACACCCACTGACCCTTGACACACACCTATACCTATTTTGGACATCACCCTGGATTGAAGTACCCAACACCATAGCCCATCTACTCTCCTTAAGGCTGCCCTGATCAACACTAGGTCACTCATGGCACATGCACTAGACATGGCTGACCTCATCACAACTCACGATCTGGACCTCATAGCTGTCACTGAAACCTGGCTCCACACTGCCTCATGACCTCTCCTATCCCTAGCTATCCCTGATGGCTACACCATTATTAAAAGTGACCGTAACACTGATCAATCTAAAGGAGGTGGCGTAGCCATTATACACAGAACCGCGCTCAATCTCCGCCTCGCCACTCCCTGCCAAATTACCTCAGCCAAACTACTCACAGCCAAGCTATCCCCCCCCCAACCAGACTATCACACTCCACATCATCTATACCACATCATCTATAGACCACCCGGTCCTCGATCTACGTTCGCTGAGGATTTATCCCACATCCTCGCCAACAACACTAAGACCAAGTCCCAAATCATTGTACTAGGGGACTTCAACCTAGGCTACCAAGACCCCAATGATGCCTCTGCCCACGATATCAATAACCTGCTACTCAACGCTGGTTTCACACAACAGGTCACTTCACCAACTCCCTCTAAGGGTACGATTCTCAACTAGATAGCTGACCTAAACTGCGACACTAAACAGTAAAAAGAAAGAGGATTCAACTTGGGAACCCTCCCGTCCCCTGCACACTTTCAAATGTTTGGATTAATCCAATACAGTTGTTCAAATTGAGTTCTAGGTATTGTACATATTTTTGTTTCTAACAAATATGGTCAGACACAGAAGTGTGAGATAAACAAACATTTATAGCCAAGCTATATTATTTTCAGCAAGAATTATAGTTCAGAGAGAAATTATTTACAGTGCATAGAAACAAAATGGAATCAATAGATGAAGCTCAAATTGAGGAAAAATTGAATCCAAATTAAATAGCGACGCGTTTCGAGGAAGTTCTCCTCTTCTTCATAAGGCCAAACTTGGACTCTTAATGTAAAAGGAAAAACACAAATTCAGTAAAGAAAATATTGTAGGCACAATTAAAACGACCTACAAGAGGAGGTGACTACCAGTCACTCTTACTACAAAGAGAGGCGTATTGGATTGACATGTTAAGCTCTTTACAGCCCTGGGGTTTAAATGAAGATTTCACATTGAACTGTTTTTTATGATTTTAGGAATGCTTGATCTTCAACAACATAAACTTGAAAGTTACATTACTATTCCAGTGTCTGACTGTGATCTAAGGCACTACATTGTTGAGACTAATAGATGGTTGCCATAAAAATCATTGCCTGTAAATTCAATGTAAAAATTGTTCTTATTGTTTACTCTTATTTATGTAATTTTTGTTAAACTTATTACATTTAATTTTGATCTTCTGTAAATTAAATGCGTTTACCCAACTGAGACTGTCACATTGTACTATGTCTTCCATGTGAAAAAGAGAGATCTAGGGTTAGTTTCTCCACCTATTATAGACTGAGAGGTTATACGCAGTCATTCAGTGACCTTGCCCTGATGATTTGATAATTATATATATTTTTCCCCCTCTTAGAGCAGAGCGTTCTGTCCAATTTACAACCTTTTTCTCATTGCTTATTTCAATTCTATTTCACACAGTAAACTATTTTTCTTAGCTTTCCTCTCCCCGTTCTACTATGTGCGGACTAGTATTTGTTATGCCAGATTTACATTTTGCACTAGGTATCTGCACCGCATGAATTTTTCGTATCAATCGATCTTATTTCGCACTTTTGCGCTTGATTCAAATGACTTCTAGTTTATTGAATATCTAGAGGTCCATACTCTATCACAACATATAACCTTGTTTCAAGATGGCCGATCTTTTGGCCCGATTACTCCTTAGTCCTCCTTCTTTATCTATAACTCTAGTCCTCTATTTATCTCCATGTTCACATGCTGTTTCCATGGTTTGTGAACAACAAGCTGCTCGGCCGAACAGACCCTGTTTAGGATTGGCCCCCTATGCTCCAGGTAAGCGCTAATGCATTAGCATTTGTCTATCTAGGGACCAGGGATAAAGTTCCTTAGTCTCATTATTCTTTTTTCCTTACACTTTCTTTGGTTGATACTCTACCTAATCCATTACTGACGGATTCTTCAGCTGTAGACCGGCCGCACAATCTTGACATCAGTTTCACATCAGCTTCAAGAATTGTGCCTTGTGCACATCCTAATCATGGTAATTTTTAACATTTCAGTTTGTCTTTATTAAACATCATGTTACGTTTTCACTACTCCATTTTAGATTGCTGAGTTTTTTATACTAATCAGGACTCCATTCCTGTTCAGCTTGTTTATTTGCGTGACAGAACTCCTACATTCTGAGGCACTCCTGCAGTGACAGCGGGATATTTGAGGTCAACACTTTACGTGGGCTCTTCTATTGATTATTTACCGCCATCCACATTCTGGCTAGGTACGTTATTCGATTTTTATATATTTCATACTAATGTCCGTTACTTTTAAACAATTAGCTTGACACTGATCAGGCTCTGTTATTTACAGATTTCTAGTATCTTTTTGGGAATTGGCCATGTCTCTAGGAACTAGCTGATACACGAGGACAGTCTGTTTACCTATTTTTCCTGCTTCGTCGGATTCTTGGATTCCGGCACTTTCTACACACAAAGGTAACGACTTTCGCATTTCTTCCCCACTAGATCGATAGAGCTTAGGAACTACTAGCTTTTTTTCCCTTTATATTCACTTTAGCTTATGTTTCACCATCCACTTGATAGGTCCCATTACAGGGATCATTCCACTGAACTATAATATGTTGTACGTTTTACTGTCTATTTTACAGGAAGGGGTGCATTAATTGACCTTCCGTTTCTCTCTCAAACATGGACCACATAATTCACCTTATAATGTTGCATGTATTACAACGCATATTATGACATGTTACAACTAACGTCACCAAATTTTCTAAATTGTAAAATTGAATGAATAATCTATGAATTGTGCCTACAATATTTTCTTTACTGAATTTGTGTTTTTCCTTTTACATTAAGAGTCCAAGTTTGGCCTTATGAAGAAGAGGAGAACTTCCTCGAAACGCGTCGCTATTTAATTTGGATTCAATTTTTCCTCAATTTGAGCTTCATCTATTGATTCCATTTTGTTTCTATGCACTGTAAATAATTTCTCTCTGAACTATAATTCTTGCTGAAAATAATATAGCTTGGCTATAAATATATATTTGTTTATCTCACTCTTCTGTGTCTGACCATATTTGTTAGAAACAAAAATATGCACAATGCCTAGAACTCAATTTGAACAACTGTATTGGATTAATCCACACATTTGAAAGTGTGCAGGGGACGGGAAGGTTCCCAAGTTGAATCCTCTTTCTTTTTACTGTTTATTGTCGGTGTCTTGTGCCATGACCCCAGTTCCTCCCAGCACCTAAAAATTTATTTAAAATAATCCTCGAATTTCTTTACTAAACTTACTTACCATAGGTGTGCACTTCTATCTAAACCCTTTGCTAAACTGCGACACTATCATCGAATCCAACCAACCATGTGCCTGGACAGACCACCACCTAATTACATTCAACATCCCAACTAGAATCGTCCACACCAGCACAGATATTGCACCTGCCACCACCACAAGAAATGAGCGCAACATAACCTGTGCTAAATTACTCCCACTTATCCTCCCCGCTCTTAATGATCTCTCATCCTCCTGCACTGATCCCACAGTCTTGGTAGACACGTACAATCATACAATGCTGAAAGCCCTTGATATTATTGCACCGCCAAACTCGGAAAACCCAAACCCTGGACCCACCTCAACTGGTGGTTCACGCTACAGCTGAGAACCCTACTCAAGGAAAAAAGGACCCTCGAAGCACGCTGTAAAAGTAATCCAATGGAAGCTAATAAAGCTTGTACTGCCTTAGCTACTCTAAATTACAAAGAGGCCATACTCCAGGCTAAAAAAGAGACTTACAACAAACGTATTAAAACAGCCCAATCTAACACTAAGGAGCTATTCAGAATCTTAAAAGGAGCTGGAATCCCCTGCCACTCCCCGAGACTCCTGTCCTAAAGACAGCACCTGGTGTGCGAACATTCAAAAAGGCCCTCCTTGGAAAAATCGCCACCCTTCTAAATAAAATCGATGACAAAAAAAATCAGTCTGCAGGACAGCCTGCGCGACAAAACACCCCTGGTTAACATTAATGGCAACCCTGAATCCGTGAAACCATTCAGCTTCGCACCCCTCTCCATCATCGAAGTTGAACACATTATCAATATCCTTAAACCTTCCAAATGTAAGGGTGACTCATGCCCTGCCTCCATTATCAACGAGGCCTCGCATAACCTAGCACCCTTTATCACCACACTCAACACCTCATTCAGCTCAGGAATTGTCCCGGACAACCTCAAGGATGCCTGGGTTATCCCGCTCCTCAAAAAACCTACTTTGGATGCTAATATACCCACCAATTACAGACCGATTACCACAGTCCCTTTCCTCTTAAAAATTCTGGATCGTGCTGCTTACTTACAGATCCAAGATTACTTGGAAACTAATAAACTCCTGGGACTGAGGCAATCTCGTTTCCGTCTGCGATACGGAACTGAAACTGTTCTATTAGACCTCAAAACCCAGATTGAAGACCTAAAAAACAAGGGTAAACTGGCCCTCCTACTCCTCTTAGATCTCTCCGCGGCTTTCGATTTAGTAAATCACCAAATCCTATGCCACCACCTCAAAACCGCAGCACACTTCTCAGACAAAGTCACAGTCTGGATTACTTCCTTCCTTGCTAATAGGTCCATGAGGGTCTCCTCTCCTACCGCCACCGCTGATCCCTCACCAGTCACTTGGGGAGTCCCTCAAGGATCATGCGTGTCCCAGACACTTTACAATGTGTTTACAAAACCCCTTTTTTACATTTTGGATTATCTGGGTGTCACTTATACCAACTACTGCGATGACACCCAGATACTTATCCCTATCACAGGCGACCACAAAGCCGATTCGCTAGCCATTAACGCCATTTACCAAGTCATCCAGGCCTGGATGGCCCAGCACGAACTATGCTTGAATGATGAAAAGACTGAGCTTCTCATCCTTGGCTCCCACCAAAGACTCAGTAAACTAGACACATTGTTTAAATATTTCACCATTGATGGTAACACCATTAAAGTGGCTAAAGACAACAAAACGCTTGGAATCTACATTGACTCCACTCTCTCATTAGCTAGGCAAACTAATGCAGTATCATCAACTGCCTCCTACATATGCAAGCTTATCACAGCTTGCCGTCCTTTCCCATCTCCAGCCAACTGCACTACACTACACTTACCAGGACTTTGGTCCTTTCCAAAATTGATTATTGTAATGCCCTCTACCTGGGCACCAACCAATATAACATTAAAAAGTGACAAATCATTCAAAACAATGCTATTAGAGCGGCTCTCGACTTACCCAGGAACCTCCATATTTCTGACACCAGACGGAGTCTTCACTGGCTTACAGTCTCCCAAAGAATCTCTCTTAAAGCACTTGCACTCACTCACAAAAGCCTCGCCAACCAAGCCCTCAGCTACCTAGCCAGTAGATTCACACCACACACATCCGCGAGACCACTCAGAAGTGCTCAAACCAACTGCCTTGCTATCCCACGCTTCAACCGCCAGAGATCTGGTGGTCGTAGCTTCCCGGTCCTAGCCTCGAAACTATGGAACTCACTACCTAATCCTCTCAGAGCTGAACCTACCTTCCCGGCCTTCAAGCGCAAAGTCAAAACCTGGCTGTCTGCCCAAGACCTGCCTTGACCGTGCACCCATGAACTACAACTTTACTGTTAACAGCCCTCTGTTATATCATTTACTGTAATCTGCACATATACTGCATTTCTTTTATAACTTGTATATTTTTGTATAATGTGTATTTTCTATCCTGATGCAATGGCTATATATTGTATTTCTCCTGTATAATTTGTATATTCTCTCCTAAAGTATTACTGTACATATTTCACTGTTCTGTTTTTATGCTTGTAACTAAGTGACGCGCCCAGATGCCCTGGGGCCTGGTGCGCTATATAAATAAATACTAAATACTAAATGTAAACTGCATTTTGAAACCTACGCCTCTCTCCCACTATACAGTAGGACTCTCAGACACAGGTGTGTTTTCTCCCGTACCTAAACGGCATTGTGAAAATAGTGCCGTCTTTGGTTTTGCCTTCTTAGCAAAGTGTTTTACTATTGTATGAGCTCTTGTCGTTTTGTCCAGTTGTCTATTATTGTCTCATCTCTCTCGGTCTCGTCTGCTTGCACCCCTCCATGTGTCCTTTCCTAGTGTTCCCCTTTACCCTCCCTCCCACCCCTTTTCTCTTCACTCGCCCCACCTACTCTATGGTGCTCTCTGTCTCTCCTAGCTTCTTTATCGACTATCCTGGTCTCCTCACTAAATCTGGTAGGAAGAAGTTTAAAAAAAGGACATCCTGGTTTCCAGGCCCCCCCCCCAATCGCTGACAGCTATACCCGTGCTTCCTCAGGCACTCACCAACATCCCCTTTGTCGTTCCCTCGCCAGACCTACAGACTTTACATATGGTCTCTGTGCTCTCTCCCTTCTCTTCCTCTCCAATTAATGGTGGCACCCGGTGGGAGGCTCTCCTGGCCTCCTTCCACTCCTCTAGGGTCATCATCAATGTTTACTTGAATGGTGCTGTCTTGGTCCACGGCCCTCAGGCCAACCGGCTCCTGTTTGATAGACGATTCCCACGCCTCATCAATTTCCTTTCTTCTTCTGCTGCCCCCTCCCTTTCCCCCCACAGCTTCCTTGCCACCCCCTGCTGTCTCCTCCTTCCTCTTCCACCTCCCCCCCCCTCGGGCTTCTTCTACACCTCCACATGGCGTACAGATTTGTAACCCTGCCCAGAAGTCTTTCAAGGACAGCAACCTTCTCCATATTGCCACTCTCAACTCTCACTCAGCTGTCTAACACTCCTCTGACATTTGCTGCCTCCTTGAAGAACTTGACCTCGATGCCTTCTGCTCACCGAGACATGGTTCATTGCCAGCTTTGTCACTAGCTTTGACACTCTCCTCCCCGATTGCTACAAGATCCTCTCTGCGCCACCCACACACACAAACCCCAGCACTACCACCTACCTTCTCAGTTATCCAACCCATGAGGTGTGTGTCCGTTGAGGCTTTACCTGCCACTTTCTAACCCCGCCCCCCCCGTCAACCTCCCCACTTCGGCAGACTCACACCCTGACACAGACCTTTCTATGCTTCACTCTGCTATATTTGATACTCTTCATGTTCTTGCCCCTATTATGAGGATCCGCTTGAAGCCCTAAGCTAAGTGCAACTCCTAGTACGACTCAGACCTCATCAACCTTAAACGCAAGAGCAGGGTGGCAGAGAGGAATGGCGCGTTTCCTGTACATCCTCTGACAAACTGGCCTGCCCCAAAGGAAATCCCGGCTCCCTGTCTGCACCTAGAAGAGAGCACTCTTCCAAACCCGCGTCTCTGCGGCACCAACAACTCGGCCAAACTCTTAAAATCTGCAAGGAGCTGGCCAATCCTGCTGCAGTCTCTACCTCTCCTGTCCCCTCCATGGCCCTCTGCACAGCCTGACTTCTCATTTCATCTCTAAAACTCAGGACATCCTGTCCTCCTTCTCTTCCTATCCTCCGCCTCCCTCTGCTCCCCGCTCTTCCTCTGGCCCTTCTGTGGTCACCTCTCCTCCCTCATTCTTTGCCTTTCCCCTGTTCTCCTCAGACAAGGTTTGCAAACAAGTCTGATTTATGAAAGTCTTGTCAAAACAGGTTCTCCACTGTTCCTCTAAAACCATCAAGGACCACATTAACATCCTGGCTCCTGCTGACTTCTGCAACCACTCCTTCGCCACTTGAGTCTTTCCTTCCCCCCTGAAGCACTCTTGAGCACCCTCTTCTTAAGAAACCATCTGACGACCCTTCCAGCCTGGCTAACTACCACCCTATCTCCATCACTCCTCTCTGGGAAAACTCCTGGAAAAGCTGTCCATCTCCCAGTTTAATCTTCACACTGAATCAGTTGGTTGTCTCCATGACCATCAGCCTGGCTTTAGAGCTGCCAGAAGCACAGAAACTGCTCTCCTGAACATCCATGAAGACCTGCTCTTCAACCTTGATTCTAATACCCCCCCTTGTCCTGCAGTCCTTTTCATGTGTTGTCTGCCCAGTAGTCCTTTTTCATTTGTGTTCTTTATTGTTTTCTGCCCAGGAGTTCATGTGGGACTCCTAGCAGTGCAGCTCTTCCTATTTTTGGTATGGTGTACAGGCCCATGGGATACCCTTATGGCATCCATGGGTGGGGGGTACAACCCTGTGCCCCTAGTGTATGTTTTTTGCGCACATGCATGGCCCACAGAGCAGGGTATGGGATGGTGGCAGCTCCATGCTGAATTTGACAGGTGCTCTGAGTATCCTCCATTTTGGGATACCAAGGCCCTGCCATTGGACTCAGTTGATGCCCGATAGGAAACAAGATGACCCCTGTGGCCTCTTGCTTTCTATTGTTCGTTACCTTGTTATCCCAAAGTCCTGGGAAACCCTGACTCTGTCCCTTCCCCCTGACTGGCTGTTGGGTGGAAGTTCCATATATGGTGTTGTAATGAAGTCCAGGCCAGACTGGCTGAAGCCTTCCCAGTGACTGTATGTTGTGGGTACACCCTGCGGGTGGGACCTGGGTGAATGGAGTGTGTGACCAATATGCACTTCTTGTTGTGGATGTCTGGTTTCTGGTGTTTAACACAATGACTGAGACAGCCCTGCCCGAAACTGGTATGAATGCAGTGTGTAGTGTTAAATGGATGGGTACTTGTCCCAATACATATTCCTTGTTGCGAGTGTCTGAGAGGGAGGAGAATGGCCTGAATGCCCGATTGGCTGACTGACTGATGAATGCCCTTCTGAGTGATTGGTTGGCCGAGTGTGACACAGCAGAATGAATGTGAGATCAACTAGTATATCTGGGGGCCTCTCACTGCTAGAATTCGTTCAGAAGCTGGAGTTGAAACTAACATTGAAATTGAAGCTGAATCTCAAAGCCGAGCCTGAAGAAGGTTGAATGTTGTCTCTCCATCAAAATCCGAAAGCTGTCGAGACTGATCCAAAAGAGGACCTGGTTAGTCGCCCTCTTCCTGTGCTCCGAGGTGCCATCGAGCACCACTAACCTTTGCTGAAGCGCCCTGGAAGTCAGACCCTCAACAGGCTGCCGACCGGAAACTGGGACCGCCGAGGAGAACGAAGACAAGCACCGGACATTCCGTCCACCGTGGTCGACCAGGTTTTGCAGTTTTGCTAAAACCGCCGGAGGAACGTCGAAGCCGTGTTGCCCAGAAGAGGGGACCGATTGACGCCATGCCGCTGACGACCGGAGCCGCAAGGCTCCTTTGCCTCAGACTTTTGATTCACGGACACGCTCGTCCGCATCTTTGGCCACCTTATCCCGCCGAAGATGGCCAGGCCGTGGATGTGCTGAGGAGCATCCGCCAGTGGGTTTCCCACCACCCAACGACCGTAGAGACACGGACGACCCGACGCCCTTGCTGGCCCACAGTTCTTCACAAACTCTTTGCGGTCCTAAACTATCGACATCGAGGCGCCCCGCAAGCCTCTTCCTCGCAGGACGTCTTCGAGCACCGCTGGGACCAAAGCTGCCACCTCAACACAGAGTTCACTTTCTTCGACAAATCTCGATGATCCGTGGTTCCTGCTTTCAAGGGAGCCGCTCAAGAAGGATCCGTTGACGACTCGTTGTCGAACTCTGCTATTCCAG
Source organism: Ambystoma mexicanum (assembly GCF_040938575.1). Classification (NCBI taxonomy): domain Eukaryota; kingdom Metazoa; phylum Chordata; class Amphibia; order Caudata; family Ambystomatidae; genus Ambystoma; species Ambystoma mexicanum. Next base: position 1,679,731,963 of record NC_090937.1, read on the forward strand.
GTACATTGGGGTGGTAGAAACATTATAGAAGGAAATAAGACTTATAGAACAATATATGGACTGGGCCTGTGATATATCTTTACTTTACAGGTTGTCCAGGGGGGATCTCGACACAGAACTGTGTTTAACGGTAGATGCCAGTGTTAGGGAGAATTCTCTCTTTAGGCTGAATTTCCTAACCTAGTGAGTCCCCCAGCAGCTTTGCTGGATTTCTGGAGTTTGTTTTTTTCTCCTGCCAAGAGTGAGACACTTTTTCTCCCACTCTTGGACATGATTTATGGTGTTCCTTTGACTGTTAATGCGTTTTATGGGCTATGGGGTCCTTTACTCCATAGGGTCTCATGTGTTTTTACTATGTGTGTTATACAGCACCCTCCGTGCAGTGACACAGGGGTGTCATAGTGACACCCCACCAAAGACTCCATACCCTGGGACTAACTACTGTCTCCCAGGGCATGTAAAGTCACCATTGGCTTTACTAGTCCCAAATTATTATCAGAAACCGGTACAAACCATCATATTGTGGACATACTGGTCGGGGCAATTCGATTGCCCGGGGTCTGTTAGTCGAGGGGGCACGTCTCCATCCCCCCGATCGAGTTTTGGCTGGTGGCAGTGGATACTACTTTTTATATTCGACCGTGAATAGATCCCTATGGGATTTTCCCATTGTTCGAGGCTACCAACTTTAATTATTTAATTCTCATAGCCTCGAACATACCGCCGGTTTATTTATTTAATATTAATTCGCCAGTTGGTATTTTTTGCCAGGACTCGATTCTAAAATGGCGTTTGTGTTCTCTTCTGTGACTCCAACCCAAGTCGAGCCCTTTGTTCCACTTTTTGGCGGGCTTCTCCACAGAAGCCTCCAAAAGTGGTGCCACTCTGTCTAGGTACCACAGGGGGTGTGGGAGGGGGTTTAGGCACCCTGGACTGAGTTACCTTGGTAACTCAAGTCGCACTCTTGTGTGATTGGCCCAAGTGGTGAGCCAGCCGGCTCACCACTTAGCATGTTTGATTGACAGCTAGGCTGAGTGAATGGGGGTATGCTGCATAAAAGCAGGGCTTTGGGGACTGGAACTTCAGAAGTCGCCACAGGACCCGAGAATCCAAAAGGGAGAAGCTGAGCCGACCTACCATGACGACACCACCGGTGGAGCCCTGCGGAACCGACTCACCACTTCCTGACAACAGAGAAGATCTCCCGGCTGGAGAGGCTTCTTCCCCTGACTGGTGGGCACAACCAGTTTACCTTCTTCTCTTCGCATCCCAGGCCGTCTTGTGGTCGAATTGCCCGTGCCAAGCACCCCGGCAACCGGATAGCCACTTACCACTGAACCGTGAATAAAAGAACCGCTCCTTTTTGACCCGAGAACTCCACGGCTGGTTTCTTCCCTGGCAGTGCAACAGACTCCTGTCTTCCTCTCCGACGAGATCCTCTCTTCCCCCGGACGAAGCACCCACTTGCATCCGCTGCCAGGAACAACTGCCCCCGCTGGAGTATTCTCACCACTTTAAGGTACCGTGTCCGCCAGGCCTCCCTTTCTGAAGATTGCTACAAGGTAATAATAACCCCTTAACCTTCTGGACTGGGCTGGCCGCCCTGAACTTCTAACTGGTACCTTTCTTTTGGTCCAACTCTTTTTGAACCTTTGCAAGACTCTTGCGCCCTTCAACCGTGTGACCTTGGACACATTTCGTTCTGATCCTCTTAAAAGTGGATCCGGCTTTCTGAACTCTAACTTCACGGTTTTACTTGCCTTCCTCTCTTGTTTTGTTCTTATGAAAGTGTTGGGATCTGTTTCATATTATACTCTGCTTTTCTCTTCCTTTTAAAACAAATTATTAGAGTGCCTTCTGCGTTAAGTGCTCACCGCTGTCTGAAAATAAGTGGGGCTTTACTTAAGACTTGTCTAAAAGTCTTCTAAGGGAGTGTATATCTTTTAGTGACCGTGTTTTTGAATTGCTTACTATTAAGTGCCTGTGTGTTTTTCTAGATGTGGTTTTAAATAAATAATTATATCTCTTTTACACCAAGCCCTGGTCAGTGTTTGCTTGTTCTACTGTGCTCTTTTGACCTATTGTGAATACTCTGTATACTGGCTAACTCTTCTTGAGGGAAGTCTGACTGCTCAGCCACAGCTACCAAGTGAATCTGTGTGGTACAGACTGCTACCAAGTGGGTTTACTGCCAAACACCTGTAGTCTTAAATCTTTTGCAGTGGTCCCAGAGGGAACTGCACAGGTTTCTGCCTAACAGCCAGTATTCTGTCAAATTTTCTAACCAACTGCTTTCCTCCTATGTCTATTGTTGGTTACCTTTATTAAGTGATTTGTGTGACATTTAACCAGAGTACAGTTGATGCACTTTAATTAAATCTGATAATAATTGTGGTACCACTTAGAACTGTATATATTTGCCATTGTAGATTTACTGAGCACAAAGTGATTTATTGTGATTGTGTACATAACTTTGAATATTAATTATATAAAGACAGTGTTTTAAATAATACAGTGTGTGGACATTCCTTTGTGGGGGCTTGGGGAATACACTGTACTTAAGAACCAGCCTGCATCACCTCCTGAGAAGCTAGGCCTCGATTGCTCGTCCATTGCTACCAACAATAGAGAATCTTGGATGGGGTCCTATGTGCCTCTCCCCCATCATAAAGAGAGCAGGAGTACAGACCCCCCCCCCTCCAGTCTTTACAGTCCTCATCTTACTTGATCTCTCCTCTTTGACACGGTCAACCATGCAATCCTGCTCAACCGTCTCCGCGATAACCTGGGTATCACCGATCAGGCCCTGGCTTGGCTGACGATCAACCCTCCCAGGTCCAACTTGGGTCCTTCCTCTCCTCTACCTCTACATCTACATCTACATTTACAGGTGGTGTTCCCCAGGGGTCTAACCTCTCTCACTGGCTGTTCAACCAATATCTGGCACTTTTTGCCCACTGCATTGCCGCTATCTGCCCCAACTTTCAGTGCTATGCATGTCGTGATACACAAAAGTGACAATTTGCCAATCAGGGCTTTAGATGACAGCATTAGCCGCTGAAAGCCAATAGTTTATTCAAAGTATGCGCTAAATGCTGAAAGTAATGCTGACAGTAATCTGTTGTAGCACCTCCATTACGCAGTAGTGAGCTACAAGGAATATGCAGGCCTAGTAGGGGTGGCAGGTCACATTATGCATTGTAGATAGACAGGCAGTGCGAAGGCCCCAGTTCTGTAGCTAATCGAGACATTATTGGAGTGTTTGGAGCATTATGGCACCTATATAGCGCTTAGATAACCAATCTTAAGCGCTATGAACACTAAGCTATGAGTTCATGCCTTTTAGAGCTTGATGACATGGGGTTAATTCATCTCGGCTTCTCTTAGAATATTCTGCCTTTCTAACTGTAGCCCTGCATGGCTTCGTAAACAAATCCTGTTTCCCTGAGAAGGCCTGGTACGGCCTTGCCCACACGCTGATAAGGACATTCCAGTGCTTTCGCAGAGAGGGCTCCAAGGGAGGGGTAGGAGCGAGCAGGGAGCACCTCAGAGAGAGTTGGGTTTTTCCATGAGCAAGCCTATATTTTGCACAGGGAAAGTTCTGGAACTGTGCGTCATGGACTGACAGCACAAGATTACAAAAATGCATGCCCACATGGATCAGGTGGGAGATCGATCCGTGGACTTGGTTCGAGCAAGATCGAGTGTCCGGAACCTGATGCTCTGTCGGCACCCTGCAGCGCTGTCATCTGAGCGGGGCTGGCAACAGCTAGCTTATGAGGGCCAGGGTCTCCCAGCGCTGATTGAAGGGGCGTAAGACTGCGTTTCTCTAAGTTCTATGTTTCTCTATATTTTGTATTTCTCTAAGTTTTGTGTTTTGTAATCTTCTCTAACTTGAATCCCAAAGTGCTGCTAAATGTTACTGTTTATGCTTTTTTCTAATAAATGGTAAACATTTTGAAGGTGTCATTTGTCACTAGCATGAGTTCACTGCTCGGCACAATAGAACCTGTATTTTGGGCTGAATTGCGTAATTTTTGCTCTCAAGGGCTGGTCCCAAGGAAGATTTTTCCCTTTTCAAGACAATGCAGATGACACTCGGCTAATTTTCAGACTCCCTTCCGCCGCCTCTTCTCCTTCTCTCATCTACGGCTGTCTGTCCGCTATCCAGGAGTGGTGTGCCACCAATGAACTCTGCCTTAATGCCAGTAAGACTGAGATTCTGCTCATCGGCACACCTGCCCCCCTACTTTCCTTTCACTCTCTCGACGTCCTCTCTTGGCCTTCTTCCTGCTCCCACCTGTGAAGCTAAATATCTCGGGGTCATCTTCGACTTCACACTCTCCTTCTTTCCTCACATCTCTACGAAGTCACACTACCAGCTGCACCTGCAGAGGTATTCTTCCTTTCCTCTCCTTCCCCCAGAAGCTCACCGTCTTCAGATCTCTGGTTCTCTCTGGGCTGGACTACTGCAACAGCCTCTTTCTGAATCTGCCTGCTTCTACTCTCCGCCCTCTGCAACTCATCCAGAACAGGACTGCAAGACTTGTTTTTGGCCTCAAGCCCAGGGATTGTAGCTCTCCAGGACTAAAATCTCTGCACCGGCTCCCAGTGGCTGCGAGGATTAAGTTCAAAACCCTATGCTTTGTCCACAAGGCCTTCTGGGGCCTGCGGACTAAATACCTTCAACTCTCTCTTCCTAAAGATCTTCCTTCTCGAGCTCTTTGCTCATCCGCCTCAAACTCCCTCAGGGTCAGTCGCTTCTCCAAGAAACGTGTTGGTGGTAGATCTCCATCTTCAGCGGGTGCATCCCTCTTGCACAGCCTTCCTGAAACTTGAGGAGAACCATCTCCAGTTCCGGAAGCACCTCAAGACCTTCCTCTTTGCCCCTGCTTTCTGTCCTCCTCTCCCCTGCTGAACTCCTGACTGTAACTGTACTGGTCACCTGGCTACCCTCTGATCTCGGCCCCAGGTCCCCTCCCCCGCCAGTTGCACAACTACACTGCCTCCCGGGCAACACCTGCACTTGGGGGCTGTTTGTGTATCCCTACTGTTGATCCTATGTATTGCACTGCCGCTTTCCCCACCTCCCCAGCACTTGTGCAATCGCAATGTCACCTGGCCTAGTAAGATCGTTGTCTCGGTCTTCCCTCTGTTCCCCCCCCAGCCTCTTCACGTCTTGAAACACTTGTGCCATATCACTTCAGGGAGTGGTAAGAATAACATTCTTCTTTCATAATTATCCAAACCTTCCTATAAAGTATTGCTTTACTTTTTCAGGATTTTCAGTAAGGTCCATCTCAGCATTCCAATTTTACTTAGAACTTCAGAGCACAATACCGCAAACTCATTAAGATAACAGATTCTCTGCTCATTCTTTGCCAGACTCAGATCACAAAATAAGGAATCTTTGGGTGGATCAAGTATTTTCCTATCCAATGATAACAGTCTCCAGTGTGCTCTGCTTTCAAGTGAGCCCCAACAGAAATGGGGACCGGTTTTTGAAGATGAAAAGTTTTCAAATGAAACCCTCTAGGCATTTTAAAATGTTTAAAACCCACGTTAAAAAAAACACATTTCAATACCATATAAAAGCCTGGGAATTAATTTTTCCCTTCATAAAGTTTAAAGGTTTCACCGAAAACTTTCCAAATATGGCACCAACAAGCTTGACTTCCTTGGACCTTGCTACTGCACTTGCTTTCACCCATTCCTGGATTCTTAAATGCTCAGTTTAGAATATATTGGAAAGCCCAGATAGATAAAACTAGCAGTACCATCCGGCATTGCCCTTGTAGGCACGTGGTGGGTCTGCTATAACCTTGTGTATGCATTATTGTGTCATAACTCCCTGTTTTTGTAAAATCTCAAAATTGGAAATCTCATGAAAATCGCCTATACTGATAGCACAGGGCCGGACCCTGACTTTGCAGGGTGAATGGGTGCGGTTGGTCAAATTTCACTATCGCCAGTACATCCCAGACTGGCATGCAGCCCACCAACTGGTATGGAGCTGATGACAACCCCGAACATACACACTTTCACAAATAGATAAAATGGTCTACCATTTCTGAAAACCTGAATCCCGGTCGCCATTTATACAAGGATTCCCTAGTCTTCGCTGCTTCGCTGTGCACTGCATGGCGTTAGTTGTTTACGGGGCGGGCGGTGATAGCTAGTGAATTTAGGCTGGCATCCAGCAAATACTGCAACCCCTGCTCTGTGCAGTCAAACAGCAGGAAATCATCTGCACCGCTAAGCAACGTTACCTTCAGCAAATGCTGCACTCACCATGTACTGCCCAATGTCGGAAATGTAGAAGTGAACTAGGCACAGGTCTAGTCTGCAGCCTTGTCTGCGCCTCTATGGACGGCAATCCTGCTAGACAAAGCGCCATCCTGCATGGCAGAGTTCTCATGTGAGCCTATTAACAATCTTAGTAACCCGGGTGGTATTCCCCAACCCTGCAGCGTCTTCCAGAGGGGCTCACTGGTGACTTGGTCAGAAGCCACAGTGAGGCCAGTCGTTATATTATTTGTTCCATGCTGGTGATTGATGGCACTTGAGTAAGAAGCCATTTAGCGCTGTTTCCATAAACTTTCAGAACCCGGTTTAATATTTTTGGACCCGGCCCGATCTCCAAATGACGCAGTAGCAAACACCTGGCTGTCTGCGTCTAAAACAGATCGGCCCTGGTCCTGCAGGTCAGATTTTGGACCCCTTTTATTTTTGGATGCTGCAGAGCAGAGGGGCACGCTCAGAAGTAGTTGATGTGGAAACACAGATGTGCCAGCATGGTATGTCCAGGCATGTTGAGCTGTGCCATGCACCATTGGGAGGCCAGGGTGCCCAGCAGGAAAGCATAGTGGGTCAATGCGTTTTGCATGGTTTACCATCTAGCTAGCAGCACATGTTCTGCTCGTTTATCGGGCACAGGGCAGTACAGTTATTGCCACACACCTTATCTGTGTGAATTTCCCCATCCTTTGCCCCCTTGCATGCCAAGCTGCCAACCGATTCAGCAGAAAGGGAGGCTGAAAAATAGGGGTCTGGTGTACCAATTGGCACCTCCTTATCCCTCATAGTTATGGGGCATCCTAAGCCAGGGAAAGTGGGACACGAGTTGCCAGTTCTGTAGTGACGTCGGTGCAGATGCAAGCCCTGCGATGAAGCTAAATTAAGAGTTTTGCCTCTTGCAAACGCCACACCCAGCTTTCCCCACAGAGTAAATGCCAGAGCAACAGCAATGTACTTTGGAATGTCTTTGTTAAGGGCCTCAGCATTCTGTGCCATGATTTCCCCCTACCTCTCCCGCTGCCTTCAGCCATACCCATCTCTCTGCACAATGAGCAGGCTGCTGCCCCATCAAGGATGAGGGAAACACTCATGATTAACATCCATCTTCTGCAGACCACCACCAGTGCAACAACGCAAAACTTCCCCAAAACCTGCCGTTTTCCATTACTCATATGAAACTTGTCCTCGGGAGGCTGGGTTACCGCCCCACTCTCCTCCTGGGACAACCTCCTTACCTCACTCAATAAGGTACTGAAGCTCTGCCCCTCACACTCTTGTGAGCCTCCCGCGCTTCTCGCACAACACCACACACGGGTTCCACGTGGAATATCTGCCTATACACAGTTGCGCAATCTTCAAGTTACTCTAGTCTTAAATGTGGACATAGGCTGCCCCCCTACCAGGCTTGCATCATCTCTCCATGCAACCCTGCATAGTGTTGCACTTTATGGCTATGCCATGCGCAGCGAGCAAGGAGCTGTGGATGTCATGCTGTGCACAGGGTGTGAAAGCCTTTTCTGTAGCCTTTGAGGACTTCACTGCTGCCCCATTGTCTTCTCTGTGCCTGCCATTACTACTCTTCAATGTAAGGCAGCGAGGAAGGCCTCTCGCAGCAACACACATTTGCTTATGTGAGTGGTGAGCATTGGCTAGAAAGTCGAGGTGGATAAGAGCAGTTTTAGTGGAGTGTTTCCTCTAGAATCCTCATTGGTGAGGGTGGATTAAAAGCATTGCTCCTAGAGATGGAGGTTGGGGGGTGTGGGGGAGGGAGCGCAGGATTGTTAAAGAGTCTCCAAAGGGTTTACAGGTTCTTATCTATGGATAAGAGTTGCTATTTTGGCACAGGTGAGGAAGATGCTTGTGAAAAGAGCACACAAGAAGGGAGGAGAGGTAGAAGGAGGTGACAGATGCAAGCTCTTTAAAACTATCCTTCAAATATGGCATAAAAAGCAAAGTGCGTTTGTGACAAAGAGGCAGGCAGGCTAGACTTGATAAAGGAAATTCAGTGTTTATTGACTTAACATAATGAATGGCAGAAAATGGAAAACGTCCAAGAAGTCATTTCACAGAAATCTTCTTCCGTTTTCCCTTTAGCTTCAGATTAGTCTCCTGCACGTCACTTGACCTGCGGATTGAAGGAAGGGCTTAGCTGTTGCCTCCGCCTGCTAGTCCTCATATGCCCACAGGCCCTGTGTAGCTCCTGTCTCCACGCCTGTGGGGTTCTGCAACACAACCGAGAATAATCCGGCAGTCCTTTCTTTCCCTCCTGTTTATATAGTAAAGGCTTAATTGACCAATCAGAACTGTCCTTAATGTGAAGGTTATATGAAAATAAAAAATAAAACAAGCACCGCTCCCTTTCTCCAAAGCCGAAGGCAATGGCCTCTCGCCTCTCTCCCCCTGTGTGAAGGCACCGCCCACAACACTCCTCCACCCCGCCGGGACCCCATAACTCAGGTAAGTGTGGCATGCTGGCTTTGTAATCCTGTGGTTGTCCGTATGGTTACACCGGGGTTTTCGCCTGTACTGAGCATGCCGATATGCTGGCTTTCTGAACCGCTCCCCTCCACTCCCGATGTCCACTGATGGGCGGGTAACGTAGCGTGGCTGCCGGCTCCATGAGGCCCTCGCTCCTCATGCCACTGTCTGCCCATGCGTTGCGGCTTCTGCCTGTAATTGCACCAGTCACAGTAGGGCCAGCAGTGGCCAGGTACTCGCCCAGTTGAGTCAGGTGGGTTATGTCCTTTTCGCAGGCCCACCACACCCCAGGGCTGACTGGAGCCATCACAGCCGGGTCGTTCCGTGTCAGGACAGTGGTGGTCCTGGAGTTCCCAAGGGAGTCGAGTGTTCACTGGATTCTCCGTTATGGGGGCGATGGAGAGGGATCGGGAGGACGCGGCTTTCCTCTAGATTCTTACAGTGTTTAATTCCCCCCCCCCCACCCAAGACGACCCCCAAAGGCATGAAGCCAAAACTCGACAAACACCAACCCCTCTCCATTTTCTATACCAGCTATTACCAACTTTAGAAAGCAACTCCTAGCGCACTGATGACTAATGAAGGTCACATGCAAAACAGGAAGAGGGATAACAACTATTCCAAGAAGAAAAATAGGCAAATCCGAAAAACAGCATTCCTAGAATCACGCCCTCATAAAACTTTTTTATTTTTTTTTATTTTTTTGAAACGTCAGTTTAAAATGTCTCGGTACTAAGACTTTGACATCAGACTTTTGTTACAACATGGTGATGTTGTTGATTCCTTTACTAAAGTCAAAAGCCAGCTGAAATGATGCGAGCTGTGGCGCTCCAACATTATAGCTAGAAAATACAGGGGAGGTCAGAAAGGCGGCTATGCTCACCACTATACCACCATAGACATGCGTTTGCTTCCAAATCTAGAGAGTCTATGAAGTCAACTACGGCACAGCTTAGTTTCACAGAACTACCGGCCATGGCAAATGACCACCAATCTCGGGACTCTGGGCTCGCAGGACTATAGTTTCCTCAATGCACGATCCGCTTTGCTGTTGTCTGCGTGCAAGTAGTAAGGAGATGTTCCAAAGATTCGATTTCACGTAGGCAGAAGCGACACTTATTGTTGTTTCCTTTGTTTAAGTGATGAAGCCACAACATCGCCTTGGTTTTTATGGCATTTAGTCGAATTCACAGGAACTGTTCATGGTGATGTCGAGAAGGACAGTTTGTTAGGTAGCGACATGGTACACCCAACTTATGTTCTCCTATTCCAGAGTCTAATGTGGTTGGCATCTTAATACATTGATCGTTGTTCTCAATCCAGCACGAAAGTTCAAACTTTTTTTTTACAGTTTGCGGCCGCATTATCAAGTCGTCTGATGTTAGGTCGGCTCGGATTAGGATGTGTTCCATGCGTTGTTTCCACTCTTCTACTAGGATTGATTTTCCTGAGCCTGGTTTTACGGAAAAAATTTGATATGCAGGTGGAGTGGGTGTCATGGTCATCTTTCGCATTGCCATTAAGGATTTCCACATGACACACATGTGAAGCGAGTTTAATGAGAGTTCATATCTTATCTGCTTCATCGAAATGTAGGTCGGCAGCTTCAAGACGTGCCGCCAAAAGATGCCTTCCAATTTCTGCCAAATGAGACGCCTACACTCCATCCCACTTCTGACCCAAAGGTAATGGCCGGAACTACTTTTGAGCATAAAATGTTAGTACAGGGGTTAGAGTGAATTTTCAGTACGATTTGTTCAGCAGCTGTGCTTGAATCCTGAATTGGATCATTCGATTTTTCATATCGATCTTCCAATGGTGTTCACAGAGCGAGTTGTTAAAGGAGATTCCTAAGTATCTTATTGTTTCCACAACATCCAGATTTTTTTATCGATTTTCCACGTAAAGGGGCGTTTGTATTTGGGGTTTGTTCGGCCAATGATAATGATCTTGGTTTTTTCGGTGTTTAACGCCAGGTCATTTTCATTGAGGTATTCATGTAGATTTGTCATTTGCCGTTGTAAACCTATCTGGGTCCTATCTAAGAGGACAACATCGTCCGCGTAAATAAGGCATCCGATTTCTATGTTGTTTAGGATGGGTGGAAAGCATCTTACATTTTTACGATAAGCTGGAATATCAGCAATAAACAATTTAAATAACTCTGCAGCTAATGGGCAGCCTTGTTTCACGCCCATATTTGTGGGTATTTGATTAGATAAGGTACCTTGGTCATCTAGTCTTATTCCTATGACTGTGTCCGAGTGTGGCGCTCTTATAGGTTCAATCAAGTTGCTGAGACATTTCCAGTTTTTTAGCTTTTGCCATAGTTAAATCGATTAATGCTGTCGACAGCACCTTGTAGATCGACAAAAGCTACATACAGTCGTGTTTTTGCCCTTAGACTTTCAAGTTTTAGTATGGTCATTAATAACAGGTTCACTTCCACACCGACACCTTTGGTAAAGCCTGTTTGCCGTATATCGGGAATTTGTTCCACTATTGACCATTGTACTAACTTTTGGCGTAAGAAGGAAGCAAAGATTTTGCCAGTAGTGTCCAGCAGGGCTATCGGGCGGTAGTTGTTTGGATCCGCCCGACTGCCCTTTTTGTAGATAGGGACAATAATTGCTTTGCGCCATGAGGCTGGAATCGTCATTGTTGATGATAATCGCAAGAATAATGATTCTATAAATATCGCCCATTCCTCATCATTGTTTTTCAACATTGTGTTTGATATTAAGTCTGGACCAGCTGCGTTTGAATTTTTCAAGGACCGTATTACAGCTCTGATATCTTCAGCTGATATTTGCATATCCCATGACATCAAGTTATGTTCCGCTACTCTTATCTCCTCGCATTGAGTATTGCTGAAGATTTTTGCAAAATGGAGTTCCCATTGCGCTGAATCAATCCCATTTGACAGTGTGGCATGGTGTTTTGAGTTACCAGTGTTCAAAATTGCCCAGATTTCACGTGCGTTTTTCTGTACTAGATGTTTCATTAATAACTCTGCTTTATCCTGCTCGATTATTATTTTTGGGGATTTTAACCAATTTCGATACTGTTTGCGACGCATTTGAATTGCTATTTTAGTTGTTCCTTCGTCGTTAGCGGCGTTTCGAGATTTCTTCAAATTCCTCACGTCACGTCGCATCTCCTTTTTGGCTTGTGTCAATAACATAGATTATAGATGTTTATGTTTTAGCCCCATGATGCAGTTAGAGGCTCTCACAATGATGAAGTCTGATAGTAAGGGAACATAATCCACAGACATTTCCTCGTCAAGAAATTTCGGGTTGATGTTTTGTATTTTGGAACTGTCTATCCTGAGACGGTTTCCACCGGCATTCACAGAGATTGGAATGTCGTGGATTCTTTTTTCATTTGTCCATTCCACTATGCAGGCAAGGCGCAAGAGATTGTGGTCACTATTTGACATAATAGATATTGTAAGCGACAAATCTTTTTCAAATAAGTTTTGGGCCACCCAAAAGTAGTCAATTGACTGTGCCTTATGATCTGACCACGTTTGCTTCGGCGGTTGATCGCCTGGCACATGACCGTTGACCATTTTACAGTTACGACTGCGTAATGCCTCGCTGCAGTGGTGTCCACGACTAGTTACTTCGTTGTTAGGTAGTAGTCTGAACACGTGGTTAACTGGGTCGTATCTGAACCAAGTACAATTTAGATCGCCGGCACAGATTGAGAGATTCTTGTAGTTCAGTATCACATTGTCAATTTGAAGTGTCATTGAGTCAAGAAACTATTTTGTACTGCTTTTTTTTGGGTTTCAGTACCTATTTAAGATGAACAAGTGCTTCCTTTTGGCTATGATTTTGTTGTTTGATTGAAGTAGGGCTCCTTGCACGAAAGGGATTGAACTAAATGAGTCGATGAGCCACCACCAGGTGTTTATCCTAATCATCATCACTAGGCCGGAGGAAGGGCGCCCTTTTGCGTTTTTAATTGCAGGATTTAGTAGAATCACAAAACTCTCTAGACGGGGGCTCACTTAGCAATGTCTCTTATAGGTGGATGACAAATAACTTTTCCATCTCAACATCGAATTGGTTAAATAGGTGGGTGAATCCTCTAGTGTTCCAGGATAAGAATTCTCGAGTGCATTCGGTGGTGATTGCTAGTGGCTAATGCCGATGGGCTATGTCGTTTTGGATGTTATGTTTAGGGGCCTGGTTTGTACGCGGTGTTTGAGGATTGGAAGTTTGCATAGCTCGGTGTAGGTCTGCACGTCTTTGTTCCGGGTTACTGTGAGAAGCACTCCTTGGGCTGGTCCTAGGCATGTCAGCGCCAGGACTGGTTGGTTCAACTGTTATATCAAATCCAAAGAGTAGCAGTTCGTCTGAAGCATTCAAAATGGTATTACAGACTGAAGCGGAGGAAATATGCAATAGGACTTCGTCGCAACAGCGTTCCGTTGCATATTCTACGATTCTTATGTTGTCAGACGGGATTGTTCGGAGTGATGGAATGCAGCTGAATAATTTCAGCACGTTATTGCGATTCAAGTTCAATTCTTCATCTTCCTGATGTAGATTTTGTAATATCAATTTACAGTTCAAGGAACTATTACCGGAACGTAATGATGTAGAAGCATGCGAAGAATAATGCACTTGCTCGTTTCCTTGGGATCTGGTATATTTGGGGTTCATCATTGACAGCGTTTTTTTTTCGCATTTTGCTCAGATACCGTTGACACGTGAACAGACTTCTTAGCCTTGTACACCTCCGAAGTTGAGGTTTGCAAGGGTCCGGCAGGTAGAGCTTCCGGGACCACGCTGGAATTGGATGTCGGTTGATCATTTGAGACCTCATCAGAATAAGTGGAGAGTTCACAGATGTCAATCGAGGCACTTGAGGATTTACTTGTGATGCTTTCTGGTCCTGAATCAACTCTGACGCTTGCTGGAGGGAATTCCAATTCGACTAAGGTCCTTAGTGAGTTTCCCTTCAGTATGTACCCTTTTGAGGGCACTCAATTTGGACGGCTCTGTGTGGGAGAATAAACCTGACTTGATTTCTGCAGGTACATTTCGGATAAAGTTTTCTGGCTTCTGAGACCGTACACCTTTCTTAGTGATGGGCCCCTTTTTTCTTTGCGTTGATTGCAGTGGTTGTCGAGTTGGGATACTATATACATTCTTTGTTGTGGCCTCTATTGATTTGGCTGATCCTTGAAAAATTCCAAAGGACACCGAGGGCATTGCGGGTGCGACACTCGAAATTTGATCTTTCATTTGTTGGGCCGTTGTTTCGAGTAAAGCTGGAACATTACAAGGCATGTCCAGATTTATATGTTTTGCTAAGGTGTTCACACCGAGTGAAGATGTTTTTTGAGGAGGCTCCTTAGATGTTAATTCTACCTCTGTTCTATTTATGGACTGTTCATGTGAATTGCTCGCGTCTTGAGACAAGTTTTTAGATGTTGTGATTGAAGTTACATCGTTTCTTCCGGCAGGCGTTAAGTCATTTTTTTGTGCCTCGATGTTTAAGCTAGTCATGTTAGAAGAGTGGCGCATCCATTTCACTGCCTCAAGTAAGCCATCAGATAAAGAATCATTCTGACAATTATGGCGTGCGGCAAGATCACTTAATCGCTCTTGCCAGCGCAAAGTGCGTTCTGCTTCCTGTGCCAGCTGGACTTGCAGGAAGTGTGTTGCCGAGTCAAAACTGTCCATCTTTTCCTTTAATGAAATGATGAATGATGTCTGATCTTTGTGGGCCTCATGGAGGGGCTCATACATCTTCAAAAATGGCAGAAGAGCTGCGGATGAGGCAGCTAAGACATTGTTATATATCTGCATTGCTGCCGCTGATGAGACTTGGTTTCGACTCAGCACCGGTCTTGTCCGCTGAGCTTATATGTGTGCTATTCTTTGTCTCCAAATTGGGGTCACTTATTAATGATAAGTTTCCAGTTTCATTCGTCGCAGAGACTTACAGTGAATATAAGTGGTCTGATCGTGATCCACTGTTTCTCTGTGAGGACGATGATGTTGTTGTGTGGGGTTGGGTTCGAAGTTTGCTTAAAGGTAGACTTGTTACCCGATCTGCTCCATCGTTTGATAGGCGATTGTCGCGTGATAACAAGCCATTTTTGTGGCATTTCCCCGTTGAAACACTCATGATCTGCTCGAGGTTTTTTCGATGTTTCTGAATTAAGATTGTTGTTGTTGCGGGATAAATCAGCGTGAGGTCTTTCCATTGCACGTCCTGATAAAAAATTGCATGTTCGTTGCTTTGCGTCTTCTTCGTCAAATGGGAACCGTGGGTAGGTGGACATGCTGTATGATGGTATTTGTGCAGCTGGTTTTGTGTTATCTACCCACCTGGACTCTTTTGGTTGATCTTTCGTGTTCACCTGAAGAGGGTTTTTTGTCGTCATATTAGTTACTGACGAGCAGCCTGCCAAAATTGTTTCATCATTATCAGCAGAGTCGATGAGTATTACGGGCAGCGCTGTGTATGTTGTTACAGCTAGGTCATTCAATATTTCGTTTTCAACCTCGTCTTGTGAGACTTCCATTAACTCTGCGTCCCTTCATTCAAAGGCGGTGAAGAACTCAAATATTTCGGATTGGATTGGCTCGGATGACATTGGATTTGTTATACTATGGTTGAGAGGGGGTAAGTCAAGCAAGGTTAGTAGAGGTCTTTGTAGTGGAATGGCTAGATTGACAACCTCGTTATCCAAAGCTGCGGGTACAGCAATAGCCTCGGCTTCACTTTCAAGTGCGCCTTTGGACCCGCTAGAGCCCTCAGAGTTGTTTGGATAACTTTGCGCAGCGTCCGAAGCTACGATGGCATCAAAAAAGGTTCCTGGTAGTATTTGAGTCAGCGGGGACTTGAATCAGCAGACAGTTAGAAATGTCAGCGTTTTCAGAGGTAACAGGAAGACTGATAATCGTCTCTTCTACGACTCCAATTTCATTAATAGGTATGTGCGCATTCTCCACGTTCATCACAGGGCAATTTCCCGGGTTTTTACTCATTACTAAAGGGGACATGTTGTCTGCTGATAAGTTAACAGTTAGTAGGATCAGGTTGTAAACAAGGATCTACTAATTTCTTTGACACTTGTATACGTGATACGGTGCTTACCTTGGATGTCTCAGGACAAGAGTCTGCTTTTAAAGCGGTCCAGGGATTCTGCATCTGACGTTGTTGGATAGTCTTGTGTCTGGTTTGTGGCCCAGCCTGGCCCCCCTGTTCTGATTGTGCAGTCATTTCAGTCACGACACTGTACAACTCACAGCCTCGACCAGACCTAGACTGACTCTACACTAATTCCCTTTTTGGTGCACACCAGTGCGCCAAACAGTCGCTCAACAGTCACTGGGCTTGTCTCCTGACAGGCTTAACGCTGCAAGGGTGGTAGCCTCCGAGCTTTGATGAAGTTCAGAGTCACGTGATCGGGTCACGAGTGCACTGTAGCCCCACCTCCTCCAGGAAGCGCGTTGGTTCTGCGTTGCCGGCAAGAGCCTAGGACAGCTCGCAATGCCGGGTAAGAGGAGTAGCTTCAACTGCTAACAAGAGTTCATTTTTCGAAACGTACTATGCGTTCGAAAAGGACTGTATGTGCTTTACTCTACGAATACAGAAACTCACAGGTTTCCTATATCGGTCAAACACTAATTTTTATTTATTTTATTTTTGCATTTGTAAAGCGCCACGCAGCCCAGAGGCACCAGGGCCCTGTTTCAAGAAAATGACTTAGTTACAGTACAATAGAGAGTGTTTATATCACCAGCAGTACAACTTCGATTGCTTTACATGTTTTTCAAGCGGGACCGAATTCAGTTAAGGGCAAGCCTTAACATACATGCTTAAGCAAACAATAGTTGCTTAGATGCATTTTACAGTATTCTATTACATCAGCTGCAAAATAATAGGATATGTAGTGTGTGTACATACACACACAGTATTGACACTTAGGCTAAAGATGCAACCGATATCAAAACCTACGAAAAATGGGTTTAGGTCGAAATGACCGGAAAAAAAAAAAATGAAACGACCAAAAGTTCTAAAAATGCTACCACCAAAGGATCGAACACCAAAAGAACCTTTGGTGGTAGCATTGAAAAAAAAACAGGGGCTTCGGGGGTGTCCCCTGCATTGCCCCGCTTAGTATACTTTATGGTATAGTGAGCGAGGGCTGCGGGGGACACGCCCGCAGACTTCCATGTAAAAAAATAAAAAAGGACCCTGCAGTGCCAGGAACCCAGTGTGAAGATGAAGGTAATTGGGGTTTGTTTATGTTGGTGGTGTGGGTGGGGGTGTGTTGGGGGGTGTTATGGGTGTGTTGTGTGTGTGTGTGTGAGAGAGTGTGTGTGTGTGAGAGTGTGTGTGTGAGAGTGTATGTGTGTGTGAGAGAGTGTGTGTTTTAGCAAATTATCGGGGCTGAAATGACCGAAAACAAAGTGTTTGAACTTTTGGTCATTCGAGCACTTCGTTTTCGGATATTTCGGCCTTGACAATTTTGCATTCGGTCAAAACACTTGGATTCCGGGAAATGTACAGCTCAGTGTTGCAATTTACATACATGAAGAAAAGTGACTACATATTAGCACATAGAGGTGGGTCCTGACCGCCAAGCAACCAATCAGAATGTTCAGAGTGCAGTAAATAACTACTGGCATTGAATGCATTCGGGCTTCAAAAGCATAACTCGGCGGCGAGCCATTATTGCATGATAATGACCCCTCCCTCGATCTATAAGCCTGCAGCGAAACACTTCACCACATTTCTGAAGTGCATTGTCACTAGAGCACGCCTTCTAGGTGAACTCCCAAAGCAATCGACCGCCTGCCCCCATGTTCAGACTGTTTAATGGTTTCAAAAGGTGTATTAATATAGTTATAGCCAACGTGGCTTTGTAATTAAAACAAAACATCATATACATTACATCATTTACCAATACTTTCTATGATATAACACATATCAGCTGGTCCCTACTGTGATGCTGGAAATGCATCTGAGGGACAGGGCCTCTGAATCCTTGTCCTTTTTCTGTTTTTACCGTGTGTTCTGTTAGGTTTTCTGCCCCGGAGTCCATGTGGGACTCCTGGCAGTGCAGCTCTCTCTTTTGGTTTGGTGAACAGACCCATGGGATACCCTTATGGCGCCCATGGGTAGGGGTACAACCCTGTGCCCCTAGTGTATGTTTTTGGGCACCTGTGGGTGGCCCCAGAGCAGGGTATGGGCTGGTGGCAGCTCCGCGCTGAATATGACAGGTGCTCCGGGTGTCCTCCATTTTGGGATACCCAGGCCCTGCCATTGGGATCTGTCGATTCCTGATAGAAAACAAGATGGCCCCTGTGGCCTCTTGCTTTCTATAGCCTGTTATCGTGTTTTCCCAAAGTCCTGGGAAGCCCTGTCTCTGTCCCTTCCACCTGACTGGCTGTTGGGTGGAAGTTCCATGTAGGGTATTGTTGTGAAGGCCCAGCTAGACTGACTGGAGCCTTCCCAGTGACTGTATGTTGTGGGTACCTCCTGTGGGTGGGACCTGGGTGAATGGGGTGTGTGACCGATATACACTTCTTGTTGTGGTTGTCTGGTTTCTGGCATGAGAGACAAAGACCGAGACAACCCTGCCCGAAACTGGCCTGAATGCAGTGTGTAGTGTTGAATGGCTGGGTACTTGTCCCAATCCACATTCCTTGTTGTGAGTGTCTGGAAGGGAGGAGTGTGGCCTGAATGCACTGTGTACCTGATTGGCTGACTGACTGCATGAATGCCCTGCAGTATGATTGGCTGCTGAGTGTGTGCCAGCAGCGTGGATGAGAGAGAGGATAGTATATCTGGGGACCTCTCACCACTGGAAAAAAAGTGTTCAGAAGGGACCTTTGGTTAAGAAGCGACCATTGTGCTCTTACAGCAGCCGGGGAGCCGAGTCTCCACTCTACGAGTAACTGGAACTGCTGATCCTCGACGTCCATGTCATGATCTCTGCTTCCAAAAGGTCAGGGTTTTCCCAACTCCCTTGGAAGCAGATCCATAACCCAGGTTCCGAGTGCCAACCAATCCCAATTGGGACCTTTTGGACCCAGTCCTGGCGCCAGTGGCACCAGGCTCATAAATATGCCCAGTCCCAGCGCTGGAAGCGCCGGGCTCATAATGCTTGGGTGGACTTACCTGCAGCAGACCATGCTGCTTACTTGCCTGCCAGTTGAGCCTCTGATCCTCTTCTGTTTGGAACTACTTTTCCTGTTGGGTGGGGCTGGAGCCACTCCCTAGATTCAGAACACTGGAACTCTTCTGGAAGGCAGGAACTCTTTACTTACCAGGAACTCTTTTCTTACTTAGGCGTGGCTGTGGAAGGAGACACCTAAGCACTACAGGAGGCTATTTAAACCACACCCGGTGGATGAATCTTGCTTTGCGTTATTCTGCACCCTCTGCAGCAGAACGCTCATCGTGTCTTCTGCATCCGGTCCTGGGCCTAAGGAAAAAGGCTTACCATCCTGAATCCAGTCTTCAGCAACACCTATAAAGACAAGAAAGAACAGGTTAGCATTCCGGCATCTGAAAGGCAAAGGCTTACCTAATCTTCGTGCGCTCCGGAGGTCTTCACACTGCATTCCGGCATCTGAAAGACAAAAGCTTACCAACTCTTCGCACGCTCAGGAGGCCGTCGGCGCTGCATCCCGCATCTGAAAGACAAAACAAGGTGCGTTTAAAGACATTGGGGAACTTTGATACTCACGTGCCATTACTCCTTTCCACATCTAACCCAGTGGGTATCCCGGCACCCTGCAGCCGCTCCGAACTTTTACCTGCAAAATAAAAAGACAGTTAGAGCGCATCGTGAAGCTGGCAACAAGCGCTTACTTACGTGCTTCCAGGCGCTTCTATCCATCACACGGGCTCCATCTTCAACTCACTTGAGCCCGTCATCCGCCATCGCCGGAACCCTGCAAAACAAGAGACATCATTATTAAAGACTTTAAAGACATTTGAGTTACTCGAAACTTACCGTTCGTGCAGTAAACGACGGACAGCAGTCCTCTGAAGTCAAGAGGCCTGCGCTACCTATCCAGTGAAGAAACTGGTTACAGCACCCTGCCCCGAGGCAGATGGAGAGCTCGGCATTCACTTACCTAAGGTGAGAGCGTTAACCTGTGGGGGGTCTACAGGAGAGGAGAAGGGGAAAGAGATAGGGACACCCCAATAACCCCAGTTCATTAACCCCGTATTTTCTATCTGCAGACATCT
This sequence comes from Ambystoma mexicanum, assembly GCF_040938575.1. Taxonomy (NCBI): domain Eukaryota; kingdom Metazoa; phylum Chordata; class Amphibia; order Caudata; family Ambystomatidae; genus Ambystoma; species Ambystoma mexicanum. The sequence continues at coordinate 1,679,751,976 of NC_090937.1, forward strand.
TACTCTGCACGTCAGGCATACAGGGCACAGAGGTCCAGCCCAAAGAGCCAACCGGGTGCTGCACATCACCTTTGAAGATACGGTAGTCGCCCAGTCAAGACCGGCGCCTCTGCGAGAATCAGGTGAGCGTTACAGTCCAGCTGGAAGAAGAAGACTTGCTGTGGCATTTGCTTCGACCGATCTGAAGGCTGACGAGATCGTCGAGGGCTGACCCGAGAGAGGACCTGGTAAGGCGCCCTCTCCCCGTGCTCCGAGGGACCATCGAGCACCGCTCCATCTTCGCCGAAGCGCCCTGGAAGACAGACCCTCGAAAGGCTGTCGACCCGAGACGGGACCGCTGAGGAGATCGAAGTGAAGCACCCGGACATCGACGCCGTCGAAGTCCATTGCCGTCGACCAGGGTTCACAGGTTTGTGTAACCGCTGGAGGCCCGTCGAAGTTGTGTTGCCCAGCCGTGGGAACCACTTGACGCCGTGCCACCGACGACCGGAGCCGTCCGCTCCTTTGCCTAAGAACATTCAATCGAAGGACTCTCTCGACCGCATCATCGACCGCTTATCCTGCCGGAGAAAGTCGAGGCCGACCAACGCGCCGAGGAGTAACTTGCCGGTGGGTTTCCCGCCACCCAACGACCTCAAAGACTTGGACGATTCGACGCCCTTGCTGGGTTTCAGTCTCTACAATCTTTGCGGTCCAGAACTATTGTCATCGAGGTGCCCCGCACACCTCCGCCTTGCAGGACGCCGACGTCTCGACGCCGACGAGCACCGCTCGGACGAAGCTGCCGCCTCTTCGACATCGTTCTACCTCGTTTGTCAACGGACGTTCGACGCCCCCTGCCTCCCGCCTGAAAGGGAAGGCATTCAAGAAGGGCCGTCGATTCCCCGTCGCCGAACAGCGAGTCCGTCGACGTTTTGTCGACGCCTTCGAAGAGCTCGACTCCACCAGGTACATTGGGGGGGTAAAAACATTGTAGGAGAGAATAAGACTTGCAGAGCAATGTATGGACTGGGCTTGTGCTATATCTTTCTTTACAGGTTGCCCAGGTGGGGGGATCTCCACACAGAACTGTGCCCAGTGGTAGGGGTCAGTATTCTGCCTATTGCTCAACCATCTTATTTTCTCTCCTCTCTCTATTGCTGGTTTCACTCTATTGGTCTGTGTGGCATCGTACAGTATTGTTCATGCACTTCAATGGGATCTAGGGTGGTACCACTTTAGGATTGTAAATATTTGTCATTGTAGATTTTGCCAGAGTACAAAGTGAGTTATCATGATGAATGTACATAACCTTAACTATTGATTATATAAAGACTGTGTTCTAACCAATACAGAGTGTGGACATTCCTTTGTGGGGGCTTGGGGATACACTGTACTTAAGAACCAGCCTGCATCACCTCCTGAGAAGCTAGGCCTTGATTGCTCGACCATTGCTACCGAATAGAGAATCTTGGCTGGGGTCTCCTGTGCCTCTCCTCCACCATATAGGGAGTGGGAGTACAGACACCCCCCACCGGTCGTAGAGGCCCGTCTCTCGCACCTACTCTAGACACTTTAAAATCTCCTACCATCTCCAAATAAATAAGATTAAGATCATCACCAATCATAAATGTGCACCATAAACCATCAATCTCATTAAAATCAACCAAATTATTAAAAACGTGTGTTTCAACTTCATTGGACAATTATCAAGTGTTTGAGAGACCCAGTCTCAACCCTGCCGCATTGGCAGCAGTAGCGCATCTCACAACAAACACCCCTTCTTGCACCCATGGTCGCAAGAGCTACTGAGGTGTTGAATTTCATAATCAAGTAGGGTCGAAACGTTCTTACACTAGGGTATGCCGTAATGTACTTTGGCAGAGATGTTCAAGTCAGCCTGGCTTGACAATAAAGCACACTATGTACTTCAGTTGCAAGTTTGACTATATTATCTTCCTAGGTGTAATCTCGCAGTTTCCTTTTTAGCCAGGACTGGAGCCCTCCTCTGTCTGTGGTACGAGTAAAGCCTACAGTCCATTTCTCATAGATGGTTTTAAGCGTACCCATTGGGCCAATTAGTGAGCAATTGACCAACCACAGAAATGCCTCGACATAGGTAACAATGATGGTATCATTTTCTCATTTGTACTAATTATCAAAAGAACATCACAAATTGGCTTAAGTATGCAGACATTATGCTTTTATGTCAAACTCAAGATATATATATTACACAGACATATTCAGGGGCATACAATCTGGCTTCGAATGCTACAAGCTGTGCACAATATTTAAGACCCCATATCACAACTGCATATTGCAAGATAGCTCTTATTTTAGCCATATAAATGATTAGTATGGCGTGTGCGGAGTACCCCACGTTTCTGCCTATTAAGACACCAAGAGCATTAGCGGCTACTTGGCAGCGTAATTTTAAAGATGTGCAATGCAAATTCCAATTCAATGTGTCTTCCATTGGTATACATAGGTATTTATGGGTGTGTGCTTGTTCAAGATTCTTATTACACAGTTTCCACACAAACTTCTTTGATATTTTTTAACCGTAAATATCATGACCTTACTCTTCTCTATGTTGATAGACAAACCATTTGAGCTGGAGTAAGCAGCCAATACATCCAGCATCCGCTGTAGGCCTGTGGGGGTATATAGTCTTCAATCAGCAGGTTGTCCGCATAGGCAGCCAGTCGATGACAGCAGTACTCAGCTACAATGGATTAGCCCGTTATGTTTGTAAAGGCTACTTGCATTTCTGCAAGATACAGATTAAAAAGAGTTTCTGCCCCTACGCAGCCTTGCTTAACACCTCTACTAGTCAGCAACATAGCACTCTACCAGTCAAATTCATTCTCAATATCAGAGTAAAGTAACATCAGCATTTTTAGCAAGCCTTTTGGGATGTTTCATGTGTTTAGCTTCTGCCATAAACGGTTCCTCCAAACCATATCGAAAGCGGCAGCGAAATCGATGAAGGCAGAGTAAACATAAGTTCTCTGCGCTTCCATGCATGTTCGATTGTCGATGACAGAATGATTAGGTTATGTGTTATGCTAGCTTTTGATCTAAAACCTTTTTGGTTTGGAGGCAAGATTTTGTTTTCAACTATCCATGTGTTAAGTTCAAGAAGTAACACGCGTGCGAAGATTGGAGGGAATGTCGAGCATAGCTAACATTCGGAAGTTGGCTGGGTTGTCCAAGGCCCCTCTTTTGTAGACAGTGAGAATACGATTGACATTCCACGTCTTTGGGGTCATTCCAGTCTTACCGAAGTGTGTAAATTAGAGGTGAAGAGCCACCGCCTATAGTTCTGGCTCCATTTTCAACAATTTGATACAGACCCCATTGGGCCCAGCAGCTCGAGAATTGTAGAGGTGCTCTATTACGCGTCATACATCTGATATTTTTACCTTACATTCCCAACACTTCGGCAAAGGGAAAATATCTTTTGTATCTTCAGCACGACCAAGAGTTGCTTTTATGTGGTCGCTCCATTTCACTTCCAGGATACAATTTATGGTTAATTCTCTTTTTCCACGCATCAAAATCTGCCACATCCCTAGAGAGTTATTAGATAATGCCAGCTTGGCCATTTTTGTTCCATTGATTAATCTCACACTGCCTCTTGGGCTGCGTCAACCATTGTTGATAGTTCCTGCTTAACAGGAGGTTACCATCTTACTAACCGATACGACATTTGCCCCACTATTTCGCTGAGCAACAATGGTCGCTATGTCACAACTCAGTCTTTTTTGCTGTACCATACAGCTTGTCGTGATCTTGCCTCAAGCAAATACATTTATTCGAACGCTCCATACCAGTTTTATAAGTTCTACTGTCTAGAACCTGTGTGCGAATGGTTTCCATCATTCGAGAAAAATTTTCCATTTTCATTTCCTTTGTGTCTGCCCCCTCCATTCCCTTGGCTATAAACCGTGGTACCACGTCCTGTCCTACACCGTTAGCAGAATAGAGGTTTTGCTGATGCCAATGGATGCAATTTTGTGCCTCGTTCAAATACAGGAGTCCATTGCAATCACTGTCCTCTCTTCCTGGTGTTATGGAAGGGAATACCAGTCAAGACCACAAGGGCAGATGATCACTCTCGTCCCGCCTTACTATGCTCAGTCTTTGAGGTAATCTAAACCACTTAGATTAGAGAACAGTCAATTGTGGTCACAGACCTCCCTTCTATCCTAGTAAATGCCAAATTGGCATCGCGTTAAATTGAGGATGTCATGGGAAGCTAGGGGTAAATCCCACATCTCCCCTTCATTACTAGGATTAGTGCACTTTGGATGATACAATCATCATTTAATGGGAGGGCGCCAATTTTTGCAATGAAGTCACCGGCCAACCATATTGGATGGCAATGGGTGTACTGTCGGAGTAAATTCCCCACCGCCCTTGCGTTCTCTTTTGTCGCCACCATGGTCGGTGGGTCATATATGTTCATGACAAGGATCACAACATTTAGATGGCAAACGTCGGGAGAGGATTGTTTCAGCCTTACTATACTGCATAGGGATTTAACTATTATGAGCAGCCCACCTTTGGTCTTCCCTTTGGCCCGTCTGGCTATTTGATGTACCGTACTACGGCCGTCAAATAGCACCTCTGATGTTAACCACGTTTCTTGCCGTGCTACTATTCTAAAGAGATCTAACATAGATATCAAGCCTTCCTCCTCAAACATATGAGCATGTCCCCTCGTATTCCATGTATACATTGTTGCTATGTTAGCAGTGTCATCAACGCTCAGCTGAAAAATATGGTTTATAGCTTGCAGGCATCCACTGCCAGTACACTTCTGGAGCGACCGCCTTACCTTCTACTGATGATACATTTACGCCATCCTCAGCTGTCTTTGAACCACTCAATGTTGGTTCAGAAGTGCCTCTTACTGACCGGCTAATCATTTGGGCATGGCCCTGCGCACCCATTTCTAGTTGAGCACTTAATGAATCGGTTGTAGGTTTATTAGAACAACTATTTTCCATCAATGACGGGCGACTTTATCATTGGGATTAATGCTATTGTTGTCAACTCCCAAAGCAATCGACCGCCTCCCCCTATGTTCGGACTGTTTAATATAGTTCAGGTTGCAGCGAGGAGATACACACCTTCCTTTCCGCATGCTTCAGTTTCTCAGCTTTCAGAAGTGGCTGCACAGAGACATGTTGCCGCTATAAGGCTCACCTAGACAAGCAAGAAAACATCAGACGTTAGTGGTGTTTAAACACTGCAAGTTGGCAGCTTGTGACCTTTGCAAGGGAACGTGCAATGACAGCAGAGCTCAGTGCATGACTAAGGAGGATGCAGAGTGCTGCTGAAAGATGCTTGGATGTCAACAAGCGAAGCAGCAGCCAGATCTGCCACAGGCCATTAGTGCTGAAGAGGTGACAGTGTATGGGTCTACCGCATAAAGCGCTGCGCTTTAAGCCAATAGCACCATTCAGTACTTCTGCTTCAACATGCTAAAGAAGAGTACCTGCACTCTTGCGCATCCCAATAATACAGATTAGGACATTTCATTACCATGTACAAAAATGAAGGACTAAACTGAGAAGGCACCCATACTCACACCTACCGAACACATACCAAGCATTCCCCCATTCAGGAGATGACTTAGAAAGAAAAAAAGGAACCCTGGATAAGCTTTCACTGGCTACAACGCCTTGGTCAGAGTCCCCGTGTACTGTTCTCCACCGCTGTACGCTTCAAGGGCAATAAGCAGGGCCAAAAAGGCCTGTATTAACAACAGTGCGCCAGAGAAGATTTTGAAGTGCGAGTATTTTACTCCATATTATTTAAAGCTGGGATTAAAATGATTTTTTAGGGAGTAAAAATGTAATCCCTGTTCCCAATGGGGATATTTTATAAGCGAGTAAAGGTTTTTTGTAATAATGTTAGCACCTAGTTATTCATAAACATTAAAAAAAAAGATACATGTTTAGTTCTACCAATCAGGCAGTAATAGTCGTTTCGTCCTGTGGTACTATGTGCACTTCTGGTCCAAACATATCCATGGTGCTTTGTGGGTGAAAGCAGGGATCACAAGGTCCTACGTGTCCATTTCCTATATTTTTTTTTTAAACAGTGGAGTGCAAGGAGCTTGCGTTAACATTCCTGGGAACCTTGGATTTGCTACAGGAACTATTGTCTTACCCATTTGCTGCTGCACGGGTGCACTTTACCTCGACACGCATCCGCTTTAAAATCTATGATCAGTGTGGAGCACCAGGAGAGTGCTGCTAGCACTGCTGTTGGCGCCAAACATGACCTGTTCATGTAATATTTAAGTGGGTGAGTGCTGCATTAGGTTAGACTCATTTGTATGCCAAATCGCCTTCGCCTGCAAGACCCGCCCGGCACTGCACTTTTTGCAGGGGACCGGTGGATTTGTTCTCCATGTCCCTGAGTAAGTGGGAACCTTTCTTTTACTCCAACCCTGGGATTCATGTTTGTGTTTCTCCATGCTTTATGATATTTACTATACGCCCAGACCCTGAGCTGGCAAGGCGCAGTTACAGACCGTTTAAAAAGTGGCTACAGGAATCATTGCAGATAGTTACACAATGGGTTAATGAACAATTACAATCACAATCAAATGAAAACAACAAAGTACAAACAATTTGTGGTCGGTACTGACAAGGAATCTAATCAGAGCAAGACCAGAAGAGTGGGGAGACTGGGATGTAGACAGGCCAGGTTAGGCTGTGTGGAGTCTAATCAGAGCTAGGGGACCGGAGGAGTGGTGAGACTGGGATGTAGACAGGCCAGGTTAGGCTGTGTGGAGTCTAATCAGAGCTAGGGGGTCAGAGGAGTGGGGAGACTGGGATGTAGACAGGCCAGGTTAGGCTGTGTGGAGTCTAACCAGAGCTAGGGGACCGGAAGAGTGGGGAGACTGGGATGTAGACAGGCCAGGTTAGGCTGTGTGGAGTCTAACCAGAGCTAGGGGGTCAGAGGAGTGGGGAGACTGGGATGTAGACAGGCCAGGTTAGGCTGTGTGGAGTCTAATCAGAGCTAGGGGGTCAGAGGAGTGGGGAGACTGGGAAGTAGACAGGCCAGGTTAGGCTGTGTGGAGTCTAATCAGAGCTAGGGGGTCAGAGGAGTGGGGAGACTGGGATGTAGACAGGCCAGGTTAGGCTGTGTGGAATCTAATCAGAGCTAGGGGACCAGAAGAGTGGGGAGACTGGGATGTAGACAGGCCAGGTTAGGCTGTCTGGAGTCTAACCAGAGCTAGGGGACCGGAAGAGTGGTGAGACTGGGATGTAGACAGGCCAAGTTAGGCTGTGTGGAATCTAACCAGAGCTAGGGGACCAGAAGAGTGGTGAGACTGGGATGTAGACAGGCCAAGTTAGGCTGTGTGGAATCTAATCAGAGCTAGGGGACCAGAAGAGTGGGGAGACTGGGATGTAGACAGGCCAGGTTAGGCTGTGTGGAGTCTAACCAGAGCTAGGGGACCGGAAGAGTGGGGAGCCTGGGATGTAGACAGGCCAGGTTAGGCTGTGTGGAGTCTAACCAGAGCTAGGGGGTCAGAGGAGTGGGGAGACTGGGATGTAGACAGGCCAGGTTAGGCTGTGTGGAGTCTAATCAGAGCTAGGGGGTCAGAGGAGTGGGGAGACTGGGATGTAGACAGGCCAGGTTAGGCTGTGTGGAGTCTAATCAGAGCTAGGGGACCGGAAGAGTGGGGAGACTGGGATGTAGACAGGCCAGGTTAGGCTGTCTGGAGTCTAACCAGAGCTAGGGGACCGGAAGAGTGGGGAGACTGGGATGTAGACAGGCCAGGTTAGGCTGTCTGGAGCCTAACCAGAGCTAGGGGACCGGAAGAGTGGGGAGACTGGGATGTAGACAGGCCAGGTTAGGCTGTCTGGAATCTAATCAGAGCTAGGGGACCGGAAGAGTGGGGAGACTGGGATGTAGACAGGCCAGGTTAGGCTGTGTGGAGTCTAACCAGAGCTAGGGGACCCGGAAGAGTGGGGAGACTGGGATGTAGACAGGCCAGGTTAGGCTGTGTGGATTCTAATCAGAGCTAGGGGGGGTCGGAAGAGTGGGGAGACTGGGATGTAGACAGGCCAGGTTAGGCTGTGTGGAGTCTGATCAGAGCTAGGGGACCGGACAGGCCAGGTTAGGCTGTGTGGAATCTAATCAGAGCTAGGGGACCGGAAGAGTGGCGAGACTGGGATGTAGACAGGCCAGGTTAGGCTGTCTGGAGTCTAACCAGAGCTAGGGGACCGGAAGAGTGGTGAGACTGGGATGTAGACAGGCCTGGTTAGGCTGTCTGGAATCTAATCAGAGCTAGGGGACCGGAAGAGTGGCGACACTGGGATGTAGACAGGCCTGGTTAGGCTGTCTGGAATCTAATCAGAGCTAGGGGACCGGAAGAGTGGCGAGACTGGGATGTAGACAGGCCAGGTTAGGCTGTCTGGAGTCTAACCAGAGCTAGGGGACCGGAAGAGTGGCGAGACTGGGATGTAGACAGGCCTGGTTAGGCTGTCTGGAATCTAATCAGAGCTAGGGGACCGGAAGAGTGGGGAGACTGGGATGTTGACAGGCTAGGTTAGGCTGTGTGGACTAGGGGATCGGAAGAGTGGCGAGACTGGGATGTAGACAGGCCAGGTTAGGTTGTGTGGAATCTAATCAGAGCTAGGGGACCGGAAGAGTGGGGAGACTGGGATGTAGACAGGCCAGGTTAGGCTGTGTGGAATCTAATCAGAGCTAGGGGACCGGAAGAGTGGGGAGACTGGGATGTAGACAGGCCAGGTTAGGCTGTGTGGAATCTAACCAGAGCTAGGGGACCGGAAGAGTGGGGACACTGGGATGTAGACAGGCCAGGTTAGGCTGTGTGGAGTCTAATCAGAGCTAGGGGACCGGAAGAGTGGGGAGACTGGGATGTAGACAGGCCAGGTTAGGCTGTGTGGAGTCTAATCAGAGCTAGGGGACCAGAAGAGTGGCAAGACTGGGATGTAGACAGGCCAGGTTAGGCTGTGGGGAATCTAATCAGAGCTAGGGGACCGGAAGAGTGGCGAGACTGGGATGTAGACAGGCCAGGTTAGGCTGTGTGGAATCTAATCAGAGCTAGGGGACCAGAAGAGTGGGGAGACTGGGATGTAGACAGGCCAGGTTAGGCTGTCTGGAGTCTAACCAGAGCTAGGGGACCGGAAGAGTGGTGAGACTGGGATGTAGACAGGCCAAGTTAGGCTGTGTGGAATCTAATCAGAGCTAGGGGACCAGAAGAGTGGGGAGACTGGGATGTAGACAGGCCAAGTTAGGCTGTGTGGAATCTAATCAGAGCTAGGGGACCAGAAGAGTGGGGAGACTGGGATGTAGACAGGCCAGGTTAGGCTGTGTGGAATCTAATCAGAGCTAGGGGACTGGAAGAGTGGGGAGACTGGGATGTAGACAGGCCAGGTTAGGCTGTGTGGAGTCTAATCAGAGCTAGGGGACCGGAAGAGTGGGGAGACTGGGATGTTGACAGGCTAGGTTAGGCTGTGTGGACTATGGGACCGGAAGAGTGGCGAGACTGGGATGTAGACAGGCCAGGTTGTGTGGAATCTAATCAGAGCTAGTGGACCGGAAGAGTGGGGAGACTGGGATGTAGACAGGCTAGACTGTTAAATAGCCATGTTTTTAGTAGTTGTTCGAAGATGGAGAAAGAGGATTTGTTTTTCAGATTAATGGGGATTGTATTCCAGAGAGTGGGAGCCAGGACTGGGAAGCTTATTCCTCCAGCCCTGCTACTCTTGTAACGTGGGATGGACAGGAGAAATTCAGCATTTGATCGTAATGCTCTATTAGCTACTTTTTTTTGTAATGGATTTGTTAAGGTATCTAGGTGCTGTATTACTGATACATTTGAGTGTAATACAAAGAGCTTTGAATGTGATTCTGGCTTTGATTGGCAGCCAGTGGACCTCTCTCCTGATGTGAGAGATATGGTCTGATTTTCTTAATCCCAATGATGCTCGTAGGGCTTTATTTTGAATAAGTAGGAGTTTGGCTAAATTCGCCTTTGAGGTGCCTAATAGGAGAACATTGCAATAATCTACTTTAGAGAGTATTTGTGCTCTGGCTACTGTAATGCAATTGGCTAGGGTGAGGAACTGACGGCTAAGGGCTATGAGTTTAGCTGTGTAGGAGGTGGATGAAGCAAGGGCATTGGTGTGCTTTGTCATAGCCAGATTGGCATCAAGGTAAACACCAAGTGTTTTGACTTGTTTAAGGACGGGTATGGTGGTGCCATCGATTATGATTGAGTTGTAGGGGGCCCAGAAAGAATCTCCCATTTTCTCATCATTAAGACAAAGGCTGTTTAGAGCCATCCAATTCTGTATGATTGCATAGATGATATTTATTACGATGGTAACTAAATTGTAATTCCAAGACGGTGGTATGATTATTTGGGTGTCATCGGCGAAGTTGGTACAAATGACACCGATATTATCCAATGCTGCGAATAAGAGTTTGGTGTAGGCGTTATATAGAGTGGGGGGAGAGCCAGGGGCCTTGGGGGACACCTATTGGAACTGGGATAGGATTGGCCGCTTCTTCACCTATGCAGATTCTGGAGGTGCGATCCGCTAGGAAGGATTTTATCCAACATGTTGCTTTGTCAGAGAAACCAAAGTCATTGGCTAGGGTGGTACAGAGTTTTGTAATCCACAAGGTCAAATACTGCCAATAGATCTAATAGCAAGAGAACAAATAGATTCCCTGTATCTCCGATAGCATCCATCTGGATGATTTTGAGATCAAGGAGGGCTGTTTCTGTACTGTGGTTGGGGCGGAATCCGGAATGTCTAGTACCTAGAGGCTGGTTTTCTTCTAGATGTCCTGAATTTGGACATAGGCTATTTTGTAGATAATTTTTAACAGGAAGGGGGCTGTAGTAATAGTATTGTAGTTAGTGGGGACAGTTGGGTAGAGGATGTTTTTTTTTTTTTAAATAGTGGGGTGACCCAGGTTAGCACTAAATGAGGCGTTGATGAAATCAGTAATGATAGGGGTGAGGGTGGGTGCACAGGGTTTGACTAGGTGGGCAGAGAATTGGTCACCTTTGCAGTTAGAGGCTTTTAGTTTAGTTATAGTTTTTAGTACTTGGTCCTAGGTGAATGGTGTAAAGTGAAAGGGTGAGATGGCAATGGAGGTTGTCACTTTAGGGGTGTTGGTGGGGCTGTTTTAATCTGCTAGCAATTTCTGTTTTTTATTGATTTTAGTTTGAAGTAAGTCAATCTTAGAGGCCAGTGCGTTTTGGATTGTGGTGCACCAATCTTTGCTGGCATTGGATGGGGTGGAATTTTGGGGCAGGGTTCTCTATTTCTCCAAGTATGTTAAAGAGTTATTTGGCATCCGAATTAGTATTGGAAATCCTGGTATTGTAAGCATTGGCTTTGTGGCTGATGATAGCTGATTTATATATTCTATTGGCTGATTTGAAGGCATTTTTGGTGTCTAGATTGGGATTTTTTTTATATAGGTGTTCCAGTGATCGTTTGGTGCGTCTGAGAACTACTAGGTCATCATTGCACCAATAACACTTGCTTTTTGCGATTTTACGAGTTTTGGTGGTTATAGGGGCCACAATATCTATGGTGGTGGTGAGGCAGTTCCGGTAGATCTCTGGTAGCAGAGTGGGGTTTTTGGTATTGACTGCACTAGTTTATTATTGAAGATCGGGGAGAGAGAGAGCCGGCTGTGAGTTTGTGGGTGTTTCTCTTTTCGTAGGTCGCCAAGTTATTCACAGTGTCTTTTATTCTACCTGAACAGTTTATAGTAAAATTAATACTATGATGGTCTGACCAGTCTAATGGGAGGATGGAGTCAGTGGTTATTAGTGTATTAACCGTGAGTACCCAGTCGAAGGTTCTTCCTTGAATACGAGTGGGAACATCAATATTTTGGGTGAAATTCATGTCAGAGAGTGCTTCGTAGAAGGTAGCTGCTTTGTTGTCAGTTTGAACGCTGAATCCTAAGTTTAAAATCGGCAAGTACGATACATTTAGTATTGGGTTTGAGATGCGGCATGAGGAGTAGTGGGATGTCAGTGTCAGTGTTAGAGTTTTTGTTGGGAGATCTATAGATGAGCAGAATATTTATGGTGGTGTTGGGGTTCGTTATTTTAGCTAGAAGGAGTTTGTATCCATCTATTTGTTCCAATGCGCAGGATCTAATGAGGAGGTCATCTTTTGCTATAATAGCCACTCCGCCTCCTTGAGAATTACATCTATCGGTCTTGTGGATGTGGAAGCCGGGTGGCAATGCTAGAGACAGGAGAAAGCCCGAGGCTTGGTGTAACCAAGTTTCCGTTACTGCTAGTAGGTCTAATTTAAGATCAATGATGTGGTCATGGATCCCAATGGCATGTGCTCGCAGTAAGCGTGAATTAATGAGGGCACATTTGATTATGGTGGTGTGTTCTAGGGGAGACGGTTTGCTGACACTGGGTGGCTGTGCAGTTTGAGGGGGGTTTTGATTGAAGAATGTACAATTTTGATCTAGGAGCGGCTTAACATGAGGCGGCTGGTTAGTATTAATAGTTGGCAGACCTGTGGCTGCTGGTTTAGTCCGTGATCTTAATCTCAATTGTCCGATTCCACCTAGGATAGGGTTGGAAAAGATTGGTGCTGCAGAGGTCTTTCAATTGAGTAATACTTGGGGTGGTCATGGGCTCTGATGTGGTAAGGCCTGATAGGTGTATTATCCATGGCTTTGTCGTGATCTTAGTCTGTTTAATCGAAGTGCACCCAGAATGGGTTTGGTAACTTTTGGATGAGTGATCAGGAAATCATGAGGTACAGATGAACTATGAGTAAGGGTTGGCTCAAGACCTCTTAACCGTGGTTAAGGTACTACAGGGCTGGGGAGGGAGAGGGAAGGGAGGCATTGCAGGTAGAACGGCATTGGCCAGGGAATGGGGTGATGCCTAGGACAAGCCAATTTAGGGAGACCATTGCCTAGGGGTATGAAGGTGTTTCATGTGCAGGGGGTGCAATTGCAATAGGGGAACATGATCATACATGATCTGTATTAGTAATACAGTTAACATAGTGGATTAACAAGTGGTATACACGTGAATGTATGCAGTTCGTCAACAAAAGACAAGGAGACAGTGGTATTTCAGATAATTACATACAGGTTAACACTCGCGATAACACACAGTGACCAAGGGGATAGCTGGACGTTAAAATAAATAAATAAATAAAAATAAAGTCTGCGATCAAATGTTACAAGACAATACAATACCACGCCCACGCGGTGTGTACTAAAATAGTGATATGGATTTGCAACAGTGATTATCAACAGGTACTGTTCGGTACGGATAATGTTCATCAGCGCTTAACTAAAGCATTTTCTGGTATTGCACAGTGCTATCGTGCCGGTGTGTTTTCAACAAGTGTTATGGCTTTCAGGGTAGTCAATAGTCATAAAACGGTGCTGTGGTTAAGTTACTCACGGGTTGTATGGCGATCGGCGTCCCGACCGTCTCAGACAGGCTCGAGACAGGGTGGCCTTGTGGGTATGGGTATAGCCTTAGGGGGAGGTCCGGCTACTTTGCCTGCCGGCGACAGTGTTGCCAACTCCTCAGTGAAGAAAGTAGCTATTGGCTCCCCTAGAAGTCGCCAGAAGTAGCTAGATGACGTCACTGCCCAATTTGCATAATTACCTCCTCTTTCCCCCTGCAATTTATGGCTTTTACTGTGGCCCCCTCCCCTTTTAACACCTCCCTTTTAAGTTATAAGTGTGTTTTACTGTGGCCCCCTCCCCTTTTAACACCTCCCTTTTAAGTTATTTGTGTGTTTTTACATTACTCCCGTTAGAAAACGGGCGAATTACAGCACTTTTTTCAATTGGTTTGGAAACTTGCATAAATGAGCAAGTCTCCAAACCAATTGAAAAAAGTAGCTAGATTTCTCGCTAGCCGCTTTTTTATGAAAAAGTCGCTAGGGGGGCGTACTTTCTCGCTAAATATAGCGAGAAAGTCGCTAGGTTGGCAACACTGGCCGGCGAATGAATGGTGAATATGGCCGTAGCGTCAGCCAATGGGGATCCTGCAGGGCTTAGGAAGCTTTAACCCTGTGAAGCAGGCAAGAGTGGAGGCGCCAAATCGAAGCTTCCGCATCAAATAAGAGGACCCTATTTCCGAATATACTCGGCGCCAGTGTTACCATGTCTGCTTATTATAAGCGACTTTGGGCTTTTTTTTTTCCCCAAAGTCGATTATAATTTTGTCAGGTCGCTTGCTGCGGTTTTTTGACGCTCCAATTGTGTTCTTGCCTGTAAAAACACACATGAAAGGAGAACTAACGTTTGTCCTGTCACAGCTTTCTATTGTCATGCAATGACACAGGCTGGCAGGGACTCTCTGCCTGCAGCCTTTTCATGACCTGCTGCAATGGCCCATATGCTTTGTCACTGATGTCTCAACGCCCCCACTCAAGGGTCATTGGAAACCTTTTAGGCTCTGGCTCCCATGGTGGGGCTCTTCCATTGGCCTTGTAGCACGGCCGCTGTTATGGGAAGGAGGGGATAGCCTGGAAGTGCAGGGGGCACGACTTTACATGTTTCTTTCTCTAGGGCAAGTATAGAGCGGACTCACCTTAGCAGGGCCACCATAAATGTGCACCCCCTTTGCCCCCATTCCCGAGTTGCATGGCCCTCGGGGGTGCTCATGGCCCACAGAGGACTGGCTGACATTCTTTGCTATGCCCCCCTGGTGGTGTGCACTAACCTAAATCGCGTGAGTGCCAAAAGATGTGCTTTTAGAAGCCCCATTCAGATGAGAAATTAAAGTACACACATTTTACTGAAGATAAAGTGGAATTTTAGTAAATGCGTTTTATTCTAGCATATCTTGTGTTATCTTTGTGTGCGTTTGTGTTACTGTATTTTTTCTTTTGAGGCCTGTCCACAGTGTTGTTCTTAAGCTTAATTTGGTAGGGAGTCGGCTTGTTTTGGTCTTGTTTTAGAGGGACATTCAGCTTATTTTTTCCTTTTGACCCAGCAATACTGCTCGGGCACGCCCTGATTGGTGCACACTGTCACGTGCTTGAACTCATTCCTCCCTGGCTTTCTTGGGAAACGTAGTTCACTGGTGGAAGGTGTAGGGGGGGAGGGGGTACTGCAGCTGGAGGCCTCTCGCAGGCACTGTAGGCGCTGAGGTGCGGGGGGTTCCGGGAGGGGACTGTGCAGGTGGCTCTTACCGGCTGGGATAGGAGACGGCAGCTCTTCCTCGTCCTTCCCCTCGTCTCGATCGCTGCTTCCGGGTACAAACCAAGCCCTGCTTCAACAATACGTGATTGCGTGACCTCTGACGTCACCCATTGATGAGTCTCTAGATCCTATCGGAGACGGGTACCATAGCAAAGCCCCGCCCCGCCGCAGCCTACGGCCGCGCTCTGCTCTGTCTGTCACTGGAGCCAATGGCAGCGTTGCACCAATGGGCGGCACGCTCGTGATTTGTCCCTCCCTCGCGGGCCGCCGCTTCCGTTGCGCTGCCGCTGCTCTGCTCGGCCCCGGAAGGAGAAGGCAGGGGGCGCTCGGGAAGTGAACCCTCCCTATGCCGTGCCCCGCGCATGCGCTCTGCCTGTTGCTGCCATATAGCTCCAGGGAAGCGGCCAGTGCACTTCTGGGCGCTGTTATCCCCCAGACTGCACGCCTGCCACGTGTGTCTTTACATCCCGCGGTGGGAGGCCAGGAGGGGGGCTGCAGTACTCCTTCTGCTGAACATATGCCGCCCTATGGGGGTTTATATATTTAGCAGCTTCATTTATTATAATTGAGTTACTTGAAGAAAGCATATTCTGCTTGCATTGCAAGCTGTTGCACATTTCTACCAACTACACCCAGGAACATACACTGTTAAGCCCCAAAATGATTGACAGCTCTCAAATCGCTCTTCTCCACTTGAATGAAGCCTGTGATCCTGGGCAAGTCAGTTATCCTTCCACCCTCTGTGCCTAATGTTTATTCTTAAAAACACGCACCTAGCTCAAGAGCAGCAGAGCCCTAAAATTAGTATTTAATTGCATATTGATATTTTATCGTTATTTTCTCTCATTCCCTCGTGTGTCCTGTCATGTCCCTTTTGTCTTTGATTTTCCCTTGTATTCGTCTCCCCTTTACATAATACCAATACGATTAGTGACTTAGATTTAAATAACGCTTATTGACTCTCTGTTTTACTCGGTTTTGACAATTTCTTTGAATATTTGATGTACTTTTCTCAATTCACTGATTTGTTGTACATCATTATGTTCTTATTTAAAATTAATAAAAATTATTAAACAAAAAAAAAGAGCAGCGGAGCCCTGTACAGAGAGTGTGTAGCCCACATTTTGGCTCCCATCTTTTAACAGTAGCACACTGTTGAGGGTTCCAACACTTCCACACGCACCCTCACTGTTCGGGCTTCCCGGTCGCTCTGCGCGGCCGGGATACGCCCTGTTTATTTATGTTGCACGCGGCGGCGTTCAACGTCACGCCGCCGCGTGCGTGCCCGTCATCGGGCAGCGCCACACTCCTCCTTTTTCCAGGAGAACAACACGCGCTACAACTATTTACTGCACATCAAACACACATTATAACAATAACACTTTAACATTCCCCATTCTGAGAAACACCCCTTTATTACCAGCCACCCGGGTCCCCTTACTTCAACAGTGATTGCCACTACAGTAATCAGCCAAATGTCCAAGTACGTAATCGGTGAGGCGAGCAGGTTTCCCTCGCCCAGCCCTCTGGGGGTACCTCCTGCTCACCTCTGGCACGGGTGATCTGTCCACAGGTGTTGGTCTGGCTGGGGACTCAGGCAGGCACGGTGTTTCATCAGTGTCCTCTGGGATATCCCTGGGGTCGGGCTCAGGAGGCGGGTCGGTTCTTGGATCCCGTAGCTTCTTAAAGAAGCTGACATTGCGCGTGACCGCAGACCGGCCATCTGATGCAGTTACCATGGACCCTCTGACCGCGACAACGTCCAACGGCTCTGGCTCATAGGGCAGAGAGAGCTTTCCATGTGGGTGTCTGTTACGAATGAGGACCTCATCACCCGGCTCCAGCTGCTGCGGGCGAAGCCCTCCGAACATTCTCCTGCTCGATCTGTGTTCTTCGGTCTGCCGCGACCTGCTGATCATTGATCACGCCCGGTTCCTTCTCCCCCACTTCCGGTAGCAACTCACGTGGGAAACGCCTAAACAATGCCTCCGCCGGGACCACTCCAATGGGGCGTGGTACGATAGACCCTCAGAAATTGGTACAGTGGTTGTCCCTGCCCCTGGGCAATTCTAAAGGTCTTGTTTAGAGTCCTCATGAGCCGTTCAGCTTCACCATTGGCCCTTGACCACAGAGGAGTGATCTTCCTGTGCACCCCCCCATAGCTCTCCATCAATTCCGAAAAGCGTTCGCTCTGGAATGGTGCCCCATTGTCCGAGCACAACGTCTGTGGGAATCCATGGGCCGCAAATACCTTCTCCACAGCGACCACAACGTGCTCGAACGCTACCGAGTCCACAAATTCCACCTCTGGATATCTTGAATACTCGTCAACTAGTACCAGGAAGTGGGTGCCCATCGTGGTGGAACCGAAATCCGCGTGGATGACCTCCCATAGTCGCGTCCCGCGAGGCATCGCCTCTATCTCCGGCTCACGCTGCAGTGGAGAAGCCGCCTGACAACACACACAGGCCGCCACAAAGTCATCCACCTTATGCTCCAGCTCCGGAAACCACACCTTCAGCCTTAGGCGGGCCTTGGTCTTGGCGGCACCCTGGTGACCACGATGTGCCAGCGCAATCACGTCGCCCACCTTCGACTGGGGCACCACAATCCGATCACCCCTGAGCAGGAGCCTGGACGTTGAAAACGATAGTTCCTCCCGGACTTTCCATAGCTGCTCAAGTCTGGTCCTGGCCTCCTGAGTGCGCCCTGCCAGGGCCTCCAGCACCGACTTCCAGGAGCCTTGCTGCATGGACTGCTTCAGAATGTTAAAGCACTCATCCTCAGCTGCAGCCATCTCAAACTCCTGAAGAGGCATGGCATTCGGCGTGGCCGCCTCCACTACCACCCGGACATGTTCTTCTGCCTCCTCTGCACAAGTGTCAGGGTCTCCACCACTGGGCGCCCCAGGGTGTCTGGAGAGGTAATCGGCCGCATTATTTGCCCCAGGCTGATATACAAGAGTGACCCCATACTCCAGAAGGGCGAGCATCCATCTCTCAATCCGCGCGGGTGGCTTGGATGACGACCCCGGCAGGATAGGAAGCAACGGTTTGTGGTCCGTCACCAGGCGTCCGAGAACATAGAGTCGGAAGTGCTGGCATCCCCAGAGAACTGCCAATGCCTCCCGCTCAATTTGCGAGTATCGTTGTTCCGCCTTGCTCGCGTACACCACCGGGCGGATACCCCCATCAGGGTCTACCTGGGTCAGCACGGCACCCAGTCCAAACGGGCTGGCGTCGACAATGATCTCCGATGGTAACATGGGATCAAAGAATGACATGGTGTCCTCAGCTGCCAGGGCGCCCTTGATGTCGTCAAACGCCGCCTGCTCCAGTGGGCCCCAGTTCCAGATTGTGTCCTTCCTCGTTAGTGCCATGAGTGGTACCGACCTGGAGGCAAGATTTTTAATAAACCGTCCACAGTATATAACCATGCCCAGGAAGCTCCGTACCTCAGACACAGACTCAGGAGGCTGCGCCTTCTTTATGTCCTGCACCTTCTTGGGATCCGGAGACACCCCCCCTCCTTGAACACAAAGCCAAAGAATTCTATTGATGGTCGCAGGAATTCAAACTTTTCTTTGTGTAGAGTGAGGCCCAAGGACTGCAGTCTCTCCAATGTCTTTGCCAAACGCTGCAGATGATCGACTTCCGTTCTCGCGAACACCAGAATATCGTTGCTGTTCAAAACGCCCTCCAGATCAGCTAGAGGAGACACCAAAACTAAGTCTCTTGTAACGGTAGAGCCCTCGATGTGTGGTGAAGGTGGTACTATATCTCGACTCTGGGTGTAGTACAACCTGGTGATACCCCGCTCTGAGGTCCAGTTTCAAAAAGAAGCGAGCACCTTGTACCTCTGCAATGATGTCATCTATCGTCGGAGTGAGGTGCCTTTCTCTCCTGATGGCCTTGTTTGGGAGCCTCATGTCAACACAAATCCTGACAGCGTCGGGTTGTTTGGGTTTTCGTGCCACCACTATAGGGGACACCCAGGCGGTGGGGCCCTCCACCTTCTCTATTATGTCCAGATTTACCAGGCTGTCCAGCTCCTTATCGACATGTTCTCGAAGGTGAAACGGCACCCTCCGATGCTTCAGGGTAATGGGCTGTACCGACTCATCAATATGTAGTCTCACTGGTTCCCCAACCATCTGTCCAATCCCCTTAAACAGTGCCGCATATTTCTCCAACAAGTCATTTATGTCCTCCAAATAGACAGAATATGCGAACGTGACGATGCCAAGGGCCTCCGCTGCAGCACAGCTCAGCAAAGTGTTGGTGCTCACAGGTGTCACATAGAACCGTGCTTTGATTTGAGAGCTATCATGTTCCACCTTGGCCACAAATGCACCATCCAGGGGGATAGGGTCAAGACCACCAAAAGCAAAGATGCGGGCCCTTGGTGCGGCCAACTTGGGGGGTTGGTTCATGGAATCATAATGTCCCCGTGCCATTACATTGACAGTTGCCCCAGTGTCCACGAGGACCGGAACGGGAGACTGATTTACCTCGATTATGCACCTGGGCTGTCTCCTGTTCTTACTCTTCAGGACCCCCACACTTGAGACAAAGAAAACGTTCTCTTCCTCGTCCTTCTCCACTTCCTCCACCTGGGCATCCTCCTCGCTCTGATCCACTTGAGCGACGTTGGGCGGTCGACCCTGGTGGACGAAACTTGGCTGCCCTGGGCCTCTCAGTACCAGCACAGGCGTGGCCGCCTTGCATACCCTTGAGAAATGGTCCGGCAACCCACACCGTCCACACGTCTTTTCGGCCGCCGGGCACTCTGCTGGGTGGGGTAGGTCATATCCACACTTTATGCATATTTCACCTGCCCTTCCGGCCCTCTCTCGGGGAACACCTCCAGGTCTTCTGACACCCCTGCCGCCGCGCCACATCGCACATACCTCCTCAGTCTTGATGGAGCGCGACCCTGCCTCCATTTTGGTTGCTCTCGCCTCTGACACCTCATGGCACCTCCCCAATTCAAGGATGCGCTGAAGCGTGATGCCTGGTTCTCGTAGCACCTGGCGCCTGAGCTTGCCCGATAAGCATGCCTGGATAAGCATCATCCTAATCATGTCCTCTGCATCTCCCCAGGCGCAGGCTAAGGAGAGACGCATGAGGCGTCCATAGAAGGAGTCCAGGGTTTCATCGTCCTTCTGTTTGGCCGATAGCATCACAAAACGCTCATAGTCTGCGTTGGCAAGAGGCAGAAAGTAAGCTTGCAGGGTGGCCTTCGCCTGACCATACGATCCATCCCCAGGCGGCAATGATTCAAAAATCTCCTGAACAGACGGTCCCGCCGAATACAGCATGGTTGCCAGCCTGGTGTCATCATCCACCACCTGGGCCGCTCGAAAGTACATGTCCAAACGGTCCACCCACCTCCTCCATCTGGGCCCTAAGCTAGAAGGTGGGCCCGAAACATCAAACTCAGGGATGGGCTGCAAAGCTGCCTGGGTACGCACCTGAGCCATGACAGGAAGGATCCGTGGAGCAGCAGGCCCTGCCACTGGCTGCACGAGAGGTGGAGGACCTTGAGGAGCCACCTGAACAATCGGAGGTTGCTGCACAGGCTGCACTTGAGGTAGCGCACGTGGCGGGGGCGGAGGGGGCCGCTGTACTGCTGCTGCACACCTTGGTCCTCAATGTCACTCATGAGTCTGAGTGCACAGGCACCCCAACATGGAACACAGGCACCGCAACTCAAACTCCGCAGTCACTGCAACACCTTGTGATGATGAAGAGGGTGAAGATCAGTGTGGCCACCAACCTGTTGATGAAGATGCACCACCGTGATGATGAAGGGGATGAAAACAGAGTGTGTCCACCAGCCTGATGATGAAAAAGATGAGGATGAACTATTTAGCTTTCAATTGTTCCCAAAAATTAGAAGAAGAAGATGCGTGGGTTATGTAGATCCTAGGCCCTAAGCCTTCTTTCTTGCTTTCACTCAACGTAGGAAACCCAAGGAAAAGCCAAAATTGAAATTAGGCATATAGTCCTGCAGGTATGCCTTCCTGCTATCAGGAGTTCCAAAAATTAAGCCTGGGGCCGCTTCCGAGCCGAAACCGGAGCCTCGTGAAGTCCCACAGCTTGTTAACCAAAATGGCCGCCAGCCGCGTGGGTAACGCACTACCCGCTGCAAAGAAACGAAGTGTTGCATCCACCTCGTTTCGGTGAAAAAATTAATCAATAGTCACCGCCGGGCCCGGGCATCGTTTCCCCCACTCGTCGCCACTGTTGAGGGTTCCTCCATGCCCCCATGCGGTCCCGTAGCCCCACCTTGTAAGGACGACACTTCCACACGCGTCCTCACTGTTCGGGCATCCCGGTCGCTCTGCGCGGCCGGGAAACACCCCGTTTATTAATGTTGCACGTGGCGGCGTGCAACGTCACGCCGCAGCGTGCGTGCCCGTCATCGGGCAGCGCCACACACACTACTGTGAGGTCTGTGTGTTCGTATGTGCATCAATTAGAATAAGTCTGTGGTCAGGTTGTGGGGAGCAGCCTTGCAAGATCACAGCAGCCAGCCCGCCCAGATACGCAAACGGAGGAGTATGCGATGGGATCCACCGGTAGACAAGCATGTGACTCCCTGGTGCTCCTTCTGCAGCCGGCCTGTGACCTGTCGTCTTATCATAAGATGTGACTTGGGCATCATCAGCAGAAAGCTGCAAGCAGCAATGAACCAACTGTTGTGATTCCCACAAGGTCATTTGCTACCTGACTGCAAGGCTCCTTTCCCCCATTGTGTGTAACCTGATTATTAAACCTCTAAATCACACTCAGTGCCTGTCATCATTACACCACAACACAGGTGTTGGTGAAAGAGCCATGTTCAGAAAAATTTGCGAAATTGCAGAATTGTGGGTGCATTCCAAGCCGACACTGGACCGACACTGAGATGGAGTTCCAGAGGGTGGATGCATGACAACAGAAGCATTGTTTGTGGGCCCTCTCATCGTGAACAATTTGTGATGCCAGCCGGTTGGTCAGTGTGCTGGTCGTTTTGCTGCACAAGCAGCATGTACCACAAAATATGTGGAGCTTAGCTGCCAGAAAGGCTGTTGTGCTACTCATGATTGCTTTGTAGATGATACATGCAGTTTTGAACAGTGTCCTGGCTTGGAGTGGATGCCTATGGAGTTCACATAGGATACGTAATTCGGGTAAATTTCCGTACTCCTGTAATAAAACGTGCTGCTGCATGGTGGGCTTCTTTTAGGGAACCCAAGTGAGCAGCTGAAAGCTCTGTCAGGAGAGTATGTCCCCCATCGATGTGTGAGACCACAAAGGCCTGCTGTACGGTCTGCAAGTTCTGCGGCAGGGTGAAGTTTGTTTTTTCAAAGAGTTGAGATTCTGAGCCAGGCTATTTGGGCCTTCTTGGCTGTGTTTCTGTAAGAGCAAAAAAGGTGCAAGGAGCACAGAGAATTGAAAACCCCTCACTACTGTGGCCCAGAGGATAGTAGAGATTGATCGATTATCTTCACATACAATTTAGCAACACCGTATATATATCACCTGGATACACATTGCAGGAAAACTAGAAGGCAGTTAACAACCCAAGTATGGGAAAATATATATGTCACTGTAATGTTAAATATTAAAAACAGTACATGTTCATACAACAATGCATCACAAAAAACACAAGAGACATCTGTCTATACAATAGGACATACAATAGGGAGAGTGGACATGTTATCAATCCTACTTTCACATGAGAACAATTCGACTATCACGGCTATAATTAGATGCTGTTAGAGAAAAAAAGGAGTGTCGACATGTTTCGGCCAAAGGTTGGATTGGACGCGTTCTCAGGTGTCCATTCGGAAATAGATAGAGTGGCCATCTTCAGGACAAAGAATTTCTTTATAGTGAAGCTGATGTATGTTTTAGAAGAGACATCATGGATTTAATTCCACTGGGTTGGGTGTGATGGAGTAGATGTGAAATTTCATCCGTCTCAAAATTGTTTAACATACGTCTGGCGGTACACTGGCAGCACAAATCGTAGATTCAATGGCAAAAGTTCACCACATCCAATTCCCTTTCCACGTTAACACTGCATCTTTGATTCTACAGAGAAACTGAGTGGATAGGTCAAAGGTGTCCACAAGGAAGGTGGAGGTAGGAGCCCCTCTCAAACAGCTTGTAAAATGCCGTGAGCGGGGAAATAATCGCCTCTTATATTAGTCACGCTTGAAAACAGGGGCATCTGAGCGGCAGAAACAAGGTCCTGGACAAGTTGTTTAAAAAGTGTGCCCAATATGAAACAGTGGCACAGGGTCCATAGTGATCTGAGCCTTGGAGGTTCACAAATCACTCGTCCGCTTCGGGTGCTGGCTCAACTCATGTGAAAGTAGGATTGATAACATTTCCACTCTCCCTATTGTATGTCCTACTGTATAGACAGATGTGTTACGCTCACGTGGCTCCCACAAGGGCGTCGATCTGAACTGGACAGCTACGGTCTCCACCAATGTGACGCGTAGTGCCGAGATGACGGCCTGGACTGGCCCACCTAGCTTCATTTGCTTGGCCCGTAGGAATATTCTTCTGCAAATGGAGAAAGGGAATTAATCACCTGTGGAGTTGAGCGTTAACCCCCCCCACTCCCGCTGTTCTCCCCACTGATCACCTTTGATGTCCCCTCTTATAGTTTCACCTGATGGTTTGGAAAGATGAGCTATCCATCCTACATTGAGCGCAGGGGCGCGTAGATAACCAGTTGCTTCACTGGCTCGAAGGAATTGGTGAGTTCCAGAACAATATTGACCCTGAGATTCCCGGCAAGACGCCTTAAGTATGTAGTTCGTAAGAGTTCAAATGTCTGACTTTCACTCTGTCCGATTCCTTGCAGGTTGCAGCTTGACCCTAGCGAAGAGTTCCTCGTGGCAACCGGTAATATTCAGGTAAGGATTTGTATTATCCAACACAGTTCGATAAAATAATGTCCATATGTAACCTGTTGCTTTCTCCCTTATTCAGGCGCTGAGAGAAAGTATGAAGTCTCGGGGAATAATGCCTCCGGCGGTAAAATCAGGTAAGTCTATTGTGGTGAGGAGGTTTCTCCTTGTTTGTCCCTTTGTTTCACCTTGCTGTCCTTTTGTTTTCCCCTTAGGGGCCGGGGTTCGGCGAGGATGCAGTGGAAGCTGCGCTGACCCCTGAAGAGGAATAGTGCCCCCGGTGGTAAAATCAGGTAAGTCTATGGGGGGCAACTAATATTGCCTCTGTGTATTCCCTTGGCTCATCTTGCTGTTCTTGTCTTCCCCTTAGGTACCGGAGTGCGGCGGGAACATGCAGAAGGATGCGGTGGAATGTGAAGATGCTGCGAAGGCCGGTGAGTTCAGCACGGCGCTGCAGCAGGCGAGGCGACGCGCATAAAATAACTTCTTTTTCCAGCTCGAAGGCGCGATGGATCGGGAATTCAGGTAAGGATCAAAGGTATTGCTCTTGTTCTAACCTTTTCTGCATCTTTCTCCCTTTTTCTAGGCGCTCCAGACTCGAGGCGGGCATGGCAGAAGACTGGATGCAGACTTGCAGGCACAGTGAGCGTTACGCTGCTGGATGCAGAATAACGCGAAGCGTGTGCTGCTCTTCGGGCGTGGTTTAAATAGCCGCTAAAGTAGTCCCACGTAAGTATTCCTCCCCAGCTGCACCCGAGTAAAAATTAGTCCCTAGGTACAGTAGTCCCTTCCAAGCCTCTTTTGGCTTAGAGCTCTTGCAGCATGGTCTGCATCAGGTAAGTTTGCAGCATGGTCTGCTTCAGGTAAGTTTTAATCTATGAGCCTGGTGCCTATGGCGCCAGGACTGACTCTCCATATGAGCCTGGCACCATAAGCGCCAGGACTGCACCCAAATAGCCCCTAGTGGGGGTTGTTGGGCTTGCTTGGAATAACTTGATGCCTGCTTCTGGGGTTGCTGGACTTGGTCTGGGTCCCCGGGGGTAGGCATCATGACAGATGTCTCTTGTGTTTTTTGTGATGCATTGTTGTATGAACATGTACTGTTTTTAATTTTTAACATTAAAGTGATATATATATTTTTCCATACTTGGGTTGTTGTAACTGCCTTCTAGTTTTCCTGCAATGTATATCCAGGTGATATCTATACGGTGTTGCTAAGTTGTATGAGAAGATAATCGATCAATCTCTACTTTCCTCTGGGCCACAGTAGTGAGGGGTTTTGAATTCTCTGTGCCCCTTGCACCTTTTTTGCTCTCTGATTAACGTCCCGTTTGAGAATTGCTTACCCAAAAACAAAAAATTTGGGATTTTGCCCTATTTGTATACCTGTTTTTCTGTAAGGACAAACTGCTGTCAATGGTGAAGCCTAAGGATTTTCCTGAGTCTGAGAGTTGCGGATCAAATCCCTGTAGACACGTATCATTGAGCCATTGTTTGACAAGTTGGACCTCATTACAAGTTTAGCAGTAAGCGGTAAAATTGGCAGTAAATCTGTTACCACCAACTTTATCACTACACCAAATAATGCCTTCCATAAAAACTGGTGTTAATATCGCCGGCTGAATTACATCCTGCAGGAATTCCTCCAAGGATCGGCGGAATTAACACGGAGGCTAATACCACTAATAGAATTACGTCCAAAAATAGAAAACATTTTCCACCTAATTACAAGTCCAAAATCAGTGGAATTACCTCCAAAAAATTTGAGGAAATTCTTCCAAAAACACAGCGCAGTTGCAGACTGGTGACGGAAATCAAAGCTCATGTGCAACAAGTCCACTCAGGAGGAACAGAAAAGGGACACTCATTCCCCAAACACACATCCAAGGAACATGCATCCACAAGCAGATGTGGATTATGGGATCCACAATCTCCCACCATACATCAGCTACAAAAGCATGCAAGACCCCAGCAGGGAAGGAGACTGGCACCACAAAGGTGCAAGAGACGTGTGCTGTGGAGGGCACCCATACCACATGACTGACAGCCAATTAGTGACCCCCCTATCATCTGGATTATCCCACCATCATAGACCTGCTCACCCTGATCCAGGGCGATCTCCAGAGTGCCCTTGCAATCTGAACTGCCAGCCCCCCACCCCCACTGAAGCTAGTGTCTATCCTACACTTCTCTGCCACAGGCGGAGCCCAGCACACTGTTAGGGCACTGCATGGGATGTCCCAGCCCACTTTCTCTAAGGCAGGGGTGCACAACTGATTTTGACAGAGGGCCGAAAGTACCTTACATGAGGGCTATAGTGCGCCGAAAAGTAAATGTGAGCGGGGCGGTAGGCGGGGTGTGGCAGGAGGCTTTTTAAACCCCCAATTTCTACTAAACACATGGAAAAAGAATGTTTTTGCGGGGTAACGATTTTTATTTGCATTTCAAACTTACATTTTGTACTACACATTTTCCATTGTTATAATTTATTTCTATTTAGTTATTGTATCTCGCATGTTTAGTTAACTTATATATATTTTATTGACCCTAGATTGGACATGCTGTTATTTTGGACTGCTACAGTTTGCTATTTGGGTTGCCCAACAGGAGTATGGCCTTCATTGAGTCAGGTTTCCTCGAAAAGCCAAAGATGAACATCTCCCAACTGTGCCTGTTTTAGCTTTATTATTGGGTTCACTCTTGGAGTGCAACACTATGCCCCATGTCCCTCACCCCCAACCAAACACTATGCCCCTTGGCCCCCTCACCCCCAACCAAACATTATGCCCCATGGCTCCCTCACCCCCAACCAAACATTATGCCCCATGGCACCCTCACCCCCAACCAAACACTATGCCCCATGTCCCTCACCCCCAACCAAACACTATGCCCCATGGCCCCCTCACCCCCAACCAAACATTACGCCCCATGTCCCTCACCCCCAACCAAACACTATGCCCCTTGGCCCCCTCACCCCCAACCAAACACTATTCCCCTTGCCCCCCCTCACCTCCAACCAAACACTATGGCCCTTGCCCCCCTCACCCCCAACCAAACATTATGCCCCTTGCCCCCCTCACCCCCAACCAAACATTATGCCCCATGGCCCCCTCACCCCCAACCAAACACTATGCCCCATGGCACCCTCACCCCCAACCAAACACTATGCCCCATGTCCCTCACCCCCAACCAAACACTATGCCCCATGGCCCCCTCACATCCAACCAAACATTATGCCCCATGGCCCCCTCACATCCAACCAAACATTATGCCCCATGGCCCCCTCACCCCCAACCAAACACTATGCCCCATGTCCCTCACCCCCAACCAAACACTATGCCCCATGTCCCTCACCCCCAACCAAACACTATGCCCCATGGCCCCCTCACATCCAACCAAACACTATGCCCCATGGCACCCTCACCCCCAACCAAACACTATGCCCCATGTCCCTCACCCCCAACCAAACACTATGCCCCATGGCCCCCTCACATCCAACCAAACATTATGCCCCATGGCCCCCTCACATCCAACCAAACATTATGCCCCATGGCCCCCTCACCCCCAACCAAACACTATGCCCCATGTCCCTCACCCCCAACCAAACACTATGCCCCATGTCCCTCACCCCCAACCAAACACTATGCCCCATGGCCCCCTCACATCCAACCAAACATTATGCCCCATGGCCCCCTCACCCCCAACCAAACACTATGCCCCATGGCACCCTCACCCCCAACCAAACACTATGCCCCATGTTCCTCACCCCCAACCAAACACTATGCCCCATGTCCCTCACCCCCAACCAAACACTATGCCCCATGGCCCCCTCACATCCAACCAAACACTATGCCCCATGGACCCTCACCCCCAACCAAACACTATGCCCCATGTCCCTCACCCCCAACCAAACACTATGCCCCATGTCCCTCACCCCCAACCAAACACTATGCCCCATGGCCCCCTCACATCCAACCAAACATTATGACCCATGGCCCCCTCACATCCAACCAAACATTATGCCCCATGGCCCCCTCACATCCAACCAAACATTATGCCCCATAGCACCCTTACACCCAACCAAACACTATGCCCCATGTCCCTCACCCCCAACCAAACACTATGCCCCATGGCCCCCTCACACCCAAGCAAACACTATGCCCCATGGCCCCCTCACCCCCAAGCAAACACTACGCCCCAGGGCCCTCTTACCCCCAACCAAACACTATGGCAGTTGGAAAAAACATCTTTTTGGAGGTGTACCGTTTTATTTGTATTTAAAACTTACATGTTGTACTATACATTTCCCAAATCATACAGGATGAAACAGTGAACCAGACATAGTTGATCAGTGAGAAACATTGCAGCGTTTCTCAGCTGTCAGTTTCTGGATCTCGGGCTCCAGTGAGGTTGTTCCTACTCTCAGGATAGCATGGAGATGTTGGTCAGTTAGTCTTGTCCTTAGGCTGGATTTATGTAGTTTCATTTGTGAAAAAACTTGCTCACAAATATAAGTACTGCCAAACATAGAAACCATCTTTAATGCTTCCCGTGAAAGATTGGGGAATTGCGCAGTGTCCAGAGACTGATAGAAGACTAATAAAGGCATCTCTCTGTGCTTATTTTTGAGGGCACTACAGCACTGAAGTTCAATCAGTTCCAGTTGCAGTTCAGGTTGCACACTGTCAACATCAGCTGAGAAAGGGTCTGCAAAAAGTTTAAAAGAGGCTCGCTGGGATTTGAATTGTAAGAAACGATTCTCAAAAACATTTTGCAGTTCCTTCAGGACCTTCACATGCCGATACCACCCTCCATACTTGTCATGGGGGAAAACCTCTGCACATGCGGGGTAGTGTGCCAGCATTCCTTTCTCCAGTTGGGCTGTCAGAAGCCTTAACTTTATTTCAAAGGCACAAACTGCCTCAAACAGATCCGATATGAGATTTTGGCTTCCTTGCAACTGTAAATTTAAATCATTGAAATGGCCTGTCAGGTCAGTCAGAAAAGCAAAGTCGGCTACCCAGTCAATATCTAGCATGACAGAAGTGTCCATTCCCTTTTCATCAAGGAATGCTTTTATTTCGTGCCGTAAAGCAAAGAATCGCTTCAGCACATTGCCACGACTAAGCCATCGAACATCGGTGTGATATAGGACATCACCATAATACGCCTTTACCTCTTCTAGAAACCCCTGAAACAATCGGTGATTTAAAGAGCGTGCACAGACAAAATTAACCGTTTTCACAACAAAGTCCATCACTCGAGTGAATTTCAAATGTTTTGCACATAATGCCTCCTGGTGGATTATGCAGTGATAATTTTTTTAATGGACAGCCTTCTCGCCTAAGTGCCTTTTCAAGCAGCCAATAAACCCATTTTGCTCCCCAACCATGGCTGGCGCCCCATCAGTCGTCACGCCTACCAACGCATCCCATGGCAAATTTAAATCATCAATGACTTTTTGAAAGGCATTAAAAATGTCAGCACCAGTAGTCCTGCCATGCAAAGATACCAGGGAAGCCAGTTCCTGAAATACTTTGCATTGATTATCGACCCCCCGAATGAAAATTAAGAGTTGGGCTGTGTCACTTGCATCTGTGCTCTCATCAAGGGCAGCTGAAAAGAACTTGACATCCTTACACTGCATTTTCTGTTGGCTGTAACAATTGTCAGCCATATCTACAATACGCCGCTGGATACTCATACGTGAAAGGGGAACATTTGTAAAAACATCTTTTTTTTCTTTACGCACTGCCTCGCAAATCTCCATCAGGCAGTCTTTAACGAAATCCCCATCTGTGAAAGGATGTGCTGACCTTGCAATAAGCCGAGCAACCTTATAACTCGCAAAGGTGGCACATTCAGATTCTTTTTTTTTCTGGGCAAAAACACTGTGTTGCTTAGCCAGCTGTGTTTTTAGCTCCCCAGCTTTCTTAATTCTCGCTTCCCCCTGCAAATCCTTATATTGTGAATGTTTTGATTCACAATGGCGGCGGGTATTATATTCCTTGAGGACTGCTATGCGTTCGAGACAAATGAGACACGAGTACACATCAGGTTTGGACTCGATGAAAAAAAACTTCTCAGTCCACTCATCCTTAAATTGACGGTGCTCCTGGTCAATCTTTCTTTTTTTTACTGCACTAAACATTGTCAGGGACATCTTTGGATAAAGATACGAAATACACTGTTATGCTCCCACTACGACGGTCCAAGTCTAGAGTATATACAAATTATATACTTTTTGGAGAATCCTAGAAGCGACAAAAGAACAAGATCAGATAAAGAACATAGCCTTGCCAGCATACCTTTTCATGCACTTATTGATGGATACTTTGAGGAATAGCGGGCTGCATAGCATATCAACCTGCTATGTTTGAGATTAAGGTGGAAATTGAGGACATACTTTTTTAAAAAAAAAGAAAATTTCAAAGCACAAGCTGTTGCCAAATTATGAGCTTTTGAAAGGAAATATCACAGGATGACCAATTACTTTAGTGAACATACAAAGAAACTGATCTCAGTTTCTTCCTGGGCAGGGCAAAACTGGCAGGAGCGCCAGAGAAATAGTTTCTGCTTGTGCTTCTATCCCCCTGAACAATGCTTGATGGGGTTGTAGAAAGGTAACAATTACCCACACTCAATGGGTCTCAAACGCTTGATCGAGGTTTAGTTGCAAAATTACAGGAGCAGACATCATCCAGGACCTTACTAGAAAAGGCTGCAGCCGATTTTGAAAGCTTTAGGAATGTACAAATAACCACACCCACTGCTGATCCTTGACACTCTGGCCCAACATCTCTAATGATATGCTATGATAGTTTATTTCTGGTAGAGCCGGAGAATTACACAAGGTGAGGGAGAGGGGAGGAGAAAGGAGGGAGAGGAACAAAACAAGCTTTTATCGTACTAGGCCTGATGACATTTCAGATAGTGCTGGAGAGGGAGAGGGGATAGTAAGTGGGGGTGGGGGGCAAACATTTGTTACTATCATACCATGTCCAGGGACAATTCTGGACCTAGGAGTATGATCTTTAGGGGACTGCAGCGAATGCCAAAGAGCATCACTAAATGGGAACAGAGCTACATGGTGATGCCGATTTGGGTTTGGCCCGGGATTTACACACTGGGTGCAGTTGCTATACATCAGGCCAGTGGCCGGGGTTCGCACTGGCAAACACATTTCACTTGCCTGTGTGATCCTACAGGGCACCAGGCAAGGCTGCCAGTTGTCTCTGATGTTATTCACCCTGGCCCACCTCACCCCCCAACTCAGCACACACACAAACATGCACCCATACAGACCCGAACCCCCCACGCCCCCAACTCCAAACCCCCACCCCCCAAATCAGCACACACACACAAGCACCCAACCAGACCCGAACCCCCACCCCCCAACTCAGCACACTCTCAAACATGCAAACATACAGACCCAAACCCCCACCCCCCAACTCAGCACACACACAAACATGCACCCAGACAGACCCGACCCCCCACCCCAAATCAGCACACACACAGACCCGAACCCCCCACCCCCAACTCAGCACACATACAAACATGCACCCATACAGACCCGAACCCCACCCCCCCAACTCCAAACCCCCACCCCCCAAATCAGCACACACACAAGCACCCAACCAGACCCGAACCCCCACCCCCCAACTCAGCACACTCTGAAACATGCAAACATACAGACCCAAACCCCCACCCCCCAACTCAGCACACACACAAACATGCACCCATACAGACCCGACCCCCCACCCCAAATCAGCACACACACAGATCCGAACCCCCCACCCCCAACTCAGCACACACACAAACATGCACCCATACAGACCCGAACCCCCACAACTCCAAACCCCCACCCCCCAAATCAGCACACACATGCACAAGCACCCAACCAGACCCGAACCCCCCACCCCCAACTCACCACACACACAAACATGCACCCATACAGACCCGAACCCCCCACCCCCCCAACTCCAAACCCCCACCCCCAAATCAGCACACACACAAACATGAACCCATACAGACCCGACCCCCCACCCCAAATCAGCACACACACAGACCCGAACCCCCCACCCCCAACTCAGCACACACACAAACATGCACCCATACAGACCCGAAACCCCACCCCCCCAACTCCAAACCCCCACCCCCCAAATCAGCACGCACAAGCACCCAACCAGACCCGAACTCCCACCCCCCAACTCAGCACACACACACAAACATGCAGCCATACAGACCCGAACCCCCCACGCCCCCCAACTCCAAACCCCCACCCCCCAAATCAGCACACACACACACAAGCACCCAACCAGACCCGAACCCCCACCCCCAACTCAGCACACTCTCAAACATGCAAACATACAGACCCAAACCCCCACCCCCCAACTCAGCACACACACAAACATGCACCCATACAGACCCGAACCCCCCACACCCCCAACTCCAAACCCCACCCCCCAAATCAGCACACACACACAAGCACCCAACCAGACCCGAACCCCCACCCCCCCCAACTCAGCACACTCTCAAACATGCAAACATACAGACCCAAACTCCCACCCCCCACACACATTCAACACCCCCCCACCCCCACATCTCAACATACACACAAAATACATTCAAATCCAAACATCCGACACACATCCAACACCCCCCCACCCCCACATCTCAACATACACACAAAATGCATTCAGATCCAAACATCCGACACACATCCAACACCCCCCACCCCAACATACACACAAAAAACATTAAAATCCAAACATCCGACACACATCCAACACCCCCCACCCCCGCATCTCAACATACACACAAAATACATTCAAATCCAAACATCCGACACACATCCAACACCCCCCCACCCCCACATCTCAACACACACACAAAATACATTCAAATACAAACATTCACACCCCCCCCACATCTCAACATACACACAAAATACATTCAAATACAAACATTCACACACCGCCCCCACATCTCAACATACACACAAAATACATTCAAACACAAACATTCATACACATCCAACACCCCCCCACCCCCACATCTCAACATACACACAAAATACATTCAGATCCAAACATTCATACACATCTGACACCCCCCCACCCCCGCATCTCAACATACACACAAAAAATATTACAATCCAAACATTCATACAGATCCGACACACATCCGACACCCCCCACCCCCGCATCTCAACATACACACAAAATACATTAAAATCCAAACATCCGACACACATCCAACACCCCTCCACCCCAACATACACACAAAAAACATTAAAATCCAAACATCCGACACACACCCAACACCCCCCCGCATCTCAACATATACACAAAATACATTAAAATCCAAACATCCAACACACATCCAATACCCCCCCACCCCCGCATCTCAACATACACACAAAATACATTCAAATCCAAACATCCGACACACATCCGACACCCACCCCACCCCCGCATCTCAACATACACACAAAAAACATTAAAATCCAAACATCCGACACACCGACACACATCCGACCCCCCCTCGCAACATACACACACAAACAAAGCAAAACAGACCCGACACACAAACACAAACAGACCACTTACAGGAGACGTGCTGGAAGGCAGGCAGGTAAGCGGCAGGTAAGCTGGAACGCTGCACTCGTACTACGGCTGGCGTGGTCCAAGGCTGAAATGCCTTCCGGCATCAAGCCTTATGGACCACGCCAGCCGTAGTGCTGGCCCTCCATTGGTGCAGCACACACGCATTACGTGGCTCGTAGGAGCGACGTGGTGCGTGTGTGTGTGCTGAGCTAATGAGGGCCAGTGTTTTGTCCGGCCCGGAAGACAACAAAGACTTTCCTAATGGAGGGCGGCCGCGGGCCGCCCTCCATTAGGAAAGTCTTTGTGCCTCGCAGGCCGGACAAAAGAGCATGGCGGGCCGCAACTGGCCCGCGGGCCGTATGTTGTGCACCCATGCTCTAAGGGGTTGTGCCAAGTCCTGTATGCGCTCATGTGGCATGCCCATCAGCGCATCTCCATGGCCATCACCCAGGCGCCGGTGCATGCATCAAAGAAACTTTCAAACACCATTGCCCATCACCCAAAGACTGTAGCAGCATTGGACTGCACACATGGGGCGTTAGTGCCCCCCTCACCACCCCGGGCAATGGAAAAGGCATACTGGAACAGGAAACAGTACCATTCATTGAATGTACAAATGAGATGTGATGCAGACCTCACAAACAGCCACAGCTGTGCCTGATACCCTTATGTCACACATGATGCCATGTCACTGAGGAACAGCACCCTACTAGCGTACATGGACACACATAGAGGACAGTTTACCTGGCCTGTGGGAAGCCGTTGTGAACCACAATCACAGTAATCACTGTCAACCATATGAGGTACATGATCTTTAGCAATGTGAGACAACTACAATGACCACGAAGCCACAACCGAAATTCACAAAAGAGGCAATGAACCATGACTGATCCACCTCAGTACACAGAATGAACTCGTGACGACACAGCACGTTGTAGAAAATCCCATTAGGACCCACAACGTGTTCTTAGACCCACACACTGCCATGTTTCACGCAGTCCATTCATGGCTATCCGCAGTTACCATGGCTGATGACACCTGTGAGGAACTCTAGTACTCCTCAGGAGATATCCTACAATGAGACCCAGAGGAGGACTAGGTCATGCATTGAGCACACATTTGACTTGCTGAAAGCCAGATTCATGTGCCTTCCCCACACAGGAGGTGCCCTCATGTACGTCCCTGAGAAAATGGGGGACATAGTAGTCATATGAGCAATGTGGCACAACTAGTGTATACAAAGGAACATAGAATTGCCACCTGATGTGAACCACCCCCGGCTCAGATGAGGAAGATTTTGCAGGTGAATACAGGGCAACACAGGGCATACGTGGGGAAGTGAGAGTAAACCCCTGCCCCAACATCATCACTCACCCCAGCCCCAACACCATCCCACACCCCAGTCCCAACACCATCATCCACCACACACGCCAGCCCCAACTCCATCACCCACCCCACACACCAGCCCCAACACCATCTCCTTCCCCAGCCCCAACACCATCCCACACCCCAGCACCAAAACCATCTCCCACTAGCGCGTCCTCTTTTCCTCTATGTCTGCAGGCTTAGCAGCATGTGATGTACAGTGCTGTGAGCAGATGCCTGGATGGGGTGCTTGCCAAAGACCCCTCAGTAGGGGTGGCGGACCACAAACACTGTGCACGCTTCCCTGAAGATGTTCCACAGTGAGGCGAATGACCCAGGACATGGATTCATGCGACAACAACTGTTCTGCCAGCTCCCTAGCCCTCTGGCTCACGTCCCTAGCCCTCTCGCTCACGTCCCTAGCCCTCTAGCTCATGAGACACTGGTTTGCATAGCTGTGCACCATGCTCCTGAACAGATGTGTTCTGCCAGCTCCCTAGCCCTGTGACTCACGAGACACTGGTTGGGATTGCTCTGCACCGTGCTCCTGAACAGATGTGTTCTGCCAGCTCCCTAGCCCTCTGGCTCACAAGACACTGGTTGGCATTGCTCTGCACCCGGCTCATGAACAGATGTGTTCTGCCAGCTCCCTAGCCCTGTGGCTCACAAGACACTGGTTGGCATTGCTGTGCACCGTGCTCCTGAACAGATGATCCATTGATCGAGACAACTGCCTTCAAGCCCCTTGTATACAATTCGGCATGGCCTGGGAATACCAGTTTGCGGCCTGGGTGTCGGCAGTCGGCAGGGCACGCTGGTACTTTACTCCCAGCTCATCTGAGTTAGTTAATTCTCAGGTAAGATCACTCCGGGGAAGAAAGATGGCTGGACAGTTATACAATGCCATATTTGAAAGAGTTGAATAATGGAAGGGGAAGTTTGGATTTGAGAACTCTCAATAAAATATGTTTGCTGGGAATTGGTAGAAAAATACAAGAAGTAGATGGAGAACAGCTAAAGGGTAGAGGATCCTATAGTCATTAAAGCTGGACTGGTAAATGCACGGTCCGCAGTGGCACATGCAGTGGAGGTGGGAGAGCTTATGCAGGAATATGACTTGAATCTCCTACTGTTGACCGAAACCTGGTTCACGGACTGGGCCCAGACTATGTTTCATAAACTGGCTCCTGGGAATGATCCCATCCAGAGAATTGACTGGATGAATAGAAGAGGGGGTGGTATTGCTATAAAGAAGAGGGGGTGGTATTGCTATAATATACACATCGACCATCGTCCTCTCACACATGGATGAGTTGGACTGGGGAGGTATGTACAGATGGGAGAGTTTACCCTCACTTTGTCCCATTCAAGTTCAATAAAGGTGATTCTGGGTTACAGACCACCAGGCCCAGTAGTACATTTCCTAGAGTCACTAGATTTGTATTTGACGCTGACCGGACATCACATTACAAAGGACTCTGTTTAGACGTGTTATCCTCTAGGGGAAAGGCGGTTCGTTTCTCAGAGATGCTGCCAATATTATGGTCTGACCACTGTGTACAATTATTTGGACTACTAGGGAATCAGTTGCAGAGGGGAGAAGGAAGGGAAAACCCACAAGTCTGGATGCACAGAGCTGATGACCTGGCTAAAACCCCAGGAGAAGAAATACAGGCGAGGCTAGCAAATACTGATGCCTCGCTTCCGTGTGAAGAATTTTTCAAAAATGGGATGGACATTTTGGAGGATATTTGTTCCAATGATGTCCCATTGAAACTAAAGAGAACTAGGAAGTCCAAACCTTGGTTTGGTCCAGCCTTTGCCTTGTGTTAGGGAGAATTCTTAAGAATGTGCTAATTTCCCTTACCTTTTGAGACCCCCAGCAACTTTGCTGGATTTCTAGGATTTTTTATTTTTACCTAGAAAGAGTGTGAGCCTTTTTTCCTACTCTTTCGTGTATTTTGATGTGTGTTTTACTTTGTTGTTCTTTGGATATGGAGTTTTAAAACAACTCCATAGGCATCATCTTTTTCTTGTGTGTCACACAGCACCTTCAGTACAGTGGCACAGTGATGTCTTTCAGGCTTCCCAAGGGTTAAATACCTTCTCTGGGACTGACTACCATCTCCTAGAGCCTGTAAAGTTAAATTGACCTTACTAATCTTTTTAAATGTACAGACCCAGCACACACTATCTTCCTATAGAGTGCTGGAGGGGTTGCCTAGCATCCCCTGAGTCTAAACACTCATGTAACCGTCAATTGTTACCCTTTCCCTCTTGAAATGGCTGGTGGCAGTGGTTTAGAATGAACTACCATGATTTTTCCCGACAGCGAACACCGGTAGCTAAATCAAGGCAGCCATGTTTTTCAATATGGCACCCAAGACCTATCTGTAAAAACAGACTCCGGTCAACTTTTTTTGCCGTTTCTTGGAAAAGTCCTTCTAGTGTTTGTCTCTGCATGCCAAACCAGGTTTGGTCCCTTTGTTTGTTGGCCTTTGGGGGGCTTCAGTACTGAAGTCCTCGTCTGGCGCCTGCGTGTCTGGGGTGGACAGGATGTGAGGGAGGTGCCCGAAACTCCCTATGCTTAGTCTCCTAGGAGACCTGAATGCACTCTGGCGTGATTGGCCGGCTGGCTGTCTGCAAGGTCAGCCACCCTGCTGGGTGAGTGACAGCCAGGCTGGAATGAATGGGGGAAAACTGTTTAAAAGCAGGCCTCTGGGACTTGGAAAGCAGAGTCGACCACTGGAACGAAAGAACCGAAGACGAGCTGAAGGAAGACTACTGCTGCAACTCCTGGTCCACCGCTGAAGCCCTGCTGCATGTCTGAATTGTCTGAAACTCCATCGACAGAGAAGCCCTTCAAGGTTAACTTCTTCCCTCGAGTTTGGTGGGAACAACCAACTCACAAGTCACCTGGACACCGTCTCTATACTGGTCGATTTTTCCTCAGATTGCTGTTGAAAACCGCATAAACAGCAGGACTTCACCGGTCATCTAGGAGTTGCAGCAGTCGTCTTCCTTCAGCTCGTCTTCGGTTCTTTCGTTCCAGTGGTCGACTCTGCTTTCCAAATCCCAGAGACCTGATTTTAAACAGTTTTCCCCCATTCATTCCAGCCTGGCTGTCCCTCACACAGCAGGCTGGCTATCCTTGCCGGACAGACAGCCAGCCAATCACGCCAGAGTGTATTCAGGTCTCCTAGGAGACTTAGCACAGGGAGTTTCGGGCACCTCCCTCACATCCTGTCCATCCCAGACACTCAGGCGCCAGAGGAGGGCTTCAACACTGAAGCCCGCCAAAGGCCAACGAACAAAGGGACCAAACCTGGTTTGCACGCAGAGACAAACACAAGAAGGACCTTTCCTAAAAGAAATGGCAAAAAAAGTTGACCGCAGTCTGTTTTTACAGATAGGTCTTGGGTGCCATATTGAAAAACATGGCTGACCCGATTTTTAGCTACCGTTGTTCGCGGTCGGGAACAACCATGAAAGTTTGATCTAAACCACTGCCAACAGCCATTTAAAGTAGGAAAGAGGGTTTTGACTCAGGGGAAGCTAGGCAACCCCTCCAGCACTCTATAGGAAGATAGTGGGTGCTGGCTCTGTAAATTTAAAGAGACTAGTAAAGTCAATTTAAATTGACATGCTCTGGGAGACAGTAGTCAGTCCCAGAGAAGGTATTTACATACATGCCAACCCTCCCGATTTAGGCGGGAGACTCCCGATTTTCGAGTAAAAAATGCTGTTATTTTTCACGTTCTCCCGCCTAAAATAATGATTTCCCAATGCATTCCAATATCGAAATTGTTGTTTCCCGATTTCGCTGTAGAAATCTCCCTCTCAGCCACTTCGAAATGTTGGCATGTATGTATTTAAAGCTTGGGAAGTCTGAAAGACATCCCTGTGTCACTGCACTGAATGTGATGTGTGACACACAGAAAAAGATGTTGCCTATGGAGTTGTTTTAAAAGTCCATAAACCAAAGAACACAAAAGTAAAACACATATCAAAATACATGGAAGAGTGGGAAAAAAATGGCTCACACTCTTCCCAGGTTAAAAATAAAATCCTAGAAATCCAGCAAAGTTGCTGGGGGTCTCAAAAGGTAAGGGAAACTAGCACATTCTTGATAATTCTCCCTAACACTAGCCCCCCAACCGCCAGACTATGGGACAGGAGGATTTAATCCACTCCTGGATGAATATCCTTACTCCAGTCGGTCAAACATCCTGGAGAGACCATCAGCATTTTGGCGGTGACACCCAGACCTGTGTTCAATGGTAAAACCAAACCCTTGCAGGATGATTGATCATCTCAGTAGTTTAGGGTTTTCCCCTTTCATTTGCATCAACCATCTCAAGGGTTGGTGGTCAGTGTGAATCACAAAAGTAGATCCATACAAATATGCTCTAAACTTCTTCAGTGACCACACAATAGCAAAACATCCTCTTTCAATGGTTGCTCACCTTGTCTCAGGTTCCTTCAGCTTCCTGCTGATGAAGCAAATGCGGTGCTCCCTGCCTTCTCATCCAGCTGACTCAGAACTGCACCTATACCTGTATTTGAAGCATCTGTTTGCACAATGAAACATTGGTTGTAGTCAGGAGCTCTTAAAACTGTAGCTTGACAAAGGTCTTTCTTTAGGCCTTCAAAGGCTTGAGTGCACTCCTCATTCCACCTGACCTTTTTAGGGAATTTGGGAGAGGAGACCACATTCAAGGGAGAAGCTATGGTCCCATAGTTCTCTATGAGGTTCATATAGTAACCAGTGAGGCCTAGGAAGGCTCTCACTTGGGTTTGAGTAGTAGGGATGGCCGAGTTTTGGACAGCTTGTACCTTGCTATGGAATGGCCTTATTTCACCTCCTCCTACCTCATGTCCAATGTAGACCACTTTTCTCTGATCAATTTGACATTTACCAGCCTTTATGGTCAGATGGGCCTGCTCAAGAGCCTGCAAAACAAGTCAGCAACATGTTCTTTCCAAGTAGGGCTTAACACTGCAATGTCATCCAAGTATGCCAAGTCCTCCATCCCATTCAGAACCTGGTTAACCATCCTTTCGAATGTAGCAGGTGCATTCTTTAGTCCGAAAGGCATTACCTTAAACTTGTAGAGGCCTGGTAAAGGCCTGCTGTAAGCACCTCAAAACCTTTCTCTTTGCGTCTGCTTTTTCTCCTCATCTCCCTTGCTGATTCCTGGCTGACACTGAAACTGCACTGGGTACCTGGCCACCCTCTGATCTCGGGCCCAGGTCCACTCGCCCACCAGTCACACTCCTGCACTGCCCTCCTGGCAACCCCCGCAATTGGTGACTGTTTTCTGTATGCCTACGGTCCCACTTCCAGCACTTGACACTGGATGTCTGCACTTACCCTCTCACTTGCCACCTGCTTATTGTTTATTTATTGTCTTATCCCATGTACTGCACTGCCCCCCCCCAACCCCCCACACTTCTTCTCCTTCCCCTTCCCATGCACTTGCGCAATCTGAATGACACCTGGCCTAGTAGGATCGTTGTCTGTCTTCCCTCTGTTCCCCCTCCCTTGCCTCGTCGTGCCCTGAAACACTTGTGTATAGGTGCGTTATAAATGCCATATCATATCATATCATTTCCTCAGCCAGTAAGTGAAAGTTTCCACTTGCCATTGGTATTTCATCCTATGGGCAGAAGACTAAGGAGACAGTATGGACCCCCGAAGGTTTACCCTTACATCTGAGATCCCCTTTCACATGGCCAGTTGATCCACAAGCATACCATTTTCCAAATGTCGTTATGAATGGGGGTTTGTTCTGACCTCTTTCTGGTTTGGCACCAGGAGGTATAATAGCCTGATTTGGTTTCCCTTGTGGCTTACCCTTGTTATGTTTGGGGCCCCCTTTTAGAGTGGAGGCATTGGAATTCTCTTTGTATTGTCTCAATTCCATTCCAGACAATACTAAAGAGTATTACAAAGACAGTGTTCTTTTGAATGGTCAGGAGACCCCTGTCATCAGAGACACTGGGGCCAGCATTACTGTAGTTGATGAATCTTTTTTCAAGGTAGAGGATGTAGCTAAGGCACCCACATTCCTAACTAAGCTTGCTTGAGGCCCTGTGCAAATGCTTCAATAGTTACCAGCTCTCATACAGGCAGTATAATGATATGACTGTCAAGATACCTGTTAGTGTGCAGAGTGAAGTACCTGGGAGAGTCCTGTTGGGGAATGACTAAAAAAAAAAGGTTTGGTAGGGTGGTCATCCCTCCCAATAGTTCCTATCTCGTTTCTCATCATTCTTCGCCTGATTACCACTTCCGGGTCATACACATGCCTTTGTATCCTAACTTTTTCCACATTCACTTTGCCTTTTATGGCTGAATTTCTTAAGAATTCCTAGATATTCAATCCTATTGGGGTCCTCCTGGATTTGGGCAGTGTATAGACTCATCACTTTGGTCACTTTGTGATGTTTCAATCTCAATCGATTGCTCCTCCAGCCCAATTCAACGTCTCCCATCTTTTTTAAGGAGTTCCCCCCCTCTCCCCCAAAGATATGGATAGCCAACAAATCATGGTCGCAAAATTTCTGGGTGCATGATCGAAAACCACTTGACCTTCTTTCTGAGATTTTTGGACACAAAGCAGTAGTCTATACACAACTCTAACTCCCCACATTTCCATGTAGCACAACCCGGTATATCCCCACTTGTTTGGGCATTAAGCGGGTGCATCCCCCTCATTTTCATATTGCACATCCACTCGCACTCTCTCTCCTTCCATTGACCCTCCTTCAGGGGAATGCCAGTTTTATCCAGCAACTTAATGTTCAAGTCACCACAAGAAACCACCTTTGCATCATCCCATTCACACATCACTTCCTCGATGATTTCCATCACTAAGGCAATCATCTTTGATTCTCTTGCCATATTTATGCGTCAGTAAATATTGATTAACACCAACGATGTCTCTAATACATCATTCTTTTGTTTTAGAAAAAGTGCTTGAACATATGGGTTTGGGTCTTTGATATTTGTAGGGCTCTTCCAGTCTGTTCCATCTTAATAAGCGTCAATAGACCAGCGAATGGACGGGCCGTTATTCCCTTGGGGGCTGGGTTTAAATAGGCTAAATAACCTTCACACTCAGGCCGCTTCATTAACCAAGTTTCTTGAAAAACCAGGATGTCAAATAGTTCCAAGTCTGGCACTTTTTCTTTAAATAGGGTCTGAAAACCTCTGGTGTTCCAGCATCCAATCGTCAAAAGGCCCTGTTTCCTTTCATTATAAATCCAATCAGCCCAAGTTTTATTTAGAGCACCCGCCAGCCAAGTCCACGCACTCTCCTCATGTCGACTTTCAATTGTTTTTGCCAACTCTCTTTCACTTCGCTTTTCCTGATTGGAGACTGTAAAATTCAGTGGAGCAAGATCATTCTTGTCATATATTATTTTTATCTTTTATTTGTGTTTAACCAGTTTAGGTTTTTACAAAAAGTGTCAAACTGCGAGAGCTGAGTGTAATTTTCCTTGCGTTTTCACTCCTGGTTTAAGTCCTTGGTGGCCGAATTTGATTTTCCCATGACGTATTCCAGGATCATTGTCGCTGCAATGGACCATCTGTTTTTTCCCCCAGAGATAAGACGGGACCACCAGGGCTCTTTTTCTCAGAGATCGCTGTTAGAAAAGAGTGGAAGTAAATAGAGCTTTTAGGCCTCTCTGCTAGCTGGACAGGACATCATCAGGTGGTTTACAGTTTCCACTTGGTTGCTTCCAGAGCAAAGTCTACATTTGCTTGAGTTCGATTGTGACCGAATCTTCAGAATTTCTCTGGTCTGAAGGAGATTTAGCCGGGCTCTCATAAAGGTTCCTCCGAGTTGTTTGTTAGGGAAACTCTTAACATATGTCATGATTTCTTTTGTTTTTAGTGGTTCCAGTGGGAGTTGGGTCAGAAGTCTGTTCTTAGATACTTGTTCTAGTTCCTCCATTTTTCCATTTTGGTTTTTACTCTTTGGGGATTTGTGATCAAGTCCTCTCCAGTGCAGTCAATGGTAGGTAGTAAAAAAAAAATATTTTCTAGCCAAGAGTTAAGCGAGCTGCAAGTTCCTTCGGTGGCCTCCTCAGCGATCACTTGGTAAACTCGTGGGCTGTCGGCCAACAGGATCTTTCTGTAGAGTTGCATACCGCTCGACCATTACCGACAGTGAGAGTAACCCAAGTTCTCGCCATATGGATGCGATTTGTGTTTACTTCGGAACATTCAATTCAGAGCGCCAAAGAAAGCCTTCCAGTTTTGGCCATGTTGTCAAAGATATGCCGAAACAGGCGTCCATCCCATAAACAAGTGAAGGGATTACCTTAGATTTGTAAAAGTGGACTGCCGCATCAATGAGAACTTTCCGTACTGCCTGTCTATCGCTCGGGTTTGAGCGGTGAGGTTTCTCCTTTTAGACCAGAGTACTTGCTCCATCCGTGTTTTAAGTTTGGAGGAGTCGATCGTTATGCCCAGGTATTTGAAATGGGTAACTAAGTCGAGCTTTGCTTCCGTCAAAAACCAACTTGACTTTACATTTTTCCTTGGCACTTTTTCAAGGGTCAAGATTTTGGTCTTGTTTATGTTGATTTCAAGGTTGTTATGAGTTATGTATGTCATCAGATTATCCAGCTGTCTTTGGAGCCCTATCAGCGTTTGGTCTAAAAGTGTCACGTCGTCGGCGTATAGTAGGCGAGACATCGCTGTTCTCCCGATTTTAGGTATGATATGATATGATATGATATGATATGGTATTTGTAACGCGCCTATACACAAGTG
Organism: Ambystoma mexicanum; assembly: GCF_040938575.1. Lineage (NCBI taxonomy): Eukaryota > Metazoa > Chordata > Amphibia > Caudata > Ambystomatidae > Ambystoma > Ambystoma mexicanum. The sequence goes on from NC_090937.1 coordinate 1,679,795,858, forward strand.
TTTCAAGGCGCGACGAGGCAGGGAGGGAGGGAAACAAGGGGAAGACAGACAAACGATCCTACTAGGCCAGGTGTCATTCAGATCGCGCAAGTGCAGAGGTAAGGGGAAAAGGAGAAAGTGCAGGGGGAGGAGGTGGGGGGAAAGTGCAGTACAAGGTAAGTAGCGTAATAAAAAATAAATAATAAATTATAAATAAAAAGGGCCAGCTGGTGGCAAGTGCGAGGTAAGTGCAGAGCAAGTGCTGGGAAGTGCTGGGAAGGGGGCTGTAGGGATACAGTGACAGTCCCACAGTGCAGGGGGAGCCAGGGAGGCAGTGAAGTGGAGAGTGGCTGGGCCCTGGACCGAGGTCGCTGAGAGTGGCCCAGATGCAGGTTTAGTGCAGAATTCAGTGGGGAGTTAAGAAGGTTTAGCAGGGGAGAGGGAGAGAGAAGGCAGAAGCGAAGAGGAAGGTTTTGAGGTGCTTCCGGAACCGGAGATGGTTCTCCTCAAGTTTCAGGGAGGCAGGAAGGCTGTTCCAGAGGGAGGCCCCTGCTGCGGAGAGAGATCTACCCCCAGCTCGTTGCTTAGAGAAGCGGCTGACCATGAGGGAGTTGGAGACGGATGAGCGAAGGGCTCGTGAAGGAAGATATTTAGGAAGAGAGAGTTGAAGGTATTTAGGCCCCAGGCCCCAGAAGGCCTTGTGGACAATGCAGAGGGTTTTGAACTTAATCCTCGCAGCCACTGGGAGCCAGTGAAGAGATTTCAGTCCTGGAGAGATACGGTCCCTGGGCTTGAGGCCAAGGACAAGTCTCGCAGTTCTGTTCTGGATAAGTTGCAGAGGGCGGAGAGTGGAGGCAGGCAGATTAAGATAGAGGCTGTTGCAGTAGTCCAGCCTTGAGAGAACCAGGGCTCGGGAGACAGTGAGCTTCTGGGGGAAGGAGAGGAAGGGAAGAATACCTCTGAGGAGGTGCAGCTGGTAGTGTGACTTCTTAGAGACGTCAGATATGTGAGGAGAGAAGGAGAGTGTGGAGTCGAAGATGACCCCGAGGTTTTTAGCCTTGCAGGTAGGGGCCGGAAGGGGGCCAAGGGAGGCCGGCCAGAGAGCTGCAGGGAAGGAGGGAGTGGGTGCGCCGATGAGTAGAATCTCAGTCTTACTGGCGTTAAGGCAGAGGTCATTGGCGGCACACCATTCCTGGATAGCAGACAGACAGTCAGAGATGAGGGAAGGAGAGGAGGAGGCCGAGGTGGAAAAGCGCGAACCATCTCGGCGGCCTCCTTGTAATCACCTAGAAAGGCGATAAACAAGGCGGGGGCCAGAGGGCAGCCCTGTCTGATGCCCCTGAATGTTGGGATCTCGGCCGAGAGTAGGCCTTGGCAGCTCAAGCGAACTCGCATTCTTGTGTCCGTGTGTAATGCATTATGGGGGCCAGGATAGATTTGGGGCACTCCCAGGATGCGAGTTTCTCCCAGAGCTTTACCCGGTCTACCCGGTCAAAAGCTTGGGTAAGATCCACAAAAGCTACATATACTCTAGGGGCTCCAGCTCTAACTTTGCTCTTGATGATGTTAAGGAGCATGATGTTCAAAGAGGTGTTTGAGTTTTTTAAGAAACCCATTTGAATAGGGTCCACGCATCGAGAGTTCTTTGCCCATTTTTGGAATTTCATTAGAAGTAGTGTGGCAAAAACCTTACCTATCGTATCCAGTAGGGCGATAGGGCGGTAGTTGCATGGATCTTCTCTCTGTCCTTTCTTAAAAATAGAAACGACAACTGCCGATGTCCATGATGAAGGTATTGATTTAGTGGCTTTGCATCGAGTGAAAATGTGGGCAATCAAAGGCGTCCATTCTTCTGAGTGTGATTTGAGGTGAAGGTTGGTCAGGCCATCGGGGGCCGGGGCTCTGGATGGTTTCAGGTTCTTTATCACTCTGGCTATATCACCGAGATCCTCACAAGATGCTAGGGCCAGTTGTTTGTCTGGCTGGCTCTTGTCTTTTACTTTGGCAAAAAGGTTTTCAAAATGGGTCATTCATTTTTGTTCACTGACACCATTAGTTAGTGCTTCATTTGTTTCTGTAACGCGAGATCTAACAAGCGCCCAGAAGTCTTTTGTTTTTTTAGAGCCCACGATCTGGAGCATTTTTTCTGCACCTTGCTGGTAGAGCATCGAGCGATAAAACTTTAGCCAAGAGCGATATTTCTTTGTTTACTTCAGGAGGATTTCACGGGCCTCTGGCAAGTTTTGCTTTAGTATGTCTCTTTTGAACTTTCTTAACTCTTTCTTCCGGTCCGCCAGAACCTGGTTGTATGTGTGTTTGTTTTTTACTGGCCTTGCCACAGGGGTGACTCTGTATTTCATAAGTAGTGGTTGGTAATTCACTGCGGCTATTATACCAGGATGGTCTTTGTTCAGATTTTGTTGGCTGTAGATGTTTGTTATATCAGCAATATTTGATGTTGTGAGGCGGAGTGGGTTTGCTGCGATTTCAAATTGACAGTCTAATTCCACATAGCGTTGGTAGTTCGAAAAGTGCTCCAAGACATGATTAGGAGGTTATGATCACTTTCGCTCATTCTTTGTACCTCGTAAGTGCTAACTATTGGAAGCATTGGGAAAGAGATGAAAATGTAGTCTAGGGTCGCAGAGGAGGAGTCCCTTTCCCACGTCGGAATAAGAGAATCTGCATGGCAGATAGATGCCGCATTGTGTAGATTTCGGGACGACATCAGGGCGGACCATGCCTCTCCTCTCTCATCTGCAGACGATCTCGATGCTTTTGTGTTGACAATTTTGTTGGTACTTTGACATTTGGCATTCAAGTCGACGCATATGATGATGTAAGACACCAAATAGTCGGCCATTAGTTTGTCAATTGCAGTTGCGATATTTTTCCAAAAACCTTTAATTGTGGTCCTCTGAGGGTTCCAGTATAGTGTGATTATACTCGGATGTTCCTGGCGTTTGTTGATCTGTCTGCAGCATTCGATAGAGTGGACAGACACAAACTATGGTCCAAACTCAAGTCCTGGAAATGTCCTGAGGGTATTTTGGACCCGATAATCGACCTCCACTCAAACACCAGTATAAAAGTCAGCTTAAACAACCAAGGTTTAACGTCCACCAGTATACCGACTTCGCGTGGAGTAAAACAGGGATGCCCTCTGGCTCCCGCCTTGTTCATATCTTTCCTCGGAGATTTTAAAGAGACTCAATCTGCCATAAGATCTTTTCCACCCAAAATAGGCACTACTCAGGTCCCGAGACTTTTATACGCAGACGACCTGATATTGCTTGACCAGACCCAGGTCGGGTTGCAACGACAATTGGACAACCTGTCAGCCTATACCACCGAAAACAACTTGGAAATCAACAAAACAAAAACCAAGATAATGATTTTCCAAAAACCAAGGACAAAAAAGAAAGAGGCTTTCAACTGGTTCCTCAACGACACCAAAATAGAACTGGTTGAGTCTTTCAAGTATCTTGGTGTACAACCCGACAGTACGAAGTGGGCCAGGAATCTTCAAAACGACTTATGGGCGAAGGCAAAGAATCAAGCTGCTCATGGAGAGCAGTTGATCGAAAATTCGGCAAATACTCTCTACAACCAGCCATCACCTTTTACAAGTCCAAGATTATTCCCTCGCTGACATATAGCATGGATGCTACCCCGTCTATTCCTCCGGGCATTTGGCTTAAACTCGAAGGATTTATCTGGAGATCCGTCCTGGGCTTACCCAATTCCACCGCTGTAGCTCCGATACGAGGGGAACTTGGCCTTGTCTCCCTAAAAGCTGTGGTGGATATCTCCTCACTACAACTTTACAGGAAAGTCATTCATCCAGAGAGCCTTGAAATCTATCGCATGATCGGGGAAGAGATTGAAAAGGGCAATACCCGGACCATGACCAAATGGGCTATGGATCAAAACCTGAAACTACAGGAAATTGCATGCAGCATGGAAGATCTAAAGAATAATCCTGCTAGGATCAAATCCAAAATGCAACATTCAGATTGGATCCTGACTACGGAAAAAACAGCACGCAACAAACTCCTAGCCCATCTTCCAATGACCATTAACAAACTATAAAAGAACCAATGACATATTGTAAGAGATATCCTAATAAATCATTGATGAGAATCTTCTTAAAAGCCTGCCTCAACGTTCTGGCGACGCAGGAAATTGTTGCGATCAGAACAGGATCTATGGTAAAAGCCTGTAGACTATGTAAAAACCCTGAAGAAACAGACTCCATCAGGCATCTGCTAATGCGCTGTCCCGCCCTGCAACAAGCAAGGATCGCCTTTTTCAGCCCTCTGACTGTAAATTCGTTTGCGGGTAATGAAGAAATCTGGTGGAATCGTTTAATCACTGGGGACAAGACACAATGGCACACGGCGTCTGCTAAACTTTTTAATTTTGCGATCGAAAAAATTAAATCGAACATTGCCATCTGACTTTCGTACATCCCTTTTGGTGGAAGCACTGTTTTGTTCTTGTCCCCTTGGTGATGTCTATCATGAACTTTTCTTTCGTGCTACCAAAATGTTTTTGAGTCTTTGTAAAAATCTTATTTTGATTATATACAAGTAATTAAAAAAAAATAAAAAAAGAAATTGTGTGATTATACCCAGCATGATTTTCTTTGGTTTACCAGTTTTTTCATTGTTGTTGTCCCAGGTCAGAAGGGCCGCGAGGTGGCCATAGGATTCAGATTTTTTTTTATAAGATCAACTCCGGATCCCATTCGTGCTGCAAGTAGAAGGCCCGATGAGGGTCAACCAAGAAGGCCTCTTGTCGCAGGGGCAACTAGGACCGTGTAGCCGTCGAGGGTCGGTTTTTCTGTCAGCCAGTTCTTTTGGAGGCATACAATGTCAAAGGCGCGTAGGTCGACGCCACCTGGCTGAGTTAGATGTTGATGGCCTCGGGTGTTCCATGACCCCATTTTCAGCAATGAATCCGGTGGTGGGACGGCTGTATTAGTTGACTCTCTCCCGGTGATAGACATAGATGATTGCTATATCCTGGTTTTAGAATCGAAGACTTTTAGGAGCCATCCCCATAGTCCTTTTGAAGGGTTATTTTCGATTTTCATTTTTATTAGATCTTGGGGCATCAAGTTTATGATCTTGCTCCCTTTTTCTGGTCAATCTAATGGGGACTGTGAGGTTCCTGGTGCCCTTCTGCTCTGGTTGTAGGTCGGGTGTGCCGAAGGCACGGCGTAGTTGGTTCTGTTCGTGACCGGATTGGGTTCTTTGGTCCATTCTCTTGAGTTCGTAATAGAAGGCCGACAAACTTTTTCCGGTGAACGACACATTTAGCGACCCCATCTTGAGCTTTTGTAGAGTCCTTCTGTTTTTGAGACAAAACGATTTCTTTTTCCGGTTTTATTATCCTCCATTCCCAGAGGCTTTATGCTTTTTTTGGTGTCCAATTCTGTGAGTCGGAATCCTCTTTATTCTAGTTCGCTGTACGTCTCTGGGTGAAGGGATTCAATTGCTTTGCTTTTGATGTGTAAATAAGCTTTTGCTTTCCTCTCTCGATGGTAGGGGTCAATTAGCACAAAATCCTCTGTTTTTAGGGATCTCAGAAGGCTTATTTTTGAAAGTAGGCAAAGTATGGTTCTTCTATGTAGGATCATGTCCTCCTTTTGTGTCGTTGTTTGTTCTAATTTGAACAATCTTGTCTCTTTGGGGGAATTTGAGCCTGGACGATGATCAGAGATCGGTTGGTGATTGTCCTCGTCTTTAGCTCTGTTTTGGTAGGTCTCCTTTCATAAGCCACTTGCGGTTAAAGATCTGTCGCCTGACTTGTCTTTGTTTTTCCGTGAAACCTTTGGGCGCCAGGAATCCCTCTGCCCGGTAGGCTGGGTTTCATTGGCTTGGGACTGAGGTAGGTGGTCACGTGGAGGGGTACGAACTAGGCAAATGTCTGGAGTTCTTCAACATATACTTGTTTTCTCTTTATTTCCCCGTGACTTTTTTCCGTCTCCACTCATTTGTTGAGGTGGATTTTTTGAGGAGTTTTTCTTTATTTCCCCAGGGATAGGTGCCTCTCTCCAGCTTGCTGTGATTTTATCTTGGTAATCGCTGACTACACATCCCAGCCGCAAAAATGTCTTGTTCATTGATAATACTAAGTCTTTCTTAAACTGTGAATACAAGTGTAAAAGGACCCAATCCGTTCGCTTCTCCCCCATAAACTTCAGAATTGTAATGTCCCTTGAGGCCATTTTATGGGTGGGTATCATGCAGCTTAGCACCGGCATGTAAGGCCCAGCCGCAATCCTTTCTACATAGATTCTTGCACTTTTTGGCTCCACTTTCTCAGAGCTATCGTTATTATTATTTATTTCCTCCTTTTTCTCACGACCAGTCTGCCGTACATCCTTTCCTCTGATATTACTCTCCTTGTTGTTCCTCAGGGACTTAATAATACTTGAGTGTAGGCTCCCCGTCCTCTTTTCCTCAAGAGTTTTGAATACTATAGAGGATTTGATTGGTGCCTCTTCATTCAGTCTTCCCCCTGTAGTCAGGCCAGACTTATCTAGCGACTTTGGCGCTACAAGAGTCGACTTCCCACAACCATTCCGGTCAATTTGCATTAGGGATTTAGAAAGTTCAGGGGTTGGTTTTCCCTTAGGAACTGCGAAGATCCATTTCCCACACCCATTTTGGGCAGTTTTCACAGGAAATTTGACTATTTCAAGGGTTGGTTTCCCATCCGACTTCCTGCCAGATGGAACAGGAGGTTTAGGAGCAAGGGCAAGTTGACTCTCAATAGTTTCCCCTTTATGAACGACTTACTTCCTTCCACCTATCATCCTCCTCCACCCTTTCAATTTCTTCAATCAGATCACTACGATCCATAGCCGGTATAGGATTCCCCTCGGCCCCTTCCTCCTTTTCAGGGCTTTCCCCAGATTCAATATTTATCATAGGTCCTTGTAAGGTCAGTTCTTTCCTTGCTTTTTTAGGGGCTGGCAAATTATCCATCACTAGTGAGGAGCGGAGATGTCTTAAAAATGCTCTGGATCCATTTGATTCTCTTTTAGAGGTACCTGGCATGTTTTTACACCTTTCCTTCTGAGTGTCCTTTCCCTTACCAATCCCTTTTCAGGTTTTTTTAACTTCCGCCAGTGAAGATACATTGTTTTTCATGGGAGCTGACTCAGCATTTTGGCCATCCCGCGCCCCCTCCACCACTACCACCCCCGATCAAGGCTGATCTACTGCCTTTGCAGGGTTTGAACACTGGAAGCTCTTTGGGCATCCTTACAATGGTCTCTCATCCATTTGCAATCCTGGAGCAAAGCTTCCATCATCAAACCTTTATCTGTCATGTTATCGCTAGGTCACATAACCGGTTTTGCAAGGATGCAGAGACTTCTGCCTCTTTATCCAGCCTTCTCTCCACTCTATTGGCTAGGATTTCCAATCCTATGAACATACTGCTCATATCAGTAAGGAGGGCATGAAGATCCTGGATGCTACTATGGATTGCTTCACATAGCAGCGAAGTTGACAATGATTCCATCACCAACTGTTGAAGATGTGCAATCACCTCCACTCTCTAGGCATCTTTTCTCCCTTCCTCTCTTCTAACAGAAACCGGACACTCCCGAGAGGAAGACACCAATGAGGACAAGGAACTGGAGTCCGATTCATCGAATACCACATCCTCCTCATGGTCCTATTCTGACTCTGGGCTTTCACACCTTGACCTGGATAATATTGTCTCCTTTATCGAGGGCGTTGAAGGCTCTTGGAGTTATTTAATTCTTTCCAATCCCTATTCAAATCATCAAGGGAAGCCACCACCTGTCGGGTGGAGGGAATAATTTTCCCCAGAGTTTTCCCCTCCTGGGGGACAGCCAAAGAGACCTCGCTTCTTTCTCCAGCCTCTCAACCATTACATCAGCCTGCAGCAATGATTGGTCCAAAATCTGCAGGCAGTCATTGGGTCACATTACGAGTTTGGAGGCAGCCATACCCTTAATAAGGGCATGGCTGCCTCCAAACTCTGGTCCGTGGTCCCTGAATGGGCAAATACTGGGCCATTCCAACTTTGGAGGGCCCGGTATTTCACCATTCAGGGAACCCTGACCCGGACCATCCCCATTCCCATTTGAGCCCCCTTAGGGATCAATGGGAATGAAGAGCATGCTAACAACGGGCCTGTTAATGTCGGGCCCGTTTTTAGCATGCTCGTCCCCTCGTGGGACCTGCTAAGGACGTCTGGTTTGACCAGACGTCCAGAGCGGGTCCCACAAGGGGACCTTGTAATAGAGCGGAATGGGGTTGATGGCTCCGGCACCTTTACCGGCGCCGTTAACCCCTTACCGCCTCACTTGTAATGAGGCCCTTTCACTCTTGACAGACTTAAGCGCTTCTGTCTTGCAATTCTTATTGTTAAATCCACCAGTTCCTTTGCTAGGTGGGCCGCAAGTCCAACATTCATATTGCAGCTCTTACTACCGGCTATAGCAATTGAATCAAATGGGAGCTCACTCCCTGTAATAGGGGCCTCTACCCCAGAGGTTTCCTTGCGTCAATGGCTATTCGGCTCACCACTCCAAGCTGGCAACACACTCAGGGGCAGTCATCCCAGAACGGTCTTCACCGCTTGTGTCCCGTATAGAAAGTGACTGCTGGGGACTGTTTTCAGTAGCTACTCCCAAATAGAGTTAATTCTCTTTCATATTGGTGGCAATGCGCCATTGAGTAATCACTTGAGTATTTTGCTGTTCCGATAAACTCTAATTAATTATTCATTTCAATTCGTCCGGAATCCAAGTCCTCCTCACAACCACTCCTACCCCTTTTAGCCAGCCTTTCTCATTCGTTAGCAACATTTTCTACTTCCAGGATTAACAAGTGTTTTACTCCCTCCAATTCCTCCCCTCTTTGGGACACGGAAACACAATTTTCCATATGTATCACTTGTCCCCCCCTCTTTACCCGTTGCCGTGTTCTCGCACTCGGGGGGCTTGTACCCGATGGCATTTCCACCATACATTGCTCAAGCACCCTCCTCCAGCCACACTCCAGCTAACTCCAGGCAACTTCACTTGCCTCCACTTCACGCCGCTTCATGGAGGAAGTGGGGTTTTATGGGTTAGAGGAGTGGAGTTCGTTGAGAGGGAGGGGGGACGCCGCAGCCACCCCGCTTTAAACTCCTTAAAGGCACACACCGCATAGTTACACGCCACGGCTTCTTCTTTGAGCAACCCAGCCGCAGCAGAATGTAAACGTGGAAAAAACAAATCCAGCAGAGTATCACCTCCAGGCAACTCCACTTGCCTACACTTCACCTCCTTTCTGAGTGAAAGAACATTTAAGGTATTTTGGAGTACGGCCTGCTGAGACCCTATTGCCATCAAATACCGAGTACTACAAGGGGCCTGTATCTCCCCAATCCTATTCAATATTTACATAAGGCTCTTATGTGACAAACTAGAAAGCATGGACTTTCATTTCACCAAATACGCCAACGATTTCCAGCTTATCACTGACCTTAGTGGTGACCACGCTGAAGACACAAAAACCCTCAACCATGTATACTCGCTTATCCAGAGGAGATGACTGAAAACTGGATGTGCCTCAATAGCTCTAAGACAGAGCTTATCATTTTTTGGAACCAGCCAGGCTAGAATGAATTTAGATCAAGCCTACACAGAATTTACTCTAGACTCCTGTACCATAAAGGTGGCTGAAAAAGTTAAAACCCAGGGCACAATATTTGAGGCATCACTCAAATCGGATGCGCATGTCAACTACATAACCAAAAATGCACACTACAACTTAAAACTCCTGAGACAGATGACCCCATGGTATCAAGTAAAAATTGGGACACCCTGGTTCGAGCCATAATCATGCCCCGGCTGGACTACTGCAAGGCCTTAGCATGCGGAGCGAGCAAAAAGAATATCCAAAAACTTCAGATTGTTCCAAATTACTCCATCAGGATAATCTACAACTCTACCAGGAAGGAACATATTTCACTCCACAGGAAGGAGCTTCACTGGCTGCCTGGGGAGAAACTCATTCAGTTTAAGACACTGGCCCTGGCCCACAGAGGCCTATATGGAGAGGCTCCAGTTTACTAAAAACAAACACTAAGAAAACACTCCCCAAGTAGGACTCTGCGCACAAGCGCCACTAACCTTCTGGTTATTCCACATGCTAAAAGAGCTCAAGCAAATGGCAGATCCTTTCTTACTAAAGCAGGAACAAGATGGAATAAACTTCCTATATCCCTGCGATCAAGGAAAAGTATATGACTTCCCCACAGAATCTGTAAACAACTCTGTTGGAGTAAAATAGTCCTCTCAGCCTCCTAGTTCTCCACCACTTTTTATGTTGTTTGTTTTGCACCCTGATGGCTTTGGGCTATGGCACGGTAGAAATAAATAAATAAACATTGACTGTACCCGCCCACTGTCATGAACTACAGAACACGTCCCTTTTGGACCTCCTGGTCCTTGTCACAACGGGGCGTGCACTCCATAATATTCCCAACATGGTTGTCCAGCGTGAAACCCCTTTCTCGCTCCACGCGCTGGACGTAACGTATTCTATTAATAGACCACGCCTTCCGCGGCTTCGCGTGTCTCAATGCTATTGCAAAGTAGCGATCCAACGTGTGTCCCGTATCTGGCGGTATTGTTTCCTTGTACCTGTCTATCTACCCATTCCTTGCCCCTTCCTTTCCGCCTATTTCCTGGACTCGTGTGCTAGTTGCACCTTTCGTAGTGTCCCGGATTCCTGGATCCGCGTCCCGGAAACTGAACGCACTCTGGAGTCGGAAGAGACTCGGGCAGCCTTGTTCAAAACCAGGTCCGTCCGCAAGAAGGCAGCGACCAAGGACTCCAGCAAAGAACGGACCCAGGTGAGAAGGGGGGAACTCCCTGACAGTTTGAGACGCCACCTGACCGAACTCGATAGCGACATGGAAGCCGCCGTTCAGGACCTGATGCGTCGCATGCAAGAACTATCAAGCGAGGTCCAAAATCTAAAGGCGGAAAATGCTGCACTCAAACAATTGGTCCTATCCCGGGATTCGGCCACAAAAGAAAGCGTCTTGTTGAGCAGCATTGTTGCCAAATACGATGGGTCGGCAAAAAACCTTTGTGGATTCCTGGATTCATGTTTGGTCCACTTTACATTTAAGCCTTATTACTTTTCGACTCCCAGGGCTAAGGTGTGTTTCATAATTTTCCACCTTTCTGGGAATGCCTTAACCTGGGCTACACCCCTCGTTAACTCCAGTGATGCCCTCCTAGATGACTATGATGGGTTCATACAGGCCCTTAAAAACATGTTTGATCGCCCTGAGCAGGTCTATAGTGCCCAGGATGTCTGTTAGACTTTCAGCAAGGTTCCCAGGATATGCTCACGTATGTGACCCGCTTCAAACAATTGGCCAAGGAAGCTGATTGGTCCTCTGAGGCGAGTTTCACCCTGTTCAGGAGAGGACTGAATGATAAGATTAAGGATGAGTTGGCCAGAGTGGCTCGACCAAACTCATTCCAGGTACTAATGGACCTTGCCATGCAAATAGACTTCCGTATCCAGGAAAGAAAGGCTGAAAAGAAGAAATCCAGGGGAAATTCTTAAAACGGAGTCCTTTGAGAGCACCGTCAGAACGGACACAAAGCCAGGCTCAGTCACAGAACCAGAACCCATGCAGATAGGAGCCTTCCGTGGACCCATATCCCCGCAAGAAAGGATGAGAAGGATTCACACAGGGTTATGTATGTATTGTGCTCCGGACAAACATTTGGTTAGGGAATGTCCTCTTGCCCCCCCCCTCGGCATTCGGGAAACGCCAGCTCCCGATCCTAGATGGAGCAGAGCTTCGGGAGAGAGATGTTTGCTCCACATCAATTCCATCCTTGAACTCTCCCGGACAAAACAAATTGGTCATACTACAGGCATTTCTATCACCCTCCAAGAGCAAGACCTATCCCATTCTGGCCTTGGTAGACTGCGGAGCTATGGGGATCTTCATAGATCATGATTGGGTTGCTGGTCACCAGATTCCATATGAGACACGAAGTACCTTGCAGCCTGTGCAACCATCGACGGAAGAACCCTCACTTCAGGGCCCATAAGCCTGCAGACCAAGGAGATCCGGCTCTCAATAAATCATCATCAAGAGCTGATTAGGTTCGACATCATTAAGTCAGCCCACTACCCCATGGTATTGGGTATGCCCTGGTTACAAAAACACAATCCGTATATCAACTGGACAGCAGGAGCACTATTCCTAGGCTCAGGGTTTTGTATGTCTCACTGTCTATTCCTGGAACCTTCATTAACACCCCCTAAAGAACCGCATAAAGACCAAGAAACACCACTCATGGTTTCCAATATCATACAAGTCCCTCAGGCCTACCAAGGTTACGCTGATGTGTTTTCGACTGCCATAGTCCAGGCCTTACCCCCACACAGGAATGAAGACTGCGCAATAGAAACAGAACCCTCAGCAGTGATTCCTTTCGGCAGGATGTTCATCCTTACTGAACCCGAGAAAAAGGCCCTCAAAAAATACCTGGATACCAACCTTGAAAATGGCACCATAAGACCTTCAAAATCTCCAGCAGGTGCTTTGTTATTCTTTGTTCCCAAAAAGGATACTCAGGAACTCAGACCCTGCCTCGATTATCGTGGCCTAAATCAATGCACCCTCAAAGACCGATACCCACTACCCTTGATTTTGGATATCCTGGAAGCCGTAAGAGGCGCGGTAATATTCACCAAGTTGGATCTCCGGGGTGCCTATCATTTGATTCGTATCCGGGAAGGAGACGAGTGGAAAACCGCCTTTAGAACACCCTTTGGTCATTACGAATACCTGGTCATGCCCGTTGGACTAGCTAATGCCCCGGCAGTCTTCCAACATTGTATGGATAGGGTGTTCTCTGACATGTTGTTCCTCTTCGCCATTGTATATTTGGATGACATATTGATCTTTTCCAAGGACCTTCAAAAGCATGAAGAACACCTAAAGGCAGTACTACAAAGACTCTGTGAACACCAACTCTTAGACAAACCCGAAAAATGCTTGTTTCACATTACCTCTGTTCACTACCTAGGATTTATCCTTAGCCCAGAGGGAATTGGTATGGACCCTTCAAAGGTAAAGGCTATTCTGGCATGACCTGCTCCCACGTCCGTGAAACAAGTTCAATCCTTCCTGGGGCTTGCCAATTTCTACCGAAAGTTCATATCCACCTTTTCCGAGATTGGTCAACCGATCGTTGCTCTCTTAAAGAAGGACACCCCTTTTATCTGGTCCACACAGCAAGACACAGCGTTCCAGCGTTTGAAGACCGAGTTTACACAAGCTCCTATCTTAGCCCAACCCGACATAAGCCGACCATTTCTAGTGGAAACAGATGCCTTTAATTACGCCATAGGAGCAGTGCTGAAACAGAAATTAGAAGATAAGCTGGAACACCCCATTGCTTATCTTTCACGAACCCTGACTCTGAGTGAAACACACTACTCTGTCCTGGAAAAGGAATTGTTAGCCATCCGCCAAGCCTTCACTGAATGGCAGCATCTACTTCTGGGAGCTAGACATCCAGTCCAAGTCCGTACGGACCATCGGAATCTTCAGATTCTACAGTCATTGGAATGTAGAAATAGTCGTCAGGTGCGTTGGGCCTACTTTTTTGCTCAGTACCAATTCCACATCACTCATGTTCCCGGATCACATAACCTGATTGCTGACGCCTTGTCTCGACGGCCTGACTACGTAATCACTGAAGATAACGCATATCCTAAGATATTTTCCCCCACGATCTTCATAGTTCAAGCAGTCAACCTCCTAGCAGAAATCCGAGCGCAAACCCAATCCTCTGAGTTATGGAAGGATATGTCAAGGAAAAATCAATGGAATCTAAGAGCCAAGGAAGGATATTTATTCAAGGACAATGCACTGCTCATTCCTACACAGAAATTACAACAGAAATTTATAAATCTCTGTCATGACACACTTCACTCCGGACATCGTGGCATCACCAATACCCTCTGTTTTATACAGAGACAGTTCTGGTGGCCTGAGACGAAGACTGACGTACAGCAGTACATCCAAGCTTGCGTTGTCTGTGCTAAAAATAAGCATGATAACAAGAGACTGGCGGGTCTTCTACTGCAACCAACACTGCCAACTAGGCCATGGGAATTCATCGCTACAGACTTCATTGTGGAACTACCACCATCTCGAGGGTACACTACTATCATGGTTACCATAGACTTATTCACTCATATGGCTAATTTTACGCCCCTCAGTAAACTACCATCCTCCTCCGAACTAGCTGGAATCTTTCTGGAACACATATTCTGCCTGCATGGACTTCCTTCCAAGATCATATCTGATAGAGGACCTCAATACGTCTCACAATTCTGGAAACATCTCTGTCGAATTCTGGGAATTCAATGTGCCCTCTCTTCAGGGTATCACCCCCAAACCAACAGAGCCACAGAACGTGCGAATCAGACCCTGGAACAGTATCTTCGATGTTTCGCCACCAAGGTCCAGGATGACTGGTCACTCCTGATACCCGTTGCTGAATTTGCCTACAACAACTCTGAACATTCAGCGCTCAAAACCAGTCCTTTTTATTGTAGTCAAGGGTTCCATCCAGCGGTTTTACCCTCTGTTCTTCCTCATTCTACACCGGTACCTACTGTTGACTCCTGGATCGAAACCCTCGTCAACATACACCAGGAGGCCTAGGAATACTTAGAGAAGGCCAGAAAGCAGACCAAGAGATATGCGGATTCCAAAAGAAGACCAGGCCCCTCTTATGCAGACGGTGACCAAATATGGTTGTCATCACAATTACTACCCCGACATCTACGACCAAACAAATTGGCTCCCCAGTACTATGGTCCATTTTCCATCAAGGAAATTATTAACCCCGTCTCATAGCGGATCAAACTACCAGACTCCTGGAAGAAAATTCATCCAATTTTTCATACCTCCTTATTGAAACCCTACATTCCATCCTCCCGGAAATCCTGTAGACCTCCTCCTCTGCCGGTCGACAACCAACTGGAATATGAGGTATCCCGGATTTGCGATTCCAGGTATAAATGGGGCCAGCTTCAATACCTGAATGGAAAGGATACTCTCCTAGTGAAAGAACCTGGGAACCTATTTCTAATATCAAGGCCCCTCGGTTGCTCAGAAGATTTCACCTCATACACCCGGGCAAACCTGGAGGAAAGGGTCTTTGGAGGAGGCATGCTGTCATGAACTACAGAACACGTCCCTTTTGGACTTCCTGGTCCTTGTCACAACGGGGCGTGCACTCCATAATACTCCCAACATGGTCGTCCAGCGTGAAACCCCTTTCTCTCTCCACGCGCTGGACGTAACGTATTCTATTAATAGAGCAAGCCTTCCGCGGCTCTGCGCGTCTCAATGCTATTGAAAAGTAGCGAACCGACGTGTGTCCCGTAGCTCGCAGTATTGTTTCCTTGTACCTGTCTATCTACCCGTTCTTTGCCCCTTCCTTTCCTCCTATTTCCTGGGCTCGTGTGCTAGTTGCACCTTTCCTAGTGCCCCGGGTTCCTGGATCCGCGTCCCGGAAACTGAACGCACTCTGGAGTCGGAAGAGACTCGGACAGCCTTGTTCAAAACCAGGTCCGTCCGCAAGAAGGCAGCGACCAAGGACTCCAGCAAAGAACGGACCCAGGTGAGAAGGGGGGAACTCCTTGACACCCACATCACATAGAATCAAATTGGATAGTACGGATGGCTCAGTGCTTCCTGCTCACATGCATTAATCAGATACACACCAGCTCCTTAATCACAGGCTTGCACACCAGCATTCATCAGACACATACCATGATTGTTCAGGCACGCAGACTGCCGTCTTCATGGATACACCAACCACCTTTCCGGAATTGCCATTTGGAAAGGGTGTAGAAGCCCTGTAATTTTTTATTTGAATTCATTAATGAAATGATGCAGGTTCTTCTTCAGGAAGGGAAATCTTTTTAAGCTCTGTGCCAAAAGCATAGTGCATACCTGGGCCAGCTGCATAGTAGCCTGATCTGCAGTGCCCTGCTCTCCTGTGGCAAAGCGTAGGTTCAGAGGTCACACGTGCCCATTTGACAGCTTCAGTGACAGTCACGTCTCTACAGTGCAGGGTCCTGCGTTTAAGTTGGTGGCAGGATAACGTAACTGTAAGCCATACCTGAGTTTATTTTATGGTCGCCAACAATTCTCATAGTTACTCAAACCACATCAATTTGATATCACACATGTCAGTCCTGTGAGTCCTGCTCACCTGTGACAGGATTATGTGTATTCTCCACAGACAGGCTGGACCTTGCCACTGATGGCTGGACTGTAGCAGTGGGGGATTGCTTCTCTTTGTTTCTTTGGTGGGGCATGTAACCCCTCCCCAGAGAGATAGTCACTCCACAGAATGCTGGCATGGAAACAGGAATGAAAGGGCGAACACATACACAAAAGGCTAGGCCACACAGCAGGGTTCAGTATTTCCAAAGGCGTTTGATTCTATTGAGAAGAGAAGGGTTGGGGTTAGTGTGGCCAGAGATAGCTCTTTATAGCTTGAAGAAGGCTCCACTATCCTATTTCTCTTGCCTCTATCGTTCCTTCCTGTCCACTCCACATCCTGTAGCACAAAGTGCTTTGGGTGTGATGTCAGAAACCACAGACCACTTGTTTCTCGAACAGGGTTTGGACCTCTAAAGTAGGCTGGCTTTAGCCCAATCATCTGGGGTGTTTGCCTGTAAAAGAACAGGGTTAACACCACTTCTTTGACTCATCTTTCAGACTTCAATCCTTGAAGAAGGTTTTGTTGGACTCTGTTGGGAGAGCAGTCCTTTCCAACATCCTCCAGTTGGGAGGTGAAGACAGGTGTTCCAAGACAAAGGCACTCTCTGCCCTCTAACCTTCAACATTGGTACAAACCTGCTGCTGGAAAAAGACCAGCCACACTGTGCCCCATATCTCACCTTCCTGCACGATGCCTGAAGGTGTGTGCCAGCTCCCCTATGTTTGGGAGCCTGAGCAAAAGAGCCTATCTTGATTTTGAGAGCCTAAAGTAGGACACACAGCTCCTGAGAGCCAAGACAGCCGGGATACCTAACATTTCAGCTTTGAACCACTGCAAGCCGTGATTCGAGTGTGTTTGACCCAGTTAAAACCATCAGGAACTTTGTCACTCATCACCTGTCCAAAGAAGTGCTACCAAGTGACCTCCAGGTACAGATGACCTGTAGTCTCAGGTAGGCGATGTAACTCTTTACTAAGTTATTTGGTACAGGTAGTCAGCCACAGGTAAGTTAGGGAAATGGGTAGGACACATAAATAAGGAGACATCCACCAGAGCCCTGTCTCTCAATCCAGTCCCACTTCAACTGACACTCCTGGAACACACTGCCCACAACATTCTCTCCTCTCAGCACTCAGTATCCAGTCATTCATAACGTTCCAAGCTCACATGGCAACAGGAGGGAAGGCATATCCAAAATACAACAACAAGTACACCACTGGACCACACCAGCTGAAGCACTTTGTTGGCTGGGATCTGACTGAGAAGTGTCACTGCATTGCGTTATGAATCAGAGGTGATCATCCCCAAAACCCTGACCTTTCTCAGGTGGCCAGGGAAAGGCAGCCTCTACCTGATCCTGACCCTGGGGGTGCTATTATGCGGGAGGATCACATGGAAGGGGAATCAGGTCAGGAGGGATGGGAGAACCCTCTGATTAATTTCCCTAATGATCATTCAGTCTTAATGGCTTACTGTAAATTTGAGGATTCTGATGTCAAAGCAGATAAGAACGTTATGGACTTCAACTCCCATAATGCACTTAGTACTGAGACAAGGAAGTCCCTTCAGCTGCAGGTCAGGGGAGAGCAGCAGGAGGAAGCAGTAGTTGGAGCTGGCGCTGTGTTGACAGTGGCATGCCGTGCAGAGAACGTGGCGAATGTCAAGGTTCCTAGCACATGCAGAGGACACACAGTGGGAAGTGGTATTGCAACCAGCTACACCATAGGAGAGAGAAGTCCTGCAATACACCCCGGTGTGAGGTCTTCACCGGTGAGCGTTTGGAGCCGTGAAAGCTCCACTGATGGTCAGCATAGTAGAGGCATGCTGTCAGTGGTGTCAGGAGCGATGAAAGATTTAGAAACCTACACCTTTGTGTCCGTCTCACATATCTGACCCCTCACATATGGTGTCATGAGTGGGATTGGATTCAGCTAATACAAACTAGGAACCCAGTAATTATATTAGATTACTCTCATGCAACTTATCATACAACAGTTGGAGGAAGAGGATGTTACCTTTGAGGTAAGTCCTCATAATATGATTTTTAGAATTCAGTAGCAAATTTCGACCAAGTTTGCTTTTCCAATACATCAGCAGAAACCTTTTTTTCACCATCGACCTCTCAAATTTAAAAAGGCTATCTGATTATAATCTGAAACAAACAGAAGAGAAGAGCTAATTAAGATTAGTTATATCGGTTATTGGTTATACGATGGGACAAGACTTGGAAGTAGAAGTGCAGGGTACTATTCATTGGTTTCTTGGTAGTAAGTCCTTTAAAACTCATGATTCTGCAATAGTTAATGGGGTACCAGTTAAAGCCCTGATTGATTGCAGAAGGAAACAAATAGCTATAAGATCTAATGTAATGCCCCTTAAAGGTCGGAGAAAAGGACGTTCAATTAAGGCAATTTGTGTCCATGACGATGACAAGATCTATCATAGAACCCCAATTACTATTAGAATTCAGGGGGAGGCTACAAGAATAGATGCTGCTGTCATCCCAGGACTTCCCGAAGAGACCATTATTGGTACGAACTTCCATGAACTTCTTGAGAAACTGCAAATAAATGCTAGTAAAACCTCTTTTTATTCCCCAGTTAAACCCCTAGGAAAATGAAAGACTTTCATCAGGAGACCCTGTTTGGGGTGGGAAACCCCAAAACTGTCTTTATATATGGAGGAGGTTATTGGGTCAGGTCAAGAAAAAGAACCGGAACGTGAGGCCAGGTATTTAGGGAAAGGCCATGTGATGAATCCTGCAGATTCATCACTGATCCCCAACCTAAAGTCTCCTTCCATGTGGCCAGCAGAAGACAGACGCTACCTGATCCTGACCCTGGGTTTGGTACTATGAGGGAGGATCATATGGGAGGAGACGGCTGTAAGGGGGAAGTGGTGACTCCTTTGGGAAGGACGCAGTATTCATCTTCTTGTGAGACTGACCATCCTATAATTCCCTAATACTTAGTGGCGTGCTGCATTGTACAGACCCCTCCCATGAAACTACCCAAAGAACAGACTATAAAAAGTCCTTTAAACATAATAAGGTTTGTACATTGGGAGGTCAGGAATTCAATATGGCAACTTCTAAGGTATAGATCCTAACCCCAATATTAAATCACAAACCCTTTGCATAGCATCCCCTAACTCTGACAGCTCTCAGTTCAGACACAATGAAAATTAACTAAATGTCAAAGGACCAAAAGCACTATTGACTTCACTGCCCATAATGACTGTGGTACTGGGATGAGGAAGAGGGAGTCAAGATTTAGAGAGAATCAGAAGTGCTGGTGAGCAGTATGTCCAGCCTAGTCTTTGTAGAGCAAGGATCTTTAGCGGGATGTTTAAATCCCAAAATGATTTGCAGCTGAAGAGAGACATGGAAGTAGTAGCAGAGGCAATCCAAAGTACAGGAACTGCCGGAGAAGCAGAAAATGAGCGTCAGCTGAGGCCAACGCGGGAAGTGAAGGTGTGTAGCATTGCAGAGTGTGGACAGCAGGAAACAGCATCATGGATAGTGAAGGGAAGAGAAGCCCAGCCGTTTGGGAGACATGCTCCCAGCCTGACGTAAGCTACTTCTGAGTGCGGGATGATACGGAGGCCCAACAGAGCTGGCAGAACTCCAGAGAATAACTGAAGTTCAGACCGCTGAAGTTACATGGGAGCTGTCAATGAAGTGGGCATACATGCCAACACTCCCGATTTCGGCGGGAGACTCCCGATTTTTAGATGAAAAAGATGGGTATTTTTTTCTTACTCCCGCCTGAAATAATTAAAACCCCAATGCAATCCCATGGGGACATTCCTTTCTCCCGCTTTCGGGAGCAGAATCTCCCTCCTAGGTGGTTGAGAATGTTGGCATGTATGAGAATGCAGAAGGTCCACTGCAGTAGTAGAAAGTGAAACAGAGATGCAAGAGTAGACCGGTCAGTCGGCCTGAAGCTAAAGGTGACCCTGGGGTGGGGTCCAAGCAGGACATTGGGCATTAGCTCATAATTGTGAATACTGAACAATTAAAGAAAGGAGGTGACAAGGGAAAAAGTCCCCTTTTATGGGACACCAACTGGGGTGAACTTGTAGGCCGCATTGCCAACAGCCAATGGGCTGTAGAGAAACAGTTCAAAGGCAATCTAGGCTCAACTCCCCTTTTATGGAATACCAATGGGGAAAACCTGTAACCCGCTTTGCCAACAGCCAAGGGGCAATCAAAAACAATTGAGGCAACTTGGGCGCAATTCTACTTCCTTCAATTTCCAGTTTGGAGAAACTCGTAAGCCACATTGCCAAAAGTGAAGAGATTATAAAAAGAGGCAGTCGTTGTTCAGCCCTTCTCAGGTGGGATACTGGTGTGGAGAATCTTGTAACAAGTATTGCCAATAATACCAATTGTACTTGTAGGAGTTTTGTTCCTGGAGGAGAGTACATAAGGAAAGGGACCATTAGTAGATAGTCCTGGCATGCGAGTGTACCAGGAAAGAAAGGGCCCTTTCCTATCCTCCACTGCACTCTCTGTCAGGGGAATCCGTCAGGGGTCTATCCTCTCGCCATGGCTTTTCAATATCTACCTTGCTCTTCTGGCCCACTTGATTTCTGCATTCTTTCCTCACATCCAGGCTATGCTGATGATACTTAGCTCTCCATTAAGCTTCCTTCTACCTCCTCTCCTTCCTCTCTCATACCTGCCTACCTGACTGCTATTCAGTCATGGTGTTCTGCTAATGATCTCTGCCTCAATGACAGTTAGACAGAGACCCTTCTCATTGTGATACCTGTTTGCTGTGTCCCTTCTTGTCTCTGGCCACCCACCTTAGGTCCCCTTCTCTCACTTTCCTGTGAGGCAAAACACCTTTGGGTTATCTTTGACTCTTCTCACTCATTCCCCCATCACATCACAGACATTGCCAAGAAGTCCCACTTTCAGCTTCACCTCCTCAGAGGCATTCTCCCTTTCCTCATCTTCCCCCAGAAGCGCAATGACTCCAGAACTCTGGTTCTCTCTAAGCTGGGCAATTGCAACAGCCACTTCCTCAATCCGCCTCTCTCTTCCATTCGCCCTCTTCAGCTAATCCAGCATAGGGCAGCAAGATTTATCCTTGGCCTCAAGCCCATGGACCGCATCTCTCCAGCCCTAACATTTCTCCACTTTCTGCCGGTGACCACAAGGATCAAATTCAAGACCCTTTGCATCATCCACAAGGCTCTCTGGGGCCTGGAAACTATTTACCTCCAGCTTCATCTCCCTAAATACCTCCCTGCTAGAGTTCTTCGGTCCTCTGGCTCCAACTCTCTGCAGGTCAGCCGCTTTTCCAAGCAGAGAGTGGGAGTTAGATCCCTTTCTTTGGCAGGAGCCTTCCTCTGGAATAGCCTCCGTGGCCCCCTCAGACTTGAGCCAGATCTTCTGAAGTTTTCAGAAACTCCCCAAGACTTTCCCATTCTCCTCCTTCTCTCACCCCCTCCCATGCTAATCTCCCTCTGCTACTGAGACTGGTTCATGGTCCCCTATGAGTCTTACCAGGGCCTGGCCCTCCTTGACCAGTCCCCCACCCCAGCATCCCTTCCAGCCCTTGCCTTCGGTCACCCATCCTGTACTGGCCTGAGCCTGGCCACTGCACTTGTCCTCCCTCTCCCATTTTTCTTCCGGCACTTGCCCTTGTTTCTCCCTTGCACTTGCCCATCCCCCTGCCTGGGCCACCACTCTTGCACTTCACCCCCTCCCAATCTACCCCATCCAATCCCTTCCCCCTTCTTCCACCCTCTCCTGCACCTCTTTGTCTTTACACTTGCACAGTAGGAATGCCACAAGTCCTAGTACAACCGTTACTGCTGTTTTTTTGCATTGTTCCCCCACCCATATTTTTGTCGCCTGGAAACACTTGTGTATAGGCGCCATACAAATGTCCACTAAATAAAATAAATAAATAAAATAAGAGCTGCTGTGGCAACAAGGTTTGGTGGAAAGAACCCGTTGCATCACCAGAGGTAGTTGCTGTGCTTCCTTCACAAGAGTATTTCATTGGAAGAATAAGTGTGAGATGCTAACAGTTGCTTTGCATCCTGAGGAAAACAATTGCCTTGGTTTATGAACGTGTGTTTTGTGAGAAAGTCATTTGCATTACCAGGAAAGACAACAATTGCTTACATTTATTAGTGTTTGTGGAACAGATATTTGCTTTATCAAGCGAAAGGATGTGGTGCAGGGAAAATACTTTTTGTCTTGAACTGAAGAGGAACATTTTGAAACAGAATTTTGCTCAGGATATTCCAGAATTGATCCAGGGGAAGGGAGTCCAACTCTGGTCACAAGGAGTACTTGCTAAAACCTAAGCGTTTGAACTTTCAGCCTATTTTGTAAACTGAATACATCCTAATATTCCTTTTATATTTTGTTGTATGTATTAGTGTGAGGTCAGAGACATTTGGACACTAGGGGCCTCATTGCGAGGAATGTGGTAAGGTGCTAATGGTGCCGGTAAAGGTGCCGGAGCCGTTAACCCCTTACCGCCCCATTAAGAGGTCTGCTTGCGGTAACCCGCTAAGGTTTCCTGGTTTTACCAGGCGTCCTTACCGGGTCTCCGAGCAGACCAGGATGCTAACAACGGGCCAGTTATTAATGGGACCGTTGTTAGCATCATCCCCATTCCATTGAGCCCTGTGGGGCCTCGAATGTGAATGGGGATGTAAAGGGTCCGGGTTCCTTGAATGAGGAATTACCGGGCCACTCAAGGTCGGAATGGCCCGGTAATTCCTCATTCAAGGAACCCAGACCAGGTCCCCGGTATAGGAGTAGCTATGCTGCTAAAAGCGGCATGGTTACCTCCTTCCTTGTAATGAGGCCATAGGGCTTCTTTCTTTAGTTTTAGTTGGCTAGGCATGGATTCCCTCATTAGGATAGTGACATTTTGGTGTTTATCTCAATCCTTTTCTTTTAATTAATGGCAAACACTGAGAAAACTATACCTTTTTGCCTGTCTCACATTTCTGACCCCACCCAGGGGGAAGCGGACAAAGACCAGAGACTGTTATTGTAAAATACAAAGGAAAGTTGGACATAAGATGAATATTAGTATGGTTTATTATACATTTGTATTGCCTTTCTTGTTGTTGTGTTTAGGCGTGGCAGACAATATGAATGTGAATAGTTTTAAATTGTCCAGTATTGTACAATTTGATAAAGTATTATTCAGGTTACAGAGGAGCATTGATTCCGACCTCATGAATGATTTTGACAATCAAAATTCAGATTTAATAGTGGATGCACATGGCTTTGCAGCAGATAACGGTTGGTATAAACACATGAGGAGGGGGACAGGGATCTGTAGGATCTTGCTATATCCGCTCACTTATTCCCTATGCTTCTGGTGTGAGAGATCTGTAGGATCTTGCTATATCTGCTCTCTTATCCCCATGCTTCTGGTGTGAGAGATCTGTAGGATCTTGCTATATCTGCTCTCTTATCCCCCATGCTTCCGGTGTGAGAGATCTGTAGGATCCTGCTGTATATGCTCTCTTATCCACCATGCTTCTGGTGTGAGCGATCTGTAGGATCTTGCTATATCTGCTCTCTTATCCCCCATGCTTCTGGTGTGAGAGATCTGTAGGATCTTGCTATATCTGCTCTCTTATCCACCATGCATCTGGTGTGAGAGATCTGTAGGATCTTGCTATATCTGCTCTCTTATCCCCCATGCTTCTGGTGTGAGAGATCTGTAGGATCCTGCTATATCTGCTCTCTTATCCACCATGCTTCTGGTGTGAGAGATCTGTAGGATTCTGCTATATCTGCTCTCTTATCCCCCATGCTTCTGGTGTGAGAGATCTGTAGGATCCTGCTATATCTGCTCTCTTATCCACCATGCTTCTGGAGTGAGAGATCTGTAGGATATTGCTATATCAGCTCTCTTATCCCCCTTGCTTCTAGTGTGAGAGATCTGTAGGATCCTGCTATATCTGCTCTCTTATCCACTATGCTTCTGGTGTGAGAGATCTGTAGGATCTTGCTATATCTGCTCTCTTATCCCCCATGCTTCTGGTGTGAGAGATCTGTAGGATTCTGCTATATCTGCTGTGTTATCCCCCATGCTTCTGGTGTGAGAGATCTGTAGGATCTTGCTATATCTGCTCTCTTATTCCCCATGCTTCTCGTGTGAGAGATCTGTAGGATCCTGCTATATCTGCTCTCTTATCCCCCATGCTTCTGGTGTGAGAGATCTGTAGGATCTTGCTATATCTGCTCTCTTATCCCCCATGCTTCTGATGTGAGAGATCTGTAGGATTCTGCTATATCTGCTGTGTTATCCCCCATGCTTCTGGTGTGAGAGATCTGTAGGATCTTCCTTTATCTGCTCTAGTATCCCCCATGCTTCTGGTGTGAGAGATCTGTAGGATCTTGCTATATCTGCTCTCTTATTCCCCATGCTTCTGGTGTGAGAGATCTGTAGGATCCTGCTATATCTGCTCTCTTATCCCACATGCCTCTGGTGTGAGAGATGTGTAGTATCTTGCTATATCTGCTCTCTTATCCTCCATGCTTCTGGTGTGAGAGGTCTGCTGTAGGATCTTCCTATATTTTCTCTCTTATCCCCATGCTTCTGGTGTGAGAGATCTGTAGGATCTTGCTATATCTGCTCTCTTATCCCCCATGCTTCTGGCGGGAGAGGTCTGCTGTAGGATCTTGCTATATCTGCTCTCTTATCTCCCATGCTTCTGGTGTGAGAGATCTGTAGGATCTTGCTATATCTGCTCAATTATCCCCATGCTTCTGGTGTGAGAGGTCTGCTGTAGGATCCTGCTATATCTGCTCTCTTATCCCCCATGCTTCTGGTGTGAGAGATCTCTAGGATTCTGCTATATCTGCTCTCTTATCCGCCATGCTTCTGATGTGAGAGATCTGTAGGATCTTGCTATATCTTCTCTCTTATCCCCCATGCTTCTGGTGTGAGAGATCTGTAGGATTCTGCTATATCTGCTCTCTTATCCCCCATGCTTCTGGTGTGAGAGACCTGCAGGATCTTGCTATATCTGCTCTCTTA
The DNA here is from genome assembly GCF_040938575.1 of Ambystoma mexicanum. Classification (NCBI taxonomy): domain Eukaryota; kingdom Metazoa; phylum Chordata; class Amphibia; order Caudata; family Ambystomatidae; genus Ambystoma; species Ambystoma mexicanum. Next base: position 1,679,821,196 of record NC_090937.1, read on the forward strand.
TCCCCCATGCTTCTGGTGTGAGAGATGTGTAGGATCCTGCTATATCTGCTCTCTTATCCACCATGCTTCTGGTGTGAGAGATCTGTAGGATCTTGCTATATCTGCTCTCTTATCCCCCATGATTCTGGTGTGAGAGATCTGCTGTAGGATCATGCTATATCTGCTCTCTTATCCACCATGCTTCTGGTGTGAGAGATATGTAGGATCTTTCTATATCTGCTCTCTTATCCGCCATGCTTCTGGTGTGAGAGATCTGTAGGATCATGCTATATTTGCTCTCTTATCCCCCATCCTTCTGGTGTGAGAGATCAGCTGTAGAATCTTGCTATATATGCTCTCTTAACCCCTATGCTTTTGGTGTGAGAGACCTGTAGGATCTTGCTGTATCTGCTCTCTTATCCCCCATGTTTCTGGTTTGAGAGGTCTGCTTTAGGATCATGCTATGTCTGCTCTCTTATCCCCCATGCTTCTGGTGTGAGAGATCTGTAGGGTCTTGCTATATCTGCTCTCTTATCCCCCATGCTTCTGGTGTGAGAGATCTGTAGGATCCTTCTATATCTGCTCTCTTATCCCCCATTCTTCTGGTGTGAGAGATCTGTAGGATCTTGCTATATATGCTCGCTTATCCCCCATGCTTTTGGCGTTATAGACCTGTAGGATCTTGCTATATCTGCTCTCTTATCCCTCATGCTTCTGGAGTGAGAGATCTATAGGATCTTGCTATATCTGCTCTCTTATCCCCCATGCCTCTGGTTTGAGAGGTCTGCTGTAGGATCATGCTATATCGCTCTCTTATCCCCTATGCTTCTGGTGTGAGAGGTCTGCTGTAGGATCTTGCTATATCTGCTCTCTTATCCCCCATGCCTCTGGTGTAAGAGATCTGTAGGATACTGCCATATCTGCTCTCTTATCCCACATGCCTCTGGTGTGAGAGATGTGTAGTATCTTGCTATATCTGCTCTCTTATCCTCCATGCTTCTGGTGTGAGAGATCTGCAGGATCTTGCTATATATGCTCTCTTATCTCCCATGCTTCTGGTGTGAGAGATCTGTAGGATCTTTCTATATCTGCTGTCTTATCCCCCATACTTCTGGTGTGAGAGATCTGTAGGATCTTGCTATATCTGCTCTCTTATCCCCCATACTTCTGGTGTGAGAGAGACCTGTAGGATCCTGCTATATCTGCTCTCTTATCCCACATGCCTCTGGTGTGAGAGATGTGTAGTATCTTGCTATTTCTGCTCTCTTATCCTCCATGCTTCTGGTGTGAGAGGTCTGCTGTAGGATCTTCTTATATTTTCTCTCTTATCCCCATGCTTCTGGTGTGAGAGATCTGTAGGATCTTGCTATATCTGCTCTCTTATCCCCCATGCTTCTGGTGGGAGAGGTCTGCTGTAGGTTCTTGCTATATCTGCTCTCTTATCTACCATGCTTCTGGTGTGAGAGATCTGTAGGATCTTGCTATATCTGCTCAATTATCCCCATGCTTCTGGTGTGAGAGGTCTACTGTAGGATCCTGCTATATCTGCTCTCTTATCCCCCATGCTTCTGGTGTGAGAGATCTCTAGGATTCTGCTATATCTGCTCTCTTATCCGCCATACATCTGATGTGAGAGATCTTTAGGATCTTGCTATATCTTCTCTCTTATCCCCCATGCTTCTGGTGTGATAGATATGTAGGATTCTGCTATATCTGCTCTCTTATCCCCCATGCTTCTGGTGTGAGAGACCTGCAGGATCTTGCTATATCTGCTCTCTTATCCCCCATGCTTCTGGTGTGAGAGATGTGTAGGATCCTGCTATATCTGCTCTCGTATCCACCATGCTTCTGGTGTGAGAGATCTGTAGGATCTTGCTATATCTGCTCTCTTATCCCCCATGATTCTGGTGTGAGAGATCTGCTGTAGGATCATGCTATATCTGCTCTCTTATCCACCATGCTTCTGGTGTGAGAGATATGTAGGATCTTTCTATATCTGCTCTCTTATCCGCCATGCTTCTGGTGTGAGAGATCTGTAGGATCATGCTATATTTGCTCTCTTATCCCCCATCCTTCTGGTGTGAGAGATCAGCTGTAGAATCCTGCTATATATGCTCTCTTAACCCCCATGCTTTTGGTGTGAGAGACCTGTAGGATCTTGCTGTATCTGCTCTCTTATCCCCCATGTTTCTGGTTTGAGAGGTCTGCTTTAGGATCATGCTATGTCTGCTCTCTTATCCCCCATGCTTCTGGTGTGAGAGATCTGTAGGGTCTTGCTATATCTGCTCTCTTATCCCCCATGCTTCTGGTGTGAGAGATCTGTAGGATCCTTCTATATCTGCTCTCTTATCCCCCATTCTTCTGGTGTGAGAGATCTGTAGGATCTTGCTATATATGCTCGCTTATCCCCCATGCTTTTGGCGTGATAGACCTGTAGGATCTTGCTATATCTGCTCTCTTATCCCCCATGCTTCTGGAGTGAGAGATCTGTAGGATCCTGCTATATCTGCTCTCTTATTCCCCATGCTTCTGGTTTGAGAGGTCTGCTATAGGAACATGCTATATCTGCTCTCTTATCCCCTATGCTTCTGGTGTGAGAGGTCTGCTGTAGGATCTTGCTATATCTGCTCTCTTATCCCCCATGCCTCTGGTGTAAAAGATCTGTAGGATCCTGCTATATCTGCTCTCTTATCCCCCATGATCCTATTGTGAGAGGTCTGCTGTAGGAACATGCTATATCTGCTCTCGTATCCCCCATGCTTCTTGTGTGAGAGATCTGTAGGATCCTGCTACATCTGCTCTCTTATCCCCCATCTGTCTAGTGTGAGAGATCTGTAGGATCCTGCTATATCTGCCCTCTTATCCCCCATGCTTCTGGTGTGATATCTGCTGTAGGATCTTGCTATATATGCTCTCTTATCCCCCATGCGTTTGGTGTGAGAGACCTATAGGATCTTGCTGTATCTGCTCTCTTATCCCCCATGTTTCTGGTTTGAGAGGTTTGCAGTAGGATCATGCTATGTCTGCTCTCTTATCCCCCATGCTTCTGGTGTGAGAGATCTGTAGGGTCTTGCTATATCTGCTCTCTTATCCCAAATGCTTCTATTATGAGAGATCTGTAGGATCCTGCTATATCTGCTCTCTTATCCCCCATACTTCTGGTGTGAGAGATCTGCTGTAGGATCTTGCTATATATGCTCGCTTATCCCCCATGCTTTTGGTGTGATAGACCTGTAGGATCTTGCTATATCTGCTCTCTTATTCCCCATGCTTCTGGTGTGAGAGATCTGTAGGGTCTTGCTATATCTGCTCTCTTATCCCCCACGCTTCTGGTGTGAGAGATCTGTAGGGTATTGCTACATCTGCTCTTTTATCCCCTAAGCCTCTGGTGTAAGAGATCTGTAGGATCCTGCTATATCTGCTCTCTTATCCCCCATGCTTCTGGTGTGAGAGGTCTGTTATAGGATCCTGCTATATCTGTTCTTTTATACCCCATGCTTCTGGTGTGAGAGATCTGTAGGATCTTGCTATATCTGCTCTATTTTCCCCGATGCTCTGGTGTGAGAGATCTGTAGGATCCTGCTATATCTGCTCTCTTATCTCCCATGCTTCTGGTGTGAGAGATCTGTAGGATCCTGCTATATCTGCTCTCTTATCCCCCATGCATCTGGTGTGAGAGATCTGCAGGATCTTGCTATATCTGCTCTCTTATCTCCCATGCTTCTGGTGTGAGAAATTGGTAGGATCTTGCTATATTTGCTCTCTTATCCCCATGCTTCTGGTGTGAGAGGTCCGCTGTAGGATCATGCTGTATCTGCTCTCTTATCCCCCAGGCCTCTGGTGTGAGAGATTTGTAGGATCCTCATATATCTGCTCTCTTATCCCCCATGCTTCTGGTGTGAGAGATCTGTAGGATCTTGCTATATATGCTCTCTTATCCCCCATGCTTCTGGTGGGAGAGACCTGCAGGATCTTGCTATATCTGCTCTCTTATCTCCCATGCTTCTGGTGTGAGAGATCTGTAGGATCCTGCTATATCTGCTCTCTTATCCCCCATGCATCTGGTGTGAGAGATCTGCAGGATCTTGCTATATCTGCTCTCTTATCTCCCATGCTTCTGGTGTGAGAAATTGGTAGGATCTTGCTATATTTGCTCTCTTATCCCCATGCTTCTGGTGTGAGAGGTCCGCTGTAGGATCATGCTGTATCTGCTCTCTTATCCCCCAGGCCTCTGGTGTGAGAGATTTGTAGGATCCTCATATATCTGCTCTCTTATCCCCCATGCTTCTGGTGTGAGAGATCTGTAGGATCTTGCTATATCTGCTCTCTTATCCCCCATGATTCTGGTGTGAGAGATCTGCTGTAGGATCATGCTATATCTGCTCTCTTATCCACCATGCTTCTGGTGTGAGAGATATGTAGGATCTTTCTATATCTGCTCTCTTATCCGCCATGCTTCTGGTGTGAGAGATCTGTAGGATCATGCTATATTTGCTCTCTTATCCCCCATCCTTCTGGTGTGAGAGATCAGCTGTAGAATCTTGCTATATATGCTCTCTTAACCCCTATGCTTTTGGTGTGAGAGACCTGTAGGATCTTGCTGTATCTGCTCTCTTATCCCCCATGTTTCTGGTTTGAGAGGTCTGCTTTAGGATCATGCTATGTCTGCTCTCTTATCCCCCATGCTTCTGGTGTGAGAGATCTGTAGGGTCTTGCTATATCTGCACTCTTATCCCCCATGCTTCTGGTGTGAGAGATCTGTAGGATCCTTCTATATCTGCTCTCTTATCCCCCATTCTTCTGGTGTGAGAGATCTGTAGGATCTTGCTATATATGCTCGCTTATCCCCCATGCTTTTGGCGTGATAGACCTGTAGGATCTTGCTATATCTGCTCTCTTATCCCTCATGCTTCTGGAGTGAGAGATCTATAGGATCTTGCTATATCTGCTCTCTTATCCCCCATGCCTCTGGTTTGAGAGGTCTGCTGTAGGATCATGCTATATCGCTCTCTTATCCCCTATGCTTCTGGTGTGAGAGGTCTGCTGTAGGATCTTGCTATATCTGCTCTCTTATCCCCCATGCCTCTGGTGTAAGAGATCTGTAGGATACTGCCATATCTGCTCTCTTATCCCACATGCCTCTGGTGTGAGAGATGTGTAGTATCTTGCTATATCTGCTCTCTTATCCTCCATGCTTCTGGTGTGAGAGATCTGCAGGATCTTGCTATATATGCTCTCTTATCTCCCATGCTTCTGGTGTGAGAGATCTGTAGGATCTTTCTATATCTGCTGTCTTATCCCCCATACTTCTGGTGTGAGAGATCTGTAGGATCTTGCTATATCTGCTCTCTTATCCCCCATACTTCTGGTGTGAGAGAGACCTGTAGGATCCTGCTATATCTGCTCTCTTATCCCACATGCCTCTGGTGTGAGAGATGTGTAGTATCTTGCTATTTCTGCTCTCTTATCCTCCATGCTTCTGGTGTGAGAGGTCTGCTGTAGGATCTTCCTATATTTTCTCTCTTATCCCCATGCTTCTGGTGTGAGAGATCTGTAGGATCTTGCTATATCTGCTCTCTTATCCCCCATGCTTCTGGTGGGAGAGGTCTGCTGTAGGTTCTTGCTATATCTGCTCTCTTATCTACCATGCTTCTGGTGTGAGAGATCTGTAGGATCTTGCTATATCTGCTCAATTATCCCCATGCTTCTGGTGTGAGAGGTCTACTGTAGGATCCTGCTATATCTGCTCTCTTATCCCCCATGCTTCTGGTGTGAGAGATCTCTAGGATTCTGCTATATCTGCTCTCTTATCCGCCATACATCTGATGTGAGAGATCTTTAGGATCTTGCTATATCTTCTCTCTTATCCCCCATGCTTCTGGTGTGATAGATATGTAGGATTCTGCTATATCTGCTCTCTTATCCCCCATGCTTCTGGTGTGAGAGACCTGCAGGATCTTGCTATATCTGCTCTCTTATCCCCATGCTTCTGGTGTGAGAGATGTGTAGGATCCTGCTATATCTGCTCTCTTATCCACCATGCTTCTGGTGTGAGAGATCTGTAGGATCTTGCTATATCTGCTCTCTTATCCCCGATGATTCTGGTGTGAGAGATCTGCTGTAGGATCATGCTATATCTGCTCTCTTATCCACTATGCTTCTGGTGTGAGAGATATGTAGGATCTTTCTATATCTGCTCTCTTATCCGCCATGGTTCTGGTGTGAGAGATCTGTAGGATCATGCTATATTTGCTCTCTTATCCCCCATCCTTCTGGTGTGAGAGATCAGCTGTAGAATCCTGCTATATATGCTCTCTTAACCCCCATGCTTTTGGCGTGAGAGACCTGTAGGATCTTGCTGTATCTGCTCTCTTATCCCCCATGTTTCTGGTTTGAGAGGTCTGCTTTAGGATCATGCTATGTCTGCTCTCTTATCCCCCATGCTTCTGGTGTGAGAGATCTGTAGGGTCTTGCTATATCTGCTCTCTTATCCCCATGCTTCTGGTGTGAGAGATCTGTAGGATCCTTCTATATCTGCTCTCTTATCCCCCATTCTTCTGGTGTGAGAGATCTGCTGTAGGATCATGCTATATCTGCTCTCTTATCCCCCATGCTTCTGGAGTGAGAGATCTGTAGGATCCTGCTATATCTGCTCTCTTATTCCCCATGCTTCTGGTTTGAGAGGTCTGCTGTAGGATCATGCTATATCTGCTCTCTTATCCCCTATGCTTCTGGTGTGAGAGGTCTGCTGTAGGATCTTGCTATATCTGCTCTCTTATCCCCCATGCCTCTGGTGTAAAAGATCTGTAGGATCCTGCTATATCTGCTCTCTTATCCCCCATGATCCTATTGTGAGAGGTCTGCTGTAGGAACATGCTATATCTGCTCTCTTATCCCCCATGCTTCTTGTGTGAGAGATCTGTAGGATCCTGCTACATCTGCTCTCTTATCCCCCATCTGTCTAGTGTGAGAGATCTGTAGGATCCTGCTATATCTGCCCTCTTATCCCCCATGCTTCTGGTGTGAGATCTGCTGTAGGATCTTGCTATATATGCTCTCTTATCCCCCATGCGTTTGGTGTGAGAGACCTATAGGATCTTGCTGTATCTGCTCTCTTATCCCCCATGTTTCTGGTTTGAGAGGTTTGCAGTAGGATCATGCTATGTCTGCTCTCTTATCCCCCATGCTTCTGGTGTGAGAGATCTGTAGGGTCTTGCTATATCTGCTCTCTTATCCCAAATGCTTCTATTATGAGAGATCTGTAGGATCCTGCTATATCTGCTCTCTTATCCCCCATACTTCTGGTGTGAGAGATCTGCTGTAGGATCTTGCTATATATGCTCGCTTATCCCCCATGCTTTTGGTGTGATAGACCTGTAGGATCTTGCTATATCTGCTCTCTTATTCCCCATGCTTCTGGTGTGAGAGATTTGTAGGGTCTTGCTATATCTGCTCTCTTATCCCCCACGCTTCTGGTGTGAGAGATCTGTAGGGTATTGCTACATCTGCTCTTTTATCCCCTAAGCCTCTGGTGTGAGATATCTGTAGGATCCTGCTATATCTGCTCTCTTATCCCCCATGCTTCTGGTGTGAGAGGTCTGTTATAGGATCCTGCTATATCTGTTCTTTTATACCCCATGCTTCTGGTGTGAGAGATCTGTAGGATCTTGCTATATATGCTCTATTTTCCCCGATGCTCTGGTGTGAGAGATCTGTAGGATCCTGCTATATCTACTCTCTTATCTCCCATGCTTCTGGTGTGAGAGATCTGCAGGATCTTGCTATATCTGCTCTCTTATCTCCCATGCTTCTGGTGTGAGAGATCTGTAGGATCCTGCTATATCTGCTCTCTTATCCCCCATGCATCTGGTGTGAGAGATCTGCAGGATCTTGCTATATCTGCTCTCTTATCTCCCATGCTTCTGGTGTGAGAAATTGGTAGGATCTTGCTATATTTGCTCTCTTATCCCCATGCTTCTGGTGTGAGAGGTCTGTTATAGGATCCTGCTATATCTGTTCTTTTATACCCCATGCTTCTGGTGTGAGAGATCTGTAGGATCTTGCTATATATGCTCTATTTTCCCCGATGCTCTGGTGTGAGAGATCTGTAGGATCCTGCTATATCTACTCTCTTATCTCCCATGCTTCTGGTGTGAGAGATCTGCAGGATCTTGCTATATCTGCTCTCTTATCTCCCATGCTTCTGGTGTGAGAGATCTGTAGGATCCTGCTATATCTACTCTCTTATCTCCCATGCTTCTGGTGTGAGAGATCTGCAGGATCTTGCTATATCTGCTCTCTTATCTCCCATGCTTCTGGTGTGAGAGATCTGTAGGATCCTGCTATATCTGCTCTCTTATCCCCCATGCATCTGGTGTGAGAGATCTGCAGGATCTTGCTATATCTGCTCTCTTATCTCCCATGCTTCTGGTGTGAAAAATTGGTAGGATCCTCATATATCTGCTCTCTTATCCCCCATGCTTCTGGTGTGAGAGATCTGTAGGATCTTGCTATATATGCTCTCTTATCCCCCATGCTTCTGGGGTGAGAGACCTGCAGGATCTTGCTATATCTGCTCTCTTATCCCCCATGCTTCTGGTGTGAGAGATGTGTAGGATCCTGCTATATCTGCTCTCTTATCCACCATGCTTCTGGTGTGAGAGATCTGTAGGATCTTGCTATATCTGCTCTCTTATCCCCCATGATTCTGGTGTGAGAGATCTGCTGTAGGATCATGCTATATCTGCTCTCTTATCCACCATGCTTCTGGTGTGAGAGATATGTAGGATCTTTCTATATCTGCTCTCTTATCCGCCATGCTTCTGGTGTGAGAGATCTGTAGGATCATGCTATATTTGCTCTCTTATCCCCCATCCTTCTGGTGTGAGAGATCAGCTGTAGAATCTTGCTATATATGCTCTCTTAACCCCTATGCTTTTGGTGTGAGAGACCTGTAGGATCTTGCTGTATCTGCTCTCTTATCCCCCATGTTTCTGGTTTGAGAGGTCTGCTTTAGGATCATGCTATGTCTGCTCTCTTATCCCCCATGCTTCTGGTGTGAGAGATCTGTAGGGTCTTGCTATATCTGCTCTCTTATCCCCCATGCTTCTGGTGTGAGAGATCTGTAGGATCCTTCTATATCTGCTCTCTTATCCCCCATTCTTCTGGTGTGAGAGATCTGTAGGATCTTGCTATATATGCTCGCTTATCCCCCATGCTTTTGGCGTGATAGACCTGTAGGATCTTGCTATATCTGCTCTCTTATCCCTCATGCTTCTGGAGTGAGAGAACTATAGGATCTTGCTATATCTGCTCTCTTATCCCCCATGCTTCTGGTTTGAGAGGTCTGCTGTAGGATCATGCTATATCGCTCTCTTATCCCCTATGCTTCTGGTGTGAGAGGTCTGCTGTAGGATCGTGCTATATCTGCTCTCTTATCCCCATGCCTCTGGTGTAAGAGATCTGTAGGATACTGCCATATCTGCTCTCTTATCCCACATGCCTCTGGTGTGAGAGATGTGTAGTATCTTGCTATATCTGCTCTCTTATCCTCCATGCTTCTGGTGTGAGAGATCTGCAGGATCTTGCTATATATGGTCTCTTATCTCCCATGCTTCTGGTGTGAGAGATCTGTAGGATCTTTCTATATCTGCTGTCTTATCCCCCATACTTCTGGTGTGAGAGATCTGTAGGATCTTGCTATATCTGCTCTCTTATCCCCCATACTTCTGGTGTGAGAGAGACCTGTAGGATCCTGCTATATCTGCTCTCTTATCCCCCATGCTTCTGGTGTGAGAGGTCTGCTGTAGGATCTTCCTATATTTTCTCTCTTATCCCCATGCTTCTGGTGTGAGAGATCTGTAGGATCTTGCTATATCTGCTCTCTTATCCCCCATGCTTCTGGTGGGAGAGGTCTGCTGTAGGTTCTTGCTATATCTGCTCTCTTATCTACCATGCTTCTGGTGTGAGAGATCTGTAGGATCTTGCTATATCTGCTCAATTATCCCCATGCTTCTGGTGTGAGAGGTCTACTGTAGGATCCTGCTATATCTGCTCTCTTATCCCCCATGCTTCTGGTGTGAGAGATCTCTAGGATTCTGCTATATCTGCTCTCTTATCCGCCATACATCTGATGTGAGAGATCTTTAGGATCTTGCTATATCTTCTCTCTTATCCCCCATGCTTCTGGTGTGATAGATATGTAGGATTCTGCTATATCTGCTCTCTTATCCCCCATGCTTCTGGTGTGAGAGACCTGCAGGATCTTGCTATATCTGCTCTCTTATCCCCCATGCTTCTGGTGTGAGAGATGTGTAGGATCCTGCTATATCTGCTCTCTTATCCACCATGCTTCTGGTGTGAGAGATCTGTAGGATCTTGCTATATCTGCTCTCTTATCCCCCATGATTCTGGTGTGAGAGATCTGCTGTAGGATCATGCTATATCTGCTCTCTTATCCACCATGCTTCTGGTGTGAGAGATATGTAGGATCTTTCTATATCTGCTCTCTTATCCGCCATGCTTCTGGTGTGAGAGATCTGTAGGATCATGCTATATTTGCTCTCTTATCCCCCATCCTTCTGGTGTGAGAGATCAGCTGTAGAATCCTGCTATATATGCTGTCTTAACCCCCATGCTTTTGGTCTGAGAGACCTGTAGGATCTTGCTGTATCTGCTCTCTTATCCCCCATGTTTCTGGTTTGAGAGGTCTGCTTTAGGATCATGCTATGTCTGCTCTCTTATCCCCCATGCTTCTGGTGTGAGAGATCTGTAGGGTCTTGCTATATCTGCTCTCTTATCCCCCATGCTTCTGGTGTGAGAGATCTGTAGGATCCTTCTATATCTGCTCTCTTATCCCCCATTCTTCTGGTGTGAGAGATCTGTAGGATCTTGCTATATATGCTCGCTTATCCCCCATGCTTTTGGCATGATAGACCTGTAGGATCTTGCTATATCTGCTCTCTTATCCCCCATGCTTCTGGAGTGAGAGATCTGTAGGATCTTGCTATATCTGCTCTCTTATTCCCCATGCTTCTGGTTTGAGAGGTCTGCTGTAGGATCATGCTATATCTGCTCTCTTATCCCCTATGCTTCTGGTGTGAGAGGTCTGCTGTAGGATCTTGCTATATCTGCTCTCTTATCCCCCATGCCTCTGGTGTAAGAGATCTGTAGGATCCTGCTATATCTGCTCTCTTATCCCCATGATCCTATTGTGAGAGGTCTGCTGTAGGAACATGCTATATCTGCTCTCTTATCCCCCATGCTTCTTGTGTGAGAGATCTGTAGGATCCTGCTACATCTGCTCTCTTATCCCCCATCTGTCTAGTGTGAGAGATCTGTAGGATCATGCTATATCTGCCCTCTTATCCCCCATGCTTCTGGTGTGAGATCTGCTGTAGGATCTTGCTATATATGCTCTCTTATCCCCCATGCGTTTGGTGTGAGAGACCTATAGGATCTTGCTGTATCTGCTCTCTTATCCCCCGTGTTTCTGGTTTGAGAGGTTTGCAGTAGGATCATGCTATGTCTGCTCTCTTATCCCCCATGCTTCTGGTGTGAGAGATCTGTAGGGTCTTGCTATATCTGCTCTCTTATCCCAAATGCTTCTATTATGAGAGATCTGTAGGATCCTGCTATATCTGCTCTCTTATCCCCCATTCTTCTGGTGTGAGAGATCTGCTGTAGGATCTTGCTATATATGCTCGCTTATCCCCCATGCTTTTGGTGTGATAGACCTGTAGGATCTTGCTATATCTGCTCTCCTATTCCCCATGCTTCTGGTGTGAGAGATTTGTAGGGTCTTGCTATATCTGCTCTCTTATCCCCCACGCTTCTGGTGTGAGAGATCTGCAGGGTCTTGCTACATCTGCTCTTTTATCCCCCAAGCCTCTGGTGTAAGAGATCTGTAGGATCCTGCTATATCTGCTCTCTTATCCCCCATGCTTCTGGTGTGAGAGGTCTGTTATAGGATCCTGCTATATCTGTTCTTTTATACCCCATGCTTCTGGTGTGAGAGATCTGTAGGATCTTGCTATATCTGCTCTATTTTCCCCGATGCTCTGGTGTGAGAGATCTGTAGGATCCTGCTATATCTACTCTCTTATCTCCCATGCTTCTGGTGTGAGAGATCTGCAGGATCTTGCTATATCTGCTCTCTTATCTCCCATGCTTCTGGTGTGAGAGATCTGTAGGATCCTGCTATATCTGCTCTCTTATCCCCCATGCATCTGGTGTGAGAGATCTGCAGGATCTTGCTATATCTGCTCTCTTATCTCCCATGCTTCTGGTGTGAGAAATTGGTAGGATCTTGCTATATTTGCTCTCTTATCCCCATGCTTCTGGTGTGAGAGGTCCGCTGTAGGATCATGCTGTATCTGCTCTCTTATCCCCCAGGCCTCTGGTGTGAGAGATTTGTAGGATCCTCATATATCTGCTCTCTTATCCCCCATGCTTCTGGTGTGAGAGACCTGTAGGATCTTGCTGTATCTGCTCTCTTATCCCCCAAGTTTCTGGTTTGAGAGGTCTGCTTTAGGATCATGCTATGTCTGCTCTCTTATCCGCCCATGCTTCTGGTGTGAGAGATCTGTAGGATCTTGCTATATCTGCTCTCTTATTCCCCATGCTTCTGGTTTGAGAGGTCTGCTATAGGATCATGCTATATCTGCTCTCTTATCCCCTATGCTTCTGGAGTGAGAGATCTGTAGGATCTTGCTATATCTGCTCTCTTATTCCCCATGCTTCTGGTTTGAGAGGTCTGCTGTAGGATCATGCTATATCTGCTCTCTTATCCCCTATGCTTCTGGTGTGAGAGGTCTGCTGTAGGATCTTGCTATATCTGCTCTCTTATCCCCCATGCCTCTGGTGTAAGAGATCTGTAGGATCCTGCTATATCTGCTCTCTTATCCCCCATGCTCCTATTGTGAGAGGTCTGCTGTAGGAACATGCTATATCTGCTCTCTTATCCCCCATGCTTCTTGTGTGAGAGATCTGTAGGATCCTGCTACATCTGCTCTCTTATCCCCCATCTGTCTAGTGTGAGAGATCTGTAGGATCCTGCTATATCTGCCCTCTTATCCCCCATGCTTCTGGTGTGAGATCTGCTGTAGGATCTTGCTATATATGCTCTCTTATCCCCAAAGCGTTTGGTGTGAGAGACCTGTAGGATCTTGCTGTATCTGCTCTCTTATCCCCCATGTTTCTGGTTTGAGAGGTCTGCTGTAGGATCATGCTATGTATGCTCTCTTATCCCCCATGCTTCTGGTGTGAGAGATCTGTAGGGTCTTGCTATATCTGCTCTCTTATCCCCAATGCTTCTATTATGAGAGATCTGTAGGATCCTGCTATATCTGCTCTCTTATTCCCCATTCTTCTGGTGTGAGAGATCTGCTGTAGGATCTTGCTATATATGCTCGCTTATCCCCCATGCTTTTGGTGTGATAGACCTGTAGGATCTTGCTATATCTGCTCTCTTATCTCCCACGCGTCTGGTGTGAGAGATCTGTAGGGTCTTGCTACATCTGCTCTTTTATCCCCCATGCCTCTGGTGTAAGGGATCTGTAGGATCCTGCTATATCTGCTCTCTTATCCCCCATGCTTCAGGTGTGAGAGGTCCGTTATAGGATCCTGCTATATCTGTTCTTTTATACCCCATGCTTCTGGTGTGAGAGATCTGTAGGATCTTGCTATATCTGCTCTCTTTTCCCTGATGCTCTGGTGTGAGAGATCTGTAGGATCCTGCTATATCTACTCTCCTATCTCCCATGCTTCTGGTGTGAGAGATCTGCAGGATCTTGCTATATCTGCTCTCTTATCTCCCATGCTTCTGGTGTGAGAGATCTGTAGGATCCTGCTATATCTGCTCTCTTATCCCCCATGCCTGTGGTGTGAGAGATCTGCAGGATCTTGCTATATCTGCTCTCTTATCTCCCATGCTTCTGGTGTGAGGAATTGGTAGGATCTTGCTATATTTGCTCTCTTATCCCCATGCTTCTGGTGTGAGAGGTCCGCTGTAGGATCATGCTATATCTGCTCTCTTATTCCCCAGACCTCTGGTGTGAGAGATCTGTAGGATCTTGCTATAAATGCTCTCTTATCCCCCATGCTTCTGGTGTGAGAGGTCTGCTGTAGTATCTTGCTATATCTGCTCTCCTATCTCCCATGCTTCTGGTGTGAGGGATCTGTAGGATCCTGCTATATCTGCTATCTTATCTCCTATGCTTCTGGTGTGAGAGATCTGTAGGATCTTTCTATATCTGCTCTCTTATCCCCCATGCTTCTGGTGTGAGAGATCTGTAGGATCTTGCTATATCTGCTCTCGTATCCCCCATGCTTCTGGTGTGAGAGAGACCTGTAGGATCCTGCTATATCTGCTCTCTTATCCCACATGCCTCTGGTGTGAGAGATGTGTAGTATCTTGCTATATCTGCTCTCTTATCCTCCATGCTTCTGGTGTGAGAGGTCTGCTGTAGGATCTTCCTATATTTTCTCTCTTATCCCCATGCTTCTGGTGTGAGAGATCTGTAGGATCTTGCTATATCTGCTCTCTTATCCCCCATGCGTCTGGCGGGAGAGGTCTGCTGTAGGTTCTTGCTATATCTGCTCTCTTATCTCCCATGCTTCTGGTGTGAGAGATCTGTAGGATCTTGCTATATCTGCTCAATTATCCCCATGCTTCAGGTGTGAGAGGTCTGCTGTAGTATCCTGCTATATCTGCTCTCTTATCCCCCATGCTTCTGGTGTGAGAGATCTCTAGGATTCTGCTATATCTGCTCTCTTATCCGCCATGCTTCTGATGTGAGAGATCTTTAGGATCTTGCTATATCTTCTCTCTTATCCTCCATGCTTCTGGTGTGAGAGATCTGTAGGATTCTGCTATATCAGCTCTCTTATCCCCCATGCTTCTGGTGTGAGAGACCTGCAGGATCTTGCTATATCTGCTCTCTTATCCCCCATGCTTCTGGTGTGAGAGATGTGTATAATCCTGCTATATCTGCTCTCTTATCCACCATGCTTCTGGTGTGAGAGATCTGTAGGATCTTGCTATATCTGCTCTCTTATCCCCCATGATTCTGGTGTGAGAGATCTGCTGTAGGATCAGGCTATATCTGCTCTCTTATCCCCCATGCTTCTGGTGTGAGAGACCTGCAGGATCTTGCTATATCTGCTCTCTTATCCCACATGCTTCTGGTGTGAGAGATGTGTAGGATATTGCTATATCTGTTCTCTTATCAGCCATGCTTCTGGTGTGAGAGATCTGTAGGATCATGCTATATTTGCTCTCTTATCCCCCATCCTTCTGGTGTGAGAGATCAGCTGTAGAATCCTGCTATATATGCTCTCTTAACCCCCATTCTTTTGGTGTGAGAGACCTGTAGGATCTTGCTGTATCTGCTCTCTTATCCCCCATGTTTCTGGTTTGAGAGGTCTGCTTTAGGATCATGCTATGTCTGCTCTCTTATCCCCCATGCTTCTGGAGTGAGAGATCTGTAGGATCTTGCTATCTGCTCTCTTATTCCCCATGCTTCTGGTTTGAGAGGTCTGCTGTAGGATCATGCTATATCTGCTCTCTTATCCCCTATGCTTCTGGTGTGAGAGGTCTGCTGTAGGATCTTGCTATATCTGCTCTCTTATCCCCCATGCCTCTGGTGTAAGAGATCTGTAGGATCCTGCTATATCTGCTCTCTTATCCCCCATGCTCCTATTGTGAGAGGTCTGCTGTAGGAACATGCTATATCTGCTCTCTTATCCCCCATGCTTCTTGTGTGAGAGATCTGTAGGATCCTGCTACATCTGCTCTCGTATCCCCCATCTGTCTAGTGTGAGAGATCTGTAGGATCCTGCTATATCTGCCCTCTTATCCCCATGCTTCTGGTGTGAGATCTGCTGTAGGATCTTGCTATATATGCTCTCTTATCCCCCATGCGTTTGGTGTGAGAGACTTGTAGGATCTTGCTGTATCTGCTCTCTTATCCCCCATGTTTCTGGTTTGAGAGGTCTGCTGTAGGATCATGCTATGTCTGCTCTCTTATCCCCCATGCTTCTGGTGTGAGAGATCTGTAGGGTCTTGCTATATCTGCTCTCTTATCCCCAATGCTTCTATTATGCGAGATCTGTAGGATCCTGCTATATCTGCTCTCTTATCCCCCATTCTTCTGGTGTGAGAGATCTGCTGTAGGATCTTGCTATATATGCTCGCTTATCCCCCATGCTTTTGGTGTGATAGACCTGTAGGATCCTGCTATATCTGCTCTCTTATTCCTCATGCTTCTGGTGTCAGAGATTTGTAGGGTCTTGCTATATCTGCTCTCTTATCCCCCACGCTTCTGGTGTGAGAGATCTGTAGGGTCTTGCTACATCTGCTCTTTTATCCCCCATGCCTCTGGTGTAAGAGATCTGTAGGATCCTGCTATATCTGCTCTCTTATCCCCATGATCCTATTGTGAGAGGTCTGCTGTAGGAACATGCTATATCTGCTCTCTTATCCCCCATGCTTCTTGTGTGAGAGATCTGTAGGATCCTGCTATATCTGTTCTTTTACACCCCATGCTTCTGGTGTGAGAGATCTGTAGGATCTTACTATATCTGCTCTCTTTTCCCCGATGCTCTGGTGTGAGAGATCTGTAGGATCCTGCTATATCTACTCTCTTATCTCCCATGCTTCTGGTGTGAGAGATCTGCAGGATCTTGCTACATCTGCTCTCTTATCTCCCATGCTTCTGGTGTGAGAGATCTGTAGGATCCTGCTATATCTGCTCTCTTATCCCCCATGCTTCTGGTGTGAGAGATCTGCAGGATCTTGCTATATCTGCTCTCTTATCTCCCATGCTTCTGGTGTGAGGAATTGGTAGGATCTTGCTATATTTGCTCTCTTATCCCCATGCTTCTGGTGTGAGAGGTCCGCTGTAGGATCATGCTATATCTGCTCTCTTATCCCCCAGGCCTCTGGTGTGAGAGATTTGTAGGATCCTCATATATCTGCTCTCTTATCCCCCATGCTTCTGGTGTGAGAGATCTGTAGGATCTTGCTATATATGCTCTCTTATCCCCCATGCTTCTGGTGTGAGAGGTCTGCTGTAGTATCTTGCCATATATGCTCTCTTATCCCCCATGCTTTTGGTGTAAGGGATCTGTAGGATCTTGCTATATCTGCTCTCTTATCCCCCATGCTCCTATTGTGAGAGGGCTGCTGTAGGAACATGCTATATCTGCTCTCTTATCCTCCATGCGTCTTGTGTGAGAGATCTGTAGGATCCTGCTATATCTGCTCTCTTATCCCCCATCCGTCTGGTGTGAGAGATCTGTAGGATCCTGCTATATCTGCCCTCTTATCCCCCATGCTTCTAGTGTGAGATCTGCTGTAGGATCTTGCTATATATGCTCTCTTATCCCCCATGCGTTTGGTGTGAGAGACCTGTAGGATCTTGCTGTATCTGCTCTCTTATCCCCCATGTTTCTGGTTTGAGAGGTCTGCTGTAGGATCATGCTATGTCTGCTCTCTTATCCCCCATGCTTCTGGTGTCAGAGATCTGTAGGGTCTTGTTATATCTGCTCTCTTATCCCCCATGCTTCTGGTATGAGAGATCTGTAGGATCCTGCTATACCTGCTCTCTTATCCCCCATTCTTCTGGTGTGAGAGATCTGCTGTAGGATCTTGCTATATATGCTTGCTTATCCCCCATGCTTTTGGTGTGATAGACCTGTAGGATCTTGCTATATCTGTTCTTTTATACCCCATGCTTCTGGTTTGAGAGATCTGTGGGATCTTGCTATATCTGCTCTCTTTTCCCCGATGCTTCTGGTGTGAGAGATCTGTAGGATCCTGCTATATCTACTCTCTTATCCCCCATGCTTCTGGTGTGAGAGATCTGCAGGATCTTGCTATATCTGCTCTCTTATCTCCCATGCTTCTGGTGTGAGAAATTGGTAGGATCTTGCTATATCTGCGCTCTCATCCCCATGCTTCTGGTGTGAGAGGTCCGCTGTAGGATCATGCTATATCTGCTCTCTTATCCCCCAGGCTTCTGGTGTGAGAGATTTGTAGGATCCTGATATATCTGCTCTCTTATCCCCCATGCTTCTGATGTGAGAGATCTGTAGGATCTTGCTATATCTGCTCTCTTATCCCCCATGCTTCTGGTGTGAGAGATCTGTAGGATCATGCTATATCTGCTCTCTTATCCCCCATGCTTCTGGTGTGAGAGATCTGTAGGATCTTGCTATATCAGCCCTCTTATCCCCCATGCTTTTGGTGTGAGAGATCTGTAGGATCTTGCTAAATCTGCTCTCTTATCCCCCATGCATCTGGTGCGAGAGATCTGTAGGATCTTGTTGTATCTGCTCTCTTATCCCCCATGCTTCTTGTGTGAGAGAGATCTGTAGGATCTTGCTATATCTGCTCTCTTATCCCCCATGCTTGTGGTGTGAGAGAGATCTGTAGGATCTTGCTATATATGCTCTCTTATCCCCCATGCTTGTGGTGTGAGAGGTCTGCTGTAGTATCTTGCTATATCTGCTCTCTTATCCCCCATGCTTTTGGTGTAAGGGATCTGTAGGATCTTGCTATATCTGCTCTCTTATCCCCCATGCTCCTATTGTGAGAGGGCTGCTGTAGGAACATGCTATATCTGCTCTCTTATCCTCCATGCATCTTGTGTGAGAGATCTGTAGGATCCTGCTATATCTGCTCTCTTATCCCCCATCCGTCTGGTGTGAGAGATCTGTAGGATACTGCTATATCTGCCCTCTTATCCCCCATGCTTCTGGTGTGGGATCTGCTGTAGGATCTTGCTATATATGCTCTCTTATCCCCCATGCTTCTGGTGTCAGAGATCTGTAGGGTCTTGTTATATCTGCTCTCTTATCCCCCATGCTTCTGGTATGAGAGATCTGTAGGATCCTGCTATATCTGCTCTCTTATCCCCCATTCTTCTGGTGTGAGAGATCTGCTGTAGGATCTTGCTATATATGCTCGCTTATCCCCCATGCTTTTGGTGTGATAGACCTGTAGGATCTTGCTATATCTGCTCTCTTATTCCCCATGCTTCTGGTGTGAGAGGTCCGCTGTAGGATCATGCTATATCTGCTCTCTTATCCCCAAGGCTTCTGGTGTGAGAGATTTGTAGGATCCTGATATATCCGCGTTCTTATCCCCCATGCTTCTGATGTGAGAGATCTGTAGGATCTTGCTATATCTGCTCTCTTATCCCCCATGCTTCTGGTGTGAGAGATCTGTAGGATCTTGCTATATCTGCCCTCTTATCCCCCATGCTTTTGGTGTGAGAGATCTGTAGGATCTTGCTAAATCTTCTCTCTTATCCCCCATGATTCTGGTGTGAGAGATCTGTAGGATCTTGTTGTATCTGCTCTCTTATCCCCCATGCTTCTGGTGTGAGAGATCTGTAGGATCTTGCTATATCTGCTCTCGTATCCACCATGCTTCTGGTGTGAGAGATCTGTAGGATCTTGCTATATCTGCTCTCTTATCCCCCATGCTTCTGGTGTGAGAGATCTGTAGGATCTTGCTATATCTGCCCTCTTATCCCCCATGCTTTTGGTGTGAGAGATCTGTAGGATCTTGCTAAATCTTCTCTCTTATCCCCCATGCTTCTGGTGTGAGAGATCTGTAGGATCTTGTTGTATCTGCTCTCTTATCCCCCATGCTTCTTGTGTGAGAGAGATCTGTAGGATCTTGCTATATTTGCTCTCTTATCCCCCATGCTTGTGGTGTGAGAGAGATCTGAGATCTGTAGGATCTTGCTATATCTGCTCTCTTATCCCCCATGCTTCTGGTTTGAGAGGTCTGCTGTAAGATCTTGCTATATCTGCTCTCTTATCCCACATGTCTCTGGTGTGAGAGATCTATAGTATCTCGCTATATCTGCTCTCTTATCCCCCATACATCTGGTGTGAGATGTCTGTTGTAGGATCTTGCTATATCATCTCTATTATCCCCATACTTCTGGTGTGAGAGCCCTGTAGGATCTTGCTATATCTGCTCTCTTATCCCCCATGCTTCTGGCGGAAGAGGTCTGCTGTAGGATCATGCTATATCTGCTCTCTTTTCCCCCATGCTCTGGCGTGAGAGATCTGTAGGGTCTTTCTATATCTGCTCTCTTATCCCCCATGCTTCTGGTGTGAGCGATCTGTAGGATCCTGCTGTATTTGCTCTTTTATCCACCATGCTTCTGGTGTGAGAGATCTGTAGGATCCTGCTATATCTGCTCTCTTATCCTCCATGCTTCTGGTGTGAGAGATTTGTAGGATCTTGCTATATCTGCTCTCTTATCTCCCATGCTTCTGCTGTGAGAGATCTGTAGGATCTTGCTATATCTGCTCTCTTATCCCCATGCTTTTGGTGTGAGAGGTCTGCTGTAGGATCATGCTATATCTGCTCTCTTATCCCTCATGCTTCTGGTGTGAGAGATCTGTAGGATACTGCTATATCTGCTCTCTTATCCCCCATGCTTCTGGTGTGAGACATCTGTAGGATCTTGCTATATATGCTCTCTTATCCCCCATGCGTTTGGTGTGAGAGACCTGTAGGATCTTGCTGTATCTGCTCTCTTATCCCCCATGTTTCTGGTTTGAGAGGTCTGCTGTAGGATCATGCTATGTCTGCTCTCTTATCCCCCATGCTTCTGGTGTCAGAGATCTGTAGGGTCTTGTTATATCTGCTCTCTTATCCCCCATGCTTCTGGTATGAGAGATCTGTAGGATCCTGCTATACCTGCTCTCTTATCCCCCATTCTTCTGGTGTGAGAGATCTGCTGTAGGATCTTGCTATATATGCTTGCTTATCCCCCATGCTTTTGGTGTGATAGACCTGTAGGATCTTGCTATATCTGTTCTTTTATACCCCATGCTTCTGGTTTGAGAGATCTGTAGGATCTTGCTATATCTGCTCTCTTTTCCCCGATGCTTCTGGTGTGAGAGATCTGTAGGATCCTGCTATATCTACTCTCTTATCCCCCATGCTTCTGGTGTGAGAGATCTGCAGGATCTTGCTATATCTGCTCTCTTATCTCCCATGCTTCTGGTGTGAGAAATTGGTAGGATCTTGCTATATCTGCGCTCTCATCCCCATGCTTCTGGTGTGAGAGGTCCGCTGTAGGATCATGGTATATCTGCTCTCTTATCCCCCAGGCTTCTGGTGTGAGAGATTTGTAGGATCCTGATATATCTGCTCTCTTATCCCCCATGCTTCTGATGTGAGAGATCTGTAGGATCTTGCTATATCTGCTCTCTTATCCCCCATGCTTCTGGTGTGAGAGATCTGTAGGATCTTGCTATATCTGCTCTCTTATCCCCCATGCTTCTGGTGTGAGAGATCTGTAGGATCTTGCTATATCTGCCCTCTTATCCCCCATGCTTTTGGTGTGAGAGATCTGTAGGATCTTGCTAAATCTGCTCTCTTATCCCCCATGCTTCTGGTGTGAGAGATCTGTAGGATCTTGTTGTATCTGCTCTCTTATCCCCCATGCTTCTTGTGTGAGAGAGATCTGTAGGATCTTGCTATATCTGCTCTCTTATCCCCCATGCTTGTGGTGTGAGAGAGATCTGTAGGATCTTGCTATATATGCTCTCTTATCCCCCATGCTTGTGGTGTGAGAGGTCTGCTGTAGTATCTTGCTATATCTGCTCTCTTATCCCCCATGCTTTTGGTGTAAGGGATCTGTAGGATCTTGCTATATCTGCTCTCTTATCCCCCATGCTCCTATTGTGAGAGGGCTGCTGTAGGAACATGCTATATCTGCTCTCTTATCCTCCATGCATCTTGTGTGAGAGATCTGTAGGATCCTGCTATATCTGCTCTCTTATCCCCCATCCGTCTGGTGTGAGAGATCTGTAGGATACTGCTATATCTGCCCTCTTATCCCCCATGCTTCTGGTGTGGGATCTGCTGTAGGATCTTGCTATATATGCTCTCTTATCCCCCATGCTTCTGGTGTCAGAGATCTGTAGGGTCTTGTTATATCTGCTCTCTTATCCCCCATGCTTCTGGTATGAGAGATCTGTAGGATCCTGCTATATCTGCTCTCTTATCCCCCATTCTTCTGGTGTGAGAGATCTGCTGTAGGATCTTGCTATATATGCTCGCTTATCCCCCGTGCTTTTGGTGTGATAGACCTGTAGGATCTTGCTATATCTGCTCTCTTATTCCCCATGCTTCTGGTGTGAGAGATTTGTAGGGTCTTGCTATATCTGCTCTCTTATCCCCCACGCTTCTGGTGTGAGAGATCTGTAGGTTCTTGCTACATCTGCTCTCTTATCCCCCATGCTTCTGGTGTGAGAGGTCTGTTATAGGATCCTGCTATATCTGTTCTTTTATACACCATGCTTCTGGTGTGAGAGATCTGTAGGATCTTGCTATATCTGCTCTCTTTTCCCCGATGCTTCTGGTGTGAGAGATCTGTAGGATCCTGCTATATCTACTCTCTTATCCCCCATGCTTCTGGTGTGAGAGATCTGCAGGATCTTGCTATATCTGCTCTCTTATCCCCATGCTTCTGGTGTGAGAGGTCCGCTGTAGGATCATGCTATATCTGCTCTCTTATCCCCAAGGCTTCTGGTGTGAGAGATTTGTAGGATCCTGATATATCCGCGTTCTTATCCCCCATGCTTCTGATGTGAGAGATCTGTAGGATCTTGCTATATCTGCTCTCTTATCCCCCATGCTTCTGGTGTGAGAGATCTGTAGGATCTTGCTATATCTGCTCTCTTATCCCCCATGATTCTGGTTTGAGAGATCTGTAGGATCTTGCTATATCTGCCCTCTTATCCCCCATGCTTTTGGTGTGAGAGATCTGTAGGATCTTGCTAAATCTTCTCTCTTATCCCCCATGCTTCTGGTGTGAGAGATCTGTAGGATCTTGTTGTATCTGCTCTCTTATCCCCCATGCTTCTTGTGTGAGAGAGATCTGTAGGATCTTGCTATATTTGCTCTCTTATCCCCCATGCTTGTGGTGTGAGAGAGATCTGAGATCTGTAGGATCTTGCTATATCTGCTCTCTTATCCCCCATGCTTCTGGTTTGAGAGGTCTGTAGGATCTTGCTATATCTGCCCTCTTATCCCCCATGCTTTTGGTGTGAGAGATCTGTAGGATCTTGCTAAATCTTCTCTCTTATCCCCCATGCTTCTGGTGTGAGAGATCTGTAGGATCTTGTTGTATCTGCTCTCTTATCCCCCATGCTTCTTGTGTGAGAGAGATCTGTAGGATCTTGCTATATTTGCTCTCTTATCCTACATGCTTGTGGTGTGAGAGAGATCTGAGATCTGTAGGATCTTGCTATATCTGCTCTCTTATCCCCCATGCTTCTGGTTTGAGAGGTCTGCTGTAAGATCTTGCTATATCTGCTCTCTTATCCCACATGTCTCTGGTGTGAGAGATCTATAGTATCTCGCTATATCTGCTCTCTTATCCCCCATACATCTGGTGTGAGATGTCTGTTGTAGGATCTTGCTATATCATCTCTATTATCCCCATACTTCTGGTGTGAGAGCCCTGTAGGATCTTGCTATATCTGCTCTCTTATCCCCCATGCTTCTGGCGGAAGAGGTCTGCTGTAGGATCATGCTATATCTGCTCTCTTTTCCCCCATGCTCTGGCGTGAGAGATCTGTAGGGTCTTTCTATATCTGCTCTCTTATCCCCCATGCTTCTGGTGTGAGCGATCTGTAGGATCCTGCTGTATTTGCTCTTTTATCCACCATGCTTCTGGTGTGAGAGATCTGTAGGATCCTGCTATATCTGCTCTCTTATCCTCCATGCTTCTGGTGTGAGAGATTTGTAGGATCTTGCTATATCTGCTCTCTTATCTCCCATGCTTCTGCTGTGAGAGATCTGTAGGATCTTGCTATATCTGCTCTCTTATCCCCATGCTTTTGGTGTGAGAGGTCTGCTGTAGGATCATGCTATATCTGCTCTCTTATCCCTCATGCTTCTGGTGTGAGAGATCTGTAGGATACTGCTATATCTGCTCTCTTATCCCCCATGCTTCTGGTGTGAGACATCTGTAGGATCTTGCTATATATGCTCTCTTATCCCCCATGCGTTTGGTGTGAGAGACCTGTAGGATCTTGCTGTATCTGCTCTCTTATCCCCCATGTTTCTGGTTTGAGAGGTCTGCTGTAGGATCATGCTATGTCTGCTCTCTTATCCCCCATGCTTCTGGTGTCAGAGATCTGTAGGGTCTTGTTATATCTGCTCTCTTATCCCCCATGCTTCTGGTATGAGAGATCTGTAGGATCCTGCTATACCTGCTCTCTTATCCCCCATTCTTCTGGTGTGAGAGATCTGCTGTAGGATCTTGCTATATATGCTTGCTTATCCCCCATGCTTTTGGTGTGATAGACCTGTAGGATCTTGCTATATCTGTTCTTTTATACCCCATGCTTCTGGTTTGAGAGATCTGTAGGATCTTGCTATATCTGCTCTCTTTTCCCCGATGCTTCTGGTGTGAGAGATCTGTAGGATCCTGCTATATCTACTCTCTTATCCCCCATGCTTCTGGTGTGAGAGATCTGCAGGATCTTGCTATATCTGCTCTCTTATCTCCCATGCTTCTGGTGTGAGAAATTGGTAGGATCTTGCTATATCTGCGCTCTCATCCCCATGCTTCTGGTGTGAGAGGTCCGCTGTAGGATCATGGTATATCTGCTCTCTTATCCCCCAGGCTTCTGGTGTGAGAGATTTGTAGGATCCTGATATATCTGCTCTCTTATCCCCCATGCTTCTGATGTGAGAGATCTGTAGGATCTTGCTATATCTGCTCTCTTATCCCCCATGCTTCTGGTGTGAGAGATCTGTAGGATCTTGCTATATCTGCTCTCTTATCCCCATGCTTCTGGTGTGAGAGATCTGTAGGATCTTGCTATATCTGCCCTCTTATCCCCCATGCTTTTGGTGTGAGAGATCTGTAGGATCTTGCTAAATCTGCTCTCTTATCCCCCATGCTTCTGGTGTGAGAGATCTGTAGGATCTTGTTGTATCTGCTCTCTTATCCCCCATGCTTCTTGTGTGAGAGAGATCTGTAGGATCTTGCTATATCTGCTCTCTTATCCCCCATGCTTGTGGTGTGAGAGAGATCTGTAGGATCTTGCTATATATGCTCTCTTATCCCCCATGCTTGTGGTGTGAGAGGTCTGCTGTAGTATCTTGCTATATCTGCTCTCTTATCCCCCATGCTTTTGGTGTAAGGGATCTGTAGGATCTTGCTATATCTGCTCTCTTATCCCCCATGCTCCTATTGTGAGAGGGCTGCTGTAGGAACATGCTATATCTGCTCTCTTATCCTCCATGCATCTTGTGTGAGAGATCTGTAGGATCCTGCTATATCTGCTCTCTTATCCCCCATCCGTCTGGTGTGAGAGATCTGTAGGATACTGCTATATCTGCCCTCTTATCCCCCATGCTTCTGGTGTGGGATCTGCTGTAGGATCTTGCTATATATGCTCTCTTATCCCCCATGCTTCTGGTGTCAGAGATCTGTAGGGTCTTGTTATATCTGCTCTCTTATCCCCCATGCTTCTGGTATGAGAGATCTGTAGGATCCTGCTATATCTGCTCTCTTATCCCCCATTCTTCTGGTGTGAGAGATCTGCTGTAGGATCTTGCTATATATGCTCGCTTATCCCCCGTGCTTTTGGTGTGATAGACCTGTAGGATCTTGCTATATCTGCTCTCTTATTCCCCATGCTTCTGGTGTGAGAGATTTGTAGGGTCTTGCTATATCTGCTCTCTTATCCCCCACGCTTCTGGTGTGAGAGATCTGTAGGTTCTTGCTACATCTGCTCTCTTATCCCCCATGCTTCTGGTGTGAGAGGTCTGTTATAGGATCCTGCTATATCTGTTCTTTTATACACCATGCTTCTGGTGTGAGAGATCTGTAGGATCTTGCTATATCTGCTCTCTTTTCCCCGATGCTTCTGGTGTGAGAGATCTGTAGGATCCTGCTATATCTACTCTCTTATCCCCCATGCTTCTGGTGTGAGAGATCTGCAGGATCTTGCTATATCTGCTCTCTCATCCCCATGCTTCTGGTGTGAGAGGTCCGCTGTAGGATCATGCTATATCTGCTCTCTTATCCCCAAGGCTTCTGGTGTGAGAGATTTGTAGGATCCTGATATATCCGCGTTCTTATCCCCCATGCTTCTGATGTGAGAGATCTGTAGGATCTTGCTATATCTGCTCTCTTATCCCCCATGCTTCTGGTGTGAGAGATCTGTAGGATCTTGCTATATCTGCTCTCTTATCCCCCATGATTCTGGTTTGAGAGATCTGTAGGATCTTGCTATATCTGCCCTCTTATCCCCCATGCTTTTGGTGTGAGAGATCTGTAGGATCTTGCTAAATCTTCTCTCTTATCCCCCATGCTTCTGGTGTGAGAGATCTGTAGGATCTTGTTGTATCTGCTCTCTTATCCCCCATGCTTCTTGTGTGAGAGAGATCTGTAGGATCTTGCTATATTTGCTCTCTTATCCCCCATGCTTGTGGTGTGAGAGAGATCTGAGATCTGTAGGATCTTGCTATATCTGCTCTCTTATCCCCCATGCTTCTGGTTTGAGAGGTCTGCTGTAAGATCTTGCTATATCTGCTCTCTTATCCCACATGTCTCTGGTGTGAGAGATCTATAGTATCTCGCTATATCTGCTCTCTTATCCCCCATACATCTGGTGTGAGATGTCTGTTGTAGGATCTTGCTATATCATCTCTCTTATCCCCATACTTCTGGTGTGAGAGACCTGTAGGATCTTGCTATATCTGCTCTCTTATCCCCCATGCTTCTGGCGGAAGAGGTCTGCTGTAGGATCATGCTATATCTGCTCTCTTTTCCCCCATGCTCTGGTGTGAGAGATCTGTAGGGTCTTTCTATATCTGCTCTCATATCCCCCATGCTTCTGGTGTGAGCGATATGTAGGATCCTGCTGTATTTGCTCTTTTATCCACCATGCTTCTGGTGTGAGAGATCTGTAGGATCCTGCTATATCTGCTCTCTTATCCTCCATGCTTCTGGTGTGAGAGATTTGTAGGATCTTGCTATATCTGCTCTCTTATCTCCCATGCTTCTGCTGTGAGAGATCTGTAGGATCTTGCTATATCTGCTCTCTTATCCCCATGCTTTTGGTGTGAGAGGTCTGCTGTAGGATCATGCTATATCTGCTCTCTTATCCCCCATGCTTCTGGTGTGAGAGATCTGTAGGATACTGCTATATCTGCTCTCTTATCCCCCATGCTTCTGGTGTGAGACATCTGTAGGATCTTGCTATATCTGCTCTCTTATCCCCCATTATTCTGGTGAGAGAGGTCTGCTGTAGGATCTTGCAAATCTGCTCTCTTATCCCCCATGCTTCTTGTGTGAGAGAGATCTGTAGGATCTTGCTATATTTGCTCTCTTATCCCCCATGCTTGTGGTGTGAGAGAGATCTGAGATCTGTAGGATCTTGCTATATCTGCTCTCTTATCCCCCATGCTTCTGGTTTGAGAGGTCTGCTGTAAGATCTTGCTATATCTGCTCTCTTATCCCACATGTCTCTGGTGTGAGAGATCTATAGTATCTCGCTATATCTGCTCTCTTATCCCCCATACATCTGGTGTGAGATGTCTGTTGTAGGATCTTGCTACATCATCTCTCTTATCCCCATACTTCTGGTGTGAGAGACCTGTAGGATCTTGCTATATCTGCTCTC
Source organism: Ambystoma mexicanum (assembly GCF_040938575.1). Lineage (NCBI taxonomy): Eukaryota > Metazoa > Chordata > Amphibia > Caudata > Ambystomatidae > Ambystoma > Ambystoma mexicanum. The sequence continues at coordinate 1,679,848,859 of NC_090937.1, forward strand.
TTATCCCCCATGCTTCTGGCGGAAGAGGTCTGCTGTAGGGTCTTTCTATATCTGCTCTCTTATCCCCCATGCTTCTGGTGTGAGCGATCTGTAGGATCCTGCTGTATTTGCTCTTTTATCCACCATGCTTCTGGTGTGAGAGATCTGTAGGATCCTGCTATATCTGCTCTCTTATCCTCCATGCTTCTGGTGTGAGACATTTGTAGGATCTTGCTATATCTGCTCTCTTATCCCCCATGCTTCTGGTGTGAGAGATCTGCAGGATCTTGCTATATCTGCTCTCTCATCCCCATGCTTCTGGTGTGAGAGGTCCGCTGTCGGATCATGATATATCTGCTCTCTTATCCCCAAGGCTTCTGGTGTGAGAGATTTGTAGGATCCTGATATATCCGCGTTCTTATCCCCCATGCTTCTGATGTGAGAGATCTGTAGGATCTTGCTATATCTGCTCTCTTATCCCCCATGCTTCTGGTGTGAGAGATCTGTAGGATCTTGCTATATCTGCTCTCTTTTCCCCGATGCTTCTGGTGTGAGAGATCTGTAGGATCCTGCTATATCTACTCTCTTATCCCCCATGCTTCTGGTGTGAGAGATCTGCAGGATCTTGCTATATCTGCTCTCTCATCCCCATGCTTCTGGTGTGAGAGGTCCGCTGTAGGATCATGCTATATCTGCTCTCTTATCCCCAAGGCTTCTGGTGTGAGAGATTTGTAGGATCCTGATATATCCGCGTTCTTATCCCCCATGCTTCTGATGAGAGAGATCTGTAGGATCTTGCTATATCTGCTCTCTTATCCCCCATGCTTCTGGTGTGAGAGATCTGTAGGATCTTGCTATATCTGCTCTCTTATCCCCCATGATTCTGGTTTGAGAGATCTGTAGGATCTTGCTATATCTGCCCTCTTATCCCCCATGCTTTTGGTGTGAGAGATCTGTAGGATCTTGCTAAATCTTCTCTCTTATCCCCCATGCTTCTGGTGTGAGAGATCTGTAGGATCTTGTTGTATCTGCTCTCTTATCCCCCATGCTTCTTGTGTGAGAGAGATCTGTAGGATCTTGCTATATTTGCTCTCTTATCCCCCATGCTTGTGGTGTGAGAGAGATCTGAGATCTGTAGGATCTTGCTATATCTGCTCTCTTATCCCCCATGCTTCTGGTTTGAGAGGTCTGCTGTAAGATCTTGCTATATCTGCTCTCTTATCCCACATGTCTCTGGTGTGAGAGATCTATAGTATCTCGCTATATCTGCTCTCTTATCCCCCATACATCTGGTGTGAGATGTCTGTTGTAGGATCTTGCTATATCATCTCTCTTATCCCCATACTTCTGGTGTGAGAGACCTGTAGGATCTTGCTATATCTGCTCTCTTATCCCCCATGCTTCTGGCGGAAGAGGTCTGCTGTAGGATCATGCTATATCTGCTCTCTTTTCCCCCATGCTCTGGCGTGAGAGATCTGTAGGGTCTTTCTATATCTGCTCTCTTATCCCCCATGCTTCTGGTGTGAGCGATCTGTAGGATCCTGCTGTATTTGCTCTTTTATCCACCATGCTTCTGGTGTGAGAGATCTGTAGGATCCTGCTATATCTGCTCTCTTATCCTCCATGCTTCTGGTGTGAGAGATTTGTAGGATCTTGCTATATCTGCTCTCTTATCTCCCATGCTTCTGCTGTGAGAGATCTGTAGGATCTTGCTATATCTGCTCTCTTATCCCCATGCTTTTGGTGTGAGAGGTCTGCTGTAGGATCATGCTATATCTGCTCTCTTATCCCCCATGCTTCTGGTGTGAGAGATCTGTAGGATACTGCTATATCTGCTCTCTTATCCCCCATGCTTCTGGTGTGAGACATCTGTAGGATCTTGCTATATCTGCTCTCTTATCCCCCATTATTCTGGTGAGAGAGGTCTGCTGTAGGATCTTGCAAATCTGCTCTCTTATCCCCCATGCTTCTTGTGTGAGAGAGATCTGTAGGATCTTGCTATATTTGCTCTCTTATCCCCCATGCTTGTGGTGTGAGAGAGATCTGAGATCTGTAGGATCTTGCTATATCTGCTCTCTTATCCCCCATGCTTCTGGTTTGAGAGGTCTGCTGTAAGATCTTGCTATATCTGCTCTCTTATCCCACATGTCTCTGGTGTGAGAGATCTATAGTATCTCGCTATATCTGCTCTCTTATCCCCCATACATCTGGTGTGAGATGTCTGTTGTAGGATCTTGCTATATCATCTCTCTTATCCCCATACTTCTGGTGTGAGAGACCTGTAGGATCTTGCTATATCTGCTCTCTTATCCCCCATGCTTCTGGCGGAAGAGGTCTGCTGTAGGGTCTTTCTATATCTGCTCTCTTATCCCCCATGCTTCTGGTGTGAGCGATCTGTAGGATCCTGCTGTATTTTCTCTTTTATCCACCATGCTTCTGGTGTGAGAGATCTGTAGGATCCTGCTATATCTGCTCTCTTATCCTCCATGCTTCTGGTGTGAGAGATTTGTAGGATCTTGCTATATCTGCTCTCTTATCTCCCATGCTTCTGCTGTGAGAGATCTGTAGGATCTTGCTATATCTGCTCTCTTATCCCCATGCTTTTGGTGTGAGAGGTCTGCTGTAGGATCATGCTATATCTGCTCTCTTATCCCCCATGCTTCTGGTGTGAGAGATCTGTAGGATACTGCTATATCTGCTCTCTTATCCCCCATGCTTCTGGTGTGAGACATCTGTAGGATCTTGCTATATCTGCTCTCTTATCCCCCATTATTCTGGTGAGAGAGGTCTGCTGTGGGATCTTGCAAATCTGCTCTCTTATCCCCCATGCTTTTGGTGTAGAGGATTTGTAGGATCTTGCTATATCTGCTCTCTTATCCCCCATGCTTCTAGTGTGAGAGGTCTGCTGTAGGATCATGCTATATCTGCTCTCTTATCCCCCATGCTTCTTGTGTGAGAGATCTGTAGGATCCTGCTATATCTGCTCTCTGATCTCCATGCTTCTGGTGTGAGAGATCTGTAGGATCCTGCTATATCTGCCCTCTTATCCCCCATGCTTCTGGTGTGAACGATCTGCTGTAGGATCTTGCTATATATGCTCTCTTATCCCCCATGCGTTTGGTGTGAGAGACCTGTAGGGTCTTGCTATCTCTGCTCTCTTATCCCCCATGCTTCTGGTGTGAGAGATCTGTAGGATCTTGCTATATCTGCTCTCTTATCCCCCATGCTTCTTGTGTGAGAGAGATCTGTAGGATCTTGCTATATCTACTCTCTTATCCCCCATGCTTCTGGTGTGAGAGGTCTGCTGTAGGATCTTGCTAGATCTGCTCTCTTATCCCACATGCCTCTGGTGTGAGAGGTCTGCTGTAGGATCATGCTATATCTGCTCTCTTATCCCCCATGCTTCTGGTGTGAGAGATCCGTAGAATCCTGCTATATCTGCACTCTTATCCCCCATGCTTCTGGTGTGAGAGATCTGTAGGATCATGCTATATCTGATCTATTATCCCCCATGCTTCTGGTGTGAGAGATCTGCTGTATGATCTTGCTGTATATGCTCTCTTATCCCCAACGCTTTTGGTGTGGGAGACCTGTAGGATCTTGCTATATCTGCTCTCTTATCCACCTTGCTTCTTGTGTGAGAGAACTGTAGGATCTTGCTATATCTGCTCTTTTATCCCCATGCTTTTGGTGGGAGAGAGATCTATAGGATCTTGCTATATCTGCTCTCTTATCCCCATGCTTCTGGTGTGAGAGGTCTGCTGTAGGATCTTGCTATATTTGCTCTCTTATCCCACATGCCTCTGGTGTGAGAGATCTGTAGTATCTTGTTATATCTGCTCTCTTATCCCCCATACTTCTGGTGTGAGAGGTCTGCTGTAGGATCTTCTGTATCCTCTCTCTTGTCCCCCATGCTTCTGCTGTGAGAGATCTGTAGGATCTTGCTATATCTGCTCTCTTATCCCCATGCTTTTGGTGTGAGAGGTCTGCTGTAGGATCACGCTATGTCTGCTCTCTTATCCCCCATGCTTCTGGTGTGAGAGATCTGTAGGATCCTGCTATATCTGCTCTCTTATCCCCCATGCTTCTGGTGTGAGAGATCTGTAGGATCTTGCTATATCTGCTCTCTTATCCCCCATTATTCTGGTGTGAGAGGTCTGCTGTAGGATCTTGCTATATCTGCTCTCTTATCCCCCATGCTTTTGGTGTAGAGGATTTGTAGGATCTTGCTATATCTGCTCTCTTATCCCCCATGCTTCTAGTGTGAGAGGTCTGCTGTAGGATCATGCTATATCTGCTCTCTTATCCCCCATGCTTCTTGTGTGAGAGATCTGTAGGATCCTTCTATATCTGCTCTCTGATCCCCATGCTTCTGGTGTGAGAGATCTGTAGGATCCTGCTATATCTGCCCTCCTATCCCCCATGCTTCTGGTGTGAGAGATCTGCTGTAGGATCTTGCTATATATGCTCTCTTATCCCCCATGCGTTTGGTGTGAGAGACCTGTAGGATCTTGCTATATCTGCTCTCTTATCCCCCATGCTTCTGGTGTGAGAGATCTGTAGGATCTTGCTATATCTGCTCTCTTATCCCCCATGCTTCTGGTGTAAGAGATCTGTAGGATCTTGCTATATCTGCTCTCTTATCCCCCATGCTTCTTGTGTGAGAGAGATCTGTAGGATCTTGCTATATCTGCTCTCTTATCCCACATGCCTCTGTGTGAGAGGTCTGCTGTAGGATCATGCTATATCTGCTCTCTTATCCCCCATGCTTCTGGTGTGAGAGATCTGTAGAATCCTGCTATATCTGCTCTCTTATCCCCCATGCTTCTGGTGTGAGAGATCTGTAGGATCCTGCTATATCTGATCTATTATCCCCCATGCTTCTGCTGTGAGAGATCTGCTGTAGGATCTTGCTGTATATGCTCTCTTATCCCCCATGCTTTTGGTGTGGGAGACCTGTAGGATCTTGCTATATCTGCTCTCTTATCCACCTTGCTTCTGGTGTGAGAGATCTGTAGGATCTTGCTATATCTGCTCTCTTATCCCCCATGCTTCTGGTGTGAAAGAGATCTATAGGATCTTGCTATATCTGCTCTCTTATCCCCATGCTTCTGGTGTGAGAGGTCTGCTGTAGGATCTTGCTATATTTGCTCTCTTATCCCACATGCCTCTGGTGTGAGAGATCTGTAGTATCTTGTTAGATCTGCTCTCTTATCCCCCATACTTCTGGTGTGAGAGGTCTGCTGTAGGATCTTCTATATCCTCTCTCTTGTCCCCCATGCTTCTGATGTTAGAGATCTGCAGGATCTTGCTATATCTGCTCTCTTATCCCCGATGTTTCTGGTGGGAGAAATCTGCTGTAGGATCCTGCTATATCTGCTTTCTTATCCCCCAGGCTTCTGGTGTGAGAGAGATCTATAGGATCTTGCTATATCTGCTCTCTTATCCCCATGCTTCTGGTGTGAGAGGTCTGCTGTAGGATCTTGCTATATTTGCTCTCTTATCCCACATGCCTCTGGTGTGAGAGATCTGTAGTATCTTGTTATATCTGCTCTCTTATCCCCCATACTTCTGGTGTGAGAGGTCTGCTGTAGGATCTTCTGTATCCTCTCTCTTGTCCCCCATGCTTCTGCTGTGAGAGATCTGTAGGATCTTGCTATATCTGCTCTCTTATCCCCATGCTTTTGGTGTGAGAGGTCTGCTGTAGGATCACGCTATGTCTGCTCTCTTATCCCCCATGCTTCTGGTGTGAGAGATCTGTAGGATCCTGCTATATCTGCTCTCTTATCCCCCATGCTTCTGGTGTGAGAGATCTGTAGGATCTTGCTATATCTGCTCTCTTATCCCCCATTATTCTGGTGTGAGAGGTCTGCTGTAGGATCTTGCTATATCTGCTCTCTTATCCCCCATGCTTTTGGTGTAGAGGATTTGTAGGATCTTGCTATATCTGCTCTCTTATCCCCCATGCTTCTAGTGTGAGAGGTCTGCTGTAGGATCATGCTATATCTGCTCTCTTATCCCCCATGCTTCTTGTGTGAGAGATCTGTAGGATCCTGCTATATCTGCTCTCTGATCCCCATGCTTCTGGTGTGAGAGATCTGTAGGATCCTGCTATATCTGCCCTCCTATCCCCCATGCTTCTGGTGTGAGAGATCTGCTGTAGGATCTTGCTATATATGCTCTCTTATCCCCCATGCGTTTGGTGTGAGAGACCTGTAGGATCTTGCTATATCTGCTCTCTTATCCCCCATGCTTCTGGTGTGAGAGATCTGTAGGATCTTGCTATATCTGCTCTCTTATCCCCCATGCTTCTGGTGTAAGAGATCTGTAGGATCTTGCTATATCTGCTCTCTTATCCCCCATGCTTCTTGTGTGAGAGAGATCTGTAGGATCTTGCTATATCTGCTCTCTTATCCCACATGCCTCTGTGTGAGAGGTCTGCTGTAGGATCATGCTATATCTGCTCTCTTATCCCCCATGCTTCTGGTGTGAGAGATCTGTAGAATCCTGCTATATCTGCTCTCTTATCCCACATGCTTCTGGTGTGAGAGATCTGTAGGATCCTGCTATATCTGATCTATTATCCCCCATGCTTCTGCTGTGAGAGATCTGCTGTAGGATCTTGCTGTATATGCTCTCTTATCCCCCATGCTTTTGGTGTGGGAGACCTGTAGGATCTTGCTATATCTGCTCTCTTATCCACCTTGCTTCTGGTGTGAGAGATCTGTAGGATCTTGCTATATCTGCTCTCTTATCCCCCATGCTTCTGGTGTGAGAGAGATCTATAGGATCTTGCTATATCTGCTCTCTTATCCCCATGCTTCTGGTGTGAGAGGTCTGCTGTAGGATCTTGCTATATTTGCTCTCTTATCCCACATGCCTCTGGTGTGAGAGATCTGTAGTATCTTGTTATATCTGCTCTCTTATCCCCCATACTTCTGGTGTGAGAGGTCTGCTGTAGGATCTTCTATATCCTCTCTCTTGTCCCCCATGCTTCTGATGTTAGAGATCTGCAGGATCTTGCTATATCTGTTCTCTTATCCCCGATGTTTCTGGTGGGAGAAATCTGCTGTAGGATCCTGCTATATCTGCTTTCTTATCCCCCAGGCTTCTGGTGTGAGAGATATTTAGGATCTTGCTATATCTGCTCTCTTATCACCATGCTTCTGCCCCTCCCCCCGATTATTTATTTCAGATGAGATAGAATTAGCAGAGGCTCTGGGTCTGGTGCATCTAATCTTGTGAAGAGTCTGAGGGTAGTTCCAAGGGCAATCAATCACAGCTTCTGTTCTACCTGTTGACGAGGAATATTCGATCACAGATCGTAAAGAGCAGAAGAATATACCTTTTACGCAAAGAGTCCAGTTGAATTTAAAAGGGGACATTATTTTCATAATCGATGCGAGCAAGAGGTGAAGAGTTTCAGAGCTGTAGGGATGAGGGATTTTCTGAACAATAGGTGGAATAAGTGGCATAAATTAACCAAGAGAGTAGAACTATCTGGAAAAGTATCTGATTGGACTGGAGGTACAGCCACACTTCTTAATGTGTATTGGTCTTGTGGACAATTTTGTTATCGTCAGTTACCTCCAGCCTGGTGAGGTGTGTGCAGTCTCGCTAAGCTGCATGTGCCCATACTTGTTATCCTCCAGGAACATTTGGTACTTGCCTGCCCGATGCCTAAAGCCACATCTGTGCCCCCTATGTCCCCTGTGCCCCTTGTATCCCCTGTGTCATCATATACAGACTATTCAATGACTTTTTCTGATTGTGAAGAAGCAGAACCATTGAAGCAGAGCAGACAATCAAATTACATATCTGTAACATCTACAAAAGCTCGGATGGACATTCCTGAGCAGTAGCGACTGTTCAGCTGGACTTAAATGATCTTTATTTTATTTTATTTATTTATTGCATTTATTACTCGCCCAAACCCTTGGGTACCACGGCGATGTTACAGACAGCTTGGTTAAAACATTTCTTGGACTTTGCCAATCGGGCGCAGTGCATGTGAATACAAAAATAATCATACACGAAGACATTAAATGCAGGGTTTCAGTACACTGATATTTCCTGAAGCATGGAAGGGGATTTTTTAGTCTTGGTTAAATAGCCACGTTTTCAGGGATTTCTTGAAGCCTGAGAACGTTTGCTCATTTTTGATGGGGAGGGGAAGAGTGTTCCAATATGTGGGTGCGAGGTATTGGAAACTACCGCCTCCTGCCTTGGTTGTCTTGTAGCGGGGGATGGCTAGGAGTAGTTGACTGTTAGATCTGAGGGGCCTCTTTGATACTTTTCTGGTGATGGCGTGGTTGAGGTAGATGGGGACACATGAGTGGATGCATTTGAATGTGACGCATCTTTGCTTCTCTCTTGGCCCCTTGTGTTCAAGCTATCGCAAACGTGAAGTGGCTCCAGTTCACCCGCTACAAACTCTTGTTGTTTGTGAATTCCTCTGAGCCAGCTTTTAGTGCAATCAAAGAAGAACTAACTGTGGGCCTTGAGGCTCATAGTCCTTCAAAATAGGAAATAGGCACATCTTTGGCCTCCTTACAGCTATGGAGGGAGGGGTGTGTCAGAATATTAGGAGCTTGTGTTGCATATTTGTACTGCCTAACGATTCGAAGAATGGAACTTTGACTCAGACAATTTTCGTGTAGCACTAGTTTCGGGCGGTCATGGACGGTGGTCATGGAGAACGAAGCAGGAATTACAAATGACCATTGATTGGTCTCTCTTTTATTTTGGATGCCATCTTGGATCAGCTTAGCAGTCAAAATCTTAATGCCAATGTTTGTCTTTATCCTCCTTATCTTTTGTTCTTGGCAGATGCTCTTGCGATGTTGTTCTACTAAGATACTGTAAACGGCTGCCTTTATGAATGTGACCCTGTCCAAGGCACGTACAACCACTAACATTTCATATCACATGGGTACTCAGACTGAAGATGTTTTGTGTTCTCCACCAACATGGGATGATTGTATGAAGCTGCGGGTAAATTGCAGAAATGGTGGATGGGCAAGTTGTATTTGTTCATTGGAGGAGTATGCCCATAGTGGAACTAGCATAATAGATGGTTGTGTGGCCTTATGTCCCCAAGAAGATGGTTTAAAGGAACAAGAAATTGGTTTATTATTTATTCTATTAACTAAAGGGGGGATGTTGGGGTGGTCGAGAAAGCTCCCAATGGGAAAGAAAGGTTTGCATTATGTGCGCCATATTGGTGCTTGGGGTGACAGCGATGTTAGCGCGATCTTGCAATTTAGTATGTTATCTAGAGTAGATAAATAGAATGGGATAAGTTTTACTATTAGTGTTACTTTATGTTTAGTTAATACATTTTAGATTCACACGCACATAATGTCAAATCTGACGATGCAATACGAAAACAATATAGGTGTGTGGCGTGCAAGGTGGTGCCTAAATGGGCAGCAAGGAGCTTCCTATGTACATGCAAGAATGGAGCTTTGCACATGGGGAAATCTGCTGTAAAGGGACATGGTAGTCTTGAACATACATGCACAGATATAAATACACAGCGGTCTGTAGGGACATGTGTCTAGAATAGTTGGGGAACACAGGGTACATGGATCTGTATGCCACTAGTCCCCGCATAACTAGGGATTGTGCAGGCCCAACAACCTGGGGTGGTGAAATAAACTTGGTGTGACCGGGAAATCTGGTTGAGTGAGGTTTCAGGCTATGGGATGGCAGCGAGCAGCTGCGATAATATCAAATGGTCAGCTACAGCCAGGTTCAGGTTTTTGTGACTTGGTATTATTGAGGAGAGGAGATGTAATCTTTTTAAGTACATGGGAGCCTGTTATTCATTGTTCAGGGAAGTCAGGCCACCTGATAGCATCAGTTCAGGGCTGTGTAATAAACCCAGTGTAAAGAGATGCTTAAAGGCATAGTGACCATATGATTTATGGGTTTCGATCAGGTTCTCAGGAAAGATCAGGATGCGGCTAGAGGACATGCATGCTTAATTGGTAGTCATATGGATTAGTGTGAAATGAGGATGCCAGCAATCTGGGCGGATAAGATACGTATTGCCAGTTCACAGTGAACCTGTTTGTTTCTTCCCCTTCTGGTATTTTTGAATTGTCCTTGCAAAGACCATGTGCATCATGACTGGGGTTCGAGGTCATTGACCAGATGGAATCAGGAATGAATTATGTTTGTTATGTGAATATGTAACCATGTAACAGCATCATGACCAAACTGCGGAAATACCCAGAGAAGGGGCGTGTTGTAAATATGAGATGATGCAAATGTATATTGAAAGAAGATGGTAGTTGAATATGTGTGTCCAATGAGAGTGTGGAAACTAAAGGAGATTAGGTAGTTTTGTATAGGTTTGACCAAACATGTATGTGGGGGAGGACTTTGTCAAGAAATATGTGGGAGTGTTTTAATTGTTGCAAAATGTATAAAATGTGTGTACTTGTGTGGTTCGGGGAGGCTCAGGCTGGTTTGACTCCACGGCGTCATCTAGCCACTCCCGGCCATTTGTGCAATAAACTTGCTTTATGCAAAAATGTGCACTTGCCTCTTAAGAGGTGGGCCTACGTTGGGTTAAAGTGATTCGAGGTCCATGCCCACACCAGTGAGTAATGCTGCCTTTAGCATTTGTCTCCTGATATTTTTCAGAACTGTCCCAACTTCAGACCCTGATACTCACAGACCCATCTGCAGTCAAGAAAAGCACTCTTAGTTTAAACGCAAGCTGATTTTATTGAAGGATAGTCACAGATTGTCACTGATGTACACCTATAATAAACAACTCCATTTCTAGATTATTGCCTCTTAAGACCTTTAACTTTTCAAGAACTGTTGTCACTTGACTAAATGCACTGCTTTATTTTCGTTGCGTGAATACATTCATATAAACATTCCATTTATATCAGTCATCTCATGTGAGACATAACAGGTTTATAAAACGTTTACCCTACATTGCAACAACCGAAAGAAGGACCCATCTGCTACCTGAGTATGTCTCTGTAAAGCCTTTGGGCAGCACAGAGGGTGCATCAGCAAAGCCTTTGGGCAGCCCAGAGAGTGCATCAGCAGAGCCTTAGGCAGCACAGAGAGTGCATCAACAGACCCTTGGGCAACACAGAGAGTGCATCAGCAGAGTGTGTCAGAAAAGCCCCAGGGAAGCACAGCTTGTGTGTCAGCTGAGCCCCGGGGAAACACAGGGGGTGTGTCAGTGGAGACCTGTGCAGCACAGAGGGTGTGTCAGTGGAGACCTGTGCAGCACAGAGGGTGTATTGGAACAGACCTGAAGAAGCAGATAGGGCATATCAGCAGAGACCTGGGCAGCACAGAGGGTGTGTCAGCAGAACTCTGATGATGCACAGAGAATGTGTCAGCAGTGTCCAAGCACATCTCAAATGATTTGTTAGCAAAACCTCCAAAACACCATTTCCACATATCCCTGGGCAGCAAAGAGGATGTGCCAATGGACTCCATCCACTACCCCCAGGGGTAAGCACAAAAGATATGTCAAGGTATGTCAGCAGAGCACCGGGAAGACCAGAGGATGGGTCAGCACTGTCCCAGGGAAGCACAGGAGGTTTGTCACTGGAGACCTTGGCAGCACAGAGGGTGTGTCAGAAGAGACCGGGGGAACCACAGAGGGTATGTCAGCAGAGACCTTGACAGTACAAAGTGTGTGTCAGCAGAGCATGCGGATGCACAGAGGATATGTCAGCAGAGCCCTGGGAAAAACAGAGGGTGTGTCAGCAGAGCCCTGGGGAAAACAGAGGGTGTGTCAGCAGAGCCCTGAGGAAAAACAGAGGGTGTGTCAGCAGAGCCCTGGGGAAAAACAGAGGGTGTGTCAGCAGAGCCCTGGGAAAACAGAGGATATGTCAGCAGAGCCCTGAGGAAAAACAGAGGGTGTGTCAGCGGAGCCCTGGGAAAACAGAGGATATGCCAGCAGAGCCCTGGGAAAAACAGAGGGTGTGTCAGCAGAGCCCTGGGAAAACAGAGGATATGTCAGCAGAGCCCTGAGGAAAAACAGAGGGTGTGTCAGTAGAGACCTGGGGAAAAACAGAGGGTGTGTCAGCAGAGCCCTGGAGAAAACAGAGGATATGTCAGCAGAGCCCTGAGGAAAAACAGAGGGTGTGTCAGCAGAGCCCTGGGGAAAAACAGAGGATATGTCAGCAGAGCCCTGAGGAAAAACAGAGGGTGTGTCAGCAGAGCCCTGGGAAAACAGAGGATATGTCAGCAGAGCCCTGGGAAAAACAGAGGGTGTGTCAGCAGAGCCCTGGGAAAACAGAGGATATGTCAGCAGAGCCCTGAGGAAAAACAGAGGGTGTGTCAGTAGAGACCTGGGGAAAAACAGAGGGTGTGTCAGCAGAGCCCTGGAGAAAACAGAGGATATGTCAGCAGAGCCCTGAGGAAAAACAGAGGGTGTGTCAGCAGAGCCCTGGGGAAAAACAGAGGATATGTCAGCAAAGCCCTGAGGAAAAACAGAGGGTGTGTCAGCAGAGCCCTGAGGAAAAACAGAGGGTGTGTCAGCAGAGCCCTGAGGAAAAACGGAGGGTGTGTCAGCAGAGCCCTGAGGCAAAACAGAGGGTGTGTCAGCAGAGCCCTGAGGAAAAACAGAGGGTGTGTCAGCAGAGCCCTGGGGAAAAACAGAGGGTGTGTCAGCAGAGCCCTGGAGAAAAACAGAGGGTGTGTCAGCAGAGTCCCAAGGAAGTATATACCTGGGTAGCATAGACAGTTTGGCAGTGGAGACCTTGGCAGCACAGATGGTGTGGCAGCAGATCCTTGCTACTCTGAAAATAAAGTGGTAGAGGTTTCATGGTCACTGAGCATCCATCCGCTGAACACCGGTATAGCAAAGAGTGTGTGTCAGCAAAGGCTTGGGTTTTGAAGTGAGTCTCTGGTTAGTAAGGTGATATAGTGAAGGCCCGTGCAAGGTTTGGATATGAGCACTCTAGTTAGTAATGCTTTATCTGAGCTATCTGGTAAGTACAGTGATATATTGAGGGTCCTTGCAAGGTCTGGAGATGAGAACTCTAGTTACTAAAGCTTTATGTCAAGGCTCTGGTTAGTAAGGCGATACAGTGAGGCTCCTTGCAAGGGCTGTCAATGAGTAGTATAATTACTTAAGCTTTAAGCTGAGTAGTCTGCCTAGTAATGTGCTATAGTGAGGTCCCTTACAAGGTCTGGAGATCAGAACTCTAGTTACTAAAGCTTTTTGTGAGGGATCATGTTAGTAAGGTGAGATAGTGTGGGCCCTTGCAAGGTCTGGAGAGGAGTACTCTAGTAACGCTTTATGTGAATGTTCTGGTTAATAAGGTTAGCAGAGGGTTCTTTCAATGTCTGGAGATGAGTACTCTAGTTAGTAAAGGTTTATGCGAGGGCTCTTGTTACTAAGGTGATATAGCGAAGGTCTTTGCAAGGTCTGTAGATGAGAACTCTAGTTACTAAAGCTTTATGTCAAGGCTTTGGTTAGTAAGGCGATACAGTGAGGCTCCTTGCAAGGGCTGTCAATGAGTAGTATACTTACTTAAGCTGAGTAGTCTGCCTAGTAATGTGCTATACTGAGGTCCCTTACAAGGTCTGGAGATTGGAACTCTAGTTAGTAAGTCCTTTGGTTAGTAATGTTTGGATGTCTGGAGTATTCCTGCAAGGTGGTCAGATGTCATGTTGATAAGAAGTGGAGTTCTTGAGCTGAGTGGTGGCTTTGATCTCTATTCTACCTGTAACTCACAGGTCAGTGTGAATGTGAAGATTTCAGTATTATTGCTGAACAGTGAAAGCTTTAAGACACCTAACGCGTCTCAAGTTAATGTTTCAGAGTAATCAATAGTTGCATTTCTATGGCTGAATTTAGCAATGCTGCGGCATGCTTTGGGAACCCTTGTGTGGTGTGGCATGCTCTGGGATCCCTCGCGTGGTGCGGTATGGTTTGGGATCCCTCGTGTGGTGTGGCATGCTCTAAGATCTCACACTTTGAGTTCCACTGAGTTGGTGCCACAAAAGATGGGAAAGACAGGCTCCCCGAATGTGTCCTTGATGTTGTAGAGAAGTTTCCCATTGACAGCGTTATAGAAGGAGAGCTGCCCCCCCTCAACGTCCAGATACACTCCCAGACTACTGGGCTTGGTTTTCGCGTTCATCGCATCGAAGGGAATGGAGATGCCACCGAGTAAGATGTTGACCCACTGCAAGGCCCAGATGCCCTCATCTTGGGTCGTGTAAACCTTCCCCTTCCTTTTGACGGTCTGCTTGGCCACGCCCACAATCCAGATGCCAGGGGTGCAGACGGGGCACGGCTGGTCCAACACCTGCACCTCCCAGTAGTGTTTTCCTGAGGCGAATGGCTTTGATGCCAGGACACAGGGGAGAGCGTCAAATCGCTCTGGATTGTCAGCCAGCTTCTGGTAGGTGCCTGGCTTGACACTGGTGCCATCAGGTGAGATGGTGAGAATAGGGTTGGCTGTCTTCGGATCCAATGACAAGGCCTCTGAAGAGAAAAAGAGAGCAAGAGAGAGATGGAGGTAGTGAGTGAGAGACACAGTAACACATGAAATATATCGTCTTTCATCCAACACGATTGCATGAATGTACACGGTGCAACCCTGACTGCACCCACAATGCACTTGTGCCGGTCTCTTATGCGCCAGCTCTCAAAGATGCTGAACCATTCATTATTTACTGATCTGAGATAAGAGAACGCTGACAGAAGCAATGAACTCTCCAGATACCAGAGACCAAGCCCACTAATGCACACTGGAAGGCGCACTGCTCCCACTTTGAGAAGAATCACAACGCAAAGGAGCTGCACCCTTTTATATTAAACGGCGCAGCGGAGAAAGTCCATTCTCCTGTGTCATTTGTGCAGAAGTCCCATGTGGACACACTTGTAGTCAAGACTTACAGAGGGGCATTTGCTGTTTGTGAAAGGCACACCAGGACGCATGCAAACAAAATAAATAAATAAAGAAAAACTTCTAGGACATTGCTACATAGGCTGTACACTTGCAATCTCTCATTCTGGCTCACCCTCCAGAACATTGGCGCATAGACTATGTGCTTGGACCTCCCTATTCCGCATCATACGCCAGAACATTGGTGCATAGGCTGTCTGCTTGTAGCTCCTCATTCTGCCTCACGCTCCTGACCATAGGTGCATAGGCAGTCTGCTTGTAGCTCCTCATTCTGCCTCACCCTCTTTTACCTTGGAGCATAGGCTGTGTGCTTGTAGCTCCTCATTCTGTCTCACCCTCCTGCACATTGGTGCATAGGCTGTCTGCTTGTAGCTCCTCATTCTGCCTCACCCTCTTTTACCTTGGAGCATAGGCTGTGTGCGTGTAGCTCCTCATTATGTCTCACCCTCCTGCACATTGGTGCATGGGCTGTAGACTTGTAGTTCCTCAGTCTGCCTCACCCTCTTTTACCTTGGAGCATAGGCTGTGTGCTTGTAGCTCCTTATTCTGTCTCACCCTCCTGCACATTGGTGCATAGGCTGTCTGCTTGTAGCTCCTCATTCTGCCTCACCCTCTTTGACATTGGTGCATAGGCTGTAGACTTGTAGTTCCTCAGTCTGCCTCACCCTCTTTGAAAAAGCTGCATAGGCTGTAGACTTGTAGTTCCTCAGTCTGCCTCACCCTCTTTGACATTGGTGCATAGGCTGTAGACTTGTAGTTCCTCAGTCTGCCTCACCCTCTTTCACCTTGGAGCATAGGCTGTGTGCTTGTAGCTCCTCATTCTACCTCACCTTCCAGAACATTGATGCATAGGCTGTAGACTTGTAGTTCCTCAGTCTGCCTCACCCTCTTTGACATTGGTGCATAGGCTGTGTGCTTGTAGTTCCTCAGTCTGCCTCACCCTCTTTGACATTGGTGCATAGGCTGTAGACTTGTAGTTCCTCAGTCTGCCTCACCCTCTTTGACATTGGTGCATGGGCTGTAGACTTGTAGTTCCTCAGTCTGCCTCACCCTCTTTGACATTGGTGAATAGGCTGTGCATTGGAGCCCTTGTGTGCTTGTCGCCAATCATTCGTCCTCACCTTCCAGAACATTGGTGCGTAGGATGTGTGCTTGTAGCTCCTCATTCTGTCTCACCCTCCTGCACATTGGTGCATAGGCTGTCTGCTTGTAGCTCCTCAATCTGTCTCACCCTCTTTCACCTTGGAGCATAGGCTGTGTGCTTGTAGCTCCTCATTCTGCCTCACCTTCCAGAACATTGGTGCGTAGGATCTGTGCTTGTAGCTCCTCATTCTGTCTCACCCTCCTGCACATTGGTGCATAGGCTGTCTGCTTGTAGCTCCTCATTCTGCCTCACCCTCTTTGACATTGGTGCATAGGCTGTAGACTTGTAGTTCCTCAGTCTGCCTCACCCTCTTTGACATTGGTGCATAGGCTGTAGACTTGCAGTTCCTCAGTCTGCCTCACCCTCTTTGACATTGGTGCATAGGCTGTAGACTTGTAGTTCCTCAGTCTGCCTCACCCTCTTTCACCTTGGAGCATAGGCTGTGTGCTTGTAGCTCCTCATTCTACCTCACCTTCCAGAACATTGATGCATAGGCTGTAGACTTGTAGTTCCTCAGTCTGCCTCACCCTCTTTGACATTGGTGCATAGGCTGTGTGCTTGTAGTTCCTCAGTCTGCCTCACCCTCTTTGACATTGGTGCATAGGCTGTAGACTTGTAGTTCCTCAGTCTGCCTCACCCTCTTTGACATTGGTGCATAGGCTGTAGACTTGTAGTTCCTCAGTCTGCCTCACCCTCTTTCACCTTGGAGCATAGGCTGTGTGCTTGTAGCTCCTCATTCTACCTCACCTTCCAGAACATTGATGCATAGGCTGTAGACTTGTAGTTCCTCAGTCTGCCTCACCCTCTTTGACATTGGTGCATAGGCTGTAGACTTGTAGTTCCTCAGTCTGCCTCACCCTCTTTCACCTTGGAGCATAGGCTGTGTGCTTGTAGCTCCTCATTCTACCTCACCTTCCAGAACATTGATGCATAGGCTGTAGACTTGTAGTTCCTCAGTCTGCCTCACCCTCTTTGACATTGGTGCATAGGCTGTGTGCTTGTAGTTCCTCAGTCTGCCTCACCCTCTTTGACATTGGTGCATAGGCTGTAGACTTGTAGTTCCTCAGTCTGCCTCACCCTCTTTGACATTGGTGCATAGGCTGTAGACTTGTAGTTCCTCAGTCTGCCTCACCCTCTTTGACATTGGTGCATAGGCTGTAGACTTGTAGTTCCTCAGTCTGCCTCACCCTCTTTGACATTGGTGCATAGGCTGTAGACTTGTAGTTCCTCAGTCTGCCTCACCCTCTTTGACATTGGTGCATAGGCTGTAGACTTGTAGTTCCTCAGTCTGCCTCACCCTCTTTGACATTGGTGCATAGGCTGTGTGCTTGTAGTTCCTCAGTCTGCCTCACCCTCTTTGACATTGGTGCATAGGCTGTAGACTTGTAGTTCCTCAGTCTGCCTCACCCTCTTTGACATTGGTGCATAGGCTGTAGACTTGTAGTTCCTCAGTCTGCCTCACCCTCTTTCACCTTGGAGCATAGGCTGTGTGCTTGTAGCTCCTCATTCTACCTCACCTTCCAGAACATTGATGCATAGGCTGTAGACTTGTAGTTCCTCAGTCTGCCTCACCCTCTTTGACATTGGTGCATAGGCTGTAGACTTGTAGTTCCTCAGTCTGCCTCACCCTCTTTCACCTTGGAGCATAGGCTGTGTGCTTGTAGCTCCTCATTCTACCTCACCTTCCAGAACATTGATGCATAGGCTGTAGACTTGTAGTTCCTCAGTCTGCCTCACCCTCTTTGACATTGGTGCATAGGCTGTGTGCTTGTAGTTCCTCAGTCTGCCTCACCCTCTTTGACATTGGTGCATAGGCTGTAGACTTGTAGTTCCTCAGTCTGCCTCACCCTCTTTGACATTGGTGCATAGGCTGTAGACTTGTAGTTCCTCAGTCTGCCTCACCCTCTTTGACATTGGTGCATAGGCTGTAGACTTGTAGTTCCTCAGTCTGCCTCACCCTCTTTGACATTGGTGCATAGGCTGTAGACTTGTAGTTCCTCAGTCTGCCTCACCCTCTTTGACATTGGTGCATAGGCTGTAGACTTGTAGTTCCTCAGTCTGCCTCACCCTCTTTGACATTGGTGCATAGGCTGTGCATTGGAGCCCTTGTGTGCTTGTCGCCACTCATTCGTCCTCACCTTCCAGAACATTGGTGCGTAGGATGTGGGCTTGTATCTTCTTCATAACCCGATCCTTCATCAGAGATGCACGCCTTTGTTGAGTGACCAGCTTGGGGTTATTTGGTAGCGCATTCGGTTTAATTACGATGAATATGGCCACAGATGTTACTCTGTGTATTTCCGTGTAAAATCTTTCCTTTGGGCTGGGAAAGCACGCGGGGAAGGAATGTTTGCCCTTACAATAAAGTTTGCAGAATGATGCAGTTGGCTACATTTTATAATGGCATTCTGATTTGATTCTATATTTGTTTCTATAAAAGGATCCCATCTTGAACTTTAACATTTCACCAACTACATGCAAGAAACAAAGAATAAATTGCAAGACAGGACAGACGCATAACGCGGCCCGACTAAATTCAGCCCCACCACTGGTAATCAAGGCTAACCGCGAAGAGCCCGGCACACTCGCAGCAGAATCGATGCGAGAAAGTGCAAAAGTGAAAGAGGAGAACATCAATTGGTGATCTGGAAAATCGAGATGAAAGATCAACTTTCACCAACACTTCGCTGGGAGGATTGATGACACATTTGCCAAGAGTTTATGGTGTCAGGTTTACCGGACTGATCACGAATTAGTGAATGCTGCAGATCCCTGCCCTGATACTGAACAGTATAGAGCCTCCCCTTCCTACTGAATGCTGGGGATCCCTCCCTTGCTACTGAACGCTGGGGATCCCTCCCTTGCTACTGAACGCTGTGGATCCCTCCCTTGCTACTGACTGCTGGGGATCCCTCTATTGCTACTGACTGCTGGGGATCCCTCTCTTGCTACTGAATGCTGTGGATCCCTCCCTTGCTACTGAATGCTGGGGATCCCTCTCTTGCTACTGAATGCCATGGATCCCTCTCTTGCTATTGAATGCTGGGGATCCCTCCCTTGCTACTGAACGCTGGGGATCCCTCTCTTGCTACTGAACGCTGGGGATCCCTCCCTTGCTACTGAATGCTGGGGATCCTTCTCTTGCTACTGAATGCCATGGATCCCTCTCTTGCTATTGAATGCTGGGGATCCCTCCCTTGCTACTGAACGCTGGGGATCCCTCCCTTGCTACTGAAAGCTGGGGATCCCTCTCTTGCTACTGAAAGCTGGGGATCCCTCTCTTGCTATTGAATGATGGGGATCCCTCCCTTGCTATTGAATGCTGGGGATCCCTCCCTTCCTATTGAACGCTGGGGATCCCTCCCTTGCTATTGAATGCTGGGGATCCCTCCCTTCCTATTGAACGCTGGGGATCCCTCCCTTGCTACTGAAAGCTGGGGATCCCTCTCTTGCTACTGAATGCTGGGGATCCCTCCCTTGCTACTGAACGCTGGGGATCCCTCCCTTGCTACTGAATGCTGGGGATCCCTCTCTTGCTACTGAATGCTGGGGATCCCTCCCTTGCTACTGAAAGCTGGGGATCCCTCTCTTGCTACTGAATGCTGGGAATCCCTCTCTTGCTATTGAATGCTGGGGATCCCTCCCTTCCTATTGAACGCTGGGGATCCCTCCCTTCCTATTGAACGCTGGGGATCCCTCCCTTGCTATTGAAAGCTGGGGATCCCTCTCTTGCTACTGAAAGTTGGGGATCCCTCTCTTGCTACTCAAAGCTGGGGATCCCTCTCTTGCTATTGAACGCTGGGGATCCCTCCCTTGCTACTGAACGCTGGGGATCCCTCTCTTGCTACTGAACGCTGGGGATCCCTCCTTGCTACTGAATGCTGTGGATCCCTCTCTTGCTACTGACTGCTGGGGATCCCTCTCTTGCTACTGAATGCTGGGGATCCCTCTCTTGCTATTGAACGCTGGGGATCCCTCCCTTGCTACTGAAAGCTGGGGATCCCTCTCTTGCTACTGAACGCTGGGGATCCCTCCCTTGCTACTGAAAGCTGGGGATCCCTCTCTTGCTACTGAATGCTGGCGATCACTCCTTTGCTATTGAATGCTGGGGATCACTCCCTTGCTACTGAATGCTGGGGATCACATCCTTGCTACTGAATGCTGGGGATCACTGCCTTGCTACTGAACGCTGTGGATCACTTCCTTGCTACTGAACACTGTGGATCACTCCCCTGCTGGAGGAGAATCTGGATTCCTCTTCATTGCTTGAATCTGGTAATGAGTGGGCTCTGGTGGGCTCTGGTGGGCATGGCTTTAGAACACACTGTAAAGGTGCTGATGGAGGAGACTGACACACAGGTGGCATGTTTGGGGCTAAATACCTTTATTAAATAAGGAAGAAAGAGAAAACCTTTCCATCCCTGTTACTAAGAACGGTGTCCCTCCCTCAACTAACTAGATAAGGCGACGGTCAGGATGTCTGTCAAGGTGACTGTCAGGATGTCTGTCAGGATGTCTGTCAACTCAAAAACCTTACTTCTGTCCCTTTGTTTGTTTATTTATATGGCGCTCCCCACCCAGAGATATCAGGGCACAAGTTTACATGTTACACTTGAATAAGTAAATAGATTAAAAAGGTAACAATGAAAGTATAGGTAAAATACATTACATTTGGTATGGTATTTCCCTAGAAACTACAGATTAAGGCAGTTCTGTTCCAGCCCGAGGAGGGTGCCTACCTTCCCTGGGCTATGGTTCCTGGCTTGTTGAAACAGTTCCCAAATCTTAGAACTGTCTTGTGTCTACACATTGGGCCTCATTCCGAGTCCGGTGGTAACTCTGCTAGTGCTACCGGCAGGTTGCGGCTAGACTCAGAATGATTTACCATTGCCTGACTTCCCGGTAACACCAGGGGCTTACAACCCCGGCGGTCCGGTAAGTCAGGCGCCAGCAAATTATAAGTCCCCATTCCCATAGAGTCCTATGTGACTCTATGGGACTGGGGACCACGGAAGCACCAGCACCGTTGCTAACGGCGCCGGTGCTTCCGTGACGGTCTGCCTACCATGGCTCTGTGCCCAGCAGGGTCAGACCTATCGGGCAATGCGGCTCCGGGAGGCAGACTTGTAGTTTGCCATCTGGGAACTACGGTACCGGCAAGCTTACCGGCACCATTGTTTCCGGACTGGCAAACTTATAATGAGGCCCATTGTCAGGGGGAATGGCTCCCTTCCCCTGATGGTAAAGTTCCAAACAATACTCTCTGGGTGGGCCGGGAGAATGTCTCCCTTCTCTTGATGTTCAGTCTTAGATAGCCCAGTGGAATAACATTTTCCCCAGGCCTGTTTGGACCTTACTGTCGGTCCAGGTCACCAGGAGGATGGCTCCCTTCTCCTGATATCTTATCAGTTCCTTAGAACCAGGGGGAGTTACCCCTTTCTTCTGATCTTCTTTTCTCTAGCCTTCACACCTACAACACCCAACTCACAGTGTCGCAGGGGGCCCAACTCTTGTGGTAAGATTCAGCCTCCTATCTCGTGGCCCATAGTGGCTGGGACAATGAAATTCGGCAGGATGGTGCTTTGTTGGAGAAACTCAGATCCCCCAAAGTCTTGTGTCAAAACTCAAAACGGCAGCGCTCCTGCACTGCAACCAAGGGATCAGCTGGACAGGTCACTGGAAGGCCCAGGGACACTTCTGAACAGACTTACTTGCAGGGTTTCCAGGAGACATTGAGAGTGATTGGCCCCACCACTCCAAGGGATCAAAGCACCTTCGCAGGTCTTTTGAGATCAAGCACAAAGCAGGGCTGGACCTTGAAGTGAGGGTGCCAGCCCTCTTCAAGTGTGTCTCTGGATCTTCCTTTGCTCTGCTCGGCTCCTCAGCAGGCTTGGTTCCTTTGTCAGATCCGTTTGAATCTGTTGCTGATCTGCTGGAATGAATGTAGGACCCCTCCTGTTATCCAGCGTCAGGTGAGTGCTCACACTCAGCCCACCAGTGTCAAGATCTGCTCCATGCATGCACACCAGTGTTCCAATCAGGGACACTGGGGTTCTCAATCTCCACAGACATCCTGGCACCAGTCATGTGGATTGGGAGCAGACAGTCCAAGCCCACATGACCTGCAGGGACACGCCATAGAAGCATCTGTTGTGGACAACTTCATGCCCAAATAAGGAAATCCCAGCCCTGGAAGGGCAGAGGGCAGGCCAAGGCACAAAATGGCCAAAGTAACAGACAAAAAACCTTGTGTCACGGCCATTCTAGACACGAACCACTGTCATGATCCAAACGTTGTAAATGTGGTAGGGCTTGGTAAAAAAATACCAAAATACAAGAAAAAGATATTGCTGCCACGAGTCTGTTCCAAGGCACATTGTGCAATCACTGGGGTCAGTAGCAATCAGGCTACGGGTTTAATTACCAGTTCTATTTTCTGTTTGTGGGACATTGGGAGGCTATGGGTACAGTGACCGTTTACACTTTCTGTGTGTGTGAAATTGGGAGGCTACGGGTTCAATGACCGGTTCAACTTTTTGAGTTTTGGAAACTGCGAGACTATGGGTACAATGGCTGTTTCTACTTTCTGTGTGTGGGGCACTGGGAGGCTGTGGGTAGAGTGACTGGTTCCACTTTCTCTGTGTGGGACACAGGGACGCTATGGGTCCAATGACCTGGGAGGATAGCTCAGCAGCAACGTGCGCACCTTGGAAGCAAGACAACACGAAGCAACACAGGTTCGATCCCCGGGTCCGCACTTAGAAACCGTTGGGTGTTTAAGCGCATTATAAATACGCAACTAGACAACAAAAAAAACGATTACGCAGCTAAAAGAACAAACAATTCCTGTAACAGCGCCTCGATGGCCGTGGGCTGTGTAAGCGCTTTAACAATGCAAATAAATGAAACATTTTTTTTTAAATGACCAATTCCACTTTTTGTGTGTGGGACACACAGGTTGACTATGGGCTCAATGACCGGTTCTACTTTCTGTGTGTGGGACGCTGTGAGGCTTGGTACAGTGACCGGTTCCAATTTCTGTGTGTGGGACGCTATGGGTTTAAAGACCAGTTCCACTTTCTGTGAGTGGGACACACTGATTGGCTATGGGTTCAATGACCGGTTCCACTTTCTCTGTGTGGAGAAAGCTACACAGACACGCTATGGGTCCAATGACCCGGGAGGAGCATGGGGAGACTTAAGGTACAATGAACAGGTGCACTTTTTCTTTCAGGGCGTCTGGGACTATATGGATGTGGAGATGGGGTTCACATTCTTTGTGTGGGTCACTGGGAGACTCTGGGTGCCGGGACTGGGTCTGTTTCCTTTGTGATGTACTGGGGCTCAATAGGTGCAATTACCGCATCCTCTTTGTGTGTGTGAGGCACTGGGAGACTTTGCATGCAGGGTCTGGTTTTGTTTCCTGTGTGAAGGACATGTGGGTGTTCCCGTGGCTACCGGTTCAGGGACGAGTCCACTCTTTGTGTGGTGGACGGTCCGGGCATGGGTCCACTGTCGATGTGGAGGACACTTGGAATATAGTTAATTGATTAATTCTTCCTTGTTTTGTGTAGTACGCTGGGTGCTACACATGCACTGACTGTCTACTTTGTGTGCTGGACTCTAGGTGACCAAGCGCTCTTTCGGTTACAGATAATTCGGCCTCATTACAATTTAGCCGCCCGGATTTAACGGTGCTGGTAAAACTGTACCGGCACCGTTTTCCAGACCGGCTAACTATGAGTTTTGTGGCCGTGTGGTCTTAGACCCGCCAGGTCTGACCTGTTGGGCGTAACGCCACCGGCCGCAATCGGACTTGGAAACACTGGCACCATTACCGCATGGTGCCAGTGTTTCCACGTCCCCCATTCCCGTGGAGTCCTATCGGACTGCACAGGAATGGGGAGTAACAGAATGCCAGCTCCGGAATTATCAGACCACCGGAGCCGGTAAATCCCCACGAGTCCGGCGGTAGCCTGCCGGTTTTATCGGCATGGCTACCCCTGTACTCGTAATGAGGCCCATTGTGTTGAAACAGTTTGTAAAAAATAAGCTGTTCGCTCAGCACCAATGTGAGGAGGACACTTGGGGGTCTGCATGAGATGTCTATGTTCAGAGCCTATTAGATCAGAAGTGCCTTCATAAACATGCACACCCGTCATGTCATCAATAACATATCAATCAACCCCGCCAATGTTCATATAAACTTCTAAATATAAAGTCATTTCACACAACCCATCCCTTCCAATGAAACGCAAAGTCCTTCTGCCTGAGTAGAACGCATGTTGCAGGCTGTCCTTCAGGGGGATGTGGGCAGGCCATCTTTTATTAGAACTGTCTCTATCAATAACTGCCAGAGGTTCTGCATCTGTTTTAGAACTGTCTCTATCAGTGACTGCCAGAGGTTCTGCATCTGTTATTAGAACTGTCTCTATCGGTAAGGTTCTGCATCTGGTATCCGAACTGTCTCTATCAGTGACTGCCAGAGGTTCTCCATCTGTTATTAGAACTGTCTCTATCAGTGACTGCCAGAGGTTCTGCATCTGTTATTAGAACTGTCTCTATCAGTGACTGCCAGAGGTTCTGCATCTGTTATTAGAACAGTCTCTAAAAGTGACTGTCAGAGGTTCTGCATCGGTTATTAGAACTCTCTCTATCAGTGACTGCCAGAGGTTCTGCATCTGTTATTAGAACAGTCTCTAAAAGTGACTGTCAGAGGTTCTGCATCGGTTATTAGAACTCTCTCTGTCAGTGACTGCCAGAGGTTCTGCATCTGTTATTAGAACTGTCTCTATCAGTGACTGCCCGAGGTTCTGCATCTGTTATTAGAACTGTCTCTGTCAGTGACTGCCAAAGGTTCTGCATCTGTTATTAGAACGGTCTCTATCAGTGACTGCCAGAGGTTCTGCATCTGTTATGAGAACTGTCTCTGTCAGTGACTGCCAGAGGTTCTGCATCTGTTATTAGAACTGTCTCTATCAGTGACTGCCAGAGGTTCTGCATCTGTTATTAGAACTGTCTCTATCAGTGACTACCAAAGGTTATGCATCTGTTATTAGAACTGTCTCTATCAGTGACTGCCAAAGGTTCTGCATCTGTTATTAGAACTGTCTCTATCAGTGACTGCCTGAGGTTCTGCATCTGTTATTAGAACTGTCTCTATCAGCGAATGCCAGAGGTTCTGACTGCAATTGTCTCAGACTATCAGAGTCTGTAAATGTCCATGACTCAGAGCCTGAAAGTGTTTGTCTGTGACTCTCATGGACAATACATGTCTATGATTTTCTTTGAATGTTAGTCTCTGTGACGCCGACTGTTTGAGAACGTTTGAGTTTGACTATCACTGACTGTCTGTGACTGACTGTTAATGAAGCTGTAGTTTCTGTGTCTGTGATTTCAAGGGTTGACAGTGGGTGCCTGGGACTGTCTCTATCAGTGACTATGATCATTTATCTTTGAGACATTATCTGATTGTTTGTGACTGACTGCTAATCTGTCAGTAAATGTGACTCTCGGAAATGAAAGTCACAGACATAAATAGGTTCAGCATGCATTTATGTTGCATATTTTATTCATGTCATATACTAGTAAAAACCTACCTTTTTGTACTTTCAGGACTTCTGCCATGTTTACTGCAGAGAAAGAACAGAATTAGACAGGTTGGCTTTGCCTCGATGTGCTGCAGTGCCTGGATGTGTTATGCAAGAAGACTTTAAAATAACATAATATTCACTTTTCTATACATGTATGACCCATTATTAATGTGGACTCCGGGGTCGTGCGTTAATCCCTGGGGGTATGCCTGAGAGTGCACATGTGTGAAACCTTCAGACCACGCTTGCAGATCTGCATTGCAGTGTCAGCAGTGTACACCGGCCGCAGGATGAGGCCATTCAGTCAGTGAAAGAAGTTACTAAGGAGGGGAGGTTCAACATTCTACTGCACAGAATAGAGCACGGGTGGATCCTGAAGACAGGGGCTTACATCACTGGCCTCAATGAGCAGATAGAGTGGCAAGCATTACATGAAGTAGACACACTTGCTTCACGCTGTGCTCTGCTATCTCAATTTTGAGGTCTGTCGTACATATTAAAAATACCATACCTTTTTCCTTGAGCTGGGAGCTCCTGTTCGATGCTAACCTACTATGTTGCTTCTTGTAATATACATTGAGAATGTACAACACTCTTAATAAAAAATAACTACGTAGAACGACTACAGTTATGAGCTATTTCAGTTAATAATAAGTCAAAATATGAAAATATAGAAGGGAATTGGCAAAATATAGAAGGGAATTGGCAAAATATAGAAGGGAATTGGCAAAATATAGAAGGGAATCCTAATTGTAATAATTTATAAGGACATTTTGGGTTCTCCTATGTTCATAGGTGGGCGAGAGAGAGGGTGATTGGGTAACATCAAAATGGGGCTTATAATAGTAACTTTAGATGGCCACCATTAAGTGTTTCCATCCTTTAATATAGCTGGCATTGGCAGCCAAATGTATGGCCAGCATTGAGCAACTCCACCACGCAATATGGCTGCCTACCAAGGGCTAGGCTATGGGTGCCACCCAGTGTCCTATTGAAACTAAATAAAATGGTGACCCAGTAAATCAACATGCTGCTGTCCTCCTGCTAATCAGCAAGTAGTGGCAAGCTGACTTTGATTGCATTTAAATATTCTTTTTCATATGCCATGTAAGCTTTTATGTAGGGATTGCTAAATGTGTTTCTCCACTTTCTTCTTCTATGTCCGTAATAGAATGAATACGTGCTTTGAGAAACCTGAAGGCATCCCCACTTCCCTCTCCCCAGAATCCTCTACTCAGGTGGCCAGGGAAAGGGCATCGCTTTTGGATCCCGAACCTGAGGGTGAATATGCGAGGGAGGATCACCCACATTATTATTCCACAATGAACCTTCAGTCCATCAAGTTTTTATAGAGTATTGTCAAACCACTTCCCTTCCTTCTTTACCAAACTAACCTCAGGTAAAGCATCCTTATAAAGGAACAGGGAAAGAGCACAAGGGATGACACTGTCTCTTATGGGCAGACCAGACCCACATCCTACCCTTCCCTGACCTTCATGGATTATTACCACACATTCCACATACATCCCATTGAGGTCACTTACGGGACTGGGACGAGGAAGAGGCGACTAGGAGGAATACACACTTCTACCTATTCACACCACTTTGGTACTGGGATGAGGAAGAGGACTGTATAACATCATTCTGAAAGTCAGGCAGGTCCCAATGATAGAGCTAATTGTAGTCAGGCAAAGGACTTGCACTTGTAACCCCTTAAGAAGCTACAGGTGCATATACAAGGGAGTGACCCATGAAAGAAGGGACCTGCCTGGGAAGTCACAGCACCATGGAGCAGGCTGGCGAGGAGAAGCTGGTGAAAAGGACGCTGGTAGCTGCAGGTGAGCGGGAAGGATGCTGAGGCTGGAGAGAACTGCAAGAGAGTCCAGAGCCCTGCAGAGCTCCAAGCTGTGTGTCCCCAGCTAGAGCTGGTCTACAGAGAAGCTTCCACTCCAGAAGAGGAGAGTGTGGCTCGCTGATGCTCCCGATGTAAGAGAGGGGGGCGAGTGAAAGCAGCAGAGGATTGCGCAAGCACCCGGAGGAGCTGACGCATGCCGGTGAGTGACAGGGAGAGAGCACTCGGACAGGGGTGGTCCGAGGGCTTAATATGGGCCAAACAAATGAATGCATTTAATGAGTGGGTCTGGAGGCCACATGGACATTAAGTGTCGCGAGAATGATCAAGTTCTTAACAAATATTGAAAACCGAACTAAAGAAAAGTTATGCAAAAGTGAAATGAAAATACTGCATGAGGAGAGAAAGTGGTGTATATTTACTAACGGAGTGAAATTAAATAAAAAGCATTTATGAACAATGTAAAAGTGAAAAGCCTAGTGAAAACTAGTAATGAGAAGCACCTGAAAGGCAAACAAGAAGCACTATTGGTTAGTGTGAAAGCAAAGTGGTGACAAGGAGTAAACAGAATGAAGTGTAACGCGCGAAAGGTACGTGTTGTCAGAGGCAAGAGATTGCCAAGAAGAAACAAGAGTGCAAATGGACTAATGGCCGAAGTGCAGAAAGAAAACACATGGGGCCTCATTCCGAGTTCGGAGGTAACCACGCTGCTATTTGCGGCATGGCTGCTTCCGAACTCGTCTAAACTCCGGCCTGGTGAATGGAGTAATTACCAGTCCATTCCGAGGTCGGAGGGACCGGTAATTCCCCATTCACCAGGGCATTCCCTATTCCCATTTGAGCCCCCATAGGGCTCAATGGGAAGGGGGAAGGCAGCAATAACGGTACCGTAAATGACGGTACCGTTATTGACGCCGGAGTCCCTTTGCGGGTCCTGTCCTTAACGCCTGCTAAAAGCAGGCGTTAAGGAAGGACCTGCAAAGGGAACTCATAGTAGGGCGGTAAGGGTTTAACGGCACCAGTCTCGTTACCGGTGACTGTTAACCCTTACCGCCCTACTCGGAATGAGGCCCATTGTGGCAAAGTAGTCCAGGGAGAATTGGTGAACATTATAAAGTGCCATGGGTTTTCAGTTGCGTGACCTGTGATGGGTGGACCGTGTAGTCCGACAACTGCGCCTCGGCCAAGTAACCTCTACTTTGAGTGAGCCAAGCAAAACAAGGAGACTGAAGTTGTTTTGTTGCATCAGTCTGGAAGTGACGAACGAGAAAGAAGAGCAAGTGAGGCCTTACTCCAGCCGGACGTTTGAGAAATAAAAGATCAGTTTTAGAAAAGTGAATCTGTTGTCTGTGTCTTACTTCAGGATGCCTTCACAGATCACACAAGAAGAACGTTCCTGATGGGACTCCCCTAGAATCTCCACAGACGATTTGTGATGTATTGAATATGTCTTCTGTGGACAAAGTACTGTGGGTTTATGCCTAATAAGCCGACAATTAAAGGTATTTCCATTTGTTAAGTTTCATGGATCGCCAGAGGTCTTATTGTGTTTCCATTGTAAGTAACCATAACCCTACTCTTATAAGAGCTTTCATGCGCTCTGCTTTATTCGACAGACTTCAAGTCTTATTTATGAGCTCCAAACTCTACAGCAACGAGAATGAGTCCTTCACTTCATTCCTACCGCTTCTATTTGGCTCAAGGTAGCACCAAACCTGTGGCCCATGGATCTATCCCAGTGATTTATAAAGAATGTTTACATAAAACATATATTCAATTCCAGGTCAAGCTTTTTTTAATTCCAGAAGGAATGATCTTCTGGCTGAGACATCAAGCCTGATGGTTTCTTTATCTAGAGGCCTTTCACCCTAAGGGAGACCCAGCATGTGTCGAAACATGTTACATGTTGGTGATGGTCACAGCTAATCCCTGAGGAAAGGACATCTGGTGAATACAGTGTGCACAACACAAATTAGGAACTGACGGGGGGGGGGGGGGTGCTCATCATTCTTATCCCTATTCCGAGATTGGGATTAACAAGCAACATACGTTTATATTCGAATGCAGGAAAGTATATTACCCTCAGTACCTTATGAACAGGACACGTGTTCTGGACCTCCGACTGAATACCCCAGGCCTAGAGGACATTCAATCTGCTGATATTGCTCAGGTGGAACTCTTAAGTGACCAGAACCTGGCTACAGTGAGGCTCTTGCTCTGCTCCGAGCTGGTTGCTGAAGTACTATGGCGAGCTAGACATTGCCTATATAAAATGAAATATTTGTCAATTCGGTTGATACGATTTGAGCTCGGTTGTTATCACTAAATACTATGTGCAAGTGGCAAGTCATTGAGTTGTACAGGAAATGTATTTTGTGTAATTCCAGCCTGAATTCTATATTGCCATCGATAGCTCTATTACTGGCACCAACTAAGGATCAATCATTGCAGGCATGGAAACAATTCAGTGTGGATATCACGAGTGAAGCAGTTATGTAGTAGGATCTCCTGCTAACCTTAGCTCTATCCGGATTAGCAAAGTTATGGCCACATGACCGCAGACTCACCTGGGAGGAATGTAAGAACGGTGAGATTTGAACTTGAAATCGTTCAATAAAATGCCTGTTTATTTCTTGAAATTTCTGTCCCCAAAATTTAGGACCCTGTTCTTAAGATTGCGTTTTAATTGACGGTCAACCAGAGAAGTTTTAGGAGTTAGATCAACGGCATCAGCCGAGGAAACATGTTGTTGATTTTGCAATGGTGTTGATGAGCCTGAAACACTGGACCATCTAATGGTGCCAGGTCCAAATCTACTCTCTATAAGGAAATAGTTTCTGCAAAATGTTTTTAAGGATTATAAAGATTTAACAGCAGATTTTTGAAGGGAAATGATTTTTACGGGTCAACGACAGACTGTGATTTTAGCATCAATAAGATCTTAATTATCTTAAAATATTGTAAGTTCTGAATACTGGGAATTTTATGAGAGCTTTGTTTTTATTAATTATGTATACATATAATATGGCGGGATGAAATAGTTGCTGAGACCCCTGATCTTCGATTTGTAATACATTTAAATTTTCTTTTTTTATTTGTGCATAATGTATTGAAAAATGTCATTCTATGTGAATGGAGAATTGCTTTAGTCTTTCATGTAGGTTTTTGTCCTATAAATTTGGGGTACTTCACTGAAATTATTTTCTAGTACTAAAAGGATATATTTTTTAGAACTGGTGTTGAGGAGGGATGCATTTTTCTTGCACTGTTTCAACCTGTAGAGCTTGTATTCAACTTATATGTATTTGGGCCTCTACTTTCTGAAACATTTGGTGATACTAATTCAAAAAAACCTTTGATGCACCCCCTTTGAATATGTAAACATAATACCATCTCCAACAAGTCACCCTCACCTCCCCTCTTTAGAAGAAGTCCTTAATCAAATCCGGCAAGGCACACTCACCTCCCCTCTTTACTGAAATTCATGTAACCATGCCTGACAGACGCCCTCACCTCCACATCAGGCAAGACTTCATCAAACCTTGCCTGAGGTCGCCCTCACCTACTCTCTTTATAAGAGGTTGGTCATGGAGCACTCTCCAACAGGTTTTCCACCCCTCGCCATTTTTGTAAGACATCATTATTCCATTCCCGACTAGTCACCTTCAAGTACCCTCTCTATATTTATAATTGAATTGAATCTGTTGCCCTCTTTACGAGAAGTCATGTAACCATGTCAGCCGAGGCACCCTCGCCTCCCCTCTGTGCAAGACGTCATGGAGCCATGTCTGACAGGTTGCCAAAAGCTACACTCTTGATAAGAGGTCATAGAATCATCTTCTGTAACTCTCTCACCTCTCCTCTTCAGAAGACCTTGGGTAAGCATATTGGCATGTCACCCTCTTCTCTCTCCTTTACAGAGGTCATGGAAATGTCTGACAGGGTTCTCCACATTTACAGGTGATCATGTGACCATATCTGGTGGTCACCCTTATTTCTTGCCTTTACAGGGGTCATGTAACCATCTCTGGCAGGTCACCATCATGTTACCTCTTTACTAGTGTTCACTGAACCATGTTTGATGGTCATCCTTGACTCCACTCTTTCTCGGAAGTCACATAACTAAGTGTGACAGCTCCCCTCGCCTGCTCATCATTCCAGAGGTTCACAGAGCGGCCAGCCAGACCACTCTTGACGCACACCATCACTGACAGGTCACCTCTGCTGAGTAGGACTCTAGTCCTTATCAAGCAGTGCACGTGAATGGGTAGCCCCATCTGCTCGGGGTTGCCTGCTGGGGGTACTCAGACTAGAAGCCTTGTATTCATGATCTGTATGCACTTACCAGCGGCCCCCGCTGCGCCCGCCTTCCCACCTAGTTCCGGGACAAAGAAGAAAACAGGTGAGGTATGTCTTAGACATTCACTTTTTATACCAATAAAGCACTCACATCAATGCTTAGTGTTTTTAACACCTATTGAAACGTCAGCACTCATGCATTACAAAAGAGAGATGTCATGCAACCTTTTTTACCAGCACAATATTGTAGGATAATACCTAACAGCAGACATGCTGCACTGGACAGCAGGGACGCAAACCATCGGATTGGTGCACAGTCAGTATCATGAGTTCCACATACATGTATTCCTGATCCCAGACTTGCATGTGGACAGTTGTGACTTTCCCCTCCTTGTTGAGTGACCTTTTCACCAAGTTTCACTTACACAGTCCTCTTAATCCTGGCATTTATGTCCTCCACAAGAGGAGCCTAGAGGTTGTACAAGGTTGTCGAGTAATATGGGGTGTGACATTAGATATCAATAAGACACCCCCCACATGAAGGGAGATTTGAGCAGGAATGCGGGAACAAGAATGTGGAAAGTCCCTGCGTAGCCACGCCCCTCTATGCACACAGGATGCCAAGGGCCAATCCCAAACTTACCACATCTTACCACGTCTACTATGCACACAGGATGCCAAGGGCCAATCCCAAACTTACCACATATTACCACGTCTACTATGCACACAGGATGCCAAGGGCCAATCCCAAACTTACCACATTTTACCACGTTTACTATGCTCATAGGAGGCCAAGGGTCAATCCAAAACTTACCACATCTTACCACGCCTACTAATCACACAGGATGCCAAGGGCCAATCCCAAATTTACCACATCTTACCACGTCTACTATGCACACAGGATGCCAAGGGCCAATCCCAAACTTACCACATCATACCACGTCTACTATGCACACAGGATGCCAAAGGTCAATCCCAAACTTACCACATATTACCACGTCTACTATGCACACAGGATGCCAAGGGCCAATCCCAAACTTACCACATTTTACCACGTCTACTATGCACACAGGAGGCCAAGGGTCAATCCCAAACTTACCACATCTTACCACGTCTATTATGCTCATAGGATGCCAAGGGTCAATCCCAAACTTACCAAATTTTACCACGTCTACTATGCTCATAGGATGCCAAGGGTCAATCCAAAACTTACCACATCTTACCACGTCTACTATTCACACAGGATGCCAAGGGTCAGGGCCAATCCCAAACTTACCACATCTTACCACGTCTACTATGCACACAGGATGCCAAGGGTCAGGGCAAATCCCAAATTTACCACATTTTACCACGTCTTCTATGCACACAGGATGCCAAGGGTCAACCCCAAACTTACCACATCATACCACGTCTACTATTCACACAGGATGCCAAGGGTAAATCCCAAACTTACCACATCTTACCACGTCTACTATGCACACAGGATGCCAAGGGTCAACCCCAAACTTACCACATCATACCACGTCTACTAGTCACACAGGATGCCAAGGGTAAATCCCAAACTTACCACATTTTACCACATCTACTATGTACACAGGATGCCAAGGGTCAATCCCAAATTTACCACATTTTACCACGTCTACTATGCACACAGGATGCCAAGGGTCAATCCCAAACTTACCACATTTTACCACATCTACTATGCACACAGGATGCCAAGGGTAAATCTCAAACTTACCACATCTTACCACATCTACTATGCACACAGGATGCCAAGGGTCAATCCCAAACTTACCACATTTTACCACGTCTACTATGCACACAGGATGCCAAGGGTCAATCCCAAATTTACCACATCTTACCACCTCTACTATGCACACAGGATGCCAAGGGTCAATCCCAAACTTACCACATCTTACCACATCTATGCACACAGGATGCCAAGGGTAAATCCCAAACTTACCACATCTACTATGCATACAGGATGCCAAGGGCCAATCCCAAACTTACCACATTTTACCATGTCTTCTATGCACCCAGGATGCCAAGGGTCAATCCCAAATTTACCACATTTTACCACGTCTACTATGCACACAAGATGCCAAGTGTCAATCCCAAATTTACCACATCTTACGACGTCTACTATGCTCATAAAATGCCAAGGGTCAATCCCAAACTTACCACATTTTACCACGTCTACTATGCACACAGGATGCCAAGGGTCAATCCCAAATTTACCACATTTTACTATGTCTACTATGCACACAGGATGCCAAGGGTCAATCCCAAACTTACCACATTTTACCACGTCTTCTATGCACACAGGATGCCAAGGGTCAATCCCAAATTTATGATATGATATGATATGGCATTTGTAACGCGCCTATACACAAGTGTTTCAAGGCGCGACGAGGCGGGGGAAGGGGACAAAGGGAGACAGACAATGATCCTACCAGGCCAGGTGTCATTCAGAATGCGCAAGTGCAAGGGGAGAGGGGACTGGGAAAAGTGCAAGGGGAAGGTAGAGGGGGAAAGTGCTGTACATGGTTAGTAGAATACAAGATAATTAATAGGGCCAGCTGGTGGCAAGTGCAAGGAAAGTGCAATACATGGTTAGTAGAATACAAGATAAATAATAGGGCCAGCTGGTGGCAAGTGCAAGGTAAGTGCCGGGAGAAGGGGCTGTGGGATACAGAGACAGTCCCGTAGTGCAGGTAGGCAGTGCAGGGAAGCGAGGCTTGGCCAAGGACCGAGATCGGTGAGTGGCCCAGTAGCAGATTCGGTGCAGGTTCAGTGATTTTTGCAGGGGAGAGAAGGAGAGAAAGCGGAGGCAAAGAGGAAGGTTTTGAGGTACCATATCTTACCACGTCTACTATGCACACAGGATGCCAAGGGTCAATCCCAAATTTACCACATTTTACCAGGTGTTCTATGCACACAGGATGCCAAGGGTCAATCCCAAATTTACCACATTTTACCACGTCTACTATGCTCATAGGATGCCAAGGGTCAATCCCAAACTTACCACATTTTACCACGTCTACTATGCACACAGGATGCCAAGGGTCAATCCCAAATTTACACATTTGACCACGTCTTCTATGCACACAGGATGCCAAGGGTCAATCCCAAATTTACCACATTTTACCATGTCTACTATGCTCATAGGATGCCAAGGGTCAATCCCAAACTTACCACATCTTATCACATCTACTATGCACACAGGATGCCAAGGGTCAATCCCAAATTTACCACATCTTCTATGCACACAGGATGCCGAGGGTCAATCCCAAATTTACCACATTTTACCACGTCTACTCTGCTCATAGGATGCCAAGGGTCAATCCCAAATTTACCACATCTTACCACGTCTACTATGCACACAGGATGCCAAGGGTCAATCCCAAATGTACACATTTGACCACGTCTTCTATGCACACAGGATGCCAAGGGTCAATCCCAAATTTACCACATTTTACCAAGTCTACTATGCTCATAGGATGCCAAGGGTCAATCCCAAACTTACCACATCTTACCACGTCTACTATGCACACAGGATGCCAAGGGTCAATCCCAAACTTACCACATTTTACCACGTCTTCTATGCACACAGGATGCCAAGGGTCAATCCCAAACTTACCACATATTACCACGTCTACTATGCACACAGGATGCCAAGGGTCAATCCCAAACTTACCACATTTTACCACATCTTCTATGCACAGAGGATGCCAAGGGTCAATCCCAAATTTACCACATTTTACCATGTCTACTATGCTCATAGGATGCCATGGGGCAATCCCAAACTTACCACATCTTATCACATCTACTATGCACACAGGATGCCAAGGGTCAATCCCAAATTTACCACAATTTACCACATCTTCTATGCACACAGGATGCCAAGGGTCAATCCCAAATTTACCACATCTTACCACGTCTACTCTGCTCATAGGATGCCAAGGGTCAATCCCAGACTTACCACATCTTACCACGTCTACTATGCACACAGGATGCCAAGGGTCAATCCCAAACTTACCACATTTTACCACGTCTTTGCCCATTTTTCTTTACTGCCTCCATTTCAAATCAAGCTGGAATCCATCTTCGAAGCTGGGACACCTATTCAGGGAATCACAAGAGGGATTCTGGGAGAGGGTGACTTTGCAGGACATGTGTGTTGGGCAGACTTTGCACACTGGCAAACCCCTTCACATGAGCCTTTTTAGGGTGCAGGCAAGAGATATAGACTACCCTGGAGCCTTGCACTCGGGAGTTTCAGGGAGCATCGCCACATGTTGTGTCTGATGGCCAGGACATGTCTCCGGTTACAGGTACACAGAGTAAACGGGGGCATGTGAGGAATTGGTGTGATTTATGATACAAATCTGGAATTCACTTGATATAAAAATGATTACAAAGTTGATGTTTTCATAAGCGTCCCTCTCCCAGGTACATATCTCGCTTGCACTCTGAATACACCTGACCCAGATTGAGCTCAATCTATGAAGGTCCCTTTTCTAGGAACATATCTCTCCCTGAGAATAGGCTGCCCTAAGAATCTCCAGTGGATGGGATAGTGAAACACTGCAGGAACAGATCTCTCCCTAAGAACATGGCCATCCTGAGAACCTCCTGGGGATGGGACAGTGGCCACTGCAGTACAGATCTCTCTCTCTCTGAGAATAGGCTGCCCTGAGAACCTCCAGAGGATGGGGTAGTGAGCCACTCCAGTACAAATCTCTCCCTGAGAATAGGCTGCCCTGAGAACCTCCAGAGGATGGGATAGTGGCCACTGCAGTACAGATCCCTTCCTGAGAATAGGCTGCCCTGAGAACCTCCAGAGGTTGGGTAGTGATCCACTGCAGTACAGATCTCTCTCTCTGAGAATAGGCTGCCCTGAGAACCTCCAGAGGATGGGGTAGTGAGCCACTCCAGTACAGATCTCTCCCTGAGAATAGGCTGCCCTGAGAACCTCCAGAGGATGGGATAGTGGCCACTGCAGTACAGATCTCTCCCTGAGAATTGGCTGTCCTGAGAACCTCCAGAGGATGGGATAGTGAGCCACTCCAGTACAGATCTCTCCCTGAGAATAGGCTGCCCTGAGAACCTCCAGAGGATGGGATAGTGGCCACTGCAGTACAGATCTCTCCCTGAGAATTGGCTGTCCTGAGAACCTCCAGAGGATGGGATAGTGATCCACTCCAGTACAGATCTCTCCCTGAGAATAGGCTTCCCTGAGAACCTCCAGAGGATGGGATAGTGGCCACTGCAGTACAGATCTCTCCCTGAGAATTGGCTGTCCTGAGAACCTCCAGAGGATGGGATAGTGAGCCACTCCAGTACAGATTTCTCCCTGAGAATAGGCTGCCCTGAGAACCTCCAGAGGATGGGATAGTGGCCACTGCAGTACAGATCTCTCCCTGAGAATAGGCTGCCCTGAGAACCTCCAGAGGATGGGGTAGTGAGCCACTCCAGTACAGATCACTCCCTGAGAATAGGCTGTCCTGAGAACCTCCAGAGCATGGGGTAGTGAGCCACTGCAGTACAGATCTCTCCCTGAGAATAGGCTGCCCTGAGAACCTCCAGAGGATGGGATAGTGAGCCACAGCAGTACAGATCTCTCCCTGAGAATAGGCTGCCCTGAGAACCTCCAGAGGATGGGATAGTGAGCCACAGCAGTACAGATCTCTCCCTGAGAATAGGCTGCCCTGAGATCCTCCAGAGGATGGGATAGTGAGCCACTCCAGTACAGATCTCTCCCTGAGAATAGGCTGCCCTGAGAACCTCCAGAGGATGGGATAGTGAGCCACAGCAGTACAGATCTCTCCCTGAGAATAGGCTGCCCTGAGATCCTCCAGAGGATGGGATAGTGAGCCACTCCAGTACAGATCTCTCCCTGAGAATAGGCTGCCCTGAGATCCTCCAGAGGATGGGATAGTGAGCCACTCCAGTACAGATCTCTCCCTGAGAATAGGCTGCCCTGAGATCCTCCAGAGGATGGGATAGTGAGCCACTCCAGTACAGATCTCTCCCTGAGAATAGGCTGCCCTGAGAACCTCCAGAGGATGGGATAGTGAGCCACAGCAGTACAGATCTCTCCCTGAGAATAGGCTGCCCTGAGATCCTCCAGAGGATGGGATAGTGAGCCACTCCAGTACAGATCTCTCCCTGAGAATAGGCTGCCCTGAGATCCTCCAGAGGATGGGATAGTGAGCCACTCCAGTACAGATCTCTCCCTGAGAATAGGCTGCCCTGAGAACCTCCAGAGGATGGGATAGTGGCCACTGCAGTACAGATCTCTCCCTGAGAATTGGCTGTCCTGAGAACCTCCAGAGGCATTTATATGTGCACGAGAGTGGGTATGTGTGGGCACAATCAGTTTGAACATGTTTTTTACACTGGAGGACCCACTGGCATCATGAAAATGCTCCCTGCATTGCTGCTGACATGGCAGTTATTAGACTTTTTTCATGCCTTACCGATTGTAAACTGTGTGGCTTTCACTTTATTCATCCCAGAATGCAGCACTGTAAAATCCACTATTTTAACCCATTGTTCCCAGAATGTTCTCATGAGGGAGGGAACCAACTTGATTGGATCTTGCGGCTCCCTTGTTACACAGGAATCCTGGCTACGCCCCTGAGCGGCCCCAGGATCATGAAGACGTCATTGGAATCGCGTGCCTGGACGCACAGCGGCACATCACGTGATCGCCACAACACCCTCATTCATTTCTACCTTGAGCCAGACAATTGAACATGTGCAGTAGTTCTGTGTGGGCAGGCAATAGGCCAATGCCCGAACCAAAAACACAAAATGCTAGCGGGACCTGTTTGTGGGTCAAAGTGGGCCAGTTTAATAAGTTACTTCACCATGCGCCTTAATAAGTTACCCACTATGCACCTAGTAGTTTTGACCAGTGTTACTGAATAAATATTCTTTAAAATGCACAATGTGCATCACATTTTATCACCCACCCACCCTTCACCACCTTAGGTACTACTCAAACAGTGTATCACAAAAGGAATTTATTGCCATTTACAACTGTGGGACACTTTTTCGTTGGTGCCGGAGACAACTGTATGCCCCCGTCCGACCCTGTGTGTGGCGAGCAGTTTCTGGATTCCAGACAGTCTGGCGCGCTCAGTAGTGGAGAGACTTACCTGCTTTACCGAAGCCAGAGGACTGGATGACTAGAGAGAGAGAGAGAGAGAGAGAGAGAAGGACAGATGTCAGGTGTGTGTCCATGGCACGTATAGAGTGAGTGACATGTGCAATGCCTACTCTAGCGGCAATAGAAACACACCTTTTACTTCCATCTAATGAATACAATTAAATGACACTGATCCCTAATATTAGTCCCATGGTTCAGAGAAATGGATAATCCCAATGTGAGTATCTGACAGTGTAGGGTAACACAAGACCATGGTCCTCACCACGAGTTCAGCGGTGCCGTGAAATTGTGGCAGTGTTGCCATCACTGCCATTTTTTACCAGAGTACTGAGTACAGAATTTGCACTGCAGTACGGGCTTTGCTACCAGTTAACTGCTGGAAGTAAACATGTCACTGCCTGTGTGCTCCCCAGGAGTCCTGCCCCATGTACCCCCACTCCTAACCCATCACTCATTCTGACAGACACAGTGGCATTGAGAGGGAACTATATGATGGAATATCTGCCACGTCTGCAACGTGTCCCAGAGAGGCTGAGCGCGAGGGAGGGAGACATCAATGACACTGGATGGACCCAGAGGAAGGCGCTATGGAAAGCACTAGCAGTATCCCTGGAGAGCCAATTAGGGAGGTGGAGAGGCAACTGTGACACATGTAGAAATCATGACTAGTCAGTTACAACCGAGGGCCTCCCCAGAGAGCAAAGGTCAGCAGCACTAGCTGGTGCTATGAAAACAGGAGGTGCACCCATGTAAGCTCATATGTGGGAGCTATAGTGGGTTATCACCTGAACAGGCTCAGAAATGCCTGATGAGAGTCAGAGAAGGGAGGTACGGGGGTGTCAGTCACCAATAAGGACACATATAGTGATACAGAGGCGGAGTGACTCCTGACCCTAAAATTATTCAGGAAATTCCCAAAAGATCAGACCATTCCCACATTGACAAATCGGAAGTAGGTCTGGAAACCCCAAAGTCCAAACATCTCCTGCCTAGCAGGTGTATGCTAAACATTTCCATTGGTGACAAAAGCATAGACAACAATTGTTGGGAAGTGACATTCTCAACCAATTCGCAATCAATTTGGACCTAATTAATAATAAAGCCTGGTCCCCACTGGGGAGTAACCACATGGGCTTTGACAACATTGAAAAAGCATTCCTGTCAGCTCATTTGCTGCCTTATGCGGTTGAAGATCAAGTCCGAGAAGAGGTAACCATCCCAGGACAGGTGCAACAATTTACTCTTCCCCCTCAAAATTAAGTGAGGACAGAATTTCAAACATCAGGACGCACATATAAATCTAAATTCCCATCCCCAACAACAAGAGTTATATTTAAATCCAACACCTCCAGTAGACCTAGAACATTATTATTGGATAACAGTGAACCTTGAAGTATCACTTTGGGCGCAGGCACCTTTATTGGAATGGCGGTTGATGCTAATATTATTCTATTGATTTAGGTAATGAAATCATGGGACCAATCCCAAACGACTGTTTCGACATCAGCGACAATTGATTTCATTTATGTACCACTTTTTATGTAATTTCCAGGCAATTTTGGAGATATAAAATTCATCCACCTGCGGCTCAGGGAATTGTAAGCGTTATCTAAGGTGTGTTTATGGCTAATCTGAACATGTTTGAAATGTTAGAGTTTGTTAGTTGGTGGAGAATAAACTTTGGGCTATGGGTAGTAACTTACATTTTCATAACTGTTATGCTTTTTTTATGGAAACGGCAGAAACGTGCCACATGGCCCCTGCCATATGGTAAGGCCCTGGTGGTCAGTTTATCTAATTCCCCATGATTCGCCTAATCAGAAAACATGTATATCATGGCAGTTGCTAGTAAAATTATGAAGTTGTGATACATTACTAGTTTTTACCAAAAATGTGAAAGGAGAACAAATGGTGATTACAATGGGAATTGCCTTATGTTGCTCCAGACCCCTAAACCAATCCTGACTTGAAGGCTGGGTTTGGGAGGGGAGAGAAGGGTAACTGTACATTCCTAGTTGTGGGAATTATTGCAGGGTACTTCCCCAAGATTGTACATTGGTGGTGTCATCGCTGCTATATGAGGGGTACTGCACTAGGAGGAGGGACACACAGAGTCAGACAAGAGACAGAGAGGGCTGCTGAAACTTACCATCTGACAGCCGGAAGGGAACACCAGACGAGATTGCTGAGAGTGCATCTGGGTGGAGCTTTCTATTTCTAGGAAGGCCTCAAAGCTGACTGGGTCCTATGGTTGAGAGCAGGAGGCCATCTTTGAGAGTTGAGTGACCAGACCCCTGCCCTATTATTCCAGAGTGTTCTGAGATGCAGTTGGCTTTCCTGAACCTTAAACAGAGGATTTATATGTAAGTAGAACTGAGCCCTGGGAAACCAAAATGTGGGGGAGTCTGCTTGCCTTGAATAATTTCCCTTTATAGTGGGTGGGATGGGGGAGGGGGATCTGTGTAGGTCCTTAGCCTATTTAACCAACAATATTAATTTCATTAATTCCCGATTTGGCAGAACACTACGGGGGGTGGGATTTTGTTAAAATTCGAAATTAACAAAGCCCACTTCTCAGTGTGCGCTGAAAACTATAGCCTATAATTTAATTGGGTAATCTTTATTGTCCGGCTGACCATGACTTCTTTTATCCAGCTTCCCCAACACAGGCCTTTCAGTAAGGGGGGTCTGAAATCCAAAATTCCCGAAAGCATTCCAATTTTTCTGTCTGTCTTCCCAACCCAAACCAAAGCAAGGGGAAGTCTGAAAAACAAAACGATAACTCACTCTGTGTTTATTTTAAACCAAAAGTGTGCCCAAAATTATAATTGCCATATGTGTTTTTACCAATCTTGAAATCCTACTGCTACCCTTTTAAGCCTGCAGGAAAATAAAAATCGCACAACATTGCATGATAATTGCCTTTGTCATTGATCAGTCTAATTATTTTGTGAAGTGAAATTTGCATAAAGTGAAGAATTGTGATTGTGTACTTTTTAACTCACTTTTGTGACTTGTTTATGAGAGAAGTTCATTGTGTTGTGCCACGGATAAAGTGGTGTTTTGACATATTCGTGCTAATTTCTATTACTGTTAATTTATATAAATACCAATATATTTCCCGTACACCAGCCTGGTTCTTGGCTCATTGTTAGCTCGGGGGAGAGGAGCCCAAGGGGCATGATGTGTGTCTGAGATAGGGCTAAAAAATAAAATGTGTTAAATAGTTTGTTCCATAACCACTTGAGTGGGGAGGGAAGGAACTCCCCGTGCTGAGGGTGGCTTCTCAACAAACTGTTACAGCTAACTACCCACACCATCCTGTACATGTGCCGCCTACCCGCACGATCCTGTACATGTGCCACCTACCCGCACCATCCTGTACATGTGCCACCTACCCGCACCATCCTGTACATGTACTACCTACCCGCACCATCCTGTACATGTGCCACCTACCCGCACCATCCTGTACATGTGCCACCTACCCACACCATCCTGTACATGTGCCACCAACCTGCACCATCCTGTACATGTGCCACCTACCCACACCATCCTGTACATGTGCCACCTACCCGCACGATCCTGTACATGTGCCACCTACCCGCACCATCCTGTACATGTGCCACCAACCTGCACGATCCTGTACATGTGCCACCTACCCGCACCATCCTGTACATGTGCCACCTACCTGCACGATCCTGTACATGTGCCACCTACCCGCACCATCCTGTACATGTGCCACCTACCCGCACCATCCTGAACATGTGCCGCCTACCTGCACCATCCTGTACATGTGCCACCTACCCGCACCATCCTGTACATGTGCCACCTACCCGCACCATCCTGTACATGTGCCACCTACCCACATTATCCTGAACATGTGCCACCTACCCACACCATCCTGTACATGTGCCACCTACCCGCACGATCCTGTACATGTGCCACCTACCCACACCATCCTGTACATGTTCCACCTACCCACATTATCCTGAACATGTGCCACCTACCCACACCATCCTGTACATGTGCCACCTACCCGCACCATCCTGTACATGTGCCACCTACCCACACCATCCTGAACATGTGCCACCTACCCGCACCAACCTGTACATGTGCCACCTACCCGCACCATCCTGTACATGTGCCACCTACCCGCACCATCCTGTACATGTGCCACCTACCCACATTATCCTGAACATGTGCCATCTACCCACACCATCCTGTACATGTGCCACCTACCCACACCATCCTGTACATGTGCCACCTACCCGCACGATCCTGTACATGTGCCACCTACCCGCACGATCCTGTACATGTGCCACCTACCCACATTATCCTGAACATGTGCCACCTACCCACACCATCCTGTACATGTGCCACCTACCCACACCATCCTGTACATGTGCCACCTACCCGCACGATCCTGTACATGTGCCACCTACCCACACCATCCTGTACATGTGCCACCTACCCACATTATCCTGAACATGTGCCACCTACCCACACCATCCTGTACATGTGCCACCTACCCGCACCATCCTGTACATGTGCCACCTACCCGCACCATCCTGTACATGTGCCACCTACCCACATTATCCTGAACATGTGCCACTTATGGACACTATATTATTTGGGCATCACCCCAAATTCTCTTGATTTACCTTCAGGTTACTAGATCAATATGCGGCCAGAATCCGCAATCTTGCTCATACTTCTTTTCTGTCAGTCTGACCCTTCTGGGTACATCATTTAGGCAGCCCAAGGATGAAGAGCTTAACCCCAACCAATGTCTACATTAAAAGCTGTATATTACATGCAGAAACACACATACCTGCAACATCATCGTCCGAGGGGTTCTCGCTCCCTATGGACAGAAATAGAGAATCAGGTGAGAGTCACTTCTCGTTTTAACTCACACTGCCACGTAGTACACTCACTATCTCAATGCTCATTACCACATGTCCTCACAGACTGTGCCACTACATGCTAGTTTGGCTTGTCTCTTGCCTGGATGGATAGAAGTATCCCATTTCAGATTATATCACATCATGGGAGGAGACCGGCTCAGACAGTTTCTGGCGAAAAATCAGATCATGTGCAGTGACTAAGATTGGGGACTGCCATCTCCAGCGATGGAGGCTGGACACTGGTCAGCCAGGGCACAGGACCAAGACTGGGAGTTGCCATCACCAGTGTCAGTCACTGAGACGGGAGCCAAGCATCTTCAGGGATGAAAGCTAGAAACTGATCAGACCATCTCCAGTCACTGAGGGTGTGTCTGGCTATCTTCAGGAATTGGTGCTTGAAGCTGCTCAGACTAGGTTCATGGCCAAGAGTGTGGTTGGCCATATCCAGGGATAGACATTGAAAGCATCCTCAGGGATGCAGGCTAGAACTTGCTCAGACTAACATATAACTAGGGGTGTGGAAACCGCTGATAGAATTAGAACATTCCTTAAGTATGGAGTGTTGTACTATTTGAAAGAAGCTGTATTGGTGTTAGTACTAATCACCAGAAACCCAGCATGTAAATATTTCGAGTGGTGCTTACATGTGGAGCGATAACAGGACTTTTTTTGGAAAGAATCACAAATCTGTTACGTACCCCATAAATCCGGGGACATGTGTTTATTTACATGTATTGTAAGTAGAAATCTAGTAAAAATGATGTTAAAACAACTAAGGAGGACATTGTCATTGTGAATATGCAAACAATAAATGAAAGCAGTACTCATATACATGTGCAACCACAACATAACTGAGCAATAGTCTTTGAAACAGAGTGGCATACAATATTCAATTTTGACAGGCTATTACTCTTGTCAAGAGACAATCGAATCCTGACATACAAACAAGAACAAGGAACGATTCATTGTTTCTACAATCTTAGTAGTGCGTTGGTGAACTATGTAATAAGGGAGTCATACAC
This sequence comes from Ambystoma mexicanum, assembly GCF_040938575.1. NCBI lineage: Eukaryota > Metazoa > Chordata > Amphibia > Caudata > Ambystomatidae > Ambystoma > Ambystoma mexicanum. The sequence goes on from NC_090937.1 coordinate 1,679,893,738, forward strand.
TGCAGGTAAGTGAAGATCCTTTAATAGTAACCAGCCTGAGCCCAGCAGTGCTCAGCCTACTCATCAGCTCTCCACTTAAACTCATAACGGCTGCCCATAGAATGTAGAACCTTAACAGATGTAAATATGTCATCAGAGCAAGAGTGGAATTCTACGAGGTAGAATTCCACTCAAGAGCAATACACTTATTACAACACTTCTCCCCCCTTTACCCAACAACAGACACAATCCATCCACACCAGCCACACACACACACACACACGCACGCACGCACAACACGGACACAGACACACACACACTGGCTTCCCCACACAGAACAAAAATGAACAATGCTAATGAACTATAGCACCCAAAACATAATCTTTGTATTTTGAGGGAACTTTCCTCTCCCTGGCAGAATAGGCACAACCCTGGACAGAGTCTGCCGCACCAGTGGCGGATACCCCCTCATCACATTCACCCACCGGACTATCAGTGGCATCACGATCATGAACCGAAACCAGAATGGAATGCTCCACATCCTCCTGGACATCTAAAGCAACACCACTGCCCATGGGCTGCAAGTCAACTTGCCCCTCACTGGCTTCCCCAACAGAGGAGCATTTCAACGGACATCCAGACATCGCCCCAGCATCACTTACGGCGCAATCAGGCTCATCTAACACACCACCAGCAGAAACCACTTCGTCCTTAAGTTTTTGCATTGTCCTCTGAAAAACTGCTGAAGCAGACGCCAAACCAAAGGGCATCCTACAAAAATGGAATGCGCCAAAAGGGGTAACAAAGGATGTAAGGGGGCGGGATTCGACATGCAGGTCTATCTGATGATAAGCAGACGACAAGTAAAACGTAGAAAAACCGGATGCACTACACACGAAGGAAAGCATCTCATTGATATTGGGCAGAGGGTGTTAACCCATATGCTTGAGTTAAGATACCTGAGATCTACGCACATCCTCATGCCCCCATCACCTTTACGTGCCAAAACCACCGGGGCCAACCATTCCGAACTCTCCACCTCCTCTATGACCCCAGACTCTTTGAGTTTGACAAGCTCCTCCTTTAAAGCATTACGAGCCATAATGGGAACCCTTCTAACTTTATGGACAACAGACACAGAACCTCTCTTGAGCACTATTTTGTGTGCAAAACTTTTCAATTTGCCCAGTTTAGGAGTAAAAACGGAGGGAAACCTGCTTTCCAGAACTTCCGCCGTGAGTCCCGTAGACAACACGTCATTTTCCTTCCCATCACTCACACTCATCACTGGGACTGGCTTCCCTGGCCTTATTTCCAATACCAGGGCTGCTTGTTCATCCCACCCTACAACAGGGTCACCTTTGTGAGCCACATATAACTTTACCCTAGCTACCCGGCCTTCAAACTCTATATTGGCCCACTCGAACCCAAGAACCTTGATGGGTACTCGCCCATAAGCACACGGGTTTATGTCAGAAGAAGACAAATCAGACACCTTCTTGTGAAACTTGGACACATACAGTTCAGGGGATATTATTGTGTATGGAGACCCCGTGTCCACCATCATCTCCATAGGGACACCATTGACCATGAGTGTCGCCCAAGCTCTCTTCCTGCAGCTCTCCACACTCAACAATGATCCTTCAGACGTTCCACCATCATCCTTGTCGGAACAACCCATGTACCCCACTATTGTCACCTCCTCCTCATCATCATTGGCGTCCACCATTTTTACAGACTCCCTAGTGGACGCAGCACCCCTGCACATGCGAGAATAATGTCCTTTGGTTTTGCATCTCCTACAATCCACATTGGCAGCAGGACATTCTTTGGTGCCCGCCACATGTCCACGCCAACAGCATCTCCTGCACAGTTCTCTTGACGAGGGCAAAGCCTTGCTGTCCTTGTTTCTCACTCTGGCATCGACAGTTCTGTGGGGAATCACAGCATGTACAGCTTCCCCCTTATTGGCCATTTCTCTCACACTCTTCCTGGATTCCTCAATTGCACGGGCTATCTCAATGACTTTTTCCAGAGGTGGATCCTTTTCTATCCATAGTCTCTCCCTGACGCGCACATCACACGTCCACATCATCACTTGATCAAGGATATACTCATCAATGGTGCCTGTAAACTTGCATGTTGCTATCAAAGTGTGCAAGGCAGTCACGTAAGCATCTATACCCTCACAGGAGCCTTGAGCCCTTGAGAAGAAGTGGTACCTCTCAAGAACCACGTTGGCCCTCTTGCCAAATCGCTCTTCCAACTTGCCCAAAGCTGTCTCATAAGCAAGCACCACTCCTGGTACAGCATCACCCCCCTCGTTGCCTTCTGTGGGAGGAGCAGGGACAGCATGCACATTGGGACCGGGGAGATGTCTGAACAGCCTGAGACCTTCAGTTCCCAAACAATTGAGCAAAGCAGCTTCCTTCTCATCATCTGTAAATTTTGCGCCTCCTGCCGCCCTGAGATACACCTTGAAGGTGTCGACCCACAAGTCCCATACAATTGCCGGCTCACCAGGACTGGCCAAAAATGCAGGGGGCGGACGCGCATTGTTGTGCTGCATGTTGAGGAGGTCTTGGTTAATATATATATATGTGGCCAATATCCACCTATGACCACATACCCGTGCTTGGCAAGAAGCAATCAATCATTTCATGTCACTGTTCTCAACAGAACGTGCTTAGAGCAACAAAGTAGCGTACCTTGGCTCCTGGAGCTCAGCACGGTCGCAACAGTCCTCGAGCATTCACAGAGGATTAACTTTCCCAGGCCTTGCCTGGAAGCAGCGCCCCCTTGACAGGACTGCGTGTAGATAAGGCTGTGCTGTCCACGCGTCACAACGCCTCCCCCTCCGGTGTCCGGACATCCACTATCAGAGCGGGGACTGGCAAGCCAAGGAGCTGATCGTTCTGCTTCCTCCAAGCCCCCCCTTCCCGCTCGCCGACCGGAGCAGCACCCAGCGGTGCACAGAGAGCCCTCTCGCTCCTCACCTGGACTCCTGCTTCCAGTGGAGGCACCGCGCTCGACGCCGGCTGGGGAGCGCAGGCTGCAGGCACGTCGGCTCCCGGTGCCGACGTGCACGGGGAAAGCTCCTCACTTCAGGGAAAGCGAAAGTCAGGCCTCCCTGGCGCCGCAACCCACCGGGGTTGCGTGCAACTGCACACGAGCAGAAAGGCTGGATAAGCTGGTTGACGCCCCTCCACACAGCCGATCCGGAACCGACTCGCACGACACGGACAGCGTCGGCAGGAGAGCTCCTCTGCTGACGGGCCCTCAGCACCACCTCGGCTGCAGACAGCCTGCCAAGCAACGGATTGGCACAGCACGGGACCGGCCGTCCCCCGAGGAAGTGGGCCTCAGGAAGAGGATTGCAGGCAACTGCTGGGTGGCCAAGTGGGCAACGTGGGTTGAAGGCTGGTTACTCTAGTCGCCAGTGTAATAAGGGAGTCATACACTGCAGGTAAGTGAAGATCCTTTAAAGGTAACCAGCCTGAGCCCAGCAGTGCTCAGCTTACTCATCAGCTCTCCACTTAAACTCATAACGGCTGCCCATAGAATGTAGAACCTTAACAGATGTAAAAATCTCATCAGAGCAAGAGTGGAAATCTATGAGGTAGAATTCCACTCAAGAGCAAAACACTTATTACAACAAACTACAATACATCCAGTATTGCACAAGTAATTAGGATGAAACACAACCAGTGAAACAGCAACAGAAAATTAGTATGTCTTGCTGAAAACCTAGTTGCTTTCTAGTAGTGGCTCGCAAACATAACGACTCGCTGGGCAAAAAAAGTTCTTCGAGTCCATTGTCCAAAGAGAGCATCAACCTGATTGTTTGTTGAAAATAGCACAAGACTTTGTTGTTTATAGTCAAATGTTACACATTAGTTGGAAAATCGCCAATCCTTGAAGCCGGTGAGACCATCTCCAGTCACTGAGACTGGGGCAAGCCATCTCCAGGGATGAGGCATAGAAGCCGGTCAGACCATCTCCAGTCACTGAGACTGGGGCCAGCCATCTCCAGGGATGAGGCATAGAAGCCGGTCAGACCATCTCCAGTCACTGAGACTGGGGCCAGCCATCTCCAGGGATGAGGCATAGAAGCCGGTCAGACCATCTCCAGTCACGGAGACTGGGGCCAGCCATCTCCAGGGATGAGGCATAGAAGTCGGTCAGACCATCTCCAGTCACTGAGACTGGGGCCAGACATCTCCAGGGATGAGGCATAGAAGCCGGTCAGACCATCTCCAGTCACTGACACTGGGGCCAGCCATCTCCAGGGATGAGGCATAGAAGCCAGTCAGACCATCTCCAGTCACTGACACTGGGGCAAGCCATCTCCAGGGATGAGGCATAGAAGCCGGTCAGACCATCTCCAGTCACTGAGACTGGGGCCAGACATCTCCAGGGATGAGGCATAGAAGCCGGTCAGACCATCTCCAGTCACGGAGACTGGGGCCAGCCATCTCCAGGGATGAGGCATAGAAGCCGGTCAGACCATCTCCAGTCACTGACACTGGGGCCAGCCATCTCCAGGGATGAGGCATAGAAGCCGGTCAGACCATCTCCAGTCACTGACACTGGGGCCAGACATCTCCAGGGATGAGGCATAGAAGCCGGTCAGACCATCTCCAGTCACTGACACTGGGGCCAGCCATCTCCAGGGATGAGGCATAGAAGCCGGTCAGACCATCTCCAGTCATGGAGACTGGGGCCAGACATCTCCAGGGATGAGGCATAGAAGCCGGTCAGACCATCTCCAGTCACTGACACTGGGGCCAGCCATCTCCAGGGATGAGGCATAGAAGCCGGTCAGACCATCTCCAGTCACTGACACTGGGGCCAGACATCTCCAGGGATGAGGCATAGAAGCCGGTCAGACCATCTCCAGTCATGGAGACTGGGGCCAGCCATCTCCAGGGATGAGGCATAGAAGCCGGTCAGACCATCTCCAGTCACTGAGACTGGGGCCAGACATCTCCAGGGATGAGACATAGAAGCCGGTCAGACCATCTCCAGTCACGGAGACTGGGGCCAGCCATCTCCAGGGATGAGGCATAGAAGCCGGTCAGACCATCTCCAGTCACTGACACTGGGGCCAGACATCTCCAGGGATGAGGCATAGAAGCCGGTCAGACCATCTCCAGTCACTGAGACTGGGGCCAGCCATCTCCAGGGATGAGGCATAGAAGCCGGTCAGACCATCTCCAGTCACTGACACTGGGGCCAGCCATCTCCAGGGATGAGGCATAGAAGCCGGTCAGACCATCTCCAGTCACGGAGACTGGGGCCAGCCATCTCCAGGGATGAGGCATAGAAGCCGGTCAGACCATCTCCAGTCACTGAGACTGGGGCCAGCCATCTCCAGGGGTGAGGCATAGAAGCCGGTCAGACCATCTCCAGTCACTGAGACTGGGGCCAGCCATCTCCAGGGATGAGGCATAGAAGCCGGTCAGACCATCTCCAGTCACGGAGACTGGGGCCAGCCATCTCCAGGGATGAGGCATAGAAGCCGGTCAGACCATCTCCAGTCACGGAGACTGGGGCCAGCCATCTCCAGGGATGAGGCATAGAAGCCGGTCAGACCATCTCCAGTCACTGAGACTGGGGCCAGACATCTCCAGGGATGAGGCATAGAAGCCGGTCAGACCATCTCCAGTCACGGAGACTGGGGCCAGCCATCTCCAGGGATGAGGCATAGAAGCCGGTCAGACCATCTCCAGTCACTGACACTGGGGCCAGACATCTCCAGGGATGAGGCATAGAAGCCGGTCAGACCATCTCCAGTCACTGAGACTGGGGCCAGCCATCTCCAGGGATGAGGCATAGAAGCCGGTCAGACCATCTCCAGTCACTGAGACTGGGGCCAGCCATCTCCAGGGATGAGGCATAGAAGCCGGTCAGACCATCTCCAGTCACTGACACTGGGGCCAGCCATCTCCAGGGATGAGGCATAGAAGCCGGTCAGACCATCTCCAGTCACTGAGACTGGGGCCAGCCATCTCCAGGGATGAGGCATAGAAGCCGGTCAGACCATCTCCAGTCACTGACACTGGGGCCAGCCATCTCCAGGGATGAGGCATAGAAGCCGGTCAGACCATCTCCAGTCACTGAGACTGGGGCCAGACATCTCCAGGGATGAGGCATAGAAGCCGGTCAGACCATCTCCAGTCACTGACACTGGGGCCAGCCATCTCCAGGGATGAGGCATAGAAGCCGGTCAGACCATCTCCAGTCACTGACACTGGGGCCAGCCATCTCCAGGGATGAGGCATAAAAGCCAGTCAGACCATCTCCAGTCACTGACACTGGGGCCAGCCATCTCCAGGGATGAGGCATAGAAGCCGGTCAGACCATCTCCAGTCACTGAGACTGGGGCAAGCCATCTCCAGGGATGAGGCATAGAAGCCGGTCAGACCATCTCCAGTCACTGAGACTGGGGCCAGACATCTCCAGGGATGAGGCATAGAAGCCGGTCAGACCATCTCCAGTCACGGAGACTGGGGCCAGCCATCTCCAGGGATGAGGCATAGAAGCCGGTCAGACCATCTCCAGTCACGGAGACTGGGGCCAGCCATCTCCAGGGATGAGGCATAGAAGCCGGTCAGACCATCTCCAGTCACTGAGACTGGGGCCAGCCATCTCCAGGGATGAGGCATAGAAGCCGGTCAGACCATCTCCAGTCACTGAGACTGGGGCCAGCCATCTCCAGGGATGAGGCATAGAAGCCGGTCAGACCATCTCCAGTCACGGAGACTGGGGCCAGCCATCTCCAGGGATGAGGCATAGAAGCCGGTCAGACCATCTCCAGTCACGGAGACTGGGGCCAGCCATCTCCAGGGATGAGGCATAGAAGCCGGTCAGACCATCTCCAGTCACTGAGACTGGGGCCAGCCATCTCCAGGGATGAGGCATAGAAGCAGGTCAGACCATCTCCAGTCACTGAGACTGGGGCCAGGCATCTCCAGGGATGAGGCATAGAAGCCGGTCAGACCATCTCCAGTCACGGAGACTGGGGCCAGCCATCTCCAGGGATGAGGCATAGAAGCCGGTCAGACCATCTCCAGTCACGGAGACTGGGGCCAGCCATCTCCAGGGATGAGGCATAGAAGCCGGTCAGACCATCTCCAGTCACTGAGACTGGGGCCAGCCATCTCCAGGGATGAGGCATAGAAGCCGGTCAGACCATCTCCAGTCACTGAGACCGGGGCCAGACATCTCCAGGGATGAGGCATAGAAGCAGGTCAGACCATCTCCAGTCACGGAGACTGGGGCCAGCCATCTCCAGGGATGAGGCATAGAAGCCGGTCAGACCATCTCCAGTCACTGAGACTGGGGCCAGACATCTCCAGGGATGAGGCATAGAAGCCGGTCAGACCATCTCCAGTCATGGAGACTGGGGCCAGACATCTCCAGGGATGAGGCATAGAAGCCGGTCAGACCATCTCCAGTCACTGAGATTGAGGTCGGTCACCTACAGTGATAGTCTGAGCTGGTTCCTGCCTCAATCTACAGTCACTGGGACTGGGGCCAGCAATCTCCAGGGATAGGGGATAGAAGCTGCTCAGAATGGGTTCAGGACTAAGACTGGGGATGGCCTTCTCAAGTGATGGTGCCTGGGCCTTGGTCAGTCTGTCTCCACGCACTAAGATTGGGGACGGCCTTCGCCAGGGACAGAGGGTGAACCTTGGTTAGTCTATCAACAAGCACTCAGATTGGGGACATGGCATCTTCTAGGATGAAGGCTGGACCTTGGTTAGGCTATCACCAAGCAGTGAGAATGGGGGCCGCCTTCTCCAGAGATGAATGCATAATTGCTTTGTGAGTCTGTACCATGGATGGTTTATGTGGCCTGAATGAGGAGGTGATATGGGAGACCAGCATGTTAGGAATGTTGTAGTGGTGTATGAGGTCGGCAATGTGGGAATGTGGATCTGCTATGTGAGGCATGCAGGGTGGCAATGAGGCAGCATTGTATGAGGTGGAAGTTGAGTGTGAGGTCTGCATGGTGATAAAATGGAAATGGCCACAATGTGGGAATGTGGAAGTCATGTGTGAGGCCATGGCAGTAGTGTGGTTGGCCTGCATGTTAGTGCAGATGTTTTGCGCTAAATACAAAGCACCCTCTTTTCCACAAATCCATTGACAATAAAGGATAATGATACATTAAATACATACATGGGTATGGTCCCCCTTCCTTGTAGTACAGGTTCTCTAGAGAGAGACAGAAAAAAACATCAGGTCAGGTGCAAGTCTGTAGCGTGCACTGCATACCCTTCAGTAGTAGTGTGCCAGTGAACCCATTTGTCTGCTCACAACTGGCGCAGTCTGTAATACATAGTGTGTTGTGTTCATTTTGGTCTGACCAACATCACAGAACTTTAGCATTTTGTAATACAATGATAGTGACCAATGTGACAGTCCATCCATCCTGCACCCCGCCACTGGAGTGTGTCACAAATCACAATTTATTGTGTGCAGAGAAGAGGCTGCAGAGATCATTAGATGAGCAGGCCAGGATAATAACAGTCAACAACATAAGAGAGCAGAAATCAAGAATGCTAACCCATGACCTAATGCCCAAATACAGAGTGAGTGACCAGGACCTGGTGATGGAGAGAGACAGAAGCAGGAAGACTATAGACAGGAGGTCCCAAACATTGGCAAATAATGACCAAATACAGAGTGAGTGACCAGGACCTTGGCATGGAGGGTGACATAGGCAGGCAGACCAGAGGCCCCAAATACGGGCAATTAATGACCAAATACAGAGTGAGTGACCATGACCTGGTGATGGAGAGTGACAGAGGCAGGAAGATTATAGACAGGGGATCCCAAACATTGGCCAATAATGACCAAACACAGAGTGAGTGACCATGACCTGGGGATGGAGGTGAACAGAGGCAGGCAGACCGGAGATCACAGACACTGGCAAATAATGTCCAAATACAGAGTGACCGACCATGAACTGAGGATGGAGAGCGACAGAGCCAGGCAGACCAGAGATCCCAAACACTGGCAAATAATGATTAAATACAAAGTGAGTGACCATGACGTGGGCATAGAGGGCGACAGAGGCAGGAAGACTATAGACAAGAGATCCCAAACATTGGTAAATAATGACCAAATACAGAGTGACTGACCATGACCTGGGGACGGAGAGTGACAGATACAGGCAGACTTCAGATCCCAGACAGTAGCAAATAATGACCAAATACAGAGGGAGTGACCATGACCTGGGGATGGAGAGAGACAGAGGCAGGCAGACCTGTGGTCCGAAACATTTGCAATTAAAGACAAAATATGGAGTGAGTGACCATGACGTGGGGATGAAGTGTGACAGAGGCAGACAGACCTGAGGTCCCAAACACTGGCAATTAATGACCAAATACAGAGTGAGTGACCATGTAGTGTGACAGAGGCAGGCAGACCTGAGGTCCCAAACACTGGCAATTAATGACCAAATACAGAGTGAGTGACCATGACCTGGGGATGAAGTGTGACAGAGGCAGGCAGACCTGAGGTCCCAAACACTGGCAATTAATGACCAAATACAGAGTGAGTGACCATGACCTGGGGATGTAATGTGACAGAGGCATGCAGACCTGAGGTCCCAAACACTGGCAATTAATGACCAAATACAGAGTGAGTGACCATGACCTGGGGATGAAATGTGACAGAGACAGGCTGACCAGAGGCCCCAAACACTGGCAAATAATGATTAAATACAGAGTGAGTGACCGTGAGCTGGTGATGAAGTGCGACAGAGGCAGGAAGACTATAGACAGAAGATCCCAAACATTGGTAATTAATGACCAAATACAGAGTGAGTGACCATGACCTGGGGATGAAGTGTGACAGAGGCAGGCTGACCTGAGGTCCCAAATACAGGCATATAATGATTAAATACAGAGTGAATGACAATGACCTCGGGATGGAGACTGACTGAGGCAAGCAGACTTTAGATCCCAAACTGTGGCAAAAAATGACCAAATACAGAGTGAGTGACAATGACATGGGGATCGGGAGTGACAGAGGCAGGCAGACCAGAGATCCCAAACACTGGCAAATAATGACCAAATACAGAGTGAGTGACAATGACCTGGGAATGGAGAGTGACAGAGGCAGGCAGACCTGAGGTCCCAAACACTGGCAATTAATGCCCAAATACAGAGTGAGTGACCATGACCTGCTAATGGAGAGTGACAGACACAGGCAGACTTGAGATCCCAGACAGTAGCAAATAATGACCAAATACAGAGTGAGTGACCATGACCTGGGGATGGGGGGTGACAGAGGCAGGCAGACTTTAGATCAAAGACAGTAGCAAATAATGACCAAATGCAGAGTGAGTGACCTTGATCTGGGGATGGAGAGTGACATAGGCAGGCAGACCAGAGGTCCCAAACACTAGCAATTAAAGACAAAATACAGAGCGAGTGACCATGACCTGGGGATGGAGAGAGACAGAGATAGGCAGACCAGAGGTCCCAAACACTTGCAATTAAAGACCAAATGCAGAGTCAGTGACAAGGACCTCGGGATGGAGAGTGACAGAGGCAGGGAGACCTGAGGTCCCAAACACTGGCAAATATTGACCAAATACAGAGTGAGTGACCATGACCTTGTGATGGAGAGGGACAGAAGCTGGAAGACTATAGACAGGAGATCCCAAACATTGGCAAATAATGACCAAATACAGAGTGAGAGACAATGACCTGGGAATGGAGAGCGGCAGAGGCAGGGAGGCCAAAGGTCCTACACACGGGCAAATAATTACCAAATACAGAGTGAGTGGGCTGCTTAAGAGAGCGTCATTAAGATGAGTGTATATGAGTTTTCAGTTTTCAATCTCAAACACTGCGGAGTCTGACATGAACACTCTGAGAATCAGTGTGTACACAACACTTGCATTCACCATAACATAGTGCATTGTGGGGAATTACACTGGTGTGTCGGACTGTGCATTGTAGTTTCTTGTATTAAACTGCAATGAATAGATCTTGTGGGTGATGGTCTGACCAGACAGGCGCGCAGATAGTTTGTTAAATCAAAGCACACGCGATCTTTGAAGTGACACCGCCCTCTGCCGGCAGATGCAGCCTATAGCAGGCCCAGTAAAGGGCTTCATCTTACCTCTGAAGTTCTGGGAGTGAGCGTTCAGGATCTCTGGAGGAAAGAAGGGAGAGCAGGTGTCAGTCAATCAGTCAGGCTGAACCTACAGCTGGGGCCCCAGTATCACCCCTCCCGCTCCCCCCCTCTCTCTCTCTCTCTCTCTCTCTCTCTCTCTCTCTCTCTCTCTCGCTTTCTATCCACACTATCGTACAGTGTTTCACCTTCATTCTTTCCTGTTCCTGTCTCCCCACCTCTGTCCGTGTCTCTCTTGCTCGCAGGACTTTCCACTCGTTCTATCGCCACATTCTCTGCCTTTCCCTTCTGTTCCTTTCATCTTCCATCTCTGCCTCTATTCCATTCTCTGCACCTCCCCCTCTATCGCTCTCACCTTCACTCTGTTCCTTTCATCTTCCATCTCTGTCTCTATTCCATTCTCTGCACCTCCCCCTCTATCGCTCTCACCTTCACTCTGTTCCTTTCATCTTCCATCTCTGTCTCTATTCCATTCTCTGCACCTCCCCCTCTATCGCTCTCACCTTCTCTCTGTTCCTTTCATCTTCCATCTCTGTCTTTATTCCACTCTCTGCACCTCCTCCCCTCTATCGCACTCACCTTCTCTCTGTTCCTTTCATCTTCCATCTCTGCCTTTATTCCACTCTCTGCACCTCCCCCCCATCGCTCTCACCTTCCCTCTGTTCCTTTCATCTTCCATCTCTGTCTTTATTCCACTCTCTGCACCTCCCCCCCATCGCTCTCACCTTCCCTCTGTTCCTTTCATCTCCCATCTCTGTCTCTATTCCATTCTCTGCACCTCCCCCCCATCGCTCTCACCTTCCCTCTGTTCCTTTCATCTTCCATATCTGTCTTTATTCCACTCTCTGCACTCCTCCCCTCAATCGCTCTCACCTTCCCTCTGTTCCTTTCATCTTCCATCTCTGTCTTTATTCCGCTCTCTGCATCCCTCCCCTCTATCGCTCTCACCTTCCCTCTGTTCCTTTCATCTTCCATATCTGTCTTTATTCCACTCTCTGCACTCCTCCCCTCAATCGCTCTCACCTTCCCTCTGTTCCTTTCATCTTCCATCTCTGTCTTTATTCCACTCACTGCAACCCTCCCCTCTATCGCTCTCACCTTCCCTCTGTTCCTTTCATCTTCCATCTCTGTCTTTATTCCACTCACTGCAACCCTCCCCTCTATCACTCTCACCTTCCCTCTGTTCCTTTCATCTTCCATCTCTGTCTCTATTCCACGCTCTGCACCCCTCCCCACTATCGCTCTCACCTTCTGTCTGTTCCATTCATCTTCCATCTCTGTCTTTATTCCACTCTCTGCACCTCCCCCCTCTATCGCTCTCACCTTCCCTCTGTTCCTTTCATCTTCCATAACTGTCTTTATTCCACTCTCTGCACTCCTCCCCTCAATCGCCCTCACCTTCCCTCTATTCCTTTCATCTTCCATCTCGTCTCTATTCCACGCTCTGCACCCCTCCCCTCTATCACCCTCACCTTCCCTGTGTTCCTTTCATCTTCCATCTCTGTCTTTATTCCACTCCCTGCACTCCTCCCCTCTATCGCCCTCACCTTCCCTGTGTTCCTTTCATCTTCCATCTCTGTCTTTATTAAACTATCTGCACTCCTCCCCTCTATCGCCCTCACCTTCCCTGTGTTCCTTTCGTCTTCCATCTCTGTCTCTATTTCATGCTCTGCACCCCTCCCCTCTATCGCCCTCACCTTCCCTGTGTTCCTTTCATCTTCCATCTCTGTCTCTATTCCACTCTCTGCACCCCTCCCCTCTATCGCTCTCACCTTCCCTCTGTTTCTTCCATCTTCCATCTCTGTCTTTATTCCACTCTCTGCACCTCCCCCCTCTATCGCTCTCACCTTCCCTCTGTTCCTTTCATCTTCCATCTCTGTCTCTATTCCACTCTCTGCACCCCCCTCTATCGCTCTCACCTTCCCTCTGTTGCTTTCATCTTCCATCTCTGTATTTATTCCACCCTCTGCACCTCCCCTCTATCGCCCTCACCTTCCCTGTGTTCCTTTCATCTTCCATCTCTGTCTCTATTCCACTCTCTGCACCCCTCCCCTCTATCGCTCTCACCTTCCCTCTGTTCCTTCCATCTTCCATCTCTGTCTTTATTCCACTCTCTGCACCTCCCCCCTCTATCGCTCTCACCTTCCCTCTGTTCCTTTCATCTTCCATCTCTGTCTCTATTCCACTCTCTGCACCCCCCTCTATCGCTCTCACCTTCCCTCTGTTCCTTTCATCTTCCATCTCTGTATTTATTCCACTCTCTGTACCTCTCCCCGTATCACTCTCACCTTAACTCTCTTCCTTTCATCTTCCATATCTGTCTCTATTCCACTCTCTGCACTTCCCCCTCTATCACTCTCACCTTCCCTCTGTTCCTTTCATCTTCCATCTCTGTCTTTATTCCACTCTCTGCACCTCCCCCTCTATCGCTCTCAGCTTCCCTCTGTTCCTTTCATCTTCCATCTCTGTCCCTATTCCACTCTCTGCACCTCTCCCCCTATCACTCTCACCTTAACTCTCTTCCTTTCATCTTCCATATCTGTCTCTATTCCACTCTCTGCACTTCCCCCTCTATCACTCTCACCTTCCCTCTGTTCCTTTCATCTTCCATCTCTGTCTTTATTCCACTCTCTGCACCTCCCCCTCTATCGCCCTCACCTTCCCTGTGTTCCTTTCATCTTCCATCTCTGTCTTTATTCTACTCTCTGCACCTCCCCCCTCTATCGCTCTCACCTTCCCTCTGTTCCTTTCATCTTCCTTCTCTGTCTCTATTCCACTCTCTGCACCCCCCCTCTATCGCTCTCACCTTCCCTCTGTTCCTTTCATCTTCCATCTCTGTATTTATTCCACTCTCTGCACCTCCCCTCTATCGCTCTCACCTTCCCTGTGTTCCTTCCATCTTCCATCTCTGTCTCTATTCCACTCTCTGCACCTCTCCCCCTATCACTCTCACCTTAACTCTCTTCCTTTCATCTTCCATATCTGTCTCTATTCCACTCTCTGCACTTCCCCCCTCTATCACTCTCACCTTCCCTCTGTTCCTTTCATCTTCCATCTCTGTCTCTATTCCACTCTCAGCACCTCCCCCCTCTATCGCTCTCACCTTCCCTGTGTTCCTTTCATCTTCCATCTCTGTCTCTATTCCACTCTCTGCACCCCTCCCCTCTATCGCTCTCACCTTCCCTCTGTTCCTTTCATCTTCCATCTCTGTCTCTATTCCACGCTCTGCACCCCTCCCCACTATCGCTCTCACCTTCTGTCTGTTCCATTCATCTTCCATCTCTGTCTTTATTCCACTCTCTGCACCTCCCCCCTCTATCGCTCTCACCTTCCCTCTGTTCCTTTCATCTTCCATAACTGTCTTTATTCCACTCTCTGCACTCCTCCCCTCAATCGCCCTCACCTTCCCTCTATTCCTTTCATCTTCCATCTCGTCTCTATTCCACGCTCTGCACCCCTTCCCTCTATCGCTCTCACCTTCCCTGTGTTCCTTTCATCTTCCATCTCTGTCTTTATTAAACTATCTGCACTCCTCCCCTCTATCGCCCTCACCTTCCCTGTGTTCCTTTCGTCTTCCATCTCTGTCTCTATTTCATGCTCTGCACCCCTCCCCTCTATCGCCCTCACCTTCCCTGTGTTCCTTTCATCTTCCATCTCTGTCTCTATTCCACTCTCTGCACCCCTCCCCTCTATCGCTCTCACCTTCCCTCTGTTTCTTCCATCTTCCATCTCTGTCTTTATTCCACTCTCTGCACCTCCCCCCTCTATCGCTCTCACCTTCCCTCTGTTCCTTTCATCTTCCATCTCTGTCTCTATTCCACTCTCTGCACCCCCCTCTATCGCTCTCACCTTCCCTCTGTTGCTTTCATCTTCCATCTCTGTATTTATTCCACCCTCTGCACCTCCCCTCTATCGCCCTCACCTTCCCTGTGTTCCTTTCATCTTCCATCTCTGTCTCTATTCCACTCTCTGCACCCCTCCCCTCTATCGCTCTCACCTTCCCTCTGTTCCTTCCATCTTCCATCTCTGTCTTTATTCCACTCTCTGCACCTCCCCCCTCTATCGCTCTCACCTTCCCTCTGTTCCTTTCATCTTCCATCTCTGTCTCTATTCCACTCTCTGCACCCCCCTCTATCGCTCTCACCTTCCCTCTGTTCCTTTCATCTTCCATCTCTGTATTTATTCCACTCTCTGTACCTCTCCCCGTATCACTCTCACCTTAACTCTCTTCCTTTCATCTTCCATATCTGTCTCTATTCCACTCTCTGCACTTCCCCCTCTATCACTCTCACCTTCCCTCTGTTCCTTTCATCTTCCATCTCTGTCTTTATTCCACTCTCTGCACCTCCCCCTCTATCGCTCTCAGCTTCCCTCTGTTCCTTTCATCTTCCATCTCTGTCCCTATTCCACTCTCTGCACCTCTCCCCCTATCACTCTCACCTTAACTCTCTTCCTTTCATCTTCCATATCTGTCTCTATTCCACTCTCTGCACTTCCCCCTCTATCACTCTCACCTTCCCTCTGTTCCTTTCATCTTCCATCTCTGTCTTTATTCCACTCTCTGCACCTCCCCCTCTATCGCCCTCACCTTCCCTGTGTTCCTTTCATCTTCCATCTCTGTCTTTATTCTACTCTCTGCACCTCCCCCCTCTATCGCTCTCACCTTCCCTCTGTTCCTTTCATCTTCCTTCTCTGTCTCTATTCCACTCTCTGCACCCCCCCTATCGCTCTCACCTTCCCTCTGTTCCTTTCATCTTCCATCTCTGTATTTATTCCACTCTCTGCACCTCCCCTCTATCGCTCTCACCTTCCCTGTGTTCCTTCCATCTTCCATCTCTGTCTCTATTCCACTCTCTGCACCTCTCCCCCTATCACTCTCACCTTAACTCTCTTCCTTTCATCTTCCATATCTGTCTCTATTCCACTCTCTGCACTTCCCCCCTCTATCACTCTCACCTTCCCTCTGTTCCTTTCATCTTCCATCTCTGTCTCTATTCCACTCTCAGCACCTCCCCCCTCTATCGCTCTCACCTTCCCTGTGTTCCTTTCATCTTCCATCTCTGTCTCTATTCCACTCTCTGCACCCCTCCCCTCTATCGCTCTCACCTTCCCTCTGTTCCTTCCATCTTCCATCTCTGTCTTTATTCCACTCTCTGCACCTCCCCCTCTATCGCTCTCACCTTCACTCTGTTCCTTTCATCTTCCATCTCTGTCTCTATTCCACTCTCTGCACCCCTCCCCTCTATCGCTCTCACCTTCCCTCTGTTCCTTCCATCTTCCATCTCTGTCTTTATTCCACTCTCCGCACCTCCCCCCTCTATCGCTCTCACCTTCCCTCTGTTCCTTTCATCTTCCATCTCTGTATTTATTCCACTCTCTGGACATCACCTCTATCGCTCTCACCTTCCCTGTGTTCCTTTCATCTTCCATCTCTGTCTCTATTCCACTCTCTGCACCTCTCCCCCTATCACTCTCACCTCAACTCTCTTCCTTTCATCTTCCATATCGGTCTTATTCCACTCTCTGCACTTCCCCCCTCTTTCACTCTCACCTTCCCTCTGTTCCTTTCATCTTCCATCTCTGTCTTTATTCCACTCTCTGCACCTCCCCCTCTATCGCTCTCAGCTTCCCTCTGTTCCTTTCATCTTCCATCTCTGTCTTTATTCCACTCTCTGCACCTTCCCCTCTATCGCTCTCAGCTTCCCTCTGTTCCTTTCATCTTCCATCTCTGTCTTTATTCCACTCTCTGCACCTCCCCCTCTATCGCTCTCACCTTCCCTCTGTTCCTTTCATCTTCCATCTGTCTTTATTCCACTCTCTGCACCTCCCCCCTCTATCGTTCTCACCTTCCCTGTGTTCCTTTCATCTTCCATCTCTTTCTTTATTCCACTCTCTTCACCTCCCCCTCTATGACTCTCACCTTCCCTGTGTTCCTTTCATCTTCCATCTCTGTCTTTATTGCACTCTCTGCACCTTCCCCCTCTATCGCTCTCACCGTCCCTCTGTTCCTTTCATCTTCCATCTCTGTCTTTATTCCACTCTCTGCACCTCCCCTCTATCGCTCTCACCTTCCCTGTGTTCCTTTCATCTTCCATATCTGTCTCTATTCCACTCTCTGCACTTCCCCCCTCTATCACTCTTACCTTCCCTCTGTTCCTTTCATCTTCCATCTCTGTCTTTATTCCACTCTCTGCACCTCCCCCTCTATAGCTCTCACCTTCCCTCTGTTCCTTTCATCTTCCATCCCTGTCTTTATTCCACTCTCTGCACCTCTCCCCTATCACTCTCACCTTCCCTCTGTTCCTTTCATCTTCCATATCTGTCTTTATTCCACTCTCTGCACCTCCCCCTCTATCGCTCTCACCTTCCCTCTGTTCCTTTCATCTTCCATCTGTCTTTATTCCACTCTCTGCACCTCCCCCCTCTATCGCTCTCACCTTCCCTGTGTTACTTTCATCTTCCATCTCTTTCTTTATTCCACTCTCTGCACCTCCCCCTCTATCACTCTCACCTTCCCTGTGTTCCTTTCATCTTCCATCTCTGTCTCTATTCCACTCTCTGCACCTTCCCCCTCTATCGCTCTCACCTTCCCTCTGTTCCTTTCATCTTCCATCTGTCTTTATTCGACTCTCTGCACCTCTCCCCCTATCACTCTCACCTTCCCTCTGTTCCTATCATCTTCCATCTCTGTCTTTATTCCACTCTCTGCACCCCTCCACTATATTGCGCTCACCTTCCCTCTGTTCCTTTCATCTTCCATCTCTGTCTCTATTCCATTCTCTGCACCTCCCCTCTCACCTTCCCTCTGTTCCTTTCATCTTCCATGTCTTTATTCTTCTCTCAGCCCTCCTCCCCTCTATTGCTCTCACCTTCCCCGTGTTCGTTTCATCTTCCATCTGTCTTTATTCCACTCTCTGCACCTCCCCCTCTATCGCTCTCACCTTCACTCTGTTCCTTTCATCTTCCATCTCTGTCTCTATTCCACTCTCTGCACCCCTCCCCTCTATCGCTCTCACCTTCTCTCTGTTCCTTTCATCTTCCATCTCTGTCTTTATTCCACTCTCTGCACCTCCTCCCCTCTATCGCACTCACCTTCTCTCTGTTCCTTTCATCTTCCATCTCTGTCTTTATTCCACTCTCTGCACCTCCCCCCCATCGCTCTCACCTTCCCTCTGTTCCTTTCATCTCCCATCTCTGTCTCTATTCCATTCTCTGCACCTCCCCCCCTCTATCGCTCTCACCTTCCCTTTGTTCCTTTCATCTTCCATCTGTCTTCATTCCACTCTCTGCACCTCCCCCCTATCGCTCTCACCTTCCCTCTGTTCCTTTCATCTTCCATATCTGTCTTTATTCCACTCTCTGCACTCCTCCCCTCAATCGCTCTCACCTTCCCTCTGTTCCTTTCATCTTCCATCTCTGTCTTTATTCCGCTCTCTGCATCCCTCCCCTCTATCGCTCTCACCTTCCCTCTGTTCCTTTCATATTCCATATCTGTCTTTATTCCACTCTCTGCACTCCTCCCCTCAATCGCTCTCACCTTCCCTCTGTTCCTTTCATCTTCCATCTCTGTCTTTATTCCACTCACTGCAACCCTCCCCTCTATCGCTCTCACCTTCCCTCTGTTCCTTTGATCTTCCATCTCTGTCTTTATTCCACTCACTGCAACCCTCCCCTCTATCACTCTCACCTTCCCTCTGTTCCTTTCATCTTCCATCTCTGTCTTTATTCCACTGTCTGCACCTCCTCCTCTCTATCGCTCTCACCTTCCCTCTGTTCCTTTCATCTTCCATCTCTGTCTCTATTCCACGCTCTGCACCCCTCCCCACTATCGCTCTCACCTTCTGTCTGTTCCTTTCATCTTCCATCTCTGTCTTTATTCCACTCTCTGCACCTCCCCCCTCTATCGCTCTCACCTTCCCTCTGTTCCTTTCATCTTCCATAACTGTCTTTATTCCACTCTCTGCACTCCTCCCCTCAATCGCCCTCACCTTCCCTCTATTCCTTTCATCTTCCATCTCGTCTCTATTCCACGCTCTGCACCCCTCCCCTCTATCGCTCTCACCTATCGCTCTCACCTTCCCTCTGTTCCTTTCATCTTCCATATCTGTCTTTATTCCACTCTCTGCACCCCTCCCCTCTATCACCCTCACCTTCCCTGTGTTCCTTTCATCTTCCATCTCTGTCTTTATTCCACTCCCTGCACTCCTCCCCTCTATCGCCCTCACCTTCCCTGTGTTCCTTTCATCTTCCATCTCTGTCTTTATTAAACTATCTGCACTCCTCCCCTCTATCGCCCTCACCTTCCCTGTGTTCCTTTCGTCTTCCATCTCTGTCTCTATTTCATGCTCTGCACCCCTCCCCTCTATCGCCCTCACCTTCCCTGTGTTCCTTTCATCTTCCATCTCTGTCTCTATTCCACTCTCTGCACCCCTCCCCTCTATCGCTCTCACCTTCCCTCTGTTTCTTCCATCTTCCATCTCTGTCTTTATTCCACTCTCTGCACCTCCCCCCTCTATCGCTCTCACCTTCCCTCTGTTCCTTTCATCTTCCATCTCTGTCTCTATTCCACTCTCTGCAACCCCCTCTATCGCTCTCACCTTCCCTCTGTTGCTTTCATCTTCCATCTCTGTATTTATTCCACCCTCTGCACCTCCCCTCTATCGCCCTCACCTTCCCTGTGTTCCTTTCATCTTCCATCTCTGTCTCTATTCCACTCTCTGCACCCCTCCCCTCTATCGCTCTCACCTTCCCTGTGTTCCTTTCATCTTCCATCTCTGTCTTTATTCCACTCACTGCAACCCTCCCCTCTATCGCTCTCACCTTCCCTCTGTTCCTTTCATCTTCCATCTCTGTCTTTATTCCACTCACTGCAACCCTCCCCTCTATCACTCTCACCTTCCCTCTGTTCCTTTCATCTTCCATCTCTGTCTTTATTCCACTGTCTGCTCCTCCTCCTCTCTATCGCTCTCACCTTCCCTCTGTTTCTTTCATCTTCCATCTCTGTCTCTATTCCACGCTCTGCACCCCTCCCCACTATCGCTCTCACCTTCTGTCTGTTCCATTCATCTTCCATCTCTGTCTTTATTCCACTCTCTGCACCTCCCCCCTCTATCGCTCTCACCTTCCCTCTGTTCCTTTCATCTTCCATAACTGTCTTTATTCCACTCTCTGCACTCCTCCCCTCAATCGCCCTCACCTTCCCTCTATTCCTTTCATCTTCCATCTCGTCTCTATTCCACGCTCTGCACCCCTTCCCTCTATCGCTCTCACCTATCGCTCTCACCTTCCCTCTGTTCCTTTCATCTTCCATATCTGTCTTTATTCCACTCTCTGCACCCCTCCCCTCTATCACCCTCACCTTCCCTGTGTTCCTTTCATCTTCCATCTCTGTCTTTATTCCACTCCCTGCACTCCTCCCCTCTATCGCCCTCACCTTCCCTGTGTTCCTTTCATCTTCCATCTCTGTCTTTATTAAACTATCTGCACTCCTCCCCTCTATCGCCCTCACCTTCCCTGTGTTCCTTTCGTCTTCCATCTCTGTCTCTATTTCATGCTCTGCACCCCTCCCCTCTATCGCCCTCACCTTCCCTGTGTTCCTTTCATCTTCCATCTCTGTCTCTATTCCACTCTCTGCACCCCTCCCCTCTATCGCTCTCACCTTCCCTCTGTTTCTTCCATCTTCCATCTCTGTCTTTATTCCACTCTCTGCACCTCCCCCCTCTATCGCTCTCACCTTCCCTCTGTTCCTTTCATCTTCCATCTCTGTCTCTATTCCACTCTCTGCACCCCCCTCTATCGCTCTCACCTTCCCTCTGTTGCTTTCATCTTCCATCTCTGTATTTATTCCACCCTCTGCACCTCCCCTCTATCGCCCTCACCTTCCCTGTGTTCCTTTCATCTTCCATCTCTGTCTCTATTCCACTCTCTGCACCCCTCCCCTCTATCGCTCTCACCTTCCCTCTGTTCCTTCCATCTTCCATCTCTGTCTTTATTCCACTCTCTGCACCTCCCCCCTCTATCGCTCTCACCTTCCCTCTGTTCCTTTCATCTTCCATCTCTGTCTCTATTCCACTCTCTGCACCCCCCTCTATCGCTCTCACCTTCCCTCTGTTCCTTTCATCTTCCATCTCTGTATTTATTCCACTCTCTGCACCTCCCCCCTCTATCGCTCTCACCTTCCCTCTGTTCCTTTCATCTTCCATCTCTGTCTCTATTCCACTCTCTGCACCCCCCTCTATCGCTCTCACCTTCCCTCTGTTCCTTTCATCTTCCATCTCTGTATTTATTCCACTCTCTGTACCTCTCCCCGTATCACTCTCACCTTAACTTTCTTCCTTTCATCTTCCATATCTGTCTCTATTCCACTCTCTGCACTTCCCCCTCTATCACTCTCACCTTCCCTCTGTTCCTTTCATCTTCCATCTCTGTCTTTATTCCACTGTCTGCTCCTCCTCCTCTCTATCGCTCTCACCTTCCCTCTGTTTCTTTCATCTTCCATCTCTGTCTCTATTCCACGCTCTGCACCCCTCCCCACTATCGCTCTCACCTTCTGTCTGTTCCATTCATCTTCCATCTCTGTCTTTATTCCACTCTCTGCACCTCCCCCCTCTATCGCTCTCACCTTCCCTCTGTTCCTTTCATCTTCCATAACTGTCTTTATTCCACTCTCTGCACTCCTCCCCTCAATCGCCCTCACCTTCCCTCTATTCCTTTCATCTTCCATCTCGTCTCTATTCCACGCTCTGCACCCCTTCCCTCTATCGCTCTCACCTATCGCTCTCACCTTCCCTCTGTTCCTTTCATCTTCCATATCTGTCTTTATTCCACTCTCTGCACCCCTCCCCTCTATCACCCTCACCTTCCCTGTGTTCCTTTCATCTTCCATCTCTGTCTTTATTCCACTCCCTGCACTCCTCCCCTCTATCGCCCTCACCTTCCCTGTGTTCCTTTCATCTTCCATCTCTGTCTTTATTAAACTATCTGCACTCCTCCCCTCTATCGCCCTCACCTTCCCTGTGTTCCTTTCGTCTTCCATCTCTGTCTCTATTTCATGCTCTGCACCCCTCCCCTCTATCGCCCTCACCTTCCCTGTGTTCCTTTCATCTTCCATCTCTGTCTCTATTCCACTCTCTGCACCCCTCCCCTCTATCGCTCTCACCTTCCCTCTGTTTCTTCCATCTTCCATCTCTGTCTTTATTCCACTCTCTGCACCTCCCCCCTCTATCGCTCTCACCTTCCCTCTGTTCCTTTCATCTTCCATCTCTGTCTCTATTCCACTCTCTGCACCCCCCTCTATCGCTCTCACCTTCCCTCTGTTGCTTTCATCTTCCATCTCTGTATTTATTCCACCCTCTGCACCTCCCCTCTATCGCCCTCACCTTCCCTGTGTTCCTTTCATCTTCCATCTCTGTCTCTATTCCACTCTCTGCACCCCTCCCCTCTATCGCTCTCACCTTCCCTCTGTTCCTTCCATCTTCCATCTCTGTCTTTATTCCACTCTCTGCACCTCCCCCCTCTATCGCTCTCACCTTCCCTCTGTTCCTTTCATCTTCCATCTCTGTCTCTATTCCACTCTCTGCACCCCCCTCTATCGCTCTCACCTTCCCTCTGTTCCTTTCATCTTCCATCTCTGTATTTATTCCACTCTCTGCACCTCCCCCCTCTATCGCTCTCACCTTCCCTCTGTTCCTTTCATCTTCCATCTCTGTCTCTATTCCACTCTCTGCACCCCCCTCTATCGCTCTCACCTTCCCTCTGTTCCTTTCATCTTCCATCTCTGTATTTATTCCACTCTCTGTACCTCTCCCCGTATCACTCTCACCTTAACTCTCTTCCTTTCATCTTCCATATCTGTCTTTATTCCACTCTCTGCACTCCTCCCCTCAATCGCCCTCACCTTCCCTCTATTCCTTTCATCTTCCATCTCGTCTCTATTCCACGCTCTGCACCCCTTCCCTCTATCGCTCTCACCTATCGCTCTCACCTTCCCTCTGTTCCTTTCATCTTCCATATCTGTCTTTATTCCACTCTCTGCACCCCTCCCCTCTATCACCCTCACCTTCCCTGTGTTCCTTTCATCTTCCATCTCTGTCTTTATTCCACTCCCTGCACTCCTCCCCTCTATCGCCCTCACCTTCCCTGTGTTCCTTTCATCTTCCATCTCTGTCTTTATTAAACTATCTGCACTCCTCCCCTCTATCGCCCTCACCTTCCCTGTGTTCCTTTCGTCTTCCATCTCTGTCTCTATTTCATGCTCTGCACCCCTCCCCTCTATCGCCCTCACCTTCCCTGTGTTCCTTTCATCTTCCATCTCTGTCTCTATTCCACTCTCTGCACCCCTCCCCTCTATCGCTCTCACCTTCCCTCTGTTTCTTCCATCTTCCATCTCTGTCTTTATTCCACTCTCTGCACCTCCCCCCTCTATCGCTCTCACCTTCCCTCTGTTCCTTTCATCTTCCATCTCTGTCTCTATTCCACTCTCTGCACCCCCTCTATCGCTCTCACCTTCCCTCTGTTGCTTTCATCTTCCATCTCTGTATTTATTCCACCCTCTGCACCTCCCCTCTATCGCCCTCACCTTCCCTGTGTTCCTTTCATCTTCCATCTCTGTCTCTATTCCACTCTCTGCACCCCTCCCCTCTATCGCTCTCACCTTCCCTCTGTTCCTTCCATCTTCCATCTCTGTCTTTATTCCACTCTCTGCACCTCCCCCCTCTATCGCTCTCACCTTCCCTCTGTTCCTTTCATCTTCCATCTCTGTCTCTATTCCACTCTCTGCACCCCCCTCTATCGCTCTCACCTTCCCTCTGTTCCTTTCATCTTCCATCTCTGTATTTATTCCACTCTCTGCACCTCCCCCCTCTATCGCTCTCACCTTCCCTCTGTTCCTTTCATCTTCCATCTCTGTCTCTATTCCACTCTCTGCACCCCCCTCTATCGCTCTCACCTTCCCTCTGTTCCTTTCATCTTCCATCTCTGTATTTATTCCACTCTCTGTACCTCTCCCCGTATCACTCTCACCTTAACTCTCTTCCTTTCATCTTCCATATCTGTCTCTATTCCACTCTCTGCACTTCCCCCTCTATCACTCTCACCTTCCCTCTGTTCCTTTCATCTTCCATCTCTGTATTTATTCCACTCTCTGTACCTCTCCCCGTATCACTCTCACCTTAACTCTCTTCCTTTCATCTTCCATATCTGTCTCTATTCCACTCTCTGCACTTCCCCCTCTATCACTCTCACCTTCCCTCTGTTCCTTTCATCTTCCATCTCTGTCTTTATTCCACTCTCTGCACCTCCCCCTCTATCGCCCTCACCTTCCCTGTGTTCCTTTCATCTTCCATCTCTGTCTTTATTCTACTCTCTGCACCTCCCCCCTCTATCGCTCTCACCTTCCCTGTGTTCCTTCCATCTTCCATCTCTGTCTCTATTCCACTCTCTGCACCTCTCCCCCTATCACTCTCACCTTAACTCTCTTCCTTTCATCTTCCATATCTGTCTCTATTCCACTCTCTGCACTTCCCCCCTCTATCACTCTCACCTTCCCTCTGTTCCTTTCATCTTCCATCTCTGTCTCTATTCCACTCTCAGCACCTCCCCCCTCTATCGCTCTCACCTTCCCTGTGTTCCTTTCATCTTCCATCTCTGTCTCTATTCCACTCTCTGCACCCCTCCCCTCTATCGCTCTCACCTTCCCTCTGTTCCTTCCATCTTCCATCTCTGTCTTTATTCCACTCTCTGCACCTCCCCCTCTATCGCTCTCACCTTCACTCTGTTCCTTTCATCTTCCATCTCTGTCTCTATTCCACTCTCTGCACCCCTCCCCTCTATCGCTCTCACCTTCCCTCTGTTCCTTCCATCTTCCATCTCTGTCTTTATTCCACTCTCCGCACCTCCCCCCTCTATCGCTCTCACCTTCCCTCTGTTCCTTTCATCTTCCATCTCTGTATTTATTCCACTCTCTGGACATCCCCTCTATCGCTCTCACCTTCCCTGTGTTCCTTTCATCTTCCATCTCTGTCTCTATTCCACTCTCTGCACCTCTCCCCCTATCACTCTCACCTCAACTCTCTTCCTTTCATCTTCCATATCTGTCTTATTCCACTCTCTGCACTTCCCCCCTCTTTCACTCTCACCTTCCCTCTGTTCCTTTCATCTTCCATCTCTGTCTTTATTCCACTCTCTGCACCTCCCCCTCTATCGCTCTCAGCTTCCCTCTGTTCCTTTCATCTTCCATCTCTGTCTTTATTCCACTCTCTGCACCTCCCCCTCTATCGCTCTCAGCTTCCCTCTGTTCCTTTCATCTTCCATCTCTGTCTTTATTCCACTCTCTGCACCTCCCCCTCTATCGCTCTCACCTTCCCTCTGTTCCTTTCATCTTCCATCTGTCTTTATTCCACTCTCTGCACCTCCCCCCTCTATCGTTCTCACCTTCCCTGTGTTCCTTTCATCTTCCATCTCTTTCTTTATTCCACTCTCTGCACCTCCCCCTCTATGACTCTCACCTTCCCTGTGTTCCTTTCATCTTCCATCTCTGTCTTTATTGCACTCTCTGCACCTTCCCCCTCTATCGCTCTCACCGTCCCTCTGTTCCTTTCATCTTCCATCTCTGTCTTTATTCCACTCTCTGCACCTCCCCTCTATCGCTCTCACCTTCCCTGTGTTCCTTTCATCTTCCATATCTGTCTCTATTCCACTCTCTGCACTTCCCCCCTCTATCACTCTCACCTTCCCTCTGTTCCTTTCATCTTCCATCTCTGTCTTTATTCCACTCTCTGCACCTCCCCCTCTATCGCTCTCACCTTCCCTCTGTTCCTTTCATCTTCCATCCCTGTCTTTATTCCACTCTCTGCACCTCTCCCCTATCACTCTCACCTTCCCTCTGTTCCTTTCATCTTCCATATCTGTCTTTATTCCACTCTCTGCACCTCCCCCTCTATCGCTCTCACCTTCCCTCTGTTCCTTTCATCTTCCATCTGTCTTTATTCCACTCTCTGCACCTCCCCCTCTATCGCTCTCACCTTCCCTGTGTTACTTTCATCTTCCATCTCTTTCTTTATTCCACTCTCTGCACCTCCCCCTCTATCACTCTCACCTTCCCTGTGTTCCTTTCATCTTCCATCTCTGTCTCTATTCCACTCTCTGCACCTTCCCCCTCTATCGCTCTCACCTTCCCTCTGTTCCTTTCATCTTCCATCTGTCTTTATTCGACTCTCTGCACCTCTCCCCCTATCACTCTCACCTTCCCTCTGTTCCTATCATCTTCCATCTCTGTCTTTATTCCACTCTCTGCACCCCTCCACTATATTGCGCTCACCTTCCCTCTGTTCCTTTCATCTTCCATCTCTGTCTCTATTCCATTCTCTGCACCTCCCCTCTCACCTTCCCTCTGTTCCTTTCATCTTCCATGTCTTTATTCTTCTCTCAGCCCTCCTCCCCTCTATTGCTCTCACCTTCCCCGTGTTCGTTTCATCTTCCATCTGTCTTTATTCCACTCTCTGCACCTCCCCCTCTATCGCTCTCACCTTCACTCTGTTCCTTTCATCTTCCATCTCTGTCTCTATTCCACTCTCTGCACCCCTCCCCTCTATCGCTCTCACCTTCTCTCTGTTCCTTTCATCTTCCATCTCTGTCTTTATTCCACTCTCTGCACCTCCTCCCCTCTATCGCACTCACCTTCTCTCTGTTCCTTTCATCTTCCATCTCTGTCTTTATTCCACTCTCTGCACCTCCCCCCATCGCTCTCACCTTCCCTCTGTTCCTTTCATCTCCCATCTCTGTCTCTATTCCATTCTCTGCACCTCCCCCCCTCTATCGCTCTCACCTTCCCTTTGTTCCTTTCATCTTCCATCTGTCTTCATTCCACTCTCTGCACCTCCCCCCATCGCTCTCACCTTCCCTCTGTTCCTTTCATCTTCCATCTCTGTCTCTATTCCATTCTCTGCACCTCCCCTCTCACCTTCCCTCTGTTCCTTTCATCTTCCATGTCTTTATTCTTCTCTCAGCCCTCCTCCCCTCTATTGCTCTCACCTTCCCCGTGTTCGTTTCATCTTCCATCTGTCTTTATTCCACTCTCTGCACCTCCCCCTCTATCGCTCTCACCTTCACTCTGTTCCTTTCATCTTCCATCTCTGTCTCTATTCCACTCTCTGCACCCCTCCCCTCTATCGCTCTCACCTTCTCTCTGTTCCTTTCATCTTCCATCTCTGTCTTTATTCCACTCTCTGCACCTCCTCCCCTCTATCGCACTCACCTTCTCTCTGTTCCTTTCATCTTCCATCTCTGTCTTTATTCCACTCTCTGCACCTCCCCCCATCGCTCTCACCTTCCCTCTGTTCCTTTCATCTCCCATCTCTGTCTCTATTCCATTCTCTGCACCTCCCCCCCTCAATCGCTCTCACCTTCCCTCTGTTCCTTTCATCTTCCATCTCTGTCTTTATTCCGCTCTCTGCATCCCTCCCCTCTATCGCTCTCACCTTCCCTCTGTTCCTTTCATCTTCCATATCTGTCTTTATTCCACTCTCTGCACTCCTCCCCTCAATCGCTCTCACCTTCCCTCTGTTCCTTTCATCTTCCATCTCTGTCTTTATTCCACTCACTGCAACCCTCCCCTCTATCGCTCTCACCTTCCCTCTGTTCCTTTGATCTTCCATCTCTGTCTTTATTCCACTCACTGCAACCCTCCCCTCTATCACTCTCACCTTCCCTCTGTTCCTTTCATCTTCCATCTCTGTCTTTATTCCACTGTCTGCACCTCCTCCTCTCTATCGCTCTCACCTTCCCTCTGTTCCTTTCATCTTCCATCTCTGTCTCTATTCCACGCTCTGCACCCCTCCCCACTATCGCTCTCACCTTCTGTCTGTTCCTTTCATCTTCCATCTCTGTCTTTATTCCACTCTCTGCACCTCCCCCCTCTATCGCTCTCACCTTCCCTCTGTTCCTTTCATCTTCCATAACTGTCTTTATTCCACTCTCTGCACTCCTCCCCTCAATCGCCCTCACCTTCCCTCTATTCCTTTCATCTTCCATCTCGTCTCTATTCCACGCTCTGCACCCCTCCCCTCTATCGCTCTCACCTATCGCTCTCACCTTCCCTCTGTTCCTTTCATCTTCCATATCTGTCTTTATTCCACTCTCTGCACCCCTCCCCTCTATCACCCTCACCTTCCCTGTGTTCCTTTCATCTTCCATCTCTGTCTTTATTCCACTCCCTGCACTCCTCCCCTCTATCGCCCTCACCTTCCCTGTGTTCCTTTCATCTTCCATCTCTGTCTTTATTAAACTATCTGCACTCCTCCCCTCTATCGCCCTCACCTTCCCTGTGTTCCTTTCGTCTTCCATCTCTGTCTCTATTTCATGCTCTGCACCCCTCCCCTCTATCGCCCTCACCTTCCCTGTGTTCCTTTCATCTTCCATCTCTGTCTCTATTCCACTCTCTGCACCCCTCCCCTCTATCGCTCTCACCTTCCCTCTGTTTCTTCCATCTTCCATCTCTGTCTTTATTCCACTCTCTGCACCTCCCCCCTCTATCGCTCTCACCTTCCCTCTGTTCCTTTCATCTTCCATCTCTGTCTCTATTCCACTCTCTGCACCCCCCTCTATCGCTCTCACCTTCCCTCTGTTGCTTTCATCTTCCATCTCTGTATTTATTCCACCCTCTGCACCTCCCCTCTATCGCCCTCACCTTCCCTGTGTTCCTTTCATCTTCCATCTCTGTCTCTATTCCACTCTCTGCACCCCTCCCCTCTATCGCTCTCACCTTCCCTCTGTTCCTTCCATCTTCCATCTCTGTCTTTATTCCACTCTCTGCACCTCCCCCCTCTATCGCTCTCACCTTCCCTCTGTTCCTTTCATCTTCCATCTCTGTATTTATTCCACTCTCTGTACCTCTCCCCGTATCACTCTCACCTTAACTCTCTTCCTTTCATCTTCCATATCTGTCTCTATTCCACTCTCTGCACTTCCCCCTCTATCACTCTCACCTTCCCTCTGTTCCTTTCATCTTCCATCTCTGTCTTTATTCCACTCTCTGCACCTCCCCCTCTATCGCTCTCAGCTTCCACCTGTTCCTTTCATCTTCCATCTCTGTCTCTATTCCACTCTCTGCACCTCTCCCCCTATCACTCTCACCTTAACTCTCTTCCTTTCATCTTCCATATCTGTCTCTATTCCACTCTCTGCACTTCCCCCTCTATCACTCTCACCTTCCCTCTGTTCCTTTCATCTTCCATCTCTGTCTTTATTCCACTCTCTGCACCTCCCCCTCTATCGCCCTCACCTTCCCTGTGTTCCTTTCATCTTCCATCTCTGTCTTTATTCTACTCTCTGCACCTCCCCCCTCTATCGCTCTCACCTTCCCTCTGTTCCTTTCATCTTCCATCTCTGTCTCTATTCCACTCTCTGCACCCCCTCTATCGCTCTCACCTTCCCTCTGTTCCTTTCATCTTCCATCTCTGTATTTATTCCACTCTCTGCACCTCCCCTCTATCGCTCTCACCTTCCCTGTGTTCCTTCCATCCTCCATCTCTGTCTCTATTCCACTCTCTGCACCTCTCCCCCTATCACTCTCACCTTAACTCTCTTCCTTTCATCTTCCATATCTGTCTCTATTCCACTTTCTGCACTTCCCCCCTCTATCACTCTCACCTTCCCTCTGTTCCTTTCATCTTCCATCTCTGTCTCTATTCCACTCTCAGCACCTCCCCCCTCTATCGCTCTCACCTTCCCTGTGTTCCTTTCATCTTCCATCTCTGTCTCTATTCCACTCTCTGCACCCCTCCCCTCTATCGGTCTCACCTTCCCTCTGTTCCTTCCATCTTCCATCTCTGTCTTTATTCCACTCTCTGCACCTCCCCCTCTATCGCTCTCACCTTCACTCTGTTCCTTTCATCTTCCATCTCTGTCTCTATTCCACTCTCTGCACCCCTCCCCTCTATCGCTCTCACCTTCCCTCTGTTCCTTCCATCTTCCATCTCTGTCTTTATTCCACTCTCCGCACCTCCCCCCTCTATCGCTCTCACCTTCCCTCTGTTCCTTTCATCTTCCATCTCTGTATTTATTCCACTCTCTGGACATCCCCTCTATCGCTCTCACCTTCCCTGTGTTCCTTTCATCTTCCATCTCTGTCTCTATTCCACTCTCTGCACCTCTCCCCCTATCACTCTCACCTCAACTCCCTTCCTTTCATCTTCCATATCTGTCTTATTCCACTCTCTGCACTTCCCCCCTCTTTCACTCTCACCTTCCCTCTGTTCCTTTCATCTTCCATCTCTGTCTTTATTCCACTCTCTGCACCTCCCCCTCTATCGCTCTCAGCTTCCCTCTGTTCCTTTCATCTTCCATCTCTGTCTTTATTCCACTCTCTGCACCTCCCCCTCTATCGCTCTCAGCTTCCCTCTGTTCCTTTCATCTTCCATCTCTGTCTTTATTCCACTCTCTGCACCTCCCCCTCTATCACTCTCACCTTCCCTCTGTTCCTTTCATCTTCCATCTGTCTTTATTCCACTCTCTGCACCTCCCCCCTCTATCGTTCTCACCTTCCCTGTGTTCCTTTCATCTTCCATCTCTTTCTTTATTCCACTCTCTGCACCTCCCCCTCTATGACTCTCACCTTCCCTGTGTTCCTTTCATCTTCCATCTCTGTCTTTATTGCACTCTCTGCACCTTCCCCCTCTATCGCTCTCACCGTCCCTCTATTCCTTTCATCTTCCATCTCTGTCTTTATTCCACTCTCTGCACCTCCCCTCTATCGCTCTCACCTTCCCTGTGTTCCTTTCATCTTCCATATCTGTCTCTATTCCACTCTCTGCACTTCCCCCCTCTATCACTCTCACCTTCCCTCTGTTCCTTTCATCTTCCATCTCTGTCTTTATTCCACTCTCTGCACCTCCCCCTCTATCGCTCTCACCTTCCCTCTGTTCCTTTCATCTTCCATCTCTGTCTTTATTCCACTCTCTGCACCTCTCCCCTATCACTCTCACCTTCCCTCTGTTCCTTTCATCTTCCATATCTGTCTTTATTCCACTCTCTGCACCTCCCCCTCTATCGCTCTCACCTTCCCTCTGTTCCTTTCATCTTCCATCTGTCTTTATTCCACTCTCTGCACCTCCCCCCTCTATCGCTCTCACCTTCCCTGTGTTACTTTCATCTTCCATCTCTTTCTTTATTCCACTCTCTGCACCTTCCCCTCTATCACTCTCACCTTCCCTGTGTTCCTTTCATCTTCCATCTCTGTCTCTATTCCACTCTCTGCACCTTCCCCCTCTATCGCTCTCACCTTCCCTCTGTTCCTTTCATCTTCCATCTGTCTTTATTCGACTCTCTGCACCTCTCCCCCTATCACTCTCACCTTCCCTCTGTTCCTATCATCTTCCATCTCTGTCTTTATTCCACTCTCTGCACCCCTCCACTATATTGCGCTCACCTTCCCTCTGTTCCTTTCATCTTCCATCTCTGTCTCTATTCCATTCTCTGCACCTCCCCTCTCACCTTCCCTCTGTTCCTTTCATCTTCCATGTCTTTATTCTTCTCTCAGCCCTCCTCCCCTCTATTGCTCTCACCTTCCCTGTGTTCGTTTCATCTTCCATCTGTCTTTATTCCACTCTCTGCACCTCCCCCTCTATCGCTCTCACCTTCACTCTGTTCCTTTCATCTTCCATCTCTGTCTCTATTCCACTCTCTGCACCCCTCCCCTCTATCGCTCTCACCTTCCCTCTGTTCCTTCCATCTTCCATCTCTGTCTTTATTCCACTCTCCGCACCTCCCCCCTCTATCGCTCTCACCTTCCCTCTGTTCCTTTCATCTTCCATCTCTGTATTTAATCCACTCTCTGGACATCCCCTCTATCGCTCTCAGCTTCCCTCTGTTCCTTTCATCTTCCATCTCTGTCTTTATTCCACTCTCTGCACCTCCCCCTCTATCGCTCTCAGCTTCCCTCTGTTCCTTTAATCTTCCATCTCTGTCTTTATTCCACTCTCTGCACCTCCCCCTCTATCGCTCTCACCTTCCCTCTGTTCCTTTCATCTTCCATCTGTCTTTATTCCACTCTCTGCACCTCCCCCCTCTATCGTTCTCACCTTCCCTGTGTTCCTTTCATCTTCCATCTCTTTCTTTATTCCACTCTCTGCAACTCCCCCTCTATGACTCTCACCTTCCCTGTGTTCCTTTCATCTTCCATCTCTGTCTCTATTGCACTCTCTGCACCTTCCCCCTCTATCGCTCTCACCGTCCCTCTGTTCCTTTCATCTTCCATCTCTGTCTTTATTCCACTCTCTGCACCTCCCCTCTATCGCTCTCACCTTCCCTGTGTTCCTTTCATCTTCCATATCTGTCTCTATTCCACTCTCTGCACTTCCCCCCTCTATCACTCTCACCTTCGCTCTGTTCCTTTCATCTTCCATCTCTGTCTTTATTCCACTCTCTGCACCTCCCCCTCTATCGCTCTCACCTTCCCTCTGTTCCTTTCATCTTCCATATCTGTCTTTATTCCACTCTCTGCACCTCCCCCTCTATCGCTCTCACCTTCCCTCTGTTCCTTTCATCTTCCATCTGTCTTTATTACACTCTCTGCACCTCCCCCCTCTATCGCTCTCACCTTCCCTGTGTTACTTTCATCTTCCATCTCTTTCTTTATTCCACTCTCTGCACCTCCCCGTCTATCACTCTCACCTTCCCTGTGTTCCTTTCATCTTCCATCTCTGTCTCTATTCCACTCTCTGCACCTTCCCCCTCTATCGCTCTCACCTTCCCTCTGTTCCTTTCATCTTCCATCTGTCTTTATTCGACTCTCTGCACCTCTCCCCCATCACTCTCACCTTCCCTCTGTTCCTATCATCTTCCATCTCTGTCTTTATTCCACTCTCTGCACCCCTCCACTATATTGCGCTCACCTTCCCTCTGTTCCTTTCATCTTCCATCTCTGTCTCTATTCCATTCTCTGCACCTCCCCTCTCACCTTCCCTCTGTTCCTTTCATCTTCCATGTCTTTATTCTTCTCTCAGCCCTCCTCCCCTCTATTGCTCTCACCTTCCCTGTGTTCGTTTCATCTTCCATCTGTCTTTATTCCACTGTCTGCACCTCCCTCCTCTATCGCTCTCACCTTCCCTGTGTTCCTTTCTTCTTCCATCTCTGTCTTTATTCCACTCTCTGCACCTCCCCCCTCTATCGCTCTCACCTTCCCTGTGTTCCTTTCATCTTCCATCTCTGTCTTTATTCCCCTCTCTGCACCCCTACCCTCTATCGCCCTCACCTTCCGTGTGTTCCTTTCATCTTCCATCTCTGTCTCTATTCCACTCTCTGTACCCCTCCCCTCTATCGCTCTCACCTTCCCTCTGTTCCTTCCATCTTCCATCTCTGTCTTTATTCCACTCTCTGCACCTCCCCTCTCACCTTCCCTGTGTTCCTTTCCTCTTCCATTTCGGTCTTTATTCCACTCTCTGCACCCCTCACCTCTATCGCCCTCACCTTTCCTGTGTTCCTTTCATCTTCCATCTCTGTCCTTATTCCACTCTCTGCACCCCTCCCCTCTATCGCCCTCACCTTCCCTGTGTTCCTTTCATCTTCCATCTCTGTCTCTATCCCACTCTCTGAACCCCTCCCATCTATCGCTCTCACCTTCCCTCTGTTCCTTCCATCTTCCATCTCTGTCTCTATTCCATTCTCTGCACCTCCCCTCTCACCTTCCCTCTGTTCCTTTCATCTTCCATGTCTTTATTCCACTCTCTGCCCTCCTCCCCTCTATTGCTCTCACCTTCCCTGTGTTCGTTTCATCTTCCATCTGTCTTTATTCCACTCTCTGCACCTCCCCCCTCTATCGCTCTCACCTTCCCTGTGTTCCTTTCTTCCTCCATCTCTGTCTTTATTCCACTCTCTGCACCCCTCCCCTCTATCGCTCTCACCTTCCATCTGTTCCTTCCATCTTCCATCTCTGTCTCTATTCCATTCTCTGCACCTCCCCTCTCACCTTCCCTCTGTTCCTTTCATCTTCCATGTCTTTATTCCACTCTCTGCCCTCCTCCCCTCTATCGCACTCACCTTCCCTGTGTTCCTTTCATCTTCCATCTCTGTCTCTATTCCACTCTCTGCACCTCTCCCCCTATCACTCTCACCTTAACTCTCTTCCTTTCATCTTCCATATCTGTCTCTATTCCACTCTCTGCACTCCCCCCCTCTATCACTCTCACCTTCCCTCTGTTCCTTTCATCTTCCATCTCTGTCTTTATTCCACTCTCTGCACCTCCCCCTCTATCGCTCTCAGCTTCCCTCTGTTCCTTTCATCTTCCATCTGTCTTTATTCCACTCTCTGCACCACCCACCTCTATCGCTCTCACCTTCCCTGTGTTCCTTTCATCTTCCATCTCTTTCTTTATTCCACTCTCTGCACCTCCCCCACTATCACTCTCACCTTCCCTGTGTTCCTTTCATCTTCCATCTCTGTCTCTATTCCACTCTCGACCTTCCCCCTCTATCGCTCTCACCTTCCCTCTGTTCCTTTCATCTTCCATCTGTCTTTATTCGACTCTCTGCACCTCTCCCCCTATCACTCTCACCTTCCCTCTGTTCCTATCATCTTCCATCTCTTTCTTTATTCCACTCTCTGCACCCCTCCCGTCTATCGCTCTCACCTTCCCTGTGTTCCTTTCATCTTCCATCTCTGTCTTTATTCCACTCTCTGCACCCCTCCCCTCTATTGTTCTCACCTTCCCTGTGTTCGTTTCATCTTCCATCTCTGTCTTTATTCCACTCTCTGCACCACCCCCCTCTATCGCTCTCACCTTCCCTGTGTTCCTTTCATCTTCCATCTCTGTCCTTATTCCCCTCTCTGCACCCCTACCCTCTATCGCCCTCACCTTCCCTGTGTTCCTTTCATCTTCCATCTCTGTCTCCAATCCATGCTCTTCACCCCTCCCCTCTATCGCCCTCACCTTCCCTGTGTTCTTTTCATCTTCCATCTCCGTCTTTATTCCACTCTCTGCACCCCTCCCCTCTATCGCTCTCACCTTCCCTCTGTTCCTTCCATCTTCCATCTCTGTCTTTATTCCACTCTCTGCACCTCCCCTCTCACCTTCCCTCTGTTCCTTTCATCTTCCATGTCTTTATTCCACTCTCTGCCCTCCTCCCCTCTATCGCACTCACCTTCCCTGTGTTCGTTTCATCTTCCATCTGTCTTTATTCCACTCTCTGCACCTCCCCCACTATCACTCTCACCTTCCCTGTGTTCCTTTCATCTTCCATCTCTGTCTCTATTCCACTCTCTGCACCTTCCCCCTCTATCGCTCTCACCTTCCCTCTGTTCCTTTCATCTTCCATCTGTCTTTATTCGACTCTCTGCACCTCTCCCCCTATCACTCTCACCTTCCCTCTGTTCCTATCATCTTCCATCTCTGTCTTTATTCCACTCTCTGCACCTTCCCCTCTATCGCTCTCACCTTCCCTCTGTTCCTTTCATCTTCCAACTCTGTCTTTATTCCACTCTCTGCACCCCTCCCGTCTATCGCTCTCACCTTCCGTGTGTTCCTTTCATCTTCCATCTCTGTCTTTATTCCACTCTCTGCACCCCTCCCCTCTATTGTTCTCACCTTCCCTGTGTTCGTTTCATCTTCCATCTCTGTCTTTATTCCACTCTCTGCACCACCCCCCTCTATCGCTCTCACCTTCCCTGTGTTCCTTTCATCTTCCATCTCTGTCCTTATTCCCCTCTCTGCACCCCTACCCTCTATCGCCCTCACCTTCCCTGTGTTCCCTTCATCTTCCATCTCTGTCTCCAATCCATGCTCTTCACCCCTCCCCTCTATCGCCCTCACCTTCCCTGTGTTCTTTTCATCTTCCATCTCCGTCTTTATTCCACTCTCTGCACCCCTCCCCTCTATCGCTCTCACCTTCCCTCTGTTCCTTCCATCTTCCATCTCTGTCTTTATTCCACTCTCTGCACCTCCCGTCTCACCTTCCCTCTGTTCCTTTCATCTTCCATGTCTTTATTCCACTCTCTGCCCTCCTCCCCTCTATTGCTCTCACCTTCACTGTGTTCGTTTCATCTTCCATCTGTCTTTATTCCACTCTCTGCACCTCCCCCCTCTATCGCTCTCACCTTCCCTGTGTTCCTTTCCTCTTCCATCTCTGTCTTTATTCCACTCTCTGCACCTCCCCCTCTATCGCCCTCACCTTCCCTGTGTTCCTTTGATCTTCCATCTCTGTCTCTATCCCACTCTCTGAACCCCTCCCCTCTATCGCTCTCACCTTCCCTCTGTTCCGTCCATCTTCCATCTCTGTCTCTATTCCATTCTCTGCACCTCCCCTCTCACCTTCCCTCTGTTCCTTTCATCTTCCATGTCTTTATTCCACTCTCGGCCATTCTCCCCTCTATTGCTCTCACCTTCCCTGTGTTCGTTTCATCTTCCATCTGTCTTTATTCCACTCTCTGCACCTCCCCCCTCTATCGCTCTCACCTTCCCTTTCTTCCTTTCATCTTCCATCTGTCTTTATTCCACTCTCTGCACCCGTCCCCTCTATCGCTCTCAACTTCCCTGTGTTCCTTTCATCTTCCATCTGTCTTTATTCCACTCTCTGCACCTCCTCCTCTCTATCGCTCTCACCTTCCCTTAGTTCCTTTCATCTTCCATCTGTATTTTTTCCACTCTCTGCACCCCTCCCCTCTATCGCTCTCACCTTCCCTATGTTCCTTTCATCTTCCATCTGTCTTTATTCCACTCTCTGCACCTCCCCCCTCTATCGCTCTCACCTTCCCTGTGTTCCTTTCATCTTCCATCTCTTTCTTTATTCCACTCTCTGCACCTCCCCCTCTATCACTCTCACCTTCCCTGTGTTCCTTTCATCTTCCATCTCTGTCTCGATTCCACTGTCTGCACCTTCCCCCTCTATCGCGCTCACCTTCCCTCTGTTCCTTTCATCTTCCATCTCTGTCTCTATTCCATTCTCTGCACCTCCCCTCTCACCTTCCCTCTGTTCCTTTCATCTTCCATGTCTTTATTCTTCTCTCAGCCCTCCTCCCCTCTATTGCTCTCACCTTCCCTGTGTTCCTTTCGTCTTCCATCTCTGTCTCCAATCCATGCTCTTCACCCCTCCCCTCTATCGCCCTCACCTTCCCTCTGTTCCTTTCATCTTCCATCTGTCTTTATTCGACTCTCTGCACCTCTCCCCCTATCACTCTCACCTTCCCTCTGTTCCTATCATCTTCCATCTCTGTCTTTATTCCACTCTCTGCACCCCTCCACTATATCGCGCTCACCTTCCCTCTGTTCCTTCCATCTTCCATCTCTGTCTCTATTCCATTCTCTGCACCTCCCCTCTCACCTTCCCTCTGTTCCTTTCATCTTCCATGTCTTTATTCTTCTCTCAGCCCTCCTCCCCTCTATTGCTCTCACCTTCCCTGTGTTCCTTTCGTCTTCCATCTCTGTCTCGATTCCACTCTCTGCACCTCCCCCCTCTATCGCTCTCACCTTCCCTCTGTTCCTTTCATCTTCCATCTGTCTTTATTCGACTCTCTGCACCTCTCCCCCTATCACTCTCACCTTCCCTCTGTTCCTATCATCTTCCATCTCTGTCTTTATTCCACTCTCTGCACCCCTCCACTATATCGCGCTAACCTTCCCTCTGTTCCTTCCATCTTCCATCTCTGTCTCTATTCCATTCTCTGCACCTCCCCTCTCACCTTCCCTCTGTTCCTTTCATCTTCCATGTCTTTATTCCACTCTCGGCCATTCTCCCCTCTATTGCTCTCACCTTCCCTGTGTTCGTTTCATCTTCCATCTGTCTTTATTCCACTCTCTGCACCTCCCCCCTCTATCGCTCTCACCTTTCCTTTGTTCCTTTCATCTTCCATCTGTCTTTATTCCACTCTCTGCACCCCTCCCCTCTATCGCTCTCAACTTCCCTGTGTTCCTTTCATCTTCCATCTGTCTTTATTCCACTCTCTGCACCTCCTCCTCTCTATCGCTCTCACCTTCCCTTAGTTCCTTTCATCTTCCATCTGTCTTTATTCCACTCTCTGCACCCCTCCCCTCTATCGCTCTCACCTTCCCTATGTTCCTTTCATCTTCCATCTGTCTTTATTCCACTCTCTGCACCTCCCCCCTCTATCGCTCTCACCTTCCCTGTGTTCCTTTCATCTTCCATCTCTTTCTTTATTCCACTCTCTGCACCTCCCCCTCTATCACTGTCACCTTCCCTGTGTTCCTTTCATCTTCCATCTCTGTCTCGATTCCACTCTCTGCACCTTCCCCCTCTATCGCTCTCACCTTCCCTCTGTTCCTTTCATCTTCCATCTGTCTTTATTCGACTCTCTGCACCTCTCCCCCTATCACTCTCACCTTCCCTCTGTTCCTATCATCTTCCATCTCTGTCTTTATTCCACTCTCTGCACCCCTCCACTATATCGCGCTCACCTTCCCTCTGTTCCTTTCATCTTCCATCTCTGTCTCTATTCCATTCTCTGCACCTCCCCTCTCACCTTCCCTCTGTTCCTTTCATCTTCCATGTCTTTATTCTTCTCTCAGCCCTCCTCCCCTCTATTGCTCTCACCTTCCCTGTGTTCTTTTCGTCTTCCATCTCTGTCTCCAATCCATGCTCTTCACCCCTCCCCTCTATCGCCCTCACCTTCCCTGTGTTCCTTTCTTCTTCCACCTCTGTCTTTATTCCACTCTCTGCACCTCCCCCTCTATCGCTCTCACCTTCCCTGTGTTCCTTTCATCTTCCATCTCTGTCTCTATTCCACTCTCTGCACCCCTCACCTCTATCGCTCTCACCTTCCCTGTGTTCTTTTCATCTTCCATCTCTGTCTCTATTCCACTCTCTGCACCCCTCCCCTCTATCGCTCTCACCTTCCCTCTGTTACTTCCATCTTCCATCTCTGTCTTTATTCCACTCTCTGCACCTCCCCTCTCACCTTCCCTCTGTTCCTTTCATCTTCCATGTCTTTATTCCACTCTCTGCCCTCCTCCCCTCTATTGCTCTTACCTTCCCTGTGTTCCTTTCATCTTCCATCTGTCTTTATTCCACTCTCTGCACCTCCCCCCTCTATCGCTCTCACCTTCCCTATGTTCCTTTCATCTTCCATCTCCGACTTTATTCCACTCTCTGCACCTCCTCCTCTCACCTTCCCTCTGTTCCTTTCATCTTCCATGTCTTTATTCCACTCTCTGCCCTCCTCCCCTCTATTGCTCTCACCTTTCCTGTGTTCGTTTCATCTTCCATCTGTCTTTATTCCACTCTCTGCACCTCCCCCCTCTATCGCTCTCACCTTCCCTGTGTTCCTTTCATCTTCCATCTCTGTCTTTATTCCACTCTCTGCACCTCCCCCCTCTATCGCTCTCACCTTCCCTGTGTTCCTTTCATCTTCCATTTCGGTCTTTATTCCACTCTCTGCACCCCTCACCTCTATCGCCCTCACCTTTCCTGTGTTCCTTTCATCTTCCATCTCTGTCCTTATTCCACTCTCTGCACCCCTCCCCTCTATCGCCCTCACCTTCCCTGTGTTCCTTTCATCTTCCATCTCTGTCTCTATCCCACTCTCTGAACCCCTCCCCTCTATCGCTCTCACCTTCCCTCTATTCCTTCCATCTTCCATCTCTGTCTCTATTCCATTCTCTGCACCTCCCCTCTCACCTTCCCTCTGTTACTTTCATCTTCCATGTCTTTATTCCACTCTCTGCCCTCCTCCCCTCTATTGCTCTCACCTTTCCTGTGTTCGTTTCATCTTCCATCTGTCTTTATTCCACTCTCTGCACCTCCCCCCTCTATCGCTCTCACCTTCCCTGTGTTCCTTTCTTCCTCCATCTCTGTCTTTATTCCACTCTCTGCACCCCTCCCCTCTATCGCTCTCACCTTCCATCTGTTCCTTCCATCTTCCATCTCTGTCTTTATTCCACTCTCTGCACCCCTCCCCTCTATCGCCCTCACCTTCCCTGTGTTCCTTTCATCTTCCATCTCTGTCTCTAATCCATGCTCTGCACCCCTCCCCTCTATCGCCCTCACCTTCCCTGTGTTCCTTTCATCTTCCATCTCTGTCTCTATTCCACTCTCTGCACCCCTCCCCTCTATCGCCCTCACCTTCCCTGTGTTCCTTTCATCTTCCATCTCTGTCTCTAATCCATGCTCTGCACCCCTCCCCTCTATCACGCTCACCTTCCCTCTGTTCATTTCATCTTCCATCACTGTCTTTATTCCAATCTCTGCACCTCCCCTCTATCGCTCTCACCTTCCCTCTGTTCCTTTCATCTTCCATCTCTGTCTTTATTCCACTCTCTGCACATCCCCCTCTATCGCTCTCACTTTCCCTCTGTTCCTTTCATCTTCCAACTCTGTCTTTATTCCACTCTCTGCACCTCTCCCCCGATCACTCTCACCTTCCCTCTGTTCCTTTCATCTTCCATTCGTGTCTTTATTCCACTCTCTGCACCTCCCCCTCTATCGCTCTCACCTTCCCTGTGTTCCTTTCATCTTCCATATCTGTCTCTATTCCACTCTCTGCACTTCCCCCTCTATCACTCTCACCTTCCCTCTGTTCCTTTCATCTTCCATCTCTGTCTTTATTCCACTCTCTGCACCTCCCCCTCTATCGCTCTCAGCTTCCCTCTGTTCCTTTCATCTTCCATCTCTGTCCCTATTCCACTCTCTGCACCTCTCCCCCTATCACTCTCACCTTAACTCTCTTCCTTTCATCTTCCATATCTGTCTCTATTCCACTCTCTGCACTTCCCCCTCTATCACTCTCACCTTCCCTCTGTTCCTTTCATCTTCCATCTCTGTCTTTATTCCACTCTCTGCACCTCCCCCTCTATCGCCCTCACCTTCCCTGTGTTCCTTTCATCTTCCATCTCTGTCTTTATTCTACTCTCTGCACCTCCCCCCTCTATCGCTCTCACCTTCCCTCTGTTCCTTTCATCTTCCTTCTCTGTCTCTATTCCACTCTCTGCACCCCCCCTATCGCTCTCACCTTCCCTCTGTTCCTTTCATCTTCCATCTCTGTATTTATTCCACTCTCTGCACCTCCCCTCTATCGCTCTCACCTTCCCTGTGTTCCTTCCATCTTCCATCTCTGTCTCTATTCCACTCTCTGCACCTCTCCCCCTATCACTCTCACCTTAACTCTCTTCCTTTCATCTTCCATATCTGTCTCTATTCCACTCTCTGCACTTCCCCCCTCTATCACTCTCACCTTCCCTCTGTTCCTTTCATCTTCCATCTCTGTCTCTATTCCACTCTCAGCACCTCCCCCCTCTATCGCTCTCACCTTCCCTGTGTTCCTTTCATCTTCCATCTCTGTCTCTATTCCACTCTCTGCACCCCTCCCCTCTATCGCTCTCACCTTCCCTCTGTTCCTTCCATCTTCCATCTCTGTCTTTATTCCACTCTCTGCACCTCCCCCTCTATCGCTCTCACCTTCACTCTGTTCCTTTCATCTTCCATCTCTGTCTCTATTCCACTCTCTGCACCCCTCCCCTCTATCGCTCTCACCTTCCCTCTGTTCCTTCCATCTTCCATCTCTGTCTTTATTCCACTCTCCGCACCTCCCCCCTCTATCGCTCTCACCTTCCCTCTGTTCCTTTCATCTTCCATCTCTGTATTTATTCCACTCTCTGGACATCACCTCTATCGCTCTCACCTTCCCTGTGTTCCTTTCATCTTCCATCTCTGTCTCTATTCCACTCTCTGCACCTCTCCCCCTATCACTCTCACCTCAACTCTCTTCCTTTCATCTTCCATATCTGTCTTATTCCACTCTCTGCACTTCCCCCCTCTTTCACTCTCACCTTCCCTCTGTTCCTTTCATCTTCCATCTCTGTCTTTATTCCACTCTCTGCACCTCCCCCTCTATCGCTCTCAGCTTCCCTCTGTTCCTTTCATCTTCCATCTCTGTCTTTATTCCACTCTCTGCACCTTCCCCTCTATCGCTCTCAGCTTCCCTCTGTTCCTTTCATCTTCCATCTCTGTCTTTATTCCACTCTCTGCACCTCCCCCTCTATCGCTCTCACCTTCCCTCTGTTCCTTTCATCTTCCATCTGTCTTTATTCCACTCTCTGCACCTCCCCCCTCTATCGTTCTCACCTTCCCTGTGTTCCTTTCATCTTCCATCTCTTTCTTTATTCCACTCTCTTCACCTCCCCCTCTATGACTCTCACCTTCCCTGTGTTCCTTTCATCTTCCATCTCTGTCTTTATTGCACTCTCTGCACCTTCCCCCTCTATCGCTCTCACCGTCCCTCTGTTCCTTTCATCTTCCATCTCTGTCTTTATTCCACTCTCTGCACCTCCCCTCTATCGCTCTCACCTTCCCTGTGTTCCTTTCATCTTCCATATCTGTCTCTATTCCACTCTCTGCACTTCCCCCCTCTATCACTCTTACCTTCCCTCTGTTCCTTTCATCTTCCATCTCTGTCTTTATTCCACTCTCTGCACCTCCCCCTCTATAGCTCTCACCTTCCCTCTGTTCCTTTCATCTTCCATCCCTGTCTTTATTCCACTCTCTGCACCTCTCCCCTATCACTCTCACCTTCCCTCTGTTCCTTTCATCTTCCATATCT
The DNA here is from genome assembly GCF_040938575.1 of Ambystoma mexicanum. Taxonomy (NCBI): domain Eukaryota; kingdom Metazoa; phylum Chordata; class Amphibia; order Caudata; family Ambystomatidae; genus Ambystoma; species Ambystoma mexicanum. Next base: position 1,679,936,408 of record NC_090937.1, read on the forward strand.
GTCTTTATTCCACTCTCTGCACCTCCCCCTCTATCGCTCTCACCTTCCCTCTGTTCCTTTCATCTTCCATCTGTCTTTATTCCACTCTCTGCACCTCCCCCCTCTATCGCTCTCACCTTCCCTGTGTTACTTTCATCTTCCATCTCTTTCTTTATTCCACTCTCTGCACCTCCCCCTCTATCACTCTCACCTTCCCTGTGTTCCTTTCATCTTCCATCTCTGTCTCTATTCCACTCTCTGCACCTTCCCCCTCTATCGCTCTCACCTTCCCTCTGTTCCTTTCATCTTCCATCTGTCTTTATTCGACTCTCTGCACCTCTCCCCCTATCACTCTCACCTTCCCTCTGTTCCTATCATCTTCCATCTCTGTCTTTATTCCACTCTCTGCACCCCTCCACTATATTGCGCTCACCTTCCCTCTGTTCCTTTCATCTTCCATCTCTGTCTCTATTCCATTCTCTGCACCTCCCCTCTCACCTTCCCTCTGTTCCTTTCATCTTCCATGTCTTTATTCTTCTCTCAGCCCTCCTCCCCTCTATTGCTCTCACCTTCCCCGTGTTCGTTTCATCTTCCATCTGTCTTTATTCCACTCTCTGCACCTCCCCCTCTATCGCTCTCACCTTCACTCTGTTCCTTTCATCTTCCATCTCTGTCTCTATTCCACTCTCTGCACCCCTCCCCTCTATCGCTCTCACCTTCTCTCTGTTCCTTTCATCTTCCATCTCTGTCTTTATTCCACTCTCTGCACCTCCTCCCCTCTATCGCACTCACCTTCTCTCTGTTCCTTTCATCTTCCATCTCTGTCTTTATTCCACTCTCTGCACCTCCCCCCCATCGCTCTCACCTTCCCTCTGTTCCTTTCATCTCCCATCTCTGTCTCTATTCCATTCTCTGCACCTCCCCCCCTCTATCGCTCTCACCTTCCCTTTGTTCCTTTCATCTTCCATCTGTCTTCATTCCACTCTCTGCACCTCCCCCCTATCGCTCTCACCTTCCCTCTGTTCCTTTCATCTTCCATATCTGTCTTTATTCCACTCTCTGCACTCCTCCCCTCAATCGCTCTCACCTTCCCTCTGTTCCTTTCATCTTCCATCTCTGTCTTTATTCCGCTCTCTGCATCCCTCCCCTCTATCGCTCTCACCTTCCCTCTGTTCCTTTCATATTCCATATCTGTCTTTATTCCACTCTCTGCACTCCTCCCCTCAATCGCTCTCACCTTCCCTCTGTTCCTTTCATCTTCCATCTCTGTCTTTATTCCACTCACTGCAACCCTCCCCTCTATCGCTCTCACCTTCCCTCTGTTCCTTTGATCTTCCATCTCTGTCTTTATTCCACTCACTGCAACCCTCCCCTCTATCACTCTCACCTTCCCTCTGTTCCTTTCATCTTCCATCTCTGTCTTTATTCCACTGTCTGCACCTCCTCCTCTCTATCGCTCTCACCTTCCCTCTGTTCCTTTCATCTTCCATCTCTGTCTCTATTCCACGCTCTGCACCCCTCCCCACTATCGCTCTCACCTTCTGTCTGTTCCTTTCATCTTCCATCTCTGTCTTTATTCCACTCTCTGCACCTCCCCCCTCTATCGCTCTCACCTTCCCTCTGTTCCTTTCATCTTCCATAACTGTCTTTATTCCACTCTCTGCACTCCTCCCCTCAATCGCCCTCACCTTCCCTCTATTCCTTTCATCTTCCATCTCGTCTCTATTCCACGCTCTGCACCCCTCCCCTCTATCGCTCTCACCTATCGCTCTCACCTTCCCTCTGTTCCTTTCATCTTCCATATCTGTCTTTATTCCACTCTCTGCACCCCTCCCCTCTATCACCCTCACCTTCCCTGTGTTCCTTTCATCTTCCATCTCTGTCTTTATTCCACTCCCTGCACTCCTCCCCTCTATCGCCCTCACCTTCCCTGTGTTCCTTTCATCTTCCATCTCTGTCTTTATTAAACTATCTGCACTCCTCCCCTCTATCGCCCTCACCTTCCCTGTGTTCCTTTCGTCTTCCATCTCTGTCTCTATTTCATGCTCTGCACCCCTCCCCTCTATCGCCCTCACCTTCCCTGTGTTCCTTTCATCTTCCATCTCTGTCTCTATTCCACTCTCTGCACCCCTCCCCTCTATCGCTCTCACCTTCCCTCTGTTTCTTCCATCTTCCATCTCTGTCTTTATTCCACTCTCTGCACCTCCCCCCTCTATCGCTCTCACCTTCCCTCTGTTCCTTTCATCTTCCATCTCTGTCTCTATTCCACTCTCTGCAACCCCCTCTATCGCTCTCACCTTCCCTCTGTTGCTTTCATCTTCCATCTCTGTATTTATTCCACCCTCTGCACCTCCCCTCTATCGCCCTCACCTTCCCTGTGTTCCTTTCATCTTCCATCTCTGTCTCTATTCCACTCTCTGCACCCCTCCCCTCTATCGCTCTCACCTTCCCTCTGTTCCTTTCATCTTCCATCTCTGTCTTTATTCCACTCACTGCAACCCTCCCCTCTATCGCTCTCACCTTCCCTCTGTTCCTTTCATCTTCCATCTCTGTCTTTATTCCACTGTCTGCTCCTCCTCCTCTCTATCGCTCTCACCTTCCCTCTGTTTCTTTCATCTTCCATCTCTGTCTCTATTCCACGCTCTGCACCCCTCCCCACTATCGCTCTCACCTTCTGTCTGTTCCATTCATCTTCCATCTCTGTCTTTATTCCACTCTCTGCACCTCCCCCCTCTATCGCTCTCACCTTCCCTCTGTTCCTTTCATCTTCCATAACTGTCTTTATTCCACTCTCTGCACTCCTCCCCTCAATCGCCCTCACCTTCCCTCTATTCCTTTCATCTTCCATCTCGTCTCTATTCCACGCTCTGCACCCCTTCCCTCTATCGCTCTCACCTATCGCTCTCACCTTCCCTCTGTTCCTTTCATCTTCCATATCTGTCTTTATTCCACTCTCTGCACCCCTCCCCTCTATCACCCTCACCTTCCCTGTGTTCCTTTCATCTTCCATCTCTGTCTTTATTCCACTCCCTGCACTCCTCCCCTCTATCGCCCTCACCTTCCCTGTGTTCCTTTCATCTTCCATCTCTGTCTTTATTAAACTATCTGCACTCCTCCCCTCTATCGCCCTCACCTTCCCTGTGTTCCTTTCGTCTTCCATCTCTGTCTCTATTTCATGCTCTGCACCCCTCCCCTCTATCGCCCTCACCTTCCCTGTGTTCCTTTCATCTTCCATCTCTGTCTCTATTCCACTCTCTGCACCCCTCCCCTCTATCGCTCTCACCTTCCCTCTGTTTCTTCCATCTTCCATCTCTGTCTTTATTCCACTCTCTGCACCTCCCCCCTCTATCGCTCTCACCTTCCCTCTGTTCCTTTCATCTTCCATCTCTGTCTCTATTCCACTCTCTGCACCCCCCTCTATCGCTCTCACCTTCCCTCTGTTGCTTTCATCTTCCATCTCTGTATTTATTCCACCCTCTGCACCTCCCCTCTATCGCCCTCACCTTCCCTGTGTTCCTTTCATCTTCCATCTCTGTCTCTATTCCACTCTCTGCACCCCTCCCCTCTATCGCTCTCACCTTCCCTCTGTTCCTTCCATCTTCCATCTCTGTCTTTATTCCACTCTCTGCACCTCCCCCCTCTATCGCTCTCACCTTCCCTCTGTTCCTTTCATCTTCCATCTCTGTCTCTATTCCACTCTCTGCACCCCCCTCTATCGCTCTCACCTTCCCTCTGTTCCTTTCATCTTCCATCTCTGTATTTATTCCACTCTCTGCACCTCCCCCCTCTATCGCTCTCACCTTCCCTCTGTTCCTTTCATCTTCCATCTCTGTCTCTATTCCACTCTCTGCACCCCCCTCTATCGCTCTCACCTTCCCTCTGTTCCTTTCATCTTCCATCTCTGTATTTATTCCACTCTCTGTACCTCTCCCCGTATCACTCTCACCTTAACTCTCTTCCTTTCATCTTCCATATCTGTCTCTATTCCACTCTCTGCACTTCCCCCTCTATCACTCTCACCTTCCCTCTGTTCCTTTCATCTTCCATCTCTGTCTTTATTCCACTGTCTGCTCCTCCTCCTCTCTATCGCTCTCACCTTCCCTCTGTTTCTTTCATCTTCCATCTCTGTCTCTATTCCACGCTCTGCACCCCTCCCCACTATCGCTCTCACCTTGTCTGTTCCATTCATCTTCCATCTCTGTCTTTATTCCACTCTCTGCACCTCCCCCCTCTATCGCTCTCACCTTCCCTCTGTTCCTTTCATCTTCCATAACTGTCTTTATTCCACTCTCTGCACTCCTCCCCTCAATCGCCCTCACCTTCCCTCTATTCCTTTCATCTTCCATCTCGTCTCTATTCCACGCTCTGCACCCCTTCCCTCTATCGCTCTCACCTATCGCTCTCACCTTCCCTCTGTTCCTTTCATCTTCCATATCTGTCTTTATTCCACTCTCTGCACCCCTCCCCTCTATCACCCTCACCTTCCCTGTGTTCCTTTCATCTTCCATCTCTGTCTTTATTCCACTCCCTGCACTCCTCCCCTCTATCGCCCTCACCTTCCCTGTGTTCCTTTCATCTTCCATCTCTGTCTTTATTAAACTATCTGCACTCCTCCCCTCTATCGCCCTCACCTTCCCTGTGTTCCTTTCGTCTTCCATCTCTGTCTCTATTTCATGCTCTGCACCCCTCCCCTCTATCGCCCTCACCTTCCCTGTGTTCCTTTCATCTTCCATCTCTGTCTCTATTCCACTCTCTGCACCCCTCCCCTCTATCGCTCTCACCTTCCCTCTGTTTCTTCCATCTTCCATCTCTGTCTTTATTCCACTCTCTGCACCTCCCCCCTCTATCGCTCTCACCTTCCCTCTGTTCCTTTCATCTTCCATCTCTGTCTCTATTCCACTCTCTGCACCCCCCTCTATCGCTCTCACCTTCCCTCTGTTGCTTTCATCTTCCATCTCTGTATTTATTCCACCCTCTGCACCTCCCCTCTATCGCCCTCACCTTCCCTGTGTTCCTTTCATCTTCCATCTCTGTCTCTATTCCACTCTCTGCACCCCTCCCCTCTATCGCTCTCACCTTCCCTCTGTTCCTTCCATCTTCCATCTCTGTCTTTATTCCACTCTCTGCACCTCCCCCCTCTATCGCTCTCACCTTCCCTCTGTTCCTTTCATCTTCCATCTCTGTCTCTATTCCACTCTCTGCACCCCCCTCTATCGCTCTCACCTTCCCTCTGTTCCTTTCATCTTCCATCTCTGTATTTATTCCACTCTCTGCACCTCCCCCCTCTATCGCTCTCACCTTCCCTCTGTTCCTTTCATCTTCCATCTCTGTCTCTATTCCACTCTCTGCACCCCCCTCTATCGCTCTCACCTTCCCTCTGTTCCTTTCATCTTCCATCTCTGTATTTATTCCACTCTCTGTACCTCTCCCCGTATCACTCTCACCTTAACTCTCTTCCTTTCATCTTCCATATCTGTCTTTATTCCACTCTCTGCACTCCTCCCCTCAATCGCCCTCACCTTCCCTCTATTCCTTTCATCTTCCATCTCGTCTCTATTCCACGCTCTGCACCCCTTCCCTCTATCGCTCTCACCTATCGCTCTCACCTTCCCTCTGTTCCTTTCATCTTCCATATCTGTCTTTATTCCACTCTCTGCACCCCTCCCCTCTATCACCCTCACCTTCCCTGTGTTCCTTTCATCTTCCATCTCTGTCTTTATTCCACTCCCTGCACTCCTCCCCTCTATCGCCCTCACCTTCCCTGTGTTCCTTTCATCTTCCATCTCTGTCTTTATTAAACTATCTGCACTCCTCCCCTCTATCGCCCTCACCTTCCCTGTGTTCCTTTCGTCTTCCATCTCTGTCTCTATTTCATGCTCTGCACCCCTCCCCTCTATCGCCCTCACCTTCCCTGTGTTCCTTTCATCTTCCATCTCTGTCTCTATTCCACTCTCTGCACCCCTCCCCTCTATCGCTCTCACCTTCCCTCTGTTTCTTCCATCTTCCATCTCTGTCTTTATTCCACTCTCTGCACCTCCCCCCTCTATCGCTCTCACCTTCCCTCTGTTCCTTTCATCTTCCATCTCTGTCTCTATTCCACTCTCTGCACCCCCCTCTATCGCTCTCACCTTCCCTCTGTTGCTTTCATCTTCCATCTCTGTATTTATTCCACCCTCTGCACCTCCCCTCTATCGCCCTCACCTTCCCTGTGTTCCTTTCATCTTCCATCTCTGTCTCTATTCCACTCTCTGCACCCCTCCCCTCTATCGCTCTCACCTTCCCTCTGTTCCTTCCATCTTCCATCTCTGTCTTTATTCCACTCTCTGCACCTCCCCCCTCTATCGCTCTCACCTTCCCTCTGTTCCTTTCATCTTCCATCTCTGTCTCTATTCCACTCTCTGCACCCCCCTCTATCGCTCTCACCTTCCCTCTGTTCCTTTCATCTTCCATCTCTGTATTTATTCCACTCTCTGCACCTCCCCCCTCTATCGCTCTCACCTTCCCTCTGTTCCTTTCATCTTCCATCTCTGTCTCTATTCCACTCTCTGCACCCCCCTCTATCGCTCTCACCTTCCCTCTGTTCCTTTCATCTTCCATCTCTGTATTTATTCCACTCTCTGTACCTCTCCCCGTATCACTCTCACCTTAACTCTCTTCCTTTCATCTTCCATATCTGTCTCTATTCCACTCTCTGCACTTCCCCCTCTATCACTCTCACCTTCCCTCTGTTCCTTTCATCTTCCATCTCTGTATTTATTCCACTCTCTGTACCTCTCCCCGTATCACTCTCACCTTAACTCTCTTCCTTTCATCTTCCATATCTGTCTCTATTCCACTCTCTGCACTTCCCCCTCTATCACTCTCACCTTCCCTCTGTTCCTTTCATCTTCCATCTCTGTCTTTATTCCACTCTCTGCACCTCCCCCTCTATCGCCCTCACCTTCCCTGTGTTCCTTTCATCTTCCATCTCTGTCTTTATTCTACTCTCTGCACCTCCCCCCTCTATCGCTCTCACCTTCCCTGTGTTCCTTCCATCTTCCATCTCTGTCTCTATTCCACTCTCTGCACCTCTCCCCCTATCACTCTCACCTTAACTCTCTTCCTTTCATCTTCCATATCTGTCTCTATTCCACTCTCTGCACTTCCCCCCTCTATCACTCTCACCTTCCCTCTGTTCCTTTCATCTTCCATCTCTGTCTCTATTCCACTCTCAGCACCTCCCCCCTCTATCGCTCTCACCTTCCCTGTGTTCCTTTCATCTTCCATCTCTGTCTCTATTCCACTCTCTGCACCCCTCCCCTCTATCGCTCTCACCTTCCCTCTGTTCCTTCCATCTTCCATCTCTGTCTTTATTCCACTCTCTGCACCTCCCCCTCTATCGCTCTCACCTTCACTCTGTTCCTTTCATCTTCCATCTCTGTCTCTATTCCACTCTCTGCACCCCTCCCCTCTATCGCTCTCACCTTCCCTCTGTTCCTTCCATCTTCCATCTCTGTCTTTATTCCACTCTCCGCACCTCCCCCCTCTATCGCTCTCACCTTCCCTCTGTTCCTTTCATCTTCCATCTCTGTATTTATTCCACGCTCTGGACATCCCCTCTATCGCTCTCACCTTCCCTGTGTTCCTTTCATCTTCCATCTCTGTCTCTATTCCACTCTCTGCACCTCTCCCCCTATCACTCTCACCTCAACTCTCTTCCTTTCATCTTCCATATCTGTCTTATTCCACTCTCTGCACTTCCCCCCTCTTTCACTCTCACCTTCCCTCTGTTCCTTTCATCTTCCATCTCTGTCTTTATTCCACTCTCTGCACCTCCCCCTCTATCGCTCTCAGCTTCCCTCTGTTCCTTTCATCTTCCATCTCTGTCTTTATTCCACTCTCTGCACCTCCCCCTCTATCGCTCTCAGCTTCCCTCTGTTCCTTTCATCTTCCATCTCTGTCTTTATTCCACTCTCTGCACCTCCCCCTCTATCGCTCTCACCTTCCCTCTGTTCCTTTCATCTTCCATCTGTCTTTATTCCACTCTCTGCACCTCCCCCCTCTATCGTTCTCACCTTCCCTGTGTTCCTTTCATCTTCCATCTCTTTCTTTATTCCACTCTCTGCACCTCCCCCTCTATGACTCTCACCTTCCCTGTGTTCCTTTCATCTTCCATCTCTGTCTTTATTGCACTCTCTGCACCTTCCCCCTCTATCGCTCTCACCGTCCCTCTGTTCCTTTCATCTTCCATCTCTGTCTTTATTCCACTCTCTGCACCTCCCCTCTATCGCTCTCACCTTCCCTGTGTTCCTTTCATCTTCCATATCTGTCTCTATTCCACTCTCTGCACTTCCCCCCTCTATCACTCTCACCTTCCCTCTGTTCCTTTCATCTTCCATCTCTGTCTTTATTCCACTCTCTGCACCTCCCCCTCTATCGCTCTCACCTTCCCTCTGTTCCTTTCATCTTCCATCCCTGTCTTTATTCCACTCTCTGCACCTCTCCCCTATCACTCTCACCTTCCCTCTGTTCCTTTCATCTTCCATATCTGTCTTTATTCCACTCTCTGCACCTCCCCCTCTATCGCTCTCACCTTCCCTCTGTTCCTTTCATCTTCCATCTGTCTTTATTCCACTCTCTGCACCTCCCCCCTCTATCGCTCTCACCTTCCCTGTGTTACTTTCATCTTCCATCTCTTTCTTTATTCCACTCTCTGCACCTCCCCCTCTATCACTCTCACCTTCCCTGTGTTCCTTTCATCTTCCATCTCTGTCTCTATTCCACTCTCTGCACCTTCCCCCTCTATCGCTCTCACCTTCCCTCTGTTCCTTTCATCTTCCATCTGTCTTTATTCGACTCTCTGCACCTCTCCCCCTATCACTCTCACCTTCCCTCTGTTCCTATCATCTTCCATCTCTGTCTTTATTCCACTCTCTGCACCCCTCCACTATATTGCGCTCACCTTCCCTCTGTTCCTTTCATCTTCCATCTCTGTCTCTATTCCATTCTCTGCACCTCCCCTCTCACCTTCCCTCTGTTCCTTTCATCTTCCATGTCTTTATTCTTCTCTCAGCCCTCCTCCCCTCTATTGCTCTCACCTTCCCCGTGTTCGTTTCATCTTCCATCTGTCTTTATTCCACTCTCTGCACCTCCCCCTCTATCGCTCTCACCTTCACTCTGTTCCTTTCATCTTCCATCTCTGTCTCTATTCCACTCTCTGCACCCCTCCCCTCTATCGCTCTCACCTTCTCTCTGTTCCTTTCATCTTCCATCTCTGTCTTTATTCCACTCTCTGCACCTCCTCCCCTCTATCGCACTCACCTTCTCTCTGTTCCTTTCATCTTCCATCTCTGTCTTTATTCCACTCTCTGCACCTCCCCCCATCGCTCTCACCTTCCCTCTGTTCCTTTCATCTCCCATCTCTGTCTCTATTCCATTCTCTGCACCTCCCCCCCTCTATCGCTCTCACCTTCCCTTTGTTCCTTTCATCTTCCATCTGTCTTCATTCCACTCTCTGCACCTCCCCCCATCGCTCTCACCTTCCCTCTGTTCCTTTCATCTTCCATCTCTGTCTCTATTCCATTCTCTGCACCTCCCCTCTCACCTTCCCTCTGTTCCTTTCATCTTCCATGTCTTTATTCTTCTCTCAGCCCTCCTCCCCTCTATTGCTCTCACCTTCCCCGTGTTCGTTTCATCTTCCATCTGTCTTTATTCCACTCTCTGCACCTCCCCCTCTATCGCTCTCACCTTCACTCTGTTCCTTTCATCTTCCATCTCTGTCTCTATTCCACTCTCTGCACCCCTCCCCTCTATCGCTCTCACCTTCTCTCTGTTCCTTTCATCTTCCATCTCTGTCTTTATTCCACTCTCTGCACCTCCTCCCCTCTATCGCACTCACCTTCTCTCTGTTCCTTTCATCTTCCATCTCTGTCTTTATTCCACTCTCTGCACCTCCCCCCATCGCTCTCACCTTCCCTCTGTTCCTTTCATCTCCCATCTCTGTCTCTATTCCATTCTCTGCACCTCCCCCCCTCAATCGCTCTCACCTTCCCTCTGTTCCTTTCATCTTCCATCTCTGTCTTTATTCCGCTCTCTGCATCCCTCCCCTCTATCGCTCTCACCTTCCCTCTGTTCCTTTCATCTTCCATATCTGTCTTTATTCCACTCTCTGCACTCCTCCCCTCAATCGCTCTCACCTTCCCTCTGTTCCTTTCATCTTCCATCTCTGTCTTTATTCCACTCACTGCAACCCTCCCCTCTATCGCTCTCACCTTCCCTCTGTTCCTTTGATCTTCCATCTCTGTCTTTATTCCACTCACTGCAACCCTCCCCTCTATCACTCTCACCTTCCCTCTGTTCCTTTCATCTTCCATCTCTGTCTTTATTCCACTGTCTGCACCTCCTCCTCTCTATCGCTCTCACCTTCCCTCTGTTCCTTTCATCTTCCATCTCTGTCTCTATTCCACGCTCTGCACCCCTCCCCACTATCGCTCTCACCTTCTGTCTGTTCCTTTCATCTTCCATCTCTGTCTTTATTCCACTCTCTGCACCTCCCCCCTCTATCGCTCTCACCTTCCCTCTGTTCCTTTCATCTTCCATAACTGTCTTTATTCCACTCTCTGCACTCCTCCCCTCAATCGCCCTCACCTTCCCTCTATTCCTTTCATCTTCCATCTCGTCTCTATTCCACGCTCTGCACCCCTCCCCTCTATCGCTCTCACCTATCGCTCTCACCTTCCCTCTGTTCCTTTCATCTTCCATATCTGTCTTTATTCCACTCTCTGCACCCCTCCCCTCTATCACCCTCACCTTCCCTGTGTTCCTTTCATCTTCCATCTCTGTCTTTATTCCACTCCCTGCACTCCTCCCCTCTATCGCCCTCACCTTCCCTGTGTTCCTTTCATCTTCCATCTCTGTCTTTATTAAACTATCTGCACTCCTCCCCTCTATCGCCCTCACCTTCCCTGTGTTCCTTTCGTCTTCCATCTCTGTCTCTATTTCATGCTCTGCACCCCTCCCCTCTATCGCCCTCACCTTCCCTGTGTTCCTTTCATCTTCCATCTCTGTCTCTATTCCACTCTCTGCACCCCTCCCCTCTATCGCTCTCACCTTCCCTCTGTTTCTTCCATCTTCCATCTCTGTCTTTATTCCACTCTCTGCACCTCCCCCCTCTATCGCTCTCACCTTCCCTCTGTTCCTTTCATCTTCCATCTCTGTCTCTATTCCACTCTCTGCACCCCCCTCTATCGCTCTCACCTTCCCTCTGTTGCTTTCATCTTCCATCTCTGTATTTATTCCACCCTCTGCACCTCCCCTCTATCGCCCTCACCTTCCCTGTGTTCCTTTCATCTTCCATCTCTGTCTCTATTCCACTCTCTGCACCCCTCCCCTCTATCGCTCTCACCTTCCCTCTGTTCCTTCCATCTTCCATCTCTGTCTTTATTCCACTCTCTGCACCTCCCCCCTCTATCGCTCTCACCTTCCCTCTGTTCCTTTCATCTTCCATCTCTGTCTCTATTCCACTCTCTGCACCCCCCTCTATCGCTCTCACCTTCCCTCTGTTCCTTTCATCTTCCATCTCTGTATTTATTCCACTCTCTGTACCTCTCCCCGTATCACTCTCACCTTAACTCTCTTCCTTTCATCTTCCATATCTGTCTCTATTCCACTCTCTGCACTTCCCCCTCTATCACTCTCACCTTCCCTCTGTTCCTTTCATCTTCCATCTCTGTCTTTATTCCACTCTCTGCACCTCCCCCTCTATCGCTCTCAGCTTCCACCTGTTCCTTTCATCTTCCATCTCTGTCTCTATTCCACTCTCTGCACCTCTCCCCCTATCACTCTCACCTTAACTCTCTTCCTTTCATCTTCCATATCTGTCTCTATTCCACTCTCTGCACTTCCCCCTCTATCACTCTCACCTTCCCTCTGTTCCTTTCATCTTCCATCTCTGTCTTTATTCCACTCTCTGCACCTCCCCCTCTATCGCCCTCACCTTCCCTGTGTTCCTTTCATCTTCCATCTCTGTCTTTATTCTACTCTCTGCACCTCCCCCCTCTATCGCTCTCACCTTCCCTCTGTTCCTTTCATCTTCCATCTCTGTCTCTATTCCACTCTCTGCACCCCCTCTATCGCTCTCACCTTCCCTCTGTTCCTTTCATCTTCCATCTCTGTATTTATTCCACTCTCTGCACCTCCCCTCTATCGCTCTCACCTTCCCTGTGTTCCTTCCATCCTCCATCTCTGTCTCTATTCCACTCTCTGCACCTCTCCCCCTATCACTCTCACCTTAACTCTCTTCCTTTCATCTTCCATATCTGTCTCTATTCCACTTTCTGCACTTCCCCCCTCTATCACTCTCACCTTCCCTCTGTTCCTTTCATCTTCCATCTCTGTCTCTATTCCACTCTCAGCACCTCCCCCCTCTATCGCTCTCACCTTCCCTGTGTTCCTTTCATCTTCCATCTCTGTCTCTATTCCACTCTCTGCACCCCTCCCCTCTATCGCTCTCACCTTCCCTCTGTTCCTTCCATCTTCCATCTCTGTCTTTATTCCACTCTCTGCACCTCCCCCTCTATCGCTCTCACCTTCACTCTGTTCCTTTCATCTTCCATCTCTGTCTCTATTCCACTCTCTGCACCCCTCCCCTCTATCGCTCTCACCTTCCCTCTGTTCCTTCCATCTTCCATCTCTGTCTTTATTCCACTCTCCGCACCTCCCCCCTCTATCGCTCTCACCTTCCCTCTGTTCCTTTCATCTTCCATCTCTGTATTTATTCCACTCTCTGGACATCCCCTCTATCGCTCTCACCTTCCCTGTGTTCCTTTCATCTTCCATCTCTGTCTCTATTCCACTCTCTGCACCTCTCCCCCTATCACTCTCACCTCAACTCCCTTCCTTTCATCTTCCATATCTGTCTTATTCCACTCTCTGCACTTCCCCCCTCTTTCACTCTCACCTTCCCTCTGTTCCTTTCATCTTCCATCTCTGTCTTTATTCCACTCTCTGCACCTCCCCCTCTATCGCTCTCAGCTTCCCTCTGTTCCTTTCATCTTCCATCTCTGTCTTTATTCCACTCTCTGCACCTCCCCCTCTATCGCTCTCAGCTTCCCTCTGTTCCTTTCATCTTCCATCTCTGTCTTTATTCCACTCTCTGCACCTCCCCCTCTATCACTCTCACCTTCCCTCTGTTCCTTTCATCTTCCATCTGTCTTTATTCCACTCTCTGCACCTCCCCCCTCTATCGTTCTCACCTTCCCTGTGTTCCTTTCATCTTCCATCTCTTTCTTTATTCCACTCTCTGCACCTCCCCCTCTATGACTCTCACCTTCCCTGTGTTCCTTTCATCTTCCATCTCTGTCTTTATTGCACTCTCTGCACCTTCCCCCTCTATCGCTCTCACCGTCCCTCTATTCCTTTCATCTTCCATCTCTGTCTTTATTCCACTCTCTGCACCTCCCCTCTATCGCTCTCACCTTCCCTGTGTTCCTTTCATCTTCCATATCTGTCTCTATTCCACTCTCTGCACTTCCCCCCTCTATCACTCTCACCTTCCCTCTGTTCCTTTCATCTTCCATCTCTGTCTTTATTCCACTCTCTGCACCTCCCCCTCTATCGCTCTCACCTTCCCTCTGTTCCTTTCATCTTCCATCTCTGTCTTTATTCCACTCTCTGCACCTCTCCCCTATCACTCTCACCTTCCCTCTGTTCCTTTCATCTTCCATATCTGTCTTTATTCCACTCTCTGCACCTCCCCCTCTATCGCTCTCACCTTCCCTCTGTTCCTTTCATCTTCCATCTGTCTTTATTCCACTCTCTGCACCTCCCCCCTCTATCGCTCTCACCTTCCCTGTGTTACTTTCATCTTCCATCTCTTTCTTTATTCCACTCTCTGCACCTTCCCCTCTATCACTCTCACCTTCCCTGTGTTCCTTTCATCTTCCATCTCTGTCTCTATTCCACTCTCTGCACCTTCCCCCTCTATCGCTCTCACCTTCCCTCTGTTCCTTTCATCTTCCATCTGTCTTTATTCGACTCTCTGCACCTCTCCCCCTATCACTCTCACCTTCCCTCTGTTCCTATCATCTTCCATCTCTGTCTTTATTCCACTCTCTGCACCCCTCCACTATATTGCGCTCACCTTCCCTCTGTTCCTTTCATCTTCCATCTCTGTCTCTATTCCATTCTCTGCACCTCCCCTCTCACCTTCCCTCTGTTCCTTTCATCTTCCATGTCTTTATTCTTCTCTCAGCCCTCCTCCCCTCTATTGCTCTCACCTTCCCTGTGTTCGTTTCATCTTCCATCTGTCTTTATTCCACTCTCTGCACCTCCCCCTCTATCGCTCTCACCTTCACTCTGTTCCTTTCATCTTCCATCTCTGTCTCTATTCCACTCTCTGCACCCCTCCCCTCTATCGCTCTCACCTTCCCTCTGTTCCTTCCATCTTCCATCTCTGTCTTTATTCCACTCTCCGCACCTCCCCCCTCTATCGCTCTCACCTTCCCTCTGTTCCTTTCATCTTCCATCTCTGTATTTAATCCACTCTCTGGACATCCCCTCTATCGCTCTCAGCTTCCCTCTGTTCCTTTCATCTTCCATCTCTGTCTTTATTCCACTCTCTGCACCTCCCCCTCTATCGCTCTCAGCTTCCCTCTGTTCCTTTAATCTTCCATCTCTGTCTTTATTCCACTCTCTGCACCTCCCCCTCTATCGCTCTCACCTTCCCTCTGTTCCTTTCATCTTCCATCTGTCTTTATTCCACTCTCTGCACCTCCCCCCTCTATCGTTCTCACCTTCCCTGTGTTCCTTTCATCTTCCATCTCTTTCTTTATTCCACTCTCTGCAACTCCCCCTCTATGACTCTCACCTTCCCTGTGTTCCTTTCATCTTCCATCTCTGTCTCTATTGCACTCTCTGCACCTTCCCCCTCTATCGCTCTCACCGTCCCTCTGTTCCTTTCATCTTCCATCTCTGTCTTTATTCCACTCTCTGCACCTCCCCTCTATCGCTCTCACCTTCCCTGTGTTCCTTTCATCTTCCATATCTGTCTCTATTCCACTCTCTGCACTTCCCCCCTCTATCACTCTCACCTTCGCTCTGTTCCTTTCATCTTCCATCTCTGTCTTTATTCCACTCTCTGCACCTCCCCCTCTATCGCTCTCACCTTCCCTCTGTTCCTTTCATCTTCCATATCTGTCTTTATTCCACTCTCTGCACCTCCCCCTCTATCGCTCTCACCTTCCCTCTGTTCCTTTCATCTTCCATCTGTCTTTATTACACTCTCTGCACCTCCCCCCTCTATCGCTCTCACCTTCCCTGTGTTACTTTCATCTTCCATCTCTTTCTTTATTCCACTCTCTGCACCTCCCCGTCTATCACTCTCACCTTCCCTGTGTTCCTTTCATCTTCCATCTCTGTCTCTATTCCACTCTCTGCACCTTCCCCCTCTATCGCTCTCACCTTCCCTCTGTTCCTTTCATCTTCCATCTGTCTTTATTCGACTCTCTGCACCTCTCCCCCATCACTCTCACCTTCCCTCTGTTCCTATCATCTTCCATCTCTGTCTTTATTCCACTCTCTGCACCCCTCCACTATATTGCGCTCACCTTCCCTCTGTTCCTTTCATCTTCCATCTCTGTCTCTATTCCATTCTCTGCACCTCCCCTCTCACCTTCCCTCTGTTCCTTTCATCTTCCATGTCTTTATTCTTCTCTCAGCCCTCCTCCCCTCTATTGCTCTCACCTTCCCTGTGTTCGTTTCATCTTCCATCTGTCTTTATTCCACTGTCTGCACCTCCCTCCTCTATCGCTCTCACCTTCCCTGTGTTCCTTTCTTCTTCCATCTCTGTCTTTATTCCACTCTCTGCACCTCCCCCCTCTATCGCTCTCACCTTCCCTGTGTTCCTTTCATCTTCCATCTCTGTCTTTATTCCCCTCTCTGCACCCCTACCCTCTATCGCCCTCACCTTCCGTGTGTTCCTTTCATCTTCCATCTCTGTCTCTATTCCACTCTCTGTACCCCTCCCCTCTATCGCTCTCACCTTCCCTCTGTTCCTTCCATCTTCCATCTCTGTCTTTATTCCACTCTCTGCACCTCCCCTCTCACCTTCCCTGTGTTCCTTTCCTCTTCCATTTCGGTCTTTATTCCACTCTCTGCACCCCTCACCTCTATCGCCCTCACCTTTCCTGTGTTCCTTTCATCTTCCATCTCTGTCCTTATTCCACTCTCTGCACCCCTCCCCTCTATCGCCCTCACCTTCCCTGTGTTCCTTTCATCTTCCATCTCTGTCTCTATCCCACTCTCTGAACCCCTCCCATCTATCGCTCTCACCTTCCCTCTGTTCCTTCCATCTTCCATCTCTGTCTCTATTCCATTCTCTGCACCTCCCCTCTCACCTTCCCTCTGTTCCTTTCATCTTCCATGTCTTTATTCCACTCTCTGCCCTCCTCCCCTCTATTGCTCTCACCTTCCCTGTGTTCGTTTCATCTTCCATCTGTCTTTATTCCACTCTCTGCACCTCCCCCCTCTATCGCTCTCACCTTCCCTGTGTTCCTTTCTTCCTCCATCTCTGTCTTTATTCCACTCTCTGCACCCCTCCCCTCTATCGCTCTCACCTTCCATCTGTTCCTTCCATCTTCCATCTCTGTCTCTATTCCATTCTCTGCACCTCCCCTCTCACCTTCCCTCTGTTCCTTTCATCTTCCATGTCTTTATTCCACTCTCTGCCCTCCTCCCCTCTATCGCACTCACCTTCCCTGTGTTCCTTTCATCTTCCATCTCTGTCTCTATTCCACTCTCTGCACCTCTCCCCCTATCACTCTCACCTTAACTCTCTTCCTTTCATCTTCCATATCTGTCTCTATTCCACTCTCTGCACTCCCCCCCTCTATCACTCTCACCTTCCCTCTGTTCCTTTCATCTTCCATCTCTGTCTTTATTCCACTCTCTGCACCTCCCCCTCTATCGCTCTCAGCTTCCCTCTGTTCCTTTCATCTTCCATCTGTCTTTATTCCACTCTCTGCACCACCCACCTCTATCGCTCTCACCTTCCCTGTGTTCCTTTCATCTTCCATCTCTTTCTTTATTCCACTCTCTGCACCTCCCCCACTATCACTCTCACCTTCCCTGTGTTCCTTTCATCTTCCATCTCTGTCTCTATTCCACTCTCGACCTTCCCCCTCTATCGCTCTCACCTTCCCTCTGTTCCTTTCATCTTCCATCTGTCTTTATTCGACTCTCTGCACCTCTCCCCCTATCACTCTCACCTTCCCTCTGTTCCTATCATCTTCCATCTCTTTCTTTATTCCACTCTCTGCACCCCTCCCGTCTATCGCTCTCACCTTCCCTGTGTTCCTTTCATCTTCCATCTCTGTCTTTATTCCACTCTCTGCACCCCTCCCCTCTATTGTTCTCACCTTCCCTGTGTTCGTTTCATCTTCCATCTCTGTCTTTATTCCACTCTCTGCACCACCCCCCTCTATCGCTCTCACCTTCCCTGTGTTCCTTTCATCTTCCATCTCTGTCCTTATTCCCCTCTCTGCACCCCTACCCTCTATCGCCCTCACCTTCCCTGTGTTCCTTTCATCTTCCATCTCTGTCTCCAATCCATGCTCTTCACCCCTCCCCTCTATCGCCCTCACCTTCCCTGTGTTCTTTTCATCTTCCATCTCCGTCTTTATTCCACTCTCTGCACCCCTCCCCTCTATCGCTCTCACCTTCCCTCTGTTCCTTCCATCTTCCATCTCTGTCTTTATTCCACTCTCTGCACCTCCCCTCTCACCTTCCCTCTGTTCCTTTCATCTTCCATGTCTTTATTCCACTCTCTGCCCTCCTCCCCTCTATCGCACTCACCTTCCCTGTGTTCGTTTCATCTTCCATCTGTCTTTATTCCACTCTCTGCACCTCCCCCACTATCACTCTCACCTTCCCTGTGTTCCTTTCATCTTCCATCTCTGTCTCTATTCCACTCTCTGCACCTTCCCCCTCTATCGCTCTCACCTTCCCTCTGTTCCTTTCATCTTCCATCTGTCTTTATTCGACTCTCTGCACCTCTCCCCCTATCACTCTCACCTTCCCTCTGTTCCTATCATCTTCCATCTGTGTCTTTATTCCACTCTCTGCACCTTCCCCTCTATCGCTCTCACCTTCCCTCTGTTCCTTTCATCTTCCAACTCTGTCTTTATTCCACTCTCTGCACCCCTCCCGTCTATCGCTCTCACCTTCCGTGTGTTCCTTTCATCTTCCATCTCTGTCTTTATTCCACTCTCTGCACCCCTCCCCTCTATTGTTCTCACCTTCCCTGTGTTCGTTTCATCTTCCATCTCTGTCTTTATTCCACTCTCTGCACCACCCCCCTCTATCGCTCTCACCTTCCCTGTGTTCCTTTCATCTTCCATCTCTGTCCTTATTCCCCTCTCTGCACCCCTACCCTCTATCGCCCTCACCTTCCCTGTGTTCCCTTCATCTTCCATCTCTGTCTCCAATCCATGCTCTTCACCCCTCCCCTCTATTGCTCTCACCTTCACTGTGTTCGTTTCATCTTCCATCTGTCTTTATTCCACTCTCTGCACCTCCCCCCTCTATCGCTCTCACCTTCCCTGTGTTCCTTTCCTCTTCCATCTCTGTCTTTATTCCACTCTCTGCACCTCCCCCTCTATCGCCCTCACCTTCCCTGTGTTCCTTTGATCTTCCATCTCTGTCTCTATCCCACTCTCTGAACCCCTCCCCTCTATCGCTCTCACCTTCCCTCTGTTCCGTCCATCTTCCATCTCTGTCTCTATTCCATTCTCTGCACCTCCCCTCTCACCTTCCCTCTGTTCCTTTCATCTTCCATGTCTTTATTCCACTCTCGGCCATTCTCCCCTCTATTGCTCTCACCTTCCCTGTGTTCGTTTCATCTTCCATCTGTCTTTATTCCACTCTCTGCACCTCCCCCCTCTATCGCTCTCACCTTCCCTTTCTTCCTTTCATCTTCCATCTGTCTTTATTCCACTCTCTGCACCCGTCCCCTCTATCGCTCTCAACTTCCCTGTGTTCCTTTCATCTTCCATCTGTCTTTATTCCACTCTCTGCACCTCCTCCTCTCTATCGCTCTCACCTTCCCTTAGTTCCTTTCATCTTCCATCTGTATTTTTTCCACTCTCTGCACCCCTCCCCTCTATCGCTCTCACCTTCCCTATGTTCCTTTCATCTTCCATCTGTCTTTATTCCACTCTCTGCACCTCCCCCCTCTATCGCTCTCACCTTCCCTGTGTTCCTTTCATCTTCCATCTCTTTCTTTATTCCACTCTCTGCACCTCCCCCTCTATCACTCTCACCTTCCCTGTGTTCCTTTCATCTTCCATCTCTGTCTCGATTCCACTGTCTGCACCTTCCCCCTCTATCGCGCTCACCTTCCCTCTGTTCCTTTCATCTTCCATCTCTGTCTCTATTCCATTCTCTGCACCTCCCCTCTCACCTTCCCTCTGTTCCTTTCATCTTCCATGTCTTTATTCTTCTCTCAGCCCTCCTCCCCTCTATTGCTCTCACCTTCCCTGTGTTCCTTTCGTCTTCCATCTCTGTCTCCAATCCATGCTCTTCACCCCTCCCCTCTATCGCCCTCACCTTCCCTCTGTTCCTTTCATCTTCCATCTGTCTTTATTCGACTCTCTGCACCTCTCCCCCTATCACTCTCACCTTCCCTCTGTTCCTATCATCTTCCATCTCTGTCTTTATTCCACTCTCTGCACCCCTCCACTATATCGCGCTCACCTTCCCTCTGTTCCTTCCATCTTCCATCTCTGTCTCTATTCCATTCTCTGCACCTCCCCTCTCACCTTCCCTCTGTTCCTTTCATCTTCCATGTCTTTATTCTTCTCTCAGCCCTCCTCCCCTCTATTGCTCTCACCTTCCCTGTGTTCCTTTCGTCTTCCATCTCTGTCTCGATTCCACTCTCTGCACCTCCCCCCTCTATCGCTCTCACCTTCCCTCTGTTCCTTTCATCTTCCATCTGTCTTTATTCGACTCTCTGCACCTCTCCCCCTATCACTCTCACCTTCCCTCTGTTCCTATCATCTTCCATCTCTGTCTTTATTCCACTCTCTGCACCCCTCCACTATATCGCGCTAACCTTCCCTCTGTTCCTTCCATCTTCCATCTCTGTCTCTATTCCATTCTCTGCACCTCCCCTCTCACCTTCCCTCTGTTCCTTTCATCTTCCATGTCTTTATTCCACTCTCGGCCATTCTCCCCTCTATTGCTCTCACCTTCCCTGTGTTCGTTTCATCTTCCATCTGTCTTTATTCCACTCTCTGCACCTCCCCCCTCTATCGCTCTCACCTTTCCTTTGTTCCTTTCATCTTCCATCTGTCTTTATTCCACTCTCTGCACCCCTCCCCTCTATCGCTCTCAACTTCCCTGTGTTCCTTTCATCTTCCATCTGTCTTTATTCCACTCTCTGCACCTCCTCCTCTCTATCGCTCTCACCTTCCCTTAGTTCCTTTCATCTTCCATCTGTCTTTATTCCACTCTCTGCACCCCTCCCCTCTATCGCTCTCACCTTCCCTATGTTCCTTTCATCTTCCATCTGTCTTTATTCCACTCTCTGCACCTCCCCCCTCTATCGCTCTCACCTTCCCTGTGTTCCTTTCATCTTCCATCTCTTTCTTTATTCCACTCTCTGCACCTCCCCCTCTATCACTGTCACCTTCCCTGTGTTCCTTTCATCTTCCATCTCTGTCTCGATTCCACTCTCTGCACCTTCCCCCTCTATCGCTCTCACCTTCCCTCTGTTCCTTTCATCTTCCATCTGTCTTTATTCGACTCTCTGCACCTCTCCCCCTATCACTCTCACCTTCCCTCTGTTCCTATCATCTTCCATCTCTGTCTTTATTCCACTCTCTGCACCCCTCCACTATATCGCGCTCACCTTCCCTCTGTTCCTTTCATCTTCCATCTCTGTCTCTATTCCATTCTCTGCACCTCCCCTCTCACCTTCCCTCTGTTCCTTTCATCTTCCATGTCTTTATTCTTCTCTCAGCCCTCCTCCCCTCTATTGCTCTCACCTTCCCTGTGTTCTTTTCGTCTTCCATCTCTGTCTCCAATCCATGCTCTTCACCCCTCCCCTCTATCGCCCTCACCTTCCCTGTGTTCCTTTCTTCTTCCACCTCTGTCTTTATTCCACTCTCTGCACCTCCCCCTCTATCGCTCTCACCTTCCCTGTGTTCCTTTCATCTTCCATCTCTGTCTCTATTCCACTCTCTGCACCCCTCACCTCTATCGCTCTCACCTTCCCTGTGTTCTTTTCATCTTCCATCTCTGTCTCTATTCCACTCTCTGCACCCCTCCCCTCTATCGCTCTCACCTTCCCTCTGTTACTTCCATCTTCCATCTCTGTCTTTATTCCACTCTCTGCACCTCCCCTCTCACCTTCCCTCTGTTCCTTTCATCTTCCATGTCTTTATTCCACTCTCTGCCCTCCTCCCCTCTATTGCTCTTACCTTCCCTGTGTTCCTTTCATCTTCCATCTGTCTTTATTCCACTCTCTGCACCTCCCCCCTCTATCGCTCTCACCTTCCCTATGTTCCTTTCATCTTCCATCTCCGACTTTATTCCACTCTCTGCACCTCCTCCTCTCACCTTCCCTCTGTTCCTTTCATCTTCCATGTCTTTATTCCACTCTCTGCCCTCCTCCCCTCTATTGCTCTCACCTTTCCTGTGTTCGTTTCATCTTCCATCTGTCTTTATTCCACTCTCTGCACCTCCCCCCTCTATCGCTCTCACCTTCCCTGTGTTCCTTTCATCTTCCATCTCTGTCTTTATTCCACTCTCTGCACCTCCCCCCTCTATCGCTCTCACCTTCCCTGTGTTCCTTTCATCTTCCATTTCGGTCTTTATTCCACTCTCTGCACCCCTCACCTCTATCGCCCTCACCTTTCCTGTGTTCCTTTCATCTTCCATCTCTGTCCTTATTCCACTCTCTGCACCCCTCCCCTCTATCGCCCTCACCTTCCCTGTGTTCCTTTCATCTTCCATCTCTGTCTCTATCCCACTCTCTGAACCCCTCCCCTCTATCGCTCTCACCTTCCCTCTATTCCTTCCATCTTCCATCTCTGTCTCTATTCCATTCTCTGCACCTCCCCTCTCACCTTCCCTCTGTTACTTTCATCTTCCATGTCTTTATTCCACTCTCTGCCCTCCTCCCCTCTATTGCTCTCACCTTTCCTGTGTTCGTTTCATCTTCCATCTGTCTTTATTCCACTCTCTGCACCTCCCCCCTCTATCGCTCTCACCTTCCCTGTGTTCCTTTCTTCCTCCATCTCTGTCTTTATTCCACTCTCTGCACCCCTCCCCTCTATCGCTCTCACCTTCCATCTGTTCCTTCCATCTTCCATCTCTGTCTTTATTCCACTCTCTGCACCCCTCCCCTCTATCGCCCTCACCTTCCCTGTGTTCCTTTCATCTTCCATCTCTGTCTCTAATCCATGCTCTGCACCCCTCCCCTCTATCGCCCTCACCTTCCCTGTGTTCCTTTCATCTTCCATCTCTGTCTCTATTCCACTCTCTGCACCCCTCCCCTCTATCGCCCTCACCTTCCCTGTGTTCCTTTCATCTTCCATCTCTGTCTCTAATCCATGCTCTGCACCCCTCCCCTCTATCACGCTCACCTTCCCTCTGTTCATTTCATCTTCCATCACTGTCTTTATTCCAATCTCTGCACCTCCCCTCTATCGCTCTCACCTTCCCTCTGTTCCTTTCATCTTCCATCTCTGTCTTTATTCCACTCTCTGCACATCCCCCTCTATCGCTCTCACTTTCCCTCTGTTCCTTTCATCTTCCAACTCTGTCTTTATTCCACTCTCTGCACCTCTCCCCCGATCACTCTCACCTTCCCTCTGTTCCTTTCATCTTCCATTCGTGTCTTTATTCCACTCTCTGCACCTCCCCCTCTATCGCTCTCACCTTCCCTGTGTTCCTTTCATCTTCCATCTGTCTTTATTCCACTCTCTGCACCTCCCCCCTCTATCACGCTCACCTTCCCTCTGTTCATTTCATCTTCCATCTCTGTCTTTATTCCACTCTCTGCATCCCTCCCCTCTATCGCTCTCACCTTCCCTGTGTTCCTTTCATCTTCCATCTCTTTCTCTATTCCACTCTCTGCACCTCTCCCCTATCACTCTCACCTTCCCTCTGTTCCTTTCATCTTCCATCTCTGTCTCTATTCCACGCTCTGCACCTCCCCCTCTATTACTCTCACCTTCCCTCTGTTCCTTTCATCTTCCATCTCTGTCTTTATTCCACTCTCTGCACCTCCCCCTCTATCGCTCTCACTTTCCCTCTGTTCCTTTCATCTTCCAACTCTGTCTTTATTCCACTCTCTGCACCTCTCCACCGATCACTCTCACCTTCCCTCTGTTCCTTTCATCTTCCATTCGTGTCTTTATTCCACTCTCTGCACCTCACCCTCTATTGCTCTCACCTTCCCTGTGTTCCTTTCATCTTCCATCTGTCTTTATTCCACTCTCTGCACCTCCCCCCTCTATCGCTCTCACCTTCCCTGTGTTCCTTTCATCTTCCATCTGTCTTTAATCGACTCTCTGCACCTCTCCCCTATCACTCTAACCTTCCCTCTGTTCCTTTCATCTTGCATCTCTGTCTTTATTCCACTCTCTGCACCCCTCCACTATATCGCTCTCACCTTCCCTCTGTTCCTTTCATCTTCCATCTCTGTCTCTATTCCATTCTCTGCACCTCCCCTCTCACCTTCCCTCTGTTCCTTTCATCTTCCATCTGTCTTCATTCCACTCTCTGCACTCCTCCCCTCTATTGCTCTCACCTTCCATGTGTTCCTTTCATCTTCCATCTGTTTTTATTCCACTCTCTGCACCTCCCCCCTCTATCGCTCTCACCTTCCCTGTGTTCCTTTCTTCTTCCATCTCTGTCTCTATTCCACTCTCTGCACCTCCCCCCTCTATCGCTCCCACCTTCCCTCTGTTCCTTTCATCTTCCATCTGTCTTTAATCGACTCTCTCCACCTCTCCCCTATTACTCTCCCCTTCCCTCTGTTCCTTTCATCTTCCATCTCTGTCTTTATTCCACTCTCTGCACCCCTCCACTATATCGCTCTCACCTTCCCTCTGTTCCTTTCATCTTCCATCTCTGTCTCTATTCCATTCTCTGCACCTCCCCTCTCACCTTCCCTCTGTTCCTTTCATCTTCCATCTGTCTTCATTCCACTCTCTGCACTCCTCCCCTCTATTGCTCTCACCTTCCATGTGTTCCTTTCATCTTCCATCTCTGTCTTTATTCCACTCTCTGCACCTCCCCCCTCTATCGCTCTCACCTCCCCTGTGTTCCTTTCATCTTCCATCTCTGTCTTTATTCCACTCTATGCACCTCCCCCCTCTATCGCTCTCACCTTCCCTTTGTTCCTTTCATCTTCCATCTCTGTCTTTATTCCACTCTCTGCACCTCCCCCCTCTATCGCTCTCACCTTCCCTGTGTTCCTTTCATCTTCCACCTCTGTCTTTATTCCACTCTCTGCACCTCTCCCCCTATCACTCTCACCTTCCCTCTGTTCCTTCCATCTTCCATCTCTGTCTCTATTCCACGCTCTGCACCCCTCCCCTCTATCGCCCTCACCTTCCCTGTGTTCCTTTAATCTTCCATCTCTGTCTTTATTCCACTCTCTGCACCCCTCCCCTCTATCGCACTCACCTTCCCTGTGTTCCTTTCATCTTCCATCTCTGTCTTTATTCCACTCTCTGCACCTTCCCATCTATCGCCTTCACCTTCCCTTTGTTCCTTTCATCTTCCATCTGCCTTTAATCGACTCTCTGCACCTCTGCCCCTATCACTCTCACCTTCCCTCTGTTCCTTTCATCTTCCATCTCTGTCTTTATTCCACTCTCTGCACCCCTCCACTATATCGCTCTCACCTTCCCTCTGTTCCTTTCATCTTCCATCTCTGTCTCTATTCCATTCTCTGCACCTCCCCTCTCACCTTCCCTCTGTTCCTTTCATCTTCCATCTGTCTTCATTCCACTCTCTGCACTCCTCCCCTCTATTGCTCTCACCTTCTCTGTGTTCCTTTCATCTTCCATCTGTTTTTATTCCACTCTCTGCACCTCCCCCCTCTATCGCTCTCACCTTCCCTGTGTTCCTTTCATCTTCCATCTCTGTCTCTAATCCATGCTCTGCACCCCTCCCCTCTATCGCCCTCTCCTTCCCTGTGTTCCTTTCATCTTCCATCTCTTTCTCTATTCCACTCTCTGAACCCCTCCCCTCTATCGCTCTCACCTTCCCTCTGTTCCTTCCATCTTCCATCTCTGTCTCTATTCCATTCTCTGCACCTGCCCTCTCACCGTCCCTCTGTTCCTTTCATCTTCCATGTCTTTATTCCACTCTCTGCCTTCCTTCGCTCTATTGCTCTCACCTTCCCTGTGTTTGTTTAATCTTCCATCTGTCTTTATTCCACTCTCTGCACCTCCCCCCTCTATCGCTCTCACCTTCCCTGTGTTCCTTTCTTACTCCATCTCTGTCTTTATTCCACTCTCTGCACCTCCCCCCTCTATCGCTCTCACCTTCCCTGTGTTCCTTTCATCTTCCATCTCTGTCTTTATTCCACTCTCTGCACCCCTCCCCTCTATCGCCCTCACCTTCCCTGTGTTCCTTTCATCTTCCATCTCTGTCTCTAATCCATGCTCTGCACCCCTCCCCTCTATCGCCCTCTCCTTCCCTGTGTTCCTTTCATCTTCCATCTCTTTCTCTATTCCACTCTCTGAACCCCTCCCCTCTATCGCTCTCACCTTCCCTCTGTTCCTTCCATCTTCCATCTCTGTCTCTATTCCATTCTCTGCACCTCCCCTCTCACCTTCCCTCTGTTCCTTTCATCTTCCATGTCTTTATTCCACTATCTGCCCTCCTTACCTCTATTGCTCTCACCTTCCCTGTGTTCGTTTAATCTTCCATCTGTCTTTATTCCACTCTCTGCACCTCCCCCCTCTATCGCTCTCACCTTCCATCTGTTCCTTCCATCTTCCATCTCTTTCTTTATTCCACTCTCTGCACCTCCCCCCTCTATCGCTCTCACCTTCCCTGTGTTCCTTTCATCTTCCATCTCTGTCTTTATTCCACTCTCTGCACCTCCCCCCTCTATCGCTCTCACCTTCCCTGTGTTCCTTTCATCTTCCATCTCTGTCTTTATTCCACTCTCTGCACCCCTCCCATCTATCGCCCTCACCTTCCCTGTGTTCCTTTCATCTTCCATCTCTGTCTCTAATCCATGCTCTGCACCCCTCCCCTCTATCGCCCTCTCCTTCCCTGTGTTCCTTTCATCTTCCATCTCTTTCTCTATTCCACTCTCTGAACCCCTCCCCTCTATCGCTCTCACCTTCCCTCTGTTCCTTCCATCTTCCATCTCTGTCTCTATTCCATTCTCTGCACCTGCCCTCTCGCCTTCCCTCTGTTCCTTTCATCTTCCATGTCTTTATTCCTCTCTCTGCCTTCCTTCCCTCTATTGCTCTCACCTTCCCTGTGTTTGTTTAATCTTCCATCTGTCTTTATTCCACTCTCTGCACCTCCCCCCTCTATCGCTCTCACCTTCCCTGTGTTCCTTTCTTACTCCATCTCTGTCTTTATTCCACTCTCTGCACCTCCCCCCTCTATCGCTCTCACCTTCCCTGTGTTCCTTTCATCTTCCATCTCTGTCTTTATTCCACTCTCTGCACCCCTCCCCTCTATCGCCCTCACCTTCCCTGTGTTCCTTTCATCTTCCATCTCTTTCTCTATTCCACTCTCTGAACCCCTCCCCTCTATCGCTCTCACCTTCCCTCTGTTCCTTCCATCTTCCATGTCTTTATTCCACTCTCTGCCCTCCTTACCTCTATTGCTCTCACCTTCCCTGTGTTCGTTTAATCTTCCATCTGTCTTTATTCCACTCTCTGCACCTCCCCCCTCTATCGCTCTCACCTTCCATCTGTTCCTTCCATCTTCCATCTCTTTCTTTATTCCACTCTCTGCACCTCCCCCCTCTATCGCTCTCACCTTCCCTGTGTTCCTTTCATCTTCCATCTCTGTCTTTATTCCACTCTTTGCACCTCCCCCCCTATCGCTCTCACCTTCCCTCTGTTCCTTTCATCTTCCATGTCTTTATTCCACTCTCTGACCTCCTTCCCTCTATTGCTCTCACCTTCCCTGTGTTCGTTTAATCTTCCATCTCTGTCTGTAATCCACTCTCTGCACCCCTCACCTCTATCGCCCTCACCTTCCCTGTGTTCCTTTCATCTTCCATCTCTGTCTGTAATCCATGCTCTGCACCCCTCCCCTCTATCACCCTCACTTTCCCTCTGTTCCTTTCATCTTCCATCTGTCTTCATTCCACTCTCTGCACTCCTCCCCTCTATTGCTCTCACCTTCCATGTGTTCCTTTCATCTTCCATCTGTTTTTATTCCACTCTCTGCACCTCCCCCCTCTATCGCTCTCACCTTCCCTGTGTTCCTTTCTTCTTCCATCTCTGTCTTTATTCCACTCTCTGCACCCCTCCCCTCTATCGCTCTCAGCTTCCCTCTGTTCCTTTCATCTTCCATCTATGTCTTTATTCCACTCGCTGCACCCCTCCCCTCTATCGCTCTCACCTCCCCTATGTCCCTTTCATCTTCCATCTCTGTCTTTATTCCACTCTATGCACCTCCCCCCTCTATCGCTCTCACCTTCCCTTTGTTCCTTTCATCTTCCATCTCTGTCTTTATTCCACTCTCTGCACCTCCCCCCTCTATCGCTCTCACCTTCCCTATGTTCCTTTGTTCTTCCACCTCTGTCTTTATTCCACTCTCTGCACCTCTCCCACTATCACTCTCACCTTCCCTCTGTTCCTTCCATCTTCCATTTCTGTCTCTATTCCACGCTCTGCACCCCTCCCCTCTATCGCCCTCACCTTCCCTGTGTTCCTTTCATCTTTCATCTCTGTCTTTATTCCACTCTCTGCACCTCCCCATCTATCGCCTTCACCTTCCCTTTGTTCCTTTCATCTTCCATCCGTCTTTAATCGACTCTCTGCACCTCTGCCCCTATCACTCTCACCTTCCCTCTGTTCCTTTCATCTTCCATCTCTGTCTTTATTCCACTCTCTGCACCCCTCCACTATATCGCTCTCACCTTCCCTCTGTTCCTTTCATCTTCCATCTCTATCTCTATTCCATTCTCTGCACCTCCCCTCTCACCTTCCCTCTGTTCCTTTCATCTTCCATCTGTCTTCATTCCACTCTCTGCACTCCTCCCCTCTATTGCTCTCTCCTTCCCTGTGTTCCTTTCATCTTCCATCTGTTTTTATTCCACTCTCTGCACCTCCCCCTCTATCGCTCGCACCTTCCCTGTGTTCCCTTCATCTTCCATCTGTCTTTATTCCACTCTCTGCACCTCCTCCCTCTATCGCTCTCTCCTTCCCTGTGTTCCTTTCATCTTCCATCTCTGTCTTTATTCCACTCTCTGCACCTACTCCCTCTATTGCTCTCACCTTCCCTCTGTTCCTTTCATCTTCCATCTCTATCTCTATTCCATTCTCTGCACCTCCCCTCTCACCTTCCCTCTGTTCCTTTCATCTTCCATCTGTCTTCATTCCACTCTCTGCACTCCTCCCCTCTATTGCTCTCTCCTTACCTGTGTTCCTTTCATCTTCCATCTGTTTTTATTCCACTCTCTGCACCTCCCCCTCTATCGCTCGCACCTTCCCTGTGTTCCCTTCATCTTCCATCTGTCTTTATTCCACTCTCTGCACCTCCTCCCTCTATCGCTTTCTCCTTCCCTGTGTTCCTTTCATCTTCCATCTCTGTCTTTATTCCACTCTCTTCACCTACTCCCTCTATTGCTCTCACCTTCCCTGTGTTCATTTCATCTTCCATCTCTGTCTTTATTCCACTCTCTGCACCTCCCCCCTCTATCGCTCTCACCTTCCCTGTGTTCCGTTCTTCTTCAATCTGTCTTTATTCCACTCTCTGCACCTCCCCCTCTATCGCTCTCACCTTCCCTGTGTTCCTTTCATCTTCCATCTGTCTTTATTCCACTCTCTGCACCTCCCCCCTCTATCGCTCTAACATTCCCTGTGTACCTTTCATCTTCTATCTCTGTCTTTATTCCACTCTCTGCACCCCTCCCCTCTATCGCCCTCACCTTCCCTGTGTTCCTTTCATCTTCCATCTCTGTCTCTAATCCATGCTCTTCACCCGTCCCCTCTATCACCCTCACCTTCCCTGTGTTCCTTTCATCTTCCATCTCTGTCTCTATTCCACTCTCTGCACCCCTCCCCTCTATCGCTCTCACCTTCCCTCTGTTCCTTCCATCTTCCATCTCTGTCTTTATTCCACTCTCTGCACCTCCCCTCTCACCTTCCCTCTGTTCCTTTCATCTTCCATGTCTTTATTCCACTCTCTGCCCTCCTCCCCTCTATTGCTCTCACCTTCCCTCTGTTCCTTTCATCTTCCATCTGTCTTTATTCCACTCTCTGCGCCTCCCCCCTCTATCGCTCTCATCTTCCCTGTGTTCCTTTCATCTTCCATCTCTGTCTTTATTCCACTCTCTGCACCTCCCCCCTCTATCGCTCTCATCTTCCCTGTGTTCCTTTCATCTTCCATCTCTGTCTTTATTGCACTCTCTGCACCCCTCCCCTCTATTGCCCTCACCTTCCCTGTGTTTCTTTCATCTTCCATCTCTGTCTTTATTCCACTCTCTGCACCCCTCCCCTCTATCGCCCTCACCTTCCCTGTGTTCCTTTCATCTTCCATCTCTGTCTTTATTCCACTCGCTGCACCCCTCCCCTCTATCGCCCTCACCTTCCCTGTGTTCCTTTCATCTTCCATCTCTGTCTCTAATCCATGCTCTGCACCCCTCCCCTCTATCGCCCTCACCTTCCCTGTGTTCCTTTCATCTTCCATCTCTGTCTCTATTCCACTCTCTGAACCCCTCCCCTCAATCGCTCTCACCTTCCCTCTGTTCCTTTCATCTTCCATGTCTTTATTCCACTCTCTGCCTTCCTTCCCTCTATTGCTCTCACCTTCCCTGTGTTTGTTTAATCTTCCATCTGTCTTTATTCCACTCTCTGCACCTCCCCCCTTTATCGCTCTCACCTTCCCTGTGTTCCTTTCTTACTCCATCTTTGTCTTTATTCCACTCTCTGCACCTCCCCCCTCTATCGCTCTCACCTTCCCTGTGTTCCTTTCATCTTCCATCTCTGTCTTTATTCCACTCTCTGCACCCCTCCCCTCTATCGCCCTCACCTTCCCTGTGTTCCTTTCATCTTCCATCTCTGTCTCTAATCCATGCTCTGCACCCCTCCCCTCTATCGCCCTCTCCTTCCCTGTGTTCCTTTCATCTTCCATCTCTTTCTCTATTCCACTCTCTGAACCCCTCCCCTCTATCCTTCTCACCTTCCCTCTGTTCCTTCCATCTTCCATCTCTGTCTCTATTCCATTCTCTGCACCTCCCCTCTCACCTTCCCTCTGTTCCTTTCATCTTCCATGTCTTTATTCCACTCTCTGCCCTCCTTACCTCTATTGCTCTCACCTTCCCTGTGTTCGTTTAATCTTCCATCTGTCTTTATTCCACTCTCTGCACCTCCCCCCTCTATCGCTCTCACCTTCCATCTGTTCCTTCCATCTTCCATCTCTTTCTTTATTCCACTCTCTGCACCTCCCCCCTCTATCGCTCTCACCTTCCCTGTGTTCCTTTCATCTTCCATCTCTGTCTTTATTCCACTCTCTGCACCCCTCACCTCTATCGCTCTCACCTTCCCTGTGTTCCTTTCATCTTCCATCTCTGTCTGTAATCCATGCTCTGCACCCCTCCCCTCTATCGCTCTCACCTTCCCTCTGTTCCTTTCATCTTCCATCTCTGTCTCTATTCCACTCTCTGCACCCCTCACCTCTATCGCTCTCACCTTCCCTCTGTTCCTTTCATCTTCCATCTCTGTCTTTATTCCACTCTCTGCACCTCCCCCTCTATCGCTCTCACCTTCCCTGTGTTCCTTTCATCTTCTATCTCTGTCTCTATTCCACTCTCTGCACCTCTCCCCCTATCACTCTCACCTTCCCTCTGTTCCTTTCATCTTCCATCTCTGTCTCTATTCCACTCTCTGCACCTCCCTCCTCTATCGCTCTCACCTTCCCTCTGTTCCTTTCATCTTCCATCTCTGTCTCTATTCCACTCTCTGCACCTCCCTCCTCTATCACTCTCACCTTCCCTGTGTTCCTTTCATCTTCCATCTGTCTTTATTCCACTGTCTGCACCTCTCCCCCAATCACTCTCACCTTCCCTCTGTTCCTTCCATCTTCCATCTCTGTCTCTATTCCACGCTCTGCACCTCCCCCCCTCTATCGCTCTCACCTTCCCTCTGTTCCTTTCATCTTCCAACTCTGTCTTTATTCCACTCTCTGCACATCTCCCCCTATCACTCTCACCTTCCCTCTGTTCCTTTCATCTTCCATTCTTGTCTTTATTCCAATCTCTGCACCTCCCCCTCTATCGCTCTCACCTTCCCTGTGTTCCTTTCATTTTCCATCTCCGTCTTTATTCCACTCTCTGCACCCCTCCCCCTCTATCGCTCCCACCTTCCTTGTGTTCCTTTCATCTTGCATCTCTCTCTCTCTATTCCACTCTCTGCACCTCCCCCGTCAATCGCTCTCACCTTCCCTCTGTTCCTTTCTTCTTCCATCTGTCTTTAATCGACTCTCTGCACATCTCCCCCTATCACTCTCACCTTCCCTCTGTTCCTTTCATCTTCCATCTCTGTCTCTATTCTATTCTCTGCACCTCCGATCTCACCTTCCCTCTGTTCCTTTCATCTTCCATCCGTCTTTATTCCACTCTCTGCACTCCTCCCCTCTATTGCTCTCACCTTCCCTGTGTTCCTTTCTTCTTCCATCTCTGTCTATATTCCACTCTCTGCACCTCCCCCCTATATCGCTCTCACCTTCCCTCTGTTCCTTTCATCTTCCATCTGTCTTTATTCCACTGTCTGCACCTCCCCATCTATCGCTCTCACCTTCCCTGTGTTCCTTTCATCTTCCATCTGTCTTTATTCCACTCTCTGCACTCCTCCCCTCTATTGCTCTCACCTTCCCTGTGTTCCTTTCTTCTTCCATCTCTGTCTATATTCCACTCTCTGCACCTCCCCCCTATATCGCTCTCACCTTCCCTCTGTTCCTTTCATCTTCCATCTGTCTTTATTCCACTGTCTGCA
Organism: Ambystoma mexicanum; assembly: GCF_040938575.1. Lineage (NCBI taxonomy): Eukaryota > Metazoa > Chordata > Amphibia > Caudata > Ambystomatidae > Ambystoma > Ambystoma mexicanum. The sequence continues at coordinate 1,679,968,573 of NC_090937.1, forward strand.
CCTCTCCCCAATCACTCTCACCTTCCCTCTGTTCCTTCCATCTTCCATCTCTGTCTCTATTCCACGCTCTGCACCTCCCCCCCTCTATCCCTCTCACCTTCCTTGTGTTCCTTTCATCTTCCATCTCTGTCTCTATTCCACCCTCTGCACCCCTCCCCTCTATCGCCCTCACCTTCCCTGTGTTCCTTTCATCTTCCATCTCTGTCTTTATTCCACTCTCTGCACCCCTCCCCTCTATCGCTCTCACCTTCCCTGTGTTCCTTTCATCTTCCATCTCTCTCTTTATTCCGCTCTCAGCACCCCTCCCCTCTATCGCTCTCACCTTCTCTCTGTTCCTTTCATCTTCCATCTGTCTTTATTCCACTCTCTGCACCTCCCCCCTCTATCGCTCTCACCTTCCCTGTGTTCTTTTCATCTTCAATCTGTCTTTATTCCACTCTCTGCACCCCTCCCCTCTATCGCTCTCACCTTCCCTGTGTTCCTTTCATCTTCCATCTCTGTCTTTATTCCACTCTCTGCACCTCCCCCCTCTAGCACTCTCACCTTCCCTCTGTTCCTTTCATCTTCCATCTCTGTCTTTATTCCACTCTCTGCACCTCCCCCCTCTAGCACTCTCACCTTCCCTCTGTTCCTTTCATCTTCCATCTCTGTCTTTATTCCACTCTTTGCACCTCCCCCCTCTAGCACTCTCACCTTCCCTCTGTTCCTTTCATCCTCCATCTCTGCCTTTATTCCACTCTCTGCACCTCCTCCCTCTATCGCTTTCTCCTTCCCTGTGTTCCTTTCATCTTCCATCTCTGTCTTTATTCCACTCTCTTCACCTACTCCCTCTATTGCTCTCACCTTCCCTGTGTTCATTTCATCTTCCATCTCTGTCTTTATTCCACTCTCTGCACCTCCCCCCTCTATCGCTCTCACCTTCCCAGTGTTCCGTTCTTCTTCAATCTGTCTTTATTCCACTCTCTGCACCTCCCCCTCTATCGCTCTCACCTTCCCTGTGTTCCTTTCATCTTCCATCTGTCTTTATTCCACTCTCTGCACCTCCCCCCTCTATCGCTCTAACATTCCCTGTGTACCTTTCATCTTCTATCTCTGTCTTTATTCCACTCTCTGCACCCCTCCCCTCTATCGCCCTCACCTTCCCTGTGTTCCTTTCATCTTCCATCTCTGTCTCTAATCCATGCTCTTCACCCGTCCCCTCTATCACCCTCACCTTCCCTGTGTTCCTTTCATCTTCCATCTCTGTCTCTATTCCACTCTCTGCACCCCTCCCCTCTATCGCTCTCACCTTCCCTCTGTTCCTTCCATCTTCCATCTCTGTCTTTATTCCACTCTCTGCACCTCCCCTCTCACCTTCCCTCTGTTCCTTTCATCTTCCATGTCTTTATTCCACTCTCTGCCCTCCTCCCCTCTATTGCTCTCACCTTCCCTCTGTTCCTTTCATCTTCCATCTGTCTTTATTCCACTCTCTGCGCCTCCCCCCTCTATCGCTCTCATCTTCCCTGTGTTCCTTTCATCTTCCATCTCTGTCTTTATTCCACTCTCTGCACCTCCCCCCTCTATCGCTCTCATCTTCCCTGTGTTCCTTTCATCTTCCATCTCTGTCTTTATTGCACTCTCTGCACCCCTCCCCTCTATTGCCCTCACCTTCCCTGTGTTCCTTTCATCTTCCATCTCTGTCTATATTCCACTCTCTGCACCCCTCCCCTCTATCGCCCTCACCTTCCCTGTGTTCCTTTCATCTTCCATCTCTGTCTTTATTCCACTCGCTGCACCCCTCCCCTCTATCGCCCTCACCTTCCCTGTGTTCCTTTCATCTTCCATCTCTGTCTCTAATCCATGCTCTGCACCCCTCCCCTCTATCGCCCTCGCCTTCCCTGTGTTCCTTTCATCTTCCATCTCTGTCTCTATTCCACTCTCCGAACCCCTCCCCTCAATCGCTCTCACCTTCCCTCTGTTCCTTCCATCTTCCATCTCTGTCTCTATTCCATTCTCTGCACCTGCCCTCTCACCTTCCCTCTGTTCCTTTCATCTTCCATGTCTTTATTCCACTCTCTGCCTTCCTTCCCTCTATTGCTCTCACCTTCCCTGTGTTTGTTTAATCTTCCATCTGTCTTTATTCCACTCTCTGCACCTCCCCCCTCTATCGCTCTCACCTTCCCTGTGTTCCTTTCTTACTCCATCTCTGTCTTTATTCCACTCTCTGCACCTCCCCCCTCTATCGCTCTCACCTTCCCTGTGTTCCTTTCATCTTCCATCTCTGTCTTTATTCCACTCTCTGCACCCCTCCCCTCTATCGCCCTCACCTTCCCTGTGTTCCTTTCATCTTCCATCTCTGTCTCTAATCCATGCTCTGCACCCCTCCCCTCTATCGCCCTCTCCTTCCCTGTGTTCCTTTCATCTTCCATCTCTTTCTCTATTCCACTCTCTGAACCCCTCTCCTCTATCCTTCTCACCTTCCCTCTGTTCCTTCCATCTTCCATCTCTGTCTCTATTCCATTCTCTGCACCTCCCCTCTCACCTTCCCTCTGTTCCTTTCATCTTCCATGTCTTTATTCCACTCTCTGCCCTCCTTACCTCTATTGCTCTCACCTTCCCTGTGTTCGTTTAATCTTCCATCTGTCTTTATTCCACTCTCTGCACCTCCCCCCTCTATCGCTCTCACCTTCCATCTGTTCCTTCCATCTTCCATCTCTTTCTTTATTCCACTCTCTGCACCTCCCCCCTCTATCGCTCTCACCTTCCCTGTGTTCCTTTCATCTTCCATCTCTGTCTTTATTCCACTCTCTGCACCCCTCACCTCTATCGCTCTCACCTTCCCTGTGTTCCTTTCATCTTCCATCTCTGTCTGTAATCCATGCTCTGCACCCCTCCCCTCTATCGCTCTCACCTTCCCTCTGTTCCTTTCATCTTCCATCTCTGTCTCTATTCCACTCTCTGCACCCCTCACCTCTATCGCTCTCACCTTCCCCCTGTTCCTTTCATCTTCCATCTCTGTCTTTATTCCACTCTCTGCACCTCCCCCTCTATCGCTCTCACCTTCCCTGTGTTCCTTTCATCTTCTATCTCTGTCTCTATTCCACTCTCTGCACCTCTCCCCCTATCACTCTCACCTTCCCTCTGTTCCTTTCATCTTCCATCTCTGTCTCTATTCCACTCTCTGCACCTCCCTCCTCTATCGCTCTCACCTTCCCTCTGTTCCTTTCATCTTCCATCTCTGTCTCTATTCCACTCTCTGCACCTCCCTCCTCTATCACTCTCACCTTCCCTCTGTTCCTTTCATCTTCCATCTGTCTTTATTCCACTGTCTGCACCTCTCCCCCAATCATTCTCACCTTCCCTCTGTTCCTTCCATCTTCCATCTCTGTCTCTATTCCACGCTCTGCACCTCCCCCCCTCTATCGCTCTCACCTTCCCTCTGTTCCTTTCATCTTCCAACTCTGTCTTTATTCCACTCTCTGCACATCTCCCCCTATCACTCTCACCTTCCCTCTGTTCCTTTCATCTTCCATTCTTGTCTTTATTCCAATCTCTGCACCTGCCCCTCTATCGCTCTCACCTTCCCTGTCTTCCTTTCATTTTCCATCTCCGTCTTTATTCCACTCTCTGCACCCCTCCCCCTCTATCGCTCCCACCTTCCTTGTGTTCCTTTCATCTTGCATCTCTCTCTCTCTATTCCACTCTCTGCACCTCCCCCCTCAATCGCTCTCACCTTCCCTCTGTTCCTTTCTTCTTCCATCTGTCTTTAATCGACTCTCTGCACATCTCCCCATATCACTCTCACCTTCCCTCTGTTCCTTTCATCTTCCATCTCTGTCTCTATTCTATTCTCTGCACCTCCGATCTCACCTTCCCTCTGTTCCTTTCATCTTCCATCCGTCTTTATTCCACTCTCTGCACTCCTCCCCTCTATTGCTCTCACCTTCCCTGTGTTCCTTTCTTCTTCCATCTCTGTCTATATTCCACTCTCTGCACCTCCCCCCTATATCGCTCTCACCTTCCCTCTGTTCCTTTCATCTTCCATCTCTGTCTTTATTCCACTGTCTGCACCTCCCCATCTATCGCTCTCACCTTCCCTGTGTTCCTTTCATCTTCCATCTGTCTTTATTCCACTCTCTGCACTCCTCCCCTCTATTGCTCTCACCTTCCCTGTGTTCCTTTCTTCTTCCATCTCTGTCTATATTCCACTCTCTGCACCTCCCCCCTATATCGCTCTCACCTTCCCTCTGTTCCTTTCATCTTCCATCTGTCTTTATTCCACTGTCTGCACCTCTCCCCCAATCACTCTCACCTTCCCTCTGTTCCTTCCATCTTCCATCTCTGTCTCTATTCCACGCTCTGCACCTCCCCCCCTCTATCGCTCTCACCTTCCTTGTGTTCCTTTCATCTTCCATCTCTGTCTCTATTCCACCCTCTGCACCCCTCCCCTCTATCGCCCTCACCTTCCCTGTGTTCCTTTCATCTTCCATCTCTGTCTTTATTCCACTCTCTGCACCCCTCCCCTCTATCGCTCTCACCTTCCCTGTGTTCCTTTCATCTTCCATCTCTCTCTTTATTCCGCTCTCAGCACCCCTCCCCTCTATCGCTCTCACCTTCTCTCTGTTCCTTTCATCTTCCATCTGTCTTTATTCCACTCTCTGCACCTCCCCCCTCTATCGCTCTCACCTTCCCTGTGTTCTTTTCATCTTCAATCTGTCTTTATTCCACTCTCTGCACCCCTCCCCTCTATCGCTCTCACCTTCCCTGTGTTCCTTTCATCTTCCATCTCTGTCTTTATTCCACTCTCTGCACCTCCCCCCTCTAGCACTCTCACCTTCCCTCTGTTCCTTTCATCTTCCATCTCTGTCTTTATTCCACTCTCTGCACCTCCCCCCTCTAGCACTCTCACCTTCCCTCTGTTCCTTTCATCTTCCATCTCTGTCTTTATTCCACTCTTTGCACCTCCCCCCTCTAGCACTCTCACCTTCCCTCTGTTCCTTTCGTCTTCCATCTCTGCCTTTATTCCACTCTTTGCACCTCCCCCCTCTAGCACTCTCACCTTCCCTCTGTTCCTTTCATCCTCCATCTCTGCCTTTATTCCACTCTCTGCACCTCCTCCCTCTATCGCTTTCTCCTTCCCTGTGTTCCTTTCATCTTCCATCTCTGTCTTTATTCCACTCTCTTCACCTACTCCCTCTATTGCTCTCACCTTCCCTGTGTTCATTTCATCTTCCATCTCTGTCTTTATTCCACTCTCTGCACCTCCCCCCTCTATCGCTCTCACCTTCCCTGTGTTCCGTTCTTCTTCAATCTGTCTTTATTCCACTCTCTGCACCTCCCCCTCTATCGCTCTCACCTTCCCTGTGTTCCTTTCATCTTCCATCTGTCTTTATTCCACTCTCTGCACCTCCCCCCTCTATCGCTCTAACATTCCCTGTGTACCTTTCATCTTCTATCTCTGTCTTTATTCCACTCTCTGCACCCCTCCCCTCTATCGCCCTCACCTTCCCTGTGTTCCTTTCATCTTCCATCTCTGTCTCTAATCCATGCTCTTCACCCGTCCCCTCTATCACCCTCACCTTCCCTGTGTTCCTTTCATCTTCCATCTCTGTCTCTATTCCACTCTCTGCACCCCTCCCCTCTATCGCTCTCACCTTCCCTCTGTTCCTTCCATCTTCCATCTCTGTCTTTATTCCACTCTCTGCACCTCCCCTCTCACCTTCCCTCTGTTCCTTTCATCTTCCATGTCTTTATTCCACTCTCTGCCCTCCTCCCCTCTATTGCTCTCACCTTCCCTCTGTTCCTTTCATCTTCCATCTGTCTTTATTCCACTCTCTGCGCCTCCCCCCTCTATCGCTCTCATCTTCCCTGTGTTCCTTTCATCTTCCATCTCTGTCTTTATTCCACTCTCTGCACCTCCCCCCTCTATCGCTCTCATCTTCCCTGTGTTCCTTTCATCTTCCATCTCTGTCTTTATTGCACTCTCTGCACCCCTCCCCTCTATTGCCCTCACCTTCCCTGTGTTCCTTTCATCTTCCATCTCTGTCTATATTCCACTCTCTGCACCCCTCCCCTCTATCGCCCTCACCTTCCCTGTGTTCCTTTCATCTTCCATCTCTGTCTTTATTCCACTCGCTGCACCCCTCCCCTCTATCGCCCTCACCTTCCCTGTGTTCCTTTCATCTTCCATCTCTGTCTCTAATCCATGCTCTGCACCCCTCCCCTCTATCGCCCTCGCCTTCCCTGTGTTCCTTTCATCTTCCATCTCTGTCTCTATTCCACTCTCCGAACCCCTCCCCTCAATCGCTCTCACCTTCCCTCTGTTCCTTCCATCTTCCATCTCTGTCTCTATTCCATTCTCTGCACCTGCCCTCTCACCTTCCCTCTGTTCCTTTCATCTTCCATGTCTTTATTCCACTCTCTGCCTTCCTTCCCTCTATTGCTCTCACCTTCCCTGTGTTTGTTTAATCTTCCATCTGTCTTTATTCCACTCTCTGCACCTCCCCCCTCTATCGCTCTCACCTTCCCTGTGTTCCTTTCTTACTCCATCTCTGTCTTTATTCCACTCTCTGCACCTCCCCCCTCTATCGCTCTCACCTTCCCTGTGTTCCTTTCATCTTCCATCTCTGTCTTTATTCCACTCTCTGCACCCCTCCCCTCTATCGCCCTCACCTTCCCTGTGTTCCTTTCATCTTCCATCTCTGTCTCTAATCCATGCTCTGCACCCCTCCCCTCTATCGCCCTCTCCTTCCCTGTGTTCCTTTCATCTTCCATCTCTTTCTCTATTCCACTCTCTGAACCCCTCCCCTCTATCCTTCTCACCTTCCCTCTGTTCCTTCCATCTTCCATCTCTGTCTCTATTCCATTCTCTGCACCTCCCCTCTCACCTTCCCTCTGTTCCTTTCATCTTCCATGTCTTTATTCCACTCTCTGCCCTCCTTACCTCTATTGCTCTCACCTTCCCTGTGTTCGTTTAATCTTCCATCTGTCTTTATTCCACTCTCTGCACCTCCCCCCTCTATCGCTCTCACCTTCCATCTGTTCCTTCCATCTTCCATCTCTTTCTTTATTCCACTCTCTGCACCTCCCCCCTCTATCGCTCTCACCTTCCCTGTGTTCCTTTCATCTTCCATCTCTGTCTTTATTCCACTCTCTGCACCCCTCACCTCTATCGCTCTCACCTTCCCTGTGTTCCTTTCATCTTCCATCTCTGTCTGTAATCCATGCTCTGCACCCCTCCCCTCTATCGCTCTCACCTTCCCTCTGTTCCTTTCATCTTCCATCTCTGTCTCTATTCCACTCTCTGCACCCCTCACCTCTATCGCTCTCACCTTCCCTCTGTTCCTTTCATCTTCCATCTCTGTCTTTATTCCACTCTCTGCACCTCCCCCTCTATCGCTCTCACCTTCCCTGTGTTCCTTTCATCTTCTATCTCTGTCTCTATTCCACTCTCTGCACCTCTCCCCCTATCACTCTCACCTTCCCTCTGTTCCTTTCATCTTCCATCTCTGTCTCTATTCCACTCTCTGCACCTCCCTCCTCTATCGCTCTCACCTTCCCTCTGTTCCTTTCATCTTCCATCTCTGTCTCTATTCCACTCTCTGCACCTCCCTCCTCTATCACTCTCACCTTCCCTGTGTTCCTTTCATCTTCCATCTGTCTTTATTCCACTGTCTGCACCTCTCCCCCAATCACTCTCACCTTCCCTCTGTTCCTTCCATCTTCCATCTCTGTCTCTATTCCACGCTCTGCACCTCCCCCCCTCTATCGCTCTCACCTTCCCTCTGTTCCTTTCATCTTCCAACTCTGTCTTTATTCCACTCTCTGCACATCTCCCCCTATCACTCTCACCTTCCCTCTGTTCCTTTCATCTTCCATTCTTGTCTTTATTCCAATCTCTGCACCTCCCCCTCTATCGCTCTCACCTTCCCTGTCTTCCTTTCATTTTCCATCTCCGTCTTTATTCCACTCTCTGCACCCCTCCCCCTCTATCGCTCCCACCTTCCTTGTGTTCCTTTCATCTTGCATCTCTCTCTCTCTATTCCACTCTCTGCACCTCCCCCCTCAATCGCTCTCACCTTCCCTCTGTTCCTTTCTTCTTCCATCTGTCTTTAATCGACTCTCTGCACATCTCCCCATATCACTCTCACCTTCCCTCTGTTCCTTTCATCTTCCATCTCTGTCTCTATTCTATTCTCTGCACCTCCGATCTCACCTTCCCTCTGTTCCTTTCATCTTCCATCCGTCTTTATTCCACTCTCTGCACTCCTCCCCTCTATTGCTCTCACCTTCCCTGTGTTCCTTTCTTCTTCCATCTCTGTCTATATTCCACTCTCTGCACCTCCCCCCTATATCGCTCTCACCTTCCCTCTGTTCCTTTCATCTTCCATCTGTCTTTATTCCACTGTCTGCACCTCCCCATCTATCGCTCTCACCTTCCCTGTGTTCCTTTCATCTTCCATCTGTCTTTATTCCACTCTCTGCACTCCTCCCCTCTATTGCTCTCACCTTCCCTGTGTTCCTTTCTTCTTCCATCTCTGTCTATATTCCACTCTCTGCACCTCCCCCCTATATCGCTCTCACCTTCCCTCTGTTCCTTTCATCTTCCATCTGTCTTTATTCCACTGTCTGCACCTCTCCCCCAATCACTCTCACCTTCCCTCTGTTCCTTCCATCTTCCATCTCTGTCTCTATTCCACGCTCTGCACCTCCCCCCCTCTATCGCTCTCACCTTCCTTGTGTTCCTTTCATCTTCCATCTCTGTCTCTATTCCACCCTCTGCACCCCTCCCCTCTATCGCCCTCACCTTCCCTGTGTTCCTTTCATCTTCCATCTCTGTCTTTATTCCACTCTCTGCACCCCTCCCCTCTATCGCTCTCACCTTCCCTGTGTTCCTTTCATCTTCCATCTCTCTCTTTATTCCGCTCTCAGCACCCCTCCCCTCTATCGCTCTCACCTTCTCTCTGTTCCTTTCATCTTCCATCTGTCTTTATTCCACTCTCTGCACCTCCCCCCTCTATCGCTCTCACCTTCCCTGTGTTCTTTTCATCTTCAATCTGTCTTTATTCCACTCTCTGCACCTCCTCCCTCTATCGCTCTCACCTTTGCTGTGTTCCTTTCATCTTCCATCTCTGTCTTTATTCCACTCTCTGCACCTCCCCCCTCTATCGCTCTCACTTTCCCTGTGTTCCTTTCATCTTCCATCTGTCTTTATTCCACTCTCTGCACCTCCCCCCTCTATCGCTCTCACCTTCCCTGTGTTCCTTTCATCTTCCATCTCTGTCTTTATTCCACTCTCTGCACCTCTCCCCCAATCACTCTCGCCTTCCCTCTGTTCATTTCATCTTCCATCTCTGTCTTTATTCCACGCTCTGCACACTTCCCCTCTATCGCTCTCACCTTCTCTGTGTTCCTTTCATCTTCCATCTCTGTCTCTATTCCACCCTCTGCACCCCTCCCCTCTATCGCTCTCACCTTCCCTGTGTTCCTTTCATCTTCCATCTCTGTCTTTATTCCACTCTCTGCACCTCTCCCCTCTAGCACTCTCACCTTCCCTCTGTTCCTTTCATCTTCCATCTCTGTCTTTATTCCACTCTCTGCACCTCCCCCCTCTAGCACTCTCACCTTCCCTCTGTTCCTTTCATCTTCCATCTCTGTCTTTATTCCACTCTTTGCACCTCCCCCCTCTAGCACTCTCACCTTCCCTCTGTTCCTTTCATCTTCCATCTCTGCCTTTATTCCACTCTTGGCACCTCCCCCCTCTAGCACTCTCACCTTCCCTCTGTTCCTTTCATCTTCCATCTCTGCCTTTATTCCACTCTCTGCACCTCCCCCCTCTATCGCTCTCACCTTCCCTGTGTTCCTTTCATCTTCCATCTCTGTCTTTATTCCACTCTTTGCACCTCCCCCCTCTATCGCTCTCACCTTCCCTGTGTTCCTTTCATCTTCCATCTCTGTCTTTATTCCACTCTTTGCACCTCCCCCCTCTATCGCTCTCACCTTCCCTGTGTTCCTTTCATCTTCCATCTCCGTCTTTATTCCACTCTCTGCACCTCCCGCTCTATCGCTCTCACCTTCCCTGTGTTCCTTTCATCTTCAATCTGTCTTTATTCCACTCTCTGCACCCCTCCCCTCTATCGCTCTCACCTTCCCTGTGTTCCTTTCATCTTCCATATCTGTCTTTATTCCACTCTCTGCACCTCTCTCCTCTATCGCCCTCACCTTCCCTGTGTTCCTTTCATCTTCCATCTCTGTCTTTATTCCACTCTCTGCACCCCTCCCCTCTATCGCTCTCACCTTCCCTGTGTTCCTTTCATCTTCAATCTGTCTTTATTCCACTCTCTGCACCTCCCCCCTCTATCGCTCTCACCTTCCCTTTGTTCCTTTCATCTTCCATCTCTGTCTTTATTCCACTCTCTGCACCTCCCCCCTCTATCGCTCTCACCTTCCCTGTGTTCCTTTCATCTTCCATCTGTCTTTATTCCACTCTCTGCACCTCTCCCCCAATCACTCTCACCTTCCCTGTGTTCCTTTCATCTTCCATCTCTGTCTTTATTCCACTCTCTGCACCTCCCCCCGTCTATCGCTCTCACCTTCCCTGTGTTCCTTTCATCTTCCATCTCTGTCTTTATCCACTCTCTGCACCTCTCTCCCAATCACTCTCACCTTCCCTGTGTTCCTTTCATCTTCCATCTCTGTCTTTATTCCACTCTCTGCACCTCCCCCTGTCTATCGCTCTCACCTTCCCTCTGTTCCTTCCATCTTCCATCTCTGTCTTTATTCCACTCTCTGCACCTCTCCCCCTATCACTCTCACCTTCCCTGTCTTCCTTTCATCTTCCATCTGTCTTTATTCCACTCTCTGCACCCCTGCCCTCTATCGCCCTCACCTTCCCTGTGTTCCTTTCATTTTCCATCTCTGTCTTTATTCCACTCTCTGCACCTCCCCCCTCTATCGCTCTCACCTTCCCTGTGTTCCTTTCATCTTCAATCTGTCTTTATTCCACTCTCTGCACCTCCTCCCTCTATCGCTCTCACCTTCCCTGTGTTCCTTTCATCTTCAATCTGTCTTTATTCCACTCTCTGCACCTCCCCCTCTATCGCTCTCACCTTCGCTGTGTTCCTTTCATCTTCCATCTCTGTCTTTATTCCACTCTTTGCACCTCCCCCCTCTAGCACTCTCACCTTCCCTGTGTTCCTTTCATCTTCCATCTCTGTCTTTATTCCAGTCTCTGCACCCCTCCCCTCTATCGCTCTCACCTTCCCTCTGTTCCTTTCATCTTCCATCTCAGTCTTTATTCCACTCTTTGCACCCCTCCCCTCCATCGCTCTCACCTTCCCTGTGTTCCTTTCATCTTCCATCTCTGTCTTTATTCCACTCTCTGCCCCTCCCCCCTCTATCGCTCTCACCTTCCCTGTGTTCCTTTCATCTTCCATCTCTGTCTTTATTCCACTCTCTGCCCCTCCCCCCTCTATCGCTCTCACCTTCCCTCTGTTCCTTTCATCTTCCATCTCTGTCTTTATTCCACTCTCTGCACCTCCCCCCTCTATCGCTATCACCTTCCCTCTGTTCCTTTCATCTTCCATCTCTGTCTCTATTCCACGCTCTGCACCCCTCCCCTCTATCGCTCTCACCTTCCCTGTGTTCCTTTCATCTTCCATCTCAGTCTTTATTCCACTCTTTGCACCCCTCCCCTCCATCGCTCTCACCTTCCCTCTGTTCCTTTCATCTTCCATCTCTGTCTCTATTCCACGCTCTGCACCCCTCCCCTCTATCACTCTCACCTTCCCTGTGTTCCTTTCATCTTCCATCTCTGTCTCTATTCCACTCTCTGCACCTCCCCCCTCTATTACTCTCACCTTCCCTATGTTCCTTTCATCTTCCATCTCTGTCTTTATTCCACTCTCTGCACCTCCCCCTCTATCGCTCTCACCTTCCCTCTGTTCCTTTCATCTTCCATTCGTGTCTTTATTCCACTCTCTGCACCCCTCCCCTCTATCGCTCTCACCTTCCCTGTGTTCCTTTCATCTTCAATCTGTCTTTATTCCACTCTTTGCATCTCCCCCCTCTATCGCTCTCACCTTCCCTTTGTTCCTTTCATCTTCCATCTCTGTCTTTATTCCACTCTCTGCACCTCCCCCCTCTATCGCTCTCACCTTCCCTGTGTTCCTTTCATCTTCCATCTCTGTCTTTATTCCACTCTCTGCACCTCGCCCCTCTATCGCTCTCACCTTCTCTCTGTTCCTTTCATCTTCCATCTCTGTCTTTATTCCACTCTCTGCACCTCCCCCCGATATCGCTCTCACCCTCCCTGTGTTCCTTTCATCTTCCATCTGTCTTTATCCCACTCTCTGCACCTCTCCCCCAATCACTCTCACCTTCCCTGTGTTCCTTTCATCTTCCATCTCTGTCTTTATTCTACTCTCTGCACCTCCCCCCTCTATCGCTCTCACCTTCCCTGTGTTCCTTTCATCTTCCATCTCTGTCTTTATTCCACTCTCTGCACCTCTCCCCCAATCACTCTCGCCTTCCCTCTGTTCCTTCCATCTTCCATCTCTGTCTCTATTCCACGCTCTGCACCTCCCCCCTCTATCGCTCTCACCTTCCCTTTGTTCCTTTCATCTTCCATCTCTGTCTTTATTCCACTCTCTGCACCTCCCCCATCTAACGCTCTCACCTTCCCTGTGTTCCTTTCATCTTCCATCTGTCTTTATCCCACTCTCTGCACCTCTCCCCCAATCACTCTCACCTTCCCTCTGTTCCTTCCATCTTCCATCTCTGTCTCTATTCCACGCTCTGCACCTCCCCTCTCTATCACTCTCACCTTCCCTGTGTTCCTTTCATCTTCCATCTGTCTCTATTCCACCCTCTGCACCTCCCCCCTCTAGCACTCTCACCTTACCTCTGTTCCTTTCATCTTCCATCTCTGTCTTTATTCCACTCTTTGCACCTCCCCCCTCTATTGCTCTCACCTTCCCTCTGTTCCTTTCATCTTCCATCTCTGTCTTTATTCCACTCTTTGCCCCTCCCCCCTCTATCGCTCTCACCTTCCCTCTGTTCCTTTCATCTTCCATCTCTGTCTCTATTCCACCCTCTGCACCCCTCCCGTCTATCGCTCTCACCTTCCCTGTGTTCCTTTCATCTTCCATCTCTGTCTTTATTCCACTCTCTGCCCATCCCCCCTCTATCGCTCTCACCTTCCCTCTGTTCCTTTCATCTTCCATCTCTGTCTCTATTCCACCCTCTGCACCCCTCCCCTCTATCGCTCTCACCTTCCCTGTGTTCCTTTCATCTTCCATCTCTGTCTTTATTCCACTCTCTGCCCCTCCCCCCTCTATCGCTCTCACCTTCCCTCTGTTCCTTTCATCTTCCATCTCTGTCTTTATTCCACTCTCTGCCCCTCCCCCCTCTATCGCTCTCACCTTCCCTCTGTTCCTTTCATCTTCCATCTCTGTCTCTATTCCACCCTCTGCACCCCTCCCCTCTATCGCTCTCACCTTCCCTGTGTTCCTTTCATCTTCCATCTCTGTCTTTATTCCACTCTCTGCACCTCCCCCTCTATCGCTCTCACCTTCCCTCTGTTCCTTTCATCTTCCAACTCTGTCTTTATTCCACTCTCTGCACCTCTCCCCCGATCACTCTCACCTTCCCTGTTCCTTTCATCTTCCATTCTTGTCTTTATTCCACTCTCTGCACCTCCCCCTCTATCGCTCTCACCTTCCCTGTGTTCCTTTCATCTTCCATCTGTCTTTATTCCAATCTCTGCACCTCCCCCCTCTATCGCTCTCACCTTCCCTGTGTTCCTTTCATCTTCCATCTCCGTCTTTATTCCACTCTCTGCACCTCCTCCTCTATCGCTCTCACCTTCCCTGTGTTCCTTTCATCTTCCATCTGTCTTTATTCCACTCTCTGCACCTCCCCCTCTATCGCTCTCACCTTCCCTGTGTTCCTTTCATCTTCCATCTGTCTTTATTCCAATCTCTGCACCTCCCCCCTCTATCGCTCTCACCTTCCCTGTGTTCCTTTCATCTTCCATCTCTGTCTTTATTCCACTCTCTGCACCCCTCCACTATATAGCTCTCACCTTCCCTCTGTTCCTTTCATCTTCCATCTCTGTCTCTATTCCATTCTCTGCACCTCCCCTCTCACCTTCCCTCTGTCCCTTTCTTCTTCCATCTGTCTTCATTCCACTCTCTGCACTCCTCCCCTCTATTGCTCTCACCTTCCCTGTGTTCCTTTCTTCTTCCATCTCTGTCTCTATTCCACTCTCTGCACCTCCCCCCTCTATCGCTCTCACCTTCCCTGTGTTCCTTTCTTCTTCCATCTCTGTCTCTATTCCACTCTCTGCACCTCCCCCCTCTATCGCTCTCACCTTTCCTCTGTTCCTTTCATCTTCCATCTGTCTTTAGTCCACTCTCTGCACCTCCCCCTCTATCGCTCTCACCTTCCCTGTGTTCCGTTCATCTTCAATCTGTCTTTATTCCACTCTCTGCACCCCCCCCCTCTATCGCTCTCACCTTGCCTGTGTTCCTTTCATCTTCCATCTCTCTCTTTATTCCACTCTCTGCACCTCCCCCTCTATCGCTCTCACCTTCCCTGTGTTCCTTTCATCTTCCATCTCTGTCTTTATTCCACTCTCTGCACCTCCCCCCTCTATCGCTCTCACCTTCCCTCTGTTCCTTTCATCTTCCATCTGTCTTTATTCCACTCTCTGCACCTCCCCCCTCTATCGCTCTAACATTCCCTGTGTACCTTTCATCTTCCATCTCTGTCTTTATTCCACTCTCTGCACCCCTCCCCTCTATCGCCCTCACCTTCCCTGTGTTCCTTTCATCTTCCATCTCTGTCTCTAATCCATGCTCTTCACCCGTCCGCTCTATGGCCTCACCTTCCCTGTGTTCCTTTCATCTTCCATCTCTGTCTCTATTCCACTCTCTGCACCCCTCCCCTCTATCGCTCTCACCTTCCCTCTGTTCCTTCCATCTTCCATCTCTGTCTTTATTCCACTCTCTTCACCTCCCCCCTCTATCGCTCTCATCTTCCCTGTGTTCCTTTCATCTTCCATCTCTGTCTTTATTCCACTCTCTGCACCCCTCCCCTCTATTGCCCTCACCTTCCCTGTGTTCCTTTCATCTTCCATCTCTGTCTTTATTCCACTCTCTGCACCCCCCCTCTATCGCCCTCACCTTCCCTGTGTTCCTTTCATTTTCCATCTCTGTCTTTATTCCACTTGCTGCACCCCTCCCCTCTATCGCCCTCACCTTCCCTGTGTTCCTTTCATCTTCCATCTCTGTCTCCAATCCATGCTCTGCACCCCTCCCCTCTATCGCCCTCACCTTCTCTGTGTTCCTTTCATCTTCCATCTCTGTCTCTATTTTACTCTCTGAACCCCTCCCCTCTATCGCTCTCACCTTCCCTATGTTCCTTCCATCTTCCATCTCTTTCTCTATTCTATTCTCTGCACCTGCCCTCTCACCTTCCCTCTGTTCCTTTCATCTTCCATGTCTTTATTCCACTCTCTGCCCTCCTTCCCTCTATTGCTCTCACCTTCCCTGTGTTTGTTTAATCTTCCATCTGTCTTTATTCCACTCTCTGCACCTCCAACCTCTATCGCTCTCACCTTCCCTGTGTTCCTTTCTTACGCCATCTCTGTCTTTATTCCACTCTCTGCACCTCCCCCCTCTATCGCTCTCACCTTCCCTGTGTTCCTTTCATCTTCCATCTCTGTCTTTATTCCACTCTCTGCACCCCTCCCCTCTATCGCACTCACCTTCCCTGTTTTCCTTTCATCTTCCATCTCTGTCTCTAATCCATGCTCTGCACCCCTCCCCTCTATCGCCCTCACCTTCCCTGTGTTCCTTTCATCTTCCATCTCTTTCTCTATTCCACTCTCTGAACCCCTCCCCTCTATCGCTCTCACCTTCCCTCTGTTCCTTCCATCTTCCATCTCTGTCTCTATTCCATTCTCTGCACCTCCCCTCTCACCTTCCCTCTGTTCCTTTCATCTTCCATGTCTTTATTCCACTCTCTGCCCTCCTTACCTCTATTGCTCTCACCTTCCCTGTGTTCGTTTAATCTTCCATCTGTCTTTATTCCACTCTCTGCACCTCCCCCCTCTATCGCTCTCACCTCCCCTGTGTTCCTTTCTTCCTCCATCTTTCTTTATTCCACTCTCTGCACCTCCCCCCTCTATCGCTCTCACCTTCCATCTGTTCCTTCCATCTTCCATCTCTTTCTTTATTCCACTCTCTGCACATCCCCCCCTCTATCGCTCTCACCTCCCCTGTGTTCCTTTCTTCCTCCATCTGTCTTTATTCCACTCTCTGCACCTCCCCCCTCTATCGCTCTCACCTTCCATCTGTTCCTTCCATCTTCCATCTCTTTCTTTATTCCACTCTCTGCACCTCCCCCCCTCTATCGCTCTCACCTTCCCTGTGTTCCTTTCATCTTCCATGTCTTTATTCCACTCTCTGCCCTCCTTCCCTCTATTGCTCTCACCTTCCCTGTGTTCGTTTAATCTTCCATCTCTGTCTGTAATCCATGCTCTGCACCCCTCCCCTCTATCGCCCTCACCTTCCCTGTGTTCCTTTCATCTTCCATCTCTGTCTCTATTCCACTCTTTGCACCCCTCACCTCTATCGCCCTCACCTTCCCTCTGTTCCTTCCATCTTCCATCTCTGTCTTTATTCCACTCTCTGCACCTCCCCCCCTCTATCGCTCTCACCTTGCCTGTGTTCCTTTCATCTTCCATCTCTGTCTTTATTCCACTCTCTGCACCTCCCCCTCTATCGCTCTCACCTTCCCTGTGTTCCTTTCATCTTCCATCTCTCTCTCTATTCCACTCTCTGCACCTCCCCCTCTATCGCCCTCACCTTCCCTGTGTTCCTTTCATCTTCCATCTCTGTCTCTATTCCATTCTCTGCACCCCTCACCTCTATCGCCCTCACCTTCCCTCTGTTCCTTCCATCTTCCATCTCTGTCTTTATTCCACTCTCTGCACCTCCCCCCTCTATCGCTCTCACCTTCCCTGTGTTCCTTTCATCTTCCATCTCTGTCTCTATTCCACTCTCTGCACCTCCCCCCTCTATCGCTCTCACCTTCCCTCTGTTCCTTTCATCTTCCATCTCTGTCTCTATTCCACTCTCTGCACCCCTCACCTCTATCGCCCTCACCTTCCCTCTGTTCCTTCCATCTTCCATCTCTGTCTTTATTCCACTCTCTGCACCTCCCCCCTCTATCGCTCTCACCTTGCCTGTGTTCCTTTCATCTTCCATCTCTGTCTTTATTCCACTCTCTGCACCTCCCCCCTCTATCACTCTCACCTTCCCTGTGTTCCTTTCATCTTCCATCTCTCTCTCTATTCCACTCTCTGCACCTCCCCCTCTATCGCCCTCACCTTCCCTGTGTTCCTTTCATCTTCCATCTCTGTCTCTATTCCACTCTCTGCACCCCTCACCTCTATCGCCCTCACCTTCCCTCTGTTCCTTCCATCTTCCATCTCTGTCTTTATTCCACTCTCTGCACCTCCCCCCTCTATCGCTCTCACCTTCCCTGTGTTCCTTTCATCTTCCATCTCTGTCTCTATTCCACTCTCTGCACCTCCCCCCTCTATCGCTCTCACCTTCCCTCTGTTCCTTTCATCTTCCATCTCTGTCTCTATTCCACTCTCTGCACCTCTCCCCCTATCACTCTCACCTTCCCTCTGTTCCTTTCATCTTCCATCTCTGTCTCTATTCCACTCTCTGCACCTCCCCCCTCTATCACTCTCACCTTCCCTCTGTTCCTTCCATCTTCCATCTCTGTCTCTATTCCACGCTCCGCACCCCTCCCCTCTATCGCCCTCACCTTCCCTGTGTTCCTTTCATCTTCCATCTCTGTCTTTATTCCACTCTCTGCACCCCTCCCCTCTATCGCCCTCACCATCCCTGTGTTCCTTTCATCTTCCATCTCTGTCTTTATTCCACTCTCTGCACCTCCCCTTCTATCGCCCTCACCTTCCCTTTGTTCCTTTCATCTTCCATCTCTGTCTCTATTCCATTCTCTGCACCTCCCCTCTCACCTTCCCTCTGTTCCTTTCATCTTCCATCTGTTTTTATTCCACTCTCTGCACCTCCCCCCTCTATCGCTCTCACCTTCCTTGTGTTCCTTTCATCTTCCATCTCTGTCTTTATTTCACTGTCTGCACCTCCCCCCTCTATCGCTCTCACCTTCCGTGTGTTCCTTTCATCTTCCATCTGTCTTTAGTCAGCTCTCTGCACCTCCCCCTCTATCGCTCTCACCTTCCCTGTGTTCCGTTCATCTTCAATCTGTCTTTATTCCACTCTCTGCACCTCCCCCTCTATCGCTCTCACCTTCCCTGTGTTCCTTTCATCTTCCATCTCTGTCTTTATTCCACTCTCTGCCCCTCCCCCTCTATCGCTCTCACCTTCCCTCTGTTCCTTTCATCTTCCATCTCTGTCTCTATTCCACCCTCTGCACCCCTCCCCTCTATCGCTCTCACCTTCCCTGTGTTCCTTTCATCTTCCATCTCTGTCTTTATTCCACTCTCTGCACCTTCCCCTCTATCGCTCTCACCTTCCCTCTGTTCCTTTCATCTTCCAACTCTGTCTTTATTCCACTCTCTGCACCTCTCCCCCGATCACTTTCACCTTCCCTCTGTTCCTTTCATCTTCCATTCTTGTCTTTATTCCACTCTCTGCAGCTCCCCCTCTATCGCTCTCACCTTCCCTGTGTTCCTTTCTTCTTCCATCTGTCTTTATTCCAATCTCTGCACCTCCCCCCTCTATCGCTCTCACCTTCCCTGTGTTCCTTTCATCTTCCATCTCCGTCTTTATTCCACTCTCTGCACCTCCTCCTCTATCGCTCTCACCTTCCCTGTGTTCCTTTCATCTTCCATCTGTCTTTATTCCACTCTCTGCACCTCCCCCCTCTATCGCTCTCACCTTCCATCTGTTCCTTCCATCTTCCATCTCTTTCTTTATTCCACTCTCTGCACCCCCCCCCTCTATCGCTCTCACCTTCCCTGTGTTCCTTTCATCTTCCATGTCTTTATTCCACTCTCTGCCCTCCTTCCCTCTATTGCTCTCACCTTCCCTGTGTTCGTTTAATCTTCCATCTCTGTCTGTAATCCATGCTCTGCACCCCTCCCCTCTATCGCCCTCACCTTCCCTGTGTTCCTTTCATCTTCCATCTCTGTCTCTATTCCACTCTCTGCACCCCTCACCTCTATCGCCCTCACCTTCCCTCTGTTCCTTCCATCTTCCATCTCTGTCTTTATTCCACTCTCTGCACCTCCCCCCTCTATCGCTCTCACCTTCCCTCTGTTCCTTTCATCTTCCATCTCTGTCTCTATTCCACTCTCTGCACCCCTCACCTCTATCGCCCTCACCTTCCCTCTGTTCCTTCCATCTTCCATCTCTGTCTTTATTCCACTCTCTGCACCTCCCCCCTCTATCGCTCTCACCTTGCCTGTGTTCCTTTCATCTTCCATCTCTGTCTTTATTCCACTCTCTGCACCTCCCCCCTCTATCGCTCTCACCTTCCCTGTGTTCCTTTCATCTTCCATCTCTCTCTCTATTCCACTCTCTGCACCTCCCCCTCTATCGCCCTCACCTTCCCTGTGTTCCTTTCATCTTCCATCTCTGTCTCTATTCCACTCTCTGCACCCCTCACCTCTATCGCCCTCACCTTCCCTCTGTTCCTTCCATCTTCCATCTCTGTCTTTATTCCACTCTCTGCACCTCCCCCCTCTATCGCTCTCACCTTCCCTGTGTTCCTTTCATCTTCCATCTCTGTCTCTATTCCACTCTCTGCACCTCCCCCCTCTATCGCTCTCACCTTCCCTCTGTTCCTTTCATCTTCCATCTCTGTCTCTATTCCACTCTCTGCACCCCTCACCTCTATCGCCCTCACCTTCCCTCTGTTCCTTCCATCTTCCAGTTCTGTCTTTATTCCACTCTCTGCACCTCCCCCCCTCTATCGCTCTCACCTTGCCTGTGTTCCTTTCATCTTCCATCTCTGTCTTTATTCCACTCTCTGCACCTCCCCCCTCTATCACTCTCACCTTCCCTGTGTTCCTTCCATCTTCCATCTCTCTCTCTATTCCACTCTCTGCACCTCCCCCTCTATCGCCCTCACCTTCCCTGTGTTCCTTTCATCTTCCATCTCTGTCTCTATTCCACTCTCTCCACCCCTCACCTCTATCGCCCTCACCTTCCCTCTGTTCCTTCCATCTTCCATCTCTGTCTTTATTCCACTCTCTGCACCTCCCCCCTCTATCGCTCTCACCTTCCCTGTGTTCCTTTCATCTTCCATCTCTGTCTCTATTCCACTCTCTGCACCTCCCCCCTCTATCGCTCTCACCTTCCCTCTGTTCCTTTCATCTTCCATCTCTGTCTCTATTCCACTCTCTGCACCTCCCCCTCTATCACTCTCACCTTCCCTCTGTTCCTTCCATCTTCCATCTCTGTCTCTATTCCACGCTCCGCACCCCTCCCCTCTATCGCCCTCACCTTCCCTGTGTTCCTCTCATCTTCCATCTCTGTCTTTATTCCACTCTCTGCACCCCTCCCCTCTATCGCCCTCACCATCCCTGTGTTCCTTTCATCTTCCATCTCTGTCTTTATTCCACTCTCTGCACCTCCCCTTCTATCGCCCTCACCTTCCCTTTGTTCCTTTCATCTTCCATCTCTGTCTTTATTCCACTCTCTGCACCCCTCCACTATATCGCTCTCACCTTCCCTCTGTTCCTTTCATCTTCCATCTCTGTCTCTATTCCATTCTCTGCACCTCCCCTCTCACCTTCCCTCTGTTCCTTTCATCTTCCATCTGTTTTTATTCCACTCTCTGCACCTCCCCCCTCTATCGCTCTCACCTTCCCTGTGTTCCTTTCATCTTCCATCTCTGTCTTTATTTCACTGTCTGCACCTCCCCCCTCTATCGCTCTCACCTTCCCTGTGTTCCTTTCATCTTCCATCTCTGTCTTTATTCCACTCTCTGCCCCTCCCCCCTCTATCGCTCTCACCTTCCCTCTGTTCCTTTCATCTTCCATCTCTGTCTCTATTCCACCCTCTGCACCCCTCCCCTCTATCGCTCTCACCTTCCCTGTGTTCCTTTCATCTTCCATCTCTGTCTTTATTCCACTCTCTGCACCTTCCCCTCTATCGCTCTCACCTTCCCTCGGTTCCTTTCATCTTCCAACTCTGTCTTTATTCCACTCTCTGCACCTCTCCCCCGATCACTTTCACCTTCCCTCTGTTCCTTTCATCTTCCATTCTTGTCTTTATTCCACTCTCTGCAGCTCCCCCTCTATCGCTCTCACGTTCCCTGTGTTCCTTTCTTCTTCCATCTGTCTTTATTCCAATCTCTGCACCTCCCCCCTCTATCGCTCTCACCTTCCCTGTGTTCCTGTCATCTTCCATCTCCGTCTTTATTCCACTCTCTGCACCACCTCCTCTATCGCTCTCACCTTCCCTGTGTTCCTTTCATCTTCCATCTGTCTTTATTCCACTCTCTGCACCTCCCCCTCTATCGCTCTCACCTTCCCTGTGTTCCTTTCATATTCCATCTGTCTTTATTCCAATCTCTGCACCTCCCCCCTCTATCGCTCTCACCTTCCCTGTGTTCCTTTCATCTTCCATCTCTGTCTTTATTCCACTCTCTGCACCCCTCCACTATATAGCTCTCACCTTCCCTCTGTTCCTTTCATCTTCCATCTCTGTCTCTATTCCATTCTCTGCACCTCCCCTCTCACCTTCCCTCTGTCCCTTTCATCTTCCATCTGTCTTCATTCCACTCTCTGCATTCCTCCCCTCTATTGCTCTCACCTTCCCTGTGTTCCTTTCTTCTTCCATTTCTGTCTCTATTCCACTCTCTGCACCTCCCCCCTCTATCGCTCTCACCTTACCTCTGTTCCTTTCATCTTCCATCTGTCTTTAGTCCACTCTCTGCACCTCCCCCCTCTATCGCTCTCACCTTCCCTGTGTTCCGTTCATCTTCAATCTGTCTTTATTCCACTCTCTGCACCTCCCCCTCTATCGCTCTCACCTTCCCTGTGTTCCTTTCATCTTCCATCTCTCTCTTTATTCCACTCTCTGCACCTCCCCCTCTATCGCTCTCACCTTCCCTGTGTTCCTTTCATCTTCCATCTCTGTCTTTATTCCACTCTCTGCACCTCCCCCCTCTATCGCTCTCACCTTCCCTGTGTACCTTTCATCTTCCATCTCTGTCTCTAATCCATGCTCTTCACCCGTCCGCTCTATGTCCTCACCTTCCCTGTGTTCCTTTCATCTTCCATCTCTGTCTCTATTCCACTCTCTGCACCCCTCCCCTCTATCGCTCTCACCTTCCCTCTGTTCCTTCCATCTTCCATCTCTGTCTTTATTCCACTCTCTGAACCCCTCCCCTCTATCGCTCTCACCTTCCCTCTGTTCCTTCCATCTTCCATATCTGTCTTTATTCCACTCTCTGCACCTCCCCTCTCACCTTCCCTCTGTTCCTTTCATCTTCCATGTCTTTATTCCACTCTCTGCCCTCCTCCCCTCTATCACTCTCACCTTCCCTGTGTTACTTTCTACTTCCATCTCTGTCTCTATTTTACTCTCTGAACCCCTCCCCTCTATCGCTCTCACCTTCCCTCTGTTCCTTCCATCGTCCATCTCTGTCTCTATTCTATTCTCTGCACCTGCCCTCTCACCTTCCCTCTGTTCCTTTCATCTTCCATGTCTTTATTCCACTCTCTGCCCTCCTTCCCTCTATTGCTCTCACCTTCCCTGTGTTTGTTTAATCTTCCATCTGTCTTTATTCCACTCTCTGCACCTCCAACCTCTATCGCTCTCACCTTCCCTGTGTTCCTTTCTTACGCCATCTATGTCTTTATTCCACTCTCTGCACCTCCCCCCTCTATCGCTCTCACCTTCCCTGTGTTCCTTTCATCTTCCATCTCTGTCTTTATTCCACTCTCTGCACCCCTCCCCTCTATCGCACTCACCTTCCCTGTTTTCCTTTCATCTTCCATCTCTGTCTCTAATCCATGCTTTGCACCCCTCCCCTCTATCGCCCTCACCTTCCCTGTGTTCCTTTCATCTTCCATCTCTTTCTCTATTCCACTCTCTGAACCCCTCCCCTCTATCGCTCTCACCTTCCCTCTGTTCCTTCCATCTTCCATCTCTGTCTCTATTCCATTCTCTGCACCTCCCCTCTCACCTTCCCTCTGTTCCTTTCATCTTCCATGTCTTTATTCCACTCTCTGCCCTCCTTACCTCTATTGCTCTCACCTTCCCTGTGTTCGTTTAATCTTCCATCTGTCTTTATTCCACTCTCTGCACCTCCCCCCTCTATCGCTCTCACCTCCCCTGTGTTCCTTTCTTCCTCCATCTGTCTTTATTCCACTCTCTGCACCTCCCCCCTCTATCGCTCTCACCTTCCATCTGTTCCTTCCATCTTCCATCTCTTTCTTTATTCCACTCTCTGCACCTCCCCCCCTCTATCGCTCTCACCTTCCCTGTGTTCCTTTCATCTTCCATCTCTATCTTTATTCCACTCTTTGCACCTCCCCCCTATCGCTCTCACCTTCCCTCTGTTCCTTTCATCTTCCATGTCTTTATTCCACTCTCTGCCCTCCTTCCCTCTATTGCTCTCACCTTCCCTGTGTTCGTTTAATCTTCCATCTCTGTCTGTAATCCATGCTCTGCACCCCTCCCCTCTATCGCCCTCACCTTCCCTGTGTTCCTTTCATCTTCCATCTCTGTCTCTATTCCACTCTCTGCACCCCTCACCTCTATCGCCCTCACCTTCCCTCTGTTCCTTCCATCTTCCATCTCTGTCTTTATTCCACTCTCTGCACCTCCCCCCTCTATCGCTCTCACCTTCCCTCTGTTCCTTTCATCTTCCATCTCTGTCTCTATTCCACTCTCTGCACCCCTCACCTCTATCGCCCTCACCTTCCCTCTGTTCCTTCCATCTTCCATCTCTGTCTTTATTCCACTCTCTGCACCTCCCCCCTCTATCGCTCTCACCTTGCCTGTGTTCCTTTCATCTTCCATCTCTGTCTTTATTCCACTCTCTGCACCTCCCCCCTCTATCACTCTCACCTTCCCTGTGTTCCTTTCATCTTCCATCTCTCTCTCTATTCCACTCTCTGCACCTCCCCCTCTATCGCCCTCACCTTCCCTGTGTTCCTTTCATCTTCCATCTCTGTCTCTATTCCACTCTCTGCACTCCTCACCTCTATCGCCCTCACCTTCCCTCTGTTCCTTCCATCTTCCATCTCTGTCTTTATTCCACTCTCTGCACCTCCCCCCTCTATCGCTCTCACCTTCCCTGTGTTCCTTTCATCTTCCATCTCTGTCTCTATTCCACTCTCTGCGCCTCCCCCCTCTATCGCTCTCACCTTCCCTCTGTTCCTTTCATCTTCCATCTCTGTCTCTATTCCACTCTCTGCACCCCTCACCTCTATCACCCTGACCTTCCCTCTGTTCCTTCCATCTTCCATCTCTGTCTTTATTCCACTCTCTGCACCTCCCCCCCTCTATCGCTCTCACCTTGCCTGTGTTCCTTTCATCTTCCATCTCTGTCTTTATTCCACTCTCTGCACCTCCCCCCTCTATCACTCTCACCTTCCCTGTGTTCCTTTCATCTTCCATCTCTCTCTCTATTCCACTCTCTGCACCTCCCCCTCTATCGCCCTCACCTTCCCTGTGTTCCTTTCATCTTCCATCTCTGTCTCTATTCCACTCTCTGCACCCCTCACCTCTATCGCCCTCACCTTCCCTCTGTTCCTTCCATCTTCCATCTCTGTCTTTATTCCACTCTCTGCACCTCCCCCCTCTATCGCTCTCACCTTCCCTGTGTTCCTTTCATCTTCCATCTCTGTCTCTATTCCACTCTCTGCACCTCCCCCCTCTATCGCTCTCACCTTCCCTCTGTTCCTTTCACCTTCCATCTCTGTCTCTATTCCACTCTCTGCACCTCTCCCCCTATCACTCTCACCTTCCCTCTGTTCCTTTCATCTTCCATCTCTGTCTCTATTCCACTCTCTGCACCTCCCCCCTCTATCACTCTCACCTTCCCTCTGTTCCTTCCATCTTCCATCTCTGTCTCTATTCCACGCTCCGCACCCCTCCCCTCTATCGCCCTCACCTTCCCTGTGTTCCTTTCATCTTCCATCTCTGTCTTTATTCCACTCTCTGCACCCCTCCCCTCTATCGCCCTCACCTTCCCTGTGTTCCTTTCATCTTCCATCTCTGTCTTTATTCCACTCTCTGCACCTCCCCTTCTATCGCCCTCACCTTCCCTTTGTTCCTTTCATCTTCCATCTCTGTCTTTATTCCACTCTCTGCACCCCTCCACTATATCGCTCTCACCTTCCCTCTGTTCCTTTCATCTTCCATCTCTGTCTCTATTCCATTCTCTGCACCTCCCCTCTCACCTTCCCTCTGTTCCTTTCATCTTCCATCTGTTTTTATTCCACTCTCTGCACCTCCCCCCTCTATCGCTCTCACCTTCCCTGTGTTCCTTTCATCTTCCATCTGTCTTTAGTCCACTCTCTGCACCTCCCCCCTCTATCGCTCTCACCTTCCCTGTGTTCCGTTCATCTTCAATCTGTCTTTATTCCACTCTCTGCACCTCCCCCTCTATCGCTCTCACCTTCCCTGTGTTCCTTTCATCTTCCATCTCTGGATTTATTCCACTCTCTGCACCTCCCCCCTCTATCGCTCTCACCATCCCTGTGTAACTTTCATCTTCCATCTCTGTCTTTATTCCACTCTCTGCATCCCTCCCCTCTCTCGCCCTCACCTTCCCTCTGTTCCTTTCATCTTCCATCACTGTCTTTATTCCACTCTCTGCACCTCCCCCCTCTATCGCTCCCACCTTCTCTGTGTTCCTTTCATCTTCCATCTCCGTCTTTATTCCACTCTCTGCACCCCTCCCCTCTATCGCTCTCACCTTCTCTGTGTTCCTTTCTTCTTCCATCTCTG
The DNA here is from genome assembly GCF_040938575.1 of Ambystoma mexicanum. Lineage (NCBI taxonomy): Eukaryota > Metazoa > Chordata > Amphibia > Caudata > Ambystomatidae > Ambystoma > Ambystoma mexicanum. The sequence continues at coordinate 1,679,994,528 of NC_090937.1, forward strand.
TCTCTAATCCATGCTCTTCACCCGTCCGCTCTATCGCCCTCACCTTCCCTGTGTTCCTTTCATCTTCCATCTCTGTCTCTATTCCACTCTCTGCACCCCTCCCCTCTATCGCTCTCACCTTCCCTCTGTTCCTTCCATCTTCCATCTCTGTCTTTATTCCACTCTCTGAACCCCTCAACTCTATCGCTCTCACCTTCCCTCTGTTCCTTCCATCTTCCATCTCTGTCTTTATTCCACTCTCTGCACCTCCCCTCTCACCTTCCCTCTGTTCCTTTCATCTTTCATGTCTTTATTCCACTCTCTGCCCTCCTCCCCTCTATTGCTCTCACCTTCCCTGTGTTCGTTTCATCTTCCATCTGTCTTTATTCCACTCTCTGCGCCTCCCCCCTTTATCGCTCTCACCTTCCCTGTGTTCCTTTCATCTTCCATCTGTCTTTATTCCACTCTCTGCGCCTCCCCCCCTCTATCGATCTCACCTTCCCTGTGTTCCTTTCTACTTCCATATCTGTCTTTATTCCACTCTCACCTTCCCTGTGTTCCTTTCATCTTCCATCTCTGTCTTTATTCCGCTCTCAGCACCCCTCCCCTCTATCGCTCTCACCTTCTCTCTGTTCCTTTCATCTTCCATCTGTCTTTATTCCACTCTCTGCACCTCCCCCCTCTATCACTCTCACCTTCCCTGTGTTCCTTTCATCTTCCATCTCTGTCTCTATTCCACACTCTGCACCCCTCCCCTCTATCGCTCTCACCTTCCCTCTGTTCCTTTCATCTTCCATCTCTGTATTTATTCCACTCTCTGCACCTCCTCCCTCTATCGCTCTCACCTTCTCTCTGTTCCTTTCATCTTCCATCTCTGTCTTTATTCCATTCTCAGCACCTCCCCCCTCTATCGCTCTCACCTTCCCTCTGTTCCTTTCATCTTCCATCTCCGTCTTTATTCCACTCTCTGCACCTCCCCCCTCTATCCCTCTCACCTTCCCTCTGTTCCTTTCATCTTCCATCTCTGTCTTTATTCCACTCTCTGCACCTCCCCCCTCTATCGCTCTCACCTTCTCTCTGTTCCTTTCATCTTCCATCTCTGTCTTTATTCCACTCTCTGCACCTCCCCCCCCTCTATCGCTCTAACCTTCTCTCTGGTCCTTTCATCTTCCATCTCTGTCTTTATTCCACTCTCTGCACCCCTCCCGTCTATCGCTCTCACCTTACCTGTGTTCCTGTCATCTTCCATCTCTGTATTTATTCCACTCTCTGCACCCCTCTCCTCTATCACTCTCACCTTCCCTGTGTTCCTTTAATCTTCCATCTGTCTTTATTCCACTCTCTGCACCCCCCCCTCTATCGCTCTCACCTTCCCTGTGTTCCTTTAATCTTCCATCTGTCTTTATTCCACTCTCTGCACCCCCCCCCGTCTATCGCTCTCACCTTCTCTCTGTTCCTTTCATCGTCCATCTCTGTTTTTATTTCACTCTCTGCATCCCTCCCCTCTGTCGCTCTCACCTTCCCTCTGTTCCATTCATCTTCCATCTCTGTCTCTATTCCACGCTCTGCACACTTCCCCTCTATCGCTCTCACCTTCCCTGTGTTCCTTTAATCTTCCATCTGTCTTTATTCCACTCTCTGCAACCCCCTCTATCGCTCTCACCTTCCCTCTGTTCCTTTCATCTTCCATCTCTGTCTTTATTCCACTCTTTGCACCTCCCCCCTCTATCGCTCTCACCTTCCCTCTGTTTCTTTCATCTTCCATCACTGTCTTTATTCCACTCTCTGCACCCCTCCCCTCTATCGCTCTCACCTTCTCTCTGTTCCTTTCATCTTCCATCTCTGTCCTTATTCCACTCTCTGCACCCCTCCCGTCTATCGCTCGCACCTTCTCTCTGTTCCTTTCATCTTCCATCTCTGTCTTTATTCCACTCTCTGCACCTCCCCCCCTCTATCGCTCTCACCTTCTCTCTGTTCCTTTCATCGTCCATCTCTGTTTTTATTTCACTCTCTGCATCCCTCCCCTCTATCGCTCTCACCTTCCCTCTGTTCCATTCATCTTCCATCTCTGTCTCTATTCCACGCTCTGCACACTTCCCCTCTATCGCTCTCACCTTCCCTGTGTTCCTTTCATCTTCCATCTCTGTCTTTATTCCACTCTCTGCATCCCTCCCGTCTATCGCTCTCACCTTCCCTGTGTTCCTTCTCTCACCTTCCCTGTGTTCCTTCCATCTTCCATCTCTGTCTTTATTCCACTCTCTGCTCCTCCCCCTCTATCGCTCTCACCTTCCCTGTGTTCCTTTCATCTTCCATCTCTCTCTCTATTCCACTCTCTGCACCTCCCCCCTCTAGCACTCTCACCTTACCTCTGTTCCTTTCATCTTCCATCTCTATCTTTATTCCACTCTCTGCACCTCCCCCCTCTAGCACTCTCACCTTCCCTCTGTTCCTTTCATCTTCCATCTCTGCCTTTATTCCACTCTCTGCACCTCCCCCCTCTAGCACTCTCACCTTCCCTGTGTTCCTTTCATCTTCCATCTCTGTCTTTATTCCACTCTCTGCACCCCTCCCCTCTATCGCTCTCACCTTCCCTGTTTTCCCTTCATCTCCCATCTCTGTCTTTATTCCACTCTCTGCACCTCCCCCCTCTATCGCTCTCACCTTCTCTCTGTTCCTTTCATCTTCCATCTCTGTCTTTATTCCACTCGCTAAACCCCTCCTCTCTATCGCTCTCACCTTCTCTCTGTTCCTTTCATCTTCCATCTCTGTCTTTATTCCACTCTCTGCACCTCCCCCTCTATCGCTCTCACCTTCCCTCTGTTCCTTTCATCTTCCATCTCTGTTTTTATTCTACTCTCTGCACCTCCCGTCTATCGCTCTCACCTTCCCTGTGTTCCTTTCATCTTCCATCTCTGTCTTTATTCAACTGTCTGCACCTCCCCCCTCTATCGCTCTCACCTTCTCTCTGTTCCTTTCATCTTCCATCTCTGTCTTTATTCCACTCTCTGCACCTCCCCCCTATATCGCTCTCACCTTCCCTCTGTTCCTTTCATCTTCCATCTCTGTCTTTATTCCACTCTCTGCACCTCCCCCCCTCTATCGCTCTCACCTTCCCTCTGTTCCTTTCATCTTCCATCTCTGTCTTTATTCCACTCTCTGCACCTCCCCCCTCAATCGCTCTCACCTTCCCTCTGTTCCTTTCATCTTCCATCTCTGTCTTTATTCCACTCTCTGCACCCCTCCCCTCTATAGCTCTCACCTTCTCTCTGTTCCTTTCATCTTCCATCTCTGTCTTTATTCCACTCTCTGCACCCCTCCCCTCTATCGCTCTCACCTTCCCTGTGTTCCTTTCATCTTCCATCTCTGTCTCTATTCCACTCCCTGCACTCCTCCCCTCTATCGCTCTCACCTTCCCTGTGTTCCTTTCATCTTCCATCTCTGTCTCTATTCCACTCTCTGCACCCCTCCCCTCTATCGCTCTCACCTTCTCTCTGTTCCTTTCATCTTCCATCTCTGTCTTTATTCCACTCTCTGCACCCCTCCCCTCGATCGCTCTCACCTTCCCTGTGTTCCGTTCATCTTCCCTCTCTGTCTTTATTCCACTCTCTGCACCACTCCCCTCTATCGCTCTCACCTTCTCTGTGTTCCTTTCATCTTCCATCTCTGTCTTTATTCCACTCTCTGCACCCCTCCCCTCTATCGCTCTCACCTTCCCTGTGTTCCTTTCATCTCCCATCTCCGTCTTTATTCCACTCTCTGCACCTCCCCCCTCTATCGCTCTCACCTTCCCTGTGTTCCTTTCATCTTCCATCTCTGTCTTTATTCCACTCTCTGCACCTCCCCCCTCTATCGCTCTCACCTTCCCTGTGTTCCTTTCATCTTCCATCTCTGTCTTTATTCCACTCTCTGCACCTCTCCCCTCTATCGCTCTCACCTTCTCTCTGTTCCTTTCATCTTCCATCACTGTCTTTATTCCACTCTCTGCACCTCCCCCCTCTATCGCTCTCACCTTCTCTGTGTTCCTTTCATCTTCCATCTCTGTCTTTATTCCACTCTCTGCACCCCTCCACTATCGCTCTCACCTTCCCTGTGTTCCTTTCATCTTCCATCTCCGTCTTTATTCCACTCTCTGCACCTCCCCCCTCTATCGCTCTCACCTTCCCTGTGTTCCTTTCATCTTCCATCTCTGTCTTTATTCCACTCTCTGCACCTCCCCCCTATCACTCTCACCTTCCCTGTGTTCCTTTCATCTTCCATCTCTGTCTTTATTCCACTCTCTGCACCCCTCCCCTCTATCGCTCTCACCTTCTCTCTGTTCCTTTCATCTTCCATCTCTGTCTTTATTCCACTCTCTGCACCCCTCCCATCTATCGCTCTCACCTTCCCTGTGTTCCTTTCATCTTCCATCTCTGTCTCTATTCCACTCTCTGCACCCCTCCCCTCTATCGCTCTCACCTTCCCTGTGTTCCTTTCATCTTCCATCTGTCTTTATTCCACTCTCTGCACCCCTCCCCTCTATCGCTCTCACCTTCCCTCTGTTCCTTTCATCTTCCATCTCTGTCTTTATTCCACTCTCTGCACCTCCCCCTTTATCGCTCTCACCTTCCCTGTGTTCCTTTCATCTTCCATCTCTGTCTTTATTCCACTCTCTGCCCCTCCCCCCTCTATCGCTCTCACCTTCCCTCTGTTCCTTTCATCTTCCATCTCTGTCTCTATTCCACCCTCTGCACCCCTCCCCTCTATCGCTCTCACCTTCCCTGTGTTCCTTTCATCTTCCATCTCTGTCTTTATTCCACTCTCTGCACCTTCCCCTCTATCGCTCTCACCTTCCCTCGGTTCCTTTCATCTTCCAACTCTGTCTTTATTCCACTCTCTGCACCTCTCCCCCGATCACTTTCACCTTCCCTCTGTTCCTTTCATCTTCCATTCTTGTCTTTATTCCACTCTCTGCAGCTCCCCCTCTATCGCTCTCACCTTCCCTGTGTTCCTTTCTTCTTCCATCTGTCTTTATTCCAATCTCTGCACCTCCCCCCTCTATCGCTCTCACCTTCCCTGTGTTCCTTTCATCTTCCATCTCCGTCTTTATTCCACTCTCTGCACCTCCTCCTCTATCGCTCTCACCTTCCCTGTGTTCCTTTCATCTTCCATCTGTCTTTATTCCACTCTCTGCACCTCCCCCTCTATCGCTCTCACCTTCCCTGTGTTCCTTTCATATTCCATCTGTCTTTATTCCAATCTCTGCACCTCCCCCCTCTATCGCTCTCACCTTCCCTGTGTTCCTTTCATCTTCCATCTCTGTCTTTATTCCACTCTCTGCACCCCTCCACTATATAGCTCTCACCTTCCCTGTGTTCCTTTCTTCTTCCATCTCTGTCTCTATTCCACTCTCTGCACCTCCCCCCTCTATCGCTCTCACCTTACCTCTGTTCCTTTCATCTTCCATCTGTCTTTAGTCCACTCTCTGCACCTCCCCCCTCTATCGCTCTCACCTTCCCTGTGTTCCGTTCATCTTCAATCTGTCTTTATTCCACTCTCTGCACCTCCCCCCTCTATCGCTCTCACCTTCCCTGTGTTCCTTTCATCTTCCATCTGTCTTTATTCCACTCTCTGCACCTCCCCCCTCTATCGCTCTAACATTCCCTGTGTACCTTTCATCTTCCATCTCTGTCTTTATTCCACTCTCTGCACCCCTCCCCTCTATCGCCCTCACCTTCCCTGTGTTCCTTTCATCTTCCATCTCTGTCTCTAATCCATGCTCTTCACCCGTCCGCTCTATGTCCTCACCTTCCCTGTGTTCCTTTCATCTTCCATCTCTGTCTCTATTCCACTCTCTGCACCCCTCCCCTCTATTGCTCTCACCTTCCCTCTGTTCCTTCCATCTTCCATCTCTGTCTTTATTCCACTCTCTGAACCCCTCCCCTCTATCGCTCTCACCTTCCCTCTGTTCCTTCCATCTTCCATATCTGTCTTTATTCCACTCTCTGCACCTCCCCTCTCACCTTCCCTCTGTTCCTTTCATCTTCCATGTCTTTATTCCACTCTCTGCCCTCCTCCCCTCTATCACTCTCACCTTCCCTGTGTTACTTTCTACTTCCATCTCTGTCTCTATTTTACTCTCTGAACCCCTCCCCTCTATCGCTCTCACCTTCCCTCTGTTCCTTCCATCTTCCATCTCTGTCTCTATTCTATTCTCTGCACCTGCCCTCTCACCTTCCCTCTGTTCCTTTCATCTTCATTGTCTTTATTCCACTCTCTGCCCTCCTTCCCTCTATTGCTCTCACCTTCCCTGTGTTTGTTTAATCTTCCATCTGTCTTTATTCCACTCTCTGCACCTCCAACCTCTATCGCTCTCACCTTCCCTGTGTTCCTTTCTTACGCCATATCTGTCTTTATTCCACTCTCTGCACCTCCCCCCTCTATCGCTCTCACCTTCTCTGTGTTCCTTTCATCTTCCATTCCTGTCTTTATTCCACTCTCTGCACCCCTCCCCTCTATCGCACTCACCTTCCCTGTTTTCCTTTCATCTTCCATCTCTGTCTCTAATCCATGCTTTGCACCCCTCCCCTCTATCGCCCTCACCTTCCCTGTGTTCCTTTCATCTTCCATCTCTTTCTCTATTCCACTCTCTGAACCCCTCCCCTCTATCGCTCTCACCTTCCCTCTGTTCCTTCCATCTTCCATCTCTGTCTCTATTCCATTCTCTGCACCTCCCCTCTCACCTTCCCTCTGTTCCTTTCATCTTCCATGTCTTTATTCCACTCTCTGCCCTCCTTACCTCTATTGCTCTCACCTTCCCTGTGTTCGTTTACTCTTCCATCTGTCTTTATTCCACTCTCTGCACCTCCCCCCTCTATCGCTCTCACCTCCCCTGTGTTCCTTTCTTCCTCCATCTGTCTTTATTCCACTCTCTGCACCTCCCCCCTCTATCGCTCTCACCTTCCATCTGTTCCTTCCATCTTCCATCTCTTTCTTTATTCCACTCTCTGCACCTCCCCCCTCTATCGCTCTCACCTTCCCTGTGTTCCTTTCATCTTCCATCTCTATCTTTATTCCACTCTTTGCACCTCCCCCCTATCGCTCTCACCTTCCCTCTGTTCCTTTCATCTTCCATGTCTTTATTCCACTCTCTGCCCTCCTTCCCTCTATTGCTCTCACCTTCCCTGTGTTCGTTTAATCTTCCATCTCTGTCTGTAATCCATGCTCTGCACCCCTCCCCTCTAACGCCCTCACCTTCCCTGTGTTCCTTTCATCTTCCATCTCTGTCTCTATTCCACTCTCTGCACCCCTCACCTCTATCGCCCTCACCTTGCCTGTGTTCCTTTCATCTTCCATCTCTGTCTTTATTCCACTCTCTGCACCTCCCCACTCTATCACTCTCACCTTCCCTGTGTTCCTTTCATCTTCCATCTCTCTCTCTATTCCACTCTCTGCACCTCCCCCTCTATCGCCCTCACCTTCCCTGTGTTCCTTTCATCTTCCATCTCTGTCTCTATTCCACTCTCTGCACTCCTCACCTCTATCGCCCTCACCTTCCCTCTGTTCCTTCCATCTTCCATCTCTGTCTTTATTCCACTCTCTGCACCTCCCCCCTCTATCGCTCTCACCTTCCCTGTGTTCCTTTCATCTTCCATCTCTGTCTCTATTCCACTCTCTGCACCTCCCCCCTCTATCGCTCTCACCTTCCCTCTGTTCCTTTCATCTTCCATCTCTGTCTCTATTCCACTCTCTGCACCCCTCACCTCTATCGCCCTGACCTTCCCTCTGTTCCTTCCATCTTCCATCTCTGTCTTTATTCCACTCTCTGCACCTCCCCCCCTCTATCGCTCTCACCTTGCCTGTGTTCCTTTCATCTTCCATCTCTGTCTTTATTCCACTCTCTGCACCTCCCCCCTCTATCACTCTCACCTTCCCTGTGTTCCTTTCATCTTCCATCTCTCTCTCTATTCCACTCTCTGCACCTCCCCCTCTATCGCCCTCACCTTCCCTGTGTTCCTTTCATCTTCCATCTCTGTCTCTATTCCACTCTCTGCACCCCTCACCTCTATCGCCCTCACCTTCCCTCTGTTCCTTCCATCTTCCATCTCTGTCTTTATTCCACTCTCTGCACCTCCCCCCTCTATCGCTCTCACCTTCCCTGTGTTCCTTTCATCTTCCATCTCTGTCTCTATTCCACTCTCTGCACCTCCCCCCTCTATCGCTCTCACCTTCCCTCTGTTCCTTTCATCTTCCATCTCTGTCTCTATTCCACTCTCTGCACCTCTCCCCCTATCACTCTCACCTTCCCTCTGTTCCTTTCATCTTCCATCTCTGTCTCTATTCCACTCTCTGCACCTCCCCCCTCTATCACTCTCACCTTCCCTCTGTTCCTTCCATCTTCCATCTCTGTCTCTATTCCACGCTCCGCACCCCTCCCCTCTATCGCCCTCACCTTCCCTGTGTTCCTTTCATCTTCCATCTCTGTCTTTATTCCACTCTCTGCACCCCTCCCCTCTATCGCCCTCACCTTCCCTGTGTTCCTTTCATCTTCCATCTCTGTCTTTATTCCACTCTCTGCACCTCCCCTTCTATCGCCCTCACCTTCCCTTTGTTCCTTTCATCTTCCATCTCTGTCTTTATTCCACTCTCTGCACCCCTCCACTATATCGCTCTCACCTTCCCTCTGTTCCTTTCATCTTCCATCTCTGTCTCTATTCCATTCTCTGCACCTCCCCTCTCACCTTCCCTCTGTTCCTTTCATCTTCCATCTGTTTTTATTCCACTCTCTGCACCTCCCCCCTCTATCGCTCTCACCTTCCCTGTGTTCCTTTCATCTTCCATCTCTGTCTTTATTTCACTGTCTGCACCTCCCCCCTCTATCGCTCTCACCTTCCCTGTGTTCCTTTCATCTTCCATCTGTCTTTAGTCCACTCTCTGCACCTCCCCCCTCTATCGCTCTCACCTTCCCTGTGTTCCGTTCATCTTCAATCTGTCTTTATTCCACTCTCTGCACCTCCCCCTCTATCGCTCTCACCTTCCCTGTGTTCCTTTCATCTTCCATCTCTGGATTTATTCCACTCTCTGCACCTCCCCCCTCTATCGCTCTCACCATCCCTGTGTAACTTTCATCTTCCATCTCTGTCTTTATTCCACTCTCTGCATCCCTCCCCTCTCTCGCCCTCACCTTCCCTCTGTTCCTTTCATCTTCCATCACTGTCTTTATTCCACTCTCTGCACCTCCCCCCTCTATCGCTCCCACCTTCTCTGTGTTCCTTTCATCTTCCATCTCCGTCTTTATTCCACTCTCTGCACCCCTCCCCTCTATCGCTCTCACCTTCTCTGTGTTCCTTTCTTCTTCCATCTCTGTCTCTAATCCATGCTCTTCACCCGTCCGCTCTATCGCCCTCACCTTCCCTGTGTTCCTTTCATCTTCCATCTCTGTCTCTATTCCACTCTCTGCACCCCTCCCCTCTATCGCTCTCACCTTCCCTCTGTTCCTTCCATCTTCCATCTCTGTCTTTATTCCACTCTCTGAACCCCTCAACTCTATCGCTCTCACCTTCCCTCTGTTCCTTCCATCTTCCATCTCTGTCTTTATTCCACTCTCTGCACCTCCCCTCTCACCTTCCCTCTGTTCCTTTCATCTTTCATGTCTTTATTCCACTCTCTGCCCTCCTCCCCTCTATTGCTCTCACCTTCCCTGTGTTCGTTTCATCTTCCATCTGTCTTTATTCCACTCTCTGCGCCTCCCCCCTCTATCGATCTCACCTTCCCTGTGTTCCTTTCTACTTCCATATCTGTCTTTATTCCACTCTCACCTTCCCTGTGTTCCTTTCATCTTCCATCTCTGTCTTTATTCCGCTCTCAGCACCCCTCCCCTCTATCGCTCTCACCTTCTCTCTGTTCCTTTCATCTTCCATCTGTCTTTATTCCACTCTCTGCACCTCCCCCCTCTATCACTCTCACCTTCCCTGTGTTCCTTTCATCTTCCATCTCTGTCTCTATTCCACACTCTGCACCCCTCCCCTCTATCGCTCTCACCTTCCCTCTGTTCCTTTCATCTTCCATCTCTGTATTTATTCCACTCTCTGCACCTCCTCCCTCTATCGCTCTCACCTTCTCTCTGTTCCTTTCATCTTCCATCTCTGTCTTTATTCCATTCTCAGCACCTCCCCCCTCTATCGCTCTCACCTTCCCTCTGTTCCTTTCATCTTCCATCTCCGTCTTTATTCCACTCTCTGCACCTCCCCCCTCTATCCCTCTCACCTTCCCTCTGTTCCTTTCATCTTCCATCTCTGTCTTTATTCCACTCTCTGCACCTCCCCCCTCTATCGCTCTCACCTTCTCTCTGTTCCTTTCATCTTCCATCTCTGTCTTTATTCCACTCTCTGCACCCCCCCCCCCTCTATCGCTCTAACCTTCTCTCTGGTCCTTTCATCTTCCATCTCTGTCTTTATTCCACTCTCTGCACCCCTCCCCTCTATCACTCTCACCTTCCCTGTGTTCCTTTCATCTTCCATCTCTGTCTCTATTCCACTCTCTGCACCCCTCTCCTCTATCACTCTCACCTTCCCTGTGTTCCTTTAATCTTCCATCTGTCTTTATTCCACTCTCTGCACCCCCCCTCTATCGCTCTCACCTTCCCTGTGTTCCTTTAATCTTCCATCTGTCTTTATTCCACTCTCTGCACCCCCCCCTCTATCGCTCTCACCTTCCCTCTGTTTCTTTCATCTTCCATCACTGTCTTTATTCCACTCTCTGCACCCCTCTCCTCTATCGCTCTCACCTTCCCTGTGTTCCTTTCATCGTCCATCCGTCTTTATTCCACTCTCTGCACCCCTCCCGTCTATCGCTCGCACCTTCTCTCTGTTCCTTTCATCTTCCATCTCTGTCTTTATTCCACTCTCTGCACCTCCCCCTCTCTATCGCTCTCACCTTCTCTCTGTTCCTTTCATCGTCCATCTCTGTTTTTATTTCACTCTCTGCATCCCTCCCCTCTGTCGCTCTCACCTTCCCTCTGTTCCATTCATCTTCCATCTCTGTCTCTATTCCACGCTCTGCACCCTTCCCCTCTATCGCTCTCACCTTCCCTGTGTTCCTTTCATCTTCCATCTCTGTCTCTATTCCACTCTCTGCACCCCACTCCTCTATCGCTCTCACCTTCCCTGTGTTCCTTTAATCTTCCATCTGTCTTTATTCCACTCTCTGCACCCCCCCTCTATCGCTCTCACCTTCCCTCTGTTCCTTTCATCTTCCATCTCTGTCTTTATTCCACTCTTTGCACCTCCCCCCTCTATCGCTCTCACCTTCCCTCTGTTTCTTTCATCTTCCATCACTGTCTTTATTCCACTCTCTGCACCCCTCCCCTCTATCGCTCTCACCTTCTCTCTGTTCCTTTCATCTTCCATCTCTGTCCTTATTCCACTCTCTGCACCCCTCCCGTCTATCGCTCGCACCTTCTCTCTGTTCCTTTCATCTTCCATCTCTGTCTTTATTCCACTCTCTGCACCTCCCCCCCTCTATCGCTCTCACCTTCTCTCTGTTCCTTTCATCGTCCATCTCTGTTTTTATTTCACTCTCTGCATCCCTCCCCTCTATCGCTCTCACCTTCCCTCTGTTCCATTCATCTTCCATCTCTGTCTCTATTCCACGCTCTGCACACTTCCCCTCTATCGCTCTCACCTTCCCTGTGTTCCTTTCATCTTCCATCTCTGTCTTTATTCCACTCTCTGCATCCCTCCCGTCTATCGCTCTCAACTTCCCTGTGTTCCTTCTCTCACCTTCCCTGTGTTCCTTCCATCTTCCATCTCTGTCTTTATTCCACTCTCTGCTCCTCCCCCTCTATCGCTCTCACCTTCCCTGTGTTCCTTTCATCTTCCATCTCTCTCTCTATTCCACTCTCTGCACCTCCCCCCTCTAGCACTCTCACCTTACCTCTGTTCCTTTCATCTTCCATCTCTATCTTTATTCCACTCTCTGCACCTCCCCCCTCTAGCACTCTCACCTTCCCTCTGTTCCTTTCATCTTCCATCTCTGCCTTTATTCCACTCTCTGCACCTCCCCCCTCTAGCACTCTCACCTTCCCTGTGTTCCTTTCATCTTCGATCTCTGTCTTTATTCCACTCTCTGCACCCCTCCCCTCTATCGCTCTCACCTTCCCTGTTTTCCCTTCATCTCCCATCTCTGTCTTTATTCCACTCTCTGCACCTCCCCCCTCTATCGCTCTCACCTTCTCTCTGTTCCTTTCATCTTCCATCTCTGTCTTTATTCCACTCGCTAAACCCCTCCTCTCTATCGCTCTCACCTTCTCTCTGTTCCTTTCATCTTCCATATCTGTCTTTATTCCACTCTCTGCACCTCCCCCTCTATCGCTCTCACCTTCCCTCTGTTCCTTTCATCTTCCATCTCTGTTTTTATTCTACTCTCTGCACCTCCCGTCTATCGCTCTCACCTTCCCTGTGTTCCTTTCATCTTCCATCTCTGTCTTTATTCAACTGTCTGCACCTCCCCCCTCTATCGCTCTCACCTTCTCTCTGTTCCTTTCATCTTCCATCTCTGTCTTTATTCCACTCTCTGCACCTCCCCCCTATATCGCTCTCACCTTCCCTCTGTTCCTTTCATCTTCCATCTCTGTCTTTATTCCACTCTCTGCACCTCCCCCCCTCTATCGCTCTCACCTTCCCTCTGTTCCTTTCATCTTCCATCTCTGTCTTTATTCCACTCTCTGCACCTCCCCCTCAATCGCTCTCACCTTCCCTCTGTTCCTTTCATCTTCCATCTCTGTCTTTATTCCACTCTCTGCACCCCTCCCCTCTATCGCTCTCACCTTCTCTCTGTTCCTTTCATCTTCCATCTCTGTCTTTATTCCACTCTCTGCACCCCTCCCCTCTATCGCTCTCACCTTCCCTGTGTTCCTTTCATCTTCCATCTCTGTCTCTATTCCACTCCCTGCACTCCTCCCCTCTATCGCTCTCACCTTCTCTCTGTTCCTTTTATCTTCCATCTCTGTCTTTATTCCACTCTCTGCACCCCTCCCCTCGATCGCTCTCACCTTCCCTGTGTTCCGTTCATCTTCCCTCTCTGTCTTTATTCCACTCTCTGCACCCCTCCCCTCTATCGCTCTCACCTTCCCTGTGTTCCTTTCATCTTCCATCTCTGTCTCTATTCCACTCTCTGCACCCCTCCCCTCTATCGCTCTCACCTTCTCTCTGTTCCTTTCATCTTCCATCTCTGTCTTTATTCCACTCTCTGCACCCCTCCCCTCGATCGCTCTCACCTTCTCTCTGTTCCTTTCATCTTCCATCACTGTCTTTATTCCACTCTCTGCACCTCCCCCCTCTATCGCTCTCACCTTCTCTGTGTTCCTTTCATCTTCCATCTCCGTCTTTATTCCACTCTCTGCACCACTCCCCTCTATCGCTCTCACCTTCTCTGTGTTCCTTTCATCTTCCATCTCCGTCTTTATTCCACTCTCTGCACCCCTCCCCTCTATCGCTCTCACCTTCCCTGTGTTCCTTTCATCTCCCATCTCTGTCTTTATTCCACTCTCTGCACCTCCCCCCTCTATCGCTCTCACCTTCCCTGTGTTCCTTTCATCTTCCATCTCTGTCTTTATTCCACTCTCTGCACCTCCCCCCTCTATCGCTCTCACCTTCCCTGTGTTCCTTTCATCTTCCATCTCTGTCTTTATTCCACTCTCTGCACCTCTCCCCTCTATCGCTCTCACCTTCTCTCTGTTCCTTTCATCTTCCATCACTGTCTTTATTCCACTCTCTGCACCTCCCCCCTCTATCGATCTCACCTTCTCTGTGTTCCTTTCATCTTCCATCTCTATCTTTATTCCACTCTCTGCACCCCTCCACTATATCACTCTCACCTTCCCTGTGTTCCTTTCATCTTCCATCTCTGTCTTTATTCCACTCTCTGCACCTCCCCCCTCTATCGCTCTCACCTTCCCTGTGTTCCTTTCATCTTCCATCTCTGTCTTTATTCCACTCTCTGCACCTCCCCCCTATCACTCTCACCTTCCCTGTGTTCCTTTCATCTTCCATCTCTGTCTTTATTCCACTCTCTGCACCCCTCCCCTCTATCGCTCTCACCTTCTCTCTGTTCCTTTCATCTTCCATCTCTGTCTTTATTCCACTCTCTGCACCCCTCCCGTCTATCGCTTTCACCTTCCCTGTGTTCCTTTCATCTTCCATCTCTGTCTCTATTCCACTCTCTGCACCCCTCCCCTCTATCGCTCTCACCTTCCCTCTGTTCCTTTCATCTTCCATCTGTCTTTATTCCACTCTCTGCACCCCTCCCCTCTATCGCTCTCACCTTCCCTCTGTTCCTTTCATCTTCCATCTCTGTCTTTATTCCACTCTCTGCACCTCCTCCCCTCTATCGCTCTCACCTTCCCTCTGTTCCTTTCATCTTCCATCTCTGTCTTTATTCCACTCTCTGCACCCATCCCCTCTATCGCTCTCACCTTCTCTCTGTTCCTTTCATCTTCCATCTCTGTCTTTATTCCACTCTCTGCACCTCCCCCCTCTATCGTTCTCACGTTCCCTGTGTTCCTTTCATCTTCCATCTGTCTTTATTCCACTCTCTGCACCCCTCCCCTCTATCGCTCTCACCTTCCCTGTGTTCCTTTCATCTTCCATCTCTGTCTTTATTACACTCTCTGCACCTCCCCCCTCTATCGCTCTCACCTTCCTGTGTTCCTTTCATCTTCCATCTCTGTCTTTATTCCACTCTCTGCACCTCTCCCCTCTATCGCTCTCACCTTCTCTCTGTTCCTTTCATCTTCCATCACTGTCTTTATTCCACTCTCTGCACCTCACCCCTCTATCGCTCTCACCTTCTCTTCGTTCCTTTCATCTTCCTTCTCCGTCTTTATTCCACTCTCTGCACCCCTCCCCTCTATCGCTCTCACCTTCCTTGTGTTTCTTTCATCTTCCATCTCTGTCTTTATTCTACTCTCTGCACCTCCCCCCTCTATCGCCCTCACCTTCCCTCTGTTCCTTTCATCTTCCATCTGTCTTTATTCCACTCTCTGCACCTCCCCCCTATCGCTCTCACCTTCCCTGTGTTCCTTTCATCTTCCATCTCTGTCTTTATTCCACTCTCTGCACCTCCCCCCCTCTATCGCTCTCACCTTCCCTCTGTTCCTTTCATCTTCCATCTCTTTCTTTATTCCACTCTCTGCACCTCCCCCCTCTATCGCTCTCACCTTCCCTGTGTTACTTTCATCTTCCATCTCTGTCTTTATTCCACTCTCTGCACCTCCCCCCTATCGCTCTCACCTTCCCTGTGTTCCTTTCATCTTCCATCTCTGTCTTTATTCCACTCTCTGCACCCCTCCCCTCTATCGCTCTCACCTTCTCTCTGTTCCTTTCATCTTCCATCTCTGTCTTTATTCCACTCTCTGCACCCCTCCCGTCTATCGCTCTCACCTTCCCTGTGTTCCTTTCATCTTCCATCTGTCTTTATTCCACTCTCTGCACCTCTCCCCTCTATCGCTCTCACCTTCCCTCTGTTCCTTTCATCTTCCATCTCTGTCTTTATTCCACTCTCTGCACCTCCCCCCCTCTATCGCTCTCACCTTCTCTCTGTTCCTTTCATCTTCCATCTCTGTCTTTATTCCACTCTCTGCACCCCTCCCCTCTATCGCTCTCACCTTCCCTGTGTTCCTTTCATCTTCCATCTCTGTCTCTATTCCACTCCCTGCACTCCTCCCCTCTATCGCTCTCACCTTCCCTGTGTTCCTTTCATCTTCCATCTCTGTCTTTATTCAACTGTCTGCACCTCCCCCCTCTATCGCTCTCACCTTCTCTCTGTTCCTTTCATCTTCCATCTCTGTCTTTATTCCACTCTCTGCACCTCCCCCCTATATCGCTCTCACCTTCCCTCTGTTCCTTTCATCTTCCATCTCTGTCTTTATTCCACTCTCTGCACCTCCCCCCCTCTATCGCTCTCACCTTCCCTCTGTTCCTTTCATCTTCCATCTCTGTCTTTATTCCACTCTCTGCACCTCCCCCCTCAATCGCTCTCACCTTCCCTCTGTTCCTTTCATCTTCCATCTCTGTCTTTATTCCACTCTCTGCACCCCTCCCCTCTATCGCTCTCACCTTCTCTCTGTTCCTTTCATCTTCCATCTCTGTCTTTATTCCACTCTCTGCACCCCTCCCCTCTATCGCTCTCACCTTCCCTGTGTTCCTTTCATCTTCCATCTCTGTCTCTATTCCACTCCCTGCACTCCTCCCCTCTATCGCTCTCACCTTCCCTGTGTTCCTTTCATCTTCCATCTCTGTCTCTATTCCACTCTCTGCACCCCTCCCCTCTATCGCTCTCACCTTCTCTCTGTTCCTTTCATCTTCCATCTCTGTCTTTATTCCACTCTCTGCACCCCTCCCCTCGATCGCTCTCACCTTCCCTGTGTTCCGTTCATCTTCCCTCTCTGTCTTTATTCCACTCTCTGCACCCCTCCCCTCTATCGCTCTCACCTTCCCTGTGTTCCTTTCATCTTCCATCTGTCTTTATTCCACTCTCTGCACCTCTCCCCTCTATCGCTCTCACCTTCCCTCTGTTCCTTTCATCTTCCATCTCTGTCTTTATTCCACTCTCTGCACCTCCCCCCCTCTATCGCTCTCACCTTCTCTCTGTTCCTTTCATCTTCCATCTCTGTCTTTATTCCACTCTCTGCACCCCTCCCCTCTATCGCTCTCACCTTCCCTGTGTTCCTTTCATCTTCCATCTCTGTCTCTATTCCACTCCCTGCACTCCTCCCCTCTATCGCTCTCACCTTCCCTGTGTTCCTTTCATCTTCCATCTCTGTCTTTATTCAACTGTCTGCACCTCCCCCCTCTATCGCTCTCACCTTCTCTCTGTTCCTTTCATCTTCCATCTCTGTCTTTATTCCACTCTCTGCACCTCCCCCCTATATCGCTCTCACCTTCCCTCTGTTCCTTTCATCTTCCATCTCTGTCTTTATTCCACTCTCTGCACCTCCCCCCCTCTATCGCTCTCACCTTCCCTCTGTTCCTTTCATCTTCCATCTCTGTCTTTATTCCACTCTCTGCACCTCCCCCCTCAATCGCTCTCACCTTCCCTCTGTTCCTTTCATCTTCCATCTCTGTCTTTATTCCACTCTCTGCACCCCTCCCCTCTATCGCTCTCACCTTCTCTCTGTTCCTTTCATCTTCCATCTCTGTCTTTATTCCACTCTCTGCACCCCTCCCCTCTATCGCTCTCACCTTCCCTGTGTTCCTTTCATCTTCCATCTCTGTCTCTATTCCACTCCCTGCACTCCTCCCCTCTATCGCTCTCACCTTCCCTGTGTTCCTTTCATCTTCCATCTCTGTCTCTATTCCACTCTCTGCACCCCTCCCCTCTATCGCTCTCACCTTCTCTCTGTTCCTTTCATCTTCCATCTCTGTCTTTATTCCACTCTCTGCACCCCTCCCCTCGATCGCTCTCACCTTCCCTGTGTTCCGTTCATCTTCCCTCTCTGTCTTTATTCCACTCTCTGCACCCCTCCCCTCTATCGCTCTCACCTTCCCTGTGTTCCTTTCATCTTCCATCTCTGTCTCTATTCCACTCCCTGCACTCCTCCCGTCTATCGCTCTCACCTTCCCTGTGTTCCTTTCATCTTCCATCTCTGTCTTTATTCAACTGTCTGCACCTCCCCCCTCTATCGCTCTCACCTTCTCTCTGTTCCTTTCATCTTCCATCTCTGTCTTTATTCCACTCTCTGCACCTCCCCCCTATATCGCTCTCACCTTCCCTCTGTTCCTTTCATCTTCCATCTCTGTCTTTATTCCACTCTCTGCACCTCCCCCCCTCTATCGCTCTCACCTTCCCTCTGTTCCTTTCATCTTCCATCTCTGTCTTTATTCCACTCTCTGCACCTCCCCCCTCAATCGCTCTCACCTTCCCTCTGTTCCTTTCATCTTCCATCTCTGTCTTTATTCCACTCTCTGCACCCCTCCCCTCTATCGCTCTCACCTTCTCTCTGTTCCTTTCATCTTCCATCTCTGTCTTTATTCCACTCTCTGCACCCCTCCCCTCTATCGCTCTCACCTTCCCTGTGTTCCTTTCATCTTCCATCTCTGTCTCTATTCCACTCCCTGCACTCCTCCCCTCTATCGCTCTCACCTTCCCTGTGTTCCTTTCATCTTCCATCTCTGTCTCTATTCCACTCTCTGCACCCCTCCCCTCTATCGCTCTCACCTTCTCTCTGTTCCTTTCATCTTCCCTCTCTGTCTTTATTCCACTCTCTGCACCCCTCCCCTCGATCGCTCTCACCTTCCCTGTGTTCCGTTCATCTTCCCTCTCTGTCTTTATTCCACTCTCTGCACCCCTCCCCTCTATCGCTCACACCTTCCCTGTGTTCCTTTCATCTTCCATCTCTGTCTCTATTCCACTCTCTGCACCCCTCCCCTCTATCGCTCTCACCTTCTCTCTGTTCCTTTCATCTTCCATCTCTGTCTTTATTCCACTCTCTGCACCCCTCCCCTCGATCGCTCTCACCTTCTCTCTGTTCCTTTCATCTTCCATCACTGTCTTTATTCCACTCTCTGCACCTCCCCCCTCTATCGCTCTCACCTTCTCTGTGTTCCTTTCATCTTCCATCTCCGTCTTTATTCCACTCTCTGCACCACTCCCCTCTATCGCTCTCACCTTCTCTGTGTTCCTTTCATCTTCCATCTCCGTCTTTATTCCACTCTCTGCACCCCTCCCCTCTATCGCTCTCACCTTCCCTGTGTTCCTTTCATCTCCCATCTCCGTCTTTATTCCACTCTCTGCACCTCCCCCCTCTATCGCTCTCACCTTCCCTGTGTTCCTTTCATCTTCCATCTCTGTCTTTATTCCACTCTCTGCACCTCCCCCCTCTATCGCTCTCACCTTCCCTGTGTTCCTTTCATCTTCCATCTCTGTCTTTATTCCACTCTCTGCACCTCTCCCCTCTATCGCTCTCACCTTCTCTCTGTTCCTTTCATCTTCCATCACTGTCTTTATTCCACTCTCTGCACCTCCCCCCTCTATCGCTCTCACCTTCTCTGTGTTCCTTTCATCTTCCATCTCTGTCTTTATTCCACTCTCTGCACCCCTCCACTATCGCTCTCACCTTCCCTGTGTTCCTTTCATCTTCCATCTCTGTCTTTATTCCACTCTCTGCACCTCCCCCCTCTATCGCTCTCACCTTCCCTGTGTTCCTTTCATCTTCCATCTCTGTCTTTATTCCACTCTCTGCACCTCCCCCCTATCGCTCTCACCTTCCCTGTGTTCCTTTCATCTTCCATCTCTGTCTTTATTCCACTCTCTGCACCCCTCCCCTCTATCGCTCTCACCTTCTCTCTGTTCCTTTCATCTTCCATCTCTGTCTTTATTCCACTCTCTGCACCCCTCCCATCTATCGCTCTCACCTTCCCTGTGTTCCTTTCATCTTCCATCTCTGTCTCTATTCCACTCTCTGCACCCCTCCCCTCTATCGCTCTCACCTTCCCTGTGTTCCTTTCATCTTCCATCTGTCTTTATTCCACTCTCTGCACCCCTCCCCTCTATCGCTCTCACCTTCCCTCTGTTCCTTTCATCTTCCATCTCTGTCTTTATTCCACTCTCTGCACCTCCCCCTTTATCGCTCTCACCTTCCCTGTGTTCCTTTCATCTTCCATCTCTGTCTTTATTCCACTCTCTGCCCCTCCCCCCTCTATCGCTCTCACCTTCCCTCTGTTCCTTTCATCTTCCATCTCTGTCTCTATTCCACCCTGTGCACCCCTCCCCTCTATCGCTCTCACCTTCCCTGTGTTCCTTTCATCTTCCATCTCTGTCTTTATTCCACTCTCTGCACCTTCCCCTCTATCGCTCTCACCTTCCCTCGGTTCCTTTCATCTTCCAACTCTGTCTTTATTCCACTCTCTGCACCTCTCCCCCGATCACTTTCACCTTCCCTCTGTTCCTTTCATCTTCCATTCTTGTCTTTATTCCACTCTCTGCAGCTCCCCCTCTATCGCTCTCACCTTCCCTGTGTTCCTTTCTTCTTCCATCTGTCTTTATTCCAATCTCTGCACCTCCCCCCTCTATCGCTCTCACCTTCCCTGTGTTCCTTTCATCTTCCATCTCCGTCTTTATTCCACTCTCTGCACCTCCTCCTCTATCGCTCTCACCTTCCCTGTGTTCCTTTCATCTTCCATCTGTCTTTATTCCACTCTCTGCACCTCCCCCTCTATCGCTCTCACCTTCCCTGTGTTCCTTTCATATTCCATCTGTCTTTATTCCAATCTCTGCACCTCCCCCCTCTATCGCTCTCACCTTCCCTGTGTTCCTTTCATCTTCCATCTCTGTCTTTATTCCACTCTCTGCACCCCTCCACTATATAGCTCTCACCTTCCCTGTGTTCCTTTCTTCTTCCATCTCTGTCTCTATTCCACTCTCTGCACCTCCCCCCTCTATCGCTCTCACCTTACCTCTGTTCCTTTCATCTTCCATCTGTCTTTAGTCCACTCTCTGCACCTCCCCCCTCTATCGCTCTCACCTTCCCTGTGTTCCGTTCATCTTCAATCTGTCTTTATTCCACTCTCTGCACCTCCCCCTCTATCGCTCTCACCTTCCCTGTGTTCCTTTCATCTTCCATCTCTCTCTTTATTCCACTCTCTGCACCTCCCCCTCTATCGCTCTCACCTTCCCTGTGTTCCTTTCATCTTCCATCTCTGTCTTTATTCCACTCTCTGCACCTCCCCCCTCTATCGCTCTCACCTTCCCTGTGTTCCTTTCATCTTCCATCTGTCTTTATTCCACTCTCTGCACCTCCCCCCTCTATCGCTCTAACATTCCCTGTGTACCTTTCATCTTCCATCTCTGTCTTTATTCCACTCTCTGCACCCCTCCCCTCTATCGCCCTCACCTTCCCTGTGTTCCTTTCATCTTCCATCTCTGTCTCTAATCCATGCTCTTCACCCGTCCGCTCTATGTCCTCACCTTCCCTGTGTTCCTTTCATCATCCATCTCTGTCTCTATTCCACTCTCTGCACCCCTCCCCTCTATTGCTCTCACCTTCCCTCTGTTCCTTCCATCTTCCATCTCTGTCTTTATTCCACTCTCTGAACCCCTCCCCTCTATCGCTCTCACCTTCCCTCTGTTCCTTCCATCTTCCATATCTGTCTTTATTCCACTCTCTGCACCTCCCCTCTCACCTTCCCTCTGTTCCTTTCATCTTCCATGTCTTTATTCCACTCTCTGCCCTCCTCCCCTCTATCACTCTCACCTTCCCTGTGTTACTTTCTACTTCCATCTCTGTCTCTATTTTACTCTCTGAACCCCTCCCCTCTATCGCTCTCACCTTCCCTCTGTTCCTTCCATCTTCCATCTCTGTCTCTATTCTATTCTCTGCACCTGCCCTCTCACCTTCCCTCTGTTCCTTTCATCTTCCATGTCTTTATTCCACTCTCTGCCCTCCTTCCCTCTATTGCTCTCACCTTCCCTGTGTTTGTTTAATCTTCCATCTGTCTTTATTCCACTCTCTGCACCTCCAACCGCTATCGCTCTCACCTTCCCTGTGTTCCTTTCTTACGCCATCTCTGTCTTTATTCCACTCTCTGCACCTCCCCCCTCTATCGCTCTCACCTTCCCTGTGTTCCTTTCATCTTCCATCTCTGTCTTTATTCCACTCTCTGCACCCCTCCCCTCTATCGCACTCACCTTCCCTGTTTTCCTTTCATCTTCCATCTCTGTCTCTAATCCATGCTTTGCACCCCTCCCCTCTATCGCCCTCACCTTCCCTGTGTTCCTTTCATCTTCCATCTCTTTCTCTATTCCACTCTCTGAACCCCTCCCCTCTATCGCTCTCACCTTCCCTCTGTTCCTTCCATCTTCCATCTCTGTCTCTATTCCATTCTCTGCACCTCCCCTCTCACCTTCCCTCTGTTCCTTTCATCTTCCATGTCTTTATTCCACTCTCTGCCCTCCTTACCTCTATTGCTCTCACCTTCCCTGTGTTCGTTTAATCTTCCATCTGTCTTTATTCCACTCTCTGCACCTCCCCCCTCTATCGCTCTCACCTCCCCTGTGTTCCTTTCTTCCTCCATCTGTCTTTATTCCACTCTCTGCACCTCCCCCCTCTATCGCTCTCACCTTCCATCTGTTCCTTCCATCTTCCATCTCTTTCTTTATTCCACTCTCTGCACCTCCCCCCCTCTATCGCTCTCACCTTCCCTGTGTTCCTTTCATCTTCCATCTCTATCTTTATTCCACTCTTTGCACCTCCCCCCTATCGCTCTCACCTTCCCTCTGTTCCTTTCATCTTCCATGTCTTTATTCCACTCTCTGCCCTCCTTCCCTCTATTGCTCTCACCTTCCCTGTGTTCGTTTAATCTTCCATCTCTGTCTGTAATCCATGCTCTGCACCCCTCCCCTCTAACGCCCTCACCTTCCCTGTGTTCCTTTCATCTTCCATCTCTGTCTCTATTCCACTCTCTGCACCCCTCACCTCTATCGCCCTCACCTTGCCTGTGTTCCTTTCATCTTCCATCTCTGTCTTTATTCCACTCTCTGCACCTCCCCCCTCTATCACTCTCACCTTCCCTGTGTTCCTTTCATCTTCCATCTCTCTCTCTATTCCACTCTCTGCACCTCCCCCTCTATCGCCCTCACCTTCCCTGTGTTCCTTTCATCTTCCATCTCTGTCTCTATTCCACTCTCTGCACTCCTCACCTCTATCGCCCTCACCTTCCCTCTGTTCCTTCCATCTTCCATCTCTGTCTTTATTCCACTCTCTGCACCTCCCCCCTCTATCGCTCTCACCTTCCCTGTGTTCCTTTCATCTTCCATCTCTGTCTCTATTCCACTCTCTGCACCTCCCCCCTCTATCGCTCTCACCTTCCCTCTGTTCCTTTCATCTTCCATCTCTGTCTCTATTCCACTCTCTGCACCCCTCACCTCTATCGCCCTGACCTTCCCTCTGTTCCTTCCATCTTCCATCTCTGTCTTTATTCCACTCTCTGCACCTCCCCCCCTCTATCGCTCTCACCTTGCCTGTGTTCCTTTCATCTTCCATCTCTGTCTTTATTCCACTCTCTGCACCTCCCCCCTCTATCACTCTCACCTTCCCTGTGTTCCTTTCATCTTCCATCTCTCTCTCTATTCCACTCTCTGCACCTCCCCCTCTATCGCCCTCACCTTCCCTGTGTTCCTTTCATCTTCCATCTCTGTCTCTATTCCACTCTCTGCACCCCTCACCTCTATCGCCCTCACCTTCCCTCTGTTCCTTCCATCTTCCATCTCTGTCTTTATTCCACTCTCTGCACCTCCCCCCTCTATCGCTCTCACCTTCCCTGTGTTCCTTTCATCTTCCATCTCTGTCTCTATTCCACTCTCTGCACCTCCCCCCTCTATCGCTCTCACCTTCCCTCTGTTCCTTTCATCTTCCATCTCTGTCTCTATTCCACTCTCTGCACCTCTCCCCCTATCACTCTCACCTTCCCTCTGTTCCTTTCATCTTCCATCTCTGTCTCTATTCCACTCTCTGCACCTCCCCCCTCTATCACTCTCACCTTCCCTCTGTTCCTTCCATCTTCCATCTCTGTCTCTATTCCACGCTCCGCACCCCTCCCCTCTATCGCCCTCACCTTCCCTGTGTTCCTTTCATCTTCCATCTCTGTCTTTATTCCACTCTCTGCACCCCTCCCCTCTATCGCCCTCACCTTCCCTGTGTTCCTTTCATCTTCCATCTCTGTCTTTATTCCACTCTCTGCACCTCCCCTTCTATCGCCCTCACCTTCCCTTTGTTCCTTTCATCTTCCATCTCTGTCTCTATTCCATTCTCTGCACCTCCCCTCTCACCTTCCCTCTGTTCCTTTCATCTTCCATCTGTTTTTATTCCACTCTCTGCACCTCCCCCCTCTATCGCTCTCACCTTCCCTGTGTTCCTTTCATCTTCCATCTCTGTCTTTATTTCACTGTCTGCACCTCCCCCCTCTATCGCTCTCACCTTCCCTGTGTTCCTTTCATCTTCCATCTGTCTTTAGTCCACTCTCTGCACCTCCCCCCTCTATCGCTCTCACCTTCCCTGTGTTCCGTTCATCTTCAATCTGTCTTTATTCCACTCTCTGCACCTCCCCCTCTATCGCTCTCACCTTCCCTGTGTTCCTTTCATCTTCCATCTCTGGATTTATTCCACTCTCTGCACCTCCCCCCTCTATCGCTCTCACCATCCCTGTGTAACTTTCATCTTCCATCTCTGTCTTTATTCCACTCTCTGCATCCCTCCCCTCTCTCGCCCTCACCTTCCCTCTGTTCCTTTCATCTTCCATCACTGTCTTTATTCCACTCTCTGCACCTCCCCCCTCTATCGCTCCCACCTTCTCTGTGTTCCTTTCATCTTCCATCTCCGTCTTTATTCCACTCTCTGCACCCCTCCCCTCTATCGCTCTCACCTTCTCTGTGTTCCTTTCTTCTTCCATCTCTGTCTCTAATCCATGCTCTTCACCCGTCCGCTCTATCGCCCTCACCTTCCCTGTGTTCCTTTCATCTTCCATCTCTGTCTCTATTCCACTCTCTGCACCCCTCCCCTCTATCGCTCTCACCTTCCCTCTGTTCCTTCCATCTTCCATCTCTGTCTTTATTCCACTCTCTGAACCCCTCAACTCTATCGCTCTCACCTTCCCTCTGTTCCTTCCATCTTCCATCTCTGTCTTTATTCCACTCTCTGCACCTCCCCTCTCACCTTCCCTCTGTTCCTTTCATCTTTCATGTCTTTATTCCACTCTCTGCCCTCCTCCCCTCTATTGCTCTCACCTTCCCTGTGTTCGTTTCATCTTCCATCTGTCTTTATTCCACTCTCTGCGCCTCCCCCCCTCTATCGATCTCACCTTCCCTGTGTTCCTTTCTACTTCCATATCTGTCTTTATTCCACTCTCACCTTCCCTGTGTTCCTTTCATCTTCCATCTCTGTCTTTATTCCGCTCTCAGCACCCCTCCCCTCTATCGCTCTCACCTTCTCTCTGTTCCTTTCATCTTCCATCTGTCTTTATTCCACTCTCTGCACCTCCCCCCTCTATCACTCTCACCTTCCCTGTGTTCCTTTCATCTTCCATCTCTGTCTCTATTCCACACTCTGCACCCCTCCCCTCTATCGCTCTCACCTTCCCTCTGTTCCTTTCATCTTCCATCTCTGTATTTATTCCACTCTCTGCACCTCCTCCCTCTATCGCTCTCACCTTCTCTCTGTTCCTTTCATCTTCCATCTCTGTCTTTATTCCATTCTCAGCACCTCCCCCCTCTATCGCTCTCACCTTCCCTCTGTTCCTTTCATCTTCCATCTCCGTCTTTATTCCACTCTCTGCACCTCCCCCCTCTATCCCTCTCACCTTCCCTCTGTTCCTTTCATCTTCCATCTCTGTCTTTATTCCACTCTCTGCACCTCCCCCCTCTATCGCTCTCACCTTCTCTCTGTTCCTTTCATCTTCCATCTCTGTCTTTATTCCACTCTCTGCACCTCCCCCCCCTCTATCGCTCTAACCTTCTCTCTGGTCCTTTCATCTTCCATCTCTGTCTTTATTCCACTCTCTGCACCCCTCCCCTCTATCACTCTCACCTTCCCTGTGTTCCTTTCATCTTCCATCTCTGTCTCTATTCCACTCTCTGCACCCCTCTCCTCTATCACTCTCACCTTCCCTGTGTTCCTTTAATCTTCCATCTGTCTTTATTCCACTCTCTGCACCCCCCCTCTATCGCTCTCACCTTCCCTGTGTTCCTTTAATCTTCCATCTGTCTTTATTCCACTCTCTGCACCCCCCCCTCTATCGCTCTCACCTTCCCTCTGTTTCTTTCATCTTCCATCACTGTCTTTATTCCACTCTCTGCACCCCTCTCCTCTATCGCTCTCACCTTCCCTGTGTTCCTTTCATCGTCCATCTGTCTTTATTCCACTCTCTGCACCCCTCCCGTCTATCGCTCGCACCTTCTCTCTGTTCCTTTCATCTTCCATCTCTGTCTTTATTCCACTCTCTGCACCTCCCCCTCTCTATCGCTCTCACCTTCTCTCTGTTCCTTTCATCGTCCATCTCTGTTTTTATTTCACTCTCTGCATCCCTCCCCTCTGTCGCTCTCACCTTCCCTCTGTTCCATTCATCTTCCATCTCTGTCTCTATTCCACGCTCTGCACCCTTCCCCTCTATCGCTCTCACCTTCCCTGTGTTCCTTTCATCTTCCATCTCTGTCTCTATTCCACTCTCTGCACCCCACTCCTCTATCGCTCTCACCTTCCCTGTGTTCCTTTAATCTTCCATCTGTCTTTATTCCACTCTCTGCACCCCCCCTCTATCGCTCTCACCTTCCCTCTGTTCCTTTCATCTTCCATCTCTGTCTTTATTCCACTCTTTGCACCTCCCCCCTCTATCGCTCTCACCTTCCCTCTGTTTCTTTCATCTTCCATCACTGTCTTTATTCCACTCTCTGCACCCCTCCCCTCTATCGCTCTCACCTTCTCTCTGTTCCTTTCATCTTCCATCTCTGTCCTTATTCCACTCTCTGCACCCCTCCCGTCTATCGCTCGCACCTTCTCTCTGTTCCTTTCATCTTCCATCTCTGTCTTTATTCCACTCTCTGCACCTCCCCCCCTCTATCGCTCTCACCTTCTCTCTGTTCCTTTCATCGTCCATCTCTGTTTTTATTTCACTCTCTGCATCCCTCCCCTCTATCGCTCTCACCTTCCCTCTGTTCCATTCATCTTCCATCTCTGTCTCTATTCCACGCTCTGCACACTTCCCCTCTATCGCTCTCACCTTCCCTGTGTTCCTTTCATCTTCCATCTCTGTCTTTATTCCACTCTCTGCATCCCTCCCGTCTATCGCTCTCAACTTCCCTGTGTTCCTTCTCTCACCTTCCCTGTGTTCCTTCCATCTTCCATCTCTGTCTTTATTCCACTCTCTGCTCCTCCCCCTCTATCGCTCTCACCTTCCCTGTGTTCCTTTCATCTTCCATCTCTCTCTCTATTCCACTCTCTGCACCTCCCCCCTCTAGCACTCTCACCTTACCTCTGTTCCTTTCATCTTCCATCTCTATCTTTATTCCACTCTCTGCACCTCCCCCCTCTAGCACTCTCACCTTCCCTCTGTTCCTTTCATCTTCCATCTCTGCCTTTATTCCACTCTCTGCACCTCCCCCCTCTAGCACTCTCACCTTCCCTGTGTTCCTTTCATCTTCGATCTCTGTCTTTATTCCACTCTCTGCACCCCTCCCCTCTATCGCTCTCACCTTCCCTGTTTTCCCTTCATCTCCCATCTCTGTCTTTATTCCACTCTCTGCACCTCCCCCCTCTATCGCTCTCACCTTCTCTCTGTTCCTTTCATCTTCCATCTCTGTCTTTATTCCACTCGCTAAACCCCTCCTCTCTATCGCTCTCACCTTCTCTCTGTTCCTTTCATCTTCCATATCTGTCTTTATTCCACTCTCTGCACCTCCCCCTCTATCGCTCTCACCTTCCCTCTGTTCCTTTCATCTTCCATCTCTGTTTTTATTCTACTCTCTGCACCTCCCGTCTATCGCTGTCACCTTCCCTGTGTTCCTTTCATCTTCCATCTCTGTCTTTATTCAACTGTCTGCACCTCCCCCCTCTATCGCTCTCACCTTCTCTCTGTTCCTTTCATCTTCCATCTCTGTCTTTATTCCACTCTCTGCACCTCCCCCCTATATCGCTCTCAACTTCCCTCTGTTCCTTTCATCTTCCATCTCTGTCTTTATTCCACTCTCTGCACCTCCCCCCCTCTATCGCTCTCACCTTCCCTCTGTTCCTTTCATCTTCCATCTCTGTCTTTATTCCACTCTCTGCACCTCCCCCCTCAATCGCTCTCACCTTCCCTCTGTTCCTTTCATCTTCCATCTCTGTCTTTATTCCACTCTCTGCACCCCTCCCCTCTATCGCTCTCACCTTCTCTCTGTTCCTTTCATCTTCCATCTCTGTCTTTATTCCACTCTCTGCACCCCTCCCCTCTATCGCTCTCACCTTCCCTGTGTTCCTTTCATCTTCCATCTCTGTCTCTATTCCACTCCCTGCACTCCTCCCCTCTATCGCTCTCACCTTCTCTCTGTTCCTTTCATCTTCCATCTCTGTCTTTATTCCACTCTCTGCACCCCTCCCCTCGATCGCTCTCACCTTCCCTGTGTTCCGTTCATCTTCCCTCTCTGTCTTTATTCCACTCTCTGCACCCCTCCCCTCTATCGCTCTCACCTTCCCTGTGTTCCTTTCATCTTCCATCTCTGTCTCTATTCCACTCTCTGCACCCCTCCCCTCTATCGCTCTCACCTTCTCTCTGTTCCTTTCATCTTCCATCTCTGTCTTTATTCCACTCTCTGCACCCCTCCCCTCGATCGCTCTCACCTTCTCTCTGTTCCTTTCATCTTCCATCACTGTCTTTATTCCACTCTCTGCACCTCCCCCCTCTATCGCTCTCACCTTCTCTGTGTTCCTTTCATCTTCCATCTCCGTCTTTATTCCACTCTCTGCACCACTCCCCTCTATCGCTCTCACCTTCTCTGTGTTCCTTTCATCTTCCATCTCCGTCTTTATTCCACTCTCTGCACCCCTCCCCTCTATCGCTCTCACCTTCCCTGTGTTCCTTTCATCTCCCATCTCTGTCTTTATTCCACTCTCTGCACCTCCCCCCTCTATCGCTCTCACCTTCCCTGTGTTCCTTTCATCTTCCATCTCTGTCTTTATTCCACTCTCTGCACCTCCCCCCTCTATCGCTCTCACCTTCCCTGTGTTCCTTTCATCTTCCATCTCTGTCTTTATTCCACTCTCTGCACCTCTCCCCTCTATCGCTCTCACCTTCTCTCTGTTCCTTTCATCTTCCATCACTGTCTTTATTCCACTCTCTGCACCTCCCCCCTCTATCGCTCTCACCTTCTCTGTGTTCCTTTCATCTTCCATCTCTGTCTTTATTCCACTCTCTGCACCTCTCCCCTCTATCGCTCTCACCTTCTCTCTGTTCCTTTCATCTTCCATCTCTGTCTTTATTCCACTCTCTGCACCTCCCCCCTCTATCGCTCTCACCTTCTCTGTGTTCCTTTCATCTTCCATCTCTATCTTTATTCCACTCTCTGCACCCCTCCACTATATCACTCTCACCTTCCCTGTGTTCCTTTCATCTTCCATCTCTGTCTTTATTCCACTCTCTGCACCTCCCCCCTCTATCGCTCTCACCTTCCCTGTGTTCCTTTCATCTTCCATCTCTGTCTTTATTCCACTCTCTGCACCTCCCCCCTATCACTCTCACCTTCCCTGTGTTCCTTTCATCTTCCATCTCTGTCTTTATTCCACTCTCTGCACCCCTCCCCTCTATCGCTCTCACCTTCTGTCTGTTCCTTTCATCTTCCATCTCTGTCTTTATTCCACTCTCTGCACCCCTCCCGTCTATCGCTCTCACCTTCCCTGTGTTCCTTTCATCTTCCATCTCTGTCTCTATTCCACTCTCTGCACCCCTCCCCTCTATCGCTCTCACCTTCCCTCTGTTCCTTTCATCTTCCATCTGTCTTTATTCCACTCTCTGCACCCCTCCCCTCTATCGCTCTCACCTTCCCTCTGTTCCTTTCATCTTCCATCTCTGTCTTTATTCCACTCTCTGCACCTCCTCCCCTCTATCGCTCTCACCTTCCCTCTGTTCCTTTCATCTTCCATCTCTGTCTTTATTCCACTCTCTGCACCCATCCCCTCTATCGCTCTCACCTTCTCTCTGTTCCTTTCATCTTCCATCTCTGTCTTTATTCCACTCTCTGCACCTCCCCCCTCTATCGTTCTCACGTTCCCTGTGTTCCTTTCATCTTCCATCTGTCTTTATTCCACTCTCTGCACCCCTCCCCTCTATCGCTCTCACCTTCCCTGTGTTCCTTTCATCTTCCATCTCTGTCTTTATTACACTCTCTGCACCTCCCCCCTCTATCGCTCTCACCTTCCTGTGTTCCTTTCATCTTCCATCTCTGTCTTTATTCCACTCTCTGCACCTCTCCCCTCTATCGCTCTCACCTTCTCTCTGTTCCTTTCATCTTCCATCACTGTCTTTATTCCACTCTCTGCACCTCCCCCCTCTATCGCTCTCACCTTCTCTTCGTTCCTTTCATCTTCCTTCTCCGTCTTTATTCCACTCTCTGCACCCCTCCCCTCTATCGCTCTCACCTTCCTTGTGTTTCTTTCATCTTCCATCTCTGTCTTTATTCTACTCTCTGCACCTCCCCCCTCTATCGCCCTCACCTTCCCTCTGTTCCTTTCATCTTCCATCTGTCTTTATTCCACTCTCTGCACCTCCCCCCTATCGCTCTCACCTTCCCTGTGTTCCTTTCATCTTCCATCTCTGTCTTTATTCCACTCTCTGCACCTCCCCCCCTCTATCGCTCTCACCTTCCCTCTGTTCCTTTCATCTTCCATCTCTTTCTTTATTCCACTCTCTGCACCTCCCCCCTCTATCGCTCTCACCTTCCCTGTGTTACTTTCATCTTCCATCTCTGTCTTTATTCCACTCTCTGCACCTCCCCCCTATCGCTCTCACCTTCCCTGTGTTCCTTTCATCTTCCATCTCTGTCTTTATTCCACTCTCTGCACCCCTCCCCTCTATCGCTCTCACCTTCTCTCTGTTCCTTTCATCTTCCATCTCTGTCTTTATTCCACTCTCTGCACCCCTCCCGTCTATCGCTCTCACCTTCCCTGTGTTCCTTTCATCTTCCATCTGTCTTTATTCCACTCTCTGCACCTCTCCCCTCTATCGCTCTCACCTTCCCTCTGTTCCTTTCATCTTCCATCTCTGTCTTTATTCCACTCTCTGCACCTCCCCCCTATATCGCTCTCACCTTCCCTCTGTTCCTTTCATCTTCCATCTCTGTCTTTATTCCACTCTCTGCACCTCCCCCTATCGCTCTCACCTTCCCTGTGTTCCTTTCATCTTCCATCTCTGTCTTTATTCCACTCTCTGCACCTCCCCCCTCTATCGCTCTCACCTTCCCTGTGTTACTTTCATCTTCCATCTCTGTCTTTATTCCACTCTCTGCACCTCCCCCCTATCGCTCTCACCTTCCCTGTGTTCCTTTCATCTTCCATCTCTGTCTTTATTCCACTCTCTGCACCCCTCCCCTCTATCGCTCTCACCTTCTCTCTGTTCCTTTCATCTTCCATCTCTGTCTTTATTCCACTCTCTGCACCCCTCCCGTCTATCGCTCTCACCTTCCCTGTGTTCCTTTCATCTTCCATCTGTCTTTATTCCACTCTCTGCATCTCTCCCCTCTATCGCTCTCACCTTCCCTCTGTTCCTTTCATCTTCCATCTCTGTCTTTATTCCACTCTCTGCACCTCCCCCCCTCTATCGCTCTCACCTTCTCTCTGTTCCTTTCATCTTCCATCTCTGTCTTTATTCCACTCTCTGAACCCATCCCCTCTATCGCTCTCACCTTCTCTCTGTTCCTTTCATCTTCCATCTCTGTCTTTATTCCACTCTCTGCACCTCCCCCCTCTATCGTTCTCACGTTCCCTGTGTTCCTTTCATCTTCCATCTCTGTCTTTATTCCACTCTCTGAACCCATCCCCTCTATCGCTCTCACCTTCTCTCTGTTCCTTTCATCTCTGTCTTTATTCCACTCTCTGAACCCATCCCCTCTATCGCTCTCACCTTCTCTTTGTTCCTTTCATCTTCCATCTCTGTCTTTATTCCACTCTCTGCACCTCCCCCCTATCGCTCTCACCTTCCCTGTGTTCCTTTCATCTTCCATCTCTGTCTTTATTCCACTCTCTGCACCTCCCCCCTCTATCGCTCTCACCTTCCCTCTGTTCCTTTCATCTTCCATCTCTTTCTTTATTCCACTCTCTGCACCTCCCCCCTCTATCGCTCTGACCTTCCCTGTGTTCCTTTCATCTTCCATCTCTGTCTTTATTCCACTCTCTGCACCCCTCCCCTCTATCGCTCTCACCTTCTCTCTGTTCCTTTCATCTTCCATCTCTGTCTTTATTCCACTCTCTGCACCCCTCCCGTCTATCGCTCTCACCTTCCCTGTGTTCCTTTCATCTTCCATCTGTCTTTATTCCACTCTCTGCACCCCTCCCCTCTATCGCTCTCACTTTCCCTGTGTTCCTTTCATCTTCCATCTCTGTCTTTATTCCACTCTCTGCACCTCCCCCCTCTATCGCTCTCACCTTCCCTGTGTTCCTTTCATCTTCCATCTCTGTCTTTATTCCACTCTCTGCACCTCCCCCCTCTATCGCTCTCACCTTCTCTTCGTTCCTTTCATCTTCCTTCTCCGTCTTTATTCCACACTCTTCACCCCTCCCCTCTATCGCTCTCACCTTCCTTGTGTTTCTTTCATCTTCCATCTCTGTCTTTATTCCACTCTCTGCACCTCCCCTCTATCGCTCTCACCTTCCTTGTGTTTCTTTCATCTTCCATCTCTGTCTTTATTCCACTCTCTGCACCTCCCCTCTATCGCTCTCACCTTCTCTCTGTTCCTTTCATCTTCCATCTCTGTCTTTATTCCACTCTCTGCACCCCTCCCCTCTATCGCTCTCACCTTCTCTCTGTTCCTTTCATCTTCCATCTCTGTCTTTATTCCACTCTCTGCACCTCCCCCCTATATCGCTCTCACCTTCCCTCTGTTCCTTTCATCTTCCATCTCTGTCTTTATTCCACTCTCTGCACCTCCCCCCCTCTATCGCTCTCACCTTCCCTCTGTTCCTTTCATCTTCCATCTCTTTCTTTATTCCACTCTCTGCACCTCCCCCCTCTATCGCTCTCACCTTCCCTGTGTTACTTTCATCTTCCATCTGTCTTTATTCCACTCTCTGCACTCCTCCCCTCTATCGCTCTCACCTTCCCTCTGTTCCTTTCATCTTCCATCTCTGTCTTTATTCCACTCTCTGCACCTCCCCCCTATCGCTCTCACCTTCCCTGTGTTCCTTTCATCTTCCATCTCTGTCTTCATTCCACTCTCTGCACCCCTCCCCCCTATCGCTCTCACCTTCCCTCTGTTCCTTTCATCTTCCATCTCTGTCTTTATTCCACTCTCTGCACCCCTCCCCTCTATCGCTCTCACCTTCCCTGTGTTCCTTTCATCTTCCATCTGTCTTTATTCCACTCTCTGCACCCCTCCCCTCTATCGCTCTCACCTTCTCTCTGTTCCTTTCATCTTCCATCTCTGTCTTTATTCCACTCTCTGCACCCCTCCCCTCTATCGCTCTCACCTTCCCTCTGTTCCTTTCATCTTCCATCTGTCTTTATTCCACTCTCTGCACCCCTCCCCTCTATCGCTCTCACCTTCCCTCTGTTCCTTTCATCTTCCATCTCTGTCTTTATTCCACTCTCTGCACCCCTCCCCTCTATCGCTCTCACCTTCTCTCTGTTCCTTTCATCTTCCATTTCTGTCTTTATTCCACTCTCTGCACCCCTCCCCTCTATCGCTCTCACCTTCCCTGTGTTCCTTTCATCTTCCATCTGTCTTTATTCCACTCTCTGCACCCCTCCCCTCTATCGCTCTCACCTTCCCTCTGTTCCTTTCATCTTCCATCTCTGTCTTTATTCCACTCTCTGCACCTCCCCCCTATATCGCTCTCACCTTCCCTCTGTTCCTTTCATCTTCCATCTCTGTCTTTATTCCACTCTCTGCACCTCCCCCCCTCTATCGCTCTCACCTTCCCTCTGTTCCTTTCATCTTCCATCACTGTCTTTATTCCACTCTCTGCAGCCCTCCCCTCTATCGCTCTCACCTTCCCTCGTTCCTTTCATCTTCCATCTCTGTCTTTATTCCACTCTCTGCACCCCTCCCCTCTATCGCTCTCACCTTCTCTCTGTTCCTTTCATCTTCCATCTCTGTCTTTATTCCACTCTCTGCACCCCTCCCGTCTATCGCTCTCACCTTCCCTGTGTTCCTTTCATCTTCCATCTGTCTTTATTCCACTCTCTGCACCCCTCCCCTCTATCGCTCTCACTTTCCCTGTGTTCCTTTCATCTTCCATCTCTGTCTTTATTCCACTCTCTGCACCTCCCCCCTCTATCGCTCTCACCTTCCCTGTGTTCCTTTCATCTTCCATCTCTGTCTTTATTCCACTCTCTGCACCTCCCCTCTATCGCTCTCACCTTCTCTCTGTTCCTTTCATCTTCCATCTCTGTCTTTATTCCACTCTCTGCACCTCCCCCCTATATCGCTCTCACCTTCCCTCTGTTCCTTTCATCTTCCATCTCTGTCTTTATTCCACTCTCTGCACCCCTCCCCTCTATCGCTCTCACCTTCTCTCTGTTCCTTTCATCTTCCATCTCTTTCTTTATTCCACTCTCTGCACCTCCCCCCTCTATCGCTCTCACCTTCCCTGTGTTACTTTCATCTTCCATCTGTCTTTATTCCACTCTCTGCACTCCTCCCCTCTATCGCTCTCACCTTCCCTCTGTTCCTTTCATCTTCCATCTCTGTCTTTATTCCACTCTCTGCACCTCCCCCCTATCGCTCTCACCTTCCCTGTGTTCCTTTCATCTTCCATCTCTGTCTTCATTCCACTCTCTGCACCCCTCCCCCCTATCGCTCTCACCTTCCCTCTGTTCCTTTCATCTTCCATCTCTGTCTTTATTCCACTCTCTGCACCCCTCCCCTCTATCGCTCTCACCTTCCCTGTGTTCCTTTCATCTTCCATCTGTCTTTATTCCACTCTCTGCACCCCTCCCCTCTATCGCTCTCACCTTCTCTCTGTTCCTTTCATCTTCCATCTCTGTCTTTATTCCACTCTCTGCACCCCTCCCCTCTATCGCTCTCACCTTCCCTGTGTTCCTTTCATCTTCCATCTGTCTTTATTCCACTCTCTGCACCCCTCCCCTCTATCGCTCTCACCTTCCCTCTGTTCCTTTCATCTTCCATCTCTGTCTTTATTCCACTCTCTGCACCCCTCCCCTCTATCGCTCTCACATTCTCTCTGTTCCTTTCATCTTCCATTTCTGTCTTTATTCCACTCTCTGCAACCCTCCCCTCTATCGCTCTCACCTTCCCTGTGTTCCTTTCATCTTCCATCTGTCTTTATTCCACTCTCTGCACCCCTCCCCTCTATCGCTCTCACCTTCCCTCTGTTCCTTTCATCTTCCATCTCTGTCTTTATTCCACTCTCTGCACCTCCCCCCTATATCGCTCTCACCTTCCCTCTGTTCCTTTCATCTTCCATCTCTGTCTTTATTCCACTCTCTGCACCTCCCCCCTATATCGCTCTCACCTTCCCTCTGTTCCTTTCATCTTCCATCTCTGTCTTTATTCCACTCTCTGCACCTCCCCCTCTATCGCTCTCACCTTCTCTCTGTTCCTTTCATCTTCCAACTCTGTCTTTATTCCACTCTCTGCACCTCCCCCCTCTATCGCTCTCACCTTCTCTCTGTTCCTTTCAACTTCCATCTCTGTCTTTATTCCACTCTCTGCACCCCTCCCGTATATCGCTCTCACCTTCCCTGTGTTCCTTTTATCTTCCATCTCTGTCTTTATTCCACTCTCTGCACCTCTCCCCTCTATCGCACTCACCTTCTCTCTGTTCCTTTCATCTTCCATCTCTGTCTTTATTCCACTCTCTGCACCCCTCCCCTCGATCGCTCTCACCTTCCCTGTGTTCCGTTCATCTTCCCTCTCTGTCTTTATTCCACTCTCTGCACCCCTCCCCTCGATCGCTCTCACCTTCTCTCTGTTCCTTCCATCTTCCATCTCTGTCTTTATTCCACTCTCTGCACCTCCCCCTCTATCGCTCTCACCTTCTCTGTGTTCCTTTCATCTTCCATCTCCGTCTTTATTCCACTCTCTGCACCCCTCCCCTCTATCGCTCTCACCTTCTCTGTGTTCCTTTCATCTTCCATCTCTGTCTTTATTCCACTCTCTGCACCTCCCCCCCTCTATCGCTCTCACCTTCCCTGTGTTCCTTTCATCTTCCATCACTGTCTTTATTCCACTCTCTGCACCTCCCCCCTATCGCTCTCACCTTCCCTGTGTTCCTTTCATCTTTCATCTCTGTCTTTATTCCACTCTCTGCACCTCCCCCTCTATTGCTCTCACCTTCTCTCTGTTCCTTTCATCTTCCATCTCTGTCTTTATTCCACTCTCTGCACCCCTCCCCTCTATCGCTATCACCTTCCCTGTGTTCCTTTCATCTTCCATCTCTGTCTCTATTCCACTCTCTGCACCCCTCCCCTCTATCGCTCTCACCTTCCCTGTGTTCCTTTCATCTTCCATCTGTCTTTATTCCACTCTCTGCACCCCTCACCTCTATCGCTCTCACCTTCCCTCTGTTCCTTTCATCTTCCATCTCTGTCTTTATTCCACTCTCTGCACCTCCCCCCTATATCGCTCTCACCTTCCCTCTGTTCCTTTCATCTTCCATCTCTGTCTTTATTCCACTCTCTGCACCTCCCCCCTCTATCGCTCTCACCTTCTCTCTGTTCCTTTCATCTTCCATCTCTGTCTTTATTCCACGCTCTGCACCCCTCCCGTCTATCGCTCTCACCTTGCCTGTGTTCCTTTCATCTTCCATCTCTGTCTTTATTCCACTCTCTGCACCCCTCCCCTCTATCGCTCTCACCTTCTCTCTGTTCCTTTCATCTTCCATCTCTGTCTTTATTCCACTCTCTGCACCTCCCCCCTCTATCGTTTTCACCTTCCCTGTGTTCCTTTCATCTTCCATCTGTCTTTATTCCACTCTCTGCACCCCTCCCCTCTATCGCTCTCACCTTCCCTGTGTTCCTTTCATCTTCCATCTCTGTCTTTATTCCACTCTCTGCACCTCTCCCCTCTATCGCTCTCACCTTCTCTCTGTTCCTTTCATCTTCCATCACTGTCTTTATTCCACTCTCTGCACCTCCCCCCTCTATCGCTCTCACCTTCTCTGTGTTCCTTTCATCTTCCATCTCCGTCTTTATTCCACTCTCTGCACCCCTCCCCTCTATCGCTCTCACCTTCTCTGTGTTCCTTTCATCTTCCATCTCTGTCTTTATTCCACTCTCTGCACCTCCCCCCCTATCGCTCTCACCTTCCCTATGTTCCTTTCATCTTCCATCTCTGTCTTTATTCCACTCTCTGCACCTCCCCCCTCTATCGCCCTCACCTTCCCTGTGTTCCTTTCATCTTCCATCTCTGTCTTTATTCCACTCTCTGCACCTCTCCCCTCTATCGCTCTCACCTTCTCTCTGTTCCTTTCATCTTCCATCTCTGTCTTTATTCCACTCTCTGCACCCCTCCCCTCTATCGCTCTCACCTTCCCTCTGTTCCTTTCATCTCCCATCTCTGTCTTTATTCCACTCTCTGCACCTCCCCCCTCTATCGCCCTCACCTTCCCTGTGTTCCTTTCATCTTCCATCTCTGTCTTTATTCCACTCTCTGCACCTCTCCCCTCTATCGCTCTCACCTTCTCTCTGTTCCTTTCATCTTCCATCTCTGTCTTTATTCCACTCTCTGCACCCCTCCCCTCTATCGCTCTCACCTTCCCTGTGTTCCTTTCATCTTCCATCTCTGTCTCTATTCCACTCTCTTCACCCCTCCCCTCTATCGCTCTCACCTTCCCTCTGTTCATTTCATCTTCCATCTGTCTTTATTCCACTCTCTGCACCCCTCCCCTCTATCGCTCTCACCTTCCCTCTGTTCCTTTCATCTTCCATCTCCGTCTTTATTCCACTCTCTGCACCACTCCCCTCTATCGCTCTCACCTTCTCTGTGTTCCTTTCATCTTCCATCTCTGTCTTTATTCCACTCTCTGCACCTCCCCCCTCTATCGCTCTCACCTTCCCTGTGTTCCTTTCATCTTCCATCACTGTCTTTATTCCACTCTCTGCACCTCCCCCCTATCGCTCTCACCTTCCCTGTGTTCCTTTCATCTTCCATCTCTGTCTTTATTCCACTCTCTGCACCTCCCCCCTCTATCGCTCTCACCTTCTCTCTGTTCCTTTCATCTTCCATCTCTGTCTTTATTCCACTCTCTGCACCCCTCCCCTCTATCGCTCTCACCTTCCCTGTGTTCCTTTCATCTTCCATCTCTGTCTCTATTCCACTCTCTGCACCCCTCCCCTCTATCGCTCTCACCTTCCCTGTGTTCCTTTCATCTTCCATCTGTCTTTATTCCACTCTCTGCACCCCTCCTCTCTATCGCTCTCACCTTCCCTCTGTTCCTTTCATCTACCATCTCTGTCTTTATTCCACTCTCTGCACCTCCCCCCTATCGCTCTCACCTTCCCTCTGTTCCTTTCATCTTCCATCTCTGTCTTTATTCCACTCTCTGCACCTCCCCCCTCTATCGCTCTCACCTTCTCTCTGTTCCTTTCATCTTCCATCTCTGTCTTTATTCCACGCTCTGCACCCCTCCCCTCTATCGCTCACACCTTCCCTGTGTTCCTTTCATCTTCCATCTCTGTCTCTATTCCACTCTCTGCACTTCCCCCCTCTATCACTCTTACCTTCCCTCTGTTCCTTTCATCTTCCATCTCTGTCTTTATTCCACTCTCTGCACCTCCCCCCTCTATCGTTCTCACCTTCCCTGTGTTCCTTTCATCTTCCATCTGTCTTTATTCCACTCTCTGCACCCCTCCCCTCTATCGCTCTCCACTCTCTGCACCTCTCCCCTCTATCGCTCTCACCTTCTCTCTGTTCCTTTCATCTTCCATCACTGTCTTTATTCCACTCTCTGCACCTCCCCCCTCTATCGCTCTCACCTTCTCTGTGTTCCTTTCATCTTCCATCTCCGTCTTTATTCCACTCTCTGCACCCCTCCCCTCTATCGCTCTCACCTTCTCTGTGTTCCTTTCATCTTCCATCTCTGTCTTTATTCCACTCTCTGCACCTCCCCCCCTATCGCTCTCACCTTCCCTGTGTTCCTTTCATCCTCCATCTCTGTCTTTATTCCACTCTCTGCACCTCCCCCCTCTATCGCCCTCACCTTCCCTGTGTTCCTTTCATCTTCCATCTCTGTCTTTATTCCACTCTCTGCACCTCTCCCCTCTATCGCTCTCACCTTCTCTCTGTTCCTTTCATCTTCCATCTCTGTCTTTATTCCACTCTCTGCACCCCTCCCCTCTATCGCTCTCACCTTCCCTCTGTTCCTTTCATCTCCCATCTCTGTCTTTATTCCACTCTCTGCACCTCCCCCCTCTATCGCCCTCACCTTCCCTGTGTTCCTTTCATCTTCCATCTCTGTCTTTATTCCACTCTCTGCACCTCTCCCCTCTATCGCTCTCACCTTCTCTCTGTTCCTTTCATCTTCCATCTCTGTCTTTATTCTACTCTCTGCACCCCTCCCCTCTATCGCTCTCACCTTCCCTGTGTTCCTTTCATCTTCCATCTCTGTCTCTATTCCACTCTCTGCACCCCTCCCCTCTATCGCTCTCACCTTCCCTGTGTTCCTTTCATCTTCCATCTCTGTCTCTATTCCACTCTCTGCACCCCTCCCCTCTATCGCTCTCACCTTCCCTCTGTTCCTATCATCTTCCATCTCTGTCTTTATTCCACTCTCTGCACCCCTCCCCTCTATCGCTCTCACCTTCCCTGTGTTCCTTTCATCTTCCATCTCTGTCTCTATTCCACTCTCTGCACCCCTCCCCTCTATCGCTCTCACCTTCCCTGTGTTCCTTTCTTCTTCCATCTGTCTTTATTCCACTCTCTGCACCCCTCCCCTCTATCGCTCTCACCTTCCCTGTGTTCCTTTCATCTTCCATCTGTCTTTATTCCACTCTCTGCACCCCTCCCCTCTATCGCTCTCACCTTCCCTCTGTTCCTTTCATCTTCCATCTGTCTTTATTCCACTCTCTGCACCCCTCCCCTCTATCGCTCTCACCTTCTCTCTGTTCCTTTCATCTTCCATCTCTGTCTTTATTCCAATCTCTGCACCTCCCCCCTCTATCTCTCTCACCTTCCCTGTTTTCCTTTCATCACCCATCTCTGTCTTTATTCCACTCTCTGCACCCCTCCCCTCTATTGCTCTCACCTTCTCTCTGTTCCTTTCATCTTCCATCTCTGTCTTTATTCCACTCTCTGCACCTCCCCCCTCTATCTCTCTCACCTTCCTTCTGTTCCTTTCTTTCAGTCTTTCCTTCCCCTTTCTCTCTCCCACGTTCTCTTTCACCGCACACAGTGCCTCTCTCTAGCTCTCTCGCCTGCTCCCTCTTTCTCCTCTCCCTCCCACTCTATCTCTCTCCCCTCTTCTCTTGCCACTGGCCCTCTCTTTTTCCTTGCTCACCCTCGCCGTCATCTCTTTTTCATCTCTATCTCTCTCTCTCTGTCATCACACTCTTTGCACTTCTTTCTCATTTGCTATCACCTTCCCTCTCTTTCTTTCTCCCCCTCGTTCTCTCTCTGTAGCCACATTCCCCGCACCTCTTCTCTCTCTCTCTCTCGACCACATCTCTGTGACTCATCTTTTATCCCCCTCTCCTTCCCTCTCTATTCCTCTCTATCCCTTACCCTCCCCATCCTCCCATCCTCCCATCCTCCTGATGCATTGCTTGGCATCAAACTGCACCCAGGGCTGAGCGATGGTCTCGCAAATTAGAATTATTTCTTCATTTCCCGGATAGGTTTATGTTGTATCCTCAGACCAACTCTTCACTGGAGAAGCTAAAGTGCTCCCCATATCCAGAGTAAACTGTGCACATGGGCTGCTGAGCCCTTACCCAGCATTACCCACCACACTGGTGAATACAAAGCCACACTAAACTCTGCACATGGGCTGCTGAGTCCTTACCCAGTATTACGAGTGACAATAATGCATCCAAGATCCACACTAAACTCTGCACATGGGCTACTGAGCCTTTACCCAGCATTGCCCACGACACTGGTGAATACAAAGTTACACTACACTCTGCCAATGTGCTGCTGAGCCCTTACTCAGCATTACCCACCACACTGGTGAATACAAAGCCACACTAAACTCTGCACATGGGCTGCTGAGCCCTTACTCAGCATTAACAGCTACAACAATGCATCCAAGATCCACACTAAACTCTGCACATGGGCTGATGAGCCCTTACCCAGCATTACCCACCACACTGGTGAATACAAATCCACACTAAACTCTGCACATGGGCTGCTGAGCCCTTACCCAGCATTACCCACCACACTGGTGAATACAAAGCTACACTAAACTCTTCACATGGGCTGCTGAGCCCTTACCCAGCATTACCAGCGACAACAATGCATCAAAGATCCATACTAAATTCTGCACATGGGCTGCTGAGCCCTCACCTAGCATTACCCACCACACTGGTGAATACAAAGCTACACCAAACCCTGCACATGGGCTGCTGACCCTTACCCAGCATTACCCACCACACTGGTGAATACAAAGCTACACTAAACTCTTCACATGGGCTGCTGAGCCCTTACCCAGCATTACCAGCAACAACAATGCATCCAAGATACACACTAAACTCTGCACATGGGCTGCTGAGCCCTTACCCAGCATTACCCACCACACTGGTGAATACAAAGCCACACTAAACTCTGCACATGGGCTGCTGAGCCCTTGCCGAGCATTACCAGCGACAACAATGCATCCAAGATCCACACTAAACTCTGCACATGGGCTGCTGAGCCCTTACCCAGCATTGCCCTCTACACTGGTGAATACAAGATCCACACTAAACTCTGCACACGGGCTGCTGAGTCCTTACCCAGCATTACCCACCACACTGGTGAATACAAGATCCACACTAAACTCTGCACACCGGCTGCAGAGCCCTTACCCAGCATTACCAGCGACAACAATGCATCCAAGATCCACACTAAACTCTGCACATGGGCTGCTGAGCCCTTACCCTGCATTACTTGTGACACCAGTAAATCCCAGATCCACAGTAAACACTGCACATGGGCTGCTAAGCCCTTACAACGCATTACCCATGACACCAGTGAATCCAAGATCCACAGCAGACCCTGCACATGGGCTGGTGAGCCCTTACCCAGCGTTACTTGTGACACCAGTGAATCCCTGATCCACACTAAACTCTGCAAATGGGCTGCTGAGCCCTTACCTAGCATTACCCATGACACCAGTGAATCCAAGATCCACAGCAGACCCTGCACATGGGCTGCTGAGCCCTTACCCAGCATTACCCAAAACACCAGTGCATCCCAGATCCACACTAAACCCTGCACATGGGCTGCTGAGCCCTTACCCAGCATTACCAGCGACAACAGTGCATCCAAGATCCACACTAAACACTGCACATGGGCTGCTGGGCTTACCCAGCATTACTTGTGACAACAGTAAATCCCAGATCCACAGTAAACACTGCACATGGGCTGCTGAGCCCTTACCCAGCATTACCAGTGACACCAGTGAATACAAGATCCAGACTAAAGCCTGCACATGGGCTTCTGAGCCCTTACCCAGCATTACCCAAAACATCAGTGAATCCCAGATTCACACTAAACCCTGCACATGGACTGTTGAGCCCTTACCCAGCATTACTTGCGACACCAGTGAATCCAGATCCACACTAAACCCAGCACATGGGCTGCTGATCCCTTACCCTGCATTACTTGCGACACCAGTGAATCCCAGATCCACACTAAACCCTGCACATGGACTGTTGAACCCTTACCCTGCATTACTTGCAACACCAGTGAATCCCAGATCCACAGTAAACACTGCACATGGGCTGCTGAGCCCTTACCAAGCATTACCCATGACACCAGTGAATCCAAGATCCACAGTAGACCCTGCATATGGGCTGCTGAGCCCTTACCCAGCATTACCCAAAACACCACTGCATCCCAGATCCACACTAAACTCTGCACATGGGCTGCTGAGCCCTTACCCAGAATTACTTGCATCACCAGTGAATCCCAGATCCACACTAAACTCTGCACATGGACTGCTGAGCCCTTACCCAGCATTACTTGCGACACCAGTGAATCCCAGATCCACACTAAACCCTGCACATGGGCTGCTGAGCCCTTACCCAGCATTACCAGCGACAACAATGCATCCAAGATCCATACTAAATTCTGCACATGGGCTGCTGAGCCCTCACCTAGCATTACCCACCACACTGGTGAATACAAAGCTACAGCAAACCCTGCACATGGGCTGCTGACCCTTACCCAGCATTACCCACCACACTGGTGAATACAAAGCTACACTAAACTCTTCACATGGGCTGCGGAGCCCTTACCCAGCATTACCAGCAACAACAATGCATCCAAGATACACACTAAACTCTGCACATGGGCTGCTGAGCCCTTACCCAGCATTACCCACCACACTGGTGAATACAACGCCACACTAAACTCTGCACATGGGCTGATGAGCCCTTGCTGAGCATTACCAGCGACAACAATGCATCCAAGATCCACACTAAACTCTGCACATGGGCTGCTGAGCCCTTACCCAGCATTACCCTCTACACTGGTGAATACAAGATCCACACTAAACTCTGCACACGGGCTGCTGAGTCCTTACCCAGCATTACCCACTACACTGGTGAATACAAGATCCACACTAAACTCTGCACACCGGCTGCAGAGCCCTTACCCAGCATTGCTAGCGACAACAATGCATCCAAGATCCACACTAAACTCTGCACATGGGCTGCTGAGCCCTTACCCTGCATTACTTGTGACACCAGTAAATCCCAGATCCACAGTAAACACTGCACATGGGCTGCTAAGCCCTTACAAAGCATTACCCATGACACCAGTGAATCCAAGACCCACAGCAGACCCTGCACATGGGCTGGTGAGCCCTTACCCAGCGTTACTTGTGACACCAGTGAATCCCAGATCCATACTAAACTCTGCAAATGGGCTGCTGAGCCCTTACCCAGCATTACCCATGACACCAGTGAATCCAAGATCCACAGCAGACCCTGCACATGGGCTGCTGAGCCCTTACCCAGCATTACCCAAAACACCAGTGCATCCCAGATCCACACTAAACTCTGCAGATGGGCTGCTGAGCCCTTACCCAGCATTACCAGCGACAACAGTGCATCCAAGATCCACACTAAACACTGCACATGGGCTGCTGGGCTTACCCAGCATTACTTGCGACACCAGTGAATCCCAGATCCACACTAAACTCTGCACACAGGCTGCTGAGCCCTTACCCAGCATTACTTGTGACAACAGTAAATCCCAGATCCACAGTAAACACTGCACATGGGATGCTGAGCCCTTACCCAGCATTACCAGTGACACCAGTGAATACAAGATCCAGACTAAAGCCTGCACATGGGCTTCTGAGCCCTTACCCAGCATTACCCAAAACACCAGTGAATCCCAGATTCACACTAAACCCTGCACATGGACTGTTGAGCCCTTACCCAGCATTACTTGCGACACCAGTGAATTCAGATCCACACTAAACCCAGCACATGGGCTGCTGAACCCTTACCCTGCATTACTTGCGACACCAGTGAATCCCAGATCCACACTAAACCCTGCACATGGACTGTTGAACCCTTACCCTGCATTACTTGCAACACCAGTGAATCCCAGATCCACAGTAAACACTGCATATGGGCTGCTGAGCCCTTACCCAGAATTACTTGCATCACCACTGCATCCCAGATCCACACTAAACTCTGCACATGGGCTGCTGAGCCCTTACCCAGAATTACTTGCATCACCAGTGAATCCCAGATCCACACTAAACTCTGCACATGGACTGCTGAGCCCTTACCCAGCATTACTTGCGACACCAGTTAATCCCAGATCCACACTAAACCCTGCACATGGGCTGCTGAGCCCTTACTCAGCATTACCAGCGACAACAATGCACCCAAGATCCATACTAAATTCTGCACATGGGCTGCTGAGCCC
This sequence comes from Ambystoma mexicanum, assembly GCF_040938575.1. Classification (NCBI taxonomy): domain Eukaryota; kingdom Metazoa; phylum Chordata; class Amphibia; order Caudata; family Ambystomatidae; genus Ambystoma; species Ambystoma mexicanum. The sequence continues at coordinate 1,680,039,255 of NC_090937.1, forward strand.
TCACCTAGCATTACCCACCACACTGGTGAATACAAAGCTACACTAAACTCTTCACATGGGCTAATGAGCCCTTACCCAGCATTACCAGCAACAACAATGCATCCAAGATACACACTAAACTCTGCACATGGGCTGCTGAGCCCTTACCCAGCATTACCCACCACACTGGTGAATACAAAGCCAAACTAAACTCTGCACATGGGCTGCTGAGCCCTTACCCAGCATTACCAGCAACAACAATGCATCCAAGATACACACTAAACTCTGCACATGGGCTGCTAAACCCTTACCCAGCATTACCCACCACACTGGTGAATACAAAGCCACACTAAACTCTGCACATGGGCTGCTGAGCCCTTGCCGAGCATTACCAGTGACAACAATGCATCCAAGATACACACTAAACTGTGCACATGGGCTGCTGAGCCTTTACCCAGCATTACCCACCACACTGGTGAATACAAAGCTACACCAAACCCTGCACATGGGCTGCTGACCCTTACCCAGCATTACCCACCACACTGGTGAATACAAAGCTACACTAAACTCTTCACATGGGCTGCTGAGCCCTTACCCAGCATTACCAGCAACAACAATGCATCCAAGATACACACTAAACTCTGCACATGGGCTGCTGAGCCCTTACCCAGCATTACCCACCACACTGGTGAATACAAAGCCACACTAAACTCTGCACATGGGCTGCTGAGCCCTTGCCGAGCATTACCAGCGACAACAATGCATCCAAGATCCACACTAAACTCTGCACATGGGCTGCTGAGCCCTTACCCAGCATTACCCTCTACACTGGTGAATACAAGATCCACACTAAACTCTGCACACGGGCTGCTGAGTCCTTACCCAGCATTACCCACCACACTGGTGAATACAAGATCCACACTAAACTCTGCACACCGGCTGCAGAGCCCTTACCCAGCATTACCAGCGACAACAATGCATCCAAGATCCACACTAAACTCTGCACATGGGCTGCTGAGCCCTTACCCTGCATTACTTGTGACACCAGTAAATCCCAGATCCACAGTAAACACTGCACATGGGCTGCTAAGCCCTTACAAAGCATTACCCATGACACCAGTGAATCCAAGACCCACAGCAGACCCTGCACATGGGCTGGTGAGCCCTTACCCAGCGTTACTTGTGACACCAGTGAATCCCAGATCCACACTAAACTCTGCAAATGGGCTGCTGAGCCCTTACCCAGCATTACCCATGACACCAGTGAATCCAAGATCCACAGCAGACCCTGCACATAGGCTGCTGAGCCCTTACCCAGCATTACCCAAAACACCAGTGCATCCCAGATCCACACTAAACCCTGCACATGGGCTGCTGAGCCCTTACCCAGCATTACCCAAAACACCAGTGCATCCCAGATCCACACTAAACTCTGCACATGGGCTGCTGAGCCCTTACCCAGCATTACCCAAAACACCAGTGAATCCCAGATTCACACTAAACCCTGCACATGGACTGTTGAGCCCTTACCCAGCATTACTTGCGACACCAGTGAATCCAGATCCACACTAAACCCAGCACACGGGCTGCTGATCCCTTACCCTGCATTACTTGCGACACCAGTGAATCCCAGATCCACACTAAACCCTGCACATGGACTGTTGAACCCTTACCCTGCATTACTTGCAACACCAGTGAATCCCAGATCCACAGTAAACACTGCATATGGGCTGCTGAGCCCTTACCCAGCATTACCCAAAACACCACTGCATCCCAGATCCACACTAAACTCTGCACAACGGCTGTTGAGCCCTTACCCAGTATTACTTGCGACACCAGTGCATCCCAGATCCACAGTAAACACTGCATATGGGCTGCTGAGCCCTTACCCAGCATTACCCAAAACACCACTGCATCCCAGATCCACACTAAACTCTGCACAACGGCTGCTGAGCCCTTACCCACCATCCCCACGTGACACCGGCATATGTACCTGTTCTGTCGTTCTGATCATAGGAGTAGACATCTGGGGAGATAGAATAAAATTGGCTTGAGATCTTATGACCCTCTCTGATTTGACTATATTTCACATAATGTACAGTTCACATGTTTACAAGCTGTTTCTGTTGCGACCTGAACATTTGCCTCCTCTGTATAATGTCGCAGCAGCGCCTGCGGCTTCACTGTATGTAATCAAGGACGCGTGCCCCCAGATACTTCTGCAAGCAGAGACATACATGAGCAACACTGTGCTAAAGAGACTTGGAAACTAATCCCAGCAGACAAGGGGTCTGATTGCTGCCCCCTGCTGGCGAGTATATGCATTCACAGCACGGACTGGATGTTCTGATCGCTCCCAAGGGACACACCAGTCACACACGTGCAGCACAATCTAAGAGCAGCTGCGTACTAACTGTGTTAATCATCAGAAATCATTTAATCCACACGTGATATATAAATGGATCGTGTGCAACTCACGGAGGCAGTCTTTTCACTTCATATTTCGTGTCATTTTTAGGGGTGGGGAAATTCGGCTCATGCTCCTGTGCTACGCTCCACCCGGCACTGCCATAAAATACCATTAACACTAGTATCCCCTTAATTCGGTGAGCACGATATGAAGAGTATAGTGCCATAACGGCAGAACTAGTGTTAAGACAGATACTTTTTGTTGTATGTCTTTTAGAACAGGACCTCTGTCGGCATTGAGTTCCAGAGGGTTGGGGCATGGCAGGAGAAGGACAGCTTGTGTGTCTTAGAACGGGACCTCTGCCGGCATTGAGTTCCAAAGGGTTGGGGATGACAGGAGAAGGACAGCTTGTGTGTCTTATAGAACAGGACCTCTGCCGGCATTGAGTTCCAGAGGGTTGGGGCATGACATGAGGACAGCTTGTGTGTCTTATAGAACGGTCCCTCTGCCGGCATTGAGTTCCAGAGGGTTGGAGCATGACAAGAGAAGGACAGCTTGTGTGTTTTATAGAACGGGACCTCTGCCGGCATTGAGTTCCAGAGGGTTGGGGCATGACAGGAGAATGACAGCTTGTGTGTCTTATAGAACGGGGCCTCTGCCGGCATTGAGTTCCAGAGGGTTGGGGCATGGCAGGAGAAGGACAGCTTGTGTGTCTTAGAATGGGACCTCTGCCGGCATTGAGTTCCAGAGGGTTGGAGCAAAACAGGAGAAGGACAGCTTGTGTGTCTTATAGAATGGGACCTCTGCCGACATTCAGTTCCAGAGGGTTGGGGCATAACATGAGGACAGCTTGTGTGTCTTATAGAACGGGCCCTCTGCCGGCAATGAGTTCCAGAGGGTTGGAGCAAAACAGGAGAAGGACAGCTTGTGTGTCTTATAGAATGGGACCTCTGCCGACATTCAGTTCCAGAGGGTTGGGGCATAACATGAGGACAGCTTGTGTGTCTTATAGAACGGGCCCTCTGCCGGCAATGAGTTCCAGAGGGTTGGGGCATGACAGGAGAAGGACAGCTTGTGTGTCTTATAGAACGGGACCTTTGCCGGCATTGAGTTCCAGAGGGTTGGAGCATGACAGGAGAAGGACAGCTTGTGTGTTTTATAGAACGGGACCTCTGCCGGCATTGAGTTCCAGAGGGTTGGGGCAAGACAGGAGAAGGACAGCTTGTGTGTCTTATAGAACGGGACCTCTGCCGGCATTGAGTTCCAGAGGGTTGGGGCAAGACAGGAGAAGGACAGCTTGTGTGTCTTATAGAACGGGACCTCTGCCGGCATTGAGTTCCAGAGGGTTGGAGCATGACAGGAGAAGGACAGCTTGTGTGTTTTATAGAACGGGACCTCTGCCGGCATTGAGTTCCAGAGGGTTGGGGTAACACAGGAGAAGGACAGCTTGTGTGTCTTTTAGAACGGGCCTCTGCCGGCACTGAGTTCCAGAGGGTTGGGATGACAGGAGAAGGACAGCTTGTCTGTTTTATAGAACGGGACCTCTGCCGGCACTGAGTTACAGAGGGTTGGGGCATGACAGGAGAAGGACAGCTTGTGTGTCTTATAGAATGGGACCTCTGCCGGCATTGAGTTCTAGAGGGTTGGAGCATGACAGAAGAAGGACAGCTTGTGTGTTTTATAGAACAGGACCTCTGCCGGCATTGAGTTCCAGAGGGTTGGGGCATGACAGGAGAAGGACAGCTTGTGTGTTTTATAGAACGGGACCTCTGCCGGCATTGAGTTCCAGAGGGTTGGGGCATGACAGGAGAATGACAGCTTGTGTGTCTTTTATAACGGGGCCTCTGCCGGCATAGAGTTCCAGAGGGTTGGAGCAAGACAGGAGAAGGACAGCTTGTGTGTCTTATAGAACGGGACCTCTGCCGGCATTCAGTTCCAGAGGGTTGGAGCAAGACAGGAGAAGGACAGCTTGTGTGTCTTATAGAGCGGCATTCAGTTCCAGAGGGTTGGGGCATGACATGAGGACAGCTTGTGTGTCTTATAGAACGGGCCCTCTGCCGGCATTGAGTTCCAGAGGGTTGGAGCATGACAAGAGAAGGACAGCTTGTGTGTTTTATAGAACGGGACCTCTGCCGGCATTGAGTTCCAGAGGGTTGGGGCATGACAGGAGAATGACAGCTTGTGTGTCTTAGAGAACGGGGCCTCTGCCGGCATTGAGTTCCATAGGGATGGGGCATGGCAGGAGAAGGACAGCTTGTGTGTCTTATAGAACAGGACCTCTGCCAGCATTGAGTTCCAGAGGGTTGGGGCATGACATGAGGACAGCTTGTGTGTCTTATAGAACGGGCCCTCTGCCGGCATTGAGTTCCAGAGGGTTGGAGCATGACAAGAGAAGGACAGCTTGTGTGTTTTATAGAACGGGACCTCTGCCGGCATTGAGTTCCAGAGGGTTGGGGCATGACAGGAGAATGACAGTTTGTGTGTCTTATAGAACAGGGCCTCTGCCGGCATTGAGTTCCAGAGGGTTGGGGCATGGCAGGAGAAGGACAGCTTGTGTGTCTTAGAACGGGACCTCTGCCGGCATTGAGTTCCAAAAGGTTGGGGATGACAGGAGAAGGACAGCTTGTGTGTCTTATAGAACAGGACCTCTGCCGGCATTGAGTTCCAGAGGACAGCTTGTGTGTCTTATAGAACGGGCCCTCTGCCGGCATTGAGTTCCAGAGGGTTGGAGCATGACAAGAGAAGGACAGCTTGTGTGTTTTATAGAACGGGACCTCTGCCGGCATTGAGTTCCAGAGGGTTGGGGCATGACAGGAGAATGACAGCTTGTGTGTCTTATAGAACGAGGCCTCTGCCGGCATTGAGTTCCAGAGGGTTTGGGCATGGCAGGAGAAGGACAGCTTGTGTGTCTTAGAACGGGACCTCTGCCGGCATTGAGTTCCAAAGGGTTGGGGATGACAGGAGAAGGACAGCTTGTGTGTCTTATAGAACAGGACCTCTGCCGGCATTGAGTTCCAGAGGGTTGGGGCATGACATGAGGACAGCTTGTGTGTCTTATAGAACGGGCCCTCTGCCGGCATTGAGTTCCAGAGGGTTGGAGCATGACCAGAGAAGGACAGCTTGTGTGTTTTATAGAACGGGACCTCTGCCGGCATTGAGTTCCAGAGGGTTGGGGCATGACAGGAGAATGACAGCTTGTGTGTCTTATAGAACGGGGCCTCTGCCGGCATTGAGTTCCAGAGGGTTAGAGCATGACTGTAGAAGGGCAGCTTGTGTGTCTTAATAAACGGGACCTCTGCTGGCACTGAGTTCCAGGGTGTTGGAGCATGACAGGAGAAGGACAGCTTGTGTGTCTTATAGAACGGGACCTCTGCCGGCATTGAGTTCCAGAGGGTTGGGGCATGACATGAGGACAGCTTGTGTGTCTTATAGAACGGGCCCTTTGCCAGCATTGAGTTCCAGAGGGTTGGGGCATGACAGGAGAATGACAGCTTGTGTGTCTTGTAGAACGAGGCCTCTGCCGGCATTGAGTTCCAGAGGGTTGGGACATGACAGGAGAGTGACAGCTTGTGTGTCTTATAGAACGGGACCTCTGCTGGCATTGAGTTCCAGAGGGTTGGAGCATGACAGGAGAAGGACAGCTTGTGTGTTTTATAGAACGGGACCTCTGCCGGCATTGAGTTCCAGAGGGTTGGGGCAAGACAGGAGAAGGACCGCTTGAGTGTCTTATAGAACGGGACTTCTGCCGGCATTGAGTTCCAGACGGTTGGGGCAAGACAGGAGAAGGACAGCTTGTGTGTCTTATAGAACGGGACCTCTGCCGGCATTGAGTTCCAGAGGGTTGGGGCATGACATGAGGACAGCTTGTGTGTCTTATAGAACGGGCCCTCTGCCAGCATTGAGTTCCAGAGGGTTGGGGCATGACAGGAGAATGACAGCTTGTGTGTCTTGTAGAACGAGGCCTCTGCCGGCATTGAGTTCCAGAGGGTTGGAGCATGACAGGAGAAGGACAGTTTGTGTGTCTTATAGAACGGGACCTCTGCTGGCATTGAGTTCCGGAGGGTTGGAGCATGACAGGAGAAGGACAGTTTGTGTGTCTTATAGAACGGGACCTCTGCCGGCATTGAGTTCCAGAGGGTTGGCGCATGACAGGAGAAGGACAGTTTGTGTGTCTTATAGAACGGGACCTCTGCCGGCATTGAGTTCCAGAGGGTTGGAGCATGACAGGAGAAGGACAGTTTATGTGTCTTATAGAACAGGACCTCTGCCGGCATTGAGTTCCAGAGGGTTGGCGCATGACAGGAGAAGGACAGCTTGTGTGTCCAATAGAACGGGACCTCTGCCGGCATTGAGTTCCAGAGGGTTGGGGATGACAGGAGAAGGACAGCTTGTGTGTCTTATAGAACAGGACCACTGCTGGCACTGAGTTCCAGAGGGTTGGAGCATGACAGGAGAAGGACAGTTTGTGTGTCGTATAGAGCAGGACCTCTGCCGGCATTGAGTTCCAGAGGGTTGGTCCAAGACAGGAGAAGGACAGCTTGTGTGTCTTATAGAACGGGACCTCTGCCGGCATTGAGTTCCAGAGGGTTAGAGCATGACTGTAGAATGGCAGCTTGTGTGTCTTATAGAACGGGACCTCTGCCGGCATTAAGTTCCAGAGGGTTAGAGCATGACTGTAGAAGGGCAGCTTGTGTGTCTTAATAAACGGGACCTCTGCTGGCACTGAGTTCCAGAGTGTTGGAGCATGACAGGAGAAGGACAGCTTGTGTGTCTTATAGAACGGGACCTCTGCCGGTATTGAGTTCCAGAGGGTTGGGGCATGACAGGAGAAGGACAGCCTGTGTGTCTTATAGAACGGGACGTCTGCTGGCACTGAGTTCCATAGGGTTGGGGCATGACAGGAGAAGGACAGTTTGTGTGTCGTATAGAGCAGGACCTCTGCCGGCATTGAGTTCCAGAGGGTTGGTCAGAGACAGGAGAAGGACAGCTTGTGTGTCTTATAGAACGGGACCTCTGCCGGCATTGAGTTCCAGAGGGTTAGAGCATGACTGTAGAAGGGCAGCTTGTGTGTCTTATAGAACGGGACCTCTGCCGGCATTGAGTTCCAGAGGGTTAGAGCATGACTGTAGAAGGGCAGCTTGTGTGTCTTAATAAACGGGACCTCTGCTGGCACTGAGTTCCAGAGTGTTGGAGCATGACAGGAGAAGGACAGCTTGTGTGTCTTATAGAACGGGACCTCTGCCGGTATTGAGTTCCAGAGGGTTGGGGCATGACAGGAGAAGGACAGCCTGTGTGTCTTATAGAACGGGACGTCTGCTGGCACTGAGTTCCATAGGGTTGGGGCATGACAGGAGAAGGGCAGCTTGTGTGTCTTATAGAACGGGACCTCTGCCGGCATTGAGTTCCAGAGGGTTTGGGATGACAGGAGAAGGACCGCTTGAGTGTCTTATAGAACGGGACCTCTGCCGGCATTGAGTTCCAGAGGGTTGGAGCATGACAGGAGAAGGACAGCTTGTGTGTCTTATAGAACGGGACCTCTGCCAGCACTGAGTTCCAGAGGGCTGGCGCATGACAGGAGAATGACAGCCTGTGTGTCTTATAGAACGGGACCTCTGCCGGCATTGAGTTCCAGAGGGTTGGGGATGACAGGAGAAGGACCGCTTGAGTGTCTTATAGAACGGGACCTCGGCCGGCATTGAGTTCCAGAGGGTTGGAGCATGACAGGAGAAGGACCGCTTGAGTGTCTTATAGAACGGGACCTCTGCCGGCAATGAGTTCCAGAGGGTTGGAGCAAGACAGGAGAAGGACAGCTTGTGTGTCTTATAGAACGGGACCTCCGCCAGCACTGAGTTCCAGAGGGTTGGAGCATGACAGGAGAATGACAGCTTGTGTGTCTTATAGAACGGGACCTCTGCTGGCATTGAGTTCCAGAGGGTTGGGCATGACAGGAGAATGACAGCTTGTGTGTCTTATAGAACGGGACCTCTGCCGGCACTGAGTTACAGAGGGTTGGGGCAAGACAGGAGAAGGACAGCTTGTGTGTCTTATAGAATGGGACCTCTGCCGGCATTGAGTTCCAGAGGGTTGGAGCATGACAGAAGAAGGACAGCTTGTGTGTTTTATAGAACGGGACCTCTGCCGGCATTGAGTTCCAGAGGGTTGGGGCATGACAGGAGAAGGACAGCTTGTGTGTCTTATAGAACGGGACCTCTGCCGGCATTGAGTTCCAGAGGGTTGGAGCATGACAGGAGAAGGAGAGCTTGTGTGTCTTATAGAACGGGACCTCTGCCGGCATTGAGTTCCAGTATCATGTAACATGATGAATTAGAGCCATGTTAAGAACTAATATTGGTTTCTGTATCAATTGATCTTGTACTATAGAATGTGTGAGGTTTAATTTAACTTTCAACTATTAAATAATTATAAATAGAGTCTCACCATTGAATGTAGAACCGGTCCATACTTGTATCTACAACCAGTCCCTGACTAGTGAAACTAGAACACGTCCCTAGTAGGAGGGAACGAACTTGACTGGTTAATGCAGAACTATGGCAGGATTTCATGGTAACCGGCTTGCCAGAGCTTAACCTGCATCCCAGCTGTGGTGGAAATGGCCCCCACCATCTTGACTGTGGCAGGTTTTGTGGCTGAAAATAGTGCTTTACGAAAAGGAAGGCTCTAGAGAGAGTTGGGTATCTGTCTTTATTACATGAGTACTGCCCCCGATAACCTGCCAGGAATACTACTGGCTAGCAATACTGTCACGTGCCTAACCCTAGAGGATCTAGAAACCAATACCGTTTAGCCTTGTGTGAACGATTAACATTTGATGTCATCAATACCTTCCTTTACACACTTTTATAACTAAAACAACAGGCCTTTGTACTGACAATATATATCCCTGATGAGCTCATACAAAGAAACACACACAATGCTATCACTCATGTGTTTAGCATGTATGTATATTTACTCACATATAGTGGTAACGTGACCATTAACCTTGTGAAATCTAAAGAGCACAGATAATCAACAATGTGTATAACTATCCAACATATGGCACAGTAAAACTGAAACCTAAACCTACAGTAGTGCAGTCAGGACGGACAGCCTAGTAGACCAGTTATGTCATTCCAAACACTATAAACCCATAAAATGGAAAAGGGCTCACAAAGCACATCAAAAGCCGATGGCTTCTAAAGGCAGTGGCATCTTAAACACATTCAATGCTATGTTTAGAAAACTCAGATGTAAACAGCTGAGATCCACCTGCTGGATTTCTCGGTTGCACCCACTGGTGCATGTCTGGATCCTCTTATGCTGGCCGGTGAACTGCAAGGAGGAATTGGGGCTTTGATATGTGCTTTGAGAAGGTGTACTACAGCACACCAAGCCAAGTGTTCACCTCTGCAGCAGAGAAATCCATCAAAAATACATTGTAACCCATATTGTCTATCCCAAATACTGAAAAAGAAAACTATGCGAAAAAGTTAAAACAGGCTAATTTCAGCCCAGGAAATATAGGAACAGGACCTAACTAAATACCCTGCAGGGGAATGTTGAACCAGTCCATGCTGCGGGTGAAAGGACCGAAATAAATACCCTGCCAGGGGAATGTTGAACCAGTCCATGCAAATGTTGAACCAGTCCATGCTGCGGGTGAAAGGACCTAGCTGGATGAACAAGGGATCCTTTCCGTGTTTTGGAAACATGGCACAATAAACAGAAAGAAAGCTTTCAGATGTGTAGCCCATAGCATTCAGCACATATGAAGAATTGGTCCATACCTTTATACGATTGGTTATCAATGGCCTCACTCTCTGTGGAGACAAAATAAAAGATTTGTGAGGCAATGCCCTCGCACACACACTACCTCACACTGTGAGGCAATGCCCTCGCGCACACACTACCTCACACTGTGAGGCAATGCCCTCGCACACACACTACCTTCCACTGTGAGGCAATGCCCTTGCTCACACACTACCTCACACTCTTACTCTTTGTAACACAGGTGTACAATTGACCTCTTATAAATAATCCAACACACTCACAGAACAATCTGGAAAACCTTGTACTACAAAGTGTTGACAATAAGTCAATGGTCCTGGCAGTGGTAAGATACAGTAACCTTTGAACTGCATCTCCTGACATTTCCCACAACACAGTGTTATCTGATATACATCTGCAACAGAGGAGAAGCAGCACCCTGTAACTCTGTGCAGCACCCTGTAACTCTGTGCATCACCCTGTAACTCTGTGCAGCACCCTGTAACTCTGTGCAGCACCCTGTAACTCTGTGCTGACTTGGGGAGAAGCAGCGCCCTGTAACTCTGTGCAGGACCCTGTAACTCTGTGCAGCACCCTGTAACTCTGTGCAGTACCCTGTAACTCTGTGCTGACTTGGGGAAAAGCAGAGCCCTGTAACTCTGTGCTGACTTGGGGAGAAGCAGCACCCTGTAACTCTGTGCTGACTTGGGGAGAAGCAGCGCCCTGTAACTCTGTGCAGCACCCTGTAACTCTGTGCAGCACCCTGTAACTCTGTGCAGTACCCTGTAACTCTGTGCTGACTTGGGGAGAAGCAGCGCCCTGTAACTCTGTGCAACACCCTGTAACTCTGTGCAGCACCCTGTAACTCTGTGCAGTACCCTGTAACTCTGTGCTGACTTGGGGAAAAGCAGAGCCCTGTAACTCTGTGCTGACTTGGGGAGAAGCAGCACCCTGTAACTCTGTGCTGACTTGGGGAGCAGCAGCACCCTGTAAATCTGTGCAGCACCCTGTAACTCTGCGCAGCACCCTGTAACTCTGTGCTGACTTGGATTGCGCTCAGAAATATTAGTGCCCTTTTGTATTGTTTTTTTATGAATGTGATTTAAATGTGATTGAAAAGTGAATTTGTAAAGGTTTGATTAAATCAAATATAAATTAAAAAAACTTAAAAAAATGTGTGCACTTCCATGCTGTTCTAGCCTGTGGACTTAGGCCCAGAGGGGCCATTTTATGGAGAGCAGGACAAGTTCACTTCCACATTGTGCTATCAAGAGGCCACTTCCCCCGAATGGCCACTATGCAGACAGGCGCACTGCACTTCCACTGGTGGGCAGTCAGAGGATTGCCATTCTACACTGATCTATGATATGGTATGATAAGTTATTTATAACGCGCCTGTACACAAGTGTTTCTAGGCGCAACAAGACAAGGGAGGGAAAAAAGAGGGAGGACAATACAAATCATCTTACTAGGCCTTGTGACATTAAGATTGCGCAAGTGCGGCAGCGCCCAAGTGCAGGGGGGGCGGGGGGAAGTGCCAGGTAGAGGGAGGGGAAGTGCGATCAGGGCAGCGTGGTTCTGGGTAAGTGCAAGGAGGCAGAAGAATGTAGAGGTGACATTTACAACCACTAAGTGTGCGGTGGCCCAGAGGCAGTACAGGGGAGACTGATCATGGAGGAGACTGGTACCCATTATGCGCAGAGGGTAGGCAGACAACCAGTCAGTGCTGCGGACAGGTAGGTGAACAGAGAAGGGTGAGAGAGAAAGCAGAGGAGAACAGGAAGGTCTTGAGCTGCTTCCAGAACTTCAGGTGATCCAGCTCAAGTTTGAGAGGGGCTAGGAGGTCATTCCAGAGGGAGGCACCTGCAGAGAAGAGAGATCTAACCCCCACTTTCTGCCTAGAGACATGTCTAACCCTTAGAGAGTTGGAGGTAGCTAAGCAAAGAGCTTGAGAAGGAAGGTAGTCTGGACCCCGGCCCCAGAAAGGCTTGTGGACGATGCATAGGGTCTTGAACTTGATCCTTGCAGCCACGGGTAGCCAGTGGAGAGATTTCAGTGCTGGAGAGATACGATACCTGGGCTTGAGGCCAGGGATAAGTCTCGCAATCCTGTTCTGGATTAGTTGCAGAGGGAGCAGAGAGTAGAGGAAGGCAGATTGAGAAAGAGTCTTTTGCAGTAGTCCAGCCTAGAGAGAATCAAACCTCTGGAGACAGTAAGATTCTGGGGGAAAGTGAGAAAAGGAAGAATACCTCTGAGGAGGTGCAGCTGATAGTGGGTCTTCTTGGCGACATCCGAGATGAGAGAAGGAGAGAGTGGAGTCGAAGATGACACCAAGGTTTTTTGCCTTACAGGAAGGTGAAGGAAGAAGGGCCAGGGAGGGCAGCCAGAGTGAGAGGGGGAAAGCGGGAGCAGTGGTCCCAATGAGAAGGATCTCCATATTACTGGCATTAAGGCAGAGATCGTTGGCGGCGAACCAATCCTGAATCGTGGAAAGAAAGTCAGGAATCAGTGAGAGAGAAGAGGAGGCTGAGGGGAGCCTGAAAGAAAGCCGAGTGTCATCTGCGTAACACTGAAAGTTAGAGGAGAAGGTGGAGATCAGATGGGCCAAATGGGTCAAGTAGACAAGTCAAGTCAGGGTCAAGTGAGAGGTAAGAGCCTTGGAGGACACCATATGTGGAGAGGAAGGTGGCGGAGAGAAAGGACCCAAGTTGGATCTGGAAGGGCCGGTCCGAGAGGAAGGAGGTTAACCACTCCAGGGTATGATCTGTGATGCCCAGGTTCTTACAGAGTTGAATGATCAGATGGCGTGATTGACTGTGTCAAAGGCAGAGGAAAGGTCCAGGAGGATGAGGACAGATGGAAGGCTGGAGTAAAGATTAGAGAGCAGATCTTCACGGATGTTCAGGAGAGCAGTTTCCGTGCTTCTGGCTGCGCTGAAGCCAAAACTGATGGTCATAGAGACAACCAACAGATTCATTATCGAGAGTAAGCTGGGAGATGGCAAGCTTTTTCAGGAGTTTTCCCATGAAAGGAGTGATAGAGATCAGGCGATAGTTTGCTGGGCAGGTAGGTTCAGCAGAAGGCATTTTAAGGAGGGGGTGCACAAGGGAGTGCTTGAGGGGAGAGGGGAAGGATCCAGTGGCAAAAGACTGATTAATGAAATCAGCCAAGGCTGGAACGAGGGTGTCAATGTGGTCCTTGATGGTTCTAGAGGAGTAGGGGAGCACCTGTTTGGACGACACTTCAATAGATGGGACTTGTCTAGAAACCCTGTTGGGTGCTGTCAGGGAGAAAGAGGAGAAAGCAAGAGGGGAAGGAGAGGCTGCCAAAGGGGGCCTTAGAGAGGATGAGGGGGAGGCAGAGGACAGAGAGGACAGGATGCCATGCGTTTAGTAGTGCAGTGAGCAGCCATAGCCTTATAGAGAGCCTGGGATGCGAGAGGAGGGGTGGAGACTGAGCCATATAGAGAGCCTGGGAGGGAACAGGAGGGGTAGAGCCTGCAGCAGGATTGGCCAGCTCCTTGCAGACTTTAAAGAGTTCGGCCGTGTTGGTAGAGGCCGCAGGGATGGGGGCTTGGATGTGGAGACTCTTCTTGGACAGGACAGAGAGTCTGTATTGCCTTTGGAGCAGGCATCACGCCAGTTTGTCAGAGGATGCGGCAGAAGCCCTCCACTTCTTCTCAGCTGCTCTACACTTGCGTTTCATGGCGCTGAGGTCAGAGTCATACCAAGAGTTGCACTTGGAGGTAGGCGCCAGACGGATTCTCATGGCAGGTGCAAGGATGTCCAGAGTGTTGGAGGTAGAAAGATGCAGGTTAGAGAGGGCTGTGTCAGGGTGAGAGTCAGCCGAAGGAGTAGGAGGAGCAGAGAAAGCAGAGGCAAAGAAGGCATCCACTGGCACACGCTTCATGGGCTGGATAACCGAGAAGGTAGGTGGCAGTGCTGGGGTAGGCCTTGCCTGAGGGACAGAGAGTTTCAGGTGAGCGGAAAGCAGAAAGTGGTCAGTCCAAGAGAGAGGAGTGGTGAGAGGGTCGAATAAGGCCATCCTGTTTTCCCCTGTTTGCGCATGGGTGCGCACACAAAGTTACTATTGCCAACGCTCTGCTGCCCAATGTTTGCAACTATTAATCTGTTGCTGGCCACAGGTATCCTTAATCCATTGATACAACAGATGCACAACCCTGCCGCTCCATGCTTTAAGGTAACTCTGCAACCTGTTAAGGCCCTCCACATGCATAGTGTCTGACACTCGAAGCCCCTCGCACCCCTAGGGGCACCACTGCTCCTTACCTCAATTAATTCAAGCCCACCCACCTAGGCTCTTCTTGTAGCTATTTCGGCCCACCCTGCCCAATTCGAATCTGCCTACTGTTGACTCCACCTGTTTACTATTGTATTAGCCATTGCTGTTTCTAGGCTACCCTACCAACATCGTAGCATATCTATTCACTGTTGATACTTGTCACCATACTCGGCCATCTGCCACCACTACCACCCACTGTCTCTATTACGCACACAATGATGCCCATAGCCACCTGCAAACTCTACAACGCTAACTCCCTGACCACTACCACTCTGCTCACCCTCCTCACCACACTCTCTGTCCTCTCCACTTACACTGCACTCCCCTCTATGCAATTAACACTGCTCAGCCCCGTCCCGGCTCCCCTACAAACTACTACCATGTACACCCTGAACACATCACAACATGCACTCCACCCACATGCTGCCCCTTCCTCTGTACCACCATGCCTCAACACTACGTGCGGACTGAACAGACTCAGAACTCGCACTCTTCCCACAGAATACAGCTCGTAACCCACCCCCACAGCACTTAGAAATGATAGACTAAGCTCACACTCAACCCACAAACACCCCTCCCCCTTCTAGAACACTCTAGCACATGCAAACAATCACACACCAACCACATCAGACCCCACAATACTAGCACACATGCCACACCTAACCCGGACTCCACCACCGCCCTCACCACCAACATAAACACACACACACCACACATCAAATATGCCCTCCTCAATGTACACTCCCTCCCAGCCCATGCACTCGAAATCCACGACCTCTTAATATACAAGAGCATCGACCTACTTGCCCTCACAGAACCGGCCTTACCATCCTCAGACAAGATAGACCAGCTCGAGTGGGTAGCGGAGTAGCCCTCATCTATAAAGAGAGTCTCCCTCTCTGACTGGTCAGTCACCCATCGACTAGCAACTCAGACATCCTATCTGCTAAACTCACTCTGTCCCCCAACAGCACCATCAACATTCATGTGCTATACTGCCCCCCAGGTCTCCCCTTAGACTTTCAAGAACACCTCATCCACTTACTCAGTAACAACATCAAGAGCTCCACCAAGACCCTCCTACTAGGAGACTTTAACCTAGGATTCAATGACACAAAAGATCAACCTGCTGATACCCTCGCCAAGGAACTCTCTGACTTTACACAAAAGGTTTTGAGACCCACACATTCCAAAGCCCGCATCCTAGACTGGATCACTGACCATAACTGCCTCACCTCCATCATCTCCAATACGGCCATGCCATGGACTGATCACAACTGTATTGAATTCACTCTACCCATCTCTAAAAGCTACAAAACTCTCACCCCTGCTACTGCAACTCAAGTGAGAAGTTCCAAGGAGCTCAACGAGGATAACCTGCGCCTTACCTTAATATCCCTGAACTAGCACCCCCCTTTGCCAATGACCCTAACACCCTAGCAGACATCTACAAAGATATTCTCACTAAAGCCATTAACAAAATAGCACCACTTGAATGCAAAAAAGAAAAGAAATCTCTACACACCAACTCCTGGTTCACTGAAGATCTCCAGTTATTGCGCTCTGGCAAAAGAATAGCACTAACAAATTGGCAAAACAATCCAAGTGACAGTGCCAAAAACAATTTCACCTTAACTTCCCACTAATACAAAGCTGCCATCACCATAGCCAAAGCAAACGCTTTTAACACACGCATTTCCAATGCTAAATCGCGCTCAAAGGAAATTTTCACCATTTTCAATGAGCTCATCTCCCCACTGAATACACCAGATGAAATAGTCAAAGATGAAGCCTGGTGCGCTGGCATCCAAGCTGCCATGTTACACAAAATCAATCTCCTCCAAACGAAAATCCAGGACCACTGCAAAGTCCTACCGCTGCATACCGGATCTAAGCCAACCAACTCAACTCCCGCCTCTACCAACTCCACCAAACCCGTCTTCTCTTTCAAGGACATCACTGAATTAGACGTCATGAACCTACTCACAAACCTCAAACCCTCACCATGTAAAGGGGACATATGTCCAGCTAAGCTCATCAAGGAATGCGCAGATCGCTTCGCACCGCTCTGTACGGCTTTCATTAATGCTTCCTCAGAACAGGCATTATCCCAGCCAGCCTCAAAGAGGCTTGGGTCTGCCCCCTACTAAAAAAACGACTCTCGACCCTCTAAAACCAAACAACTACAGACCTATAACAACTGTGCCTTTCCTCCTTAAGTTACTGGACAAAGCGCACATAACCAGATCCAACACTTTCTGGAAACCAACACTATCCTAGGCACTAGGCAATTGGGGTTCAGGAAAGGACACTGCACCGAAACAGCGTTAGTGGATCTAAAGAACCAGATCACCCAAATCATGTACAAAGGCAAACCAGCCCTTCTACTACTCATAGATCTCTCGGCCGCCTTCGATCTGGTTGGCCACAAGACTCTCACATCTCACCTCACACACTCTGCTAACTTCTCCAAAGAAGCAGCTCTTTGGGTCACCTCCTTCCTCGAAGGAAGAGCAATGAAAGTCTTCTCGGACATAGCAAATGCCACACCCACTATCATCCACTGCACAGCACCCACATTATACAACTTGTTCAGGAAGCCTCTCTTCGACAAGCTTGAGTCACTTGATATCGCGTATAGGAACTACGCTGACGATACACAGGTACTCCTACCTCTCTCCGGCTCATACCACACAGATGCCGAGGAGCTTCACACAATTTATTCCACCATCCAGGCCTGGATGGTGGTCAATGGCCTCTGCCTCAATAGGGCTAAAACAGAAATTATGATATTGGGTCAAAAAAACACCCTAGCCAAACTTGATGAACTGTAAACCAACTTCACATTGACAACTCCATTATCCCCGTGTCCACAGCCGTCAAAACATTGGGGGTCTACTTAGACTCCACTCTATCCATGACCAGACAGGTCATTGCAATCAGATCCTCATCTGCGCATACCACCAAACTCATAAACGCCATTAAACCATACCTATCCAAACCTAATTGTCTCTCCATAGCCTGAGCAACCATTGGAGACAAACTAGACTATTGCAATGCCCTACTGGCAGGCACATGCGCAAGAAACTTAAACAGGCTACAAGTCACACAGAGCAATGCACTCTGGGCCACCTTAAGCATCTCTGAAAGGGAGCATATCTCCCACGCCCGGCAATCAGCAAAATGGCTTCCGGTCAAAGAGCGTATCACTCTCAAAACCCTCACCCTTATACACAAATGCCTCACTCTCTCTGCACCATCATACCTATCTGAGACAATTGCCAAATCCTCCTCCACACGTCCCACCAGAACTCAATACACGAACCAAATCCTCGTCCCACGCATCAATAGAGCCAAAGCCGGTGGCCTAGGTTTCCCATACATTTCTGCCAAATACTGGAACGCACTACCCTCAGACATCAGAGCAGAAAACGTGCTCCCTGTCTTTCAAAGAAAACGCAAAACCTCACTCTTTGCCCTGTAAAACATAACCTGCATTAACTGCCACTGTAACTTCTCTGTACATTATTACTTGCCTGTAATTTTCTGTGTATGTATTTGATATGTAACTAAGCTATGTCTTTAACAAGCGCCACGATGCCTCCGGGCTGTTGCGCGCTTTACAAATCCGAATAAAATAAAAAAAATAAAAAATAAAAGGGTTAGAGAGGGGGATGTCTGAGGAGTTCAGAACATCCTAGGTGTGTCCGGCAGAGTGTGTCGGACCAGAGGGTAGAATGGAAAGAGAGAGATAGTCACAGAGATTGCATAAGTGCCCAGAGGATGTATTAGAAGCATCCAGGTGGATGTTGAGGTCTCTGAGGAGAAGAAGTTGAGAGCTAGAGGCAAGGAGAGAAGAGGAGAGGTCAGCCCCCTCTGAGAGAAAGAGGGCAACCTGGCCATGTGCCTGAAGATGGTGGCCACAGTTAGAGAGAGGCCGGGAGAGATAGAGAGCCTGCAGACCAGGCATTCAAAGGAGGAGTAGGTCTGCGTAGGAATGACAAAAGCAGAGAACCACTCCGGAAAGATCAGAGCTACTCGGTTCTGGGCTTGGAGAGGATCTTGTAGCCGTCGGGGAAGAGAGTGTCAAAACCCATGACAGAGCTGGCTGTGATGCATGTTTTGATGAGAGCGAGGATATCCAGGTCAAGTTCTTCCAGGAGGTGGCAGATGTCAGAGGAGTGTTTGACAGCAGAGCGAGAGTTCAGAGTAGCAACGTGGAACTGGTTGCCACATTTGAAAGTCTTCCGGGGTGGAGTACAGGCATGAAGTACACCCAGCGGAAGTGTTACAGAAGCCAGAGGGTGAGCAGATGTTATAGTAGAAGGGGGCAGAGGAGCCAGAGAGGAGGAAGAAGGTGCCAGAGAGGTGGAGAAGGAAGGAGGTGGCAAAGGAGCCCAAGAGGTGCCTGTTGGAGTAGCAGGAGAAGGAAGGAAATTGATAAGACATAAGAGACGCCTATCAAAAAGGAGGAGATTGGGCTGAGGCCCCTGGATCAAGATGGTGCCATCCATATAGACATTATTGATGTTGGGAGGATAGCTCAGGGGCAACGTGCTCACCTTGGAAGCAAGACAATGCGGAGCAACTCAGGTTCGATCACTGGGTCCACGCTTGGAAACCTCTGGGTATTAAGCGCGTTATAAATAACAAATCACAATTACAATCTTGGAGGAGTGGAAGGAGGCCCACGGGCGTCCAAACGGTACCACCATTAATGGGGAGGAAAAGGTAGGAGAGAGAGCCTAGACCACTTGTATAGGTATCAGTGATAGGATGCCCCTCTTGAACTTCTTCCTTCCAGACTTAGTGAGAGGGATAGGAAAGGAGATTGAGTAACAGAGAAGATAGGAGAAACGGAGAGCACCATGGTGGTGCAAGGAGGAATGTAGGAGAGAGGGAGGGAGTGAGAGAAAGAATGGAGGGATGCACGGCCCAGTGCAGGATATGCAGGGGGGGGGGGGTCACAGAGAAGGGAGCACAGGAGGAGCAGACAGGTGACACACATCAGTAAAAACGGAACCCCCAGCTAGGGGGGAGCCTAACAGGAAACATTTTGTGTGCATGAGGGAAACAGTTCACAGCACGCCAGTAACCACGGGTGCAAGGGGCCCTCTCCCCAGAGGGGATATTTTGTGTGCATGAGGGAAACAGTTCACAGCACGCCAGTAACCACGGGTGCAAGGGGCCCTCTCCCCAGAGGCGATATTTTGTGTGCATGAGGGAAACAGTTCACAGCACGCCAGTAACCACGGGTGCAAGGGGCCCTCTCCCCAGAGGCGATATTTTGTGTGCATGAGGGAAACAGTTCGGTGCAAGGGGGAGATATTTTGTGTGCATGAGGGAAACAGTTCACAGCACGCCAGTAACCACGGGTGCAAGGGGCCCTCTCCCCAGAGGGGATATTTTGTGTGCATTAGGGAAACAGTTCACAGCACGCCAGTAACCACGGGTGCAAGGGGCCCTCTCCCCAGAGGGGATATTTTGTGTGCATGAGGGAAACAGTTAACAGCACGCCAGTAACCACGGGTTCAAGGGGCCCTCTCCCCAGAGGGGATATTTTGTGTGCATGAGGGAAACAGTTCACAGCACGCCAGTAACCACAGGTGCAAGGGTCCCTCTCCCCAGTGGGGATATTTTGTGTGCAGGAGGAGGACTGCCTTTCTACACATTTCTGGCCAGTGGAAATTAACCCATAATGTACATTTTGTGGGCATGGAGGGAAGAGTGTCCAGCTACACTTTGCTGGCTTTTGGGAATCAATACAGAGTGCCCATTATGTGGTCTGCTGGAGGAATGGGAAAAGGGGCGGCATGCATCCCTCTACAGACCTAAGCCTTGATATGATAAGATATGGCATTTATAACGCGCCTGTGCACAAGTGTTTCTAGCCTTAATGAAACATTGTCTTTGTAGGTAGCGCAGTAGTGTACCCTGTCATGGTGTACCCTGTCATAGTGTTCCCTGTCATAGTGTACCCTGTCATGGTGTACCCTGTCATAGTGTCATAGTGTGCTACTGGGTAGTAGACACCAGCCACAAGAGGGCATTTTATAAAGAGGTAATCAGGGCACCTTAATTAAGCATATTGGGTCTCATGACAAGATCAGCGGTGGATAAAGACTGTGGTAATTCAACGACAACAGAGTTACCACTGCATTACAGCCACATTACTGCACTGCCAAACTATGGGTTTGGAGCCAAGATGGAGGAAAAACCTCCAGCAGAATTCCTCTGCCTTACCGCCAAAAACAAGCTAAATCGGCGGAATTAGCGCCGGGGGTATGGACTCGAATACGTGGGGCTAACACCGGCTACCACTATTTGTAATCGAGCAGTAATTCCGCTGGTTACCAAGTGGTGGTAATGGTAAATCCATTTGGTGGTATTTCAGCGGATTTATAATTGAAATACCAGCTAACTTGTAACGAAGCCCTTTGTCTCGTCTGTTGAGTATATGTAGACAGGCCAGAGTGCAGCGAGGGCTTTTCACAAAGGGAAGGAATAGTTCTACAGCTGGTATTTCCCACAAAAGAGGGATACAATGCACGCGCTTCTGGGTGTTGTGGGTGTGGTCACCTTGACCTTCACTGCTACACATTCAAAACATTTCACCATTCCTGGTATCTGTGCCGTGCAGTCAGACAGTCAGACTCTTACCAGCCTCGGATTCACCTCCTGTGGAAACAGAAGAAAGCTCAGGTCAGATGCCACCTTCTCAAAACCTCAGCATAGCTAGAGGTCAAAGGCCACATTCTCAAAACATTAGCATAGCTAGAGGTCAGATGCCACATTCTCAAAACATCTGCATGTCAGAAGCCACATTCTCAAACCTCAGCATAGCTAGAGGTCAAAGGCCATATTCTCAAAACATTAGCATAGCTAGAGGTCAGATGCCACATTCTCAAAACATCTGCATGTCAGAAGCCACATTCTCAAACCTCAGCATAGCTAGAGGTCAAAGGCCATATTCTCAAACATCAGCATATCTAGAGGTCAGAGGCCTCATTCTCAAACATCAGCATAGCTAGAGGTCAGAGGCCACATTCTCAAACATTAGCATAGCTAGAGGTCAGAGGCCACATTCTCAAACATCAGCATAGCTAGAGGTCAGAGGCCACATTCTCAAACATTAGCATAGCTAGAGGTCAGAGGCCACATTCTCAAACATTAGCATAGCTAGAGGTCAGAGGAAATGGCATCAGTGATATAAAAAAAGTACAGTCACTGTAATTTAGTAAACTATTGAATAGTTTCTAAAGTAGACAATAGATAGGTTCTGTTAGCAGACACATATAAACCAGAGCGCTGCATTGACATGCCGTGACATGCCATGACATGCAATGATATGCCATGATATGCCAGGTGTAGACCCAATAGATCCACACAAGGCAGAATCCTGCAGAGCCACATGACTGTGCACTGCCATCCTATGCCAGTCAAAGGCTAACTTGCCCAGCACATAAATATCACATGCAAGGTGCCCGGGTACTGACATATATGTCAGGTACGGCTGCACTTGCTTCATAAGCCCATGTCACCATCAGAGGCTGGACCTCAATGTCAGGGCATTTGAGTGGCATCAGCTTGCAGAGTCCATCAGCCAGTGATGCCTCCATGAGCGTGGCATGCCTCCCAGGCATCCGATCCTCCTAGAAAGGATGCACGTTGCTCAATAGTCCTGCCACGCCCTTAGGAACTTTCTAAAATGGGACTCGAGGGACCCTCACATCTTTTTGAGGGATTCCACCTAGCTTGCAAATGTACTGTGGGTATTTTAATGAGGCCAAATACCAGATCGAAAGTCACATCTCAGGTTTATTCTTCAGATTTCTTCAGCCAATCTAATGCCTCAGAGTTCCTAGAGAAAGCTTCAGGTGCTGTAAAGGGCCAGCTCGATTCCTGCTAATTTGTGGGCTTTGTTTGGCTGAGAGGGAAGGAGTTACTCAGGACATGCTGAGAGGGAAGGAGTTACTCTACTCAGGACATGCTGAGAGGAAAGGAGTTACTCAGGACATGCTGAGAGGAAAGGAGTTACTCAGGACATGCTGAGAGGGAAGGAGTTACTCTGGGCATGCTGAGAGGGAAAGGGTTACTCAGGACATGCCGAGAGGGAAGGAGTTACTCAGGACATGCTGAGAGGGAAGGAGTTACTCAGGACATGCCGGGAGGGAAGGAGTTACTCAGGACATGCTGGGAGGGAAGGAGTTACTCAGGACATGCTGAGAGAGAAGGGGTTATTCTGGACATGCTGAGAGGGAAGAAGTTACTCAGGACATGCTGAGAGGGTAGGAGTTACTCAGGACATGCTGAGAGGGAAGGAGTTACTCAGGACATGATGAGAGGGAAGGGGTTACTCAGGACATGCTGAGAGGGAAGAAGTTACTCAGGACATGCTGAGAGGGAAGGAGTTACTCAGGACATGCTGAGAGGGAAGGAGTTACTCAGGACATGCTGAAAGAGAAGGGGTTACTCAGGACATGCTGAGAGGGAAGGGGTTACTCAGGACATGCTGAGAGAGAAGGGGTTACTCAGGACATGCTGAGAGGGAAGGGGTTACTCAGGACATGCTGAGAGGGAAGGAGTTACTCAGGACATGCTGGGAGGGAAGGAGTTACTCAGGACATGCTGGGAGGGAAGGAGTTACTCAGGACATGCTGAGAGAGAAGGGGTTATTCTGGACATGCTGAGAGGGAAGAAGTTACTCAGGACATGCTGAGAGGGAAGGAGTTACTCAGGACATGCTGAGAGGGAAGGACATGCCGAGAGGGAAGGAGTTCCTCAGGACATGCAGAGAGGGAAGGAGTTACTCAGGACATGCCGAGAGGGAAGGAGTTACTCAGGACATGCTGAGAGGGAAGGAGTTACTCAGGACATGCTAAGAGGGAAGGAGTTACTCAGGACATGCTGAGAGGGAAGGGGTTACTCAGCACATGCTGAGAGGGAAGGAGTTACTCAGTACATGCTGAGAGGGAAGAAGTTACTCAGGACATGCTGAGAGGGAAGGAGTAACTCAAGACATGCTGAGAGGGAAGAAGTTACTCAGGACATGCTGAGAGGGAAGAAGTTACTCAGGACATGCTGAGAGGGAAGGAGTTACTCAGGACATGCTGAGAGGGAAGGAGTTACTCAAGACATGCTGAGAGGGAAGGAGTTACTCAGGACATGCTGAGAGGGAAGGGGTTACTCAGGACATGCTGAGAGGGAAGGAGTTACTCAGGACATGCTGAGAGGGAAGAAGTTACTCAGGACATGCTGAGAGGGAAGGAGTTACTCAGGACATGCTGAGAGGGAAGAAGTTACTCAGGACATGCTGAGAGGGAAGGGGTTACTCAGGACATGCTGGGAGGGAAGGACATGCCAAGAGGGAAGGAGTTCCTCAGGACATGCCGAGAGGGAAGGAGTTACTCAGGACATGCTGAGAGGGAAGGAGTTACTCAGGACATGCTGAGAGGGAAGGGGTTACTCAGGACATGCTGAGAGGGAAGGAGTTACTCAGGACATGCTGAGAGGGAAGGAGTTACTCAGGACATGCTGAGAGGGAAGGAGTTACTCAGGACATGCTGGGATGGAAGGACATGCCGAGAGGGAAGGAGTTACTCAGGACATGCTGAGAGGGAAGGGGTTACTCAGGACATGCTGAGGGGGGAGGAGTTACTTAGGACATGCTGAGAGGGAAGAAGTTACTCAGGACATGCTGAGAGGGAAGGAGTTACTCAGGACATGCTGAGAGGGAAGGAGTTAGTCAGGACATGCTGAGAGGGAAGGGGTTACTCAGGACATGCTGAGAGGGAAGGAGTTACTCAGGACATGCTGAGAGGGAAGAAGTTACTCAGGACATGCTGAGAGGGAAGGAGTTACTCAGGACATGCTGAGAGGGAAGGAGTTCCTCAGTACATCTGGACATGCTGAGAGGGAAGGAGTTACTCAGGACATGCCGAGAGGGAAGGAGTTACTCAGTACATCTGGACATGCTGAGAGGGAAGGAGTTACTCAGGACAAGCTGAGAGGGAAGGGGTTACTCAGGACATGCTGAGAGGGAAGGGGTTACTCAGGACATGCCGAGAGGGAAGGGGTTACTCAGGACATGCTGGGAGGGAAGGACATGCCGAGAGGGAAGGAGTTCCTCAGGACATGCCGAGAGGGAAGGAGTTACTCAGTACATGCTGAGAGGGAAGGAGTTACTCAGGACATGCTGAGAGGGAAGGAGTTATTCAAGACATGCTGGGAGGGAAGGAGTTACTCAGGACATGCTGAGAGGGAAGGAGTTACTCAGGACATGCTGAGAGGGACGGATGAGAGGGAAGGAGTTACTCAGGACATGCTGAGAGGGAAGGAGTTACTCAGGACATGCTGAGAAGGAAGGAGTTACTCAGGACATGCTTACATTTGGATGATGCACAGAGCATTTTCAAAGGTTTTGACAGCTTTGTTTCTTGTGTACTTTGCATAGGTTGGTGCTGGTGGGTGAGTTGTTGTTGTCTGTTTTGTGCCTTCACCTTTCTCTGTCTACCAGAATCTGTTTGTCCTTTCTAAGTGTGTTACTGCATGTCTCTTGTTTTCATTTTGCATTCTAGTTGTGTGTGTGTGGTAGTTGGGTGCACTCTAGTGTTGTCTTACTTTTTTGGTGAGTTCCTTTAGGTGTGTTCTTGGTTTTCTGGGAGTTCCTTGTTACTCGCACAACCTGCCTGCAGGGAATCTCGGCATCTCTTCCCTAATCTGAAGCACAGCTCTTTCTCATGGGACATGTGTTGATTGCAGTCAGTTAAATGCAAATAATGCCGGGTTTCTTCTCCGACCCCAACAACCGCTGGTAGATTCTCCAGACTTCTATGTGTGTGTTGAACAAAAGCAAATGTCACCTGCATGTGCAAGCAGCCGTCACTCTCAGGGATTCCCTCCCCATAGACTATCACTTTCAAGGATTCCCTTTTCCTAATCGCTCACAGATTCCCTCTCCTTAAACTCTTACAGATTCCCTCTCTCTAGACTCTCACTCTCATGGATTCCATCTCCCTAGGTTCCCACTCTCAGCGATTGTCTCTCCCTATGCTCTCACCACTCCCAGGGATTCCCTCTTCCTAAACTCTCACAGATTCCCTCTCGCTAGACTCCCACTCTCATGGATTCCCTCTCCCTAAACTCTCACAGATTCCCTTTCACTACACTGCCTCTCATAGATTCCCTCTCCCTAAACTCTCACAGATTTCCTCTCGCTAGACTGCCACTCTCAATGATTCCCTCTTCCTAAACTCTCACAGATTCTCTCTCGCTAGACTCCCACTCTCATGGATTCCCTCTTCCTAAACTCTCACAGATTCCCTCTCGCTAGACTCCCACTCTCATGGATTACCTCTCCCTAAACTCTCACAGATTCCCTCTCGCTATACTCCCACTCTCAGGTATTTCCTCTCCTTGGACACTCTCTCATGGATTCCCTCTCCAGAAGTCCCACTTTCAGCTCTTCCTTCTCAAAGGAATTCTCCCTTTTCTTGCTTTCCCGCAGAGGCTCAATGTTTTCTGAGCACTGGTTCTCTCTAGGCTTGACTATTGCAATAGCCTCCTCCTGAATCTGCCATCTTCCACTCTGTGACCCCTCCAACTTATCCAGAATAGGGCAGCAAGACTTATCCTTGGACCTAAGCCCAGGGACAGCATCTCTCCTTCCCTAAAAAGTCTTCACTGACTCTCGGTTGGTGCACGGATTAAAATCAAATCCCTCTGCATCATCCACAAGTCTGTCTGGGCCCGGGGACCAAACTATCTCCAACTTTATCTAAATACTCCCCCTCTAGACCACTACACTCCTCTGGCACCAACTCTTTGTGTTTGTGTGTAAAGCGTTTTGCTAAACAGAGGGCAGGTGGATGTTCTCTTTCCTCAGTGTGCTCCCTCCTATGGGACAGCCTCCCCCGCCCTCTGCACCTTGAGCAAGATCTTCTTCAATTCCGAAAACTCCTTAACACTTTCCTCGATTTCCTCCTCCTTCCCTTCCTCTCTCCCCTGCTAATCCCATAGTTGTTTCGATCGATTTGTGTCCTGGGCCCTTATGCAACCTCAGGTCCCTGACCTCCTGCACCCAATCAGCCCAGCTCCTGTCTATCTGCGCTTGTACTTACACCCGCCGCCCTCGTGGCTCGCACTTACACATCTGACGGCTCCAGGCCGTGTAGTGCTCAACATTCCTAGCACTTCATCTGTGGCTCACCCATGAGCTCAGACGCCACAGCACTGACCCCCTGCCTTGTTCCTTGCTGCACTTGAATGTTCTGAATACTCTCAAGACATAGTAGGTTTGTCCTGTTTTCCTCTTCCTGCCACAGCTCTTATATATTGTGTTTTCAATGTATTGTAATGTATTCCCACTCCCGCTCTCTAACTTGCCCAGTGGGCGCTTTGAAACAGTATTTCCTTATTGTATAAGCGCCTAACAAGCAAACAAGAAATAAAATATGCTACCACTCCCACAGATTTCCTCTCCCTAAACTCTCACAGATTCCCTCTCACTAGGCAGCTCTCACTCTCAGTGATTACCTCTCCCTAGGCTCCCACTCTCAGTGATTCCCTCTCCCTAGGCTCCCACTCTCAGTGATTCCCTCTCCCTAGGCTCCCACTCCCACAGATTTCCTCTCCCTAAACTCTCACAGATTCCCTCTCACTAGGCATCTCTCACTCTCAGTGATTCCCTCTCCCTAGGCTCCCACTCTCAGTGATTCCCTCTCCCTAGGCTCCCACTCCCACAGATTTCCTCTCCCTAAACTCTCACAGATTCCCTCACACTAGGCATCTCTCACTCTCAGTGATTCCCTCTCCCTAGGCTCCCACTCTCAGTGATTCCCTCTCCCTAGGCTCCCACTCCCACAGATTTCCTCTCCCTAAACTCTCACAGATTCCCTCTCACTAGGCATCTCTCACTCTCAGTGATTCCCTCTCCCTAGGCTCCCACTCTCAGTGATTCCCTCTCCCTAGGCTCCCACTCCCACAGATTTCCTCTCCCTAAACTCTCACAGATTCCCTCTCACTAGGCATCTCTCACTCTCAGTGATTCCCTCTCCCTAGGCTCCCACTCTCAGTGATTCCCTCTCCCTAGGCTCCCACTCTCAGTGATTCCCTCTCCCTAGGCTCCCACTCTCAGTGATTCCCTCTCCCTAGGCTCCCACTCTCAGTGATTCCCTCTCCCTAGGCTCCCACTCTCAGTGATTCCCTCTCCCTAGGCTCCCACTCTCAGTGATTCCCTCTCCCTAGACTCTCACTCCCAGTGATTCGCTCGCCCTAGGCTCCCACTCTCAGTGATTCCCTCTCCCTAGGCTCCCACTCTCAGTGATTCCCTCTCCCTAGGCTCCCACTCTCAGTGATTCCCTCTCCCTAGGCTCCCACTCTCAGTGATTCCCTCTCCCTAGGCTCCCACTCTCAGTGATTCGCTCTCCCTAGGCTCCCACTCTCAGTGATTCCCTCTCACTAGACTCTCACTCTCAGTGATTCCCTCTCCCTAGGCTCCCACTCTCAGTGATTCCCTCTCCCTAGGCTCCCACTCTCAGTGATTCCCTCTCCCTAGGCTCCCACTCTCAGTGATTCCCTCTCCCTAGACTCTCACTCTCAGTGATTCCCTCTCCCTAGGCTCCCACTCTCAGTGATTCCCTCTCCCTAGGCTCCCACTCTCAGTGATTCGCTCTCCCTAGGCTCCCACTCTCAGTGATTCCCTCTCCCTAGGCTCCCACTCTCAGTGATTCCCTCTCCCTAGGCTCCCACTCTCAGTGATTCCCTCTCCCTACACTCTCACTCCCAGTGATTCGCTCGCCCTAGGCTCCCACTCTCAGTGATTCCCTCTCCCTAGGCTCCCACTCTCAGTGATTCCCTCTCCCTAGGCTCCCACTCTCAGTGATTCCCTCTCCCTAGGCTCCCACTCTCAGTGATTCCCTCTCCCTAGACTCCCACTCTCAGTGATTCCCTCTCCCTAGGCTCCCACTCTGTGATTCCCTCTCCCTAGACTCTCACTCTCAGTGATTCCCTCTCCTTAGACTCTCACTCTCAGTGATTCCCTCTCCCTAGACTCTCACTCTCAGTGATTCCCTCTCCCTAGGCTCCCACTCTCAGTGATTCCCTCTCCCTAGGCTCCCACTCTCAGTGATTCGCTCTCCCTAGACTCTCACTCTCAGTGATTCCCTCTCCCTAGACTCTCACTCTCAGTGATTCCCTCTCCCTAGGCTCCCACTCTCAGTGATTCCCTCTCCCTAGGCTCCCACTCTCAGTGATTCCCTCTCCCTAGGCTCCCACTCTCAGTGATTCCCTCTCCCTAGGCTCCCACTCTCAGTGATTCCCTCTCCCTAGGCTCCCACTCTCAGTGATTCCCTCTCCCTAGGCTCCCACTCTCAGTGATTCCCTCTCCCTAGGCTCCCACTCTCAGTGATTCCCTCTCCCTAGACTCTCACTCTCAGTGATTCCCTCTCCCTAGGCTCCCACTCTCAGTGATTCCCTCTCCCTAGGCTCCCACTCTCAGTGATTCCCTCTCCCTAGGCTCCCACTCTCAGTGATTCCCTCTCCCTAGGCTCCCACTCTCAGTGATTCCCTCTCCCTAGGCTCCCACTCTCAGTGATTCCCTCTCCCTAGGCTCCCACTCTCAGTGATTCCCTCTCCCTAGGCTCCCACTCTCAGTGATTCCCTCTCCCTAGGCTCCCACTCTCAGTGATTCCCTCTCCCTAGGCTCCCACTCTCAGTGATTCCCTCTCCCTAGGCTCCCACTCTCAGTGATTCCCTCTCCCTAGGCTCCCACTCTCAGTGATTCCCTCTCCCTAGGCTCCCACTCTCAGTGATTCCCTCCCCCTAGGCTCCCACTCTCAGTGATTTGCTCGCCCTAGGCTCGCACTCTCAGTGATTCCCTTTCCCTAGGATCCCACTCTCAGTGATTCCCTCTCCCTAGACTCTCACTCTCAGTGATTCCCTCTCCCTAGGCTCCCACTCTCAGTGATTCCCTCTCCCTAGGCTCCCACTCTCAGTGATTCCCTCTCCCTAGGCTCCCACTCTCAGTGATTCCCTCTCCCTAGGCTCCCACTCTCAGTGATTCCCTCTCCCTAGGCTCCCACTCTCAGTGATTCCCTCTCCCTAGGCTCCCACTCTCAGTGATTCCCTCTCCCTAGGCTCCCACTCTCAGTGATTCCCTCTCCCTAGGCTCCCACTCTCAGTGATTCCCTCTCCCTAGGCTCCCACTCTCAGT
This sequence comes from Ambystoma mexicanum, assembly GCF_040938575.1. NCBI lineage: Eukaryota > Metazoa > Chordata > Amphibia > Caudata > Ambystomatidae > Ambystoma > Ambystoma mexicanum. Next base: position 1,680,068,921 of record NC_090937.1, read on the forward strand.
GATTCCCTCTCCCTAGGCTCCCACTCTCAGTGATTCCCTCTCCCTAGGCTCCCACTCTCAGTGATTCCCTCTCCCTAGGCTCCCACTCTCAGTGATTCCCTCTCCCTAGGCTCCCACTCTCAGTGATTCCCTCTCCCTAGGCTCCCACTCTCAGTGATTCCCTCTCCCTAGGCTCCCACTCTCAGTGATTCCCTCTCCCTAGGCTCCCACTCTCAGTGATTCCCTCTCCCTAGACTCTCACTCTCAGTGATTCCCTCTCCCTAGGCTCCCACTCTCAGTGATTCCCTCTCCCTAGGCTCCCACTCTCAGTGATTCCCTTTCCCTAGGATCCCACTCTCAGTGATTCCCTCTCCCTAGACTCTCACTCCCAGTGATTCCCTCTCCCTAGGCTCCCACTCTCAGTGATTCGCTCTCCCTAGGCTCCCACTCTCAGTGATTCCCTCTCCCTAGGCTCTCACTCTCAGTGATTCCCTCTCCCTAGGCTCCCACTCTCAGTGATTCGCTCGCCCTAGGCTCCCACTCTCAGTGATTCCCTTTCCCTAGGATCCCACTCTCAGTGATTCCCTCTCCCTAGACTCTCACTCCCAGTGATTTGCTCGCCCTAGGCTCCCACTCTCAGTGATTCCCTTTCCCTAGGATCCCACTCTCAGTGATTCCCTCTCCCTAGGCTCCCAGTGATTCCCTCTCCCTAGGCTCCCACTCTCAGTGATTCGCTCTCCCTAGACTCCCACTCTCAGTGATTCCCTCTCCCTAGGCTCACCACATTGTGATGTTCACCCACTTTAAATCACTGAAGGAGTAACACTGCATAATCAAAACTCACCCTAAAAGTAACTCTCTAGTCACTCTCCCCCTCTCCTTATAATTCTTCCAATAAACCACACAAGCTCTACTTCACCTTATTATCACTTCCCAACAATCCGCTGCGTCTCGGGATGCTGCCTGAGCCTAAAGATAATCTCCAACCACGTGTCTCCCTCTATGGCCCATTTGGTCAAAGTTCATTAACAGTTTGTGTGATTTCAGTCTGGTTGAAATCTCTAAAAGTCTGGTGATTTGATGTTCTACCAAAAAGGTCATCCAGTGCTGTGATGGAAAACCCCCTCGGCCTGGGGTGGAAAACCCCCTCGGCCTGGGGTGGGAAAGCCTACAAAAAGAGTGTACACACAGGCCATGGCAGGGTAAGCAATGGAAACCAGTGCCAGAGTCCCTACGCAGTTGCCAAAGCCATGTTACTCACACCAACCTCAGTGCACCCATCGAGGACACCAAGGACACACCAACCTCAGTGCACCCATCGAGGACACCAAGGACACACCAACCTCAGTGCACCCATCGAGGACACCAAGGACACACCAACCTCAGTGCACCCATCGAGGACACCAAGGGTGCTCTGCCAAATCACCAGGGTCATGAAGCAACTCCCAACCAAGGAGGATGGTCTTATCTTAGTGGAAGCCAAGACAGAGCCCCCTAAAGGGAACTTGGGCACTTTACAAACACAATTTAATCTGTGGTGGCCCCACGTGGAAAAGGGTGGGGCTTAAGGCTCTTCAATAAGATACTGCTGCATGTAGCACCTCCCGGATGTGCAAGATAGGACCAGATTGACCAAGGACAGCAGACAAACCAGAGTTTACGGAGGGGGCTAAAAAACATACCAGGAAGGAGGAAATTATGGGTTGTTTGGGTGAGTTCGGAGGAGGAAGAGGCGAATGTTGCAGACCAGCGAGAGAGCAGCGAGAGTGGATTGTGGAAGCGATTTTTGGAGCAGGTGAGACATTTTTTAATGAGTGAGATTCTGTATTGTGAGTGTCCGTGAACAAATGTGGCAAGTTTGGTTAGGAGAGGGAGTGGAATACCAAAATGTGCAGTGCTTGTTTGAATAAAAGGAGGGTGGTTAGTTAGGTTGTGGGTAATGTAGCAGTAGCATGGAGGAGAGGGCAGTAGTGTGGGTGAGGATGTGGCAGCAGCATGGAGGAGAGGGCAGTAGTGTGGGTGAGGATGTAGCAGCAGCATGGAGGAGAGGGTAGTAGTGTGGGTGAGGATGTAGCAGCAGCATGGAGGAGAGGGCAGTAGTGTGGGTGAGGATGTAGCAGCAGCATGGAGGAGAGGGCAGTAGTGTGGGTGAGGATGTAGCAGCAGCATGGAGGAGAGGGCAGTAGTGTGGATGAGGAATTAATAGTGGGGAGGAGATTATGGAAGTGTTCTGTAGAGACAGGAGTAACATCAAAGGGTAACTTGGGGAGTGGGAATGGCCGAGATAGGGAGGACTGGTGCTTCTTAGATGAGAGAAAATGGTACAGACCGAGTGCCCTAAAAATAGAATGGCAACCCTTGCTCCGTCCCTGAGTCTTGGAGTATTTCTTGAGTCCTTTGTGACACCTGTGTTAGGGAGATTTATAATTTGTATGCGTCATCCCCTTTCCTAGTGAAACCCCCAGCACGTTTTACTGGACCTCTGGACCATTTTCATTCTATCCTGAATGAGAGGAGCCTTCTCCCCCCTCACTCATTCTTATTTGCTCTGAGTTTTGGAACTCGGTTCCCTGTGTTTTACTTTTACTATGGAGTCTACTTTCCTCCATATCTCTTTCAAGGCATCTGTGTTTACATTTTCCAGCACACTCCTCCTTATGGGCAGTGTTGCTGGGGACCTTTGGGGTTCTCCTTTGAAATTCTTTCCTTATCCTTACTAACTACAGCTCTTAAGGGTAGAGGGATACTTTGTATCCTTCCTAAAACATTATACTCTGAGAGGTTACTGCAGCACACCACACCTTAGCGGAGTGCCAAGGGGATACCTAGTATCCCCCTTATCTCTGCTCCTGTGCCTTTTTAGTCACATAGACAACCCTATAGTTATGGCTGGCGGCACTGGACGTGCTCTACCAACTATTGTGATGTTTCTTTTTTACTGCAGACAGTATTCACAGTCCCGGTTGTGCACAGGAGGGTCGCCTATGTGCTAACATGGTGGCTCCTTTCTTTTTTTGCCATTTCTTTCATGGTCGTTCTTTGTTGCCCTTCTTCTCCCATTCTGGGAGGCGGAGGTCTGTGTGTGTGTTTTTCCTTTGGCAGGAACCATAGGGTGTCCACGCCTAGGCCCCAGTATGCCTAGGCAGGCAGGAAGCGCGGGAGGTGTTTTTCACTCCCCTGCCCTTTATCTGCCTGAGTTTCTGAATGGAAACATTGCCCACTGGGGGTCCGGCTATCCTGATTGGACAGTCACCTGCCCCTTTCTGCAAAATGCTGAGAGAGATTGCAGAGGAGTGAGTGCTGAAACTGAATAAAAGGTGAGGTTCTGAGGTGAAAGGCAAGTCGACCTCTGGAAGCTGAAGTAACTGAAGAAGGCGTCCAGATGCACCTGCAGACCCTTTGCATCACAGTGAGGCGACCACTGCTGTACTGACCCTGTTTTCTTATCGACAGAGGAGCTCCGAAGAGAACTAACCAGCCCTGAGACAAACTACAATCTGAGCCGTCACATTCCTGTACTTTCTTTGTAAATATGGATGTATAAATGTATCTGTAACTAAGTATGTTGTCTTGTAACAGAACCTTGATGCCTCAGGGTGGTGGCGCACTTTATACATTCTAATAATAAATACATTTCCTGAGGTGCTGTGCCTTTCCAGAGCTGCAGACCGCGAATAGCAGGAGATCACAGACCACTTGCAGTGTATTGTCTTAGAAAGGCCACATCCGTCCAAGTCTTTGCTGAGCTCCAGATGAACTCCAGAGACAGAATCTGAGTCATCCAAGCCCCTCACCAGAGGGCAGGACTCCAGAATCGCAGAAGATTGACCGGGCGAAGATCGTCCTTTGTTGGTGCAGCAGAAAAGGTGCCAAAGCTGCAGATCGACCTGAGAAGCTAAAGAAATCCATGCCGGCGGCACATCCATTTTCCTGCCTTTCATCACCAGACCAAGGAATCCAGGGACCGGGTCCATCACTGCTACACAGAGAAGAAACCAGCCATGAACATTTCTTCCAATCTAAAGTACTGGGGGGTGAAAAGGTCTTGCTTACCTTAAAACAAGAAGTTGCTCCATAGTGTTGGAGTGCACAAAGGGGTGTCCGGGGTGTCCGCTCTTACCTCTGACCCAAGCTGATGGCTTGTGTCCCTTTTTTGAGTCCTTTAACAGGGTCTGCATTGTTGTGTTATTTCTTATCTAGAGACTAAAAGAATCCACAGGAGATTTTGTTGTTCTGCTGCTTCGTAAGACTTTGATCCCTCTCCAAACGTTTGCATAGAGTTAGGGATCGGACTTTAAAAGCTTTAGTTTGCGGAGAAAACACCTCTATAACCTTAAGCTCTACTACTGTTTCACTAACCAATATTTATCCTTCCTAAAAGACTTTATCTTGTGCGGTTTTGCTAACTAAATACAATTACCGTATATCTTTGTCTGTGCGTGAGTGTGTAGGCGTACCGATAAAACTGTCATTAGTGTCCAACTACAATTATACCACAAGCAACTACCAACTAAGCAGTGGCCTTTAAAAAGTAATTATAAGTATTCCTATGTATGTTGGTTAAGTGACCTGAGTATTTTAAAACATTCCTTGTGTAAATATAATGCATGTATAGTTTAATATAAATGTATTGGTGTAAGTGATTATTTGAACTACTGTACTTACTGGATTCAGTGTCCTTACCTACAGCTCACATCTTTCTCTTATGATAAGCCTGACTGCTCTGCCACTCTACCAAGGATCCAGCAGTAGTACAGACTGATACTAAGCGGTGGGGACCTGTATACCAGCTCACATCTTCATATTATGATAAGCCTGACTGCTCTGCCACTCTACCAAGGATCCAGCAGTAGTACAGACTGATACTAAGACTTGGGGACCTGTATACCAGCTCACATCTTCCTCTTGTGATAAGCCTGACTGCTCTGCCACTCCACCAAGGATCCAGCAGGAGTACAGACTGATACTAAGACTTGGGGCCTGTATACCAGCTCACATCTTCCTCTTGTGATAAGCCTGACTGCTCTGCCACTCTACCAAGGATCCAGCAGTAGTACAGACTGATACTAAGACTTGGGGCCTGTATACCAGCTCACATCTTCCTCTTGTGATAAGCCTGACTGCTCTGCCACTCTACCAAGGATCCAGCAGTAGTACAGACTGATACTAAGACTTGGGGCCTGTATACCAGCTCACATCTTCCTCTTGTGATAAGCCTGACTGCTCTGCCACTCTACCAAGGATCCAGCAGTAGTACAGGCTGATACTAAGACTTGGGGCCTGTATACCAGCCCACATCTTCCTCTTGTGATGAGCCTGACTGCTCTGCCACTCTACCAAGGATCCATCAGTAGTACAGGCTGATACTAAGACTTGGGGACCTGTATGCCATTGGGATCGTTTTATGAAGTCTTTTTATGAAGTCTTACCACAAGTGGACTTTAGGAAACCTCCCCTAACAAACTGTCAGAGAAGGATGCATCCTGGTCCTGGCAAAAGGGTTCCCAGAGGCAGCAGAGGACATTGGGATGAAGACTTGGCGAGAGTGTGTGTTATTTGCTGCTCAGCCTCTGACATAGGCAGGGTGTACCTTCTTAGAGGTAGCACCTCGCCCACACCTTGCTCCTCAGCAAACTCTGCGCATTCTCCCGGGCATCCCCTCTACTCTCCAGCTTATCCATATGCACGGCCCGCTTCCCCGCTGGATCTATTGCCCCCTTGGTACGCTGCAACCATGCAGAGAGCTCCCACTTACTCGCTCAATCTATTCCCCTACTCAAACCTCACGCTCTCAATCCCTCAACAACTGCTACACCCCAGGCCCCCCATGCAGCCTCCAGGCCCCCATGCAGCCTCTAGCCCCTGTGCAGCCTCTAGCCCCCATGCAGCCTCCAGGCCCCCGTGCAGCCTCCAGGCCCCCTGTGCAGCCTCCAGAAAACCTGTGCAGTCTCCAGGCCCCTGTGAAGCCTCCTGGCATCCCGTGCAGCTTCCAGGCCCCCGTGCAGCCTCTAGCCCCCTGTGAAGCCTCCAGTCCCCCATGCAGCCTCCAGGCCCCCTGTGCAGCCTCCAGGCCCCCTGTACAGCCTCCAGGCCCCCATTCAGCCTTCAGACTCCCTGTGCAGTCTCCAGACCCCCTGTGCAGCCTCCAACCCCTGTGCAGCCTCCAGGCACCCCGTGCAGCCCTCCAGGCCCCCCATGCAGCCTCTAGCCCCCCTGTGCAGCCTCCAGGCCCCATGCAGCCTCCAGTCCCCCTGTGCAGCCTCCAGGCCCCCTGTGCAGACTCCAGGCATCCCGTGCTGGCCTCCAAGCCCCCCATGCAGCCTCCAGGCCCCTGTGCAGCCTCCAGGGCCCCGTGCATCCTCCAGACACCCTGTGCAGCCTCCAGGCCACCTGTGAAGTCTCCAGGGCCCCCATGCAGTGTCAAGGCACACTGTGCAGCCTTCAGAAACCCTGTGCAGCCTCCAGGCCCCCGTGCAGCCTCCAGGCCCCCTCTGCAGCCTCCATGCCCCCTGTGTAGACTCCCTGTGCAACCTCCTGCCCCCCCGTGCAGCGTCCAGGGCCCCCGTGCAGCCTCCTGCTACTTTTCTCTGATGATCCACTCCCTACCACTGGAGGGCTCTGCCAAACCTACCACCCCTCTGGCATCTAAGCAGTGTAAGTATTAAACCCCCATCTCAAGCTTCAGCTGAAAGCAATGTGGGCGGGGGGGGGGGGTCCTCTAAGTCGTCTGCATGCCTACCTCCACTGAACACTCTTCCTGCTCTAACCTGAACTTATATGTTACTTATGTACTCAACCTAACCCTCCATCCCGCCTTTTTTCCTCCGCCCCAACCTGCTGCTAACAAACACAAGCATGTAACCCTGGCGCAGGGCCCATCATACACTAGACCTCTGTGTGCCCCTCTAACATCAGATGTCTTTTCATGAGTCAATGCCCACCCATCACCAGGCCCCCCTTCCACCCACGTACTCACTGTAACGAGTGCACAACCCTGATGGGGCACTCTGATCTAAGCCCTCACTCATCCGTGCAAACTCATCCAAGATAGACATGGAAATGCACAGGCAGGCCAGCAGCATCATATGAGCACTTACCTTTCGTGTACTCTATGTAATAGGCCAGCACCACTGCGGAGAAACAGAAGGGAGCTTGTGTTAGTGCCGACACTTGGTGCAGGCTCATTAAATCAGGGAGGAGCTATAGCATGTGTTGACATGCGAGGGCCCTTAAGGATGGAGAAGCCCATGGAGGGAGCATATGCAATGACATTACTTCCTGAACCAACCAATCTCACAGCAGCACCCAGAAAATAAACACAGGAGTGTCTATGCCAGCTACGATCAAAGGAGGGTACTGTCTAGGGAGCTCTGTGATAGTCAAACACCAATAATGCGCTGAGAGGCAGAAACACAGTGGTATGTGATAAATAGCTGTAGCCCAGTACACCCAGCTAAGAGCACTAGACTGAGGCAGCAATGCAAGACCTGAGCCCCGTGGACACCCACCTGAGAACACTAGACAGAGGCAGCAATGCAAGACCCGAGGCACTTTGGGCACCCACCTAAGAGAACTAGAAAAAGGCAGAAATGCAAGACCTGAGCCACTGTGGACACCCACCTAAGAGAACTAGACAGATGCAGCAATGCAAGACCAGGGCCTCTGTGGACACCCACCTAAGAGCACTAGACAGAGGCAGCAATGCAAGACCTGAACCCCGTGGACTCCCACCTGAGAGAACTAGACAGAGGCAGTAATGCAAGACCTGAGCCACTGCGGACACCCACCTAAGAGCATTAGACAGAGGCAGCAATGCAAGACCCGAGCCACGGTGGACAACCACCTAAGAGAACTAGACAGAGGCAGCAATGCAAGACCCGAGCCACTGTGGACACCCACCTAAGAGCACTAGACACAGGCAGCAATGCAAGACCCGATCCACAATGAGCACCAACGTGAGATAATTAGACAGAGGCAGCAATGCAAGACCTCAGCCACTGTGGACACCCACCTGAGAGAACTAGACAGAGGCATCAATGCAAGACCTCAGCCACTGTGGACACACATCTAAGAAAACTAGACTGAGGCAGCAATGCAAGATCTGAGCCACTGTGGACACCCACCTAAGAGCACTAGACAGAGGCAGCAATGCAAGACCCGAGCCACTGTGGACACCCACCTAAGAGAACTAGAGAGAGGCAGCAATGCAAGACCCGAGCCACTGTGGACACCCACCTGAGAGAACTAGACACAAGCATCAATGCAAGACCTGAGAAGCTGTGGACACCCACCTAAGAGCACTAGACAGAGGCAGCAATGCAAGACCCGAGCCTCTGTGGACACCCACCTAAGAGAACTAGAGACAGGCAGCAATGCAAGACCTGAGCCACTGTGGACACCCACCTAAGAGAACTAGAGAGAGGCAGCAATGCAAGACCCGAGCCACTGTGGACACCCACCTGAGAGAACTAGACAGAGGCATCAATGCAAGACCCGGGCCACTGTGGACACCCACCTAAGAGAAGTAGACAGAGGCAGCAATGCAAGACCTGAGCCACTGTGGACACCCACCTAAAAGCACTAGACAGAGGCAGCAATGCCAGACCCGAGCCACTGTGGACACCCACCTAAGAGCACTAGACAGAGGCAGTAATGCAAGACCCGAGCCACTGTGGACACCCACCTAAGAGAACTAGACAGAGGCAGCAATGCAAGACCCGAGCCACTGTAGACAAACACCTAAGAGAACTATACAAAGGCAGCAATGCAAGACCTGAGGCACTGTGGGCACCCACCTAAGAGAACTAGAAAGAGGTAGAAATGCAAGACCTGAGCTCCTGTGGACACCCACCTAAGAGAACTAGACAGAGGCCGCAATGTAAGACTTGAGCCCCTGTGGGCACCCACCTAAGAGAACTAGACAGAGGCAGCAATGCAATATCTGAGCCACTGTGGACACCCACCTAAGAGAACTAGACAGAGGCAGCAATGCAATACCTGAGCCACTGTGGACACCCACCTAAGAGAACTAGACAGAGGCAGCAATGCAAGACCTGAGCCACTGTGGACACCCACCTAAGAGAACGAGACAGAGGCAGCAATGCAAGACCTGAGCTACTGTGGACACCCACCTGAGAGAACTAGACAGAGGCAGCAATGCAAGACCTGAGCCACTGTGGACAACCACCTAAGAGAACTATACAAAGGCAGCAATGCAAGACCCGAGGCACTGTGGGCACCCACCTGAGAGAACTAGACAGAGGCATCAATGTAACACCAAGGCCTCTGTGGACACCCACCTGAGAGAACTAGACAGAGGCATCAATGCAAGACCTGAGCCACTGTGGACACCCACCTAAGAGAACAAGACAGAGGCAGCCAGGCAAGACCAGAGCCACTGTGGACACCCACCTGAGAGAACTAGACAGAGGAAGAAATGTAAGACCTGAGCCACTGTGGACACCCACCTAAGAGAACTAGACAGAGGCAGCAATGCAAGACCCGGGCCACAGTGGACACCCACCGAAGAGAACTAGACAGAGGCCGCAATGTAAGACTTGAACCACTGTGGGCACCCAACTAAGAGAACTAGACAGAGGCAGCAATGCATGATCTGAGCCACTGTGGACACCCAACTAAGAGAACTAGTCAGAGGCAGCAATGCAAGACCTGAGCCACTGTAGACACTCACCTAAGAGAACTAGACAGAGGCAGCAATGCAAGACCCCATCCACTGTGGACACCCACCTGGAAGAACTAGACAGAGGCAACAATATAAGAACTGAGCCACAGTGGACATCTACCAAAGAGAACTGGACAGAGGCATCAATGCAAGACTTGGGCCTCTGTGGACACCCACCTTAGAGAACTAGAGAGAGCAGCAATGCAAGACCTGGACCTCTGTGGACACCCAGCTAAGAACACTAGACAGCGGCAGCAATGCAAGACCTGAGCCACTGTGGACACCCACCTAAGAGGACTAGACAGAGGCAGCAATGCAAGACCTGAGCCCCGTGGACACCTACCTGAGAGAACTAGACAGAGGCAGCAATGCAAGACCTGAGCCACTGTGGACACCCACCTAAGAGCACTAGACAGAGGCAGCAATGCAAGACCTGAGCCACTGTGGACACCCACCTAAGAGAACCAGACAGAGGCAGCAGAATGCAAGACCTGAGCCACTGTGGACACCCACCTAAGAGCACTAGACAGATGCAGCAATGCAAGACCTGAGCCACTGTGGACACCCACCTGAGAGAACTAGACAGAGGCAGCAATGCAAGACCTGAGGAACTGTGGACATCCACCTAAGAGAACTAGACAGAGGCAGCAATGCAAGACCTGAGCCACTGTGGACACCCACCTAGGAGAACTAGATCGAGGCAGCAATGCAAGACCCGAGGCACTTTGGGCACCCACCTAAGAGAACTAGAAAAAGGCAGAAATGCAAGACCTGAGCCACTGTGGATACCCACCTAAGAGAACTAGACAGAGGCAGCAATGCAAGACCAGGGCCTCTGTGGACACCCACCTAAGAGCACTAGACAGAGGCAGCAATGCAAGACCTGAGCCCAGTGGACACCCACCTGAGAGAACTAGACAGGGGCAGTAATGCAACACCTGAGCCACTGTAGACACCCACCTAAGAGAACTAGACAGAGGCAGCAATGCAAGACCTGAGCCACTGTGGACACCCACCTAAGAGCATTAGACAGAGGCAGCAATGCAAGACATGAGCCACGGTGGACAACCACCTAAGAGAACTAGACAGAGGCAACAATGCAAGACCCGAGCCACTGTGGACACCCACCTAAGAGCACTAGACAGAGGCAGCAATGCAAGACCCGAGCCACGGTGGACAACCACCTAAGAGAACTAGACAGAGGCAGCAATGCACGACCCGAGCCACTGTGGACACCCACCTAAGAGCACTAGACAGAGGCAGCAATGCAAGACCTGAGCCACTGTGGACACCCACCTAAGAGAACTAGACAGAGGCCGCAATGCAAGACCAGGGCCTCTGTGGACACCCACATAAGAAAACTAGTCAGAGGCAGCAATGCAAGTCCTGAGCCAGTGTAGACACCCACCTAAGAGAACTAAACAGAGGCAGCAATGCAAGACCCCATCCACTGTGGGCACCCACCTGAGAGAACTATACAGAGGCACCAATATAAGACCTGAGCCACAGTGGACATCCACTAAAGAGAACTAGACAGAGGCATCAATGCAAGACCTGGGCCTCTGTGGACACCCACCTAAGAGAACTAGACAGAGGCAGCAATGCAAGACCCGATCCACTATGAGCACCAACGTGAGATAATTAGACAGAGGCAGCAATGCAAGACCTCAGCCCCTGTGGACACCCACCTGAGAGAACTAGACAGAGGCATCAATGCAAGACCTGAGCCACTGTGGACACACATCTAAGAAAACTAGACTGAGGCAGCAATGCAAGACCTGAGCCACTGTGGACACCCACCTAAGAGCACTAGACAGAGGCAGCAATGCAAGACCCGAGCCACTGTGGACACCCACCTAAGAGCACTAGACAGAGGCAGCAATGCAAGACCCGAGCCACTGTGGACACCCACCTAAGAGAACTAGAGAGAGGCAGCAATGCAAGACCTGAGTCACTGTGGACACCCACCTGAGATAATTAGAGACAGAGGCAGCAATGCAAGACCTGACCCACTGTGGACACCCACCTGAGAGAACTAGACACAAGCATCAATGCAAGACCTGAGCCACTGTGGACACCCACTTAAGAGCACTAGACAGAGGCAGCAATGCAAGACCCGAGCCACTGTGGACACCCACCTAAGAGAACTAGAGAGAGGCAGCAATGCAAGACCTGAGCCACTGTGGACACCCACCTAAGAGAACTAGAGAGAGGCAGCAATGCAAAACCCGAGCCACTGTGGACACCCACCTGAGAGAACTAGACAGAGGCATCAATGCAAGACCTGGGCCACTGTGGACACGCACCTAAGAGAAGTAGACAGAGGCAGCAATGCAAGACCTGAGCCACTGTGGACACCCACCTAGAAGCACTAGACAGAGGCAGCAATGCCAGACCCGAGCCACTGTGGACACCCACCTAAGAGCACTAGACAGAGGCAGCAATGCAAGACCCGAGCCACTGTGGACACCCACCTAAGAGAACTAGACAGAGGCAGCAATGCAAGACCCGAGCCACTGTGGACAACCACCTAAGAGAACTAAACAAAGGCAGCAATGCAAGACCTGAGGCACTGTGGGCACCCACCTAAGAGAACTAGAAAGAGGCAGAAATGCAAGACCTGAGCTCCTGTGGACACCCACCTAAGAGAACTAGACAGAGGCAGCAATGCAAGACCCCATCCACTGTGGGCACCCACCTGCGAGAACTAGACAGAGGCACCAATATAAGACCTGAGCCACAGTGGACATCCACCAAAGAGAACTAGACAGAGGAATCAATGCAAGACCTGGGCCTCTGTGGACACCCACCTAAGAGAACTAGACAGAGGCAGCAATGCAGGACCCGATCCACTGTGAGCACCCACCTGAGATAATTAGACAGAGGCAGCAATGCAAGACTGAGCCACTGTGGACACCCACCTGAGAGAACCCGACAGAGGCATCAATGCAAGACCTGAGCCACTGTGGACACCCATCTAGGAAAACTAGACTGAGGTTGTAATGCAAGACCTGAGCCACTGTGGACACCCACCTAAGAGCACTAGACAGAAGCTGCAATGCAAGACCCGAGCCACTGTGGACACCCACCTAAGAGCACTAGACAGAGGCAGCAATGCAAGACCCGAGCCACTGTGGACACCCACCTAATAGAACTAGAGAGAGGCAGCAATGCAAGACCAGAGCCACTGTGGACACCCACCTGAGAGAACTAGACAGAGGCAGCAATGCAAGACCCGAGCCACTGTGGACAACCACCTAAGAGAACTAGACAGAGGCAGCAATGCAAGACCCGAGGCACTGTGGGCACCCATCTAAGAGAACTAGAAAGAGGCAGAAATGTAAGACCTGAGCCACTGTGGACACCCACCTAAGAGAACTAGACAGAGGCAGCAATGCAAGACCTGGGCCACAGTGGACACCCACCGAAGGGAACTAGACAGAGGCCGCAATGTAAGACTTGAGCCACTGTGGGCACCCACCTAAGAGAACTAGACAGCGGCAGCAATGCAAGACCAAGGCCTCTGTGGACACCCACCTAAAAAGACTAGTCAGAGGAAGCAATGCAAGACCTGAGCCACTGTAGACACTCACCTAAGAGAACTAGACAGAGGCAGCAATGCAAGACCTGAGCCACTGTGAACACCCACCTAAGAGAACTAGACAGAGGCAGCAATGCAAGCCGTGAGCCACTGTGGCAACTCACCTCAGAGAACTAGACAGAGGCAGCAATGCAAGACCTGGGCCTCTGTGGACACCCACTTGAGATAATTAGACAGAGGCAGCAATGCAAGACCTGAGCCACTGTGGGCACCCACCTGATAGAACTAGACAGAGGCATCAATGCAAGACCAGAGCCACTGTGGACACCCGTCTAAGAAAACTAGACAGAGGTTGCAATGCAAGACCTGAGCCACTGTGGACACTCGCCTAAGAGAACTAGTCAGAGGCAGAAATGCAAGACCTGAGCCACTGTGAACACCCACCTAAGAGAACTAGACAGAGGCAGCAATGCAAGCCGTGAGCCACTGTGGCAACTCACCTCAGAGAACTAGACAGAGGCAGCAATGCAAGATCTGGGCCTCTGTGGACACCCACCTAATAGAACTAGACAGAGTCAGCAATGCAAACCCGATCCACTGTCGGCACCCACCTGAGAGAACTAGACAGAGGCAGCAATATAAGACCTGAGCCACAGTGGACATCTACCAAAGAGAACTAGACAGAGGCAGCAATGCAAGACCTGGGCCTCTGTGGACACCGCCCTAAGAGAACTAGACAGAGGCAGCAATGCAAGACCAGAGCCACTGTGGACACCCACCTAAGAGAACTAGACAGAGGCAGCAATGCAAGACCTGAGCCACAGTGGACACCCACCAAAGAGAACTAGACAGAGGCATCAATGCAAGACCTGGGCCTCTGTGGACACCCACCTAAGAGAACTAAACAGAGGCAGCAATATAAGACCTGAGCCACAGTGGACATCCACCAACGAGAACTAGACAGAGGCATCAATGCAAGACCTGGGCCTCTGTGGACACCCACCTTAGAGAACTAGACAGAGGCAGCAATGCAAGACCCGATCCACTATGAGCACCTACCTGAGATAATTAGACAGAGGCAGCAATGCAAGACCTGAGCCACTGTGGACACCCACCTAAGAGAACTAGACAGAGGCAGCAATGCAAGACCTGAGCCACTGTGGACACACATCTAAGAAAACTAGACTGAGGCAGCAATGCAAGACCTGAGCCACTGTGGACACCCATCTAAGAGCACTAGACAGAGGCAGCAATGCAAGACCCGAGCCACTGTGGACACCCACCTAAGAGCACTAGACAGAGGCAGCAATGCAAGACCCGAGCCACTGTGGACACCCACCTAAGAGAACTAGAAAGAGGCAGCAATGCAAGACCTGAGCCACTGTGGACACCCACCTGAGATAATTAGACAGAGGCAGCAATGTGAGACCTGAGCCACTCTGGACACCCACCTGAGAGAACTAGACAGAGGCATCAATGCAAGACCTGGGCCACTGTGGACACCCATCTACGAAAACTAGACAGAGGCAGTAATGCAAGACCTGAGCCACTGTGGACACCCACCTAAGAGCACTAGACAGAGGCAGCAATGCAAGACCCGAGCCACTGTGGACACCCACCTAAGAGAACTAGAGAGAAGCAGCAATGGAAGACCTGAGCCACTGTGGACACCCACCTGAGATAATTAGACAGAGGCAGCAATGCGAGACCTGAGCCACTGTGGACACCCACCTGAGAGAACTAGACAGAGGCATCAATGCAAGACCTGGGCCACTGTGGACACCCATTTAAGAAAACTAGACAGAGGCAGTAATGCAAGACCTGAGCCACTGTGGACACCCACCTAAGAGCACTAGACAGAGGCAGCAATGCAAGACCCGAGCCACTGTGGACACCCACCTAAGAGCACTAGACAGAGGCAGCAATGCAAGACCCGAGCCACTGTGGACACCCACCTAAGAGAACTAGAGAGAGCAGCAATGCAAGACCTGAGCCACTGTGGACACCCACCTGAGAGAACTAGATGGAGGCAGCAATGCAAGACCTGAGCCACTGTGGACAACCACCTAAGAGAACTATACAGAGGCAGCAATGCAAGACCCGAGGCACTGTGGGCACCCACCTAAGAGAACTAGAAAGAGGCAGAAATGCAAGACCTGAGCCACTGTGGGCACCCACCTAAGAGAACTAGACAGAGGCAGCAATGCAAGATCTGAGCCACTGTGGACACCCAACTAAGAGAACTAGACAGAGGCAGCAATGTAAGACCAAGGCCTCTGTGGACACCCTCCTAAGAGAACTAGACAGAGGCAGCAATGCAAGACCCCATCCATTGTGGGCACCCACCTGAGAGAACTAGACAGAGGCAGCAATGCAAGACCTGAGCCACTGTGGACACCCACCTGAGAGAACTAGACAGAGGCAGCAATGCAAGACCTGGGCCACCGTGGACATACACCAACGAGAACTAGACATAGGCAGCATTGCAAGACCTGAGCTACTGTGGATACCCACCTAAGAGAACTAGACAGAGGCAGCAATGCAAGACCTGAGCCACTGTGGCAACTCACCTAAGAGAACTAGACAGAGGCAGCAATGCAAGACCTGGGCCACCGTGGACATACACCAACGAGAACTAGACAGAGGCAGCAATATAAGACCTGAGCCACAGTGGACATCCACCAAAGAGAACTAGACAGAGGCAGCAATGCAAGACCTGGGCCTCTGTGGACACCCACCTAAGAGAACTAGACAGAGGCAGCAATGCAATACCTGGGCCTCTGTGGACACCCACCTAAGAGAACTAGACAGAGTCAGCAATGCAAACCCGATCCACTGCGGGCACCCACCTGAGAGAACTAGACAGAGGCATCAATGCAAGACCTGAGCCACTGTGGACACACATCTAAGAAAACTAGACTGAGGCAGCAATGCAAGACCTGAGCCACTGTGGACACCCATCTAAGAGCACTAGACAGAGGCAGCAATGCAAGACCCGAGCCACTGTGGACACCCACCTAAGAGCACTAGACAGAGGCAGCAATGCAAGACCCGAGCCACTGTGGACACCCACCTAAGAGAACTAGAGAGAGAAAGCAATGCAAGACCTGAGCCACTGTGGACACCCACCTGAGATAATTAGACAGAGGCAGCAATGTGAGACCTGAGCCACTCTGGACACCCACCTGAGAGAACTAGACAGAGGCATCAATGCAAGACCTGGGCCACTGTGGACACCCATCTACGAAAACTAGACAGAGGCAGTAATGCAAGACCTGAGCCACTGTGGACACCCACCTAAGAGCACTAGACAGAGGCAGCAATGCAAGACCCGAGCCACTGTGGACACCCACCTAAGAGAACTAGAGAGAAGCAGCAATGCAAGACCTGAGCCACTGTGGACACCCACCTGAGATAATTAGACAGAGGCAGCAATGCGAGACCTGAGCCACTGTGGACACCCACCTGAGAGAACTAGACAGAGGCATCAATGCAAGACCTGGGCCACTGTGGACACCCATTTAAGAAAACTAGACAGAGGCAGTAATGCAAGACCTGAGCCACTGTGGACACCCACCTAA
The DNA here is from genome assembly GCF_040938575.1 of Ambystoma mexicanum. Classification (NCBI taxonomy): domain Eukaryota; kingdom Metazoa; phylum Chordata; class Amphibia; order Caudata; family Ambystomatidae; genus Ambystoma; species Ambystoma mexicanum. The sequence continues at coordinate 1,680,085,704 of NC_090937.1, forward strand.
GAGCACTAGACAGAGGCAGCAATGCAAGACCCGAGCCACTGTGGACACCCACCTAAGAGCACTAGACAGAGGCAGCAATGCAAGACCCGAGCCACTGTGGACACCCACCTAAGAGAACTAGAGAGAGCAGCAATGCAAGACCTGAGCCACTGTGGACACCCACCTGAGAGAACTAGATGGAGGCAGCAATGCAAGACCTGAGCCACTGTGGGCACCCACCTAAGAGAACTAGACAGAGGCAGCAATGCAAGATCTGAGCCACTGTGGACACCCAACTAAGAGAACTAGACAGAGGCAGCAATGTAAGACCAAGGCCTCTGTGGACACCCTCCTAAGAGAACTAGACAGAGGCAGCAATGCAAGACCCCATCCATTGTGGGCACCCACCTGAGAGAACTAGACAGAGGCAGCAATGCAAGACCTGAGCCACTGTGGACACCCACCTGAGAGAACTAGACATAGGCAGCATTGCAAGACCTGAGCTACTGTGGACACCCACCTAAGAGAACTAGACAGAGGCAGCAATGCAAGACCTGAGCCACTGTGGCAACTCACCTAAGAGAACTAGACAGAGGCAGCAATGCAAGACCTGGGCCACCGTGGACATACACCAACGAGAACTAGACAGAGGCAGCAATATAAGACCTGAGCCACAGTGGACATCCACCAAAGAGAACTAGACAGAGGCAGCAATGCAAGACCTGGGCCTCTGTGGACACCCACCTAAGAGAACTAGACAGAGGCAGCAATGCAATACCTGGGCCTCTGTGGACACCCACCTAAGAGAACTAGACAGAGTCAGCAATGCAAACCCGATCCACTGCGGGCACCCACCTGAGAGAACTAGACAGAGGCAGCAATATAAGACCTGAGCCACAGTGGACATCAACCAAAGAGAACTAGACAGATGCAGCAATGCAAGACCTGGGCCTCTGTGGACACCCACCTAAGAGAACTAGACAGAGGCAGAAATGCAAGACCTGGGCCTCTGAGGTCACCCACCTAAGAGAACTAGACAGAGGCAGCAATGCAAGACCCGATCCACTGTGGGCACCCTCCTGAGAGAACTAGACAGAGACAGCAACGCAAGACCTGAGCCACTGTGCACACCCACCTAAGAGAACTAGATAGAGGCAGCCATGCAAGACCTGAGCCACTGTGGACACCCACCCGAGAGAACTAGACAAAGGCAGCAATGCAAGACCTGGGCCTCTGTGGACACCCACCTAATAGAACTAGACAGAGGCAGCAATGCAATACCTGGGCCTCTGTGGACACCCAAATAAGAGTACTAGACAGAGTCAGCAATGCAAACCTGATCCACTGTGGGCACCCACCCGAGAGAACTAGACAGAGGCAGCAATATAAGACCTGAGCCACAGTGGACATCCACCAAAGAGAACTAGACAGAGGCAGCAATGCAAGACCTGGGCCTCTGTGGACACCCACCTAAGAGAACTAGACAGAGACAGCAATGCAAGACCTGGGCCTCTGTGGTCACCCACCTAAGAGAACTAGACAGAGGCAGCAATGCAAGACCCGATCCACTGTGGGCACCCTCCTGAAATAACTAGACAGAGGCAGAAATGCAAGACCTGAGCCACTGTGGACACCCACCTGAGAGAACTAGACAGAGGCAGCAACGCAAGACCTGAGCCACTGTGCACACCCACCTAAGAGAACTAGATAGAGGCAGCAATGCAAGACCTGATCAACTGTGGAAACCCACCCGAGAGAACTAGACAGAGGCAGCAATGCAAGACCTGAGCCACTGTGGACACCCACCTAAGAGAACTAGACAGAGGCAGCAATGCAAGACCCGAGGCACTGTGGATACCCACCTAAGAGAACTAGACAGAGGCAGCAATACAAGACCTGAGCCACTGTGGACACCCAACTAAGAGAACTAGACAGAGGCAGTAATGCAAGACCAGGGCCTCTGTGGACACCCACCTAAGACAACTAGTCAGAGGCAGCAATGCAAGACCTGAGCCACAGTAGACACCCACCTAGGAGAACTAGAGAGAGGCAGCAATGCAAGACCCCATCCACTGTGGGCATCCACCTTAGTGAACTAGACAGAGGTACCAATATAAGACCTGAGCCACAGTGGACATCCACCAAAGAGAACTAGACAGACGCATCAAAACAAGACTTGGGGCTCTGTGGACACCCACCTAAGAGAACTAGACAGAGGCAGCAATGCAAGACCCAATCCACTGTGGGCAACCACCTGGGAGAACTAGACAGAGTCACCAATATAAGACTTCAGCCACAGTGGACATCCACCAAAGAGAACTAGACAGATGAATCAATGCAAGACCTGGGCCTCTGTGGACACCCACCTGGGATAATTAGACAGAGGCAGCAATGCAAGACCTGAGCCACTGTGGACACCCACCTAAGAGAACTAGACAGAGGCAGCAATGCAAGACCTGAGCCACTGTGGACACCCACCTAAGAGCACTAGACAGAGGCAGCAATGCAAGACCTGAGCCACTGTGGAAACCCACCTGAGAGAACTAGACAGAGGCAGCAATGCAAGACCTGAGCCACTGTGGACACCCACCTAAGAGAACTAGACAGAGGCAGCAATGCAAGACCCAAGGCACTGTGGACACCCACCTAAGAGCACTAGACAGAGGCAGAAATGCAAGACCTGAGCCAATGTGTACACCCACCTGAGAGAACTAGACAGAGGCAGCAACGCAAAACCTGAGCCACTGTGCACACCCACCTAAGAGAACTAGATAGAGGCAGCAATGCAAGACCTGAGCCACTGAGGACACACACACGAGAGAACTAGACAGAGGCAGCAATGCAAGACCTGAGGCACTGTGGGCACCCACTTATGAGAACTAGAAAGAGGCAGAAATGCAAGACCTGAGCCACTGTGGGTACCCACCTAAGAGAACTAGACAGAGGCAACAATGCAAGACCTGAGCCACAGTGGACACCCACCTAAGAGAACTAGACAGAGGCAGCAATGCAAGACCCGAGGCACTGTGGGCACCCACCTGAGAGAACTAGACAGAGGCAGCAATGCAAGATCTGAGCCACTGTGGACACCCAACTAAGATAACTAGACAGAGGCGGCAATGCAAGACCAGGGCCTCTGTGGACACCCACCTAAGAAAACTAGTCAGAGGCAGCAATGCAAGACCTGAGCCACAGTAGACACCCACCTAAGAGAACTAGAGAGAGGCAGCAATGCAAGACCCCATCCACTGTGGGCATCCACCTGAGAGAACTAGACAGAGGCACCAATATAAGACCTGAGCCACAGTGGACATCGACCAAAGAGAACTAGACAGAGGCATCAATGCAAGACCTGGGCCTCTGTGAGCACCCCCTAAAATAATTAGACAGAGGCAGCAATGCAAGACCTGAGCCACTGTGGACACTCACCTAAGAGAACTAGTCAGAGGCAGAAATGCAAGACCTGAGCCACTGTGAACACCCACCAAAGAGAACTAGACAGAGGCAGCAATACAAGCCGTGAGCCACTGTGGCAACTCACCTAAGAGAACTAGACAGAGGCAGAAATGTAAGACCTGGGCCACCGTGGGCACCCACCTGAGAGAACTAGACAGAGGCAGCAATATAAGACCTGAGCCACAGTGGACATCCACCAAAGAGAACTAGACAGATGCAGCAATGCAAGACCTGGGCCTCTGTGGACACCCACCTAAGAGAACTAGACAGAGGCAGCAATGCAAGACTTGGGCCTCTGTGGTCACCCACCTAAGAGAACTAGACAGAGGCAGCAATGCAAGACCCGATCCACTGTGGGCACCCTCCTGAGATAACTAGACAGAGGCAGCAATGCAAGACCAGAGCCACTGTGGACACCCACCTAAGAGAACTAGATAGAGGCAGCAATGCAAGACCTGAACCACTGTGCAAGACCTGGGCCTCTGTGGACACCCACCCGAGAGAACTAGACAGAGGCAGCAATGCAAGACCTGGGCCTCTGTGGACACCCACCTAATAGAACTAGACAGAGGCAGCAATGCAAGACCTGGGCCTCTGTGGACACCCACCTAAGAGAACTAGACAGAGGCAGCAATGCAAGACCTGGGCCTCTGTGGTCACCCACCTAAGAGAACTAGACAGAGGCATCAATGCAAGACCCGATCCACTGTGGACACCCACCTGAGAGAACTAGACAGAGGCAGCAACGCAAGACCTGAGCCACTGTGCACACCCACCTAAGAGAACTAGATAGAGGCAGCAATGCAAGACCTGAGCCACTGTGGACACCCACCCGAGAGAACTAGTCAGAGGCAGCAATGAAAGACCTGGGCCACTGTGGACACTCACCTAAGAGAACTAGATAGAGGCAGCAATGCAAGACCTGAACCACTGTGCAAGACCTGGGCCTCTGTGGACACCCACCCGAGAGAACTAGACAGAGGCAGCAATGCAAGACCTGGGCCTCTGTGGACACCCACCTAATAGAACTAGACAGAGGCAGCAATGCAAGACCTGGGCCTCTGTGGACACCCACCTAATAGAACTAGACAGAGGCAGCAATGCAAGACCTGGGCCTCTGTGGACACCCACCTAAGAGAACTAGACAGAGGCAGCAATGCAAGACCTGGGCCTCTGTGGACACCCACCTAAGAGAACTAGACAGAGGCAGCAATGCAATACCTGGGCCTCTGTGGACACCCACCTAAGAGAACTAGACAGAGTCAGCAATGCAAACCCGATCCACTGCGGGCACCCACCTGAGAGAACTAGACAGAGGCAGCAATATAAGACCTGAGCCACAGTGGACATCAACCAAAGAGAACTAGACAGATGCAGCAATGCAAGACCTGGGCCTCTGTGGACACCCACCTAAGAGAACTAGACAGAGGCAGAAATGCAAGACCTGGGCCTCTGAGGTCACCCACCTAAGAGAACTAGACAGAGGCAGCAATGCAAGACCCGATCCACTGTGGGCACCCTCCTGAGAGAACTAGACAGAGACAGCAACGCAAGACCTGAGCCACTGTGCACACCCACCTAAGAGAACTAGATAGAGGCAGCCATGCAAGACCTGAGCCACTGTGGACACCCACCCGAGAGAACTAGACAAAGGCAGCAATGCAAGACCTGGGCCTCTGTGGACACCCACCTAATAGAACTAGACAGAGGCAGCAATGCAATACCTGGGCCTCTGTGGACACCCAAATAAGAGTACTAGACAGAGTCAGCAATGCAAACCTGATCCACTGTGGGCACCCACCCGAGAGAACTAGACAGAGGCAGCAATATAAGACCTGAGCCACAGTGGACATCCACCAAAGAGAACTAGACAGAGGCAGCAATGCAAGACCTGGGCCTCTGTGGACACCCACCTAAGAGAACTAGACAGAGACAGCAATGCAAGACCTGGGCCTCTGTGGTCACCCACCTAAGAGAACTAGACAGAGGCAGCAATGCAAGACCCGATCCACTGTGGGCACCCTCCTGAAATAACTAGACAGAGGCAGAAATGCAAGACCTGAGCCACTGTGGACACCCACCTGAGAGAACTAGACAGAGGCAGCAACGCAAGACCTGAGCCACTGTGCACACCCACCTAAGAGAACTAGATAGAGGCAGCAATGCAAGACCTGATCAACTGTGGAAACCCACCCGAGAGAACTAGACAGAGGCAGCAATGCAAGACCTGAGCCACTGTGGACACCCACCTAAGAGAACTAGACAGAGGCAGCAATGCAAGACCCGAGGCACTGTGGATACCCACCTAAGAGAACTAGACAGAGGCAGCAATACAAGACCTGAGCCACTGTGGACACCCAACTAAGAGAACTAGACAGAGGCAGTAATGCAAGACCAGGGCCTCTGTGGACACCCACCTAAGACAACTAGTCAGAGGCAGCAATGCAAGACCTGAGCCACAGTAGACACCCACCTAGGAGAACTAGAGAGAGGCAGCAATGCAAGACCCCATCCACTGTGGGCATCCACCTTAGTGAACTAGACAGAGGTACCAATATAAGACCTGAGCCACAGTGGACATCCACCAAAGAGAACTAGACAGACGCATCAAAACAAGACTTGGGGCTCTGTGGACACCCACCTAAGAGAACTAGACAGAGGCAGCAATGCAAGACCCAATCCACTGTGGGCAACCACCTGGGAGAACTAGACAGAGGCACCAATATAAGACTTCAGCCACAGTGGACATCCACCAAAGAGAACTAGACAGATGAATCAATGCAAGACCTGGGCCTCTGTGGACACCCACCTGGGATAATTAGACAGAGGCAGCAATGCAAGACCTGAGCCACTGTGGACACCCACCTAAGAGAACTAGACAGAGGCAGCAATGCAAGACCTGAGCCACTGTGGACACCCACCTAAGAGCACTAGACAGAGGCAGCAATGCAAGACCTGAGCCACTGTGGAAACCCACCTGAGAGAACTAGACAGAGGCAGCAATGCAAGACCTGAGCCACTGTGGACACCCACCTAAGAGAACTAGACAGAGGCAGCAATGCAAGACCCAAGGCACTGTGGACACCCACCTAAGAGCACTAGACAGAGGCAGAAATGCAAGACCTGAGCCAATGTGTACACCCACCTGAGAGAACTAGACAGAGGCAGCAACGCAAAACCTGAGCCACTGTGCACACCCACCTAAGAGAACTAGATAGAGGCAGCAATGCAAGACCTGAGCCACTGAGGACACACACACGAGAGAACTAGACAGAGGCAGCAATGCAAGACCTGAGGCACTGTGGGCACCCACTTATGAGAACTAGAAAGAGGCAGAAATGCAAGACCTGAGCCACTGTGGGTACCCACCTAAGAGAACTAGACAGAGGCAACAATGCAAGACCTGAGCCACAGTGGACACCCACCTAAGAGAACTAGACAGAGGCAGCAATGCAAGACCCGAGGCACTGTGGGCACCCACCTGAGAGAACTAGACAGAGGCAGCAATGCAAGATCTGAGCCACTGTGGACACCCAACTAAGATAACTAGACAGAGGCGGCAATGCAAGACCAGGGCCTCTGTGGACACCCACCTAAGAAAACTAGTCAGAGGCAGCAATGCAAGACCTGAGCCACAGTAGACACCCACCTAAGAGAACTAGAGAGAGGCAGCAATGCAAGACCCCATCCACTGTGGGCATCCACCTGAGAGAACTAGACAGAGGCACCAATATAAGACCTGAGCCACAGTGGACATCGACCAAAGAGAACTAGACAGAGGCATCAATGCAAGACCTGGGCCTCTGTGAGCACCCCCTAAAATAATTAGACAGAGGCAGCAATGCAAGACCTGAGCCACTGTGGACACTCACCTAAGAGAACTAGTCAGAGGCAGAAATGCAAGACCTGAGCCACTGTGAACACCCACCAAAGAGAACTAGACAGAGGCAGCAATACAAGCCGTGAGCCACTGTGGCAACTCACCTAAGAGAACTAGACAGAGGCAGAAATGTAAGACCTGGGCCACCGTGGGCACCCACCTGAGAGAACTAGACAGAGGCAGCAATATAAGACCTGAGCCACAGTGGACATCCACCAAAGAGAACTAGACAGATGCAGCAATGCAAGACCTGGGCCTCTGTGGACACCCACCTAAGAGAACTAGACAGAGGCAGCAATGCAAGACTTGGGCCTCTGTGGTCACCCACCTAAGAGAACTAGACAGAGGCAGCAATGCAAGACCCGATCCACTGTGGGCACCCTCCTGAGATAACTAGACAGAGGCAGCAATGCAAGACCAGAGCCACTGTGGACACCCACCTAAGAGAACTAGATAGAGGCAGCAATGCAAGACCTGAACCACTGTGCAAGACCTGGGCCTCTGTGGACACCCACCCGAGAGAACTAGACAGAGGCAGCAATGCAAGACCTGGGCCTCTGTGGACACCCACCTAATAGAACTAGACAGAGGCAGCAATGCAAGACCTGGGCCTCTGTGGACACCCACCTAAGAGAACTAGACAGAGGCAGCAATGCAAGACCTGGGCCTCTGTGGTCACCCACCTAAGAGAACTAGACAGAGGCATCAATGCAAGACCCGATCCACTGTGGACACCCACCTGAGAGAACTAGACAGAGGCAGCAACGCAAGACCTGAGCCACTGTGCACACCCACCTAAGAGAACTAGATAGAGGCAGCAATGCAAGACCTGAGCCACTGTGGACACCCACCCGAGAGAACTAGTCAGAGGCAGCAATGAAAGACCTGGGCCACTGTGGACACTCACCTAAGAGAACTAGACAGAGGCAGCAATGCAAGACCCGAGGCACTGTGGATACCCACCTAAGTGAACTAGACAGAGGCAGCAATGCAAGACCTGAGCCACAGTGGACACCCACCTAAGAGAACTAGACAGAGGCAGCAATGCAAGATCTGAGCCACTGTGGACACCCAACTAAGAGAACTAGCAGAGGCAGTAATGCAAGACCAGGGCCTCTGTGGACACCAACCTAAAACAACTAGTCGGAGGCAGCAATGCAAGACCTGAGCCACAGTTGACACCCACCTAAGAGAACTAGAGAGAGGCAGCAATGCAAGACCCCATCCACTGTGGGCATTCACCTTAGTGAACTAGACAGAGGCACCAATATAAGACCTGAGACACAGTGGACATCCACCAAAGAGAACTAGACAGAGGCATCAATGCAAGACCTGGGCCTCTGTTGACACCCACCTAAGAGAACTAGACAGAGGCAGCAATGCAAGACCTGGGCCTCTGTGCACACCCACCTAAGAGAAATAGACAGAGGCAGCAATGCAAGGCCTGATCCCCGGTGAGCACCCCCTAAGATAATTAGACAGCGGCAGCAATGCAAGACCTTCAGCCACTGTGGACACTCACCTAAGAGAACTAGTCAGAGGCAGAAATGCAAGACCTGAGCCACTGTGAACACCCACCTAAGAGAACTAGACAGAGGCAGCAATACAAGCCGTGAGCCACTGTGGCAACTCACCTAAGAGAACTAGACAGAGGCAGCAATGCAAGACCTGGGCCACCGTGGTCACCCACCTGAGCAACTAGACAGAGGCAGCAATATAAGACCTGAGCCACTGTGAACACCCACCTAAGAGAACTAGACAGAGGCAGCAATACAAGACGTGAGCCACTGTGGCAACTCACCTAAGAGAACTAGACAGAGGCAGCAATGCAAGACCTGGGCCACCGTGGTCACCCACCTAATAGAACTAGACAGAGGCAGCAATGCAATACCTGGGCCTCTGTGGACACCCACCTAAGAGAACTAGACAGAGTCAGCAATGCAAACCCGATCCACTGCGGGCACCCACCTGAGAGAACTAGACAGAGGCAGCAATATAAGACCTGAGCCACAGTGGACATCCACCAAAGAGAACTAGACAGATGCAGCAATGCAAGACCTGGGCCTCTGTGGACACCCACCTAAGAGAACTAGACAGAGGCAGCAAAGCAAGACCTGGGTCTCTGAGGTCACCCACCTAAGAGAACTAGACAGAGGCAGCAATGCAAGACCCGATCCACTGTGGGCACCCTCCTGAGATAACTAGACAGAGGCAGCAATGCAAGACCAGAGCCACTGTGGACACCCACCTAAGAGAACTAGACAGAGGCAGCAACGCAAGACCTGAGCCACTGTGCACACCCACCTAAGAGAACTAGATAGAGGCAGCCATGCAAGACCTGAGCCACTGTGGACACCCACCCGAGAGAGCTAGACAGAGGCAGCAATGCAAGACCTGGGCCTCTGTGGACACCCACCTAATAGAACTAGACAAAGGCAGCAATGCAATACCTGGCCCTCTGTGGACACCCACCTAAGAGTACTAGACAGAGTCAGCAATGCAAACCCGATCCACTGTGGGCACCCACCTGAGAGAACTAGACAGAGGCAGCAATATAAGACCTGGGCCTCTGTGGACACCCACCTAAGAGAACTAGACAGAGACAGCAATGCAAGACCTGGGCCTCTGTGCTCACCCACCTAAGAGAACTAGACAGAGGCAGCAATGCAAGACCCGATCCACTGTGGGCACCCTCCTGAGATAACTAGACAGAGGCAGAAATGCAAGACCTGAGCCACTGTGGACACCCACCTGAGAGAACTAGACAGAGGCAGCAACGCAAGACCTGAGCCACTGTGCACACCCACCTAAGAGAACTAGATAGAGGCAGCAATGCAAGACCTGAGCAACTGTGGAAACCCACCCGAGAGAACTAGACAGAGGCAGCAATGCAAGACCTGAGCCACTGTGGACACCCACCTAAGAGAACTAGACAGAGGCAGCAATGCAAGACCCGAGGCACTGTGGATACCCACCTAAGAGAAGTAGACAGAGGCAGCAATACAAGACCTGAGCCACTGTGGACACCCAACTAAGAGAACTAGACAGAGGCAGTAATGCAAGACCAGGGCCTCTGTGGACACCCACCTAAGACAACGAGTCAGAGGCAGCAATGCAAGACCTGAGCCACAGTAGACACCTACCTAAGAGAACTAGAGAGAGGCAGCAATGCAAGACCCCATCCACTGTGGGCATCCACCTTAGTGAACTAGACAGAGGTACCAATATAAGACCTGAGCCACAGTGGACATCCACCAAAGAGAACTAGAAAGACGCATCAAAACAAGACTTGGGGCTCTGTGGACACCCACCTAAGAGAACTAGACAGAGGCAGCAATGCAAGACCCAATCCACTGTGGGCAACCACCTGGGAGAACTAGACAGAGGCACCAATATAAGACTTCAGCCACAGTGGACATCCACCAAAGAGAACTAGACAGATGAATCAATGCAAGACCTGGCCCTCTGTGGACACCCACCTGGGATAATTAGACAGAGGCAGCAATGCAAGACCTGAGCCACTGTGGACACCCACCTAAGAGAACTAGACAGAGGCAGCAATGCAAGACCTGAGCCACTGTGGACACCCACCTAAGAGCACTAGACAGAGGCAGCAATGCAAGACCTGAGCCACTGTGGACACCCACCTGAGAGAACTAGACAGAGGCAGCAATGCAAGACCTGAGCCACTGTGGACACCCACCTAAGAGAACTAGACAGAGGCAGCAATGCAAGACCCAAGGCACTGTGGGCACCCACCTAAGAGAACTAGAAAAAGGCAGAAATGCAAGACCTGAGCCAATGTGTACACCCACCTGAGAGAACTAGACAGAGGCAGCAACGCAAGACCTGAGCCACTGTGCACACCCACCTAAGAGAACTAGATAGAGGCAGCAATGCAAGACCTGAGCCACTGAGGACACACACACGAGAGAACTAGACAGAGGCAGCAATGCAAGACCCAATGCACTGTGGGCACCCACCTAAGAGAACTAGAAAAAGGCTGAAATGCAAGACCTGAGCCAATGTGTACACCCACCTGAGAAAACTAGACAGAGGCAGCAACGCAAGACCTGAGCCACTGTGCACACCCACCTAAGAGAACTAGATAGAGGCAGCAATGCAAGACCTGAGCCACTGAGGACACACACACGAGAGAACTAGACAGAGGCAGCAATGCAAGACCTGAGCCACTGTGGACACCCACCTAAGAGAACTAGACAGAGGCAGCAATGCAAGACCTGAGGCACTGTGGGCACCCACGTATGAGAACTAGAAAGAGGCAGAAATGCAAGACCTGAGCCACTGTGGGTACCCACCTAAGAGAACTAGACAGAGGCAACAATGCAAGACCTGAGCCACAGTGGACACCCACCTAAGAGAACTAGACAGAGGCAGCAATGCAAGACCCGAGGCACTGTGGGCACCCACCTGAGAGAACTAGACAGAGGCAGCAATGCAAGATCTGAGCCACTGTGGACACCCAACTAAGATAACTAGACAGAGGCAGTAATGCAAGACCAGGGCCTCTGTGGACACCCACCTAAGAAAACTAGTCAGAGGCAGCAATGCAAGACCTGAGCCACAGTAGACACCCACCTAAGAGAACTAGAGAGAGGCAGCAATGCAAGACCCCATCCACTGTGGGCATCCACCTGAGAGAACTAGACAGAGGCACCAATATAAGACCTGAGCCACAGTGGACATCGACCAAAGAGAACTAGACAGAGGCATCAATGCAAGACCTGGGCCTCTGTGGACACCCACCTAAGAGAACTAGACAGAGGCAGCAATGCAAGACCTGGGCCTCTGTGGACACCCACCTAAGAGAAATAGACAGAGGCAGCAATGCAAGACCTGATCCCCTGTGAGCACCCCCTAAAATAATTAGACAGAGGCAGCAATGCAAGACCTGAGCCACTGTGGACACTCACCTAAGAGAACTAGTCAGAGGCAGAAATGCGAGACCTGAGCCACTGTGAACACCCACCTAAGAGAACTAGACAGAGGCAGCAATACAAGCCGTAAGCCACTGTGGCAACTCACCTAAGAGAACTAGACAGAGGCAGAAATGCAAGACCTGGGCCACCGTGGGCACCCACCTGAGAGAACTAGACAGAGGCAGCAATATAAGACCTGAGCCACAGTGGACATCCACCAATGAGAACTAGACAGATGCAGCAATGCAAGACCTGGGCCTCTGTGGACACCCACCTAAGAGAACTAGACAGAGGCAGCAATGCAAGACTTGGGCCTCTGTGGTCACCCACCTAAGAGAACTAGACCGAGGCCGCAATGCAAGACACGATCCACTGTGGGCACCCTCCTGAGATAACTAGACAGAGGCAGCAATGCAAGACCAGAGCCACTGTGGACACCCACCTAAGAGAACTAGATAGAGGCAGCAATGCAAGACCTGAACCACTGTGCACACCCACCCGAGAGAACTAGACAGAGGCAGCAATGCAAGACCCGGGCCTCTGTGGAAACCCACCTAATAGAACTAGACAGAGGCAGCAATGCAATACCTGGGCCTCTGTGGACACCCACCTAAGAGAACTAGACAGAGTCAGCAATGCAAACCCGATCCACTGGGGGCACCCACCTGAGAGAACTAGACAGAGGCAGCAATATAAGACCTGAGCCACAGTGGACATCCACCAAAGAGAACTAGACAGAGGCAGCAATGCAAGACCTGGGCCTCTGTGGACACCCACCTAAGAGAACTAGACAGAGGCAGCAATGCAAGACCTGGGCCTCTGTGGTCACCCACCTAAGAGAACTAGACAGAGGCAGCAATGCAAGACCCGATCCACTGTGGGCACCCTCCTGAGATAACTAGACAGGGGCAGAAATGCAAGACCTGAGCCACTGTGGACACCCACCTGAGAGAACTAGACAGAGGCAGCAACGCAAGACCTGAGCCACTGTGCACACCCACCTAAGAGAACTAGATAGAGGCAGCAATGCAAGACCTGAGCCACTGTGGACACCCACCCGAGAGAACTAGTCAGAGGCAGCAATGCAAGACCTGGGCCACTGTGGACACCCACCTAAGAGAACTAGACAGAGGCAGCAATGCAAGACCCGAGGCACTGTGGATACCCACCTAAGAGAACTAGACAGAGGCAGCAATGCAAGACCTGAGCCACAGTGGACACCCACCTAAGAGAACTAGACAGAGGCAGCAATGCAAGATCTGAGCCACTGTGGACACCCAACTAAGAGAACTAGCAGAGGCAGTAATGCAAGACCAGGGCCTCTGTGGACACCCACCTAAAACAACTAGTCGGAGGCAGCAATGCAAGACCTGAGCCACAGTAGACACCCACCTAAGAGAACTAGAGAGAGGCAGCAATGCAAGACCCATCCACTGTGGGCATCCACCTTAGTGAACTAGGCAGAGGCAGCAATGCAAGACCTGGGCCACTGTGGACACCCACCTAAGAGAACTAGACAGAGGCAGCAATGCAAGACCCGAGGCACTGTGGATACCCACCTAAGAGAACTAGACAGAGGCAGCAATGCAAGACCTGAGCCACAGTGGACACCCACCTAAGAGAACTAGACAGAGGCAGCAATGCAAGATCTGAGCCACTGTGGACACCCAACTAAGAGAACTAGCAGAGGCAGTAATGCAAGACCAGGGCCTCTGTGGACACCCACCTAAAACAACTAGTCGGAGGCAGCAATGCAAGACCTGAGCCACAGTAGACACCCACCTAAGAGAACTAGAGAGAGGCAGCAATGCAAGACCCCATCCACTGTGGGCATCCACCTGAGAGAACTAGACAGAGGCACCAATATAAGACCTGAGCCACAGTGGACATCGACCAAAGAGAACTAGACAGAGGCATCAATGCAAGACCTGGGCCTCTGTGGACACCCACCTAAGAGAACTAGACAGAGGCAGCAATGCAAGACCTGGGCCTCTGTGGACACCCACCTAAGAGAAATAGACAGAGGCAGCAATGCAAGACCTGATCCCCTGTGAGCACCCCCTAAAATAATTAGACAGAGGCAGCAATGCAAGACCTGAGCCACTGTGGACACTCACCTAAGAGAACTAGTCAGAGGCAGAAATGCGAGACCTGAGCCACTGTGAACACCCACCTAAGAGAACTAGACAGAGGCAGCAATACAAGCCGTAAGCCACTGTGGCAACTCACCTAAGAGAACTAGACAGAGGCAGAAATGCAAGACCTGGGCCACCGTGGGCACCCACCTGAGAGAACTAGACAGAGGCAGCAATATAAGACCTGAGCCACAGTGGACATCCACCAATGAGAACTAGACAGATGCAGCAATGCAAGACCTGGGCCTCTGTGGACACCCACCTAAGAGAACTAGACAGAGGCAGCAATGCAAGACTTGGGCCTCTGTGGTCACCCACCTAAGAGAACTAGACCGAGGCCGCAATGCAAGACACGATCCACTGTGGGCACCCTCCTGAGATAACTAGACAGAGGCAGCAATGCAAGACCAGAGCCACTGTGGACACCCACCTAAGAGAACTAGATAGAGGCAGCAATGCAAGACCTGAACCACTGTGCACACCCACCCGAGAGAACTAGACAGAGGCAGCAATGCAAGACCTGGGCCTCTGTGGAAACCCACCTAATAGAACTAGACAGAGGCAGCAATGCAATACCTGGGCCTCTGTGGACACCCACCTAAGAGAACTAGACAGAGTCAGCAATGCAAACCCGATCCACTGTGGGCACCCACCTGAGAGAACTAGACAGAGGCAGCAATATAAGACCTGAGCCACAGTGGACATCCACCAAAGAGAACTAGACAGAGGCAGCAATGCAAGACCTGGGCCTCTGTGGACACCCACCTAAGAGAACTAGACAGAGGCAGCAATGCAAGACCTGGGCCTCTGTGGTCACCCACCTAAGAGAACTAGACAGAGGCAGCAATGCAAGACCCGATCCACTGTGGGCACCCTCCTGAGATAACTAGACAGGGGCAGAAATGCAAGACCTGAGCCACTGTGGACACCCACCTGAGAGAACTAGACAGAGGCAGCAACGCAAGACCTGAGCCACTGTGCACACCCACCTAAGAGAACTAGATAGAGGCAGCAATGCAAGACCTGAGCCACTGTGGACACCCACCCGAGAGAACTAGTCAGAGGCAGCAATGCAAGACCTGGGCCACTGTGGACACCCACCTAAGAGAACTAGACAGAGGCAGCAATGCAAGACCCGAGGCACTGTGGATACCCACCTAAGAGAACTAGACAGAGGCAGCAATGCAAGACCTGAGCCACAGTGGACACCCACCTAAGAGAACTAGACAGAGGCAGCAATGCAAGATCTGAGCCACTGTGGACACCCAACTAAGAGAACTAGCAGAGGCAGTAATGCAAGACCAGGGCCTCTGTGGACACCCACCTAAAACAACTAGTCGGAGGCAGCAATGCAAGACCTGAGCCACAGTAGACACCCACCTAAGAGAACTAGAGAGAGGCAGCAATGCAAGACCCATCCACTGTGGGCATCCACCTTAGTGAACTAGGCAGAGGCACCAATATAAGACCTGAGACACAGTGGACATCCACCTAAGAGAACTAGACAGAGGCATCAATGCAAGACCTGGGCCTCTGTGGACACCCACCTAAGAGAAATAGACAGAGGCAGCAATGCAAGACCCGAGCCACTGTGGACACCCACCTAAGAGAACTAGACAGAGGCAGAAATGCAAGACCTGAGCCACTGTGAACACCCACCTAAGAGAACTAGACAGAGGCAGCAATACAAGCCGTGAGCCACTGTGGCAACTCACCTAAGAGAACTAGACAGAGGCAGCAATGCAAGACCTGGGCCACCGTGGTCACCCACCTAAGAGAACTAGACAGAGGCAGCAATGCAAGACCTGGGCCTCTGTGCACACCCACCTAAGAGAAATAGACAGAGGCAGCAATGCAAGACCTGATCCCCTGTGAGCACCCCCTAAGATAATTAGACAGCGGCAGCAATGCAAGACCTTCAGCCACTGTGGACACTCACCTAAGAGAACTAGACAGAGGCAGCAATACAAGCCGTGAGCCACTGTGGCAACTCACCTAAGAGAACTAGACAGAGGCAGCAATGCAAGACCTGCGCCACTGTGGACACCCACCTAAGAGAACTAGACAGAGGCAGCAATGCAAGACCTGGGCCTCTGTGCACACCCACCTAAGAGAAATAGACAGAGGCAGCAATGCAAGACCTGATCCCCTGTGAGCACCCCCTAAGATAATTAGACAGCGGCAGCAATGCAAGACCTTCAGCCACTGTGGACACTCACCTAAGAGAACTAGTCAGAGGCAGAAATGCAAGACCTGAGCCACTGTGAACACCCACCTAAGAGAACTAGACAGAGGCAGCAATACAAGCCGTGAGCCACTGTGGCAACTCACCTAAGAGAACTAGACAGAGGCAGCAATGCAAGACCTGGGCCACCGTGGTCACCCACCTGAGAGAACTAGACAGAGGCAGCAATATAAGACCTGGGCCACCGTGGTCACCCACCTAATAGAACTAGACAGAGGCAGCAATGCAATACCTGGGCCTCTGTGGACACCCACCTAAGAGAACTAGACAGAGTCAGCAATGCAAGACCTGGGCCTCTGTGGACACCCAACTAAGAGAACTAGACAGAGGCAGCAATGCAAGACCTGGGCCTCTGTGGTCACCCACCTAAGAGAACTAGACAGAGGCAGCAATGCAAGACACGATCCACTGTGGGCACCCTCCTGAGATAACTAGACAGAGGCAGCAATGCAAGACCTGAGCCACTGTGGACACCCACCTGAGAGAACTAGACAGAGGCAGCAATATAAGACCTGAGCCACAGTGGACATCAACCAAAGAAAACTAGACAGAGGCAGCAATGCAAGACCTGGGCATCTGTTGACACCCACCTAAGAGAACAAGACAGAGGCAGCAATGCAAGACCTGGGCCACCGTGATCACCCACCTGAGAGAACTAGACAGAGACAGCAATATAAGACGGAGCCACAGTGGATATCCACCAAAGAGAACTAGACAGAGGCAGCAATGCAAGACCTGGGCATCTGTGGACACCCACCTAAGAGAACTAGACAGAGGCAGCAATTTAAGACCTGAGACAATGTGGACACCCACCTAAGAGAACTAGAAAGAGGCAGAAATGCAAGACCTGAGCCACTGTGGACACCCACCTAAGAGAATTAGACAGAGTCTAGCAATGTTCCAGCCTCTGGATGGATCGGCGTACCATAGGACTCATAAAATAATTACCAGGACATATGATTGAAATCAGAAGGAGGAAGACATCTGGAACTCTCTGCATGTTATTACCATTCCTGCAAATTGAACCCAGAGGTGGCTGTGTGGCAGCCCTTTACTAGGGCATGGATACTTAATTCTGAATTAGAGAGCTTTATCTGATGACTAAAGTACCCCCAGGCCTGTTCACCTGTACCCACACTGGGACGCGGCATTCATCGTGCAGGCCCTAAAGCGCATGGTGTTTATTTAATATTGGTCGGCCATAGTGTTTCACCATTGCTAGAAGGTTCCCTTTCAGACCTAAAGCCCACATCAGCAGGTAAGGACACCTCAGATCGGGGTATGCAGTGCTCCAGAAAGCTGTCAAGACCATCCCTCTTCTGTGTAGTGTATATACAATGCTATCAAATACACCAGTTATGATTAAGTGCATTCAGAAATGACCAAAACACCTGGTAAACTCAAGCTTCCGTCCATTCCAGCTGCTGACCACTTCCCTGATCCCAGCCCTTTCCTGTTCAGGCTACTGTAGCCCACTGTAAATCCTCACTCCATTATCGATGCCCCTGAGATATCCATGAAGCCCATTCTGATCAATGAGAGAATCATGACTCCTGGTCTGAACTTGGCCTCCCTCCCTAACACCATGATGCCCCCATGTGACCTCGCACTTAAGAAATTAACATAACATGATATAACATAACAGAAAAGGAAAAGCATCAAAACACTCACATCTGTAGCTGTTCAGGTTCCAAGCTCTGGTCACTGCCGAGAGAAAAATAGAAATACTCTGAGTGGTTCCTTCCATAATTTTCATACTCAAACAATATTCATTCCATAGACCCTCTGTTTACTCTAGCTACACCAATACTTAATGCACGCCCTTGTCATTCTATAGGTCCTTGCTGAACTCTTACTCCAACGTGGTTTAATGTAACCACCATTCATTATATAGGCCCTCGGTTTACTTATACTCCACAAATATTCAATGTGTGCTCTGTTCATTCTATAGGCCCTCTGTGTACTCTTACTCCACCAATGTTTAATGCACACTCTCTTCATTCTATAGTCCCTCTGTGTACTCTTACTCTCCAATGTTTAATGTATGCTCTGTTCATTCTATAGTCCCTCTGTGTGCTCTTGCTCTCCAATGTTTAATGCACACTCTCTTCATTCTATAGTCCCTCTGTGTACTCTTACTCTCCAATGTTTAATGTATGCTCTGTTCATTCTATAGTCCCTCTGTGTGCTCTTGCTCTCCAATGTTTAATGTATGCTCTGTTCATTCTATAGGCCCTCTGTGTACTCTTAATATACCAATGTGTAAAGTACACTCTATTCATTCAATAGGCCATCTGTGTACTCTTACTCCCCAATGTTAAATGTGTGCTATGGTCATTCTATAGGCTCTCTGTGTACTCTTACTCTCCAATGCTTAATGCATACTCTGCTCATTCTATAGGCCTTCTGTGTACTCGTACTCCACCAATGTTTAATGTATGCTCTGTTCATTCTATCGGCCCTCTATGTACTCTTACTACACCAATGTGTAATGTACACTCTGTTCATTCTATAGGCCCTCTGTGTACTCTTACTCCCCAATTTTAAATGTGTGCTATGTCCATTCTATAGGTTCTCTGTGTACTCTTACTCTCCAATGTTTAATGCATACTCTGCTCATTCTATAGGCCATCTGTGTACTCTTACTCCACCCATGTTTAATGTACACTCTGTTCATTCTATAGTCCCTCTGTGTACTCTTACTCCACCAATCTTTAATGTACACTCTGTTCATTCTATAGTCCCTCTGTGTACTCTTACTCCACTAAAGTTAAATGTGTGCTCTGTTCATACTATAGGCCCTCTGTGTACTCTTAGTCTCCAATGTTTAATGCATACTCAGCTTATTCTATAGGCCGTCTGTGTACTCGTACTCCAGCAATGTTAAATGTGTGCTCTGTTAATTGTATAGGCCCTCTGTGTACGCTTACTCCACCAATGTTAAATGTGTGCCATGTTCATTCTATAGGCCCTCTGTGTACCCTTACTACACCAATGCATAATGTACACTCTGTTCATTCTATAGGCCCTATGTGTACTCTTACTCCACCAATGTTTAATGAATACTCTGTTGATTCTATAGGCCCTCTGTGTACTCTTACTACACCAATGTTAAATGTGTGCTATGTTTATTCTATAGGCCCTCTGTGTACCCCTACTCTCCAATGTCTAATGCTTACTCTGCTCATACTATTTTTTTTATTATTATTGGTTTTTTAACCTACAAAGGTTTTTACAAAAGAAACTGAGAATGACGAAAGAACAAAGGAGGCAAAGTTTCTCTATTGTCCCTCTGTCGTTTGGAGGCGTTCAAAGACACAGTCCAACATTTTTTTTTGCTGTGGCCGTTACCCAAGATGTTTTCTTTCCTCCTATCAAACAAAACCACCAAAGATCTTCGTCTTGTATGTACGACGAGGCGAAGATTTTTTCCAAGTAAGGTCTTCTGATATAATCAACAGCTGGGCATAGTATCAGAAGGTGTCGGACGGTCTCCACCGCGGATTGATTTTTGCAGAATCTGCAAATGTTGGATTCCGACTGGCTTCTAATACATAAGATTTCATTAGTGGGAAGCAAGTTCAATCGAGCCTTTAAAAATAGATTTCTAAGTTTCTTGTTTGGATACTTTGCCAAGAAAGGCTGCGGCTCGTTAAGCTTCCACGCCTGTGGAGGTAAGTGAGCCTGCAATTTATATGCTGCTGCCGTGTCCAGGGTTTGGATCCAGTCTTGCTCATTTAATCTTTTTTGTGTTTTTACAGGATTCTCTAGTAGTTCTTTTAGCGAGCTTTGGATCTCTTTCAGTTTTTCCTCCTGAGCTTTTGTCCAACGGTTTAAGTGGGAACATTAAGCACCAATTTGTTCTTCATACATGGCATTGAGAAGTTTAGGACGGTCTTCTAAGAGAGTCTTTCTGTAGAGCATTAGGGTGTTTCGCTCTATTACTCCCTTCAATGACAACAAACTTAGTTCTCGTCTTATAAGCGAGATAGGAGTAGAAGTTGGAAGGTTGAGAACTTTTCGCCAGAAGTAACTTTCCAGTTCCGTCCATATCGAATTTGGTAGAAATAGCATGGTTTCTGCTCCATAGGAGATGGCGGGAACAACCTTTGCTTTATAGAAATTTAGTACTGGTGCGAGAGAGAAGCGGCAAAAATTTTCTGTCCACAGCCTGTGCCTGGGCGCCCAGACTTCTTATTTTTGATCGTAAGACTGATTTTATCGCCTTTTCCTGTTTTGAGTTATCTAACGTAACTCCTAGATATTTGAATTCGGTCACTTTTTCAATCTGTACACGCTCCACGTACCATTTGAATTTGTCCGAGGTTTCTCTGTTTGTTCCTAAAATCAATATTTTAGTTTTAGACTTGTTAATCTCCAGATGATGATTGGTAATGTATTTCACAAAGTTGGTCAATTGCCTCTGGAGACCGACAGCTGTCTGATCCAGTAGGATGACATCGTCAGCATAAAGCAGTCTTGAAATTTTACTCTTGCCTAGTTGTGGAGGAAAGGATCGTACTTCGTGTTCTGAATCTTTGTAGTCTGCTCATACTATAGGCCATCTGTGTACTCTAACTCCACCAATGTTTAATGTACACTCTGTTCATTCTATAGTCCCCCTGTGTACTCTTACTCCACCAAAGTTAAATGTGTGCTCTGTTCATACTATAGGCCCTCTGTGTACTCTTAGTCTCCAATGTTTAATGCATACTCAGCTTATTCTATAGGCCGTCTGTGTACTCATACTCCACCAATGTTAAATGTGTGCTCTGTTAATTGTATAGGCCCTCTGTGTACACTTACTCCACCAATGTTAAATGTGTGCTCTGTTCATTCTATAGGCCCTCTGTGTACCCTTACTACACCAATGTGTAATGTACACTCTGTTCATTCTATTGGCCCTCTGTGTACTCGTACTACACCAATGTTAAATGTGTGCTCTGTTAATTCTATAGGCCCTCTGTGTACTCTTACTCCACCAATGTTAAATGTGTGCTCTGTTCATTCTATAGGCCCTCTGTGTACCCTTACTACACCAATGTGTAATGTACACTCTGTTCACTCTATAGGCCCTCGGTGTACTCGTACTCCACCAATGTTTAATGTATGTTCTGATCATTCTATAGGCCCTCTGTGTACTCTTACTCTCCAATGTTTAATGTATGGTCTGTTCATTCTATAGGCCATCTGTGTACTCTTACTCCACCAATGTGTAATGTACACTCTGTTCACTCTATAGGCCATCTGTGTACTCTTACTCCACCAATGTTTAATGTATGTTCTGATCATTCTATAGGCCCTCTGTGTACTCTTACTCCACCAATGTTTAATGTATGCTCTGTTCATTCTATAGGCCCTCTGTGTACTCTTACTCCACCGATGTTTAATGTATGCTCTGTACATTCTATAGGCCCTCTGTGTACTCTTACTACACCAATGCTTAATTTACACTCTGTTAATTCTATAGACGTTCTGTGTACTCTTACTACACCAATGTGTAATGTACACTCTGTTAATTCTATAGGCCCTCTGTGTACTCTTACTCCATTGATGTTTAATGTATGCTCTGTTCATTCTATAGGCTCTATGTGTACTCTTACTACTCCAATGCATAATGTACACTCTGTTCATTTTATAGGCCCTCTGTGTACTCTTACTCCACCAATGTTAAATGTGTGCTCTGTTCATTCTATAGGCCCTCTGTGTACTCTTACTACACCAATGTGTAATGTACACTCTGTTAATTCTATAGGCCCTCTGTGTACTCTTACTCCACCGATGTTTAATGTATGCTCTGTACATTCTATAGGCCCTCTGTGTACTCTTACTACACCAATGCTTAATTTACACTCTGTTAATTCTATAGACGTTCTGTGTACTCTTACTACACCAATGTGTAATGTACACTCTGTTAATTCTATAGGCCCTCTGTGTACTCTTACTCCATTGATGTTTAATGTATGCTCTGTTCATTCTATAGGCTCTATGTGTACTCTTACTACTCCAATGCATAATGTACACTCTGTTCATTCTATAGGCCCTCTGTGTACTCTTACTCCACCAATGTTAAATGTGTGCTCTGTTCATTCTATAGGCCCTCTGTGTACTCTTACTACGCCAATGTGTAATGTACACTCTGTTAATTCTATAGGCCCTCTGTGTACTCTTACTCCACCAATGTTTAATGTACACTCTGTTCATTCTATAGGCCCTCTGTGCACTCTTACACCACCAATAGTCAATGTATATTCTTTTTTTTTTATATTTCCTCACACCATAATAGTATCGACCCTCGGTTTTCTCTTCAGTCACTGCTGTCAGATGTATGCTCTGTTGTGCTCATTAGCCCTCAGTGCACTTGTGCATTGGCGAGGCTTCGAGTGTGCTGCAGCCTCTCCTTATGTATTCTGTGAAGGCGCATTATATAGCGCTTGCATCCAGTCCTATTGTCTGAAGTTGCCCCATAGACATGTTGCAATCCTACAGCCCCACTAGAAACACTGGGGCATGCATGGAACAGCCATATGGAACATGCTTTGAGCATGAGTTCATCTTATCAGGTGTATGTGAGAAGGTTCCATGCAAAGCGCTTTGGATAAAAGTACTATATATAACACGCTCTTATTAAAGCGCTGTTGATTTACGCTTTGCTCTCTCAAAGTGCAATTCCTGGGCGGTGTGAGCGTCCTTCCCAGACCTTTACACCAATAGGATTAACTTATGTGAGTATGTGCACATGATGTGATAGTTGAAAGTTGATGTATATATAAACCAAATATAATAATCATTTTCATATAAAATAATGGTAATATCGGAATGTATTGTGTATTATCTGTGTCGTCCATGGCTACACCAGTGCTGGATGTATAAAAGGCAGAGTGCGCGCAGCAGCGGTACTCACGGTTGGAGAATCTGACATAGCGCCGCAGGGTCTCTGGGGAGAGAAGGGGAGCTCAGGTCAGAAGACATGCACGTGGCACTTCATGGCACTTCTGCGCACGCGTGGGTGTTCATTGCTTACACATCCCGCGAGAACATGACAGTGAGGGATTGACCAATAGGAAGTCACCCCCCCCCCATGGTGTGCCTGCACCCTCCATCAATACACTTTGAGCTCTTTCAATCTCTGGAAACTACAACCTCCACAGCATCAGAAACACGAAAAGCGAAGTCTGCGAAGTTAGGGGTGAATTCAGGGGCTACGATGATGGCAGTGACCCGACGAGTAAACACAGATGGGTCCCAACCCCACAGGGCCAATTAAAACAGGGGGCGAGAAAGAGAGAGGCGGGGTGACATTCTAGTATTGGTCAGAAAGCAGTGAACTTTAGAGCAAGTTCAACTACTTATCACCCCCAAAGCTGTGAAAACAGAAGCTCCAATGGGCTCTACCTTAGGGGGATGCATTGGGGGTTCCTAATGTGGGCCTCGATGGGGAACGATCCTATCACTGCCACCCCTGGGAACAGCGCCTGTGCTCTTCAGAGTGTGTCCTCCAGACTTCTACTGCGACTGGCAGACCCCATCTCTCTAATATGTGTTTGAGAGGCATCAGGTGATCCAGTGTGAAATGCCTGCCAAAGACCCCAAACCCAAAGGGTGCTCTGAGGTGAGAGGCACACAGTGGTGCTGCCTGCCCAAGACCCCAAACCCAAAGGGTGCTCTGAGGTGAGAGGCACACAGTGGTGCTGCCTGCCCAAACCCCGAAACACAAAGGGTGCTCTGAGGTGAGAGGCACACAGTGGTGCTGCCTGCCCAAGACCCCACACTTGAAGGATATTCTGAGGTGACAGGCACACAGTGGTGCTGCCTGCCCAAGACCCCACACCCAAAGGGTGCTCTGAGGTGAGAGGCACACAGTGGTGCTGCCTGCCCAAACCCCGAAACACAAAGGGTGCTCTGAGGTGAGAGGCACACAGTGGTGCTGCCTGCCCAAGACCCCACACTTGAAGGATATTCTGAGGTGACAGGCACACAGTGGTGCTGCCTGCCCAAGACCCCACACCCAAAGGGTGCTCTGAGGTGAGAGGCACACAGTGGTGCTGCCTGCCCAAACCCCGAAACACAAAATGTGCTCTGAGGTGAGAGGCACACAGTGGTGCTGCCTGCCCAAGACCCCACACTTGAAGGATATTCTGAGGTGACAGGCACACAGTGGTGCTGCCTGCCCAAACCCCCAAACCCAAAGGGTGCTCTGAGGTGAGAGGCACACAGTGGTGCTGCCTGCCCAAACCCCCAAACCCAAAGGGTGCTCTGAGGTGAGAGGCACACAGTGGTGCTGCCTGCCCTCTGGGGAGATCAGCAAAGAAATCTACCCTGGCACCTGCATGAAGTCCCTTCCCCGCGGTTGGCTGCTGGAGCTCCACTCCATGAAGCCATTGGCTTCTCACTATTCCCTTATTGTGAAGACTTTCTAGGTCCAGGACCAGCACCCTTTCCAGAGGTTGGCCTCTACCTCCCAGACCCCTTGAAGCCAAGGATTATCACTGGGCCCTAATTACTGAGGCTTTCTACGTCCAGGACCCGCACCCTTTCCAGAGGTTGGCCTCTACCTCCCAGCCCCCTTGAAGCCAAAGATTATCACTGGGCCCTAATTACTGAGGCTTTCTACGTCCAGGACCCGCACCCTTTCCAGAGGTTGGCCTCTACCTCCCAGCCCCCTTGAAGCCAAGGATTATCACTGGGCCCTAATTACTGAGGCTTTCTACGTCCAGGACCCGCACCCTTTCCAGAGGTTGGCCTCTACCTCCCAGCCCCCTTGAAGCCGAGGATTATCACCGGGCCCTAATTACTGAGGCTTTCTACGTCCAGGACCCGCACTCTTTCCAGAGGTTGGCCTCTACCTCCCAGCCCCCTTGAAGCCAAGGATTCTCACCGGGCCCTAATTACTGAGGCTTTCTATGTCCAGGACCTGCACCCTTTCCAGAGGTTGGCCACCACCTCCCAGCTCCCTTGAAGCCGAGGATTATCACCGGGCCCTAATTACTGAGGCTTTCTACGTCCAGGACCCGCACTCTTTCCAGAGGTTGGCCTCTACCTCCCAGCTCCCTTGAAGCCGAGGATTATCACCGGGCCCTAATTACTGAGGCTTTCTACGTCCAGGACCCGCACTCTTTCCAGAGGTTGGCCTCTACCTCCCAGCCCCCTTGAAGCCAAGGATTCTCACCGGGCCCTAATTACTGAGGCTTTCTACGTCCAGGACCCGCACCCTTTCCAGAGGTTGGCCACCACCTCCCAGCTCCCTTGAAGCCGAGGATTATCACCGGGCCCTAATTACTGAGGCTTTCTACGTCCAGGACCCGCACTCTTTCCAGAGGTTGGCCTCTACCTCCCAGCCCCCTTGAAGCCAAGGATTATCACCGGGCCCTAATTACTGAGGCTTTCTATGTCCAGGACCTGCACCCTTTCCAGAGGTTGGCCACCACCTCCCAGCTCCCTTGAAGCCGAGGATTATCACCGGGCCCTAATTACTGAGGCTTTCTACGTCCAGGACCCGCACCCTTTCCAGAGGTTGGCCACCACCTCCCAGCTCCCTTGAAGCCGAGGATTATCACCGGGCCCTAATTACTGAAGCTTTCTACGTCCAGGACCCGCACTCTTTCCAGAGGTTGGCCTCTACCTCCCAGCCCCCTTGAAGCCAAGGATTCTCACCGGGCCCTAATTACTGAGGCTTTCTATGTCCAGGACCTGCACCCTTTCCAGAGGTTGGCCACCACGTCCCAGCCCCCTTGAAGCCAAGGATTCTCACCGGGCCCTAATTACTGAGGCTTTCTACGTCCAGGACCTGCACCCTTTCCAGAGGTTGGCCACCACCTCCCAGCCCCCTTGAAGCCGATGGCTTCTTGCTAGGCCTGATTATGAACGTTTAGTGGGACAGGGACCATCGCCCTTTCCCATGATTGTGCAAACTCCCATTGATGGATTTTCAATGGGTCCTGTCCTTGAGGCCTTTCTGGGAGCGGGGCTGTGCCTCATCCCGGCCTTTCCTCATGCGCCACTAGAAAGACTTCCCTAAGCATAAGGCCAGGGGCGTTGCTAGGGGGGGGCTAAGGGGGCTATAGCCCCTGATCTTTTGGTTGTAGCCCCGGATAGAATCTCAGGAGCTACAGCCAAAACACTAGCTAGCCCCCAGTCCCAACAGTTCCGACATCAGCTTAGCCCGGGGTCTTTTCCAGACCTAGCAACTCCCCTGCATAAGGCATCTTCACAAGACATTGATTTCACATAGACATGTGTGTAACAACATGTTCAATGATGATACACCTGACTCACCATTGTAGGCTTCTGCGGTTCCTGGATTTTGCACTAGAGAAAGAGGAGGGCATTCATGTCAGTCGAGTCCCAGGCGCACACATATCACTCTGCATCTGAACTCCATTTCAAGACAAGGCTTAATGAATAAAGCATATCAGAACCTGTGGGGTGTCCTTCATCGCCTCTGCTAATTGTGCTAGGGCAGGGCCTTGGATAGGGCAGGATAGGGCAGGTTCGTGCATAGGGCAGGGTCTTGCATAGGGCAGGGTCTTGGATAGGGCAGGATAGAGCAGGTTCGTGCATAGGGCAGGGTCTTGCATAGGGCAGGGTCTTGCAGAGGGCAGGTTCTTGCATAGGGCAGGGTCTTGCATAGGGCAGGGTCTTGGATAGGGCAGGGTCTTGATTAGGGCAGGGTCTTGGATAGGGCTGGTTCTTGCATAGGGCAGGTTCTTGCATAGGGCAGGGTCTTGCGTAGGGCAGGGTCTTGCATAGGGCAGGGTCTTGGATAGGGCAGGTTCTTGCATAGGGCAGGGTCTTGCATAGGGCAGGGCCTTGGATAGGGCAGGATAGGGCAGGTTCGTGCAGGGTCTTGCATAGGGCAGGGTCTTGCAGAGGGCAGGTTCTTGCCTAGGGCAGGGTCCTGCATAGGGCAGGGTCTTGGATAGGGCAGGGTCTTGATTAGGGCAGGGTCTTGGATAGGGCTGGTTCTTGCATAGGGCAGGTTCTTGCATAGGGCAGGGTCTTGCGTAGGGCAGGGTCTTGCATAGGGCAGGGTCTTGGATAGGGCAGGTTCTTGCATAGGCCAGGGCCTTAGATAGGGCAGGATAGGGCAGGTTCGTGCAGGGTCTTGCATAGGGCAGGGTCTTGCAGAGGGCAGGTTCTTGCATAGGGCAGGGTCTTGCATAGGGCAGGGTCTTGGATAGGGCAGGGTCTTGATTAGGGCAGGGCCTTGGATAGGGCTGGTTCTTGCATAGGACAGGTTCTTGCATAGGGCAGGGTCTTGCTTAGGGCAGGGTCTTGCATAGGGCAGGGTCTTGGATAGGGCAGGATAGGGCAGGTTCTTGCATAGGGCAGGGTCTTGCATAGGGCAGGGTCTTGGATAGGGCAGGATAGGGCAGGGTCTTGATTAGGGCAGGACCTTGGATAGGGCTCGTTCTTGCATAGGGCAGGGTCTTGCATAGGGCAGGGTCTTGCATAGGGCAGGGTCTTGGATAGGGCAGGATAGGGCAGGTGCTTGCATAGGGCAGGGTCTTGGATAGGGCAGGGTCTTGGATAGGGCAGGGCCTTGGATAGGGCTGGTTCTTGCATAGGGCAGGTTCTTGCATAGGGCAGGGTCTTGCATAGGGCAGGGTCTTGGATAGGGCAGGATAGGGCAGGTTCTTGCATAGGGCAGGGTCTTGCATAAGGCAGGTTCTTGCATAGCGCTGGTTCTTGCATAGGGCAGGGTCTTGCATAGGGCAGGGTCTTGCATAGGGCAGGGTCTTGGATAGGGCAGGATAGGGTAAGGTCTTGGTAGGGCAGGGTCTTGGTAGGGCAGGGCCTTGGATAGGGCAGGATAGGGCAAGGTCTTGGATGGGGCAGGTACTTGTATAGGGCATGTTCTTGCATAGGGCAGGGTCTTGCATAGGGAAGGGTCTTGCAAAGGGCAGGTTCTTGCATAGGGCAGGATAGGGCAAGGTCTTGGATGGGGCAGGTTCGTGTATATGGCAGGTTCTTGCATAGGGCAGGGTCTTGCATAGGGAAGGGTCTTGCATAGGGCAGGTTCTTGCATAGGGCAGGGTCTTGGATAGGGCAGGATAGGGCAAGGTCTTGGATAGGGCAGGGCCTTGGATAGGGCTGGTTCTTGCATAGGGCAAGTTCTTGCATAGGGCAGGGTCTTGCATAGGGCAGGGTCTTGCATAGGGCAGGGTCTTGGATAGGGCAGGATAGGGCAAGTTCTTGCATAGGGCAGGGTCTTGCATAGGGCAGGGTCTTGCATAGGGCAGGGTCTTGGATAGGGCAGGATAGGGCAGGTTCTTGCATAGGGCAGGGTCTTGGATAGGGCAGGATAGGGCAGGTTCTTGCATAGGGCAGGGTCTTGCATAGGGCAGGGCCTTGGATAGGGCAGGATAGGGCAGGTTCGCGCAGGGTTTTGCATAGGGCAGGGTCTTGCAGAGGGCAGGTTCTTGCATTGGGCAGGGTCTTGCATAGGGCAGGGTCTTGGATAGGGCAGGGTCTTGATTAGGGCAGGGCCTTGGATAAGGCTGGTTCTTGCATAGGGCAGGTTCTTGCATAGGACAGGGTCTTGCGTAGGGCAGGGTCTTGCATTGGGCAGGGTCTTTGATAGGGCAGGATAGGGCAGGTTCTTGCATAGGGCAGGGTCTTGCATAGGGCAGGGTCTTGGATAGGGCAGGATAGGGCAGGGTCTTGATTAGGGCAGGGCCTTGGATAGGGCTGGTTCTTGCATAGGGCAAGTTCTTGCATAGGGCAGGGTCTTGCATAGGGCAGGGTCTTGGATAGGGCAGGATAGGGCAGGTTCTTGCATAGGGCTCGGTCTTGCATAGGGCAGGTTCTTGCATAGCGCAGGTACTTGCATACGGCAGGGTCTTGGATAGGGCAGGATAGGGCAAGGTCTTGGTAGGGCAGGGCCTTGCATAGAGCAGGATAGGGCAAGGTCTTGGATAGGGCAGGGCCTTGGATAGGGCAGGATAGGGCAGGTTCTTGCATAGGGCAGGGTCTTACATAGGGCAGGGTCTTGGATAGGGCAGGATCTTGGATAGGGACCTCTCCCAACCTAGGGCAGGTGGCTTGCTGGGTACTTTACCAAAGCCAGCAATGCCGCAGGGGCAGGGTGAAAGATTTGGGAGGGTCTCAGTCTCTGCCTCCCCTTTACTTGCTTGTTGCTCCAGGATACCACGATCAATCACCCAAAGCTGGCCACGCCCCTTTCTGGCCAGTGCTCGCGCTTTATCTTTACAGGAATTGGACTTCCGGAAATCCCTGTGGTAGAAACCAAACTACGTGACCCACAAGAGAGAGGCGGCAAGAGAACCTGCTTACAGTGCAGTAAGACACTCCACTGCGGCAACAATACAACTGCACGCCAAACGAGCAGTCTGGAGCGAAGCCATCCAGAATGGCTAGTGGGCCTGAGCTGCAGAAGGGGACCGGGGTCAAAGGACCTTTTAAAGACGTGTACCGCTATAATCCAGCCACTGGGTAAAAACAGAAAACAGGCATAGGTCTGTTCCTAGAGCCAGGAGAGGGCTGTAACCAAAGTAAAAGAACACTAATAAAGGGGATTGAATGGGTGGCATAGTGGGGGTTCGGGGGTGGATCACGAGAGCAGTCATAGGAAGGACGGTGAACCAGAGACTGTGGGAGGGATTGTTACAGGTGTGTTATTGTCTGTTAGAGCGATGTGCCTGTGTATGAGAGTGTGTGCATGGGTGCTGTAGTGTGTGAGGGAGGTTTAGATAAACAGTAGGTGGATAAGTGAGTGAGAGTGAAAGGGGTGATTGCAAGTGGACATAGAGGAAGAGAGGAGACTAGAGATGTGGATGGTAGAGTGTGGAGTGTAGAGGGAAGGAAGAGAAGAAAGTAGAGTAAAGGGGAGAAGAGCAGAGTGTGAATAGTAGAGTGGAAAGGAGTGCCTACGGGAGACGAGAGAGTCATTGAGAACCAGAGTCCCCGGGACACAGTTAGGATACGATCTCTTCTAGAAGAATTCAAGAATTACCAATCTCTAGTTGCCAGGCAAGAGGATAGGGAAACCTGGACTAGGGAGGTGGAAAGGCCACGGGAGACGAGAGAGTCATTGAGAACCAGAGACCCTGGGACACAGTTAGGATAGGTTCTCTTCTAGAAGAATTCAAGAATTACCAATCTCTAGTTGCCAGGCAAGAGGATAGGGAAACCTGGACTAGGGAGGTGGAAAGGCCACGGGAGACGAGAGAGTCATTGAGAACCAGAGACCCTGGGACACAGTTAGGATAGGTTCTCTTCTAGAAGAATTCAAGAATTACCAATCTCTAGTTGCCAGGCAAGAGGATAGGGAAACCTGGACTAGGGAGGTGGAAAGGCCACGGGAGACGAGAGAGTCATTGAGAACCAGAGACCCTGGGACACAGTTAGGATAGGTTCTCTTCTAGAAGAATTCAAGAATTACCAATCTCTAGTTGCCAGGCAAGAGGATAGGGAAACCTGGACTAGGGAGGTGGAAAGGCCACGGGAGACGAGAGAGTCATTGAGAACCAGAGACCCTGGGACACAGTTAGGATAGGTTCTCTTCTAGAAGAATTCAAGAATTACCAATCTCTAGTTGCCAGGCCAGGAGGATAGGGAAACCTGGACAAGGGAGGTGGAGAGCCTACGGGAGATGAGAGAGTCATTGAGAACCAGAGACCCCAGGACACAGTTAGGATGCGTTCTCTTCTAGAAGAATTCAGGAGTTACCAATCTCTATTTGCCAGGCGAGGAGGATAGGGAAACCTGGACTAGGGAGTTGGAAAGCCTACGGGAGACGAGAGAGTCATTAAGAACCAGAGTCCCTGGGACACAGTTAGGATATGTTCTCTTCTAGAAGAATTCAGGAGTTACCAATCTCTAGCTGCCAGGCAAGGAGGATAGGGAAACCTGGACTAGGGAGGTGGAAAGCCTACGGGAGACGAGAGAGTCATTGAGAACCAGAGACCCCGGGACACAGCTAGGATACATTCTCTTCTAGAAGAATTCAGGAGTTACCAATTTCTAGTTGCCAGGCGAGGAGGATAGGAAAACCTGGACTAGGGAGGTGGAAACCCTACGGGAGACGAGAGAGTCATTGAAAACCAGCGGCCCCGGGACACAGCATACGTTCTCTTCTATAAGAATTCAGGAGTTACCAATCTCTAGTTGCCAGGCGAGGAGGATAGGCAAACCTGCACTAGGGACGTGGAAAGTCTACGGGAGACGAGAGAGTCATTGAGATCCAGAGACCCCGGGACACAGTTAGGATATGTTCTCTTCTAGAAGAATTCAGGAGTTACCAATCTCTATTTGCCAGGCAAGGAGGATAGGGAAACCTGGACTAGGCAGGTGGAAAGCCTACTGGAGACGAGAGAGTCATTGAGAACCAGAGTCCCCGGGACACAGTTAGGATACGATCTCTTCTAGAAGAATTCAGGAGTAACCAATCTCTATTTGCCAGGTGAGAAGGATAGGGAAACCTGGACTAGCGAGGTGGAAAGGCCACGGGAGACGAGAGAGTCATTGAGAACCAGAGACCCTGGGACACAGTTAGGATA
Organism: Ambystoma mexicanum; assembly: GCF_040938575.1. NCBI lineage: Eukaryota > Metazoa > Chordata > Amphibia > Caudata > Ambystomatidae > Ambystoma > Ambystoma mexicanum. Next base: position 1,680,117,860 of record NC_090937.1, read on the forward strand.
GGTTCTCTTCTAGAAGAATTCAAGAATTACCAATCTCTAGTTGCCAGGCAAGGAGGATAGGGAAACCTGGACTAGGGAGGTGGAAAGTCTACGGGAGACGAGAGAGTCATTGAGAACCAGAGACCCCAGGACACAGTTAGGATATGTTCTCTTCTAGAAGAATTCAGGAGTTACCAATCTCTAGTTGCCAGGCAAGGAGGATAGGGAAACCTGGACTAGGGAGGTGGAAAGGCCACGGGAGACGAGAGGACGATTGGGAACTATCTCTCTCTCTCTCTATCATAATAACTGTCCAACCACCTGCTTATTTACATGCAGCGAAGACAAACTTATGAGCAGACAGGTGCTGTACAAGAACACTTACCCTACCTTGCCTTGCCTTACCTTACCTTGCATCATGCATTACAAGGAAGCGGCAAAGCTATACCACACAGTGAATTGACAGCAGATAGTGAAGTGACATCATGAAACGAACTGCTGTGAACTGACAGTGAGCAGTGAAATAACAGTAGATAGTGAAGTGACATCAACAGTATTGCAAGTAGTGATGCACAGCAAGCAGTGAAATGACAGCAGGGTGGTGTGGGGGGCCACAGCTGACATCCGAATTATAAAGTCACAGACAGCCATTAGAACATGAAGTTCTCGTATGAAATGGAACACTTACCTCTGAAGTGGAAGAAGGTCTCTGAGGAGGCAAAAGAGAGATCAGATCAGATCAGCCATACCTTACACCAGGTAAAAGCACGGCCATTACTGCATGTCCACAGGTGCACGGATCACCACGTCTTACACCAGGTAAAAGCACGGCCATTACTGCATGTCCACAGGTGCACGGATCACCACGCCATACACCAGGTAAAAGCACAGCCATTACTGCATGTTCACAGGTGCATGGATCACCACGTCTTACACCAGGTTAAAGCACGGCCATTACTGCATGTCCACAGGTGCTGTTAGGCAGAATCCCCTGCAGTACCCTTTGGGAGCACTACATGCAATTAAGACTACAAGTGTAAGCACAATTTCACCTTTGGTACAAGTCTGCACTACACAGTAAAGTGGTAGCGATGGCTGAGCAGCCAGACTTATCTCAAGGGTTTAAGTGAGCAGTAGAACAAGTTACACAAAGGACCAACCAATACAGTGATTCAAACAAACACTTACTCAAGGTTTCTTGGTAAAAGAATATACATTTATTTACTCAGTCAGTTTGAAAACATTACACGAGCAAGAGCATCTCAATATCATATACTAATAAACCACAAATACACAACCTGTAAGTAAATTAACAAGTTTAGCTACCCTGAAGTGGGAGCAAAATGGCACTTCAGAAAATTAATAAAGAGGTAAAAAGACAAGGTTATAAGAATAGACAGCCCAAATACATTCATAGGCAGGGCAAAGGGTTTCAGTTAACCACAACCAGCAATTCTTCTCAATAGGCCTAGGCCAAAGTCAATGGTTCAGAGTCTTTGTATAGGACAGCACAGTTCTGGTAGTAACGGTTAAATCTTTGCCGCAGAGTTTAGAAGAATTTGGCTAGGCGAAAAGTTTGACGAATGTTTAGGGAAGGAGAAGCCTTCAAGGTTGAGGAAAGAGCTACAAACTTTCGCGATGGCCGAAAAGATTTCCAGACCGCGTTTGCACAGTACCTTGTTAATGAGGAAGAGCTGTAGCTGAGGCAGTTGTTCCTGGCAGTTCAAGCAGATCTCGCTGTTCCTGTGCTTCAGTCATTGAGACAAGAAGGAGGATGTCAGGAGGTTCCTGCACTGCCATCGGAAGAGGCCACAAGCTTGGCAAAATGTCAATTTAAGGTGTGAGTGCATTAAAGACCACAAACTGGTATCCTTCTCACTGGCTATCTGGTTTTCAACAGCACTCTGATGAAAATTCGACCAGATGGGGACGGTGTCTAGGTGGCTTGCGAGTTGGTTGTTCCCATCAAACTCAAGGGAAGAAGTTAACCTTGAAGGGCTTCTCTGTCGATTGGAATTTCAGGCAATTCGGACCTGCAGCAGGGCTTCACCGGTCATCTAGGAGTTGCAGCAGTCCTCTTCCTTCAGCTCATCTTCGGTTCTTTCGTTGCAGTGGTCGACTCTGCTGTCCAAGTCCCAGAGACCTGCTTTTAAACCGTTTTCCCGCATTCATTCCAGCCTGGCCGTCACTCACACAGCAGGGTGGCTGACCTTGCCGGACAGTCAGCCTGCCAATCATGCCAGAGTGCATTCAGGTCTCCTAGGAGACTAAGCACAGGGAGTTTCTGGCACCTCCCTCACATCCTGTCCACCCGAGACACTCTGGCGCCAGAGGAGGGCTTCAGCACTGAAGCCCGCCAAAGGCCAACGAACAAAGGGACCAAACCTGGTTTGCCGCACAGAGACAAACACAAGAAGGACCTTTCCTAAAAGAAATAGCGAAAAAAAGATGACCAGAGTCTGTTTTTACAGATAGGTCTTGGGCGCCATATTGAAAAACATGGCTGACCCGATTTTTAGCTACCGTTGTTAGCGGTCGGGAAGAATCACGATAGTTGATCTAAACCACTGCCACCAACCATTTAAAGTAGGAAAGAGTCACATTTTACTGTTGCATGAGTGTTTTGACTCAGGGGATGTTAGGCAACCCCTCCAGCACTCTATAGGAAGATAGTGTGTGCTCGGTCAGGACATTTAAAGGGACTAGTAAAGTCAATTTAACTGTACAAGCTCTGGGAGACGGTAGTCAGTCCCAGAATAGGTATTTAAACCTTGGGGAGTCTGAAAGACGTCCAATGGTCGAAGTGCAGGAAGAGAAGTAGTGGAACTATGTTCCCTACTGGCTTGCCCCCGCTCCCCACATACCTCATCGCCAAGCCCCCTCCCATTCACAATAAAAAACCCAAAACACATGTGCCCGCTGTTTAAGGGCACGTCCTGTGCACTGCACTGAAAGTGCAAGATTCAACTTCTTCCTACACTGTGATTTTAAAACGAAACCATTCCGGAATGGTTTCTTTTTGAAATAAAAGTATAGGAACGGTAAAACTTAATTAAAAGAAGTAGAGGAGCACCGCTCCCGATCGCTCCCGCCCACTTCGACCACTGAAGACGTCCCTGTGCCACTGCACTAAAGGTGCTGTGTGACACATAGAAAAAGATGATGCCTATGGAGTTGTGTTAAAACTCCATAACCAAAGAACACAAATGTAAAACACACATCAAAATACATGAAAGAGTGGGGAAAAAAGTTTCACACTCTTTCCAGGTAAAAAATCAAATCCTAGAAATCCAGCAAAGTTGCTGGGGGTCAGGGAAATTAGCATATTTTGAGAATTCTCCCTAACAGAGCCCAAGGCAGTGGCAGGAGGACAGAGGGTGGTGGCAAGAGGGCAGAGGGTGGTGGCAGGAGGGCAGATGCGGTGGCAGGTGGGAAGAGGTTAGTGGCAGGATAGGCCAAGGCAGTGGCAGGAGGGCAGAGGGCGGGTGCAGGAGGGCAGGGGGTGGTGGCAGGAAAGCAGGGGTTGGTGGCAGGAGGGCAGAGGTTGGTGGCAGGAGGGCATAGGTTGGGGGCAGGAGAGGCCAAGCTGCTGGCAGGAGGGTAGAGGTTGCTGGCAGGAGGGCAGAGGGCGGTGGCAGGAGAGCCCAAGCTGTTGGTAGGAGAGCCCAAGCTGGTGGCAGGAGGGTCGAGTTTGCTGGCAGGAGGGCAGAGATTGATGGCCGGAGGGCAGAGGTTGGTGGTAGGAGAGCCCAAGCTGGTGGCAGGAGGGCAGAGGGTGGTGGCAGGAGGGCAGGGGTTGGTGGCAGGAGGGCAGAGGTTGGTGGCAGGAGAGCCCAAGCTAGTGGCAGGAGGGTCGAGTTTGCTGGCAGGAGGGCAGAGGGCGTTGGCAGGAGGGCAGGGGTTGGTGGCAGGAGGGCAGAGGTTGGTGGCAGGAGGGCATAGGTTGGGGGCAGGAGAGCCCAAGCTGGTGGCAGGAGGGTAGAGGTTGCTGGCAGGAGGGCAGAGGGCGGTGGCAGGAAAGCCCAAGCTGGTGGTAGGAGAGCCCAAGCTGGTGGCAGGAGGGTCGAGTTTGCTGGCAGGAGGGCAGAGATTGATGGCTGAAGGGCAGAAGTTGGTTGTAGGAGAGACCAAGCTGGTGGCAGGAGGGCAGAGGGTGGTGGCAGGAGGGCAGGGGTTGGTGGCAGGAGGGCAGAGGTTGGTGGCAGGAGAGCCCAAGCTGGTGGCAGGAGGGTCGAGTTTGCTGGCAGGAGGGCAGAGGGTGGCCGCAGGAGGGCAGGGGTTGGTGACAGGAGGGCAGAGGTTGGTGGCAGGAGGGCAGAGATTGATAGCAGGAGGGCAGAGGGTGGTGGCAGGAGGGTAGAGGTGGTGGCAGGAGGGCAGAGGTTGGTGGCAGGAGGGCAGAGGTTGGTGGCTGGGGGCAGAGGGTGGTGGCAGGAGAGCCCAAGCTGGTGGCAGGAGGGTCGAGTTTGTTGGCAGGAGGGCTGAGGGCGGTGGCAGGAGAGCCCAAGCTGGTGGCAGGAGGGCAGAGGGTGGGGGCAGGAGGGCAGGGGTTGGTGGCAGGAGGGCAGAGGTTGGTGGCAGGAGGGCATAGGTTGGTGGCAGGAGGGCAGAGGTTGGTGGCTGGAAAGCATTGGTTGGTGGCAGGAGGGCAGAGGTTGGTGGCAGGAGGGCAGAGGGCGGTGGCAGGAGGGCAGAGGGTGGTGGCAGGAGAGCCCAAGCTGGTGGCAGGAGGATCGAGTTTGCTGTCAGGAGGGCAGAGGGCGGTGGCAGGAGGGCATAGGGTGGTGGCAGTGGGGCAGAGGGTGGTAGCAGGAGAATATCAAGCGGTGCCCTGCTATTACACGTTATGCTGGAGACTCTGACGGACTTGGAGAGGATGGCAACCCCGACAGAAGACACTACAAAGACCAGCACTGCTTTCAGATCCGCCCTGGAGAGACTGGGAGAGACTGGGAGAGACTGGGAGTCGTGAACCTGCTGACCGAGGGTTATTCGGAGCTGCTGGAACTGGGGAGGGGCTTGCAGCTTCGTGGCTAGTACCATCTGTTTGCCCAGGATCTTGGCGTCTGCATTCTTTTGTGAACCCCACTGTTCTCTGCGGCATGACATATTCCTGGAGGTGAATCCGCTTTCATATACTGCTAGAAGGGAACAGAGCCCTCTAGCTGAGGCCTTGCTGGGGGTGCACAGAGTGGCAATGCACCCTCCTTCCGGTGCATGCACACTGCTCCGTGCACCCCATGCCTGCCTGTAAGCAATGCTGGGACAACCTGAAGGTCCCGGATATCCCCCTATAGCCCGTATGTGCACTCATCTGTAATGCAACACTCACCTCTGTAGCCCTCTGGGTCCAGATGTAGCATTTCTAAGGAGACAAAAGGGGTTTCGAGATCAGTGACTCACAGAGTAAGAATGTTATTGCATTCAGTTCATTTGCTCAGATTTTAAAGACAAACACAGCACGTGCTTCAAGGATCCTCAGGCACCCACTAGTAAAGTACACACTTGCCACTGTGTGCCATCTGCAAGGCTTGCCAGGGGTAGCGGAAGTGACACCACACGACCCTGGGCCTCTGATGACATCCCCGGAAGTGACATCACGGGAAGTGAGGGAAGACGACCTTTCACCCCTTGACAACACAGGCGATGGCATCACATAGTATTGTTTCTAAGTACACTACGAGTAATGTGGTGATGACGTCACTGCAGTGTGATGCACATTTCATGCCAGAATGGATCGTCTTAGGTATCATTCACATCAGTGCATATAGGCCCAGATCACCAGATCCCTGTGAATACAAGCAGACGTCCAAGGCCAAGCGATAATGATGTGTTATCATATACATCAGCTGGGGATATCTTCTGGCGCATTTTGGAAAAAGGAGTTGTTGATTCCTGAAAAACCTGTCTCTATGATTAATACAGGGAAAATCATTGGCTGGATAAATAACAATAAGACAGACAAAGTATCCAATCTTAATAGAACAAATCTGTTAAATATCTTTAAGAAGATCGCTCCCTCTACTCCGATCTATAACCACTGACGATAGTGATGCCATTTCTCTGCCAGTTCACAACAATCTCTGCATGGCATATAACTTCCATTTGGAGATGGCAGCAGAGTCATTAGGATTTAATCTGGTGACACTATCTAGGGCAACGAAGGCTGACATCTTCCTAGCTTATACGGAACCCATGACTATTCCAGTGGGACAAACAGTATATTCTGACTCGAATCAATCTAATAATTCTATACCAGTTCTGTCTTTGATTTCTAATTTGTTAAACAATGGACAGGACTGGTCTTGGCTACAGCCAGCCCTCAAGATGCTGGAGACCCTAAAACAGGGTTCAGGATGTTCATGACATGACTAACATTGAAGTTATTTCATGGAATACTTGTGGCAACGTACATTTTAATACATTTCTATGGAAGTATTCCATCAACACTCTCCCCGCGTATATTTATTCCAGGAAACTATGATTGTTGATAATTTAAGTATAGAGGTTTTCCATACATTCTCACATCCTGCTTTAAAAGGCATGGCGGGACGACCGAGTGGGGGCTTAACAATATTTAGGGTATAATCTTACAAACAGGGTTAGTGTAAAATCATGGAACCAGAGCCTTGAGGAGAAAGCCTGCAAACTCAAATCCCAAATGACATTTTTGGGAGTGAAGGTCTGCAGATTCTCTCTGTTGCCGATAAGGCGATATTATCTCGCAAATGTGAGCCCATTTTACTTTATGGCCTGGACATATGCACCCATGATATGAGCGTTGCTCTTAACATCATCCAGGGAAAGCTTTGGAAAGACATACTGGGTTTATTTATGGCAGTGCCCAACGCAGTTATTCGCCATGAGCGCTGCATTACATCACTTAAAGCAAGGTATATTTGGAAACAACTTTTCCTGTTTAGGAAAATAAGGGACCCTCCGAAGAACACTATTAGCCTGATTCATGGAATTATTTGCGTAAAAAATGCAGATTGTACAATAGCCGTAGATTGTAATTTGGGGTTTAATTGTAAATTAGTCTGTAGCAAGGATTGGCTCCTGGGTTTTACACTGGATATAGCGAATGATGTGCTGGAGCCAATTTTGCTGTTGAACCTTTATTAGAATCCTTTGAAAGTCCCGATTGAAAAGGTGAAGGAGAGCCTCAGTGAGATCCCAGTGGGGGAATGGTGTGAGAAGGGTTCTGGGAAATGTATTGTGCTGGGAGGTGATTTTTACTGTTTATGTGCTGAGGGCACCCAGTGGAACGATAGGGGGGCTATTCCTAAGATTCTCCACCCAAATCTTAGCCGGGGGTGCAGTGGGATATTTATTTGGAAGGATGGTATTTGGGGAAGTTGGACCACCCATGTAATTCGGAATCACCCGAGCATTCATGGAAGAGGGGCTTTCATAGCTCCAGGATTGATTTCTTCTACGTGGCTAATGGATGGAAACAAGTGTGTGGTAACCTGGCTCTTACAGATACTGACCTGGGGGACCATACCCCACTGGTTTTCATTCTGACTTTAGCCCACTTGGGTATTCACGTCAGGCCAGACCTTATGGGTCTTTCAGTGGGGAAACAAGGGAGATCAGTTAATTGGAATACTAAAACCATTAGTAGATTTAAAACTCTTCTAACAGACTACATAACAAAAGCTATACAATCTGATTTGGGAGATAGTTCCCATTTACGAGGGGAGAATCTTTACAACCACATTATACTTACTTGTGCCTATAAGATTAGTAAAGTGGGAGGCAATTCCATCAACAAATCTGAGAGTTTGAGGTGGGATACTAGAATTTATAACTCTAAAATCAACAAACAGCAGGGACTTGGTGACCCTCAAAAACCAGTCCTTATCAATGATGGAGTTTTTGGTTTTAAAAAGAAAGATCATTCTCAGACACAAAAACTTGGTTAAATCGCTTAGGATGGATCATTATCTGAATTCCCACCAGAACATGATGGGAAGTCTCTGTAAGGGTATGGATGGCAAATTCCGGACCACTGTCACTAGGACTTTAGATCCTTCTAAGGGCAGTCTAGACTGTCCAATCCAAGCGGAAGCTCGGATCACTTATTGTACAAACAAATTTGCATTGCCCTCTAAATTTTTAAAAGGGCCAGGTACTGATTTGGGATTTCCTGTTGTAGGAGGTTGTACTTGGGATCATGAGGACATTATATGGGCTATACACAAACTTAAGCCGTCCCGAGCCCCCGGCCCAGATGGCATTCCGTATTTTGTTATTAAGGCCACCCCATAGCTGTGGGTAACCTCCTGAAACCTGTATTCAATTACATCTTCGAGACCAACATGGTCCCGGCTCCTTGGGTTCAATCTATTATTGTGCCCAAATATAAGAAGGGCGATATCTTAAACCCTAGTAACTATAGACCTATAGCGCTCATTGACGCGGCTAGTAAGGTTTTTGCCATTTTGCTCTTAAGAGATCTTAATAATGTGGTCAGGCATAATTTCCTTCTTAGCAAATTTCAAGCAGGTTTCAGGGAATAGCTGGGAACCAACTTGATTGCGACAGTTTTGGCACATTTAAGAGATTTGGTACATCAGTCCAATATAGGAGATGTGTTTATAGCATCATCGGACCTCTCAGATGCTTTTGATGGAGTAATAAGATTGAGACTGTGGTCCAAGTTGCTAGCTATGAAGACCCCGCGTCAGATTGTCCAGATCCTTGCCCTACTCCATACCAATACAACCATTAGGGTCCGCCTGACCAAGGAGTGGACCTTGTTTTAGGAAATTGCCACATATGTAGGGGTTTAGCAGGGCTGTTCACTGGCGCCAATTCTCTTCAACCTGTACATGTGTGATGCGGAGGGAGTCTGGCAGGGACTTTCCATCGCACCGGCCAGGTTGGGGAGGATGGCGATCGAGTGGATGGCCTTTGCATACGACTTTATTCTTCTGGATCGTACCCCTCGTGGCCTCAGGAGGAAAATGCATCTTTTTTACCTCTACGAGGTAGCTAACAATCTCTTGCCAAATGCATCTAAATCTCAGATAATGGTCTTTACTAAAAGAAGCAAGAGCCAGATCTATGAGTGGACCACGGGTGATGAATCAGTGGATCAGGTCCAGGACTTTACCTATTTGGGGTATAATCTTACAAACAGGGTTAGTGTAAAATCATGGAACCAGAGCCTTGAGGAGAAAGCCTGCAAACTCAAATCCCAAATGACATTTTTGGGAGTGAAGGTCTGCAGATTCTCTCTGTTTCCGATAAGGCGATATTATCTCGCAAATGTGAGCCCATTTTACTTTATGGCCTGGACATATGCACCCATGATATGAGCGTTGCTCTTAACATCATCCAGGGAAAGCTTTGGAAAGACATACTGGGTTTATTTATGGCAGTGCCCAACGCAGTTATTCGCCATGAGCGCTGCATTATATCACTTAAAGCAAGGTATATTTGGAAACAACTTTCCCTGTTTAGGAAAATAAGGGACCCTCCGAAGAATACTATTAGCCTGATTCATGGAATTATTTGCGTAAAAAATGCAGATTTGAGTGCCTTTCTGCCCGAAAATTCCTGTTTGAAGTATGGGGATTTTTGGGCAGAAAGGCACGCAAATCTGCGTTTTTCATGCAAATAATTCCATGAATCAGGCTGTCTGTATGAAATACTAGGAGAGGTCGTGAGTTCAGATTCGGTTCTATCCATGGAAAAGTTTTGCACCAAAATGAAGCTAATCTTACTTTCTCTTGGCTTAACCATAGAAGACCTTATTCAATGTCCGGGGATAGTGAAGAGGTTTCTCTTCAGGGCAGATTGGGTGGAAATACTACAATTCTGGCCATGCTTGGGAATGTTTTCCCCTTTATCTTCAGAGGTTTCCTTGTGATAGGGGAAGAACAAGTTATATGTGCTTTAGGCTCAATCACGTACCGACTCTCCAGAGGACACGGCACTGGGGAAATAAAGATGCGCCGGGGCCTAGTCTTCTTGACTTTCGATGTTGTTTCTGAGGAGATAACCACTTCCAAGAGACGATGGAGCATCTAGTGCTTATTTATTTATTTATGTATTTATTTATTTATTTATTTATGTATTCGAATTTGTAGAGTGCGCATCAGCTCGTGGGCATCATAGCACTTGTTACAGCCAGATTTCTTAGTTACAGAGAGATGCAGCAAGACATGATACAGTACACATATAGGAGGATGGTGCTTCTCTGTCCCTACGTGCATTTTGATATTTAAAGATAAGTTTGATAAAGATTCAGAGCTGGCAGTGAACCTTTTCTGGAGTAGATGTATGTGGGGGCTCAATATCTCCTTAATTGTGGCATTGAATGCATTTCTGTAAGAGGTAACCAAAGAACTGGAAATAATGGATGTGGTCATTTAGTGCTACCTAACAGATGCTGCAGCATGGCTTCAATGAACTCTGGTTAGCGTGATATAAGATCTGTTTATCATTTTTTGTATGCTGTGATGAACTTAACGTAACAGGCTAATGTTGATGTAATTGTTTTTTAATTCTAAATGTGAATGGATCATTCAGCAGCCAAGCCCATCTTGTAAAAGAGATCAAGGGGGAGAGAACTGTAACCTGCATTGCCTAAGGCAAGCAGACCAGCAAGAGAATCATTGTCCTTTTTTGAAATATCCATTTGGAAGAAGATGTAAGCTGTGTTAGAAGTCAAAGGACTGACCAGAGAAGTAGTTGTTGGTTAAAATCTCTCCATTTCTTATTCTAGTGTGGGGAGCTTGGAACATTGTATTATTAAGAGTTTTATCCTGGCAGGAGAGTAAACCAGGAAAGGAACACATTGCAGTTAGTCCTGGCAGGTGAGTATACCAGAAGAAGAACATTTAAAGTACTGTGGTTGTGGTGGAAAAGAAGTGTCAAATCCATCGTCTTATTTTTGATCAACTGTTGCAGAACCAAAAGTGATGCTGAACCATCCTGACTAAAGTGTTTCTTTTGAATTAGCCATACGGACTAAAGTGTTACTTACAAAGAAGAAGTGTGATGGTCTAAGAAGTGATTGGCATTTGGAGAAAAGAACATTTACATTTGGTTTCTAAATGTATGTTTGTTGAAAGAGACTTTTGATTTACTAAACAGGAGGTTGTGGAAACATTAACAATTATTTTGAAATGTGAGCAATGTGAGCAAAGCTTTGGAAGCGGGATAGTCACTTTATCACTAAAAGGAAATGTTGATTGGAAAAGACTTTGCATCCTACATTGAGCAGAACTTTCTTGAAACTGAAATGTGTTCCAGAGAATCCTGAATTGACACATGGATTCATGTTTGTAACTCTTGAGTTTGAATGTATATGTTATTTTGCAGAGTTGAAAGCGACAAACAATTGCTGTATAATGTTGTCGTGCATATGAGTCTGAAGTCAGATACTTTGTGGGCATTAGGTTTGTGGGGTAGGGACCTCCTTATTAGGATAGGGAAAGATATGTGTTTTTTTCTTCCTCCTTTTTATTTGATAAAATGACAACCTGTGAGAAAGCTATGCCTGTGTGTCCGTCTCCCATTTCTGACCCCTCACACCATTGTAGCCTGGAATTTATAGATATCTTCCATGTCTTGTTCATCATGATATAAATTCACGGTCTCTTCGTAGGTTTGATAACAGTTTGGTATATTGTATAAATCCATCACTGGGCCATCACTTGGAGGCCATGAGGGAGTTCCTCACTGGGACGGGAAACCCTGTTCCCGAAGGGGGAGTCTCTCTGTGTGAGGTCCCACTTCTCATGGACCCCTAGGGATGGTGTTGCGGAGGGGGCACACCGGCCTAGCCTTACAGCGGGGCTCCCCCTTGGGGAGAAGGAAACGATTCCCTCAAATGGTCACACAGCCCTCCTGTGTTCTTAGATCTCTGCTCCCTTGTTTCTCTTCTCCCTTGCCATGTTATTTTCCCCTGTGATTGTAAAGCACTGTGTTGCTTCCCGCAGCTGGGTCGGTGATCAATAAATGATAATGATAATAAATCCCAGGAGGCCTCCCACCCTAGCCTGAGAGGGGTCCCCATTCTCTCTTGCCAGGTTCAGATTACCAACGCTGTTGCACACACAGAGTTGTTGCGTTTCTTGGTGTATTGTCACACATGTGGCTTGTCATTCCTCTTTACACAGTCATGTGTTGGTGGGTCTTTTATCACGTCTTGGGTGTGGCCGGCGGCTGGTGTGGGAATGCCCACAGAGACGCGCCATGACTAGACGGAATAATCCCATTACTTTCGGGCTGGCACTGCTAGAATTCTCAGACATATCCGCACATGCTTAGTTCATGAAAGAGGGTCATACATATTCAAGTGTACATTTTACACAAAAGCAGGTCCTCCTCACCTGGTGCCTGTCCTGACCCCGGAACGGTGCCTTTGAAGAAAGAAGGAAAGGCAGGTTAGAGTTTAGTTTCACATAAAGGTATGATTTCTGTAAATTTAGAACATCTAGCTATTGGTTGGCCAGATAATAATGTCTTCTAGAGAGATTCTTTGTTCATAAAGCAGGGATGCACTATCATGCAGGCAACAAAGTGTATATCATTCATTCATCACCAGATATATAGTAGCTCTGAAAGCAAACAAAGTCACAGCCAATCAGATACATAGAGACCTTCCTTATCAGCAAGGATTGGCAGCCGACTGTCTTCCGATTCATGACCATTCCACTGCACTTACTGGAGCAGGGTGCCGATGAAATGCAGCGCATACCTCTGCGCCCCTGGGATGAAGTGCCTACCTAGGTGCTCCTGAGATGCCACACATACCTCTGCACCCCTAGGAAGAAGTGCCTACCTCGGTGCTTCTGAGATGCCACACATACCTCTGCACCCCTAGGAAGAAGTGCATACCTAGGTGCTTCTGAGATGCCACACATACCTCTGCACCCTTAGGAAGAAGTGCCTACCTAGGTGCTCCTGAGATGCCACACATACCTCTCGCCCTTAGGATGAAGTGCCTACCTAGGTGCTTCTGAGATGCCACACATACCTCTCGCCCTTAGGAAGAAGTGCCTACCTAGGTGCTCCTGAGATGCCACACATACCTCTGCGCCCCTAGGAAGAAGTGCCTACCTAGGTGCTCCTGAGATGCCACACATACCTCTGCACCCCTAGGATGAAGTGCCTACCTAGGTGCTCCTGAGATGCCACACATACCTCTGCACCCCTAGGATGAAGTGCCTACCTAGGTGCTCCTGAGATGCCACACATACCTCTGCGCCCCTAGGAAGAAGTGCCTACCTAGGTGCTCCTGAGATGCCACACATACCTCTCACCCTTAGGAAGAAGTGCCTACCTAGGTGCTTCTGAGATGCCACACATACCTCTGCACCCTTAGGAAGAAGTGCCTACCTAGGTGCTCCTGAGATGCCACACATACCTCTCGCCCTTAGGATGAAGTGCCTACCTAGGTGCTCCTGAGATGCCACACATACCTCTGCACCCCTAGGATGAAGTGCCTACCTAGGTGCTCCTGAGATGCCACACATACCTCTGCGCCCCTAGGAAGAAGTGCCTACCTAGGTGCTTCTGAGATGCCACACATACCTCTCGCCCTTAGGAAGAAGTGCCTACCTAGGTGCTCCTGAGATGCCACACATACCTCTGCGCCCCTAGGAAGAAGTGCCTACCTAGGTGCTCCTGAGATGCCACACATACCTCTCACCCTTAGGAGGAAGTGCCTACCTAGGTGCTCCTGAGATGCCACACATACCTCTGCACCCCTAGGATGAAGTGCCTACCTAGGTGCTCCTGAGATGCCACACATTCCTCTGCACCCCTAGGATGAAGTGCCTACCTAGGTGCTCCTGAGATGCCACACATACCTCTGCACCTCTAGGATGAAGTGCCTACCTAGGTGCTCCTGAGATGCCACACATACCTCTCGCCCTTAGGAAGAAGTTCCTGCCTAGGTGCTCCTGAGATGCCACACATACCTCTGCACCCCTAGGAAGAAGTGCCTACCTCGGTGCTTCTGAGATGCCACACATACCTCTGCACCCCTAGGAAGAAGTGCATACCTAGGTGCTTCTGAGATGCCACACATACCTCTGCACCCTTAGGAAGAAGTGCCTACCTAGGTGCTCCTGAGATGCCACACATACCTCTCGCCCTTAGGATGAAGTGCCTACCTAGGTGCTTCTGAGATGCCACACATACCTCTCGCCCTTAGGAAGAAGTGCCTACCTAGGTGCTCCTGAGATGCCACACATACCTCTGCGCCCCTAGGAAGAAGTGCCTACCTAGGTGCTTCTGAGATGCCACACATACCTCTGCACCCCTAGGATGAAGTGCCTACCTAGGTGCTTCTGAGATGCCACACATACCTCTCGCCCTTAGGAAGAAGTGCCTACCTAGGTGCTCCTGAGATGCCACACATACCTCTGCGCCCCTAGGAAGAAGTGCCTACCTAGGTGCTTCTGAGATGCCACACATACCTCTGCACCCCTAGGATGAAGTGCCTACCTAGGTGCTCCTGAGATGCCACACATACCTCTGCACCCCTAGGATGAAGTGCCTACCTAGGTGCTCCTGAGATGCCACACATACCTCTGCGCCCCTAGGAAGAAGTGCCTACCTAGGTGCTCCTGAGATGCCACACATACCTCTCACCCTTAGGAAGAAGTGCCTACCTAGGTGCTTCTGAGATGCCACACATACCTCTGCACCCTTAGGAAGAAGTGCCTACCTAGGTGCTCCTGAGATGCCACACATACCTCTCGCCCTTAGGATGAAGTGCCTACCTAGGTGCTCCTGAGATGCCACACATACCTCTCGCCCTTAGGAAGAAGTGCCTACCTAGGTGCTCCTGAGATGCCACACATACCTCTGCGCCCCTAGGAAGAAGTGCCTACCTAGGTGCTCCTGAGATGCCACACATACCTCTGCGCCCCTAGGAAGAAGTGCCTACCTAGGTGCTTCTGAGATGCCACACATACCTCTGCACCCCTAGGATGAAGTGCCTACCTAGGTGCTCCTGAGATGCCACACATACCTCTCGCCCTTAGGATGAAGTGCCTACCTAGGTGCTTCTGAGATGCCACACATACCTCTCGCCCTTAGGATGAAGTGCCTACCTAGGTGCTTCTGAGATGCCACACATACCTCTCGCCCTTAGGAAGAAGTGCCTACCTAGGTGCTCCTGAGATGCCACACATACCTCTGCGCCCCTAGGAAGAAGTGCCTACCTAGGTGCTCCTGAGATGCCACACATACCTCTGCACCCCTGGGATGAAGTGCCTACCTAGGTGCTCCTGAGATGCCACACATACCTCTCACCCTTAGGAAGAAGTGCCTACCTAGGTGCTTCTGAGATGCCACTCATACCTCTGCACCCCTAGGATGAAGTGCCTACCTAGGTGCTCCTGAGATGCCACACATACCTCTCGCCCTTAGGAAGAAGTGCCTACCTAGGTGCTCCTGAGATGCCACACATACCTCTGCACCCCTAGGAAGAAGTGCCTACCTCGGTGCTTCTGAGATGCCACACATACCTCTCGCCCTTAGGAAGAAGTGCATACCTAGGTGCTTCTGAGATGCCACACATACCTCTCGCCCTTAGGAAGAAGTGCATACCTAGGTGCTTCTGAGATGCCACACATACCTCTGCACCCTTAGGAAGAAGTGCCTACCTAGGTGCTCCTGAGATGCCACACATACCTCTCGCCCTTAGGATGAAGTGCCTACCTAGGTGCTTCTGAGATGCCACACATACCTCTCGCCCTTAGGAAGAAGTGCCTACCTAGGTGCTCCTGAGATGCCACACATACCTCTGCGCCCCTAGGAAGAAGTGCCTACCTAGGTGCTCCTGAGATGCCACACATACCTCTGCGCCCCTAGGAAGAAGTGCCTACCTAGGTGCTTCTGAGATGCCACACATACCTCTGCACCCCTAGGATGAAGTGCCTACCTAGGTGCTTCTGAGATGCCACACATACCTCTCACCCTTAGGAAGAAGGCCTACCTAGGTGCTCCTGAGATGCCACACATACCTCTGCGCCCCTAGGAAGAAGTGCCTACCTAGGTGCTCCTGAGATGCCACACATACCTCTGCGCCCCTAGGAAGAAGTGCCTACCTAGGTGCTTCTGAGATGCCACACATACCTCTCACCCTTAGGATGAAGTGCCTACCTAGGTGCTTCTGAGATGCCACACATGCCTCTCGCCCTTAGGAAGAAGTGCCTACCTCGGTGCTTCTGAGATGCCACACATACCTCTCGCCCTTAGGAAGAAGTGCCTACCTAGGTGCTCCTGAGATGCCACACATACCTCTCGCCCTTAGGAAGAAGTGCCTACCTAGGTGCTCCTGAGATGCCACACATACCTCTCGCCCTTAGGAAGAAGTGCCTAGCTAGGTGCTCCTGAGATGCCGCACATACCTCTCGCCCTTAGGAAGAAGTGCCTACCTAGGTGCTCCTGAGATGCCACACATACCTCTCGCCCTTAGGAAGAAGTGCCTACCTAGGTGCTCCTGAGATGCCACACATACCTCTGCGCCCCTAGGAAGAAGTGCCTACCTAGGTGCTCCTGAGATGCCACACATACCTCTCGCCCTTAGGAAGAAGTGCCTACCTAGGTGCTCCTGAGATGCCACACATACCTCTCACCCTTAGGAAGAAGTGCCTACCTAGGTGCTCCTGAGATGCCACACATACCTCTGCACCCCTAGGATGAAGTGCCTACCTAGGTGCTTCTGAGATGCCACACATACCTCTCGCCCTTAGGATGAAGTGCCTACCTAGGTGCTTCTGAGATGCCACACATACCTCTGCACCCCTAGGATGAAGTGCCTACCTAGGTGCTTCTGAGATGCCACACATACCTCTGCACCCCTAGGAAGAAGTGCATACCTAGGTGCTCCTGAGATGCCACACATACCTCTGCACCCCTAGGATGAAGTGCCTACCTAGGTGCTTCTGAGATGCCACACATGCCTCTCGCCCTTAGGAAGAAGTGCCTACCTCGGTGCTTCTGAGATGCCACACATACCTCTCGCCCTTAGGATGAAGTGCCTACCTAGGTGCTTCTGAGATGCCACACATACCTCTGCTCCCCTAGGAAGAAGTGCCTACCTCGGTGCTTCTGAGATGCCACACATACCTCTCGCCCTTAGGATGAAGTGCCTACCTAGGTGCTCCTGAGATGCCACACATACCTCTGCACCCCTAGGATGAAGTGCCTACCTAGGTGCTTCTGAGATGCCACACATACCTCTGCACCTCTAGGATGAAGTGCCTACCTAGGTGCTTCTGAGATGCCACACATACCTCTCGCCCTTAGTAAGAAGTGCCTACCTAGGTGCTCCTGAGATGCCACACATACCTCTGCACCCCTGGGATGAAGTGCCTACCTAGGTGCTCCTGAGAAGCCACACATACCTCTCGCCCTTAGGAAGAAGTGCATACCTAGGTGCTTCTGAGATGCCACACATTCCTCTGCACCCCTAGGATGAAGTGCCTACCTAGGTGCTTCTGAGATGCCACACATTCCTCTGCACCCCTAGGATGAAGTGCCTACCTAGGTGCTCCTGAGATGCCACTCATACCTCTGCACCCCTAGGATGAAGTGCCTACCTAGGTGCTTCTGAGATGCCACACATACCTCTGCACCCCTAGGATGAAGTGCCTACCTAGGTGCTCCTGAGATGCCACACATACCTCTCACCCTTAGGAAGAAGTGCCTACCTAGGTGCTTCTGAGATGCCACTCATACCTCTGCACCCCTAGGATGAAGTGCCTACCTAGGTGCTCCTGAGATGCCACACATACCTCTCGCCCCTAGGAAGAAGTGCCTACCTAGGTGCTCCTGAGATGCCACACATACCTCTGCACCCCTAGGATGAAGTGCCTACCTAGGTGCTCCTGAGATGCCACACATACCTCTGCACCCCTAGGAAGAAGTGCCTACCTAGGTGCTCCTGAGATGCCACACATACCTCTGCACCCCTAGGATGAAGTGCATACCTAGGTGCTTCTGAGATGCCACACATACCTCTGCACCCCTAGGATGAAGTGCCTACCTAGGTGCTCCTGAGATGCCACACATACCTCTGCACCCCTAGGAAGAAGTGCCTACCTAGGTGCTCCTGAGATGCCACACATACCTCTGCACCCCTAGGATGAAGTGCCTACCTAGGTGCTCCTGAGATGCCACACATACCTCTGCACCCCTAGGATGAAGTGCCTACCTAGGTGCTCCTGAGATGCCACACATACCTCTGCACCCCTAGGATGAAGTGCCTACCTAGGTGCTTCTGAGATGCCACACATACCTCTCGCCCTTAGGATGAAGTGCCTACCTAGGTGCTCCTGAGATGCCACACATGCCTCTCGCCCTTAGGAAGAAGTGCCTACCTCGGTGCTTCTGAGATGCCACACATACCTCTCGCCCTTAGGATGAAGTGCCTACCTAGGTGCTCCTGAGATGCCACACATACCTCTCACCCTTAGGATGAAGTGCCTACCTAGGTGCTCCTGAGATGCCACACATGCCTCTCGCCCTTAGGAAGAAGTGCCTACCTCGGTGCTTCTGAGATGCCACACATACCTCTCGCCCTTAGGATGAAGTGCCTACCTAGGTGCTCCTGAGAAGCCACACATACCTCTGCGCCCCTAGGATGAAGTGCATACCTAGGTGCTCCTGAGATGCCACACATACCTCTCGCCCTTAGGAAGAAGTGCCTACCTAGGTGCTCCTGAGATGCCACACATACCTCTGCACCCCTGGGAAGAAGTGCCTACCTAGGTGCTTCTGAGATGCCACACATACCTCTCGCCCTTAGGAAGAAGTGCTTACCTAGGTGCTCCTGAGATGCCACACATACCTCTCGCCCTTAGGAAGAAGTGCCTACCTAGGTGCTCCTGAGATGCCACACATACCTCTGCACCCCAAGGATGAAGTGCCTACCTAGGTGCTTCTGAGATGGCACACATACCTCTCACCCTTAGGAAGAAGTGCCTACCTAGGTGCTTCTGAGATGCCACACATACCTCTGCACCTCTAGGATGAAGTGCCTACCTAGGTGCTTCTGAGATGCCACACATACCTCTCGCCCTTAGTAAGAAGTGCCTACCTAGGTGCTTCTGAGATGCCACACATACCTCTGCACCCCTAGGATGAAGTGCCTACCTAGGTGCTCCTGAGATGCCACACATACCTCTCGCCCCTAGGAAGAAGTGCCTACCTAGGTGCTCCTGAGATGCCACACATACCTCTGCACCCCTAGGATGAAGTGCCTACCTAGGTGCTCCTGAGATGCCACACATACCTCTGCACCCCTAGGAAGAAGTGCCTACCTAGGTGCTCCTGAGATGCCACACATACCTCTGCACCCCTAGGATGAAGTGCATACCTAGGTGCTCCTGAGATGCCACACATACCTCTGCACCCCTAGGAAGAAGTGCCTACCTAGGTGCTTCTGAGATGCCACACATACCTCTCCGCCCCTGGGATGAAGTGCCTACCTAGGTGCTTCTGAGATGCCACACATACCTCTGCACCCCTAGGATGAAGTGCATACCTAGGTGCTTCTGAGATGCCACACATACCTCTCGCCCTTAGGATGAAGTGCATACCTAGGTGCTTCTGAGATGCCACACATACCTCTGCACCCCTAGGATGAAGTGCCTACCTAGGTGCTTCTGAGATGCCACACATACCTCTGCTCCCCTGGGATGAAGTGCATACCTAGGCGCTTCTGAGATGCCACACATACCTCTCGCCCCTGGGAAGAAGTGCCTACCTAGGTGCTTCTGAGATGCCACACATACCTCTCGCCCTTAGGATGAAGTGCCTACCTAGGTGCTCCTGAGATGCCACACATACCTCTCGCCCTTAGGAAGAAGTGCCTACCTAGGTGCTCCTGAGATGCCACACATACCTCTGCACCCCTAGGATGAAGTGCCTACCTAGGTGCTCCTGAGATGCCACACATACCTCTGCACCCCAAGGATGAAGTGCCTACCTAGGTGCTCCTGAGATGCCACACATACCTCTGCACCCCTAGGATGAAGTGCATACCTAGGTGCTCCTGAGATGCCACACATACCTCTCGCCCTTAGGATGAAGTGCCTACCTAGGTGCTCCTGAGATGCCACACATACCTCTCGCCCTTAGGATGAAGTGCCTACCTCGGTGCTTCTGAGATGCCACACATACCTCTCGCCCTTAGGATGAAGTGCCTACCTAGGTGCTCCTGAGATGCCACACATACCTCTGCACCCCTGGGAAGAAGTGCCTACCTAGGTGCTTCTGAGATGCCACACATACCTCTCGCCCTTAGGAAGAAGTGCTTACCTAGGTGCTCCTGAGATGCCACACATACCTCTCGCCCTTAGGAAGAAGTGCCTACCTAGGTGCTCCTGAGATGCCACACATACCTCTGCACCCCAAGGATGAAGTGCCTACCTAGGTGCTTCTGAGATGGCACACATACCTCTCACCCTTAGGAAGAAGTGCCTACCTAGGTGCTTCTGAGATGCCACACATACCTCTGCACCTCTAGGATGAAGTGCCTACCTAGGTGCTTCTGAGATGCCACACATACCTCTCGCCCTTAGTAAGAAGTGCCTACCTAGGTGCTTCTGAGATGCCACACATACCTCTGCACCCCTAGGATGAAGTGCCTACCTAGGTGCTCCTGAGATGCCACACATACCTCTCGCCCCTAGGAAGAAGTGCCTACCTAGGTGCTCCTGAGATGCCACACATACCTCTGCACCCCTAGGATGAAGTGCCTACCTAGGTGCTCCTGAGATGCCACACATACCTCTGCACCCCTAGGAAGAAGTGCCTACCTAGGTGCTCCTGAGATGCCACACATACCTCTGCACCCCTAGGATGAAGTGCATACCTAGGTGCTCCTGAGATGCCACACATACCTCTGCACCCCTAGGAAGAAGTGCCTACCTAGGTGCTTCTGAGATGCCACACATACCTCTCCGCCCCTGGGATGAAGTGCCTACCTCGGTGCTTCTGAGATGCCACACATACCTCTCGCCCTTAGGATGAAGTGCCTACCTAGGTGCTTCTGAGATGCCACACATACCTCTGCTCCCCTGGGATGAAGTGCATACCTAGGTGCTCCTGAGATGCCACACATACCTCTGCACCCCTAGGAAGAAGTGCCTACCTAGGTGCTTCTGAGATGCCACACATACCTCTGCACCCCTAGGATGAAGTGCATACCTAGGTGCTTCTGAGATGCCACACATACCTCTCGCCCTTAGGATGAAGTGCCTACCTAGGTGCTTCTGAGATGCCACACATACCTCTGCTCCCCTGGGATGAAGTGCATACCTAGGTGCTTCTGAGATGCCACACATACCTCTCGCCCCTGGGAAGAAGTGCCTACCTAGGTGCTTCTGAGATGCCACACATACCTCTCGCCCTTAGGATGAAGTGCCTACCTAGGTGCTCCTGAGATGCCACACATACCTCTCGCCCTTAGGAAGAAGTGCCTACCTAGGTGCTCCTGAGATGCCACACATACCTCTGCACCCCTAGGATGAAGTGCCTACCTAGGTGCTCCTGAGATGCCACACATACCTCTGCACCCCAAGGATGAAGTGCCTACCTAGGTGCTCCTGAGATGCCACACATACCTCTGCACCCCTAGGATGAAGTGCATACCTAGGTGCTCCTGAGATGCCACACATACCTCTCGCCCTTAGGATGAAGTGCCTACCTAGGTGCTCCTGAGATGCCACACATACCTCTCGCCCTTAGGATGAAGTGCCTACCTAGGTGCTTCTGAGATGCCACACATACCTCTGCACCTCTAGGATGAAGTGCCTACCTAGGTGCTCCTGAGATGCCACACATACCTCTGCACCCCTAGGATGAAGTGCCTACCTAGGTGCTTCTGAGATGCCACACATACCTCTCACCCTTAGGATGAAGTGCCTACCTAGGTGCTTCTGAGATGCCACACATACCTCTGCACCTCTAGGATGAAGTGCCTACCTAGGTGCTCCTGAGATGCCACACATACCTCTCGCCCCTAGGAAGAAGTGCCTACCTAGGTGCTCCTGAGATGCCACACATACCTCTGCGCCCCTGGGATGAAGTGCCTACCTAGGTGCTCCTGAGATGCCACACATACCTCTGCACCCCTAGGATGAAGTGCCTACCTAGGTGCTCCTGAGATGCCACACATACCTCTCGCCCCTAGGATGAAGTGCCTACCTAGGTGCTCCTGAGATGCCACACATACCTCTGCACCCCTAGGATGAAGTGCCTACCTAGGTGCTCCTGAGATGCCACACATACCTCTGCACCCCTAGGAAGAAGTGCCTACCTAGGTGCTCCTGAGATGCCACACATACCTCTGCACCCCTAGGATGAAGTGCCTTCCTAGGTGCTTCTGAGATGCCACACATACCTCTCACCCTTAGGATGAAGTGCCTACCTAGGTGCTCCTGAGATGCCACACATACCTCTGCACCCCTAGGATGAAGTGCATACCTAGGTGCTCCTGAGATGCCACACATACCTCTGCACCCCTAGGAAGAAGTGCCTTCCTAGGTGCTTCTGAGATGCCACACATACCTCTCACCCTTAGGAAGAAGTGCCTACCTAGGTGCTTCTGAGATGCCACACATACCTCTCACCCTTAGGAAGAAGTGCCTACCTAGGTGCTCCTGAGATGCCACACATACCTCTCGCCCTTAGGAAGAAGTGCCTACCTAGGTGCTCCTGAGATGCCACACATACCTCTCGCCCTTAGGAAGAAGTGCCTACCTAGGTGCTCCTGAGATGCCACACATACCTCTGCGCCCCTAGGAAGAAGTGCCTACCTAGGTGCTCCTGAGATGCCACACATACCTCTCGCCCTTAGGAAGAAGTGCCTACCTAGGTGCTCCTGAGATGCCACACATGCCTCTCGCCCTTAGGAAGAAGTGCATACCTAGGTGCTTCTGAGATGCCACACATACCTCTCGCCCTTAGGATGAAGTGCCTACCTAGGTGCTCCTGAGATGCCACACATACCTCTCGCCCTTAGGATGAAGTGCCTACCTAGGTGCTCCTGAGATGCCACACATACCTCTCGCCCTTAGGAAGAAGTGCCTACCTAGGTGCTCCTGAGATGCCACACATACCTCTGCACCCCTAGGATGAAGTGCATACCTAGGTGCTCCTGAGATGCCACACATACCTCTGCACCCCTAGGAAGAAGTGCCTTCCTAGGTGCTTCTGAGATGCCACACATACCTCTCACCCTTAGGATGAAGTGCCTACCTAGGTGCTTCTGAGATGCCACACATACCTCTGCACCCCTAGGATGAAGTGCATACCTAGGTGCCTCTGAGATGCCACACATACCTCTCGCCCTTAGGAAGAAGTGCCTACCTAGGTGCTCCTGAGATGCCACACATACCTCTGCACCCCTAGGATGAAGTGCCTACCTAGGTGCTTCTGAGATGCCACACATACCTCTCACCCTTAGGATGAAGTGCCTACCTAGGTGCTTCTGAGATGCCACACATACCTCTGCACCCCTAGGATGAAGTGCATACCTAGGTGCCTCTGAGATGCCACACATACCTCTCGCCCTTAGGATGAAGTGCATACCTAGGTGCTTCTGAGATGCCACACATACCTCTCGCCCTTAGGATGAAGTGCCTACCTAGGTGCTCCTGAGATGCCACACATACCTCTGCACCCCTAGGAAGAAGTGCCTACCTAGGTGCTCCTGAGATGCCACACATACCTCTCGCCCTTAGGAAGAAGTGCCTACCTAGGTGCATCTGAGATGCCACACATACCTCTGCACCCCTGGGAAGAAGTGCCTACCTAGGTGCTTCTGAGATGCCACACATACCTCTCACCCTTAGGAAGAAGTGCCTACCTAGGTGCTCCTGAGATGCCACACATACCTCTGCACCTCTAGGATGAAGTGCCTACCTAGGTGCTTCTGAGATGCCACACATACCTCTGCACCCCTAGGATGAAGTGCCTACCTAGGTGCTTCTGAGATGCCACACATACCTCTGCACCCCTAGGATGAAGTGCCTACCTAGGTGCTCCTGAGATGCCACACATACCTCTCGCCCTTAGGAAGAAGTGCCTACCTAGGTGCTTCTGAGATGCCACACATACCTCTGCACCCCTAGGATGAAGTGCATACCTAGGTGCTCCTGAGATGCCACACATACCTCTCGCCCTTAGTAAGAAGTGCCTACCTAGGTGCTCCTGAGATGCCACACATACCTCTCGCCCTTAGGAAGAAGTGCCTACCTAGGTGCTTCTGAGATGCCACACATACCTCTCGCCCTTAGGAAGAAGTGCCTACCTAGGTGCTCCTGAGATGCCACACATACCTCTGCACCCCTAGGATGAAGTGCATACCTAGGTGCTTCTGAGATGCCACACATACCTCTGCACCCCTAGGATGAAGTGCCTACCTAGGTGCTCCTGAGATGCCACACATACCGCTCACCCTTAGGAAGAAGTGCCTACCTAGGTGCTCCTGAGATGCCACACATACCTCTCACCCTTAGGAAGAAGTGCCTACCTAGGTGCTCCTGAGATGCCACACATACCTCTGCACCTCTAGGATGAAGTGCCTACCTAGGTGCTCCTGAGATGCCACACATACCTCTCACCCTTAGGAAGAAGTGCCTACCTAGGTGCTCCTGAGATGCCACACATACCTCTCACCCCTAGGATGAAGTGCATACCTAGGTGCTCCTGAGATGCCACACATACCTCTCGCCCTTAGGAAGAAGTGCCTACCTAGGTGCTTCTGAGATGCCACACATACCTCTCGCCCTTAGGAAGAAGTGCCTACCTAGGTGCTTCTGAGATGCCACACATACCTATGCACCCCTAGGATGAAGTGCCTACCTAGGTGCTCCTGAGATGCCACACATACCTCTGCGCCCCTAGGATGAAGTGCCTACCTAGGTGCTTCTGAGATGCCACACATACCTCTGCACCCCAAGGATGAAGTGCCTACCTAGGTGCTTCTGAGATGCCACACATACCTCTGCACCCCAAGGATGAAGTGCCTACCTAGGTGCTCCTGAGATGCCACACATACCTCTGCGCCCCTGGGATGAAGTGCCTACCTAGGTGCTCCTGAGATGCCACACATACCTCTGCACCCCTAGGATGAAGTGCCTACCTAGGTGCTCCTGAGATGCCACACATACCTCTCGCCCTTAGGAAGAAGTGCCTACCCAGGTGCTCCTGAGATGCCACACATACCTCTCGCCCTTAGGAAGAAGTGCCTACCTAGGTGCTCCTGAGATGCCACACATACCTCTGCACCCCTGGGAAGAAGTGCCTACCTAGGTGCTCCTGAGATGCCACACATAACTCTCGCCCTTAGGAAGAAGTGCCTACCTAGGTGCTTCTGAGATGCCACACATACCTCTCGCCCTTAGGATGAAGTGCCTACCTAGGTGCTCCTGAGATGCCACACATACCTCTGCACCCCTGGGAAGAAGTGCCTACCTAGGTGCTCCTGAGATGCCACACATACCTCTGCACCCCTAGGATGAAGTGCCTACCTAGGTGCTTCTGAGACGCCACACATACCTCTCACCCTTAGGAAGAAGTGCCTACCTAGGTGCTCCTGAGATGCCACACATACCTCTGCACCCCTAGGATGAAGTGCATACCTAGGTGCTCCTGAGATGCCACACATTCCTCTGCACCCCTAGGATGAAGTGCCTACCTAGGTGCTTCTGAGACGCCACACATACCTCTCACCCTTAGGAAGAAGTGCCTACCTAGGTGCTTCTGAGACGCCACACATACCTCTCGCCCCTAGGAAGAAGTGCCTACCTAGGTGCTCCTGAGATGCCACACATACCTCTGCACCCCTAGGATGAAGTGCCTACCTAGGTGCTCCTGAGATGCCACACATTCCTCTGCACCCCTAGGATGAAGTGCCTACCTAGGTGCTTCTGAGATGCCACACATACCTCTCACCCTTAGGAAGAAGTGCCTACCTAGGTGCTTCTGAGATGCCACACATACCTCTCGCCCCTAGGATGAAGTGCATACGTAGGTGCTTCTGAGATGCCACACATACCTCTCGCCCTTAGGAAGAAGTGCCTACCTAGGTGCTCCTGAGATGCCACACATACCTCTCCGCCCTTAGGAAGAAGTGCCTACCTAGGTGCTCCTGAGATGCCACACATACCTCTGCACCCCAAGGATGAAGTGCCTACCTAGGTGCTCCTGAGATGCCACACATACCTCTGCGCCCCTAGGAAGAAGTGCCTACCTAGGTGCTCCTGAGATGCCACACATACCTCTCGCCCCTAGGAAGAAGTGCCTTCCTAGGTGCTCCTGAGATGCCACACATACCTCTGCACCCCTAGGATGAAGTGCATACCTAGGTGCTCCTGAGATGCCACACATACCTCTCGCCCTTAGGAAGAAGTGCCTACCTAGGTGCTCCTGAGATGCCACACATACCTCTCACCCTTAGGAAGAAGTGCCTACCTAGGTGCTCCTGAGATGCCACACATACCTCTGCACCCCTAGGATGAAGTGCATACCTAGGTGCTTCTGAGATGCCACACATACCTCTCGCCCTTAGGATGAAGTGCCTACCTAGGTGCTCCTGAGATGCCACACATACCTCTGCACCCCTAGGATGAAGTGCCTACCTAGGTGCTCCTGAGATGCCACACATACCGCTCACCCTTAGGAAGAAGTGCCTACCTAGGTGCTCCTGAGATGCCACACATACCTCTCGCCCTTAGGAAGAAGTGCCTACCTAGGTGCTCCTGAGATGCCACACATACCGCTCACCCTTAGGAAGAAGTGCCTACCTAGGTGCTCCTGAGATGCCACACATACCTCTGCACCTCTAGGATGAAGTGCCTACCTAGGTGCTCCTGAGATGCCACACATACCTCTCGCCCCTAGGAAGAAGTGCCTACCTAGGTGCTCCTGAGATGCCACACATACCTCTGCACCCCTAGGATGAAGTGCCTACCCAGGTGCTCCTGAGATGCCACACATACCTCTCGCCCTTAGGATGAAGTGTCTACCTAGGTGCTTCTGAGATGCCACACATACCTCTCACCCTTAGGAAGAAGTGCCTACCTAGGTGCTTCTGAGATGCCACACATACCTCTCGCCCTTAGGAAGAAGTGCATACCTAGGTGCTCCTGAGATGCCACACATACCTCTGCACCCCTAGGATGAAGTGCCTACCTAGGTGCTTCTGAGATGCCACACATACCTCTCGCCCTTAGGAAGAAGTGCCTACCTAGGTGCTCCTGAGATGCCACACATACCTCTGCACCCCTAGGATGAAGTGCCTACCTAGGTGCTTCTGAGATGCCACACATACCTCTGCACCCCTAGGATGAAGTGCCTACCTAGGTGCTCCTGAGATGCCACACATACCTCTGCACCCCTAGGATGAAGTGCCTACCTAGGTGCTTCTGAGATGCCACACATACCTCTGCACCCCTAGGATGAAGTGCCTACCTAGGTGCTCCTGAGATGCCACACATACCTCTGCACCCTTAGGAAGAAGTGCCTACCTAGGTGCTTCTGAGATGCCACACATACCTCTCGCCCCTAGGATGAAGTGCATACGTAGGTGCTTCTGAGATGCCACACATACCTCTCGCCCTTAGGAAGAAGTGCCTACCTAGGTGCTCCTGAGATGCCACACATACCTCTCCGCCCTTAGGAAGAAGTGCCTACCTAGGTGCTCCTGAGATGCCACACATACCTCTGCACCCCAAGGATGAAGTGCCTACCTAGGTGCTCCTGAGATGCCACACATACCTCTCGCCCCTAGGAAGAAGTGCCTTCCTAGGTGCTCCTGAGATGCCACACATACCTCTGCACCCCTAGGATGAAGTGCATACCTAGGTGCTCCTGAGATGCCACAGATACCTCTCGCCCTTAGGAAGAAGTGCCTACCTAGGTGCTCCTGAGATGCCACACATACCTCTCACCCTTAGGAAGAAGTGCCTACCTAGGTGCTCCTGAGATGCCACACATACCTCTGCACCCCTAGGATGAAGTGCATACCTAGGTGCTTCTGAGATGCCACACATACCTCTGCACCCCTAGGATGAAGTGCATACCTAGGTGCTTCTGAGATGCCACACATACCTCTCGCCCTTAGGATGAAGTGCCTACCTAGGTGCTTCTGAGATGCCACACATACCTCTGCACCCCTAGGATGAAGTGCCTACCTAGGTGCTTCTGAGATGCCACACATACCTCTCGCCCTTAGGATGAAGTGCCTACCTAGGTGCTCCTGAGATGCCACACATACCTCTGCACCCTTAGGAAGAAGTGCCTACCTAGGTGCTCCTGAGATGCCACACATACCTCTACACCCCTAGGATGAAGTGCATACCTAGGTGCTCCTGAGATGCCACACATACCTCTGCACCCCTAGGATGAAGTGCCTACCTAGGTGCTCCTGAGATGCCACACATGCCTCTCGCCCTTAGGAAGAAGTGCATACCTAGGTGCTTCTGAGATGCCACACATACCTCTCGCCCTTAGGATGAAGTGCCTACCTAGGTGCTCCTGAGATGCCACACATACCTCTCGCCCTTAGGATGAAGTGCCTACCTAGGTGCTCCTGAGATGCCACACATACCTCTCGCCCTTAGGAAGAAGTGCCTACCTAGGTGCTCCTGAGATGCCACACATACCTCTGCACCCCTAGGATGAAGTGCATACCTAGGTGCTCCTGAGATGCCACACATACCTCTGCACCCCTAGGAAGAAGTGCCTTCCTAGGTGCTTCTGAGATGCCACACATACCTCTCACCCTTAGGATGAAGTGCCTACCTAGGTGCTTCTGAGATGCCACACATACCTCTGCACCCCTAGGATGAAGTGCATACCTAGGTGCCTCTGAGATGCCACACATACCTCTCGCCCTTAGGAAGAAGTGCCTACCTAGGTGCTCCTGAGATGCCACACATACCTCTGCACCCCTAGGATGAAGTGCCTACCTAGGTGCTTCTGAGATGCCACACATACCTCTCACCCTTAGGATGAAGTGCCTACCTAGGTGCTTCTGAGATGCCACACATACCTCTGCACCCCTAGGATGAAGTGCATACCTAGGTGCCTCTGAGATGCCACACATACCTCTCGCCCTTAGGATGAAGTGCATACCTAGGTGCTTCTGAGATGCCACACATACCTCTCGCCCTTAGGATGAAGTGCCTACCTAGGTGCTCCTGAGATGCCACACATACCTCTGCACCCCTAGGAAGAAGTGCCTACCTAGGTGCTCCTGAGATGCCACACATACCTCTCGCCCTTAGGAAGAAGTGCCTACCTAGGTGCATCTGAGATGCCACACATACCTCTGCACCCCTGGGAAGAAGTGCCTACCTAGGTGCTTCTGAGATGCCACACATACCTCTCACCCTTAGGAAGAAGTGCCTACCTAGGTGCTCCTGAGATGCCACACATACCTCTGCACCTCTAGGATGAAGTGCCTACCTAGGTGCTTCTGAGATGCCACACATACCTCTGCACCCCTAGGATGAAGTGACTACCTAGGTGCTTCTGAGATGCCACACATACCTCTGCACCCCTAGGATGAAGTGCCTACCTAGGTGCTCCTGAGATGCCACACATACCTCTCGCCCTTAGGAAGAAGTGCCTACCTAGGTGCTTCTGAGATGCCACACATACCTCTGCACCCCTAGGATGAAGT
Source organism: Ambystoma mexicanum (assembly GCF_040938575.1). Lineage (NCBI taxonomy): Eukaryota > Metazoa > Chordata > Amphibia > Caudata > Ambystomatidae > Ambystoma > Ambystoma mexicanum. The sequence continues at coordinate 1,680,147,516 of NC_090937.1, forward strand.
GCATACCTAGGTGCTCCTGAGATGCCACACATACCTCTCGCCCTTAGTAAGAAGTGCCTACCTAGGTGCTCCTGAGATGCCACACATACCTCTCGCCCTTAGGAAGAAGTGCCTACCTAGGTGCTTCTGAGATGCCACACATACCTCTCGCCCTTAGGAAGAAGTGCCTACCTAGGTGCTCCTGAGATGCCACACATACCTCTGCACCCCTAGGATGAAGTGCATACCTAGGTGCTTCTGAGATGCCACACATACCTCTGCACCCCTAGGATGAAGTGCCTACCTAGGTGCTCCTGAGATGCCACACATACCGCTCACCCTTAGGAAGAAGTGCCTACCTAGGTGCTCCTGAGATGCCACACATACCTCTCACCCTTAGGAAGAAGTGCCTACCTAGGTGCTCCTGAGATGCCACACATACCTCTGCACCTCTAGGATGAAGTGCCTACCTAGGTGCTCCTGAGATGCCACACATACCTCTCACCCTTAGGAAGAAGTGCCTACCTAGGTGCTCCTGAGATGCCACACATACCTCTCACCCCTAGGATGAAGTGCATACCTAGGTGCTCCTGAGATGCCACACATACCTCTCGCCCTTAGGAAGAAGTGCCTACCTAGGTGCTTCTGAGATGCCACACATACCTCTCGCCCTTAGGAAGAAGTGCCTACCTAGGTGCTTCTGAGATGCCACACATACCTATGCACCCCTAGGATGAAGTGCCTACCTAGGTGCTCCTGAGATGCCACACATACCTCTGCGCCCCTAGGATGAAGTGCCTACCTAGGTGCTTCTGAGATGCCACACATACCTCTGCACCCCAAGGATGAAGTGCCTACCTAGGTGCTTCTGAGATGCCACACATACCTCTGCACCCCAAGGATGAAGTGCCTACCTAGGTGCTCCTGAGATGCCACACATACCTCTGCGCCCCTGGGATGAAGTGCCTACCTAGGTGCTCCTGAGATGCCACACATACCTCTGCACCCCTAGGATGAAGTGCCTACCTAGGTGCTCCTGAGATGCCACACATACCTCTCGCCCTTAGGAAGAAGTGCCTACCCAGGTGCTCCTGAGATGCCACACATACCTCTCGCCCTTAGGAAGAAGTGCCTACCTAGGTGCTCCTGAGATGCCACACATACCTCTGCACCCCTGGGAAGAAGTGCCTACCTAGGTGCTCCTGAGATGCCACACATACCTCTCGCCCTTAGGAAGAAGTGCCTACCTAGGTGCTTCTGAGATGCCACACATACCTCTCGCCCTTAGGATGAAGTGCCTACCTAGGTGCTCCTGAGATGCCACACATACCTCTGCACCCCTGGGAAGAAGTGCCTACCTAGGTGCTCCTGAGATGCCACACATACCTCTGCACCCCTAGGATGAAGTGCCTACCTAGGTGCTTCTGAGACGCCACACATACCTCTCACCCTTAGGAAGAAGTGCCTACCTAGGTGCTCCTGAGATGCCACACATACCTCTGCACCCCTAGGATGAAGTGCATACCTAGGTGCTCCTGAGATGCCACACATTCCTCTGCACCCCTAGGATGAAGTGCCTACCTAGGTGCTTCTGAGACGCCACACATACCTCTCACCCTTAGGAAGAAGTGCCTACCTAGGTGCTTCTGAGACGCCACACATACCTCTCGCCCCTAGGAAGAAGTGCCTACCTAGGTGCTCCTGAGATGCCACACATACCTCTGCACCCCTAGGATGAAGTGCCTACCTAGGTGCTCCTGAGATGCCACACATTCCTCTGCACCCCTAGGATGAAGTGCCTACCTAGGTGCTTCTGAGATGCCACACATACCTCTCACCCTTAGGAAGAAGTGCCTACCTAGGTGCTTCTGAGATGCCACACATACCTCTCGCCCCTAGGATGAAGTGCATACGTAGGTGCTTCTGAGATGCCACACATACCTCTCGCCCTTAGGAAGAAGTGCCTACCTAGGTGCTCCTGAGATGCCACACATACCTCTCCGCCCTTAGGAAGAAGTGCCTACCTAGGTGCTCCTGAGATGCCACACATACCTCTGCACCCCAAGGATGAAGTGCCTACCTAGGTGCTCCTGAGATGCCACACATACCTCTGCGCCCCTAGGAAGAAGTGCCTACCTAGGTGCTCCTGAGATGCCACACATACCTCTCGCCCCTAGGAAGAAGTGCCTTCCTAGGTGCTCCTGAGATGCCACACATACCTCTGCACCCCTAGGATGAAGTGCATACCTAGGTGCTCCTGAGATGCCACACATACCTCTCGCCCTTAGGAAGAAGTGCCTACCTAGGTGCTCCTGAGATGCCACACATACCTCTCACCCTTAGGAAGAAGTGCCTACCTAGGTGCTCCTGAGATGCCACACATACCTCTGCACCCCTAGGATGAAGTGCATACCTAGGTGCTTCTGAGATGCCACACATACCTCTCGCCCTTAGGATGAAGTGCCTACCTAGGTGCTCCTGAGATGCCACACATACCTCTGCACCCCTAGGATGAAGTGCCTACCTAGGTGCTCCTGAGATGCCACACATACCGCTCACCCTTAGGAAGAAGTGCCTACCTAGGTGCTCCTGAGATGCCACACATACCTCTCGCCCTTAGGAAGAAGTGCCTACCTAGGTGCTCCTGAGATGCCACACATACCGCTCACCCTTAGGAAGAAGTGCCTACCTAGGTGCTCCTGAGATGCCACACATACCTCTGCACCTCTAGGATGAAGTGCCTACCTAGGTGCTCCTGAGATGCCACACATACCTCTCGCCCCTAGGAAGAAGTGCCTACCTAGGTGCTCCTGAGATGCCACACATACCTCTGCACCCCTAGGATGAAGTGCCTACCCAGGTGCTCCTGAGATGCCACACATACCTCTCGCCCTTAGGATGAAGTGTCTACCTAGGTGCTTCTGAGATGCCACACATACCTCTCACCCTTAGGAAGAAGTGCCTACCTAGGTGCTTCTGAGATGCCACACATACCTCTCGCCCTTAGGAAGAAGTGCATACCTAGGTGCTCCTGAGATGCCACACATACCTCTGCACCCCTAGGATGAAGTGCCTACCTAGGTGCTTCTGAGATGCCACACATACCTCTCGCCCTTAGGAAGAAGTGCCTACCTAGGTGCTCCTGAGATGCCACACATACCTCTGCACCCCTAGGATGAAGTGCCTACCTAGGTGCTTCTGAGATGCCACACATACCTCTGCACCCCTAGGATGAAGTGCCTACCTAGGTGCTCCTGAGATGCCACACATACCTCTGCACCCCTAGGATGAAGTGCCTACCTAGGTGCTTCTGAGATGCCACACATACCTCTGCACCCCTAGGATGAAGTGCCTACCTAGGTGCTCCTGAGATGCCACACATACCTCTGCACCCTTAGGAAGAAGTGCCTACCTAGGTGCTTCTGAGATGCCACACATACCTCTCGCCCCTAGGATGAAGTGCATACGTAGGTGCTTCTGAGATGCCACACATACCTCTCGCCCTTAGGAAGAAGTGCCTACCTAGGTGCTCCTGAGATGCCACACATACCTCTCCGCCCTTAGGAAGAAGTGCCTACCTAGGTGCTCCTGAGATGCCACACATACCTCTGCACCCCAAGGATGAAGTGCCTACCTAGGTGCTCCTGAGATGCCACACATACCTCTCGCCCCTAGGAAGAAGTGCCTTCCTAGGTGCTCCTGAGATGCCACACATACCTCTGCACCCCTAGGATGAAGTGCATACCTAGGTGCTCCTGAGATGCCACACATACCTCTCGCCCTTAGGAAGAAGTGCCTACCTAGGTGCTCCTGAGATGCCACACATACCTCTCACCCTTAGGAAGAAGTGCCTACCTAGGTGCTCCTGAGATGCCACACATACCTCTGCACCCCTAGGATGAAGTGCATACCTAGGTGCTTCTGAGATGCCACACATACCTCTGCACCCCTAGGATGAAGTGCATACCTAGGTGCTTCTGAGATGCCACACATACCTCTCGCCCTTAGGATGAAGTGCCTACCTAGGTGCTTCTGAGATGCCACACATACCTCTGCACCCCTAGGATGAAGTGCCTACCTAGGTGCTTCTGAGATGCCACACATACCTCTCGCCCTTAGGATGAAGTGCCTACCTAGGTGCTCCTGAGATGCCACACATACCTCTGCACCCTTAGGAAGAAGTGCCTACCTAGGTGCTCCTGAGATGCCACACATACCTCTACACCCCTAGGATGAAGTGCATACCTAGGTGCTCCTGAGATGCCACACATACCTCTGCACCCCTAGGATGAAGTGCCTACCTAGGTGCTTCTGAGATGCCACACATGCCTCTCGCCCTTAGGATGAAGTGCCTACCTAGGTGCCTCTGAGATGCCACACATGCCTCTCGCCCTTAGGATGAAGTGCCTACCTAGGTGCTCCTGACATGCCACACATACCTCTGCACCCCTAGGATGAAGTGCCTACCTAGGTGCTCCTGACATGCCACACATACCTCTCGCCCTTAGGAAGAAGTGCCTACCTAGGTGCTCCTGAGATGCCACACATACCTCTCGCCCTTAGGAAGAAGTGCCTACCTAGGTGCTTCTGAGATGCCACACATACCTCTCGCCCTTAGGAAGAAGTGCCTACCTAGGTGCTCCTGAGATGCCACACATACCTCTGCACCCCTAGGAAGAAGTGCCTACCTAGGTGCTTCTGAGATGCCACACATACCTCTGCACCCCTAGGATGAAGTGCATACCTAGGTGCTTCTGAGATGCCACACATACCTCTGCACCCCAAGGATGAAGTGCCTACCTAGGTGCTCCTGAGATGCCACACATACCTCTGCACCCCTAGGATGAAGTGCCTACCTAGGTGCTTCTGAGACGCCACACATACCTCTCGCCCTTAGGAAGAAGTGCCTACCTCGGTGCTTCTGAGATGCCACACATACCTCTCGCCCTTAGGAAGAAGTGCCTACCTAGGTGCTTCTGAGATGCCACACATACCTCTGCACCCCTAGGAAGAAGTGCCTACCTAGGTGCTCCTGAGATGCCACACATACCTCTCGCCCTTAGGATGAAGTGCATACCTAGGTGCTTCTGAGATGCCACACATACCTCTGCACCCCAAGGATGAAGTGCCTACCTAGGTGCTCCTGAGATGCCACACATACCTCTCGCCCCTAGGAAGAAGTGCCTACCTAGGTGCTCCTGAGATGCCACACATACCTCTGCACCCCTAGGATGAAGTGCCTACCTAGGTGCTCCTGAGATGCCACACATACCTCTTGCCCTTAGGAAGAAGTGCCTTCCTAGGTGCTTCTGAGATGCCACACATACCTCTCGCCCTTAGGAAGAAGTGCCTACCTAGGTGCTTCTGAGATGCCACACATACCTCTGCACCCCTAGGATGAAGTGCCTACCTAGGTGCTCCTGAGATGCCACACATACCTCTGCGCCCCTAGGATGAAGTGCCTACCTAGGTGCTCCTGAGATGCCACACATACCTCTCGCCCTTAGGAAGAAGTGCATACCTAGGTGCTCCTGAGATGCCACACATACCTCTCGCCCTTAGGAAGAAGTGCCTACCTAGGTGCTTCTGAGATGCCACACATACCTCTCGCCCTTAGGATGAAGTGCCTACCTAGGTGCTCCTGAGATGCCACACATACCTCTCGCCCCTAGGAAGAAGTGCCTACCTAGGTGCTCCTGAGATGCCACACATACCTCTGCGCCCCTAGGATGAAGTGCCTACCTAGGTTCTTCTGAGATGCCACACATACCTCTCACCCTTAGGAAGAAGTGCCTACCTAGGTGCTCCTGAGATGCCACACATACCTCTCGCCCTTAGGAAGAAGTGCCTACCTAGGTGCTCCTGAGATGCCACACATACCTCTGCACCCCTAGGATGAAGTGCCTACCTAGGTGCTTCTGAGATGCCACACATACCTCTGCACCCCTAGGATGAAGTGCATACCTAGGTGCTTCTGAGATGCCACACATACCTCTGCACCCCTGGGAAGAAGTGCATACCTAGGTGCTTCTGAGATGCCACACATACCTCTGCACCCCTAGGATGAAGTGCCTACCTAGGTGCTTCTGAGATGCCACACATACCTCTGCACCCCTAGGATGAAGTGCATACCTAGGTGCTCCTGAGATGCCACACATTCCTCTGCACCCCTAGGATGAAGTGCCTACCTAGGTGCTTCTGAGATGCCACACATACCTCTCGCCCTTAGGATGAAGTGCCTACCTAGGTGCTCCTGAGATGCCACACATACCTCTGCACCCCTAGGAAGAAGTGCATACCTAGGTGCTTCTGAGATGCCACACATACCTCTCACCCTTAGGATGAAGTGCCTACCTAGGTGCTCCTGAGATGCCACACATACCTCTCGCCCCTGGGAAGAAGTGCCTACCTAGGTGCTTCTGAGATGCCACACATACCTCTCGCCCTTAGGAAGAAGTGCCTACCTAGGTGCTCCTGAGATGCCACACATACCTCTCGCCCTTAGGATGAAGTGCCTACCTAGGTGCTTCTGAGATGCCACACATACCTCTCGCCCTTAGGAAGAAGTGCCTACCTAGGTGCTCCTGAGATGCCACACATACCTCTGCACCCCTGGGATGAAGTGCCTACCTAGGTGCTTCTGAGATGCCACACATACCTCTCACCCTTAGGAAGAAGTGCCTACCTAGGTGCTCCTGAGATGCCACACATACCTCTCGCCCTTAGGAAGAAGTGCCTACCTAGGTGCTTCTGAGATGCCACACATACCTCTGCACCCCTAGGATGAAGTGCATACCTAGGTGCTCCTGAGATGCCACACATACCTCTCGCCCTTAGGATGAAGTGCCTACCTAGGTGCTCCTGAGATGCCACACATACCTCTGCACCCCTAGGATGAAGTGCATACCTAGGTGCTTCTGAGATGCCACACATACCTCTGCACCCCTAGGAAGAAGTGCATACCTAGGTGCTTCTGAGATGCCACACATACCTCTCGCCCTTAGGAAGAAGTGCCTACCTAGGTGCTCCTGAGATGCCACACATACCTCTGCACCCCTTGGATGAAGTGCCTACCTAGGTGCTCCTGAGATGCCACACATACCTCTGCACCCCTAGGATGAAGTGCATACCTAGGTGCTCCTGAGATGCCACACATACCTCTGCACCTCTAGGATGAAGTGCCTACCTAGGTGCTCCTGAGATGCCACACATACCTCTGCACCCCTAGGATGAAGTGCATACCTAGGTGCTCCTGAGATGCCACACATACCTCTGCACCTCTAGGATGAAGTGCCTACCTAGGTGCTCCTGAGATGCCACACATACCTCTGCACCCCTAGGATGAAGTGCCTACCTAGGTGCTTCTGAGATGCCACACATACCTCTCGCCCTTAGGATGAAGTGCCTACCTAGGTGCTCCTGAGATGCCACACATACCTCTGCACCCCTAGGATGAAGTGCATACCTAGGTGCTCCTGAGATGCCACACATACCTCTGCACCTCTAGGATGAAGTGCCTACCTAGGTGCTCCTGAGATGCCACACATACCTCTGCACCCCTAGGATGAAGTGCCTACCTAGGTGCTTCTGAGATGCCACACATACCTCTCGCCCTTAGGATGAAGTGCCTACCTAGGTGCTCCTGAGATGCCACACATACCTCTGCACCCCTAGGATGAAGTGCCTACCTAGGTGCTCCTGAGATGCCACACATACCTCTCGCCCTTAGGAAGAAGTGCCTACCTAGGTGCTCCTGAGATGCCACACATACCTCTGTGCCCCTGGGAAGAAGTGCCTACCTAGGTGCTTCTGAGATGCCACACATACCTCTCGCCCTTAGGAAGAAGTGCCTACCTAGGTGCTCCTGAGATGCCACACATACCTCTCGCCCTTAGGAAGAAGTGCCTACCTAGGTGCTCCTGAGATGCCACACATACCTCTCACCCCTAGGAAGAAGTGCCTACCTAGGTGCTCCTGAGATGCCACACATACCTCTGCACCCCTAGGATGAAGTGCATACCTAGGTGCTCCTGAGATGCCACACATACCTCTGCACCCCTAGGAAGAAGTGCCTTCCTAGGTGCTCCTGAGATGCCACACATACCTCTCGCCCTTAGGATGAAGTGCCTACCTAGGTGCTTCTGAGATGCCACACATACCTCTCGCCCTTAGGAAGAAGTGCCTACCTAGGTGCTCCTGAGATGCCACACATACCTCTGCGCCCCTGGGAAGAAGTGCCTACCTAGGTGCTTCTGAGATGCCACATATACCTCTGCGCCCCTGGGATGAAGTGCCTACCTAGGTGCTTCTGAGATGCCACACATACCTCTCGCCCTTAGGATGAAGTGCCTACCTAGGTGCTCCTGAGATGCCACACATACCTCTGCACCCCTAGGATGAAGTGCCTACCTAGGTGCTCCTGAGATGCCACACATACCTCTGCACCTCTAGGATGAAGTGCATGCCTAGGTGCTTCTGAGATGCCACACATACCTCTGCACCTCTAGGATGAAGTGCATGCCTAGGTGCTTCTGAGATGCCACACATACCTCTGCACCCCTAGGATGAAGTGCATGCCTAGGTGCTTCTGAGATGCCACACATACCTCTGCACCTCTAGGATGAAGTGCATACCTAGGTGCTCCTGAGATGCCACACATACCTCTGCACCCCTAGGATGAAGTGCATACCTAGGTGCTCCTGAGATGCCACACATACCTCTGCACCCCTAGGATGAAGTGCATACCTAGGTGCTCCTGAGATGCCACACATACCTCTGCACCCCTAGGATGAAGTGCCTACCTAGGTGCTTCTGAGATGCCACTCATACCTCTGCACCCCTAGGATGAAGTGCCTACCTCGGTGCTTCTGAGATGCCACACATACCTCTCGCCCTTAGGAAGAAGTGCCTACCTAGGTGCTCCTGAGATGCCACACATACCTCTCACCCTTAGGATGAAGTGCCTACCTAGGTGCTCCTGAGATGCCACACATGCCTCTCGCCCTTAGGAAGAAGTGCCTACCTCGGTGCTTCTGAGATGCCACACATACCTCTCGCCCTTAGTAAGAAGTGCCTACCTAGGTGCTCCTGAGATGCCACACATACCTCTCGCCCTTAGGAAGAAGTGCCTACCTAGGTGCTCCTGAGATGCCACACATACCTCTGCACCCCAAGGATGAAGTGCCTACCTAGGTGCTCCTGAGATGCCACACATACCTCTCGCCCTTAGGAAGAAGTGCCTACCTAGGTGCTCCTGAGATGCCACACATACCTCTGCACCCCAAGGATGAAGTGCCTACCTAGGTGCTTCTGAGATGCCACACATACCTCTGCACCCCTAGGATGAAGTGCCTACCTAGGTGCTTCTGAGATGCCACACATACCTCTCGCCCTTAGGAAGAAGTGCCTACCTAGGTGCTCCTGAGATGCCACACATACCTCTCGCCCTTAGGAAGAAGTGCCTACCTAGGTGCTCCTGAGATGCCACACATACCTCTGCACCCCAAGGATGAAGTGCCTACCTAGGTGCTTCTGAGATGCCACACATACCTCTGCACCCCTAGGATGAAGTGCCTACCTAGGTGCTTCTGAGATGCCACACATACCTCTCGCCCTTAGTAAGAAGTGCCTACCTAGGTGCTCCTGAGATGCCACACATACCTCTCGCCCTTAGGAAGAAGTGCCTACCTAGGTGCTCCTGAGATGCCACACATACCTCTGCACCCCAAGGATGAAGTGCCTACCTAGGTGCTCCTGAGATGCCACACATACCTCTCGCCCTTAGGAAGAAGTGCCTACCTAGGTGCTCCTGAGATGCCACACATACCTCTGCACCCCAAGGATGAAGTGCCTACCTAGGTGCTTCTGAGATGCCACACATACCTCTCACCCTTAGGATGAAGTGCCTACCTAGGTGCTTCTGAGATGCCACAAATACCTCTGCACCCCTAGGAAGAAGTGCCTACCTAGGTGCTTCTGAGATGCCACACATACCTCTGCACCCCTAGGATGAAGTGCCTACCTAGGTGCTCCTGAGATGCCACACATACCTCTGCACCCCTAGGATGAAGTGCCTACCTAGGTGCTCCTGAGATGCCACACATACCTCTGCACCCCTAGGATGAAGTGCCTACCTAGGTGCTTCTGAGATGCCACACATACCTCTCGCCCTTAGGAAGAAGTGCCTACCTCGGTGCTTCTGAGATGCCACACATACCTCTGCACCCCTAGGATGAAGTGCCTACCTCGGTGCTTCTGAGATGCCACACATACCTCTCGCCCTTAGGAAGAAGTGCCTACCTAGGTGCTCCTGAGATGCCACACATACCTCTCACCCTTAGGATGAAGTGCCTACCTAGGTGCTCCTGAGATGCCACACATGCCTCTCGCCCTTAGGAAGAAGTGCCTACCTCGGTGCTTCTGAGATGCCACACATACCTCTCGCCCTTAGTAAGAAGTGCCTACCTAGGTGCTCCTGAGATGCCACACATACCTCTCGCCCTTAGGAAGAAGTGCCTACCTAGGTGCTCCTGAGATGCCACACATACCTCTGCACCCCAAGGATGAAGTGCCTACCTAGGTGCTCCTGAGATGCCACACATACCTCTCGCCCTTAGGAAGAAGTGCCTACCTAGGTGCTTCTGAGATGCCACACATACCTCTCGCCCTTAGGAAGAAGTGCCTACCTAGGTGCTTCTGAGATGCCACACATACCTCTCGCCCTTAGGATGAAGTGCCTACCTAGGTGCTCCTGAGATGCCACACATACCTCTGCACCCCTAGGATGAAGTGCCTACCTAGGTGCTTCTGAGATGCCACACATACCTCTCGCCCTTAGGAAGAAGTGCCTACCTAGGTGCTCCTGAGATGCCACACATACCTCTGCACCCCAAGGATGAAGTGCCTACCTAGGTGCTTCTGAGATGCCACACATACCTCTGCACCCCTAGGATGAAGTGCCTACCTAGGTGCTTCTGAGATGCCACACATACCTCTCGCCCTTAGGATGAAGTGCCTACCTAGGTGCTTCTGAGATGCCACACATACCTCTCACCCTTAGGATGAAGTGCCTACCTAGGTGCTTCTGAGATGCCACACATACCTCTGCACCCCTAGGAAGAAGTGCCTACCTAGGTGCTTCTGAGATGCCACACATACCTCTGCACCCCTAGGATGAAGTGCCTACCTAGGTGCTCCTGAGATGCCACACATACCTCTGCACCCCTAGGATGAAGTGCCTACCTAGGTGCTTCTGAGATGCCACACATACCTCTGCACCCCTAGGATGAAGTGCCTACCTAGGTGCTTCTGAGATGCCACACATACCTCTGCACCCCTAGGATGAAGTGCATACCTAGGTGCTCCTGAGATGCCACACATACCTCTGCACCCCTAGGATGAAGTGCCTACCTAGGTGCTTCTGAGATGCCACACATACCTCTCGCCCTTAGGATGAAGTGCCTACCTAGGTGCTCCTGAGATGCCACACATACCTCTGCACCCCTAGGATGAAGTGCATACCTAGGTGCTTCTGAGATGCCACACATACCTCTCGCCCTTAGGAAGAAGTGCGTACCTAGGTGCTTCTGGGTTGCCACACATACCTCTGCGCCCCTGGGATGAAGTGCCTACCTAGGTGCTTCTGAGATGCCACACATACCTCTGCGCCCCTGGGATGAAGTGCCTACCTAGGTGCTTCTGAGATGCCACACATACCTCTCGCCCTTAGGAAGAAGTGCCTACCTCGGTGCTTCTGGGTTGCCACACATACCTCTGCACCCCTAGGATGAAGTGCCTACCTAGGTGCTTCTGAGATGCCACACATACCTCTCGCCCTTAGGAAGAAGTGCCTACCTCGGTGCTTCTGAGATGCCACACATACCTCTGCACCCCTAGGATGAAGTGCCTACCTCGGTGCTTCTGAGATGCCACACATACCTCTCGCCCTTAGGAAGAAGTGCCTACCTAGGTGCTCCTGAGATGCCACACATACCTCTCGCCCTTAGGAAGAAGTGCCTACCTCGGTGCTTCTGAGATGCCACACATACCTCTGCCACTCTTTGGTTGCTCCACAATCCCAGGTACTTCAGAGGGAACAGTACTACACCCAAAAAGGCCAAGTATAGATTCCTGTCAGATAACCGGGGCTGTGCCCGGGCACTGCTAGGGCTGATGACATTTTTCTATATCACCCCACTGGACGCTGACCTTTCACTTCTCTTTAGGCTCTCGGCTACCCCAGAGAACCGCAGCCAGCTGCCATCCTTTCCTAACCCTGTACCCTCATCTTTTCTGTGTACAGCTCCATTGCTATCAAACTAGGCCTGAATTTTGGAAAATCTCACCCAGACCCACATGTGCGAGCACCCACCAGAGCTCCAGTTCCACTCACCTGAATATGCCCCTTGCCCACAGATGCCCAGAAGCAGGAGCGCTGCCATTACACCGTGCGCCATCGTGAAGGATCTGTGAACACAGGAAAAAGAGGGCTATGATTTAATAGATGGAAATACATGAATATATTAGAATTTATATTATATTCTGAATATGGGAGGAGGGAGCGCCGCCACTCCTGTTATTTGGGTTTTATTACCACGCCAGGCAGATCTCAGCAGGCATAGAAGACCCATAAAATCTGGGGGTACAGGGGACACCTTGGGACTTTGCTTTTTTTTGTCAAAGAACTCGATAAGTAAGAATACCACCTGTCTCACAGACATTAAGGTACACATTCGGGAGATCTAAATCAGGAGGCCAAACGTATGATACAAAAACGAAGCAATGGCGCAATAGGATACCTGCACATCTCCAACCATTAAACAACAACACACACTGCCACAGCGTGCAGACCACTCACACAAGTGTGCACTGCATGCTTTCGAATTGTGGACCGGCTAGCTTTCCTTGGGTGGAGGTATAATCTGAAATACGGAAGGAAGCAGGGATACAACACGCAGATTGCCCCTCCAAAATTACAAAGATGGAAGTGCCCGATTGTGCATTGAGTGGTCGTGATTGGTTCTCTCCCGCCTACTATAGCTGTGTCAGAAATCCCCCATGCGGAAACAAGGCAAGAACGAGGGCGACCACCCACTGCATCAAAAACAGATATCTAAAGACGGAACACGCCCATTAGCCCGTCAGTGAATTGCCCACGGGTACACACTGGATGGGGGGCTTCCATATGTTCAGCTCGTGCAGAATCCTAGTAAACCTGGGGCCGAATTACATAAACCTTGCAGCAGCCCATGTGCAGTGTTCCCAAGATATGTGCGCAAGTGCTAAGAGCGCCCTAGTGCAAACAACCTATTATTTCAATGTGTGTCCTAGTGCTTACTAGTGTGACTAGGCACTGTATCAGCAGTAAAGTAAAATGTGCGCTGGTGTAACATGCACTGAAAGGTTTTTTTGCACTAGGGCAATGTTTGCCCAAATGCCAATGCCACGCAAAATGGCACTTGCACAAGTGCAAAGATTCAGTAACCAGGGATGCAGAATGGACTGTCCTTGATAATAAAGGCCTGGTAACAGGATGGCCTGGTATTCGGCTATATGTGTTAAGGATGTTGTCAGAGCATCTTCTCAGTTACCATTGGAATCAGTGATGATAACTTGCCCTCACCCCGAAGTGACATCACAGGAAGCGATGGAACACAACCTTCCACCCCTTGCCAAGACAGGAAGTGGCATCATATAGCGTTGTTTCTGAGAACACTACGAAAAATATGGTTACAATATCAATGTAATGTGATATACATTTCATACCAGAATGGATCACCATATGTATTGTTAATATCAGCGGGTATAGGCCCATATCACCAAATTACTGTGAATGCAGCAGACGTCCAAGGCCAAATGATAATGATGTGTTATTATATAGCACTTACGCTTAAGCGCTTTATGTACAACAAATATGCATACAATATCACCCAACCTGTGGTACTCATTTATCAACCTCAGCAGGATGAAAGGCTGAGTTGACCTTGCTGGGAGTCGAACCTGCAGATCACACACACCTTGCAGCAGCCAGCGCTCAACCCACTGAGCTAGTTTACTGCTATAGCTATCGGAAAACCAGCCAATCCACAACAAAGATCCACATGCTGCTGGCATCTGTAACCCTCTGTATCCAACCCCCCACCCCGACACCACAGGAGCTGCTACTTCCATGTCCCTGTCAGTGGCCCGCAGTTCAATGTTTGGCAGGAAGGACCTACCGGTCTTTTGCTCTCTCTAAGGTTAAAGCCACTCTATGGACTGTGAATGCATCTGAAAGAGCTCCCCTGCGGCAGTGAGAAGATGCGGGCCAAGGCCAAGGGCCAAGGGACTTTTCATATTCAGGCTGGAGGAGCGGGGCCTCCGCGTCCCTATCTATGCGCTTTCCTCTCCACTACTGCAAGCCCCCCTGGGTGCACCCACCTCCGAAACAAAACTCTGTGCACTGAAAAAACAGCACTAGTCTGTGCCTGTGCACCCCGAGTGGACCTCACGAAAAAAGAACCTTGTTGGACCTGGTCACAGTAGTCTCTCTAAGCACTTGGGTTTCAACCACTTTGATGGACTTCTGCCCTTTGAGCTGGGCATCTCCTGCTCCACAGGTATTTTGCATTTCTTGTCTCTTGTTTCCTCCTTGTCCCCCCCCAGGCTTATTTGTTTTTCTCCTCTATGGCTTAAAATGATCTGCTCCTTTCCTCCATCCCTCTTGTCTTATCTTCTCCCCGCCTCGTTTCCAGTCTGCTTGCTACCCCCAACAGTTCTCCTACTGTCCTTGAGGTTCTTGCCACCACCTTTCTGGCAACCTGTTTAGCGCTTATCCCCACCTCCTCCGTATCTCTCATGGACCCCCTACACCTGTGTTGGTCTTTCCTCCTCCTTCTTCCGATAGTTCCATTCACTCTCCACTCCTTTTCTTCTTTCCCATGTCCTTTGCCTCACTTCTTCTCTTTTCAGCCGTCGCCTTCTGCTCGTCTCTGCCCCCACATCTGCAGCCTGCTCTCTGTGTCATCTGTTCTGTTGCCGTCTTGAGCGCATGAGCACTTTAATCTGGGCTGCGCCTTGGGCAAGCACTATGACTGTGTGTGTTGCACCTGGAATATGCAACCCAAAAAACAAAAAGTCTGCTGAATCTGGGGGTGCACAGTGCAGCGGCCGCGCAGCACGAACATATACCGCGTTAAACATACGCTCAGGTCACCGCTGATATATTCAGTTCCTTTACATTATTGGATAATGCATGTTGCATGTTGTGGCAGCACATAACACGCGGAAACTGGTATCACCTGGATATCCCAGAGGCGGCCACAAGCTCCGGGAATGACATTTCCCTCACGGTCACAAGTACACATATTGAAATGAAAACCATAAGTAAAAGACATGTTCACACCCTTAGATACGAATGAGCAACCGCATTCTTGTCTGTGTATAGTCCCCCGGCCGGCCCCCATTCCGACCTGATGTGCTGCGCTGCCCCCGCCAGCGGTGGGCCACTACTTTGACTTTCCTTGGAAGACTTACCTTGGAAGAGGTCTCGGCCTCTCAGGGCTCGAGTCGGTCGGGCGACAGCATGGCAAGAGCAGTGTCGGAGCCACACTCTCAGCATGAGTCGCCGCCTGGCTTCTGCAAGCTGAGGGGCAGGCTGCACAGATGTGCACTGCGCACTCAGGGCCGGCCTGGGCACACATGACAACACTCCAATGCGCAGGTGTGGTGGGGAGAGGGAGGGGGGATGCACAAGGTCTTGTTTTTGTTCAATACCCATTACCCGCTGCTGCTGGAGCAGCTGAACTGTGTGTAAAGAAGTAAGTCTTAGTCAAGTTTGCACACAGACACAGGCACCACTCTGCACATGCTGCACTCCAGAGAAACACACACACATGGGGGAAACTGAGGGGGATAAATGCCATTGTATGTAGGATAGTGATGGTGGCCGTGTGATGGGGAAAGGATATTGATTGTGGCAGGGTGATTGTGAAAGGATAATCATGGTAGCAGTGTGATGGTGAAAGGATAGTGATCGTGGCCGTGTGATGGCGAAAGGATAGTGATGGTGGCAGTGTGATGGTGACAGGATAGTGATGGTGGCAGTGTGATGGTGAAAGGATAGTGATCGTGGCCGTGTGATGGCGAAAGGATAGTGATGGTGGCAGTGTGATGGTGACAGGATAGTGATGGTGGCAGTGTGATGGTGAAAGGATAGTGATCGTGGCCGTGTGATGGCGAAAGGATAGTGATGGTGGCCGTGTGATGGTGAAAGGATAATGATGGTGGCCGTGTGATGGTGAAAGGATAGTGATCATGGCCGTGTGATGGCGAAAGGATAGTGAGGGTGGCCCTGTGATGGTGAAAGGATAATGATGGTGGCCGTGTGATGGTGAAAGGATAGTGATCATGGCCGTGTGATGGTGAAATGATAGTGATGGTGGCCGTGTGATGGTGAAAGGATAGTGATCATGGCCGTGTGATGGCGAAAGGATAGTGATGGTGGCCGTGTGATGGTGAAAGGATAATGATGGTGGCCGTGTGATGGTGAAAGGATAGTGATCATGGCCGTGTGATGGCGAAAGGATAGTGAGGGTGGCCGTGTGATGGCGAAAGGATAATGATGGTGGCCGTGTGATGGTGAAAGGATAGTGATCATGGCCGTGTGATGGTGAAATGATAGTGATGGTGGCCGTGTTATGGTGAGAGGATAATGATGGTGGCCGTGTGATGGTGAAAGGATGATGATGGTAGCAGTGTGATGGTGAACGGATGATGATGGTGGCAGTGTGATGGTGAAAGGATAGTGATTCTGGCGTGCATTTGTGAAGTGCAGTTGTGCAAGAGTGGTTGCTGCACTACCCTTTGCAGATTTGGACTTGGATTTCGCTTTTTGCCCAAGACCTGCCTCCTGATCACTGCAGGAGGTCGCTCATTGGACATTGTTTCAGGGTACGCTAACGTGGACACGTTTTGGACTCTATGTAGGCAGGGCCAGTGCTAACGTGCTAACGTTTTAACGTTAGTTAAGAATACTTGTGTCTTTGAGCACCAAACAACGTACGGTAACACTTACTTTCTGTTTCTTCTTCTTTTCTGTAGAAGCTTGGACTTTTGTGGTCGAAATGGTGACAAGTGTCGTAGGCTGTTTTTTTCAACAATTTTTGCATTACAACCTTGTCCGTTTAAATTGTATCAATAACTGTCACTTCTTTAGATGCGAGACTGAAGAGGTGCTGTGATTTTTTCAGTTTTGTATTTTCATTTTCTCTGTAACAATGGAATAAGTTGCAGCCAGATTAAGAATTGATTATTGGACCATGTATGTAGCTTAATATTGGGGGGAGCATTAGAACCCTACCAAGGTACTCCTTCCTCTAATTTCTGTTGGTGAGTCCCCCCTTTCTGGTTTTCTTTACCCCCCCGGGCCAACTTGTGATTGGACCTCAAGTTTGCACTTCTCTTTCCATTTGGTGGGGTATGACTGCACGTTATACTCTTCCTGCCACCAGGGAGCCCAGTTAATTGATATGCACTTTATTTGTAAATATTTCATTCATTATCTGTTTTTATGCTGTTTTTATTATGAATTCAGCACTATATGCATTGTGATTTAATATGTGAACAATAAAGACTTTTTGATTTGATATTATCCTGGGCCTGGCCTATCCCCTCATTGTGCTTTTTCCATGATGATTACCTATTGTGCTTGATTTCTCTAGCATCTTTGCCCCACGTCGCCCTCTTTCCTCTGATTTACTCTGCCTCTTTCTCCCAGCAACCTTATCACCGCCGCACCCGTGCATTTTTGCACACGCATTTGTGAAGTGCGGTTGTGGAAGTGTGGTTGCTGCTGTCTCGCTGTCTAGCGAGATAGCGTGGTAGTGAGGGAATTTTGGTAAATCATATTATTACGAGCCTAGTGAAAGTAAGGCTCAGTACATTTTTTCTCTGTTGGATTCTTGTTGAAACAATATACTTTCACTTCCAATATGCCACCAATTTCAGTAATAAGGGCAAAAATTGGCGTGCTGCCCCAAGGTAATGTAAGTAGCAAAGTGCTCCCTCAGAGTCGCCTAACAAACCTGTTTCCACGCGCAGAGCGTTCTATATCTCAGCGTTCGGCTTCTGCGTCAGCGGATATTAGATTGTTTTGTATCGAGAGCAGAGATCCTAATGCCATGAGTGCTTCTGAGCTTGCCCCCCTTACGGTGCCAACCTTGCCCCCTACTAAGAACACCACAGACAAACAGGTTTCCATCATAAATCAGGAAAATAAAATAGCCAATCAACATACAGAACCTGAGGATCTAGTGGGAGAAGTTGAAAAGAGTGGTGCTCCAACGGATACTACTTTAATTGCTGCTTGCCTCATTGAAGACACCCAGCAATTGTGAACTCTCGTGGTGGAGGAAACCATGTAGCAACCAGTGCCGTGCTCCGTCTTGGCGCAGCAAAAGCTGAGGCAGGTGCATGCACATCTAACCATGATAGGTGAAATTGAGGATGATGATGACATAGAATTCATGAACCTGTCCAATAAATCTCAGGAAAGTAGTCATGAAGTCCTATATATCTGTTCTAATACGGGGGATCTAATACAATTAGAAGAAGGGGGAGATGCTAAATCACCATCAGAATTTGATCTAGAAACGCTTTCGCCAGTTTTGCCTAACACCCGTGACCAAGATGAGGGGCACTTGAAAACATCTATGATCAATGACAAATCACACACACAATATGCAGAGGAGTCGGAGTCATTCATAGCACCCACTCCTAGACGATCAATATTTGACCCCACAACACGTGAATCTGAATTTTTCATTCATACTAACCATCCAGGCAGGGGTTCCTTTCCAGAGGCTCCGGCCCTGAATAACACTCTAAGTGCAATGAACACGGCACTATTAGCTGTAGTAAAACTTTATGAAATCTTGGATACTAAGGTCACAAAACAATCTGAGCATATTGAGCAGCTTCTGTCTTTAGTGAGTGTAACCGCGAAACAGGCCCAGCAGGGCTCATATGGTCTTTCGCTAGATATAGGATGCGTTCAAGCCACTGGGTCATTATTTGAACAAGATACAAATAATCTAAACAACTTTTTGCCTTCAACCAGGGACAAAGTCACCAGCGCATTAAGCCTCAGTCATCATAGAGCAAGATGTAACAACCGTTGTGGACCAGACAGAGCCACAGGGTCTGGCAAATATCCGTCCAGATGACACCAACATACCCACAGAAGATCAAAGGCCAAAAACAAACACGATAGCGGCAGAGGGCAAAATGGCAGCTGAGGAACCTATGAAAGACATTACTCATACAAACATGTTTGAGGTATTTGGAACTACAGGGAAAACACCTGTGCCCCCTAGGGAGTGCAACAAGCGAAAAAGTATGACCACAGTGTCACAGACTTCTCAAACGAGAACCAAGTGTAAGAGTAAGCCGGTCATGCTTGAGGCAAGAAAATGTATCCAAATAAATTCAAGCAAAGGTAGATTGGATACTCTTAAAATAGTAGGCAAGCAAATGTAGTAGAATCTTGTCATGAAAATTGTTTGGCATAAAAGCCACTCAATGATTTGGCATGTTTGATTAAAGTAGCTGCCATGGATAATCAGATTCCATTACAAAAAAGTGGCAATGTACAGAAGCCGTTAAGTTCCTTCAGTACCTCAGAAACACCAGAGATTGCTACTACTAATGGTTCCATAACTGAGAAAAACGATTTAAAGACTCCTGATTCTGCATTCCCCTCGATGTTGGATATTCAGAAACAGATTCACAGCTCTATTGAATCCTATATAATGCTTGATGCTACCGTACTCCAAAAGGCTAATGCGGACGAGAAAGAGGATAATCAACAAATTAACAATATATATCAGTCCAGCCATTGTCAAGATAACAACGCAGGTACTGCCCCGATTCTGAGTTTATTGCGCGCAGACATTACAAAGTCAACTCGTGACCAAGGCCCCTACGGTACTTGGCACCTCTATTTCAGATCTACGTGATGAAATTAAATCGTCCATACAAGCATACATGATGCATTCCACTGCTAAGAATCAAAGTGTAGAACACCAACGCTCCACAGGAAGATTGTTTCCGTCCATAACGCCATTCCTAAGAGTCCCTCAACCTAGCCCTCAAATCAATTTTGATCACTTGGTATCCAGACCACTCCAACTTGCTTCAGTGAGCAGTCGAGAGACCCAAGGTCTATATATTGACAGACCCAGCGATCGTCCTGGGAGAAACCCCTTCAAAACAAAGAAAGAAAAAACATGAGTCAACATCGCCTAATTATCAAATGCAGAGATCTCCCATATAAAAAATATGACTTGAACAGAACAAGCGTTCTAAACAAATGTGCAGAGATCCCAGATTTGGCAACAATAACAACGGTAGATATTGACCAAATCGAATTCATTCATCATAATGACCTGATGGACGCCCGGATGTATATGCCTTCAGCTCTTGTAGCCGATGCATCCTGGCAAGCGAGAATGGCATTATTTGATATGGGCTTCATCCGAACGCAAGAAATGGCTTCCAATGCAATAATGTCACAAGGTCACAAATCACTGTTTTTTGTAGCAAAAGGCAGTGAATCTCAAGAGTCATGTCATCACACACAAGTGATGAATTCGTAACAATCCTCAAACAAAAAAAGTATAAGTCTGATATCTTGGAATACAAGAGGGCATAGACATCTCAGTTCTTTATCAACTGGTGATCTAGTTGGGATTGACATCATTGCCCTACAGGAGAGATGGCTCTTGTTACCGCCAATTTGGGATTCCCATGTTGTTTTGTTAACATCTGCAGAAAAAAAGTTTCTTGGGCCGCCCGAAAGGTGGTTTACTATTAGCCGTAAAGAAAAGTTGTGGATTTCAAACTCAGCTGTGCCACTCTACTTCATTTACCTTACAAGTTATCAAGTTATTCACTACCAAAATGAAATTAGCGATAGTCAACGTCTACTGGAGTATTCAAACAATAAAAACGGAAGATACTGGAATAACCCAAACTATTGTATTAGGAGACCTTAACCTGCATCTTTATCCGGGTATGGAAGTTGAGCTATCTGGTAAGGAAGCGACATGGTCCGAAATGATGGCTGAAAGAAACTTCATACTGTTGAATGGTAGTGTTCTGGTATGGAAGTTGAGCTATCTGGTAAGGAAGCGACATGGTCCGAAATGATGGCTGAAAGAAACTTCATACTGTTGAATGGTAGTGTTCTGGGGGATATACCATCACAGTGACATGGCATCGAAGTCCCCAGAATGCCATTCTGGACTATATATATGTTAACTCATCCTTTTTTAATCAGATCAAAACATTTGAAGTCGTACACAATGACATGAGCGACCATAACAAACTAAAGTTACATTTGATATTCTCTTTCCAATGAAAACAATGACAATACATTCCAACATAGCAGATGTTTCCGTGAACAATCAAGGTTTTAGATTGAGATGGTCGAGAGCTCAGTTATGTAAACTAGACCAAAATCTATATGAAGAATGTCATGGAACTAGTAAAAAGAAGGGTGATTACACTCATGCAATGCAAACGCCTAGACAGACCACCAAGCATCAGCACGCCCATGCCTTTGATATTGAGGTGAAGCATAAGAAAGCTGAACTAAGGCGAGAGATTCTCCATTTGTACATATTGGCCAATTCAGATTCTATCATAAAGACAAAATATCTGAAAAATCAATATAAAATGAGGCTTAAAAATAGAAGAGTCAAAAAACATCAAAAAGATGGTGCCGAGATGCTAAAACAGATAATCACTAAAACCACTTCCGGCATCTGGTCCCTACTTAATCAGGCCACAGTATATCCTAAGGCATGGCAGACTTATTTTCAATATCTGTATCAATCACCATTCTCTAATATGAACGTAACTTTACAAAGAGAGGCCGTGTCTCATGAGTTCTTGTTTGACATTGATGACATCAGTAAGTTAAGTACATTGCGTGCCATAGGCCCAGGTGGGATGCATAATGCCATGCTTAAAAACTATCCGGATGAATGGGCTGGTATCCTTTCCCGAATATATGACCATGTCTTTAAAATTGGTAGCATTCCTGACACATGGAAAAAATCACTTGTACTTCCAATATTTAAAAAGGGAGATCGAGAAGATCCCAGGTCTTACAGACCGATAGCGCTGTTAGACTGTCCGGGTAAATTCTTTGCCAGATTGTTATTAAACTCTCTTAACAAATGGTTGAATACCCGGAATATCCGTGATCCATTTCAGACGGGCTTCTTACCGGGTATAGGCACGGCCATTAAGAGGATTACTCTTACAAGTATTATACAGAGAGCCCATCAGTATAAACAAGCTTTGTACATTGCCTTCATCGATTTCAAGATGGCATTCGATGCAGTTCCACAAGAACTTCTTTATAAAAACTTGCTGATGCACATTGCCCTTGGGAAACCCTAAAATGGATCCTACAATTGCACACAGATACCACTATTCAAATAAAATTGACAAAGGGTGGATTACTAATGGATCCGATTGAAACTGCCAGGGGCTTGAAGCAGGGCTGCCTTCTAGCCTCGGCATTATTTAACTTCTTCATCTCGGATGTGAACCATGTTTTCATGAAATTGAATACTGAGCCCCAAGGATTATGGGATCACAGGTACAATGGCTATTGTACGCAGACAATATGGTTCTCATATCCCGAACCCCCAAGGGTTTGCGTACATTACTCAAAGCACTGAACGGATATGTCCAGAAAAACTGCATAACCATTAATATCTCAAAAACAAAAATAATCCAATTTGGGACACGAAAGCAGAGAACAGCTAGACTGCAGTGGCCCCTTCAAAACTGTCAAATATCGGTGGTAACATCTAATATTTACTTAGGTATGACCATTTCCAATCAATGGGCGGATGACTCATATCACCAACAAGGTATGTTAAAACTTCAAACAGCAATTTCGCAAGCCCGTATTATTAAATCAAGGTACTGTAAGTTTCCAATTTTGCCATTGATCACTTATATCAAATTAAAAGTAACACCAGTTATTATGTACGGTGCTGAAACAAAAGAATTGCAGAATTATAACTATTGGGTGATAAAAGAAGGACGCTATTGGTAGCAAGTGTTAATTCTACCCAACTCCTAACCATTACCATTAATAAGACACAAACTTGGTCTGATTTCTCTATAAGTGATCTACACGTGGAAGTTATGCTCGCTCTACCGCAAAAGTCTCCTGAATAACCCAGCAGCGGGGATTTGCAACATTGTAGCTTCAGCAGATTCCTTCCCTGAACTGAGGCGCCTGAGAATTCAGGGCGTATTAGACCTGAGGCGCCTGAGAATTCAGGGCGTATTTGAGGAAGCACCGATTGAAGTAGATTTGCTCATTGAGAATTAAAATCTGGGAGATAGACTGGATTAAAACCAGAACAGCATGCTCATAATATCACAAATGTATTACATACCCCTTCGAGATGAAACGTTATAATGAGGTTGCGAATGATATGGTGCAATCTCCAAGCCCGTCACATCAGGACGGTTTTATGAGGGTTCGCTTGAATTTATGGCTTACCAAAGATGTGTTAAAGAGGCGCAGCATTGCTGGGAGTATGAAAGAGAAATGTTGTTTTTGTAATCAACATGTGGAAACTCTAAAACATCTGTGCACAGAATGTGTTGAACGGGTGATGCATACATGTGCACACTATAAGCACTTATTTGCTGAGTACCGTGACATGACAGCCGATTAATTGTGGGGTTTATTATATTATACAAATAGGAAGTCGGTGTCATATCCTGTAGTACATTTTCTCCGCCATCTTGGGCTGCAATATTCAAAAAGTAAATGATTCCTTTGTAGCAGTTAACAGTGGAACTGGTGTATATAAATTGAGAATGTGTGCACCGAGATGTAATGTGATTCAATTCAAATGTCGTGAATTTTCATTGTTAATTATCTCTTCTTTCTTTTATTTTCAGTCATCATTGTATGTTAAGCATCACGAATATCTTGTAAATGTGTCTTCTTTTTATGAATATCTCGTTCGGTGCTTTGTTGCAATTTTATAGTAGACATTTAATGTATTTATCTACAGTGTTTTTTTTAGCAATTATTGTATCATGTATGTAAATTTGTTATTTGACTTTTTTTCAATTGTTGTAATAAGTTGAAAGGTCTCGATATTTATTTTCGTGACCATAACAACTAAATAAAAAAGAAAAAAAAAAGATGCTGGCCGTGTGATGGTGAAAGGATAGTGATGGTGGCAGTGTGATGGTGAAAAGATAGTGATCGTGGCCATGTGATGGTGAAATGATAATGATGGTGGCAGTGTGATGGTGACAGGATAGTGATGGTGGCAGGATAGTGATGGTGGCTGTGTGATGGTGACAGGATAGTGATGGTGGCCGTGTGATAGTGAAAGGATAGTGATGTGGCAGTGAGATGGTGACAGGATAGTGATGGTGGCCGTGTGATGGTGAAAGGATAATGATGGTTGCAGTGTGATGGTAAAAGGATAGTGATGGTGGCAGTGTGATGGTGCCAGGATAGTTATGGTGGGCATGTGATGGTGAAAGCATAGTGATGGTGGCAGTCTGATGGTGACAGGATAGTGATGGTGGCAGTGTGACGGGGAAATGATAGTGATGGTGGCAGTGTGATGGTGAAAGGATAGTGATGGGGGCAGTGTGATGGGGAAAGGATAGTGATGGTGGCTGTGTGATGGTGAAAGGATAGTGATGGTGGCCGTGTGATGGTGACAGGATAGTGATGGTGGCCGTGTGATGGTGAAAGGATAGAGATGGTGGCAGTGTGATGGTGACAGGATAGTGATGGTGGCCGTGTGATAGTGAAAGGATAGTGATGTGGCAGTGTGATGGTGACAGGATAGTGATGGTGGCCGTGTGATGGTGAAAGGATAATGACGGTGGCACTGTGAAGGTGAAAGGATAGTGATGGTGGCAGTGTGATGGTGACAGGATAGTGATGGTGGCCATGTGATGGTGAAAGGATAGTGATGGTGGCAGTGTGATGGTGACAGGATAGTGATGGTGGCAGGATAGTGATGGTGGCCATGTGATGGTGACAGGATAGTGATGGTGGCCATGTGATAGTGAAAGGATAGTGATGTGGCAGTGTGATGGTGACAGGATAGTGATGGTGGCCGTGTGATGGTGAAAGGATAGTGACGGTGGCAGTGTGATGGTGCCAGGATAGTGATGGTGGCAGTGTGATGGTGACAGGATAGTGATGGTGGCCATGTGATGGTGAAAGGATAGTGATGGTGGCAGTGTGATGGTGACAGGATAGTGATGGTGGCAGGATAGTGATGGTGGCCATGTGATGGTGGCAGGATAGTGATGGTGGCCATGTGATAGTGAAAGGATAGTGATGTGGCAGTGTGATGGTGACAGGATAGTGATGGTGGCCGTGCGATGGTGAAAGGATAATGATGGTGGCAGTGTGATGGTGAAAGGATAGTGTTGGTGGCAGTGTGATGGTGCCAGGATAGTTATGGTGGGCATGTGATGGTGCATGCCTGGCACAGACAAACAGGAAATGGGGAAGCAACACTGAGTGGCAGCACAAAGGTAGCACAGAATCAGCACAGCACAGGCACTGCACTGTAACAGGGGGAATGTACATAGCAGCACAGCAAGCGGTTTACCCACTTTTTCTTTACTTTGCAAGGTCTGTTGGACCTCAACGAAAATAAACAGTGGGTTTCCTTTCCTGATCTAGGGCAGCACTGAGGATTTCCAGCATGTTCCCCCTTTCTCTCCTCATTTATGAAGACAATACAGTGCCCCCCACACCCCCAAGGAAAAGGCCTCCATATCCGAGTAAGTGCTCAGCAGCACAGTAACACCACAAAGAACAGAAACTCAAAAACAAAAGTAGAGCGACGTCTAGATGTGGTTGGAGGTACTGCACCTGAACTGAATCATGCACTCTTCATTTATTTCTTTTATTTAATGTGCCTCTTTACGGCACTTCTACATCAATTAAATTGTGTTTCAAAGCGCCCACGGGGCAAAGGGGGCGAGGGGGACATGGGAATGAAAAGCAAATACAACAATGAAAGGGAGAGGCGGTCCTACTAGGCCTAGTTAGCATTCAGAATGTGCAAGAGCAGAGAGAGAGAAGGGATGAGGGGGTGGGTGTGTAAGTGCTGGGAGTGCCATGGAGGGAAGTGCTTGGGATTAAGTTGCAAGCCGCTGTTAAGTGACTGGCAGAGATCACTTGGTAAGAGTGCTTGGCTGCCCATAAATAAGTGCAGGTCTGTGGTGGAACAGGCCAGTGGGCGCCACAGCAAGTGCGGGGAGCAGACAGAGGCTGAAGGCCATCGGGGGTGGTAGGCCAGGACACAGATGGAGACATAAGGGCCCTGTGTCAGCGACTGTGGGGTTTAGCAAAGGAGGGAGTGAAGGAAGAAGTGAAGAGGAAAGTCTTGAGGAACTTCCAGAATTTGAGGAGATCTGGCTCAAGACGTAGAGGAAGGGGGAGGGGGAGGCTGTTCCATAGGAGGGAGCCAGCCGAGGAAATAGATCGGCCACCAGCTGGCTGTTAAGTAAAGCGCTTGACACACAGAGAGCTGGAGCCGGAGGATCATAAATAAGCCGCAGGCAGCCTTATGGATGATGCAGAGGGATTTGAATGTGATCCTTGCTGCAACCGGGAGCCAGTTGAGAGATTTTAGGGCTGGAGAGATGCGGACCCTGGGCTTGAGGCCAAGGATAAGTCTTGCAGCCCTATTCTGTATTAGCTGGAGGGGTCGTAGAGCGGAAGAGGCTGTTGCAATAGTCAAACCTAGAGAGTACCAGAGCTCTACAGATATTGATCTTCTGGGGGAACTAAGGAAAGGAAGGATTCCTTTGAGGAGGTGGATTTGAAAGTCTACCTTCTTGAAATGAATCACAAAATGGAAGTCTTTGCAAAGGAAATGCAACACCACCGACCTACAGGTGCAAGGCACTGCACCAGAGTTAAGCAAACACATACATGTAAACAGAGTCATCAGTATATGAAAAAAGGGAAATTCAAGGGAACGACCAGACCAGACTGCAGACAACTCATAGGGACTGTAAAGAAGGGGTTGCTACCCAGGGCCTGGAGAGTACTCAGAGACCAAGTGAGTTTTGCAGTGTGAGTAGCAGTGATTTTGATGGCAGGCAGGGGAATTACTTGTGTTTGAATCATAGATAAAGTGTATCATTTTCAAAATGTTGGTTTAAAAAGGACTGGAAGCACACACAAAGAATCTGTTTAGAATGTGTGGGTGGTCAAGGAGGCCCTTATACCACGCTCATTTCTTGTCACTTTTCTTACTTCTCCAGTGCTTGTTGTTGGAGGGTTTCTCCTGCATTGATGTGATGTGGTCACCTGCACAGTCTAACTGTCCGGAGCCCCTAGCGAGGGCTTCCACAGGAAACCTCAGTGGCAGGAGGGCCATGATAAGGACTTCAGTTTATTGTGGATGTTCCGTATTTTTAAAAAAATTGATTGTGTGATGTTTCATTCCTCGCATCTTGCACTGGACGTGGCTGTATATTTTCTTTTCCCTGCCTATGAATCTACGTACTCACCCCTGACTGCATTTCCTGTGCTTGTGGTTTATTTCTGCCAAGTACTTCCGTGTTCTCCTGCATTTCTATTTTGTCCATGACAGCAGCCTGGTCACTCTGTATTTGGTTACTCCATAGACACTTCACTATACTTAATTTCAACATTGCATGTTCACTGCATGCTGTTACTTTATGATCTCTGTAGCTGCCTGGCTTCCGGCACGCTGGACATT
This sequence comes from Ambystoma mexicanum, assembly GCF_040938575.1. Lineage (NCBI taxonomy): Eukaryota > Metazoa > Chordata > Amphibia > Caudata > Ambystomatidae > Ambystoma > Ambystoma mexicanum. The sequence goes on from NC_090937.1 coordinate 1,680,175,292, forward strand.
GCCCACCTTTTATCCTGTGTTCCTGCACTGTATGGATAGCAGAAATTGTGTTTTAGAGTGTGTGTGTGTGTGTGTGTGTGTGTGTGGGTGTGCAACCATGCCTTGCTATGTAGATCCTATGTCCCCTGCACTGTGTGTAAGTATGGGTATGTGTGGGGAGTTGTGGATCCGCCAGCCATACTCTTGACCAGACAAAAGGGACTCCATTCTCTCCTCAATGTGGCCAACCCCCCCTGAAAAATAAACTTTTTCCAGCCCATACAACAGCCACCAGCTTTACAGTGGGGGTAATCTGGAGCTCAGGGCTGGCCCTTTCATCTGTCACTGAGGATGTCCTCTCCTCCCCACCCCAGTAACAGCAATCTAACAATATCTGCCTGTGTTTGCCCACTTGCCCTACTCCCTGTGATTTCCCTCCTATTCCTGCCAGCAAGCCTCCTTGGACCCTGGGAAAAGGTGTGCTTAATATGGGGGTGGGTGTGGGTAGGCACTGGAGGGGTGAGCGACAGCCTTATAAACATGTGGAGAGAGGACCCAGGGTTGCTGGTAGTGGTGTGTTAGATGAGTGGGTGGGGACAGAGAAGCTGTGGAGACCCTTTAGCAGGTACCCTTCTGCCTGTCTGGCCTTCTCCTTCTCCCCTTTGGCTGCCCTTGTTCTTTTTTCTCTCTAAACTGTTCTCTTTTGCCACCAGCTGGCCTCCCGGTTGTCTCTGCCCCTCTCTCTCACTCTCTTTCTCTTTATCTGTCACTCTTTCTCTCTTTTCCTCTTTCTCTCCCTCGGTCTCTCACTTTTTCGTTCTCTCATTTTCTTTCCCTCCTTCTCTCTCCTTTGCTCTCTCTGTCTCTTTCTTTCTCTCCCTCGCTCTCTCTTTTTCTCTCTCTCTTTCATTCTTGTTCTCTCTCCCTCTCTCTCTTTACTTTCTCTGTCTCTCACTGTCTCTTGCTCTCTCTCTTTCTTTCTCTCTCTCCTTCCCTTCTTCTTTCTTTCTCTCTTTCTCTTTCTTTCCTTTTCCTCTCTCTCTCTCTCTCCTATTCTCTCTCTCCCTCTCTCTTCCACCCCACCTCAAGCCTATTGCTTGTCTTTAGGGTGTCCTGGGCCCATGTCTCTCCCCATTCAATCAGCTCTCACCCTGTCTACCAGGCCCTTCTTTGCCCTCTCCCGCTATCTCCCCACTGGCTATGTTCTCGCTCCCTGAGCTCTCTCTCTTGCTCCCTCTCTAGCTGTCGATTCTCTCTCCTCTCTCCTCCGAATCCAAGGATGTTCTCGGTCTTCTCGAGACCAATGACAGTGGGTGTGCTTAGCCTGTGCCTGCCATTGCTGGCCCGCCCTGTGCCCGCAGCCCAGTGCAGACAAACCCTGTGTGCAGTGCGCCCAGCGTACTCTGCCAGCAATACGTTTACTTCTCTGCCAGTAATAAATATGTTACTTGAACAAAGACTTTGGTGATTTATTTGGTTCTCACACTCTTTGGTATAACTAGCCTGTTATTGCCAGAGGAGGACCCTGTCTGCCTGCACACACACCGCACCCTCACCGGGTCTGTTAATCCCTGGCCCAAAACTGTGGCTATGCCTGCGGGCTCCCACATGAACTTTCCCATGTTGGCTTTCCTCCCAAGAGTCTGGGAGCATATCAGGGGCCACATGTTTGTCATGGAAGCAAAACAGCGCATAGCAACACAGGTTAGAATCTTGGACTCGTGCTTAGAAACCGTCTTCAGTATTAAGTGCGTTATAAAAGAACAATTATTATTATTATCATTAAGTGCACAGAAGAGATGGGGGATTAGAGCAGCCCCAGGGATAGCTCAACACTCGGGAGGGAGGAGATGGTTGTTGCCTTATTCTCAGAACCCCTCAAAACTAAGGACTCTCCATTCAATCTAAATGGTTCAACCCATATGGAGCTGAAAGTAAACGGATTTGTAATATCTGAACTATTCGGCGGCTCATGTTTTTTTTTACATTGTTGACATCAGCCCCTTGTCCAGGTCTAGCTTGTTTCCTTAATATTCACAGATTTGAACCACAAATAAGCAATTGTTCAGTTAAAGGAATGGTTTAAACCTCTCCCCATCCAGCTTTTCAGGGGTTCATTCAAACCCTTATTACATTGATTTGAAGCACAAGTCATGCCAAGCCCTTAAGCTCCTACTAAGCAGGACTCGATGGCACGACTACCTATGGCCCTTGGTGAGTCACCCCTCAGCCCGCTGAATGTCTGCTGTGTTGCACCCTGATGCCCTCTGCTCTGTGAGCCAGTATCATGGGCAATGATAATAACACCCTAAAACGCAGGGTGGCAGCGCCGACATGAGGGTTCCGCCGCCAAACTAAATTCCCAAAGAAATAAACTGATGACGCGTCTGCAGCAGGACATTCCAGAGTAGGAACATCGCCTAAAATGGGAAAGATAGGATGGCAGAGAGAAAGTTGCCCAATGTCAGAAATTATTATCATTTTCCAACAATTGTCTGAAAATAGTAAAGTCTATTTGTCCTGATGAAAGGTTGCAAAACTGTTTATATGGCAAAACATGTCTATTTTAAAATTGTTTATTATGCATTGACCAGACAACCTCAAACATCATTTATGTATTTATTTATGTACAGCAGGAACAATTCTCATCATAAAAGAGCATACAATAGATAAGATATCACATTTGATGGGAAGCAGTGAACTTCTTACAATAGGATGAGTTTGAGGTTGTGGAGGGGAGTAATTTGAACAGTTAACAACAACAATACATAAGTGAACATACATAAATGAAGAACAACCAACATTGGACATTTTAAAGTGCAGGTAGGTTGTACTGCCAGCTGTGCTCAGGACTCGGATGTGACCGTGATGGGTGACATGATAGAATGGAGACAGAGGAAGTGAGAGACAGAGGCAGGTTAGAGGTGAGGGGGAAATGTTAGCTAGCAGGCAGATGAGAGGTGCATTAAGAGGCTAACTCAGAGGCGAGGAGGTAGGCTTTTAGTTTGGTTTTTAACAAATCCATGTGGACTGCTTCTCAGATGTCCAGGGGAAGAGAATTCCATGCAAGTGGAGCCAGAGGAGAGAAGGAAATGAAGTGAGAGGAGTGTGAGGAGGCAGAGTAGAGATTAAGAGAAAGCTTGCAGAGTTGGCTAGAGGAGAATAGACTCACTGGTGCCCTAGCATGGGTAGATTTTGTGAACCAGGAGAAGAAATTTAAATCTGGCTGTTTTGCATCATCAACCATCAAGCCCGTGACAGTACAGGGACATCGGTGTGAAGTGAAGGAGTTCAAGGAGAGTCCTGGTAGCAAAGTTATTGATCTTGTCGAGAGGACAGAAACCATAGTTTGCGAGACCAAAGAGGATGCTGGCACAGCAGTCTAGTTTAGAGAGACAGGAGTAGTTAAGAGATGGTTGGTGTTTATTAGGCAGAATCACATGCAGTACCCTTTGGGAACACCACATATAATTAAGACTACAAGTGTAAGCACAATCTCACCTTTGCACATGCCTGTACTACACAGTAAAGTGGTAGCAGTGGCTGAGCAGCCAGACTTATCACAAGAGTTTAAGTGAGCAGTAGAACCAGTTACACAAAGGACCAATAATAGAGTAATTCAAATAGACACTTACTCAAGGTTTCTTGGTAAAAGAATATACATGTATTTACTCAGTCAGTTTGAAAACATTACACTAGCATAAGCAGTTCAATATCACACACTAATAAACCACAAAAATACAACGGTTAAGTCAATCAACAAGCTTAGATCTCCTGAAGTGGGAGCAAAATGGCACTTCAGATACTTAATACAGGGGTAAAAAGACAAGGTTATACGAATAGACAGCCCAAATACATTCATAGGCAGGGCAAAGGGTTTCAGTTAACTACAACCTTCAATTCTTCTCATAGGCGTGGGCCAAAGTCAATGTTTCAGAGTCTTTGTATAGGATAGCACAGTTTTGGTAGTAAACGGTTAAGTCTTTGTCACAGAGTTTAGAAGAATTTGGCTAGGCGAAAAGTTTGATGAATGTTTAGGGAAGGACAAGCCTTCGTAGTTGAGAAAGTTTCCACAAACTCTTGCAATGGCCGAAAAGATTTCCGGACCGCGTTTGCACAGTACCTTGGTATTGAAGAAGAGCTGTAGCTGAGGGAGTTGTTCCTGGCAGTTAGAGCAGATCTCGCTGTTCCTGAGCTCCAGTCGTGGGGAGAAGAAGGAGGACGTCGGGAGTTTCCTGCTCTGCCCAGGGATGAGGCCAAACACTTTAGCAAGACGTTGGTTTAAGGTGTGAGTGTCTTAAAGTCCACGAGCTGGTTTCCTTCCCTCTGGCTATCCGGTTTTCAACAGCACTCTGATGAGAATTCGACCAGATGAGGACAGTGTCCAGGTGGCTTGCAAGTTGGTTGTTCCCACCAAGGGAAGAAGTTAACCTTGAAGGGCATCTCTGTCGATGAGGTTTAAGGCAATTCGTCGGTCATCCAGGAGTTGCAGCAGTCCTCTTCCTTCAGCTCGTCTTCGGTTCTTTCGTTCCAGTGGTCGACTCTGCTTTCCAAGTCCCAGAGACCTGCTTTTAAACAGTTTTCCCCCATTCATTCCAGCCTGGCTGTCACTCACACAGCAGCCAGCCAATCACACCAGAGTGCATTCAGGTCTCCTAGGAGACTAAGCACAGGGAATTTCGGGCACCTCCCTCACATCCTGTCCAACCCAGACACTCAGGCGCCAGAGGAGAGCTTCAGCACTGAAGCCCTCCAAAGGCCAACGAGCAAAGGGACCAAACCTGGTTTAGCACGCAGAGACAAACACAAGAAGGACTTTTCCTAAAAGAAATGGTGAAAAAAGATGACCGGAGTCTGTTTTTACAGACAGGTCTGGGGTGCCATATTGAAAAATATGGCTGACCCCATTTTTAGCTACCGTTGTTAGCGGTCGGGAAAATTCACGGTAGTTGATCTAAACCACTGCCACCAGCCATTTAAAGTGGGAAAAGGTAACATTTGACTGTTACATTAGTGTTTTGACTCAGGGGAAGCTAGGCAACCCATCCAGCACTCTATTGGAAGATAGTGTGAGCTGGGTCAGTAAATTTAAAGAGACTAGTAAAGTCAATTTAAATTTACATGCTCTGGAAGACAGTAGTCAGTCCCAGAGAAGGTATTTAAACCTTGTGAAATCTGAAAGACACCCCTGTGCCACTGCGCTGAAGGTGCTGTGTGACACACAGAAAAAGATGATGCCCATGGAGATGTGTTAAAACTCCATAACCAAAGAACACAAAAGTAAACACACACATCAAAATACATAGATGAGTGTGAAAAAAAGACTCACACTCTTCCCAGGTAAAAAAGTAAAATCCTAGAAATCCAGCAAAGTTGCTGGGGGTCTCAAAAGGTAAAGGAAATTAGCACATTTTGAGAATTCTCCATAACAATGGTGTTGAAAGGAAGGAGGTGCCTGATTTTCCTAGTATGTAGGAGGTTGAGGTGAGCTGCCGTTGCAGTTTTGGACATTAAAGTCAAGTAGGTGAGAGAAGGGTCATAGATGACACTCAGATTTCTAGCTGAAGATGAGTAGGTGAGAGTGGCCGTTGGGAACTGGATAGGCACAGTAAGAAATGAGAGAGAGCCTTTGGCAGTGAAGAAGAGCACCTTGGCTTTGTGGAGTTTAACATCACAGCGTGCAAAGCCATTCAATATATAATGGCAGAGAGACAGTCGGACATTCTGGTAGAGAGATCAGAGGAGAGTTCAGGAAAAGAAAAGACAATTTGGGTGTCGTCCGCAAAGAGTTGGTCCGAGAACCCAAAGGAGGAGATTAGTGCCCCAAGAGCAGAGGTGCAGAGTGTAAAGAGGAGCGGACTTGAGACAGAGCCTTGTGGAACACCAACAGTTAGAGGAGTGAGGTGAGATGTAATGTTGCTCCAGGAGACAGAGAATAGCTGCTGGGAGAGGTAGGATTTAAGCCAGGCAAGGGTTTGATCGTGCATCCCAAGAAGAAAGAGAGTATTAAAGAGATCAGAGTGATCAACAATGTGTAAGGCAGCAGACGGGTGAAGGAGAATAAGGATAGAGGATAGGTTTGAGTGCTTAGCAGAGGCAATGAAGTTGGACACATTCAGAGAGCACATTCAGAGAGCAGTTTCCAAGGAGTGGAACCTACTTGTAGGGGCTTGGAAGGTTGTGGATATCTAAGAAATTGGTAAGACGGTTGAACACAATGCTTTCGAGCACTTTTGAGTAGTGCGGAAGGAGAGACACAGGGCAAAAGTCAGCCGGTAGGTTTGGGTCAGCCACTTGCTTTTTTCAGAGAGGGATGATCGTGACTGTTTTGATAACAGAGGGAAAGTAAGCAGAGTCTAAAGACAGGTTGAAGAGTTCAACGAGGACAGAGGCCACAAAAGGGGCAGTATGCTTCACTATCTGAGCAGCATGAGGGTCTGATGGGGCATAAGTGGAGTTAGCCTTCATCAGTAGAGATAGCACTTTGTCAGTATTAGTGTGACTACGTGGGATATGGAGGCAGAGGATGATGGTAGAGGAGGCAGAGGATGATGGTAGAGGAGGCGGAGGATGATGGTAGAGGAGGCAGAGGATGATGGTAGAGGAGGCGGAGGATGATGGTAGAGGAGGCAGAGGATGATGGTAGAGGAGGCAGAGCGCAAGATGCAGGAGGAGGGAGTGTGAGGAAGGTCAGGAGAGAGGCTTGAATTTTGGTAAATTTTGCAGCAAAGTATTCAGCTATGTCATTAGCTGTGAGAATGGAGTTGATAGTCATAGACTTGGGGGGAGCGAGGCGTACGTTTGAGTGTTAATGAGGGTTTGATAGCATTTCCTTTCAGCTCTATCAAGAGTGGACTTGAGAGAGTTCAGGGCAGAGAGGTAGAGTTGCATGTCCTCATGTGAGTGGTGCCACGTTTTGCGCAGCAATCGACACATGACTGTGCGGAGAGAGCGTATGAATGGGGTGACCCATGGTTGAAGATCCTGAGACTTAGGGGTGAAAGTAAGCAGTGGGAAGTGAGAGGAGAAGGAGTCATATAGTAGGGATTGGAAGCTGGAGAGGGCGTTTTGTTGAGAGAGGTATCGGTGTGAAGGTGGAGAGTGATAACTGTATGTCAGAGAGAAAGGGGGAATGGCAGAAGGTATCAATTTCCTTTTAGTAAAAGCTGAACTAAGTGATGAAAGGTCAGAGGGTGGAAATTATTGAGTGATCAGATATGGAAGGCGTGACAGAAGTATTAGTGGCTGAGAGAGAGGTGGAGATTTCCCAGCATAGAAGGGGCCGTTCATACAGCGGCCCTCACAGGATATAGCATCCCCAGTGCACACGGGGCGGCTGGTGGAATGCAGGCGGAGCAGCAAGGTGAGGCGCTTTACCCCCCCCATTTAGGAGCAGTGATGCGGAGAAGGGGCACGGAGCAGGGAGGAGATCCCCTTCATCCCGCCATGAGATTCTTATGCAGGAATGCAGAGAAGGGATTCCTAAGGATTCTGCTTCGGCCCCTCAGAATCCATCAGAAAAGACCACCTGCACAGCAGATTTGCAGACGGCTTTCTCTTTTTCCTGAGATGGAGAGGAAAATGTAAGGTGGCCAGGATGTTCACCTCCCTCTTCCTTTTACCCTCGCCTAGGGAATGTGGCAGATTCCATGCTGGCACCCCCCATCACGTGCATGCTAACGTTGGTGCTTTCTTGAGTGCAATCACCCTCAGGAGAATGACCAGGGCGTCCTCTCACTCCTAGCAACTTCTTTTAATGTAACCTCCCTTGATCCCCTCGAGTATCAAAGACTAATTCTGTGATGTCATTTTCTGTGATGTTAATGCATATGCACATCAGGGGTCGGAACAAGGAAAGAACAAGAAGACAGACTCTCTCTGTCTACGCCACAGTACTGTAGAACCTACTCCCAGTCAACATCAGACTCACCTCTTCACTTTAGGGAATGGCTCCTCCCTAACACCTACGTGCACACACCCTTCACTCACCATCCTACCTTAGATGGGGCAGTCTTCAACCCCATTTCCTCCCTCATTGCTTCTAGATCCCTTGATGTCGAATTGTGCGCCCTCCTCCTCCCTCGTTGCTAGTTCCCTGCTCCTTGTTGGTCTGCTTCCCTCACTGTCCTTCCCCCTATAACAGCTCTGCACAAGATGGCCACCCAAAGGCGGGCTCCCACACTCTGTACAGCACTCTGATGCTTTCAAGCTAGGGCCGGGCATTAAACAATACACATTTAAAAAAAGAAATGATGATGAAGTTCAATAAATACGATTGAATGCAGGGGTGGCCATTGATAGGGGTATTGCCAGGGTGCTGAAGGCAGGGTGGACATTGATAGGGGTATTGCCAGGGTGCTGAAGGCAAGGAGGGCCATTGATAGGGGTATCGCCAGGTGGCTGAAGGCAGGGGTGGCCATTGATAGGGGTATCGCCAGGGTGCTGAAGGCAGGGGCGGCCAGTGACAGGGGTATCGCCAGGGTGCTGAAGGTAGGGGTGGCCATTGATAGGGGTATTGCTAGGGTGCTGAAGGCAGGGGTGGCCATTGCTAGGGGTATCGCCAGGGGGCTGAAGGCAGGGGTGGCCATTGATAGGGGTATTGCTAGGGTGCTGAAGGTAGGGGCGGCCATTGATAGGGGTATCGCCAGGTGGCTGAAGGCAGGGGTGGCCATTGATAGGGGTATCGCCAGGGTGCTGAAGGCAGGGGTGGCCATTGATAGGGGTATCGCCAGGGTGCTGAAGGCAGGGGTGGCCATTGATAGGGGTATCGCCAGGGGGCTGAAGGCAGGGGTGGCCATTGATAGGGGTATCGCCAGGGTGCTGAAGGCAGGGGTGGCCATTGATAGTGGTATCGCCAGGGGGCTGAAGGCAGGGGTGCCCATTGATAGGGGTATCGCCAGGGTGCTGAAGGCAGGGGTGGCCATTGATAGGGGTATTGCTAGGGTGCCTAAGGTAGGGGCGGCCATTGATAGGGGTATCGCCAGGGGGCTGAAGGCAGGGGCGGCCATTGATAGGGGTATCGCCAGGGTGCTGAAGGCAGGGGTGGCCATTGATAGGGGTATCGCCAGGGTGCTAAAGGTAGGGGTGGCCATTGATAGGGGTATCGCCAGGGTGCTGAAGGCAGGGGTGGCCATTGATAGGGGTATCGCCAGGGGGCTGAAGGCAGGGGTGGCCATTGATAGGGGTATCGCCAGGGGGCTGAAGGCAGGGGTGGCCATTGATAGGGGTATCGCCAGGGTGCTGAAGGCAGGGGTGGCCAGTGATAGGGGTATCGCCAGGGTGCTGAAGGCAGGGGTGGCCATTGATAGGGGTATCGCCAGGGTGCTGAAGGCAAGGGCGGCCATTGATAGGGGTATTGCTATGGTGCTGAAGGTAGGGCGGCCATTGATAGGGGTATTGCTAGGGTGCTGAAGGTAGGGGTAGCCATTGATAGGGGTATTGCCAGGGTGCTGAAGGCAGGGATGGCCATTGATAGGGGTATTGCTAGGGTGCTGAAGGCAGGGGTGCCCATTGATAGGGGTATTTCTAGGGGGCTGAAGGTAGGGGGGCATTGATAGGGGTATTGCTAGGGTGCTGAAGGCAGGGGTGCCCATTGATAGGGGTATCACCAGGGTGCTGAAGGTAGGGGCGGCCATTGATAGGGGTATTGCTTAGGTGCTGAAGGCAGGGGTGGCCATTGATAGGGGTATCGCCAGGGTGCTGAAGGCATGGGTGGCCATTGATAGGGGTATTTCTAGGGGGCTGAAGGTAGGGGGGGTCATTGATAGGGGTATTGCTAGGGTGCTGAAGGCAGGGGTGCCCATTGATAGGGGTATCACCAGGGTGCTGAAGGCAGGGGTGGCCATTGATAGGGGTATTGCTAGGGTGCTGAAGGCAGGGGTGGCCATTGATAGGGGTATTGCTAGGGTGCTGAAGGCAGGGGTGGCCATTGATAGGGGTATCACTAGATTGCTGAAGGCAGGGGTGGCCATTGATAGGGGTATTACTACGGTGCTGAAGGCAGGGGTGCCCATTGATAGGGGTATTGCTAGGGGGCTGAAGGTAGGGGGGCCATTGATAGGGATATTGCTAGGGTGCTGAAGGCAGGGGTGGCCATTGATAGGGGTATTGCCAGGGTGCTGAAGGCAGGGGTGGCCATTGATAGGGGTATTGCTAGGGTGCTGAAGGCAGGGGTGCCCATTGATAGGAGTATTTCTAGGGGGCTGAAGGTAGGGGGGGCCATTGATAGGGGTATTGCTAGGGTGCTGAAGGCAGGGGTGCCCATTGATAGGGGTATCACCAGGGTGCTGAAGGCAGGGGTGGCCATTGATAGGGGTATTGCTAGGGTGCTGAAGGCAGGGGTGGCCATTGATAGGGGTATTGCTACGGTGCTGAAGGCAGGCGTGCCCATTGATAGGGGTATTGCTAGGGTGCTGAAGGTAGGGGGGGGCATTGATAGGGGTATTGCTAGGGTGCTGAAGGCAGGGGTGCCCATTGATAGAGGTATCACCAGGGTGCTGAAGGCAGGGGTGGCCATTGATAGGGGTATTGCTAGGGTGCTGAAGGTAGGGTCGGCCATTGATAGGGGTATTGCTAGGGGGCTGAAGGCAGGGGTGGCCATTGATAGGGGTATTGCTAGGGTGCTGAAGGTAGGGTCGGACATTGATAGGGGTATTGCTAGGGGGCTGAAGGCAGGGGTGGCCATTGATAGGTGTATTGCTATGGTGCTGAAGGTAGGGGCGGCCATTGATAGGGGTATTGCTAGGGTGCTGAAGGCAGGGGCGGCCATTGATAAGGGTATCGCCAGGGTGCTGAAGGCAGGGGTAGTCATTGATAGGGGTATTGCTAGGGTGCTGAAGGTAGGGGCGGCCATTGATAGGGGTATTGCTAGGGTGCTGAAGTCAGGGATGGCCATTGATAGCGGTATTGCTATGGTGCTGAAGGCAGGGGTGGCCATTGATAGGGGTATCGCCAGGGGGCTGAAGGCAGGGGTGGCCATTGATAGGGGTATCGCCAGGGGGCTGAAGGCAGGGGTGGCCATTGGTAGGGGTATTGCTAGGGTGCTGAAGGCAAGGGTAGCAATTGCTAGGGGTATCGCCAGGGTGCTGAAGGCAGGGGTGGCCATTGATAGGGGTATTGCTAGGGTGCTGAAGGCAGGGGTGGCCATTGATAGGGGTATCGCCAGGGTGCTGAAGCAGGGGTGGCCATTGATAGGGGTATCGCCAGGGTGCTGAAGGCAGGGGTGGCCATTGATAGGGGTATTGCCGGGGAGCTGAAGGCAGGGGCGGCCATTGATAGGGGTACTGCTAGGATGCTGAAGGCAGGTGTGGCCATTGGTAGGGGTATCACCAGGGGGCTGAAGCAGGGGTGGCCATTGATAGGGGTATTGCTAGGGTGCTGAAGGCAGGGGTGGCCATTGATAGGGGTATTGCCGGGGAGCTGAAGGCAGGGGCGGCCAATGATAGGGGTACTGCTAGGATGCTGAAGGCAGGGGTGGCCCTTGGTAGGGGTATCACCAGGGGGCTGAAGGCAGGGGTGGCCATTGATAGGGGTATTGCTAGGGTGCTGAAGGCAGGGGTGGCCATTGATAGGGGTACTGCTAGGATGCTGAAGGCAGGGGTGGCCCTTGGTAGGGGTATCACCAGGGGGCTGAAGGCAGGGGTGGCCATTGATAGGGGTATTGCTAGGGTGCTGAAGGCAGGGGTGGACATTCTGTTAGGGAGAATTCTCTGTTTAGGCTGAATTTCCTAACCTAGTGAGTCCCCCAGCAGCTTTGCTGGATTTTTGGGGTTTATTTTTTTCTCCTGCCAAGAGTGAGACTCTTTTACCCTCACTCTTGGGCATGATTTGAGTGTGTTTCTTTGAATCTAGATGTGTTTAATGTGCTATGGGGTCTTTTACTCCATAGGGCTTCATGTGTTTTTGTGATGTGTGTTACACAGCACCCTCAGTGCAGTGACACAGGGGTATCATAGTGACCCCCCAGTAAAGACTCCATACCCTGGGACTGACTACTGTCTCCCAGGGCATGTAAAGTCACCATTGACTTTACTAGTCTTAAATTCTGAACAGAACCAGTACAAACCATCATATTGTGGACGTACTGGCTGGGGCAATTCAATTGCCCCGGGGTCTGTTAGTCGAGGGGGCACGTCTCCGTCCCCCCTGATCGAGTTTTGGCTGGTGGCAGTGGATACTACTTTTTATATTCAACCGCAAATATTTTCCTATGGGATTTCCCATTGTTTTAGGCTACTACCTTTATTTAATTATTTACGGTAGCCTCGAACATACCGCCGGTTTATTTAATTAATATTAATTCTCCGGTTGGTATTTTTTGCCAAAACTTGATTCTAAAATGGCGTTTGTGATCTCTTCTGTGACTCCAACCCAAGTCGAGCCGTTTGTTCCACTTTGGCGGGCTTCTCCACAGAAGCCCTCCAAAGTGGTGCCACTCTGTCTGGGGTACTAAGGAGGGGTGGAGGGAAATTTAGGCACCCTGGACTGAGTTGCCTAGGCAACTCAAGTCGCACTCCATCCTGATTGGCCCAAGTGGTGAGCCGGCCGGCTCACCACTTAGCATGTTTGAGTGACAGCTAGGCTGAGTGAATGGGGGTTTGCTGCATAAAAGCAGGGCCTTGGGGACTGGAACTTCAGAAGTCGTCACAGGACCTAAGAATCCGATGAGGGAGAAGCTGAGCCGACCTGCCACGACACCACCACTGGTGGAGCCCTGCTGGACTGCCTCACCACTTTTCCCAACGACAGAGGAGATCTCCCGCCAGAGAGTCTTCTTCCTTTGACTGGTCTTTTCGCTTTCCCGACGTACCTCGTGGCCGCCTTGTCCGTGCCAAGCACCTCGGCAACCAGGATACCACGTTTTACCATGACCGCGAAACAAAGGTACCACCTTTAACTGGAAAACTCTGCGGCTGGTTTCTTCCCTGGTAGTGCAACGACCTTCATCTTTCCTCCAAGTCGAGATCTTCTCTTCCCCTGGACGACGACGCAACTTGCACCCACTACCAGGAACAACTGCCACCGCTGGAGGATCCTTCCCAATTAAGGTACCGTGTCCCGCCTGGCTTAACTTGCTACCGACTGTACGGGGTAGATTTAGCACCCGGCTTTCGAACCTGTGTTAGTCTGGGACACCCTGGCTAAACTTTCCTAAAGCCTCTCTAAACTCTTTTTGAACCCTCTGCAAGACTTTCTAAGCCTAGTGTAACTGTGTGATCTTGGGCGCATTTGTGCTCTGCTCTCTCTAAGAGTGGGCCCAGCCTTTGGACTTTGGCTCACCAGTGACTTTTGCTCTCTGCCTTGCTAATAGTGTTCCTGAATCTTAGAGTGGTGTACCTTTCCATATTCTGTCTTTTTCCCTCCCTTTCTCACAAACTTATTGGAGTGCCATCTAGTTAAGCGCTCACCTCTGTATGAAATTAAGTGGTGTTTTACTGTGACTTATCTGATAAGGAAAAAGGGGTGTATATATTACAATAGTAACATTGTTTAGAATATTTTACAATAAGAGTGCTGGAGTGTTTCAACTGTGTGTTTTTAAATAAATAATTATATACTTTGATACCAAAGCTCTGGTCAGTGTTTGCTTGTATTATTGTATCTGAGTACCTATTGTGTATACTTTGCATACTGCCTAACTCTTCTTGAGGGAAGTCTGACTGCTCAGCCACAGCTACCAGGTAAATCTGGGTGGTACAGACTGCTACCAAGTGGGTTTACTGCCAACACCTGTAGTCTTAAATCTTTTGCAGTGGTCCACAGCTACCAGGTAAATCTGGGTGGTACAGACTGCTACCAAGTGGGTTTACTGCCAACACCTGTAGTCTTAAATCTTTTGCAGTGGTCCCTAAGGGAACTGCACAGGTTTCTGCCTAACACTGGTGTACAGCGGTGGGATTTGTATTGAGTATACACTTTAGAGTACTTTAGGATACCTTAGTGCAACTAACCACAAAGCTTAGCACTGAAAAAGTAATCTTTCTAACAAGTCAACTATGGAAACTTATAGTCAAGAGTCCCTTGCTACAAAAACTGCTGATTGTTTAAGAGTATTGTGTAAGCATAAGAACCTCCTGACTAAAGGCAAGAAAATGGAATTAATAGAAAGGTTGTTAGCTAACCAAAGTCTGGATGATGGGTCTGAGGAACCTACCATGCCAGAAAATGTAGATAACAGTATAGAAATTTATATTGATCAAAATGTTGATAATCTTGAGGAAGAGTCAGAAGAGGAGGGTGAGGCTGCTGTGACTGTCCCCCCTAGGCCTCTGTCTGCTCTACCTGCTGTACCTACTGGGCCTTTGCCAAGTCCCACACTAAGTCCTCAATATCTCGAATTAGAGAAAATGAAACTTGAACTAGAGTTCAAGAGACTGAATACTCTGGCTGAACAGAGACAACCGGAAATGAATCAAGAACTAAGGCTAAGGGAAATGGAGCTCAAGCATGAGCTAGAAATGAAGAAATTATCTGTCGAAAATGCTTCTCTCTCTGGCTCCTCTAGAAGTTCCAGTCCTAAAAGACCCTGGATGCCTAAAGAATTGGTTGGTATGTATGAGCCTAAGTTGGATGTGTTGGATTGGTTGTCTCTGTTTGAATATAATCATGGGCTCCAGAAGATCACAGGAAATGACTTACTCACCTGGTTGTACTCTAGGCTTCCCCATGTTTCAACTGATGTGGTAATGGAGTTGGGGGAGGAGGATAGGAAAGAGTATGAATGTGAAACTAGCTCCAATAGCTAGATTTGGGAAGACCCCTTCCCAGTATCTTAAGAGGTTTTGAACCCTCAAAAAGCATGATGGTACCCCTTGGGCTACCTGGGTGAGTGAAGGGTTGAAAAACTTAGAGGGATGGATTAAGGGTTACAAGGTGAACACTTATGAAGGTATGAAGAATCTTTTTATGTTGGAGTCAATGTATGATTCCTGCTCTCCTGAGCTCAGACAGCACTTGGCTGATTCAAAGGAATTAGATTCCCGAAAGCTAGCTAAGGCTGCTGACTTGTGGGTTGCCAACAGGGCCACTCACAAGGATGCTGGGGTAACTCAGAAAAAGGATGAGGGGAAACAGCCTAAAAAGGACTCCAACGAGAATTCTAATACTGCAAATTCCAAAGAGGGCCCCAAACAAAACCAGAAGGGTAAGCCACCAGGGAAACCACAGCAGAATAGTGTCTCCTCTGGTGCTAAACCAGAGGGAGATCAGAACAAGCCATCATTCCAGAAGGCATTTGGTAAATGCTTTGTTTGTGGCTCTACTGACCATGTGAAAGGAGATCCCAGATGCAAGGGTAAACCTTCATGGATCCAACTTGCCTCCTTAGCCTTCGCTCCAGAAGAGGAAGTCCCAATGGCAAGTGGAACTTTATACTGCTGGCTGATGAACCCATTGGAGTCTCAGCCAGTGTTTCTTTAGTCTCTCTGGGGTTGTGGGAACAACAGAATTTAGATGTGTATAATTCTATCCCAGATAATACTAAAGAGTATTATAAAGACAGTGTTCAGGTAAATGGCCAGGAGACTCCTGCCATTAGAGACACTGGGACCAGCATAACTGTGGTGGATGAATCATTTTTCAAGGCAGAGGATGTTGCTAAGGCACCCAAATGCCTCACCAAGTTAGCTGGAGGGCCTGTGCAGATGTGTCCCAAGTTACCAGTTCTCATCCAGTGTAATGACATGGCTGTAAAAATACCTGTCAGTGTACAATGTGAAGTGCCAGGTAGGGTTCTGTTGGGTAATGACCTAAAAGCTCTTGGAGTTTTGTCACATACCCCCAGACCACCTAGTAAAAAGTTACAGGAGCTCACAAAACCTGCAAGGGAGAAAACCCTGCGAGGGTTATCTCAGGAGATGGTGACAGAGATCACTCCTTTACCACTGGAGCAACTCACTGCAGTAACTACCAGATCAGGAGCAAAGGGGCAACCCAAGACTCCTAGGACAAAGTCAGCAGCAAGCACTCCAGTACTTCCAACAGTTACACCTGTAACGCCACCTCCAGCTGAGGCTGAGAGGGAGGAACAACCCTGTATGGTTGAACTACACTCTGAAGAAGAGCTAGTGGGAGTCCAAGAACTTATTGGAGATCTAGACCCTGAGGACCATTCTGAGCTGCAGTCTTTACTGGCAGAAGGTGGACCCAGCAGGGCAGCTTTCCGTAAGGGACAAAGAGAATGTCCAACTCTGGAGGGTCTCCGCCAACAGGCAGCTGCTCAGGCTGATGGGCAAGAGCCTGGGAAGTATAGGTTGCACTGGGAAGATGGCCTCTTCTACAGTGAACCAACCAAGTCTGAACCTGGAGACTACAAACGCCTTGTAGTGCCTCAAGAAAACAGACAACAGTTCTTGCACTTAGCCCACGAGATTCCTTTAGCTGGTCACTTGAGCTTCAAGAAGACCAAGGAAAGGCTCTCCCTCTACTTCTATTGGCCAAAAATGGGGGCCGAAGTAGATAAGTTTTGCAAGAGCTGCAATACCTGCCAAACTTCGGGTAAGGTTGGCGCCAAGAATGTGGCACCCTTAGTGCCTCTCCCAGTTGTGGGGGTCCCATTTGAGAGGGTAGGGATTGACATTGTTGGTCCCCTTGATCCCCCTACCTCCTCAGGCAACAGGTTTATCCTTGTTGTAGTAGACCATGCTACTAGATACCCTGAGGCAATTCCTATGAGAACTGTTACTGCTCCGGCTGTGGCTAAGGCCCTAATTGGTATTTTTACCAGGGTTGGGTTTCCTAAGGAAGTAATATCCGACAGGGGGTCAAACTTTATGTCCCACTACATGAAAGCCATGTGGAAAACCTGTGGAGTTACTTACAAGTTCTCAACCGCCTACCACCCCCAAACCAATGGACTGGTAGAAAGATTTAACAGAACCATGAAGAGCATGATAGGTGCTTTAGAGGAACCTCTGAAAAGAAAGTGGGACCTTCTACTGCCATGCCTTCTCTTTGCTTATAGAGAAGTCCCTCAAGAGGGAGTAGGTTATTCTCCCTTTGAACTTCTCTATGGCCATCCGGTCAGAGGTCCATTGGCCCTGATTAAGTAGGGGTTGGAAGGCGCTCCTCCCCTCAAGCTGGTCAGAGTGACTGACTATGTGATAGGTCTCCGAAGGAGAATGTCACACATGATGGCAGAAACTAGTGATAACCTGAAAGCTGGACAAGCTTTGGTCAAGCATTGGCATGATCAAAAGGCTAACATGGTTGAGTTCACTCAAGACCAGCTAGTTCTCGTTATGCTCCCAACAAGGCAGAGGGCCTTGCAATACAGATAGATGGGACCCTTCAAAGTTGTGGGAAAACTTGGAGAGGTCAACTATCTGGTGGATCTGGACAGACCCAGGGAAGCTCCTAGAGTCTTCCACAACAACCGACTGAAAGCGTACATCTCCAGACCTGAAGTAGGAGCCTTGTTTCTAGCTTCAGCAGCAGAGGAAGAAGAGAGTGAGTCTCTCCCTGATCTCCTCAGAGGTGTACCTTTAGATGAAAACATTGAAGGAGTCAATCTCTCTTCAGATCTGACAACTGAGCAACAAGAGGAGGGCAAATCTATGTCAAATCAGTTTGCCTCCCTGTTCTCACTCTCACCAGGCTTGACCCCTTGGGGACAGCACGAGATACTCACTGGTGACTGTCTGCCAGTCAAAAGCAGAGGATACCGAATGCCAGAAACTGTGAGAACCCATATCAAGGGGGATGTCAAAAAGATGCTTGATCTCGGGGTAATAGAACCCTCTACTAGTCCATGGTCTAGCCCAGTTGTGTTAGTACCATAGGCAGGGTCCAAAGACTTGAGATTCTGTGTGGACTATAGAGCTCTTAATGCAGTCACCAAGACTGATGCCCACCCTTTACCAAGGACAGATGAGTTGGTGGATAAACTTGGTGCAGCCAAGTACCTCAGCACATTTGACCTTACGTCAGGCTATTGGCAAATAGCCTTGACAGACCATGACAAGGAGAAACTGCATTTTCCACCCCAGTTGGCTTGTACCAGTTTAAGGTCATGCCTTTTGGATTAAAAAATGCACCTGCTACATTCCAAAGGATGGTGAACCAAGTTCTAGCTGGGATGGAGGACTTCTGCATGGCATACTTGGATGACATTGCAGTCTTCAGCCACTCCTGGGAGGATCATGTGAACCACCTAGGGCATGTTTTGCTCTTGAGCAGGCCAAATTGACTATCAAGGCAAGTAAATGCCAGATAGGTCAAAGTAAGGTGGTCTACCTTGGGCATGAGGTAGGAGTTGGTGAAATAAGGCCTTTGCTCAGCAAGATTGAAGCTGTGCAAAATTGGACAACACCTACTACTCAAACCCAAGTGAGAGCCTTCCTAGGCCTCACTGGGTACTACAGGAATTTCATTGAGAACTATGGGACCATAGCTTCTCCACTGAATGTAATCTCCTCTCCAAAATTCCCTAGAAAGGTCAAATGGAATGAGTAATGCAATCAGGCCTTTGAAAAACTAAAGAAATCTCTTTGCCAAGCTCCAGTATTGGGAGCTCCTGACTACCACCAAACTTTCATTGTACAAACTGATGCTTCCAATGTAGGTATAGGTGCAGTTCTAAGCCAACTGGATGAGAAGGGTAGGGAGCACCCCATTTTCTTCATAAGCCGTAAGCTGAAGGATCCTGAGACAAGGTGGGCAACAATAGAAAGAGAATGCTTTGCTATTGCGTGGGCACTGAAGAAGTTTAGGCCATACTTGTATGGTTCTACTTTTGTCATTCAGACTGACCACCAACCCTTGAGATGGTTAATGCAAATGGAGGGAGAAAATCCAAAGCTATTGAGATGGTCAATCTGCCTGCAAGGGTTTGATTTCACCATTGAGCACAGGTCAGGGTGTCACCATCAAAATGCTGATGGACTCTCTAGGATGTATGTCATCGACTATAGGTATGAGGTTCATCCAGGAGTGGATTAAATCCTCCTGTCCCTTAGTCTGGGGGTGGGGGCGAGTGTTAGGGAGAATTCTCTGTTTAGGCTGAATTTCCCAACCTAGTGAGTCCCCCAGCAGCTTTGCTGGATTTTCGGGGTTTAATTTTTTCTTCTGCCAAGAGTGAGACTCTTTTACCCTCACTCTTGGGCATGATTTGAGTGTGTGTCTTTGAATCTAGATGTGTTTAATGGGCTATGGGGTCTTTTACTCCATAGGGCTTCATGTGTTTTTGTGATGTGTGTTACACAGCACCCTCAGTGCAGTAACACAGGGGTGTCATAGTGACCCCCCAGTATAGACTCCATACCCTGAGACTGACTACTGTCTCCCAGGGCATGTAAAGTCACCATTGACTTTACTAGTCTTAAATTCTGAACAGAACCAGTACAAACCATCATATTGTGGACGTACTGGCTGGGGCAATTCAATTGCCCCGGGGTCTGTTACTCGAGGGGGCACGTCTCCGCCCCCCCTGATCGAGTTTTGGCTGGTGGCAGTGGATACTACTTTTTTATATTCCACCGCAAATATTTTCCTATGGGGTTTCCCATTGTTTTAGGCTACTACCTTTATTTAATTATTTACGGTAGCCTCGAACATACCGCCGGTTTATTTAATTAATATTAATTCTCTGGTTGGTATTTTTTGCCAAAGCTTGATTATAAAATGGCGTTTGTGTTCTCTTCTGTGACTCCAACCCAAGTCGAGCCCTTTGTTCCACTTTGGCGGGCTTCTCCACAGTGTCTGGGGTACTTAGGAGGGGTGGAGGGAAATTTAGGCACCCTGGACTGAGTTGCCTGGGCAACTCAAGTCACACTCCATCCTGATTGGCCCAAGTGGTGAGCCGGCCGGCTCACCACTTAGCATGTTTGAGTGACAGCTAGGCTGAGTGAATGGGGGTTTGCTGCATAAAAGCAGGGCTTTGGGGACTGGAACTTCAGAAGTCGCCACAGGACCTAAGAATCCGACGAGGGAGAAGCTGAGCCAACCTGCCACGACACCACCACCGGTGGAGCACTGCTGGACTGCCTCACCACTTTTCCCAACGACAGAGGAGATTCCCGCCGGAGAGTCTTCTTCCTTTGAGTGGTGGGGATAACCAGTTTCACCGTCTTTTCGCTTTTCCGATGTACCTCGTGGCCGCCTTGCCCGTGCCAAGCACCCCGGCAACCGGGATACCACGTTTTACCACGACCGCGAAACAAAGGTACCACCTTTAACTGGAAAACTCTGCGGCTGGTTTCTTCCCTGGTAGTGCAACGACCTTCATCTTTCCTCCAAGTCGAGATCTTCTCTTCCCCTGGACGACAACGCAACTTGCACCCACTACCAGGAACAACTGCCACCGCTGGAGGATCCTTCCCACTTAAGGTACCGTGTCCCGCCTGGCTTCCCTTGCTACCGACTGTACGGGGTAGATTTAGCCCCCGGCTTTCGAACCTGGTTTAGTCTGGGACACCCTGGCTAAACTTTCCTAAAGCCACTCTAAACTCTTTTTGAACCCTCTGCAAGACTTTCTAAGCCTAATGTAACTGTGTGATCTTGGGCGCATTTGTGCTCTGCTCTCTCTAAGAGTGGGCCCAGCCTTTGGACTTTGGCTCACCAGTGACTTTTGCTCTTCTGCCTTGCTAACAGTGTTCCTGAATGTTAGAGTGGTGTACCTTTCCATATTCTGTCTTTTTCCCTCCCTTTCTCACAAACTTATTGGAGTGCAATCTAGTTAAGCGCTCACCTCTGTATGAAAATAAGTGGTGTTTTACTGTGACGTATCTGATAAGGAAAAAGGGGTGTATATATTACAATAGTAACAGTGTTTAAAATATTTTACAATAAGAGTGCTGGAGTGTTTCAACTGTGTGTTTTTAAATAAATAATTATATACTTTGATACCAAAGCTCTGGTCAGTGTTTGCTTGTATCATTGTATCTGAGTACCTATTGTGTATACTTTGCATACTGCCTAACTCTTCTTGAGGGAAGTCTGACTGCTCAGCCACAGCTACCAGGTAAATCTGGGTGGTACAGACTGCTACCAAGTGGGTTTACTGCCAACACCTGTAGTCTTAAATCTTTTGTAGTGGTCCCTAAGGGAACTGCACAGGTTTCTGCCTAACACATTGATAGGGGTATTGCTAGGGTGCTGAAGGCAGGGGAGGCCTTTGATAGGGGTATTGCTAGACTGCTGAAGGCAGGGGTGCCTATTGATGGGGTATTGCTAGGCTGCTGAAGGCAGGGGTGCCCATTGTTAGGGGTATTGCTATGGTGCTGAAGGCAAGGGTGGCCATTGATAGGGGTATTGCTATGGTGCTGAAGGCAGGGGTGACCATTGATAGGGGTATCGCCAGGTGGCTGAAGGCAGGGGTGGCCATTGGTAGGGGTATTGCTAGGGGGCTGAAGGCAGGGGTGGCCATTGATAGGGGTCTCGCCAGGGTGCAGAAGCAGGGGTGGCCATTGAAAGGGGTATCGCCAGGGTGCTGAAGGCAGGGGTGCCCATTGATAGGGGTATTGCTAGGGTGCTGAAGGCAGGGGTGGACATTGATAGGGGTACTGCTAGGGTAATGAAGGCAAGGGTGCCCATTGATAGGGGTATTGCTAGGGTGCTGAAGCAGGGGTGGCCATTGATAGGGGTATCACCAGGGTGCTGAAGCAAGGGTGACCATTGATAGGGGTATCGCCGGAGAGCTGAATGCAGGGGTGCCCATTGATAGGGGTATTGCCAGGGTGCTGAAGGCAGGGGGGCCATTGATAGGGGTATCGCCGGGGAGCTGAATGCAGGGGTGGCCATTGATAGGGGTATTGCTAGGGGGCTGAAGGCAGGGGTGGCCATTGGTAGGGGTATTGCTAGGGTGCTGAAGGCAGGGGTGGCCATTGATAGGGGTATTGCTAGGGTGCTGAAGGCAGGGGTGGCCATTGGTAGGGGTACTGCTAGGGTGCTGAAGGCAGGGGTGGCCATTGATAGGGGTATTGCTATGGTGCTGAAGGCAGGGGTGGCCATTGATAGGGGTATCGCCAGGGGACTGAAGGCAGGGGTGGCCATTGGTAGGGGTATTGCTAGGGTGCTGAAGGCAGGGGCGGCCATTGATAGGGGTATTGCTAGGGTGCTGAAGGCAGGGGCGGCCATTGATAGGGGTATTGCTAGGGTGCTGAAGGCAAGGAGGGCCATTGATAGGGGTATTGCTATGGGACTGAAGGTAGGGGTGGCCATTGATAGGGGTATTGCCAGGGGGCTGAAGGCAGGGGTGGTCATTGTTAGGGGTATTGCTAGTGTGCTGAAGGTAGGGGTGGCCATTGATAGGGGTATTGCTAGGGTGCTGAAGGCAGGGGTGAACATTGATAGGGGTATTGCTAGTGTGCTGAAGGTAGGGGTGCCCATTGATAGGGGTATTGCTAGGGTGCTGAAGGCAGAGGTGCCCATTGATAGGGGTATTGCTATGGTGCTGAAGGCAGGGGCGGCCATTGATAGGGGTATTGCTAGGGTGCTAAAGGCAGGGGTGCCCATTGATAAGGGTATTGCGAGGGTGCTGAAGGCAGGGGTGGACATTGATAGGGTACTGCTAGGGTGCTGAAGGCAAGGGTGCCCATTGATAGGGGTATTGCTAGGGTGCTGAAGGCAGGGGGGCCATTGATAGGGGTATCGCCAGG
The DNA here is from genome assembly GCF_040938575.1 of Ambystoma mexicanum. NCBI lineage: Eukaryota > Metazoa > Chordata > Amphibia > Caudata > Ambystomatidae > Ambystoma > Ambystoma mexicanum. The sequence goes on from NC_090937.1 coordinate 1,680,197,863, forward strand.
GTGCTGAAGCAAGGGTGGCCATTGATAGGGGTATTGCTAGTGTGCTGAAGGTAGGGGTGGCCATTGATAGGGGTATTGCTAGGGTGCTGAAGGCAGGGGTGGCCATTGATAGGGGTATTGCTAGGGTGCTGAAGGCAGGGGTGGACATTGATAGGGGTACTGCTAGGGTGCTGAAAGCAAGGGTGCCCATTGATAGGGGTATTGCTAGGGTGCTGAAGGCAGGGGGGCCATTGATGGGGGTATTGCTAGGGTGCTGAAGGCTGGGGCAACCATTGATAGGGGTATTGCTAGGGTGCTGAAGGCAAGGAGGGCCATTGATAGGGGTATTGCTAGGGGGCTGAAGGCAGGGGTGGCCATTGATAGGGGTATCGCCAGGGGGCTGAAGGCAGGGGTGGCCATTGATAGGGGTATTGCTTGTGTGCTGAAGGTAGGGGTGGCCATTGATAGGGGTATTGCTAGGGTGCTGAAGGCAGGGGTGGCCATTGATAGGGGTATTGCTAGGGTGCTGAAGGCAGGGGCGGCCATTGATAGGGGTATTGCTAGGGTGCTAAAGGCAGGGGTGCCCATTGATAGGGGTATTGCTAGGGTGCTGAAGGCAGGGGTGGACATTGATAGGGGTACTGCTAGGGTGCTGAAGGCAAGGGTGCCCATTGATAGGGGTATTGCTAGGGTGCTGAAGCAGTGGTGGCCATTGATAGGGTTATTGCTAGTGTGCTGAAGGTAGGGGTGGACATTGATAGGGGTATTGCTAGGGTGCTGAAGGTAGGGGTGGCCATTGATAGGGGTATTGCTAGGGTGCTGAAGGCAGGGGTGGACATTGATAGGGGTACTGCTAGGGTGCTTAAGGCAAGGGTGCCCATTGATAGGGGTATTGCTAGGGTGCTGAAGGCAGGGGGGCCATTGATAGGGGTATTGCTAGGGTGCTGAAACAGGGGTCGCCATTGATAGGGGTATCGCCGGGGAGCTGAATGCAGGGGTGCCCATTGATAGGGGTATTGCCAGGGTGCTGAAGGCAGGGGGGCCATTGATAGGGGTATCGCCGGGGAGCTGAATGCAGGGGTGCCCATTGATAGGGGTATTGCCAGGGTGCTGAAGACAGGGGGCCATTCATAGGGGTATCGCCGGGGAGCTGAATGCAGGGGTGCCCATTGATAGGGGTATTGCTAGGGTGCTGAAGGCAGGGGCGGCCATTGATAGGGGTATCAAGCACTCAGGGTTTATGTTACCGTATAAATACCCAGGGTTTTCATTAGTTAACGTGCAGCAGCAGTTCCCATTAATACTCATGGCTTAGGTTAGGTAACGTGCAGCAGCAGCAGTTCCCATTAATACTCATGGCTTAGGTTATTAATACTCATGGCTTAGGTTAGGTAACGTGCAGCAGCAGCAGTTCACATTGATACTCAGGGCTTAGGTTAGGTAAGGTTAGGTAATGTGCAGCAGCCGCAGTTCCCATTAATACTCCTGGCTTAGGTCAGGTAACGTGCAGCAGCCGCGGTTCCCATTAATACTCCTGGCTTAGGTTAGGTAACGTGCAGCATCCGCGGTTCCCATTAATACTCATGGCTTAGGTTAGGTAACGTGCAGCATCCGCGGTTCCCATTAACACTCAGGGCTTAGGTTAGGTAACGTGCAGCAGCCGCAGTTCCCACTAATACTCAGGGCTTAGGTTAGGTAACGTGCAGCAGCCGCAGTTCCCACTAATACTCAGGGCTTAGGTTAGGTAATGTGCACAGCCGCAGTTCCCACTAATACTCAGGGCTTAGGTTAGGTAACGTGCAGCAGCCGCGGTTCCCATTAATACTCCTGGCTTAGGTTAGGTAACGTGCAGCAGCCGCGGTTCCCATTAATACTCCTGGCTTAGGTTAGGTAACGTGCAGCATCCGCGGTTCCCATTTATACTCATGGCTTAGGTTAGGTAACGTGCAGCATCCGCGGTTCCCATTAATACTCAGGGCTTAGGTTAGGTAACGTGCAGCAGCCGCAGTTCCCACTAATACTCAGGGCTTAGGTTAGGTAACGTGCAGCAGCCGCGGTTCCCACTAATACTCAGGGCTTAGGTTAGGTAACGTGCAGCAGCCGCGGTTCCCACTAATACTCAGGGCTTAGGTTAGGTAACGTGCAGCAGCCGCAGTTCCCATTAATACTCAGGGCTTAGGTTAGGTAACATGCAGCAGCCGCGGTTCCCATTAATACTCCTGGCTTAGGTTAGGTAACGTGCAGCAGCCGCGGTTCCCATTAATACTCCTGGCTTAGGTTAGGTAACGTGCAGCATCCGCGGTTCCCATTAATACTCATGGCTTAGGTTAGGTAACGTGCAGCAGCCGCAGTTCCCACTAATACTCAGGGCTTATGTTAGGTAACGTGCAGCAGCCGCGGTTCCCACTAATACTCAGGGCTTAGGTTAGGTAACGTGCAGCAGCCGCGGTTCCCACTAATACTCATGGCTTAGGTTAGGTAACGTGCAGCATCCGCGGTTCCCATTAATACTCATGGCTTAGGTTAGGTAACGTGCAGCAGCCGCGGTTCCCACTAATACTCAGGGCTTAGGTTAGGTAACGTGCAGCAGCCGCGGTTCCCACTAATACTCAGGGCTTAGGTTAGGTAACGTGCAGCAGCCGCGGTTCCCACTAATACTCCTGGCTTAGGTTAGGTAACATGCAGCAGCCGCGGTTCCCATTAATACTCCTGGCTTAGGTTAGGTAACGTGCAGCATCCGCGGTTCCCATTAATACTCATGGCTTAGGTTAGGTAACGTGCAGCATCCGCAGTTCCCACTAATACTCAGGGCTTAGGTTAGGTAACGTGCAGCAGCCGCAGTTCCCACTAATACTCAGGGCTTAGGTTAGGTAACGTGCAGCAGCCGCAGTTCCCACTAATACTCAGGGCTTAGGTTAGGTAACGTGCAGCAGCCGCAGTTCCCACTAATACTCAGGGCTTAGGTTAGGTAACGTGAAGCAGCCGCAGTTCCCACTAATACTCAGGGCTTAGGTTAGGTAACGTGCAGCAGCCGCAGTTCCCACTAATACTCAGGGCTTAGGTTAGGTAACGTGCAGCAGCCGCAGTTCCCACTAATACTCAGGGCTTAGGTTAGGTAACGTGCAGCAGCCGCAGTTCCCATTAATACTCAGGGCTTAGGTTAGGTAACGTGCAGCAGCCGCAGTTCGCATTAATACTCAGGGCTTAGGTTAGGTAACGTGCAGTAGCAGCACTTCACATCAATACTCAGGGTTTAGGGTCAGTGGAGACCACACTGATGCAGAGTTGCTGCACAGAGGACCAGGGCTTGCACATTTAACCGTATGTTGAGAGAATGTGGCCCCACATAGTCGTCTCTTGGTAATCCCTGAACTCACACTGTGCTGCAAGGGTTCACACCAGGCGTCCCACAGGCACAGACTGACTCACCTTGGAACTGGCCTGCAGTGCTGAGAAGGAGCGAGGACGTGGCTCGGTCGTGCTGGGACAGGATGTGCCTGTGATGCGAAGCGCACCCTCAGCCTTATATATAGAGCCGGTACCACCTGGCAGGAGGCCAGACTCAGCACAGGAACAGCCCACATGGCGAGCTGGCATCCTGGCACCCTGCACAGGTCTCCTGAGAGGGCTGGTCCTGGTTGCCACTTCAGTATCCTGGATCTGTGAGCAGATAGCACACTGGCAGGCAGGTGGAGCAATACTGTGCTACATGCAGGCCACACACACATCACCCACCGAAGGAAGGACCACTCCCCAGCTCACACTGCCCACCTCTACACGGAGGAGCGACTGGTGCAGACCAGTGACTCCCGCCATTACACCAGGATTGCACACACTCTCTACACGAGCTGCACCACCAGACCAGTGACTCCCGCCATTACACCAGGATTACACACACTCTCTACAGGAGCTGCACCAGCAGACGGGTGACTCCCGCCATTACACCAGGATTACACACACTCTCTACACGAGCTGCACCAGCAGACCAGTGACTCCCGCCATTACACCAGGATTACACACACTCTCTACAGGAGCTGCGCCAGCACAGAGCAGAGGCTCCCGCCATTACACCAGGATTGCACACACTCTCTGCATGAGCTGCACCCACACAGAGCAGAGACTCCTGCCATTACACCAGGATTGCACACATTCTCTACACGAGCTGCACCAGCAGACCAGTGACTCCTGCCATTACACCAGGATTACACACCCTCTCTACAGGAGCTGCACCCACACAGAGCAGAGACTCCTGCCATTACACCAGGATTGCACACATTCTCTACACGAGCTGCACCAGCAGACCAGTGACTCCCGCCATTACACAAGGATTACACACACTCTCTACAGGAGCTGCACCAGCAGACCAGTGACTCCCGCCATTACACCAGGATTGCACACACTCTCTACAGGAGCTGCACCAGCAGACCAGTGACTCCCGCCATTACACCAGGATTGCACACACTCTCTACATGAGCTGCACCAGCAGACCAGTGACTCCCGCCATTAGACCAGGATTGCCCCCACTCTCTACACGAGCTGCACCAGCAGACCAGTGACTCCCGCCATTACACCAGGATTGCACACACTCTCTACACGAGCTGCACAAGCAGACCAGTGACTCCCGCCATTATACCAGGATTGCCCCCACTCTCTACACGAGCTGCACCAGCAGACCAGTGACTCCCGCCATTACACCAGGATTGCACACACTCTCTACACGAGCTGCACAAGCAGACCAGTGACTCCCGCCATTAGACCAGGATTGCCCCCACTCTCTACACGAGCTGCACCAGCAGACCAGTGACTCCCGCCATTACACCAGGATTACACACACTCTCTACAGGAGCTGCACCAGCAGACCAGTGACTCCTGCCATTACACCAACCAGGATTACACACACTCTCTACAGGAGCTGCACCAGCAGACCAGTGACTCCCGCCATTACACCAGGATTACACACCCTCTCTACAGGAGCTGCGCCAGCACAGAGCAGCGACTCCCGCCATTACACAAGGATTACACACACTCTCTACAGGAGCTGCACCAGCATAGGTAGGCAACTCCCGCCATTACACAAGGATTACACACACTCTCTACAGGAGCTGCACCAGCAGACCAGTGATTCCCGCCATTACACCAGGATTGCACACACTCTCTACACGAGCTGCACCAGGAGACCAGTGACTCCCGCCATTACACCAGGATTGCACGCACTCTCTACACGAGCTGCACAAGCAGACCAGTGACTCCCGCCATTAGACCAGGATTGCCCCAACTCTCTACACGAGCTGCACCAGCAGACCAGTGACTCCCGCCATTACACCAGGATAACACACATTCTCTACATGAGCTGCGCCAGCACAGAGCAGCGACTTCTGCCATTACACCGGGATTACACACACTCTCTACAGGAGCTGCACCAGCACAGAGCAGCGACTCCCGCCATTACACCAGGATAACTCACACTCTCTACATGAGCTGCACCCGCACAGACCAGTGACTCCTGCCATTACACCATGATTACACACACTCTCTACAAGAGCTGCACCAGCAGACCAGTGACTCCTGCCATTACACCATGATTACACACACTCTCTACAGGAGCTGCGCCAGCAGACCAGTGACTCCTGCCATTACACCATGATTACACACACTCTCTACAGGAGCTGCGCCAGCAGACCAGTGACTCCTGCCATTACACCATGATTACACACACTCTCTACAAGAGCTGCACCAGCAGACCAGTGACTCCCGCCATTACACCAGGATTACACACCCTCTCTACAGGAGCTGCGCCAGCACAGAGCAGCGACTCCCGCCATTACACAAGGATTACACACACTCTCTACAGGAGCTGCACCAGCATAGGTAGGCAACTCCCGCCATTACACAAGGATTACACACACTCTCTACAGGAGCGGCACCAGCAGACCAGTGACTCCTGCCATTACATCAGGATCACACACACTCTCTACAGGAGCTGCACCAGCACAGAGCAGCGACTCCCGCCATTACACCAGGATAACTCACACTCTCTACATGAGCTGCACCCGCACAGACCAGTGACTCCTGCCATTAAACCGGGATTACAAACACTCTCTACATGAGCTGCACCCGCACAGAGCAGCGACTCCTGCCATTACACCAGGATAACACACACTCTCTACATGAGCTGCACACGCACAGAGCAGCGACTCCCACCATTACACCAGGATTACAGACACTCTCTACATGAGCTGCACCCGCACAGAGCAGCGACTCCCGCCATTACACCAGGATAACACACACTCTCTACATTAGCTGCACCCACACAGATCAGCGACTCCTGCAATAACACCGGGATTACACCCACTCTCTACAGGAGCTGCACCAGCAGACCAGTGACTCTTGCCATTACACCAGGATTACACACACTCTCTACAGGAGCTGCACCAGCAAAGAGCAGCGACTCCTGCCATTACACCAGGATAACTCACACTCTCTACATGAGCTGCACTCTCACAGAGCAGCGACTCCCGCCATTACACCAGGATAACACACACTCTCTACATTAGCTGCACCCACACAGAGCAGCGACTCCTGCCATTACACCAGGATTACACACACTCTCTACAGGAGCTGCACCAGCACAGAGCAGCGACTCCTGCCATTAAATCAGGATTACATACACTCTCTACAGGAGCTGCACCAGCACAGAGCAACGACTCCTGCCATTACACCAGGATTACACACACTCTCTACAGGAGCTGCACCAGCACAGAGCGGCAACTCCCACCATTACACCAGGATTACACACACTCTCTACAGGAGCGGCACAAGCACAGAACAGCGACTCCTGCCATTACACCAGGATTACACACACTCTCTACAGGAGCTGCGCCAGCACAGAGCAGCGACTCCCGCCATTACACAAGGATTACACACACTCTCTACAGGAGCTGCACCATCACAGACCAGCGACTCCTGCCATTACACCAGGATTACACACACTCTCTACAGGAGCGGCACCAGCACAGAACAGCGACTCCTGCCATTACACCAGGATTACACACACTCTCTACAGGAGCGGCACCAGCACAGAACAGCGACTCCTGCCATTACACCAGGATTACACACACTCTCTACAGGAGCTGAACCAGCACAGGGCAGCGACTCCCGCCATTACACCAGGATTATACACACTCTCTACAGGAGCTGCACCAGCACAGAGCAGCGACTCCTGCCATTACACCAGGATTACACACACACTCTCTACAGGAGATGCACCAGCACAGAGTGGCGACTCCCGCCATTACACCAGGATTACACACACTCTCTACAGGAGCGGCCCCAGCACAGAGCAGCGACTCCTGCCATTACACCAGGATTACACACACTCTCTACAGGAGCGGCACCAGAACAGACCAGTGACTCCTGCCATTACACCAGGATTATACAAACTCTCTACAGGAGCTGCACCAGCACAGAGCAGCGACTCCCGCCATTACACCAGGATAACTCACACTCTCTACATGAGCTGCACCCGCACAGACCAGTGACTCCTGCCATTAAACCGGGATTACACACACTCTCTACAGGAGCTGCACCAGCACAGAGCAGCAACTCCTGCCATTACACCAGGATTACACACACTCACTACAGGAGCGGCCCCAGCACAGAGCAGCGACTCCTGCCATTACACCAGGATTATACACACTCTCTACAGGAGCTGCACCAGCACAGAGCAACGACTCCTGCAATTACACCAGGATTATACACACTCGTCTCTATTGGAGGTGCACCCGCACAGCAGCGACTCCCGCCATTACACCAGAATTACACACACTCTCTACATGAGCTGCCCCAGCACAGAGCATCGACTCCTGCCACTACACCAGGATTAAACACACTCTCTACAGGAGCTGCACCAGTAGAGAGTGGCGACTCCCACCATTACCCCAGGATTACACACACTCTCTACAGGAGCTGCACCAGCACAGAGTGGCGACTCCTGCTATTACACCAGAATTACACAAACTCTCTACAGGAGCTGCCCCAGCACAGAGCAGCGACTCCCGTCATTCCACCAGGATTACACACACTCTCTACAGGAGCTGCATCAGCACAGAGCAGTGACTCCTGCCATTCCACCAGCATAACACACATAATTACACACACTCTCTACAGGAGCTGCACCAGCAGACCAGTGACTCCCGTTATTACACCAGGATTACACACACTCTCTACAGGAGCTGCACCAGCACAGAGCAGCGACTCCTGCCATTACACCAGGATTACACACACTCTCTACAGGAGCTGCCCCAGCACACAGCAGCGACTCCTGCCATTACCCCAGGATTATACACACTCTCTACAGGAGCTGCACCAGCACAGAGCAGTGACTCCTGCCATTACACCAGGATTGCACACACTCTCTACAGGAGCGGCCCCAGCACAGAACAGCGACTCCTGCCCTTACACCAGGATTATACACACTCTCTACAGGAGCTGCCCCAGCACAGAGCAACGACTCCTGCAATTACACCAGGATTATACACACTCCTCTCTATTGGAGATGCACCCGCACAGCAGCGACTCCCGCCATTACACCAGAATTACACACACTCTCTACATGAGCTGCCCCAGCACAGAGCAGCGACTCCTGCCACTACACCAGGATTAAACACACTCTCTACAGGAGCTGCACCAGTAGAGAGTGGCGACTCCCACCATTACCCCAGGATTACACACACTCTCTACAGGAGCTGCACCAGCACAGAGTGGCGACTCCTGCTATTACACCAGGATTACACACACTCTCTACAGGAGCTGCACCAGCACAGAGTGGCGACTCCTGCTATTACACCAGAATTACACACACTCTCTACAGGAGCTGCACCAGCAGACCAGTGACTCCTGCTATTACACCAGGATTATACAAACTCTCTACAGGAGCTGCACCAGCACAGAGCAGCAACTCCTGCCATTACACCAGGATTACACACACTCACTACAGGAGCTGCACCAGCACAGAACAGCGACTCCTGCCATTACACCAGGATTACACACACTTTCTAGAGGAGATGCTCCAGCACAGAGTGGCGACTCCCACCATTACACCAGGATTACACACACTCTCTACAGGAGCGGCCCCAGCACAGAGCAGCGACTCCTGCCCTTACACCAGGATTATACACACTCTCTACAGGAGCTGCCCCAGCACAGAGCAACGACTCCTGCAATTACACCAGGATTATACACACTCCTCTCTTTTGGAGATGCACCCGCACAGCAGCGACTCCCGCCATTACACCAGAATTACACACACTCTCTACATGAGCTGCCCCAGCACAGAGCAGCGACTCCTGCCACCACACCAGGATTAAACACACTCTCTACAGGAGCTGCACCAGTAGAGAGTGGCGACTCCCACCATTACCCCAGGATAACACACACTCTCTACAGGAGCTGCACCAGCACAGAGTGGCGACTCCTGCTATTACACCAGAATTACACACACTCTCTACAGGAGCTGCACCAGCACAGAGCAGTGACTCCTGCCATTACACCAGGATTACACACACTCTCTACAGGAGCGGCCCCAGCACAGAACAGCGACTCCTGCCCTTACACCAGGATTATACACACTCTCTACAGGAGCTGCCCCAGCACAGAGCAACAACTCCTGCAATTACACCAGGATTATACACACTCGTCTCTATTGGAGGTGCACCCGCACAGCAGCGACTCCCGCCATTACACCAGAATTACACACACTCTCTACATGAGCTGCCCCAGCACAGAGCAGCGACTCCTGCCACTACACCAGGATTAAACACACTCTCTACAGGAGCTGCACCAGTAGAGAGTGGCGACTCCCACCATTACCCCAGGATTACACACACTCTCTACAGGAGCTGCACCAGCACAGAGTGGCGACTCCTGCTATTACACCAGGATTACACACACTCTCTACAGGAGCTGCACCAGCACAGAGTGGCGACTCCTGCTATTACACCAGAATTACACACACTCTCTACAGGAGCTGCACCGGCACAGAGCAGCGACTCCTGCCATTACACCAGGATTACACATACTCTCTACAGGAGATGCACCAGCATAGAGTGGCGACTCCCGCCATTACACCAGAATTACACACACTCTCTACAGGAGCTGCACCAGCACAGAACAGCGATTCCTGCCATTACACCAGGATTACACACACTCTCTACAGGAGATGCACCAGCACAGAGTGGCGACTCCCGCCATTACACCAGGATTACACACACTCTCTACAGGAGCGGCACCAGCACAGAGCGGCGACTCCTGCCATTACACCAGGATTACACACACTCTCTACAGGATCGGCACAAGAACAGAGCAGCGACTCCTGCCATTACACCAGTATTACAAATACTCTCTACAGGAGCGGCCCCAGCACAGAGCGGCGACTCCTGCCATTACACCAGGATTACACACACTCTCTACAGGAGCGGCACCAGAACAGAGCAGCGACTCCTGCCATTACACCAGGATTACAAATACTCTCTACAGGAGCTGCACCAGCAGACCAGTGACTCCTGCCATTACACCAGGATTATACAAACTCTCTACAGGAGCTGCACCAGCACAGAGCAGCAACTCCTGCCATTACACCAGGATTACACACACTCACTACAGGAGCTGCACCAGCACAGAACAGCGACTCCTGCCATTACACCAGGATTACACACACTCTCTACACGAGCTGCACAAGCAGACCAGTGACTCCCGCCATTAGACCAGGATTGCCCCCACTCTCTACACGAGCTGCACCAGCAGACCAGTGACTCCCGCCATTACACCAGGATTACACACACTCTCTACAGGAGCTGCACCAGCAGACCAGTGACTCCTGCCATTACACCAACCAGGATTACACACACTCTCTACAGGAGCTGCACCAGCAGACCAGTGACTCCCGCCATTACACCAGGATTACACACCCTCTCTACAGGAGCTGCGCCAGCACAGAGCAGCGACTCCCGCCATTACACAAGGATTACACACACTCTCTACAGGAGCTGCACCAGCATAGGTAGGCAACTCCCGCCATTACACAAGGATTACACACACTCTCTACAGGAGCTGCACCAGCAGACCAGTGATTCCCGCCATTACACCAGGATTGCACACACTCTCTACACGAGCTGCACCAGGAGACCAGTGACTCCCGCCATTACACCAGGATTGCACGCACTCTCTACACGAGCTGCACAAGCAGACCAGTGACTCCCGCCATTAGACCAGGATTGCCCCAACTCTCTACACGAGCTGCACCAGCAGACCAGTGACTCCCGCCATTACACCAGGATAACACACATTCTCTACATGAGCTGCGCCAGCACAGAGCAGCGACTTCTGCCATTACACCGGGATTACACACACTCTCTACAGGAGCTGCACCAGCACAGAGCAGCGACTCCCGCCATTACACCAGGATAACTCACACTCTCTACATGAGCTGCACCCGCACAGACCAGTGACTCCTGCCATTACACCATGATTACACACACTCTCTACAAGAGCTGCACCAGCAGACCAGTGACTCCTGCCATTACACCATGATTACACACACTCTCTACAGGAGCTGCGCCAGCAGACCAGTGACTCCTGCCATTACACCATGATTACACACACTCTCTACAGGAGCTGCGCCAGCAGACCAGTGACTCCTGCCATTACACCATGATTACACACACTCTCTACAAGAGCTGCACCAGCAGACCAGTGACTCCCGCCATTACACCAGGATTACACACCCTCTCTACAGGAGCTGCGCCAGCACAGAGCAGCGACTCCCGCCATTACACAAGGATTACACACACTCTCTACAGGAGCTGCACCAGCATAGGTAGGCAACTCCCGCCATTACACAAGGATTACACACACTCTCTACAGGAGCGGCACCAGCAGACCAGTGACTCCTGCCATTACATCAGGATCACACACACTCTCTACAGGAGCTGCACCAGCACAGAGCAGCGACTCCCGCCATTACACCAGGATAACTCACACTCTCTACATGAGCTGCACCCGCACAGACCAGTGACTCCTGCCATTAAACCGGGATTACAAACACTCTCTACATGAGCTGCACCCGCACAGAGCAGCGACTCCTGCCATTACACCAGGATAACACACACTCTCTACATGAGCTGCACACGCACAGAGCAGCGACTCCCACCATTACACCAGGATTACAGACACTCTCTACATGAGCTGCACCCGCACAGAGCAGCGACTCCCGCCATTACACCAGGATAACACACACTCTCTACATTAGCTGCACCCACACAGATCAGCGACTCCTGCAATAACACCGGGATTACACCCACTCTCTACAGGAGCTGCACCAGCAGACCAGTGACTCTTGCCATTACACCAGGATTACACACACTCTCTACAGGAGCTGCACCAGCAAAGAGCAGCGACTCCTGCCATTACACCAGGATAACTCACACTCTCTACATGAGCTGCACTCTCACAGAGCAGCGACTCCCGCCATTACACCAGGATAACACACACTCTCTACATTAGCTGCACCCACACAGAGCAGCGACTCCTGCCATTACACCAGGATTACACACACTCTCTACAGGAGCTGCACCAGCACAGAGCAGCGACTCCTGCCATTAAATCAGGATTACATACACTCTCTACAGGAGCTGCACCAGCACAGAGCAACGACTCCTGCCATTACACCAGGATTACACACACTCTCTACAGGAGCTGCACCAGCACAGAGCGGCAACTCCCACCATTACACCAGGATTACACACACTCTCTACAGGAGCGGCACAAGCACAGAACAGCGACTCCTGCCATTACACCAGGATTACACACACTCTCTACAGGAGCTGCGCCAGCACAGAGCAGCGACTCCCGCCATTACACAAGGATTACACACACTCTCTACAGGAGCTGCACCATCACAGACCAGCGACTCCTGCCATTACACCAGGATTACACACACTCTCTACAGGAGCGGCACCAGCACAGAACAGCGACTCCTGCCATTACACCAGGATTACACACACTCTCTACAGGAGCGGCACCAGCACAGAACAGCGACTCCTGCCATTACACCAGGATTACACACACTCTCTACAGGAGCTGAACCAGCACAGGGCAGCGACTCCCGCCATTACACCAGGATTATACACACTCTCTACAGGAGCTGCACCAGCACAGAGCAGCGACTCCTGCCATTACACCAGGATTACACACACACTCTCTACAGGAGATGCACCAGCACAGAGTGGCGACTCCCGCCATTACACCAGGATTACACACACTCTCTACAGGAGCGGCCCCAGCACAGAGCAGCGACTCCTGCCATTACACCAGGATTACACACACTCTCTACAGGAGCGGCACCAGAACAGACCAGTGACTCCTGCCATTACACCAGGATTATACAAACTCTCTACAGGAGCTGCACCAGCACAGAGCAGCGACTCCCGCCATTACACCAGGATAACTCACACTCTCTACATGAGCTGCACCCGCACAGACCAGTGACTCCTGCCATTAAACCGGGATTACACACACTCTCTACAGGAGCTGCACCAGCACAGAGCAGCAACTCCTGCCATTACACCAGGATTACACACACTCACTACAGGAGCGGCCCCAGCACAGAGCAGCGACTCCTGCCATTACACCAGGATTATACACACTCTCTACAGGAGCTGCACCAGCACAGAGCAACGACTCCTGCAATTACACCAGGATTATACACACTCGTCTCTATTGGAGGTGCACCCGCACAGCAGTGACTCCCGCCATTACACCAGAATTACACACACTCTCTACATGAGCTGCCCCAGCACAGAGCATCGACTCCTGCCACTACACCAGGATTAAACACACTCTCTACAGGAGCTGCACCAGTAGAGAGTGGCGACTCCCACCATTACCCCAGGATTACACACACTCTCTACAGGAGCTGCACCAGCACAGAGTGGCGACTCCTGCTATTACACCAGAATTACACAAACTCTCTACAGGAGCTGCCCCAGCACAGAGCAGCGACTCCCGTCATTCCACCAGGATTACACACACTCTCTACAGGAGCTGCATCAGCACAGAGCAGTGACTCCTGCCATTCCACCAGCATAACACACATAATTACACACACTCTCTACAGGAGCTGCACCAGCAGACCAGTGACTCCCGTTATTACACCAGGATTACACACACTCTCTACAGGAGCTGCACCAGCACAGAGCAGCGACTCCTGCCATTACACCAGGATTACACACACTCTCTACAGGAGCTGCCCCAGCACACAGCAGCGACTCCTGCCATTACCCCAGGATTATACACACTCTCTACAGGAGCTGCACCAGCACAGAGCAGTGACTCCTGCCATTACACCAGGATTGCACACACTCTCTACAGGAGCGGCCCCAGCACAGAACAGCGACTCCTGCCCTTACACCAGGATTATACACACTCTCTACAGGAGCTGCCCCAGCACAGAGCAACGACTCCTGCAATTACACCAGGATTATACACACTCCTCTCTATTGGAGATGCACCCGCACAGCAGCGACTCCCGCCATTACACCAGAATTACACACACTCTCTACATGAGCTGCCCCAGCACAGAGCAGCGACTCCTGCCACTACACCAGGATTAAACACACTCTCTACAGGAGCTGCACCAGTAGAGAGTGGCGACTCCCACCATTACCCCAGGATTACACACACTCTCTACAGGAGCTGCACCAGCACAGAGTGGCGACTCCTGCTATTACACCAGGATTACACACACTCTCTACAGGAGCTGCACCAGCACAGAGTGGCGACTCCTGCTATTACACCAGAATTACACACACTCTCTACAGGAGCTGCACCAGCAGACCAGTGACTCCTGCTATTACACCAGGATTATACAAACTCTCTACAGGAGCTGCACCAGCACAGAGCAGCAACTCCTGCCATTACACCAGGATTACACACACTCACTACAGGAGCTGCACCAGCACAGAACAGCGACTCCTGCCATTACACCAGGATTACACACACTTTCTAGAGGAGATGCTCCAGCACAGAGTGGCGACTCCCACCATTACACCAGGATTACACACACTCTCTACAGGAGCGGCCCCAGCACAGAGCAGCGACTCCTGCCCTTACACCAGGATTATACACACTCTCTACAGGAGCTGCCCCAGCACAGAGCAACGACTCCTGCAATTACACCAGGATTATACACACTCCTCTCTTTTGGAGATGCACCCGCACAGCAGCGACTCCCGCCATTACACCAGAATTACACACACTCTCTACATGAGCTGCCCCAGCACAGAGCAGCGACTCCTGCCACCACACCAGGATTAAACACACTCTCTACAGGAGCTGCACCAGTAGAGAGTGGCGACTCCCACCATTACCCCAGGATAACACACACTCTCTACAGGAGCTGCACCAGCACAGAGTGGCGACTCCTGCTATTACACCAGAATTACACACACTCTCTACAGGAGCTGCACCAGCACAGAGCAGTGACTCCTGCCATTACACCAGGATTACACACACTCTCTACAGGAGCGGCCCCAGCACAGAACAGCGACTCCTGCCCTTACACCAGGATTATACACACTCTCTACAGGAGCTGCCCCAGCACAGAGCAACAACTCCTGCAATTACACCAGGATTATACACACTCGTCTCTATTGGAGGTGCACCCGCACAGCAGCGACTCCCGCCATTACACCAGAATTACACACACTCTCTACATGAGCTGCCCCAGCACAGAGCAGCGACTCCTGCCACTACACCAGGATTAAACACACTCTCTACAGGAGCTGCACCAGTAGAGAGTGGCGACTCCCACCATTACCCCAGGATTACACACACTCTCTACAGGAGCTGCACCAGCACAGAGTGGCGACTCCTGCTATTACACCAGGATTACACACACTCTCTACAGGAGCTGCACCAGCACAGAGTGGCGACTCCTGCTATTACACCAGAATTACACACACTCTCTACAGGAGCTGCACCGGCACAGAGCAGCGACTCCTGCCATTACACCAGGATTACACATACTCTCTACAGGAGATGCACCAGCATAGAGTGGCGACTCCCGCCATTACACCAGAATTACACACACTCTCTACAGGAGCTGCACCAGCACAGAACAGCGATTCCTGCCATTACACCAGGATTACACACACTCTCTACAGGAGATGCACCAGCACAGAGTGGCGACTCCCGCCATTACACCAGGATTACACACACTCTCTACAGGAGCGGCACCAGCACAGAGCGGCGACTCCTGCCATTACACCAGGATTACACACACTCTCTACAGGATCGGCACAAGAACAGAGCAGCGACTCCTGCCATTACACCAGTATTACAAATACTCTCTACAGGAGCGGCCCCAGCACAGAGCGGCGACTCCTGCCATTACACCAGGATTACACACACTCTCTACAGGAGCGGCACCAGAACAGAGCAGCGACTCCTGCCATTACACCAGGATTACAAATACTCTCTACAGGAGCTGCACCAGCAGACCAGTGACTCCTGCCATTACACCAGGATTATACAAACTCTCTACAGGAGCTGCACCAGCACAGAGCAGCAACTCCTGCCATTACACCAGGATTACACACACTCACTACAGGAGCTGCACCAGCACAGAACAGCGACTCCTGCCATTACACCAGGATTACACACACTTTCTACAGGAGATGCTCCAGCACAGAGTGGCGACTCCCACCATTACACCAGGATTACACACACTCTCTACAGGAGCGGCCCCAGCACAGAGCAGCGACTCCTGCCATTACACCAGGATTACACACACTCTCTACAGGAGCGGCCCCAGCACAGAGCAGTGACTCCTGCCCTTACACCAGGATTATACACACTCTCTACAGGAGCTGCCCCAGCACAGAGCAACGACTCCTGCAATTACACCAGGATTATACACACTCCTCTCTTTTGGAGATGCACCCGCACAGCAGCGACTCCCGCCATTACACCAGAATTACACACACTCTCTACATGAGCTGCCCCAGCACAGAGCAGCGACTCCTGCCACCACACCAGGATTAAACACACTCTCTACAGGAGCTGCACCAGTAGAGAGTGGCGACTCCCACCATTACCCCAGGATAACACACACTCTCTACAGGAGCTGCACCAGCACAGAGTGGCGACTCCTGCTATTACACCAGAATTACACACACTCTCTACAGGAGCTGTCCCAGCACAGAGCAGCGACTCCCACCATTACCCCGGGATAACACACACTCTCTACAGGAGCTGCACCAGTAGAGAGTGGCGACTCCCACCATTACCCCAGGATAACACACACTCTCTACAGGAGCTGCACCAGCACAGAGTGGCGACTCCTGCTATTACACCAGAATTACATAAACTCTCTACAGGAGCTGCCCCAGCACAGAGCAGCGATTCCCGTCATTCCACCAGGATTACACACACTCTCTACAGGAGCTGCATCAGCACAGAGCAACGACTCCTGCCATTCCACCAGGATAACACACATAATTACACACACTCTCTACAGGAGCTGCACCAGCAGACCAGTGACTCCCGTTATTACACCAGGATTACACACACTCCTCTCTATTGGAGATGCACCCGCACAGCAGCGACTCCCGCCATTACCCTAGCATTACACACACTCTCTACATGAGCTGCCCCAGCACAGAGCAGCAACTCCTGCCAC
Organism: Ambystoma mexicanum; assembly: GCF_040938575.1. Taxonomy (NCBI): domain Eukaryota; kingdom Metazoa; phylum Chordata; class Amphibia; order Caudata; family Ambystomatidae; genus Ambystoma; species Ambystoma mexicanum. Next base: position 1,680,215,576 of record NC_090937.1, read on the forward strand.
TATACCAGGATTAAACACACTCTCTACAGGAGCTGCACCAGTAGAGAGTGGCGACTCCCACCATTACCCCAGGATTACACACACTCTCTACAGGAGCTGCCCCCGCACAGAGCAGCGACTCCCACCATTACACCAGGATTACACACACTCTCTACAGGAGCGGCACCAGCACAGAGAAGCGACTCCTGCCATTAGACCAAGATTACACAAACTCTCTACAGGAGCTGCACCAGGACAGACCAACGACTCCCACTGTTACACCAGGATTACATGCACTTTCTACAGGATCTGCACCAGCACAGACCAGTGACTCCGGCCTTTACACCCGGATTATGCACACTCTCTACACGTGCTGCCCCATTAACAGACAACATGACCTCCGACCTTTGCAGTACCAAAGGCAGAAATTGAAAATCTGCATCTATCATTCTTGTGTTATGAAGGAAAAGTTAACAAGAAGTATATCTACTAGCGTATTTTTACATGAGAAATGAGTAGCATGTGTGATTGTGTGGTTCTAACAGGCAGGGTACATGGACAATTGGTGTGTTGACATACACTGTTATGTGGGTGGGTTTAGTATTTTTCTCTGTCCGTCCATCAGGTGTTGTGGATTTGCTTGACTGTGTTATTGCTTCATGTTTTCAATCTGTTGTGGTGCATTCTGGTACTTACTGTTTTGTTGTGTTTATAGTTGTGCAGAATAGCTGCTCTCATGCATGCTCTGGATCGATTTCTAAAATTGTGGCACGCCCGTCAAGCACATGCACTCAGGCATGCTCTAACTGTGTAACAGCTTCAGTCACACCTGTACACGTTCATGTTTGATGCACGCACAACACAAAGTAGATACTTCTCCCCTTTCATTTAGTGACTGTATGTGTAGTACTCATGGCTTGAATCCTGACAATTAGTCTTAATCTTGGCAACCATTCCCCTTAACATTCCCTATCCTGCACATGTTCAATGTGCACAGCCACTGGTGATGTGTGTCAGACATGGCCCAAATCAAATGTGCTCATGGCCTTGTAGTTAGACTCACCCAGAAGGCAGGTACGCTGTCCAGAGGTACGCGCCATGTACCAAGGCAGCGTCGAGTTCGCAGCACCATGGAGTCATGGGTGGAACCGGTAAATCTGGCACAGCAATGGGTGATGATGTGGCGGGCATCACACACCATCTGCACATTCAGTGAATGATGAAGATTCCTGTTGCGGTACAATGCCTCCACAGCCTGCCTGGCCACAAGCTCCACATGTGTGCAGTCCAAGGCACCAATGACTTTTGGCAAGCCTGAAAGGGCATGGAAGGCTATTTTCGTGACATTGACCTGGTCTGCTCTTCTGAGTAGACTGATGTGGCCTTGAGCGTGATGCAGGAGTACATCAATGACCTGGAACAGGACACGTGAAAAACAGGGTTGCGATATCCCATGCTGTTTTCCAACTGTGTGCTGTATGTGCCGGTGGCAAGGAAGTGTAGCACAGACACTACCTTGAGGAAGGGGGGCTGTGTATATATTTAAGAGACTGACCAGGTCGTCATGGATCAGGTCCACTATATAAATGATGGTGTCCCTGTCTAGCCAGTACAGGGTGTGGATCTGCCTCTCTCAGGTTTAATGGAGTGACCCTTAACCGAGGGATTGTGGACTATCTGCATGGGGCAACCGGCTGGACCATGATGGCCCTCCTCCTCCTCAAGCGCATCCGCTGCATCCTCTGCCTCCCTGCCTCATAGTTCTGCAGGCATGGCCTCCAGCTCCAGTACTGCTACTGCTAGCATTGGGGTGTTGTAAGAGGTGTGGGGCCTGGGAGTGGTCCTTTTGTGGTGTAGCACTGCTCATTTGTACCACCTGTGGCATGTTTCTACAGATATGAATCTGATCCGCGATGCCAGTGTTTCCGGCATGGATTTCACGGTGATAATGGCACGTCCATGGCGGTAATTGCATGTCCGTGTTGCACGAAATGTGCACTTAGTAATGGCATGGTGGTATGGCAGGCATATCTGCCGTGTCACTCCGCAGATACCGGCAACGGTGTTGCCAGATGCGGAGGGGCACTTGCGGTGCAGGTATTACCGGCATTGCTACTCAGACTTTGCCGGTCTGGAAAAAGGTGCCAGTACAGAACTACCGGCACCGTTGTTTCCGGACCGGCGTCCTTGTAATGAGACCCATAGTCTCATAGACTGTTAGACTCATTGGGCGTCTTTACGAGTTTGGAGGCTGCCTCCAAACTCCGGTCCGGGTCCATACTCCCTGAATGGGGAAATACCGGGCCATTTACGACCTTAGAGGGCCCGGTATTTCCCCATTCAGGGAACACGGACCGGACCTGGACCATCCCCATTCCCATTTGAGTCCCCCATAGGACTCAATGGGAATGGGGAGCATTAATGGGCCTGTTGTTTACATGCTGGGCTGCTCACGGGACCCGCTAAGGACGTCTGTAAAACCAGACATCCAATGCGGGTCACGCGAGCGGTCCTCATAATAGGACAGTATGGGGTTAACGGCTCCGGCACCTTTACCGGCGCCGTTAACCCCTTACCGTCGACCTCGTAATGAGGCCCAAAGACTCAAACACTCAGAACCCCAGTCTCTCAAAGACTAATGGGCTCATAGATCCCTAGTCTCATACAGTCAAAGCCTCATACAGTCATTGCCTCAGCCTCATAGATTCTCAGACTCATACATTCACAGACTCATAGATTCACGGAGACACTCTTGGTTTAATGTTCACTGGATGGCTCCTTCTAATACATCCCGTAATGCTCTCTGTGCATGAAACACAGAATCCAAGGTCGATTCCATGAACAAGGTGGATACAATTATTGAAGTCACCCACTGTTTATAGCGCTGTGAAACTAGAAGCCACGGCAGCAAGTGCTATATAGAAAGGGATTTTTAAATGTGGCCTTTTGCACTTCACAGGAGGGTATCTATTATTGCCAGATGTGCTGCTATACCAGATCATCCCAGATAGTGTAATTGTGGGGGACACATGTGACTGCAGGGCTACCAGGATGCCGCAGTGACCATCATTCGCCAGGCCTCTGCCGAACCCATCTGGACCAGCGGCCTGCAGAGTCTTCCACAGCCTGCTGGGACACACCGCCTACACATGGCTCCCCCCTGCCGAGCCCCACCGGACCAGAGGCTTGTAGACTGCTCCACAGCCTGCTGGGACATACTGCCTACACATGGCTCCCCTCTGCCGAGCCCCCCTGGACCAGCGGCTTGTAGACTGTTCCCTAGCCTGCTGGGACACACCGCCTATACATGGCTCCCCTCTGCCGAGACCCTCTGGACCAGCGGCCTGCAGACTGTTCCCCAGCCTGCTGGGAAACAGCGCCTACACATGGCTCCCCTCTGCCAAGCCCCTATGGACCAGCGGCCTGCAGACTGTTCCCCAGCCTGCTGGGACACAGCGCCTACACATGGCTCCCCTCTGCCGAGACCCTCTGGACCAGCGGCCTGCAGACTGTTCCCCAGCCTGCTGGGACACAGCGCCTACACATGGCTCCCCTCTGCCGAGCCCCTATGGACCAGCGGCCTGCAGACTGTTCCCCAGCCTGCTGGGACACAGCGCCTACACATGGCTCCCCTCTGCCGAGCCCCTATGGACCAGCGGCCTGCAGACTGTTCCCCAGCCTGCTGGGACACACCGCCTACACATGGCTTCCCTCTGCCGAGCCCCCCTGGACCAGCAGCTTGTAGACTGTTCCCTATCCTGCTGGGACACACCTCCTACACATGGCTCCCCCCTGCCGAGCCCCCCTGGACCAGAGGCCTGCAGACTGTTCCCCAGCCTGCTGGGACACACCACTTACACATGGCTCCCCTCTGCCAGGCCCCCCTGGACCAGCGGCCTGCAGACTGTTCCCCAGCCTGCTGGGACACACCACCTACACATGGCTCCCTTCTGCCGAGACCCTCTGGACCAGCGGCCTGCAGACTGTTCCCCAGCCTGCTGGAACACACCGCCTACACATGGCTCCCCCCTGCCGAGCCCCTCCGGACCAGAGGCTTGTAGACTGCTCCCAAGCCTGCTGGGACATACCGCCTACACATGGCTCCCCTCTGCCAAGCCCCTATGGACCAGAGGCCTGCAGACTGTTCCCCAGCCTGCTGCGACACACCACTTACACATGGCTCCCCTCTGCCAGGCCCCCCTGGACCAGCGGCCTGCAGACTCTTTCCCAGCCTGCTGGGACACACCACTTACACATGGCGCCCCTCTGCCAGGCCCCCCTGGACCAGCGGCCTGCAGACTGTTCCCCAGCCTGCTGGGACACACCGCCTACACATGGCTCCCCTCTGCCAGGCCCCCCTGGACCAGCAGCCTGCAGACTGTTCCCCAGCCTGCTGGGACACACCGCCTACACATGGCTCTTCTCTGCCAGGCCCCCCTGGACCAGCGACCTGCAGACTGCTCCCCAGCCTGCTGGGACACACCGCTTACACATGGCTCCCCTCTGCCGAGACCCCCTGGACCAGCGACCTGCAGACTGCTCCCAAGCCTGCTGGGACACACCGCCTACACATGGCTCCCCTCTGGCAAGCCCCTATGGACCAGAGGCCTGCAGACTGTTCCCCAGCCTGCTCGGACACACCACTTACACATGGCTCCCCTCTGCCAGGCCCCCCTGGATCAGCGGCCTGCAGACTCTTTCCCAGCCTGCTGGGACACACCACTTACACATGGCTCCCCTCTGCCAGGCACCCCTGGACCAGCGGCCTGCAGACTGTTCCCCAGCCTGCTGGGACACACCGCCTACACATGGCTCCCCTCTGCCAGGCCCCCCTGGACCAGCGGCCTGCAGACTGTTCCCCAGCCTGCTGGGACACACCGCCTACACATGGCTCCGCTCTGCCGAGCCCCTCTGGACCAGCGGCCTGCAGACTGTTCCCCAGCCTGCTGGGACACACCGCCTACACATGGCTCCCCTCTGCCAGGCCCCCCTGGACCAGCGGCCTGCAGACTGTTCCCCAGCCTGCTGGGACACACCGCCTACACATGGCTCCCCTTCTGCCAGGCCCCCCTGGACCAGCGGCCTGCAGACTGTTCCCCAGCCTGCTGGGACACACCGCCTACACATGGCTCTTCTCTGCTGAGCCCCCCTGGACCAGCGGCCTGCAGACTGTTCCCCAGCCTGCTGGGACACACCGCCTACACATGGCTCCCCCCTGCCGAGCCCCTCCGGACCAGAGGCTTGTAGACTGCTCCCAAGCCTGCTGGGACACACCGCCTACACATGGCTCCCCTCTGCCAAGCCCCTATGGACCAGAGGCCTGCAGACTGTTCCCCAGCCTGCTGGGACACACCACTTACACATGGCTCCCCTCTGCCAGGCCCACCTGGATCAGCAGCCTGCAGACTCTTTCCCAGCCTGCTGGGACACACCACTTACACATGGCTCCCATCTGCCGAGCCCCTCGGGACCAGCGGCCTGCAGACTGTTCCCCAGCCTGCTGGGACACACCACTTACACATGACTCCCTCTGCCAGGCACCCCTGGACCAGCGGCCTGCAGACTGTTCCCCAGCCTGCTGGGACACACCGCCTACACATGGCTCCCCTCTGCCAAGCCCCTATGGACCAGAGGCCTGCAGACTGTTCCCCAGCCTGCTGGGATACACCACTTACACATGGCTCCCCTCTGCCAGGCACCCCTGGACCAGCGGCCTGCAGACTGTTCCCCAGCCTGCTGGGACACACCACTTACACATGGCTCCCCTCTGCCAGGCCCCCCTGGACCAGCGGCCTGCAGACTGTTCCCCAGCCTGCTGGGACACACCACCTACACATGGCTCCCCTCTGCCGAGCCCCTCTGGACCAGCGGCCTGCAGAATGTTCCCCAGCCTGCTTGGACACACCGCCTACACATGGCTCCCCTTCTGCCAGGCCCCCCTGGACCAGCGGCCTGCAGACTGTTCCCCAGCCTGCTGGGACACACCGCCTACACATGGCTCCCCTGGGCCTGCAGACTGGTCCCCAGCCTGCTGGGACACACCACTTACACATGGCTCCCCTCTGCCAGGCCCCCCTGGACCAGTGGCCTGCAGCCTGTTTCCCAGCCTGCTGGGACACACCAATTACACATGGCGCCCCTCTGACCGGCCCCCCTGGACCAGCGGCCTGCAGACAGTTCCCCAGCCTGCTGGGACACACCGCCTAAACATGGCTCCCCCCTGCCAAGCCCCTCCGGACCAGAGGCTTGTAGACTGCTCCCAAGCCTGCTGGGACATACCGCCTACACATGGCTCCCCTCTGCCAAGCCCCTATGGACCAGAGGCCTGCAGACTGTTCCCCAGCCTGCTGGGACACACCACTTACACATGGCTCCCCTCTGCCGAGCCCCTATGGACCAGCAGCTTGTAGACTGTTCCCCAGCCTGCTGGGACACACCGCCTACACATGGCTCCCCCCTGCCGAGCCCCTCCGGACCAGAGGCTTGTAGACTGCTCCCAAGCCTGCTGGGACACACCACTTACACATGGCTCCCCTCTGCCGAGCCCCTATGGACCAGCAGCTTGTAGACTGTTCCCCAGCCTGCTGGGACACACTGCCTACACATGGCTCCCCCCTGCCGAGCCCCTCCGGACCAGAGGCTTGTAGACTGCTCTCAAGCCTGCTGGGACACACCGCCTACACATGGCTCCCCTCTGCCAGGCCCCCCTGGACCAGCGGCCTGCAGACTCTTTCCCAGCCTGCTGGGACACACCACTTACACATGGCTCCCCTCTGCCAGGCACCCCTGGACCAGCGGCCTGCAGACTGTTCCCCAGCCTGCTGGGACACACCGCCTACACATGGCTCCCCTCTGCCAAGCCCCCCTGGACCAGCGGCCTGCAGACTGTTCCCCAGCCTGCTGGGACACACCGCCTACACATGGCTCCCCTCTGCTGAGCCCCTATGGACCAGCGGCCTGCAGACTGTTCCCCAGCCTGCTGGGACACACCGCCTACACATGGCTCCGCTCTGCCGAGCCCCTCTGGACCAGCGGCCTGCAGACTGTCCCCCAGCCTGCTGGGACACACTGCCTACACATGGCTCCGCTCTGCCGAGCCCCTCTGGACCAGCGGCCTGCAGACTGTTCCCCAGCCTGCTGGGACACACCACTTACACATGGCTCCCCTGGGCCTGCAGACTGGTCCCCAGCCTGCTGGGACACACCACTTACACATGGCGCCCCTCTGACCGGCCCCCCTGGACCAGCGGCCTGCAGACTCTTTCCCAGCCTGCTGGGACACACCACTTACACATGGCGCCCCTCTGCCAGGCCCCACTGGACCAGCGGCCTGCAGACTGTTCCCCAGCCTGCTGGGACACACCGCCTAAACATGGCTCCCCCCTGCCGAGCCCGTCCGGACCAGAGGCTTGTAGACTGCTCCCAAGCCTGCTGGGAAATACCGCCTACAAGCCCATAAGGACCAGAGGCCTGCATACTGTTCCCAGCCTGCTGGGACACACCATTTACACATAGCTCCCCTCTGCCAGGCCCCCCTGGACCAGCGGCCTGCAGACTCTTTCCCAGCCTGCTGGGACACACCACTTACACATGGCTCCCCTCTGCCAGGCCCCCCTGGACCAGCGGCCTGCAGACTGTTCCCCAGCCTGCTGGGACACACCGCCTACACATGACTCCCCTCTGCCAGGCCCCCCTGGACCAGCGGCCTGCAGATTGTTCCCCAGCCTGCTGGGACATACCGCCTACACATGGCTCCCCTCTGCCGAGCCCCTATGGACCAGCGGCCTGCAGACTGTTCCCCAGCCTGCTGGGACACACCTCCTACACATGGCTCCCCTCTGCCAGGCACCCCTGGACCAGCGGCCTGCAGACTGTTCCCCAGCCTGCTGGGACACACCGCCTACACATGGCTCCCCTCTGCCAGGCCCCCCTGGACCAGCGGCCTGCAGACTGTTCCCCAGCCTGCTGGGACACACCGCCTACACATGGCTCCCCTCTGCCAGGCCCCCCTGGACCAGCGGCCTGCAGACTGTTCCCCAGCCTGCTGGGACACACCACTTACACATGGCTCCACTGGGCCTGCAGACTGGTCCCCAGCCTGCTGGGAAACACCACTTACACATGGCTCCCCTCTGCCAGGCCCCCCTGGACCAACGGCCTGCAGACTGTTTCCCAGCCTGCTGGGACACACCACTTACACATGGCTCCCCTCTGCCAGGCCCCCCTGGACCAGCGGCCTGCAGCCTGTTTCCCAGCCTGCTGGGACACACCACTTACACATGGCTCCCCTCTGCCAGGCCCTCCTGGACCAGCGGGCTGCAGACTCTTTCCCAGCCTGCTGGGACACACCGCCTACACATGGCTCCCCTCTGCCAGGCCCCCCTGGACCAACGGCCTGCAGACTGTTTCCCAGCCTGCTGGGACACACCACTTACACATGGCTCCCCTCTGCCAGGCCCCCCTGGACCAGCGGCCTGCAGCCTGTTTCCCAGCCTGCTGGGACACACCAATTACACATGGCGCCCCTCTGACCGGCCCCCCTGGACCAGCGGCCTGCAGACTGTTCCCCAGCCTGCTGGGACACACCGCCTAAACATGGCTCCCCCCTGCCAAGGCCCTCCGGACCAGAGGCTTGTAGACTGCTCCCAAGCCTGCTGGGACATACCGCCTACACATGGCTCCCCTCTGCCAAGCCCCTATGGACCAGAGGCCTGCAGACTGTTCCCCAGCCTGCTGGGACACACCACTTACACATGGCTCCCCTCTGCCAGGCCCCCCTGGACCAGCGGCCTGCAGACTCTTTCCCAGCCTGCTGGGACACACCACTTACACATGGCGCCCCTCTGCCAGGCCCCCCTGGACCAGCGGCCTGCAGACTGTTCCCCAGCCTGCTAGGACACACTGCCTACACATGGCTCCCCTTCTGCCAGGCCCCCCTGGACCAGCGGCCTGCAGACTGTTCCCCAGCCTGCTGGGACACACCGCCTACACATGGCTCCCCCCTGCCGAGCCCCACCGGACCAGAGGCTTGTAGACTGCTCCCCAGCCTGCTGGGACACACCGCCTACACATGGCTGCCCTCTGCCAAGCCCCTATGGACCCGAGGCCTGCAGACTGTTCCCAAGCCTGCTGGGACACACCACCTACACATAGCTCCCCCCGGCCTGCAGACTGTTCCCCAGCCTGCTGGGACACACCACTTACACATGGCTCCCCTCTGCCAGGCCCCCCTGGACCAGTGGCCTGCAGACTGTTCCCCAGCCTGCTAGGACACAACGCCTACACATGGCTCCCCTCTGCCAGGCCCCCCTGGACCAGCGGCCTGCAGACTGTTCCCCAGCCTGCTGGGACACACCTCCTACACATGGCTCCCCTCTGGCGAGCCCGTCTGGACTAGAGGCCTGCAGACTGTTCCCCAGCCTGCTGGGACACACCGCCTACACATGGCTCCCCTTGCCGATCCCCTCCGGACCAGAGGCTTGTAGACTGCTCCCCAGCCTGCTGGGACATACCGCCTACACATGGCTCCCCTCTGCCGAACCCCTATGGACCAGCGGCCTGCAGACTGTTCCCCAGCCTGCTGGGACACACCGCCTACACATGGCTCCGCTCTGCCGAGCCCCTCTGGACCAGCGGCCTGCAGACTGTTCCCCAGCCTGCTGGGACACACCGCCTACACATGGCTCCGCTCTGCCGAGCCCCTTGGGACCAGCGGCCTGCAGACTGTTCCCCAGCCTGCTGGGACACACCACTTACACATGGCTCCCCTGGGCCTGCAGACTGGTCCCCAGCCTGCTGGGACACACCACTTACACATGGCGCCCCTCTGACCGCCCCCCCTGGACCAGCGGCCTGCAGACTCTTTCCCAGCCTGCTGGGACACACCACTTACACATGGCGCCCCTCTGCCAGGCCCCCCTGGACCAGCGGCCTGCAGACTGTTCCCCAGCCTGCTGGGACACACCGCCTACACATGGCTCCCCCCTGCCGAGCCCCTCCGGACCAGAGGCTTGTAGACTGCTCCCAAGCCTGCTGGGAAATACCGCCTACAAGCCCCTAAGGACCAGAGGCCTGCATACTGTTCCCAGCCTGCTGGGACACACCATTTACACATAGCTCCCCTCTGCCAGGCCCCCCTGGACCAGCGGCCTGCAGACTCTTTCCCAGCCTGCTGGGACACACCACTTACACATGGCTCCCCTCTGCCAGGCCCCCCTGGACCAGCGGCCTGCAGACTGTTCCCCAGCCTGCTGGGACACACCGCCTACACATGGCTCCCCTCTGCCAGGCCCCCCTGGACCAGCGGCCTGCAGACTGTTCCCCAGCCTGCTGGGACATACCGCCTACACATGGCTCCCCTCTGCCGAGCCCCTATGGACCAGCGGCCTGCAGACTGTTCCCCAGCCTGCTGGGACACACCTCCTACACATGGCTCCCCTCTGCCAGGCACCCCTGGACCAGCGGCCTGCAGACTGTTCCCCAGCCTGCTGGGACACACCGCCTACACATGGCTCCCCTCTGCCAGGCCCCCCTGGACCAGCGGCCTGCAGACTGTTCCCCAGCCTGCTGGGACACACCGCCTACACATGGCTCCCCTCTGCCAGGCCCCCCTGGACCAGCGGCCTGCAGACGGTTCCCCAGCCTGCTGGGACACACAGCCTACACATGGCTCCGCTCTGCCGAGCCCCTCTGGACCAGCGGCCTGCAGACTTATCCCCAGCCTGCTGGGACACACCACTTACACATGGTCCACTGGGCCTGCAGACTGGTCCCCAGCCTGCTGGGAAACACCACTTACACATGGCTCCCCTCTGCCAGGCCCCCCTGGACCAACGGCCTGCAGACTGTTTCCCAGCCTGCTGGGACACACCACTTACACATAGCTCCCCTCTGCCAGGCCCCCCTGGACCAGCGGCCTGCAGCCTGTTTCCCAGCCTGCTGGGACACACCAATTACACATGGCGCCCCTCTGACCGGCCCCCCTGGACCAGCGGCCTGCAGACTGTTCCCCAGCCTGCTGGGACACACCGCCTAAACATGGCTCCTTCCTGCCAAGGCCCTCCGGACCAGAGGCTTGTAGACTGCTCCCAAGCCTGCTGGGACATACCGCCTACACATGGCTCCCCTCTGCCAAGCCCCTATGGACCATAGGCCTGCAGACTGTTCCCCAGCCTGCTGGGACACACCACTTACACATGGCTCCCCTCTGCCAGGCCCTCCTGGACCAGCGGCCTGCAGACTCTTTCCCAGCCTGCTGGGACACACCGCCTACACATGGCTCCCCTCTGCCAGGCCCCCCTGGACCAACGGCCTGCAGACTGTTTCCCAGCCTGCTGGGACACACCACTTACACATGGCTCCCCTCTGCCAGGCCCCCCTGGACCAGCGGCCTGCAGCCTGTTTCCCAGCCTGCTGGGACACACCAATTACACATGGCGCCCCTCTGACCGGCCCCCCTGGACCAGCGGCCTGCAGACTGTTCCCCAGCCTGCTGGGACACACCGCCTAAACATGGCTCCCCCCTGCCAAGGCCCTCCGGACCAGAGGCTTGTAGACTGCTCCCAAGCCTGCTGGGACATACCGCCTACACATGGCTCCCCTCTGCCAAGCCCCTATGGACCCGAGGCCTGCAGACTGTTCCCCAGCCTGCTGGGACACACCACCTACACATAGCTCCCCCCGGCCTGCAGACTGTTCCCCAGCCTGCTGGGACACACCACTTACACATGGCTCCCCTCTGCCAGGCCCCCCTGGACCAGCGGCCTGCAGACTGTTCCCCAGCCTGCTAGGACACAACGCCTACACATGGCTCCCCTCTGCCAGGCCCCCCTGGACCAGCGGCCTGCAGACTGTTCCCCAGCCTGCTGGGACACACCTCCTACACATGGCTCCCCTCTGGCGAGCCCGTCTGGACTAGAGGCCTGCAGTCTGTTCCCCAGCCTGCTGGGACACACCGCCTACACATGGCTCCCCTTGCCGATCCCCTCCGGACCAGAGGCTTGTAGACTGCTCCCCAGCCTGCTGGGACATACCGCCTACACATGGCTCCCCTCTGCCAAGCCCTATGGACCAGAGGCCTGCAGACTGTTCCCCAGCCTGCTGGGACACACCGCCTACACATGGCTCCCCCCTGCCGTGCCCCTCCGGACCAGTGGCTTGTATACTGCTCCCAAGCCTGCTGGGACATACCGCCTACACATGGCTCCCCTCTCCCAAGCCCCTATGGACCAGAGGCCTGCAGACTGTTCCCCAGCCTGCTGGGACACACCACTTACACATGGCTCCCCTCTGCCAGGCCCCCCTGGACCAGCGGCCTGCAGACTCTTTCCCAGCCTGCTGGGACACACCACTTACACATGGCTCCCCTCTGCCAGGCCCGCCTGGACCAGCGGCCTGCAGACTGCTCCCCAGCCTGCACCCCTGTGCCGAGCCCCTATGGACAAGCGGCCTGCAGACTGTTCCCCAGCCTGCTGGGACACACCGCCTATACATGGCTCCCCTCTGCCAGGCCCCCCTGGACCAGCGGCCTGCAGACTGCTCCCCAGCCTGCTGGGACACACCGCCTACACATGGCACCCCTCTGCCGAGCCCCTATGGACCAGCGGCCTGCAGACTGTTCCCCAGCCTGCTGGGACACACCTCCTACACATGGCTCCCCTCTGCCAAGCCCCTCTGGACCAGCGGCCTGCAGACTGTTCCCCAGCCCACTGGGACACACCGCCTACACATGGCTCCGCTCTGCCGAGCCCCTCTGGACCAGCGGCCTGCAGACTGTTCCCCAGCCTGCTGGGACACTCTGCCTACACATGGCTCCCCCCTGCCGAGCCCCTCCGGACCAGAGGCTTGTAGACTGCTCCCCAGCCTGCTGGGACATATCACCTACATATGGCTCCACTGGGCCTGCAGACTGTTCTCCAGCTTGCTGGGACACTCCACTTACACATGGCTCCCCTCTGCCAGGCCCCCCTGGACAAGCGGCCTGCAGACTGTTCCCCAGACTGCTGGGACACACCGCCTACACATGGCTCCCCTCTGCCAGGCCCTCCTGGACCAGCGGCCTGCAGACTGTTCCCCAGCCTGCTGGGACACACCGCCTAAACATTGCTCTTCTCTGCCGAGCCCCTCTGGACCAGCGGCCTGCAGTCTGTTCCCCAGCCTGCTGGGACACACCTCCTACACATGGCTCCCCTCTGACAAGACCCTCTGGACCAGCAGCTTGTAGACTGTTCCCCAGCCTGCTGGGACACACCGCCTACACATGGCTCTTCTCTGCCGAGCCCCCCTGGACCAGCAGCTTGTAGACTGTTCCCCAGCCTGCTGGGACACACCTCCTACACATGGCTCCTCTGGGCCTGCAGACTGTTCCCCAGCCTGCTTGGACACACCGCCTACACATGGCTCTTCTCTGCCAAGCCCCTCCAGACCAGCGGCCTGCAGACTGCTCCCCAGCCTGCTGGGACACACCGCCTACACATGGCTCCCCTCTGCCGATCCCCTCTAGACCATCGTCCTGCAGATTGTTCCGCAGCCTGCTGGGACACACCTCCTACACATGGCTCCCCTCTGCCGAGCCCCCCTGGACCAGCGGCCTGCAGACTGTTCTCCAGCCTGCTGGGACACACCGCCTACACATGGCTCTTCTCTGCCGAGCCCCCCTGGACCAGCAGCTTGTAGACTGTTCCCCAGCCTGCTGGGACACACCTCCTACACATGGCTCCCCTCTGCCGAGCCCCTCTGGACCAGCGGCCTGCAGACTGTTCCCCAGCCTGCTGGGACACACCGCCTACACATGGCTCCGCTCTGCCGAGCCCCTCTGGACCAGCGGCCTGCAGACTGTTCCCCAGCCTGCTGGGACACACCGTCTACACATGGCTCCCCCTGCCAGGCTCCCCTGGACCAGCGGCCTGCAGACTGTTCCCCAGCCTGCTGGGACACACCTCCTACACATGGCTCCCCTCTGCCAGGCCCCCCTGGACCAGCGGCCTGCAGACTGTTCCCCAGCCTGCTGGGACACACCGCCTACACATGGCTCCCCTCTGCCGAACCCCTATGGACCAGCGGCCTGCAGACTGTTCCCCAGCCTGCTGGGACACACTGCCTACACATGGCTCCCCTGGGCCTGCAGACTGGTCCCCAGCCTGCTGGGACACACCACTTACACATGGCTCCCCTCTGCCAGGCCCCCCTGGACCAGCGGCCTGCAGACTGTTTCCCAGCCTGCTGGGACACACCACTTACACATGGCGCCCCTCTGCCAGGCCCCCCTGGACCAGCGGCCTGCAGACTGTTCCCCAGCCTGCTGGGACACACCTCCTACACATGGCTCCCCTCTGCCGAGCCCCTCCAGACCAGCGGCCTAAAGACTGCTCCCCAGCCTGCTGGGACACACCGCCTACACATGGCTCTTCTCTGCCGAGCCCCCCTGGACCAGCGGCCTGCAGACTGTTCCCCAGCATGCTGGGACACACCGCCTACACATGGATCCCCCCTGCCGAGCCCCTCCGGACCAGAAGCTTGTAGACTGCTCCCCAGCCTGCTGGGACATTCCGCCTACACATGGCTCCCCTATGCCAGGCCCCCCTGGACCAGCGGCCTGCAGACTGTTCCCCAGCCTGCTGGGACACACCGCCTACACATGGCTCCCCTCTGCCAGGCCCCCCTGGACCAGCGGCCTGCAGACTGTTCCCCAGCCTGCTGGGACACACCTCCTACACATGGCTGCCCTCTGCCGAGCCCCTCTGGACCAGCGGCCTGCAGACTGTTCCCCAGCCTGCTGGGACACACCGCCTACACATGGCTCCGCTCTGCCAAGCCCCTATGGACCAGCGGCCTGCAGACTGTTCCCCAGCCTGCTGGGACACACCGCCTACACATGGCTTCCCCCTGCCAAGCCCTATGGACCAGAGGCCTGCAGACTGTTCCCCAGCCTGCTCGGACACACCGCCTACACATGGCTCCGCTCTGCCAAGCCCCTCTGGACCAGCGGCCTGCAGACTGTTCCCCAGCCTGCTGGGACACACCACTTACACATGGCTCCACTCTGCCAGGCCCTCCTGGACCAGCGGCCTGCAGACTGTTTCCCAGCCTGCTGGGACATACCACTTACACATGGCTCCACTCTGCCAGGCCCTTCTGGACCAGCGGCCTGCAGACTGTTTCCCAGCCTGCTGGGACACACCACTTACACATGGTGCCCCTCTTCCAGGCCCCCCTGGATCAGCGGCCTGCAGACTGTCCCCCAGCCTGCTGGGACACACCGCCTACACATGGCTCCCCACTGCCAGGCCCCCCTGGACCAGCGGCCTGCAGACTGTGCCCCAGCCTGCTGGGACACACCGCCTACACATGGCTCTTCTCTGCCGGACCCCCCTGGACCAGCGGCCTGCAGACTGTTCCCCAGCCTGCTGTGACACACCGCCTACACATGGCTACCCCTGCCAAGCCCCTCCGGACAAGAGGCTTGAATACTGCTCCCAAGCCTGCTGGGACATACCACCTACACATGGCTCCCCTCTGCCAAGCCCCTATGGACCAGAGGCTGGCAGACTGTTCCCCAGCCTGCTGGGACACACCACTTACACATGGCTCCCCTATGCCCGGCCCGCCTGGACCAGCGGCCTGCAGACTGTTCCCCAGCCTGCTGGGACACACCACTTACACATGGCTCCCCTCTGCCAGGCCCCCCTGGACCAGCGGCCTGCAGACTGTTCCCCAGCCTGCTGGGACACACCGCCTACACATGCCTCCCCTCTGCCAGGCCCCCCTGGACCAGCGGCCTGCAGACTGTTCCCCAGCCTGCTGGGACACACCGCCTACACATGGCTCCCCTCTGCCGAACCCCTATGGACCAGCGGCCTGCAGACTGTTCCCCAGCCTGCTGGGACACACCTCCTACACATGGCTGCCCTCTGCCGAGCCCCTCTGGACCAGCGGCCTGCAGACTGTTCCCCAGCCTGCTGGGACACACCTCCTACACATGGCTCCCCTCTGCCGAGCCCCTCTGGACCAGCGGCCTGCAGACTGTTCCCCAGCCTGCTGGGACACACCGCCTACACATGGCTCCGCTCTGCCGAGCCCCTCTGAACCAGCGGCCTGCAGACTGTTCCCCAGCCTGCTGGGACACACCGCCTACACATGGCTCCGCTCTGCCGAGCCCCTCTGAACCAGCGGCCTGCAGACTGTTCCCCCGCCTGCTGGGACACACCGCCTACATATGGCTCCCCTCTGCCGAGCCCCTCTGAACCAGCGGCCTGCAGACTGTTCCCCAGCCTGCTGGGACACACCGCCTACACATGGCTCCCCTCTGCCAGGCCCCTCTGGACCAGCGGCCTGCAGACTGTTCCCCAGCCTGCTGGGACACACCACTTACACATGGCTCCCCTCTGCCAAGCCCCTATGGACCAGAGGCCTGCAGACTGTTCCCCAGCCTGCTGGGACACACCACTTACACATGGCTCCCCTCTGCCAGGCCCCCCTTGACCAGCGGCCTGCAGACTGTTTCCCAGCCTGCTGGGACACACCACTTACACATGGCTCCCCTCTGCCAGGCCCCCTCGACCAGCGGCCTGCAGACTGTTTCCCAGCCTGCTGGGACACACCGCCTACACATGGCGCCCCTCTGCCAGGCCCCCCTGGACCAGCGGCCCGCAGACTGTTCCCCAGCCTGCTGGGACACACCGCCTACACATGGCTCTTCTCTGCCGAGCCCCCCTGGACCAGAGGCCTGCAGTCTGTTCCCCAGCCTGCTGGGACACACCTCCTACACAAGGCTCTCCTCTGACGAGCCCCTCTGGACCATCTGCCTGCAGACTGTTACCCAGCCTGCTGGGACACACCTCCTACACATGGCTCCCCTCTGCTGACCCCCCCTGGACCAGCAGCTTGTAGACTGTTCCCCAGCCTGCTGGGACACACCGCCTACACATGGCTCCCCTCTGCCCCCCTGGACCAGCGGCCTGAAAACTGTTTTCCAGCGTGCTGGGACACACCACCTACACATGGCTCTTCTCTACCGAGCCCCCCTGGACCAGCAGCTTGTAGACTGTTCCCCAGCCTGCTGGGACACACCGCCTACACATTGCTCTTCTCTGCCGAGCCCCCCTGGACCAGCAGCTTGTAGACTGTTCCCCAGCCTGCTGGGACACACCTCCTACAAATGGCTCTTTTCTGCCGAGCCCCCCTGGACCAGCAGCTTGTAGACTGTTCCTCAGCCTGCTGGGACACACCTCCTACTCTGCCGAGCCCACATGGATCAGCAGCTTGTAGACTGTTCCTCAGCCTGCTGGGACACACTGCCTACACATGGCTCCTCTGGCCCTGCAGACTGTTCCCCAGCCTGCTGGGACACACCGCCTACACATGGCTCCCCTCTGCCGAGCCCCTATGGACCAGCAGCTTGTAGACTGTTCCTCAGCCTGCTGGGACACACTGCCTACACATGGCTCCTCTGGGCCTGCAGACTGTTCCCCAGCCTGTTGGGACAAACCTCCTACACATGGCTTCCCTCTGCCTTGCCCCCCTGGACCAGCGGCCTGCAGACTGTTCCCCAGCCTGCTGGGACACACCGCTTACACATGGCTCCCTCCTGCCGAGCCCCTCCGGACCAGAGGCTTGTAGACTGATCCCAAGCCTGCTGGGACACACTGCCTACACATGGCTCCCCTCTGACGAGCCCCCCTGGACCAGCGGCCTGCAGACTGTTCCCCAGCCTGCTGGGACACACTGCCTACACATGGCTCCCCTCTGCAGAGCCCCTCTGGACCAGTGGCCTGCAGACTGTTCTCCAGCCTGCTGGGACAAACCGCCTACACATGGCTCCCCTCTGCTGAGCCCCTCCTGACCAGCGGCCCGCAGACTGTTCCCCAGCCTGCTGGGACACACTGCCTACACATGGCTCCCCTCAGCCGAGCCCCTCCGGACCAGCGGCCTCCAGACTGTTCCCCAGCCTGCTGGGACATACCGCCTACACATGGCTCCCCTCTGCCGAGCCCCCCTGGACCAGCAGCCTGCATACTGTTCCCCAGCCTGCTGGGTGCTGGGACACACCGCCTACACATGGCTCCCCTCTGCCGAGCCCCTCTGGACCAGCGGCCTGCAGACTGTTCCCCAGCCTGCTGGGACACAACGCCTACACATGGCTCCCCGTTGCCAAGCCCCTCTGGACCAGCGGCCTGCAGACTGTTCCCAGCCTGCTGGGACACACCGCCTACACATGGCTCCCCTCTGCCGAGCCCCTCCTGACCAGCGGTCTGCAGACTGTTCCCCAGCCTGCTGGGACAAACCGCCTACACATGGCTCCCTTCTGCTGAACCCCGCTGGACCAGCGGCCTGCAGACTGTTCCCCAGCCTGCTGGAAGACACCGCCTACACATTTCTCCCCTTGGCTGAGCCCCTCTGGACCAGCGGCCTTCAGACTGTTCCCCAGCCTGCTGGCACACTCTGCCTACACATGGCTCCCTATCTGCTGCCAGATTCCAATCTTTACGACATGTTCTGGGCCTGATATTCCTGCTCTTTTACTGCTCAGGACACAAGGTCCTTCAGAGGTAGGCCCTGCTGGCCATGAGTCCACTCACGGTACTGATGACTGCGCTTGGCCTCACTCCAGAGGCAGCGAAGGCCACCATCTTCTGTTGCTATAGTCCTTGTAGTACACTGGAGTAAGAAATACTATCTTGGGGCATTTATCCAATCAGCTGCACCCCTCATTTCCCGTCATGTTTCTTAGGTGTGTCCCCCGACTCCTCCTGATATCACCAGAGGGTGTGAATTCAGTGTGAGTGTCAAGCAGAGCTGTGTGCCATGGTGCTGTATACCAAAGGAAACTGAAATGGTGTCCATGGCACAGAAACCTGTGACATGGCATACAGACATGTGACATGCTATAGAAATCCCTAACATGGTATAGTGGCAGTCCAAGAGTTCGGAAAGTAATATGAGCTCTTGCTTGGATCACTGAAGCCAGAAAGTGGGAGTTCCCTAATCGCTATCATTATGCCCTTGAGGTGATCAGGGCTCAGCTGGAGGGCTTTGTGATGCGTACAATGCAATGAGACTGTGGGGGTAGCATGTGGGCTGAGGCAGTGTGGTTGTCATGGGGCATGGTCACATCTGTTGCACATGACTGCGTGAAGGCAGTGAACTCCCTGTGCACCACGGCGAGTCTGTGCGCCGAGGCAGTTCGATCGTTATGGGCAATGTAGTGTGAGAAACCTGAGGGTATTCTCACTTTCACTCCCTTAGGATCTACTGCACAGGTTGCTAGTGAATGACGATCGGTCTTGGATCCTGGCCCTGGGTGTGGAAAACCCAGGGAGGATCACATGGGTGGAGGAGCCTTAGGGATTGGAAGTGGGGTGCATAAGAGGGAAGGGAGGACACAGTATGTGCCCTGGCCCCAAATGGATAAGAATCATTTCATTAAGGCACCCCCACAGCAAGGGCGAGGAAGTGGATATACACATTTGAAAAGCAAACAGCAGGGGTGCCCCTGGCGCTAGGGTATCTTAAGAGCGTGTTGGTGCTGTAATTGGGGATCAGGCTGGAGATGTGTGGGCTAAGGCCGGATTCCCAGGAGTAACCCTGGGGGATGATGCACATGATGGAGCATCATTGTATGAAGTTAGGGCACTGGTATGGGATGCACTATGGACGGCCATCCCAGATACTCCTGATTTACAATCTTTGATGTGGTATACCATGGGTGATGGTGAGGACCCGCCTAGAGGTATTCTTAAAATGCAAGAGAAGTGGAGAGCTGAGACGGGAGGGCCGTGAGATCAATCAATACCATTCTTCTATTTAATTGTGAAGAGGGGCGTGCCGAAGGACGTGCAGAGGCCTTGCATGAGATCGTGGGTATTGAGGCAAAGGGGTGGCTGGAAATACAGAGTATAATAGTGCATCATTGTAAAAGGATCAAGGAGAGGGAGAGGGAAACGGCCCAAAGACGCCAGGGGGAAGAAGTACAGTACTGGCGGAAGGAACATAGAGTGCCCAACAAGTCGTGAGTCAGGGACACATTTTGAGAACATTTGAAGATTGCAAAAGCGATTGGGGCTGGGCGATGGAAGATAGGCTCCGCTATAATCGAATGCAACACTGGTTGACTAACCTCAGATAAAAGAGGTGGCTACGCGACAATTGACCCCCTTCGAAAAGTACATTACCACCCATGCGTAGAGGAAATTAATATCAAACTTATAATGAGGGTACAGCAATACCACAATGGAAATATATTAAGAAATGGGAAATCACACTTGACAGCATTACATCTAGGGAACATTGGGAACATTGGGAAAGCTATCCCCATACGTGCCCGCTCCATTCAAACAAGGGAAATATGGTACAAAATAATGTTCCAATGGCATTACACACCGGAAGGTTTGCATCTAACGTACCTGACTAGGTCAATCTTGTGTTGGAGGGGTTGACAGAGCATAATAGTGCATCATTGTAAAATGATCAAGTCGAGGGAGAGGGAAACGGCCCAAAGACACCAGGGGGAAGAAGTACAGTACAGGCAGAAGGAACATAGAGTGCCCAACAAGTCGTGAGTGCCACTATTGCGGTGCTATCGGCTGAAGGAGGACAAGCACAGTGGGGCGGGGGTGCAACAGTACCACAGTGGCAACAAGGAGAGCCACAGAGAGGAAGAGGGGTATTTTGAGGAGCAAGGGAGGAGGGTTTGGGCCCAGGGGGCTGGGGGGGGGGGTGGGTTCAGACTGTCTCAATGTTGGAATTGTTTAAGGTGGGGGGATTTTGAAAGGGAATGCAGGAGCAGGTCTGCAGTGGGGTATGGTTATGCACCGCAGCAACAGGACCAAAGGTACCAAGGACTAGGCTACCTGCAACAGGTCAAGGGTATCAGAATCAAGAGTGTTTACAGGGACAATACCAAACCTACATTCAGCAAACCCAAGCACCAGACACACAGGTGCGGCACACACCACATCAGCAGGGCGGTGCTGCCCCGGTGAACAGGGTTCCAGGTGTGACTGTCGCTCCCTTAGGGGGAGCAGCAGTGGTAGGAGGTAGCCCTTTCTCTTTCCCTGGAACAAACACATATACTGATAAGGACAGCCCACAGAAAGCAAGCACTTGTTTGTGCATATTTCTCAACTACTACCCACCTTGAAGAGGAACCTTTGGTGGGGGTGGAAATAGGAAATAAGCAGTTCATATTCATAGTGGACTCTGGTGCAACTAAATTATGTATCATGGAAGGAAACGTTCCACTATCAGGAACATTTCTTGATGCGCAGGGATTCTCTGGGACTATTTCCAAACCGTGTTGGTGAGTGCCCACTGATTTCATCTTTCATCCCGCTGTATCACCTGAGGTGGTGTTGGGAACGATAATGCTGGATTCACAGGGATTGGTGGTGTCGGATAGGAGGGTTATCCTATTGGGAATGGACAGGGATGGGTGTGAGTGGCGCACAGTGCTCTGTGTAGATCCAATAGTGCAGCTAAAGGAGATGGCGGAAGACAAATCGATTGAATATAACAACAAAGAAGAGGAAATAATACTAGAGCTCTGCATCCCATGTGAGATAATGATACAGTACCGAAGTAATAGTGTCCCTTAATGGCAGCATTAACTCCATATCCATTTTGCGATTGAGATTTACAGCACGTGCCTTCACAGTTGTGGACCTAAAATCCACATGATGTGATTTATTAAAGATGTAACACCTGTCCGTATAACACTGAAGCCAGGTGTGGTGATGCCTCAGGGTATGATCGACGATCGTGAGAGGCAGAGGAGGTAATTAGAAAAACACTACAGGCCCTACTGGACCAGGGGATTATTGTGCCATCTACGTCCCCATGTAACACAGTAAAATACCCGGTCAAAAAATTAACGGCGGGCAATTGGAGAATGATTCAGGACTTGCACAGCATAAATGATATGGTACAGAAAGAGTTTCCAGTAGTTCAGAATGCTGAAACAATTTTATGCAGCATCCCAAAAGAAGCCACATATTTTACTGTAGTAGATTTGAAAAACACATTTTTCTTGATTCTACTCCATCCTGAGTCGAAGTACCTGATGCCATTTATAATGGGCCAGATGCAGTTCCAACACACTAGATTACCTCAGGGGAACTGTGAGAGTATGGGGCATATTTAACAGAAAACTGCATGCCGATCTTGGGAATATTCCAGAGAACATGCAGGAATTTTATTGTTTTTCACATTCGGATGGCCAGCTTATGATAGCCTACTATAGTGGTACTTGGATGCAGTGATGCCAGGGCCTTTAAGTGCCATTGTTGTCCCCCCCAGTGCCACGTTTTTTTTTAAAATAATCGCGGTACCCACCACAAAACCCACCCAACATTTCCCCCGTCATTAACCCCTTAAGTGCCACCGACGAGCCGGCTCGTCGGTGGCAACCTGGAGCGGTTTTTACCGACGAGCCGGCTCGTCGGTGGCATTTAAGAGGTTAACAGCTGCTGCTTTGCAATAGAAAGAGTTCTACAATTGTAATGGGGCATTCAGTAACATTCTAGAAAGGTCAAGGTCTAGCTTGACTACGCAAAGGTCATATGAGATCATTATTTCTAAACCCCATATTCATGTGGTATGTGTAAAGCAGTGAACCCTGCCACCTTTTTGACAGACATGCCTACTACAGAAGATTTGATGGCGCATAACTGTGCCACATACGAGGGGGAGGAGGATGACACTCCCAAAGCAAGGCAAGCAAGGGACTGTGCATTGACAGATGGTGAGATACTTTTTGTTGACAGATCTTCCACAAGTGATCAGGAGGATGAGCAGAGACGGACAGGGGCAGTAGTGGTATGACGTGAGGAAGGAGAGTTCAAGACGGTTCTCATGAAAACTTTGCCTACGCATTAGTCTGCACAATTGGTAGAACTTGTGGCACATTCATCGAAGCACTGAGAGCGTCACAAGGGTGCCATATCATAATATATTCTGACTCGCCGTATGTTACAACAACTGTACATGCCGGTCTATCCCGCTGGAAGAGGAGATGGTTTCAGAGAGCGAATGGATCCCCAGTGCAGCGTGCAGCACTATTATAAATGCTGATAGAAGCGTTATCACAGCCATCTGTTGTGGCGGTGGTCAAGTGCACTGCCCACACTAATGGGACAGATGAAATATCAATGAGGAACGCAGACGCCGATGATGCAGCCAAAATGACAGCGTACCTGCCAAATGAAGTATCCGCTGAGTACATTGTGACTGCCCCACCCACAAGTTTCCAGTACCTTACACAGCATTACCTATCCCCCAGATTATCATACTACAAGGAAGGACACCTGATAGTGAGAAATTGTTGTAGTAACGGAGAGGGTGTAAGTAATCTCTGACAGATCTGCAATGGAGGCAACAGAGCTCTGGGAAGAAAGTAATGCCCCAGGAGATGCTAGCAGCAGCCTCCATACTTTTACAATACCCATCCCACAGCTTGAAGTAGCACATAGCACCAGATATACAGGAGGACTAGTTTATACCAAACGTTCAGGAAAGCATTACAGAAATGGTCATACATTGGACCACATGTCAAAGTTTCATTACTGGGATGACACTACAGACATTACAGGGCACCTTGCCCACCCTACTCGGCCGTTCTGGGAATTACACATAGATTATGCTGATACGGTTGAGCGTTGTAAAGGATCTAGGTACCTCATTGTGGTGGTCTGTCCTTTCTCAAGGTGGGTGGAAGCAGGGCAATGTGCACAACCAGATGCCAAGTGTGCTGTGAGGTTTGTAGTGTGGGAAGTCCTCCTGCAATGGGGTGTATGTGAGGTTTTAAAGTCAGACAATGGCACACATTTCTTCAATGCGTTATTTCAACACTTTACAGCACTACTTGGAATCAAGCATCGGATGTGTTCGATTTATCACCCACAGGCCAATGGCATTGTGGAGAGAATTAATGAGTTCCTTAAAAGTAAGTTAAGTAAAAGTATTTGACTACACTAACTATGGCCATCAAATATGTCTCCCGACAGATTGCACCTCCCAGGAATGTGACAACAGAGATGCCAGATACCAAGACAAGGCGGAGTCAGGGCAGAGTCTGAGGAGCTGTTGGAGTGGAGAGTCTGTCTACCCTGTCTACTTCCTGCTGTGGGTGTGCCTGTTTTACTTAATCTACAAAGACTCATTCATTCCCCCCGCCGAGTCAGGGCAGAGTCTGAGGAGTTCGAGGATCTGAGGAGTTGAGGAGAGCGGTCCCGCTAGTCTGACTTCTGCGTCCTCGTGGACCACTGCAGTGCAGCGCTATAATGCGTGAAACCCATGCCCAACACAAGCTGGTGTCACCATTGGAGCTAACACCTGGTGATAAGAAACGGGGTCCTGTTATATGTGTAACGGCGTTGCACACCTCGCCGCCTCACGTCCCATGCATAAATGACTGCACTATTGTGGCATCAGCCTCACCATCGTCCTCATCCGTAATGAAAACAACCACTCTACAAGTAAGTGCTATCGCGCACGAACACTATGCAAATCACAGTAACTGTAACTGTATGGAGCTGCACACAAACACTGTTATCTGTGCGGCCTCGTCCGCGCTCACTGTTCCCTTGAGCACTGCAGAGACAGGCGAGTCCTTTGGGCTCTCGGTGTGTGCTGATGGTGCCGACGAGGGAGGTTTGGGCGGGGGGACCAGACCTGATGTGTCCGGGGACCTCGCCGTCACCAGCGGCCTGGAGCTGCTTGGTGCGGGAGCGAGCTCCTCGCCGGCTGACGGCCCTGTTGGGCGTGATGAGGGGCGGAGCATGCTCGTCATGGCAGATGCCGACACGCGGCCACCCTGTGATCACAGTGCTCCCTGTAATCCAAGAGAGGAGTGTGCGGTCGGTGTCGTGTCTGACCCTAGCGGCCCGCAATTATGCTTTGATGTGTCCACAAAGCTAAATGCAAATGCAAATGCAAACTTAAATGTGAACACAACCACAAATGCAAACCTGGAGTCACCACGGATAGGTTCTATAGTGCCCTTAACATCTCAGGTACTTCTGAAACCACGTCAGTGCGCAGTCAGTGCGCACTTGTAAGGAGGTATTAATTTATGGGGATGAAGCAGTTTTCACTAGCGGTAACACGAGCGGTAACAAAGTTGCTGTGTGTTCCGCCCCACGACAATGCGAGGAGAGGTGGGCCGATTCATGTCAGGACGGTGCTCTGGGTGGTGCTCAGCCCCGTCCAACCTGGAACTCCTCCATTCACGAGCTGACACCAGGGCATGAGAGAAGAATCTCATTGGAAGTGGCCCATAAACTGTTACTCGACCTCACTCGCCTCAACAAAGAAAGAGCCACTAAAAGCACAACAAATGGAGGGTCGGTCGAGCAGGTTCACGTAAAAGACACTTCTGGTTCTGGGTTCTGTCCTCTTACAACGCAGCCCCTGGTGCAAACTCTGGAGGCAAGTTCCCTACACAAACGCAGGAGGCTTGATGCGAGTATATCACCTAGTCTGAGCTGTTCTCAGAACAAAAAACCCAAAATGGGCAACATCTGCCCCAGTAACTCACTGGGCTCACCAGCTGTGCATCCGTCACTAAGGCAAGCATCTGAAGCCATCTCTTGCACAAGTGACTCCTCATCTGATCAAGCTTCAACTGACTCGTTCATAATGGAACAACCTTATCCAAACATCCAACAACCAGCATACCGTGGCAGGAGAGGCCCACGATCCGAATGTAAAAACTTGGAAGTACCGGGAACAGTTCAGTATGCTAAAGACCTACATACAACTATAATTTCTTCCATGGCCATATCCACCGCGCCATTTATCAAAATGTACGAGAACCTCAATGATAACATAAAAGAGCTCTCATCGGTGGTCATTGCCATGAATAATAAACTGCAGAGCATGGAAAACACATACTTCCATTGCAAGGAAGTGCTACATGAGATACACAAAAAAACAGACTGGGCTCTCGAAACCCTGTCTGAACATGCAAAAAACGCAAATCTGGACTAAAAACTTCTAGCAGAAGTAGCCAAAGAAGCTTTGGGCATTTTTCAACAGGAAAAAAAAGAGCATGCTTGCCTAGTGGAGGTCACCCCCAGTGTAGCACTCTATTCAACGCTGCTGCTTGACATGCCAGTGCCTTCGAGGAGTCCCAGGATGTTGGCTGCGACCAATCTACTCGAGAGCGACCCGGGTCGAATCAGCAGCATAGCTGTTCCTAATAAACCAATTGGATCCGTCCATGTGCAAGTTGAATCTACGTTGTGCAGCACGGTAAACCCAGAGACTAACGTGTCCCACCCAGTTACTTTAAATTCTGCAGATCTCACCTTGCTGCTTGGGTCCACTGAGAAGGACGGAAGGCCCCGCACCCAACCGTACGGATATATCCATCCAGTGGACCGAAGCCAGTCTAGTAGCTTGTTTGCTGCTGTACTGAAGGAGAGTCTGGCTGATACAAACTTGGCACTCCAAAATCCACAATTGTCTTCAACCTCAAAGTCAATCATTAACCAAGAACCGTCTTGCCATCAATCGCCACCAACGTCACCAACTGTGAGAGTAAATCTTCCGCCTGCCGTATATGACATCCTCAATGATCCTGTGGTCGCGCAAAAGGCCTCCTCAGCCAAGCCTCAAACCATGGGTGGATTATCCAAAAAATCCAAAAATCAACCGTCAAGGAAAGCGAGACGAGGAATCGACTCCCGAAAATTCCTACGTAACATCAAAACAGTCAACGTAACTGTCAACGGCTCCATCACCAAAGATAAAATCATTGAAAAAAAGCAGGTTGCAAGCACGGACAAACCTGTCTCAACGGAACCCGAGGAGACACATACTTGTATCAGTGATGGATCCGATGACCTGATGAACGTACCTGTATACGATAATGAAGAACTCACCGCTAGGGACTTGCCAGCGGCCCCCTCGCAGGGTGTACCCAAGTCATGCCCTGCTGTGTCCTCCCAGAACACTCTAGACGTGTTTAACAGCTCAGCACTGGACGCTGTTAAGAGCACATCTGCCACACCTTCGCAGTCTCTCCAACAGGAGCTTAACAACGTGAGCCTGCCCAAGAAATCATCCAGAGTCTGTCAACTGATTCAACCATTGCCCTTGCCCCAAATAGAGGAAGCTCAGCAGGCGCTCTTTTTTTTACCTTGGATGCTAAACGACTGATGCTCGCTGCCAAGCTCCGTACAAAGGGTCCTTTGCTAGGCCCACAAGTTGCGACTGAGCCCTCGTCAGCGAACAACATGATGCAAGTTGCAAAGCACGTGACACAGTCAGTAACCAACGGTGTACCCACAGAGAAAAAAATAGAGAATAAGCCGCCTTTGACTGCAGTAAACTATCCTAAAAACCAAACAGAGTGGCAGAACAGCACAAATAAACACTCCCAAAAACAAATGTAAAGGGGAGAAAACCACAACTATCGACGCTACAAGCGCCCCACCGCCAGATATTAGAACAAATAGAATCTTCCAATGATCTAATTCTAAACCGACACAATGTGCTTTGGCTGTGCCATCTGATTCCCAGCCTAAGAGCGATTGAATCTGAAGACCTGAAAATTGTGGAATTTCTTAATGAAAAGAAAAACGATGCTGTAATTCTACACCTACAGTCCAAGCTCATATCAGATGCGCTGCTGGACGCTGGTCCAGTGCTGATGTCTCTGGGGTTTGACATAAGCTAAAGCTGAAGGAGGGGCTCGGCCGGAATCTCCTAAAGAGAGGACCTGCAGCAGAGCAACTCTTGCAGTGAGTCGAAGTCAATCACAGGATCCCGAGAACAGACTAGTCACAGAACAAAAGGAGGGTTGCGTGTCTAGTTCTCCTCGAAACTGCGATCTTGCGGAGTCACTCCACATGGGTGACCTGATAAGAATAACAGTTAACGGAATGGTGAGTCCATCTATCACAAGTGACGCCACGAAGATCCCTGTCACTACTACCGACAAAGTCGATGACTGGTCTTGGCTGGCCACAACCTTAAACACGGAACCGTGAAAGTAACGCCAGGAACCGGGAGGCAACAACATCTGCACTATGGGCTCCTGGAACACCAGAGGCTTCATGCATCTGTTTGAAACAACATGGGCCTCAGAACTAGATATTCTGTGTTTACAAGAAACCTGGCTCACGCAAAGTCCCATGTTGGAAGGCTTCGAAGTAGCTATCAACCCAGCGATAAAGCAGACAAAGGGCAGGCCGATGGCTGGCCTTCTCGTGGCTGTAAGGAAATAATCTGGCCTTCGGATCCTAAATTCTTGTAATCCATCTCCACTTATGCAGCTCGCCACCATTGATGTCCATCAGAAAGATACCAACAAGGAAACTCGCTTGTATATCATCAACCTATACTGGAATCATAGGTCCGACGACAAGCTTATCTTTATCGACCAAGTAACAGCTTTGATCGACAATTTACTTACAAAGGAGCAGCTGTTGGACCTAATCTTATGTGGAGACCTGAACATTGTCTGCATTCCTGATTCAGAACTAAATGGTGAAAACAAAAGGGGAGTGAGCAAACGTGAACAAGCTGCATCCCAATGGTGTTTAGAAATGGACCTCCGAGGTTTGTCAATGCCTAATGG
Organism: Ambystoma mexicanum; assembly: GCF_040938575.1. Taxonomy (NCBI): domain Eukaryota; kingdom Metazoa; phylum Chordata; class Amphibia; order Caudata; family Ambystomatidae; genus Ambystoma; species Ambystoma mexicanum. The sequence goes on from NC_090937.1 coordinate 1,680,244,131, forward strand.
CCAAACAGTAGGTGACATTCCAGCCTGCCCTACGTGGAGAAGAGATGACCTAAAATTGGTCATTGACTACATATTTGTGACTGAAAACATCCAGAAGCAGATGACAAAACTTGAAGTCATCAAAATGAAGCACAGTGACCACGATATGGTACAACTGTCAATTGACCATCCCACCTTGTGTGTTCAGACATGCTGGCCATTTGCGGTGTGCACTGGGCCCGGCAGGATTCGATTAAACCTTTTGGACACAGAAGTAGGTGCCATCACAAGCGACTTCCAACATACTTCAAAACCCCTAGAATATCAACATCTATTGTCCAACTTTGAAGAACGCAAACGCAATCAAAAACACGTCGAGTTACGTCCAAAACACAAATTCGACATGACCGTCCTTCAACGGAAAAGAGCTATGCGACAAGAACTAAGGAAACTCAAAGGTCCATATACCGCCACGTTGAGAGAGAGCAAAAGAGTGATCACATCCAAATATCGGAACTGGCACAAAACACACTCAGCGACCCTGCTGCAAAATGACTCAGAAGACATGCTGCAAAAAATGACCGATAAAAATTCAGCTGCCTACTGGAGACTGATAAACAACACTGTGGCTCTGCAACAGGCTCTACAGGCCATTGCAGTTACAGAAGCAGATTGGGCCAAGTTCTATACAAACCTATTCTGTAGAGACAAATCGTCAGCAGCTTGGGAACCTATGCCGCTAAAAGAGTGGGACTATTGCTACAGGATTGGGGCGATACCTGTTCGAAAATGGAAATCTACCCTTCTTGTGTGGAATATCGCAAATTTATTCACAAGCAGAAACCACGTATGTCTTACTTGATATTTTGTCCCTGCTCTAAGGTCCGTCGCACATTTATGCGCTTAAGGCTAGATTTAATTCACACTCGATCTAGAACGAAATACTGGTCTAAAGATACATTGGCTCACACTAACAAGGTATGTCGTTTTTGTAATCAAGCTAGAGAGTGGATTTGGACTAAATGTATGTGGGGATCAACGGACACTTCTGTAGTAAAAACAACGAACTTTGTAAATATTATCGAGAAAGAATTGGAAAATGCGTCTCAACTTTAGAGAAATAATGAATGTTGAGAATTGATGGTGCTCAAATCTAGTGTACTCTTGTACAGATTTTAATTTATGAATTTGACATTTTATGTTCAACATGCTACATCGATTGTGTTCATATAACAATATCTTATGTTGTTTGATTTTAACAATTTTGTATTTTCTGAAAGAATCTCAAATTATTTGTAAGGTCTATATTTTTGACTAAAAACAAATATAGTTTAAAAAAAAAAATAAATAAACAAAAAAAAAAGAGTGGGACTTGGTGTTCGAGAGAAATGACATATTAAACGCAATTAAAAACGTGTGTGACTCTAGAGCTCCTGGGCCCAACGGCTTAACAAACTACACGCTTAAGAAAAACCCAGAACTCTGGACAGATTTTTGCGTAACTTTGTTTGACCGAGTCATCAAGAGTCGATCAACCCCAAAGTCTTGGAAAAGCGCAGTGGTGGTCCCCATTTATAAAAAAGGGACCGATCCAACCCAAAAAACTATAAGCCCATAGCGCTCCTCGACGTCTTGGGGAAGATCTATGCTACCCACTTGCAACAGAAACTGCTAAAATGGGCTAAAGAATCTAATCATGTAGACCCTAGACAAGCTGGGTTTGTAAAAGGGGTGGGATGCGGTCTAAATTTGTTGGTGCTGAACCTTCTAAAGATGGAAGCAATTAGATCCAACGCTAAGATCTACTTGGCCCTGATAGACCTGTTTTACGCGTTTGACAGCATAAACGGGGGATGTTGTGGGAAAAACTTACCAAATGGAACTGCCCCCCCCCCCCCAGTATAGTGGATGCAATTCGTGAACTACACACGGACACTTCCATTAAGATCCGTTTAGATACGAAAGGCACGCTGTCCGCTCCTATCAGTACATATAAGGGTGTGAAACAAGGCTGTCCCTTGGCAGCCATTATTTTCAACCTCTTTATATCCGATGTAAGTAAAGCATTCAACGGCGCAGCTACGTTTCCTCCGAAACTACACGGATCGCCCATTGATTATCTGGTTTACGCTGATGACCTTATTCTGTTAGGTCTGACTCCTATAGGCCTTCAGGGTAAACTGAACTGTCTTGACACCTATACCACAGCTAATGGACTCCACATTAACAAAGAAAAATGTGAAATCTTAATCCTTGAGAATTTACAAGGCTTCAGCACATGAAGAAAGAAGTTCAGATGGTGTCTAGCTAATGAGCAACTGCAGACCGTAAAAAACTCCACATAATTAGGTATGAGGATCAGTGCCAGCAGAAATGACGCACCATGGGTTGAAGTTGTGAAAAGTAAGTGTCGGCAGATGGCATGCCAAGCGCTGTTGATCAACAAAAAATGTGGGAAATTCTCACTAAAACCAACTATTACGTTTTTCCAACAAAATGTTGTTCCAGCCCTGATCTATGGTGGAGAAAACGCTTTTGGCTGCACAAGTGACTTATGGAACTCACTTGAAAATATATTCTGGACGCGAGTTCTACAGCTCCCTAAGGGCACCTCGACGGTCTGCCTACGATACGAACTGGGCCTTATCTCAATTGAGGAGAACCATCTCTGGTTCCGGAAGCACCTCAAAACCTTCCTCTTCGCCTTTGCTTTCTCTCCCTCTCTCCCCTGCTAAAGTTACTAAACTGCAACGAATCTGCAACTGGGCCACTCACCTTCTCGGTCCTTGGCCCAGCCACTCTCCCCTGCACTGCCTGGGCTGTGTCTGTATCCCTACAGCCCCTCCTTCCCAGCACTTATCTGCACTTACCTCGCACTTGCCACCAGCTGGCTCTTGTTATTTATCCTGTATGCTATTACCCTGTACTGCACTTTCCCCTCTCCCTTTCCCCTTGCACTCCTCCCTTTCCCCTCCTCCCTTGCACTTGTGTGAGCTGAATGACACCTGGCCTAGTAGGATCGTTGTATGTCTCCCCTTGTTCCCCCCCCCTGCCTCGTCGCGCCTTGAAACACTTGTGTATAGGCGCGTTATAAATACCATATCATATCATATCATATCATTACCTGGAACGTAATGAGCCTGTTCAGAAAAACGATGACGAAAGATCCACTGGCCCAATTCCAAATACTACACAAGCCCGACAGTGCAAAAGTATATACCATCCTCTTCAAATGGAATCTCCTCTGCCAAGCACTTCTAAAAGAGTATGACATCTCCCTCCTAATGCTAATAGAGAATCCTGAGCTGGCAAAGACCAAAATCTGGAGAGCAGACCGGATCAACACCTGCGATCTAAGAGCAAAATCAAAACTAATGCAGGAGGTCAAAGGAGAAGCCAAAGCGTGTGGACAGAGACATACATATCTAACTCTTCTTCCGGCCCAACACGCAAGATCCCTGTACTTGCACTTCAGACTAAACATGCTAGAAATGAAAGAGCAACTGGGCAGCTGGGCGAAGCATGCCGACACTGATTTTACGTGCAGATTTTGCAACAAGAATATGGAGACCTTAAAACATCTGATGATGTTTTGTCAAGCATTTCAACAGCAAAGAGAAATTTACTTTGGAGCAATGATCAACGAGCACCAGTTTATGTCTGCTGAAGATTGGTGGAAAGCACTCTTTGAGGGGCTTAATAGAGCAGTTCTATTTGCACTAACAAACTTCCTTCGCGTGCTAAAAGGCCGCCTGGACGAACAAAAAGTAAACTTGGGTATAAATAAAGATGAGAAGCTTAATGCAGCTGTCATTGGATCTATTACATAAATATGACATGTTGGCGACGACTGTAGACCTGTTAAGATGATGAGGAGGGAGGGAGGGGGGGAGTGAGCGAGGGAGGGAGGGAGGGGGGGAGTGAGCGAGGGAGGGAGGGAGGGACACAAAAATGTTATTTTGATGTCTCTCTTTTTTTAAAGGTTTGAATAAACCAATACATTTTTTTTTTAAAAAAGATACCAAGACTACTACAGTGACAGAATCCGAGAATATGACTACACGACCACTGCTGCCTGGGGACTTCATTTATGTCTGCAATTACTTACACAGATGGAACAACCCTCGGTTCTAAGGGCCATACGAGGTGGTGTTTTGTACCCCCCTCGCTGTGAAGATCAAGAAATTACACTATTGGGTCCACCTCTCTGACTGTCACGAGCTTAACCCCTGGCCGGGAAACCCAGGGCCTCTGGCCCTCTCCACAGTATTTCTATAAGCTTACAAGGGCCCAATCGTGCCCCTCTTGGCTGCCCTGGAAACAGTCCTGGCGCCGTTGGCGCCAGGCTCATATGGCAGGTGAAGTTTCCATTGGGCAATGGACCAACATGGCTGCCCCCACAAGGATCAACATGGAACTGCAGCATGCAGTATAGCATCCAGGGCGTGGCTCGCCGTGAAGGCACCTGGGATACCTGCTGACTATTTAAACCACGCCCGAGTTGAGGCACGCGCTTCGTGTTATTCTGCTTTTGCAGCGTGACGTTAACCGGGTTCTGCTCCGCATCCTTGGCCTGCATTTGGAGAGAAGAAGAAGAACCACGTTCTCCATCCTTACCTGCTCTGCATTCTGCTCTTCCATTAATCCGGAATCTTCCCTAGAATTCGTCATCTTCCGCCAGCAGTATCCTAGAGAGGAGAGGCGAGAAGAGGACAATTAGTAAGCGAACATCCATCGACTCCATCGCCCCCAGGTTCCGCTTACTTACCAAGCTCTCCTGGAAGTCTACCACCGTACGGGCTCCTTCCATCCGATGCCCTGTTATCCATCTGGCCACATTCTTCCAGGAACCTTTCGGCGACCTGCAAGAACAAACAGCACAGGTTAGCCTTATTCAAAGGACGCTCATAGCGCTGCGCTCTGTGCTTTCTCTTACCTTCTCAAGCTCAGCCCTCTATATCAGCTCGACATCTCCATCACCCCTTCTGCATCAATGAGAAAGAAGGAAAAGGTCAACCAGGGCAATTAAATTTGCGGACATTCATTCTTAACCAAGTTAGAGACTTACCTCTAGAGTGGAGTCGCAGCCGGTCTGGACTCCTGGGCCACGCCAGTGGAGTAACTCGGCAGAACGGTGCCCAGCTACGACGTGCCCCAGCTCAGCACGGCAGGATGGAGAGTGCACCTTATCGAAACTCAAGGCTCCAAGGGAGGATCTCAAGGGGAGCATGGGGAAGGTAGCCTCCGAGAAAAGGTGCTGTAGCTAAAACCAAACTCCTGTCTTCCAGAACAAGCCCACGGCAGCGCAAGTCCCCGGGGATAGGCGCTGCGGTCACAGAAGCATACCGGACCAGTCGGTTGGCGTCCCTGTGGATATGAGGTGAGCGTTACACTGATGTTCATAGGGGACCTACAGAGAACACACTGGTGCATTAGTTATCTCAAAATGAGAGGTCGCAGTACTTGTACTCCAACTACCTCACGGCCTGTACTGGGGTTATATGTATGCAGGAGCACGCTCCAGTGGCAGGCTGAAGCCTAGCTACTAGCTCTGTATCCTTCCTTTTAATGGGAGCGCGCTCTCTCCCTCTTTTTCTCTCTCTCTTTCTCTCTATCTCTCTTTCTCTTTCTCTCTCTCTCTCTTTCCCTTTCCCTCTTTCTCTCTCCCTTGTTTCTTCTTCTTTTGTGTACAAAGTATGTCTTGTACATTTCTCCCTCTCTGTTGTCCTGTGTGTCTGTGCTTCTATTTCAGGAAAGAAGAAGACAGACGCGGCTAATGTAACTAATTTGTTTGGTACGGACCCGAGGCGCAGATGCACGAAGGAGAGAATATGGACCTATATCTATTATTGTGGATCAGCTATTGCTGGAGGCCTCTGTGTGGTATTGCTCGTGCTGTTGTGAGTGTATAGGGGGAGGGCATTATAGGGGTAGGTCCTATAAAGGGGGACAATGGGGGAAATAGGTTTGTATATTATCCACATTGAACAAATCAGTTAAATGTTAATAATATTAGTGGAGTTACATATACTAGCCCCAATGTGAACACCAACTTTAATAGTGGGATTGGATTTAATGACTCTAATATGCATGATATGTCAGTGGGGGAAACAGAGAATAGGTTATTTGCAGCAAGTAGGGGATTGGCTACCACTATGAAACAATATAATGTTATTTCCGATAGCCCCCATCCATGAAAATGTGCATAGAAGACTGAAAAGAGAAGTATGGCAAAAGTATGACACATATCAAGGGCTGGGTTTGGATGTGATTGAGGATATCCATCATCCTGGGTTCACCAACTCATGGTATACTGACGTGAGTGGTGTGGGAAGGAACGCTGTGAATGGAAGCTGTTATGTGTGTTCACTCATTCTGCGTGCGCCAAGGTGTTATTATCGCAAGCAGTCCCAATTATAGAGGCACAATTGGCCTCATTATGGGTCCAGTGGTAACCGTGCCAGTAAAACATGCAGGTAGCCGCTGGACCCGTAATGAATTACCGGCGTCTGACTTCCTAGTGCCTCCGGGCTATTCCAAGTCTGGTGGCCGGGAAGTCAGGCACAGGCAATTTTGTTAGTCCCCATTCCCATGGAGTCCCATAGGAATGGGGACACGGGAGCATCGGCACTGTTAACAATGGTGCCTGTGCTCCCGTGAAAACTCTGCGAGCGGTGGCTATCCCGTGCAGCAGGTATGACCCTGGTGGGCGGCACCGCACCCACCAGCAGAGTTGTACTGTGCCAGACTGGAAACAAAGGTGCCGGTAGGCTTACTGGCACCGTTGGTTCCGGACCGGCACCGTTGCCCAATGCCTAGTTCATCTGCGCTATGCAGAATGAAAGGAACATTCCAGGCACATAGTGTGCAACTGCACATGGTGGGCCCAGACTTTGTAAAGTGCATTGACGACCCGGAAAACATCAAGTGTGTGGAGCTGCCATGTCTGACTGTGAAAGGGCGTAAACATGTCACTAATAACTGGCAGAACAACACACCACCTTGCTTGGCAGAGGGACTGGTAACATATAGCAAGGAAAGTATAGCACGAGTGGACACATTCCGTGGGCAAATCTGGACAGAGCATATCACAAAACTGACGTGGATTGCAGCAATGGTACAGTCTTTGTCAGCACAAATTAACATTGCATTAAAACTCTCTTTATCACAGAAATGGAGAAAGGAATGGCGGAACTGATGGATTACTACTGGTTCTGTAGCCGACAAGCTTACTTGCACCTCCAGTGTGCACTCCTGTGATAATGCTGGGATCCTATCTCTGTTACTAGTGAGCAGTGTGCGCTCCTGTGATAAGGCTGGGATCCTCGTTCTGTTACTAGTGGGCAGTGTGCGCTCCGGTGATAAGGCTGGGATCCTATCTCTGTTACTAGTGAGCAGTGTGCACTCCTGGGATACGGCTGGGATCCTTTCTCCATTACTAGTGAGCGTGTGCACTCCTGGGATAAGGCTGGGATCCTCTCTCCATTACTAGTGAGCGAGTGCACTCCTGGGATAAGGCTGGGATCTTATCTCTGTTACTAGTAGCAGTGTGTACTCCTGTGATAAGGCTGGGATCCTATGTCTGTTACTAGTGAGCAGTGTGCACTCCTGGGATAAGGCTGGGATCCTCTCTCTGTTACTAGGGAGCAGTGTGCACTCCTTGGATAAGGCTGGGATCTTATCTCTGTTACTAGTAGCAGTGTGTACTCCTGTGATAAAGCTGGGATCCTATCCCTGTTACTAGTGAGCAGTGTGCACTCCTGGGATAAGGCTGGGATCCTCTCTCTGTTACTAGTGAGTAGTGTGCACTCCTGGGATAAGGCTGGGATCCTATCTCTGTTACTAGTGAGCAGTGTGCGTTCAAGTGATAAGGCTGGGATCCTCGTTATATTACTAGTGAGCGTGTGCACTCATGGGATAAGTCTGGGATCCTATTTCTGTTACTAGTGAGCAGTGTGCACTCCTGGGATGAGGCTGGGATCCTATCTATGTTACTAGTGAGCAGTGCGCACTCCTGTGATAAGGCTGGGATACTCTCTCTGTTACTAGGGAGCAGTGTGCACTCCTGGGATAAGGCTGGGATCTTATCTTTGTTACTAGTAGCAGTGTGTACTCCTGTGATAAGGCTGGGATCCTATCCCTGTTACTAGTGAGCAGTGTGCACTCCTGGGATAAGGCTCGGATCCTCTCTCCATTACTAGTGAGCGTGTGCACTCCTGGGAAAAGGCCGGGATCCTATTTCTGTTACTAGTGAGCAGTTTGCACTCCTGGGATGAGGCTGGGATCCTATCTATGTTACTAGTGAGCAGTGTGCACTCCCGTGATAAGGCTGGGATCCTCTCTCTGTTACTAGGGAGCAGTGTGCACTCCTCCTGGTATAAGGCTGGGATCTTATCTCTGTTACTAGTAGCAGTGTGTACTCCTGTGATAAGGCTGGGATCCTATCCCTGTTACTCGTAAGCAGTGTGCACTCCTGGGATAATGCTGGGATCCTCTCTCTGTTACTAGTGAGCAGTGTGCACTCCCGGGATAAGGGTGGGATCCTATTTCTATTACTAGTGAGCATTGTGTGCTCCTGTGATAAGGCTGGGCTCCTCGTTCTGTTACTAGTAAGCAGTGTGCGCTCCTGTGATAAGGCTGGGCTCCTCGTTCTGTTACTAGTGAGCAGTGTGTGCTCCTGTGATAAGGCTGGGATCCTCTCTGTTACTAGTGAGCAGTGTGCACTCCTGTGATAATGCTGGGATCCTCTCTCTGTTACTAGTGAGCAGTGTGCACTCCTGTGATAAGGCTGGGATCATGTCTCTGTAACTAGTGAGCAGTGTGTGCTCCTGTGATAAGGGTGGGATCCTATCTCTGTTAATAGTGGGCAGTGTGTGCTCCTGTGATAAGGCTGGGATCCTCGTTCTGTTACTAGTGGGCAGTGTGAGCTCTGGTGATAAAACTGGGATCCTATCTCTGTTACTAGTGAGCAGTGTGCATTCCTGGGATATGGCTGGGATCCTCTCTCCATTACTAGTGAGCGTGTGCACTCCTGGGATAAGGCTGGGATCCTATTTCTGTTACTAGTGAGCAGTGTGCACTCCTGGGATGAGGCTGGGATCCTATCTATGTTAGTAGTGAGCAGTGTGCACTCCTGTGATAAGGCTGGGATCCTCTCTCTGTTACAAGGGAGCAGTGTGCACTCCTGGAATAAGGCTGGGATCTTATCTCTGTTACTAGTAACAGTGTGTACTCCCGTGATAAGGCTGGGATCCTATCCCTGTTACTAGTGAGCAGTGTGCACTCCTGGGATAAGGCTGGGATCATCTCTCTGTTACTAGGGAGCAGTGTGCACTCCTGGGATAAGGTTGGGTTCTTATCTCTGTTATTAGTAGCAGTGTGTACTCCTGTGATAAAGCTGGGATCCTATCCCTGTTACTAGTGAGCAGTGTGCACTCTTGGGATAAGGTTGGGATCCTCTCTCTGTTACTAGTGAGCATTGTGCGCTCCAGTGATAAGGCTGGGCTCCTCGTTCTGTTACTAGTGAGCAGTATGCGCTCCTGTGATAAGGCTGGGCTCCTCGTTCTGTTACTAGTGAGCAGTGTGTGCTCCTGTGATAAGGCTGGGATCCTCTCTGTTACCAGTGAGCAGATTGCACTCCTGTGATAATGCTGGGGTCCTCTCTCTGTTACTAGTGAGCAGTGTGTGCTCCTGTGATAAGGCTGGGATCCTGTCTCTGTAACTAGTGAGCAGTGTGTGCTCCTGGGATAGGGGTGGGATCCTATCTCTGTTAATATTGGGCAGTGTGTGCTCCTGTGATAAGGCTGGGATCTTCTCTCTGTTACTAGTGAGCAGTGTGTGCTCCTGGGATAAGGGTGGGATCCTATCTATCTTAGTAGAGAGCAGTGTGCGCTCAGGTGATAAGGGTGGTACCCTATCTCTGTTACTAGTGGGCAGTGTGTGCTCCTGGGATAAGGCTGGGATCCTCTCTCTGTTACTAATGAGCAGTGTGCACTCAGGTGATAAAGTTGTGATTCTCTCTTTGTTACTAGTGGGCAGTGTGTGATCCTGTTATAAGGCTGGGATCCTCTCTCTGTTACTAGTGAGCAGTGTGCGCTCCTGTGATAAGGCTGGGATCCTCTCTCTGTTACTTTTGAGCAGTGTGCCCTCCTGTGATAAGGCTGGGATCCTATCTATGTTACTAGTGAGCAGTGTGTGCACCTGTGATAAGGCTGGGATCCTATCTCTGTTACTAGTGAGCAGTGTGCACTCCCGTGATAAGGCTGGCATCCTCTCTCTGTAATTAATGAGCAGTGGGCACTCCTGTGATAAGGCTGGGATCCTATCGATCTTACTAGTGGGCAGTGTGCACTCCTGTGATAAGGATGGGATCCTATATCTGTTTCTAGTGAGCAGTCAGCACTCCTGTGATAAGGCTGGGATCCTCTCTCTGTTACTAGTGAGCAGTGTGCACTCCTGGGATAAGGGTGGGATCCTATCTCTGTTACTAGTGAGCATTGTGCACTCCTGTGATAAGGCTGGGCTCCTCGTTCTGTTACCAGTAAGCAGTGTGCGCTCAGGTGATAAGGCTGGCATGCTCTCTCTGTTACTAGTGAGCAGTGTGCACTCCTGGGATAAGGGTGGGATCCTATATCTGTTACTAGTGAGCAGTGTGCACTCCTGTAATAAGGCTGGCATCCTCTCAGTGTTATTAGTGAGCAGTGCGCGCTCCTGTGATAAGGCTGGGATCCGATCTATTAGTGAGCAGTGTGTGCACCGTGATAAGGCTGGGATCCTATCTCTGTTACTAGTGAGCAGTGTGCACTCCTGTAATAGGGCTGGCATCCTCTCAGTGTTATTAGTGAGCAGAGTGCACTCCTGTGATAAGGCTGGGATCCAATCTATGTTACTAGTGAGCAGTGTGTGCTCCTGTGATAAGGCTGGGATCCTGTCTCTGTAACTAGTGAGCAGTGTGTGCTCCTGGGATAGGGGTGGGATCCTATCTCTGTTAATATTGGGCAGTGTGTGCTCCTGTGATAAGGCTGGGATCTTCTCTCTGTTACTAGTGAGCAGTGTGTGCTCCTGGGATAAGGGTGGGATCCTATCTATCTTAGTAGAGAGCAGTGTGCGCTCAGGTGATAAGGGTGGTACCCTATCTCTGTTACTAGTGGGCAGTGTGTGCTCCTGGGATAAGGCTGGGATCCTCTCTCTGTTACTAATGAGCAGTGTGCACTCAGGTGATAAAGTTGTGATCCTCTCTTTGTTACTAGTGGGCAGTGTGTGATCCTGTTATAAGGCTGGGATCCTCTCTCTGTTACTAGTGAGCAGTGTGCGCTCCTGTGATAAGGCTGGGATCCTCTCTCTGTTACTTTTGAGCAGTGTGCCCTCCTGTGATAAGGCTGGGATCCTATCTATGTTACTAGTGAGCAGTGTGTGCACCTGTGATAAGGCTGGGATCCTATCTCTGTTACTAGTGAGCAGTGTGCACTCCCGTGATAAGGCTGGCATCCTCTCTCTGTAATTAATGAGCAGTGGGCACTCCTGTGATAAGGCTGGGATCCTATCGATCTTACTAGTGGGCAGTGTGCACTCCTGTGATAAGGATGGGATCCTATATCTGTTTCTAGTGTGCAGTCAGCACTCCTGTGATAAGGCTGGGATCCTCTCTCTGTTACTAGTGAGCAGTGTGCACTCCTGGGATAAGGGTGGGATCCTATCTCTGTTACTAGTGAGCATTGTGCACTCCTGTAATAAGGCTGGGCTCCTCGTTCTGTTACCAGTAAGCAGTGTGCGCTCAGGTGATAAGGCTGGCATGCTCTCTCTGTTACTAGTGAGCAGTGTGCACTCCTGGGATAAGGGTGGGATCCTATATCTGTTACTAGTGAGCAGTGTGCACTCCTGTAATAAGGCTGGCATCCTCTCAGTGTTATTAGTGAGCAGTGCGCGCTCCTGTGATAAGGCTGGGATCCGATCTATTAGTGAGCAGTGTGTGCACCTGTGATAAGGCTGGGATCCTATCTCTGTTACTAGTGAGCAGTGTGCACTCCTGTAATAGGGCTGGCATCCTCTCAGTGTTATTAGTGAGCAGAGTGCACTCCTGTGATAAGGCTGGGATCCAATCTATGTTACTAGTGAGCAGTGTGTGCTCCTGTGATAAGGCTGGGATCCTATCTCTGTTACTAGGGAGCAGTGTGCGCTCCTGTGATAAGGCTGGTATCCTCTCTCTGTTACTAGTGAGCAGTGTGCACTCCTGTGATGAGGCTGGGATCCGCTCTCTGTTACTAGTGCGCAGTGTGCACTCCTGGGATAAGGCTGGGATCCTCTCTCTGTTACTAGGGAGCAGTGTGTGCACCTGTGATAAGGCTGGCATCCTCTCTCTGTTACAAGTGAGCAGTGCGCATTCCTGGAATAAGGCTGGGATCCTATCTCTGTTACTAGGGAGCAGTGTGCGCTCCTGTGATAAGGCTGGGATCCTCTCTCTGTTACTAGTGAGCAGTGTGCACTCCTGGAATAAGGCTGGGATCCTATCTCTGTTACTAGGGAGCAGTGTGCACTCCTGTGATAAGGATGGGATCCTCACTCTGTTACTTGTGGGCAGTGTGCACTCCTGTGATAAGGCTGGGATCCTATCTCTGTTACTAGGGAGCAGTGTGCGCTTCTGTGATAAGGCTGGGATCCTTTCTCTGTTACTAGTGAGCAGTGTGTACTCCTGTGTTGAGGCTGGGATCCTCTCTCTGTTACTAGGGAGGAGTGTGCACTCCTGTGATAAGGCTGGGATCCTATGCACCTGTGATAAGGCTGGCATCCTCTCTCTGTTACTAGTGAGCAGTGTGCACTTCTGGAAAAAGGCTGGGATCCTATCTCTGTTACTAGGGAGCAGTGTGCGCTCCTGTGATAAGGCTGGGATCCTCTCTCTGTTACTAGTGAGCAGTGTGCACTCCTGGAATAAGGGTGGGATCCTATCTCTGTTACTAGGGAGCAGTGTGCGCTTCTGTGATGAGGCCGGGATCCTCACTCTGTTACTTGTGGGCAGTGTGCACTCCTGTGATAAGGCTGGGATCCTCTCTATGTTACTAGTGAGCAGTGTGCACTCCTGTGATAAGGCTGGGGTCCTCTCTCTGTTACTTGTGGGCAGTGTGTACTCAGGTGATAAGGCTGTTACTTGTTCCTCTCTCTGTTACTTGTGAGCAGTGTGCACTCCTGGGATACGTCTGGGATCCTCTCTCTGTTACTAATGAGCAGTGTGCACTTCTGTGATAAGGCTGGGATCCTCTCTCTGTTACTAGTGAGCAGTGATTGCACCTGTGATAAGGCTGGGATCCTCTCTCTGTTACTAGTGGGCAGTGTGCATTCCTGGGGTAAGGGTGGGATCCTATCTCTGTTACTAGCGAGCATTGTGCGCTCCTGTGATAAGGCTGGGCTCCTCGTTCTGTTACCAGTAAGCAGTGTGCACTCAGGTGATGAGGCTGGGATTATATCTTTATAACTAGTGAGCAGTGTGTGCTCCTGTGATAAGGCTGGGTTCCTCTCTGTTACCTGTGAGCAGTGTGCACTCCTGTAATAAGGCTGGCATCCTCTCAGTGTTATTAGTGAGCAGTGTGCGCTCCTGTGATAAGGCTGGGATACAATCTATTTGTGAGCAGTGTGTGCACTTGTGATAAGGCTGGGATCCTATCTCTGTTACTAGAGAGCAGTGTGCACTCCTGTAATATGGCTGGCATCCTCTCAGTGTTATTAGTGAGCAGTGTGCACTCCTGTGATAAGGCTGGGATCCAATCTATGTTACTAGTGAGCAGTGTGCGCTCCTATGATAATGCTGGGATCCTATCTCTGTTACTAGGGAACAGTGTGCGCTCCTGTGATAAGGCTGGGATCCTCTCTCTGTTTCTAGTGAGCAGTGTGCACTCCTGTGATGAGGCTGGGATCCGCTCTCTGTTACTAGTGAGCAGTGTGCACTCCTGGGATAAGGCTGGGATCCTCTCTCTGTTACTAGGGAGCAGTGCGCACTCCTGTGATAAGGCTGAGATCCTATCTCTGTTACTAGTGAGCAGTGTGTGCACCTGTGATAAGGCTGGCATCCTCTCTCTGTTACTAGTGAGCAGTGTGCACTCCTGGAATAAGGCTGGGATCCTATCTCTGTTACTAGGGAGCAGTGTGCGCTCCTGTGATAAGGCTGTGATCCTATCGATGATACTAATGAGCAGTGTGCGCTCCTGTGATAAGGCTGGGATCCAATCTATGTTACTAGTGAGCAGTGTGCGCTCCTGTGATAAGGCTGGGATCCTATCTCTGTTACTAGGGAGCAGTGTGCGCTTCTGTGATAAGGCTGGGATCCTCTCTCTGTTACAAGTGAGCAGTGTGCACTCCTGGGATACGGCTGGGATCCTCTCTCTGTTGCTAATGAGCAGTGTGCACTTCTGTGATAAGGCTGGGATCCTCTCTCTGTTACTAGTGAGCAGTGATTGCACCTGTGATAAGGCTGGGATCCTCTCTCTGTTACTAGTGGGCAGTGTGCATTCCTGGGATAAGGGTGGGATCCTATCTCTGTTACTAGTGAGCATTGTGCGCTCCTGTGATAAGGCTGGGCTCCTCGTTCTGTTACCAGTAAGCAGTGTGCACTCAGGTGATGAGGCTGGGATTATATCTTTATAACTAGTGAGCAGTGTGTGCTCCTGTGATAAGGCTGGGTTCCTCTCTGTTACTAGTGAGCAGTGTGCACTCCTGTAATAAGGCTGGCATCCTCTCAGTGTTATTAGTGAGCAGTGTGCGCTCCTGTGATAAGGCTGGGATATGATCTATTTGTGAGCAGTGTGTGCACTTGTGATAAGGCTGGGATCCTATCTCTGTTACTAGAGAGCAGTGTGCACTCCTGTAATATGGCTGGCATCCTCTCAGTGTTATTAGTGAGCAGTGTGCACTCCTGTGATAAGGCTGGGATCCAATCTATGTTACTAGTGAGCAGTGTGCGCTCCTATGATAATGCTGGGATCCTATCTCTGTTACTAGGGAACAGTGTGCGCTCCTGTGATAAGGCTGGGATCCTCTCTCTGTTTCTAGTGAGCAGTGTGCACTCCTGTGATGAGGCTGGGATCTGCTCTCTGTTACTAGTGAGCAGTGTGCACTCCTGGGATAAGGCTGGGATCCTCTCTCTGTTACTAGGGAGCAGTGCGCACTCCTGTGATAAGGCTGGGATTCTATCTCTGTTACTAGGGAGCAGTGTGCGCTCCTGTGATAAGGCTGGGATCCTATCGATGATACTAATGAGCAGTGTGCGCTCCTGTGATAAGGCTGGGATCCAATCTATGTTACTAGTGAGCAGTGTGCGCTCCTGTGATAAGGCTGGGATCCTATCTCTGTTACTAGGGAGCAGTGTGCGCTTCTGTGATAAGGCTGGGATCCTTTCTCTGTTACTAGTGAGCAGTGTGCACTCCTGTGATGAGGCTGGGATCCTCTCTCTGTTACAAGTGAGCAGTGTGCGCTTCTGTGATAAGGCTGGGATCCTTTATCTGTTACTAGTGAGCAGTGTGCACTCCTGTGATGAGGCTGGGATCCTCTCTCTGTTACAAGTGAGCAGTGTGCACTCCTGGGATACGGCTGGGATCCTCTCTCTGTTACTAATGAGCAGTGTGCACTTCTGTGATAAGGCTGGGATCCTCTCTCTGTTACTAGTGAGCAGTGATTGCACCTGTGATAAGGCTGGGATCCTCTCTCTGTTACTAGTGGGCAGTGTGCATTCCTGGGATAAGGGTGGGATCCTATCTCTGTTACTAGTGAGCATTGTGCGCTCCTGTGATAAGGCTGGGCTCCTCGTTCTGTTACCAGTAAGCAGTGTGCACTCAGGTGATGAGGCTGGGATTATATCTTTATAACTAGTGAGCAGTGTGTGCTCCTGTGATAAGGCTGGGTTCCTCTCTGTTACTAGTGAGCAGTGTGCACTCCTGTAATAAGGCTGGCATCCTCTCAGTGTTATTAGTGAGCAGTGTGCGCTCCTGTGATAAGGCTGGGATATGATCTATTTGTGAGCAGTGTGTGCACTTGTGATAAGGCTGGGATCCTATCTGTTACTAGAGAGCAGTGTGCACTCCTGTAATATGGCTGGCATCCTCTCAGTGTTATTAGTGAGCAGTGTGCACTCCTGTGATAAGGCTGGGATCCAATCTATGTTACTAGTGAGCAGTGTGCGCTCCTATGATAATGCTGGGATCCTATCTCTGTTACTAGGGAACAGTGTGCGCTCCTGTGATAAGGCTGGGATCCTCTCTCTGTTTCTAGTGAGCAGTGTGCACTCCTGTGATGAGGCTGGGATCCGCTCTCTGTTACTAGTGAGCAGTGTGCACTCCTGGGATAAGGCTGGGATCCTCTCTCTGTTACTAGGGAGCAGTGCGCACTCCTGTGATAAGGCTGAGATCCTATCTCTGTTACTAGTGAGCAGTGTGTGCACCTGTGATAAGGCTGGCATCCTCTCTCTGTTACTAGTGAGCAGTGTGCACTCCTGGAATAAGGCTGGGATCCTATCTCTGTTACTAGGGAGCAGTGTGCGCTCCTGTGATAAGGCTGGGATCCTATCGATGATACTAATGAGCAGTGTGCGCTCCTGTGATAAGGCTGGGATCCAATCTATGTTACTAGTGAGCAGTGTGCGCTCCTGTGATAAGGCTGGGATCCTATCTCTGTTACTAGGGAGCAGTGTGCGCTTCTGTGATAAGGCTGGGATCCTTTCTCTGTTACTAGTGAGCATTGTGCACTCCTGTGATGAGGCTGGGATCCTCTCTCTGTTACAAGTGAGCAGTGTGCACTCCTGGGATAAGGCTGGGATCCTCGCTCTGTTACTAGGGAGGAGTGTGCACTCCTGTGATAAGGCTGGGATCCTATCTCTGTTACTAGTGAGCAGTGTGTGCACCTGTGATAAGGCTGGCATCCTCTCTCTGTTACTAGGGAGCAGTGTGCACTCCTGGAATAAGGCTGGGATCCTATCTCTGTTACCAGGGAGCAGTTTGTGCTCCTGTGATAAGGCTGGGATCCTCTCTCTGTTACTAGTGAGCAGTGTGCACTCCTGGAATAAGGCTGGGATCCTATCTCTGTTACTAGGGAGCAGTGTGCGCTCCTGTGATAAGGCTGAGATCCTCACTCTGTTACTTGTGGGCAGTGTGCACTCCTGTGATAAGGCTGGGATCCTCTCTCTGTTACTAGTGAGCAGTGTGCACTCCTGTGATAAGGCTGGGATCCTCTCTCTGTTACTTGTGGGCAGTGTGCACTCAGGTGATAAGGCTGTTACTTGTTCCTCTCTCTGTTACTTGTGAGCAGTGTGCACTCCTGGGATAAGGCTGGGATCCTCTCTCTGTTACTAATGAGCAGTGTGCACTCCTGTGATAAGGCTGGGATCCTCTCTCTGTTTCTAGTGAGCAGTGATTGCACCTGTGATAAGGCTGGGATCCTCTCTCTGTTGCTAGTGAGCAGTGTGCACTCAGGTGATGAGGCTGGGATTATATCTTTATAACTAGTGAGCAGTGTGCGCTGAGGTGATACGGCTGGGATCCTCTCTCTGTTGCTAGTGAGCAGTGTGCACTCAGGTGATGAGGCTGGGATTATATCTTTATAACTAGTGAGCAGTGTGCGCTGAGGTGATACGGCTGGGATCTTAGCTCTGTTACTAGTGAGCAGTGTGCACTCCTGTGATAATGCTGGGATCCTAACTCTGTTACTAGTGAGTAGTGTGTGCACCTGTGATAAGGCTGGGATCCTCTCTCTGTTACTTGTGAGCAGTGTACACTCAGGTGATGAGGCTGGGATCCTCTCTCTGTCACTAGTGGGCAGTGTGTGCTCCTGTGATAAGGCTGGGTTCCTCTCGGTTACTAGTGAGCAGTGTGCACTCCTGTGATAATGCTGGGATCCTAACTCTGTTACTAGTGAGTAGTGTGTGCACCTGTGATAAGGCTGGGATCCTCTCTCTGTTACTTGTGAGCAGTGTACAATCAGGTGATAAGGCTGGGATACTCTCTCTGTTACTTGTGAGCAGTGTGCGCTCCTGTGATAAGGCTGGCATCCTCTCTCTGTCACTAGTGGGCAGTGTGTGCTCCTGTGATAAGGCTGGGTTCCTCTCGGTTACTAGTGAGCAGTGTGCACTCCTGTAATAAGGCTGGCATCCTCTCAGTGTTATTAGTGAGCGGTGTGCACTCCTGTGATAAGGCTGGGATCTGATCTATGTTACTAGTGAGCAGTGTGCGCTCCTGTGATAAGGCTGGGATCCTATCTCTGTTACTAGGGAACAGTGTGCGCTCCTGTGATAAGGCTGGGATCCTCTCTCTGTTACTAGTGAGCAGTGTGCACTCCTGTGATGAGGCTTGGATCCTCTCGCTGTTACTAGTAAGAAGTGAGCAGTGTGCACTCCTGGGATAAGACTGGGATCCTCTCTCTGTTACTACAGAGCAGTGTGCACTCCTGTGATAAGGCTGGCATCCTCTCTCTGTTACTAGTGAGCAGTGTGCACTCCTGGAATAAGGCTGGGATCCTATCTCTGTTACTAGGGAGCAGTGTGTGCTCCTGTGATAAGGCTTGGATCCTATCGATCTTACTAATGAGCAGTGTGCGCTCCTGTGATAAGGCTGGGATCCTATCTCTGTTACTAGGGAGCAGTCTGCGCTTCTGTGATAAGGCTGGGATCCTCTCTCTGTTACTAGTGAGCAGTGTGCACTCCTGTGATGAGGCTGGGATCCTATCTCTGTTACTAGTGAGCAGTGTGCACTCCTGGGGTAAGGCTGGGATCCTCTCTCTGATACTAGGGAGCAGTGTGCACTCCTGTGATAAGGCTGGGATCCTATCTCTGTTACTAGTGAGCAGTGTGTGCACCTGTGATAAGGCTGGCATCCTCTCTCTGTTACTAGTGAGCAGTGTGCACTCCTGTGATAAGGCTGGGATCCTCTCTCTGTTACTTGTGGGCAGTGTGCACTCAGGTGATAAGGCTGTTACTTGTTCCTCTCTCTGTTACTTGTGAGCAGTGTGCACTCCTGGGATAAGGCTGGGATCCTATCTCTGTTACTAGGGAGCAGTGTGCGCTTCTGTGATAAGGCTGGGATCCTCTCTCTGTTACTAGTGAGCAGTGTGCACTCCTGTGATGAGGCTGGGATCCTCTCTCTGTTACTAGTGAGCAGTGTGCACTCCTGGGGTAAGGCTGGGATCCTCTCTCTGTTACTAGGGAGCAGTGTGAACTCCTGTGATAAGGCTGGGATCCTATCTCTGTTACTAGTGAGCAGTGTGTGCACCTGTGATAAGGCTGGCATCCTCTCTCTGTTACTAGTGAGCAGTGTGCACTCCTGGAATAAGGCTGGGATCCTATCTCTGTTACTAGGGAGCAGTGTAAGCTCCTGTGATAAGACTGGGATCCTCTCTCTGTTACTAGTGAGCAGTGTGCACTCCTGGAATAAGGCTGGGATCCTATCTCTGTTACTAGGGAGAAGTGTGCGCTCCTGTGATAAGGCTGGTATCCTCACTCTGTTACTTGTGGGCAGTGTGCACTCCTGTGATAAGGCTGGGATCCTCTCTCTGTTACTAGTGAGCAGTGTTCACTCATGTGATAAGGCTGGGATCCTTTCTCTGTTACTTGTGGGCAGTGTGCACTCAGGTGATAAGGCTGTTACTTGTTCCTCTCTCTGTTACTTGTGGGCAGTGTGCGCTCCTGGGATAAGGCTGGTATCCTCTCTCTGTTACTAATGAACAGTGTGCACTCCTGTGATAAGGCTGGGATCCTCTCTCTGTTACTAGTGAGCAGTGTCTGCACCTGTGATAAGGCTGGGATCCTCTCTCTGTTACTAGTGGGCAGTGTTCGCTCCTGGGATTAGGCTGGGATCCTATCTCTGTTACTAGTGAGCAGTGTGTGCACCTGTGATAAGGCTGGGATCCTCTCTCTGTTGCTAGTGAGCAGTGTGCACTCAGGTGATGAGGCAGGAATTACATCTTTATAACTAGTGAGCAGTGTGTGCTGAGGTGATAAGGCTGGGGTCCTCTCTCTGTTACTTGTGAGCAGTGTGCACTCATGTGATGAGGCTAGGAGACTCTCTCTGTTACTAGTGAACGGTGTGTGCTCCTGTGATAAGGATGGGATCCTATCTTGGTTACTAGTGAGCAGTGTGCGCTTAGGTGATAAGGCTGGGATCCTCTTTCTGTTACTAGTGAGCAGTGTGCACTCCTGTGATAATGCTGGGATCCTAGCTCTGTTACTAGTGAGCAGTGTGCACTCCTGTGATAATGCTGGGATCCTAGCTCTGTTACTAGTGAGCAGTGTGTGCACCTGTGATAAGGCTGGGATCCTCTCTCTGTTACTTGTGAGCAGTGTACACTCAGGTGATAAGGCTTGGATCCTCTCTCTGTTACTTGTGAGCAGTGTACACTCAGGTGATAAGGCTGGGTTCCTCTCTCTGTTACTTGTGAGCAGTGTACACTCAGGTGATAAGGCTGGGATACTCTCTCAGTTACTTGTGAGCAGTGTGCGCTCCTGTGATAAGGCTGGGATCCTATCTCTGTTACTAGTGAGCAGTGTGCATTCCTGTGATAAGGCTGGGATCCTCTCTCTGTTACTTGTCAGCAGTGTGCGCTCCTGTGATAAGACTGGGTTCCTCTCTCTGTTACTAGTGAGCAGTGTGCACTCCTGTGATAAGGCTGGGATCCTTATCTGTTACTTGTGAGCAGTGTGCACTCCTGTGATAATGCTGGGATCCTCTCTCTGTTACTAGTGAGCAGTGTGCACTCCTGTGATAATGCTGGGATCCTAGCTCTGTTACTAGTGAGCAGTGTGTGCACCTGTGATAAGGCTGGGATCCTCTCTCTCTTACTTGTGAGCAGTGTACACTGAGGTGATAAGGCTGGGATCCTCTCTCTATTACTTGTGAACAGTGTGCACTCCTGTGATAAGGCTGGGATCCTCTCTCTGTTACTAATGAGCAGTGTGCACTCAGGTGATAAGGCTGGGATCCTCTCTCTGTTACTAGTGAGCAATGTGCGCTCCTGTGATAAGGCTGGGATCCTCTCTCTGTTACTAGTGAGCAGTGTGCACTCAGGTGATAAGGCTGGGATGCTCTCTCTGTTACTAGTGAGCAGTGTGTGCTTCTGTGATAAGGCTGGGATCCTATCTCTGTTACTAGTGAGCAGTGTGTGCACCTGTGATGAGGCTGGGATCCTCTCTCTGTTACTAGGGAGCAGTGTGCACTCCTCCTGGTATAAGGCTGTGATCTTATCTCTGTTACTAGTAGCAGTGTGTACTCCTGTGATAAGGCTGGGATCCTATCCCTGTTACTCGTGAGCAGTGTGCACTTCTGTGATAAGGCTGGGATCCTCTCTCTGTTACTAATGAGCAGTGTGCACTCAGGTGATAAGGCTGGGATCCTCTCTCTGTTACTAGTGAGCAATGTGCGCTCCTGTGATAAGGCTGGGATCCTCTCTCTGTTACTAGTGAGCAGTGTGCACTCAGGTGATAAGGCTGGGATGCTCTCTCTGTTACTAGTGAGCAGTGTGTGCTTCTGTGATAAGGCTGGGATCCTATCTCTGTTACTAGTGAGCAGTGTGTGCACCTGTGATGAGGCTGGGATCCTCTCTCTGTTACTTGTGAGCAGTGTGCACTCAGGTGATAAAACTGGGATCCTCTCTCTGTTACTTGTGAGCAGTGTGTGCTCCTGCGATAAGGCTGGGATCCTCTCTCTGTTACTAATGAGCAGTGTGCACTCAGGTGATAAGGCTGGGATCCTCTCTCTGTTACAAGTGAGCAGTGTGCGCTCCTGGGATAAGGCTGGGATCCTCGTTCTGTTACTAGTAAGCAGCGTGTGCTCCTGTGATAAGGCTGGGATCCTCTCTCTGTTACTAGTGGGCAGTGTTCGCTCCTGTGATTAGGCTGGGATCCTATCTCTGTTACTAGTGAGCAGTGTGTGCACCTGTGATAAGGCTGGGATCCTCTCTCTGTTGCTAGTGAGCAGTGTGCACTCAGGTGATGAGGCTGGGATTACATCTTTATAACTAGTGAGCAGTGTGTGCTGAGGTGATAAGGCTGGGGTCCTCTCTCTGTTACTTGTGAGCAGTGTGCACTCATGTGATGAGGCTAGGAGACTCTCTCTGTTACTAGTGAACGGTGTGTGCTCCTGTGATAAGGATGGGATCCTATCTTGGTTACTAGTGAGCAGTGTGCGCTTAGGTGTTAAGTCTGGGATCCTCTTTCTGTTACTAGTGAGCAGTGTGCACTCCTGTGATAATGCTGGGATCCTAGCTCTGTTACTAATGAGCAGTGTGCACTCCTGTGATAATGCTGGGATCCTAGCTCTGTTACTAGTGAGCAGTGTGTGCACCTGTGATAAGGCTGGGATCCTCTCTCTGTTACTTGTGAGCAGTGTACACTCAGGTGATAAGGCTGGGATCCTCTCTCTGTTACTTGTGAGCAGTGTACACTCAGGTGATAAGGCTGGGTTCCTCTCTCTGTTACTTGTGAGCAGTGTGCACTCCTGTGATGAGGCTGGGATCCATATCTGTTACTTGTGGGCAGTGTGCACTCCTGTGATAAGGCTGGGATCCTCTCTCTGTTACTAGTGAGCAGTGTGCACTCCTGTGATAATGCTGGGATCCTAGCTCTGTTACTAGTGAGCAGTGTGTGCACCTGTGATAAGGCTGGGATCCTCTCTCTCTTACTTGTGAGCAGTGTACACTCAGGTGATAAGGCTGGGATCCTCTCTCTATTACTTGTGAACAGTGTGCACTCCTGTGATAAGGCTGGGATCCTCTCTCTGTTACTAATGAGCAGTGTGCACTCAGGTGATAAGGCTGGGATCCTCTCTCTGTTACTAGTGAGCAATGTGCGCTCCTGTGATAAGGCTGGGATCCTCTCTCTGTTACTAGTGAGCAGTGTGCACTCAGGTGATAAGGCTGGGATCCTCTCTCTGTTACTAGTGAGCAGTGTGTGCTTCTGTGATAAGGCTGGGATCCTATCTCTGTTACTAGTGAGCAGTGTGTGCACCTGTGATGAGGCTGGGATCCTCTCTCTGTTACTTGTGAGCAGTGTGCACTCAGGTGATAAAACTGGGATCCTCTCTCTGTTACTTGTGAGCAGTGTGTGCTCCTGCGATAAGGCTGGGATCCTCTCTCTGTTACTAATGAGCAGTGTGCACTCAGGTGATAAGGCTGGGATCCTCTCTCTGTTACTAGTGAGCAGTGTGCGCTCCTGGGATAAGGCTGGGATCCTCGTTCTGTTACTAGTAAGCAGCGTGTGCTCCTGTGATAAGCGTGGGATCCTATCTATGTTACTAGTGAGCACTGTGTAGTCCTGTGATAAGGCTGGGATCCATCTCTGTTACGAGTGAGCAGTGTGCACTCAGGTGATAAGGCTGGGATCCTCTCTCTGTTACTAGTGAGCAGTGTGCGCTCCTGGGATAAGGCTGGGCTCCTCTTAATGTTACTAGTAAGCAGGGTGCGCTACTGGGATAAGGCTGGGATCCTCTCTCTGTTACTAGTGAGCAGTTTGCGCGCAGGTGATAAGGCTGGGATCCTCTCTCTGTATCAAGCGGGCAGTGTACGGTCCTTTGATAAGGCTGGGATCCTCTCTCTGTTACTAGTGAGCAATGTGCGCTGAGGTGATAAGGCTGATATCCTCTCTCTGTTACTAGTGAGCAGTGTGTGCTCCTGTGATAAGGCTGGCATCCTCTCTCTGTTACTAGGGAGCAGTGTGCATTCAGGTGATAAGGCTGGGATCCTCTCTGTTACTAGTGAGCAGTGTGCACTCCTGTGATAAGGGTGGGATCCTCTCTCTGTTACTAGTGAGCAGTGTGTGCACCTGTGATAAGGCTGGGATCCTCTCTCTGTTACTTGTGAGCAGTGTGCACTCCTGTGATGAGGCTGGGATCCTCTCTCTGTTAATAGTGAGCAGTGTGCACTCCTGTGATAATGCTGGGATCCTATCTCTGTTACTAGCGAGCAGTGAGTGCACCCGTGATAAGGCTGGGATCCTCTCTCTGTTACTAGCGGGCAGTGTGCGGTCTTTTGATAAGGCTGGGATCCTCTATCTGTTACTAGTGTGCAGTGTGCGCTGAGGTGATAAGGCTGGCATCCTCTCTCTCTTACTAGTGAACAGTGTGCGCTCCTGTGATAAGGGTGGGATCCTCTCTCTGTTACTTGTGAGCAGTGTGCACTCCTGTGATGAGGCTGGGATCCTCTCTCTGTTACTAGTGAGCAGTGTGCACTCCTGTGATAATTCTGGGATCCTCTCTCTGTTACTGGTGAGCAGCGTGCACTCCTGTGATAAGGCTGGGATCCTCTCTCTGTTACTAGGGAGCAGTGTGCATTCCTGGGATAAGGCTGGGATCTTATCTCTGTTACTAGTAGCAGTGTGTACTCCTGTGATAAGGCTGGGATCCTATCCCTGTTACTAGTGAGCAGTGTGCACTCCTGGGATAAGGCTGGGATCATCTCTCTGTTACTAGGGAGCAGTGTGCACTCCTGGGATAAGGCTGGGATCTTATCTCTGTTACTAATAGCAGTGTGTACTCCTGTGATAAAGCTGGGATCCTATCCCTGTTACTAGTGAGCAGTGTGCACTCCTGGGATAAGGCTGGGATCCTCTCTCTGTTACTAGTGAGCAGTGTGCACTGTTGGGATAAGGGTGGGATCCTATCTCTGTTACTAGTGAGCATTGTGCGCTCCTGTGATAAGGCTGGGCTCCTCGTTCTGTTACTAGTGAGCAGTATGCACTCCTGTGATAAGGCTGGGCTCCTCGTTCTGTTACTAGTGAGCAGTGTGTGCTCCTGTGATAAGGCTGGGATCCTCTATGTTACTAGTGAGCAGTGTGTACTCCTGTGATAATGCTGGGATCCTCTCTCTGTTACTAGTGAGCACTGTGCGCTCCTGTGATAAGGCTGGGATCCTGTCTCTGTAACTAGTGAGCAGTTTGTGCTCCTGGGATAAGGGTGGGATCCTATCTCTGTTAATATTGGGCAGTGTGTGCTCCTGTGATAAGGCTGGGATCCTCTCTCTGTTACTAGTGAGCAGTGTATGCTCCTGGGATAAGGGTGGGATCCTATCTCTCTTACTAGTGAGCAGTGTGTGCTCAGGTGATAAGGGTGGTATCCTCTCTCTGTTACTAGTGAGCAGTGTGCACTCCTGGGATAAGGCTGGGATCTTATCTCTGTTACTAGTAGCAGTGTGTACTCCTGTGATATGGCTGGGATCCTATCCCTGTTACTAGTGAGCAGTGTGCACTCCTGGGATAGGGCTGGGATCATCTCTCTGTTACTAGGGAGCAGTGTGCACTCCTGGGATAAGGTTGGGATCTTATCTCTGATACTAGTAGCAGTGTGTACTCCTGTGATAAAGCTGGGATCCTATCCCTGTAACTAGTGAGCAGTGTGCACTCCTGGGATAAGGATGGGATCCTCTCTCTGTTACTAGTGAGCAGTGTGCACTCGTGGGATAAGGGTGGGATCCTATCTCTGTTACTAGTGAGCATTGTACGCTCCTGTGATAAGGCTGGGCTCCTCGTTCTGTTACTAGTGAGCAGTGTGCACTCCTGTGATAAGCCTGGGATCCTCGTTCTGTTACTAGTGAGCAGTGTGCGCTCCTGTGATAAGGCTTGGCTCCTCGTTCTGTTACTAGTGAGCAGTGTGTGCTCCTGTGATAAGGCTGGGATCCTCTCTGTTACTAGTGAGCAGTGTGCACTCCTGTGATAATTCTGGGATCCTCTCTCTGTTACTAGTGAGCAGTGTGCACTCCTGTGATAAGGCTGGGATCCTGTCTCTGTAACTAGTGAGCAGTGTGTGCTCTTGGGATAAGGGTGGGATCCTATATCTGTTAATATTGGGCAGTGTGTGCTCCTGTGATAAGGCTGGGATCCTCTCTCTGTTACTAGTGAGCAGTGTGTGCTCCTGGGATAAGGGTGGGATCCTATCTCTCTTACTAGTGAGCAGTGTGCGCTCAGGTGATAAGGGTGGTATCCTATCTCTGTTACTAGTGGGCAGTGTGTGCTCCTGGGATAAGGCTGGGATCCTCTCTCTGTTACTAGTGAGCAGTGTGCACTCCTGTAATAAGGCTGGCATCCTCTCAGTGTTATTAGTGAGCATGGTGCACTCCTGTGATAAGGCTGGGATCCTCGTTCTGTTACTAGTGAGCAGTGTGCGCTCAGGTGATAAGGCTGGCATTCTCTCTCTGTTACTAGTGAGCAGTGTGCACTCAGGTGATAAAGTTGTGATCCTCTCTCTGTTACTAGTGGGCAGTGTGTGCTCCTGTTATAAGGCTGGGATCCTCTCTCTGTTACTAGTGAGCAGTGTGCGCTCCTGTGATAAAGCTGGGATCCTCTCTCTGTTACTAGTGAGCAGTGCGCACTCAGGTGATAAGGCTGGGATCCTCTCTCTGTTACTAGTGAGCAGTGTGAGCTTCTGTGATAAGGCTAGGATCCTTTCTCTGTTACTAGTGAGCAGTGTGCACTCCTGTGATAAGGCTGGGATCCTCTCTCTGTTACTAGCGGGCAGTGTGCGCTCTTGGGATAAGGCTGGGCTCCTCTTAATGTTACTAGTAAGCAGTGTGCGCTCCTGGGATAAGGCTGGGATCCTCTCTCTGTTACTAGTGAGCAGTGTGCGTGCAGGTGATAAGACTGGGATCCTCTCTCTGTTACTAGCAAGCAGTGTGCGGTCCTTTGATAAGGCTGGGATCCTCTCTCTGTTACTAGTGAGCAGTGTGTGCTGAGGTGATAAGGCTGACATCCTCTCTCTGTTACTAGTGAGCAGTGTGTGCTCCAGTGATGAGGCTGGGATCCTGTCTCTGTAACTAGTGAGCAGTGTGTGCTCCTGTGATAAGGCTGGCATCCTCTCTCTGTTACTAGGGAGCAGTGTGCATTCAGGTGATAAGGCTGGGATCCTCTCTGTTACTAGTGAGCAGTGTGCACTCCTGTGATAAGGGTGGGATCCTCTCTCTGTTACTAGTGAGCAGTGTGTGCACCTGTGATAAGACTGGGATCCACTCTCTGTTACTTGTGAGCAGTGTGCACTCCTGTGATGAGGCTGGGATCCTCTCTCTGTTACTAGTGAGCAGTGTGCACTCCTGTGATAATGCTGGGATCCTATCTCTGTTACTAGCGAGCAGTGTGTGCACCTGTGATAAGGCTGGGATCCTCTCTCTGTTACTAGCGGGCAGTGTGCGGTCTTTTGATAAGGCTAGGATCCTCTCTCTGTTACTAGTGTGCAGTGTGCGCTGAGGTGATAAGGCTGGCATCCTCTCTCTCTTACTAGTGAACAGTGTGTACTCCTGTGATAAGGCTGGGATCCTATCCCTGTTACTAGTGAGCAGTGTGCACTCCTGGGATAAGGCTGGGATCATCTCTCTGTTACTAGGGAGCAGTGTGCACTCCTGGGATAAGGCTGGGATCTTATCTCTGTTACTAATAGCAGTGTGTACTCCTGTGATAAAGCTGGGATCCTATCCCTGTTACTAGTGAGCAGTGTGCACTCCTGGGATAAGGCTGGGATCCTCTCTCTGTTACTAGTGAGCAGTGTGCACTGTTGGGATAAGGGTGGGATCCTATCTCTGTTACTAGTGAGCATTGTGCGCTCCTGTGATAAGGCTGGGCTCCTCGTTCTGTTACTAGTGAGCAGTATGCACTCCTGTGATAAGGCTGGGCTCCTCGTTCTGTTACTAGTGAGCAGTGTGTGCTCCTGTGATAAGGCTGGGATCCTCTATGTTACTAGTGAGCAGTGTGTACTCCTGTGATAATGCTGGGATCCTCTCTCTGTTACTAGTGAGCACTGTGCGCTCCTGTGATAAGGCTGGGATCCTGTCTCTGTAACTAGTGAGCAGTTTGTGCTCCTGGGATAAGGGTGGGATCCTATCTCTGTTAATATTGGGCAGTGTGTGCTCCTGTGATAAGGCTGGGATCCTCTCTCTGTTACTAGTGAGCAGTGTATGCTCCTGGGATAAGGGTGGGATCCTATCTCTCTTACTAGTGAGCAGTGTGTGCTCAGGTGATAAGGGTGGTATCCTCTCTCTGTTACTAGTGAGCAGTGTGCACTCCTGGGATAAGGCTGGGATCTTATCTCTGTTACTAGTAGCAGTGTGTACTCCTGTGATAAGGCTGGGATCCTATCCCTGTTACTAGTGAGCAGTGTGCACTCCTGGGATAAGGCTGGGATCATCTCTCTGTTACTAGGGAGCAGTGTGCACTCCTGGGATAAGGTTGGGATCTTATCTCTGTTACTAGTAGCAGTGTGTACTCCTGTGATAAAGCTGGGATCCTATCCCTGTAACTAGTGAGCAGTGTGCACTCCTGGGATAAGGATGGGATCCTCTCTCTGTTACTAGTGAGCAGTGTGCACTCGTGGGATAAGGGTGGGATCCTATCTCTGTTACTAGTGAGCATTGTACGCTCCTGTGATAAGGCTGGGCTCCTCGTTCTGTTACTAGTGAGCAGTGTGCACTCCTGTGATAAGCCTGGGATCCTCGTTCTGTTACTAGTGAGCAGTGTGCGCTCCTGTGATAAGGCTTGGCTCCTCGTTCTGTTACTAGTGAGCAGTGTGTGCTCCTGTGATAAGGCTGGGATCCTCTCTGTTACTAGTGAGCAGTGTGCACTCCTGTGATAATTCTGGGATCCTCTCTCTGTTACTAGTGAGCAGTGTGCACTCCTGTGATAAGGCTGGGATCCTGTCTCTGTAACTAGTGAGCAGTGTGTGCTCTTGGGATAAGGGTGGGATCCTATATCTGTTAATATTGGGCAGTGTG
Source organism: Ambystoma mexicanum (assembly GCF_040938575.1). Classification (NCBI taxonomy): domain Eukaryota; kingdom Metazoa; phylum Chordata; class Amphibia; order Caudata; family Ambystomatidae; genus Ambystoma; species Ambystoma mexicanum. The sequence continues at coordinate 1,680,272,814 of NC_090937.1, forward strand.
TGCTCCTGTGATAAGGCTGGGATCCTCTCTCTGTTACTAGTGAGCAGTGTGTGCTCCTGGGATAAGGGTGGGATCCTATCTCTCTTACTAGTGAGCAGTGTGCGCTCAGGTGATAAGGGTGGTATCCTATCTCTGTTACTAGTGGGCAGTGTGTGCTCCTGGGATAAGGCTGGGATCCTCTCTCTGTTACTAGTGAGCAGTGTGCACTCCTGTAATAAGGCTGGCATCCTCTCAGTGTTATTAGTGAGCATGGTGCACTCCTGTGATAAGGCTGGGATCCTCGTTCTGTTACTAGTGAGCAGTGTGCGCTCAGGTGATAAGGCTGGCATTCTCTCTCTGTTACTAGTGAGCAGTGTGCACTCAGGTGATAAAGTTGTGATCCTCTCTCTGTTACTAGTGGGCAGTGTGTGCTCCTGTTATAAGGCTGGGATCCTCTCTCTGTTACTAGTGAGCAGTGTGCGCTCCTGTGATAAAGCTGGGATCCTCTCTCTGTTACTAGTGAGCAGTGCGCACTCAGGTGATAAGGCTGGGATCCTCTCTCTGTTACTAGTGAGCAGTGTGAGCTTCTGTGATAAGGCTAGGATCCTTTCTCTGTTACTAGTGAGCAGTGTGCGCTCCTGTGATAAGGCTGGGATCCTCTCTCTGTTACTAGCGGGCAGTGTGCGCTCTTGGGATAAGGCTGGGCTCCTCTTAATGTTACTAGTAAGCAGTGTGCGCTCCTGGGATAAGGCTGGGATCCTCTCTCTGTTACTAGTGAGCAGTGTGCGTGCAGGTGATAAGACTGGGATCCTCTCTCTGTTACTAGCGAGCAGTGTGCGGTCCTTTGATAAGGCTGGGATCCTCTCTCTGTTACTAGTGAGCAGTGTGTGCTGAGGTGATAAGGCTGACATCCTCTCTCTGTTACTAGTGAGCAGTGTGCGCTCCAGTGATGAGGCTGGGATCCTGTCTCTGTAACTAGTGAGCAGTGTGTGCTCCTGTGATAAGGCTGGCATCCTCTCTCTGTTACTAGGGAGCAGTGTGCATTCAGGTGATAAGGCTGGGATCCTCTCTGTTACTAGTGAGCAGTGTGCACTCCTGTGATAAGGGTGGGATCCTCTCTCTGTTACTAGTGAGCAGTGTGTGCACCTGTGATAAGACTGGGATCCACTCTCTGTTACTTGTGAGCAGTGTGCACTCCTGTGATGAGGCTGGGATCCTCTCTCTGTTACTAGTGAGCAGTGTGCACTCCTGTGATAATGCTGGGATCCTATCTCTGTTACTAGCGAGCAGTGTGTGCACCTGTGATAAGGCTGGGATCCTCTCTCTGTTACTAGCGGGCAGTGTGCGGTCTTTTGATAAGGCTGGGATCTTCTCTCTGTTACTAGTGTGCAGTGTGCGCTGAGGTGATAAGGCTGGCATCCTCTCTCTCTTACTAGTGAACAGTGTGCGCTCCTGTGATAAGGGTGGGATCCTCTCTCTGTTACTAGTGAGCAGTGTGTGCACTTGTGATAAGGCTGGGATCCTCTCTCTATTACTTGTGAGCAGTGTGCACTCCTGTGATGAGGCTGGGATCCTCTCTCTGTTACTAGTGAGCAGTGTGCACTCCTGTGATAATGCTGGGATCCTATCTCTGTTACTAGTGAGCAGTGTGCACTCCTGTGATGAGGCTGGGATCCTCTCTCTGTTACTAGTGAGCAGTGTGCACTCCTGTGATAAGGCTGGGATTCTCTCTCTGTTACTAGGGAGCAGTGTGCATTCCTGGGATAAGGCTGGGATCTTATCTCTGTTACTAGTAGCAGTGTGTACTCCTGTGATAAGGCTGGGATCCTATCCCTGTTACTAGTGAGCAGTGTGCACTCCTGGGATAAGGCTGGTATCCTCTCTCTGTTACTAATGAACAGTGTGCACTCCTGTGATAAGGCTGGGATCCTCTCTCTGTTACTAGTGAGCAGTGTCTGCACCTGTGATAAGGCTGGGATCCTCTCTCTGTTACTAGTGGGCAGTGTTCGCTCCTGGGATTAGGCTGGGATCCTATCTCTGTTACTAGTGAGCAGTGTGTGCACCTGTGATAAGGCTGGGATCCTCTCTCTGTTGCTAGTGAGCAGTGTGCACTCAGGTGATGAGGCAGGAATTACATCTTTATAACTAGTGAGCAGTGTGTGCTGAGGTGATAAGGCTGGGGTCCTCTCTCTGTTACTTGTGAGCAGTGTGCACTCATGTGATGAGGCTAGGAGACTCTCTCTGTTACTAGTGAACGGTGTGTGCTCCTGTGATAAGGATGGGATCCTATCTTGGTTACTAGTGAGCAGTGTGCGCTTAGGTGATAAGGCTGGGATCCTCTTTCTGTTACTAGTGAGCAGTGTGCACTCCTGTGATAATGCTGGGATCCTAGCTCTGTTACTAGTGAGCAGTGTGCACTCCTGTGATAATGCTGGGATCCTAGCTCTGTTACTAGTGAGCAGTGTGTGCACCTGTGATAAGGCTGGGATCCTCTCTCTGTGACTTGTGAGCAGTGTACACTCAGGTGATAAGGCTTGGATCCTCTCTCTGTTACTTGTGAGCAGTGTACACTCAGGTGATAAGGCTGGGTTCCTCTCTCTGTTACTTGTGAGCAGTGTACACTCAGGTGATAAGGCTGGGATACTCTCTCAGTTACTTGTGAGCAGTGTGCGCTCCTGTGATAAGGCTGGGATCCTATCTCTGTTACTAGTGAGCAGTGTGCATTCCTGTGATAATGCTGGGATCCTCTCTCTGTTACTTGTCAGCAGTGTGCGCTCCTGTGATAAGACTGGGTTCCTCTCTCTGTTACTAGTGAGCAGTGTGCACTCCTGTGATGAGGCTGGGATCCTTATCTGTTACATGTGGGCAGTGTGCACTCCTGTGATAAGGCTGGGATCCTCTCTCTGTTACTAGTGAGCAGTGTGCACTCCTGTGATAATGCTGGGATCCTAGCTCTGTTACTAGTGAGCAGTGTGTGCACCTGTGATAAGGCTGGGATCCTCTCTCTCTTACTTGTGAGCAGTGTACACTGAGGTGATAAGGCTGGGATCCTCTCTCTATTACTTGTGAACAGTGTGCACTCCTGTGATAAGGCTGGGATCCTCTCTCTGTTACTAATGAGCAGTGTGCACTCAGGTGATAAGGCTGGGATCCTCTCTCTGTTACTAGTGAGCAATGTGCGCTCCTGTGATAAGGCTGGGATCCTCTCTCTGTTACTAGTGAGCAGTGTGCACTCAGGTGATAAGGCTGGGATGCTCTCTCTGTTACTAGTGAGCAGTGTGTGCTTCTGTGATAAGGCTGGGATCCTATCTCTTTTACTAGTGAGCAGTGTGTGCACCTGTGATGAGGCTGGGATCCTCTCTCTGTTACTAGGGAGCAGTGTGCACTCCTGTGATAATGCTGGGATCCTAACTCTGTTACTAGTGAGCAGTGTGTGCACCTGTGATAAGGCTGGGATCCTCTCTCTCTTACCTGTGAGCAGTGTACACTGAGGTGATAAGGCTGGGATCCTCTCTCTATTACTTGTGAACAGTGTGCACTCCTGTGATAAGGCTGGGATCCTCTCTCTGTTACTAATGAGCAGTGTGCACTCAGGTGATAAGGCTGGGATCCTCTCTCTGTTACTAGTGAGCAATGTGCGCTCCTGTGATAAGGCTGGGATCCTCTCTCTGTTACTAGTGAGCAGTGTGCACTCAGGTGATAAGGCTGGGATGCTCTCTCTGTTACTAGTGAGCAGTGTGCGCCTAGGTGATAAGGCTGGGATCATCTCTCTGTTACTAGTGAGCAGTGTGCACTCCTGTGATAATGCTGGGATCTTAGCTCTGTTACTAGTGAGCAGTGTGCACTCCTGTGATAATGCTGGGATCCTAACTCTGTTACTAGTGAGTAGTGTGTGCACCTGTGATAAGGCTGGGATCCTCTCTCTGTTACTTGTGAGCAGTGTACACTCAGGTGATGAGGCTGGGATCCTCTCTCTGTCACTAGTGGGCAGTGTGTGCTCCTGTGATAAGGCTGGGTTCCTCTCGGTTACTAGTGAGCAGTGTGCACTCCTGTGATAATGCTGGGATCCTAACTCTGTTACTAGTGAGTAGTGTGTGCACCTGTGATAAGGCTGGGATCCTCTCTCTGTTACTTGTGAGCAGTGTACAATCAGGTGATAAGGCTGGGATACTCTCTCTGTTACTTGTGAGCAGTGTGCGCTCCTGTGATAAGGCTGGCATCCTCTCTCTGTCACTAGTGGGCAGTGTGTGCTCCTGTGATAAGGCTGGGTTCCTCTCGGTTACTAGTGAGCAGTGTGCACTCCTGTAATAAGGCTGGCATCCTCTCAGTGTTATTAGTGAGCGGTGTGCACTCCTGTGATAAGGCTGGGATCTGATCTATGTTACTAGTGAGCAGTGTGCGCTCCTGTGATAAGGCTGGGATCCTATCTCTGTTACTAGGGAACAGTGTGCGCTCCTGTGATAAGGCTGGGATCCTCTCTCTGTTACTAGTGAGCAGTGTGCACTCCTGTGATGAGGCTTGGATCCTCTCGCTGTTACTAGTAAGAAGTGAGCAGTGTGCACTCCTGGGATAAGACTGGGATCCTCTCTCTGTTACTACAGAGCAGTGTGCACTCCTGTGATAAGGCTGGCATCCTCTCTCTGTTACTAGTGAGCAGTGTGCACTCCTGGAATAAGGCTGGGATCCTATCTCTGTTACTAGGGAGCAGTGTGTGGTCCTGTGATAAGGCTTGGATCCTATCGATCTTACTAATGAGCAGTGTGCGCTCCTGTGATAAGGCTGGGATCCTATCTCTGTTACTAGGGAGCAGTCTGCGCTTCTGTGATAAGGCTGGGATCCTCTCTCTGTTACTAGTGAGCAGTGTGCACTCCTGTGATGAGGCTGGGATCCTATCTCTGTTACTAGTGAGCAGTGTGCACTCCTGGGGTAAGGCTGGGATCCTCTCTCTGATACTAGGGAGCAGTGTGCACTCCTGTGATAAGGCTGGGATCCTATCTCTGTTACTAGTGAGCAGTGTGTGCACCTGTGATAAGGCTGGCATCCTCTCTCTGTTACTAGTGAGCAGTGTGCACTCCTGTGATAAGGCTGGGATCCTCTCTCTGTTACTTGTGGGCAGTGTGCACTCAGGTGATAAGGCTGTTACTTGTTCCTCTCTCTGTTACTTGTGAGCAGTGTGCACTCCTGGGATAAGGCTGGGATCCTATCTCTGTTACTAGGGAGCAGTGTGCGCTTCTGTGATAAGGCTGGGATCCTCTCTCTGTTACTAGTGAGCAGTGTGCACTCCTGTGATGAGGCTGGGATCCTCTCTCTGTTACTAGTGAGCAGTGTGCACTCCTGGGGTAAGGCTGGGATCCTCTCTCTGTTACTAGGGAGCAGTGTGAACTCCTGTGATAAGGCTGGGATCCTATCTCTGTTACTAGTGAGCAGTGTGTGCACCTGTGATAAGGCTGGCATCCTCTCTCTGTTACTAGTGAGCAGTGTGCACTCCTGGAATAAGGCTGGGATCCTATCTCTGTTACTAGGGAGCAGTGTAAGCTCCTGTGATAAGACTGGGATCCTCTCTCTGTTACTAGTGAGCAGTGTGCACTCCTGGAATAAGGCTGGGATCCTATCTCTGTTACTAGGGAGAAGTGTGCGCTCCTGTGATAAGGCTGGTATCCTCACTCTGTTACTTGTGGGCAGTGTGCACTCCTGTGATAAGGCTGGGATCCTCTCTCTGTTACTAGTGAGCAGTGTTCACTCATGTGATAAGGCTGGGATCCTTTCTCTGTTACTTGTGGGCAGTGTGCACTCAGGTGATAAGGCTGTTACTTGTTCCTCTCTCTGTTACTTGTGGGCAGTGTGCGCTCCTGGGATAAGGCTGGTATCCTCTCTCTGTTACTAATGAACAGTGTGCACTCCTGTGATAAGGCTGGGATCCTCTCTCTGTTACTAGTGAGCAGTGTCTGCACCTGTGATAAGGCTGGGATCCTCTCTCTGTTACTAGTGGGCAGTGTTCGCTCCTGGGATTAGGCTGGGATCCTATCTCTGTTACTAGTGAGCAGTGTGTGCACCTGTGATAAGGCTGGGATCCTCTCTCTGTTGCTAGTGAGCAGTGTGCACTCAGGTGATGAGGCAGGAATTACATCTTTATAACTAGTGAGCAGTGTGTGCTGAGGTGATAAGGCTGGGGTCCTCTCTCTGTTACTTGTGAGCAGTGTGCACTCATGTGATGAGGCTAGGAGACTCTCTCTGTTACTAGTGAACGGTGTGTGCTCCTGTGATAAGGATGGGATCCTATCTTGGTTACTAGTGAGCAGTGTGCGCTTAGGTGATAAGGCTGGGATCCTCTTTCTGTTACTAGTGAGCAGTGTGCACTCCTGTGATAATGCTGGGATCCTAGCTCTGTTACTAGTGAGCAGTGTGCACTCCTGTGATAATGCTGGGATCCTAGCTCTGTTACTAGTGAGCAGTGTGTGCACCTGTGATAAGGCTGGGATCCTCTCTCTGTTACTTGTGAGCAGTGTACACTCAGGTGATAAGGCTTGGATCCTCTCTCTGTTACTTGTGAGCAGTGTACACTCAGGTGATAAGGCTGGGTTCCTCTCTCTGTTACTTGTGAGCAGTGTACACTCAGGTGATAAGGCTGGGATACTCTCTCAGTTACTTGTGAGCAGTGTGCGCTCCTGTGATAAGGCTGGGATCCTATCTCTGTTACTAGTGAGCAGTGTGCATTCCTGTGATAAGGCTGGGATCCTCTCTCTGTTACTTGTCAGCAGTGTGCGCTCCTGTGATAAGACTGGGTTCCTCTCTCTGTTACTAGTGAGCAGTGTGCACTCCTGTGATAAGGCTGGGATCCTTATCTGTTACTTGTGAGCAGTGTGCACTCCTGTGATAATGCTGGGATCCTCTCTCTGTTACTAGTGAGCAGTGTGCACTCCTGTGATAATGCTGGGATCCTAGCTCTGTTACTAGTGAGCAGTGTGTGCACCTGTGATAAGGCTGGGATCCTCTCTCTCTTACTTGTGAGCAGTGTACACTGAGGTGATAAGGCTGGGATCCTCTCTCTATTACTTGTGAACAGTGTGCACTCCTGTGATAAGGCTGGGATCCTCTCTCTGTTACTAATGAGCAGTGTGCACTCAGGTGATAAGGCTGGGATCCTCTCTCTGTTACTAGTGAGCAATGTGCGCTCCTGTGATAAGGCTGGGATCCTCTCTCTGTTACTAGTGAGCAGTGTGCACTCAGGTGATAAGGCTGGGATGCTCTCTCTGTTACTAGTGAGCAGTGTGTGCTTCTGTGATAAGGCTGGGATCCTATCTCTGTTACTAGTGAGCAGTGTGTGCACCTGTGATGAGGCTGGGATCCTCTCTCTGTTACTAGGGAGCAGTGTGCACTCCTCCTGGTATAAGGCTGTGATCTTATCTCTGTTACTAGTAGCAGTGTGTACTCCTGTGATAAGGCTGGGATCCTATCCCTGTTACTCGTGAGCAGTGTGCACTTCTGTGATAAGGCTGGGATCCTCTCTCTGTTACTAATGAGCAGTGTGCACTCAGGTGATAAGGCTGGGATCCTCTCTCTGTTACTAGTGAGCAATGTGCGCTCCTGTGATAAGGCTGGGATCCTCTCTCTGTTACTAGTGAGCAGTGTGCACTCAGGTGATAAGGCTGGGATGCTCTCTCTGTTACTAGTGAGCAGTGTGTGCTTCTGTGATAAGGCTGGGATCCTATCTCTGTTACTAGTGAGCAGTGTGTGCACCTGTGATGAGGCTGGGATCCTCTCTCTGTTACTTGTGAGCAGTGTGCACTCAGGTGATAAAACTGGGATCCTCTCTCTGTTACTTGTGAGCAGTGTGTGCTCCTGCGATAAGGCTGGGATCCTCTCTCTGTTACTAATGAGCAGTGTGCACTCAGGTGATAAGGCTGGGATCCTCTCTCTGTTACAAGTGAGCAGTGTGCGCTCCTGGGATAAGGCTGGGATCCTCGTTCTGTTACTAGTAAGCAGCGTGTGCTCCTGTGATAAGGCTGGGATCCTCTCTCTGTTACTAGTGGGCAGTGTTCGCTCCTGTGATTAGGCTGGGATCCTATCTCTGTTACTAGTGAGCAGTGTGTGCACCTGTGATAAGGCTGGGATCCTCTCTCTGTTGCTAGTGAGCAGTGTGCACTCAGGTGATGAGGCTGGGATTACATCTTTATAACTAGTGAGCAGTGTGTGCTGAGGTGATAAGGCTGGGGTCCTCTCTCTGTTACTTGTGAGCAGTGTGCACTCATGTGATGAGGCTAGGAGACTCTCTCTGTTACTAGTGAACGGTGTGTGCTCCTGTGATAAGGATGGGATCCTATCTTGGTTACTAGTGAGCAGTGTGCGCTTAGGTGTTAAGTCTGGGATCCTCTTTCTGTTACTAGTGAGCAGTGTGCACTCCTGTGATAATGCTGGGATCCTAGCTCTGTTACTAATGAGCAGTGTGCACTCCTGTGATAATGCTGGGATCCTAGCTCTGTTACTAGTGAGCAGTGTGTGCACCTGTGATAAGGCTGGGATCCTCTCTCTGTTACTTGTGAGCAGTGTACACTCAGGTGATAAGGCTGGGATCCTCTCTCTGTTACTTGTGAGCAGTGTACACTCAGGTGATAAGGCTGGGTTCCTCTCTCTGTTACTTGTGAGCAGTGTGCACTCCTGTGATGAGGCTGGGATCCATATCTGTTACTTGTGGGCAGTGTGCACTCCTGTGATAAGGCTGGGATCCTCTCTCTGTTACTAGTGAGCAGTGTGCACTCCTGTGATAATGCTGGGATCCTAGCTCTGTTACTAGTGAGCAGTGTGTGCACCTGTGATAAGGCTGGGATCCTCTCTCTCTTACTTGTGAGCAGTGTACACTCAGGTGATAAGGCTGGGATCCTCTCTCTATTACTTGTGAACAGTGTGCACTCCTGTGATAAGGCTGGGATCCTCTCTCTGTTACTAATGAGCAGTGTGCACTCAGGTGATAAGGCTGGGATCCTCTCTCTGTTACTAGTGAGCAATGTGCGCTCCTGTGATAAGGCTGGGATCCTCTCTCTGTTACTAGTGAGCAGTGTGCACTCAGGTGATAAGGCTGGGATCCTCTCTCTGTTACTAGTGAGCAGTGTGTGCTTCTGTGATAAGGCTGGGATCCTATCTCTGTTACTAGTGAGCAGTGTGTGCACCTGTGATGAGGCTGGGATCCTCTCTCTGTTACTTGTGAGCAGTGTGCACTCAGGTGATAAAACTGGGATCCTCTCTCTGTTACTTGTGAGCAGTGTGTGCTCCTGCGATAAGGCTGGGATCCTCTCTCTGTTACTAATGAGCAGTGTGCACTCAGGTGATAAGGCTGGGATCCTCTCTCTGTTACTAGTGAGCAGTGTGCGCTCCTGGGATAAGGCTGGGATCCTCGTTCTGTTACTAGTAAGCAGCGTGTGCTCCTGTGATAAGCGTGGGATCCTATCTATGTTACTAGTGAGCACTGTGTAGTCCTGTGATAAGGCTGGGATCCATCTCTGTTACGAGTGAGCAGTGTGCACTCAGGTGATAAGGCTGGGATCCTCTCTCTGTTACTAGTGAGCAGTGTGCGCTCCTGGGATAAGGCTGGGCTCCTCTTAATGTTACTAGTAAGCAGGGTGCGCTACTGGGATAAGGCTGGGATCCTCTCTCTGTTACTAGTGAGCAGTTTGCGCGCAGGTGATAAGGCTGGGATCCTCTCTCTGTATCAAGCGGGCAGTGTACGGTCCTTTGATAAGGCTGGGATCCTCTCTCTGTTACTAGTGAGCAATGTGCGCTGAGGTGATAAGGCTGATATCCTCTCTCTGTTACTAGTGAGCAGTGTGTGCTCCTGTGATAAGGCTGGCATCCTCTCTCTGTTACTAGGGAGCAGTGTGCATTCAGGTGATAAGGCTGGGATCCTCTCTGTTACTAGTGAGCAGTGTGCACTCCTGTGATAAGGGTGGGATCCTCTCTCTGTTACTAGTGAGCAGTGTGTGCACCTGTGATAAGGCTGGGATCCTCTCTCTGTTACTTGTGAGCAGTGTGCACTCCTGTGATGAGGCTGGGATCCTCTCTCTGTTAATAGTGAGCAGTGTGCACTCCTGTGATAATGCTGGGATCCTATCTCTGTTACTAGCGAGCAGTGAGTGCACCCGTGATAAGGCTGGGATCCTCTCTCTGTTACTAGCGGGCAGTGTGCGGTCTTTTGATAAGGCTGGGATCCTCTATCTGTTACTAGTGTGCAGTGTGCGCTGAGGTGATAAGGCTGGCATCCTCTCTCTCTTACTAGTGAACAGTGTGCGCTCCTGTGATAAGGGTGGGATCCTCTCTCTGTTACTTGTGAGCAGTGTGCACTCCTGTGATGAGGCTGGGATCCTCTCTCTGTTACTAGTGAGCAGTGTGCACTCCTGTGATAATTCTGGGATCCTCTCTCTGTTACTGGTGAGCAGCGTGCACTCCTGTGATAAGGCTGGGATCCTCTCTCTGTTACTAGGGAGCAGTGTGCATTCCTGGGATAAGGCTGGGATCTTATCTCTGTTACTAGTAGCAGTGTGTACTCCTGTGATAAGGCTGGGATCCTATCCCTGTTACTAGTGAGCAGTGTGCACTCCTGGGATAAGGCTGGGATCATCTCTCTGTTACTAGGGAGCAGTGTGCACTCCTGGGATAAGGCTGGGATCTTATCTCTGTTACTAATAGCAGTGTGTACTCCTGTGATAAAGCTGGGATCCTATCCCTGTTACTAGTGAGCAGTGTGCACTCCTGGGATAAGGCTGGGATCCTCTCTCTGTTACTAGTGAGCAGTGTGCACTGTTGGGATAAGGGTGGGATCCTATCTCTGTTACTAGTGAGCATTGTGCGCTCCTGTGATAAGGCTGGGCTCCTCGTTCTGTTACTAGTGAGCAGTATGCACTCCTGTGATAAGGCTGGGCTCCTCGTTCTGTTACTAGTGAGCAGTGTGTGCTCCTGTGATAAGGCTGGGATCCTCTATGTTACTAGTGAGCAGTGTGTACTCCTGTGATAATGCTGGGATCCTCTCTCTGTTACTAGTGAGCACTGTGCGCTCCTGTGATAAGGCTGGGATCCTGTCTCTGTAACTAGTGAGCAGTTTGTGCTCCTGGGATAAGGGTGGGATCCTATCTCTGTTAATATTGGGCAGTGTGTGCTCCTGTGATAAGGCTGGGATCCTCTCTCTGTTACTAGTGAGCAGTGTATGCTCCTGGGATAAGGGTGGGATCCTATCTCTCTTACTAGTGAGCAGTGTGTGCTCAGGTGATAAGGGTGGTATCCTCTCTCTGTTACTAGTGAGCAGTGTGCACTCCTGGGATAAGGCTGGGATCTTATCTCTGTTACTAGTAGCAGTGTGTACTCCTGTGATATGGCTGGGATCCTATCCCTGTTACTAGTGAGCAGTGTGCACTCCTGGGATAGGGCTGGGATCATCTCTCTGTTACTAGGGAGCAGTGTGCACTCCTGGGATAAGGTTGGGATCTTATCTCTGATACTAGTAGCAGTGTGTACTCCTGTGATAAAGCTGGGATCCTATCCCTGTAACTAGTGAGCAGTGTGCACTCCTGGGATAAGGATGGGATCCTCTCTCTGTTACTAGTGAGCAGTGTGCACTCGTGGGATAAGGGTGGGATCCTATCTCTGTTACTAGTGAGCATTGTACGCTCCTGTGATAAGGCTGGGCTCCTCGTTCTGTTACTAGTGAGCAGTGTGCACTCCTGTGATAAGCCTGGGATCCTCGTTCTGTTACTAGTGAGCAGTGTGCGCTCCTGTGATAAGGCTTGGCTCCTCGTTCTGTTACTAGTGAGCAGTGTGTGCTCCTGTGATAAGGCTGGGATCCTCTCTGTTACTAGTGAGCAGTGTGCACTCCTGTGATAATTCTGGGATCCTCTCTCTGTTACTAGTGAGCAGTGTGCACTCCTGTGATAAGGCTGGGATCCTGTCTCTGTAACTAGTGAGCAGTGTGTGCTCTTGGGATAAGGGTGGGATCCTATATCTGTTAATATTGGGCAGTGTGTGCTCCTGTGATAAGGCTGGGATCCTCTCTCTGTTACTAGTGAGCAGTGTGTGCTCCTGGGATAAGGGTGGGATCCTATCTCTCTTACTAGTGAGCAGTGTGCGCTCAGGTGATAAGGGTGGTATCCTATCTCTGTTACTAGTGGGCAGTGTGTGCTCCTGGGATAAGGCTGGGATCCTCTCTCTGTTACTAGTGAGCAGTGTGCACTCCTGTAATAAGGCTGGCATCCTCTCAGTGTTATTAGTGAGCATGGTGCACTCCTGTGATAAGGCTGGGATCCTCGTTCTGTTACTAGTGAGCAGTGTGCGCTCAGGTGATAAGGCTGGCATTCTCTCTCTGTTACTAGTGAGCAGTGTGCACTCAGGTGATAAAGTTGTGATCCTCTCTCTGTTACTAGTGGGCAGTGTGTGCTCCTGTTATAAGGCTGGGATCCTCTCTCTGTTACTAGTGAGCAGTGTGCGCTCCTGTGATAAAGCTGGGATCCTCTCTCTGTTACTAGTGAGCAGTGCGCACTCAGGTGATAAGGCTGGGATCCTCTCTCTGTTACTAGTGAGCAGTGTGAGCTTCTGTGATAAGGCTAGGATCCTTTCTCTGTTACTAGTGAGCAGTGTGCGCTCCTGTGATAAGGCTGGGATCCTCTCTCTGTTACTAGCGGGCAGTGTGCGCTCTTGGGATAAGGCTGGGCTCCTCTTAATGTTACTAGTAAGCAGTGTGCGCTCCTGGGATAAGGCTGGGATCCTCTCTCTGTTACTAGTGAGCAGTGTGCGTGCAGGTGATAAGACTGGGATCCTCTCTCTGTTACTAGCAAGCAGTGTGCGGTCCTTTGATAAGGCTGGGATCCTCTCTCTGTTACTAGTGAGCAGTGTGTGCTGAGGTGATAAGGCTGACATCCTCTCTCTGTTACTAGTGAGCAGTGTGTGCTCCAGTGATGAGGCTGGGATCCTGTCTCTGTAACTAGTGAGCAGTGTGTGCTCCTGTGATAAGGCTGGCATCCTCTCTCTGTTACTAGGGAGCAGTGTGCATTCAGGTGATAAGGCTGGGATCCTCTCTGTTACTAGTGAGCAGTGTGCACTCCTGTGATAAGGGTGGGATCCTCTCTCTGTTACTAGTGAGCAGTGTGTGCACCTGTGATAAGACTGGGATCCACTCTCTGTTACTTGTGAGCAGTGTGCACTCCTGTGATGAGGCTGGGATCCTCTCTCTGTTACTAGTGAGCAGTGTGCACTCCTGTGATAATGCTGGGATCCTATCTCTGTTACTAGCGAGCAGTGTGTGCACCTGTGATAAGGCTGGGATCCTCTCTCTGTTACTAGCGGGCAGTGTGCGGTCTTTTGATAAGGCTAGGATCCTCTCTCTGTTACTAGTGTGCAGTGTGCGCTGAGGTGATAAGGCTGGCATCCTCTCTCTCTTACTAGTGAACAGTGTGTACTCCTGTGATAAGGCTGGGATCCTATCCCTGTTACTAGTGAGCAGTGTGCACTCCTGGGATAAGGCTGGGATCATCTCTCTGTTACTAGGGAGCAGTGTGCACTCCTGGGATAAGGCTGGGATCTTATCTCTGTTACTAATAGCAGTGTGTACTCCTGTGATAAAGCTGGGATCCTATCCCTGTTACTAGTGAGCAGTGTGCACTCCTGGGATAAGGCTGGGATCCTCTCTCTGTTACTAGTGAGCAGTGTGCACTGTTGGGATAAGGGTGGGATCCTATCTCTGTTACTAGTGAGCATTGTGCGCTCCTGTGATAAGGCTGGGCTCCTCGTTCTGTTACTAGTGAGCAGTATGCACTCCTGTGATAAGGCTGGGCTCCTCGTTCTGTTACTAGTGAGCAGTGTGTGCTCCTGTGATAAGGCTGGGATCCTCTATGTTACTAGTGAGCAGTGTGTACTCCTGTGATAATGCTGGGATCCTCTCTCTGTTACTAGTGAGCACTGTGCGCTCCTGTGATAAGGCTGGGATCCTGTCTCTGTAACTAGTGAGCAGTTTGTGCTCCTGGGATAAGGGTGGGATCCTATCTCTGTTAATATTGGGCAGTGTGTGCTCCTGTGATAAGGCTGGGATCCTCTCTCTGTTACTAGTGAGCAGTGTATGCTCCTGGGATAAGGGTGGGATCCTATCTCTCTTACTAGTGAGCAGTGTGTGCTCAGGTGATAAGGGTGGTATCCTCTCTCTGTTACTAGTGAGCAGTGTGCACTCCTGGGATAAGGCTGGGATCTTATCTCTTTTACTAGTAGCAGTGTGTACTCCTGTGATAAGGCTGGGATCCTATCCCTGTTACTAGTGAGCAGTGTGCACTCCTGGGATAAGGCTGGGATCATCTCTCTGTTACTAGGGAGCAGTGTGCACTCCTGGGATAAGGTTGGGATCTTATCTCTGTTACTAGTAGCAGTGTGTACTCCTGTGATAAAGCTGGGATCCTATCCCTGTAACTAGTGAGCAGTGTGCACTCCTGGGATAAGGATGGGATCCTCTCTCTGTTACTAGTGAGCAGTGTGCACTCGTGGGATAAGGGTGGGATCCTATCTCTGTTACTAGTGAGCATTGTACGCTCCTGTGATAAGGCTGGGCTCCTCGTTCTGTTACTAGTGAGCAGTGTGCACTCCTGTGATAAGCCTGGGATCCTCGTTCTGTTACTAGTGAGCAGTGTGCGCTCCTGTGATAAGGCTTGGCTCCTCGTTCTGTTACTAGTGAGCAGTGTGTGCTCCTGTGATAAGGCTGGGATCCTCTCTGTTACTAGTGAGCAGTGTGCACTCCTGTGATAATTCTGGGATCCTCTCTCTGTTACTAGTGAGCAGTGTGCACTCCTATGATAAGGCTGGGATCCTGTCTCTGTAACTAGTGAGCAGTGTGTGCTCTTGGGATAAGGGTGGGATCCTATATCTGTTAATATTGGGCAGTGTGTGCTCCTGTGATAAGGCTGGGATCCTCTCTCTGTTACTAGTGAGCAGTGTGTGCTCCTGGGATAAGGGTGGGATCCTATCTCTCTTACTAGTGAGCAGTGTGCGCTCAGGTGATAAGGGTGGTATCCTATCTCTGTTACTAGTGGGCAGTGTGTGCTCCTGGGATAAGGCTGGGATCCTCTCTCTGTTACTAGTGAGCAGTGTGCACTCCTGTAATAAGGCTGGCATCCTCTCAGTGTTATTAGTGAGCATGGTGCACTCCTGTGATAAGGCTGGGATCCTCGTTCTGTTACTAGTGAGCAGTGTGCGCTCAGGTGATAAGGCTGGCATTCTCTCTCTGTTACTAGTGAGCAGTGTGCACTCAGGTGATAAAGTTGTGATCCTCTCTCTGTTACTAGTGGGCAGTGTGTGCTCCTGTTATAAGGCTGGGATCCTCTCTCTGTTACTAGTGAGCAGTGTGCGCTCCTGTGATAAAGCTGGGATCCTCTCTCTGTTACTAGTGAGCAGTGCGCACTCAGGTGATAAGGCTGGGATCCTCTCTCTGTTACTAGTGAGCAGTGTGAGCTTCTGTGATAAGGCTAGGATCCTTTCTCTGTTACTAGTGAGCAGTGTGCGCTCCTGTGATAAGGCTGGGATCCTCTCTCTGTTACTAGCGGGCAGTGTGCGCTCTTGGGATAAGGCTGGGCTCCTCTTAATGTTACTAGTAAGCAGTGTGCGCTCCTGGGATAAGGCTGGGATCCTCTCTCTGTTACTAGTGAGCAGTGTGCGTGCAGGTGATAAGACTGGGATCCTCTCTCTGTTACTAGCGAGCAGTGTGCGGTCCTTTGATAAGGCTGGGATCCTCTCTCTGTTACTAGTGAGCAGTGTGTGCTGAGGTGATAAGGCTGACATCCTCTCTCTGTTACTAGTGAGCAGTGTGCGCTCCAGTGATGAGGCTGGGATCCTGTCTCTGTAACTAGTGAGCAGTGTGTGCTCCTGTGATAAGGCTGGCATCCTCTCTCTGTTACTAGGGAGCAGTGTGCATTCAGGTGATAAGGCTGGGATCCTCTCTGTTACTAGTGAGCAGTGTGCACTCCTGTGATAAGGGTGGGATCCTCTCTCTGTTACTAGTGAGCAGTGTGTGCACCTGTGATAAGACTGGGATCCACTCTCTGTTACTTGTGAGCAGTGTGCACTCCTGTGATGAGGCTGGGATCCTCTCTCTGTTACTAGTGAGCAGTGTGCACTCCTGTGATAATGCTGGGATCCTATCTCTGTTACTAGCGAGCAGTGTGTGCACCTGTGATAAGGCTGGGATCCTCTCTCTGTTACTAGCGGGCAGTGTGCGGTCTTTTGATAAGGCTGGGATCTTCTCTCTGTTACTAGTGTGCAGTGTGCGCTGAGGTGATAAGGCTGGCATCCTCTCTCTCTTACTAGTGAACAGTGTGCGCTCCTGTGATAAGGGTGGGATCCTCTCTCTGTTACTAGTGAGCAGTGTGTGCACTTGTGATAAGGCTGGGATCCTCTCTCTATTACTTGTGAGCAGTGTGCACTCCTGTGATGAGGCTGGGATCCTCTCTCTGTTACTAGTGAGCAGTGTGCACTCCTGTGATAATGCTGGGATCCTATCTCTGTTACTAGTGAGCAGTGTGCACTCCTGTGATGAGGCTGGGATCCTCTCTCTGTTACTAGTGAGCAGTGTGCACTCCTGTGATAAGGCTGGGATTCTCTCTCTGTTACTAGGGAGCAGTGTGCATTCCTGGGATAAGGCTGGGATCTTATCTCTGTTACTAGTAGCAGTGTGTACTCCTGTGATAAGGCTGGGATCCTATCCCTGTTACTAGTGAGCAGTGTGCACTCCTGGGATAAGGCTGGTATCCTCTCTCTGTTACTAATGAACAGTGTGCACTCCTGTGATAAGGCTGGGATCCTCTCTCTGTTACTAGTGAGCAGTGTCTGCACCTGTGATAAGGCTGGGATCCTCTCTCTGTTACTAGTGGGCAGTGTTCGCTCCTGGGATTAGGCTGGGATCCTATCTCTGTTACTAGTGAGCAGTGTGTGCACCTGTGATAAGGCTGGGATCCTCTCTCTGTTGCTAGTGAGCAGTGTGCACTCAGGTGATGAGGCAGGAATTACATCTTTATAACTAGTGAGCAGTGTGTGCTGAGGTGATAAGGCTGGGGTCCTCTCTCTGTTACTTGTGAGCAGTGTGCACTCATGTGATGAGGCTAGGAGACTCTCTCTGTTACTAGTGAACGGTGTGTGCTCCTGTGATAAGGATGGGATCCTATCTTGGTTACTAGTGAGCAGTGTGCGCTTAGGTGATAAGGCTGGGATCCTCTTTCTGTTACTAGTGAGCAGTGTGCACTCCTGTGATAATGCTGGGATCCTAGCTCTGTTACTAGTGAGCAGTGTGCACTCCTGTGATAATGCTGGGATCCTAGCTCTGTTACTAGTGAGCAGTGTGTGCACCTGTGATAAGGCTGGGATCCTCTCTCTGTGACTTGTGAGCAGTGTACACTCAGGTGATAAGGCTTGGATCCTCTCTCTGTTACTTGTGAGCAGTGTACACTCAGGTGATAAGGCTGGGTTCCTCTCTCTGTTACTTGTGAGCAGTGTACACTCAGGTGATAAGGCTGGGATACTCTCTCAGTTACTTGTGAGCAGTGTGCGCTCCTGTGATAAGGCTGGGATCCTATCTCTGTTACTAGTGAGCAGTGTGCATTCCTGTGATAATGCTGGGATCCTCTCTCTGTTACTTGTCAGCAGTGTGCGCTCCTGTGATAAGACTGGGTTCCTCTCTCTGTTACTAGTGAGCAGTGTGCACTCCTGTGATGAGGCTGGGATCCTTATCTGTTACATGTGGGCAGTGTGCACTCCTGTGATAAGGCTGGGATCCTCTCTCTGTTACTAGTGAGCAGTGTGCACTCCTGTGATAATGCTGGGATCCTAGCTCTGTTACTAGTGAGCAGTGTGTGCACCTGTGATAAGGCTGGGATCCTCTCTCTCTTACTTGTGAGCAGTGTACACTGAGGTGATAAGGCTGGGATCCTCTCTCTATTACTTGTGAACAGTGTGCACTCCTGTGATAAGGCTGGGATCCTCTCTCTGTTACTAATGAGCAGTGTGCACTCAGGTGATAAGGCTGGGATCCTCTCTCTGTTACTAGTGAGCAATGTGCGCTCCTGTGATAAGGCTGGGATCCTCTCTCTGTTACTAGTGAGCAGTGTGCACTCAGGTGATAAGGCTGGGATGCTCTCTCTGTTACTAGTGAGCAGTGTGTGCTTCTGTGATAAGGCTGGGATCCTATCTCTTTTACTAGTGAGCAGTGTGTGCACCTGTGATGAGGCTGGGATCCTCTCTCTGTTACTAGGGAGCAGTGTGCACTCCTGTGATAATGCTGGGATCCTAACTCTGTTACTAGTGAGCAGTGTGTGCACCTGTGATAAGGCTGGGATCCTCTCTCTCTTACTTGTGAGCAGTGTACACTGAGGTGATAAGGCTGGGATCCTCTCTCTATTACTTGTGAACAGTGTGCACTCCTGTGATAAGGCTGGGATCCTCTCTCTGTTACTAATGAGCAGTGTGCACTCAGGTGATAAGGCTGGGATCCTCTCTCTGTTACTAGTGAGCAATGTGCGCTCCTGTGATAAGGCTGGGATCCTCTCTCTGTTACTAGTGAGCAGTGTGCACTCAGGTGATAAGGCTGGGATGCTCTCTCTGTTACTAGTGAGCAGTGTGCGCCTAGGTGATAAGGCTGGGATCATCTCTCTGTTACTAGTGAGCAGTGTGCACTCCTGTGATAATGCTGGGATCTTAGCTCTGTTACTAGTGAGCAGTGTGCACTCCTGTGATAATGCTGGGATCCTAACTCTGTTACTAGTGAGTAGTGTGTGCACCTGTGATAAGGCTGGGATCCTCTCTCTGTTACTTGTGAGCAGTGTACACTCAGGTGATGAGGCTGGGATCCTCTCTCTGTCACTAGTGGGCAGTGTGTGCTCCTGTGATAAGGCTGGGTTCCTCTCGGTTACTAGTGAGCAGTGTGCACTCCTGTGATAATGTTGGGATCCTAACTCTGTTACTAGTGAGTAGTGTGTGCACCTGTGATAAGGCTGGGATCCTCTCTCTGTTACTTGTGAGCAGTGTACAATCAGGTGATAAGGCTGGGATACTCTCTCTGTTACTTGTGAGCAGTGTGCGCTCCTGTGATAAGGCTGGCATCCTCTCTCTGTCACTAGTGGGCAGTGTGTGCTCCTGTGATAAGGCTGGGTTCCTCTCGGTTACTAGTGAGCAGTGTGCACTCCTGTAATAAGGCTGGCATCCTCTCAGTGTTATTAGTGAGCGGTGTGCACTCCTGTGATAAGGCTGGGATCTGATCTATGTTACTAGTGAGCAGTGTGCGCTCCTGTGATAAGGCTGGGATCCTATCTCTGTTACTAGGGAACAGTGTGCGCTCCTGTGATAAGGCTGGGATCCTCTCTCTGTTACTAGTGAGCAGTGTGCACTCCTGTGATGAGGCTTGGATCCTCTCGCTGTTACTAGTAAGAAGTGAGCAGTGTGCACTCCCGGGATAAGACTGGGATCCTCTCTCTGTTACTACAGAGCAGTGTGCACTCCTGTGATAAGGCTGGCATCCTCTCTCTGTTACTAGTGAGCAGTGTGCACTCCTGGAATAAGGCTGGGATCCTATCTCTGTTACTAGGGAGCAGTGTGTGGTCCTGTGATAAGGCTTGGATCCTATCGATCTTACTAATGAGCAGTGTGCGCTCCTGTGATAAGGCTGGGATCCTATCTCTGTTACTAGGGAGCAGTCTGCGCTTCTGTGATAAGGCTGGGATCCTCTCTCTGTTACTAGTGAGCAGTGTGCACTCCTGTGATGAGGCTGGGATCCTATCTCTGTTACTAGTGAGCAGTGTGCACTCCTGGGGTAAGGCTGGGATCCTCTCTCTGATACTAGGGAGCAGTGTGCACTCCTGTGATAAGGCTGGGATCCTATCTCTGTTACTAGTGAGCAGTGTGTGCACCTGTGATAAGGCTGGCATCCTCTCTCTGTTACTAGTGAGCAGTGTGCACTCCTGTGATAAGGCTGGGATCCTCTCTCTGTTACTTGTGGGCAGTGTGCACTCAGGTGATAAGGCTGTTACTTGTTCCTCTCTCTGTTACTTGTGAGCAGTGTGCACTCCTGGGATAAGGCTGGGATCCTATCTCTGTTACTAGGGAGCAGTGTGCGCTTCTGTGATAAGGCTGGGATCCTCTCTCTGTTACTAGTGAGCAGTGTGCACTCCTGTGATGAGGCTGGGATCCTCTCTCTGTTACTAGTGAGCAGTGTGCACTCCTGGGGTAAGGCTGGGATCCTCTCTCTGTTACTAGGGAGCAGTGTGAACTCCTGTGATAAGGCTGGGATCCTATCTCTGTTACTAGTGAGCAGTGTGTGCACCTGTGATAAGGCTGGCATCCTCTCTCTGTTACTAGTGAGCAGTGTGCACTCCTGGAATAAGGCTGGGATCCTATCTCTGTTACTAGGGAGCAGTGTAAGCTCCTGTGATAAGACTGGGATCCTCTCTCTGTTACTAGTGAGCAGTGTGCACTCCTGGAATAAGGCTGGGATCCTATCTCTGTTACTAGGGAGAAGTGTGCGCTCCTGTGATAAGGCTGGTATCCTCACTCTGTTACTTGTGGGCAGTGTGCACTCCTGTGATAAGGCTGGGATCCTCTCTCTGTTACTAGTGAGCAGTGTTCACTCATGTGATAAGGCTGGGATCCTTTCTCTGTTACTTGTGGGCAGTGTGCACTCAGGTGATAAGGCTGTTACTTGTTCCTCTCTCTGTTACTTGTGGGCAGTGTGCGCTCCTGGGATAAGGCTGGTATCCTCTCTCTGTTACTAATGAACAGTGTGCACTCCTGTGATAAGGCTGGGATCCTCTCTCTGTTACTAGTGAGCAGTGTCTGCACCTGTGATAAGGCTGGGATCCTCTCTCTGTTACTAGTGGGCAGTGTTCGCTCCTGGGATTAGGCTGGGATCCTATCTCTGTTACTAGTGAGCAGTGTGTGCACCTGTGATAAGGCTGGGATCCTCTCTCTGTTGCTAGTGAGCAGTGTGCACTCAGGTGATGAGGCAGGAATTACATCTTTATAACTAGTGAGCAGTGTGTGCTGAGGTGATAAGGCTGGGGTCCTCTCTCTGTTACTTGTGAGCAGTGTGCACTCATGTGATGAGGCTAGGAGACTCTCTCTGTTACTAGTGAACGGTGTGTGCTCCTGTGATAAGGATGGGATCCTATCTTGGTTACTAGTGAGCAGTGTGCGCTTAGGTGATAAGGCTGGGATCCTCTTTCTGTTACTAGTGAGCAGTGTGCACTCCTGTGATAATGCTGGGATCCTAGCTCTGTTACTAGTGAGCAGTGTGCACTCCTGTGATAATGCTGGGATCCTAGCTCTGTTACTAGTGAGCAGTGTGTGCACCTGTGATAAGGCTGGGATCCTCTCTCTGTTACTTGTGAGCAGTGTACACTCAGGTGATAAGGCTTGGATCCTCTCTCTGTTACTTGTGAGCAGTGTACACTCAGGTGATAAGGCTGGGTTCCTCTCTCTGTTACTTGTGAGCAGTGTACACTCAGGTGATAAGGCTGGGATACTCTCTCAGTTACTTGTGAGCAGTGTGCGCTCCTGTGATAAGGCTGGGATCCTATCTCTGTTACTAGTGAGCAGTGTGCATTCCTGTGATAAGGCTGGGATCCTCTCTCTGTTACTTGTCAGCAGTGTGCGCTCCTGTGATAAGACTGGGTTCCTCTCTCTGTTACTAGTGAGCAGTGTGCACTCCTGTGATAAGGCTGGGATCCTTATCTGTTACTTGTGAGCAGTGTGCACTCCTGTGATAATGCTGGGATCCTCTCTCTGTTACTAGTGAGCAGTGTGCACTCCTGTGATAATGCTGGGATCCTAGCTCTGTTACTAGTGAGCAGTGTGTGCACCTGTGATAAGGCTGGGATCCTCTCTCTCTTACTTGTGAGCAGTGTACACTGAGGTGATAAGGCTGGGATCCTCTCTCTATTACTTGTGAACAGTGTGCACTCCTGTGATAAGGCTGGGATCCTCTCTCTGTTACTAATGAGCAGTGTGCACTCAGGTGATAAGGCTGGGATCCTCTCTCTGTTACTAGTGAGCAATGTGCGCTCCTGTGATAAGGCTGGGATCCTCTCTCTGTTACTAGTGAGCAGTGTGCACTCAGGTGATAAGGCTGGGATGCTCTCTCTGTTACTAGTGAGCAGTGTGTGCTTCTGTGATAAGGCTGGGATCCTATCTCTGTTACTAGTGAGCAGTGTGTGCACCTGTGATGAGGCTGGGATCCTCTCTCTGTTACTAGGGAGCAGTGTGCACTCCTCCTGGTATAAGGCTGTGATCTTATCTCTGTTACTAGTAGCAGTGTGTACTCCTGTGATAAGGCTGGGATCCTATCCCTGTTACTCGTGAGCAGTGTGCACTCCTGTGATAAGGCTGGGATCCTCTCTCTGTTACTAATGAGCAGTGTGCACTCAGGTGATAAGGCTGGGATCCTCTCTCTGTTACTAGTGAGCAATGTGCGCTCCTGTGATAAGGCTGGGATCCTCTCTCTGTTACTAGTGAGCAGTGTGCACTCAGGTGATAAGGCTGGGATGCTCTCTCTGTTACTAGTGAGCAGTGTGTGCTTCTGTGATAAGGCTGGGATCCTATCTCTGTTACTAGTGAGCAGTGTGTGCACCTGTGATGAGGCTGGGATCCTCTCTCTGTTACTTGTGAGCAGTGTGCACTCAGGTGATAAAACTGGGATCCTCTCTCTGTTACTTGTGAGCAGTGTGTGCTCCTGCGATAAGGCTGGGATCCTCTCTCTGTTACTAGCGAGCAGTGAGTGCACCCGTGATAAGGCTGGGATCCTCTCTCTGTTACTAGCGGGCAGTGTGCGGTCTTTTGATAAGGCTGGGATCCTCTATCTGTTACTAGTGTGCAGTGTGCGCTGAGGTGATAAGGCTGGCATCCTCTCTCTCTTACTAGTGAACAGTGTGCGCTCCTGTGATAAGGGTGGGATCCTCTCTCTGTTACTTGTGAGCAGTGTGCACTCCTGTGATGAGGCTGGGATCCTCTCTCTGTTACTAGTGAGCAGTGTGCACTCCTGTGATAATTCTGGGATCCTCTCTCTGTTACTGGTGAGCAGTGTGCGCTCCTGGGATAAGGCTGGGATCCTCGTTCTGTTACTAGTAAGCAGCGTGTGCTCCTGTGATAAGCGTGGGATCCTATCTATGTTACTAGTGAGCACTGTGTAGTCCTGTGATAAGGCTGGGATCCATCTCTGTTACGAGTGAGCAGTGTGCACTCAGGTGATAAGGCTGGGATCCTCTCTCTGTTACTAGTGAGCAGTGTGCGCTCCTGGGATAAGGCTGGGCTCCTCTTAATGTTACTAGTAAGCAGGGTGCGCTACTGGGATAAGGCTGGGATCCTCTCTCTGTTACTAGTGAGCAGTGTGCGCGCAGGTGATAAGGCTGGGATCCTCTCTCTGTATCAAGCGGGCAGTGTACGGTCCTTTGATAAGGCTGGGATCCTCTCTCTGTTACTAGTGAGCAATGTGCGCTGAGGTGATAAGGCTGATATCCTCTCTCTGTTACTAGTGAGCAGTGTGTGCTCCTGTGATAAGGCTGGCATCCTCTCTCTGTTACTAGGGAGCAGTGTGCATTCAGGTGATAAGGCTGGGATCCTCTCTGTTACTAGTGAGCAGTGTGCACTCCTGTGATAAGGGTGGGATCCTCTCTCTGTTACTAGTGAGCAGTGTGTGCACCTGTGATAAGGCTGGGATCCTCTCTCTGTTACTTGTGAGCAGTGTGCACTCCTGTGATGAGGCTGGGATCCTCTCTCTGTTAATAGTGAGCAGTGTGCACTCCTGTGATAATGCTGGGATCCTATCTCTGTTACTAGCGAGCAGTGAGTGCACCCGTGATAAGGCTGGGATCCTCTCTCTGTTACTAGCGGGCAGTGTGCGGTCTTTTGATAAGGCTGGGATCCTCTATCTGTTACTAGTGTGCAGTGTGCGCTGAGGTGATAAGGCTGGCATCCTCTCTCTCTTACTAGTGAACAGTGTGCGCTCCTGTGATAAGGGTGGGATCCTCTCTCTGTTACTTGTGAGCAGTGTGCACTCCTGTGATGAGGCTGGGATCCTCTCTCTGTTACTAGTGAGCAGTGTGCACTCCTGTGATAATTCTGGGATCCTCTCTCTGTTACTGGTGAGCAGCGTGCACTCCTGTGATAAGGCTGGGATCCTCTCTCTGTTACTAGGGAGCAGTGTGCATTCCTGGGATAAGGCTGGGATCTTATCTCTGTTACTAGTAGCAGTGTGTACTCCTGTGATAAGGCTGGGATCCTATCCCTGTTACTAGTGAGCAGTGTGCACTCCTGGGATAAGGCTGGGATCATCTCTCTGTTACTAGGGAGCAGTGTGCACTCCTGGGATAAGGCTGGGATCTTATCTCTGTTACTAATAGCAGTGTGTACTCCTGTGATAAAGCTGGGATCCTATCCCTGTTACTAGTGAGCAGTGTGCACTCCTGGGATAAGGCTGGGATCCTCTCTCTGTTACTAGTGAGCAGTGTGCACTGTTGGGATAAGGGTGGGATCCTATCTCTGTTACTAGTGAGCATTGTGCGCTCCTGTGATAAGGCTGGGCTCCTCGTTCTGTTACTAGTGAGCAGTATGCACTCCTGTGATAAGGCTGGGCTCCTCGTTCTGTTACTAGTGAGCAGTGTGTGCTCCTGTGATAAGGCTGGGATCCTCTATGTTACTAGTGAGCAGTGTGTACTCCTGTGATAATGCTGGGATCCTCTCTCTGTTACTAGTGAGCACTGTGCGCTCCTGTGATAAGGCTGGGATCCTGTCTCTGTAACTAGTGAGCAGTTTGTGCTCCTGGGATAAGGGTGGGATCCTATCTCTGTTAATATTGGGCAGTGTGTGCTCCTGTGATAAGGCTGGGATCCTCTCTCTGTTACTAGTGAGCAGTGTATGCTCCTGGGATAAGGGTGGGATCCTATCTCTCTTACTAGTGAGCAGTGTGTGCTCAGGTGATAAGGGTGGTATCCTCTCTCTGTTACTAGTGAGCAGTGTGCACTCCTGGGATAAGGCTGGGATCTTATCTCTGTTACTAGTAGCAGTGTGTACTCCTGTGATATGGCTGGGATCCTATCCCTGTTACTAGTGAGCAGTGTGCACTCCTGGGATAGGGCTGGGATCATCTCTCTGTTACTAGGGAGCAGTGTGCACTCCTGGGATAAGGTTGGGATCTTATCTCTGTTACTAGTAGCAGTGTGTACTCCTGTGATAAAGCTGGGATCCTCTCTCTGTTACTAGTGAGCAGTGTGTGCTCCTGGGATAAGGGTGGGATCCTATCTCTCTCACTAGTGAGCAGTGTGCGCTCAGGTGATAAGGGTGGTATCCTATCTCTGTTACTAGTGGGCAGTGTGTGCTCCTGGGATAAGGCTGGGATCCTCTCTCTGTTACTAGTGAGCAGTGTGCACTCCTGTAATAAGGCTGGCATCCTCTCAGTGTTATTAGTGAGCATGGTGCACTCCTGTGATAAGGCTGGGATCCTCGTTCTGTTACTAGTGAGCAGTGTGCGCTCAGGTGATAAGGCTGGCATTCTCTCTCTGTTACTAGTGAGCAGTGTGCACTCAGGTGATAAAGTTGTGATCCTCTCTCTGTTACTAGTGGGCAGTGTGTGCTCCTGTTATAAGGCTGGGATCCTCTCTCTGTTACTAGTGAGCAGTGTGCGCTCCTGTGATAAAGCTGGGATCCTCTCTCTGTTACTAGTGAGCAGTGCGCACTCAGGTGATAAGGCTGGGATCCTCTCTCTGTTACTAGTGAGCAGTGTGAGCTTCTGTGATAAGGCTAGGATCCTTTCTCTGTTACTAGTGAGCAGTGTGCGCTCCTGTGATAAGGCTGGGATCCTCTCTCTGTTACTAGCGGGCAGTGTGCGCTCTTGGGATAAGGCTGGGCTCCTCTTAATGTTACTAGTAAGCAGTGTGCGCTCCTGGGATAAGGCTGGGATCCTCTCTCTGTTACTAGTGAGCAGTGTGCGTGCAGGTGATAAGACTGGGATCCTCTCTCTGTTACTAGCGAGCAGTGTGCGGTCCTTTGATAAGGCTGGGATCCTCTCTCTGTTACTAGTGAGCAGTGTGTGCTGAGGTGATAAGGCTGACATCCTCTCTCTGTTACTAGTGAGCAGTGTGCGCTCCAGTGATGAGGCTGGGATCCTGTCTCTGTAACTAGTGAGCAGTGTGTGCTCCTGTGATAAGGCTGGCATCCTCTCTCTGTTACTAGGGAGCAGTGTGCATTCAGGTGATAAGGCTGGGATCCTCTCTGTTACTAGTGAGCAGTGTGCACTCCTGTGATAAGGGTGGGATCCTCTCTCTGTTACTAGTGAGCAGTGTGTGCACCTGTGATAAGACTGGGATCCACTCTCTGTTACTTGTGAGCAGTGTGCACTCCTGTGATGAGGCTGGGATCCTCTCTCTGTTACTAGTGAGCAGTGTGCACTCCTGTGATAATGCTGGGATCCTATCTCTGTTACTAGCGAGCAGTGTGTGCACCTGTGATAAGGCTGGGATCCTCTCTCTGTTACTAGCGGGCAGTGTGCGGTCTTTTGATAAGGCTGGGATCTTCTCTCTGTTACTAGTGTGCAGTGTGCGCTGAGGTGATAAGGCTGGCATCCTCTCTCTCTTACTAGTGAACAGTGTGCGCTCCTGTGATAAGGGTGGGATCCTCTCTCTGTTACTAGTGAGCAGTGTGTGCACTTGTGATAAGGCTGGGATCCTCTCTCTATTACTTGTGAGCAGTGTGCACTCCTGTGATGAGGCTGGGATCCTCTCTCTGTTACTAGTGAGCAGTGTGCACTCCTGTGATAATGCTGGGATCCTATCTCTGTTACTAGTGAGCAGTGTGCACTCCTGTGATGAGGCTGGGATCCTCTCTCTGTTACTAGTGAGCAGTGTGCACTCCTGTGATAAGGCTGGGATTCTCTCTCTGTTACTAGGGAGCAGTGTGCATTCCTGGGATAAGGCTGGGATCTTATCTCTGTTACTAGTAGCAGTGTGTACTCCTGTGATAAGGCTGGGATCCTATCCCTGTTACTAGTGAGCAGTGTGCACTCCTGGGATAAGGCTGGTATCCTCTCTCTGTTACTAATGAACAGTGTGCACTCCTGTGATAAGGCTGGGATCCTCTCTCTGTTACTAGTGAGCACTGTCTGCACCTGTGATAAGGCTGGGATCCTCTCTCTGTTACTAGTGGGCAGTGTTCGCTCCTGGGATTAGGCTGGGATCCTATCTCTGTTACTAGTGAGCAGTGTGTGCACCTGTGATAAGGCTGGGATCCTCTCTCTGTTGCTAGTGAGCAGTGTGCACTCAGGTGATGAGGCAGGAATTACATCTTTATAACTAGTGAGCAGTGTGTGCTGAGGTGATAAGGCTGGGGTCCTCTCTCTGTTACTTGTGAGCAGTGTGCACTCATGTGATGAGGCTAGGAGACTCTCTCTGTTACTAGTGAACGGTGTGTGCTCCTGTGATAAGGATGGGATCCTATCTTGGTTACTAGTGAGCAGTGTGCGCTTAGGTGATAAGGCTGGGATCCTCTTTCTGTTACTAGTGAGCAGTGTGCACTCCTGTGATAATGCTGGGATCCTAGCTCTGTTACTAGTGAGCAGTGTGCACTCCTGTGATAATGCTGGGATCCTAGCTCTGTTACTAGTGAGCAGTGTGTGCACCTGTGATAAGGCTGGGATCCTCTCTCTGTGACTTGTGAGCAGTGTACACTCAGGTGATAAGGCTTGGATCCTCTCTCTGTTACTTGTGAGCAGTGTACACTCAGGTGATAAGGCTGGGTTCCTCTCTCTGTTACTTGTGAGCAGTGTACACTCAGGTGATAAGGCTGGGATACTCTCTCAGTTACTTGTGAGCAGTGTGCGCTCCTGTGATAAGGCTGGGATCCTATCTCTGTTACTAGTGAGCAGTGTGCATTCCTGTGATAAGGCTGGGATCCTCTCTCTGTTACTTGTCAGCAGTGTGCGCTCCTGTGATAAGACTGGGTTCCTCTCTCTGTTACTAGTGAGCAGTGTGCACTCCTGTGATGAGGCTGGGATCCTTATCTGTTACATGTGGGCAGTGTGCACTCCTGTGATAAGGCTGGGATCCTCTCTCTGTTACTAGTGAGCAGTGTGCACTCCTGTGATAATGCTGGGATCCTAGCTCTGTTACTAGTGAGCAGTGTGTGCACCTGTGATAAGGCTGGGATCCTCTCTCTCTTACTTGTGAGCAGTGTACACTGAGGTGATAAGGCTGGGATCCTCTCTCTATTACTTGTGAACAGTGTGCACTCCTGTGATAAGGCTGGGATCCTCTCTCTGTTACTAATGAGCAGTGTGCACTCAGGTGATAAGGCTGGGATCCTCTCTCTGTTACTAGTGAGCAATGTGCGCTCCTGTGATAAGGCTGGGATCCTCTCTCTGTTACTAGTGAGCAGTGTGCACTCAGGTGATAAGGCTGGGATGCTCTCTCTGTTACTAGTGAGCAGTGTGTGCTTCTGTGATAAGGCTGGGATCCTATCTCTTTTACTAGTGAGCAGTGTGTGCACCTGTGATGAGGCTGGGATCCTCTCTCTGTTACTAGGGAGCAGTGTGCACTCCTGTGATAATGCTGGGATCCTAACTCTGTTACTAGTGAGCAGTGTGTGCACCTGTGATAAGGCTGGGATCCTCTCTCTCTTACTTGTGAGCAGTGTACACTGAGGTGATAAGGCTGGGATCCTCTCTCTATTACTTGTGAACAGTGTGCACTCCTGTGATAAGGCTGGGATCCTCTCTCTGTTACTAATGAGCAGTGTGCACTCAGGTGATAAGGCTGGGATCCTCTCTCTGTTACTAGTGAGCAATGTGCGCTCCTGTGATAAGGCTGGGATCCTCTCTCTGTTACTAGTGAGCAGTGTGCACTCAGGTGATAAGGCTGGGATGCTCTCTCTGTTACTAGTGAGCAGTGTGCGCCTAGGTGATAAGGCTGGGATCATCTCTCTGTTACTAGTGAGCAGTGTGCACTCCTGTGATAATGCTGGGATCTTAGCTCTGTTACTAGTGAGCAGTGTGCACTCCTGTGATAATGCTGGGATCCTAACTCTGTTACTAGTGAGTAGTGTGTGCACCTGTGATAAGGCTGGGATCCTCTCTCTGTTACTTGTGAGCAGTGTACACTCAGGTGATGAGGCTGGGATCCTCTCTCTGTCACTAGTGGGCAGTGTGTGCTCCTGTGATAAGGCTGGGTTCCTCTCGGTTACTAGTGAGCAGTGTGCACTCCTGTGATAATGCTGGGATCCTAACTCTGTTACTAGTGAGTAGTGTGTGCACCTGTGATAAGGCTGGGATCCTCTCTCTGTTACTTGTGAGCAGTGTACAATCAGGTGATAAGGCTGGGATACTCTCTCTGTTACTTGTGAGCAGTGTGCGCTCCTGTGATAAGGCTGGCATCCTCTCTCTGTCACTAGTGGGCAGTGTGTGCTCCTGTGATAAGGCTGGGTTCCTCTCGGTTACTAGTGAGCAGTGTGCACTCCTGTAATAAGGCTGGCATCCTCTCAGTGTTATTAGTGAGCGGTGTGCACTCCTGTGATAAGGCTGGGATCTGATCTATGTTACTAGTGAGCAGTGTGCGCTCCTGTGATAAGGCTGGGATCCTATCTCTGTTACTAGGGAACAGTGTGCGCTCCTGTGATAAGGCTGGGATCCTCTCTCTGTTACTAGTGAGCAGTGTGCACTCCTGTGATGAGGCTTGGATCCTCTCGCTGTTACTAGTAAGAAGTGAGCAGTGTGCACTCCTGGGATAAGACTGGGATCCTCTCTCTGTTACTACAGAGCAGTGTGCACTCCTGTGATAAGGCTGGCATCCTCTCTCTGTTACTAGTGAGCAGTGTGCACTCCTGGAATAAGGCTGGGATCCTATCTCTGTTACTAGGGAGCAGTGTGTGGTCCTGTGATAAGGCTTGGATCCTATCGATCTTACTAATGAGCAGTGTGCGCTCCTGTGATAAGGCTGGGATCCTATCTCTGTTACTAGGGAGCAGTCTGCGCTTCTGTGATAAGGCTGGGATCCTCTCTCTGTTACTAGTGAGCAGTGTGCACTCCTGTGATGAGGCTGGGATCCTATCTCTGTTACTAGTGAGCAGTGTGCACTCCTGGGGTAAGGCTGGGATCCTCTCTCTGATACTAGGGAGCAGTGTGCACTCCTGTGATAAGGCTGGGATCCTATCTCTGTTACTAGTGAGCAGTGTGTGCACCTGTGATAAGGCTGGCATCCTCTCTCTGTTACTAGTGAGCAGTGTGCACTCCTGTGATAAGGCTGGGATCCTCTCTCTGTTACTTGTGGGCAGTGTGCACTCAGGTGATAAGGCTGTTACTTGTTCCTCTCTCTGTTACTTGTGAGCAGTGTGCACTCCTGGGATAAGGCTGGGATCCTATCTCTGTTACTAGGGAGCAGTGTGCGCTTCTGTGATAAGGCTGGGATCCTCTCTCTGTTACTAGTGAGCAGTGTGCACTCCTGTGATGAGGCTGGGATCCTCTCTCTGTTACTAGTGAGCAGTGTGCACTCCTGGGGTAAGGCTGGGATCCTCTCTCTGTTACTAGGGAGCAGTGTGAACTCCTGTGATAAGGCTGGGATCCTATCTCTGTTACTAGTGAGCAGTGTGTGCACCTGTGATAAGGCTGGCATCCTCTCTCTGTTACTAGTGAGCAGTGTGCACTCCTGGAATAAGGCTGGGATCCTATCTCTGTTACTAGGGAGCAGTGTAAGCTCCTGTGATAAGACTGGGATCCTCTCTCTGTTACTAGTGAGCAGTGTGCACTCCTGGAATAAGGCTGGGATCCTATCTCTGTTACTAGGGAGAAGTGTGCGCTCCTGTGATAAGGCTGGTATCCTCACTCTGTTACTTGTGGGCAGTGTGCACTCCTGTGATAAGGCTGGGATCCTCTCTCTGTTACTAGTGAGCAGTGTTCACTCATGTGATAAGGCTGGGATCCTTTCTCTGTTACTTGTGGGCAGTGTGCACTCAGGTGATAAGGCTGTTACTTGTTCCTCTCTCTGTTACTTGTGGGCAGTGTGCGCTCCTGGGATAAGGCTGGTATCCTCTCTCTGTTACTAATGAACAGTGTGCACTCCTGTGATAAGGCTGGGATCCTCTCTCTGTTACTAGTGAGCAGTGTCTGCACCTGTGATAAGGCTGGGATCCTCTCTCTGTTACTAGTGGGCAGTGTTCGCTCCTGGGATTAGGCTGGGATCCTATCTCTGTTACTAGTGAGCAGTGTGTGCACCTGTGATAAGGCTGGGATCCTCTCTCTGTTGCTAGTGAGCAGTGTGCACTCAGGTGATGAGGCAGGAATTACATCTTTATAACTAGTGAGCAGTGTGTGCTGAGGTGATAAGGCTGGGGTCCTCTCTCTGTTACTTGTGAGCAGTGTGCACTCATGTGATGAGGCTAGGAGACTCTCTCTGTTACTAGTGAACGGTGTGTGCTCCTGTGATAAGGATGGGATCCTATCTTGGTTACTAGTGAGCAGTGTGCGCTTAGGTGATAAGGCTGGGATCCTCTTTCTGTTACTAGTGAGCAGTGTGCACTCCTGTGATAATGCTGGGATCCTAGCTCTGTTACTAGTGAGCAGTGTGCACTCCTGTGATAATGCTGGGATCCTAGCTCTGTTACTAGTGAGCAGTGTGTGCACCTGTGATAAGGCTGGGATCCTCTCTCTGTTACTTGTGAGCAGTGTACACTCAGGTGATAAGGCTTGGATCCTCTCTCTGTTACTTGTGAGCAGTGTACACTCAGGTGATAAGGCTGGGTTCCTCTCTCTGTTACTTGTGAGCAGTGTACACTCAGGTGATAAGGCTGGGATACTCTCTCAGTTACTTGTGAGCAGTGTGCGCTCCTGTGATAAGGCTGGGATCCTATCTCTGTTACTAGTGAGCAGTGTGCATTCCTGTGATAAGGCTGGGATCCTCTCTCTGTTACTTGTCAGCAGTGTGCGCTCCTGTGATAAGACTGGGTTCCTCTCTCTGTTACTAGTGAGCAGTGTGCACTCCTGTGATAAGGCTGGGATCCTTATCTGTTACTTGTGAGCAGTGTGCACTCCTGTGATAATGCTGGGATCCTCTCTCTGTTACTAGTGAGCAGTGTGCACTCCTGTGATAATGCTGGGATCCTAGCTCTGTTACTAGTGAGCAGTGTGTGCACCTGTGATAAGGCTGGGATCCTCTCTCTCTTACTTGTGAGCAGTGTACACTGAGGTGATAAGGCTGGGATCCTCTCTCTATTACTTGTGAACAGTGTGCACTCCTGTGATAAGGCTGGGATCCTCTCTCTGTTACTAATGAGCAGTGTGCACTCAGGTGATAAGGCTGGGATCCTCTCTCTGTTACTAGTGAGCAATGTGCGCTCCTGTGATAAGGCTGGGATCCTCTCTCTGTTACTAGTGAGCAGTGTGCACTCAGGTGATAAGGCTGGGATGCTCTCTCTGTTACTAGTGAGCAGTGTGTGCTTCTGTGATAAGGCTGGGATCCTATCTCTGTTACTAGTGAGCAGTGTGTGCACCTGTGATGAGGCTGGGATCCTCTCTCTGTTACTAGGGAGCAGTGTGCACTCCTCCTGGTATAAGGCTGTGATCTTATCTCTGTTACTAGTAGCAGTGTGTACTCCTGTGATAAGGCTGGGATCCTATCCCTGTTACTCGTGAGCAGTGTGCACTCCTGTGATAAGGCTGGGATCCTCTCTCTGTTACTAATGAGCAGTGTGCACTCAGGTGATAAGGCTGGGATCCTCTCTCTGTTACTAGTGAGCAATGTGCGCTCCTGTGATAAGGCTGGGATCCTCTCTCTGTTACTAGTGAGCAGTGTGCACTCAGGTGATAAGGCTGGGATGCTCTCTCTGTTACTAGTGAGCAGTGTGTGCTTCTGTGATAAGGCTGGGATCCTATCTCTGTTACTAGTGAGCAGTGTGTGCACCTGTGATGAGGCTGGGATCCTCTCTCTGTTACTTGTGAGCAGTGTGCACTCAGGTGATAAAACTGGGATCCTCTCTCTGTTACTTGTGAGCAGTGTGTGCTCCTGCGATAAGGCTGGGATCCTCTCTCTGTTACTAGCGAGCAGTGAGTGCACCCGTGATAAGGCTGGGATCCTCTCTCTGTTACTAGCGGGCAGTGTGCGGTCTTTTGATAAGGCTGGGATCCTCTATCTGTTACTAGTGTGCAGTGTGCGCTGAGGTGATAAGGCTGGCATCCTCTCTCTCTTACTAGTGAACAGTGTGCGCTCCTGTGATAAGGGTGGGATCCTCTCTCTGTTACTTGTGAGCAGTGTGCACTCCTGTGATGAGGCTGGGATCCTCTCTCTGTTACTAGTGAGCAGTGTGCACTCCTGTGATAATTCTGGGATCCTCTCTCTGTTACTGGTGAGCAGTGTGCGCTCCTGGGATAAGGCTGGGATCCTCGTTCTGTTACTAGTAAGCAGCGTGTGCTCCTGTGATAAGCGTGGGATCCTATCTATGTTACTAGTGAGCACTGTGTAGTCCTGTGATAAGGCTGGGATCCATCTCTGTTACGAGTGAGCAGTGTGCACTCAGGTGATAAGGCTGGGATCCTCTCTCTGTTACTAGTGAGCAGTGTGCGCTCCTGGGATAAGGCTGGGCTCCTCTTAATGTTACTAGTAAGCAGGGTGCGCTACTGGGATAAGGCTGGGATCCTCTCTCTGTTACTAGTGAGCAGTGTGCGCGCAGGTGATAAGGCTGGGATCCTCTCTCTGTATCAAGCGGGCAGTGTACGGTCCTTTGATAAGGCTGGGATCCTCTCTCTGTTACTAGTGAGCAATGTGCGCTGAGGTGATAAGGCTGATATCCTCTCTCTGTTACTAGTGAGCAGTGTGTGCTCCTGTGATAAGGCTGGCATCCTCTCTCTGTTACTAGGGAGCAGTGTGCATTCAGGTGATAAGGCTGGGATCCTCTCTGTTACTAGTGAGCAGTGTGCACTCCTGTGATAAGGGTGGGATCCTCTCTCTGTTACTAGTGAGCAGTGTGTGCACCTGTGATAAGGCTGGGATCCTCTCTCTGTTACTTGTGAGCAGTGTGCACTCCTGTGATGAGGCTGGGATCCTCTCTCTGTTAATAGTGAGCAGTGTGCACTCCTGTGATAATGCTGGGATCCTATCTCTGTTACTAGCGAGCAGTGAGTGCACCCGTGATAAGGCTGGGATCCTCTCTCTGTTACTAGCGGGCAGTGTGCGGTCTTTTGATAAGGCTGGGATCCTCTATCTGTTACTAGTGTGCAGTGTGCGCTGAGGTGATAAGGCTGGCATCCTCTCTCTCTTACTAGTGAACAGTGTGCGCTCCTGTGATAAGGGTGGGATCCTCTCTCTGTTACTTGTGAGCAGTGTGCACTCCTGTGATGAGGCTGGGATCCTCTCTCTGTTACTAGTGAGCAGTGTGCACTCCTGTGATAATTCTGGGATCCTCTCTCTGTTACTGGTGAGCAGCGTGCACTCCTGTGATAAGGCTGGGATCCTCTCTCTGTTACTAGGGAGCAGTGTGCATTCCTGGGATAAGGCTGGGATCTTATCTCTGTTACTAGTAGCAGTGTGTACTCCTGTGATAAGGCTGGGATCCTATCCCTGTTACTAGTGAGCAGTGTGCACTCCTGGGATAAGGCTGGGATCATCTCTCTGTTACTAGGGAGCAGTGTGCACTCCTGGGATAAGGCTGGGATCTTATCTCTGTTACTAATAGCAGTGTGTACTCCTGTGATAAAGCTGGGATCCTATCCCTGTTACTAGTGAGCAGTGTGCACTCCTGGGATAAGGCTGGGATCCTCTCTCTGTTACTAGTGAGCAGTGTGCACTGTTGGGATAAGGGTGGGATCCTATCTCTGTTACTAGTGAGCATTGTGCGCTCCTGTGATAAGGCTGGGCTCCTCGTTCTGTTACTAGTGAGCAGTATGCACTCCTGTGATAAGGCTGGGCTCCTCGTTCTGTTACTAGTGAGCAGTGTGTGCTCCTGTGATAAGGCTGGGATCCTCTATGTTACTAGTGAGCAGTGTGTACTCCTGTGATAATGCTGGGATCCTCTCTCTGTTACTAGTGAGCACTGTGCGCTCCTGTGATAAGGCTGGGATCCTGTCTCTGTAACTAGTGAGCAGTTTGTGCTCCTGGGATAAGGGTGGGATCCTATCTCTGTTAATATTGGGCAGTGTGTGCTCCTGTGATAAGGCTGGGATCCTCTCTCTGTTACTAGTGAGCAGTGTATGCTCCTGGGATAAGGGTGGGATCCTATCTCTCTTACTAGTGAGCAGTGTGTGCTCAGGTGATAAGGGTGGTATCCTCTCTCTGTTACTAGTGAGCAGTGTGCACTCCTGGGATAAGGCTGGGATCTTATCTCTGTTACTAGTAGCAGTGTGTACTCCTGTGATATGGCTGGGATCCTATCCCTGTTACTAGTGAGCAGTGTGCACTCCTGGGATAGGGCTGGGATCATCTCTCTGTTACTAGGGAGCAGTGTGCACTCCTGGGATAAGGTTGGGATCTTATCTCTGTTACTAGTAGCAGTGTGTACTCCTGTGATAAAGCTGGGATCCTATCCCTGTAACTAGTGAGCAGTGTGCACTCCTGGGATAAGGATGGGATCCTCTCTCTGTTACTAGTGAGCAGTGTGCACTCGTGGGATAAGGGTGGGATCCTATCTCTGTTACTAGTGAGCATTGTACGCTCCTGTGATAAGGCTGGGCTCCTCGTTCTGTTACTAGTGAGCAGTGTGCACTCCTGTGATAAGCCTGGGATCCTCGTTCTGTTACTAGTGAGCAGTGTGCGCTCCTGTGATAAGGCTTGGCTCCTCGTTCTGTTACTAGTGAGCAGTGTGTGCTCCTGTGATAAGGCTGGGATCCTCTCTGTTACTAGTGAGCAGTGTGCACTCCTGTGATAATTCTGGGATCCTCTCTCTGTTACTAGTGAGCAGTGTGCACTCCTGTGATAAGGCTGGGATCCTGTCTCTGTAACTAGTGAGCAGTGTGTGCTCTTGGGATAAGGGTGGGATCCTATATCTGTTAATATTGGGCAGTGTGTGCTCCTGTGATAAGGCTGGGATCCTCTCTCTGTTACTAGTGAGCAGTGTGTGCTCCTGGGATAAGGGTGGGATCCTATCTCTCTTACTAGTGAGCAGTGTGCGCTCAGGTGATAAGGGTGGTATCCTATCTCTGTTACTAGTGGGCAGTGTGTGCTCCTGGGATAAGGCTGGGATCCTCTCTCTGTTACTAGTGAGCAGTGTGCACTCCTGTAATAAGGCTGGCATCCTCTCAGTGTTATTAGTGAGCATGGTGCACTCCTGTGATAAGGCTGGGATCCTCGTTCTGTTACTAGTGAGCAGTGTGCGCTCAGGTGATAAGGCTGGCATTCTCTCTCTGTTACTAGTGAGCAGTGTGCACTCAGGTGATAAAGTTGTGATCCTCTCTCTGTTACTAGTGGGCAGTGTGTGCTCCTGTTATAAGGCTGGGATCCTCTCTCTGTTACTAGTGAGCAGTATGCGCTCCTGTGATAAAGCTGGGATCCTCTCTCTGTTACTAGTGAGCAGTGCACACTCAGGTGATAAGGCTGGGATCCTCTCTCTGTTACTAGTGAGAAGTGTGAGCTTCTGTGATAAGGCTACGATCCTTTCTCTGTTACTAGTGAGCAGTGTGCGCTCCTGTGATAAGGCTGGGATCCTCTCTCTGTTACTAGCGGGCAGTGTGCGCTCTTGGGATAAGGCTGGGCTCCTCTTAATGTTACTAGTAAGCAGTGTGCGCTCCTGGGATAAGGCTGGGATCCTCTCTCTGTTACTAGTGAGCAGTGTGCGTGCAGGTGATAAGGCTGGGATCCTCTCTCTGTTACTAGCGAGCAGTGTGCGGTCCTTTGATAAGGCTGGGATCCTCTCTCTGTTACTAGTGAGCAGTGTGTGCTGAGGTGATAAGGCTGACATCCTCTCTCTGTTACTAGTGAGCAGTGTGCGCTCCAGTGATGAGGCTGGGATCCTGTCTCTGTAACTAGTGAGCAGTGTGTGCTCCTGTGATAAGGCTGGCATCCTCTCTCTGTTACTAGGGAGCAGTGTGCATTCAGGTGATAAGGCTGGGATCCTCTCTGTTACTAGTGAGCAGTGTGCACTCCTGTGATAAGGGTGGGATCCTCTCTCTGTTACTAGTGAGCAGTGTGTGCACCTGTGATAAGACTGGGATCCACTCTCTGTTACTTGTGAGCAGTGTGCACTCCTGTGATGAGGCTGGGATCCTCTCTCTGTTACTAGTGAGCAGTCTGCACTCCTGTGATAATGCTGGGATCCTATCTCTGTTACTAGCGAGCAGTGTGTGCACCTGTGATAAGGCTGGGATCCTCTCTCTGTTACTAGCGGGCAGTGTGCGGTCTTTTGATAAGGCTGGGATCCTCTCTCTGTTACTAGTGTGCAGTGTGCGCTGAGGTGATAAGGCTGGCATCCTCTCTCTCTTACTAGTGAACAGTGTGCGCTCCTGTGATAAGGGTGGGATCCTCTCTCTGTTACTAGTGAGCAGTGTGTGCACTTGTGATAAGGCTGGGATCCTCTCTCTATTACTTGTGAGCAGTGTGCACTCCTGTGATAATGCTGGGATCCTATCTCTGTTACTAGTGAGCAGTGTGCACTCCTGTGATGAGGCTGAGATCCTCTCTCTGTTACTAGTGAGCAGTGTGCACTCCTGTGATAAGGCTGGGATCCTCTCTCTGTTACTAGGGAGCAGTGTGCATTCCTGGGATAAGGCTGGGATCTTATCTCTGTTACTAGTAGCAGTGTGTACTCCTGTGATAAGGCTGGGATCCTATCCCTGTTACTAGTGAGCAGTGTGCACTCCTGGGATAAGGCTGGGATCATCTCTCTGTTACTAGGGAGCAGTGTGCACTCCTGGGATAAGGCTGGGATCTTATCTCTGTTACTAATAGCAGTGTGTACTCCTGTGATAAAGCTGGGATCCTATCCCTGTTACTAGTGAGCAGTGTGCACTCCTGGGATAATGCTGGGATCCTCTCTCTGTTACTAGTGAGCAGTGTGCACTGTTGGGATAAGGGTGGGATCCTATCTCTGTTACTAGTGAGCATTGTGCGCTCCTGTGATAAGGCTGGGCTCCTCGTTCTGTTACTAGTGAGCAGTATGCACTCCTGTGATAAGGCTGGGCTCCTCGTTCTGTTACTAGTGAGCAGTGTGTGCTCCTGTGATAAGGCTGGGATCCTCTATGTTACTAGTGAGCAGTGTGTACTCCTGTGATAATGCTGGGATCCTCTCTCTGTTACTAGTGAGCACTGTGCGCTCCTGTGATAAGGCTGGGATCCTGTCTCTGTAACTAGTGAGCAGTGTGTGCTCCTGGGATAAGGGTGGGATCCTATCTCTGTTAATATTGGGCAGTGTGTGCTCCTGTGATAAGGCTGGGATCCTCTCTCTGTTACTAGTGAGCAGTGTGTGCTCCTGGGATAAGGGTGCGATCCTATCTCTCTTACTAGTGAGCAGTGTGCGCTCAGGTGATAAGGGTGGTATCCTCTCTCTGTTACTAGTGAGCAGTGTGCACTCCTGGGATAAGGCTGGGATCTTATCTCTGTTACTAGTAGCAGTGTGTACTCCTGTGATAAGGCTGGGATCCTATCCCTGTTACTAGTGAGCAGTGTGCACTCCTGGGATAAGGCTGGGATCATCTCTCTGTTACTAGGGAGCAGTGTGCACTCCTGGGATAAGGTTGGGATCTTATCTCTGTTACTAGTAGCAGTGTGTACTCCTGTGATAAAGCTGGGATCCTATCCCTGTAACTAGTGAGCAGTGTGCACTCCTGGGATAAGGATGGGATCCTCTCTCTGTTACTAGTGAGCAGTGTGCACTTGTGGGATAAGGGTGGGATCCTATCTCTGTTACTAGTGCGCATTGTACGCTCCTGTGATAAGGCTGGGCTCCTCGTTCTGTTACTAGTGAGCAGTGTGCACTCCTGGGATAAGGCTGGGATCATCTCTCTGTTACTAGGGAGCAGTGTGCACTCCTGTGATGAGGCTGGGATCCTCTCTCTGTTACTAGTGAGCAGTGTGCACTCCTGTGATAATGCTGGGATCCTATCTCTGTTACTAGTGAGCAGTGTGCACTCCTGTGATGAGGCTGGGATCCTCTCTCTGTTACTAGTGAGCAGTGTGCACTCCTGTGATAAGGCTGGGATCCTCTCTCTGTTACTAGGGAGCAGTGTGCATTCCCGGGATAAGGCTGGGATCTTATCTCTGTTACTAGTAGCAGTGTGTACTCCTGTGATAAGGCTGGGATCCTATCCCTGTTACTAGTGAGCAGTGTGCACTCCTGGGATAAGGCTGGGATCATCTCTCTGTTACTAGGGAGCAGTGTGCACTCCTGGGATAAGGCTGGGATCTTATCTCTGTTACTAATAGCAGTGTGTACTCCTGTGATAAAGCTGGGATCCTATCCCTGTTACTAGTGAGCAGTGTGCACTCCTGGGATAAGGCTGGGATCCTCTCTCTGTTACTAGTGAGCAGTGTGCACTGTTGGGATAAGGGTGGGATCCTATCTCTGTTACTAGTGAGCATTGTGCGCTCCTGTGATAAGGCTGGGCTCCTCGTTCTGTTACTAGTGAGCAGTATGCACTCCTGTGATAAGGCTGGGCTCCTCGTTCTGTTACTAGTGAGCAGTGTGTGCTCCTGTGATAAGGCTGGGATCCTCTATGTTACTAGTGAGCAGTGTGTACTCCTGTGATAATGCTGGGATCCTCTCTCTGTTACTAGTGAGCACTGTGCGCTCCTGTGATAAGGCTGGGATCCTGTCTCTGTAACTAGTGAGCAGTGTGTGCTCCTGGAATAAGGGTGGGATCCTATCTCTGTTAATATTGGGCAGTGTGTGCTCCTGTGATAAGGCTGGGATCCTCTCTCTGTTACTAGTGAGCAGTGTGTGCTCCTGGGATAAGGGTGGGATCCTATCTCTCTTACTAGTGAGCAGTGTGCGCTCAGGTGATAAGGGTGGTATCCTCTCTCTGTTACTAGTGAGCAGTGTGCACTCCTGGGATAAGGCTGGGATCTTATCTCTGTTACTAGTAGCAGTGTGTACTCCTGTGATAAGGCTGGGATCCTATCCCTGTTACTAGTGAGCAGTGTGCACTCCTGGGATAAGGCTGGGATCATCTCTCTGTTACTAGGGAGCAGTGTGCACTCCTAGGATAAGGTTGGGATCTTATCTCTGTTACTAGTAGCAGTGTGTACTCCTGTGATAAAGCTGGGATCCTATCCCTGTAACTAGTGAGCAGTGTGCACTCCTGGGATAAGGATGGGATCCTCTCTTTGTTACTAGTGAGCAGTGTGCACTCGTGGGATAAGGGTGGGATCCTATCTCTGTTACTAGTGAGCATTGTACGCTCCTGTGATAAGGCTGGGCTCCTCGTTCTGTTACTAGTGAGCATTGTGCACTCCTGTGATAAGCCTGGGATCCTCGTTCTGTTACTAGAGAGCAGTGTGCGCTCCTGTGATAAGGCTTGGCTCCTCGTTCTGTTACTAGTGAGCAGTGTGTGCTCCTGTGATAAGGCTGGGATCCTCTCTGTTACTAGTGAGCAGTGTGCACTCCTGTGATAATTCTGGGATCCTCTCTCTGTTACTAGTGAGCAGTGTGCACTCCTGTGATAAGGCTGGGATCCTGTCTCTGTAACTAGTGAGCAGTGTGTGCTCTTGGGATAAGGGTGGGATCCTATATCTGTTAATATTGGGCAGTGTGTGCTCCTGTGATAAGGCTGGGATCCTATCTCTGTTACTAGTGAGCAGTGTGTGCTCCTGGGATAAGGGTGGGATCCTATCTCTCTTACTAGTGAGCAGTGTGCGCTCAGGTGATAAGGGTGGTATCCTATCTCTGTTACTAGTGAGCAGTGTGTGCTCCTGGGATAAGGCTGGGATCCTATCTCTCTTACTAGTGAGCAGTGTGCGCTCAGGTGATAAGGGTGGTATCCTCTCTCTGTTACTAGTGAGCAGTGTGCACTCCTGGGATAAGGCTGGGATCATATCTCTGTTACTAGTAGCAGTGTGTACTCCTGTGATAAGGCTGGGATCCTATCCCTGTTACTAGTGAGCAGTGTGCACTCCTGGGATAAGGCTGGGATCATCTCTCTGTTACTAGGGAGCAGTGTGCACTCCTGGGATAAGGTTGGGATCTTATCTCTGTTACTAGTAGCAGTGTGTACTCCTGTGATAAAGCTGGGATCCTATCCCTGTAACTAGTGAGCAGTGTGCACTCCTGGGATAAGGATGGGATCCTCTCTCTGTTACTAGTGAGCAGTGTGCACTCGTGGGATAAGGGTGGGATCCTATCTCTGTTACTAGTGAGCATTGTACGCTCCTGTGATAAGGCTGGGCTCCTCGTTCTGTTACTAGTGAGCAGTGTGCACTCCTGTGATAAGCCTGGGATCCTCGTTCTGTTACTAGTGAGCAGTGTGCGCTCCTGTGATAAGGCTTGGCTCCTCGTTCTGTTACTAGTGAGCAGTGTGTGCTCCTGTGATAAGGCTGGGATCCTCTCTGTTACTAGTGAGCAGTGTGCACTCCTGTGATAATTCTGGGATCCTCTCTCTGTTACTAGTGAGCAGTGTGCACTCCTGTGATAAGGCTGGGATCCTGTCTCTGTAACTAGTGAGCAGTGTGTGCTCTTGGGATAAGGGTGGGATCCTATATCTGTTAATATTGGGCAGTGTGTGCTCCTGTGATAAGGCTGGGATCCTCTCTCTGTTACTAGTGAGCAGTGTGTGCTCCTGGGATAAGGGTGGGATCCTATCTCTCTTACTAGTGAGCAGTGTGCGCTCAGGTGATAAGGGTGGTATCCTATCTCTGTTACTAGTGGGCAGTGTGTGCTCCTGGGATAAGGCTGGGATCCTCTCTCTGTTACTAGTGAGCAGTGTGCACTCCTGTAATAAGGCTGGCATCCTCTCAGTGTTATTAGTGAGCAGTGTGTGCTTCTGTGATAAGGCTGGGATCCTCTCTCTGTTACTAGTGAGCAGTGTGCACTCAGGTGATAAGGCTGGGATGCTCTCTCTGTTACTAGTGAGCAGTGTGTGCTTCTGTGATAAGGCTGGGATCCTATCTCTGTTACTAGTGAGCAGTGTGTGCACCTGTGATGAGGCTGGGATCCTCTCTCTGTTACTAGGGAGCAGTGTGCACTCCTCCTGGTATAAGGCTGTGATCTTATCTCTGTTACTAGTAGCAGTGTGTACTCCTGTGATAAGGCTGGGATCCTATCCCTGTTACTCGTGAGCAGTGTGCACTCCTGTGATAAGGCTGGGATCCTCTCTCTGTTACTAATGAGCAGTGTGCACTCAGGTGATAAGGCTGGGATCCTCTCTCTGTTACTAGTGAGCAATGTGCGCTCCTGTGATAAGGCTGGGATCCTCTCTCTGTTACTAGTGAGCAGTGTGCACTCAGGTGATAAGGCTGGGATGCTCTCTCTGTTACTAGTGAGCAGTGTGTGCTTCTGTGATAAGGCTGGGATCCTATCTCTGTTACTAGTGAGCAGTGTGTGCACCTGTGATGAGGCTGGGATCCTCTCTCTGTTACTTGTGAGCAGTGTGCACTCAGGTGATAAAACTGGGATCCTCTCTCTGTTACTTGTGAGCAGTGTGTGCTCCTGCGATAAGGCTGGGATCCTCTCTCTGTTACTAGCGAGCAGTGAGTGCACCCGTGATAAGGCTGGGATCCTCTCTCTGTTACTAGCGGGCAGTGTGCGGTCTTTTGATAAGGCTGGGATCCTCTATCTGTTACTAGTGTGCAGTGTGCGCTGAGGTGATAAGGCTGGCATCCTCTCTCTCTTACTAGTGAACAGTGTGCGCTCCTGTGATAAGGGTGGGATCCTCTCTCTGTTACTTGTGAGCAGTGTGCACTCCTGTGATGAGGCTGGGATCCTCTCTCTGTTACTAGTGAGCAGTGTGCACTCCTGTGATAATTCTGGGATCCTCTCTCTGTTACTGGTGAGCAGTGTGCGCTCCTGGGATAAGGCTGGGATCCTCGTTCTGTTACTAGTAAGCAGCGTGTGCTCCTGTGATAAGCGTGGGATCCTATCTATGTTACTAGTGAGCACTGTGTAGTCCTGTGATAAGGCTGGGATCCATCTCTGTTACGAGTGAGCAGTGTGCACTCAGGTGATAAGGCTGGGATCCTCTCTCTGTTACTAGTGAGCAGTGTGCGCTCCTGGGATAAGGCTGGGCTCCTCTTAATGTTACTAGTAAGCAGGGTGCGCTACTGGGATAAGGCTGGGATCCTCTCTCTGTTACTAGTGAGCAGTGTGCGCGCAGGTGATAAGGCTGGGATCCTCTCTCTGTATCAAGCGGGCAGTGTACGGTCCTTTGATAAGGATGGGATCCTCTCTCTGTTACTAGTGAGCAATGTGCGCTGAGGTGATAAGGCTGATATCCTCTCTCTGTTACTAGTGAGCAGTGTGTGCTCCTGTGATAAGGCTGGCATCCTCTCTCTGTTACTAGGGAGCAGTGTGCATTCAGGTGATAAGGCTGGGATCCTCTCTGTTACTAGTGAGCAGTGTGCACTCCTGTGATAAGGGTGGGATCCTCTCTCTGTTACTAGTGAGCAGTGTGTGCACCTGTGATAAGGCTGGGATCCTCTCTCTGTTACTTGTGAGCAGTGTGCACTCCTGTGATGAGGCTGGGATCCTCTCTCTGTTAATAGTGAGCAGTGTGCACTCCTGTGATAATGCTGGGATCCTATCTCTGTTACTAGCGAGCAGTGAGTGCACCCGTGATAAGGCTGGGATCCTCTCTCTGTTACTAGCGGGCAGTGTGCGGTCTTTTGATAAGGCTGGGATCCTCTATCTGTTACTAGTGTGCAGTGTGCGCTGAGGTGATAAGGCTGGCATCCTCTCTCTCTTACTAGTGAACAGTGTGCGCTCCTGTGATAAGGGTGGGATCCTCTCTCTGTTACTTGTGAGCAGTGTGCACTCCTGTGATGAGGCTGGGATCCTCTCTCTGTTACTAGTGAGCAGTGTGCACTCCTGTGATAATTCTGGGATCCTCTCTCTGTTACTGGTGAGCAGCGTGCACTCCTGTGATAAGGCTGGGATCCTCTCTCTGTTACTAGGGAGCAGTGTGCATTCCTGGGATAAGGCTGGGATCTTATCTCTGTTACTAGTAGCAGTGTGTACTCCTGTGATAAGGCTGGGATCCTATCCCTGTTACTAGTGAGCAGTGTGCACTCCTGGGATAAGGCTGGGATCATCTCTCTGTTACTAGGGAGCAGTGTGCACTCCTGGGATAAGGCTGGGATCTTATCTCTGTTACTAATAGCAGTGTGTACTCCTGTGATAAAGCTGGGATCCTATCCCTGTTACTAGTGAGCAGTGTGCACTCCTGGGATAAGGCTGGGATCCTCTCTCTGTTACTAGTGAGCAGTGTGCACTGTTGGGATAAGGGTGGGATCCTATCTCTGTTACTAGTGAGCATTGTGCGCTCCTGTGATAAGGCTGGGCTCCTCGTTCTGTTACTAGTGAGCAGTATGCACTCCTGTGATAAGGCTGGGCTCCTCGTTCTGTTACTAGTGAGCAGTGTGTGCTCCTGTGATAAGGCTGGGATCCTCTATGTTACTAGTGAGCAGTGTGTACTCCTGTGATAATGCTGGGATCCTCTCTCTGTTACTAGTGAGCACTGTGCGCTCCTGTGATAAGGCTGGGATCCTGTCTCTGTAACTAGTGAGCAGTTTGTGCTCCTGGGATAAGGGTGGGATCCTATCTCTGTTAATATTGGGCAGTGTGTGCTCCTGTGATAAGGCTGGGATCCTCTCTCTGTTACTAGTGAGCAGTGTATGCTCCTGGGATAAGGGTGGGATCCTATCTCTCTTACTAGTGAGCAGTGTGTGCTCAGGTGATAAGGGTGGTATCCTCTCTCTGTTACTAGTGAGCAGTGTGCACTCCTGGGATAAGGCTGGGATCTTATCTCTGTTACTAGTAGCAGTGTGTACTCCTGT
Source organism: Ambystoma mexicanum (assembly GCF_040938575.1). NCBI lineage: Eukaryota > Metazoa > Chordata > Amphibia > Caudata > Ambystomatidae > Ambystoma > Ambystoma mexicanum. The sequence continues at coordinate 1,680,317,717 of NC_090937.1, forward strand.
GATATGGCTGGGATCCTATCCCTGTTACTAGTGAGCAGTGTGCACTCCTGGGATAGGGCTGGGATCATCTCTCTGTTACTAGGGAGCAGTGTGCACTCCTGGGATAAGGTTGGGATCTTATCTCTGTTACTAGTAGCAGTGTGTACTCCTGTGATAAAGCTGGGATCCTATCCCTGTAACTAGTGAGCAGTGTGCACTCCTGGGATAAGGATGGGATCCTCTCTCTGTTACTAGTGAGCAGTGTGCACTCGTGGGATAAGGGTGGGATCCTATCTCTGTTACTAGTGAGCATTGTACGCTCCTGTGATAAGGCTGGGCTCCTCGTTCTGTTACTAGTGAGCAGTGTGCACTCCTGTGATAAGCCTGGGATCCTCGTTCTGTTACTAGTGAGCAGTGTGTGCTCCTGTGATAAGGCTGGGATCCTCTCTGTTACTAGTGAGCAGTGTGCACTCCTGTGATAATTCTGGGATCCTCTCTCTGTTACTAGTGAGCAGTGTGCACTCCTGTGATAAGGCTGGGATCCTGTCTCTGTAACTAGTGAGCAGTGTGTGCTCTTGGGATAAGGGTGGGATCCTATATCTGTTAATATTGGGCAGTGTGTGCTCCTGTGATAAGGCTGGGATCCTCTCTCTGTTACTAGTGAGCAGTGTGTGCTCCTGGGATAAGGGTGGGATCCTATCTCTCTTACTAGTGAGCAGTGTGCGCTCAGGTGATAAGGGTGGTATCCTATCTCTGTTACTAGTGGGCAGTGTGTGCTCCTGGGATAAGGCTGGGATCCTCTCTCTGTTACTAGTGAGCAGTGTGCACTCCTGTAATAAGGCTGGCATCCTCTCAGTGTTATTAGTGAGCATGGTGCACTCCTGTGATAAGGCTGGGATCCTCGTTCTGTTACTAGTGAGCAGTGTGCGCTCAGGTGATAAGGCTGGCATTCTCTCTCTGTTACTAGTGAGCAGTGTGCACTCAGGTGATAAAGTTGTGATCCTCTCTCTGTTACTAGTGGGCAGTGTGTGCTCCTGTTATAAGGCTGGGATCCTCTCTCTGTTACTAGTGAGCAGTATGCGCTCCTGTGATAAAGCTGGGATCCTCTCTCTGTTACTAGTGAGCAGTGCACACTCAGGTGATAAGGCTGGGATCCTCTCTCTGTTACTAGTGAGAAGTGTGAGCTTCTGTGATAAGGCTACGATCCTTTCTCTGTTACTAGTGAGCAGTGTGCGCTCCTGTGATAAGGCTGGGATCCTCTCTCTGTTACTAGCGGGCAGTGTGCGCTCTTGGGATAAGGCTGGGCTCCTCTTAATGTTACTAGTAAGCAGTGTGCGCTCCTGGGATAAGGCTGGGATCCTCTCTCTGTTACTAGTGAGCAGTGTGCGTGCAGGTGATAAGGCTGGGATCCTCTCTCTGTTACTAGCGAGCAGTGTGCGGTCCTTTGATAAGGCTGGGATCCTCTCTCTGTTACTAGTGAGCAGTGTGTGCTGAGGTGATAAGGCTGACATCCTCTCTCTGTTACTAGTGAGCAGTGTGCGCTCCAGTGATGAGGCTGGGATCCTGTCTCTGTAACTAGTGAGCAGTGTGTGCTCCTGTGATAAGGCTGGCATCCTCTCTCTGTTACTAGGGAGCAGTGTGCATTCAGGTGATAAGGCTGGGATCCTCTCTGTTACTAGTGAGCAGTGTGCACTCCTGTGATAAGGGTGGGATCCTCTCTCTGTTACTAGTGAGCAGTGTGTGCACCTGTGATAAGACTGGGATCCACTCTCTGTTACTTGTGAGCAGTGTGCACTCCTGTGATGAGGCTGGGATCCTCTCTCTGTTACTAGTGAGCAGTCTGCACTCCTGTGATAATGCTGGGATCCTATCTCTGTTACTAGCGAGCAGTGTGTGCACCTGTGATAAGGCTGGGATCCTCTCTCTGTTACTAGCGGGCAGTGTGCGGTCTTTTGATAAGGCTGGGATCCTCTCTCTGTTACTAGTGTGCAGTGTGCGCTGAGGTGATAAGGCTGGCATCCTCTCTCTCTTACTAGTGAACAGTGTGCGCTCCTGTGATAAGGGTGGGATCCTCTCTCTGTTACTAGTGAGCAGTGTGTGCACTTGTGATAAGGCTGGGATCCTCTCTCTATTACTTGTGAGCAGTGTGCACTCCTGTGATAATGCTGGGATCCTATCTCTGTTACTAGTGAGCAGTGTGCACTCCTGTGATGAGGCTGAGATCCTCTCTCTGTTACTAGTGAGCAGTGTGCACTCCTGTGATAAGGCTGGGATCCTCTCTCTGTTACTAGGGAGCAGTGTGCATTCCTGGGATAAGGCTGGGATCTTATCTCTGTTACTAGTAGCAGTGTGTACTCCTGTGATAAGGCTGGGATCCTATCCCTGTTACTAGTGAGCAGTGTGCACTCCTGGGATAAGGCTGGGATCATCTCTCTGTTACTAGGGAGCAGTGTGCACTCCTGGGATAAGGCTGGGATCTTATCTCTGTTACTAATAGCAGTGTGTACTCCTGTGATAAAGCTGGGATCCTATCCCTGTTACTAGTGAGCAGTGTGCACTCCTGGGATAATGCTGGGATCCTCTCTCTGTTACTAGTGAGCAGTGTGCACTGTTGGGATAAGGGTGGGATCCTATCTCTGTTACTAGTGAGCATTGTGCGCTCCTGTGATAAGGCTGGGCTCCTCGTTCTGTTACTAGTGAGCAGTATGCACTCCTGTGATAAGGCTGGGCTCCTCGTTCTGTTACTAGTGAGCAGTGTGTGCTCCTGTGATAAGGCTGGGATCCTCTATGTTACTAGTGAGCAGTGTGTACTCCTGTGATAATGCTGGGATCCTCTCTCTGTTACTAGTGAGCACTGTGCGCTCCTGTGATAAGGCTGGGATCCTGTCTCTGTAACTAGTGAGCAGTGTGTGCTCCTGGGATAAGGGTGGGATCCTATCTCTGTTAATATTGGGCAGTGTGTGCTCCTGTGATAAGGCTGGGATCCTCTCTCTGTTACTAGTGAGCAGTGTGTGCTCCTGGGATAAGGGTGCGATCCTATCTCTCTTACTAGTGAGCAGTGTGCGCTCAGGTGATAAGGGTGGTATCCTCTCTCTGTTACTAGTGAGCAGTGTGCACTCCTGGGATAAGGCTGGGATCTTATCTCTGTTACTAGTAGCAGTGTGTACTCCTGTGATAAGGCTGGGATCCTATCCCTGTTACTAGTGAGCAGTGTGCACTCCTGGGATAAGGCTGGGATCATCTCTCTGTTACTAGGGAGCAGTGTGCACTCCTGGGATAAGGTTGGGATCTTATCTCTGTTACTAGTAGCAGTGTGTACTCCTGTGATAAAGCTGGGATCCTATCCCTGTAACTAGTGAGCAGTGTGCACTCCTGGGATAAGGATGGGATCCTCTCTCTGTTACTAGTGAGCAGTGTGCACTTGTGGGATAAGGGTGGGATCCTATCTCTGTTACTAGTGCGCATTGTACGCTCCTGTGATAAGGCTGGGCTCCTCGTTCTGTTACTAGTGAGCAGTGTGCACTCCTGTGATGAGGCTGGGATCCTCTCTCTGTTACTAGTGAGCAGTGTGCACTCCTGTGATAATGCTGGGATCCTATCTCTGTTACTAGTGAGCAGTGTGCACTCCTGTGATGAGGCTGGGATCCTCTCTCTGTTACTAGTGAGCAGTGTGCACTCCTGTGATAAGGCTGGGATCCTCTCTCTGTTACTAGGGAGCAGTGTGCATTCCCGGGATAAGGCTGGGATCTTATCTCTGTTACTAGTAGCAGTGTGTACTCCTGTGATAAGGCTGGGATCCTATCCCTGTTACTAGTGAGCAGTGTGCACTCCTGGGATAAGGCTGGGATCATCTCTCTGTTACTAGGGAGCAGTGTGCACTCCTGGGATAAGGCTGGGATCTTATCTCTGTTACTAATAGCAGTGTGTACTCCTGTGATAAAGCTGGGATCCTATCCCTGTTACTAGTGAGCAGTGTGCACTCCTGGGATAAGGCTGGGATCCTCTCTCTGTTACTAGTGAGCAGTGTGCACTGTTGGGATAAGGGTGGGATCCTATCTCTGTTACTAGTGAGCATTGTGCGCTCCTGTGATAAGGCTGGGCTCCTCGTTCTGTTACTAGTGAGCAGTATGCACTCCTGTGATAAGGCTGGGCTCCTCGTTCTGTTACTAGTGAGCAGTGTGTGCTCCTGTGATAAGGCTGGGATCCTCTATGTTACTAGTGAGCAGTGTGTACTCCTGTGATAATGCTGGGATCCTCTCTCTGTTACTAGTGAGCACTGTGCGCTCCTGTGATAAGGCTGGGATCCTGTCTCTGTAACTAGTGAGCAGTGTGTGCTCCTGGAATAAGGGTGGGATCCTATCTCTGTTAATATTGGGCAGTGTGTGCTCCTGTGATAAGGCTGGGATCCTCTCTCTGTTACTAGTGAGCAGTGTGTGCTCCTGGGATAAGGGTGGGATCCTATCTCTCTTACTAGTGAGCAGTGTGCGCTCAGGTGATAAGGGTGGTATCCTCTCTCTGTTACTAGTGAGCAGTGTGCACTCCTGGGATAAGGCTGGGATCTTATCTCTGTTACTAGTAGCAGTGTGTACTCCTGTGATAAGGCTGGGATCCTATCCCTGTTACTAGTGAGCAGTGTGCACTCCTGGGATAAGGCTGGGATCATCTCTCTGTTACTAGGGAGCAGTGTGCACTCCTAGGATAAGGTTGGGATCTTATCTCTGTTACTAGTAGCAGTGTGTACTCCTGTGATAAAGCTGGGATCCTATCCCTGTAACTAGTGAGCAGTGTGCACTCCTGGGATAAGGATGGGATCCTCTCTTTGTTACTAGTGAGCAGTGTGCACTCGTGGGATAAGGGTGGGATCCTATCTCTGTTACTAGTGAGCATTGTACGCTCCTGTGATAAGGCTGGGCTCCTCGTTCTGTTACTAGTGAGCATTGTGCACTCCTGTGATAAGCCTGGGATCCTCGTTCTGTTACTAGAGAGCAGTGTGCGCTCCTGTGATAAGGCTTGGCTCCTCGTTCTGTTACTAGTGAGCAGTGTGTGCTCCTGTGATAAGGCTGGGATCCTCTCTGTTACTAGTGAGCAGTGTGCACTCCTGTGATAATTCTGGGATCCTCTCTCTGTTACTAGTGAGCAGTGTGCACTCCTGTGATAAGGCTGGGATCCTGTCTCTGTAACTAGTGAGCAGTGTGTGCTCTTGGGATAAGGGTGGGATCCTATATCTGTTAATATTGGGCAGTGTGTGCTCCTGTGATAAGGCTGGGATCCTATCTCTGTTACTAGTGAGCAGTGTGTGCTCCTGGGATAAGGGTGGGATCCTATCTCTCTTACTAGTGAGCAGTGTGCGCTCAGGTGATAAGGGTGGTATCCTATCTCTGTTACTAGTGAGCAGTGTGTGCTCCTGGGATAAGGCTGGGATCCTATCTCTCTTACTAGTGAGCAGTGTGCGCTCAGGTGATAAGGGTGGTATCCTCTCTCTGTTACTAGTGAGCAGTGTGCACTCCTGGGATAAGGCTGGGATCATATCTCTGTTACTAGTAGCAGTGTGTACTCCTGTGATAAGGCTGGGATCCTATCCCTGTTACTAGTGAGCAGTGTGCACTCCTGGGATAAGGCTGGGATCATCTCTCTGTTACTAGGGAGCAGTGTGCACTCCTGGGATAAGGTTGGGATCTTATCTCTGTTACTAGTAGCAGTGTGTACTCCTGTGATAAAGCTGGGATCCTATCCCTGTAACTAGTGAGCAGTGTGCACTCCTGGGATAAGGATGGGATCCTCTCTCTGTTACTAGTGAGCAGTGTGCACTCGTGGGATAAGGGTGGGATCCTATCTCTGTTACTAGTGAGCATTGTACGCTCCTGTGATAAGGCTGGGCTCCTCGTTCTGTTACTAGTGAGCAGTGTGCACTCCTGTGATAAGCCTGGGATCCTCGTTCTGTTACTAGTGAGCAGTGTGCGCTCCTGTGATAAGGCTTGGCTCCTCGTTCTGTTACTAGTGAGCAGTGTGTGCTCGTGTGATAAGGCTGGGATCCTCTCTGTTACTAGTGAGCAGTGTGCACTCCTGTGATAATTCTGGGATCCTCTCTCTGTTACTAGTGAGCAGTGTGCACTCCTGTGATAAGGCTGGGATCCTGTCTCTGTAACTAGTGAGCAGTGTGTGCTCTTGGGATAAGGGTGGGATCCTATATCTGTTAATATTGGGCAGTGTGTGCTCCTGTGATAAGGCTGGGATCCTCTCTCTGTTACTAGTGAGCAGTGTGTGCTCCTGGGATAAGGGTGGGATCCTATCTCTCTTACTAGTGAGCAGTGTGCGCTCAGGTGATAAGGGTGGTATCCTATCTCTGTTACTAGTGGGCAGTGTGTGCTCCTGGGATAAGGCTGGGATCCTCTCTCTGTTACTAGTGAGCAGTGTGCACTCCTGTAATAAGGCTGGCATCCTCTCAGTGTTATTAGTGAGCAGTGTGCACTCCTGTGATAAGGCTGGGATACTCGTTCTGTTACTAGTGAGCAGTGTGCGCTCAGGTGATAAGGCTGGCATTCTCTCTCTGTTACTAGTGAGCAGTGTCCACTCAGGTGATAAAGTTGTGATCCTCTCTCTGTTACTAGTGGGCAGTGTGTGCTCCTGTTATAAGGCTGGGATCCTCTCTCTGTTACTAGTGAGCAGTGTGCGCTCCTGTGATAAAGCTGGGATCCTCTCTCTGTTACTAGTGAGCAGTGTGCACTCAGGTGATAAGGCTGGGATCCTCTCTCTGTTACTAGTGAGCAGTGTGAGCTTCTGTGATAAGGCTGGGATCCTTTCTCTGTTACTAGTGAGCAGTGTGCGCTCCTGTGATAAGGCTGGGATCCTCTCTCTGTTACTAGCGGGCAGTGTGCGCTCTTGGGATAAGGCTGGGCTCCTCTTAATGTTACTAGTAAGCAGTGTGCGCTCCTGGGATAAGGCTGGGATCCTCTCTCTGTTACTAGTGAGCAGTGTGCGTGCAGGTGATAAGGCTGGGATCCTCTCTCTGTTACTAGCGAGCAGTGTGCGGTCCTTTGATAAGGCTGGGATCCTCTCTCTGTTACTAGTGAGCAGTGTGTGCTGAGGTGATAAGGCTGACATCCTCTCTCTGTTACTAGTGAGCAGTGTGCGCTCCAGTGATAAGGCTGGGATCCTGTCTCTGTAACTAGTGAGCAGTGTGTGCTCCTGTGATAAGGCTGGCATCCTCTCTCTGTTACTAGGGAGCAGTGTGCATTCAGGTGATAAGGCTGGGATCCTCTCTGTTACTAGTGAGCAGTGTGCACTCCTGTGATAAGGGTGGGATCCTCTCTCTGTTACTAGTGAGCAGTGTGTGCACCTGTGATAAGACTGGGATCCTCTCTCTGTTACTTGTGAGCAGTGTGCACTCCTGTGATGAGGCTGGGATCCTCTCTCTGTTATTAGTGAGCAGTGTGCACTCCTGTGATAATGCTGGGATCCTATCTCTGTTACTAGTGAGCAGTGTGCACTCCTGTGATGAGGCTGGGATCCTCTCTCTGTTACTAGTGAGCAGTGTGCACTCCTGTGATAAGGCTGGGATCCTCTCTCTGTTACTAGGGAGCAGTGTGCATTCCTGGGATAAGGCTGGGATCTTATCTCTGTTACTAGTAGCAGTGTGTACTCCTGTGATAAGGCTGGGATCCTATCCCTGTTACTAGTGAGCAGTGTGCACTCCTGGGATAAGGCTGGGATCATCTCTCTGTTACTAGGGAGCAGTGTGCACTCCTGGGATAAGGCTGGGATCTTATCTCTGTTACTAATAGCAGTGTGTACTCCTGTGATAAAGCTGGGATCCTATCCCTGTTACTAGTGAGCAGTGTGCACTCCTGGGATAAGGCTGGGATCCTCTCTCTGTTACTAGTGAGCAGTGTGCACTGTTGGGATAAGGGTGGGATCCTATCTCTGTTACTAGTGAGCATTGTCCGCTCCTGTGATAAGGCTGGGCTCCTCGTTCTGTTACTAGTGAGCAGTATGCACTCCTGTGATAAGGCTGGGCTCCTCGTTCTGTTACTAGTGAGCAGTGTGTGCTCCTGTGATAAGGCTGGGATCCTCTATGTTACTAGTGAGCAGTGTGTACTCCTGTGATAATGCTGGGATCCTCTCTCTGTTACTAGTGAGCACTGTGCGCTCCTGTGATAAGGCTGGGATCCTGTCTCTGTAACTAGTGAGCAGTGTGTGCTCCTGGAATAAGGGTGGGATCCTATCTCTGTTAATATTGGGCAGTGTGTGCTCCTGTGATAAGGCTGGGATCCTCTCTCTGTTACTAGTGAGCAGTGTGTGCTCCTGGGATAAGGGTGGGATCCTATCTCTCTTACTAGTGAGCAGTGTGCGCTCAGGTGATAAGGGTGGTATCCTCTCTCTGTTACTAGTGAGCAGTGTGCACTCCTGGGATAAGGCTGGGATCTTATCTCTGTTACTAGTAGCAGTGTGTACTCCTGTGATAAGGCTGGGATCCTATCCCTGTTACTAGTGAGCAGTGTGCACTCCTGGGATAAGGCTGGGATCATCTCTCTGTTACTAGGGAGCAGTGTGCACTCCTAGGATAAGGTTGGGATCTTATCTCTGTTACTAGTAGCAGTGTGTACTCCTGTGATAAAGCTGGGATCCTATCCCTGTAACTAGTGAGCAGTGTGCACTCCTGGGATAAGGATGGGATCCTCTCTCTGTTACTAGTGAGCAGTGTGCACTCGTGGGATAAGGGTGGGATCCTATCTCTGTTACTAGTGAGCATTGTACGCTCCTGTGATAAGGCTGGGCTCCTCGTTCTGTTACTAGTGAGCATTGTGCACTCCTGTGATAAGCCTGGGATCCTCGTTCTGTTACTAGAGAGCAGTGTGCGCTCCTGTGATAAGGCTTGGCTCCTCGTTCTGTTACTAGTGAGCAGTGTGTGCTCCTGTGATAAGGCTGGGATCCTCTCTGTTACTAGTGAGCAGTGTGCACTCCTGTGATAATTCTGGGATCCTCTCTCTGTTACTAGTGAGCAGTGTGCACTCCTGTGATAAGGCTGGGATCCTGTCTCTGTAACTAGTGAGCAGTGTGTGCTCTTGGGATAAGGGTGGGATCCTATATCTGTTAATATTGGGCAGTGTGTGCTCCTGTGATAAGGCTGGGATCCTATCTCTGTTACTAGTGAGCAGTGTGTGCTCCTGGGATAAGGGTGGGATCCTATCTCTCTTACTAGTGAGCAGTGTGCGCTCAGGTGATAAGGGTGGTATCCTATCTCTGTTACTAGTGAGCAGTGTGTGCTCCTGGGATAAGGCTGGGATCCTATCTCTCTTACTAGTGAGCAGTGTGCGCTCAGGTGATAAGGGTGGTATCCTCTCTCTGTTACTAGTGAGCAGTGTGCACTCCTGGGATAAGGCTGGGATCATATCTCTGGTACTAGTAGCAGTGTGTACTCCTGTGATAAGGCTGGGATCCTATCCCTGTTACTAGTGAGCAGTGTGCACTCCTGGGATAAGGCTGGGATCATCTCTCTGTTACTAGGGAGCAGTGTGCACTCCTGGGATAAGGTTGGGATCTTATCTCTGTTACTAGTAGCAGTGTGTACTCCTGTGATAAAGCTGGGATCCTATCCCTGTAACTAGTGAGCAGTGTGCACTCCTGGGATAAGGATGGGATCCTCTCTCTGTTACTAGTGAGCAGTGTGCACTCGTGGGATAAGGGTGGGATCCTATCTCTGTTACTAGTGAGCATTGTACGCTCCTGTGATAAGGCTGGGCTCCTCGTTCTGTTACTAGTGAGCAGTGTGCACTCCTGTGATAAGCCTGGGATCCTCGTTCTGTTACTAGTGAGCAGTGTGCGCTCCTGTGATAAGGCTTGGCTCCTCGTTCTGTTACTAGTGAGCAGTGTGTGCTCCTGTGATAAGGCTGGGATCCTCTCTGTTACTAGTGAGCAGTGTGCACTCCTGTGATAATTCTGGGATCCTCTCTCTGTTACTAGTGAGCAGTGTGCACTCCTGTGATAAGGCTGGGATCCTGTCTCTGTAACTAGTGAGCAGTGTGTGCTCTTGGGATAAGGGTGGGATCCTATATCTGTTAATATTGGGCAGTGTGTGCTCCTGTGATAAGGCTGGGATCCTCTCTCTGTTACTAGTGAGCAGTGTGTGCTCCTGGGATAAGGGTGGGATCCTATCTCTCTTACTAGTGAGCAGTGTGCGCTCAGGTGATAAGGGTGGTATCCTATCTCTGTTACTAGTGGGCAGTGTGTGCTCCTGGGATAAGGCTGGGATCCTCTCTCTGTTACTAGTGAGCAGTGTGCACTCCTGTAATAAGGCTGGCATCCTCTCAGTGTTATTAGTGAGCAGTGTGCACTCCTGTGATAAGGCTGGGATACTCGTTCTGTTACTAGTGAGCAGTGTGCGCTCAGGTGATAAGGCTGGCATTCTCTCTCTGTTACTAGTGAGCAGTGTCCACTCAGGTGATAAAGTTGTGATCCTCTCTCTGTTACTAGTGGGCAGTGTGTGCTCCTGTTATAAGGCTGGGATCCTCTCTCTGTTACTAGTGAGCAGTGTGCGCTCCTGTGATAAAGCTGGGATCCTCTCTCTGTTACTAGTGAGCAGTGTGCACTCAGGTGATAAGGCTGGGATCCTCTCTCTGTTACTAGTGAGCAGTGTGAGCTTCTGTGATAAGGCTGGGATCCTTTCTCTGTTACTAGTGAGCAGTGTGCGCTCCTGTGATAAGGCTGGGATCCTCTCTCTGTTACTAGCGGGCAGTGTGCGCTCTTGGGATAAGGCTGGGCTCCTCTTAATGTTACTAGTAAGCAGTGTGCGCTCCTGGGATAAGGCTGGGATCCTCTCTCTGTTACTAGTGAGCAGTGTGCGTGCAGGTGATAAGGCTGGGATCCTCTCTCTGTTACTAGCGAGCAGTGTGCGGTCCTTTGATAAGGCTGGGATCCTCTCTCTGTTACTAGTGAGCAGTGTGTGCTGAGGTGATAAGGCTGACATCCTCTCTCTGTTACTAGTGAGCAGTGTGCGCTCCAGTGATAAGGCTGGGATCCTGTCTCTGTAACTAGTGAGCAGTGTGTGCTCCTGTGATAAGGCTGGCATCCTCTCTCTGTTACTAGGGAGCAGTGTGCATTCAGGTGATAAGGCTGGGATCCTCTCTGTTACTAGTGAGCAGTGTGCACTCCTGTGATAAGGGTGGGATCCTCTCTCTGTTACTAGTGAGCAGTGTGTGCACCTGTGATAAGACTGGGATCCTCTCTCTGTTACTTGTGAGCAGTGTGCACTCCTGTGATGAGGCTGGGATCCTCTCTCTGTTATTAGTGAGCAGTGTGCACTCCTGTGATAATGCTGGGATCCTATCTCTGTTACTAGTGAGCAGTGTGCACTCCTGTGATGAGGCTGGGATCCTCTCTCTGTTACTAGTGAGCAGTGTGCACTCCTGTGATAAGGCTGGGATCCTCTCTCTGTTACTAGGGAGCAGTGTGCATTCCTGGGATAAGGCTGGGATCTTATCTCTGTTACTAGTAGCAGTGTGTACTCCTGTGATAAGGCTGGGATCCTATCCCTGTTACTAGTGAGCAGTGTGCACTCCTGGGATAAGGCTGGGATCATCTCTCTGTTACTAGGGAGCAGTGTGCACTCCTGGGATAAGGCTGGGATCTTATCTCTGTTACTAGTAGCATAGTGTACTCCTGTGATAAAGCTGGGATCCTATCCCTGTTACTAGTGAGCAGTGTGCACTCCTGGGATAAGGCTGGGATCCTCTCTCTGTTACTAGTGAGCAGTGTGCACTCTTGGGATAAGGGTGGGATCCTATCTCTGTTACTAGTGACAATTGTGCGCTCCTGTGATAAGGCTGGGCTCCTCGTTCTGTTACTAGTGAGCAGTGTGCACTCCTGTGATAAGCCTGGGATCCTCGTTCTGTTACTAGTGAGCAGTGTGCGCTCCTGTGATAAGGCTGGGCTCCTCGTTCTGTTACTAGTGAGCAGTGTGTGCTCCTGTGATAAGGCTGGGATCCTCTCTGTTACTAGTGAGCAGTGTGCACTCCTGTGATAATGCTGGGATCCTCTCTCTGTTACTAGTGAGCAGTGTGCGCTCCTGTGATAAGGCTGGGATCCTGTCTCTGTAACTAGTGAGCAGTATGTGCTCCTGGGATAAGGGTGGAATCCTATCTCTGTTAATATTGGGCAGTGTGTGCTCCTGGGATAAGGGTGGGATCCTATCTCTCTTACTAGTGAGCAGTGTGCGCTCAGGTGATAAGTGTGGTATCCTCTCTCTGTTACTAGTGAGCAGTGTGCACTCCTGGGATAAGGCTGGGATCATCTCTCTGTTACTAGGAGCAGTGTGCACTCCTGGGATAAGGCTGGGATCTTATCTCTGTTACTAGTGGCAGTGTGTACTCCTGTGATAAAGCTGGGATCCTATCCTTGTTACTAGTGAGCAATGTGCACTCCTGGGATAAGGATGGGATCCTCTCTCTGTTACTAGTGAGCAGTGTGCACCCTTGGGATAAGGGTGGGATCCTATCTCTGTTACTAGTGAGCATTGTGCGCTCCTGTGATAAGGCTGGGCTCCTCGTTCTGTTACTAGTGAGCAGTGTGCACTCCTGTGATAAGCCTGGGATCCTCGTTCTGTTACTAGTGAGCAGTGTGCGCTCCTGTGATAAGGCTTGGCTCCTCGTTCTGTTACTAGTGAGCAGTGTGTGCTCCTGTGATAAGGCTGGGATCCTCTCTGTTACTAGTGAGCAGTGTGCACTCCTGTGATAATGCTGGGATCCTCTCTCTGTTACTAGTGAGCAGTGTGTGCTCTTGGGATAAGGGTGGGATCCTATCTCTGTTAATATTGGGCAGTGTGTGCTCCTGTGATAAGGCTGGGATCCTCTCTCTGTTACTAGTGAGCAGTGTGTGCTCCTGGGGTAAGGGTGGGATCCTATCTCTCTTACGAGTGAGCAGTGTGCGCTCAGGTGATAAGGGTGGTATCCTATCTCTGTTACTAGTGGGCAGTGTGTGCTCCTGGGATAAGGGTGGGATCCTCTCTCTGTTACTAGTGAGCAGTGTGTACTCCTGTAATAAGGCTGGCATCCTCTCAGTGTTATTAGTGAGCCGAGTGCACTCCTGTGATAAGGCTGGGATCCTCGTTCTGTTACTAGTGAGCAGTGTGCGCTCAGGTGATAAGGCTGGCATCCTCTCTCTGTTACTAGTGAGCAGTGTGCACTCAGGTGATAAAGTTGTGATCCTCTCTCTGTTACTAGTGGGCAGTGTGTGCTCCTGTTATAAGGCTGGGATCCTCTCTCTGTTACTAGTGAGCAGTGTGCGCTCCTGTGATAAAGCTGGGATCCTCTCTCTGTTACTAGTTGGCAGTGTGCGCTCCTGTGATAAGGCTGGGATCCTATCTATGTTACTAGTGAGCAGTGTGTGCACCTGTGATTAGGCTGGGATCCTATCTCTGTTACTAGTGAGCAGTGTGCACTCCTGTGATAAGGCTGGCATCCTCTCTCTGTAATTAATGAGCAGTGGGCACTCCTGTGATAAGGCTGGGATCCTATCTCTCTTACTAGTGGGCAGTGTGCACTCCTGTGATAAGGATGGCATCCTATATCTGTTTCTAGTGAGAAGTGTGCACTCCTGTGATAAGGCTTGGATCCTCTCTCTGTTACTAGTGAGCAGTGTGCACTCCTGGGATAAGGGTGGGATCCTATCCCTGTTACTAGTGAGCATTTTGCGTACCTGTGATAAGGCTGGGCTCCTCGTTCTGTTACCAGTAAGCAGTGTGCGCTCAGGTGATAAGGCTGGCATCCTCTCTCTGTCACTAGTGGGCAGTGTGTGCTCCTGTGATAAGGCTGTGTTCCTCTCTGTTACTAGTGAGCAGTGTGCACTCCTGTAATAAGGCTGGCATCCTCTCAGTGTTATTAGTGAGCAGTGTGCGCTCCTGTGATAAGGCTGGCATCCTCTCTCTGTAATTAATGAGCAGTGGGCACTCCTGTGATAAGGCTAGGATCCTATCTCTCTTACTAGTGGGCAGTGTGCACTCCTGTGATAAGGATGGGATCCTATATCTGTTTCTAGTGAGAAGTGTGCACTCCTGTGATAAGGCTTGGATCCTCTCTCTGTTACTAGTGAGCAGTGTGCGCTCCTGTGATAAGGCTGGGATCCGATCTATTAGTGAGCAGTTTGTGCACCTGTGATAAGGCTGGGATCCTATCTCTGTTACTAGTGAGCAGTGTGCACTCCTGTAATAAGGCTGGCATCCTCTCAGTGTTATTAGTGAGCAGTGTGCACTCCTGTGATAAGGCTGGGATCCTCGTTCTGTTACTAGTGAGCAGTGTGCGCTCAGGTGATAAGGCTGGCATCCTCTCTCTGTTACTAGTGAGCAGTGTGCACTCAGGTGATAAAGTTGTGATCCTCTCTCTTTACTATTGGGCAGTGTGTGCTCCTGTTATAAGGCTGGGATCCTCTCTCTGTTACTAGTGAGCAGTGGGCGCTCCTGTGATAAAGCTGGGATCCTCTCTCTGTTACTAGTGAGCAGTTTGCGCTCCTGTGATAAGGCTGGGATCCTATCTATGTTACTAGTGAGCAGTGTGTGCACCTGTGATAAGGCTGGCATCCTCTCTCTGTAATTAATGAGCAGTGGGCACTCCTGTGATAAGGCTGGGATCCTATCTCTCTTACTAGTGGGCAGTGTGCACTCCTGTGATAAGGCTGGGATCCTATCTATGTTACTAGTGAGGTGTGTGTGCACCTGTGATAAGGCTGGGATCCTATGATAAGGCTGGGATCCGATCTATTAGTGAGCAGTGTGTGCACCTGTGATAAGGCTGGGATCTTATCTCTGTTACTATTGGGCAGTGTGTGCTCCTGTTATAAGGCTGGGATCCTCTCTCTGTTACTAGTGAGCAGTGTGCGCTCCTGTGATAAAGCTGGGATCCTCTCTCTGTTACTAGTGAGCAGTGTGCGCTCCTGTGATAAGGCTGGGATCCTATCTCTGTTACTAGTGAGCAGTGTGCACTCCTGTGATGAGGCTGGGATCCTCTCTCTGTTACTAGTGAGCAGTGTGCACTCCTGGAATAAGGCTGGGATCCTATCTCTGTTACTAGGGAGCAGTGTGCGCTCCTGTGATAAGGATGGGATCCTCACTCTGTTACTTGTGGGCAGTGTGAACTCCTGTGATAAGGCTGGGATCCTCTCTCTGTTACTAGTGAGCAGTGTGCACTCCTGTGATAAGGCTGGGACCCTCTCTCTGTTACTTGTGGGCAGTGTGAACTCCTGTGATAAGGCTGGGATCCTATCTCTGTTACTAGTGAGCAGTGTGCACTCCTGTAATAAGGCTGGCATCCTCTCAGTGTTATTAGTGAGCAGTGTGCACTCCTGTGATAAGGCTGGGATCCTCGTTCTGTTACTAGTGAGCAGTGTGCGCTCAGGTGATAAGGCTGGCATCCGATCTATTAGTGAGCAGTGTGTGCACCTGTGATAAGGCTGGGATCTTATCTCTGTTACTATTGGGCAGTGTGTGCTCCTGTTATAAGGCTGGGATCCTCTCTCTGTTACTAGTGAGCAGTGTGCGCTCCTGTGATAAAGCTGGGATCCTCTCTCTGTTACTAGTGAGCAGTGTGCGCTCCTGTGATAAGGCTGGGATCCTATCTTTGTTACTAGTGAGCAGTGTGCACTCCTGTGATAAGGCTGGCATCCTCTCTCTGTAATTAATAAGCAGTGGGCACTCCTGTGATAAGGCTGGGATCCTATCTCTCTTACTAGTGAGCAGTGTGCGCTCAGGTGATAAGGGTGGTATCCTATCTCTGTTACTAGTGGGCAGTGTGTGCTCCTGGGATAAGGGTGGGATCCTCTCTCTGTTACTAGTGAGCAGTGTGTACTCCTGTAATAAGGCTGGCATCCTCTCAGTGTTATTAGTGAGCAGTGTGCACTCCTGTGATAAGGCTGGGATCCTCGTTCTGTTACTAGTGAGCAGTGTGCGCTCAGGTGATAAGGCTGGCATCCTCTCTCTGTTACTAGTGAGCAGTGTGCACTCAGGTGATAAAGTTGTGATCCTCTCTCTGTTACTAGTGGGCAGTGTGTGCTCCTGTTATAAGGCTGGGATCCTCTCTCTGTTACTAGTGAGCAGTGTGCGCTCCTGTGATAAAGCTGGGATCCTCTCTCTGTTACTAGTTGGCAGGGTGCGCTCCTGTGATAAGGCTGGGATCCTATCTATGTTACTAGTGAGCAGTGTGTGCACCTGTGATTAGGCTGGGATCCTATCTCTGTTACTAGTGAGCAGTGTGCACTCCTGTGATAAGGCTGGCATCCTCTCTCTGTAATTAATGAGCAGTGGGCACTCCTGTGATAAGGCTGGGATCCTATCTCTCTTACTAGTGGGCAGTGTGCACTCCTGTGATAAGGATGGGATCCTATATCTGTTTCTAGTGAGAAGTGTGCACTCCTGTGATAAGGCTTGGATCCTCTCTCTGTTACTAGTGAGCAGTGTGCACTCCTGGGATAAGGGTGGGATCCTATCCCTGTTACTAGTAAGCATTTTGCGTACCTGTGATAAGGCTGGGCTCCTCGTTCTGTTACCAGTAAGCAGTGTGCGCTCAGGTGATAAGGCTGGCATCCTCTCTCTGTCACTAGTGGGCAGTGTGTGCTCCTGTGATAAGGCTGGCATCCTCTAAGTGTTATTAGTGAGCAGTGTGCGCTCCTGTGATAAGGCTGGGATCCGATCTATTAGTGAGCAGTGTGTGCACCTGTGATAAGGCTGGGATCCTATCTCTGTTACTAGTGAGCAGTGTGCACTCCTGTAATAAGGCTGGGATCAGATCTATGTTACTAGTGAGCAGTGTGCGCTCCTGTGATAAGGCTGGGATCCTATCTCTGTTACCAGGGAGCAGTGTGCGCTCCTGTGATAAGGCTGGGATCCTCTCTCTGTTACTAGTGAGCAGTGTGCACTCCTGTGATGAGGCTGGGATCCTCTCTCTGTTACTAGTGAGCAGTGTGCACTCCTGGGATAAGGCTGGGATCCTCTCTCTGTTACTAGGGAGCATTGTGCACTCCTGTGATAAGGCTGGGATCCTATCTCTGTTACTAGTGAGCAGTGTGTGCACCTGTGATAAGGCTGGCATCCTCTCTCTGGTACTAGTGAGGAGTGTGCACTCCTGGAATAAGGCTGGGATCCTATCTCTGTTACTAGGGAGCAGTGTGCGCTCCTGTGATAAGGCTGGGATCCTATCGATGTTACTAATGAGCAGTGTGCGCTCCTGTGATAAGGCTGGGATCCTAACTCTGTTACTAGCGAGCAGTGTGCACTCCTGGAATAAGGCTGGGATCCCATCTCTGTTAATAGGGAGCAGTGTGCACTCCTGTGATAAGGCTGGGATCCTCACTCTGTTACTTGTGGGCAGTGTGCACTCCTGTGATAAGGCTGGGATCCTATGATAAGGCTGGGATCCGATCTATTAGTGAGCAGTGTGTGCACCTGTGATAAGGCTGGGATCCTATCTCTGTTACTAGTGAGCAGTGTGCACTCCTGTAATAAGGCTGGCATCCTCTCAGTGTTATTAGTGAGCAGTGTGCACTCCTGTGATAAGGCTGGGATCCTCGTTCTGTTACTAGTGAGCAGTGTGCGCTCAGGTGATAAGGCTGGCATCCGATCTATTAGTGAGCAGTGTGTGCACCTGTGATAAGGCTGGGATCTTATCTCTGTTACTATTGGGCAGTGTGTGCTCCTGTTATAAGGCTGGGATCCTCTCTCTGTTACTAGTGAGCAGTGTGCGCTCCTGTGATAAAGCTGGGATCCTCTCTCTGTTACTAGTGAGCAGTGTGCGCTCCTGTGATAAGGCTGGGATCCTATCTCTGTTACTAGTGAGCAGTGTGCACTCCTGTGATGAGGCTGGAATCCTCTCTCTGTTACTAGTGAGCAGTGTGCACTCCTGGAATAAGGCTGGGATCCTATCTCTGTTACTAGGGAGCAGTGTGCGCTCCTGTGATAAGGATGGGATCCTCACTCTGTTACTTGTGGGCAGTGTGAACTCCTGTGATAAGGCTGGGATCCTCTCTCTGTTACTAGTGAGCAGTGTGCACTCCTGTGATAAGCCTGGGACCCTCTCTCTGTTACTTGTGGGCAGTGTGAACTCCTGTGATAAGGCTGGGATCCTATCTCTGTTACTAGTGAGCAGTGTGCACTCCTGTAATAAGGCTGGCATCCTCTCAGTGTTATTAGTGAGCAGTGTGCACTCCTGTGATAAGGCTGGGATCCTCGTTCTGTTACTAGTGAGCAGTGTGCGCTCAGGTGATAAGGCTGGCATCCGATCTATTAGTGAGTAGTGTGTGCACCTGTGATAAGGCTGGGATCTTATCTCTGTTACTATTGGGCAGTGTGTGCTCCTGTTATAAGGCTGGGATCCTCTCTCTGTTACTAGTGAGCAGTGTGCGCTCCTGTGATAAAGCTGGGATCCTCTCTCTGTTACTAGTGAGCAGTGTGCGCTCCTGTGATAAGGCTGGGATCCTATCTCTGTTACTAGTGAGCAGTGTGCACTCCTGTGATAAGGCTGGCATCCTCTCTCTGTAATTAATGAGCAGTGGGCACTCCTGTGATAAGGCTGGGATCCTATCTCTCTTACTAGTGAGCAGTGTGCGCTCAGGTGATAAGGGTGGTATCCTATCTCTGTTACTAGTGGGCAGTGTGTGCTCCTGGGATAAGGGTGGGATCCTCTCTCTGTTACTAGTGAGCAGTGTGTACTCCTGTAATAAGGCTGGCATCCTCTCAGTGTTATTAGTGAGCAGTGTGCACTCCTGTGATAAGGCTGGGATCCTCGTTCTGTTACTAGTGAGCAGTGTGCGCTCAGGTGATAAGGCTGGCATCCTCTCTCTGTTACTAGTGAGCAGTGTGCACTCAGGTGATAAAGTTGTGATCCTCTCTCTGTTACTAGTGGGCAGTGTGTGCTCCTGTTATAAGGCTGGGATCCTCTCTCTGTTACTAGTGAGCAGTGTGCGCTCCTGTGATAAAGCTGGGATCCTCTCTCTGTTACTAGTTGGCAGTGTGCGCTCCTGTGATAAGGCTGGGATCCTATCTATGTTACTAGTGAGCAGTGTGTGCACCTGTGATTAGGCTGGGATCCTATCTCTGTTACTAGTGAGCAGTGTGCACTCCTGTGATAAGGATGGGATCCTATATCTGTTTCTAGTGAGAAGTGTGCACTCCTGTGATAAGGCTTGGATCCTCTCTCTGTTACTAGTGAGCAGTGTGCACTCCTGGTATAAGGGTGGGATCCTATCCCTGTTACTAGTGAGCATTTTGCGTACCTGTGATAAGGCTGGGCTCCTCGTTCTGTTACCAGTAAGCAGTGTGCGCTCAGGTGATAAGGCTGGCATCCTCTCTCTGTCACTAGTGGGCAGTGTGTGCTCCTGTGATAAGGCTGGCTTCCTCTAAGTGTTATTAGTGAGCAGTGTGCGCTCCTGTGATAAGGCTAGAATCCGATCTATTAGTGAGCAGTGTGTGCACCTGTGATAAGGCTGGGATCCTATCTCTGTTACTAGTGAGCAGTGTGCACTCCTGTGATGAGGCTGGGATCCTCTCTCTGTTACTAGTGAGCAGTGTGCACTCCTGGGATAAGGCTGGGATCCTCTCTCTGTTACTAGGGAGCATTGTGCACTCCTGTGATAAGGCTGGGATCCTATCTCTGTTACTAGTGAGCAGTGTGTGCACCTGTGATAAGGCTGGCATCCTCTCTCTGGTACTAGTGAGGAGTGTGCACTCCTGGAATAAGGCTGGGATCCTATCTCTGTTACTAGGGAGCAGTGTGCGCTCCTGTGATAAGGCTGGGATCCTATCGATGTTACTAATGAGCAGTGTGAACTCCTGTGATAAGGCTGGGATCCTATCTCTGTTACTAGTGAGCAGTGTGCACTCCTGTAATAAGGCTGGCATCCTCTCAGTGTTATTAGTGAGCAGTGTGCACTCCTGTGATAAGGCTGGGATCCTCGTTCTGTTACTAGTGAGCAGTGTGCGCTCAGGTGATAAGGCTGGCATCCGATCTATTAGTGAGTAGTGTGTGCACCTGTGATAAGGCTGGGATCTTATCTCTGTTACTATTGGGCAGTGTGTGCTCCTGTTATAAGGCTGGGATCCTCTCTCTGTTACTAGTGAGCAGTGTGCGCTCCTGTGATAAAGCTGGGATCCTCTCTCTGTTACTAGTGAGCAGTGTGCGCTCCTGTGATAAGGCTGGGATCCTATCTCTGTTACTAGTGAGCAGTGTGCACTCCTGTGATAAGGCTGGCATCCTCTCTCTGTAATTAATGAGCAGTGGGCACTCCTGTGATAAGGCTGGGATCCTATCTCTCTTACTAGTGAGCAGTGTGCGCTCAGGTGATAAGGGTGGTATCCTATCTCTGTTACTAGTGGGCAGTGTGTGCTCCTGGGATAAGGGTGGGATCCTCTCTCTGTTACTAGTGAGCAGTGTGTACTCCTGTAATAAGGCTGGCATCCTCTCAGTGTTATTAGTGAGCAGTGTGCACTCCTGTGATAAGGCTGGGATCCTCGTTCTGTTACTAGTGAGCAGTGTGCGCTCAGGTGATAAGGCTGGCATCCTCTCTCTGTTACTAGTGAGCAGTGTGCACTCAGGTGATAAAGTTGTGATCCTCTCTCTGTTACTAGTGGGCAGTGTGTGCTCCTGTTATAAGGCTGGGATCCTCTCTCTGTTACTAGTGAGCAGTGTGCGCTCCTGTGATAAAGCTGGGATCCTCTCTCTGTTACTAGTTGGCAGTGTGCGCTCCTGTGATAAGGCTGGGATCCTATCTATGTTACTAGTGAGCAGTGTGTGCACCTGTGATTAGGCTGGGATCCTATCTCTGTTACTAGTGAGCAGTGTGCACTCCTGTGATAAGGATGGGATCCTATATCTGTTTCTAGTGAGAAGTGTGCACTCCTGTGATAAGGCTTGGATCCTCTCTCTGTTACTAGTGAGCAGTGTGCACTCCTGGTATAAGGGTGGGATCCTATCCCTGTTACTAGTGAGCATTTTGCGTACCTGTGATAAGGCTGGGCTCCTCGTTCTGTTACCAGTAAGCAGTGTGCGCTCAGGTGATAAGGCTGGCATCCTCTCTCTGTCACTAGTGGGCAGTGTGTGCTCCTGTGATAAGGCTGGCTTCCTCTAAGTGTTATTAGTGAGCAGTGTGCGCTCCTGTGATAAGGCTAGAATCCGATCTATTAGTGAGCAGTGTGTGCACCTGTGATAAGGCTGGGATCCTATCTCTGTTACTAGTGAGCAGTGTGCACTCCTGTGATGAGGCTGGGATCCTCTCTCTGTTACTAGTGAGCAGTGTGCACTCCTGGGATAAGGCTGGGATCCTCTCTCTGTTACTAGGGAGCATTGTGCACTCCTGTGATAAGGCTGGGATCCTATCTCTGTTACTAGTGAGCAGTGTGTGCACCTGTGATAAGGCTGGCATCCTCTCTCTGGTACTAGTGAGGAGTGTGCACTCCTGGAATAAGGCTGGGATCCTATCTCTGTTACTAGGGAGCAGTGTGCGCTCCTGTGATAAGGCTGGGATCCTATCGATGTTACTAATGAGCAGTGTGCGCTCCTGTGATAAGGCTGGGATCCTATCTCTGTTACTAGGGAGCAGTGTGCACTCCTGGAATAAGGCTGGGATCCTATCTCTGTTACTAGTGAGCAGTGTACACTCAGGTGATAAGGCTGGGATCCTCTCTCTGTTACTTGTGAGCAGTGTACACTCAGGTGATAAGGCTGGGATGCTCTCTCTGTTACTTGTGAGCAGTGTGCGCTCCTGTGATAAGGCTGGCATCCTCTCTCTGTCACTAGTGGGCAGTGTGTGCTCCTGTGATAAGGCTGGGTTCCTCTCTGTTACTAGTGAGCAGTATGCACTCCTGTAATAAGGCTGGCATCCTCTCAGTGTTATTAGTGAGCAGTGTGCGCTCCTGTGATAAGGCTGGGATCTGATCTATTAGTGAGCAGTGTGTGCACCTGTGATAAGGCTGGGATCCTATCTCTGTTACTAGTGAGCAGTGTGCACTCCTGTAATAAGGCTGGCATCCTCTCATGGTTATTAGTGAGCAGTGTGCACTCCTGTGATACGGCTCGGATCCTATCTCTGTTACTAGTGAGCAGTGTGCACTCCTGTGATAAGGCTGGGATCCTCTCTCTGTTACTTGTGAGCAGTGTGCGCTCCTGTGATAAGGCTGGGATCCTATCTCTGTTACTAGTGAGCAGTGTGCACTCCTGTGATAAGGCTGGGATCCTCTCTCTGTTACTTGTGAGCAGTGTGCGCTCCTGTGATAAGGCTGAGATCCTCTCTCTGTTACTAGTGAGCAGTGTGCACTCCTGTGATGAGGCTGGGATCCTTATCTGTTACTTGTGGGCAGTGTGCACTCCTGTGATAAGGCTGGGATCCTCTCTCTGTTACTAGTGAGCAGTGTGCACTCCTGTGATAATGCTGGGATCCTAGCTCTGTTACTAGTGAGCAGTGTGTGCACCTGTGATAAGGCTGGGATCCTCTCTCTCTTACTTGTGAGCAGTGTACACTCAGGTGATAAGGCTGGGATCCTCTCTCTATTACTTGTGAACAGTGTACACTCCTGTGATAAGGCTGGGATCCTCTCTCTGTTACTAATGAGCAGTGTGCACTCAGGTGATAAGGCTGGGATCCTCTCTCTGTTACTAGTGAGCAATGTGCGCTCCTGTGATAAGGCTGGGATCCTCTCTCTGTTACTAGTGAGCAGTGTGCACTCAGGTGATAAGGCTGGGGTCCTCTCTCTGTTACTAGTGAGCAGTGTGTGCTTCTGTGATAAGGCTGGGATCCTATCTCTGTTACTAGTGAGCAGTGTGTGCACCTGTGATGAGGCTGGGATCCTCTCTCTGTTACTTGTGAGCAGTGTGCACTCAGGTGATAAAACTGGGATCCTCTCTCTGTTACTTGTGAGCAGTGTGTGCTCCTGCGATAAGGCTGGGATCCTCTCTCTGTTACTAATGAGCAGTGTGCACTCAGGTGATAAGGCTGGGATCCTCTCTCTGTTACTAGTGAGCAGTGTGCGCTCCTGGGATAAGGCTGGGATCCTGTCAGAAAACGCTTCAGGTCTTGTGATACCCCTTCGGTTCTCTTGTCTTCTCGCAGCCAGAAGCGCCTGTCACGTTCGAATATCAGACAGGAGGCGGGCTTGAATTATCCATGCGCTACTCGCGGTGGACGTTTTCGTCGGGAATGTAGTTCCCGACGCCTCACGTGGACGTTACCATGGAGGTTACGACAGTGGGCGCGGCGTCTTTCACGTGATAGAAAACGTACTGGGTCACATGACCATCTTGTTGCCGGTAGTTCAGGTACTTAAAGATCCGGCGCCCACTTCTCGCTGCTTCTGATCCCATATTGACAGTGGCTCTTCTCGCTTGGAAATTTTTGGTGTTTTTTGATCTCGGATTACGTCTATTGGATACGCTCACGGATTGTCCTTACTTGCGCTAGAAATTTGACCTCGGATTGTTTTTTGGTTATTCTTGCCTAGTGATTTGGTTGAGTTGAATTCGGACCTAGAAGGTTGGGAGACCTCTTACCTTCTTTCTTTCCTTCCTTCCTCTCCCCCTCCATTTTCTTTCCCTGTCCTTTCCTCCAGGGTGCTGTAGGCGTCCTCGTGCCGGCGGGAATAGGCTAGGTGCTGGACTAGAGACTTCCTGAGCACCTTTTAGGCGTCCTCGTGCCGGCGGGAATAGGTGGTTGCTGGACTAGAGACTTCCTTTGCACCTTTGGATTATTTGGGTCGTCGGACAGGTGGCGGATAGCCATCACACCGTTCGTACAGAAAAGGAGAAGGAGATTTGCCAGAGACGACCACTTCCAGGGAAACCAGGGTAAGAAACTTAACTTTCCTTACCATTCTCTGCATCTCACTATCTGGTACTGATTGTATTTCTCTTCTTATGGTCTCCAGATTCCCCAGTCTTGAGGACATTCTTGCATGAAACACTTCTGGTTAAAACCCGTTTTCTGCAGGTTAGTCTGTTGATTATTGTTAAACGTTTATCAAGAGAGGGTGTATTTGATTGTTAATCAGTGTAATATTCTGCAGTCGTTGAAAGGAACCTGGATTCTCCATCTATCGTGAAGTTTGCGGTCCGCTCAACTCTACCGATCCCAACGACTCTACACCATCTTCCGATCAATTAGGTTCTCAGTCTGTCCTTTCGTACTCCTGAGAATCACATTGGTAGGAAGAAATACATTCTTCACGACGGGTCAACACGGAACCGTGCTTCAGGAAACCTGACAGAATCAGAAGCCTTTATCATGGATGCCGTGAATGACCCGTTGGCCGTTATGGTACAGTTAGTGGCCGACCTACGTGCCGATATGACGGCAGCCCAGGCTGACACCCACCGGCGCATTGACGAAATGCAGGCTGGTATCAGGGAAGTGGTTACAGGATCACCATCTTTGGCCTCCGCTTCCACTTCAGGACAGGCAGGGCCTTCGGCCAGATCTGATTCTGCGCATGTGTATATGGCCGCTCAGTTCCCGCTTGCTCCCCCAGAAAGGTTTACTGGGGATCCTAAATCCTTTCGGACTTTCATTAACCAATGTAGGTTACATTTCTTGTGTCGGCCTACCTCGTTTCCTGATGCGACTACAAAAGCTGCCTTTGTCTTATCAAACCTCGGAGGTATGGCCGCTGTTTGGGCAAATCCTTTGTTGGAACAAGGCAGTCCGCTATTGTTCGACTGCGATGCATTGATCAGTGCTATGACGAGGGTATTTGATACTCGCTACAAGACTCAAGCCACGGATCTGAAATTGTTAAATCTCCGTCAGGGGGATACTCCTTTGTTGTCATATTTGGCTAAGTTTAATCAGTTGGTTGCTGAGACTAGTTGGCCGGAAGATAAAAAGGCAGCCCTATTCTATAAAGGATTGTCGGACTCATTGAAAGATACTATAGCCACGGTTCCGGTGGTTCCTACGTCCTTTCCCGATTTCTTGGACCTAGTACTCCAGATTGATGCCCGACGCGCCGAAAGAAAAGGGGAGAAGAGAGCAATCCCGGTCAATCCTACCGTTTCCCCAGTTCCTGTTTCTGGCGGTGACGAACCTATGCAAATCGGGGCAGTTAGGGGCCCGCTAACAACGGAAGAAAGAGAACATCGCAGACGGAACAATTTGTGCTTTTATTGCGGTTCCGCTAATCATCTACTCAGTGCGTGCCCAAAGAGACCCCGCAAGTCGGGAAACGCCAAGGCCCGGCCGTAGAAGGAACCCCTACGCCGAGCTCTTCCATGCAGGGTTCCTTGTTGTCTACACCCTTCTATATTGACGTTATGCTGAGTTATGACGAGGTCACGCCTTGGAGTTCTGCAGCTGTCCTTGACTCAGGGGCAACTGGTAACTACATTGATGCCCAATATGTTCGGAAATGGGGTATTCCCTTATTGTCAAAGAGTGTTCCTGAGGTGGTGAATGCAGTTGACGGATCAACCCTTCTTTCTGGGCTTGTTACTGAACATACCATTCCGTTACTGTTAACCATTGGTGTTGAGCATTCGGAAACCATCACATTTGACGTCATTATGGCACCCCAATATAAACTAATCCTGGGTTTACCGTGGCTCAAGCTTCATAATCCGGTCGTTAACTGGGAGACCGGGGCAATCGCTTTTAGTTCTCAGCAATAATAATAATAATAATAATAATAATTTGGCATTTATATAGCGCTACGAACCCTCAGGTATCTGAGCGCTGCTTATTATTACCCACGGTGTGTGGTGCTCATTTATCGACCTCGGAAGGATGAAACGCTGAGTTTGGCGCTGCCGGGATTCGAACCTGCGTCAGCAGGCTCGGCACTGATTTCAAAGCGAGCGCTCTACTCGCTGTGCCACTTGACCGGCGTGTCTTCGATCATGCAATCCAGTAGAGTCTATGTATGAAGCTCCTAGTCGGGCTTTGCTGAACTCTGTGGTTACCATTGGAGCAGTTGTTAACACCGTATTGCCAGTCGAATACACAAGTTATAAGGATGTCTTTGACAAAGGGAAAGCGGAGATTCTGCCGCCTCATCGGCCCTACGATTGCCCGATAGTTCTCAAACCAAATGCTAAGACACCATCGGGACGTATTTATTCCCTTACCCAAAAGGAAGAAGTCGTCCTTAAGGAATATTTGGATAAAGCCCTTGAGCTAGGTTATATTCGGCCTTCTCACTCTCCATTTGCTTCGCCGCTGTTCTTTGTACCCAAGAAGGAGGGTGACTTAAGACCTTGTATTGATTATCGGGAGCTCAATGCAGGTACTATCCGAAATCAGTACCCGATTCCACTGATTTCTGTCTTACTGGATCAGTTAGGGTCTTCAGAATTCTTCACCAAATTGGATCTAAGGGGTGCTTACAACTTGGTCCGGATTCGTCGAGGGGATGAATGGAAAACCGCCTTCAAGACCAGATATGGCCTATTCGAGTATTTGGTGATGCCATTCGGGCTGTGCAATGCCCCGGCCACATTCCAGAATTTCATCAACGATGTTCTGCGTGACATGATCGACAGGTTCGTTATCGTCTATCTAGATGATTAACTCATCTATTCTCCATCTATGGAAGATCATGTACGTCATGTTTCAGAAGTCTTACAACGCTTGCGGGAGCATCACCTTTTTGTCAAGTTAGAAAAATGTGTATTCCATGCAAATCAGGTCGAGTTCCTTGGATATGACATCACCAGCAAAGGAGTGCAGATGAGTAGTAATAAGGTAAAAGCGGTCTTAAACTGGCCTGTACCAACTTCAAGGAAAGAGTTGCAATCGTTTCTGGGGTTTTCTAACTTTTACAGGCGGTTCATTAGACAGTTCTCTTCTATTTCTGCACCTCTCACCGAATTGACCAGTAACAAGAAACCTTATTTATGGAACGATAACGCCCAAATTGCGTTTGAGTCCTTAAAGGCCGCATTCACTACTGCTCCTGTTTTGCTGCATCCTAATGTCAAACGTCCTTTCGTCGTCGAAGCTGATGCTTCGGATGTTGCGGTAGGAGCTATCCTGTCCCAGACATGCGCTGATACCGGGGAATTACATCCAGTCGCCTATCATTCACGCAAGTTAACGCCCTATGAGCGCAATTATACCGTAACCGAACGGGAATTGTTGGCTGTTAGGGACGCATTTATGGTCTGGCGACATCATCTTCTTGGTACGGAAGTACCGGTCCAGGTCTTTACTGACCACAGAAACCTGTTGGCCTTGCAGTCCTTGACGTGCACCACTGCGAGACATGCCCGCTGGCATGAATTCTTTTCTATGTACAACTTTACGTTGACATACCGTCCAGGTGTTCTAAATTCCAAGGCTGACGCTCTATCCAGAAGCTTGGGGAATGATGTTTCACGTCCACAGGATGGGTCATTGTTATTACCAACACAAGTGGTTTGTAGTAGTGTTCTACAACCCACTTTGAAGTCAACGCTCCAGACCTGGGTTGATAAAGAGCCCGCAGAATTGGCAGAATATAACATGGATATTTTGCATGGTCTTCCTTATGTCCAGGGCCGTGTCTTTATGCCTGATCAGGATACCCGGTGTGCAGCTATTGCCTTATGTCATGACGCTGCTATCGCAGCGCATCCTGGTTCACAGAAAACTCTCGAACTCCTCAAACGCTGGTGTTGGTGGCCTTCCATGCGAAGAGACGTCTCGCAATATATCTCGACCTGCGCCATTTGTGCCCAATGTAAATCCCATTCGGCGAAACCTATGGGGTTACTACAGCCATTACCAGTGCCGGCCAGACCATGGGCAATGATTACCATGAATTTCGTGGTGGAGCTGCCTTTGATCGATGGTTTTGATACCATATGGGTGGTGGTAGACAGCTTTTCTAAAATGTCTCTATTTGTTCCTTGCCAAGGTTTGCCATCAGCTGCTAAGCTGGCGGAGCTGTTCTTGCGACATGTCTTCAGGTTTTTTGGGTTACTTGAGATTGTGGTTTCTGACAGAGGGTCCCAGTTCACGTCACGTTTCTGGAGGCATCTTATGTTCTCACTAGGGGTGGATGAACGATGTTCCACAGCGTTCCATCCCCAGACGGATGGTCAAACAGAGCGGGTGAACGCTACTATGGAGCAGTATCTCAGGTGTCTCATCCTTCAACATCAAGAATCCTGGTTAGCCGTTCTTCCATTAGCGGAATTCGCTTATAATAATTCCAGCCATTCATCTACGGGAACGTCACCATTTTATGCCTTATATGGGCAACACCCACGCACCCTACCTCTTGATTGGAAACTACCTGCGGATTGCCCGGCAGTTCAATCTTGTATCAAGGATCTGTCTTTGGTCCGTGATAGGGTTCTGGAACTTCTGAAACAAGCTCAAGAGCAGGCAAAGAAGTACGCTGATCGGAATCGCCGTCCTGCACCCAATTACGTTCCGGGTTCGCGGGTATGGCTGGCCACAAAGAATTTACGCATTCCAGGACGACGATGCTTGTTGCCACGTTTTGTCGGTCCTTATGTTGTAAAGGATGTCTTGAGTCCATTGGTTGTCAAGTTAGATTTGCCGTGCTCTTGGAAGATACATCCGGTCTTTCATGTGTCCATGGTTAAACCTTGTGTGGACAGTACCAGGGTAGTGGCTTCTCCGTCCCCGATATTGGTTCAAGGGGTAGAGGAGTATGAAGTCAATTCCATTCTTGATTCTAAGGTTTCTCGTGGTACCAGGTATTTCTTAGTGGACTGGAAAGGTTACGGTCCGGAAGATCGGACATGGGAACCAGAGCAAAATGTGCATGCCCCGTTGTTGGTGTCCCGGTTTCTGGCCTCTCGGGGGCATGGGGGTCCTTTGGGGGAGGATACTGTCAGAAAACGCTTCAGGTCTTGTGATACCCCTTCGGTTCTCTTGTCTTCTCGCAGCCAGAAGCGCCTGTCGCGTTCGAATATCAGACAGGAGGCGGGCTTGAATTATCCACGCGCTACTCGCGGTGGACGTTTTCGTCGGGAATGTAGTTCCCGACGCCTCACGTGGAAGTTATCATGGAGGTTACGACAGTGGGCGCGGCGTCTTTCACGTGATAGAAAACGTACTGGGTCACATGACCATCTTGTTGCCGGTAGTTCAGGTACTTAAAGATCCGGCGCCCACTTCTCGCTGCTTCTGATCCCATATTGACAGTGGCTCTTCTCGCTTGGAAATTTTTGGTGTTTTTTGATCTCGGATTACGTCTATTGGATACGCTCACGGATTGTCCTTACTTGCGCTAGAAATTTGACCTCGGATTGTTTTTTGGTTATTCTTGCCTAGTGATTTGGTTGAGTTGAATTCGGACCTAGAAGGTTGGGAGACCTCTTACCTTCTTTCTTTCCTTCCTTCCTCTCCCCCTCCATTTTCTTTCCCTGTCCTTTCCTCCAGGGTGCTGTAGGCGTCCTCGTGCCGGCGGGAATAGGCTAGGTGCTGGACTAGAGACTTCCTGAGCACCTTTTAGGCGTCCTCGTGCCGGCGGGAATAGGTGGTTGCTGGACTAGAGACTTCCTTTGCACCTTTGGATTATTTGGGTCGTCGGACAGGTGGCGGATAGCCATCACACCGTTCGTACAGAAAAGGAGAAGGAGATTTGCCAGAGACGACCACTTCCAGGGAAACCAGGGTAAGAAACTTAACTTTCCTTACCATTCTCTGCATCTCACTATCTGGTACTGATTGTATTTCTCTTCTTATGGTCTCCAGATTCCCCAGTCTTGAGGACATTCTTGCATGAAACACTTCTGGTTAAAACCCGTTTTCTGCAGGTTAGTCTGTTGATTATTGTTAAACGTTTATCAAGAGAGGGTGTATTTGATTGTTAATCAGTGTAATATTCTGCAGTCGTTGAAAGGAACCTGGATTCTCCATCTATCGTGAAGTTTGCGGTCCGCTCAACTCTACCGATCCCAACGACTCTACACCATCTTCCGATCAATTAGGTTCTCAGTCTGTCCTTTCGTACTCCTGAGAATCACATTGGTAGGAAGAAATACATTCTTCACGACGGGTCAACACGGAACCGTGCTTCAGGAAACCTGACAGATCCTCGTTCTGTTACTAGTAAGCAGCGTGTGCTCCTGTGATAAGCGTGGGATCCTATCTATGTTACTAGTGAGCACTGTGTAGTCCTGTGATAAGGCTGGGATCCATCTCTGTTACGAGTGAGCAGTGTGCACTCAGGTGATAAGGCTGGGATCCTCTCTCTGTTACTAGTGAGCAGCGTGCGCTCCTGGGATAAGGCTGGGCTCCTCTTAATGTTACTAGTAAGCAGGGTGCGCTACTGGGATAAGGCTGGGATCCTCTCTCTGTTACTAGTGAGCAGTGTGCGCGCAGGTGATAAGGCTGGGATCCTCTCTCTGTATCAAGCGGGCAGTGTACGGTCCTTTGATAAGGCTGGGATCCTCTCTCTGTTACTAGTGAGCAATGTGCGCTGAGGTGATAAGGCTGATATCCTCTCTCTGTTACTAGTGAGCAGTGTGTGCTCCTGTGATAAGGCTGGCATCCTCTCTCTGTTACTAGGGAGCAGTATGCATTCAGGTGATAAGGCTGGGATCCTCTCTGTTACTAGTGAGCAGTGTGCACTCCTGTGATAAGGGTGGGATCCTCTCTCTGTTACTAGTGAGCAGTGTGTGCACCTGTGATAAGGCTGGGATCCTCTCTCTGTTACTTGTGAGCAGTGTGCACTCCTGTGATGAGGCTGGGATCCTCTCTCTGTTAATAGTGAGCAGTGTGCACTCCTGTGATAATGCTGGGATCCTATCTCTGTTACTAGCGAGCAGTGAGTGCACCCGTGATAAGGCTGGGATCCTCTCTCTGTTACTAGCGGGCAGTGTGCGGTCTTTTGATAAGGCTGGGATCCTCTATCTGTTACTAGTGTGCAGTGTGCGCTGAGGTGATAAGGCTGGCATCCTCTCTCTCTTACTAGTGAACAGTGTGCGCTCCTGTGATAAGGGTGGGATCCTCTCTCTGTTACTAGTGAGCAGTGTGTGCACCTGTGATAAGGCTGGGATCCTCTCTCTGTTACTTGTGAGCAGTGTGCACTCCTGTGATGAGGCTGGGATCCTCTCTCTGTTACTAGTGAGCAGTGTGCACTCCTGTGATAATTCTGGGATCCTCTCTCTGTTACTGGTGAGCAGTGTGCACTCCTGTGATAAGGCTGGGATCCTCTCTCTGTTACGAGGGAGCAGTGTGCATTCCTGGGATAAGGCTGGGATCTTATCTCTGTTACTAGTAGCAGTGTGTACTCCTGTGATAAGGCTGGGATCCTATCCCTGTTACTAGTGAGCAGTGTGCACTCCTGGGATAAGGCTGGGATCATCTCTCTGTTACTAGGGAGCAGTGTGCACTCCTGGGATAAGGCTGGGATCTTATCTCTGTTACTAATAGCAGTGTGTACTCCTGTGATAAAGCTGGGATCCTATCCCTGTTACTAGTGAGCAGTGTGCACTCCTGGGATAAGGCTGGGATCCTCTCTCTGTTACTAGTGAGCAGTGTGCACTGTTGGGATAAGGGTGGGATCCTATCTCTGTTACTAGTGAGCATTGTGCGCTCCTGTGATAAGGCTGGGCTCCTCGTTCTGTTACTAGTGAGCAGTATGCACTCCTGTGATAAGGCTGGGCTCCTCGTTCTGTTACTAGTGAGCAGTGTGTGCTCCTGTGATAAGGCTGGGATCCTCTATGTTACTAGTGAGCAGTGTGTACTCCTGTGATAATGCTGGGATCCTCTCTCTGTTACTAGTGAGCACTGTGCGCTCCTGTGATAAGGCTGGGATCCTGTCTCTGTAACTAGTGAGCAGTGTGTGCTCCTGGGATAAGGGTGGGATCCTATCTCTGTTAATATTGGGCAGTGTGTGCTCCTGTGATAAGGCTGGGATCCTCTCTCTGTTACTAGTGAGCAGTGTATGCTCCTGGGATAAGGGTGGGATCCTATCTCTCTTACTAGTGAGCAGTGTGTGCTCAGGTGATAAGGGTGGTATCCTCTCTCTGTTACTAGTGAGCAGTGTTCACTCCTGGGATAAGGCTGGGATCTTATCTCTGTTACTAGTAGCAGTGTGTACTCCTGTGATAAGGCTGGGATCCTATCCCTGTTACTAGTGAGCAGTGTGCACTCCTGGGATAAGGCTGGGATCATCTCTCTGTTACTAGGGAGCAGTGTGCACTCCTGGGATAAGGTTGGGATCTTATCTCTGTTACTAGTAGCAGTGTGTACTCCTGTGATAAAGCTGGGATCCTATCCCTGTAACTAGTGAGCAGTGTGCACTCCTGGGATAAGGATGGGATCCTCTCTCTGTTACTAGTGAGCAGTGTGCACTCGTGGGATAAGGGTGGGATCCTATCTCTGTTACTAGTGAGCATTGTACGCTCCTGTGATAAGGCTGGGCTCCTCGTTCTGTTACTAGTGAGCAGTGTGCACTCCTGTGATAAGCCTGGGATCCTTGTTCTGTTACTAGTGAGCAGTGTGCGCTCCTGTGATAAGGCTTGGCTCCTCGTTCTGTTACTAGTGAGCAGTGTGTGCTCCTGTGATAAGGCTGGGATCCTCTCTGTTACTAGTGAGCAGTGTGCACTCCTGTGATAATTCTGGGATCCTCTCTCTGTTACTAGTGAGCAGTGTGCACTCCTGTGATAAGGCTGGGATCCTGTCTCTGTAACTAGTGAGCAGTGTGTGCTCTTGGGATAAGGGTGGGATCCTATATCTGTTAATATTGGGCAGTGTGTGCTCCTGTGATAAGGCTGGGATCCTCTCTCTGTTACTAGTGAGCAGTGTGTGCTCCTGGGATAAGGGTGGGATCCTATCTCTCTTACTAGTGAGCAGTGGGTGCTCAGGTGATAAGGGTGGTATCCTATCTCTGTTACTAGTGGGCAGTGTGTGCTCCTGGGATAAGGCTGGGATCCTCTCTCTGTTACTAGTGAGCAGTGTGCACTCCTGTAATAAGGCTGGCATCCTCTCATGGTTATTAGTGAGCAGTGTGCACTCCTGTGATACGGCTCGGATCCTATCTCTGTTACTAGTGAGCAGTGTGCACTCCTGTGATAAGGCTGGGATCCTCTCTCTGTTACTTGTGAGCAGTGTGCGCTCCTGTGATAAGGCTGGGATCCTATCTCTGTTACTAGTGAGCAGTGTGCACTCCTGTGATAAGGCTGGGATCCTCTCTCTGTTACTTGTGAGCAGTGTGCGCTCCTGTGATAAGGCTGAGATCCTCTCTCTGTTACTAGTGAGCAGTGTGCACTCCTGTGATGAGGCTGGGATCCTTATCTGTTACTTGTGGGCAGTGTGCACTCCTGTGATAAGGCTGGGATCCTCTCTCTGTTACTAGTGAGCAGTGTGCACTCCTGTGATAATGCTGGGATCCTAGCTCTGTAACTAGTGAGCAGTGTGTGCACCTGTGATAAGGCTGGGATCCTCTCTCTCTTACTTGTGAGCAGTGTACACTCAGGTGATAAGGCTGGGATCCTCTCTCTATTACTTGTGAACAGTGTGCACTCCTATGATAAGGCTGGGATCCTCTCTCTGTTACTAATGAGCAGTGTGCACTCAGGTGATAAGGCTGGGATCCTCTCTCTGTTACTAGTGAGCAATGTGCGCTCCTGTGATAAGGCTGGGATCCTCTCTCTGTTACTAGTGAGCAGTGTGCACTCAGGTGATAAGGCTGGGGTCCTCTCTCTGTTACTAGTGAGCAGTGTGTGCTTCTGTGATAAGGCTGGGATCCTATCTCTGTTACTAGTGAGCAGTGTGTGCACCTGTGATGAGGCTGGGATCCTCTCTCTGTTACTTGTGAGCAGTGTGCACTCAGGTGATAAAACTGGGATCCTCTCTCTGTTACTTGTGAGCAGTGTGTGCTCCTGCGATAAGGCTGGGATCCTCTCTCTGTTACTAATGAGCAGTGTGCACTCAGGTGATAAGGCTGGGATCCTCTCTCTGTTACTAGTGAGCAGTGTGCGCTCCTGGGATAAGGCTGGGATCCTCGTTCTGTTACTAGTAAGCAGCGTGTGCTCCTGTGATAAGCGTGGGATCGTATCTATGTTACTAGTGAGCACTGTGTAGTCCTGTGATAAGGCTGGGATCCATCTCTGTTACGAGTGAGCAGTGTGCACTCAGGTGATAAGGCTGGGATCCTCTCTCTGTTACTAGTGAGCAGTGTGCGCTCCTGGGATAAGGCTGGGCTCCTCTTAATGTTACTAGTAAGCAGGGTGCGCTACTGGGATAAGGCTGGGATCCTCTCTCTGTTACTAGTGAGCAGTGTGCGCGCAGGTGATAAGGCTGGGATCCTCTCTCTGTATCAAGCGGGCAGTGTACGGTCCTTTGATAAGGCTGGGATCCTCTCTCTGTTACTAGTGAGCAATGTGCGCTGAGGTGATAAGGCTGATATCCTCTCTCTGTTACTAGTGAGCAGTGTGTGCTCCTGTGATAAGGCTGGCATCCTCTCTCTGTTAATAGTGAGCAGTGTGCACTCCTGTGATAATGCTGGGATCCTATCTCTGTTACTAGCGAGCAGTGAGTGCACCCGTGATAAGGCTGGGATCCTCTCTCTGTTACTAGCGGGCAGTGTGCGGTCTTTTGATAAGGCTGGGATCCTCTATCTGTTACTAGTGTGCAGTGTGCGCTGAGGTGATAAGGCTGGCATCCTCTCTCTCTTACTAGTGAACAGTGTGCGCTCCTGTGATAAGGGTGGGATCCTCTCTCTGTTACTAGTGAGCAGTGTGTGCACCTGTGATAAGGCTGGGATCCTCTCTCTGTTACTTGTGAGCAGTGTGCACTCCTGTGATGAGGCT
The DNA here is from genome assembly GCF_040938575.1 of Ambystoma mexicanum. Taxonomy (NCBI): domain Eukaryota; kingdom Metazoa; phylum Chordata; class Amphibia; order Caudata; family Ambystomatidae; genus Ambystoma; species Ambystoma mexicanum. Next base: position 1,680,352,423 of record NC_090937.1, read on the forward strand.
GGGATCCTATCTCTGTTACTAGTGAGCATTGTGCGCTCCTGTGATAAGGCTGGGCTCCTCGTTCTGTTACTAGTGAGCAGTATGCACTCCTGTGATAAGGCTGGGCTCCTCGTTCTGTTACTAGTGAGCAGTGTGTGCTCCTGTGATAAGGCTGGGATCCTCTATGTTACTAGTGAGCATTGTGTACTCCTGTGATAATGCTGGGATCCTCTCTCTGTTACTAGTGAGCACTGTGCGCTCCTGTGATAAGGCTGGGATCCTGTCTCTGTAACTAGTGAGCAGTGTGTGCTCCTGGGATAAGGGTGGGATCCTATCTCTGTTAATATTGGGCAGTGTGTGCTCCTGTGATAAGGCTGGGATCCTATCTCTCTTACTAGTGAGCAGTGTGTACTCCTGTGATAAAGCTGGGATCCTATCCCTGTAACTAGTGAGCAGTGTGCACTCCTGGGATAAGGATGGGATCCTCTCTCTGTTACTAGTGAGCAGTGTGCACTCGTGGGATAAGGGTGGGATCCTATCTCTGTTACTAGTGAGCATTGTACGCTCCTGTGATAAGGCTGGGCTCCTCGTTCTGTTACTAGTGAGCAGTGTGCACTCCTGTGATAAGCCTGGGATCCTCGTTCTGTTACTAGTGAGCAGTGTGCGCTCCTGTGATAAGGCTTGGCTCCTCGTTCTGTTACTAGTGAGCAGTGTGTGCTCCTGTGATAAGGCTGGGATCCTCTCTGTTACTAGTGAGCAGTGTGCACTCCTGTGATAATTCTGGGATCCTCTCTCTGTTACTAGTGAGCAGTGTGCACTCCTGTGATAAGGCTGGGATCCTGTCTCTGTAACTAGTGAGCAGTGTGTGCTCTTGGGATAAGGGTGGGATCCTATATCTGTTAATATTGGGCAGTGTGTGCTCCTGTGATAAGGCTGGGATCCTCTCTCTGTTACTAGTGAGCAGTGTGTGCTCCTGGGATAAGGGTGGGATCCTATCTCTCTTACTAGTGAGCAGTGTGCGCTCAGGTGATAAGGGTGGTATCCTATCTCTGTTACTAGTGGGCAGTGTGTGCTCCTGGGATAAGGCTGGGATCCTCTCTCTGTTACTAGTGAGCAGTGTGCACTCCTGTAATAATAATAATTAGGCTGGCATCCTCTCAGTGTTATTAGTGAGCATGGTGCACTCCTGTGATAAGGCTGGGATCCTCGTTCTGTTACTAGTGAGCAGTGTGCGCTCAGGTGATAAGGCTGGCATTCTCTCTCTGTTACTAGTGAGCAGTGTGCACTCAGGTGATAAAGTTGTGATCCTCTCTCTGTTACTAGTGGGCAGTGTGTGCTCCTGTTATAAGGCTGGGATCCTCTCTCTGTTACTAGTGAGCAGTGTGCGCTCCTGTGATAAAGCTGGGATCCTCTCTCTGTTACTAGTGAGCAGTGCGCACTCAGGTGATAAGGCTGGGATCCTCTCTCTGTTACTAGTGAGCAGTGTGAGCTTCTGTGATAAGGCTAGGATCCTTTCTCTGTTACTAGTGAGCAGTCTGCGCTCCTGTGATAAGGCTGGGATCCTCTCTCTGTTACTAGCGGGCAGTGTGCGCTCTTGGGATAATGCTGGGCTCCTCTTAATGTTACTAGTAAGCAGTGTGCGCTCCTGGGATAAGGCTGGGATCCTCTCTCTGTTACTAGTGAGCAGTGTGCGTGCAGGTGATAAGGCTGGGATCCTCTCTCTGTTACTAGCGAGCAGTGTGCGGTCCTTTGATAAGGCTGGGATCCTCTCTCTGTTACTAGTGAGCAGTGTGTGCTGAGGTGATAAGGCTGACATCCTCTCTCTGTTACTAGTGAGCAGTGTGCGCTCCAGTGATGAGGCTGGGATCCTGTCTCTGTAACTAGTGAGCAGTGTGTGCTCCTGTGATAAGGCTGGCATCCTCTCTCTGTTACTAGGGAGCAGTGTGCATTCAGGTGATAAGGCTGGGATCCTCTCTGTTACTAGTGAGCAGTGTGCACTCCTGTGATAAGGGTGGGATCCTCTCTCTGTTACTAGTGAGCAGTGTGTGCACCTGTGATAAGACTGGGATCCACTCTCTGTTACTTGTGAGCAGTGTGCACTCCTGTGATGAGGCTGGGATCCTCTCTCTGTTACTAGTGAGCAGTGTGCACTCCTGTGATAATGCTGGGATCCTATCTCTGTTACTAGCGAGCAGTGTGTGCACCTGTGATAAGGCTGGGATCCTCTCTCTGTTACTAGCGGGCAGTGTGCGGTCTTTTGATAAGGCTGGGATCCTCTCTCTGTTACTAGTGTGCAGTGTGCGCTGAGGTGATAAGGCTGGCATCCTCTCTCTCTTACTAGTGAACAGTGTGCGCTCCTGTGATAAGGGTGGGATCCTCTCTCTGTTACTAGTGAGCAGTGTGCACTCCTGTGATAAGGCTGGGATCCTCTCTCTGTTACTAGGGAGCAGTGTGCATTCCTGGGATAAGGCTGGGATCTTATCTCTGTTACTAGTAGCAGTGTGTACTCCTGTGATAAGGCTGGGATCCTATCCCTGTTACTAGTGAGCAGTGTGCACTCCTGGGATAAGGCTGGGATCATCTCTCTGTTACTAGGGAGCAGTGTGCACTCCTGGGATAAGGCTGGGATCTTATCTCTGTTACTAATAGCAGTGTGTACTCCTGTGATAAAGCTGGGATCCTATCCCTGTTACTAGTGAGCAGTGTGCACTCCTGGGATAATGCTGGGATCCTCTCTCTGTTACTAGTGAGCAGTGTGCACTGTTGGGATAAGGGTGGGATCCTATCTCTGTTACTAGTGAGCATTGTGCGCTCCTGTGATAAGGCTGGGCTCCTCGTTCTGTTACTAGTGAGCAGTATGCACTCCTGTGATAAGGCTGGGCTCCTCGTTCTGTTACTAGTGAGCAGTGTGTGCTCCTGTGATAAGGCTGGGATCCTCTATGTTACTAGTGAGCAGTGTGTACTCCTGTGATAATGCTGGGATCCTCTCTCTGTTACTAGTGAGCACTGTGCGCTCCTGTGATAAGGCTGGGATCCTGTCTCTGTAACTAGTGAGCAGTGTGTGCTCCTGGGATAAGGGTGGGATCCTATCTCTGTTAATATTGGGCAGTGTGTGCTCCTGTGATAAGGCTGGGATCCTCTCTCTGTTACTAGTGAGCAGTGTGTGCTCCTGGGATAAGGGTGCGATCCTATCTCTCTTACTAGTGAGCAGTGTGCGCTCAGGTGATAAGGGTGGTATCCTCTCTCTGTTACTAGTGAGCAGTGTGCACTCCTGGGATAAGGCTGGGATCTTATCTCTGTTACTAGTAGCAGTGTGTACTCCTGTGATAAGGCTGGGATCCTATCCCTGTTACTAGTGAGCAGTGTGCACTCCTGGGATAAGGCTGGGATCATCTCTCTGTTACTAGGGAGCAGTGTGCACTCCTGGGATAAGGTTGGGATCTTATCTCTGTTACTAGCAGCAGTGTGTACTCCTGTGATAAAGCTGGGATCCTATCCCTGTAACTAGTGAGCAGTGTGCACTCCTGGGATAAGGATGGGATCCTATCTCTGTTACTAGTGAGCATTGTACGCTCCTGTGATAAGGCTGGGCTCCTCGTTCTGTTACTAGTGAGCAGTGTGCACTCCTGTGATGAGGCTGGGATCCTCTCTCTGTTACTAGTGAGCAGTGTGCACTCCTGTGATAATGCTGGGATCCTATCTCTGTTACTAGTGAGCAGTGTGCACCCCTGTGATGAGGCTGGGATCCTCTCTCTGTTACTAGTGAGCAGTGTGCACTCCTGTGATAAGGCTGGGATCCTCTCTCTGTTACTAGGGAGCAGTGTGCATTCCTGGGATAAGGCTGGGATCTTATCTCTGTTACTAGTAGCAGTGTGTACTCCTGTGATAAGGCTGGGATCCTATCCCTGTTACTAGTGAGCAGTGTGCACTCCTGGGATAAGGCTGGGATCATCTCTCTGCTACTAGGGAGCAGTGTGCACTCCTGGGATAAGGCTGGGATCTTATCTCTGTTACTAATAGCAGTGTGTACTCCTGTGATAAAGCTGGGATCCTATCCCTGTTACTAGTGAGCAGTGTGCACTCCTGGGATAAGGCTGGGATCCTCTCTCTGTTACTAGTGAGCAGTGTGCACTGTTGGGATAAGGGTGGGATCCTATCTCTGTTACTAGTGAGCATTGTGCGCTCCTGTGATAAGGCTGGGCTCCTCGTTCTGTTACTAGTGAGCAGTATGCACTCCTGTGATAAGGCTGGGCTCCTCGTTCTGTTACTAGTGAGCAGTGTGTGCTCCTGTGATAAGGCTGGGATCCTCTATGTTACTAGTGAGCAGTGTGTACTCCTGTGATAATGCTGGGATCCTCTCTCTGTTACTAGTGAGCACTGTGCGCTCCTGTGATAAGGCTGGGATCCTGTCTCTGTTACTAGTGAGCAGTGTGTGCTCCTGGGATAAGGGTGGGATCCTATCTCTGTTAATATTGGGCAGTGTGTGCTCCTGTGATAAGGCTGGGATCCTCTCTCTGTTACTAGTGAGCAGTGTGTGCTCCTGGGATAAGGGTGGGATCCTATCTCTCTTACTAGTGAGCAGTGTGCGCTCAGGTGATAAGGGTGGTATCCTCTCTCTGTTACTAGTGAGCAGTGTGCACTCCTGGGATAAGGCTGGGATCTTATCTCTGTTACTAGTAGCAGTGTGTACTCCTGTGATAAGGCTGGGATCCTATCCCTGTTACTAGTGAGCAGTGTGCACTCCTGGGATAAGGCTGGGATCATCTCTCTGTTACTAGGGAGCAGTGTGCACTCCTGGGATAAGGTTGGGATCTTATCTCTGTTACTAGTAGCAGTGTGTACTCCTGTGATAAAGCTGGGATCCTATCCCTGTAACTAGTGAGCAGTGTGCACTCCTGGGATAAGGATGGGATCCTCTCTCTGTTACTAGTGAGCAGTGTGCACTCGTGGGATAAGGGTGGGATCCTATCTCTGTTACTAGTGAGCATTGTACGCTCCTCTGATAAGGCTGGGCTCCTCGTTCTGTTACTAGTGAGCATTGTGCACTCCTGTGATAAGCCTGGGATCCTCGTTCTGTTACTAGAGAGCAGTGTGCGCTCCTGTGATAAGGCTTGGCTCCTCGTTCTGTTACTAGTGAGCAGTGTGTGCTCCTGTGATAAGGCTGGGATCCTCTCTGTTACTAGTGAGCAGTGTGCACTCCTGTGATAATTCTGGGATCCTCTCTCTGTTACTAGTGAGCAGTGTGCACTCCTGTGATAAGGCTGGGATCCTGTCTCTGTAACTAGTGAGCAGTGTGTGCTCTTGGGATAAGGGTGGGATCCTATATCTGTTAATATTGGGCAGTGTGTGCTCCTGTGATAAGGCTGGGATCCTATCTCTGTTACAAGTGAGCAGTGTGTGCTCCTGGGATAAGGGTGGGATCCTATCTCTCTTACTAGTGAGCAGTGTGCGCTCAGGTGATAAGGGTGGTATCCTATCTCTGTTACTAGTGGGCAGTGTGTGCTCCTGGGATAAGGCTGGGATCCTATCTCTCTTACTAGTGAGCAGTGTGCGCTCAGGTGATAAGGGTGGTATCCTCTCTCTGTTACTAGTGAGCAGTGTGCACTCCTGGGATAAGGCTGGGATCATATCTCTGTTACTAGTAGCAGTGTGTACTCCTGTGATAAGGCTGGGATCCTATCCCTGTTACTAGTGAGCAGTGTGCACTCCTGGGATAAGGCTGGGATCATCTCTCTGTTACTAGGGAGCAGTGTGCACTCCTGGGATAAGGTTGGGATCTTATCTCTGTTACTAGTAGCAGTGTGTACTCCTGTGATAAAGCTGGGATCCTATCCCTGTAACTAGTGAGCAGTGTGCACTCCTGGGATAAGGATGGGATCCTCTCTCTGTTACTAGTGAGCAGTGTGCACTCGTGGGATAAGGGTGGGATCCTATCTCTGTTACTAGTGAGCATTGTACGCTCCTGTGATAAGGCTGGGCTCCTCGTTCTGTTACTAGTGAGCAGTGTGCACTCCTGTGATAAGCCTGGGATCCTCGTTCTGTTACTAGTGAGCAGTGTGCGCTCCTGTGATAAGGCTTGGCTCCTCGTTCTGTTACTAGTGAGCAGTGTGTGCTCCTGTGATAAGGCTGGGATCCTCTCTGTTACTAGTGAGCAGTGTGCACTCCTGTGATAATTCTGGGATCCTCTCTCTGTTACTAGTGAGCAGTGTGCACTCCTGTGATAAGGCTGGGATCCTGTCTCTGTAACTAGTGAGCAGTGTGTGCTCTTGGGATAAGGGTGGGATCCTATATCTGTTAATATTGGGCAGTGTGTGCTCCTGTGATAAGGCTGGGATCCTCTCTCTGTTACTAGTGAGCAGTGTGTGCTCCTCGGATAAGGGTGGGATCCTATCTCTCTTACTAGTGAGCAGTGTGCGCTCAGGTGATAAGGGTGGTATCCTATCTCTGTTACTAGTGGGCAGTGTGTGCTCCTGGGATAAGGCTGGGATCCTCTCTCTGTTACTAGTGAGCAGTGTGCACTCCTGTAATAAGGCTGGCATCCTCTCAGTGTTATTAGTGAGCAGTGTGCACTCCTGTGATAAGGCTGGGATCCTCGTTCTGTTACTAGTGAGCAGTGTGCGCTCAGGTGATAAGGCTGGCATTCTCTCTCTGTTACTAGTGAGCAGTGTCCACTCAGGTGATAAAGTTGTGATCCTCTCTCTGTTACTAGTGGGCAGTGTGTGCTCCTGTTATAAGGCTGGGATCCTCTCTCTGTTACTAGTCAGCAGTGTGCGCTCCTGTGATAAAGCTGGGATCCTCTCTCTGTTACTAGTGAGCAGTGTGCACTCAGGTGATAAGGCTGGGATCCTCTCTCTGTTACTAGTGAGCAGTGTGAGCTTCTGTGATAAGGCTGGGATCCTTTCTCTGTTACTAGTGAGCAGTGTGCGCTCCTGTGATAAGGCTGGGATCCTCTCTCTGTTACTAGCGGGCAGTGTGCGCTCTTGGGATAAGGCTGGGCTCCTCTTAATGTTACTAGTAAGCAGTGTGCGCTCCTGGGATAAGGCTGGGATCCTCTCTCTGTTACTAGTGAGCAGTGTGAGTGCAGGTGATAAGGCTGGGATCCTCTCTCTGTTACTAGCGAGCAGTGTGCGGTCCTTTGATAAGGCTGGGATCCTCTCTCTGTTACTAGTGAGCAGTGTGTGCTGAGGTGATAAGGCTGACATCCTCTCTCTGTTACTAGTGAGCAGTGTGCGCTCCAGTGATAAGGCTGGGATCCTGTCTCTGTAACTAGTGAGCAGTGTGTGCTCCTGTGATAAGGCTGGCATCCTCTCTCTGTTACTAGGGAGCAGTGTGCATTCAGGTGATAAGGCTGGGATCCTCTCTGTTACTAGTGAGCAGTGTGCACTCCTGTGATAAGGGTGGGATCCTCTCTCTGTTACTAGTGAGCAGTGTGTGCACCTGTGATAAGACTGGGATCCTCTCTCTGTTACTTGTGAGCAGTGTGCACTCCTGTGATGAGGCTGGGATCCTCTCTCTGTTATTAATGAGCAGTGTGCACTCCTGTGATAATGCTGGGATCCTATCTCTGTTACTAGTGAGCAGTGTGCACTCCTGTGATGAGGCTGGGATCCTCTCTCTGTTACTAGTGAGCAGTGTGCACTCCTGTGATAAGGCTGGGATCCTCTCTCTGTTACTAGGGAGCAGTGTGCATTCCTGGGATAAGGCTGGGATCTTATCTCTGTTGCTAGTAGCAGTGTGTACTCCTGTGATAAGGCTGGAATCCTATCCCTGTTACTAGTGAGCAGTGTGCACTCCTGGGATAAGGCTGGGATCATCTCTCTGTTACTAGGGAGCAGTGTGCACTCCTGGGATAAGGCTGGGATCTTATCTCTGTTACTAGTAGCATAGTGTACTCCTGTGATAAAGCTGGGATCCTATCCCTGTTACTAGTGAGCAGTGTGCACTCCTGGGATAAGGCTGGGATCCTCTCTCTGTTACTAGTGAGCAGTGTGCACTCTTGGGATAAGGGTGGGATCCTATCTCTGTTACTAGTGAGCATTGTGCGCTCCTGTGATAAGGCTGGGCTCCTCGTTCTGTTACTAGTGAGCAGTGTGCACTCCTGTGATAAGCCTGGGATCCTCGTTCTGTTACTAGTGAGCAGTGTGCGCTCCTGTGATAAGGCTGGGCTCCTCGTTCTGTTACTAGTGAGCAGTGTGTGCTCCTGTGATAAGGCTGGGATCCTCTCTGTTACTAGTGAGCAGTGTGCACTCCTGTGATAATGCTGGGATCCTCTCTCTGTTACTAGTGAGCAGTGTGCGCTCCTGTGATAAGGCTGGGATCCTGTCTCTGTAACTAGTGAGCAGTATGTGCTCCTGGGATAAGGGTGGGATCCTATCTCTGTTAATATTGGGCAGTGTGTGCTCCTGGGATAAGGGTGGGATCCTATCTCTCTTACTAGTGAGCAGTGTGCGCTCAGGTGATAAGTGTGGTATCCTCTCTCTGTTACTAGTGAGCAGTGTGCACTCCTGGGATAAGGCTGGGATCATCTCTCTGTTACTAGGAGCAGTGTGCACTCCTGGGATAAGGCTGGGATCTTATCTCTGTTACTAGTGGCAGTGTGTACTCCTGTGATAAAGCTGGGATCCTATCCTTGTTACTAGTGAGCAGTGTGCACTCCTGGGATAAGGATGGGATCCTCTCTCTGTTACTAGTGAGCAGTGTGCACTCTTGGGATAAGGGTGGGATCCTATCTCTGTTACTAGTGAGCATTGTGCGCTCCTGTGATAAGGCTGGGCTCCTCGTTCTGTTACTAGTGAGCAGTGTGCACTCCTGTGATAAGCCTGGGATCCTCGTTCTGTTACTAGTGAGCAGTGTGCGCTCCTGTGATAAGGCTTGGCTCCTCGTTCTGTTACTAGTGAGCAGTGTGTGCTCCTGTGATAAGGCTGGGATCCTCTTTGTTACTAGTGAGCAGTGTGCACTCCTGTGATAATGCTGGGATCCTCTCTCTGTTACTAGTGAGCAGTGTGTGCTCTTGGGATAAGGGTGGGATCCTATCACTGTTAATATTGGGCAGTGTGTGCTCCTGTGATAAGGCTGGGATCCTCTCTCTGTTACTAGTGAGCAGTGTGTGCTCCTGGGGTAAGGGTGGGATCCTATCTCTCTTACTAGTGAGCAGTGTGCGCTCAGGTGATAAGGGTGGTATCCTATCTCTGTTACTAGTGGGCAGTGTGTGCTCCTGGGATAAGGGTGGGATCCTCTCTCTGTTACTAGTGAGCAGTGTGTACTCCTGTAATAAGGCTGGCATCCTCTCAGTGTTATTAGTGAGCAGAGTGCACTCCTGTGATAAGGCTGGGATCCTCGTTCTGTTACTAGTGAGCAGTGTGCGCTCAGGTGATAAGGCTGGCATCCTCTCTCTGTTACTAGTGAGCAGTGTGCACTCAGGTGATAAAGTTGTGATCCTCTCTCTTTTACTAGTGGGCAGTGTGTGCTCCTGTTATAAGGCTGGGATCCTCTCTCTGTTACTAGTGAGAAGTGTGCGCTCCTGTGATAAAGCTGGGATCCTCTCTCTGTTACTAGTTGGCAGTGTGCGCTCCTGTGATAAGGCTGGGATCCTATCTATGTTACTAGTGAGCAGTGTGTGCACCTGTGATCAGGCTGGGATCCTATCTGTGTTACTAGTGAGCAGTGTGCACTCCTGTGATAAGGCTGGCATCCTCTCTCTGTAATTAATGAGCAGTGGGCACTCCTGTGATAAGGCTGGGATCCTATCTCTCTTACTAGTGGGCAGTGTGCACTCCTGTGATAAGGATGGCATCCTATATCTGTTTCTAGTGAGAAGTGTGCACCCCTGTGATAAGGCTTGGATCCTCTCTCTGTTACTAGTGAGCAGTGTGCACTCCTGGGATAAGGGTGGGATCCTATCCCTGTTACTAGTGAGCATTTTGCGTACCTGTGATAAGGCTGGGCTCCTCGTTCTGTTACCAGTAAGCAGTGTGCGCTCAGGTGATAAGGCTGGCATCCTCTCTCTGTCACTAGTGGGCAGTGTGTGCTCCTGTGATAAGGCTGTGTTCCTCTCTGTTACTAGTGAGCAGTGTGCACTCCTGTAATAAGGCTGGCATCCTCTCAGTGTTATTAGTGAGCAGTGTGCGCTCCTGTGATAAGGCTGGCATCCTCTCTCTGTAATTAATGAGCAGTGGGCACTCCTGTGATAAGGCTAGGATCCTATCTCTCTTACTAGTGGGCAGTGTGCACTCCTGTGATAAGGATGGGATCCTATATCTGTTTCTAGTGAGAAGTGTGCACTCCTGTGATAAGGCTTGGATCCTCTCTCTGTTACTAGTGAGCAGTGTGCGCTCCTGTGATAAGGCTGGGATCCGATCTATTAGTGAGCAGTTTGTGCACCTGTGATAAGGCTGGGATCCTATCTCTGTTACTAGTGAGCAGTGTGCACTCCTGTAATAAGGCTGGCATCCTCTCAGTGTTATTAGTGAGCAGTGTGCACTCCTGTGATAAGGCTGGGATCCTCGTTCTGTTACTAGTGAGCAGTGTGCGCTCAGGTGATAAGGCTGGCATCCTCTCTCTGTTACTAGTGAGCAGTGTGCACTCAGGTGATAAAGTTGTGATCCTCTCTCTTTACTATTGGGCAGTGTGTGCTCCTGTTATAAGGCTGGGATCCTCTCTCTATTACTAGTGAGCAGTGGGCGCTCCTGTGATAAAGCTGGGATCCTCTTTCTGTTACTAGTGAGCAGTTTGCGCTCCTGTGATAAGGCTGGGATCCTATCTATGTTACTAGTGAGCAGTGTGTGCACCTGTGATAAGGCTGGCATCCTCTCTCTGTAATTAATGAGCAGTGGGCACTCCTGTGATAAGGCTGGGATCCTATCTCTCTTACTAGTGGGCAGTGTGCACTCCTGTGATAAGGCTGGGATCCTATCTATGTTACTAGTGAGCTGTGTGTGCACCTGTGATAAGGCTGGGATCCTATGATAAGGCTGGGATCCGATCTATTAGTGAGCAGTGTGTGCACCTGTGATAAGGCTGGGATCCTATCTCTGTTACTAGTGAGCAGTGTGCACTCCTGTAATAAGGCTGGCATCCTCTCAGTGTTATTAGTGAGCAGTGTGCGCTCCTGTGATAAGGCTGGCATCCTCTCTCTGTAATTAATGAGCAGTGGGCACTCCTGTGATAAGGCTAGGATCCTATCTCTCTTACTAGTGGGCAGTGTGCACTCCTGTGATAAGGATGGGATCCTATATCTGTTTCTAGTGAGAAGTGTGCACTCCTGTGATAAGGCTTGGATCCTCTCTCTGTTACTAGTGAGCAGTGTGCGCTCCTGTGATAAGGCTGGGATCCGATCTATTAGTGAGCAGTTTGTGCACCTGTGATAAGGCTGGGATCCTATCTCTGTTACTAGTGAGCAGTGTGCACTCCTGTAATAAGGCTGGCATCCTCTCAGTGTTATTAGTGAGCAGTGTGCACTCCTGTGATAAGGCTGGGATCCTCGTTCTGTTACTAGTGAGCAGTGTGCGCTCAGGTGATAAGGCTGGCATCCTCTCTCTGTTACTAGTGAGCAGTGTGCACTCATGTGATAAAGTTGTGATCCTCTCTCTTTACTATTGGGCAGTGTGTGCTCCTGTTATAAGGCTGGGATCCTCTCTCTGTTACTAGTGAGCAGTGGGCGCTCCTGTGATAAAGCTGGGATCCTCTCTCTGTTACTAGTGAGCAGTTTGCGCTCCTGTGATAAGGCTGGGATCCTATCTATGTTACTAGTGAGCAGTGTGTGCACCTGTGATAAGGCTGGCATCCTCTCTCTGTAATTAATGAGCAGTGGGCACTCCTGTGATAAGGCTGGGATCCTATCTCTCTTACTAGTGGGCAGTGTGCACTCCTGTGATAAGGCTGGGATCCTATCTATGTTACTAGTGAGCTGTGTGTGCACCTGTGATAAGGCTGGGATCCTATGATAAGGCTGGGATCCGATCTATTAGTGAGCAGTGTGTGCACCTGTGATAAGGCTGGGATCCTATCTCTGTTACTAGTGAGCAGTGTGCACTCCTGTAATAAGGCTGGCATCCTCTCAGTGTTATTAGTGAGCAGTGTGCACTCCTGTGATAAGGCTGGGATCCTCGTTCTGTTACTAGTGAGCAGTGTGCGCTCAGGTGATAAGGCTGGCATCCGATCTATTAGTGAGCAGTGTGTGCACCTGTGATAAGGCTGGGATCTTATCTCTGTTACTATTGGGCAGTGTGTGCTCCTGTTATAAGGCTGGGATCCTCTCTCTGTTACTAGTGAGCAGTGTGCGCTCCTGTGATAAAGCTGGGATCCTCTCTCTGTTACTAGTGAGCAGTGTGCGCTCCTGTGATAAGGCTGGGATCCTATCTCTGTTACTAGTGAGCAGTGTGCACTCCTGTGATGAGGCTGGGATCCTCTCTCTGTTACTAGTGAGCAGTGTGAACTCCTGGAATAAGGCTGGGATCCTATCTCTGTTACTAGGGAGCAGTGTGCGCTCCTGTGATAAGGATGGGATCCTAACTCTGTTACTTGTGGGCAGTGTGAACTCCTGTGATAAGGCTGGGATCCTCTCTCTGTTACTAGTGAGCAGTGTGCACTCCTGTGATAAGGCTGGGACCCTCTCTCTGTTACTTGTGGGCAGTGTGAACTCCTGTGATAAGGCTGGGATCCTATCTCTGTTACTAGTGAGCAGTGTGCACTCCTGTAATAAGGCTGGCATCCTCTCAGTGTTATTAGTGAGCAGTGTGCACTCCTGTGATAAGGCTGGGATCCTCGTTCTGTTACTAGTGAGCAGTGTGCGCTCAGGTGATAAGGCTGGCATCCGATCTATTAGTGAGCAGTGTGTGCACCTGTGATAAGGCTGGGATCTTATCTCTGTTACTATTGGGCAGTGTGTGCTCCTGTTATAAGGCTGGGATCCTCTCTCTGTTACTAGTGAGCAGTGTGCGCTCCTGTGATAAAGCTGGGATCCTCTCTCTGTTACTTGTGAGCAGTGTGCGCTCATGTGATAAGGCTGGGATCCTATCTCTGTTACTAGTGAGCAGTGTGCACTCCTGTGATAAGGCTGGCATCCTCTCTCTATTACTTGTGAGCAGTGTGCACTCCTGTGATGAGGCTGGGATCCTCTCTCTGTTACTAGTGAGCAGTGTGCACTCCTGTGATAATGCTGGGATCCTATCTCTGTTACTAGTGAGCAGTGTGCACTCCTGTGATGAGGCTGGGATCCTCTCTCTGTTACTAGTGATCAGTGTGCACTCCTGTGATAAGGCTGGGATCCTCTCTCTGTTACTAGGGAGCAGTGTGCATTCCTGGGATAAGGCTGGGATCTTATCTCTGTTACTAGTAGCAGTGTGTACTCCTGTGATAAGGCTGGGATCCTATCCCTGTTACTAGTGAGCAGTGTGCACTCCTGGGATAAGGCTGGGATCATCTCTCTGTTACTAGGGAGCAGTGTGCACTCCTGGGATAAGGCTGGGATCTTATCTCTGTTACTAATAGCAGTGTGTACTCCTGTGATAAAGCTGGGATCCTATCCCTGTTACTAGTGAGCAGTGTGCACTCCTGGGATAATGCTGGGATCCTCTCTCTGTTACTAGTGAGCAGTGTGCACTGTTGGGATAAGGGTGGGATCCTATCTCTGTTACTAGTGAGCATTGTGCGCTCCTGTGATAAGGCTGGGCTCCTCGTTCTGTTACTAGTGAGCAGTATGCACTCCTGTGATAAGGCTGGGCTCCTCGTTCTGTTACTAGTGAGTAGTGTGTGCTCCTGTGATAAGGCTGGGATCCTCTATGTTACTAGTGAGCAGTGTGTACTCCTGTGATAATGCTGGGATCCTCTCTCTGTTACTAGTGAGCACTGTGCGCTCCTGTGATAAGGCTGGGATCCTGTCTCTGTAACTAGTGAGCAGTGTGTGCTCCTGGGATAAGGGTGGGATCCTATCTCTGTTAATATTGGGCAGTGTGTGCTCCTGTGATAAGGCTGGGATCCTCTCTCTGTTACTAGTGAGCAGTGTGTGCTCCTGGGATAAGGGTGCGATCCTATCTCTCTTACTAGTGAGCAGTGTGCGCTCAGGTGATAAGGGTGGTATCCTCTCTCTGTTACTAGTGAGCAGTGTGCACTCCTGGGATAAGGCTGGGATCTTATCTCTGTTACTAGTAGCAGTGTGTACTCCTGTGATAAGGCTGGGATCCTATCCCTGTTACTAGTGAGCAGTGTGCACTCCTGGGATAAGGCTGGGATCATCTCTCTGTTACTAGGGAGCAGTGTGCACTCCTGGGATAAGGTTGGGATCTTATCTCTGTTACTAGTAGCAGTGTGTACTCCTGTGATAAAGCTGGGATCCTATCCCTGTAACTAGTGAGCAGTGTGCACTCCTGGGATAAGGATGGGATCCTCTCTCTGTTACTAGTGAGCAGTGTGCACTTGTGGGATAAGGGTGGGATCCTATCTCTGTTACTAGTGAGCATTGTACACTCCTGTGATAAGGCAAGGCTCCTTGTTCTGTTACTAGTGAGCAGTGTGCACTCCTGTGATGAGGCTGGGATCCTCTCTCTGTTACTAGTGAGCAGTGTGCACTCCTGTGATAATGCTGGGGTCCTATCTCTGTTACTAGTGAGCAGTGTGCACTCCTGTGATGAGGCTGGGATCCTCTCTCTGTTACTAGTGAGCAGTGTGCACTCCTGTGATAAGGCTGGGATCCTCTCTCTGTTACTAGGGAGCAGTGTGCATTCCTGGGATAAGGCTGGGATCTTATCTCTGTTACTAGTAGCAGTGTGTACTCCTGTGATAAGGCTGGGATCCTATCCCTGTTACTAGTGAGCAGTGTGCACTCCTGGGATAAGGCTGGGATCCTCTCTCTGTTACTAGTGAGCAGTGTGCACTGTTGGGATAAGGGTGGGATCCTATCTCTGTTACTAGTGAGCATTGTGCGCTCCTGTGATAAGGCTGGGCTCCTCGTTCTGTTACTAGTGAGCAGTATGCACTCCTGTGATAAGGCTGGGCTCCTCGTTCTGTTACTAGTGAGCAGTGTGTGCTCCTGTGATAAGGCTGGGATCCTCTATGTTACTAGTGAGCAGTGTGTACTCCTGTGATAATGCTGGGATCCTCTCTCTGTTACTAGTGAGCACTGTGCGCTCCTGTGATAAGGCTGGGATCCTGTCTCTGTAACTAGTGAGCAGTGTGTGCTCCTGGGATAAGGGTGGGATCCTATCTCTGTTAATAATGGCAGTGTGTGCTCCTGTGATAAGGCTGGGATCCTCTCTCTGTTACTAGTGAGCAGTGTGTGCTCCTGGGATAAGGGTGGGATCCTATCTCTCTTACTAGTGAGCAGTGTGCGCTCAGGTGATAAGGGTGGTATCCTCTCTCTGTTACTAGTGAGCAGTGTGCACTCCTGGGATAAGGCTGGGATCTTATCTCTGTTACTAGTAGCAGTGTGTACTCCTGTGATAAGGCTGGGATCCTATCCCTGTTACTAGTGAGCAGTGTGCACTCCTGGGATAAGGCTGGGATCATCTCTCTGTTACTAGGGAGCAGTGTGCACTCCTGGGATAAGGTTGGGATCTTATCTCTGTTACTAGTAGCAGTGTGTACTCCTGTGATAAAGCTGGGATCCTATCCCTGTAACTAGTGAGCAGTGTGCACTCCTGGGATAAGGATGGGATCCTCTCTCTGTTACTAGTGAGCAGTGTGCACTCGTGGGATAAGGGTGGGATCCTATCTCTGTTACTAGTGAGCATTGTACGCTCCTGTGATAAGGCTGGGCTCCTCGTTCTGTTACTAGTGAGCATTGTGCACTCCTGTGATAAGCCTGGGATCCTCGTTCTGTTACTAGAGAGCAGTGTGCGCTCCTGTGATAAGGCTTGGCTCCTCGTTCTGTTACTAGTGAGCAGTGTGTGCTCCTGTGATAAGGCTGGGATCCTCTCTGTTACTAGTGAGCAGTGTGCACTCCTGTGATAATTCTGGGATCCTCTCTCTGTTACTAGTGAGCAGTGTGCACTCCTGTGATAAGGCTGGGATCCTGTCTCTGTAACTAGTGAGCAGTGTGTGCTCTTGGGATAAGGGTGGGATCCTATATCTGTTAATATTGGGCAGTGTGTGCTCCTGTGATAAGGCTGGGATCCTATCTCTGTTACTAGTGAGCAGTGTGTGCTCCTGGGATAAGGGTGGGATCCTATCTCTCTTACTAGTGAGCAGTGTGCGCTCAGGTGATAAGGGTGGTATCCTATCTCTGTTACTAGTGGGCAGTGTGTGCTCCTGGGATAAGGCTGGGATCCTATCTCTCTTACTAGTGAGCAGTGTGCGCTCAGGTGATAAGGGTGGTATCCTCTCTCTGTTACTAGTGAGCAGTGTGCACTCCTGGGATAAGGCTGGGATCATATCTCTGTTACTAGTAGCAGTGTGTACTCCTGTGATAAGGCTGGGATCCTATCCCTGTTACTAGTGAGCAGTGTGCACTCCTGGGATAAGGCTGGGATCATCTCTCTGTTACTAGGGAGCAGTGTGCACTCCTGGGATAAGGTTGGGATCTTATCTCTGTTACTAGTAGCAGTGTGTACTCCTGTGATAAAGCTGGGATCCTATCCCTGTAACTAGTGAGCAGTGTGCACTCCTGGGATAAGGATGGGATCCTCTCTCTGTTACTAGTGAGCAGTGTGCACTCGTGGGATAAGGGTGGGATCCTATCTCTGTTACTAGTGAGCATTGTACGCTCCTGTGATAAGGCTGGGCTCCTCGTTCTGTTACTAGTGAGCAGTGTGCACTCCTGTGATAAGCCTGGGATCCTCGTTCTGTTACTAGTGAGCAGTGTGCGCTCCTGTGATAAGGCTTGGCTCCTCGTTCTGTTACTAGTGAGCAGTGTGTGCTCCTGTGATAAGGCTGGGATCCTCTCTGTTACTAGTGAGCAGTGTGCACTCCTGTGATAATTCTGGGATCCTCTCTCTGTTACTAGTGAGCAGTGTGCACTCCTGTGATAAGGCTGGGATCCTGTCTCTGTAACTAGTGAGCAGTGTGTGCTCTTGGGATAAGAGTGGGATCCTATATCTGTTAATATTGGGCAGTGTGTGCTCCTGTGATAAGGCTGGGATCCTCTCTCTGTTACTAGTGAGCAGTGTGTGCTCCTCGGATAAGGGTGGGATCCTATCTCTCTTACTAGTGAGCAGTGTGCGCTCAGGTGATAAGGGTGGTATCCTATCTCTGTTACTAGTGGGCAGTGTGTGCTCCTGGGATAAGGCTGGGATCCTCTCTCTGTTACTAGTGAGCAGTGTGCACTCCTGTAATAAGGCTGGCATCCTCTCAGTGTTATTAGTGAGCAGTGTGCACTCCTGTGATAAGGCTGGGATCCTCGTTCTGTTACTAGTGAGCAGTGTGCGCTCAGGTGATAAGGCTGGCATTCTCTCTCTGTTACTAGTGAGCAGTGTCCACTCAGGTGATAAAGTTGTGATCCTCTCTCTGTTACTAGTGGGCAGTGTGTGCTCCTGTTATAAGGCTGGGATCCTCTCTCTGTTACTAATGAGCAGTGTGCGCTCCTGTGATAAAGCTGGGATCCTCTCTCTGTTACTAGTGAGCAGTGTGCACTCAGGTGATAAGGCTGGGATCCTCTCTCTGTTACTAGTGAGCAGTGTGAGCTTCTGTGATAAGGCTGGGATCCTTTCTCTGTTACTAGTGAGCAGTGTGCGCTCCTGTGATAAGGCTGGGATCCTCTCTCTGTTACTAGCGGGCAGTGTGCGCTCTTGGGATAAGGCTGGGCTCCTCTTAATGTTACTAGTAAGCAGTGTGCGCTCCTGGGATAAGGCTGGGATCCTCTCTCTGTTACTAGTGAGCAGTGTGCGTGCAGGTGATAAGGCTGGGATCCTCTCTCTGTTACTAGCGAGCAGTGTGCGGTCCTTTGATAAGGCTGGGATCCTCTCTGTTACTAGTGAGCAGTGTGTGCTGAGGTGATAAGGCTGACATCCTCTCTCTGATACTAGTGAGCAGTGTGCGCTCCAGTGATAAGGCTGGGATCCTGTCTCTGTAACTAGTGAGCAGTGTGTGCTCCTGTGATAAGGCTGGCATCCTCTCTCTGTTACTAGGGAGCAGTGTGCATTCAGGTGATAAGGCTGGGATCCTCTCTGTTACTAGTGAGCAGTGTGCACTCCTGTGATAAGGGTGGGATCCTCTCTCTGTTACTAGTGAGCAGTGTGTGCACCTGTGATAAGACTGGGATCCTCTCTCTGTTACTTGTGAGCAGTGTGCACTCCTGTGATGAGGCTGGGATCCTCTCTCTGTTATTAGTGAGCAGTGTGCACTCCTGTGATAATGCTGGGATCCTATCTCTGTTACTAGTGAGCAGTGTGCACTCCTGTGATGAGGCTGGGATCCTCTCTCTGTTACTAGTGAGCAGTGTGCACTCCTGTGATAAGGCTGGGATCCTCTCTCTGTTACTAGGGAGCAGTGTGCATTCCTGGGATAAGGCTGGGATCTTATCTCTGTTACTAGTAGCAGTGTGTACTCCTGTGATAAGGCTGGGATCCTATCCCTGTTACTAGTGAGCAGTGTGCACTCCTGGGATAAGGCTGGGATCATCTCTCTGTTACTAGGGAGCAGTGTGCACTCCTGGGATAAGGCTGGGATCTTATCTCTGTTACTAGTAGCATAGTGTACTCCTGTGATAAAGCTGGGATCCTATCCCTGTTACTAGTGAGCAGTGTTCACTCCTGGGATAAGGCTGGGATCCTCTCTCTGTTACTAGTGAGCAGTGTGCACTCTTGGGATAAGGGTGGGATCCTATCTCTGTTACTAGTGAGCATTGTGCGCTCCTGTGATAAGGCTGGGCTCCTCGTTCTGTTACTAGTGAGCAGTGTGCACTCCTGTGATAAGCCTGGGATCCTCGTTCTGTTACTAGTGAGCAGTGTGCGCTCCTGTGATAAGGCTGGGCTCCTCATTCTGTTACTAGTGAGCAGTGTGTGCTCCTGTGATAAGGCTGGGATCCTCTCTGTTACTAGTGAGCAGTGTGCACTCCTGTGATAATGCTGGGATCCTCTCTCTGTTACTAGTGAGCAGTGTGCGCTCCTGTGATAAGGCTGGGATCCTGTCTCTGTAACTAGTGAGCAGTATGTGCTCCTGGGATAAGGGTGGGATCCTATCTCTGTTAATATTGGGCAGTGTGTGCTCCTGGGATAAGGGTGGGATCCTATCTCTCTTACTAGTGAGCAGTGTGCGCTCAGGTGATAAGTGTGGTATCCTCTCTCTGTTACTAGTGAGCAGTGTGCACTCCTGGGATAAGGCTGGGATCATCTCTCTGTTACTAGGAGCAGTGTGCACTCCTGGGATAAGGCTGGGATCTTATCTCTGTTACTAGTGGCAGTGTGTACTCCTGTGATAAAGCTGGGATCCTATCCTTGTTACTAGTGAGCAGTGTGCACTCCTGGGATAAGGATGGGATCCTCTCTCTGTTACTAGTGAGCAGTGTGCACTCTTGGGATAAGGGTGGGATCCTATCTCTGTTACTAGTGAGCATTGTGCGCTCCTGTGATAAGGCTGGGCTCCTCGTTCTGTTACTAGTGAGCAGTGTGCACTCCTGTGATAAGCCTGGGATCCTCGTTCTGTTACTAGTGAGCAGTGTGCGCTCCTGTGATAAGGCTTGGCTCCTCGTTCTGTTACTAGTGAGCAGTGTGTGCTCCTGTGATAAGGCTGTGATCCTCTCTGTTACTAGTGAGCAGTGTGCACTCCTGTGATAATGCTGGGATCCTCTCTCTGTTACTAGTGAGCAGTGTGTGCTCTTGGGATAAGGGTGGGATCCTATCACTGTTAATATTGGGCAGTGTGTGCTCCTGTGATAAGGCTGGGATCCTCTCTCTGTTACTAGTGAGCAGTGTGTGCTCCTGGGGTAAGGGTGGGATCCTATCTCTCTTACTAGTGAGCAGTGTGCGCTCAGGTGATAAGGGTGGTATCCTATCTCTGTTACTAGTGGGCAGTGTGTGCTCCTGGGATAAGGGTGGGATCCTCTCTCTGTTACTAGTGAGCAGTGTGTACTCCTGTAATAAGGCTGGCATCCTCTCAGTGTTATTAGTGAGCAGAGTGCACTCCTGTGATAAGGCTGGGATCCTCGTTCTGTTACTAGTGAGCAGTGTGCGCTCAGGTGATAAGGCTGGCATCCTCTCTCTGTTACTAGTGAGCAGTGTGCACTCAGGTGATAAAGTTGTGATCCTCTCTCTGTTACTAGTGGGCAGTGTGTGCTCCTGTTATAAGGCTGGGATCCTCTCTCTGTTACTAGTGAGCAGTGTGCGCTCCTGTGATAAAGCTGGGATCCTCTCTCTGTTACTAGTTGGCAGTGTGCGCTCCTGTGATAAGGCTGGGATCCGATCTATGTTACTAGTGAGCAGTGTGTGCACCTGTGATTAGGCTGGGATCCTATCTCTGTTACTAGTGAGCAGTGTGCACTCCTGTGATAAGGCTGGCATCCTCTCTCTGTAATTAATGAGCAGTGGGCACTCCTGTGATAATGCTGGGATCCTATCTCTCTTACTAGTGGGCAGTGTGCACTCCTGTGATAAGGATGGCATCCTATATCTGTTTCTAGTGAGAAGTGTGCACTCCTGTGATAAGGCTTGGATCCTCTCTCTGTTACTAGTGAGCAGTGTGCACTCCTGGGATAAGGGTGGGATCCTATCCCTGTTACTAGTGAGCATTTTGCGTACCTGTGATAAGGCTGGGCTCCTCGTTCTGTTACCAGTAAGCAGTGTGCGCTCAGGTGATAAGGCTGGCATCCTCTCTCTGTCACTAGTGGGCAGTGTGTGCTCCTGTGATAAGGCTGTGTTCCTCTCTGTTACTAGTGAGCAGTGTGCACTCCTGTAATAAGGCTGGCATCCTCTCAGTGTTATTAGTGAGCAGTGTGCGCTCCTGTGATAAGGCTGGCATCCTCTCTCTGTAATTAATGAGCAGTGGGCACTCCTGTGATAAGGCTAGGATCCTATCTCTCTTACTAGTGGGCAGTGTGCACTCCTGTGATAAGGATGGGATCCTATATCTGTTTCTAGTGAGAAGTGTGCACTCCTGTGATAAGGCTTGGATCCTCTCTCTGTTACTAGTGAGCAGTGTGCGCTCCTGTGATAAGGCTGGGATCCGATCTATTAGTGAGCAGTTTGTGCACCTGTGATAAGGCTGGGATCCTATCTCTGTTACTAGTGAGCAGTGTGCACTCCTGTAATAAGGCTGGCATCCTCTCAGTGTTATTAGTGAGCAGTGTGCACTCCTGTGATAAGGCTGGGATCCTCGTTCTGTTACTAGTGAGCAGTGTGCGCTCAGGTGATAAGGCTGGCATCCTCTCTCTGTTACTAGTGAGCAGTGTGCACTCAGGTGATAAAGTTGTGATCCTCTCTCTTTACTATTGGGCAGTGTGTGCTCCTGTTATAAGGCTGGGATCCTCTCTCTGTTACTAGTGAGCAGTGGGCGCTCCTGTGATAAAGCTGGGATCCTCTCTCTGTTACTAGTGAGCAGTTTGCGCTCCTGTGATAAGGCTGGGATCCTATCTATGTTACTAGTGAGCAGTGTGTGCACCTGTGATAAGGCTGGCATCCTCTCTCTGTAATTAATGAGCAGTGGGCACTCCTGTGATAAGGCTGGGATCCTATCTCTCTTACTAGTGGGCAGTGTGCACTCCTGTGATAAGGCTGGGATCCTATCTTTGTTACTAGTGAGCTGTGTGTGCACCTGTGATAAGGCTGGGATCCTATGATAAGGCTGGGATCCGATCTATTAGTGAGCAGTGTGTGCACCTGTGATAAGGCTGGGATCCTATCTCTGTTACTAGTGAGCAGTGTGCACTCCTGTAATAAGGCTGGCATCCTCTCAGTGTTATTAGTGAGCAGTGTGCACTCCTGTGATAAGGCTGGGATCCTCGTTCTGTTACTAGTGAGCAGTGTGCGCTCAGGTGATAAGGCTGGCATCCGATCTATTAGTGAGCAGTGTGTGCACCTGTGATAAGGCTGGGATCTTATCTCTGTTACTATTGGGCAGTGTGTGCTCCTGTTATAAGGCTGGGATCCTCTCTCTGTTACTAGTGAGCAGTGTGCGCTCCTGTGATAAAGCTGGGATCCTCTCTCTATTACTAGTGAGCAGTGTGCGCTCCTGTGATAAGGCTGGGATCCTATCTCTGTTACTAGTGAGCAGTGTGTACTCCTGTGATGAGGCTGGGATCCTCTCTCTGTTACTAGTGAGCAGTGTGAACTCCTGGAATAAGGCTGGGATCCTATCTCTGTTACTAGGGAGCAGTGTGCGCTCCTGTGATAAGGATGGGATCCTCACTCTGTTACTTGTGGGCAGTGTGAACTCCTGTGATAAGGCTGGGATCCTCTCTCTGTTACTAGTGAGCAGTGTGCACTCCTGTGATAAGGCTGGGACCCTCTCTCTGTTACTTGTGGGCAGTGTGAACTCCTGTGATAAGGCTGGGATCCTATCTCTGTTACTAGTGAGCAGTGTGCACTCCTGTAATAAGGCTGGCATCCTCTCAGTGTTATTAGTGAGCAGTGTGCACTCCTGTGATAAGGCTGGGATCCTCGTTCTGTTACTAGTGAGCAGTGTGCGCTCAGGTGATAAGGCTGGCATCCGATCTATTAGTGAGCAGTGTGTGCACCTGTGATAAGGCTGGGATCTTATCTCTGTTACTATTGGGCAGTGTGTGCTCCTGTTATAAGGCTGGGATCCTCTCTCTGTTACTAGTGAGCAGTGTGCGCTCCTGTGATAAAGCTGGGATCCTCTCTCTGTTACTAGTGAGCAGTGTGCGCTCCTGTGATAAGGCTGGGATCCTATCTCTGTTACTAGTGAGCAGTGTGCACTCCTGTGATAAGGCTGGCATCCTCTCTCTATTACTTGTGAGCAGTGTGCACTCCTGTGATGAGGCTGGGATCCTCTCTCTGTTACTAGTGAGCAGTGTGCACTCCTGTGATAATGCTGGGATCCTATCTCTGTTACTAGTGAGCAGTGTGCACTCCTGTGATGAGGCTGGGATCCTCTCTCTGTTACTAGTGAGCAGTGTGCACTCCTGTGATAAGGCTGGGATCCTCTCTCTGTTACTAGGGAGCAGTGTGCATTCCTGGGATAAGGCTGGGATCTTATCTCTGTTACTAGTAGCAGTGTGTACTCCTGTGATAAGGCTGGGATCCTATCCCTGTTACTAGTGAGCAGTGTGCACTCCTGGGATAAGGCTGGGATCATCTCTCGGTTACTAGGGAGCAGTGTGCACTCCTGGGATAAGGCTGGGATCTTATCTCTGTTACTAATAGCAGTGTGTACTCCTGTGATAAAGCTGGGATCCTATCCCTGTTACTAGTGAGCAGTGTGCACTCCTGGGATAAGGCTGGGATCATCTCTCTGTTACTAGGGAGCAGTGTGCACTCCTGGGATAAGGCTGGGATCTTATCTCTGTTACTAATAGCAGTGTGTACTCCTGTGATAAAGCTGGGATCCTATCCCTGTTACTAGTGAGCAGTGTGCACTCCTGGGATAATGCTGGGATCCTCTCTCTGTTACTAGTGAGCAGTGTGCACTGTTGGGATAAGGGTGGGATCCTATCTCTGTTACTAGTGAGCATTGTGCGCTCCTGTGATAAGGCTGGGCTCCTCGTTCTGTTACTAGTGAGCAGTATGCACTCCTGTGATAAGGCTGGGCTCCTCGTTCTGTTACTAGTGAGTAGTGTGTGCTCCTGTGATAAGGCTGGGATCCTCTATGTTACTAGTGAGCAGTGTGTACTCCTGTGATAATGCTGGGATCCTCTCTCTGTTACTAGTGAGCACTGTGCGCTCCTGTGATAAGGCTGGGATCCTGTCTCTGTAACTAGTGAGCAGTGTGTGCTCCTGGGATAAGGGTGGGATCCTATCTCTGTTAATATTGGGCAGTGTGTGCTCCTGTGATAAGGCTGGGATCCTCTCTCTGTTACTAGTGAGCAGTGTGTGCTCCTGGGATAAGGGTGCGATCCTATCTCTCTTACTAGTGAGCAGTGTGCGCTCAGGTGATAAGGGTGGTATCCTCTCTCTGTTACTAGTGAGCAGTGTGCACTCCTGGGATAAGGCTGGGATCTTATCTCTGTTACTAGTAGCAGTGTGTACTCCTGTGATAAGGCTGGGATCCTATCCCTGTTACTAGTGAGCAGTGTGCACTCCTGGGATAAGGCTGGGATCATCTCTCTGTTACTAGGGAGCAGTGTGCACTCCTGGGATAAGGTTGGGATCTTATCTCTGTTACTAGTAGCAGTGTGTACTCCTGTGATAAAGCTGGGATCCTATCCCTGTAACTAGTGAGCAGTGTGCACTCCTGGGATAAGGATGGGATCCTCTCTCTGTTACTAGTGAGCAGTGTGCACTTGTGGGATAAGGGTGGGATCCTATCTCTGTTACTAGTGAGCATTGTACACTCCTGTGATAAGGCAAGGCTCCTTGTTCTGTTACTAGTGAGCAGTGTGCACTCCTGTGATGAGGCTGGGATCCTCTCTCTGTTACTAGTGAGCAGTGTGCACTCCTGTGATAATGCTGGGGTCCTATCTCTGTTACTAGTGAGCAGTGTGCACTCCTGTGATGAGGCTGGGATCCTCTCTCTGTTACTAGTGAGCAGTGTGCACTCCTGTGATAAGGCTGGGATCCTCTCTCTGTTACTAGGGAGCAGTGTGCATTCCTGGGATAAGGCTGGGATCTTATCTCTGTTACTAGTAGCAGTGTGTACTCCTGTGATAAGGCTGGGATCCTATCCCTGTTACTAGTGAGCAGTGTGCACTCCTGGGATAAGGCTGGGATCCTCTCTCTGTTACTAGTGAGCAGTGTGCACTGTTGGGATAAGGGTGGGATCCTATCTCTGTTACTAGTGAGCATTGTGCGCTCCTGTGATAAGGCTGGGCTCCTCGTTCTGTTACTAGTGAGCAGTATGCACTCCTGTGATAAGGCTGGGCTCCTCGTTCTGTTACTAGTGAGCAGTGTGTGCTCCTGTGATAAGGCTGGGATCCTCTATGTTACTAGTGAGCAGTGTGTACTCCTGTGATAATGCTGGGATCCTCTCTCTGTTACTAGTGAGCACTGTGCGCTCCTGTGATAAGGCTGGGATCCTGTCTCTGTAACTAGTGAGCAGTGTGTGCTCCTGGGATAAGGGTGGGATCCTATCTCTGTTAATAATGGCAGTGTGTGCTCCTGTGATAAGGCTGGGATCCTCTCTCTGTTACTAGTGAGCAGTGTGTGCTCCTGGGATAAGGGTGGGATCCTATCTCTCTTACTAGTGAGCAGTGTGCGCTCAGGTGATAAGGGTGGTATCCTCTCTCTGTTACTAGTGAGCAGTGTGCACTCCTGGGATAAGGCTGGGATCTTATCTCTGTTACTAGTAGCAGTGTGTACTCCTGTGATAAGGCTGGGATCCTATCCCTGTTACTAGTGAGCAGTGTGCACTCCTGGGATAAGGCTGGGATCATCTCTCTGTTACTAGGGAGCAGTGTGCACTCCTGGGATAAGGTTGGGATCTTATCTCTGTTACTAGTAGCAGTGTGTACTCCTGTGATAAAGCTGGGATCCTATCCCTGTAACTAGTGAGCAGTGTGCACTCCTGGGATAAGGATGGGATCCTCTCTCTGTTACTAGTGAGCAGTGTGCACTCGTGGGATAAGGGTGGGATCCTATCTCTGTTACTAGTGAGCATTGTACGCTCCTGTGATAAGGCTGGGCTCCTCGTTCTGTTACTAGTGAGCATTGTGCACTCCTGTGATAAGCCTGGGATCCTCGTTCTGTTACTAGAGAGCAGTGTGCGCTCCTGTGATAAGGCTTGGCTCCTCGTTCTGTTACTAGTGAGCAGTGTGTGCTCCTGTGATAAGGCTGGGATCCTCTCTGTTACTAGTGAGCAGTGTGCACTCCTGTGATAATTCTGGGATCCTCTCTCTGTTACTAGTGAGCAGTGTGCACTCCTGTGATAAGGCTGGGATCCTGTCTCTGTAACTAGTGAGCAGTGTGTGCTCTTGGGATAAGGGTGGGATCCTATATCTGTTAATATTGGGCAGTGTGTGCTCCTGTGATAAGGCTGGGATCCTATCTCTGTTACTAGTGAGCAGTGTGTGCTCCTGGGATAAGGGTGGGATCCTATCTCTCTTACTAGTGAGCAGTGTGCGCTCAGGTGATAAGGGTGGTATCCTATCTCTGTTACTAGTGGGCAGTGTGTGCTCCTGGGATAAGGCTGGGATCCTATCTCTCTTACTAGTGAGCAGTGTGCGCTCAGGTGATAAGGGTGGTATCCTCTCTCTGTTACTAGTGAGCAGTGTGCACTCCTGGGATAAGGCTGGGATCATATCTCTGTTACTAGTAGCAGTGTGTACTCCTGTGATAAGGCTGGGATCCTATCCCTGTTACTAGTGAGCAGTGTGCACTCCTGGGATAAGGCTGGGATCATCTCTCTGTTACTAGGGAGCAGTGTGCACTCCTGGGATAAGGTTGGGATCTTATCTCTGTTACTAGTAGCAGTGTGTACTCCTGTGATAAAGCTGGGATCCTATCCCTGTAACTAGTGAGCAGTGTGCACTCCTGGGATAAGGATGGGATCCTCTCTCTGTTACTAGTGAGCAGTGTGCACTCGTGGGATAAGGGTGGGATCCTATCTCTGTTACTAGTGAGCATTGTACGCTCCTGTGATAAGGCTGGGCTCCTCGTTCTGTTACTAGTGAGCAGTGTGCACTCCTGTGATAAGCCTGGGATCCTCGTTCTGTTACTAGTGAGCAGTGTGCGCTCCTGTGATAAGGCTTGGCTCCTCGTTCTGTTACTAGTGAGCAGTGTGTGCTCCTGTGATAAGGCTGGGATCCTCTCTGTTACTAGTGAGCAGTGTGCACTCCTGTGATAATTCTGGGATCCTCTCTCTGTTACTAGTGAGCAGTGTGCACTCCTGTGATAAGGCTGGGATCCTGTCTCTGTAACTAGTGAGCAGTGTGTGCTCTTGGGATAAGAGTGGGATCCTATATCTGTTAATATTGGGCAGTGTGTGCTCCTGTGATAAGGCTGGGATCCTCTCTCTGTTACTAGTGAGCAGTGTGTGCTCCTCGGATAAGGGTGGGATCCTATCTCTCTTACTAGTGAGCAGTGTGCGCTCAGGTGATAAGGGTGGTATCCTATCTCTGTTACTAGTGGGCAGTGTGTGCTCCTGGGATAAGGCTGGGATCCTCTCTCTGTTACTAGTGAGCAGTGTGCACTCCTGTAATAAGGCTGGCATCCTCTCAGTGTTATTAGTGAGCAGTGTGCACTCCTGTGATAAGGCTGGGATCCTCGTTCTGTTACTAGTGAGCAGTGTGCGCTCAGGTGATAAGGCTGGCATTCTCTCTCTGTTACTAGTGAGCAGTGTCCACTCAGGTGATAAAGTTGTGATCCTCTCTCTGTTACTAGTGGGCAGTGTGTGCTCCTGTTATAAGGCTGGGATCCTCTCTCTGTTACTAGTGAGCAGTGTGCGCTCCTGTGATAAAGCTGGGATCCTCTCTCTGTTACTAGTGAGCAGTGTGCACTCAGGTGATAAGGCTGGGATCCTCTCTCTGTTACTAGTGAGCAGTGTGAGCTTCTGTGATAAGGCTGGGATCCTTTCTCTGTTACTAGTGAGCAGTGTGCGCTCCTGTGATAAGGCTGGGATCCTCTCTCTGTTACTAGCGGGCAGTGTGCGCTCTTGGGATAAGGCTGGGCTCCTCTTAATGTTACTAGTAAGCAGTGTGCGCTCCTGGGATAAGGCTGGGATCCTCTCTCTGTTACTAGTGAGCAGTGTGCGTGCAGGTGATAAGGCTGGGATCCTCTCTCTGTTACTAGCGAGCAGTGTGCGGTCCTTTGATAAGGCTGGGATCCTCTCTGTTACTAGTGAGCAGTGTGTGCTGAGGTGATAAGGCTGACATCCTCTCTCTGTTACTAGTGAGCAGTGTGCGCTCCAGTGATAAGGCTGGGATCCTGTCTCTGTAACTAGTGAGCAGTGTGTGCTCCTGTGATAAGGCTGGCATCCTCTCTCTGTTACTAGGGAGCAGTGTGCATTCAGGTGATAAGGCTGGGATCCTCTCTGTTACTAGTGAGCAGTGTGCACTCCTGTGATAAGGGTGGGATCCTCTCTCTGTTACTAGTGAGCAGTGTGTGCACCTGTGATAAGACTGGGATCCTCTCTCTGTTACTTGTGAGCAGTGTGCACTCCTGTGATGAGGCTGGGATCCTCTCTCTGTTATTAGTGAGCAGTGTGCACTCCTGTGATAATGCTGGGATCCTATCTCTGTTACTAGTGAGCAGTGTGCACTCCTGTGATGAGGCTGGGATCCTCTCTCTGTTACTAGTGAGCAGTGTGCACTCCTGTGATAAGGCTGGGATCCTCTCTCTGTTACTAGGGAGCAGTGTGCATTCCTGGGATAAGGCTGGGATCTTATCTCTGTTACTAGTAGCAGTGTGTACTCCTGTGATAAGGCTGGGATCCTATCCCTGTTACTAGTGAGCAGTGTGCACTCCTGGGATAAGGCTGGGATCATCTCTCTGTTACTAGGGAGCAGTGTGCACTCCTGGGATAAGGCTGGGATCTTATCTCTGTTACTAGTAGCATAGTGTACTCCTGTGATAAAGCTGGGATCCTATCCCTGTTACTAGTGAGCAGTGTTCACTCCTGGGATAAGGCTGGGATCCTCTCTCTGTTACTAGTGAGCAGTGTGCACTCTTGGGATAAGGGTGGGATCCTATCTCTGTTACTAGTGAGCATTGTGCGCTCCTGTGATAAGGCTGGGCTCCTCGTTCTGTTACTAGTGAGCAGTGTGCACTCCTGTGATAAGCCTGGGATCCTCGTTCTGTTACTAGTGAGCAGTGTGCGCTCCTGTGATAAGGCTGGGCTCCTCATTCTGTTACTAGTGAGCAGTGTGTGCTCCTGTGATAAGGCTGGGATCCTCTCTGTTACTAGTGAGCAGTGTGCACTCCTGTGATAATGCTGGGATCCTCTCTCTGTTACTAGTGAGCAGTGTGCGCTCCTGTGATAAGGCTGGGATCCTGTCTCTGTAACTAGTGAGCAGTATGTGCTCCTGGGATAAGGGTGGGATCCTATCTCTGTTAATATTGGGCAGTGTGTGCTCCTGGGATAAGGGTGGGATCCTATCTCTCTTACTAGTGAGCAGTGTGCGCTCAGGTGATAAGTGTGGTATCCTCTCTCTGTTACTAGTGAGCAGTGTGCACTCCTGGGATAAGGCTGGGATCATCTCTCTGTTACTAGGAGCAGTGTGCACTCCTGGGATAAGGCTGGGATCTTATCTCTGTTACTAGTGGCAGTGTGTACTCCTGTGATAAAGCTGGGATCCTATCCTTGTTACTAGTGAGCAGTGTGCACTCCTGGGATAAGGATGGGATCCTCTCTCTGTTACTAGTGAGCAGTGTGCACTCTTGGGATAAGGGTGGGATCCTATCTCTGTTACTAGTGAGCATTGTGCGCTCCTGTGATAAGGCTGGGCTCCTCGTTCTGTTACTAGTGAGCAGTGTGCACTCCTGTGATAAGCCTGGGATCCTCGTTCTGTTACTAGTGAGCAGTGTGCGCTCCTGTGATAAGGCTTGGCTCCTCGTTCTGTTACTAGTGAGCAGTGTGTGCTCCTGTGATAAGGCTGTGATCCTCTCTGTTACTAGTGAGCAGTGTGCACTCCTGTGATAATGCTGGGATCCTCTCTCTGTTACTAGTGAGCAGTGTGTGCTCTTGGGATAAGGGTGGGATCCTATCACTGTTAATATTGGGCAGTGTGTGCTCCTGTGATAAGGCTGGGATCCTCTCTCTGTTACTAGTGAGCAGTGTGTGCTCCTGGGGTAAGGGTGGGATCCTATCTCTCTTACTAGTGAGCAGTGTGCGCTCAGGTGATAAGGGTGGTATCCTATCTCTGTTACTAGTGGGCAGTGTGTGCTCCTGGGATAAGGGTGGGATCCTCTCTCTGTTACTAGTGAGCAGTGTGTACTCCTGTAATAAGGCTGGCATCCTCTCAGTGTTATTAGTGAGCAGAGTGCACTCCTGTGATAAGGCTGGGATCCTCGTTCTGTTACTAGTGAGCAGTGTGCGCTCAGGTGATAAGGCTGGCATCCTCTCTCTGTTACTAGTGAGCAGTGTGCACTCAGGTGATAAAGTTGTGATCCTCTCTCTGTTACTAGTGGGCAGTGTGTGCTCCTGTTATAAGGCTGGGATCCTCTCTCTGTTACTAGTGAGCAGTGTGCGCTCCTGTGATAAAGCTGGGATCCTCTCTCTGTTACTAGTTGGCAGTGTGCGCTCCTGTGATAAGGCTGGGATCCGATCTATGTTACTAGTGAGCAGTGTGTGCACCTGTGATTAGGCTGGGATCCTATCTCTGTTACTAGTGAGCAGTGTGCACTCCTGTGATAAGGCTGGCATCCTCTCTCTGTAATTAATGAGCAGTGGGCACTCCTGTGATAATGCTGGGATCCTATCTCTCTTACTAGTGGGCAGTGTGCACTCCTGTGATAAGGATGGCATCCTATATCTGTTTCTAGTGAGAAGTGTGCACTCCTGTGATAAGGCTTGGATCCTCTCTCTGTTACTAGTGAGCAGTGTGCACTCCTGGGATAAGGGTGGGATCCTATCCCTGTTACTAGTGAGCATTTTGCGTACCTGTGATAAGGCTGGGCTCCTCGTTCTGTTACCAGTAAGCAGTGTGCGCTCAGGTGATAAGGCTGGCATCCTCTCTCTGTCACTAGTGGGCAGTGTGTGCTCCTGTGATAAGGCTGTGTTCCTCTCTGTTACTAGTGAGCAGTGTGCACTCCTGTAATAAGGCTGGCATCCTCTCAGTGTTATTAGTGAGCAGTGTGCGCTCCTGTGATAAGGCTGGCATCCTCTCTCTGTAATTAATGAGCAGTGGGCACTCCTGTGATAAGGCTAGGATCCTATCTCTCTTACTAGTGGGCAGTGTGCACTCCTGTGATAAGGATGGGATCCTATATCTGTTTCTAGTGAGAAGTGTGCACTCCTGTGATAAGGCTTGGATCCTCTCTCTGTTACTAGTGAGCAGTGTGCGCTCCTGTGATAAGGCTGGGATCCGATCTATTAGTGAGCAGTTTGTGCACCTGTGATAAGGCTGGGATCCTATCTCTGTTACTAGTGAGCAGTGTGCACTCCTGTAATAAGGCTGGCATCCTCTCAGTGTTATTAGTGAGCAGTGTGCACTCCTGTGATAAGGCTGGGATCCTCGTTCTGTTACTAGTGAGCAGTGTGCGCTCAGGTGATAAGGCTGGCATCCTCTCTCTGTTACTAGTGAGCAGTGTGCACTCAGGTGATAAAGTTGTGATCCTCTCTCTTTACTATTGGGCAGTGTGTGCTCCTGTTATAAGGCTGGGATCCTCTCTCTGTTACTAGTGAGCAGTGGGCGCTCCTGTGATAAAGCTGGGATCCTCTCTCTGTTACTAGTGAGCAGTTTGCGCTCCTGTGATAAGGCTGGGATCCTATCTATGTTACTAGTGAGCAGTGTGTGCACCTGTGATAAGGCTGGCATCCTCTCTCTGTAATTAATGAGCAGTGGGCACTCCTGTGATAAGGCTGGGATCCTATCTCTCTTACTAGTGGGCAGTGTGCACTCCTGTGATAAGGCTGGGATCCTATCTTTGTTACTAGTGAGCTGTGTGTGCACCTGTGATAAGGCTGGGATCCTATGATAAGGCTGGGATCCGATCTATTAGTGAGCAGTGTGTGCACCTGTGATAAGGCTGGGATCCTATCTCTGTTACTAGTGAGCAGTGTGCACTCCTGTAATAAGGCTGGCATCCTCTCAGTGTTATTAGTGAGCAGTGTGCACTCCTGTGATAAGGCTGGGATCCTCGTTCTGTTACTAGTGAGCAGTGTGCGCTCAGGTGATAAGGCTGGCATCCGATCTATTAGTGAGCAGTGTGTGCACCTGTGATAAGGCTGGGATCTTATCTCTGTTACTATTGGGCAGTGTGTGCTCCTGTTATAAGGCTGGGATCCTCTCTCTGTTACTAGTGAGCAGTGTGCGCTCCTGTGATAAAGCTGGGATCCTCTCTCTATTACTAGTGAGCAGTGTGCGCTCCTGTGATAAGGCTGGGATCCTATCTCTGTTACTAGTGAGCAGTGTGTACTCCTGTGATGAGGCTGGGATCCTCTCTCTGTTACTAGTGAGCAGTGTGAACTCCTGGAATAAGGCTGGGATCCTATCTCTGTTACTAGGGAGCAGTGTGCGCTCCTGTGATAAGGATGGGATCCTCACTCTGTTACTTGTGGGCAGTGTGAACTCCTGTGATAAGGCTGGGATCCTCTCTCTGTTACTAGTGAGCAGTGTGCACTCCTGTGATAAGGCTGGGACCCTCTCTCTGTTACTTGTGGGCAGTGTGAACTCCTGTGATAAGGCTGGGATCCTATCTCTGTTACTAGTGAGCAGTGTGCACTCCTGTAATAAGGCTGGCATCCTCTCAGTGTTATTAGTGAGCAGTGTGCACTCCTGTGATAAGGCTGGGATCCTCGTTCTGTTACTAGTGAGCAGTGTGCGCTCAGGTGATAAGGCTGGCATCCGATCTATTAGTGAGCAGTGTGTGCACCTGTGATAAGGCTGGGATCTTATCTCTGTTACTATTGGGCAGTGTGTGCTCCTGTTATAAGGCTGGGATCCTCTCTCTGTTACTAGTGAGCAGTGTGCGCTCCTGTGATAAAGCTGGGATCCTCTCTCTGTTACTAGTGAGCAGTGTGCGCTCCTGTGATAAGGCTGGGATCCTATCTCTGTTACTAGTGAGCAGTGTGCACTCCTGTGATAAGGCTGGCATCCTCTCTCTATTACTTGTGAGCAGTGTGCACTCCTGTGATGAGGCTGGGATCCTCTCTCTGTTACTAGTGAGCAGTGTGCACTCCTGTGATAATGCTGGGATCCTATCTCTGTTACTAGTGAGCAGTGTGCACTCCTGTGATGAGGCTGGGATCCTCTCTCTGTTACTAGTGAGCAGTGTGCACTCCTGTGATAAGGCTGGGATCCTCTCTCTGTTACTAGGGAGCAGTGTGCATTCCTGGGATAAGGCTGGGATCTTATCTCTGTTACTAGTAGCAGTGTGTACTCCTGTGATAAGGCTGGGATCCTATCCCTGTTACTAGTGAGCAGTGTGCACTCCTGGGATAAGGCTGGGATCATCTCTCGGTTACTAGGGAGCAGTGTGCACTCCTGGGATAAGGCTGGGATCTTATCTCTGTTACTAATAGCAGTGTGTACTCCTGTGATAAAGCTGGGATCCTATCCCTGTTACTAGTGAGCAGTGTGCACTCCTGGGATAATGCTGGGATCCTCTCTCTGTTACTAGTGAGCAGTGTGCACTGTTGGGATAAGGGTGGGATCCTATCTCTGTTACTAGTGAGCATTGTGCGCTCCTGTGATAAGGCTGGGCTCCTCGTTCTGTTACTAGTGAGCAGTATGCACTCCTGTGATAAGGCTGGGCTCCTCGTTCTGTTACTAGTGAGCAGTGTGTGCTCCTGTGATAAGGCTGGGATCCTCTATGTTACTAGTGAGCAGTGTGTACTCCTGTGATAATGCTGGGATCCTCTCTCTGTTACTAGTGAGCACTGTGCGCTCCTGTGATAAGGCTGGGATCCTGTCTCTGTAACTAGTGAGCAGTGTGTGCTCCTGGGATAAGGGTGGGATCCTATCTCTGTTAATATTGGGCAGTGTGTGCTCCTGTGATAAGGCTGGGATCCTCTCTCTGTTACTAGTGAGCAGTGTGTGCTCCTGGGATAAGGGTGCGATCCTATCTCTCTTACTAGTGAGCAGTGTGCGCTCAGGTGATAAGGGTGGTATCCTCTCTCTGTTACTAGTGAGCAGTGTGCACTCCTGGGATAAGGCTGGGATCTTATCTCTGTTACTAGTAGCAGTGTGTACTCCTGTGATAAGGCTGGGATCCTATCCCTGTTACTAGTGAGCAGTGTGCACTCCTGGGATAAGGCTGGGATCATCTCTCTGTTACTAGGGAGCAGTGTGCACTCCTGGGATAAGGTTGGGATCTTATCTCTGTTACTAGTAGCAGTGTGTACTCCTGTGATAAAGCTGGGATCCTATCCCTGTAACTAGTGAGCAGTGTGCACTCCTGGGATAAGGATGGGATCCTCTCTCTGTTACTAGTGAGCAGTGTGCACTTGTGGGATAAGGGTGGGATCCTATATCTGTTACTAGTGAGCATTGTACATTCCTGTGATAAGGCTGGGCTCCTTGTTCTGTTACTAGTGAGCAGTGTGCACTCCTGTGATGAGGCTGGGATCCTCTCTCTGTTACTAGTGAGCAGTGTGCACTCCTGTGATAATGCTGGGATCCTATCTCTGTTACTAGTGAGCAGTGTGCACTCCTGTGATGAGGCTGGGATCCTCTCTCTGTTACTAGTGAGCAGTGTGCACTCCTGTGATAAGGCTGGGATCCTCTCTCTGTTACTAGGGAGCAGTGTGCATTCCTGGGATAAGGCTGGGATCTTATCTCTGTTACTAGTAGCAGTGTGTACTCCTGTGATAAGGCTGGGATCCTATCCCTGTTACTAGTGAGCAGTGTGCACTCCTGGGATAAGGCTGGGATCATCTCTCTGCTACTAGGGAGCAGTGTGCACTCCTGGGATAAGGCTGGGATCGTATCTCTGTTACTAATAGCAGTGTGTACTCCTGTGATAAAGCTGGGATCCTATCCCTGTTACTATTGAGCAGTGTGCACTCCTGGGATAAGGCTGGGATCCTCTCTCTGTTACTAGTGAGCAGTGTGCACTGTTGGGATAAGGGTGGGATCCTATCTCTGTTACTAGTGAGCATTGTGCGCTCCTGTGATAAGGCTGGGCTCCTCGTTCTGTTACTAGTGAGCAGTATGCACTCCTGTGATAAGGCTGGGCTCCTCGTTCTGTTACTAGTGAGCAGTGTGTGCTCCTGTGATAAGGCTGGGATCCTCTATGTTACTAGTGAGCAGTGTGTACTCCTGTGATAATGCTGGGATCCTCTCTCTGTTACTAGTGAGCACTGTGCGCTCCTGTGATAAGGCTGGGATCCTGTCTCTGTAACTGGTGAGCAGTGTGTGCTCCTGGGATAAGGGTGGGATCCTATCTCTGTTAATAATGGGCAGTGTGTGCTCCTGTGATAAGGCTGGGATCCTCTCTCTGTTACTAGTGAGCAGTGTGTGCTCCTGGGATAAGGGTGGGATCCTATCTCTCTTACTAGTGAGCAGTGTGCGCTCAGGTGATAAGGGTGGTATCCTCTCTCTGTTACTAGTGAGCAGTGTGCACTCCTGGGATAAGGCTGGGATCTTATCTCTGTTACTAGTAGCAGTGTGTACTCCTGTGATAAGGCTGGGATCCTATCCCTGTTACTAGTGAGCAGTGTGCACTCCTGGGATAAGGCTGGGATCATCTTTCTGTTACTAGGGAGCAGTGTGCACTCCTGGGATAAGGTTGGGATCTTATCTCTGTTACTAGTAGCAGTGTGAACTCCTGTGATAAAGCTGGGATCCTATCCCTGTAACTAGTGAGCAGTGTGCACTCCTGGGATAAGGATGGGATCCTCTCTCTGTTACTAGTGAGCAGTGTGCACTCGTGGGATAAGGGTGGGATCCTATCTCTGTTACTAGTGAGCATTGTACGCTCCTGTGATAAGGCTGGGCTCCTCGTTCTGTTACTAGTGAGCATTGTGCACTCCTGTGATAAGCCTGGGATCCTCGTTCTGTTACTAGAGAGCAGTGTGCGCTCCTGTGATAAGGCTTGGCTCCTCGTTCTGTTACTAGTGAGCAGTGTGTGCTCCTGTGATAAGGCTGGGATCCTCTCTGTTACTAGTGAGCAGTGTGCACTCCTGTGATAATTCTGGGATCCTCTCTCTGTTACTAGTGAGCAGTGTGCACTCCTGTGATAAGGCTGGGATCCTGTCTCTGTAACTAGTGAGCAGTGTGTGCTCTTGGGATAAGGGTGGGATCCTATATCTGTTAATATTGGGCAGTGTGTGCTCCTGTGATAAGGCTGGGATCCTATCTCTGTTACTAGTGAGCAGTGTGTGCTCCTGGGATAAGGGTGGGATCCTATCTCTCTTACTAGTGAGCAGTGTGCGCTCAGGTGATAAGGGTGGTATCCTATCTCTGTTACTAGTGGGCAGTGTGTGCTCCTGGGATAAGGCTGGGATCCTATCTCTCTTACTAGTGAGCAGTGTGCGCTCAGGTGATAAGGGTGGTATCCTCTCTCTGTTACTAGTGAGCAGTGTGCACTCCTGGGATAAGGTTGGGATCTTATCTCTGTTACTAGTAGCAGTGTGTACTCCTGTGATAAAGCTGGGATCCTATCCCTGTAACTAGTGAGCAGTGTGCACTCCTGGGATAAGGATGGGATCCTCTCTCTGTTACTAGTGAGCAGTGTGCACTCGTGGGATAAGGGTGGGATCCTATCTCTGTTACTAGTGAGCATTGTACGCTCCTGTGATAAGGCTGGGCTCCTCGTTCTGTTTCTGTTACTAGTGAGCAGTGTGCACTCCTGTGATAATCCTGGGATCCTCGTTCTGTTACTAGTGAGCAGTGTGCGCTCCTGTGATAAGGCTTGGCTCCTCGTTCTGTTACTAGTGAGCAGTGTGTGCTCCTGTGATAAGGCTGGGATCCTCTCTGTTACTAGTGAGCAGTGTGCACTCCTGTGATAATTCTGGGATCCTCTCTCTGTTACTAGTGAGCAGTGTGCACTCCTGTGATAAGGCTGGGATCCTGTCTCTGTAACTAGTGAGCAGTGTGTGCTCTTGGGATAAGGGTGGGATCCTATATCTGTTAATATTGGGCAGTGTGTGCTCCTGTGATAAGGCTGGGATCCTCTCTCTGTTACTAGTGAGCAGTGTGTGCTCCTGGGATAAGGGTGGGATCCTATCTCTCTTACTAGTGAGCAGTGTGCGCTCAGGTAATAAGGGTGGTATCCTATCTCTGTTACTAGTGGGCAGTGTGTGCTCCTGGGATAAGGCTGGGATCCTCTCTCTGTTACTAGTGAGCAGTGTGCACTCCTGTAATAAGGCTGGCATCCTCTCAGTGTTATTAGTGAGCAGTGTGCACTCCTGTGATAAGGCTGGGATCCTCGTTCTGTTACTAGTGAGCAGTGTGCGCTCAGGTGATAAGGCTGGCATTCTCTCTCTGTTACTAGTGAGCAGTGTCCACTCAGGTGATAAAGTTGTGATCCTCTCTCTGTTACTAGTGGGCAGTGTGTGCTCCTGTTATAAGGCTGGGATCCTCTCTCTGTTACTAGTGAGCAGTGTGCGCTCCTGTGATAAAGCTGGGATCCTCTCTCTGTTACTAGTGAGCAGTGTGCACTCAGGTGATAAGGCTGGGATCCTCTCTCTGTTACTAGTGAGCAGTGTGAGCTTCTGTGATAAGGCTGGGATCCTTTCTCTGTTACTATTGAGCAGTGTGCGCTCCTGTGATAAGGCTGGGATCCTCTCTCTGTTACTAGCGGGCAGTGTGCGCTCTTGGGATAAGGCTGGGCTCCTCTTAATGTTACTAGTAAGCAGTGTGCGCTCCTGGGATAAGGCTGGGATCCTCTCTCTGTTACTAGTGAGCAGTGTGCGTGCAGGTGATAAGGCTGGGATCCTCTCTCTGTTACTAGCGAGCAGTGTGCGGTCCTTTGATAAGGCTGGGATCCTCTCTCTGTTACTAGTGAGCAGTGTGTGCTGAGGTGATAAGGCTGACATCCTCTCTCTGTTACTAGTGAGCAGTGTGCGCTCCAGTGATAAGGCTGGGATCCTGTCTCTGTAACTAGTGAGCAGTGTGTGCTCCTGTGATAAGGCTGGCATCCTCTCTCTGTTACTATGGAGCAGTGTGCATTCAGGTGATAAGGCTGGGATCCTCTCTGTTACTAGTGAGCAGTGTGCACTCCTGTGATAAGGGTGGGATCCTCTCTCTGTTACTAGTGAGCAGTGTGTGCACCTGTGATAAGACTGGGATCCTCTCTCTGTTACTTGTGAGCAGTGTGCACTCCTGTGATGAGGCTGGGATCCTCTCTCTGTTATTAGTGAGCAGTGTGCACTCCTGTGATAATGCTGGGATCCTATCTCTGTTACTAGTGAGCAGTGTGCACTCCTGTGATGAGGCTGGGATCCTCTCTCTGTTACTAGTGAGCAGTGTGCACTCCTGTGATAAGGCTGGGATCCTCTCTCTGTTACTAGGGAGCAGTGTGCATTCCTGGGATAAGGCTGGGATCTTATCTCTGTTACTAGTAGCAGTGTGTACTCCTGTGATAAGGCTGGGATCCTATCCCTGTTACTAGTGAGCAGTGTGCACTCCTGGGATAAGGCTGGGATCATCTCTCTTTTACTAGGGAGCAGTGTGCACTCCTGGGATAAGGCTGGGATCTTATCTCTGTTACTAGTAGCATAGTGTACTCCTGTGATAAAGCTGGGATCCTATCCCTGTTACTAGTGAGCAGTGTGCACTCCTGGGATAAGGCTGGGATCCTCTCTCTGTTAATAGTGAGCAGTGTGCACTCTTGGGATAAGGGTGGGATCCTATCTCTGTTACTAGTGAGCATTGTGCGCTCCTGTGATAAGGCTGGGCTCCTCGTTCTGTTACTAGTGAGCAGTGTGCACTCCTGTGATAAGCCTGGGATCCTCGTTCTGTTACTAGTGAGCAGTGTGCGCTCCTGTGATAAGGCTGGGCTCCTCGTTCTGTTACTAGTGAGCAGTGTGTGCTCCTGTGATAAGGCTGGGATCCTCTCTGTTACTAGTGAGCAGTGTGCACTCCTGTGATAATGCTGGGATCCTCTCTCTGTTACTAGTGAGCAGTGTGCGCTCCTGTGATAAGGCTGGGATCCTGTCTCTGTAACTAGTGAGCAGTATGTGCTCCTGGGATAAGGGTGGGATCCTATCTCTGTTAATATTGGGCAGTGTGTGCTCCTGGGATAAGGGTGGGATCCTATCTCTCTTACTAATGAGCAGTGTGCGCTCAGGTGATAAGTGTGGTATCCTCTCTCTGTTACTAGTGAGCAGTGTGCACTCCTGGGATAAGGCTGGGATCATCTCTCTGTTACTAGGAGCAGTGTGCACTCCTGGGATAAGGCTGGGATCTTATCTCTGTTACTAGTGGCAGTGTGTACTCCTGTGATAAAGCTGGGATCCTATCCTTGTTACTAGTGAGCAGTGTGCACTCCTGGGATAAGGATGGGATCCTCTCTCTGTTACTAGTGAGCAGTGTGCACTCTTGGGATAAGGGTGGGATCCTATCTCTGTTACTAGTGAGCATTGTGCGCTCCTGTGATAAGGCTGGGCTCCTCGTTCTGTTACTAGTGAGCAGTGTGCACTCCTGTGATAAGCCTGGGATCCTCGTTCTGTTACTAGTGAGCAGTGTGCGCTCCTGTGATAAGGCTTGGCTCCTCGTTCTGTTACTAGTGAGCAGTGTGTGCTCCTGTGATAAGGCTGGGATCCTCTCTGTTACTAGTGAGCAGTGTGCACTCCTGTGATAATGCTGGGATCCTCTCTCTGTTACTAGTGAGCAGTGTGTGCTCTTGGGATAAGGGTGGGGTCCTATCTCTGTTAATATTGGGCAGTGTGTGCTCCTGTGATAAGGCTGGGATCCTCTCTCTGTTACTAGTGAGCAGTGTGTGCTCCTGGGGTAAGGGTGGGATCCTATCTCTCTTACTAGTGAGCAGTGTGCGCTCAGGTGATAAGGGTGGTATCCTATCTCTGTTACTAGTGGGCAGTGTGTGCTCCTGGGATAAGGGTGGGATCCTCTCTCTGTTACTAGTGAGCAGTGTGTACTCCTGTAATAAGGCTGGCATCCTCTCAGTGTTATTAGTGAGCAGAGTGCACTCCTGTGATAAGGCTGGGATCCTCGTTCTGTTACTAGTGAGCAGTGTGCACTCAGGTGATAAGGCTGGCATCCTCTCTCTGTTACTAGTGAGCAGTGTGCACTCAGGTGATAAAGTTGTGATCCTCTCTCTGTTACTAGTGGGCAGTGTGTGCTCCTGTTATAAGGCTGGGATCCTCTCTCTGTTACTAGTGAGCAGTGTGCGCTCCTGTGATAAAGCTGGGATCCTCTCTCTGTTACTAGTTGGCAGTGTGCGCTCCTGTGATAAGGCTGGGATCCTATCTATGTTACTAGTGAGCAGTGTGTGTACCTGTGATTAGGCTGGGATCCTATCTCTGTTACTAGTGAGCAGTGTGCACTCCTGTGATAAGGCTGGCATCCTCTCTCTGTAATTAATGAGCAGTGGGCACTCCTGTGATAAGGCTGGGATCCTATCTCTCTTACTAGTGGGCAGTGTGCACTCCTGTGATAAGGATGGCATCCTATATCTGTTTCTAGTGAGAAGTGTGCACTCCTGTGATAAGGCTTGGATCCTCTCTCTGTTACTAGTGAGCAGTGTGCACTCCTGGGATAAGGGTGGGATCCTATCCCTGTTACTAGTGAGCATTTTGCGTACCTGTGATAAGGCTGGGCTCCTCGTTCTGTTACCAGTAAGCAGTGTGCGCTCAGGTGATAAGGCTGGCATCCTCTCTCTGTCACTAGTGGGCAGTGTGTGCTCCTGTGATAAGGCTGTGTTCCTCTCTGTTACTAGTGAGCAGTGTGCACTCCTGTAATAAGGCTGGCATCCTCTCAGTGTTATTAGTGAGCAGTGTGCACTCCTGTGATAAGGCTGGGATCCTCGTTCTGTTACTAGTGAGCAGTGTGCGCTCAGGTGATAAGGCTGGCATCCTCTCTCTGTTACTAGTGAGCAGTGTGCACTCAGGTGATAAAGTTGTGATCCTCTCTCTTTACTATTGGGCAGTGTGTGCTCCTGTTATAAGGCTGGGATCCTCTCTCTGTTACTAGTGAGCAGTGGGCGCTCCTGTGATAAAGCTGGGATCCTCTCTCTGTTACTAGTGAGCAGTTTGCGCTCCTGTGAT
The DNA here is from genome assembly GCF_040938575.1 of Ambystoma mexicanum. NCBI lineage: Eukaryota > Metazoa > Chordata > Amphibia > Caudata > Ambystomatidae > Ambystoma > Ambystoma mexicanum. The sequence goes on from NC_090937.1 coordinate 1,680,393,205, forward strand.
AAGGCTGGGCTCCTCGTTCTGTTACTAGTGAGCAGTGTGTGCTCCTGTGATAAGGCTGGGATCCTCTCTGTTACTAGTGAGCAGTGTGCACTCCTGTGATAATGCTGGGATCCTCTCTCTGTTACTAGTGAGCAGTGTGCGCTCCTGTGATAAGGCTGGGATCCTGTCTCTGTAACTAGTGAGCAGTATGTGCTCCTGGGATAAGGGTGGGATCCTATCTCTGTTAATATTGGGCATTGTGTGCTCCTGGGATAAGGGTGGGATCCTATCTCTCTTACTAGTGAGCAGTGTGCGCTCAGGTGATAAGTGTGGTATCCTCTCTCTGTTACTAGTGAGCAGTGTGCACTCCTGGGATAAGGCTGGGATCATCTCTCTGTTACTAGGAGCAGTGTGCACTCCTGGGATAAGGCTGGGATCTTATCTCTGTTACTAGTGGCAGTGTGTACTCCTGTGATAAAGCTGGGATCCTATCCTTGTTACTAGTGAGCAGTGTGCACTCCTGGGATAAGGATGGGATCCTCTCTCTGTTACTAGTGAGCAGTGTGCACTCTTGGGATAAGGGTGGGATCCTATCTCTGTTACTAGTGAGCATTGTGCGCTCCTGTGATAAGGCTGGGCTCCTCGTTCTGTTACTAGTGAGCAGTGTGCACTCCTGTGATAAGCCTGGGATCCTCGTTCTGTTACTAGTGAGCAGTGTGCGCTCCTGTGATAAGGCTTGGCTCCTCGTTCTGTTACTAGTGAGCAGTGTGTGCTCCTGTGATAAGGCTGGGATCCTCTCTGTTACTAGTGAGCAGTGTGCACTCCTGTGATAATGCTGGGATCCTCTCTCTGTTACTAGTGAGCAGTGTGTGCTCTTGGGATAAGGGTGGGATCCTATCTCTGTTAATATTGGGCAGTGTGTGCTCCTGTGATAAGGCTGGGATCCTCTCTCTGTTACTAGTGAGCAGTGTGTGCTCCTGGGGTAAGGGTGGGATCCTATCTCTCTTACTAGTGAGCAGTGTGCGCTCAGGTGATAAGGGTGGTATCCTATCTCTGTTACTAGTGGGCAGTGTGTGCTCCTGGGATAAGGGTGGGATCCTCTCTCTGTTACTAGTGAGCAGTGTGTACTCCTGTAATAAGGCTGGCATCCTCTCAGTGTTATTAGTGAGCAGAGTGCACTCCTGTGATAAGGCTGGGATCCTCGTTCTGTTACTAGTGAGCAGTGTGCGCTCAGGTGATAAGGCTGGCATCCTCTCTCTGTTACTAGTGAGCAGTGTGCACTCAGGTGATAAAGTTGTGATCCTCTCTCTGTTACTAGTGGGCAGTGTGTGCTCCTGTTATAAGGCTGGGATCCTCTCTCTGTTACTAGTGAGCAGTGTGCGCTCCTGTGATAAAGCTGGGATCCTCTCTCTGTTACTAGTTGGCAGTGTGCGCTCCTGTGATAAGGCTGGGATCCTATCTATGTTACTAGTGAGCAGTGTGTGCACCTGTGATTAGGCTGGGATCCTATCTCTGTTACTAGTGAGCAGTGTGCACTCCTGTGATAAGGCTGGCATCCTCTCTCTGTAATTAATGAGCAGTGGGCACTCCTGTGATAAGGCTGGGATCCTATCTCTCTTACTAGTGGGCAGTGTGCACTCCTGTGATAAGGATGGCATCCTATATCTGTTTCTAGTGAGAAGTGTGCACTCCTGTGATAAGGCTTGGATCCTCTCTCTGTTACTAGTGAGCAGTGTGCACTCCTGGGATAAGGGTGGGATCCTATCCCTGTTACTAGTGAGCATTTTGCGTACCTGTGATAAGGCTGGGCTCCTCGTTCTGTTACCAGTAAGCAGTGTGCGCTCAGGTGATAAGGCTGGCATCCTCTCTCTGTCACTAGTGGGCAGTGTGTGCTCCTGTGATAAGGCTGTGTTCCTCTCTGTTACTAGTGAGCAGTGTGCACTCCTGTAATAAGGCTGGCATCCTCTCAGTGTTATTAGTGAGCAGTGTGCGCTCCTGTGATAAGGCTGGCATCCTCTCTCTGTAATTAATGAGCAGTGGGCACTCCTGTGATAAGGCTAGGATCCTATCTCTCTTACTAGTGGGCAGTGTGCACTCCTGTGATAAGGATGGGATCCTATATCTGTTTCTAGTGAGAAGTGTGCACTCCTGTGATAAGGCTTGGATCCTCTCTCTGTTACTAGTGAGCAGTGTGCGCTCCTGTGATAAGGCTGGGATCCGATCTATTAGTGAGCAGTTTGTGCACCTGTGATAAGGCTGGGATCCTATCTCTGTTACTAGTGAGCAGTGTGCACTCCTGTAATAAGGCTGGCATCCTCTCAGTGTTATTAGTGAGCAGTGTGCACTCCTGTGATAAGGCTGGGATCCTCGTTCTGTTACTAGTGAGCAGTGTGCGCTCAGGTGATAAGGCTGGCATCCTCTCTCTGTTACTAGTGAGCAGTGTGCACTCAGGTGATAAAGTTGTGATCCTCTCTCTTTACTATTGGGCAGTGTGTGCTCCTGTTATAAGGCTGGGATCCTCTCTCTGTTACTAGTGAGCAGTGGGCGCTCCTGTGATAAAGCTGGGATCCTCTCTCTGTTACTAGTGAGCAGTTTGCGCTCCTGTGATAAGGCTGGGATCCTATCTATGTTACTAGTGAGCAGTGTGTGCACCTGTGATAAGGCTGGCATCCTCTCTCTGTAATTAATGAGCATTGGGCACTCCTGTGATAAGGCTGGGATCCTATCTCTCTTACTAGTGGGCAGTGTGCACTCCTGTGATAAGGCTGGGATCCTATCTATGTTACTATAGAGCTGTGTGTGCACCTGTGATAAGGCTGGGATCCTATGATAAGGCTGGGATCCGATCTATTAGTGAGCAGTGTGTGCACCTGTGATAAGGCTGGGATCCTATCTCTGTTACTAGTGAGCAGTGTGCACTCCTGTAATAAGGCTGGCATCCTCTCAGTGTTATTAGTGAGCAGTGTGCACTCCTGTGATAAGGCTGGGATCCTCGTTCTGTTACTAGTGAGCAGTGTGCGCTCAGGTGATAAGGCTGGCATCCGATCTATTAGTGAGCAGTGTGTGCACCTGTGATAAGGCTGGGATCTTATCTCTGTTACTATTGGGCAGTGTGTGCTCCTGTTATAAGGCTGGGATCCTCTCTCTGTTACTAGTGAGCAGTGTGCGCTCCTGTGATAAAGCTGGGATCCTCTCTCTGTTACTAGTGAGCAGTGTGCGCTCCTGTGATAAGGCTGGGATCCTATCTCTGTTACTAGTGAGCAGTGTGCACTCCTGTGATGAGGCTGGGATCCTCTCTCTGTTACTAGTGAGCAGTGTGCACTCCTGGAATAAGGCTGGGATCCTATCTCTGTTACTAGGGAGCAGTGTGCGCTCCTGTGATAAGGATGGGATCCTCACTCTGTTACTTGTGGGCAGTGTGAACTCCTGTGATAAGGCTGGGATCCTCTCTCTGTTACTAGTGAGCAGTGTGCACTCCTGTGATAAGGCTGGGACCCTCTCTCTGTTACTTTTGGGCAGTGTGAACTCCTGTGATAAGGCTGGGATCCTATCTCTGTTACTAGTGAGCAGTGTGCACTCCTGTAATAAGGCTGGCATCCTCTCAGTGTTATTAGTGAGCAGTGTGCACTCCTGTGATAAGGCTGGGATCCTCGTTCTGTTACTAGTGAGCAGTGTGCGCTCAGGTGATAAGGCTGGCATCCGATCTATTAGTGAGCAGTGTGTGCACCTGTGATAAGGCTGGGATCTTATCTCTGTTACTATTGGGCAGTGTGTGCTCCTGTTATAAGGCGGGGATCCTCTCTCTGTTACTAGTGAGCAGTGTGCGCTCCTGTGATAAAGCTGGGATCCTCTCTCTGTTACTAGTGAGCAGTGTGCGCTCCTGTGATAAGGCTGGGATCCTATCTCTGTTACTAGTGAGCAGTGTGCACTCCTGTGATAAGGCTGGCATCCTCTCTCTGTAATTAATGAGCAGTGGGCACTCCTGTGATAAGGCTGGGATCCTATCTCTCTTACTAGTGAGCAGCGTGCGCTCAGGTGATAAGGGTGGTATCCTATCTCTGTTACTAGTGGGCAGTGTGTGCTCCTGGGATAAGGGTGGGATCCTCTCTCTGTTACTAGTGAGCAGTGTGTACTCCTGTAATAAGGCTGGCATCCTCTCAGTGTTATTAGTGAGCAGTGTGCACTCCTGTGATAAGGCTGGGATCCTCGTTCTGTTACTAGTGAGCAGTGTGCGCTCAGGTGATAAGGCTGGCATCCTCTCTCTGTTACTAGTGAGCAGTGTGCACTCAGGTGATAAAGTTGTGATCCTCTCTCTGTTACTAGTGGGCAGTGTGTGCTCCTGTTATAAGGCTGGGATCCTCTCTCTGTTACTAGTGAGCAGTGTGCGCTCCTGTGATAAAGCTGGGATCCTCTCTCTGTTACTAGTTGGCAGGGTGCGCTCCTGTGATAAGGCTGGGATCCTATCTATGTTACTAGTGAGCAGTGTGTGCACCTGTGATTAGGCTGGGATCCTATCTCTGTTACTAGTGAGCAGTGTGCACTCCTGTGATAAGGCTGGCATCCTCTCTCTGTAATTAATGAGCAGTGGGCACTCCTGTGATAAGGCTGGGATCCTATCTCTCTTACTAGTGGGCAGTGTGCACTCCTGTGATAAGGATGGGATCCTATATCTGTTTCTAGTGAGAAGTGTGCACTCCTGTGATAAGGCTTGGATCCTCTCTCTGTTACTAGTGAGCAGTGTGCACTCCTGGGATAAGGGTGGGATCCTATCCCTGTTACTAGTGAGCATTTTGCGTACCTGTGATAAGGCTGGGCTCCTCGTTCTGTTACCAGTAAGCAGTGTGCGCTCAGGTGATAAGGCTGGCATCCTCTCTCTGTCACTAGTGGGCAGTGTGTGCTCCTGTGATAAGGCTGGCATCCTCTAAGTGTTATTAGTGAGCAGTGTGCGCTCCTGTGATAAGGCTGGGATCCGATCTATTAGTGAGCAGTGTGTGCACCTGTGATAAGGCTGGGATCCTATCTCTGTTACTAGTGAGCAGTGTGCACTCCTGTAATAAGGCTGGCATCCTCTCAGTGTTATTAGTGAGCAGTTTGCACTCCTGTTATAAGGCTGGGATCAGATCTATGTTACTAGTGAGCAGTGTGCGCTCCTGTGATAAGGCTGGGATCCTATCTCTGTTACCAGGGAGCAGTGTGCGCTCCTGTGATAAGGCTGGAATCCTCTCTCTGTTACTAGTGAGCAGTGTGCACTCCTGTGATGAGGCTGGGATCCTCTCTCTGTTACTAGTGAACAGTGTGCACTCCTGGGATAAGGCTGGGATCCTCTCTCTGTTACTAGGGAGCATTGTGCACTCCTGTGATAAGGCTGGGATCCTATCTCTGTTACTAGTGAGCAGTGTGTGCACCTGTGATAAGGCTGGCATCCTCTCTCTGGTACTAGTGAGGAGTGTGCACTCCTGGAATAAGGCTGGGATCCTATCTCTGTTACTAGGGAGCAGTGTGCGCTCCTGTGATAAGGCTGGGATCCTATCGATGTTACTAATGAGCAGTGTGCGCTCCTGTGATAAGGCTGGGATCCTAACTCTGTTACTAGCGAGCAGTGTGCACTCCTGGAATAAGGCTGGGATCCTATCTCTGTTAATAGGGAGCAGTGTGCGCTCCTGTGATAAGGCTGGGATCCTCACTCTGTTACTTGTGGGCAGTGTGCTCTCCTGTGATAAGGCTGGGATCCTATGATAAGGCTGGGATCCGATCTATTAGTGAGCAGTGTGTGCACCTGTGATAAGGCTGGGATCCTATCTCTGTTACTAGTGAGCAGTGTGCACTCCTGTAATAAGGCTGGCATCCTCTCAGTGTTATTAGTGAGCAGTGTGCACTCCTGTGATAAGGCTGGGATCCTCGTTCTGTTACTAGTGAGCAGTGTGCGCTCAGGTGATAAGGCTGGCATCCGATCTATTAGTGAGCAGTGTGTGCACCTGTGATAAGGCTGGGATCTTATCTCTGTTACTATTGGGCAGTGTGTGCTCCTGTTATAAGGCTGGGATCCTCTCTCTGTTACGAGTGAGCAGTGTGCGCTCCTGTGATAAAGCTGGGATCCTCTCTCTGTTACTAGTGAGCAGTGTGCGCTCCTGTGATAAGGCTGGGATCCTATCTCTGTTACTAGTGAGCAGTGTGCACTCCTGTGATGAGGCTGGGATCCTCTCTCTGTTACTAGTGAGCAGTGTGCACTCCTGGAATAAGGCTGGGATCCTATCTCTGTTACTAGGGAGCAGTGTGCGCTCCTGTGATAAGGATGGGATCCTCACTCTGTTACTTGTGGGCAGTGTGAACTCCTGTGATAAGGCTGGGATCCTCTCTCTGTTACTAGTGAGCAGTGTGCACTCCTGTGATAAGCCTGGGACCCTCTCTCTGTTACTTGTGGGCAGTGTGAACTCCTGTGATAAGGCTGGGATCCTATCTCTGTTACTAGTGAGCAGTGTGCACTCCTGTAATAAGGCTGGCATCCTCTCAGTGTTATTAGTGAGCAGTGTGCACTCCTATGATAAGGCTGGGATCCTCGTTCTGTTACTAGTGAGCAGTGTGCGCTCAGGTGATAAGGCTGGCATCCAATCTATTAGTGAGCAGTGTGTGCACCTGTGATAAGGCTGGGATCTTATCTCTGTTACTATTGGGCAGTGTGTGCTCCTGTTATAAGGCTGGGATCCTCTCTCTGTTACTAGTGAGCAGTGTGCGCTCCTGTGATAAAGCTGGGATCCTCTCTCTGTTACTAGTGAGCAGTGTGCGCTCCTGTGATAAGGCTGGGATCCTATCTCTGTTACTAGTGAGCAGTGTGCACTCCTGTGATAAGGCTGGCATCCTCTCTCTGTAATTAATGAGCAGTGGGCACTCCTGTGATAAGGCTGGGATCCTATCTCTCTTACTAGTGAGCAGTGTGCGCTCAGGTGATAAGGGTGGTATCCTATCTCTGTTACTAGTGGGCAGTGTGTGCTCCTGGAATAAGGGTGGGATCCTGTCTCTGTTACTAGTGAGCAGTATGTACTCCTGTAATAAGGCTGGCATCCTCTCAGTGTTATTAGTGAGCAGTGTGCACTCCTGTGATAAGGCTGGGATCCTCGTTCTGTTACTAGTGAGCAGTGTGCGCTCAGGTGATAAGGCTGGCATCCTCTCTCTGTTACTAGTGAGCAGTGTGCACTCAGGTGATAAAGTTGTGATCATCTCTCTGTTACTAGTGGGCAGTGTGTGCTCCTGTTATAAGGCTGGGATCCTCTCTCTGTTACTAGTGAGCAGTGTGCGCTCCTGTGATAAAGCTGGGATCCTCTCTCTGTTACTAGTTGGCAGTGTGCGCTCCTGTGATAAGGCTGGGATCCTATCTATGTTGCTAGTGAGCAGTGTGTGCACCTGTGATTAGGCTGGGATCCTATCTCTGTTACTAGTGAGCAGTGTGCACTCCTGTGATAAGGCTGGCATCCTCTCTCTGTAATTAATGAGCAGTGGGCACTCCTGTGATAAGGCTGGGATCCTATCTCTCTTACTAGTGGGCAGTGTGCACTCCTGTGATAAGGATGGGATCCTATATCTGTTTCTAGTGAGAAGTGTGCACTCCTGTGATAAGGCTTGGATCCTCTCTCTGTTACTAGTGAGCAGTGTGCACTCCTGGGATAAGGGTGGGATCCTATCCCTGTTACTAGTGAGCATTTTGCGTACCTGTGATAAGGCTGGGCTCCTCGTTCTGTTACCAGTAAGCAGTGTGCGCTCAGGTGATAAGGCTGGCATCCTCTCTCTGTCACTAGTGGGCAGTGTGTGCTCCTGTGATAAGGCTGGCATCCTCTAAGTGTTATTAGTGAGCAGTGTGCGCTCCTGTGATAAGGCTAGAATCCGATATATTAGTGAGCAGTGTGTGCACCTGTGATAAGGCTGGGATCCTATCTCTGTTACTAGTGAGCAGTGTGCACTCCTGTAATAAGGCTGGCATCCTCTCAGTGTTATTAGTGAGCAGTGTGCACTCCTGTAATAAGGCTGGGATCAGATCTATGTTACTAGTGAGCAGTGTGCGCTCCTGTGATAAGGCTGGGATCCTATCTCTGTTACCAGGGAGCAGTGTGCACTCCTGGGATAAGGCTGGGATCCTCTCTCTGTTACTAGGGAGCATTGTGCACTCCTGTGATAAGGCTGGGATCCTATCTCTGTTACTAGTGAGCAGTGTGTGCACCTGTGATAAGGCTGGCATCCTCTCTCTGGTAATAGTGAGCAGTGTGCACTCCTGGAATAAGGCTGGGATCCTATCTCTGTTACTAGGGAGCAGTGTGCGCTCCTGTGATAAGGCTGGGATCCTATCGATGTTACTAATGAGCAGTGTGCGCTCCTGTGATAAGGCTGGGATCCTATCTCTGTTACTAGGGAGCAGTGTGCACTCCTGCAATAAGGCTGGGATCCTATCTCTGTTAATAGGGAGCAGTGTGCGCTCCTGTGATAAGGCTGGGATCCTCCCTCTGTTACTTGTGGGCAGTGTGCACTCCTGTGATAAGGCTGGGATCCTCTCCCTGTTACTAGTGAGCAGTGTACACTCAGGTGATAAGGCTGGGATCCTCTCTCTGTTACTTGTGAGCAGTGTACACTCAGGTGATAAGGCTGGGATACTCTCTCTGTTACTTGTGAGCAGTGTGCGCTCCTGTGATAAGGCTGGCATCCTCTCTCTGTCACTAGTGGGCAGTGTGTGCTCCTGTGATAAGGCTGGGTTCCTCTCTGTTACTAGTGAGCAGTATGCACTCCTGTAATAAGGCTGGCATCCTCTCAGTGTTATTAGTGAGCAGTGTGCGCTCCTGTGATAAGGCTGGGATCCGATCTATTAGTGAGCAGTGTGCGCTCCTGTGATAAGGCTGGGATCCTATCTCTGTTACTAGTGAGCAGTGTGCACTCCTGTAATAAGGCTGGCATCCTCTCAGTGTTTTTTGTGAGCAGTGTGCACTCCTGTGATAAGGCTGGGATCCTCTCTCTGTTACTAGTGAGCATTGTGCACTCCTGTGATGAGGCTGGGATCCTCTCTCTGTCACTAGTGGGCAGTGTGTGCTCCTGTGATAAGGCTGGGTTCCTCTCTGTTACTAGTGAGCAGTGTGCACTCCTGTAATAAGGCTGGCATCCTCTCAGTGTTATTAGTGAGCAGTGTGCGCTCCTGTGATAAGGCTGGGATCCGATCTATTAGTGAGCAGTGTGTGCACCTGTGATAAGGCTGGGATCCGATCTATGTTACTAGTGAGCAGTGTGCGCTCCTGTGATAAGGCTGGGATCCTATCTCTGTTACTAGGGAGCATTGTGCGCTCCTTTGATAAGGCTGGGATCCTCTCTCTGTTACTAGTGAGCAGTGTGCACTCCTGTGATGAGGCTGGGATCCTCTCTCTGTTACTAGTGAGCAGTGTGCACTCCTGGAATAAGGCTGGGATCCTATCTCTGTTACTAGGGAGCAGTGTGCGCTCCTGTGATAAGGATGGGATCCTCACTCTGTTACTTGTGGGCAGTGTGAACTCCTGTGATAAGGCTGGGATCCTCTCTCTGTTACTAGTGAGCAGTGTGCACTCCTGTGATAAGGCTGGGACCCTCTCTCTGTTACTTGTGGGCAGTGTGAACTCCTGTGATAAGGATGGGATCCTATCTCTGTTACTAGTGAGCAGTGTGCACTCCTGTAATAAGGCTGGCATCCTCTCAGTGTTATTAGTGAGCAGTGTGCACTCCTGTGATAAGGCTGGGATCCTCGTTCTGTTACTAGTGAGCAGTGTGCGCTCAGGTGATAAGGCTGGCATCCTCTCTCTGTTACTAGTGAGCAGTGTGCACTCAGGTGATAAAGTTGTGATCCTCTCTCTGTTACTATTGGGCAGTGTGTGCTCCTGTTATAAGGCTGGGATCCTCTCTCTGTTACTAGTGCGCAGTGGGCGCTCCTGTGATAAAGCTGGGATCCTCTCTCTGTTACTAGTGAGCAGTTTGCGCTCCTGTGATAAGGCTGGGATCCTATCTATGTTACTAGTGAGCAGTGTGTGCACCTGTGATAAGGCTGGGATCCTATCTCTGTTACTAGTGAGCAGTGTGCACTCCTGTGATAAGGCTGGCATCCTCTCTCTGTAATTAATGAGCAGTGGGCACTCCTGTGATAAGGCTGGGATCCTATCTCTCTTACTAGTGGGCAGTGTGCACTCATGTGATAAGGCTGGGATCCTATCTATGTTACTAGTGAGCTGTGTGTGCACCTGTGATAAGGCTGGGATCCTATGATAAGGCTGGGATCCGATCTATTAGTGAGCACTGTATGCACCTGTGGTAAGGCTGGGATCCTATCTCTGTTACTAGTGAGCAGTGTGCACTCCTGTAATAAGGCTGGCATCCTCTCAGTGTTATTAGTGAGCAGTGTGCACTCCTGTGATAAGGCTGGGATCCTCGTTCTGTTACTAGTGAGCAGTGTGCGCTCAGGTGATAAGGCTGGCATCCGATCTATTAGTGAGCAGTGTGTGCACCTGTGATAAGGCTGGGATCCTATCTCTGTTACTATTGGGCAGTGTGTGCTCCTGTTATAAGGCTGGGATCCTCTCTCTGTTACTAGTGAGCAGTGTGCGCTCCTGTGATAAAGCTGGGATCCTCTCTCTGTTACTAGTGAGCAGTGTGCGCTCCTGTGATAAGGCTGGGATCCTATCTCTGTTACTAGTGAGCAGTGTGCACTCCTGTGATAAGGCTGGCATCCTCTCTCTGTAATTAATGAGCAGTGGGCACTCCTGTGATAAGGCTGGGATCCTATCTCTCTTACTAGTGGGCAGTGTGCACTCCTGTGATAAGGATGGGATCCTATATCTGTTTCTAGTGAGAAGTGTGCACTCCTGTGATAAGGCTTGGGTCCTCTCTCTGTTACTAGTGAGCAGTGTGCACTCCTGGGATAAGGGTGGGATCCTATCCCTGTTACTAGTGAGCATTTTGCGTACCTGTGATAAGGCTGGGCTCCTCGTTCTGTTACCAGTAAGCAGTGTGCGCTCAGGTGATAAGGCTGGCATCCTCTCTCTGTCACTAGTGGGCAGTGTGTGCTCCTGTGATAAGGCTGGCATCCTCTAAGTGTTATTAGTGAGCAGTGTGCGCTCCTGTGATAAGGCTGGGATCCGATCTATTAGTGAGCAGTGTGTGCACCTGTGATAAGGCTGGGATCCTATCTCTGTTACTAGTGAGCAGTGTGCACTCCTGTAATAAGGCTGGCATCCTCTCAGTGTTATTAGTGAGCAGTGTGCACTCCTGTGATAAGGCTGGGATCCTATCTCTGTTACTAGGGAGCAGTGTGCGCTCCTGTGATAAGGCTGGGATCCTCTCTCTGTTACTAGTGAGCAGTGTGCACTCCTGTGATGAGGCTGGGATCCTCTCTCTGTTACTAGTGAGCAGTGTGCACTCCTGGGATAAGGCTGGGATCCTCTCTCTGTTACTAGGGAGCATTGTGCACTCCTGTGATAAGGCTGGGATCCTATCTCTGTTACTAGTGAGCAGTGTGTGCACCTGTGATAAGGCTGTCATCCTCTCTCTGGTAATAGTGAGCAGTGTGCACTCCTGGAATAAGGCTGGGATCCTATCTCTGTTACTAGGGAGCAGTGTGCGCTCCTGTGATAAGGCTGGGATCCTATCGATGTTACTAATGAGCAGTGTGCGCTCCTGTGATAAGGCTGGGATCCTATCTCTGTTACTAGGGAGCAGTGTGCACTCCTGCAATAAGGCTGGGATCCTATCTCTGTTAATAGGGAGCAGTGTGCGCTCCTGTGATAAGGCTGGGATCCTATCTCTGTTACTAGTGAGCAGTGTGCACTCCTGTGATAAGGCTGGCATCCTCTCTCTGTAATTAATGAGCAGTGGGCACTCCTGTGATAAGGCTGGGATCCTATCTCTCTTACTAGTGGGCAGTGTGCACTCCTGTGATAAGGATGGGATCCTATATCTGTTTCTAGTGAGAAGTGTGCACTCCTGTGATAAGGCTTGGGTCCTCTCTCTGTTACTAGTGAGCAGTGTGCACTCCTGGGATAAGGGTGGGATCCTATCCCTGTTACTAGTGAGCATTTTGCGTACCTGTGATAAGGCTGGGCTCCTCGTTCTGTTACCAGTAAGCAGTGTGCGCTCAGGTGATAAGGCTGGCATCCTCTCTCTGTCACTAGTGGGCAGTGTGTGCTCCTGTGATAAGGCTGGCATCCTCTAAGTGTTATTAGTGAGCAGTGTGCGCTCCTGTGATAAGGCTGGGATCCGATCTATTAGTGAGCAGTGTGTGCACCTGTGATAAGGCTGGGATCCTATCTCTGTTACTAGTGAGCAGTGTGCACTCCTGTAATAAGGCTGGCATCCTCTCAGTGTTATTAGTGAGCAGTGTGCACTCCTGTGATAAGGCTGGGATCCTATCTCTGTTACTAGGGAGCAGTGTGCGCTCCTGTGATAAGGCTGGGATCCTCTCTCTGTTACTAGTGAGCAGTGTGCACTCCTGTGATGAGGCTGGGATCCTCTCTCTGTTACTAGTGAGCAGTGTGCACTCCTGGGATAAGGCTGGGATCCTCTCTCTGTTACTAGGGAGCATTGTGCACTCCTGTGATAAGGCTGGGATCCTATCTCTGTTACTAGTGAGCAGTGTGTGCACCTGTGATAAGGCTGGCATCCTCTCTCTGGTAATAGTGAGCAGTGTGCACTCCTGGAATAAGGCTGGGATCCTATCTCTGTTACTAGGGAGCAGTGTGCGCTCCTGTGATAAGGCTGGGATCCTATCGATGTTACTAATGAGCAGTGTGCGCTCCTGTGATAAGGCTGGGATCCTATCTCTGTTACTAGGGAGCAGTGTGCACTCCTGCAATAAGGCTGGGATCCTATCTCTGTTAATAGGGAGCAGTGTGCGCTCCTGTGATAAGGCTGGGATCCTCCCTCTGTTACTTGTGGGCAGTGTGCACTCCTGTGATAAGGCTGGGATCCTCTCCCTGTTACTAGTGAGCAGTGTACACTCAGGTGATAAGGCTGGGATCCTCTCTCTGTTACTTGTGAGCAGTGTACACTCAGGTGATAAGGCTGGGATACTCTCTCTGTTACTTGTGAGCAGTGTGCGCTCCTGTGATAAGGCTGGCATCCTCTCTCTGTCACTAGTGGGCAGTGTGTGCTCCTGTGATAAGGCTGGGTTCCTCTCTGTTACTAGTGAGCAGTATGCACTCCTGTAATAAGGCTGGCATCCTCTCAGTGTTATTAGTGAGCAGTGTGCGCTCCTGTGATAAGGCTGGGATCCGATCTATTAGTGAGCAGTGTGCGCTCCTGTGATAAGGCTGGGATCCTATCTCTGTTACTAGTGAGCAGTGTGCACTCCTGTAATAAGGCTGGCATCCTCTCAGTGTTTTTTGTGAGCAGTGTGCACTCCTGTGATAAGGCTGGGATCCTCTCTCTGTTACTAGTGAGCATTGTGCACTCCTGTGATGAGGCTGGGATCCTCTCTCTGTCACTAGTGGGCAGTGTGTGCTCCTGTGATAAGGCTGGGTTCCTCTCTGTTACTAGTGAGCAGTGTGCACTCCTGTAATAAGGCTGGCATCCTCTCAGTGTTATTAGTGAGCAGTGTGCGCTCCTGTGATAAGGCTGGGATCCGATCTATTAGTGAGCAGTGTGTGCACCTGTGATAAGGCTGGGATCCGATCTATGTTACTAGTGAGCAGTGTGCGCTCCTGTGATAAGGCTGGGATCCTATCTCTGTTACTAGGGAGCATTGTGCGCTCCTTTGATAAGGCTGGGATCCTCTCTCTGTTACTAGTGAGCAGTGTGCACTCCTGTGATGAGGCTGGGATCCTCTCTCTGTTACTAGTGAGCAGTGTGCACTCCTGGGATAAGGCTGGGATCCTCTCTCTGTTACTAGGGAGCAGTGTGCACTCCTGTGGTAAGGCTGGGATCCTATCTCTGTTACTAGTGAGCAGTGTGTGCACCTGTGATAAGGCTGTCATCCTCTCTCTGTTACTGGTGAGCAGTGTGCACTCCTGGAATAAGGCTGGGATCATATCTCTGTTACTAGGGAGCAGTGTGCGCTCCTGTGATAAGGCTGGGATCCTATCGATGTTACCAATGAGCAGTGTCCGCTCCTGTGATAAGGCTTGGATCCTATCTCTGTTACTAGGGAGCAGTGGGCGCTTCTGCGATAAGGCTGGGATCCTCTCTCAGTTACTAGTGAGCAGTGTGCACTCCTGTGATGAGGCTGGGATCCTCTCTCTGTTACTAGTGAGCAGTGTGTGCACCTGTGATAAGGCTGGCATCCTCTCTCTGCTACTAGTGAGCAGTGTGCACTCCTGGAATAAGGCTGGGATCCTATCTTTGTTACTAGGAAGCATTGTGCGCTCCTGTGATAAGGCTGGGATCCTCTCTCTGTTACTAGTGAGCAGTGTGCACTCCTGGAATAAGGCTGGGATCCTATCTCTGTTACTTGTGGGCAGTGTGAACTCCTGTGATAAGGCTGGGATCCTCTCTCTGTTACTAGTGAGCAGTGTGCACTCCTGTGATAAGGCTGGGACCCTCTCTCTGTTACTTGTGGGCAGTGTGCACTCAGGTGATAAGGCTGTTACTTGTTCCTCTCTCTGTTACTTGTGAGCAGTGTGCGCTACTGGGATAAGGCTGGGATCCTCTCTCCGTTACTAATGAGCAGTGTGCACTCCTGTGATAAGGCTGGGATCCTCTCTGTGTTACTAGTGAGCAGTGTGTGCACCTGTGATAAGGCTGGGATCCTCTCTCTGTTACTTGTGGGCAATGTTCGCTCCTGGGATAAGGCTGGGATCCTATCTCTGTTACTAGTGAGCAGTGTGTGCACCTGTGATAAGGCTGGGATCCTCTCTTTGTTGCTAGTGGGCAGTGTGCACTCCTGTGATAAGGATGGGATCCTATATCTGTTTCTAGTGAGAAGTGTGCACTCCTGTGATAAGGCTTGGGTCCTCTCTCTGTTACTAGTGAGCAGTGTGCACTCCTGGGATAAGGGTGGGATCCTATCCCTGTTACTAGTGAGCATTTTGCGTACCTGTGATAAGGCTGGGCTCCTCGTTCTGTTACCAGTAAGCAGTGTGCGCTCAGGTGATAAGGCTGGCATCCTCTCTCTGTCACTAGTGGGCAGTGTGTGCTCCTGTGATAAGGCTGGCATCCTCTAAGTGTTATTAGTGAGCAGTGTGCGCTCCTGTGATAAGGCTGGGATCCGATCTATTAGTGAGCAGTGTGTGCACCTGTGATAAGGCTGGGATCCTATCTCTGTTACTAGTGAACAGTGTGCACTCCTGTAATAAGGCTGGCATCCTCTCAGTGTTATTAGTGAGCAGTGTGCACTCCTGTGATAAGGCTGGGATCCTATCTCTGTTACTAGGGAGCAGTGTGCGCTCCTGTGATAAGGCTGGGATCCTCTCTCTGTTACTAGTGAGCAGTGTGCACTCCTGTGATGAGGCTGGGATCCTCTCTCTGTTACTAGTGAGCAGTGTGCACTCCTGGGATAAGGCTGGGATCCTCTCTCTGTTACTAGGGAGCATTGTGCACTCCTGTGATAAGGCTGGGATCCTATCTCTGTTACTAGTGAGCAGTGTGTGCACCTGTGATAAGGCTGGCATCCTCTCTCTGGTAATAGTGAGCAGTGTGCACTCCTGGAATAAGGCTGGGATCCTATCTCTGTTACTAGGGAGCAGTGTGCGCTCCTGTGATAAGGCTGGGATCCTATCGATGTTACTAATGAGCAGTGTGCGCTCCTGTGATAAGGCTGGGATCCTATCTCTGTTACTAGGGAGCAGTGTGCACTCCTGCAATAAGGCTGGGATCCTATCTCTGTTAATAGGGAGCAGTGTGCGCTCCTGTGATAAGGCTGGGATCCTATCTCTGTTACTAGTGAGCAGTGTGCACTCCTGTGATAAGGCTGGCATCCTCTCTCTGTAATTAATGAGCAGTGGGCACTCCTGTGATAAGGCTGGGATCCTATCTCTCTTACTAGTGGGCAGTGTGCACTCCTGTGATAAGGATGGGATCCTATATCTGTTTCTAGTGAGAAGTGTGCACTCCTGTGATAAGGCTTGGGTCCTCTCTCTGTTACTAGTGAGCAGTGTGCACTCCTGGGATAAGGGTGGGATCCTATCCCTGTTACTAGTGAGCATTTTGCGTACCTGTGATAAGGCTGGGCTCCTCGTTCTGTTACCAGTAAGCAGTGTGCGCTCAGGTGATAAGGCTGGCATCCTCTCTCTGTCACTAGTGGGCAGTGTGTGCTCCTGTGATAAGGCTGGCATCCTCTAAGTGTTATTAGTGAGCAGTGTGCGCTCCTGTGATAAGGCTGGGATCCGATCTATTAGTGAGCAGTGTGTGCACCTGTGATAAGGCTGGGATCCTATCTCTGTTACTAGTGAGCAGTGTGCACTCCTGTAATAAGGCTGGCATCCTCTCAGTGTTATTAGTGAGCAGTGTGCACTCCTGTGATAAGGCTGGGATCCTATCTCTGTTACTAGGGAGCAGTGTGCGCTCCTGTGATAAGGCTGGGATCCTCTCTCTGTTACTAGTGAGCAGTGTGCACTCCTGTGATGAGGCTGGGATCCTCTCTCTGTTACTAGTGAGCAGTGTGCACTCCTGGGATAAGGCTGGGATCCTCTCTCTGTTACTAGGGAGCATTGTGCACTCCTGTGATAAGGCTGGGATCCTATCTCTGTTACTAGTGAGCAGTGTGTGCACCTGTGATAAGGCTGGCATCCTCTCTCTGGTAATAGTGAGCAGTGTGCACTCCTGGAATAAGGCTGGGATCCTATCTCTGTTACTAGGGAGCAGTGTGCGCTCCTGTGATAAGGCTGGGATCCTATCGATGTTACTAATGAGCAGTGTGCGCTCCTGTGATAAGGCTGGGATCCTATCTCTGTTACTAGGGAGCAGTGTGCACTCCTGCAATAAGGCTGGGATCCTATCTCTGTTAATAGGGAGCAGTGTGCGCTCCTGTGATAAGGCTGGGATCCTCCCTCTGTTACTTGTGGGCAGTGTGCACTCCTGTGATAAGGCTGGGATCCTCTCCCTGTTACTAGTGAGCAGTGTACACTCAGGTGATAAGGCTGGGATCCTCTCTCTGTTACTTGTGAGCAGTGTACACTCAGGTGATAAGGCTGGGATACTCTCTCTGTTACTTGTGAGCAGTGTGCGCTCCTGTGATAAGGCTGGCATCCTCTCTCTGTCACTAGTGGGCAGTGTGTGCTCCTGTGATAAGGCTGGGTTCCTCTCTGTTACTAGTGAGCAGTATGCACTCCTGTAATAAGGCTGGCATCCTCTCAGTGTTATTAGTGAGCAGTGTGCGCTCCTGTGATAAGGCTGGGATCCGATCTATTAGTGAGCAGTGTGCGCTCCTGTGATAAGGCTGGGATCCTATCTCTGTTACTAGTGAGCAGTGTGCACTCCTGTAATAAGGCTGGCATCCTCTCAGTGTTTTTTGTGAGCAGTGTGCACTCCTGTGATAAGGCTGGGATCCTCTCTCTGTTACTAGTGAGCATTGTGCACTCCTGTGATGAGGCTGGGATCCTCTCTCTGTCACTAGTGGGCAGTGTGTGCTCCTGTGATAAGGCTGGGTTCCTCTCTGTTACTAGTGAGCAGTGTGCACTCCTGTAATAAGGCTGGCATCCTCTCAGTGTTATTAGTGAGCAGTGTGCGCTCCTGTGATAAGGCTGGGATCCGATCTATTAGTGAGCAGTGTGTGCACCTGTGATAAGGCTGGGATCCGATCTATGTTACTAGTGAGCAGTGTGCGCTCCTGTGATAAGGCTGGGATCCTATCTCTGTTACTAGGGAGCATTGTGCGCTCCTTTGATAAGGCTGGGATCCTCTCTCTGTTACTAGTGAGCAGTGTGCACTCCTGTGATGAGGCTGGGATCCTCTCTCTGTTACTAGTGAGCAGTGTGCACTCCTGGGATAAGGCTGGGATCCTCTCTCTGTTACTAGGGAGCAGTGTGCACTCCTGTGGTAAGGCTGGGATCCTATCTCTGTTACTAGTGAGCAGTGTGTGCACCTGTGATAAGGCTGTCATCCTCTCTCTGTTACTGGTGAGCAGTGTGCACTCCTGGAATAAGGCTGGGATCATATCTCTGTTACTAGGGAGCAGTGTGCGCTCCTGTGATAAGGCTGGGATCCTATCGATGTTACCAATGAGCAGTGTCCGCTCCTGTGATAAGGCTTGGATCCTATCTCTGTTACTAGGGAGCAGTGGGCGCTTCTGCGATAAGGCTGGGATCCTCTCTCAGTTACTAGTGAGCAGTGTGCACTCCTGTGATGAGGCTGGGATCCTCTCTCTGTTACTAGTGAGCAGTGTGTGCACCTGTGATAAGGCTGGCATCCTCTCTCTGCTACTAGTGAGCAGTGTGCACTCCTGGAATAAGGCTGGGATCCTATCTTTGTTACTAGGAAGCATTGTGCGCTCCTGTGATAAGGCTGGGATCCTCTCTCTGTTACTAGTGAGCAGTGTGCACTCCTGGAATAAGGCTGGGATCCTATCTCTGTTACTTGTGGGCAGTGTGAACTCCTGTGATAAGGCTGGGATCCTCTCTCTGTTACTAGTGAGCAGTGTGCACTCCTGTGATAAGGCTGGGACCCTCTCTCTGTTACTTGTGGGCAGTGTGCACTCAGGTGATAAGGCTGTTACTTGTTCCTCTCTCTGTTACTTGTGAGCAGTGTGCGCTACTGGGATAAGGCTGGGATCCTCTCTCCGTTACTAATGAGCAGTGTGCACTCCTGTGATAAGGCTGGGATCCTCTCTGTGTTACTAGTGAGCAGTGTGTGCACCTGTGATAAGGCTGGGATCCTCTCTCTGTTACTTGTGGGCAATGTTCGCTCCTGGGATAAGGCTGGGATCCTATCTCTGTTACTAGTGAGCAGTGTGTGCACCTGTGATAAGGCTGGGATCCTCTCTTTGTTGCTAGTGAGCAGTGTGCACTCAGGTGATGAGGGTGGGATTATATCTTTATAACTAGTGAGCAGTGTGCGTTGAGGTGATAAGGCTGGGATCCTCTCTCTGTTACTTGTGAGCAGTGTGCACTCCTGTGATGAGGCTAGGATCCTGTCTCTGTAACTAGTGAGCAGTGTGTGCTCCTGTGATAAGGCTGGAATCCTATCTCGGTTACTAGTGAGTAGTGTGCGCGTTGGTGATAAGGCTGGGATCCTCTCTCTGTTACTAGTGAGCAGTGTGCACTCAGGTGATAAGGCTGGGATCCTCTCTCTGTTACTAGTGAGCAGTGTGCGCTTCTGTGATAAGGCTGGGATCCTTTCTCTATTACTAGTGAGCAGTGTGCACTCCTGTGATAAGGCTGGGATCCTCTCTCTGTTACTAGCGGGCAGTGTGCGCTCAGGTGATAAGGCTGGGATCCTCTCTCTGTTACTGGTGAGCAGTGTGCACTCCTGGAATAAGGCTGGGATCATATCTCTGTTACTAGGGAGCAGTGTGCGCTCCTGTGATAAGGCTGGGATCCTATCGATGTTACCAATGAGCAGTGTCCGCTCCTGTGATAAGGCTCGGATCCTATCTCTGTTACTAGGGAGCAGTGGGCGCTTCTGCGATAAGGCTGGGATCCTCTCTCTGTTACTAGTGAGCAGTGTGCACTCCTGTGATGAGGCTGGGATCCTCTCTCTGTTACTAGTGAGCAGTGTGTGCACCTGTGATAAGGCTGGCATCCTCTCTCTGCTACTAGTGAGCAGTGTGCATTCCTGGAATAAGGCTGGGATCCTATCTTTGTTACTAGGAAGCATTGTGCGCTCCTGTGATAAGGCTGGGATCCTCTCTCTGTTACTAGTGAGCAGTGTGCACTCCTGGAATAAGGCTGGGATCCTATCTCTGTTACTTGTGGGCAGTGTGAACTCCTGTGATAAGGCTGG